>NW_028258324.1:0-2500000 GCF_053883595.1 Heterocephalus glaber | reverse complement strand
TCTTAACCCTTTGTTATTTTTAAATTTTGATTGTTTTTTTGGTACTGGGGATCGAACTTGGTACCTTGCGCTTGGCAAGGCAGGCGGTGGCACCACTGAGCTAAATCCCTGGCTATTTTTTTATTTTGAGATAGGCTCATACTGAATTACTTAGGCTGGGCGCAAACTTGCAATCCTCCTCCCTCAGTTACCCAGAGTGCAGGGATTACAGGTGTGCACCATCACATCCAGCTGTATTATTTTTTTAAGGCAGAGTCCTACTGTGTTGCTCAGTTTGGTCTTGAATTTGCAGTCCTCCTGCCTCACTTCCTGAGTAGCTGGCATTATAAGCATATGCCTGGCTGGGGTTTTTTTCTTTATAACTTTTTTTTTTTCGGTACTGGGGATCGAACTCAGGACCTTGCACTTTCGAGGCAGGCGCGTCACCACTGAGCTAAATCCCCAGTCCCTTCTTTATAAGTTTTTGATGCCTTGTGAAAGGAACATATTTCTTTGGTTATATATCTAGAATTGCTAAGTCATTAAGTATACGTGTTCAGCTTTGACAGATGCTTCTAAATGGCTTTCCAGTATAGTTGTACCTTTTTTTTGGTACTGGGGATTGAACTCGGGTCCTTGAGCTTGCAAGGCAGGTGGCAGAACCACTGAGCTAAATCCCCAGTCCCCCATTTTTTTCCCCCATTTTTTTTTAAGACAGGTTCTTGCTATATAGTTCAGACTGGCCTCAAACTTTGGGTAATCCTCCTGCCTCAGCCTCCCAAGTGCTGGAAGTACAGACGTGTGCCACCATGCCTGGTGGTTGTTCCATTTTTATGCCTATCAGCCATCCTCCTGGGACTGTTACCTCTTCTCCAGAATTTGACATTATAAATATTTTTTCTTTAATTCATTAATCCATTAATGTATTACTTAATTTGATTTAGGACTGTGCAATGTATACATATTTCAAAACAGCTTTTTATATGGGCATTGAGCCTGTCATCATGAGGGCTCTCCCATGACCTCATCTAAACCTATTTAATTCTCAAAGGCCCTACTTCTGAGAATCATCATGGGTTGGGCTTTAACATATGAATTTTGGGGATTACAAACATTCAGCAAATAGCATTTTCAATCTTGTCCCCCACGCATTTGTATTCTTTTGTCTCACGTGCAAAATACATTGGTTTCATCTCAGTAGCCTCAAAAGTCTCATGTATCCTTTATCAATTATCATCTGTAGTGTCATCTAAATCAAGTATGGTGAGACCCAAGGTAGGATTTACCAAAGGCAAAATTCTTCACCAGTTAGGAAACTTGTGGAACGAGATAGGATTTCAATTTTTTTTTTTTGGTACCAGGGATCGAACTCGGGACCTTGTGCTTGCGAGCAAGGCAGTGGCACCACTGAGCTAAATCCCCGGCCCACTTGTGGAATGAGATAAATTACGTGGTTTTCTTGCATCTGGGGGACAAGCACTGCTGCTCGTACCCAGGCAGCCCACTAGGATCGGAATTCAGCCCCAATAATAGATTAGAGGGACAAAGTTTGTTTGTTTGTTTGTTTGTTTTTTGGTACCTGGGATCTAACTCGAGACTTTGTGCTTGCAAGGAAGGCGCCTGGAACCACTGAGCTAAATCCCCAGCCCTAGAGGGACAAAGTTTAATGAAAGGATGACACTTTATTTGTAAAGAGGAAAAGGAGGGAGAAAGGAGACGATAGATAGCTACCTTGGTAAGAAAGAATCAGGGTAGGGGACTCTGGAAAGATGGAGGGCCCTTGGGCCCTTTGTTCCCAGCTGTTTCTTTGCGGATGAGTTGACTTTCCCACCACACTTGCCGTAACTGGATTGGCTTCGGGCACCTCTGCCTAATGTCATTTCTTCTGGGGGAGGGTCTGTGTACAGCTTCTTTCTGTCTACTTGTCCTTGACCTACCTTTTAAGGCCTTATCGTTGGGATGAGCAGCTCATTGGCAAGCAGGTACCTTATTCATGGTTAGCTTAGAGTTAGTAAGGATACTTTATGATGACCCTAGAGTGAATAACAGTGACTCGAGTGAATACACATATATATGTGTACATATTAGTGCATAGGTATGAGTACACACTGCCTTGAAGTTAGTTCTCCACCCTTGCTTTGCCTGTATTTTATTGGAGGTGGGGGTGGCTTATTGTCTGTGCACCAGGCTTTCTCTCTGGGTCCTGCCTGACAGCTCTTTTTCTGATCTCTTTGTGCAAGCCCCAAGGCCATTTGGTACCTTTCTTTGGTTTTTTTTTTTTTTTTCTTCTTCTACCTGTCTTTGACTTGCTTCCCAGAGGAATCTCTCTAGTAAAGTTTGATTTTAACTCCTCGTCTGGATTAGCTAGAAGACTTAAGGAGGCCCCTATTTTATTTTTTGTTTGGAGACACCTGTCTACACTTCCAACAGACCATGGTGGGACAGGTGTAGGATAGCTTCCCCATTCCCAAAGGGAGACATTGATAGGAAATCACTGGTCCCCACCAAAACCCAGACCTACTTAGCAGATTAGACTTTAATGTTGAGAATAATCCTTGTCTGGCTCCTTTGCCTTCCTGAGTGGCGGTGGGGCTGGGGGCTGGGGGCTTCATCCACAGCTCTGCAGGGGGCGTGGTTCCTGTCTGCAGAACCACGGTGGGGACAGCCTCCCAACCTTCATGGACCACAACTGCAGAGAGGGCAGCAGTTTCCATGGCATGAGTTGTGCTTGGGGCCCTTCCTTCCTTTGTCCTGGAGGAGAATAGTACCGGAAGAGGACAGAAAGCTCTTGGGAGCCAGGGTCACGGCTGAATGAATGGCTCACGGTCAGGTCCTGTGTGATCTAAGAAGGCCGACAGTGTTCCTTCATTTCCTTCCTCTGTCCCCATAGGTCCAAGCTTGGCAATTTTTTTTTTTTGCCAGGGTGACCGATTAGGTTTAAATTCATTCTATTCTTTTTTAAAAAAAAAAATTCATTCTATTCTTTTGCTTTCTTTTTTTTTTTTTTTTTGGTACCAGGGATCGAACTCAGGACCTTGCGCTTGTGAGGCAGGTGCTGGAACCACTGAGCTAAATCCCCGGCTTTAAATTCATTCTAATGATTTTTGGACTACATGCTTGTGATTCTCTGCAATATGGATAGGCTGAGCATTTCTAAATCTTTCTTTTATTTTCTTTTTTGTCCCATACTGGTGATCAAATCCAGGGCCTCAACCATCCTAGTCAAGCGCTGTACTACTGAGCTCTCCCTCACCCCAAATCTTTAAGTTCTAATTACTTTTTGTTCAAAAATTCCATCTAATTCATTTCTCTCTTCTTGCATTTTACTATAAGCAGGCAAGAGGAACCAAGCTTCTCCTTCAACATCTGCTTAGAAATCTGTTCAGCCAAAAATCCAGTACAGGGCCGGGGATTTAGCTCAGTGGTTTCGCTGCCTGCTGCGTAAACGAAAGGATCCGAGTTTGATCCCCGGTACCAAAAAAAAAAATCCAGTACATTTCAGCTTCTCAGAATTTCTCAGGTCTTTTTTCTGTTTTGTTTTGTTTTGTTTTTTGAGACAGGGTATCACTATGTAGTCCAGGCGGGCCTTGAACTATGTAGCTCAGGCTGGCCTCAAACTTGAAGTGATCCTTCTGCTTCAGCCTCCCAAGTGCTAAAATTATAGGTGTGCACTGCAACACCTGGCTTAGTGGCTCAGTCTCTTTTTTTGTGATACTGGGGATTGAACTCAGGACCTTTCTTTTGCAAGGCAGGCACGGTGTGCCACTGAGCTAAATCCCCAGCTCACAGTCTTTTCTTTTCTTTAATCTCTTTACGCTCATCTTTAATCTTAATGTTTATTCTTTAAATAGTATGCAAGTTAGTATTTGAATGATCAATTTCTAGTAACTTCAATATGTAAAGTTCCTGTGGATGTTTGTATTGTCAATTATTACTGTTCTTTTCTGTTCATATTTCCTCATCCTTTATTGTTCCTGGAAAGTTTTGATTGTGTGCCTAACATTGTATTTTCCAAATCACTTGTGGCACTCTGAAGCTCAGGACGCTCTCTAGGGAAGGTTTATGTTCCTTTTTTTTTTTTTTCTTCTGGTACTGGGGATTGAACTCAGGACCTTGTGCTTACGAGGCAGGCTCAGTGCCACTGAGCTAAATTCCCAGCCCTTATGTTGCTTCTTCATCTTGGCCTAATTGCACAGACTGGGATGATGAGAAGCTAGGTCTGCTCAGTTTTTCTTTTCTTCCCAAGGTACAGCTTTTCAGGTCCCAGCCCACATGAATAGTGGTCCAATCTAGGCCTCCTGAAGCTTCCAGAGTGCTGCCTTAGCCTCCCTGCTGCCCTTCTGAAATTGGCTGATGCCCCTTGGAGAAGGAGCGTGGTTGCCAGGCTGATCTCTGTGATCTTTGTTCCTAGCCTCTCTGCCTCTGCCCTGGAGCCTCAGCTTCCCCCTTGTGTCAGTGCCCTCTAAAGCCTTCACACTTTTTTTTTTTCCAGGTTCTGGGAATTGAACTCAGGACCTTGCTCTTGCCAGGCAGGCTTGGTGCCACTGAGCTACATCCCTGGCCCTACACTGATATTTATTTATTTATTTATTTATTTATTTATTTATTTATTTTGGTACTGGGGATCGAACTTGGGTCCTTGCGCTTGCGCAGCAGGCGGCAAAACCACTGAGCTAAATCCCGAGCCCAACACTGATTTTTTATTTTTATTTTTTGAGACAGGGTCTTGCTATGTAGTCTAGGCTGTCTTTGAATTTATTATGTAGCCTTCTGCATCCTCCATTATGCCTGGTTTTCACCTTTTTATTATTTTTTATTTTGTAATGCTAGAAATTGAAACCAGAGTGCTCTACCACTGAGCTGTATTCCCAGCCCTTTTAGAAGTTAGTGACAATATCTTGCTAATTTGACCAGGCTGGCCTTGAACTTTTGATCTTCCTGGCTCAGCGTCCCTAGTAGCTAAAATCTTAGGTATATGCTACCACGCCCAAGTCAGCTTCACACTGATTTTTTTTTCCCCAGTACTGAGGATTGAACCCAGGACTTTCTCACTGAGCTACTTCCCCAGCCTTTTGTTACTTTTATTTTGGGGTGGTCTTACTAAATCACTAAATTCTCTAGGCTGGGCTTGAACTTGGTGATCCTCCTGCCTCAGCCTCCAAAACTGCTGGGATTACAGATGTGTGCCACCATGCCTGGCTTCATCATGATTTTCGACCTGTACCATCAGTTTGATGTGTGTGCTAATTTCCTTTGTGATTGTTTACTTAACGCAATATAACTCAATTTAAAAAACTTTATGTCTGTTTGTACTCACTTTCTCAAACTGGGTATGGCGGTGCATGCCTGTAATACTAGCACTTGAGAGGCTGAGACAGGAGTTCGAGGCCTGCTTGGGCTGCATAATGAGTTCAAGGCCAGCCTGCGCTACAAAGCAAGCCGGTCTCAAACACCCTCCCCACCAAAATCGCAAGGGATGAGGTTCTGTTTTTTCCTGCTGCTGCTTTTGCTTTTGTTATTAGTGTTGTAGCAATGTGGTCTTCTGCTATTGTGTTTCTAACCCCATCCTGTTGTGGTCAGAGATACTTTGTGTATCCACTTTGTGAAAGGAAAGAGGCTTATTTTGTGCCCTATCTGCCCCTGGTGTACCCGAGAAGCTCCTGTGGTGTTGCCATCAGAGATCCTTATATGTATGGGGTTCATCCTTTGAGGCCACTGGCTGCACAGTTCGCGGTTGCTGTGATACGTGTTGTGTGTGTGCCCTCAGTAGTGTGTTCACTCCTGTGTGCAGGTGGGCTTTTGACATGTTCCTCACGAGCTTTTCTCTTTGCAGTTTCCCCACCCCCACAGAGCCTTGGGAGCAGCTTGGCTCGGCGCTGAGGTTTCGGTCCAGCTTTGACAGCGACCCCATGTCAGGGTAAATAAAACCTATGGGCTGCGTGTGTCTTCCTCAGGTGGGCTCGGACAAGCCCTGTGGGGGTGGAATGGGGCAGAGACGGGGTGGGGTCCAGAGGAGCTGTTCCCATGTTTTACTTTGAGGACCTTTGGAACCTCCCTCCTGTCAGGAAGCTGAGAATTGAGTATCCTGGAACCCACGTGGGTCCACGTTGACAGAGGGGAAGGAGTGGGCAACAGGTGACCGATTGCAGTGATAGGGGATGGAGGACAGGCGGGTGGACTGCAGTGTGCCGGGATGGTGATGGGACAGTGGAGGCCAATTAAGATGATGGCAAGGTGGCACTTAGATGGTGATGGGGTATGGTGACTGTGGTGGCAGCAAGGTGATAATGGTGGGCACAGGACAGTAGAGCACTGTGGTTATACCTCAGAGTTTGTGGATCATAGTTCTTGTGTGAGGACGCTTATCTCAGGGCACCAGGGAGCAGCCCTGTCCCCTTAACTCCAGTCCCTGTTAGGCTAGGTTTTGTCCTGCCTGTTGGCACCATGACAGGTGTGGTGGCCCATGTTCGTGTGGGCAGAGGGGGGTGTGCAGCCACAATTGCATTGTTTTCCTGGCTGGATCTGTTCCACAGCTGCTGGTGCCTGCCCTGTGTGGCTGGAAGCCACTTTTAGGAGAAGCTCACATGGGCCTGTTTGCCCCTCGGGAGGAAGAAGACATGGGCTCCAGACCAGATGGGGCTTTGGGGTCTCGGCCTGCCCTATCCTGCCCTATTCTACCCTGTGGCCTTCCTGGCTGCAGTGGAATCCGGGAAGAGCTCCTGTGAGTGCAGCTGCCCCCCACCTGCACACCCCAGTACATCGGGCCTGGCTGGCTGGAGCTGAGGCCTCTGCCTTCCCCCTCTACATCCGAGGGCCCAGAAGTCTGGGCTTCCGGGGGACCCAAGGAAGATTCTGAGGCCCAACTGGGACAGGCCCTGAGGTGGACGTAGCCTGGTGCTTTCAAAAGCTGAAAGCCGGGTGATGTAGCTTGGTCACAGAGAGAAGCTGAGAGTCTTGGACCATCCCAGGCTTTGTGAGCCTAGTAAGAAGTTTTCTTTCTTTCTTTCTTTTTTTTTTAAGAAGTTTTAGTTCAATTATTAATTAAAGATTGAAATTTGCTTTGTTGTAAGTTTCACTTTCTAGTTAAACAAACCCGAGATATTTTTCTTCTTTAATTGGCGCCTATAGTATACAGAATAACACAGTTCATTGTATAATGATAAAGGAGACTGCCATGTGGTCCCCAGAGCTAGAGGAGCCTTTGCAGGCAGGCATTTGAGCAGGGGCTGACGTGATCAGACCTGGCAGGATGGTGCTGGTGGAGGCAGCTGCATCTTGAGGAGGCCAGGTGGTGCCTTGGGGAGCTCGCTGGTGGGAAAAGAGGAAGACTGGGGACAGGCTAGACATGACTTCTGTGTCAGCTGGGCCCAGGGCTGCTCACTGACCTAGGCAGATGAAAGTGCTTGTCTGGGAGGGTACCGTAGGGGGGGAGGAGTTGGGGCTGGGACTTGGGGAGCTGGAGGTAAGCCAGTGTGTGGCTCAGGCACACTGAAGAGAGTCCAGGGAGCTGCTGCTCTGGGCAGCAGAGGCGCAGTCAGAGGCCAGGCATGCCAGGAGGCAGCCAGTGCCCTGCTTCCCCTCTTCCTGTCCTGGCTCTCTTCCTGCTGCTGGCTCTGCTGCTCCACCGGGCCTGGGGCCTGGGCCAGGCTGTGTCTTTAAGAGGGTGGGTGCAGGCCTGTGTGTGCCTTTCCTTCCTGTTGCTGACGTCAGGGAGGGGAAGGACTGAGGAGATTCGCTTTCTTTTTCCCTGAAAGGGGAGGAGATTGAGACTGACTGGCTCGATGGAAAGGGGAAGTCCAGGCCTGCGGGAGGCCCCTGGGTGAAGGCAGAGGCTAACATGGGGTGAGCTTGGATGTCATTCTGTAGAGAGGGACACAGGGCTTGCTCCAGAGCTGATGTTGGCCTTGTGAATGTGTGTGTGCACACGCTCCTCTCTTCCGGCAGACACCTATAACTGTCATGGGGACTTGTCCTTGGGCACATGGTAGTGATGGCCCCTTTCTGGGAGCTTGGGTGGGTACTTTTGAGCTTCAAGTATGAAGGCCTGTTCTCAGGTCTGTCCCTTAGCTGAGGGCTGGGCCCTGCTGACCCCCTGAGCAGGGAGCTGGAAGCCCCAGGGTGGGGTGGGGTGGGACCCACACCCTTTCTGGCCTCTGGTGCCCGTGGCTTGCAGCTGATAAAACTCCTTCAGTTACCAAGCATTTGTCTTTTATTAGAATACAGTGGGGCTCCTGGCAACAGGGCAGGATAGGAATGTCTGCCTTTGGAAGTCAGTTGTGATGAACTTCCTGCCTAGAGCCTGCTCTTGGCAAGATCAGGCCCACTGTTCCATGGAGGCTTACACTTCCAGAGAGCATTCTGCCTCTATCAAGCCCACTGTATCCTGCCATCTGCTCTTAACCTTGTGACCTGGGAAGTGGACATACTGGTTGGTGGGCGTGGGGTGGGGGACTGGGTGGGGAAGACAGCACCTCAAGACTCTTCTTGCTCTTCTGGCCTTCCTCTCCAGGGCTTCTATCCCTTTTCGTTCTCATGCTTCCTCAGTCTATCTTCCAGATCCACCCCTGACACTGGGCTGGGCTCCTGGACTGGGCTGGGCTCTCACTGCCGTGTTTTCAATCAGATTCCACAGTGCCTGGCTTGTGACATATGCCTGACACCCATGTGCTTCGAGGCTGGTGGGGTGGGCCAGGTATCTGGGGGTGTGGCTTAACCCCCTCCATGCATAGGAGCTTTATGCAGACTCCCAAATGACCTATTTGACAGGTGAGGAAACTGAGGTCAAAACAGGTTATAATCAAGTTATAATCAGGATGTGTCTTTGTTGCCCAGAATCCCTTTGGGCAAATGGGCTGCCCCCTAGGACTCGGTACGGTGTGGACTTGGGGAGGGCCAGGTCATGACCAGCTCTTTGGCAGGTTTGGAGCAACTGTAGCCATCGGCCTGACCATCTTTGTGCTGTCTGTCGTCACCATCATCATCTGCTTCACCTGCTCCTGCTGCTGTTTGTACAAGATGTGCCGCCGGCCGCGTCGTAAGCAAGCCCCCCTCCCCCCCGCCCCGCGCCCCCGTGACTCCCTTTGTGTGCAGGTACAGATCCCTGGGTGGGCAAGAGGAGCTGACCAGGCCCTTGCTTGGGCTACACCAGAGGGATAGAAGGCAGACCTGGGCTCACACCTGGGAAGCTGGCGCACCTTGACTGGGATTCTCTTTGCAGCCATCGTGACCACCACCACGGCCACCACTGTGGTGCACGCCCCTTACCCTCAGCCTCCAAGTGCACCCCCTAGCTACCCTGGACCGACGTACCAAGGCTACCACCCCATGCCTCCCCAGCCGGGAATGCCAGCAGCACCCTACCTGACGCAGTACCCACCACCCTACCCGGCCCAGCCCATGGGGCCTCCAGCCTACCATGAGACCTTGACTGGTGAGTACCAGGTGCACTCTGTGACCCTTCCTGGCCCCGACTCCCTCCTCTGCCCCACAGGTATCTATGCCAGGTACATCTGTATTGGAGCCCCCCATGCCCACAGACAACCGATGTTCTCTCCTTTCAGGAGGTGCAGCTGCCAGTCAGCCTCCGTACAACCCGGCCTACATGGACCCCCCGAAAGCAGCCCCCTGAGTGTACCCCACCTCTGTGGGTGCCACTTGATTGTGTGTGTGTGTGTTAGGTATGTGGGCACAGTTTTTACTACTCTATGTACATTGTATGTGACATGTGGCTTCCTCTGATGTCAACCGGGTGGGCTGGGACCAAATTTTGTTTTCTTTGCTTGAAATTATGCTTCCTGAAATCTCAAGCAAATTTGAAGAACGGAGTGGGCAGTCTTCCCCAGCTCACCCCAGGGTGTCTAGGTACCACCTGTCACACTAAGTTAGCATAGCTTTTTGGGGCATCATTCACATGTCCTGGTTGTGGGAATGGCCAGCCAGTGCTGGAGGCCATGGCTTGTCCCCAGGAGCTGGGGTGCCCTTCGCTAGGCAGGCAAGTGGCAAAGCAGCAGGCTCTCCCAAGGCCCAGTCCCCTGGGCAGATGTCTGTTGGTCCCTGTGCCATGCTTGGTAGAGGGTTGGTCAGCTCCTGGGGTGGGAACACTCAGGCCGGCCTCACCCACCCGACAGCTCCCTGTCCCTGCAGCCTGCCTGGGACTGCCTGGGTGGCCAGTGCACTCCAGTTCTAGCAGCTCATGGCGAAGCTTTCCTGCCCTTGCTGAACTGGCCCTGCTGCAGGTGGGCAGTGGGGTCTCTGTCCACCAACACACTCAGGTCTCCTCCCTGCAGTGTTTCTGTGTTACTTTTGGCCAAACATTTGGCCTGTTTTGTTTTAAAATGTGATAGCTGATGTTAGGCTTTGAAATGTGTGGAGAATAGATCTACAGAACAGAGGGACAACCTGACCTCGGGTAGTCCCTGCTTGCCCCAACAGCAGCCTGGTAGAATATCCAACTCCAGTACCCAGGTCACAGGTTGTCCCGGCAGCAGGGACACCAGGGCCAAGGGGCTGTCCGGACCAAGGCGGGTGGTGGGCAAGGGGGTGGGGGGCCTGGGTGGCATTTCTGGCCCCAACTTGAATACCTCGGCGTTCCCTATCACTGTTAATGTCTTACCAGCTGTCTTAGCTTTGTATCTGTTGTGTTTCTGAGATTCTGGGCTCTGCACCCTTGTTTATAATAAACCAAAACATTTGGAGTTGCTGCCCCCCTTCTTCACAGCCTTGGCTGCTGGAATTGGGCCTTGGGCAGTGTTGTTTCCACTTGCCTTTTTTGTTTATTTGAGACAGTGTCTTGGTTTGTAGTTCAGGCTGGCCTTGAACTCAAGATGATCCCCCTGCCTCAGCCTCTTGAGTGCTGGGATTGCAGGTGTGCACCACCATGCCTGGTTCCACCCACCATTTGGATTTCTGTGTTTTGACTACTTTTACTGGGGCTTGGAGTCCTTGCTAGGATAGCAAAGGAAAAGGACTATGCCTGCCCCTACCCCCTGGTCCCAGGCTGCAAAGTAGCGAAGAGAGTGTGAGGTGGTTGCCACTCAGTGCTAAGGGGATATTTATTTGTCAGATTTTCCCTCTCAGTCTACCTCCCAGGTGTGGCCAGGGATAGTCCATACAGCGTGGCTATCGCCAAGGTCAGGAAGGCCAGCAGCCCCAGAGGGGCCAGGAGCCCTTCCTGGGATGAGGTCCCAGGGACCCTTGGAGGAAGAGCCTTGGCTCTTCTATTCCTTTTGAGGCTGGGACTGCTGTTCCTGGCTGTGGCCAGAGTTGCCATGGCTGGGATAGCAGATGGCCTTGGGTTGGTCCCAGGAGGGGCTGTGACCCCATACATGGGTTTGACGGTGCTGAAGGGTCTGGCATGAGCATCTACCCACTGCAGCAGTGCCTGTGGTCTCCACTGGCAGATGCTGAGCAGGGAAAGGACGTCCCCCTCGGCTGTGTGCGAGTCCACTGGGGCCTGCCCGTACAGGCGGGTGTAGATACTGCCCAGGCTGTAGCTCCTCCTCGAGGCATGCTCAGAGGTACTGCTGTCTTGCTCCAGGGTCTTCAGGGCCGAGATGCTGTCCACACAGAAGGCACCATCCAGAGTACCTCTAAGTCCCAGCATAGTCAGCTCTGCCTGGAGCAAGGGGAAGTCATAACGATCACCGTTGTGTGCTATGAGGCACCAGGGCTGTGGCTGGCGCTGGAGGAAGGCTAGGAGCAGGTTGGCCAGGTTGTTGTCAAAATGCAGCCGCCCATGTGCTGTGAGTTCAGCTGTGCTCAGACCTGTGATCTTGCTGGCTGCAGGGTTACAGGCCTTCCCTGGAGCCACGCACAAGGAGAGCTTGTCTACCACACGGGGTGGCAGGGGTGCTGTGGGTGGTCGCTCTTCGGGGGTGGAGCTGTTCTCCAAGGCACATCTGTGAACGGCCAGTAGGCACAGCTCCGTGATCTTGGGCTGGGAGAAGGGCAGACCGGTGGCTTCCAGGTCCAAGAAGATGAGGGTCTGCATGGGACCGGGAGGCAGGGCCTGTGAGCCCATACTGGGGTAGGAAAGTGCTGCTGAACCTGGAGAGGAGCACGGGTTAGGGGTGGTTCACGTGGGAAGAACTACAGTGGGCAGAAACAGCAGGGGGGAGGGTAGCACCAGGGGAGTGGGCAGAAGCACCTCTCAGGCCTCTGCACAGTCAGGAGCTCCAGGGCCCACTTTCAAGGCAGGAAGCTGGAACGGGTGGGGTGGTTTCCTTAGTGGGCCAAACTTTGCTGTCCATGTGGGGCGGGTGCTCTTCTTCACATGGGTCTGGCCTTTCTAGTGCCCACCAGTGGGGGAAAGCCACGGTCTTCCTCCCCCTGCCCCACCCTCACTGGTGTGTACTTACACGGCAGACAGGCGGGCCGGTGGGCAGGCACGCAGGAAGGCAGGCAGGCAGGCAAGCAAGTGCTTGCGTGCACTATGCTCCCGGCTGCTGCTGGCAGCTGTGCCGGAAGTGAAACTTGGCCTGGGCCCGCCCACTGGCTGGCCTCGTGAGCAAGGCCTGCCCAGCTTGCTCATCTGTGGGCTTGGTTTATTGCTCTTGGTCAACACCTCTCCCTCCCAGGGAACCCTTAGGCATTGGTGAGAGCCACAGAGAACTAGTGCCTGGGTTGTCCTGGAGGAGCTCCAGGTCTCAAGTATTTCTGGGGGTCCAGCTATACTTCTGTGGCTAGTCTTTGGTCAACTTTCCTGGTTTAAGTGTGGGCTGAGGGCTGCCTCTCCCTGCCACACAGTGGTTTCTTCCAGGGCCCCAGCCCAAAGCCATGAGTCAAGACAATTCCAAAGGCAGGGCTGGGCTTCCCTGAAGGCAGATTAATTACCATGGGGACCAGCCAGGGAGGAGGTGGGGTGGGGGAGGGTACAGCCTCCCTGGATCCCCCTACAGGTCCATCCCTCCCAAGCCAAGCAGATGAGACCTGGAAACAAAGCTGGCATTTCCAAGCAGGCACTGCTAGTCATTGCTTTTATTTTATTTGTTTGTTTATTAATTCATTTAGTTTTTTTGAGACAAGGTCTTGCTTTGTAGTTCCGGCTGGCCTTGAGCTAGCTCATGGTAATCCTCCTGCCTCAGTCTCCTAAGTGCTGGGATTACAGGCATGTCCCACAAGGCTTGGTCCCTATTTTTAATCAGTGGGTGAGGTGAGGAAAGCAAAGGTGCTGGTGCCACCATGTGGCTGGGTGTGAAGGGCCTCAGCCACAGTCCATCTCAGCATCATCCGCGTCAGTCTCCATGCCACAGAGGTCATCCAGGGCTGCCTCTGGCCAGAAGGAAGAGGGTTTTGTTTGACAGCTGGAAAGCACAGGGTCTGGGCAGGTCCCACCTCTCCCCCCAGCCCTGGCAGTAATCAACCAGTCCCCTCCATGTCCTGGCCTTGCTCCCTCAGCTACTACCAGCAAAGTGACACAAAGGCCATTCAGATCTGGGTATTTTTGGAAAAACCATGGCTCAGCCAGGCCAACTCAACAGATACATGGCAGCTCAGTCTACTCAGAACAGCCAGAGAAGAAACAGCTCCCAGTAGCGGAAAAGGCTGTGGTGGCAGGAGGTGTAGGAGGCCTGCTATAAGGACAAGAGGAGGTAGGCCTGCTCTGCAGTTTTGGGGACAACCACCTAGGGGCTGGGGCAGGAGTGGCCTCCAGGGGGCTCACCTTCACAGTCCATGACATCAGGGAGCCCTCGAATCAGTGTGCTGACCCCAGGCATCACCTGGTCATACTGATGCAGGACTTCCACACAGTGCACAGTGAAGAGCTTGTCTTTCTGGGACAGGCTGTGCAGCAGCAGCACCGTGTCACGCAGACAGCGCATGGTCCGCTTCTGCCACTCAGTCCTTGGGGGCCCCCCTGCCCTCCGCACA
Organism: Heterocephalus glaber; assembly: GCF_053883595.1. Classification (NCBI taxonomy): domain Eukaryota; kingdom Metazoa; phylum Chordata; class Mammalia; order Rodentia; family Bathyergidae; genus Heterocephalus; species Heterocephalus glaber. Next base: position 2,486,152 of record NW_028258324.1, on the reverse strand, counting down.
GTCAGCCACTGTCGGTGCAACATCACCGTGAGAGCTCTGACCACCTGGGGAGAGGGCACAGACTGAGGGCTCCCTGTTTCCTGCGCCCTCACAGCGTCTAGAGGAGTAGGGTTTTGGGTGGGACGCAGGCTCCTTGCACAGGGCCCTTCCCCACTCACCTCCACGTTGCACTGGCAGTCAGAGCCAGTGACTGGGGAGGAAGAGCTCTGCACACCCAGCTTGGCTAGCAGCCACACTGCCTGGAAGGACAGATTCTGTTCATCACAAGGGCTTTCTCAGGGCTTTTCTACAGGAGCTCCACTGCTTCAGCAACAGCCCGAGTCAGGAGATAACAGTTATCAGGCAACTCTGCCAAGTTCTGTGACAATCTGGGGCTCACCTGTATTGAATCTGTGTGGGAGCCTCCAAAGTTTACTTGTAGCTGCTTCGAAAACTTTTTTCAGTATCAGGAATTGAACCCAAGGCCTTCACACTGAGCTATATCTCCTTTCCATTTTTTAGAGAGGGTCTCATTAGTTTGGTAAATTGCCCAAGCTGAGCCAAACTTGTAATCCTTCTGCTTCAACCTCACAAAATTGTTATAAAAAATGAATTGCAGGGCCAGGGATTTAGCTCAGTGGTTCCGCCGCCTGCCTCGAAAGCACAAGGTCCCCAGTTTGATCCCCAGTACCAAAAAAAAAAAAAAAAAAAGCAACTGGGTATGGTGGTGCACACCTATAATCCCAGCACTTAGGAGGCTGAGGCAGAAGGATTGCTGCGAGTTCGAGGCCAGCCTGGGCTACATGTCGAGATCTTGTCTCAAAAGATTTAAAAGAAAAAAAAAGCCCTACTTGTCAAAGAAAGGAGTAAAGTGAGCATGAGCTCTCAGGATGGGATGGGATAGTAAGTCTCCAGACTGGTCTCTCAGTTACCTCCTGTTCCAGCTGAAGCCACTGTGTCTCTGAGGTCCCCTTGTCAGGCCTTGAAGTGATGTACATGTACAGCAGCAGGAGGAGACAGCCTTCTGAAATGAACAACCCTCACTGAACTCAGGGTCCCCTTCCTGCCCAGAGCCTGGGCTCAGAGCTCCAGAACCCCTCAGGAATTTAACCCAGCTGCCCTGCCCACCACTCCCTCCTTCCCTCCCTTGGGAGACACAGGCAGATGCCCACCATGCCCTCATTTACCAGAGTGGGAACAGAACTGCGATGCCAGGATCTCGTGGTCCACCAGGAGAGAGAGCAGCTCAATAGTCAGCAGCACACAAGGCAGGGGTGTCTCTGGGCTGAGGCACCGTGGCAGCACTGGCAACACACACTGGAACCTGGAAGATGTGCCAGAGACATGACAGTCCCCAGAAGGAGACTCGCTTGGAAAGACCTGAGTAGCTGCTGGCCTGACCACTGCCTCCTTGCTATGAAGCTCCTTGTGAACGAGTGGGTACCAACCTTCACAGGACTGCTGTGCTTAGAGACGCCAGGTCTTTGCTTGGTGCTGTAGTGCCCAGTAAATGGGGCACTCCCTGTGCCTGGGAAGCCTGGCCTCCACACTCCAGGCTCTTCCCTGTGTTTGCTCCCATGGAGGGGGCAGATTATAATTCTGGTGTGACAGAAATATCCTTTGCTTACCACTGGGACTGGTCAGGGCTCTAGAAGTGACACAGGGACTTGGCTGTGGCTGAATCTCATGAGAACACTCAGAGCAAGATGATTTTCTGCTTTTCAGAAAACACTGGACTCTGTTGCCAGTGGGAGGAGGGGCCCACTGAGAGGTGTGCGTGGGTGAAGGGCTCTGAAATGCTCTCCCCCAGGTCCTGGGCAAGGGGATGGCTATGACCAAGAAGCCAAGTGCACTGAGTTCACGCAGTCCACATAACCTGCAGGACCATGAGGTTGAAAAGGGCTATCTATACCAGCCAGCTGCATGTGCCCATTTACACCTGGTGTCTCATAGTGCATAGGGTCGAGAAGAACCCTCAGTATATGACTAGAAGGCAGGAAACAGGCCTCACTATTGGTGGTAGATTCACTCTACAGCACATCCTGCAGGGACAGAACTGGGAAACTGGAATTTAACCTGCCCCACCCCCCCAGGTTCTAGGGATTGAACCCAGGGCTTTTGTGCTCAGCTATATCCCCAGCCATGGTCCTTTAAAAAAATGGTTTTTTTTCTTTTAAAGACAGGGTCTCACTAAGTTGGCCAGGCTAGGCTTGAACTTATGATCTTGCTTCAGCCTCTCAGAGTGCTGGGGTTATGGGGTCATAGGCGTGCATCAATGTACCCAGGTACCTGGTCTCCTTATTGGGGTGAAAGTGGCCTATATCTATTTTCATTATGGCCCCTATCTATTTTCATTAAGGCCGGTGAAAGTATGCAAGAAAAACCCAACTTTGTGCACAATACAGTGGATTCCCAAATTATTTTTTTTTATAGCATCAGAACCTTTTTATTTATTTATTTATTTTTGGTACCAGGGATTGGACTTGGGACCTTGTGCCTGCAACACAGGCAGCGGGACCACTGAGCTAAATCCCTGGACCAGAACCTTTTTTTTTTAAAAAAAGTAGGAAGATATTTATTGATAGGAAACCTCCTGAGGGGCTGGTGGGGTCCCCAGTGGGTAGCCAAAGACCCCACTTCCTTCTTTTTAAATGAATTGTATGCATAGGACCAGTATACAAAGTAGATAAACAATATTGACCTGGTTAAATTTAAGGATGAGATCTACTTGCTCAAAAACCCAGCCAATCCCAGAAGCCAAGGCCTATGATAAATACAGCAGAAAGACAAGAGTGAGCTGGCATGGTGGTGCATGCCTGTGATTCCAGATACTTAGGAGGTGGAGGCAAGGTTGTAAATTAGAAGCAAGATCCTGGCTCAAATAAAAAATTAAATGGGCATAGAGATGTGGCTTCGTGGCAGGGTGCTTTCAAATATAAGGCCCTAGACTCAATCCCTAGTACTAGAAAAAAATAAGAAAAACAAGGATGACTTGCTTTCAAGCCTGGATGGGCAAGGATGTGGAGCAGAAGAGACTGCAGGCTTTTTGACTACTAGTATTTTGAGCTCTGATGTCACCTCAGTACAATACAAGGTTTACTCAGTCAATACTGACCGAGTGCCCAGAGGGAGCTAGTGGGCTCTAGCATCACCATGAGTGTCACACAAGCTGGTGAATGGAAGGCACCCGGGTCTGGCCTGCAGCAGACACCCATTTAAATAGCTGTGTTCTCAATATGCCAGTGGAAAACTCAAGAAGAAAGGAGTAAGATTGTCTTTCGGAACTGGCAAGAACATAGTTCTGGGATTATTCATTTAACAAATATAAAGCTAGCAAGTAGCCTCACCATGCTTCCTTACCAGACTACAGTGCTATGTCCACATCTAAGCATAGCCTTTAGGATGAACCAGACCAGCCAGGAATTGTTCAGAGGAAAGAATCCAGAAATGAATTTAGGAAACAGGCATGCTGAGCTCAGACACGAGAAGACTTAGATATGCCCAGCAAGTGGCATCATTCCAACCTAGGAACTGAGCCTCAAAGGAGGCTGAGAGTGCCTGGAAGACTGCACGAGGAGTGGACCTGGTAGTGTTTATAATCCTTCCCCATCGGGTAGCTCTGGATTCCCAACTCAGGAATTTATAGCAATGTTTGTGAGCTAGGTTCACTGTACTACTCTAGCTGGAAGAGGAACAAGTGACCTCTGATACATGCTAGAGGTGGGCACAATGCCCACATGCAGAATCTAACAGTCAGGCTGTGGCTGCAGACAGCCTTACACCCCTGTGCCTTAGGGAATGCCTTATCCACGTCTTAGCTTCAAAGGCCTCTTGGTGCAGCCCTTGTCCTGGGACAGGACACTCTTCACAGTGGCTAGCAGCCTTTACATGTGTCTTTTTTTTTTTTTTTGGTACTGGGGATCGAACTCGGGTTCTTGCGCTTGCCGGGCAGGGAGTGGTACCACTGAGCTAAATCCCCGGCCCTACATGTGTGTCTTTTGATTACTGGCCATTCAAAGGCAGAATTAAACCAAATAAATCACTTCCTGGGTTCTCCCAACACCTGGGCCCACTTCCCATCACTTTAGAACTTGCTGGATCAAGCCTTTGAGGTAAATAGTGGAGCTACATAAGTCAAGACGTGAGCAAGGCTAGGCATGCTAGTGCATGCCTGTAGTCCTAGCACTCTGAGGAGACTGAGGCAGGAGGATTACCTTGAGTTCAAGGCCAGCCTGAGCTGTATGTTGAGACCTTGTCTCAAAAAAAACGAACAAAAAAAAAGATGTGAGAAAAGTGTAAGGGCTTTAAGAGGTAAAGGAAGACCCACAGAGAGCATGGATTCCATGCTGCTTTATACCTGGGCAAGAAATCAGAGGAAGCATTTTCAGCTAATTTCACCAAAACCTTGAGACACTGGCTCAGGACACTGGCTTGAAGGTGACCTCCTGCTGCGGAAGAGAAAGCCAACAGGTGAAGAAGCATCTTCAATAGTGGATGCTGTCCTTGGTCTTCCGCAGCCCCCATAGGGGCTGAGATTATTTCTCCACAAGTCTGTCTGTGAACCAGGCTCCCGTTTCCTTCCCCAGAAGAAGCATCTGCCTCCACTTCCGACAGTAATAGGCAGACCACTGCTCCGCTGTGGCATACCAGGTGCTGTAGAATGCTAAGTGAAGCCACAGAGAAGCCTTCCAGGTTGGAAATCAAGTCCTCAGGGTTGGCCTCCACCCCGGAGCCCACGCAGGAGGTATGTGTTGATGAGTCCCCAGATGCTCCACTCCTCTTAGCCACTGCTAACTCCTGCAAAGCCTGGCAGTGTAGGCCAATGAAGAACTGTATGAGGGGAAGGAGGTGCACGGCTCCAGGAAGCTGGCAGAGTGGGAAGGCCCTTCTGGGTCCCTCTGCTGGGTCTCCATCACATGAGCCTTCATTCCTGGCAATCAGATTCAGTCCAGTGAATGCCAGGTTCTGTGCTTCTCTCAGGGCTGAGGGGGAAAATGCCCCACTGTGAGAACCTGTGGTTCTGAGGCCTGAAATCACAGCCAAGATACTGGCAACAAACAAAATAAAAACAATAAGGTCAAAGGCCCCAAACTGCTTAATTTTCCAGTCTCCCTGCACATCCCACAGACCTCCCAGGCTGGGCAGGGACAGAAGGGGACTTGTTTCCTGGAAACTTCTTTCCAAATAAGGTTTCCAAGAGTCTCATGCTTACCTGCCAAGCCCCAGAGGCTGCAAGAGGTTGCCAGTAGGAGCCTCAGAACAACTGCTCAGGAGGTGGCAAAGACCTACGGCTGACCCTGAGATCAAAGGCTGCTTCAGCAGTAGGCTTATCAAAATGGAACCTATGGAAGACAAAGCAACTATAGAAGGTTCTGACATGAGAGAGCTTTTCTATAGCTTCAGGAGGAAAAGCTGAAGAGTCTTTAAATGCTAAGCTGCCACTAAGCCCTATTAAGATGCCTGTGGGTTCAGAAAACTCCGGGACATATCTGCTCTTGGCCCTTTTCATTTTTTCCCACTGGGCCTTGGTATATTACCTAGGCTGTCCTTGAACTCCAGGACTCAAGCAATCCTCTTATTTTAGCTCCCAAGTAGCTGAGACAACAGCTGCATGCCATTGAGCTTAGCTTGGCCCTTGCATTTTATAAAGTCTTATGCTTAAGCTTTTCAGCTGGGTGTGGTAACACATGCCTTTAATACTAGCACTTGGGAGACTGAGGCAGGAGGACTGTGAATTTGAGGCCAGTCTGGGCTACTTAGAGACTAGCAAGATCTTGTCTCAAAATAAAAAAAATTAAAAAGGGCCAGGGATGCAGCTCAGTATGAAGGCCCTAGGTTCAATCCCCAGTACCCGCTCTCACCCTGCCTCCCCATCTTCTGCTTGAGTCACAGACTCCTACTTGCCTGGACCCTCTCTGAAGGACTGCCTGGGGTGGGGGCTCTCAGAGTTCCAGGCAGTTTCCCAGGCAATCCTGCTGAGCACTGCAGAGGATAATGGGAGCCATGCAGGCTGAGGCAGGAAAAGCAGGGATTCTGGTACCTTCAGTGTTTGATTTCTGCATCCAGCTGTCAGTAAGACTTTTCTGTACCTCTTCTTGCTTTATAGGACTACTTCTCAGACTGTGGGTCTTATTATCTGAAATTAGATAAAATGTGAATCAAAAGCATAGACATATCATAAACTCTTACATGTAATGAGTTTAAAACAGAATCAAGCTGTTCTACTTCTTCAACCTTGGATCAACCAAAGCAGCTTTGCATATTTTGCTTTCTTCAAAATGAATTCACACAAAGAAAGAAAAAAGATTAGGCTGTTTGCCTCACTTCAAAATGAAGCAACAAGATGAATACAGTAACCACTAACATTTATACAGAGCTCAGTTTATATCAGATACTACTCCAAGATTTTACACACAGAAGCTGTTTGTTCCTCAGAGCAACCCTATGAGGAGGTGTTATCATTAGCTCTGTTTTACATTTAGGGAAACTGAGGGTCAGGGGTTAAGGACTTGCCCAGATCAGATAAGACAGTAAGTAGGTTTGGACTAATATCTAGGCCGTTGGGCTCTCATGTCTGTTTGTAACACTACCCTGCACTGTACCATCAACTGCTAGACACCAAAAATGTAAGTAGACCGTAGTTTCTGGAAAGTGGCAAGATCTGAAAAGGCTGATGGTGGGAAAAAAATTAACTATATCTGATTTACAAGATGAATTGGTGTAGCACAGTCTCAAAGAGAAAACTAGCAATGCTCCATAGTTTCCCTGTAGAAAGAACCAGCAATCCCAGTCTGTGCAGGCTCATGGCTAGACTACAACAGGAACATATGTTCCTGCCCACTTAGGGATGCTTCTGGTCTATGAATGCTGACAGATGGTTTCCAAATATGCCTGCAAGGACTGAGGGTGTAGCTTAGCAATAAAGCACATGCTCAGCATGTCCAAGGCCCTAGGTTCAATCCCCAGTACCATCAAATAAATAAATAACAAAAAACCAAACTATGCCCATACATTTTTCAACACATTTCCCTTCAAAATGTATTGTCTTGTTGCTGTTGAACAAGACCCAGATTCAATGAATTGTTTCTGATAAAGAAAATGTAACAGAAGTGATGGCATCAGTCTTCTTATTGTGGTACTGGGGATTGAACCCAGCAGTGCTTTACCACTGAGCTATGCCAGCCACGCCACCTCCCCTTTTGTTTAAATTTTGAGACAAAGTCTGACTGAGTTGTACAGGCTGACCTCAAATTTCCAATTATCCTGCCTCAGTCTTCCCAGTAGCTGGGATTATGTGTGTGCCACTGCACCAAGCTGGTACATGTCTTCTGAGGTTAGGCCATAAAAATAGCTCCTGGGTGCCTCTGAGTTTGCTGGCAATAAGAGAAGCCATCTACCATGTTGTAAGGACACCTAGTATCCCTATTGAGAAGCCCATCTGGAAATGAATGTTTTCAGCCATGTGAATGAACCAGATCTTCCAGCCTCAACAAAGTTTAAGCGACTCTAGTCCCCGAAGAGGTAATCTGTTTTCACTGTGTCCCCTTGGAACTGCAGACTCCCCCAGAATTGGGAGAAAAATAGTCATTTTTGTCTTAACCCAGTTTGGGTGGTCCGTTACAAGGGAATAGATGTTTTGTTTGTTTGTTTTTGTTTTGGTACCGCGGATCGAACTTGGGTCCTTGCACTTGCACAGCAGGCAGCGAAACCACTGAGCTAAATCCCCTGCCCGGTAATAGATGGTTAACAGACTGACTTACCCTCTCTGCCCAGCAGAGACTTGTATCCTGGCTCTGTCTGGCAGGGGTGGGGAAAGGACATGTTAGCACTAAAAGACTCCTTTGTAGGAAAAGATGTTTTTCCAAACTGTGAGGAACATGCTTCTGGTCTTATAACCACAGAAAGGTTTTTCCTAGGACTGAAAAAAGTTAACTATGAAAGCAAAGCCATGATTCTGCTAAAATCACTTAAAGTACTTGGTTATAAAACTTCAACAAATTTCAACTTTTTGTGTCTAGGTGTTTTGACTGGTGGTTTCATCTATTCTGCATGTGTCATACTCTGTACAAAATTCAAGGCATTTCAATATGAATTACCAAATTTCCATATTCTCCTCTAGTCACCCTAAAACATTGGCCATAATTCCTTTACTATTTCCAATTCCACCAAAAAACTTGTTCAGTGTGAACAGCCTAATTTTTAATAGTCAGGGACTGAATCCAAAGACTTGTAATCAGAAAAAGGCTCTATTAGAAAGTGTGTTAAAGGGCTGGGGATTTAGCTCAGTGGCACCGAGCCTGCCTCGCAAGTGCAAGGTCCTGAGTTTGATCCCCAGTACCAAAAACAGAAAAAAGAAAAATAAAGTGTGTTAAAGCTGGGTGTGGTGGTGCATCCCTGTAATCCCAGCACTTGGGAGGCTGAGGCAGGATTGCTGTGAGTTCGAGGCCACCCTGGGCTACATAGTGAGCTCAAGGCCAGCCTGAACTGCATAGGGAGACCTTGTCTCAAAGAACCAAAAAAAAGTGTTAAAAACAGCAAGTTCCTCTCCATGTTTGAGAAGCAGTTTTAGCCCTCTGATCTGTTCCTTTACTGATGTATGAAGAGGTGAGGATGGATTCCCTTAGCTCTTGTCTCCCTGGAGTATGCAAAGCAAGGTGAGTTTAATTCTACAGCCTGCTAATTATGGGCAAAGGCAGAATGTTCGATATTAGAAAAATGCCCTGACACCATTCAGATTTCAAGGCTGATATTTATAGTACCAGACTGCTCTGACAGGCAGAAGATAGAAAACATACTATTTACAAGCTAAGCATATCTGGTAGAAAAAGGTCCCAGGGCAGCAATGGAGGAGAAATATTCCAAATATCTAGCTAGGACTATACTCATACTTGGAAATATACTCATATTTGGGGCAAAATCTGTTATGGTAAACAGATTTTTTTGGGGGGAGGGATGGAACCCAGGCCCTTGTGCATGCTACATAAGCAGTCTCCCACTGTGCTACATGCCAACCCTGTTATGTTAAACAAATCACTAGAAATGAAGACTGGCCCATCCCCCAAATTTGAAGAGCATCTTTTCAGGTTTTTTTGGTATGTATTTATTTATTTATTTATTGCAGTACTGGAGATTAAACTTAGGGCCTTTACACTGAGCTACATCTGCAGTCCTTTCTTTTTAAAATTTTTTTCAGTCCTTTCATATATATATATATATATATATATATACATATGTTTTTTTATTTTTGTTTTCCTTTTTGAGACAGAGTCTCACTAGGTAGTTCCAGCTGGCTGTGAACTTACTATGTAGCCCAGAACTTGAACTCATGGTGGTCCTCCTGGCTCAGCTTCCAGAGCGCTGGGATTACAGGCATGTGTCATCATGGCTGGCTCTAATTTTTTTGAGATAAGGTCTCACTAAGGCACTAAGTTGCTCAGGCTGGGCTCAAATTTGTGATCCTCTCGCCTCAGCCTCCCAGAGTACTGGGATTACAGACATGTACCACCACCCTGGGCTTGCTTTTTCTACTTTTGAGAAATTGTGTTTATAAAGTCTCATTCAAAGGAAGCACCTACAGAGTGAGGGCCTTTATGCTGTGACATCTCAAGCCATTCAGCCTCATCTAAACCACTGTTGAATCCTTCAGCAAAGAGGACCCCTGCCCAGGTGGCAGGGTGTAAATGGCCTCCATTCAGGACTAACCTGACAGGGTTACACACATTTCACTAAATGACATAAAACTAAAGTATCCCTCCAGCACCGTCCTTACCTTACATGGGAAATGGAGGGAGCAGCCAGTTTATTCACCCGTTCACTGCTCTGAAACTTTGTCCTTAATTCATTCATTTCTGCATCTTTAAACTGGAGCTCAGACTGCAATGATTGTACCTGGAAGGCAAAAGAAATGTATTTGCAGCGACATCATAATGTGCATAAAAATATCTCTGGACTTCAAAATCCCAAGCTAGTAAAGGGAAAACAATGAAAAACACATATAAAAGTCTGCTGTCATGTAAATGACCTAAAATATAAAATGTTAGCCTTCCTGAAAGACAATAGGGTACTCTAGAAAGACATTTGACTTTTAACTATTGTGAATGCAGTTGTGGGCCCACCATTTACTGAGCCTTTCTGAATTTGTAACACAGGTACTTGTCTTCATCACACGTCGGGTGTTTACGGAGGATGATGAGTATAAATTGTGCAGTACAGAGTTCTGCAAAGTGCCAAATCTCAATAGTAACTTTTTTTTCTGAGACAGGGTCTTGCTATGTAGTTCAGGCTGACCTTGAACTCACTATGTAGCCCAGGCTGGCCTCAAACTCATGGTGATCCTCCTGCCTCAGCCTCCTGAGCGATGGGATTACAGGTGTACACCACCATGCCTGACCATTTTTTCTTTTTTTGAGGGTCTCAGCATATTGCCCAGGCTGATCTTGAACTTGTGATCCTCCTGTCTTAGCCTCCTGAGTAGCTGGGATTATAGGCATGTACTAAGATGCCTGGCTGTTGATCTTTTAATAAATGTAATAATACACATTTCTAGGTCTTTTTGAAAGTTTAGGCAGAGTACTTCACAGTTTTTACCAAAGCCCTGTGCATATATATATTTATAGGAAGACCTGCTGCTTGGCCCCCTAGGCTCTGCAGCCATCATTTTCTACACACAGCCTGTACCAGGCACAACACCAGTAGCAGTAAATGCAGGAAGGTTTGGGCCTCCTATCCACCTTTCTGGTTATTTGCTGGGATAGTCAGAAGTAAGTCATGAAGCTTCAGTCATTATCCTGACGTTACCACTGAAGTCTGGATTCAAACTCTGGTTTGCATAACTGCAAATCCCTTGTTCATCATTCTTTCATTTATTCATTTGTTTTTTGAGACAGGGTCTGACTATGTAGTGCAGGGTGGCTTTGAACTCGTGGAGATCCTCCTGCCTCAGCCTTCCCTTTTGAGGAAGGCTAAGGATTACAAGTGTGCCATGTCTGCTTTTATGTTGTCTTTTGAAACAGGGTGCTGCAATATAGTTCAGGTTGCCTCAAACTCACTAAATAGACCAGGCTGGCCTTGAACTTGTGATCCTCTTGCCTCAGGCCCCCCAGTCCTGAGATTATAGGTGTGGCCCACCATGCCCAGCTCTTCATCATTTATATGAAGTTAGTGCTGGGCACAGGTAAGTACATTGAGTATTTAAAGTTTGTTAAGTTTGGCTGGGGACTTAGTGCAGTGGAAGAGTGCTTGCCTAGCATGTGTGAGGCCCTGGCTTCAACCTCAAATCACACACACACACCCTTTCAGGAGGTAGTGAAGGAAAGTGATGGTAAATACTAGATACTTGCTCTTTTTCTTCTCAGAACAGCATTTTCTTTCCCTGAGAAACAATCATTTCCCTCTGAACATGTGATTCAAATGGGGGCTTTCATTGGACAGCAGCTGATCCAGGGACAGACTCAAGGTAGAACAATCAGTGCCTTCTGCAGATTTTTAAACTCGAAGTAGGGAGCCAAGTCCTACCTGTGCTTTGGAGTTATGAATATGAGGACGAGTCCAGGAGCTTCTGGAGAATACACCCTTTCCCATAGTGATAGAACTTGTCTATAGCATAAGGAATTAAAACGTGTCACAGTAAGGTCTAAGTCACTCAAGGCCCTAACATACTGCTGTCTTCCCAGACTTGGTTTTATACAAGTCATTGTACTTCCTTTTGGCCTAAGCTAGGTTGAGTTCTTCGTTTATCAGAAGAGCCTGAATTTAAGCCTGTTTCTAGAAATTATAAACTAGTGATTTATTCTTGCCAAGACTACCACAGTGATAGTGTTTCATCTCAGTCCTTTTCCAATCCATATGCAGACTCTGGAAGAAAAGTGTGGCAATTTACTAAGAGCAAAAGTATTTAACACAAACAGCTATGGAAAACTCCCTAGAAGATTTATAGGCAACACTTCGTCCTAGCTTCTAAAGGAAATCAGTAGCCAGGTGTGATGGTACATGCCTGTAATCCTAGCACCTGAGAGGCTGAAGCAGGAGGATCTCAAGTTTGAGCCAAGCACGGGCAACTTAGCAAGACCCTGTCTCAAAATGAAAAATGGCTTGGGGATGTAGCTTGGTGAGAAGGCTCTGAGCTCAATCCCCAGTACTGCAAAATAAATGAAAGAAGGAATTCAGTCAGTGAGCAGACAAAGTTGCTGTCATCATAGGCAAAACAATTACTCTGAGTCACCTTTCTGGAGAACTCTTTTTCTTTGTCACTGAGTGCTTGGGTTTTCTCTTGCTCAAGAAGGAAATGTGATCGTTTTTGTTCTTCCAGAATGGATTCTGACTGATGCAATGAGTCCCGCAAGATTTTAATTTCTCCATTCTTAATGAGGATTTCTTCTTCCATCACCTTCAGCTGTAAATCCCAAATTAAGTGATAGTCAGCAAGAACAGGTTAAGGATACACTTGTCACTCACACTTAGTGCATAGTAGTTACATAGACTAGGTTTCATTTCATACATGTGTATGATAAACTCTGATCGCTTCCCCTTTACCCCACTCCACAATCCCCTTCCTCTTCTCTAATAGTTTTCCTTCTACTTTCACATCACATATAGATTCTTTAGGGTCTAAAAGGCATCAACAATCCAGGTCACACTTCAGCGAACTGGAATTTCACATTTTGTTCCTGGTTTTCTTAGGGACCTGCATATGGTCATATTAAAGCTGCTAATAAATAGCAACTGTTATATTGTTCTTCATATAAAGATATATGCTGTAAATTCATGTCAGTGCTTTAAGAGTTTGTATTTCCTTTGGATCCGGTACAGTGTTTCTTTTCTTGCCTTACTGTTAGGAATCTTACATTGTTTCTTTGTCTAAATATTTTGGCTTTCTTTCCCCAACCTTCTCTCATTTCATAGGAACAAAATTGAGATGTTTGTTTTTAAAATTTATATATTTTATTTTATAATGCTTCCAAACACGTAAGTGAATGAAATAGTTATAAAAAAACACAAGTTGGTGTGGAAGTGTAGCTCAGTGGTAGAGCACGTGCTTAGCATACACAAGGCCCTGGGTTTGATCCTCAGCATCAAAAACAGCAGGGCCGGGGATTTAGCTCAGTGGTTCTGCCTCCTGCCTCGAAAGTGCAAGGTCCCGAGTTTGCTCTCTGGTACCAAACAAACAAAAAACCAAACAGCAGCAGGCCAGGGATTTAGCTTAGTGGTGCTGCAGCCTGCCTTGCAAGCACAAGGTCTCGAGTTCCATCCCTAGTACCAAACAAACAGCAAAAGAAACCCCAGAAGTGAAGTTACTTACCTTTTCCTTAAGTTCTTTGTATTGTGTCTGAAGTACCTCTAGTTCAAAGTTATCTTTAACTGGAGCATTTTCTGTGTTCTTCCCTGCAGGACTTTTTGACATCCCATCTAATCTTCGGACCTTATGAACAGCTGTATAAAACAATTCCCAGGGGGTGGGGATTTAGCTCTGCTGCCACCTGCCTAGCAAGTGTAAGGTCCTGAGTTCGATCCCCAGTACCAAAAACAAACAAACACAAACAAACAAACAAAAAAAGAGCTAGCAGATGACTTTCTGGGATGAATAAAGCTAGGATACAATTAAATAAATTTCTAAAAAAACAAAAACAAAAATAAAAAATTCCCATATACATTTTAGGACCCAACATTTCCCCACTGTTGCCAGAAAATACAGAAATGAATCATGTGTGTGTGTGTGTGTGTGTGTGTGTGTGTGTGTGTGTTACCGTGGATCAAACCCAGGGCCCATTTATCACTGAGTTATATCCTCCAGCCCTTTTTATTTTTTAATTTGAGATAAGGTCTCACTAAGTTGCCCAGTCTGGCCTCGAACTTGTGATCCTCCTGCTTCATCTTCCTGAGTAGCTGAGATTACAGGTGTGTGGCACCAATTCCAGCAGAAAGCACTCTTGAAAGCAGAGAACAATCTAGTAAGCAGTATGTACTGGTATTTTCCAACCTAGGAACATGATGTAAACTCATAAATGATCCTTATGAAATCACAGATGCTACTACTCTCTCCTCACTCAATTTTAAGAGTCTCAAGGCTGAAAGAGCCAGGTGTGGTGGTACTCACCTGTAATCCCAGCACTCAGGAGGCTGAGGCAGGAGGATCTTAAGTTTGAGGCCAGACTGGGCTATATATTAAGTTCAAGGCCAGCCTAGACTACATAGTATGACCCTAGCTAAAAACAAAACACAAAATCACTAAAACTAAAATATAAAGGCTGAAAGGTACAGTGGATATCTCACTAGCCAGAACTATATCTATCATTCAACAATATTTACTGCACACCTACGATATACTAGCATGGTGTTAGTCTCTAAAGATATAAGTGTGAACAAAATGGAGACAGTCCTAAAACTCAGGAAGCTTACAGGACATTCAACAAATAATCACATGAATAAATATAAATACAACTGTGAGCAAGGCATGGTGGCACACACCTATAATCCCAGTACTCTGGGAGACTGAAGCAGGATTCCAAGTTTGAACCTAGCCTGGGGAATGTAGTGAGACTCTGTCTCAAATAAAAAGTTAAAAGGAGCTCTGGCACCTGCCTTGCAAGCACAAGGTCCCAAGTTCAATCCCCAGTACCCACCCCCCCCCAAAAAAGTAAAAAGGGCTGGTGATATAGCTCAGTGCAAAGGCCCTGGGGTCACTTTCCAGGATATGTGGGGGTAGATCACAACTACGATAAAAGCTGCCGAGGACAAATACAAGAATGCCTATAAAGGGCTGGGGATTTAGCTCAGTGGCACCTCACCTTCACAAGCACAAGGTCCTGAGTTTGATCCCCGGTACCAAAAAAAAAAAAAATGCCTATAAAAATGTGACCCACCCCAAGTGCAGTGATTGGAACGTTTCCCTAAGACCACTGACTGAGCTGGGAGCTGAAGGATACCCAGGGATGAACCAGATGAGTGGAGATAGGGTGGCAAGAACATTCAACATACAATAAAGAGCAATGTGTAGAGTTCCTGTATTATAAGGATGCAAGGGAAATTCAAGAAATGAAAGATTAGTATGGCTAGAACCCAGAGACAGAAAAAGGGTCAAGGGTCAGACCATGTTGCTAGGCCTTCAAGGCTATATTAAAGATTTGGTGTCTGAGCCAGGTGTGGTGGTACACACCTGTAATCCCAGTACTTGGGAGGCTGAGGCAGGAGGATCTCTGAGTTTGAAGCCAGCCTGGACTACATATATAGTGAGTTCAAGTCCAACCTGTATTACATAGTGAGACCCAGTTGCAAAACAACCAAAAAAAAAAAAAGAAAGAAAGAATTTGGTCTCTACACTAGAAGTAGTGATTAGTTATTTTACAGTGTTTTCAATATGAATGTTCATGTACGCTGTGTGAGATATGGTTGGATTTAAGTTCTGAAAAGATCACTCTGGCTGTAGTATGAAGTCCGAGTTGTAGGAAGACAAGACTAGAAAAGGTGAGCCAATTTAGCAGGCCCTTGTCCTGGGGTAGCACAGATCAGGATGTTGGTAGTAGAAGTGATATGAAAATGATGGATTCCAGAGATGGATCACGAAGGTAAAACTGATGATAAGATTTTAAAAAGAATTAGATATAGGGTCAAGGAAAGGGAAGGAGTCCCCTCGTGCTACTGGGTGGAGAGTGATGTAAATCAGTCATGGAGATCATCTGGTCATCAATGAGGATTTTCTAAATAGTATCTGCTTTGCCAGGCTCCATGCTCGAGATGCTATAGGACTGAGATTCCAGGTAATGATTTTGTTGCATTTAAGATGCCTTAACTGCCAAGTAGATTCAAGGTGACCTTTTTTTCTAGCAGCCCCATCAGATTTCACTCATTCTCTAACTAGAATGTTCAGTTCCATGAAAGAAACGTTTTTATATTTTGCTCATTGCTCTCTAGATCTGCTGCAGTTCCTAACCTTTGGGCACCTTGCTAGGTTATTAGTTGTATATATATTTTAAAAATCTCTCATCTTTTACCCCGTCAGCCCCTTCTTATTCTCACACTGCTCAAGGGGTACCAAGGACTGCATAAGATCTAAAGCCTTTCCCGTGCATGGTGATGGTAGCTGTGGTACAAGGATCTCTGCTTAGAACCAAGAGCCAAGCAGCCTAAACTTTTAAAACGTAAAGTAAAAAGTTAATTTGACTGTACATATTTCAAATCGGCTGTCTGATATTCCGGATAAATTTTTCCCCCCAATCAAAGGAGTTTTTGGTACACAACTGCCTCAGGGACACCGGGACACCGGGACATAGCTCGCTAGGTTCCGGAAACACTGCTCTCAGAGGGCCAGGGAGGTCTGCACCTCCTGCCTGGAGAGGGCCTGCAGCACTCACTGGACAGGTCCCGCGCCGCGGCCGGGCACTGGCTCAGGGCCTGGGACGCCAGGATGTCGAGCTCCTCCAGGTCGTCGGCAGTGAGTTCCCCGTGCGCATCGAACGGGTCCTCGGGATCCAGGGGGGCAGCCACGGGGAAGCCCCGGGCCCGCTTGCTCGGGGGGTGGCCGGGGCCAGGCGGCGGGCCAGGGTGGAGTGCCTGAGGCCGCCTCCTACTGCTCTGCGCGGTGGTCCCGGCCATGCCGCCCTTGGGCCCCAAAAGAGTCTGCACGAGGACCGAACAGGACCAACCACCCGCGCGCCGCTGCTCTCCTCAGCCACCGGGGCCCCGGGGCTGCGGGCCAATCAGTCTCCAGAGATAGGGCGCGGGGGAATGACGTACTCCGGAGCACGTCGCAGCTCTCGGCCCGCCCCTCCCCAAGCTTTCCAGTGTATGCAGTAGATCTGCGGCTGGCGCGAGTGGGTGGTGTATCTGCTTTTCTGAGCCTCTTCCCTGGCACCCTGGACTACGAAGCTGCGCAAGAGTAGTTCGCCCTGGCATTATCACTTGCGCGCTTGAACCGAGCAGGCAGCCTTCAGGAGTCGTGTTACTGTCTTCCCACCAAACCCACCTGTCACATACCTGGAGATTTCGTTTAGGCGGAAGGCCGGGAGAGCGGGACCGCGGGAGGTGTATGAAGCTGTTGTGAGCAGGCATCTTCCAGAATAATAAATGTTTCAAATGTATGCATATGTCTGAGGAGAGAGTGATCTGAGAACGTGTGTCTGTGTGGGAAGGGGTTAACATTCATTCACTCATCCCTCTGAGTGTGGGAGTTTTTTTGTCCCAAGCGCTGGAGGCTGGAGGCCAACGAGGCCTAGGAGGTCAAAGGAGGCCTCCTGGAAGTGGCCCCTGGATTGTCCAAAAGGTTGGAAATTAGCAAGAAAAAAAAAGGCTAGGAGGCTGGCACATGGGACTACTTTGACAAGAATTCAACACGTAGGGCCAGTCAGGAGTTATCTATGGCAAAGACAGAAGGTAGTTTCACAGAGGAACAGGAATTTGAGCTGGGCTGCAGTGCCTGCAGGATTTTACTGAGCAGCAGTGAGGTAGCAGCAGGAGAGGATTAACATTGCTGAGCAACAGGAGCAAGACTTTTCAACCTTGAATGCTCAGTATACAGCCTGTGACTGTCCCGTGAGTGTTAGAGCATTATACGAAAGGGAGATTAAATGAAAAAGAGATTGTTGTCAGGCCTAGAATTCCTAAGGAGTTTAGTGTTTCTTGGTTTTTTCGTTTTCTTTTTTTGAGACAAAGTCTTGCTATGTAGTTCAGGCTGGCTTTGAACTCACTGTATAGTACAGGGTGTCCTCACACTTGCAGCACTCCTGCCTCAGCCTCTCAAGTGCTAGGATTACAAGCATGTGCCACTATGCCTAGCTAGTTTAGTTTTTTTTTTTTGTACTGGGGATCAAACTCATGACCTTGTGCTTTCCAGGCAGGCATGCTGCCACTGAGCTAAATCCCAGGCCCTAGCTAGTTTAGTTTTTTAAAGCAACTGGTAGGTTCCCTAAGATAGCTGCTTGGACACTGAAAAATTTTTTCCTGGTACTGGGATTGAACCACCTAAGGTGTTTGTACTGAGTTACATCCCCTGCCCTAATTTTGAGACAGGTCTTGCTAAGTTGCCCAGGTTGGGCAGGCTCAAAAAAAATTTTTTTTTTTTTGACAGCGTCTCACTAGCCCAAACTGTCCTCAAATTCTGAGTGATCCTCCTGCCTCAGCCTCCCACTTATTGGGAGTACAAGCACATACCCCTGTACCTGGCCTGAATGTTTAAATTGTCTTAATTGCTGCAGGTCTCTGGGTCTGGAGACAGGCTTGTTCATTTGTCAACAGAAATTAGGGTCCACCAATCAGAAAAGAAGTAACTTCCTTCTAGGTTCAGTGTACTGTTATTAATACTCAGAAGGGTTGTTTTCATCAGTGCTGGTCTGGGTGCCCCGTAGGGAATGCTTAAACCCCAAAGAAGATGCTGCTGGCTGTACAACTTTCTGGAGAGGACCACAGCAAGCTGGTATAGGTTTTTGTTTTCTATTAATACCTGCTACACTGTAGTCATAAAACAGGTTTCAATCTATCAAAACCCTTTCTAGGTCGGGTGCAATGGCATGCCTATAAATACCAGCTACTCAAGTCTGAAGCAGGAGGATCATGAGTTTGAGATCAGCCTGGACAAACAAAAAAGCCCCAAACCAATTTCAGTCTTGATATAGCAGTCTCAAAATGATTCTAGATTTTTTTTTTTTTGACAGGGTCTAGCTGTGTAATTTAGGCTGGCTTTGAACTTGTGGTGATCCTCCTGCCTCAGCCTCCAGAGTGCTGGGATTACATGTGTTTGCCACCATGCCTGGCACTAGAGTCCTTTTTTTTTTTTTTGGTACCTGAGATCAAACTCGGGAGCTTGCGTTTGCAAGGCAGGCTCCGGAATCACTGAGCTAAATCCCCTGCCCTAGAGTCCTTTTTAAAAACACATTCTCGGCCCAGGGATTTAGCTCAGTGGTTCTGGCGCCTGCCTCGCAAGCGCAAGGTCCCGAGTTCGATCCCCAGCACAAAAAAAAAAACAACCCACATTCTCAGAGGAAATTTACCATTATTCCCATATTTGTACCAGGGCCAGGAGGGGAAATCAAAAGGCTTGTGCTTCTCATGTCAGTGTTTCAGTAAACACATATGGATGGGTTCTGTCCTCAAGTTTACACTGTGGTCAGAGGTGTCAGATGATAATCAAGTGTCAGGAGAAAAAACAAACCAAGGTGAGGTGATGGAATTAGTGATTAGAGGTCACTATTGTGATGGTTGAGTTCAGTTCTCTAAAGGGAGTGTCCAGTATCTAGGACTCTGACAGGCAGAAGAGTTGGTAAAAATACAGTGAAGCAGAAGCTTGCCTGAAACACTGGCTACTCTGGCTGGAGATAGACCAGTGAGCTGGATAGCAGAGATCAGAGGGAAAGGAGTGGTGTCTAAAGCCTATATGGCCTCATCGGTAATTTTAAGAACTTTGGCTTTTGTTCTAAGAAGTGACTGAAGAGTAAGTCAAGCAGAAAGTGACTTACGGCCTAGTAAATTAACTCTGGGTTTCAAGTGAAGATTAGATTGCAGCAAAGCAATGGTAAGGGAAAGAAAATAAATTTGGGGGTGATGACAATCATCTGGATAGATTATAGAATGGAGAGATAGTATTGGAAGGAATATGGTAAGGCCAGATTTTCTTTTGGTGGACTAAATGTGGGCTGTAAGATATAGGAAGCCTGGCTTCATGGCCCACACCTGTAATCCTAGCCCTTGGGAAGCTGAGGCAGGAGGGTCACTGTGAGTTTGAGGCTACCTTAGACTATGTAGCGTTCAAGGCCTGGACTACATAGCAAGACTCAAAAAGCCAGCAAGGACCTTTTCTGCAGCCCTAGTTGACATGCAGCCTTGAAGAGCATCTAGTTCTTAGATTCTGGCCTCTTCTCTCCCATTTCCCCCCTCCATAGTATGTATCATGTGTACCTATCACAACAGACAGGGTCCTTGACAAAAGGAGCTGTGTTCACGGGTACACACCTGTGTCTGCCCAAAGTGGACTCCTTATGTGAACAGGTGGTAACTCAATTGAACCATATTGCAAATTGAGTATTAGAACAGAAAGGATTTTTTTCTTCCTAAAGTACAAATTCTTCCACTAACCTCAGGTAAGGTATTCTGTTGAATATATAACCATACCAGAATAACTGTTTTTCAAATAAACTGGTTTAATGCCAGATGATAGGGAATTCAGGGTATAGAACAAAGATCAATGAGCAGACTATGTCAGAATTATAGGCTGGGTTTACTTTAAATTCACAGGTGAGGTAGGAAAGGCTGAATGAAAACTAGAGAGACAATAAGCCACTGTATGATTTTTTATTTATTTTTTTTACAAAACTTTATTGTTAAATGTACAGCAGACTCCAAGAAGACACTTCATTCTAGTCCTAGGTGTCAAAAGATGTTATGGCAGGGAATCCAGGTATTTGAATAGGAATGGAATCAAGGGTCACCATCATCTTAGGCACAAGGAACAATTTATTTTTTGCCAGATTTCTTAATTCCACCTGTAGCTGCAAAAGGGGAAAAAAAAATCACTTACTGAATAATACAGTTCTTATGGTAAAAACCCATGGGTTTGATGTGGGACTAGTAAGGCTTGGTTCTTGTACTGTGCATTCACTTTGACATAGGCATGAAAAGCAGTTTCCTAGTATCTATTTTGGGCAAAGGCAGAATGAGATTGAGGAAGGGGAACAAGCAATGGCTGTAATGTTGTTCCATATCTACACTGTTGTGTATGTCATTCATTGTGTCACAGCAACCCACTTCACAGATAACAAGTCTTAATATTTGGTGTTGTTCAGGGTTAGAAGCTGGTATGTGATGAACCAGAACTCCAATCTGGATAGCCTGACTACTAGGTCAATACTGCCACATTACATTATGCTATATCTCATATTATGTTTTTGTGGTCTTGTTAACTCACTGCATTTATAATTTTTCTGGGGGGTGCACTATGGACTGAACCCAGGGCCTTTGGCCTGAGCTATATACTCAGCCCTTTTAAATTATTATTATTATTATTATTATTATTTGTACCGGGGATCGAACTCTGGACCTTGCGCTTTTGAGGCAGGTGGTAGAACCACTGAGCTAAATCTCCGGCCCCTAAATTATTATTATTGAGACAGGGTTTTGCTAAGTTGTACAGGCTAGGCTTGAATTTGTAATTCTTCTGCCTTGATTTGTCAAGAGTTAAAATTACAGGCATGTGCCTATATGTTGCTGGGTGTGGTGTCACACACATGTAACCCTAGCACTCGGGAGGCTGAGGTAGGATCACAGCAAGTTCAAGGCCAGCCTGAACTACATAACCCTCTGTGTCAAAAAAATAAAACAAAGGCCTGTATATTACTCAATTTACAAATGACATTTGACACCCAGTAGGTAATTAATAAGCAGTATGCCTAATACAGGAATGAAGATACAAAAGGGCTGTAAAAAAAAAAAATCTTAAAAACAAAACACAAGTTGGTTGATTATCTCCTATCTAAAATGCTTAGAACCCAAAGTGTTTTGGATTTTGGAACATTTGCATATGCAAAATAAGATATATTGGGGTACTGGATCTAAGTTTAAACACAAAATTCATTTATGTTTCACATACCCCCATTCACATTGCCTGAAGGTGACTTTATATAGTAGTTTTAGTCCATGTGAAATAAAACAGGTACCCTCATAGAACAAGAGATGTGGAATCTTAGACCTTAATCCAAGAACCCTTATCCACTAAAGATGGAGACCACCTCTTTCTCCCCTCCCTTACTAACAATGTATGAAATACTCCAGCATTCCCTACTTTTATCATCACAGGACCACATGTGTTAAAACTGCAGTGAGAAGCCAGGATGTCTCAAGGGTAAGAACAACCACTGACCCATGTCTTTTTCCTCCTTCTGGTACTAGGGATTGAACCTAGGCCCTTCACACTGAACTACATCCTCAGCCCCTTTTATTTTTTTGAGACAGGGTCTTGCCAAGTTCCTAAACTGTCTAGGGCTCAAATTTGCAATGGTCCTGCCTTGGCCTCCCAGAGTACTGGGATAACTTCATGACCCACTGGCAAGTTACCAGCCCCTACCCCACCCGAGCAAAACCTTAAAAGGTAATCCTATCCCCATAAGGGGTGGGCAACTTGGGATTCTCATGTCCTCCTTGGGGGAACTCCTCTGACGCCATTCACTAACATGTCAATTTTATGATTTTCATCCAAATTGAGTAAAAGAACCCTTGGCTGATTTGTTACAGATTTTTCTTTTTGGTACCAGGGATTGAACTAACACATCTGCATTCAAAAACATTTTGGATATAGGAGCACTTTGGGTTTTCAGATTAAGGATGCTTAATTTGCACAGGGTTTCATGAAGGACTGGCTTTCTCCCTATACATGATTACAGATTAAGGGAAGGTGAAAGATAATAGATATCAATCTCAACAGGAAGAATCCTAGCACTGTGTGGGCAAATAATAATGGACTAGCCGGGGATTTAGCTCAGTGGTTTCACTGCCTGCTGGGCAAGCGCAAGGACCCAAGTTCAATCCCCGGTACCAAAAAAAAAAAAACCACAACACTATCATAAAATAATAATGGACCGAATCCACTGGGATAGGAGTTTTGGGAAGCCCTGGCTGATATTTCCATTATCTTTCCCTCCATCACACCCTGTGTGGCTCAGAATGCTCAAACATGGGATAAATAACTGTAAAGGGGGCCAGGGATTTAGCTCAGTGGCACCATGTCTGTCTGGCAACTGCAAGGTACTGAGTTCGATTTCCCGTGTGGGGGTAATAAAAAACTGTAAATGAAATAATCACTAGTCTGAAAAATGCAAATGTTCAAAAATGTACAAATGTAAATGTTTATAAAGAACATTAGGGCTGGGGATTTAGCTCAGTGGTTCCAGCGCCTGCCTCGAAAGCGCAAGGTCCCAAGTTCGATCACTGGTAACAAAACAAAACAAAACAAAGCACATTAAGGGCCGTGGATCTAGCTCAGTGGCACTGTGCCTACCTGGAAAGTGCAAGGTCACGAGTTCAATCCCTGGTGCTGGTGGGGAGTGAGCACATTAAGCCAAGTGTGGTGGCACATACTTGTAACCCCAGCACTCAGGAGGGTAAGAGGGGAGGATCACTGAGAGTTCAAGGACAGCTTGGACCACACTGAGACTTTGTCTCAAAAAAAAAAAAAAAGTACTTTATACATTACCCCTGCTGGGCTTGAAGAATCTTTTGAGACCTATGTAATCCATTACTCTCATATAAAGGAAAAAGCAAAATGGTAGGTTTGGTTACAAAATCAAGTGGAACAATAGCAAGCCAACTAGATGCACCCAGAAGTGACTCTGGATGCTTTATCATTTATTACAGATAATACAAGCAGTAAACAAAAGTTCTAAGTAAGGTTGTAAGCAAAAAAGACAGTGACTTAAAAACTTGGGGCAAGAAATTGTGGAGAATACTCAGAAACTTACCTGTCAGAATCTGTGGGGCACATTTCTGCACCTTCCGTACAGAATGAAAGCCCAAGGCTGACTGGGCGGAGAGGCCGCCAGGTACCCAGACCCCAGTTCCCCGAAGAGGCAGCAAGGATGAGCGGGGCCTCGGTCCTGCTCAGCGCGCACTTACCCAGGGGACCCCTTCCCGCAGCCTTCGTTTTTAGCTCCTCGAGTTTCTTCTGCTCCTCTTTTTGCTTCTGTTTGAACGCTCTATCTTCCTGTGGGGAGAGAGGGCGACGGGTTCACAACAGGCGGGTCTCCCACCCCTCGGCTTCCCTCCGCGTCTGGGAGCCCGCGCTCACCTCGTCCATCTCCTTGGTCTGTTTCTTGGGCTGTTTCAAGGGCTTTTTCTTGCCACCTGTAGGCGACACGTGCGCACTCAGCTCGGCCCCGCCGCCCGCCCTCTTTCTTTCGTCCCTTGCCTCACACCCCACACCCCACACCCCACACCCCACACGCTCACCTTCGCGGCCGGACATGGCGCCCGCACACTCTCCGGAAACGGGTTCAAAAGCCAGCAACTCGGCCACCGGCGCGCCCCCTACGCGTATATGGCGACACGCACCCGTGGATTGGCTGCCGAGCCGGAAGCCGCTCTTCAACTACAGGATGAGGCTCCCCGGGGGTGGGCGCTAATGGGTCAGAGGTTAACTGAGTGGCAGCCGGTCCACCGGGTTAGGCTCCTGCTCGGTAGGCTGGGTGGGCGGCCAGTTTGGAAGGAGGGCGGTTCCTCCCGGGGCGATCTGGAACTACGAAGGGGAACCAAGATAGGTCGCGCACGGGACAGAAGAACACAGTGAATAGAGGGGTGGACTTGCGCAAAGGTGAGTTCCTGGGACCCGGTGGCACCTGGGCTGGATAGAGACAGCCGTGGGCGGGGCCTGGATCATGGTCTCTTAGAATTCTGGAAGCCCGGTTGGAAGTGTGCGGTTCAGAAAATAAGCAGACTGACTGAGAATTCTGTGTATTTATCCAGTACATTTTTGTTGAGCATATATTCTGTGTAGATCGTGTTCTAGGCACTGGAGATAAAGCTGGGAACAAAACTTCAGTCCTGGCAGAGTTAATATTGTAGGAAGTGAGACAGACTATAGCAAATGAAGCAGGGAAGGTAAGGGGTGCTGTGGCGATTTTGTCTTTGTTCTTTTACTTCCCAAACTGGGGATTGAATCCAGGGCCTTTGCACTGTGCTACATCCCAGCTCTCTCTCTCTCTCTTTTTTTTTTTGGACAAGGTCTCACTACATAGTTCAGGCTGGCCTTGAACTCACTATAGAGCTCAGGGTGGCCTCGAACACGAAGCGATCCTACTGCTTCAATCTCCCGAGCGCTGGCCTGGATTTTTTTTTTTTTCTTTTTTTTAATTTGAGACAGGATCTTGGTAAGAGTCTTAAATTGCCTAGGCTAGGCTCAAATTTGTGATCCTCTGTCTCAGCCTTTCAGAGTGTTGGGATTACAGGTATGTGTGTCACAATGCTGGGCCGGGATGGCAATTTCTTTTTTTTCTTTCTTTTTTTTTTTGGTACCAGGGATCTAACTCAGGACCTTGTGCTTTCGAGGTAGGTGGAGGAACCACTGAGCAAAATCCCCGGCCCAGCAATTTCTGATAGTATGTTTAGGAAAGATCGCAGGAGCTGGCATTTGAACAGAATTTAAAAAGAAGGCTGAGCTGGGGGGTGAGGAGCCAGGGAGCAAGCAGTGCAGTGAATAGCTGATGCCAAGGCTCTGATGTGAAAATAGCCTACAGCACTGGTGGTGAATCTGTGGCGCAAGTGCCTCAGCTGGCTGATTGTTATCATTGAAAGCTCTAAAAGTTTCACCATTACTGGCCTAAAATGTTATATAGCCAAAATTGTCCACATGACTGGTCTCAAGTGAGGAAAGGGAGATAGTGGGACAGGAGGTCAGAGAGGAATGAAAGCTAGAGGTGGGTCCCCTTTAGGTCATGGAAAAGACTGGCTTTTCCTTGAAAGAAGTGGGGAATGGTTGCAGGATTTGAGTAGAGAGAGATGTGATATTACCTGTGTTTTTTAAAGGACCACTAGCTGCTCTGTTGATGGGGAGACCTGTTAGACTTGGGATGCAGGCAAGGGATGTTGGTCATTGGGATTACTTGGAAGCAGACAGAGATAGGAAGAGGAATCCTGCCTAGGTTTAGGAAGCCAGTAGGCAATTGCTGATAGATTGGATGTGAAGTAGAAGAACAGTGAGAAGTTAGGGATGATGTGAGGTTTTTGGCCTGAGAATTTGGTCTTGGGGTTGCCATCAACTAAGATGGAGAAAGCTGGAGGAGAAGCAGATTTGTGAGGGAAAGGTGAGATTCCAATAGATTTTCAAGCAGAGATATAGGTTGGGCAGTTCAATAACTGAGCCTAGAATCCTGAAAAGCCTGGGCCAGAAAAGTCAAAAGTATAGTTTTTGTTTGGTGTGCTGAAGATCAAAGCCAGGGCCTTGTGGATGCTGAGCAAATACTCTGCCATTGAGCTATACCTACAGACCCATACCATTTTTATATTTATTAATTAATTAATTTTCAGATGGGATCTGGCTATGTTCAAGGATAGCCTTGGAACTCACTATGTAGCTTAAACAGGCCTCGAACTTGTGGTAGTTCTTCTGGCTCAGTCTCCCAAACGCTGGGATTATAGATGTGAGCCACCATGCCTGGCTCCTGTAGCATTTTTAAAACCAGAAAACTGTATGAGCAATGAGTCTGAGCACTGAACATTGGGGTGTGACAGTTTATGGAGGTTAGGAAAATGAGGGAGAACTGGAAGGCAAGTGAGAACAATGTTTGAAGGAGCGGGACCTATGATAAGGCACAGGCTGCTGACAGGACAAGTGAGATTAGGCCTGAGAACTGGCCATTGGATTTAGCAGTGTGGCGGTGACCTGGACAAGAGCTGTTCCAGTGGCATGGTAGACATGAAGGCCAGAGCAGAAAGGGCTTATGAGAGAGTTGGAGGAGGGTAGCTGGAGATCAACGGTGATCAATCTCTCAAAGTATCTGATGGTTAAGAGGAGCAGAGATGCTGGGCATGGTGGAGCATGCTTGTAATCTTAGCACTGGGGAGGCTGAGGCAAGAGGATCACCGAGAAGCCAAGGCCAGCCTAGACTACATAGTGAGTTCAAAGCCAGCTTGAGCTACATAGCAAGACTTTGTCTCAACCAAAAAAAAAAGAAAAAGAAATATGCGGTTGTGGAGAGGTCTTACTTCATTCAATAACTGAATGGTGGGAGAGAATATGGTATAGGCCATGGGGTGGGCGTGGGGGAGGTTGAGGGGAGGGACTAGAATGGAGAGGTAATGTAGGAGTTACTGACATGTTTTCTCATAGGGCCCCAACTGTCACTGAGCTTTTCTACTAGGAAATATGTAGAAAAATGAAGCAGGAAAGATGGCCAGAAATGGAGTGGTCAAGGAAGGCCTTACTGAGATGTAACGTATGAGCAAAGACATAGATGTCAAGGTGATCTGTGTAGACCTGCCCCAGAAGAGTGGTCTAAGTGGGCAGGAAGCAGGGCCCAAATCCTGTGGCAGGATCATGCTTAGCATGTCAGGGTGGCTGGAGCAGAGTACGGTGATGGAGAAAGAGAAAAGGTGAGGGCTAAGAGGTACTGGTCTTGTTGGTGACTGCCAGGCCTGGAGTTAGTGCCAGGTGAGCTGGGAGCTATGAGGGGCTTTAACCAGAAGGGTGTGGTCTGACTCAAGTTATCAGATCCTTGGGCTGGAGAAGGCTGGGGAGGGCAGGGGAAGCCAAGATTGTGCAGGAGGTTACAGCTGTCATCTCTGCCAGGGATGGCTAGCCCTCCTGGGCTCCAAGAGTGGGACACTAGTAGAAGAGAGGCCAGGAAAGGAGGCTGTGAAGGTTGGAAGAAGCTGAGAGGGGCAGTGATTTCAGGAAGAGTGTATTGAAAGCTACGGAAAGATTGGAGAAGAAATCTAGAAGCAGAAATCTAAACCTAACAAAGTGGAAATTTTGAGACGCCTCCAGGAGAGCAGCTGTGATCATGGAATAGGAACGAAAGAGAAGGGAGTTGAGGAAATGGTGACAGCAAAGTGCTAAACCCTTTCTACTGGGTGTTGCTGGGCAGGAGACTGGGTTCTGTTCCTGGTGGGCGCAGGGCTGCAGGTCTTTGATGAAGGGAACACCTTCAGGCTGTTTTGGGGGTGCAGCCTGTGTGCCCTGGGGACTTCCCCTGAGGCGTGGGAAGCTCACTCCTCCACTGGAGATGCTTGCTGTGCTTCCTGGGTGTGGTCCCAGCCTTAGGAACAGGGACAGGTGACTGGGGAGCAGCACCAGTTTGGGATCACTGTCACAGGGATGCACTGTTCATCTTGGGCCCACTTTGACCAGAAGGCATGTCCCTTCCCGCCCAGGTTTTGTTTTCAAGAGGGCCTGAGCCTCTCCACAGAGGATGAGGAGGAGGCTGGGGTGCTGTGGGCAGGTCTGTGTTCCAGTTCACCCTACAGCTCGAAGCCCTTTGTTCTGTACCTCGCTTCTCCCTCTCTCCCCTCCTCAGGTCCCTCTGTTTTTCGCTGGCCTGTTGGGCACTAGGTGTCGCTCTAACTGCTGGCATCAGCCCCTGGCGGGGCAGGGTTGGATAGAGGGAGGTGCTGTTTTTTCTTGGGAATGTGAATAGGCTTCTCTTTGGGGTACTCTGGGTCATACAAGGAAGCTGTTATTAGGGTCCAAACATCAACGAAAGCCTGATAGAGAAGCCTGACCTTGGAGCAGTGCCTGAGCTGGGGAGGAAGGGAAAAGCTTGCAGAAGATGGGGACTGTGGGACTGGGACTTGGGATCCAGCAGGGTTGGGGTTGGAGGGAAGGAGAATGGTTGGTGAGAAGCTAAGAAAAGCTGTCCTCTGTGGAAAAAGCAGATTCTGTCCTTCCCCTGGAATTGTCTTCTGAAAGGAGAGCTGAGTTTTCTGCCTTAGATAATGAATGACCTGTCCGTAGGTCCTCACGAGTAAGGGCAACCCTGCCTCCCCAGAGCCAAGGCAGCCTCAGGGAGTCAGGGATGTTATAGAAATGACACTGAATCTTAATCTTCCCCAAATTGCCCTTGGTTCTGTCATTTCCCAGGGGTCTTTATGAACGTTTGTGGGACTTTGTGAGTATGGACACGACTGGTTTGAGAAATTTCTTTGACATTACTAGAAAACAGTACCAGGATTTTCATCCAGGTCACATCAGTGAGTCCTGGGGAATGCAGGGAGGTGAAGGGTCTGGTTTGTGTGGTGTCATGGAGGGAAGGGGAAGGCATGATGTTCCATATGAACTCTTCACTGTTTGTGTTTCATTGTCCAGGAGTTGGGGGGAATCTGATCATCTCTTGTCACAGGTCTCTGGAACCAACAGAGTGGGGCTTGCTTTAGATGATTTTAGTGGAAATTAATTTGTTCAGAACCTTATCTAGGCCTTGAATCCTGACTTGTGTCCATCTTTTCTCAGCTGTGAGCTGATCTGTGTGGCATCCCCTCACAGGTCTCCCGATGATGGGTTGCAGTCCTGCATTTGCTATGCAGCACATTGTGAGTGTGCCCCATGTACTGATACGGAGAGGCCTCCTTGGAAGGGACTTTGTTATAGCCAGGACTCTCTGCAGCCCAGGCCCCACCCAGCCCGGAGAGAAGCGCCCTGAGGAGGCAGTCCTGTATCATCGTCTCCCAGCTCTGGGGAGAGCCCTGGGGCGAAGCATTCAGCAACGAGCTGCCTCCATAGCCAAGACTTGGTGGGACAGATATGAAGAATTTGTGGGGCTCAATGAAGTGCGAGAGGCCCAGGGAAATGTGACTGAGGTGAGGAAAGAACCTGGGAGATTGGACCTGCCACTGACCTGGGAAATGGGGCTTACTGACCCTTGCCAACAAGTCACCAGCCACACGGTGCTGGTGTCATCCGGATGTGCCTTTTCTTAAACAAATATCAGAGCCGGGGATTTAGCTCAGTGGTTCCGGCGCCTGCCTCACAAGCGCAAGGTCCCGAGTTCGATCTCCAGTGCCAAAAAACCCCACAAAAAAACAACAACAAACATCAGTAGTAGAGGAATCTGACTTTACCTCACGTGGAAACCTGGGTCTGATACTACTGGTGTGAAGGTTTCTATGTAACTGTATCTCTAATGCTCCTTCAAAATTGTCACTGTGTATCAGCAAGTCCCTATCCACTAACACTATTATGCCAGCAAACACTCCTTTACAGACTGAGGTGGGGTGGACGACGGGCTGGTGGTGAGAGTTGCTGCCTTACTGTGTGAAGGTGAAAGTCACTGGGAAAAATCAGATTGGGAGGTAGAAAGAGCTGCTTGTGGTTAAGTCCTTTTGGCAGCAGAAATGCATTCTGTTCACCTCTGTTATTACTCCTGCTCAGGCACAGAGGAGTACAGTGAGGGAAGAAGCTGGGGTTCTGCTGAGGGTTTGAAGCACATTGTTGTCTTTCTCCTTGGACATTGTAAGTTTGGCTGACCTGAGGTTTCCAGGTCTATAAACCATAGCAAGGCCCTTGATGGTGTTATGAAACATAAAGAAGGTAGCACACGGGAAATAGTAGAAGCACATGCCTTTTTTCTTGTGGTTTGTATCAGATAAGAGTTGGCTGGGTTTAGTGGACACAGATTTTATGCATTGTTGGCTGTTTTCAAGTTTCTCAGGGGCATGTTATTTCTGCTTGAATGGACAAATCCTGTGCTTCAGTGGGCGTGGCCCACGGCTGCACTTTGAGCAGTACTGAGTAAGCCAGGATTAGTGTCTTCGGGACTGTTTCTACTCTTTGCAGCTGACACCCCACTGACCTTTTCTTAGCCACTGCCTTTTTGGCAACAGAACTGGCCTGTGTGGGAATGGACAGAAGGGTCTGACAGCCTCCACTATCCTCTCTGCAGGCAGAGAAAGTGTTCATGGTAGCTCGTGGGCTTGTCCGAGAGTCTCGGGAGGACTTGGAAGTTCAGCAGACCAAGCTGAAGGAGGTGAGGGACCGCTTGGACCGTGTCTCCAGGGAGGACAATCAGTACCTGGAATTGGCTACTCTGGAGCACAGGATGCTGCAGGTAGGGCTATTGGGAGGCAGCCCTTCTTCCCCTGCACAGAGCCCCTAGCCTGGCCCATTATGGAGGGCCAGGTTGGAATCCTGAACGGCCTGGTAGTGAGAGGTCTGGTGAGGAGGTAAACTAGAAAGTTCCTGTGGAAGGATAGGGCCTCTGGCTTCTGTGGCCTTTCTACCCTGTAGATTGACAGTCTGGGACCTGTACTGAGAAGGGAGTACCAATGGAGGAGCTGGCCTAAGCAGCGCCGAACATAGCTTCCTGTAGACACATTTTCAGGGTGTAGTGCATGCCCAGCCTACCCAAGACTGCCCAGTGGGAAGATGAAGCTGCTCACTCCACACTCCCGTTCTCTGCTCCTGCACCTGACCAAGTGTATGCTGCCTTTATCTGTGCAGCAGGTGTTGGTGGAGCCAAGGTTAGGGGAATGGCTTACATGCTTGTGGCTGCAGCCACAGGGCCCTTTGCTGCTGTGTGACATTGCTTTGCTTCTGCAGGAGGAGAAGAGGCTCCGCATAGCCTATGTGGGTGCAGAAGACTCTGAGCGTGAGAAGTTCTCTCTCTTCTCTGCAGCTGTGCGCGAGAGCCATGAGAAGGAGCGTGCAAGGGCTGAAAGGACTAAGAACTGGTCCCTCATCGGGTCAGTTCTGGGAGCCCTGATTGGTGTGGCTGGCTCCACCTATGTGAACCGTGTACGGCTACAGGAGCTGAAGGCCTTACTCCTGGAGGCACAGAAGGGACCCCTGAGTCTCCAGGAGGCCATCCGTGACCAGGCAGCTAGCTACTCCCTCCAGCAGAGGGACCTCCGTGACCTCGTGGTGGACCTGAAGGGGCTGGTGCATACCGGGCAGGGCCAGGGCTCTGGGTCACCAGCAGGTGTTTCCACTACCAGAGAGAGACACACAGATTCCCTTTCATCTGCCTTACAAGAGCAGCTTAGTCATTCCCAGCAGGTCTATTCTTGTCTAGAAGGTTTACGAGAGCAGCTCAATGGTCTGGATAAGACTTGCAGCCAAATGGTTGGGGTGATTCGGCTTGCAGAGGCCACAGCACACCCAGGCCTGGAGAAGCCAGGAGACGGGGCTCTTCCCAGCTCCTTGCTGGCACACGGGAGCATGATCTTGGCCCTATCCAACATGGAACAGAGGCTGGAAGCCCAAGTGAACAGAAACACTATCTACAGCACATTGGTCACTTGTATGACATTTCTGGCCTCACTGCCCGTGCTCTACATGCTGTTCAAGGCCAGCTAACCCTTTGGATCTGCCTCCTCATGGCCTATGGGGTGAAAGTGGCTTTCATTGATGAATCCGAGCAATGAAGTGACTCTTGAGTTGTACTAGCCTCAGCACCGTTCATGTGGCTCACAGAAGGCATACTTTGCTTTGTAGGTAATTCTTATTCACCCTAATTATCAAAACAATGTGCTCATGTTTATTAAAATGTCTTACAGTTTATATTATTTAAAATAAGCTACATGAGACTGAGTTCTGTTCATTGAAAACTGAGATCTGGGATTGTAGGGTTGGGCCTGGAGTAAGGGAAATCACCCCCTTCAGTTCCTCTCTCACCCTCTCTCAGTCCTGTTGGGGGCTGGTTTGGATGTGGTTACTCTTGAGGCCTGAATTTTTGTTTTGAATTTCGTGGCCTGCCCTCTGCTTTCAGACCTGTCAGATGGCCTGGGGAATCTAGTGAGTGGAACCTAGCTTGCTGTTTGGCCTTCTGTGCCATGGTGTGTGTGTGTGTGTGTGTGTGTGTGTGTGTATGTGTTGGGGGAGAACTTCCTGTTTCTGACACTGGAGAAGTGGTCAGAGGAGAGCAGGAAAGATTAGGGGAATGGTCAATAAATGTTGCTGGGGACATCACAGAGATTGCTAGCCAGTTTGGGTCCCTGGTGTAGTGTGCTTTGGGCAGCACAGTCCTATTCCCACACAGCCTGGGAGGGACCTGCAATAGGCCTGGGCAAAGCTTAGGCCACCAGCAGTGTGAATGAAGAAGCAGTTAAGTCTGGGGGCCTCCCCAAGGTGGGTGCAATGAGGCATGGAGAGGAACCACCTTGAGAACGCTGACCTCTCCCTTTTCATAGTGGAATGGTAACCCTTGACCTCTCTGTTTCAATGGTGTGGGTGTCCTTAAGTAAACAGGAGCTGTGGAGTGGTACTTTGTCCTTACTTTGGAGGTCTGGCACACAGCAGAGCCCACTAATACCCTTTGGGGGCATACTACAGCTGCATTAAAGTATGTGGGTGGGGGCCTGTTGGTTTGTGCCTGTGCAAAGCCAACTCTTCCACAGAAGCTTGTGCGGCCAGAGTATTTTCTGAGCGTGCTTCCCTATTGCAACTTGAGGTCAGTCCTGAGCAGCAAGTGTGGCCCACATGGCCCCCTGGGTTCTCTGACCCTCTGAGCATCCAGACCCTTGGTCACTCCATCTTTGGCACGTGGTGGTTCCCAACAATGGCATGGGATGGAACAACTGCACTTAAGTGTTCATACCCATGGGGTAAAGGGGAGGGCTACAGAGTGAGTCCAAGTTCCCCTCTGGAGAGAGGTAAAGTTCCAAAGGGTGTGCACATGGGCGGACTTGGGGAAGGGAGGATTCTAGGCACACAAAAGGGGCTCCCACAAGCTGCGGAGGCTGGAAAGCCAAAGGGCTGAGGAAATTCGGGCTGACTACCCTGGCCGAGGTGCAGCTGGGTGTGTGTAGGCGTGTAGAGTATGAGGTTAGAGAATATGTTAGAAGAGCTGCAGTGCCAGTTTGGCAGTCTCTGAGGTTGGAGGCTGGGGGTGAGGGAATGGGGGAGGGGTTGCCATGCTGATGCCAACAAGATGCTGGGTATCTGGACTCAGGTGCTAGAGGTGTGCCTGGGGAAGGAGGGATTTGAAAACCAGACAAATGGAGACCCATGAGAGGGTTAGGAAGAGGGGTCTGTGGTGTTAGGACAGTGGCCAGTGTGGAAGACTGGCCCCTCTAGCCTGGGGAGACCCTTGATGTTCTAGGTGGTGGTGGTGGTGTGTGTGACTGCTTTTGTCTCCCTGGAATCTGTGCCAATGGCCTTGTGCCAAAATCCTCCAAAAGTCCTCAGGATGGGCCAAGTCTGGAGTCAAGGTCAGATGGGTTCCACGAGAGAACCCTTGCGTCCAGTTTCCTCCCCAAGAAGGTTCAGGAGTTTGCCGGTGAGGGAGTCTACACTTGCCCACAGCTTCTCAGCTCCGGGTGGGTCCCGGGACTAGAGGCAGGAAATGAGCCCTTGCTAGTGCATCTCAGGCAGCCTGGCGAAGGGTGGTATCACCCCACCTGCCAGTGAGCAAACAGGCCAGGGAGGGGAGTGTCGGGTTACACGGCTTCGGAATGGCGCACACCCAGATCCCAAGCCTAGCTCTCCTCAAACAAGCAGGGGTGGGGGCCGGAAGGAGAGGCTGGCTGTTGGGGAGTCCTAAGAAAAGGCGCGGTGGGCAGGGCCAGGTGCGGAGAATAGAGGACGGGCGCCGAGGAGTTCAGGTACAGTAAGTGGGAGAGCGACTCTGAGAGCCGGGCACTGAGGGAGGGAGGGAGCGGCCGGGGCGGGAGTGGGGCGGTGGTGGCTCGGACAGGTGCCGGGCGCGGTGCTCCTAGCACCTGGGGTGCCGAGCGCCGGGAGCGCTTAGTTCCGGCCTGGGGCCGGCGCAGGTGAGGAGCCCCACAACCCGCCCTGCCTCTGTCGCTGGCCCCCAGGAGGCCTTGCCTTCGCCTCGCCCCTCCCGGTCTGGCCCTGCGCGCAGCCAGGCTGCAGGTCCCGGGGGCCCGAGGCTGCGCGCCCGCTCCGCGCGCTTCCGGCCAGTCCCGTGGCGGGGAGGGCGGCCGGCGGGGGGCAGGCGCGGAGCCCGGCCGGCGACGCGCTTTGTCTCCTTTGTTCCCAGCGGTGGCAGCGCCGCGGCAGGAGGGCGGGCGCGGGCGCGGTTTTCCGCCCTCGGTCTCCGGGTAACAGCTGCGGTCCGCCAGAGTCGCCGGGAGGCCGCCGCGCGCGGAGCCCAAGGAGCTGCGGAGGTGAGCAGGCCGGCTGGGCTGGCGGGCGGGCTGGGGCGGCCTCGGCCTGCAGTTGAGACCGCACTTGTGCACGCGAGGCGAACTCTGGCGGCTCCACCCGGAACGCGATTGGGAGACGGAGGAGGTGGAGCCGCTCTTCGCACCCCCTCCTCGCGGCCGCAGCAGCCGCCGCCGGGACGGCCGGCCCCTTCCCCGCCCTCCGCTCTCCGCCCTCCGCCCTCCGCGGACCCCGGTGGAGTCCTTGTCCCGGCCGGGGGAGGCCGGGCGCCTGGGAAGGGCCGCGTGGGAAGGTAGAGGCTGCCCCTCCAGAGCCACAGCTCTTGCAGGCTGCACTCGGCGGGACCGACAGAGGCAGAACAGTCCACACCACGAGCCTCCTGGCACACGGAGGGGTCCCCTCTCCACACACAGACCATTTGGCTGGCGACTGCTGAGCGCCTCGGGTCGTCGCGGATGCCTGCGAAACAGGGGCTCCCTTCACCCGGCTCAGCCCGAAGACAGCGGGTTGGGCAGTGTGCACCCGGCACTGTCAATGAGTAACCCGCCCCAGCGGCTAGCCTTGGGAGTGGGGCAGGAGGGTGGAAAGGAGGCCAGTTTCCCACTGGCTCCCAGACGAGGTGCAGGTGTGGAAAGGCGAGTTTGTGAGCCTCTTCGGTTGGCAAGGACAGTTTCAGGAGGGTCTGTTGGTGCTTGCTTTCTGTAGACGGAAGTCAAGCAGTCTTGGGCACTGCTGAGGAGGCCCAGAGACAGATTAGTCCAGGAGAAGCCCACCCGGCAGGCCTGGGCATGGGCAAAGTTAGAGCTGGGCTTTGGCTGTGAGCCTGGGCAGGGCCTGAGATGTGGGGAGGTGGTGGGAGGTCCTGGTTGTGCAAGTTGGGAATGAGAGGCTTGTCTCCAAATCAGCCCTTTCAGTCTGCTCTAGCCTGGCCGTTAATAAAAGTGGGGCTAATGCCTTTTCCTTTGAGAGGCCAAGTGGCCAGGTGGTGTAAGCCTCACAATCTCCTCTACCAGCCAGGTTTCCTTGAAAGTGAAATGGGGGCTCAGTGACCATGTGGGGAGTACCTAGTCTGTGCTGATGTCTGTGGCAGCTGGTGGGCCTCTGAATGAAGAGCCATACTCTCTGCTTTTAAAGAGCTTTGAGTCCATACTAGGAGGATGGAAATGGCAGAGAAATGGTCTTGGGTAGTGCCTCTAATGCTGGCACACACTCTACTGGCAGGGCAGTATGTGCTAGTCTGGCTAGGTGTGTCCAGTCCATCCACCACGCAGGTGACCTCCTCCAGAGCAAGAGAGGGGTGGGAAGGCTCCCAGGGAGATGATGGCTGGGTGTGGGGGTGAATAGGACAGAGAGGGAGTGGGCATTCCAGTAATGGGAACAGCCCTTGCTTGTGATGGCAGGGAGGAGTGGAACAGCCTTCCTTCAGGCAGGAACGAAAAGCATGCATGTGGGAGGATGTGGACCAAAGGGCTTGACCTTTATTCCTCAGGCCTGGCAGACCCCAAAGCCTCAGGAAGACGGATGCACTTCATTTCTGTTCAAAGAAAATATGGAGAGGTTGCATGTTTGTGTGTGTGTGTGTGTGTGTGTGTGTGTATGTGTGTGTGTGTGTGTGTGTGTGTGTGTTGGACAGCTAGGGGCTGCTCTGTGAGATGGCAGAGGTTAAGTGAAGCACATGTGTCCGGTACAGAAGAGAAAGCGTCACTGTCCTATGGTATGTAGGGAAAAAGGAAAGAGAGCTAGGTCCTGCTTCATAGGAAGACTGCAATTGAAGAAGCCTGGCATAATTCCCTGGAGTGGATCAGCCTCTGACTTCCCGTGTGTCCTGGCCAGGAGCTCTGCTGGTTCCAAACATTTCTTCCCGTGGGTTCCTTGACCCAGCTGTGATTTCACATTCAGGGAGTGGTTTTGTTGCTGTCCCTTGAGGACTGGAGAACCTTGGCATGCAGTAGGCTCTGAGCAAATATTTGCAAGCAAATTAAACACTGAATGTTGGTCTAACTATGGGACCCTATGCCCAAGGCACATCCCTGGAATGAGGGGGCAGGAAAAGTGGTCAGTAGCCAAGTGAAGGAGGTGGCCTCTGCCTATCCTCAGTTGGACCCTGTATTCCCAGAGGAAGAAATTCTCTCTAGCCCTTGGAAACAAGGTGGGGGGCTCCTGGGCAGCCTGGCTTTGCCACAGTCCTGGGCTTCTGGCTGGGTTCGAGACTTTCCCTGACACCTCCTTCTTCCCACCCCCTTGGGTGGCAAACAGAGGCAGCCTTGTTCCCGCTCCCATAGAGCTGCCCTGTTCTCTGCACACTAAAAATGGAAACCCCCAAGCTATTTTGGGAGCAGTGCCCAGCCAGGCTGTGGCCACGGCCCCCTTCTCCACAGTGTCCCTGCTCCACCAGGCTGCTGGACCTTCTCTGAGCCTTGTGCTCATCCCTGCTCACTTGGACAGCCTCAGGAGCACTCTGCTGGGATGAGCACACCTAGGAGGAGGGAAACAAGCAGGATATTCTGCAGAGAGCCTGGCAGCTGGGTGGTGGGAGGGACTGGGCAACATGGCCTGGGCACGTGCAAGTAGGGAAAGTGTCTCTCAGTCTGGGATGCATGGTTTGTCCTAGCACCTCACCAACTTTGCTGCTCCTGGTGAGGGACCATTGGGCTCTGGGGAAGGTGGTTTGCCATGGTTTCTTAGTTC
This sequence comes from Heterocephalus glaber, assembly GCF_053883595.1. NCBI lineage: Eukaryota > Metazoa > Chordata > Mammalia > Rodentia > Bathyergidae > Heterocephalus > Heterocephalus glaber. The sequence goes on along the minus strand of NW_028258324.1, from coordinate 2,448,963 downwards.
TGGAACTCGAGAGCCTCAGCTGGGCAGCACCCAAAGTCTGGGGAGGTCCTTGGAATGGACTTGAGGTTGGGGGAGAGCCATGCATAATGATTTCCTCAGGACACCCTCCACTTACCCTACATCTGGTCCCTGTCTCTACTCTGATCTTCAGGAGAAGAAACATCAAAAAGATGGCCTGCCTTCCACAGCTCTCTAGCACTAAGTGTTTGAGCTAGGAAGTGTGGATGAGTCTGTCTGGTGTCTAAATATTCAAATGTGGATGGTTGTGTGGGTATGTCTCTGGTGGGTAAGTATGACATTTGCCTGTATATTATGTATGTGTAATGTGGTGTTTGTGCATAAGGGATTGTTTCCGTATAGATACGTCTTTATGTGGAATATAGGTGCCTATGTGGTATGTTTGTGTTTCTGTGTGTGTCTGCTGTGTGTACAGATTATACCTGTATGTATCTGTGTGTGTATGCAAAGTCTTGTGGGTGTATGCATGCATACTGGTTATATGCATGCATTTTGGTGTGTGTGTATATATGTGTGCGTGTATCTGTATCTGCTAGCGTGCTGGTGCCCATTTGAGCTAGGATGGGCAGCCTGGTCTCTGTGGGGGGAATATATGTGGGTGCCTTGATAGGGTAGGGTTTGAGCAGAAGATAGGACAATATAGGTACTGAGAAGAAGAGTTTTTAGAGGGGTAGGGCTGTGCCGAGGGCCTGACTGGCCCCTGCTGGCCATAAGGCTCCTTCCTAGCTGACCTTTCCCAGGCTCCATGGGTGCCTGGCTCTGTCTGCTGTCCTCCCCCTCCCCGTGTGGGCTCCGAGGAGGCGTCCTCTGTGGAATGTGTTTGGTGGCCGAGGGCCAGGCCAGGCCTGGCTGTACAGACAGGCTGGGCAATGGGGACGGGTACTTTTGTGCTGGTTCCATGGTGGAGAGCCATGCCTCTTACCCAGCCCCCAGTTTTACACTCTGCTTTCCCCTTGGGTAGGTGACTCCTGCTCTGGTCATGCTGTTGTCCCCTGATCTAGCTGGCCATCCCAGGTGAGTCTAACCTTACCCCTGGGCAAATGGGAGCACTGTGACTCCCTCCTCTGCCTAGGGTTCCCCAAGATGGGGTGCAACCTTTCAGCCCCCACCCTTCCCAGCCTAGACCGCCCGCTTTTCTGTGGCCTAGTGTTTCTGTGGTTGTCATCCTTCTGGATTCCTGGCCTAAAAGGGCCTGTGCCCAGTTCTTGCCTCAGTCTGACATCTTCTGACATCTGAGTCCTCATCTTTCCTTCTTCTTCTGGCCAGGAAACTGTCATCCATGCAGAGGGGCCTGTCCCTTCTTGGGGTTCTGGGCCTTTCCTGTCCCTTCCAGGCCCTGCTCCTGATCTGTGTGGTGGAGCTAGGTAGTATGTGGGAGGGTGGAATGGGGCTGTAGGTCTCGGGAGAGCATAGTGCCTGCAGAAAGGGGTGGTGCTGAAGTTTTCAGGGACAGTGTCTGCCCTTTCTTCCCTGGTGGAGTGTAAGCCTGAGGGCATCCTGGATTGTAGTGCTCATCTGGGCCTGGATCTCCTGCTGACCCCAAGGTTAGGAGGAGCATCTTGACAGTGGCACATACTGGTCCTTTACCAGTGACCTCAGGATGCTCTGGGGACCACATGAGCTCCACTTTACTTTTCTCCTTGCCAGGTGACCATGCCTGCCCTTGGCTCAGCTCTTCTCCAGGCGCTCTGGGCTGGGTTGGTCCTTGCCCTCCAGCCCCCTCCACCAGCTGCTTTCACTCCCAATGGCACACATCTACAGCACCTGGCAAGGGACCCCACCTCAGGCACCCTCTATCTGGGGGCCACCAACTTCCTGTTCCAGCTGAGCCCTGAACTGCATCTGGAAGCCATGGTGTCCACAGGCCCTGTGCTAGACAGCAGAGATTGCTTACCACCCGTGATGCCTGATGAGTGCCCCCAGGCCCAGCTTACCAACAATCCCAACCAGCTGCTCCTTGTGAGCCCAGGGGCCTTGGTGGTGTGCGGGAGTGTGCACCAGGGTGTCTGTGAACAGCGGCGCCTGGGACAGCTTGGGCAACTGCTGCTGCAGCCAGAGCGGCCTGGGGATACTCAGTATGTGGCTGCCAATGACCCTGCAGTCAGTACCGTGGGGCTGGTGGCCCAGGGCTTGGCAGGGGAGCCCCTCCTGTTTGTAGGGCGGGGATACACCAGCAGGGGTGTGGGGGGTGGCATTCCGCCCATCACAACCCGGGCCCTGAGGCCGCCAGACCCCCAAGCTGCCTTCTCCTATGAGGAGACTGCTAAGCTGGCAGTGGGCCACCTCTCCGAGTACAGTCACCACTTCGTGAGTGCCTTTGTGCGTGGGGCTAGTGCCTACTTCCTGTTCCTGCGGCGGGACCTGAAGGCTCCATCTAGAGCCTTCCGGGCCTATGTGTCTCGTGTGTGCCTTTGGGATCAACACTACTACTCCTATGTGGAATTGCCTCTGGCCTGCCAGGGGGGCCGCTACGGACTGATCCAGGCTGCAGCTGTGGCCACATCTGGGGAGGTGGCTGGTGGGGAGGTGCTCTTTGCAGCCTTCTCTTCAGCAGCACCTCCTACTGTGGGCCAGCCACCTTCTGCGGCTACTGGGGCATCGAGAGCCTCTGCACTCTGTGCCTTCCCCCTGGACGAGGTGGACCGGCTTGCTAATCACACACGAGATGCCTGTTACACCCGGAAGGGCCTCGCTGAGGACAAGACTGAGGTGGCCTACATTGCATATCATGTTAGTTCGTCCTGTGACCAGCTGCCAATGGTGAGTTCTGGTGTGGCCCCAGTGTTCACCTTGTCTGAGGCTATTGGCCAGGTAGTGGGGGCCAAGCAGCTGCCCAAGGAGTGAAGGGAAGCTGGTGGTAGGGTGAAGGACTGTCAGGTCAGCAGGTATTAGGTCTTCTTTGGGCCTGGGTCATAGAGGGCAATCCCACAAAGGGCATTCAGGGTGGCAGAGAGCAGTGCAGGGATGGGCTTGGACCAGGGTGCTGAAGAGGTGGTTTTGCAGAGCTGGGCTAGGAACTAGGGCAGGGGTAGATGTTGGAATGACACTATTTAGATTCTGGAGCGGGAGAGGAAGGTGAGGTTTGGGCTTGTGTGGTTGTAACTTCAGGACCAATACGGGGGAAGACACTGCTCACAGGGGAAGTGGGTCAGTGAGAAGTGCAGAGGGCCCAGGCTAGTGTGCTGGGAGGAGAGCAGACAAACTCTTGAGAGGCTTGGGAAGTGGCCCAGGAGAAAGCAGAGAACAGCACCGGGAGATGGGGGGCGTGCTCCCAGGCTAGGGCTAAGAAAAGGTGGGACCACACACTGGGGTGGGGATCAAGAGGGGAAGGAGCCTCTGGAAGCTACCCAAGGCAGCTGGAGACAAGTGCACCAAGGGAAGGCGAGGACATAGCTGTGTGAGGTATTGACCAGGGCGAGGTTGTCAGGGAGGGCTGGCAGAGAAACAGGGGTGGGAGAGGTTGTCCAGGGAGCTCGGAGGGAGCAGGGAGGTTCTCCACACAGGGCCTTCCTGATGCTACTTGCTTCCTGCAGGATACCCCAGATGCTTTTCCCTGTGGCTCGGACCACACGCCCAGCCCCATGGCCAGCCGTGTCCCGTTGGAAGCCACACCAGTTTTGGAGTGGCCAGGGGTTCAACTAACAGCTGTAGCAGTCACCATGGAGGATGGGCACACCATTGCTTTCCTGGGAGATAGTCAAGGACAGCTGCACAGGGTGAGTTCACAGGAAGTACCAGGCCTTGTCCCAGGATTTGGAGGGGATGGGGTGCTGGGGACCCAGCCCAGGAAGTTCATCTCCTGTGGTCCCTGGGCCTGGGATTTGTGATATATGACATGGCCCTCAGCCCTGGGCTGGGAGAGATGACCTGTGCCTCTCTTCCCAGGGCTGGGTAGTGTTTACCTGTGTACTCCCCTACCCTAGGCTGGCTGCAATGACCTGTGACTTCCCAGAAGAAAGTTCTTGTCTTTAAATTGCTTCTGTTATCAGTGGAGGAGGCCTTGGGTCTGTGATGGACTTGGTGCCAGACCTTGTGGTCTCTGATCTCAGGTGTACCTGGGCTCGGGGAGCGATGGCCGCTCATATTCCACACAGAGCATCCAGTGGGGGTCTGCAGTGAGCAGAGACCTCACTTTTGATGGGACCTTCGAGCACCTGTATGTCATGACTCAGACCACAGTGAGTGCCTGACCTGAGCCAGGACATGAGTGGTGGGCGGGGCCTCTGGGTGGCCAGGGACCCTGATGTGGGTGAGTGCCTGGTGTTTGGATTGCTGGCCCCAGGTCCTCTCTGCTTCATAGCTTGTGAAGGTTCCTGTGGCCTCCTGTGCCCAGCACCTGGACTGTGCATCTTGCCTTGCCCACCGGGACCCGTACTGTGGGTGGTGTGTTCTCCTTGGCAGGTTGGTGCTCTGCTGACTCCTGCCCCCACCTACCCAGCTTCATGCCCATGGTGCTCCTGTGTAATTGTGTCATTCAGGATTCCTGACTTTTGGACCTTGACCCACAACCCCTGCCCTCTGAATGGCCCCAGCCCCCTGCCATCTTCTGTCCCTGGCATCATTGCCCTGACAGGACAGATGTAGGAGCCTAGTATCAACCCCTATTTGGGGGCCATGTTCAGGGCCTTAGGATTATAGCCATCCCTGCCCTATGAATTCCTGGTGACCCTGTGAGGGTCACAGATAGATTCTGGTCATTCTCAATTAGATGCAGTCGCCGTTCTGAGTGTTCCAGGGGCCAGCACCCAGAGAAGTGGCTGTGGAGCTTCCAGCCTGAGCCAGGCTGTCTGCAGGTGGCAGCCATGAGCCCTGCCAACATCAGCCGAGAGGAGAAGCAGGAGGTGAATGACCAGAGTAGGCAGGCCCCAGTGAGGGGGGTTCTGGGGATGAGTTGAAAACCTGGATTTTTGTGTCTTGTATTCAAAGTTCTACATGGCCTTGCATAGTCACTCTTCTTTGGGCCTCAGTTTCTCTATCTGTTACTAATGCAGGCCAAGGGTATTTGTGAAGGCTTGAGGGCTGGGGGCCACTGGTGCTGTCCACACTGGGTGCCTCATAAACTTGAGCACTGGTCTGTGACCTGATGGCCAGTATGTCCTGGGCTCTCTTGATAGGTTTTCCTGTTGGTGCCAGACCTGCCACCCCTGTGGCCAGGGGAGTCATATTCTTGCCACTTTGGAGAACATCAGAGTCCTGCCTTGCTGACCAGTTCTGGTGTGATGTGCCCTTCTCCAGACCCTAGTGAGGTCCCAGTGCTGCAGAGAGGAGCCGGTGGGTGAAAGAAGGGGCCAGCCCTGTACCTGAGAGCCGCAGCCTGCTCCCATCTGGCTCCAAGGGCTGTGGTTGGGGTGAGGTGTTAGACAAAGGTCCCTGAGTTGATGGCGTTTTTTTGTTGTTTTGTTTTGTTTTGTTTTGTTTTTGAGACAGGGTCTCACTATGTAGCCTCACTGTGTAGCAGGGTGGCCTCAGACTTGCAGTGATCCTCTTGCCTCAGCCTCCCGAGTGTTGGGATTACAGGGATGCTGGCCCCTGGAACACTCTTTGAGTCCCATCACTGTCCCCAACACTGCAACTTGTCCATTTTGTGCCCCATGGGTGGTGTTTCCCAACCATGGGTTTTCCCGCTGTTCAGGGTGCCAGCCCCACTCTGCACGGTCTCTGTGGCATCTCTGGTGCCTGGCCACTCCTCAGTCTTGGTCTTCTCTTACACTTTGCAGACCATATGTCTGTGAGTGTGGAGCTCAGGTTTGGCACCGTGGTGATCGTCAGAGCTTCCCTCTCCATCTATGACTGTGTGGCAGTCACTGAGCTCCACCCATCTGCACCGTGAGTTCATCCCCAGCCCCCTGCTCTGGGGTTCCCTGTGGCGACACCCACCCCATGACTGTGCTCTGTCCAGGTGCCAGGCCTGCGTGAGCAGCCGCTGGGGCTGTAACTGGTGTGTCTGGCAACACCTGTGCACGCACAAGGCTGCGTGCGATGCTGGGCCAATGGTGGTGAGCCAGCAGGTGAGTGGGCAGTGGAATGGGCACATGGGGGCTTGGGTCCCCAGTGTGAGGATGTCTGATGGCCCGGGGGTCTGTGTGCCTGCCTGCCTGCATGAGGCTCTGTTTGAGTGCCTGAGCCATGTGTAGGGTGGACTCACTGGAGAGCAGGTGCAGATCTGTCCTGCCTGTTTTGGGAGAGGACGTTTATAGCTGACAGGCAGGAGGTGTGGCCTTTGCCTCACCTCAGCACAGACACCCCTGGAGCCAGTCCTCTGTGTTTCTCCTTTGGAGAATTAATGGGTTGTTTTTGTTTCTCTTTTCCTTGGTCTCCTTCCTTCTTAACATACCCTTTGCCTGCTCCTGCGTTTGCCTGCTGAGTGGCCCTTCCTGTCTTCCTCTGTCTGCCCCTTCAGAGCCCGCTTTTCTCCCTAGCCCCTCCTGCAAGAGACATGCCTAGTCCCCTCCCACCCACAACCCCCCAAACCATGGTCACCCCTACTTCTTACACTGTTCCTTTGGAGCCTGGGGCTCCCTCTATAACCCCAGCCTCAGATGTGTCACCTGGGGTCAGGCCTTCCCTGCTCAGTCCCTGGAGGCCATGGGCAGGACCCGGCCCCATACCTTCCCCCACCTCCACAGAGTCACCTCTCCACGAGAAGCCCCTCCTGCCCAGCTTCCCCACCAGACCTGGAAACTCTGTCCCTGCCCCCACTGACTTGGGACCTTCAGCCGTACCTGAGGACCTCTCGACCTCCCACCTGGCACCCTCAGAAGCAGCAGCAATGCCCCCTGCAGAGCCTGACCCTGAAGCCCTTTCCTCTGCGGTGGCCCTGGACCAGCCCCCTGGCACTGCTCCTGCCACCACTTTCCCAGGGGCCGCTGGCTCCACGAAGCCCGCTCTGGACTGGCTCATGAGAGAAGGCGGCGAGCTGCCCGAGGCAGACGAGTGGACAGGGGGTGACGCGCCCGCCTTCTCCACTTCCACCCTCCTCTCAGGTGATGGAGACTCAGCAGAGCACGAGGGCCCTCTCGCCCCCCTCATCCTCCTGTCCAGCCTGGACTACCAGTACGACACCCCCGGGCTCTGGGAGCTGGTGAGGTCCAGCCCAGGAAAGAGGCCTTGGGAGGGGATGAGGGAAGACACAGGCCCTTCTCATCTCGGGATTCTCCATGGGGAGGGGCATGGAGCAGGGCCTTGTCCTTGGACCCCAGCAAGGCAGAAGCTGAGGACGGCAGGGTGGGCTGCACAGACTGCCCTGTTCTTGGTGCCCGCAGGGAGAGGCGAGTTGGAGGGCCGGCTCTTGTCCCTGTGTGGAGAGCGTCCAGAGCTCTACACTGATCCCTGTCTCCGTGGAACGAGAGGTCCACTTGCGTGGCCAGAATCTGCGCCTCCTGCAGGTGTGTGTATCCTGTGAACAACTGTTCTTGCAGCCCCCTTGGAGGATGACACTCTATAACCCCTGGGGAGCAGGCAGAGGGCATGGCCCCACATCTCACCCTTAGCCTACGGGCTGTGCTGGGGAACTGGGAAGCTCCTGGGGCCCAGCTCCAGAAGTTACCCCAATGGTGGTGTCTTCTGTCCCCAGGACAGCCCAGGAGACAGTGAGTGTGTGATGCAGCTGGAGGGCCATGAGGTGGTAGTGAAGGCCCAGGTTGAGTGTGAGTCGCCTCCGAATACCTGGTGCCATGTCAAGTGCCAGCAGCACCAGGTACAGACCATAGGAGCCTGGGTAGACAAGGGCACTCAGGCCATAGGCTGGCTGTTAACTGTAGCTGGCTGCACCACATTGTCCCCATCCCTGCTTTGACCCTGGAGAGGAGACTATGACTGTGCAAGCCAGTCTGATATCTAACTTGGAATCCCAGTGAATCCCTCCATTCTAGATCTGTCTCTAACCTTCCACCTTTTCACCCCATGGAATCCCTGCACCCCAACTCTGACCTCCAATGCTGTGCTCATAACTAGTCATTTTGGTCCTTTCTTGAGCTACCTCTCTCAGACCTGCTGCCTCCCCTAGCCCGACTGACCCTACTTCCACTTCTCCAGCTCAGCTATGAGGCCCTGCAGCCTGAGCTCCGGGTGGAGCTGTTTCTGCGTTGGGCCGGCCGCCTGCGTGTGGACAGTGCGGATGGGCTGCATGGTAAGCTTCCCAGAGGGGTCACATGGTGTGAAGCTGTGCAAGCTGCAGGCTGGTGGTAGCCAGGCTTTTCCAGGCCTGCCTCTCACATGTGTCCCTGCTATCTGCAGTGGTACTGTACGACTGTTCTGTGGGACACGGGGACTGCAGCCACTGCCAGACTGCGATGCCCCAGTATGGCTGTGTGTGGTGCGAGAGAGAACATCCGCGTTGTGTGGCCAAGGAGGCCTGTGGCAAGTCTGAGGCTGTAGCCACCCAGTGCCCTGCACCCCTCATCTCCTCGGTGTGTGGAAACACTGGCTTGTTCCTTCCTCACTGCTGTCCTCGGAGGGAGGGTGGCTGTGCCATGGGTGCTGGGGACCAAAAGTGGGGAGACTGGGGCTGCCTTTCTGTGCTGCAGGAAGTCAGCAGTGGGTAGAGGTGAGTAGTCCTTCTCCTGGAACAGGTGGAACCACTGACTGGGCCTGTAGATGGAGGCACTCGCGTTACCATTAGGGGCTCCAACCTGGGCCAGCATGTTCATGATGTACTAGACATGGTCAGGGTGGCTGGAGTGCCCTGTGCTGTGGATGCCCAGGATTATGAAGTGTCCAGCAGGTGAGCTGGCTGAATCCAAGGTGGGTGGGCTCTGTGGATGGCTTTCCCTTTGGGGCCTCCTATTCCCTGTCCATCTGCCTTCCCTCTCCTGTTTCCTTGATTCTGGTCCTAGTGCCTCAGTGTGGGGGGTGCCATTGAGGCCCTGGAACACCCACCTTGGGTCCTGCACCCAACTGTAGGTCTCTGGCTTGGGCTGCTTGGGGATTATTTCAGAGCTTGCCTGGGGCAAGGTTGCTGCCCAGGGCTATCTCCTGGCTCTGCTTAGGTGTTCTTGTCTGGCTTTCTGAGTGACTGTGGATATTGTTGTGGTAGCAGTGTCCTCAGTGGCTGACCTTCTCACCAGCTGACCCTCTTCCCAAATGTATCCTGGTGGGGCTGTCAGGCCGTGTGTTGTGGCACACCTGCAGAGCCAGGCCCCCTCTGTCCTGAGGAGCCCAGTCTCTGGGAAGTTCTGCTCCTGTGCCAGGGCTCATAGTTTACTGAGGTATTCTGGGTCATGGTAGCCTGGTCAGTAGTCGTAGGGTCCCAAAGGTGCATACACAGGACTCAAGAAGGTGGCTCCAAGCAGCAGGGCCCAAACCTGGTTTAATGCCAGGTAATCGGATCTGTAACTTCATCCTCCAGAAGATGTCAATTCAGGAGGCTGTACATTCTGTATTTTATTTTATTCTATTTTTTTGGTACTGGGGTTCAAACTCAGGACCTTGGGATTGTGAGGCAGACGGCAGAACCGCTGAGCTAAATCCCCAGCTCTGTATTTTATTTTATTAAAAATTTTTTTTCTGGTCCTGGGGATTGAATCCAGGGGCACTCTGCCACTGAGCTACATCTCTAGCCCTTTGTTTTTCTTTATTTTGAGACAGGGTCTCACTAAATTGCCCAGGCAGGACTTGAACTTGTGATCTTCCCTAAGTGCTGTGATTATTAGGCATGTACCACTGTGCCTGGCATCACAACCCGTATTTTAAACAAGTAAACACTTTGCAAGAACACGGAGCTTTCCCAAGAGCATGTTATGATTGAGAACCTAAGGAGACTGTGACTGTTAATGATTCCAAAACCACAAGACTTACAAAACAGTTTATAAAGTAATTAAAAAATATATCCTGGCTGGAGTCTTCCCTGGGTAGTTCACATATCACTTGTTCTGTGTTTCCAGTGTTTGCAGCGACTATGATAGTGCCACAGACTCCAGCCAGTACAGGCTGAACATTGTAGAATTAATTTGCCCAGGCTCCTATTTTCTAGCTAAGAACCAGCATTTTCTTAGATTGCTCACATCTATCTCCAGATCCAACTGGAGACTTTTAGGCACTTTTTTCCAAGTGGGTGTCCTGCCTGTAGTGGTGGAGGACTTGGTGCCAGGCCCACTCATTAGCTTGGTCACCCCCACAGTCAGCTTTTACAGGGCTCCTTTGTGAATATATGTCACAACGGAGGGATAATTCCTCCTTGCTGGAGGCCTCTGGGGAACCACAAATATTTTCAGGTGCCAAGTCCTGCCATGCGCCATAGGAGATCCTTCCAAAGCGAGAGAGGATCCTGACCTGACTGGAGGATGGAGAGGAGGGATCATCTGATGGTGGGGCAGGGAGAGGGGCTCCTGGGTCACTTGGAGGGCCTCTCCATGCCATCTTGCAGCCCCTTGCCTGCCTTGTGCCCACAGTCTCGTGTGTATCACTGGGGCCAGTGGGGAGGAAGTGACTGGTGCTGTGGTAGTGGAAGTGCTGGGAAGAGGACGCGGCATCTCGGAGCTCAACTTTGCCTACCAGGTGCCTGAATCCCACACTCCAAACCGCCCTCAGCTGCCAGTGGGTCACCTTCACGGGGCTCCCTGACCCAGGGCTGTCTTGTCAGTCTTAGACTCCCCCAGCCTTTCTGCTCTGGCCTGACTTATCAGTCCTTGTCTCCCTTCCCACAGGACCCCAAGGTGCATTCCATTTTCCCAGTTCAAGGCCCCAGAGCTGGGGGTACCTGCCTTACCCTGCATGGTTCCAAGCTCCTGACGGGGCGCCTGGAGGACATTCGAGTGGTGGTGGGAGACCAGCCTTGTCGCTTGTGAGGGGTGCTTCCTCATTTTATAAAAGTCCGTGGGCCTCAGGGAGAGGGTAGAGGGGGCAGGGTGCTGGGAAGAGCAGGGGCGGGAGGAGAGCCATGTCTGCCCCATAAGGAAGTGGCCAGACCCTTCTGAACCCAGGCTGTGGTGGAGACTGAAGGCAGCAAGGGAAGTGAATAAGGCCTGAGCAAGTCCTTTGTCCCCCATCTTGTGCCTCTACCTCTTCCACTGCCCCCTCCCCTCTATAGGCTTCTGGAGCCACAGTTGGAGCAGCTGCGCTGTGAGACCAGCCCGTACCACATGCCTACCACCCTTCCTGTGATGGTGTGGTTTGGAGCCACTGAGCGGAGGCTTCAGCATGGCCAGTTCAAGTATACGGCAGACCCTAATGTCACCTCTGCTGGCCCCACCAAGAGCTTCCTCAGGTGTGGGGCCAAAGGCATGGCTGCATGGCATGTGACAGGGAGATCTTTCAACTCTACTACTGGGGGGAGTTCAGGGCTTTGTGTGGGAGGCTGCGAATCCTGTGCTGCTGGTTGGGGGAAAGGTTCATGTGGTTTGGGCTGGGGCTGAGCTAGCTGGGACTGGGCTGTGCTGTTGATCCTGGTTCTGGCAAACTTGTGTGTGGCTTATCTGCTGTGTTTCAGTGGAGGACGTGAGATCTGGGTCCGTGGCCAGAATCTAGATGTGGTGCAGATGCCAAGAATCCGAGTGACTGTGGCTTCAGGACCTCTGCAGCCTGGTCAAGGTCTGGGGCGGAGGCGCCGTGTGGTCCCAGAGGCAGCGTGTTCCCCTGGAGCTTCCTGTGGTGGACAGCATGTAAGCCACCTTGGGCCTCCCTGCCTGCATGGGGCTGGCCCTCCCTCTCCCCTCTCCCACCTCCCCCACCCCCAGCAGCCACAGTGGCTGGTCACATCTTTGCTCAGGCCCCCTTCCCATGCAGGCCCTCACTTGACCCTTCTGTCTTCCTCCACCAGTTTGAGGAGCCTTGCAATGTGAACTCCTCCCAGCTCATCCTGTGTCGCACACCTGCCCTCCCTGGCCTGCCTGAGGACCTCTTGGTTCAGGTGGAATTTATCCTCGATAATTTGGTCTTTGACTTTGCAACACTGAGTCCCACTCCCTTCTCCTACGAGGCTGATCCCACCTTGAAGCCCCTCAACCCTGAGGACCCTACTGCACCATTCCGACACAAGCCCGGGAGTGTGTTCTCTGTGGAGGTACTTCTCCTCCTCAGCATAGCTGGGCCTCAAGGCTCTCCTTTTGCAAGACAGCACTGCACATGCAGTGGAGAGGCCAGAATGATAGAGCAGGGGCCGGGGGCTGTTAGTGGTGGGGCTCCTGGGAGGGCTTTTTGTAGTGGCCTGGGTCCTAACACTCCACAACAGGTGTCTGCACAACAGTGAGTAAGTGGTCTGGGACACACAGTCGTAGGCGTTGTGGTACACAGCAGGTAATGGGCTAATCCTTATGTGGTGGCCTGACATGAGGCATATGTTCTGGCATATGTGGTACATAGAGGTAGGCACTGGGACAGGCTGGGGCCAGACAGTTTTCTAGCCACCTGAGGGCCGTCTTAGTCAGCAAGGGTTTTGGTTTTGTTAGGTAACCAAGATTTGGTTCTCTAGTCCCCTGCCCACTCTTGGTACTGGAGACTGAATCTAGGGAACACTGAGCTATATCCCCAGGCTTTTTTAAAAGTTTGAGACAGGGTTTCACTAAGTTGCCCAGGCTGGCCTTGAGCTTGTGGCAGGTTCTATAGATTTTTAGCTCTTCAGAAGAAAGGGAAGGCCAGAGTAGAATCATGTGGAGCAGCCTAGTGGACATCTCTGGGACCGCTGGTCCCAGCTCAGGGGAAGCAGTACCAAGGGACTGCCAGCCCTGCCAGCCCTGCTCCTGAGGGTGGGTCTCAGGATCAACCTTCCCATGCTTGGGGTTAGGATTTCAGTGGCCACCAGCTCCTTGGGAAAAGTTTTGAATAACAGATTTGTGACTCTGTATTCCAGGGAGACAATCTGGACCTTGCAATATCCAAAGAGGAGGTAGTGGCCATGATAGGAGATGGCCCCTGTGTGGTGAAGACACTGACCCGGTACCACCTGTATTGTGAGCCCCCCATGGAGCAGCCTTTGCCATGGCATCATACCCTCCGGGAGGCACCTGACACTTTGCCTGAGTTCACGGTCAGGGGGCCGGTCCTGGGGAGGGCTGGGTGTTGGGGACATGCTGAATCCTCTCACAGGTGCTCCCTACACAGGTGCAGATGGGGAACCTGCACTTCTCCCTGGGTCATGTGAAGTATGATGGCGAGAGCCCTGTGGCCTTTCCTGTGGCAGCCCAGGTGGGCTTGGGGGTGGGCACCTCTCTTCTGGCTCTGGGTGTCATCATCATTGTCCTCATGTACAGGTGGGTGCAACAGATGTGGCTGGGTTGGGCAGAATGGGACTGGCTGGGGAAGGAGCAAATTCAGTCCTAGCTGAGCAAACATTTTCTCTAAAGGCGAGAGAGTAGGGCTTTGCAGAGCTTTGGAGGCAGAGTGGTCTCTCTCAAAACCCCTCAGCTTTGCCATTACATATAAGAATAGCCATGGGTAGTATGTAAACACACGAGCATGGCTGTGCTCTAACAAATCTTTGCTTATAGAAATAGGTCACAGGCCAGGTTTGGCATTGTTATAGTTTGTGGGTTCCTGGATGCATTTGTGCTGCGTAGATGGGGATAGGTGGATGTGGCATTTTGGGATGGGGCAGGGTGAATTGTTCTGGGTGCAGGCCTTGTCTTGGCTGGGCTTTACCAGATTAGGGTGTGCCGGAAGGGGTTTTTTTTTTTTTTTTTGGTACCGGAGATCAAACTAGGGACCTTGCACTTGTGAGGCAGGCAGCGGAACCACTGAGCTAAATCCCCAGTGAGGGTGTGCTGAACAAGGTCAGGCTATACCTAGGTCAGAGTTAGGAAGGTCTAGGCCACATGGGACCCAGCAAAGGCTTTGGCCTCCTTTGGCCTTCCCTTCCTGCCCTTGGTGCTGAGCAGGAGGAAGAGCAAGCAGGCCCTGAGGGACTATAAGAAGGTTCAGATCCAGTTGGAGAATCTGGAGAGCAGTGTGAGGGACCGCTGCAAGAAGGAATTCACAGGTGAGGCTCCCAGTTTTCAGAATTTAGTCCAAAGCTGCTCCCATCATATGGAATGGGCATTGAGGCTGGCCTTTTCTGCCCAACAGACCTCATGACTGAGATGACCGATCTCACCAGTGACCTTCTGGGCAGTGGCATCCCCTTCCTTGACTACAAGGTGTATGCAGAGAGGGTCTTCTTTCCCGGCCACCGGGAGTCACCCTTGCACCGGGACCTTGGTGTGCCTGAGAGCAGGCGACCCACTGTGGAGCAAGGCCTGGGACAGCTGTCCAATCTGCTCAATAGCAAGCTCTTCCTCACCAAGGTGCTGCCCCACCCCTCAGCAGGACCACCCACTCTCTTGGCCCAGTCCTTCTCTGTCCTGCTGTTTCTGAGTCCAACCTCTCATGGTCTCTTCTGACCCAGTTCATACACACGCTGGAGAGTCAGCGCACCTTCTCAGCTCGGGACCGTGCCTATGTGGCATCTCTGCTCACTGTCGCCCTGCATGGGAAGCTTGAGTACTTCACCGACATCCTCCGCACCCTGCTCAGTGACCTGGTAGCCCAGTATGTGGCCAAGAACCCCAAGCTGATGCTGCGCAGGTCTGTATAGCTGTTGGGGCTGTGTGGAGAGTGGACAGCTAGAGCCAGGAGCTAAGGTGGGGCCTTGGGTCTGAGGTCTGCCCCATAGAGAGTTCCACAGCCCCAGTGCTGACACTGGCTGCCCCTCTCCTGTTGTCCTAGAACAGAGACTGTGGTAGAGAAGCTGCTCACCAACTGGATGTCCATCTGCCTCTATACCTTCCTGAGGGTAGGTAAGGGAGGCAGAGGCCGACAGAGCTCCTGTCCTGGGCGGGTTGGGCCCCTAGCAGCTTGCACATTCAGTCCAGAGTACAGGCCCTGCCTGCCGTGTCCTTGGCCATCTTCGGCCTGCATCTTATACCCTTCCCCAGCATGCATCACATCCCATACACCTCTGGCATTTGCGGGGACCCTAACTGCCTGCACCCCTCCCCCCAGGACTCAGTAGGGGAGCCTCTGTACATGCTCTTCCGAGGAATTAAGCATCAAGTGGACAAGGGGCCAGTAGACAGTGTGACTGGCAAAGCCAAATACACCCTCAACGATAACCGGTTGCTCAGAGAGGATGTGGAATACCGACCTCTGGTGAGGGTGTGCCTGTGTGTGGTCTGTAGGATCAGTCTCCTGTTGGGGTCCCAGCTTCCAGGGTCTATGCCTAGATAGAGCCAGCTTGGCCTCTGGTTGCCCACTGGAGAGAGGCTTTGATTTGTTTATTTTTGGCGGTGCTGAGGATGGAGCCCAAGGCCCCATGCATGCAAGGTTTCACCTGAGTAAAGAAAGGCTTGCACTTACTCACGTGCTCCACCATTCACTCTGCACTGTGCTGGGTGTTGGGGTCACTGTGGAGCAAGCTGCTGTCCTGTGGGGAGGCAGGCAGGTGGAAAGACAGAATTAGGATTGCTGGGTACTTGGGGGTCAGATGGTTTCTCCTGGGTTGTTCCTGCCCTTGGCCTTATGTCTTGGTCATCCTGAATGTGATTTGGTCCCTGACCACATTCCTGTGTCCTGTGTAGACCTTGAATGTGCTGTTGGCGATGGGGCCTGGGACAGGAGAGTCCCAGGGTATGCCTGTGAAGGTCCTGGACTGTGACACCATCTCCCAGGCCAAGGAGAAAATGCTGGACCAGCTTTATAAAGGAGTGCCTCTTGCCCAGCGGCCAGACCCTCACACCCTGGACGTTGGTGAGGACCTGGAGGCAGGGGCCTGGGGACCTGAGATGGTGTTGAGCCTGGGTTGGCTTGTCCCTCGGGGTGGGTGGGATATTGAGAGTTGGGACAGAGGCTGGGTCTGGAACACTTTTCTCAGACAGCTGCTCCCCTAGACTGTGGAGGGATTGGGTATGGCTACCCCTGAAGGAGGGGCTGTGTCCCTGGGCCAAGCCCCTTTATCTTTACAGAGTGGCGGTCTGGGGTGGCTGGTCACCTCATCCTCTCTGATGAGGATGTCACTTCCGAGGTCCAGGGTCTGTGGAGGCGCCTGAACACTCTGCAACATTACAAGGTGGGGAAGGTAGGGGTGGGAGGAGGGATGATGGGCTGGAGCTGGTGGAGGGATCACCAACTGTGGTCAGCAGGTCCCAGATGGAGCAACTGTGGCCCTTGTCCCCTGCCTCACCAAGCATGTTCTCAGGGAAAACCAGGATTACGTCCCTGGAGAACGTGAGTACCTCCCCCAACCCCCATTGTGGTGCTCTACTCTTGTTTGCCCAGTCCTAGGTAATGTGAGGAGGTCCTTTGGAGCCTGGAGTGTGGGGTTGTGCCTATTTCCTTTCTACCCAGAGATGCCTCAACCAGGTGCCCCTGTTCCTGGGAGAGTTGGCGGGACCCAAGAGGTCCAGAGAACATAGCGTCTGATGTGGGGTCTTGGCACAGGGACTCCAATGCTGGAAGATGTAGATGAGGGAGGCATCCGGCCCTGGCACCTGGTGAAGCCAAGTGAGGAGCCAGAGCCACCCCGGCCTCGGAGGGGCAGCCTTCGGGGTGGGGAGCGGGAGCGAGCCAAGGCCATCCCCGAGATCTACCTGACTCGCCTGCTGTCCATGAAGGTGGGATGGGGGAACTGGCTGGGGCTGGTGGGAGCAAGATGGGAGTGGGGGCTGGGTGTGGGGCAGTGGCCACTTGTGGGACTTGGGAGTGGTGTAGGGCTTGCTGAGGCCAGACTGGTGCTGGGGTGCCCTTGCTAACCATGGGTCTCTGCTTCCCCTCTTCCTGCAGGGCACCCTGCAGAAGTTTGTGGATGACCTGTTCCAAGTGATTCTCAGCACCAGCCGCCCTGTGCCTCTGGCTGTGAAGTACTTTTTTGACCTGCTGGATGAGCAGGCCCAGCAGCACGGCATCTCAGACCAAGACACCATCCACATCTGGAAGACCAACAGGTGGTCTGAGACTAGGGGCGGGGCTCGGAGCATGCATGTGTTGGGGTCTTCCCCTCCTGCCTCTCCAGCATGCTCATCAGCCATGTCCTCCCCCCGCCCCCCAGCCTACCTCTGAGGTTCTGGATCAATATCATAAAAAACCCGCAGTTTGTGTTCGACGTGCAGACGTCTGATAACATGGATGCGGTGCTCCTTGTCATCGCACAGACTTTCATGGATGCCTGCACCCTGGCTGATCACAAGCTGGGCCGGGTGAGCGGCTGGGGTGGACACAGCCAGGAGGGTGGTGGGGGAGGATGGCCTGGGCTGGGGATGGAATGTGCTCTGAGTGCAGTCTCCAAGCTCTTCTGAGTTTCAAGGAGCAAGGTTTGGAAGGACAGAGGGTTATGGGAGGTCTCTGACCTAAGGTGTCTCCAGGTCAGGCCTTGTTTAGGGTCTCTAGAAGTTGGCAGTGGGTCATTCTTAAGGGATGAGCTAGAGCAGCGGGTGCCTTGTGCTGTGGGCAGCATGTGCAGCCTGGTATGGCTGAGTAGATAGAGCGCTGGCAGCCCATGGCAGCAAGCCAGGGCCACTTGGCGAGGGCTCACCCTGAGAGTAGAGTGGATGGAGCTGTGCTAGCCTGTGAACAAGCAGGGGCCAAGTGCAAGCCCACAAGAGGGCACAGGGCAGGCAGAAGCTGTAGACTGGATGCAGAGCAAGGAGGAATTCATATGATCCTGGGGTCTTTGGCTGTGGTGAGCTCAGATACAGAGAGGGTGAGTCTGTGGTATTTGTGGGGCTACCAGGTGGTTTCCAGTGGAGACATGGATTCTCCAAGCTCAAAGCAGCCTCAGGCTACTTGGTGGATTTGGTTCCTTAGGGTAGGGGGTGTCTTTCTCCCAGTGGAGTGGAAGTGAGGCGCGTATAGGGGAGAGCCAAGTTTGAGGGAAGCACAGAGATGTGTTCTGAGTGGTCTGGCAGCACTGAGATTGGGAGTGTACGGTTAGGATAGTAAAGGCCCAGAGTCCATGGCATCTGGGGTCCCCAGTGTATCTGCTCAGCCACCCAGCAAGCAGGGCCCTTGTGGCTCCACAGATCTATCAATGGGGCTCTGCTTAGATCAGACCCCTGGGCCACATACCTCCAGACCTCTATGAAGAAGAAAAATGGAAAGTTTCACCTTACAGCATTCTTTCTGGAGCCATTTTTATTTAATCATTCTGCCTGTGATGAGCTGACAATCACACCAGGACCCATGGGGCTGCCTCCAGGAATGGATGCTATGTGGTGGCTGGTTTTTTGCCAGGGCTTTGTACTGTTTCCCTTTCCTGGCAGAACAGCAAATCATTCCTGGATAGCTCAGAAATAGTCCAAACCAGAAATGTCAAGGGTACCCTGTGGAGATTGGGGAGAAAGTACGCACCTCTCAACTCAGGCTGGGAGGTGACCTGGACATATGTCCCTGTTCTTGCTGGGGTAGTACCACCTCAACCTTTCTGCCTTCCCCACAGCTTTAGCATGAGGCAAAGGTCCCAAGAGTAAGAGCATGCTGCCTAAAACTTGAAGCTGCTGGGACTTGAACCCAGTGTGTTTGTAGGGGCAGTGTCTGGTTATATTAAAATTGTGGGCTCTGATTTAAGAGACCTTCTTGAAATCCTAGGTCAGCCATTGGCGAGTGAGGTGGTCTAGGGCAACTTAAATGATTTTCTGGGCCACAGCTTACTGAGTTTTAAAATGATTACATGGAGAGTGAACACTAGACATCTACCCTGTGAGTCATGCCCTCCTTGCCAGCTCCAGATGGAGGTGGATCTGAGCACATAACAAGGGAGGAGCCTGAGTTGAGGACCAGAGACTGGACATTTGTCGGGGAGGGAGTGGAGAAAGTTCCTGCAAAAGGAAGTGGATTGGGCTGACCAGCCATACCTATTTGCTGGGTCTGAAGGATTCCTGGGATGTGGAACCTTCAGTTTTAAAACTGAAGCACTCTACCATAAAGAAGGATAAATGAGTCATTTGTAGGAAAATGGATACATCTTGACACCATAATGTTAAGAGAAGTAACTCAGGCACCCAAAGTATAAATAGCAAAATCAAAGAAGTAGGAAGTAGGAAGTAGGGAGATAGATCTTTCTCAAAGGGGGAGGAGATCAAGAGATGTAGGGGGTAGGGGGAGGGAGGGGCGGAAAGGGGATGAAAAAGAAGTTAAGATGTGCTATGTACAGACACCAACTCCTCACAAGGAGTGTAAACATTGTGTACTGCAAACGTGTACTAATAAACATAAAATGAAATAAAATAAAACTGGAACAGGTCTTGGAGACCTGGAGAGCTGATCTCTCTAACAGGGGATCTCATCTGTTTTCTCTTGCACTGCCCTCCTGTGTGTGTCCAGGACTCCCCCATCAACAAGCTTCTGTATGCTCGAGACATTCCCCATTACAAAGGGATGGTGGAAAGGTACCAGGGAAGGCAGCGGAACTTGAGGGGCTGTTGGGTGGTGGTTGAAGTGTACAGGCAGCTGAGGCCTGGTGGGCCCTGGTGAGGGCTAGGGAGTGTTGGGTTTGTTTACCCAGCAGCTGCTGTCCTGGATTTTCTGGCAGGTACTACGCAGACATTAGACAGACCGTTCCAGCCAGTGATCAAGAGATGAACTCTGCCCTGGCGGAGCTTTCCCGGGTAAGGCTTTGGGGTGGAGCACAAGCTGCCTGCCATAATGGTCCTGCCTCCTTCACACTCCTGCCCCAGCCAGCTCATGGGGCTCTTTGTAGGGGAGCCTTTGGGTCCTTAGCAGCCCCATGAGCTGGTTGGGGCAGGACACACACCATCATTAACACAGTCTTCTTTCCACCTACTGCTGTCAAAGGCTAGGGGTCCCAACGTCTCATCATAGAGCAAACAGGGGCCTTGTCTTGACAGCTACCATCAAATGTGACTCAGCGAGGGCCTTAGTGCCTGCATCCCTCATTGGGTCTGTGGAGTGGCTATGATTGAGCTCCAGGCCTGCTGGCTTCTGCTTACCCATGCTTTCCCATGCTTGGTTACCTCACTGGGTACATATGTTCCCACCTACTCCTAAGACAGCCCCGAGTGTTAAATTCAGGAATTCATGAAGGGCATTTCTGAAATGATGATGATAACCACAACCACACTGCTAACAGAAGCTGTGCTTTTTGGTCCTACTGTGTGTCAGGTCCTTTACAGGGTACTGTTCTTCATTTGGTCCTCCTATGAGCTGCACAAGTCAGGTGGTATTGACTCCATTGTCCAGAGGAGGAGCTGAGGTTCAGAGATGTCTGCATGGAAAGGAATAGTTGAATGAGATCATAGCAGAATTACCCTGGGCCCACACCCTGCAAGTGGCATCTGTCCCACTTGACTGGTCACCTGGGATGGCAGAGGGGCCACGCTAGAGTCTGATGGGGAGAGGGTGGTAGGATCCCAGTGGAAACTCAGGCCCTGGTGAAACTATAGACCCGGGGTCTCATCCCACTAAGGAAGCCCCTCTCTTTTCTGGCTTTTCTTGGTGTCCTGGGCCTCCCCCTGTGGCTGGTTGCACCCCTCATCTCTTTCATCTCTTATCTGCCCTCCTCCCTAGAACTATTCTGGTGACCTTGGGGCACGAGTGGCGCTGCATGAACTCTACAAGTATATCAACAAATACTACGATCAGGTGGGCAGACCCTGGGTCCTGATTAGGAGGCTCACCTCAAGGGACCTCCTAGAAGGCTCGGGACAAATTATGAGGGGATCTGGGTTGGTAACTCAGGTTGGGGGGCCTTTGCCTCTCCCCTAGGCACTGAGGAGGAAAGAGGCTAGGCCCCTTAGCAGTTTGGGAAGTGTCTTTGGCATGCTTTCTGGTGTTGGCTCCATTCTTCCCTGTCCCCACCATCCAGTCCCTCAGCAAGACTCCCAGCATGGTGGTAGTGGTTGTTGGGGGAGGGCTACCAGGACCTGGAGATGGTTGTTGGGATGTGCTAGAGGACCATACAACTGCCACCTCTTCCCTGACCATGCCCCTACTCAGTCCCTACCAGGTTCTAAGGTTGGAGGTGTGTTGGGCATGGCCCTCTCTGTGGGGATAGTCCTGGCTGGGCCATGTGAATCATGGGAGGAATGGGTCCAGGCCCATAATGGTGGGTGAGGGGTCTTTCTCAGGGACCCCTGGGCTGTGAGTACCTAATGGAATTGTCCATTCGAGTTTGTGTGGTACCAGTGATGTGGCTGTTTCCTACTGGATGGCAGTTTAACACTTAGTGGATCTGTGAGTGTGAAGTCTGGGCTGTGCAGCCTTGCTTGGCATGGCCTGGCCACATCACAGGGCAGGCAGGGCTATGACTCAGTCACACTGTCTTGCAGAGAGGGATAGGAGCTGCTGCCCTTCCAGTCTCCACTCATTGCCTCAGAGACAGCTCTTATTTGTGGTTTTGTAGTTGTTTGTGTGGCTTAGTAGCTGTCTCATACCACATCTGTCTGGTCATGTTGGGTCCCTGCTCCCTGCAGTACTGGTCACACAGGGGCTGAGGAAGTGCTGCTGGTTGGCAGGCAGTGGGCTGGGAGGCCTGTAGCAGGGCTCTGCAGCGCTAGCATTGAGGCTAGGGTGTGTGCAGGCTGGCCTCCACTCGGAGTGGCTTTCCTAGTGAGTGGATATTCAGTTGTTGCCACCAGTGCCAGGTACTGTATGTCACTCCATACCTCACTAATCCTTCAAATCTCATCATTCTTTCTTTTACCACCTCCCACCAGTGAGACCCTGAGGTCACACTGGAAATCAGTGAGGCTCCTACCCCAATTTGTGTTCCAGCATCTCGGGAGCCAGGTGAAGTCTGCAGTGACCACGTAGGCCAACGCAGTCTCCCCTGATGGTGTTGGTGTCTGCATTTCAGATCATCACTGCCCTGGAGGAGGATGGCACAGCCCAGAAGATGCAACTGGGCTATCGGCTCCAGCAGATCGCGGCTGCTGTGGAAAACAAGGTCACGGATCTGTAGAGACCTGGGAGCCCTGGTCTGCTGTTGCCTTCACCCTGTCGGGGCAGCCTTGGAACCTTGAAGGAGAGACCACCGTCTTAGATGCCTATAGTGACTGACAAGCAGAGTTAGAGAAAGGTGGCTCCCAGTCTCCTTGTAGCTCTGGCCTGAGCGCTGTTGGACCATCTTATAGGCCTGGGGCCTTGAGGCCCATAGGGCAGTGCCTGGCCAGGTCTGAGCCCAGTGACCCTGTGAGCTACTTCCTGTGTGACACCAGCCTACAGGGAGTTGGGGATTAAGTGCTTCCAGAGAGTGGCTGGAAGGGCTTCCAGGCCCCTGAGGAGACTGTACTGTTTGTGAGCACTGGCCTTTGTCCTGCCAGGATACAGAGAGGAAGGAAAACCTTCCTATTTCTTGTCTTCCTCTTTCATCCTCCTTGAACTTGGTTCAGCTTCCTCTGTCGCTGCTGCCACCTGCAAGAGATAAATGCCATTTCTAGGTCACTGCACACTGACCTCTCAGGTGGGCTGGCTACCTCAGGCTACCCAGCCTCCCAGGCAGCACTAGGTACCCTGTGTGAGGGGCATGAGCTGCAGGGGGCCCTTGAGGAGAGGGTGGCCTGCTCACCCAGCTTGTCATTAAAGGATAACACACTGCATCGAGTCTGATGTATGGGCCACCCAGCCCTCCCCTAGTATGTGGGAGGCAGCTGTGCTTAGCAGGCACCTGGGGGAGGCTGACTGTGTATGTGGAGGGGTCTGGCCCTCATGAAGGTCCCCCACTGCAGGGCTGGCTGGCTGTCCTTGGCTCCAGGGCATGTCCAGGGAAGGAAGTGAGAGCCCCATCCAGGACAGGGCTGGGGGAGGCCTGTGACTCAAGGTGGAAGGGTCCAATGTCTCTTCAGGGGCCCTACCTGTCTGCAATTTGAGGGTTTTACTATCTTCACTCATATTCCATTTGTTTTGAAAGGAGTTGGGGCAGGATGGCACCATGGCAGGCACCTCCAAACAGTGTGGGTTTTTTCTATGGTCCTGTGTCTGGACCCCTGGTTTCACTACTTTCTTCCAAGTCAAGACATCTTAGGGCAGGGGTTCAACCCAACGGCCTGCCTGCATGAAGGCACCTTGTGTGTTTTTCCCCATTTGTAGATGGAGGTGAGTTTTGAGACTGTTTTAGTGGGGTCTCACATTGCTGTTGGATCAGTAAGGGTGGGGGCTGATGCTCTTTGAGACTACCCTTGGCATCAGCAGGCCAGACCCTCACCGAACAGAAGCGAGATGAGGGCCCTTCAGGTGAGGATCCCGAGGAGGCTCAGCCCTTTTGCTCTTTGCTTACTCCCCATTACCCAGTGACCTCCACCCCCGCCTCCCTTGCCCTCTGTCTAGAACCCTTAGCCTCCCCTTGAGTGTTTGAAGAGACAGATGGTGATACATTTCCAGGGAGAGTTCTTTCTTCCTCTTCTTGGCTCTAAAGCAATCTGCAAAGTCTTTGTCCCTAAGATAACAGGAGTCACACAGTTGGTCTTGTTCATCCATGTTAGGGGGAGTCACAGCTGCTCTTTTGTGCTGGCTCTAATGACCCTACTCCATTTCTGCCAGATGTGGGGACTACAGTCAGGTGATGTCATTTAGGAGCATGTGAACTTTAGTTCTTTGAGTGCTCCAGGTAGGACTTTTTCTTTTCTGTTTTTTTTTTTTTGGTACCGGGGATTGAACTCAGGACCTTGCAATTGTGAGGCAGGCAGCAGCACCTCTGAGCTAAATCCCCTTTCTTTTTGGTACTGAGGATTGAACCCAGGGCTCACACATGCTAGGCAAATGCTTCACCATGGAGCTACATCACCAGCCTTTTAAATTTTTTTTTTTTTCAAGACAAGGTCTTGAAAGTTGCCCAGACTGGCCTCAAACTTGTGATCCTCCTGGTTCGGCCTCCAAGTAGCTAGAATTACATGTGTGTACCACCACACCAGGCCCAGCTAGGTTTTTATAGTCACTCGAAATGGTAATGAATTTCCACTGGTGGCTCTGGCAAACTATGGAGTTGACAGTCTCAGGGAGCAGGGCCAATGGGGAATTAGCCCAGGGTGGACTTGAGCAGGTACAGAGGGAGACAGCCTTGGTCGACACCATAGGGGCTGTGCCAGCTGTGCTGCTGTGCCAGGCTCTGGTGTTGAGGGCTCCCTGCAGAGGAGGGCCAAGTCCTGCATGCCCGAGCCTGTGCACATGGGAGCATAAGTGCTGAACATAATCTAAATCACACTCATCTCTCCCCTCACAGAACATTGTGGTGATAAAAGATGTAAAGGAGCTGGGCATGGTGTTGCACACCTGTAATCCCAGCACTTGGGAGGCTGAGGCAGAAGGATCCTTGCACGTTTGAGGCCAGCCCGGTGTACATAGCGAGATCATGTCTCAAAAAACCAAAAATAAAACAAAACATGTAAAGGAGGGAAAAAAACCCACCACAAAAAGATAGGAAACTTCACTTAGTTGAGTGGAGATGCCAGCACTGACAGGAGTTTGTGGTTGTTCACTTGGGTTTACGCCACAATTTCACTGTAGAAATTTGTGATTCAGTTTGACCAATCTTTTCTCACCAACATTGCAAAGGTGCAAACCTGTTAGCATATAGAGCTGATGTTTCCCATCATCTGAGGCTCCTTGAGGACTTTATGGAATGACTTGGTTTCTTAAAGTAGCTTTCACTAATTTAAATATTGGAGTAATTGTCCAAATGGTTAGAAGATCAAGGAGTATTTTCATTAACTTGTTGATGTTGAAAAAATCATGTGCTGGTCAGTATAACAGCTGAATTTGTGATAATAAATGTTGGAATCATCGTGGAAGGCACTGGAAGCTTGGGATGGGCAGAAGGACCAATGCCAACAGGTGGCCTCCTCACCTGTGCTGGGGGTCATGGAGTGGGCCTGCTGCCCAGGCTTCTCTGTTGGGCACCGATGCCTATTGCTGTTTATGCTTTACCCACCAGGGTCCTGGAGGGTAACTCAGTGAGGAACAAACACCCCAAAACTGCCCCCAAACTGCCTGGGACAGCTGATTGGCGATGATTCATGGATCTCTCCTTAAAAGTGTCCTAACAAACAATGATGGTTAATCCAATTCCAAATTTACCAAAAACTGGAGACAAGGATGTTGCAATGATGTTTGAAAAGGAACTTCTTGCTTGATTG
This sequence comes from Heterocephalus glaber, assembly GCF_053883595.1. NCBI lineage: Eukaryota > Metazoa > Chordata > Mammalia > Rodentia > Bathyergidae > Heterocephalus > Heterocephalus glaber. Next base: position 2,423,959 of record NW_028258324.1, on the reverse strand, counting down.
TAAAGTTGAGGTCCTTTTTACAAGTGTTTGGATTATCTGGCTGATAACACGTATCAAAAACTGATCTGGGGCTGTCTGTGCCCTGTAAAGAACCTACATGGTTAGGAATATGAAGCTCAGATCACTGAATCCACTGCTGGTGTCCAGGCCTCAGGTAAGTTGGAAGAGTGGATGCGATGGTTACTGCCATCTTCTGGCCATTTTGTGGAATTACCTATAGAGCATGCCTATAATCTCAGCACTTGGAGACAGAGGCAGGAGGGTAGCAAGTTTGAATCCATCTCGGGCAACTTGATAACTTAGTGAGACCATATCTCAAACTTAAAAATAAGAAAAGGGCTGGGGGTGTAGTTCAGCGTGAAGGCCCTGGGTTCAATCCCTAGTGCCACACACAAGCTATGGAAGTGCTTGTGTCTGGAACTCTAGAAAATCACCATGGGATGCTGAAGTGCTCAGGCTGGGCTCTAACATGAATTCTGGTCATTGAGTGGGCTACATGAAAAGACAATTGTAACAGTGAGTGGCCAGTCAGGAAAACAAAGTGCTCTTGGTGTCCTAACAGGGAGGGAGCTTAACCTGGTTACACAAGTGTTGGAAGGGCAGAAAGTAAAGTTACCCAGATTAGTGGCTCCGGGAGACTTTGACACCTCTAGAACTGGCAAGCGGGGGGGGGGGGGAACAGTGTCACCCCACTTTCTACTGCTCTGTGGCCAGCGCCTGGGAGAAGCCAGGAGCTGAGTAGATGGTGGTTGGGGACCTCATGCCCTGGCCCACCCCCTGGGCCATGCATTGAGGATCAGTGTCACTGGACCCTCTGTTGCCACAATGAATGCATGCTACCAGGAAGTGGATTCAAGCCCGTCTTAGGATCCCACCTCCAGCCCAGACTTGACTTTTCCCCAGATATCTGGCCCCAGGACCAGGGAGGGGACTGACAGGAGCCCTGCTCTGGGAGACAGGAGACTTGGGTTCTAGTTTCTCCTCCCTTGCCTGGTTGAACCTCTGGGGAGAAGAGCAAAGAATTCTGGCATGTAGTGGGACCCACTCTATACCCTTGGCATGTATTCCAAGCTACTGCCTGGTAGGATTTAATGAAGAAATATTTAAGTGATACATCTGTCCAGCTTCTGGAAAGAAGCTGATGACATGTGCCAGAAATGATGTAGGTGGAAGACAATTCAACTACTTACAGAGCTGTGGGCAAGTACTGCCCTTACCCAGTCTGGGCATGAAGGGGTGAAGGGGCAGCCCTTGGAAGAGGAAGGCAGTTGCTCCTGGCCTGCAGCAGGATGATGAGAGGATAACAACCTCGTCTCCTGCTCCTCTCAATGTCACCTTATCTAGGTGACCAAGGTCCTGAGAGCCAGAGGATGGGGATCAACTTCTGAAGTGTAGAGCAAGGTGGAAAGCGGGCAGATGGCACAGCCAACTTGAACACCTGCTACCTTGGGAGGCATCTAGTAGGCACTTTGTCATGCAAAGTCACAGTTCTTGCCAAGGGAGCAGTTGGTTGGTTCCCTGCCTCACAGCTAGTAGGACTTCCCCCACACCCAGTGTCCCTGTGCACCTTGGGAGGTGCTGCACATACTACTGAAGGAACTCAGAAGGCTTGAGGGGGCCTCTGCCTCCTCTCCAAGCTGGTGGGATGCTGGGTGTGCAGTAGGCACCAAAGGAAGACCCCAAACTTCAGGCCATGGGAGACAAGTTCTCTGTCTACATTCTTATCTTAGGGTAGAATTTGACCAGGGCAAGGTATGGGCCACCACAGAGATACGGAGGCCAGGGTGCCTGTTTTCCTTACATCACCAAGGTGTGTGCAGGTGTTCCTCACCTGTGCCCAGCTCAGGCTGCTCACTGTACTTGTCTGTGTGTGTGCTTGTATTTGTGCATGTGTTTGTGTATGATGTGTATGGGTGTGTGGGATTTGGAAGAAAGGCACACTGATCGAAAGTCCTGGTAGTACATCGGGAGAACCCCAGTTTGGCCTGGCTCTGATCACCTTGAGACAATTGACTCTTCTGAGCCTCAGTTCCCTCTTCTATATGATGCAGTCCTTAACCACTAATTCAGAGGAGGCCTCCCAGGAAAGCTGTCACTGGAGGGGAAGGGCCCTGGTGACTCATGGCATCTAGAGCCTGGGTGTAAGAGCTGGCCATCCACTAGTGAAGGGTGAACTGGGCAGTACCTGGGGCTTTGTTGGAAGAGAAGAAAGGGAGGGGGCAGCTGACCTCTCCTGGGCCTCAGTACCTTGCTGTGTACTGCTTAGGGAGGCCTCTGTCAAAGGGCCTCTTCATCTGAACTAAGTCTGTGAATTGGAGGCCAAGGATGAAGAACAGATCTCTGTTTCCCTTAGCATGCCCGACTCCATATTTACCTTTACCTGGTGCTTTTCTTTCACCATCAGGTAAAGTATGTTTCCTTTCATTACTGTGAGTTTGGGGATCTGCAGCAGCAGGGCCTTTGGGCAGCTCCTTCTCCATCCTGTCCATTGTGCAATATGCCAGGAACTACACTTTGAGAAATGAATCAACCGTAAGAACAGCCTCAAGAAATGATGGTCTTTGAAAATTAATCATTTTTTCTTGAGATTTGCAGAACTGAAAACATCCTGTGATTAGGTGATTAAGATCAGATGTGGATCCTCTGGCCATAAGCCTTCACCTTTGAGAAAGTGCCACCTGTCTGAGCTCCATCTTCCATATAAACTGCCCCTAAATCAGCTTCTCAGCCAGCTGGTCCTTTTGTCCACCATCTTGCTGTCCGCTAATAAATTATGACTTCAAGTTATTTGTCTACTACTCCCTACCTTCTCAACTGGCTTCTGTGGTGCAGTGAGCAGATTGAGCCACTATAACTGACGCTATCTAGGGCACAGCAATTGCCTGGCCCAGAGATACTGGGTTCCTGCCCTGCTGCCCACTTTATTCCTGCCATCCAATCAGAGGTTTCTTGCTTCTTCCCATGCCCAGGGTCACTCTCTGGCTTTGCCTAGCTGCAGAGTGAGACCCAGGCTCCAAGTGGTACAGGAAGGCCCTGAATCTGGTTCCATCTGGCTAGAGCCAAAAATGTGAGAGATGCCATTCTGCTCTGGCATCTAGGCTGGGGGAAGATGTCTCTAGAGGCCCAAAGAGAGGGAGTGACTTGCTCAGGAACACAGCAAGTACAGTAAGAACCTAGGTCTCTGGACTTCCAGATGAAACCCAGACTCCTCCTGCTCCATGCTGCCCAGGTTCAACTGCCCATCCCTTCTGTGTGGAGGGTACAGGCTGGCCTTCAGCATCTCCAGGACTTCTGTGCCTGCAGCTCCACATTGGACCAGATCCTTCAGCTCCTTGGGGGCCCAGCCAAATGCAGGTCTTTTCTTGCTCCCCGGCCTACTTTCCTTGAAGTCTTTGGCTTCCCACATGTTCCCTGCCTCGTGGCTTTGTCCATTTCTCCTTTTAATCCTGCTAGTGTTTGGTTCTTGTACTTGAAGTGAGACTATTCTATACATAAATATTTAGGAATTTTATATCTTCATATTTTGATCCTTTTATCATTATGAAAATTTTCTTTTTATTTCTACTAATACTTCTTGCCTTAAAGTCCATATTTCCATGCTGATTGTGGTGGTGTACACCTGTAATCCCAGCAATTGAGAGGCTGAAGCAGGAGGATTGATGCAAGTTTGAGGCCAGCCGAGGCTTCAAGTGAGTTCAAGGCTAGCCTGGAGACCCTGTCTCAAAAAAAAGTCTACATTTCTTATTTTCTATTTAATATCCAGTCTAATTAAAAATATTACTTATTGTATATTAAGCCACAATTCTGATATCTATTTTTTGTGCTGACTTCCATAAGGGCCCAATCCTTCTCTGACTGCATATTAATTTCTGTCTAACTTAGCTGTCTGTAATATTCCCCCTTCTGAACAAGTATTCCTACTGCAGTTAGGGGACAATGGGGGAAGTTTCAATCTAAATGCTTTGAGCTGGTCTAGGATAGGTAGCAGTCAAGAATTTTCTCCAGGGCTGGAGATTTAGCTCAGTGGTTTGACCGCCTGCCTCGCAAGCGCAAGGACCCAAGTTCGATCCCCGGTACCAGAAAAAAAAAAAAAAAAAAAGAAAAAAAAAAAAAAGAATTTTCTCTACAGGTCTAACCTAAGTGTTCTTGGATGGAAATAGTGTTAGGGTCTAGCAGTTATGGGTTCAATTCAGGTTGAGCTAGTAGACCCCAGTGAAAGGAGTCCAGCACATTTATCATTTGCTCTATCTGCATGATCATTTAGAGTATGAAGGCCTCTAGGTGAGAATAAATAAATTTTACCAAGAGATTAAGCATGTATGGCCAAACATAAATACCATAATTAAAAGACAGTTTGAGGGCCAGGGATTTAGCTCAGTGGTTTCTCCGCCTGCTGTGCAAGTGTAAGGACCTGAGTTCGATCCCTGGTACCAAAAAAAAAAAAGACAGTTTGGAAGGAGCCAAGTCCAGACACTGTTCTGAAAGGACTGGAATAGGGATTGTAACCACCTGGGCCCTAGACCTTCCTGCTCATGAAGGTTATTTATAGTTTGATATTTTCTAAAAGCTCTTCTTCCACCTGATACGAGTTTTTTAAATTAGTGCACAGGTCCTTCTACTTTCAGCTGTAGATAGAGAACTCTGTTTTTGTAAAAACTGGTACATTTTAGATATACATAATGATAGCATTAATCATAGAGAATTTGTACCTGTACACGATATGTCTTGCTTCTTTGTTTTTTCCCATTCCCCTCCCTGTCCTTCAGCCCTCTCCCCTCTTTATGGACAAAAGTATTCTTTCCATATTTTCTTTCCATTCTTTTTTTTCTTGTTCCTTCATTCCTTCCTTGTTCTCCTTCTCATTTGAACATTATCTTCCCATTTCCCAATATCTGTTATACATTTTGGTCCTTATTTACACTTTCAGTTTCTCATACCACAGAAACCATGTGATGTTTACACATGTGTCCAATTTATTTCCCTTAAGCGTATGATCTCAAGGTGCGTCCAGTTAACTAGAAATGTCTCAAGCTTATCCTTTATGGCAGAGTAGTACTCCATTGTACAAAGGAACCACATCTTTATCCATTCATCAGTTGATGAGCATTTAGGCTGTTTCCAAGATTTAGCTATTACAAACTGTGCCACTATAAACACGGGTGTGCATGTATTGCTGTGGTATGATGCTTTTAATTCTTTTGGGAAGATACCCAGAAGGGGAATAGCTGGGTCAAAAGGAACCTCTAGTTTTAGTTTTTTGAGGAATCTACACTGATTTCTACAGTGATTGCACTAGTCTACACTCTCACTAGTAGTGGAGAAGGGTTCCTTTTTCTCCACATCCTAGCCAGCATTTGTTATTGGTTGATTTCTTGCTGATAGCCATTCTTTCTGGAGAGAGATGGAACCTTAGCATTGTTTTTAATTTGTACCCCTTAAGTGACCAGCGGTGTTGAACATTTTTTCATGTATTTATTTGCCATTTCTACTTCATCTGAGAAATGTCTATTCATTTCAATGTCCATTTTTGGACTGGGTCTTTAAATTTGGGTGGGCGGGGGTCTGATTTTTTTGAGTTCTTTATATATTCTGGATAGTAGTCCTTTGTCTGAGGAACAGCTAGGAAAAATTTTTTCCCATTTGTGGGTTGTCTCTTCAGTGTCTTGGTTGTTGCTTTTGCTGTGCAAAAGCTTTTTAATAAGATGAGATCCCAGTTGTTGATTCTTTGTGATATTTTCTGTGCAACTGGGATTTTGTTCATAAAATCTTTTTCCTACACCAATGTCTTCAAGAGTTGTACTTACTCTATCTTCCAGTAGATTTGGTGTTTCTATTTTAATATTTAGATCTTTTTCTTTTTCTTTCTTTCTTTTTTTTTTTTTTTGGTACCGGGGATCGAACTTGGGAACTTGCGCTTGCGAGGCAGACGGTGGAACCACTGAGCTAAATCCCCAGCCCGCTTTGATCTATTTTGATTTGAGTGTAGTGCATGGTGAAAGTTATGGGTCTAGTTTTAATCTTCAGCATGTGGAAAGTCAGTTTTTTCAGCACTATTTATTAAAGAGGCTTTGTTCCAGTGAAGGTGTTTGGCTCGTTTGTCAAAGATAAGGTTGCTGAGTATGTTTGGAGTTGTTTCTGCATTTTCTAATCAATCTGTTCCATTAATCCTCAGGCCTTTTTTTTTTTTGCCAGTACCATGCTATTTTTTTTTATCACAGTAGCTTTGTATTATAATTTCAAGTCAGGGATTGTGATGACCCCAGCCTTGCCTTTGTTGCTCCGAATTGTTTTTGTTATTCTCGATCTCTTCTGGTTCTAAATAAATTTTAGAATTGTTTTCTTTAATTCTGTGAGATATGAAATTGGTATTTGGATTGGGATTGCATTAAATCTGTATAACAATTTTGGAAGTATGGCCATTTTCACTATGTTGGTTCTTCCTACCTAAGAACAATGGATATATTTCTATTTTCTGATATCTTCCTCAAACCCTTTTTTCAGAGGACTATAGTTTTCAATGTAAAGGTCTTTTACTTCCTCTATTAGATTGATTCCTAGGTATTTCATTTTTGGGGGATGCTATTTTAAAAGGTTTTGGGCCAGGGATTTAGTTCAATGGTTTTGCTGCCTGCTGCGCAAGCGCAAGGACCCAAATTCGATCCCCTGTACCAAAAAAACCCCCAAAACAATAAGAGGTATTGTTTCCCTAATTTCTCTCTTAGTGAGTTTTTTCCTGTTCTGGAAGGACATTGATTTTTGAATGTTGACTTTGGATCCAGCTACCCCACTGAATTTGGTTATCAAATCTAGAAATCTTTTGGTGGAATTTTTGGGGTCTTCTATTAAAGTATCATGTTGTCCACAAATAATGATAATTTAACTTCTTCCTTTCCTATCTTTATTCCTTTTATTTTTTCTCTTGTCTAATTGCTCTGGCTAATGTTTCCAGAACTATATTGAACAGGAGTGGTGACAGTGGACATCCTTGTCTTATTCCTAATTTTAGATTGAGAGCTTTCAGTTTTTGTCTATTTAGTATGATGTTGGCTGTTGGTTTGTCATAGTTGGCTTTTATCAGATTGAGATAAAGATCATCTATTCCAATTTTCTGTACAGTATTTATCGTGATGGGGTGATGGACTTTTATTGTGGTGTGTTGGACTTTGTCAAATGCTTTTTCTGCGCCTCTTGATATGATCATATAGTTGTTGTCCCCTTGGCTCTGTTAATATAATGTATTACATTTACTGATTTGTGTATGTTGAGCCATCTCTGCATCCCTGGGATGAATCCAGGCTGGTCATGGTATATAACCTTCTTGATGATTTTCTGCATTTTGTCTGTCAGTATCTTATTGAGGGTTTTTTTAGTTCATTTAGGGAGATTGGCCTATAGTTCTTTTTTTTTGGTTGTGTCCTTCTCTGTTTTTGGTATCAGGGCAATGCTTGCTCCCAGAAATGAATTTGGGAGTATTGCTTCCCTTTCAATTTCGTTAAAGAATTTGAGAAGTAACAGCATTAGGTCTTCTCTAAATGTCTTGTAGAATTCAGCAGTGAATCTGTCAGGCCTGGGCTTTTCTTTGTTGGTAGGTTTTTATTTTTATTTAAAAATATTTATTTATTTATTCATTTATTTATTTTTTCCAGTACTGGGGATTGAACTCAGGACCTTGTGCTTGCAAGGCAGATGTGGCGCCACTGAGCTAAATCCCTGGCCCAACTTTATTTATTTTTATTCATTGTTTATTGGTATATTTTAGGTATACAATATGATGACATTCATCATTGGGTATTTTTACATTTACATGCTATATCTTGGTTCTTATTTTTCCCCATTCACTTCCCTTCTCTTCAACCCCTCCATCCCTCCCTATTTACAAAGACTTTGTTTCCATTTTTTTCTTTTCTCATATTTATTCCTTTCCTTTCTTTCCTTTCCCCTACCCTTCCCACTTCCCCTTCCCCTTTGGACATTTTCTTCTTATTTCACATTATCTATTATACATTTTGATCCTTACTTACACTTTCAGTTTCTCACATCAGAAAAACTATTCAGTATTTATACATGTGTGTCCTATTTATTTCACTTAAGAGTATGGCCTCAATGTGCATCCATTTAGCTATAAATGTCTCTAGTTTCTCATTCTTTATGGCTGAGTAATACTCCATTTTATAAAAAGTCCACAACTTCTTTAGTCGCCAGTTGATGGACATTTGGGCTGTTTCCAAGTTTTAGCTATTACAAACTGTGCCACCATAAACATGGGTGCACATATGTCGCTGCGGTATGATTCTTTTCATTCTTGTGGGAAGATACCCAGCAGGGGAATAGCTGAATGAAATGGGACCTTTAATCCTAGTTTTTTGAGGTATCTCCATACTGATTTCCCCAGTGGTTGCACCAGTCTACACTCCCACGTTGGCAGGTTTTTAATTACATCTTCAATTTCATTGACTGATATGGTTTATTTAGAATTTTTATATCTTCTCAATTCAGCTTTGGTAATTCACATGAATCTAGAAATCTGTTCATTTCTTCTGGGTTTTCCATCTTATTGGAATATAGTCTCTCAAAGTAGATATTGATGATCTTCTGGATTTCTGCAGCATTTGTTGTGATTTCACCCTTTTCATTCCCAGTTGTATTGATTTTAGTCTTTTCTTTCCTTTCTTTGCTAAGGTTGGCTAAGGATTGGTCAATTTTATTTAATCTTTTTTTTTTCTTTTTGGTACCGGGGATCAAACTTGGGACCTTGTGCTTGCTAGGCAGGCGCCGGAACCACTGAGCTAAATCTCCGGACCCAATTTTATTTAATCTTTTAAAGAACAAACCCTGCTTCTTTGATTCTTTGTATTGTTCTCTTAGACTCCATTGCATTAATTTCTGCTCTGATCTTTATAATTTCCTCCCTTGTATGAGCTTTGGGCTTGACTTGCTCTTCTTTTTCTAGAAGCTTGAGGTTCAACATTAGGTTGTTTATTTGAGCCCACTCTGTTTTCCTGATATGGATATTCACCTCCGTAAATTTCCTTCAGAGGAGAGCTTTTATTGTGTTCCATGAGTTCTGATATGTTGTATTGGCATTATCATTTAATTGTAGAAAGTGTCTAATTTCTTCTTTAATTTCATCTGTTGTTTCATTGGTTGTTCAGGAGGGTGTTGTTTAATTTCCATCTGTTTATGAAGTTCTTGTGGTTTCTTTTGTCATTAATTTCCAATTTCATTACACTATGGTCTGATAATATGCATGGAATAATTTCAATTCCTTTGCATTTACTTAAGCTTCTTCTATGAGGTAATATGTGGTCTGTTTTGGAGGATGTCCCATGGGCAGCTGAGAAGAAAGTGTATTCTAAAGTTATGGGGTGGAACACTGTAGACATCTGCTATGTCCATTTGTTCAAAAGTTTGGTTCAGTTCTGATATTTGTTGTTGTTGTTGTTGTCAGTTGATCTATTTGTGACAGTGGTGTATTGAGGTCTCCCATTATACTTGTATTAGTGTTAATTTGAATTTTCATGTCTGTTTATATTTGTTTTATATATTTGGGTGTGCTGATATTTGGTGCATATATATTTATGACTGTTATCTCTTCCTTTTGGATTGTTCCCTTTACAAGGATGTAGTGACCTTCTTTGTCTCCCTTAATCAGTCTTGGCTTGAAATCAGTCCACTTTGTCTGCAAATAAAATAGCTACCCCTGTTTTTTTCCTGATTCTTGTTGCATGGAATATTGTTTTCTATCCTTTGACGTTCAGTCTATGAATTTCTTTTTGAATTAAATGTGCTTCTTGTATGCAGCATATTGTTGGATCTTGCTTCTTGATCCATTTTGCCAGTCTGTTTCTTTTGATTGGTAAATTGAGACTATTACCATTGATCATTATAACTGATATATATGGACTTACCCTGTCATGTTATTTTCCTGTTTTTGGTTGGCTCCCCCCCCACCTCATTTAATTGCTTTCCTTGTCTGGTGGATTCATTCTGTTGGGGTTCATTGAGTTGTAATCCTTGTTATCTCTTTCTAGAATGTCCTTCTGAACATTTTGTAGTGCTGGTTTGGTGGTCATGAATTTCTTCAGGTGTTCTTTTTCATGGAAGTATCTTATTTCTCCATCAATTTTGAGAGATAGTTTTGCAGGATACATCAATCTCAGTTGGTGGATATTTTCTTTTAGGGCTTGAAATAGTTCACTCAAAGCTCTACTTGACTTGAGAGTTTGTGTTGAGAAGTCTGCTGTGAGTCTGATGGGATTTCATTTATAGATGATTTGTTTCTTTTCTTTAATAGCTTTTAATAAGGTATTCTTGTGTTGAATTTCTAGAATCTTGACTATCAAATGCCTTGGTGTAGATTTTTTTTTGGTCATGGCTAATTGGAGTCTTATATGACTCACATATCTGTATGTCAAATTCTTTTTCCATGCTAGGGAAGTTTTCTACCATTACTTCTGTGAACAGGTTTTTTATGTCATTTGAATTATCTCCTGCTTTTTCATTGATTCTGATTGTGTTATTCTTCTTTGCAGCAGCTACTAGCAGCTGTTGGATTGAGTTTTCATGATCCATTGCTATTTTTTTTAGAGATCTTTCTTTTTATGATTGCTGAGCACAATCCTGTATTTTATATTTGATATTCTGTTCTCACATTGACTGATTCTACTGTGGATACTTTCAATGGAAGTTTTAATTTCCTGCATATCTGTTTGAATCTGTTTCATGGATTCTGTTTCTTTCCTATGTTGCACATTCATGGTTTCCATCATTTTTGTAAGTGCCTCTATTTTTAAAAAATCTAGGGGGGCTGGGGATTTAGCTCAGTGGTTCTGCTGCCTGCCTTGCAAGCACAGGGTCCTGAGTTCGATCCCAAGTACCAAAAAAAAATAAAAAATAAAAAAATCACATGCCATAAAATAATGCCTTACCTATATTACCAAAAATTATTCCATTGGGGCTGGGGATTTAGCTCAGTGGTTTTGCCACCTACTGCACAAGTGCAAGGACCTGAGTTCAATCCTTGGTACCAAAAAAAAAAAAAAAAATCTAGGGGCCAGGGATTTAGCTCAGTGGTGCTGCCACTTGTCTTGCAAGTGCAAGATCCTGAGTTCAATTCCCATTACCAAAAAAAAAAAAATCTATATCTGCTCTAGTGTCACCAACCATGTCTTGCATTATGGTTACCTTCTCTAGTTATCTGAGAAATTATTTCTGCTTTAATTTTTTTTTTCTAGAGCCTCATTCATCTGCTTTGTTACTTCGGCTGGTATCACTTCAGAAAGTCTAGGTGGGTGGATTTCAAATTGTTCCACTTCATTGCCCCCTGGGTTTGCCTTTGGTGAGCTAGAAGTCTGGGGTTGTATCTTGCTTAAGTGTTATCTCATTTTCTATTTTTAAAAGTTTAATTCATGGATTGATGCTTATAAATTGCTTATGGCTAGTATTTAGAACCCTTAGAAAATGACTACTTCTCACAGATGTCTTCCAGGTGTAGTTGGCTTTTGGGTTTTGAGGCTGTTGTAAGTTCCTAACTCTTCAATTTATAGTGGATGAGAAGTTGCTCCTTATTTGGCCTACCCCATTGTTCTTTGACACTGGCCTATAGTATTGTTTATAACCCTTAGGTAATCTCAGTCTGGGTATGCCAGGAAGAACTGATTGGAACAACTGTCACCTAGACTAAAGTAGTACTATCAGCAATAACAATAGCATCAAACAGCCTAGAAAATGACAAACTGTGATAACTATTAATTTGTGACATTTAACTGTATGAACTATATTTGTGGTTGTATAACAAAAATCTAAAACAAACCAAAAAATTGTATATAGTAAATATGCCTTCAAGATGGCAATTTTACTCTTAGGAGAGAAAATTTAAAAGCAGTTGGGGGAAAAATAGAGAAATAGAAAGAGGAGGAGATTAGAAGCAAGACTGGAGGACAAAGGAAGATTACATGAACTTTGGGAAAGTAGTGAGAAGACAGGAGGTAAAGAGAGAAGGAAGAAATAAAAACAAACGGAACATAAAACAAGAAAACTAGAAACAATATTCACATTCATAAAAACAAGAACAATCACTAATAAAACAAAACAAAAAATAAAAAAAAAACTGTGGGACTGTGTGATTCAAAAGTTAATTACTCCCCTAGGTTCTGTTGTAAATTTGATGGTTGGAGTGTGTTTGCCTCGGGACAATGGACAATCAGTAATAGGGCGAGATTACTCAGCCATCTGTTTGCCCTAAAACCAAATGTCCCAGGGCCCAGTATCTATAGGACAATCTGTAAATGTGCTGACTATCCACACACGGTGGTCCTGACTATTAGTCAGGATGTCTGCTGACCATCAGCATGTGACAGTGAGCCACTAACCTTTGTTCTTTTCTTTCTGTAAATCTACATGTTACCCCCCCCCCCCAACCCCCTATAAAACAGCCTCGGACTCTGAGCCAGTTGCCTCTCTGAGCTATTTTGCTTCGGGAGTGCCGTCTGGCCAGATTAATAAAGGTCTGTTTTCCCAACATGGCCGGTGTGTTCCTTCCCGGGTGGTCCTCGCTGTAGTCAGCTCCTTGGAGCATTTGGTAAGGCCTTGGTCTTACATTCTGGAGGCACCCCTGGGATCTCCGGGTGTGCTTCACTATAGTCAGCTCCTCGGAGCATTTGGTAAGGCCCTCGGTCTTACAAAACAAGAAAAGAAAAAAACGAAAAGAAAACAAATGTCCAGTTTATGGCATGTCTCTGCTGTCACTGGTTCATGAAGTGGGAAGAGTCCAGATTCATGTTGATTAATGCTAGCAAGCCAGCTGTAGATTTACAGTGTGAGACCAAAGTGACTCCATTTTGCTAGAATGCACTAGTCCCTCTTGTCCTCTCAAATTAATGGTTAAAATGTGTTTGCTTTGGTGTGGGGGGCCTTGCCCCCCCGCTAGAACTCTTGAGTGCCTTTTACGGACATATCCGGGCCTGCTGCAAATCTACCCGGCAACAAGGAAGTAGCCCCAGTACCCTCCTCTTGCTCCTCCCCTCTAGCCCTATGGTATATATGTTGTAGCAGCTTCTGCAATAAACGAGACTTGATCAGAAACCTGTCTTGTCTCCATCTCTCGTGTCCCCTGTCCTTTGTCATTCTCACCCCGCCTCTAGGGTCTCCGTTGACTTACCCGCGGGCCGGGACAAGTGGCGCCCAACGTGAGGCCAGAGAACAGGGGGATCCAGTGAAGAACGCTGCTCGGGGGCCCAATAAAATAAAATAGAAAAAAGAGGATTGCGTCTGACGTGAACCTGCCGTCTTTCCTGCACCTCGGTGAGTTGAGCAGCGATTATGGGACAGGGCATTAGCCAGCATGAGTTATTTGTACAAGGTCTTAAAGAAACTTTACAGGCACGAGGGGTAAAGGTTACAGTCAAACAGTTGTTAAAATTTTTTGATTATATTAAAGATCTCTGCCCTTGGTTTCCCGCCAAGGGTACCATTGACGAGAGGTGATGGAAAAGAGTAGGGGAGGCCCTTAAGGATTATTATGCTACTTGCGGACCAGAAAAGGTCCCGATCACTGCATTTTCTTATTGGAATCTTATTAATGACATTATCTCTCAAAAAACCAAAGATCTGATGGTGGCTCAAGCCATCCAGGTCGGGGAGATAGCTCTCCGATCGGAGGAAGGGTCGATCATTCTCCCTCGGAGTGAGGAGTTTGTAAATACCCCGCGGGACGCCAAGATGGCGCCGAGGCCCGAGCCCCTGCGGGACGGGACTCCCTCAAAGGATGAAGGAGAAGACTTGATGTCTTTTGATAGCGACGATGACTTAGACAAGAAAAAACAAAATGTTCTTGATGAGGGCTTACAGGCGGGCTCTGCCTCTTCCAAGCCTTTTAAAGAAAAGCTTCGGCGCTCCTCAGCTTCCGCCTCCGCTCTTTCAGCCCCTGCCTCTGACCCCGCCCCGCCTGTTAAGGAGGTACCAGCCTTGTATCCTTCCCTCCGACATTTCAGAAAACCCCCCTTTTCACAGAACGGTCCGGGGGAGGCTGGCTGGGCCAACCTCGAGGAGGAGGCAACCAGATATCGCAATCCTGATTGGCCACCCGTAGTTCAATGTCCGCCTCCTTATCTTCCAGAACCCAACACTCCCATTGCGCCCGCTCTAGCATGCCCTGTTGTTGATCCCCAAAAGGAACTCCGGGACAAAATAGAATTTCTAAAAGAACAGATAAGGTTAGAAAAGGAACATCAAGAACTTATTACCCAGCTTAAAGGCTTAAGAACAGGCAAAGCCCATGAAAATGTCCGTAGAGAAGACACCCTTAAGCCACGACCCCCCATTAGAGGGGCGACCCCCAGGGTGCCATCTGGATCAAGGGTACCCCTAGAACTTGAAACTGTGGAAGTCTTTCCTGTAACTGAGACTGCTGACGCACAGGGACAGGCGTGGAGACACCATAGTGGTTTTGATTTCAAGGTTATTAAAGAACTTAAAACGGCCGCAGCTCAATACGGGGCCACTGCACCTTACACCATGGCTATTTTAGAATCGGTGGCAGAAAATTGGCTCACCCCAATTGATTGGCAGACTCTGGCCCGTGCCACCCTTACAGGAGGTGATTATTTATTATGGAAATCTAAATATGTTGAAAATTGCCAAGATACTGCTAGACGCAATGCTCAGGCGGGTAATGGTTGGATACTTGATATGCTTCTAGGGGATGGGGCCTATGCTACCAGCGATCAGCAGATGCAATTTGATGCGGGGTTATATGCCCAGATTCAGACCACAGCCACTAGAGCCTGGAGAAAGCTCCCTTCTAAAGGGGATGTGAGTGCTTCTCTCACCAATATCCGACAGGGGCCTGATGAGCCCTTCGCGGATTTTGTTCACCGCCTGCTCACAACAGCGGGTCGGATTTTTGGGAGCGCAAAAACCGGGACAGATTTTGTTAAACAGCTTGCTTTTGAAAATGCTAATGCTGCTTGCCAGGCCGCCATCCGCCCTTATAAAAAGAAAACTGATCTCTCAGGTTACATTCGCCTTTGCTCAGAAATTGGGACCGCCTACCAACAGGGACTTGCTATGGCTGCTGCCATGCAGGGTTACACGGTCAAACAGTTTTTGTCGCGCCGCCCAGGCAACAAGTGTTTCCGGTGCGGGACAACGGGTCATTTTGCCAAGGAATGTCAGGCCCCTAGGGCGTTGGCCCCTGGGGCCTCACTTCTGGGGCCTTGCCCTCGATGCAATAGAGGAAGACATTGGGCGAGAGAATGTAGGTCCAAGACGGACGCTCAGGGCCGGCCCCTCCCGCTTGTCCATAACCCGGATCAGGGAAACGGGAGAGGGGGCCAGCCCCAGGCCCCCGCACCCAAACAAATTTACGGGGCGCTCAATTTTGCTCCAGCAAACAACAATCCATTTCAGACCTCTTCAGAGCAACAACGGGAAGTGCTGGACTGGACCTCAGTTCCACCGCCCACACAGTATTGACTCCAGAAATGGGGGTACAGGCCCTTTTGACAGGGGTCTTTGGGCCCCTGCCTAAGGAGACCTTTGGGCTTGTAATAGGCAGAAACAGCAGCACTATGGATGGGCTGCTGATCTACCCGGGGGTGATTGATAGTGATTATTCCGGAGAGATTAGAGTTATGGTTTCTTCCCCCAAAGTCATTAACACCATTCAATCAGGCCGAAGATTTGCTCAATTGTTACTCCTTCCCCTTCTCTCTACCTCTAATAAGGCTCTTAACAACGCCCGAGGCAGCCAGGGATTCGGCTCATCCGATGTCTACTGGTCGGAGATGCTTTCAGCCCAGAAGCCTCTCATGACCTTGTGGTTGGATGGGAGACAGTTTTCTGGATTGGTAGACACTGGTGCTGATGTAACTATCATCAAGGGAAAAAATTGGCCTCAGGCATGGCCATTAAAAGACACCCTCACCCATCTCAGGGGTATAGGTCAGAGTCAAAATCCTAAATAAAGTGCCAAAAATCTGACCTGGAGAGACCAAGATGGTAATCAGGGCACCATTCAACCTTATATCATCTCAGAGTTACCCATTAATCTATGGGGGAGAGACCTATTATCACAAATGGGGATGATTATTTCTAGCCCTAATGAAATTGTCACTATGCAGATGTTTAAAAATGGGTACATTCCAGGCAAAGGGCTAGGTAAACACTCTACAGGTATTGTGCAGCCCATTGAGCCAGTCCTTTGTAGCTTCAGCTATTCAGGCCGTATGTAAATCTTTGGCCCAAATGTATGTTATACACTATATGGATGTCACACATTACCCTAAATTTGGAAATCTTAAATATATACATGTCAACATTAATACATATAGTGGATTTGTATTTGCCACCCTACAATCCGGGGAGGCTACTAAACATGTAATTGCCCACCTTCTAGTTGCCTTCTCAGTACTTGGATGTCCACAGCAAATTAAGACAGACAATGGTCCAGGCTATACCCGTTCTGGCTTCTCAAAGTTTTACAAACAATTAGAAATAACACACATAACGGGAATCCCATATAATCCACAGGGACAAGGCATTATAAAAAGAGCCAACCTCACACTCAAAATTACATTAGATAAAATAAAAAGAGGGGAATGGTACCCTATCAAGGGGTCACCTAGAAACCTGATATCACATGCACTATTTATTCTTAACTTCTTAAATTTGGATGCCAAAGGTTTATCTGCAGCCAACCGTTTCTGGCAACCAGAGACGCAAAAACAATTTGCCTCTGTGATGTGGAGAGACCCCCTGGACCACTCATGGCATGGGCCTGATCCCGTACTCGTCTGGGGCCAAGGGTCAGTGTGTGTTTACTCCAAGGAAATGAAGTCAGCCAGGTGGCTTCCAGAACGCTTAGTAAAACAAGTTGATAAGCGTGTTGATGATGCCGATGATCCAACATTGTCCAATTTCAACCAGTTAACAATGGCGTCTACAATTACAATCCAATAATCATAAAGAGAATAGTATAATTCAATTTGGCTAGTTATATTTGGGTGCACCCTAATTTATACACTGTATCATATGTTTGTCTATTGTCTGTTGTTTGTGTTTGTACAGTTGAGCTCAATGTTTCCCTTCCTCTTCAAAGGATATTCGCCTATTGTTAAATTGACTTATAGATAATATTATTAAACTAAAGACATGCTTTTCTTCCCAGGTTGTTAATTGATCAAAGTACCACTGAAATTTATTTTATGAAAGTGACGTGCATTGTCACCCACATGCAACAATCAAATTGCAATTAACAGTTACAAAATAAAAAGATATATATTCTTAATTGTTTGTCAAAACGATTATAGATGGGAACTCCCTTTGATGAATATAGAAGTGGCCACCCAGAAAATGATTATTCTGGTCTTAATTCATTAAAGGGACCCCCTAGTAAATTTTATATTATATAATCTTATGGGAGACATATCACAATGAATATTATCTAAATATGTTATAAATTGATTGTATTGGTTGTCCTTGATATTTAAGCACTGAATATGTTGTTACAAAATGTTTACATTGGTTAAGTTCTGAATATGTTATTGTAATATGTCCACATTGGTTATCTTCAAAAGCTTAATCAGGTTAGCCTAATTCTCTTATCTGCAGCCCAGCCTTGTTTACATCGCAGGACGAAATTTTGCTTACAGGTTAAGAAGGTGACATCCCTGATTCCGTTGCATGGTCTGTT
Source organism: Heterocephalus glaber (assembly GCF_053883595.1). Lineage (NCBI taxonomy): Eukaryota > Metazoa > Chordata > Mammalia > Rodentia > Bathyergidae > Heterocephalus > Heterocephalus glaber. Next base: position 2,406,267 of record NW_028258324.1, on the reverse strand, counting down.
GCTGTTCCTGGCATTGACAACAAAAAGTGGATTTCAACCAGTTAACAAACAACAATTGCTCATTGCCCTGTATGGTAACCCCTGTGACTGTGCTGGGGGTTCTGGCAGGGCTGCACCCACAAGTTACACTCGTAGTACTGATTGCGGTGACAAGATTGCCTACTTAGTTTATGAGGCCGCATTAGTGGGAGGATATAACCAAAAATGGAAATGTGTCACTAAGCCTAAAATCATACCAACTGTCAATGGCAAACCAGGGCCATGCCCTGCCAGTTGTGTCATGGCCTCAGAGATGCATTCTACCTGTTACACTGAAGCCCAACAATGTACATATTCCGATGGAAAAATATATTTAACTGCTGTTCTACAAAGAACTTACAGGGGCTCCGTCGGAGGTGACTGGGATTTTCCCAGCCCCACTGGATATTCTAAATTTGGCCAAGCCTCTTGCAATGGCGGTCTTGGTAAAGATGTCTGCTGGCTGCCACAGGCCCCAATCCATATATCTGATGGTGGTGGGCCTTCAGATCAGCTCAGGGAAGAGCAAGTGCAAAAACAACTTGAGACTATCATCCAAGAGATGTATCCCTCCCTAAATTATCATCCACTGGTCCTTCCCAAACCTTGAGGCCCAGACCCTGATGCCCAAACCCTGAGTGTCCTAGAGGCCACTTATCATTTGATCAATACATCCAACCCAGCCTTTGCTGCGGATTGTTGGCTATGCTTGACTCTTGGCACACCCCTGCCCCTCGCCTTGCCAGTTGTCGACCAAACTAACTATGCCAACAGTTCTAGTTATAATTGCAGTTTTTCTCTGCCCTTCAGGGTCCAGCCAGTACAGTTCAATGCCTCAGTTTGCTATCTAAATACGGGCCACAACAATAGTTTCGATATACATGTTGGAGTCCAAAATTTCTCTCTCTGCTCGGTAGTGCTTAATGGCCCTGCCGCCATTTGCCCTGCCCCGGGTCATGTGCTCGTCTGTGGAGGGAGCTTGGCATTCACCTCCCTCCCTACTAATTGGACTGGGCTGTGCGTGGTGGCGACTGTCCTCCCAGACATCTCCCTTATTCCTGGAGATGAGCCAGTGCCCTTGCCCAGCTTTGACTATATCGCTGGGCGACATAAAAGGGCCGTCTCACTGGTCCCCTTGCTCGTGGGGCTAGGGGTGTCCGGCGCCCTTGCCACTGGCTGTACTGGCATCAGAGTGGCGTTACATTCCTATGCCAAATTATCCAACCAATTGATTAATGATGTCCAAGCTCTCTCCAACACTCTTACAGATATACAAGATCAGATTGATTCTCTGGCTGAGGTGGTCCTTCAAAATAGAAGGGGTCTGGACCTCCTCACGGTGGAACAAGGAGGGATTTGCATAGCCCTAAATGAATATTGTTGTTTCTATGCCAATAAATCTGGGATCGTCAGGGGAAAAATTTGCGAACTTCAGGAAGATTTAAACAGACGACGACAAGAATTCACTCAAAATCCCCTCTGGACTGGCCTCAATGGTTTCCTCCCTTATCTCCTCCCTTTGCTGGGACCCTTATTGGGTCTACTCTTGCTCATTTCTTTAGGGCCCATACTTTATAACAAAATCATGGCCTTTCTTAGAGCCCAGATAGAGGCAATAAAAACAGCGCCCATACAGGTCTACTATAATAGATTGGCAATGGCTGACCAGGACGAATGTCGGACCATCGATTAGGTCCTTGCCGTGGTGAAGTGTTCTTGCCCCACCTGGTGAGTGGGCTGGCAAGCCAATGACGGGCAACTGAGCAAGCGTGCCATGCAATGAGAGAGCCCTCGTGTGCCGCCTAAGACAGGTGCCAGAGCCTTGATTCTCTGGTTAACCGATGACGGGTAAGGTGCACGGTGCAGACACGTATGTTGCTCTGACCCAAGACAGGCTCAGCCCCCGCAGGCTTGGCTCTCCTGACGCCTTTCTTATAATTATAATTTTAAAGGGAGGACCTGTGGGGGGCCTTGCCCCCCCGCTAGAACTCTTGAGTGCCTTTTACGGACATATCTGGGCCTGCTGCAAATCTACCCGGCAACAAGGAAGTAGCCCCAGTACCCTCCTCTTGCTCCTCCCCTCTAGCCCTATGGTATATATGTTGTAGCAGCTTCCGCAATAAACGAGACTTGATCAGAAACCTGTCTTGTCTCCATCTCTCGTGTCCCCTGTCCTTTGTCATTCTCACCCCCCCTCTAGGGTCTCCATTGACTTACCCGCGGGCCGGGACACTTTGGGACACTAGATAAAAATCTGTAACAGACCTAAAGTCCCAAAGTAAACTACTCAACTCCTTGTTTGCCCGGAACTGATGTTCCGGGCACCACAATTTTTAGAACAAGCTGCAAATGTCTGCTGACCATCAATACGTGACAGTCGACCACTAACCTTTGTCCCTCTTTTCCCCCGTAAAACCTACATGTAACCGCCCCTCAAACCCCCGATGGGCCTAGCCAATCAGAAATATACACTTCATGCTTGCTAAATGCCGACCAATCATGTAACTGCTAAATGGAAAATCTCCAAACCTTGCTGTAACCTCTATAAAAACCCTGCTAATTTGAAATTTGGGGCTCTCAATTCTGATCCGCTGCGTTGGTGATGGTTGAGAGCCCCTGCTTGAGCTTGAATAAACGACCCTCGTGTGCTTGCATCGGAAACGGCTTCCTGGTGGTCTTTGGGACTTCGCAATCTGGGCACAACAACAGCAGGATAGTGGAGAAGTCCAGCAAACCTGCACCTTTAGTTCCACTGACATTCATGCTGGTTTCTGGCTGTGAGGCTGGAACCTTATTTGTTCAATGTGCAACACTCCTTGTGCTTCCTGCTGGCTTGAACTCAGCTCCTTGACCTCCTGCTGACTTGCACTCAGTTCTTCCTCACCCTGGCATTGGGAGCTGCTAGCTAGAGCCAGCCCACAGCTGCTCTGAGTCTCCAGCCTAGTTGGCTCCTTTCCAAGACGGCTACTGTCCAATTGCCCTCTCCTTGATGATGTCTGAATCCAAATAACTCACCAGCCACTGCAAACCACTTCTCTATTCTCCATGGAGGCCTCTGTAATCACCAGTATTCACTACGGGTCTGTAGGTTCTAGCCACCCCACCCACACAGTGAGTCAGGTCTCAAGGAGAAAGCACTGCTTGCCATCTCCTTTTTCTGCATTGAGATCTCTCTCTTCACTGTCCCCATGGGCTTTGAGTCTCACTTCAGATCTTTTGCTTGGACCCACTTCCCTCCTTTTCTTCCTCACCTTGCTATATTCCAGTGTCTGGACACCAAATCTCAGAGAGGGTGTTTTTCTGCTGTTCACCACTCTGCCATCTTCCTGGAAGTCTGAAGAAAATTTTTAAAACTTACATCTGATAGTATTTTTTTTTTTTTGAAACAGGGTCTTGTTATGTAGTATAGGCTGATTTGAACTCACTGTATAGCCCAGGCTGGGCTCCAGCTTACAATAATCCTTCTGCTTCAGCTTCTCAAATTCTGGGATGATAGGTGTGCACCAGCATACCTGGCTGATAAAGAGTTAATATCCAAAATACACAATACTCAAACCACTCAAGGAAACAAATAACTCAATTTAAAAAATAGACAAAGGGACCAAAAATAATTTCAGTGGAGTGTGTTGCAACAACTCAGTGTTCTCAAGATTCAATATCTAGAGTCTGGAAGATGATAGCTTGGGGAAGAAAGAAGGAGAGAAGTAGTTCCCTGGGAATCAGGAGGAAACTGAAAAAAAAATTAAAAGAAGAAACAGAACACATCATGGAGAAGAGAAAGGAGTCTAGGCAAGTTCTCTACCTTTAAGTCCTCACCAATCACAGCTGGTGAGACAAAATGAAAGTAAAAATTTCTCCTTACAAAGCAACATTGGGAATGAAGAGGCTGCAGTGCAAAAATCCACAAGAAAGCACAGGACACTACTCTGGTGTGTCCTACTGCAGACTACAGCTTGTGCATGACCCTAGTCCCCTTCCTTATTCATGTAAGGAATCCAGGGCTGTCTTGCAGGGGAAAGGGGTCCGTAGTCAGGGAAAGACCTCATTAGGTTTTCTGGTGAATCACGACTAGAAAGAGTTAAAGCTTCACTGGAGGGAAATATTAACAAGACAAGGGAGAACTGATAAACACAGCACTGAGAAATCCAGCCAGGCAGGCACTCTAATCAAATTAGCTTAGCTACCCCTCCCCACCTTCAATAAAATGCAAAGGAGACAAGGGGCAGCCACTTAAAAGAAAGCTAGTCTTTCAGGGTCATGGTCCTAAAGTGGGAGTCCTGAGTACACTGCTGAGAGCCCCACACCTTGCTAGATCACCTTCTGTGACTTCTATTGGCTGCAAGCTGTATGGGAAGGACTCTGGGAAATCCTGTAGCACACAATGGAGACAGTGACCTTTGAGGATGTGACTGTGAACTTCACCGTGGAAGAGTGGGCTTTGCTGAATCTATCCCAAAAGCTCTACAGAGATGTGGTGAGGAAAACTTTTATGAACATGGCTGGTATAGAAATGAAGAGGCAGAGAAATGCTATCAAAATAAAGGTTGGAATAAATATGAAGAAATATTCCTTTGGACTCCAGACACTAATGTGGACATGAAACAAGCTGGTTTAAAACCAAGTGACAGCCTTGTTTGCAGAAAGCCCCTGATTATTTGTCACTAAATTTTGTTCATTATAGCTCACATTGGACTGAAGTCATATGAGTACTTGGGATCTGTCAGGTAAAAGGGCCGAAGACCAAGACCAGACCAGGCCACAACAAGCCTTTATTAGGGGAATAGATCTGCCAGGCTGTCTCTGAACAAAGGAGAGACAAAAGCAATATGGCTGGGGCAGGGAGAGTCTTTTATAGAGACTGGGGTGGGGCTTGTAGGGGCTGAGGCGGGGTTGAATGAGGTAGTGACTAGGGAATGGAGGAGCTGGTGATGTCACTAGGTGGTAGGAGGTGAGCGAGAATTAGGTTACTGTCTAGGTGGGAACAGGGGCATGCTGGGAAGAAGGGTTTGTTCTTTGGTGGGAGCAACCATCTTGGCATGATGTCACACAGAGGAGGGGGCAAGGCACCATAGGAAGAGGGCAGCTACTATACTTAATAGCTGCTGAGGTGGTGGGAGACCTATCAGGATCAAAAGAGAAGCTGTATAAATGTAATGAACATAGAAGAACCTTTGGTAATTTCCAATCCTTTCAGAAGGATGCAAGGACAAAGATTGGAGAGAAAGCCTATGAATATGATCAATGTGGGAAATCCTACTCTGATCTTAGTGAAAGAACTCACCTTAGAGAGACCTTTGTACATAAGAAAAATTTGAAAGCCTCCAGTACACCCAGTAATGTTCAGATCCATGAAAGAAATCACAATGGGGGCCAGGGATTTAGTTCAGTGGTTTCGCCGCCTTCTGCACAAGCGCAAGGACCCGAGTTCAATCCCCAGCACCAAAAAAAAAAAATCACAATGGGAGGGGGACACCTAGGTATCTAAGCAATGTGGAAAAGCTTTGAGAACACAAGATTATTGTAAAATATATGAAAGACATCACACTGAGGAGAAACCCTATGTATGTGAGTAATGTGGGAAAGCTTTCAGTCAGCATGAACATTGTAAACAAAATGAAAGAAATCACACTGGGGAAAACATTATGCCTGTAAGCAGTGTGGGCAGGCTTTCAGCAGATACAGTCATTGTCAAATACATGAAAGAATTCACACTGGGGAGAAACCCTATGTAGCTCTATTTTTTTTTTTTTTTTTGGTACCGGGATGGAGGCAGGTGGCAGTACCACTGAGGTAAATCCCCAGCCCAACCCTATGTATGTAAGCAACATGGAAAGCTTTCAGAATGAGTGGTTGTGGTTCTTGTCAAATACATGAAAGAACTCACACTGGAGAGAAACCCTATGTATGTAAGCAATGTGGGAAAGCTTTTAGTATACAAGATTATTGTAAAATACATTAAAGAATTCACACTGAGCAGAAACCCTATGTATATAAGTGATGTGGGAAAGCTTTCAGTCAGCGTAAACATTGTAAACAACATGAAATATAATAGCACTGGGAAAAATCTACATGCATGTAAGTAGCATGGGAAGGCTTTCAGCAGAAAGAGTCATTGTTGAATACATGAAAGAACTCACACTGGGGAGAAACCCTATGTATGTAAGCAATGTAGGAAAGCTTTTGGTACACAAAGTTATTGTAATATACGTGAAAGAACTCACATTCAGCATTAATTCTATGAATATAAGCAATGTGGGAAAGCTTTCAGCATTAGTGGTGTTTGCCAAAGACATAAAAGAACTCATAATGGGGAGAAATAATATGTATGTAAGTACTGTGGGAGTGCTTTCAGTATACACATGTATTGTCAAATACATGAAAGAAGTCTCACTGTGGAGAAACTTTATGTATATTATGTATTTTGAAAATCTTGTGAAAATTCCTCATGTAGTGGAGACCTGTAGGAATAATTAATACAAAAAATTTGATGTTAATATTTTTCCATAAAATTTCCAGAAAATACAGGCCTAGTTAGAGATATCCTAAAGTACATCTATACATTATGTGTTTTTCAGTAAATCACTTAAATATCTGAATTATGTATCTGCAATGTTTAATATAAAAATATTGAGTAGATATAATTAAGTATTTTTGTGGGAATGTCTTTGATCTTAATACATAGTATCTTTTAATTAAGCATGGTGAATTGAAATGTATTTTTTACTTTGAAGTAGAGTTAGTATTTATGTAGTTTTTGTATAGTCTTTACAATTGGGAGGTATAGGCCACTAAAAACTTAATTTTGTTAATTGTTAGGATTTTGCCATTACCTTTGTTTTAAATTTTTGGTGTGTATATTCTGTATTCTGTGTAACAAAAAATATTTTTGAATTTGATGTCATATTTTATATTAAGATATATATTTTCAGAGACTTGTGAACATGTTTTTGACAAAGTAAATTTGTTTTCACACAACTTGTAGATTAGCATGTTATGTTTCTCATGTTGTGACAAGATACCTGCTTATATCCTAATGTTGTATATTATATCATATACATAATTTTGCCTATTTTTCTTATATTAGAGCCAATATTATCATTTACATAAATTTTTTTTCTTATCAAAAAAGGAAAATTTGTAGTATACAAATATATTTATATTATATATATGTGTATATATACAAATATATATATTATATATATATATGGTTAGAGCAGTAATATAGAAGCCCTTCTATATTACTGCACTAACCCTCTACTTAATCACTAACTTGACCTTGTATGTTGTATGTAAGGTCCCTCTAACCAATCTATAAATTCCAGAGATAAGGGCCTGGCAAGGAAAAGTGGACCTGCTTAGGAATGTGCATGTAGGTGATGGTGTGGGGGGTTAGGGTCTTGGAGTCTTGGACCAATCTACGATAGTCCAGAGAACCAATCAGGTTGTGACAAATTCCATATATCAAGGAAGGAAGTGTTCCCCAAAACACAATAAAGGGAAGCTGAGGAAAAAGACCCATGGGTCTTTTCCAGTGCCCCCTGCCCTGAAACTCTTCATCAGGACAGCGTTCTATCTTCTCCTTTTCCTTCTTACAAATAAAGTGTTTCTCTTTTAAAACTTCATTCAATTAATACACTGCTGGGGTGGAGTTTATGATCCTGGTGAGCTGCTCAGAACAGTGGAGCTTTGGTGCATACCCTTGGATGCAACAGTCTCATTCTAGAAGAGGCCTTAGCTGATTTAGAGCCAGGAAACCAAAGGCATGAGTACCACTACTCTATATGCCCACTCCCAGATGATAATTTTGCCCTTGTACTCTATCTTACTGAACTGTGAGCCACCCCAGGGGCCTTTTCCACTTGCACCCTACCTGGACCTGGGATAAAATTACTCTTCTATACTGAACCTTTCTTTACAGTTTGGGCACAGATCTTCTTAGACCAAAGAGGCAAGAGAGACAAGTATAGGGCAGGCTGAAGGAGTAATAATGGGAACATCTGGAAATGTGAAATGGAAAAAAATTGCTGGATGGGAGTGTCTTAAAAGTTGCACTCTCAGTGGGAGTTGTGAGGGTCCTGAGAAGTAAGTAGAATCACATGTACAGAGACTTTGAGTGGACCCTGCAAGGATCCTGTGAGACAGACATGCTGTGGGCTGAGGCAGGATCACTGGGGGAGTGTGTGTGTGTGTGTGTGTGTGTGTGTGTGTGTGTGTGTGTGGCGGGTCAGGGCCAACAGTCCCAGCAGAGAGGGAAGTTAGTCTGCAGGTCCCAATGTTTTCATGCAGGAAATTAGGGCCATAGAAAGAGCCACAGAGGTGTCCATGCTGGGGAGATAGAAATTGAGATGGTGAAACTAATCATGGCAATCAGGAGCCCAGCAAGTGATATGGGTCTGGGAGGAGAGGAAGGTACTGGTTTTGCATGCATTGTGTGGCAATGGAAATTTTATGTGCTCATTATACAATCATGTGTTTGGTGGCCTCAGGTAGAAGCTTAGAAGGAGTGTGAACTAAAGCCCTTGAGACCTTCACAGCTTCAAAACCATTGCCTTAGGTGGGGTGAAAGGCACAAGGGAAGGGTCTGGCTCATGTGGCATCTTCCATGAATGCTTAGTGTGGACCAAGGCTCTGTATCACTGTAGTTGCAGAAGAGAACTCTGGGGCCCTTGGCAGGGCTGGGCTTTCCTGACTAGGAGAACCTGGGCTTTTCCAAAGTGTGCCCATTGTTCATGGATTGTTCCTGCCTTCATCCACCCGATGTTCAGGAAAGTTATAAATTTTTGGACATTTCCTACCTGTCTGCCATTGTTCTAAGCATTAACTCCTCAGAGACCAATCAGGATATTTCTACTTTCTTCCTAAATGAAGAAAGCAATGAAGCTCAGAGAACTATGACACATTGAATCTTCAACTTCCTGGTCTTGATAGCACATGTTAATAGATTCTGCAGCTATACAATTCCTTTCCTCCCTGGGCACAACCAATCTTTTTTCTTGCTAAGAAATATTGTGATTATACTGTGAAATATTGAGAAATATGATTGTGTGATCACACCATAGTCAAGATATAAAGTAGAACCCTTACAGTCCTCTCTTCTCAAATCTTCCTGTGTGCTTCTGTGATGATTTTTTTAGTATATGTGCTGCCAAAGCGAGCACTCTGTGATGACTTGATAAAACAAATTCTTACTTTAGTGAAGTCTAATTTATCATTTTTTTCCTTTAATAAATGGTGCTTTTCCTTTTTGCACCCTCCTCTCAGGGCCAATGGCCTTTTTGCCCTTGGCCTGTTTGCACCCAGTCAGCAATAAACTCTCCACCAGTTGCTTGAACTTTGCCTGCCTTGGTGGTCTCAATCATGCCTCAGTCTGACCTTACAATGGGCATTGGATCTCCCAGCCTGGTATTCTGGCCACATTTATCCTACTTCCACCTCATTACAGGCTCATACATATGCACTATAGCTCATAAATATAATTAATATCAGAGTGAATTCTAGGATAAGCATGCATGCTAAGAGCTTCTAAGATGACTCAACATCCTGTCAATCATTAGTCAGTCACAACTAGAGACTCAGTGAGAGGCACCCAAAGTAGAAGTGTCTAGCCTTTAAATTCTGAAAGCCTGAGTTATTGGCTTCCCTTTTCTATTGCTGTTGCAACATTTTGTCAGGTAAAAGGCCGAAAACCAAGACCAGACCAGGCCACAACAAGCCTTTATTAGGGGAACAGATCTGCTGGGCTGTCTCTGAACAAAGGAGAGACAAAAGCTATATGGCTGGGGCAGGGAGAGTCTTTTATAGAGACTGGGGTGTGGTTTGTAGGGGCTGAGGTGGGGTTGAGTGAGGTAGTGACTAGGGAATGGAGGAGCTGGGGATGTCACTAGGTGGTAGGAGGTGAGCGAGTATTAGGTTATTCTCTAGGCAGGAACAGGGGTATGCTGGGAAGAAGGGTTTGTTCTTTGGTGGAAGCAACCATCTTGGCATGATGTCACACAGGGGAGGGGGCAAGGCATTATAGGAAGAGGGCAGCTACTATACATAATAGCTGCTGAGGTAGTGGGAGACCTATCACATTTGACCTGTGAGTAATGCTTTTCTGTTGCTCTGGCACCTTTTTTGGTCTGTGTTATTCTTTTTGTTGACATGGACTGGCCCTGAGCACAATTTCCCATGATCTTCAATAAACTTAGCTGCTTACTACTTTTAATGGGTGTACACTTAGCACAATAATTTGGACTACTATTGGACTCTGTAATGGTCTCACTTGGGCAACTTAGCAAAATTCTGTCTCAAAATTAAAACAATTGGGAATTTAGCTCAGTGGTAGAGTACCCCAGGTTCAATTCTCAATACAACAACAACAACAATAACAACAAACTACTGGGTTGCCTTAATGTGTACCTTCAGATATCTCAAGCCAGAAAGGAATGTGTTTACTGAACTATTCCTCTTCTTTGTTGGGACTTAAAATTCAGTGTTTTTCTCTATCCTTGAGAGATTGGCATATTTTTGAGGCTTTCTGCCCAACTTTTTATTCCGCTACTCAGTGCAGCCTAAGAATTTGGCAAGTGCCTGAAAAGGAAGGAGAAATCAACTCAGATATTGAGGCTTCATCCTTCTATCTCCTTTTGCTGGAATATAGGCCACTTGAATCCTGACTTCCATGTCATCACAAAGTTCAATTTGCCACTTCATTTTGCTCACTTCTAACTCTGCCCCGGCCTCCTCATTCCTGACCTTTCAGGCTACTTCATGCTATTAATGACCAGATGCCCATAGGTAAAAATCAAACAAAGAACTTTGGGTTACAACTCTAGTTCACCTCCTTTTAATATTCTGCCCACGCAAATCCTAGTTGCCTAGGCAGCTCTCTGAAGATAGACAAATTAATTTTTAAAAATCTTATTTCCTTTCTAATTTGCTTTTCATGAGAACACAAGTCTCCACAGATCATTTTATCATAGCTAGAAAATGAAGAGTGAATCCCTGGTTTACATGATGCATATATTCTGATGACTCTTGTACATCCTTCTCTGATAGAAAATATGTAATATACAATATATAATATTAAAACAGTTAATTTTGTATAAACTCGAGTTATTTGTTTCTCAAAATTTAAGAATAAGTTTGAGGATACAAGGAGGAATTTAGGAGAGTGTTTATTAACAATAATAAAACAAAAAAAGTTCCTGGTGGATACTCACCAAGGGAAAGAGTTTGATGTGTCTTCTTTGTTTTGGCATTATATATGGTGGCTTGTTTTAAACAGATGGCTTTGTGGCTTTACAATTTAAAAGAAATTATTTATTTAGCTGGTTCACATGAAATTGAGTTTAAAGGAAACAGGCTATTCTGCATTTCTAAATTGTTCTAAATTCAGTCTGGAGGGAGGAGCTCTTCTAGGAGGAAGGTCTTTCTCCCTTTTTATTGTAGCTTTTATCTTTTTGTGTTACTTTTGCATCACTAAGCTTGGTTTAGCTTCTTGAATTAGCTCTTAACCTGGCTGGGCTGTTTTCTTCTATCTGACCCTATCTCTAGGCTCTTTTGACTGTGTACTCATAATAACTAAAGCACTACACATGGATTAAAAACTATGTAACCCATTGTCTCCTTTACATCTGTACTTTGATGTTTAAGAGGCTGCTCAAACTCCACATCTTTGGGGCCGGGGATTTAGCTCAGTGGTTTGGCCGAGTTGGATCCCTGGTACAAAAACCAAAACAACTGAATTGTTTCTGGGACCCCAAAACTACATCTCCCTTGTTTTTTCACTCATAGTAAATGCATATACATTCATTCCCTTGCTTGGGCCAAAAATCTTTTTGGCTGGGGATTTAGCTCAGTAGTTTTGCTGCCTGCTGCGCAAGCGCAAGGACCCAAGTTTGATCTCCGGTACAAAAAAAAAAAAAAATCTTCAAGTTTTTCATAATAATTTCTCAGTTTGTGACACTTACTTCATCTGTCTTTGTCATCGTTCATCACTTCACCTCTCAGCTCAAATACCATACCCCATGTTTTCCTAAAATAATATTTCCCATCCTTTATGCTATTTTGTTTGTTCTCATTACCCTTAATAGCATGTGTAATAGAGATTGTAAGTAAATTACCAAGTTTGTTTATTTTATCTGTTTATTGTTTATTTCCTTCTATGGAAAATAATTCCTTTAATGAAAGAAATCTGTCTCTCTGATTCACTTCAGAATCAACATAGCCCAGGCTTGTTTCTTGGAGCATGTGATTTAATTATAATCTAATGGATGATGGAATGGATTAATAAATTCTAAGCTGATGAGAATTACAAGTACTCTAAACACCATGGTTGCTAAGCATCATGGTTGACACAGAAGAGCTCCTGCTTGAGGTGAGGGCAAATGCAAGTTTAAAATGTAGGGACTATAAGGTCAGACTGAGGCATGATTGAGATCACTGAGTCAGGCAAAGTCTAAGCAACATGTGATGAGTTTATTGCCATCTGGGTGCAGATGGATCAAGGGTGAAAAGACCGTTGGCACTGATAGGAGGGTGTGTTTGGTTGATATAGGGGAGTATAGGTAGGGGAGGAGGTATAGGGAACAGGGAAAGGGGATGTTACTAGAACCTCTGTATTAAGTCCTAGTCTTCTGTGATCCATGACAACACAAGGTGAATTAATTAATATAGACAGAAAATGTAAGACTGCTGTCCTTACCAAATGCTCTGAGGAGCTGACTATAGTGAAGCACACCCAGGGATCCCAGTGGTGCCTCCAGAATGTAAGGCCAAGGGCCTTACCAGATGCTCCAAGGAGCTGACTGTAGTGGAGCACACCCAGGGATCCCAGCGGTGCCTCCAGAATGTAAGGCCAAGGGCCTTACCAAATGCTCCAAGGAGCTGACTGCAGTGAAGAACACCCGGGAAGGAACACACCACCGGACAAGTTGGAAAGTGAAACAGACCTTAGTCTGGCCAGACAGCACTCCCAAAGCAAAGTAGCTTAGAGAGGCGTCAGTCCAGAGTCCGAGGCTCTTTTTATAGGGGCTTGCAGGGAAGTTAACAGGCGAAATTTACAGAAGAAGGAACAAAGGTTAGTGGTTTTACATTTGTATGTTAATTAGCCTGACATGTACTGATAGTCAGCAGATGCTTTGTAGATTGTTCTATAGATAGTGGTGTCCAGAACAAAGAGTTGGATAATTATGGCTGATAGGATCTTATCTAGTGTCCTGGAACTAAGAAGCATCTTTATCTATTTACTCACATTCAATCACAGTTGGGGCTAGGGGAGTTTTATGATTACAGAGTTATGCAGTCCTACAAAATGAGATTTAGAGAAGCTGAGCTTTGGGATGATCAGTGCTGCTCTGGGCAGCAAAAATGAAACACCCTGAGTTTGCCACACCTTAATTCAGTACATCAGGAGAAACAAATGTAGCAGATGACTCAGAGGGTGGTGGCAATAATCCTAGAACAATGAGGAACTATGTAGATGAAGATTTTGTTCCTCCCAGGATGTCTTCAACTGATATAATCTTGCCCTAGAGCATCACAGCATCACTGGACCATTGAGGTTTTAGCTGTGATCCCCGGCCCTGGAGTTATTTTATTTTTTTTTTGGTACCGGTACCGGGGATTGAACTCGGGTCCTTGCGCCTGCGGCGAAAACACTGAGCTAAATCCCTGGCCCTGGAGTTATGTTTTGACATGTTGTAACTGGCCTATAGGCTGGAAAACTAGGCCTTAATCATGATTTAATTGTGAAATGATTTTTCCTCAAAATTTTTAGAATTGCTCCCGACAAGGTGGCAAAATTTTAGAGTTCCATGGGTGATGAGCCTGGGGCTGGCTGATAAACAGGGTTGTGGTAGGAGCAGCAGGGTGTCTACTGGCTTCTTATTATCTCTGTGCTTCTGTGGATGCAGGTAGGGAATCTGCTTGGGGGAGGGTTTCCTTCTGGTTGGGCAGGGGTCCAATTTGGGGGACCTGTCAGGGACAAGGGGCACTGTACATAGGGAAAACATAGTGATATAGGCTACCCAGTAATCCAAATAAACCAATATAATCCAAACAAAGGAAATAAGGGCCAGGGATTTAGCTCAGTGGCACTGCACTTGCCTCACAAGTGCAAGGTCCTAAGTTTTTGATCCCTGGTACAAAAAACAAACAAACAAACAATAAATCCCCAAAACCTCAAACCAAAAACAAACAAGGGATGGGCTGGAGATTTAGCTCAGTGGTTCTGGCACCTGCCTCGCAAGTGCAAGGTACCGAGTTTGATCCCCGGTACCAAAAAACCCCCACAAAAAAACAAGGGAAATATTATAACTTCCAACTTGATAAGATATCTGAAATGTGAATTCATGTTCTCTAAAGTCAAAGAATGAATTCTAGGAACAACAGAGGTGAAGAGTAAGGAATATTTATTGAGGGAAAGATAGTTCCTGCCTGAGAAGGACAGGGGACATCCAGAAACTGGTTTTCCTGCCCACCTCACTTCTGAAAGGAGCAAAACCACTAGGTGAGATGGGCTCAAGAAGGAACAAAACTAGTCAACTAATGAGATTACAAGTATAGTCCCTTAGGTAATATTGATCTAATGGGAAGTCACAAGGTGGGACAAAACTATGATCAACCAATAAGATTACAACAAGTCTAGTCACTTAGGTAACATTGATTAAATGGCAATCAAATGGGAAAGCTAATCAGGTAGCAAGCATACATGGAAAGAACAAGGACTTCTCCAGAAGGAGTGGGCAAGGGAGGTTTTGGTCCCCACCCATGGTGATTGATACCTATTTAGAATATCAGTCACTGCTATTCATCTCTAGGGTAGTATTTTTTCTCTTTTCATAATGCTGACCTTTAGTCAATGTATCTGGATTGTCTTTCATATTGACTCCTGGAGGGCCAGCCCTGTCTAACTGCCTGCAAGATATCTAATTAACTTAGCTTTCTACAATAATAGGATGAAGGCCTCATTGAGCTTTATTAAAAATCAATAAGGCAGTTTTGACCTCTGCAGCCAATTAGAAGGATAAAGGCAGCTAGACTCTGAGGAATTAGAAAGACAAAGGCAGCGAATCTCAAACAATTAGAAAGACAATGAAAAAGAACTCAAGATCAAGTAGTTCCCAGGTAGCATGATTAACAGAGGAATCACAAACTTCTCCTCTACTTAATCCTTTAGCCTAGGTTACCAGTCTGTGAGACAACACCCACCCCCCCAATCCCCATAATCTTAACCTCTGCCAAAAGACAGGGAAAGGTCTCACGGTGGAAGAAATCCAAGATTAGGATGAAAGACAAGCTAAGGAGCCAATCAGATTCCAGGATTTTTCCAGGGATAAAGATCTCAGTGAAAGGAGCTGCAGACAAGAAATCCATGAGTTATTCACTTTCAAATACTCCCTACTCATCCAGAGTAGCGGTCTGCCATGTCTGTTCTCCCCCTTCTCTTTTCTCCCTTTCCCCACCTTTAAATAAATTATCTTCTTTTATTTTAAGTCACTTCTTTAGTTCTTTTACCAACATGGTTTAGGATCACCAGGAGCTATATGTTCCAGCAGAGCGGTGGCATGATGTGGCAGAGCAGTGGCTTGCTGTGCACCTGGACGTTACAGTGTGGCATAGTGTGGCATGGTGTATAACCCTTCCCAGACACTACTTTAACTGGTGCGTTGGCTAGGAAGGTAAGGCTTTGTCTCTCTAATTCTCTCTCTCTCTTTTTTTGGTACTGGGAATCAAACTCAGGATCTTGTGCTTGTGAGGCAGGCACCGTGCCACTGAGCTAAATCCCCAGCCCTCTCTAATTCTTTACTGAGTGGGATTTTTATGATCTCAGTGGGCTGCTTGGACAGCAAAGCCTCACTAGACAGATAATGAGATCTATGGGGACTTGGAGTATAAAAAAGACATCTGGATACTGTAAGTGACCAGCCCTGGAGACTTTGGTCACAGATTAGCTGCAACCAAACCTCTAGGCTAGCCCCAGGGTGGGCTATAGGAACACTAGCTTTCAAAAAGTGCATATTTGGGCTTCTACTGAGCTTGCATCAGCAGCTCTGCTGGTTTGGGACTGTAGCCAAAAGGTAATGTTAATGCCGGGGATTTAGTTTAGTGGTTCCAGCGCCTGCCTTGCAAGTGCAAGGTCCCAAGTTCGATCCCTGGTACCAAAAAGTAATGTTAGAGCGCCCCCAGTGGACTTCCATACTAATAAAAATGTGAATTTGTAAAATGCTGTGAAATAGATCTCTTTATAAAAATCTAGTTTATATCTAGGAAATACATGATTAATCATGGGACTCCAAATGCCAGTTAAAGGGCAATTTGGGATGGCAATCATTCTCAAGACTTGGAGGACAGGTTTCACTGGGACAATCTAACCTCATCCCCCCCTACACTCATAGAGGGTAATGTTGAGCCTGTATTGCCTCAGTTTTCTTTTCAGTTTGATCCTCCACTGGTGGGGATGACAGTCTTGGCTCTTGAGATTCCTTACTCCTGCCCTCACAGGCTATGAGTGATGATGACTCATGCATGGGCCATTTCATTAACTTACAATGAGCATGCAAGGAGAGAAACTCTTTTTGCTGATCTTTTTATTCCAACCTTTTCCTGTTGCTTTTTACTTTCTCCCTTATTTTGAAGGCATAATTCTGCTACAGATTAGAGAGGGAGGAACCCTAAGAGGTTTTAGTTAGCCTTTCTCTCCTTTCTAACAACTACAACTCTCAAGTCCATAGAGAAATGAGCACTTCTCCATAAAGATGCTGAAGATAAGGAATGCCATTTTAGATGAGGAACACATACTCCATCTCTGGATCAGATGAGACTCTGAAATCCTGCTCACCCAGGAGGACACATGAGGACATGACCAGTCCTTTTGTCCCGAGCAGTCTTCTGTCTAGCAGACACAGGAGGCTGAACCCGAAACACAGTAGAAAGAACTGATCTCTGGGTGACACTAGAGAGAGCTATTTTCATAAGCAGCATACATATGAGCCAAAACACACAATTTAAAGGAAGGATTACTGAACTGCTATTTCATCTCCTTTTCTGAATTGAAGGATACAAGCTCAGTCCACTCGAGAGTCATGGCTCTTCTCTTTTAAGTGGCTAAGATCATGTCCTGAGCTCTGCAGATATAAGTGGCTTATTAGGTGCTGGGTGATATGACCCACGGGACTTGGTGAAGTCTATGGACTTAGCCTAGAAGGTTCACTCTTTTTTTCTCACCTTCTTGATCTCTTACTCTCAGAGAGGGCCCCAACCTCCTTGTTCTCTCCTTCCTCTTCTAGGTCTGATTCTCATATGTGTGGAGGGAAATAAATGATAAATTTGCCTCTACTAACATATAATTTGTGGTTGCTAGACAATAGATAACAGACTTTAATCTGTGAATGGAGTTATTTGTAGGTGAGGTAATTCAACAGCAGCCTCTAAGCCCCAGTTTGGAAGCAAGAGGAGGGATGCCTATTGGCCTGCAGAGTTGCTCTGGTTGAAGTTACAAAAGTAACATGCAAAGGAAGAGTCTCTTGTTGATGATCTCTTTAGGTATAATCCTAATGTTAAAAGGAGAAGATAATTGAGAACTTTAAAAAGAAAGCTGCTGCCTGCTTCACAAGTGCAAGGTCCTGAATTTGATCATTGGTACCAAGAAAAAAAAAAAAAAAAGGAAATTATGAAAACAAGCTTCCCAGTAAGCATTTACTTCAGGCCAAGATACATGAATACAGTGTATTTAAGAGATTTAAGTTTTTGTGGTGCAAATTTGTTAAATAAAATGCACAAAACTCTAAAAAATAAAAGTAAGGGACCATGAGAAATCAATCCAGCAGCAGCTAGCTGATGGAAAGAAGAATAACATAAGACTGATAGTGTTCTGGAATCGTGGAAAGAAATGCATGGAGACACAGAATTTGGGTAAAATAACAAAGTCTTTTACTTGCAAGCAGACAGGACTGCCAGAAACTGGTCTGGTCAGTGTCCATGCTGTCCTTTGTTTTGCATTTCCTTTTATATCTTTTCTTAGTCACTATCTCACTACTGATGGTCTTAGTAAAATTCCTGTTTCCCTTCTTACAACTAGTTCTTGTTAATGGTTATAGTCACAGACACATGACAAACAGATGGCACTTAAAACACATACATTGTAAATTAACTCAAACATTCCTACTTTGTTCTCTCCAGGTTAAATGTTATCTACAGCTAAGTTACAGGTCAAAGAGTCAGTTAGCCATCACCTTAAACAACAAGAGTTACAGGAAAGGTAAATCTTAAAGGAATGCATTGCTTATTCTACTTCAGCTACCCTAATAACTAACCTACTTAAACTTTACTCTATCAATAGGAGTCTGCAAAAAAGCAGGAGAAAGTACTATTGACATAAAAATAAAACTGTTCACAGAAGTAATAGTATAAAACTTCCCAGACAGAGGTAGAGAATTGGACATACAGATAAGTGAGGCATATAGAACTCCAACTAGCCATGATCAAATAAAACTACACCTAGACATATAATAGTCAAGATCTCAGAAACCCAACAGAAAAACAAAATCCTACAACCAGTTAGAGAAAAGATACAAATCACCTACAAAGGAAAGCCCAACAGAATCACAGCAGACTTCTCAACACAAACACTCAAGTCAAGGAGAGCCTGGAATGAAGTATTTCAAGCCCCAAAAGAAAACAATTTCCAATCTAGACTGTTGTATCCTGCAAAATTATCTTTCAAAATTGATGGAGAAATTAGATACTTCCATGACAAAGAACACCTGAGAACTTTCATGAATACCAAACTAGCACTCCAAACAATTCTAAACAATATCCTAGGAAAAGACAATGAAGGTCACAACTCCAGGAGGCCCAACAGAGGGAAGTCACCAGGCAAGGTAAGAAACTAAAGGGAAAGGGGGAAAAATAAAAAATAAAAGAGCCAACAACAGTAAAACATCATGACAAGGATGAGTAAATATCTATCAATTATAACCATCAATGTTAATGGCCTCAATTCACCAGTCAAAAGAAATAGACTGGCAGAAAGGATTAAGAAGCAAAATCCAACAATATGCCGTATACAAGAAACACACCTAACTCAAAAAGAAATTCATAGACTGAAAGTAAAAGGATGGAAAACAGTTCTCCATGTGACAGGAACCTGGAAAAAAGCAGGTGTAGCAATCTTATTTGCAGACAAAGTAGATTTCAAACCAAAACTAATTAAGAGAGACAAAGATGGTCACTACATACTTGTGAAGGCAACAATGCAAGAGGAAGAGATGACTATCCTAAATATATATACACCAAATACAAATGCCCTCAACTATCCAAAACAAATATTAATGGACATGAAAAACCAAATAAGCACTAACACATGTGTAGTGGGGAACATCAATACCTCACTATCACAAGTAGACAGATCATCTAGACAAAAAAATCAACAATGAAATTCTAGAACTGAACCAAGCTATTGAACAAATGGACTTAATAGATGTTTATAGAGTGTTCCATCCTATAAAATCAGAATATACTTTCTTTTCAGCTGCACACAGGTCATTCTCCAAAAGAGACCACATGCTAGTTCATAGGACATGTCTAAGTAAATGTAAAAGAATTGAAGTTACCCCCTGTATATTATCAGACCACAGTGCAATAAAATTGGAGATCAGTAACATAAGAAACTGCAAAACCCCTGCAAACACATGGAAATTGAATAACACCTTCCTGAACAACCAATGGGTCACAGAGGAAAATATTTCTTCCTTCTAAAGAAGAAATTAGACAGTTTCTACAAGTAAATGATAATGCCAGTACAACATACAGGAATCTATGGGACATAATGAAAGCAGTTCTATGCAGGAAATTCATAGCAGTGAATGCCCATATTAGGAAAACAGAGAACTCAAATAAATAACCTCATGCAGAACCTCAAGCTCCTAGAAAAAGAAGAGCATACCAAACCCAAAGCTTGTACAAGAGAGGAAATGATAAAGATCTGAGCAGAAATCAATGCAATGGGGACTAAGAGAATGATACAAAAAAATCAATGAATCAGAGAGTTGGTCTTTAGAAAGAATAAATAAAATTGATAAGCATTTAGGTAACCTTGTCAAAAAAAGGAAAGAAAAGGTTCAATCCATGCAATTAAGAATGAAAAAGGGGAAGTCACAACAGGCCCAGCAGAAATCCAGAGGATCATTAATAGCTACTTTGAGAACCTGTACTCTAATAAAATGGAAAACACAGAAGAAATGGACAGATTCCTAGATACATATGAATTGGCAAAGTTAAATGAAGATATAGAAATTCTAAACACCCCAATTAAATGAGTGAAATTGGAAATGTGATAAAAAATTTACCAACAAAGAAAAGCCCAGGTCCTGATGGCTTCACTGTTGAATTCTACAAGACATTTAAAGAAGAGCTATTGGCATTACTCTTTAAACTCATCAAGGAAATTGCAAGGAAAGCAAGGTTCCCAAATTCATTCCTGGAAGCAAGTGTTACTTTGATCCCAAAACCAGGGAAAGGCCCAACCCAAAAAGAGAACTACAGACCAATCTCCCTAATGAACATAGATGCAAAAATCCTCAATGAGATACTGGCAAACAGAATACAGAGTGTCATCAAGAAGATATAC
Organism: Heterocephalus glaber; assembly: GCF_053883595.1. Taxonomy (NCBI): domain Eukaryota; kingdom Metazoa; phylum Chordata; class Mammalia; order Rodentia; family Bathyergidae; genus Heterocephalus; species Heterocephalus glaber. Next base: position 2,385,635 of record NW_028258324.1, on the reverse strand, counting down.
ACCCTGACCAAGTCAGATTTATCCCAGGGATGCAAGGATGGTTCAACATCCATAAATCAATAAATGTAATACACTATATTAACAGAGTCAAGGACAAAAACCATATGATCGTCTCAATAGATGCAGAAAAAGCACTGAACAAAATCCAACACCCATACAAGATAAAAACGCTACAGAAAATTGGAATAGCTCTTTATCTCAACCTGGTTAAGGCTATGTATGAAAAACCAACAGCCAACATCATACTAAATGGTCAAAAACTGAAAACTTTCATGCTAAAATCAGGTAGAAGAAAAGGATGCCCACTATCACCACTCCTGTTCAATATAGTTATGGAAACATTAGCCACAGCAATTAGAAAAGAGAAAGAAATAAAAGGAATAAAGATAGGAAAGGAAGAAAACTCATTATTTGTGGACAATATGATACTTTACATAGAAGACCCATAAAATTCCACCAAAAGACTTCTAGGCTTAATTGAAAGATTCAGTAGAGTTGCTGGTTACAAGGTCAACACTCAAAAAACAATAGCATTCTTGTACACAAATAAACTCACTGAGGGAGAAATTAGGGAAACAATTCCTTTTATAATAGCATCCAAAAAAAGAGAAATATCTATGAATCAATCTAACAAGGGAAGCAAGAGACCTCTACACTGAAAACTATAGCACTCTGAAAAAAGAGATCAAAGAGGTTATAAGAAAATGGAAAGACATCCCTTGCTCCTGGGTAGGAAGAACCAATATTGTGAAAATGGCCATACTTCCAAAACTGCTATATAGATTTAATGCAATGCCATTTGAAATTCCAAAAATATATTTCACAGAACTAGAGAAAACTAACCAAATATTCATGGAACCAGAAGAGACCTAGAATAGCAAAAGCAATTCTAGGCAACAGAGACATGGCAGGGGGTACCACAATCTCCAAGTTGAAACTATACTATAAAGCTACTATGATATAAACAGAATGGTACTGGCAAAGAAACAGACCTGGGGATCAGTGGAATAGGTTAGAAGATGCAGAAACAACTCTAGACATACTCAGCCACCTCATCTTTGACAAAGGAGCCAACCACCATCATTGAAGGAAAGATAGCCTATCTAATAAATGGTGTTGTAAAAACTGGATTTCAACCAGCCAAAGATGAAAATTAGACCCATATCTATCACCATGCACTAAACTGAGATCAAGGTGGATTAAAGATCTAAATATTAAGACAGAAACACTAAACTTGCTGGAAGATGAGTTAGGTAGAAATCTTGAAGATATTGGCATAGGAAAAGACTTTATGAACAAAACCTCAGTAGCATGAGAACTAGAACAAAGAATCAACAACTGGGATCTCATCTTATTAAAAAGCTTCTGCACCACAAGAGAAACCACCAACAGAGCTAAGAGACAACCTACAATGTGGGAAAAAATTTTTAGCAGCTGTTCCTCAGACAAAGGACTACTATCTGGAATATGTAAAGAATTGAAAAAAATCAGACGCGCCAAATTTAAAGACCCAATTCAAAAATGGGCATCTGAAATGAACAGAGATTTCTCAGACAAAGAAGTAAAAGCAGCAAATAAACATATGAAAAAATGTTCAACATCACTGGTCATTCGAGAGATGCAGATGAAAACAACACTGAGGTTCCACCACACCCCAGAAAGAATGGCTGCTATCAAGAAATCAATCAATAACAAATGGTGGTGGGGCATGTGGGGAGACAAGAACCCTTCTCCTTTGTTGGTGGGAGTGCAGACTGGTGCAACCACTGTGGAAATCAGTATGGAGATACCTCAAAGAACTAGGACTAGAGATCCCATTTGACCCAGCTATTCCCCTGCTGGGTATCTTCCCAAAAGAATTAAAAGAATCATACCACAGAGATGTATGTGGACCCATGTGTATATTGGCAGTTTGTAATAGCAAAAGCTTGTAAACAGCCCAAGTTCCCATCAACTGGAAAGTGGATAAAGAAGATGTGGTTTTTTTTTAATATAAAATGGAGTACTACTCAGCCATAAAGAATGAGAAACTAGAGACATTTATAGCTAAATGGATGCATATTGAAACCATACTCTTTTTTTTTTTTTGGTACTGGGGATTGAACTTGGGTCCTTTTGGTTGTGCAGCAGGTGGCAAACCACTGAACTAAATGCCCGGCTCCTGAGGCCATACTCTTAAGCGAAATAAATTGGATACACATGTGTAAATACTGAATAGTTTCTCTCATGTGAGAAACTGAAAGTATAAATAAGGATTAAAATGATTAAGATGAATAACTGATAATTTGAAATAGGAAGAAAAGGTCCAAAGGAGTAGGGGAAATGGGAGGGGAAGGGGAAAGGAAAGAAGGGGAAGGAAAAATGATAAGAAAAGGAAAAAATGAAATCAAAATCTTTAAATAGGGAAGGGTGGAGGGGGTGAATGGAGCACAGGGAATGGTGAAAAAATAAGAACCAAGGTACATCATGTACAGGTATAAGTGTCCAATGATAAATGTAAATGTATTGTATACCTAAAATGTACTGATAATAGAGTTTAAGCAAAAAAAGAAAATGGTTTATATAGGTTAAAATATTTATGTCTACAACTTAAATTGGCTTATAGATAAAATAATTGTCATTAATTTAAGGACATGCTTCCACTCAGGTTGCCAGCTAATCAGTTATGTCAAGACTAGTTTTGTGAATGCAGTGACTATTGTACATGCTTCCACTCAGGTTCCCATCCAACCAAAGTGATGTCCAGACTGGTTTTACAAATGCAATGCAATGTCTGTGTGCAATAACTTGAGAGTCTTTCATTGGTCAAAAATAATATGTTAATTGTTATGATCTGGTTCTCATAGGTCATTTCAAAAATTTAGAATAGTTTCCTTATTTTAGTCTCAAGGACCTCTCAGACCCAGCCTATGACATATCTATAAGACTTGGCAAACTCCTTACAGTGTCACCAATGCTGAAAAGTCTGAGTCCAAATTCTCCTTTGAGATTTTTTTTTTTTGGTACTGTTAAGGAAAATGTAAAATAACTGCTTGCTTCATTTCACTTCTGTAACTTGCTTCACTTGCTTCACTTCCCAGAATAACAATACCAGAAGTTTCATCCACCATAAGCTTGCAGGCACATAGCACTAGATAAAGAAAGGTCTGCAACACTGTCTAACCACAACCTGCACCTATGTAAGCACAGAAGTCCACACCAAGATAACAATCGCCATGCCTTGTAAGCAAAAGTACATGTAAACCCTAAGCTTTCTGTTAATCAAATGACTAGACCTAGTTTAAAATATAAATGTAAACCTCCAATGTGACCTGGGATCAGTCCTTGAAGGCATGTTCCTGTGGAGTTGGCCTGCTAACAAATAAATTTTGTTGTTTTACCTCTGTTCCTCTGATTTCTGTGAGTTTTTCTGGTTACTCTCAGCAAAATCCACAACATTTGGCACGTTGGCTGGGAAAGCGAAAACTACTCCTGAATGCCTGGATGGTCCTTAAAGTACAAGTTACACAGACAGGCACCTGAGTGGGTCACTTTCAAGCATCCACCCCCCCCCCCCCCCCGCCTTGGTTTGTCTTGCATCTCCATACAAGGGTACCCATAGACACACCAACACTCTGATTGGCTCATCATGGGTTCAGGAACATTTCGACCTACTGTTTTAAAATGCATGCCTAAAAATTTTTAAAAAAGATTTTCTGGAGATTACGGTATTAAGATAAAACCCCAGAAACTTTGTACACTTTGTGAACTTCAGTGGCCAAAAATAAGTCCCTGAAGGCCCCCAGAGGGAACTTTAGATGAGGAAAATGCTAGAGAGGTGTGGCTGGCTGTCACAGCCCCAGAAAAGGGGCATGCAGATCAATTCCTGTACATTGATTCATGGCTGTCCATTTGTGTGGCTATGCCTCGTTGGATCCAGGTCTAAGCATTGCAGACTGAAAGGGCAGTTCTAATGCTACAGCCAAAGGAGAAGAAACATCCTCCAGTAATTCCATGCTCAACCAGGGAAGACTTTCCCCCACCTTATTTTCAACCTTCCCAACCTCAGCCAGTACAAGTCCAGCCAGCACCCAGACCAGAGCGGGTCTCAGGGATAGCCTCAGCAACACCTGAGTTATCACCATCTGCTCTTGGGTCCATGCCAACAGAAGCTAGAGATTCTAAAAATCAGGAAAAAAAGGCAGAGGTGACCACCCCCACCCCAGCTCATTGGCTCCATTAATCTGCAAATGCCTTTGTGAGAGTGCCCAGCTGCAGAGGGATCAATGTTTGTCCATCATCCCTTCAGCTCCTCTGACCTACTTAATTGGAAGTATCACAATTCCCCATATTCTGAGAAAACTGAGCAGTTGATAGGCCTAGCACGCTCCACCTTTGGGACCCACATCCCTAACGGGGATGACTGTCAGGAGCTCTTAAAAACCCTCTTTGAGACTGAGGAGCAATGCTGAATATTAGATGGGGCTAGAGAGTGGCTCAGGTCACAGGCTCCCATGGGAAGTGATCCAGAAACTTATACAGCAGCCAGACTTCCCATAGAAAGGCCTAATTGGGATTACAATACTGGAGAAGGGAAAGACAGCTTGATGAATTATCACCAGGATCTTCTGAAAGGGATGGAGCTAGGAGCCAAGCATCCCCATAATATGAGTAAAGTGGCAAAAGTGCTTCAAGAATCTGATGAGAGCCCAGATAAATTTTATGAGAGGCTCTGTGAGGTCTATAGGACCTTCTCCCCTTTTGACCCAGAGGCTGCTACCAACCAGCAAATGGTTAATGCATTCATTACTCAAGCAGCGGCAGATATTAGGAAAAAAATTCAGAAACAGAAAGGCTGGTATGACATGAATATCACTCAACTCATGGCCATAGCTCACAAGGTTTACATCAATCAAGATGAGGTTAAAAAAAAGAGAGATGAGACAGACAGGCGAGCCAAACAGAAGGCTGTGTATCTGGCAACTGTGTTGGGGAGACTAATGTCTGAGGTCCTTAAAGCCGACACCAAAAAACCAAAACCAAACCCAAGCAAACTGAGAGTCCCACTTGACCCAGATCAGTGTGCCTATTGCAAGAAACATGGACATGATAAAGATAAGTGTCCAAAATTACAGAAAAAAGAGGACGGGGGGGGGAGGCCTCCCTGTTCTCAGTGGAAAAAGAAAGTGACTAGGACAGATGGGGCTCCATGAATCTTGGCACCCTTGGGACCATTGTCAAAATCCAAGTGATAAAACCCAGTGACATTTATGGTAGATAGTGGTGCTGAACATTCAGTTTTGACCAAGCCCATAGCCCCTCTTGAAAAAAAAGAGATAAAAATTACTGGGACTACCGGAGACAAATTAAAAAAGAAATTCTGCCAAAAAAGACTAAAATTGGAAGACATAGTGTCACTCAAGAAGTTTTGTACATACCAGAATGCCCCATTCCCTTGATGGGAAGGGACCTTCTATCTAAACCAGGGACAACAATCTCCTTCAGAGAAACTGGTGATGTTCACCTAGAATTTAACCCAAAAAGGAAAGAAGATTCTATCCAAATTCTAGCAATAACTATGCCAAGAGAGGATAAATGGGTACTCTACCAAGAACAAGATAAAAATATCAGGAGATATGGAAAAACTAAAAATCCTATTGCGCCGGGTCTGGGCAGAAGAAAACCCACCAGGACTAGCAGTAACTGATGCTGCAATAGTGATTAAATTGAAGCCTGGCATCTGACCAATAGCTCAGAGACAATATCCGATTCCCCAAGAAGCCAGGATAGGCATCCAACCACACATTAATAGACTACTCCAAGAGGGACTCCTGAAAAAATGCACCTCCCCTTAGAACACCCCACTATTGCCAGTAAAAAAGCCTAATGGTGAGTCCTGACCAGTGCAAGACTTAAGGGGAGTTAATCAGACAGTGATGACCCTCCATCCAGCAGTACCCAATCCCTGCACCCTGTTGGGACTAATTCCCAATGGATATAAATGGTTCACATGCTTGGATTTAAAAGATGCCTTTTTCTGTCTGAGGATAGCACCTGAGAGCCAGTCAATCTTTGCCTTTGAATGGGAAGACACCACAACAGGAAATAAAGTACAATTGACATGGACTTGCCTGCCAAAAGGATTTACAAATGCACCCGCTCTCTTCGGAGAAGCCTTGGCCTCTGACCTCCATAGGCTCCCCATAAAAAATATAACTGTTGCCTAATACAATATGTAGATGACCTGCTGCTTTGCAGCAGGATGAAAGCAGATTGCTGGAAGGGGACTGAGAAACTCTTAGGATTCATAGAAAAAGCAGGCTACAAAGTGTCATAAAAAAAGCCCAAATCTGCCAAACAAAGGTTTGATACTTGGGATTTGATCTCTGAAAAAATCAGCAGATGTTGGGTCCAGAGGAAAAAATAGGTGATTTGCTCCATACCACACCCAGAGACTGTAAAAAAATTGAGAGATTTTCTGGGAGTGGCCAGTTTCTGCCGCAACTGTATCCCCGGATTTGCCAATATCGCCAGGCCATTGTATGACATGCTGAAGAAAAAGCTGACAAACAATGGCAAACTTGAATGGGACCTAAAACAAGTACAGGAATTCCAAGAATTAAAGAATAAGCTGAGTCAAACTCCTGCATTGGAAATTTCAGACACATCCCATCCATTTGACCTCTACGTGGAAGAAAAGAATCACACAGCACTAGGGGTATTCACCCAGAAGATGGGACCCTGGAATTGCCCTGTGACTTACTTATCTCAAACTTTAGACCCAGTGGCCAGAGGTTGGCCCCTATGTCTACAGGCTATGGCAGCAATTTTCACTTTGATTTAAAAAAACAAACAAACTGACTCTCACCCAGGATCTGACAGTGGATTTGCCTCATGTAGTTGTTGAACTCTTAAACACCAAAAGTCAAAATTGGCTTTCAGATAACAAACTGATATAGTACCAAGCCCTGCTGTGTGAAAATCCTCACCACAATATTGTAATGGTAAAGGCATTAAACCCAGCTACCTTCCTGCCCATGAAATGGGTAGCCCCTAAACATGACTGCATCAGCCTGACAAAAAAATTATGCTCCACTTGACCAGATCTCCAGATGATCCCACTTCCAGATGCTGAGTACATCTGTATACAGGTGAAAGTAGCTTCATGAAAAATAAAAGTCATCAAACTGGATATGCAGTCACCATGGAGAAAGAGGTGATCCTAACTGGACCCCTTCCTCAGGGATGGTCAGCACAAAGAACAGAACTTTGAGTACTAACCCAGGCACTTTGCTGGGCAAAAGAAAAAAGAGTCAACATCTATATGGACTCAAAATATGCCTTTGCTACTGTTGATGTGCATGGCGCCATCTATCGGCAATGGGGACTTCTCACAACAAAAGAAAAAGACATCAAAAATAAAGATAAAATTTTAAAATTCCTGGAAGCTATATAGAAACCAAACAAGGTCACAGTCATACACTGCAAAGGACACCAAAAGGAAAACACTCCAATAGCAAGAGGAAATGCCAAAGCAGACTCTAAAGCAAAAGCTGCTGCTCTCAGAAAAAACTCTGCTACACTGCTCTTCATCCTGCAGGAGGAAACAAAAAAGATGCCTAATCAACTTAATACAGGATTCAGATACAACCCAGAAAAAACCTGATGGGCCCCAAAACAAGGAGCTCATCTAAGAGAAAAAGTATGGGTCCTTCCAGATGGGAGGGCAGTAGTACCCAAAGAATCAAGTTATCAGTGGGTAGCCCACTACCATCAAGGAACACATGCTGAAAAAACCACCCTGTATAACCTACTTAAAAGATATTTTTATATTTCAAAACTGTCAAGCATCTGTGCCTCCATTTGTTCAAGGTACATGACCTGTGGAAGGACAGAACCATCCCCCAAACCAAAATTACCTCCATGCATCCAAGCCCATGGATTCCAGCCATTTGAGGACATACAAATTGATTTCACAGAACTGAGCACATTGAAGGGCTATAAGTATCTCTTGGTCCTGATCTGTACCTATTCTGGTTGGGTGGATGCATTTCCAGTGAGGTCTAAAAAAGCCTCTAAAGTGTACAGAACGTTGTTGAGAGAGCTAATTCCACAATACAGACTCCCTCTGAGTATTGGAAATGATAATGGACGTGCCTTTGTAGCCAAAGTAATATAAAAACTCGTTGAACTCCTGCAGATAAAGTGGAAACTGAACACTGCTTACAGACCCCAGAGTTCAGGGAAAGTAGAGAAAATTAAGAGAACTCTAAAATTAACCTTGACTAAATTCACTTTAGAAACCCAGTTACCTTGGACTGAGCTCTTACCATCAGCCCTAATGAAAATAAAAAATACCCCAAACCAGAAGAACTTCACCCCATATGAGATCCTGTTTAAAAAACCTCCCCCTTTGGTCAAGACTCTAAAGGGAGATCCTAGAAAAATACATAGTGTTAAGAAAAAACACCAAATGATGGCCCTAAATAAGACTCTTACCCAAATCAGGAATTATATAGGTGAAAAAAACCCCATGACCTACAGTAACACCTGGTCACCAGTATAAGCCTGGAGACCTAGTGTTCGTAAAAGATTGGGACAAAAAGCCCCTCTCTCCTATGTGGAAAGGACCCTATATGACAACTATGGTTACTCCCACAGCCCTAAAAATCACAGGAATTCAGCCATGGATACATCATTCTCAGGTGAAGAAATTGCCCCCTAAAGAGGATTGGAAATGGATATTAGACCTTAGAAATCCTCTAAAGGATTTTTGTCAAGAGACAACACCCTCAAAGCTCTGCAACTGTCACTCCAGAGGCTGATGGGTGATGCACAGCTAAAAACTGAAGACCATTGTACATGAAGCTGAGTAACTGTGCCCCTTTATGGAGTATATCTTTCCCTGCCTTATTCATTTTGATATTAATCCTATGTATCATCCTGATATTTGATATTAGCCTGGTAGCTGTAGCACTTAGCCATTGGAACAAAACAAAAGCTGTCTTTTCTTATGCCATCTAGGTACACAGGGCATCCTAATCTTTTTATCCTGCTTAAAGTAAGCCTTTTCATGGGCACTGGAGTTTTGTCAGGGAACTGGAACTTTGAGCTGAATATTTATAAACCAAGGGACAGGAAGTTTCATGCACAAATTAAGTTCATCAAAGTTGTAAAGTGGGAGCCTGAGGGATACCCCTTAGATTTGTTTTTTGATGCTTGTCCCAGGGAACACTATGGTATGCCTGAGACAAAAGACTTTGGAGGCTATGAACAAGAAAAGAGCCTCAGCCAGGCTGGAGGGCCTATTTACCTCCTAGAAGAAGGTGAACCAACAAGGCCCCCAAGCTGGAAGGTTATATCACTTGTAAATCCAAGCTGTCATGACTGCCAGCAAGGCAACTGTGTTCCAGTAAAATATCACCTGAGAGACCCATGGGACCCTAAGTGGCTAAAAGGGTACTGGCTACAGATCGAAATTATCCTGAGCAGAACCTCATACTGGAGAGGGCCATATTGGACTATGCTTATAAAAAAGGTCTGGACTACAACAAGACCCCCATCAGGTGTTGAAGATGGCCTATCTCTAAAATTACTAAAAGATTTAAAGAAAAGCCAGACCATTTATACAGGTATCGATATGGTCCAAACAATCAATAGCACCCACTGGCTCTTATTAGCAGCAGACCCAGAATTAGCCTCTGATTGCTGGATCTGTGCTGCCTTAAGCCAAATGTCATACCAGGCCCTCAGCATTACAATAAATAACACAATGGCTAAAAACCCAACCTCAGAGGCCTCAGCTTTGCTAATTGAAAAACCTACCAAGGCCATAGGCAACAGTACTTGCCTTCTTAAAAACAAACTATACCTGAACACTACCTGTGAGTGTGCAAGTATCATTGTGTACAAGGATAACAATGTTTCTGCTCCTGAAGGGACTCTCTTTGTTTGTGGAGATGGAGTTTATAGAGTGTTCTTCCCCAAATTCATGGACTCTGTGCTTTGGAAATTTTAATTCCCAAGTTGTCAGTATACATCCCGACTGACATGGCACAAGTACCTCTAAGGACTGGCACAATCAGAGGTCTCAACAGGAAAAAGAGGGACCCTATTATTGTGCCTATAATGGTGGGATTAGCTATTGCTGGAAGCCTTGCCCTAGGGGGAACAGCTCTTGGTCTGGGACAACAATAATACCTATCTTTAGAAAAGAAAGTAAAAAAAAGTCTGGAGGAGGTAAGAGTCTCTAGCCTCACACTCCAAGGACAGGTTAACTCCTTGGCAAACATGGTGTTACAGAATAGAAGGACACTAGATTTACTAACTACAAAATGTGGGGGGAATTTGCTTATATCTAGGAGAAGAATGCTGTTATACTAATAAGTCTGAAGTAGTAAAAGAATCTATGGATACGCTTAAAAGAAGATTAGATAAGATGGGAGAACAATTTGACACTGAAAATTCAAATTCATGGGGCAACTGGGCCCTGTCTAAGTGGAAACCATGGTTAGGAGTCTTAGCTGGACCACTACTTACTTTGCTAGTCTTAGCCACAATAGGCCCCTGCATTATTAATTGGATAACCAAGTTCATCTCACAAAGAATAAACTCTATCCAGAGCTACCAAATGCTGGTCTCCACAAGATATGTAGGATGCAGGGACATCAGTGATGTCAATGATGAAGAATCATCATGAGCCAAAACAAATGGGGAAATGTTAAGGAAAATGTAAAATAACTGCTTGCTTTATTCCGCTTCTGTAACTTGCTTCCCTTGCTTTGCTTCCCAGAATAACAATACCAGAAGTTTCATCCACCATAAGCTTGCAGGCATGTAGCACTAGATAAGGAAAGGTCTGCAACATTGTCTAACCACAACCCCCACCTAAGTGAGGCCAGAAGTCCACACCAAGATAATAATCACCATGCCTTCTGAGCAAAAGTACATGTAAACCCTAAGCTTTCTGTAACACATGACTAGACCTAGTTTAAAATATAAATGTAAGCCTCCAATGTGACCTGGGGTCAGTCCTTGAAGGCATGTTCCTGTGGGGCTGGCCTGCTAGCAAATAAATTTTGTTGTTTTACCCCTGTTCCTCTGTCTCCTGTGAGTTTTTCTGGTTACTCCCAGCAAAATACACAATAGTACTGGGGATCAAACTCTGGACCTTGAGTTTGCAAGGCAGGTGGTGGCACCAGTGAGCTAAATCCCCTGCCCCTCCTTTGAGATTTAAGGCAAAGTCTCATCTGTGATCCCCTGTATAAATCAAAAGAAAGTTAAACCTTGGTGACACACAAAGGTACAGGGTAAACTTTGCCATTCTCAAAGAGAGAAATAAGTGGATAGAAAGGAGTGGGACCAAAGCAAGACCATAACCTACCAGGGCAAACATTAAATCCTGTAGTTTCATATCCAGCACCTGGGCAAATTGTGGTGAAATGTGAAGGCCAAAGGGCTTGGGTGGCTCTTCTTCTATAACACTGGAGTATAGGTTGTAGCCCTCATGGCTTCTCCCTTGGGGTGGCTTTGCTCACTCCCTGTGGGTTTCTTCACATGTTCCAGGTTCCTGGATTTTCCAACATCCTGGGGTCTGCTGCACTTTTAGCTTCACACTCACAGCTTTGTACACTGCCCTCTCAGGGGCACACTCTCTGGCTTCCCAGACCTTTTATTAAAATCTGAGAGGAACTAATTCCCCAGCTCATCTATTCTGTATGTGCATAAAAGCAGCACCACATGCATGAATCCAAAGTCTACAATAACCTGGAGAAGTAGCCAGACCCTTTTGTATCTTGAGGGTGGTTGCAGAGGCCTCTAAGTGCTTGGATAGCTGAGCACATTAAACTGAATCCTGGGGAATCAATTCCCTAGGGCCTTTCTTCAGCACTGTGCCCCAAAGCTCTCTTCTCAAAGCTAAGTCTTTCATCTTTACAATTTTCAATCTACCAAGGGTGGGGCCTTGCTGGTTTCTCACATTCCCTCAAAGCATTTTTCCTATTGTCCCATCCTGTTCCAAAGTACTTGGTTTATTTTTAATGCTAATCTTTTCAGCCACCAAGCTCTCCTTTCCTCCATCTCTGCATGCCCCAACTTTACTGGAGCTTTTTTTCCGGCCAACTCAAAACTTTTTTTAAAAGTAGATTGTGAAAACCAGAATCTGGGCATTTCTTTTATTTATTTATTTCTTGGTACCAGGAATCAAACTCAGGACCTTGCGCTTGCAAGGCAAGCAGCAGAACCACTGAGCTAAATCTCCAGCCCCAGGCCAACACAAAACTTTAAAAATCATTCTGCTGGGCTGTTTCTTCTTGATTCTAAATGTACAGCTGGCTATAAGTCCCCAGTAGTACCCAAGCCACATCCTTACTATTTGGTTGCCTTGAAATTTCCTCTGCCAGATCAATTAGTAAATTGTCCTTAATCTTAATCTCCTGGAAAGTCTCAGGATATAAAAAAAATGTAGATAAACTGTCCAACAAAGCGTAACACACATGGCCTGAATGCAACTGGTAATGCAGTCCTTACTCCAAACTGAAATCTCTTGGGCCTGGTCTTTATTGGGTGTGTTTCTATCAGCATTCTGGTCTTCTGAGTTCTGATCAGAATCTCCCATCAAGCTCAGCTTACAGTATTCTAGAGCTGCTTCTCCAGCTGGCATCTCAAAACCTTTCCAAACTCTCTCTGCAAGCCCGTTCCAAAGACTACTGAGCCACATGGTCAGGTAACTTCATAGCAACAACCCCACTCCTATTTTATAGGTGGTCTCCACTGATTATTTCCTTTGCTGTACAGAAGTTTTAAAATTTCATATAATTTTATTTGTTGATTTTTTTTTTGGGTTTTGAGACAGGATCTTGTTATATTCTTCAGGCTGACCTTGAGTTCACTGTGTAGCCTATGCTGGCCTCAAACTTATGGCAATCCTCCTGTTTCAGCCTCCCAAGTACTGGGATTACAGGCTTGTGCCACCATGCCTTGGCACCATTGGTTGGTTGCTGTTCTTATTTTTTTGTGCAAATGGAGTTCTGTTCAGAAAGCCCTTGCCTACACCTATGATGTCAAGGTGTAGGTGCCTATATAGGCACCTACACCTATTTTATCTTACAGTGGGTTGTTTTTATGTTTTAGTATTTAGATATTTGAACCAGTTTGCATAGTACATGGTGAGAGATATGGGTCCAGCTTCAATCTTCTGCATATGGACAGCTGGTGTTCCCAGCACCATTTGCTAAACAGGTTATCTTTCCTCCAGCATATATATATATATGCCCCCTTGTCAAAGATCACATAACTGAATGTGTCTGGGGTTGTTTTTGTATCCTCTAATCCATTCTGTTGATCTACATGTCTGTTTTTGTACCAATACCATATTGCTTTTATCATTGTAGCTTTATAGTATAACTTGAAGTCAGGTATTGTGATACCTCCTGTTTTGCTCTTATTTCTCAGGACTACTTTTGCTATTCTGAATCTCTTCTGGGTTTAATGAATTTTAGGATTTTTTTCTTTAGTTTTGTGAGTAATGCTGTTGGTATTTTGATTTTTTTTTTGAGACAAGGTCTCACTATGCAGTTCAGGCTGGCCTTGAACTCACTATGTAGCCCAGACTGGCCTCAAACTCACTGCAATCCTCCTGCCTCAGCTTCTTAAATGCTGGAATTACATACATGTGCCACCACCGGACCTAGTATTTTGATTCAGATTGCATTAAATCTCTACATCAATTTTGAAAGTATGGTCATGTTGGCAATATTGGTTCTGCTTATCCAGGAAGAGGGGACATCTGGGGAAAAGTGAAGGGATACAGCCTGCACTAATAGAGAACATTTCACCTTTAACACCCCCCAGACTACTATAAGTGCTGAGGACTCAGAAAGCTTAGAAAAGAACCAAGAGCTTTAGCCAGGGCAAGAGAAGGACAGAGGAAAGAAGTCTGAGAGTTTCTGGCATGCAGAGAGCCCCAGGCTGAAATTCACTGAGGTGAGCAGAGTTAAAAATGCCCTTTCAAAGATGCTGAGAGAAATACTGGGCTTAGAACATTAAGGGCTAAAAATAGTGTATCCGGAACAGGATGGACCATTGGCTCTCTCAGAAAAATTGCAATTACACCCAGAGTATGAATGTGTGGCTTGAGTATGCAATTGTGTAAATGGATGGATTAATGTTTTAATTTCTACATTTGTTTCTTCAGGAGGAGATACATGATTGATTGGGTCTAGCACCCATAAATCATCTCAAGATTTCCACTTATATTTCCTTCACATTGACTTCTTTTGGGGCATATTTTTAGTTTTTTCCTACCTGCCTCTCACACTTCTTCTTAAACATCCTCTGGCTCCCCTCCTGGCAAAACTAAGATGATCAAAATCTAGTTTCTCATTTTTCCTCCTCTTTTGCATTTTTATTTTATATTGCAGCACTGCATTTTATTCTACTTTCCTCATGTTTTCCTTTTGCCTTCCCTAGCTCTCAGTTTGTTCTCCATTACTACTACTCTATTAACTTCCTGGTTGTAGAAAGATTTGTAAACTTTGTAACAAGCCTTAAGTGAAGTACAAACAAAGGATTGCTTCTTTGAATGTTATTACTGATAATTGTTCTGTTCTCCCAAGGCAGTGACAGAAATGGAACATGGTTCCTGAACTGCTGGCATAGGTGACTACGTGGTGACTCAGCCAAACCAAAGACCCATTACAGGCAGACATTCACATAATAAACAGATCCCTACTGTAGGTTCAAGGCTTTGTATCACAACTAATCTACAGCATTCAACACAAAACCACAAGAACCACGATGAAACAAGGCAGCAGGATGCCTCAAAAAGCTCACAATTACTCAAAAGACTGTCCCCATAAGTGACACTCAAAGACAATAAAATAGAGGAATTTCCAGAAAAAGATCGCAAAAAACATAATTGAAGATATTAAAGTTTGAGGCCAAAAAACAGGTTCAGTAATTAATTAGTAAGATGACCACCAAGGTGAAGAAGATATAAATAGATAAATGATTCAATTAATAACAATTATTATCATAAAGAAGATCTAAATAAGCAGGTAAGGATTTAAGAAACACAAAGGAGGATATAAATGATCAATTTAGTAAAGAATGAGAAATTATGTAAAGAAATCAAGCAACTGTTCTGTATATGAAAAAGTGAGTTGAAAGTTTAAAGCAATAGACATGATCTATTGGAGAGAAACAATCAGGAACAGAAGATAAGGTCAACGTAGAACATTATCTATCAGTGACACTCTAAAAACAACAAAAGACCATGAAATCTGGGTCCAAGAGCTGCTCCATGACTCTAAAAATAAACTTAAGCATTACATGAGTTGAGAAATGGTCAGAAGATGACACTAAATATATTATTAATTCATTAACTGATACCATAGCAGAAAAATTTCCAAATATAGGGAATAAAATGGATATCAAGGTAAATGAGGCATTTATCATCCCAAATAGACTCAGCTAGAAAAGAACCTCCTCATAACACATCAAAGTCAAAATATCAGAAATTCAGCAGAAAGAAACAAAAAGCTCTAAGAGAAAAACATTAAATGTAAAGCAGTGTGTAAGGCAAGCCTATCAGAATAACAGCAGATTTCTCAACATAAACATTAAAGGCCAAGAGAATTTGGAGCAAAGTTTTACAAATCTTGAAATAAAACAATTGCCAATCCACATTACTGTATCCTTCAAAATTACCTTTAAAATTTATGGAGAAGTATGGACTTTCCATGACAAAGAGAATATAGACACTCCCCATGTAATGATTTATCTGTTTAATGACAGCTTGGACTTACAACTGAGGCACACTGTTCAGATTTATGATCTGCCTTTTGGTTTTATGACCCACATTTGGACTTAATGACACAGGAATGTGAGTGACAGTGTGGCCTTATGGTAGCTTCTTCTACAGTACAGTACTATAATTTTTGCTGACTGTACAGTATAGTATTGTAGTTTTATGTTCTGTTATCCATCATAATACTGCATGTAAGAGTTATACAAATAAAAGCAAAGTCATCAAGTTGGAATTTCCTTTGACCATTTCTTTGTTCTGAATGTTATAATGTACATACTATATATAGTTCCTAATTAAGCAATTGATTCATTTAACTTTCTAGTTACAGGAACAAAACTCAGTCCTTAAATGAGGAATGTCTGTGTAATGAAATCCAAAACCCCTACATCAGTATTACAAAAAATAGTCAAAAGAATCCTAGAGAGAAACAGTGAGGCCAACATCACCAAACAGTCAAAACAAAACAAAGAACCCCAAACCAACTAACAAACAACAACAACAACAACAAAAACAAGGAACAGACCTAACAGAGAGTAGTAAACTTGAGGAAAAAAGATGAAGAAATCAGCACTGGAAAATTATAAGATTCAGTAAATAATCTTCAAAATAACCCTCAATATAAATGATCTTGACTCCCCAACCAAGACACACATATTGGCAGATTGCAACAAAAAACCTAAACCCTACCACTATTTGCTGTCTGCAAGAGACTTGGCTTAATCACAAAGAAACACATGAATTGAAAATGATGCTCCATGCAGCCAGAGAGAAAAAGGAAACAGGAGTAGCTATTCTAATTTCTGACAAACTGAACTTCAAACCATAACTTGACAGAAGAGAAGATGAAGGACAGTATATACTGGTAAATAAAACAATTCACCAGGATATGTGAGTGCATTCAGTAAAATAAAACTAAATCTAATAGACTTAACAAGGGCAGATAGACACCAGTACAATTATTATGGGGAACTCACACAAATAGGTAAACTACAACAAAAAGTCAAAAAAGAAATAACAAAGTTGGAACACAACATTGAACACAAATTTAATAAATATCTACAGTGTTTCATCCAATAACAGAGAACACATTCTCAGCTGCCTATGGAATTTCTTCTAGAAAAGATCACATTTTAGGCTGTAAAGCAAATATAATAAATAAAAATGGAGACTTCTGGGAGATGGTAGAGTGGTGAGCAGCAGAGAAAGAGCCTTTCTGACATTTGGTGTCTTGACACTGGAATATAGCAGTGCATGGAGGAGAAGAAAGAGGGAACTGGTGATTTACCTGAGTTCAGACCTCACCCAGGAGAAGGCAATTGGCCAGTAGCCATCTGGGAGAGGGGCCAACTGAACTTGGAACTCAGAACAGCTGCAGGTTGACCCCATCTAGTGGCTCCAGGTGCCTCAGTGTGGTTGCTGAGTTCAAGTCAGTGGGAGGCCAGGAAACAGAGTTCAAGGTGGCAGGAGACATGTAGACTGTTGTAGGCTCAAGGAATCTGGTTCCAGCCTCACAGTCAGAAACCAGCCTGAACTTCACAGGAACTAAAGGGGAAGGGTGGCTGGGATTACCCACTACACCACTGTGAAGCTGTGGCTGATTTGCTGGGATTAATAAATTCAGCTCTGCACTCTGATTGCCTGTGCTGCCTACCAGTGACAGCAGAGACACATCTAGAATTGGATGTTGTTTTTCTTTGTCTTTTTTCTTTTCTTTTTTTCTCTCCTTTCTAGTTCTTGTTTTTTTTCTTGTTTGAACATGATTTCTAGTTTTTTTGTTGTTCTGTTCTTGTTTTTATTTTTTCCTTTTCTCTTTCTCACCTGTCTTCTGCACCAGTTCCCTAAATTTTGTCCTCTAGCTTTGCTACTAATCTCTTTCTCTTCTTCTATTTCTGTTTTTTACCCCCTAACCCTTTTAAAATCTTCTCCCTTATGGGTAAAATTGCCAATATCAAGGGCATATTTATTGCATACAATTTTCAGATTTGTTCTAGTTTTTGTTATATAACCACAAATCTAGTTCATATGGTTAAAGGTAGCAAATTAATAGTTACCACAGTTTATCATTATCTAGGCTGTACTCAATGCTATTGTTATTGTTGTTTGTACTACTTTAGCCAAGGTGATATAATTGTGCTAATCAGTTGTTCCTCTTGGTATGCCAAGGTTGAGATTGCCTAAGGGTCCTAAAAAAACCCCACCTATATGCCAGTGCCAAAGAACTGGTGGTTGAGCCAAGTAGGCAGAAACTTTTCATTCCCAATAAAAAGAAGAAGTAGGGTCTTGCAACAGACTCAAAATCCAAAAGCCAGCTACACCTGGAAGACACTTATGAGAAATAGTCCTTTCCTAAGGGTTCTGAATACTGGTAATAAAGCTACTCACCATAAGCAATTTACAAGCATCAATCCCAGAATTAAACTAAAAAAAAAAGAAAATGAGAAGGCCCTTAAACAAGATGCACCCCCCCACCCCAGACTTTCAGCTCACCAAAGGCAAACCCCAGGAGCAATGTGGTAGAACAATCTGAAAGCCACCCACCTAGACTCTCTGAAGTGGTAACAGCAGAAGTAACAAGGCATATGAATGAGGCTCTAGAAAAAAATCAAAGCAGAAATAATTTCCCAGGTAACTACAGAGATGGTTACCAGAATGAAAGATATGCTTAATGACTCTAGAGCACATACAGATAAAAAAAATAAAGGAGCCCAGGAACATGATGGAAACCATGAACATCCAGCATAGGAAAGAAATGGAATCCATGAAACAGATTCAAACAGATATTCAGGAGATTAAAAGCTCCATTGAAGGCCAGGGATTTAACTCAGTGGTTCTGGTGCCAGCCTCATAAGTGCAAGGTCCCAAGTTCAATCCCCAGTACCAAAAAACAAAAACAAAACCAAACTCCATTGAAAATACATGCAGCAGAATGAGCGAATGTGAGGACAAAATATCAGGTATAGGAGATAGGATTGCAGTTAGTGAGCATGAAAAGAGAGATTTCTTAAAAATAGGAAGGGACCACAAAAATCAATCCAGCAGCTACTAGATGATTCAAAGAAGAATAACATGGGATTGATAGAAGTCAATGAAAAAGCAGGAGATAGCGCAAATGACATAAAAAACCTATTCTAAGAAGTAATGGCAGAAAACTTCTCAAACAGGGAAAAAGAACTTGACATACAGATAAGTGAGGCATATAGAACTCTAATTAGCCATGATTAAAAAATATCTACCCCAAGGCATATAATAGTCATAAATTCAACATAAGTACAGAAATTAAAAGCTGTTAGAGAAAAGAAACAAATCGCCTATAAAAGAAAGTCTATCAGAATCACAGCAGACTTTTTTTTTTTTTTTAAAACAAGTTTTCACTATGTAGTTCAGGCTGGCCTTGAACTCACTACGTAGCCCAGGCTGGTGTCAAACTCATGGCGATCCTCCTACCTCAGCCTCCCAAGTGCTGGGATTACAGGTGTGTGTCACCACACCTGATACCAGCAGACTTCTTAACACAAACTCTCAAGTCAAGGAGAGCTTGGAGTTAACTATTTCAAGCCTTAAAAGAAAACATCCAACAACCCAGATTGATGTACCCTGCAAAACTATCTTTCAAAATTGATGGAGAAATAAGATACTTCCATGACAAAGAACACCCGAAGAAATTCATGACCCCCAAACCAGGACTACAAAGTGTTCTGAAGGATATTCTAGAAAGAGACAACAAGGATTACAACTCCATTAACCCCACCAGGCAAGGCAAGTAATTAAATAGAAAAAGAAAGAGGGAAGCCAACAACAGGAAAATAACATGAAAGAGATAAGGCAATACATATCAGTTATAACCATCAATGTTAATGATTTCAATTCACCAATCAAAAGAAACAGACTGGCAGAATGGATCAAGAAGCAAGATTCAACAATATGCTGCATACAAGAAACACATTTAATTAAAAAAGAGATTTATAGACTGAATGTCAAAGGATGGAAAACAATACTCCATGCAAGAGGAGTCAGGAAAAAAGCAGGAGTAGCTATTCTATTTGCAGACAAAGAGGACTGATCTCAAGTCAAGACTGATTAAGAGAGACAAAGAAGGTCACTACATCCTTGTAAAGGGAACAATCCAAGAGGAAGAGATAACAGTCATAAATATATATGCACCAAATACCAGTGTACCCAAATATATAAAACAAATATTAACAGACATGAAAAATCAAATAAGCACTAATATAGTCATAACGGGAGACCTCAATTTGTGACCAGACTATCACAAATAGATCAACTGGACAAAAAAATCAGAATATTAGAACTGAACCAAACTTTTGATCAAATGGACCTAGTAAATGTCTACAGAGTGTTCCACTCAACAACATCAGAATACACATTCTTTTCAGCTGCACACAAGATGTTCCCCAAAATAGATCACATACTAACTCATAGAAGATGCTTAAGTAAATGCAAAGGAATTGAAAATATCCCATGCATACTATGAGACCATGATGGGATTAAAATTTGAAATCAGTGGCAAAAGAAACCACAAGAATTTCATAAACACATGGAAATTAACACCCTCCCAAACAACCAATGGGTCACAGATGAAATTAAAGAAGAAATCAGACAATGTCTACTGTTAAATGATAATGCCAATATAACATATCAGAACTTATGGGACACAATGAAAGCTGTCCTATGAGGGAAATTTATAGTGGTGAATACCCATATCAGAAAAACAGAGTGAGCTCAAATAAACAACATAATGTTGAACCTCAAGCTTCTAGAAAAAGAAGAGTAAGTCAAACCCAAAGCTCATACAAGGGAGAAAATTATACAGAAATTAATGCAATAGAGACTAAAAAACAAGGCAAAGAATCAATGAATTGAAGAGTTGGTTCTTTGAAAGTTTAAATAATATTGATAAACCCTTAGCTAACCTTATAAAAAAAGAAAAGACTCAAATCCATGCAGCTAGGAAGAAAAGGGTAAATCACAACAGACCCTGCAGAAATCCAGAAGATCTACTTTGAGAATCTGTGTTCTAATAAGATGGAAAATACAGAATAAATGGACAGATACCTAGATACATATGAATTACCAAAATTGAATCAAGAAGATATAGAAATTCTAAATAAACTAATATCAGCCAATAAAATTGAATATGTAACTAAAAACTTACCAACAGAGAAAATCCCTGGCCCTGATGGATTCATTGCTGGATTCTACAAGAAACTTAGAGAAAACCTAATGCTGCTACTTATCAAACTCTTTAATGAAATTGAAAGGGAAGTAATACTCCCAAATTCATTCCTGGCAGTAAGCAACACTCTGATTCCAAAACCAGAGAAGGATCCAAAAAAAAGGAGAATTAGAGGCCAATCTCCCTAAGGAACATAGATGCAAAAATCCTCAGTAAGATACTGGCAAACAGAATGCAGAAAATCATCAAGAAGGTTATACACCATGACCAAGTTAGATTCATCCTAGGGATGCAGGGATGGTTCAACAGACACAAGTCAATAAAGGTAATACACTATATTAACAGAGCCAAGGACAAAAAGTATGTGATCCTCTCAAGAGATGCACAAAGAGCATTTGACACAGTCTAACACCCATTCATGATAAAAACCCTACAGAAAATTGGTATAGATGGTCTTTATCTCAATCTGATAAAAGCCATCTATGACAAACCAACAGCCAACATTATACTAAATGAACAAAAATGAAAGCTTTCACTCTAAAATCAAGAACAAACTGGATAAAGAAGATGTGTTTTTTTATAAAATGGAGTACTACTCAGCCATAAAGAATGAGAAACTAGAGTCATTTATAGATAAATGGATGCATATTGAGACCATACTCTTAAGTGAAATAAATAGGACACACGTGTAAATATCAAATAGTTTCTCTAGTGTGAGAAACTGAGAGTGTAAATAAGGATTAAAAGGATTAATAACTAACAGTTGATACTTTGAAATAGGAAAAGGTCCAAAGGGGTGGGGGAGGTGGTGGGAGGAGATGGGGAAAGGGAAGAATGGAAAGGAAAAATTACGAGAAAAGAAAAACAATGGAAATGAAGTATGTAAATAGGGAAGGGTGGAGGGGTGAAGGGTGCACAGGTAATGGAGAAAAAATAAGAACACAGATACATCATGTACAGGTACAAGCACCCAATAATAAATGTGAACATATTGTATACCTAACATGTACCAATAAAAGAATTTAAGCAAAAAAAAAATAAAATCAAGAACAAGACAAGGATGTCCATTGTCACCACTCTTGTTTAATATAATTCTGGTCACATTAGCCAGAGCAATTAGACAAGAGAAAAGAATAAAAGGAATAAGGATAGGAAAGGAAGAAGTTAAATTATCATTATTTGTGGAAGACATGATACACTACATAAAAGACCCCAAATACTCCATCAAAAGACTTCTAGATTTGATAACCAAATTCAATGATGTAGCTAGATACAGTCAATGCTCAAATTCATTAGCCTCCCTATACAAGAATACTAACTCATGGAGAGAGAAATTAGATAAACAATCTCTTTCACAATAGCATCCAAAAAAATGAAATACCTAGGAATTAATCTAATGAAGGAAGAAAAAGACTTCTACCTTGAAAACTATAGTACTCTGAAAAAGATGATTGAAGAGAATATCAGAAAAGGGAAAGTTATCCCTTGTTCTTGGATAGCAAGAACCAATATAGTGAAAATGGTCATACTTTCAAATTTGTCATACAGATTTAATCATTCTCAATCAAAATTCCAACAGCATATTTCACAGAATTAGAAAAAAACAATCCTAAAATTCATTTGGAACCAGAAGAGACCTAGAATAGGAAAGACAGCTCTGGGCAACAAAGGCAAGGCAGAAGTATCCCAATACCTGACCTGAAATAATACTACAAAGGTACTGTGATAAAAACAGCATGGTACTGGCAAAAGAACAGACCTGAGGATTCATGGAACAGACTAGAAGTTGCAGAAACAGCCCCAGACATACACAGCCACCTAATCTTTGGCAAAGGAGTCAAACACCTTCACTGGAAGAAAGATAGCCTTTTTAATAAATGTTGCTGGAAAAACTGGCTTTCCACATGCCAAAGATTGAAACTAGACTTATTTTTCACCACACACTAAGCTCAAAGCAAAATGTATCAAATACCTAAATACTAAAACGGAAACACTAAATCTTCTGGAATAGAAAATAGGTAGAACTTTTGAGGACGTAGGAGTAGGCAAAGACTTCATGAACAAAACCCAGACCTCATGAAAAATACTACAAAGAATGAACAACTGGGACCCCATCTTTTAAAAAGCTTTTGCACAGCAAGAGAAACCACTAACAGAGTGAAGAGACAACCCACACACAGCATGCAAAAAAATTTTACCAGGTATTCATTGGCTAAAGGACTATTATCCAGAATATATAAAGAACTCAAATAAAAATCAGACCACCCAAATTTAAAGACCCAATGCAAAAATGGGCATCTGAAATGAAAAGACACTTACCAGATAAAGAATTAGAAATGGCAAGTAAATATATAAAAAAATGTTTATCACCACTGGTCATTCATGAAATGCAAATGAAAACAACACTGAGATTCCATCTCACTCCAGAAAGAATGGCTGCTATTAAGAAATCAACCAATAACAAATGCTGGAGGGGCTGTGAGGAAAAAGGAACCCCTTACCACTCTTGGTGGAAGTGTAGACTGGTGCAACCACTGTGGAAATCAGTGTGGAGATTCCTCAAAATCTAAAACTAGAGGTTCTATTTGACTCGGGTATTCCCATTCTTAGTATCTTTCTGAAAGAATTAAAAGCATCATACCACAGCAATATATGCACATCCATGTTTATTGCAGCACAGTTTGTAATGGCTAAATCATGGAAACAGCCCAAATGCCTGTCAATTGATGAGTGGATAAAGATGTGGGTTTTTTATATGATGGAGTACTACTTTGCCATAAAGAAGGATGAGCTTCAGACATTTATTGCTAAATGGATGGATCTTGAGACCATACTCTTGAGTGAAATAAATCAGACACACATGTTCAAATACTGCATTATTTCTCTGGTTTGAGAAACCGAAAGTGGAAATAAGGACTAAAATGTAGAATAGATATTGGGAAATGGGAAGTGAAAAGAAAATGTTCAAATGGGAAGGGGAACATGGGAGGACGGAGGGAGACAGGAAGGAAGGGAAAAGAAAAATAGTGAAAATAGAAGGAAAAAAATCAAAACATAGCTTTTGTACATAGGGAGGGGAGGGGGCTTGGGGGGGCAATGGGATAAACACAATTTATTTTAAAAAAGTAAAGCCAACAGCAAATCTTAAAAGAAATAAATTGAAGGGACATGAAGATATCCAAGGAAGGCAATATGAAAGCTGGAGCTATTAGCATTATGATTTTGATATTTATGATGATGACCCTGAAATCATAACATAGAAAAGAAGAGAATTTGATGCTGCTATTAATTGTGGAGAACTGTGGCTTATGAACTTTTACTCCTCAGCATGTTTACAGTGCCATGATATAGCCCCCCGCTCTTGGAGAGAATTTGCTAAAGAAGAGACAGAGTACTTTGAATTGGAGCTGTAAGCTGTGCTGATGATAGAATGCTTTGGCACATGAAAGGAGTCAACAGTTATCCAAGCCTCTTCATTTTTAGGTCTGGAATGGCTACAGCCTAATAACATGGAGATAGTTCAAAAGAAAGTTTAGGGACTTTTCAGGCAGGATGTTAGAAGCTCTGTGACAGAACTGTCAACAGGGAATTTTGTTAATCCCATACAAAATGTTTTTGCTGCTGGTATTGGTTGGCTGATAATTTTTTGTTCCAAAGGAGGTAATTGTAGGACTTCATAGACACTGCTCGCGCTTAGTGGCATGTTGGATGTTCTTGTTACTGTAGGATGGATGGACTGTACCACACAGCACAATCTTTGTAAAAGTTTGGATATCACAAGTCCTAATGCTTATCTTTCTCCTGGATTCATTTTAAATAACAAAGAAGAAAATCCCCAGAATTTTGTTTCTTAATTCATTGAATGCTAAAGAAATATATTTAGAAATAATACATAGACTTCCAGATTTTGAGCTACTTTCAGCAAAAACATCAGAGGATTATTTGGTGCATTGTTGTGGCTCATATTTTTTCATTTTGAACAAAATGAAAATTAAAACAATCCTGAGTTGAAAAAAACTGAAAACTCTACTTAAAAATGATTATATTTGGAGCCGGGGATTAGGTTTGTGATGCCACTGCCTGCCTCGCAAGCGCAAGGTCCTTAGTTCAATCCCTGGTACCAAAACAAAAAAACAAAAAACCCAAAAAACAAAAACCAAAAAACCAAAAAGACCATATTCAAGTTGAAAGATTTGACTGCTCCTCCATGTCAGGTGTCTGTAGCGATCTCTATTTTTCCCAGCCTTATCTAACAATGTTTAAAGGGCAAGGAAAATCATCATAGAAGGATTTTTATATGATATTTTTGCCTTTGCCAAAGAAAAAAAATTTTTTTTTGGTACCGGGGATTGAACTTGGGTCCTTGTGTTTGCGAGGCAGGCGGTGGCACCACTGAGCTAAATCCCCAGCCCTGCCAAAGAAAATGTTAATTCTCATGTTACTACTCCTGAGCCTCAAAATTTTCTATCCAGTGATAAAGAACCATGGCTTTTTGATTTTTTTTGCTCCTTGGTGTCCACCAAGTTGTGCTTTGCTGCTAGAGTCACGAAAAATTTCATTGCTCTTTCACCGTCAGCTGAAATTTGGTACACTACTTTGTATGGTTCATGAAAGACTGTAACATATTTAATATTCAGGTTTATTCAACAACGTGATATTCAATCAGTCCAATGTTCATGACTATGAAAGACATCATTCTGTGGTACAGATCCTGGAATTCATAGAAAATCTTAGCAACCCTTCAGTGGTTTCTTACACCCACCACCCACCACTTTCAAAAAACTAGTTAAACTAAGAAAGCAGGACAAAGTCTGGATGGTTGATTCCTATTTTCCATGATGTCATTTGTTTCATGTCTTAATGACAGAATGGAAAAGAATGGCCCAGACATTAACTAGCCTGATAAAATTGGACAGTGTAGACTTCCAACAGTATCATTCTTTGTGTGCCCAAGAAAATGTTGAATAAATAGGTCAAATGATGTTAAAGTACTGTGCTATTTTTAGTACATGAAAATAATAAGTATTTTGCCATCCTTTACCAAATGGCTCTAATTTTTAACATTAAAGAAAAAATTTATATATATAACCTAATATATATTAGTTATATATATTATATATCAGGTAGTCTTACAGGATCTGAGAGTCAGAGACAAAAGAGTCCTCAATGGCCATCTGCATGCTGGAGAAGCCAGAGGATCCAGCACCTGCTCAGTCTAAGAAGATGGAAGCTGTACAACAAGAGGGATCAAGGAAGCAACACTAGTTCAAGATTCAAAGCCTGGAAGCACCCTGAAGAGCTGCTGGTATGAGTCTGCTCTGGGAAGCTGAAGAAACTGGAGCTTCTAAACACTATACCAGACCACCTCTTTCTTCCTCTTTTATTCTACCTGGGCCACAAGCCCATTGGATGGTGCCAATTGCAATCAGGATGGGTCATCTCTGTCCAGTTTGTTGAACCACATACCAGTCACACCTGAAAACACCCCATGGGCATATACAGAATTGGGCTTTACTAATCTGCTAGATATTTCTTGAGTCAAGGGGGTATATCATTATTAACAGTCACCATCCATTCTTTCTCAGTTTCACAACTAGACATCACCTTAAATCATACTTAACCACAAATAAAGATAAGAGGAAGTTCATTATTCCACCTAATATAATACAGTAGCCTGCATAAAACCGGAAACACACTAATTTTCCTCCAGAATACATGCTTTCACTTCTTGTAACATTGCTTAAATTAAAATGTAGATTTAATGATATTTAAATGCTGATATTAAGCTAATCAATGTTATGTTACAAAGTGTAGTCATACAAAAGGAAAAAAAGTGAAGTTACATATATATATGTATATATACACATATATATACGTGTATATATACATATATATACACACATATATATATACATATATATACATATATATATGTGTGTGTATATATATATACATATATATATATACATATATATTGAGCTAGCATGCCACCAGGTTCTACTGGAAAGATAACCCAGGATAACTCATAACTTCATTTCTGATAGTTCTCATCCTGTCTGGGCTCGGTTTATCAATGACCTTGATAACATGCAATGGTAAAACTAGGAGATGCCCTAAGGTATCTTCTGCAATCCGAATATACTCCTCCTGACCTCCATTGTGGAGTATATTCATTTGCATAAGCACCATAACTCCCTGTCTAGCCTATTGACTCATATGCATGCAGAGCCTGAAATGACCAGGAGGCAGTCTCAGATTCCAGATCATTAGAATCAGTGTTTTCTTCCTCCCTTTTTGTAACTAACTTCTAGGTAAGCAGAGGATAAGAAACAGAAAGCAAAAGTTTTGCTAGTGGAACCCTAAGAGTAATGGTGAATGTACCCTTTTCATTTTCAAGCACTGATTTCTGGACCCATGTATCCTAGCTAGGAGAAAATAGTAGCTCATATATGAAATGCTGATATACACAACCTTCTGTGAAACTTTGCCCCAGCCCTGCAAGGTATTGCCATCTAGTGGCACTGTAATTGTATATTCAGAAGGCCATTTTACCATTTTATCAATTTGGATGGTGGGGAAGATGTTAAGACCAGTGGATTCCATGAGCATGAGCCCATTGCCATACTTCTTTGGACCTGAAGTTCATATCTTGATCAGAAGCTGTGCTATGTGGTATACTATGATGGTTATTGTGGCATTCTGTTAGTTCATGGATATTAGTTTAAGCAGAAACATTACATGCAGGAAAGGGAAGTCCATACCCGATTAAAGTGTCTATTCCGGTAAGGGAGAAGTGCTGCCTCTTCTATGGTGAAAGTAATCAAATATAGTCAACCTGCCACAGGGTGCAAGGTGATCACTGGGGGGAATGATGCCATAGCAGTGTTTGTCTTTGCTGCTGATAGGCACTCATCATGCACCATAGCCAGGTCAGCCTTCTTGAGTGGAAGTCAGTGTTGCCTAGCCCTTTCATAACCTCCATGTCTGTCACCATGACCATATTGTTGTGAGCCCATTGGTCAATGATAGGGTTGGCTGAGGAAAGAAGCTCACTGCTATCTACAGAATGAGTGTTCCTATGCACTTGATTATTAAAGTCCTCTTTTTCTGAGCTTACTTTCTAATGGGCATTTATATGGAATACAAATATCTTAACATCATTCACCCATAGGAAGAGGTCTATCCTCATAATTTTTCTTCAAACATCTTTGTCACCAATTTTCCAGTCATGTTTCTTCCAAGTAAGTGCCTGACCATCTAGCTGGATCATTGGATCACATGAATTGCTATACGGTCACACATCTATAAAGTGAAACACCTGGGCTTTTCTCTTCCAAGCAAGGTGTATGACCTGATACACTTCCCAGTGTTCTGCCCACTGTGAAGATTCCCTTCCCCTCTGTTCTTCAGTGATGTCCTGAAAGAGGCAGTATTGCTGTGGATGACTACTTTCAAATGAGGCCAGCATAATGTGTAGAACCGTGTGTAAATATTGTCCTAGTCTTCTCTCCTTCTGTCAACTGATAATAGGGTATACATTATGAGGCTATAGGTGCACATGGGGGAGAGGGAACAGAAGACAGTATAACATGACTAAGAACCATGACATTTTGGTCACTTCTCATGTATATACCACTTCTATTTAATGATGGGCTGTTGTTATGCACTTCTGACTTTAGGACTTATGCGTCAGGTAACAGCCAGTTTATGATAGGCAGCTTAGTTCACATAAGAATGTGGAGTTCCATGGTCAAGTGTCAATTTCCAGTAAGATCAAGTAGGAGGCAAGGAGCTGTTTCTCAAAAAAGAGTAGTTGTCTTCAGATGAAGTCAGAGACTTGCTCCAAAATCCCAAGTGCCTTTACTATGATTCATTCATGTGGGGCCACCAGGTGCTTTAAACTCCATCCCTATTTGCCACTGACAGCTCAAGTACCATTAGATCAGTTGGATTATATGGGTCAAAGTGGTAGAACAGCCTGGGACTCTTGCAGAGTCTTCTCTTCACTGAAATCTAGAAGTTTTCTGAGTCACTTGTAAATTGGCTAGAGTATCATGCCCAGGTGAGAAATGTATTGCCTTCAAAATGCAAATAGGCCCACCAGGCATTGTGCCTCATTCTTACTTATAGATGCCCAACAACTTCTTCTTCATCTAGAAGGATTATCTGTGCATGTCCCATACCACTAGACCAAAAATTTTAATGAGGTAGAGAACTTCGAATTTTTGTTTAATTTTTTTCTATCTTTTGACATGCAAATTCTATAACAAAAAGTCCACAGTGGTTGCTACATCTTGCTCCCTCGCTCCAATCAGCAAACTGTCAATAAAGGAATGGACAAGTGTGATACCCTATGGGAGAGAAAGGTGGTCAAGGTCATTGCCAGGTAAATTGTGATACAAGGCTAGATATTTGATACACTTTGTGTTAGGACAATGAAGGTATATGGTTGGCCTTGCCAGTTAAAAGCAAATTGCCTCTTGTGAGTCTTATCATTAGGTATGGAATTTGGCAAATCAATAGCTGCATACCAGGAAAGAGGGGATGCGTTAATCTGGTTAAGCAGAAAAAAAGAAAGAAGGAAAAGAAAAACACATTTGGTATAATAACCACAATGAAGTCACCAATTGATTAAACCTGTAGTAATCTTCCATTATTCTCCAAGACCCATCCATCTTCTGCACATCCCAAATAAGAGTGTTAAATAATATTCAGTGGGATCCACCACTCACTCATCTTTCAAGTCCTTGATAAATGGCACTAATCTTGGCCCTCTCTCCAAGGATGCAATATTGTTTTAGATTTACTATTCTGCCAGAAAGAGGCAACTCTAATGGCTTTCATTTGGTATCTCCCATCATAATACACCTCATTTCACTGGTTAGGGATTCATTGTGGGGATTCTGACAAGTACTAAGTATATCTATCCCAATTATGCTTTCTGGACCTGGGGAAATGACCACAGGACAGATTCAAGAACCTTTAGGACCTATTGTGAACTGGACTTTGGCTAAAACTCTATTCATCCTCTCATTTCCTTAGACCCATATTTTTACTAGAAGGCCAAAATTATGTTTCAGATCTCCTGGTATCAGTGTCTATTAATCCCTAAAATGTCTATTTCTACATCTACAGCCTAGAAAGTAGCATTTTACTCTATTCAGTCTCTTACTTATTTCTGGGCCTTTCATTTGCAGATAGAAGTAGAAACTGCAAGCAGGTTCTCCATAACATGGATCACAAGTGATGCTCAATCTTCACATAATGTCTTTCTGATTTCTTTAAGGTGAAATGAATGAATTGCAACTGGCTCACCTAGCAGAGGAAGTTCCATAAGGAGGAGATCACATCCTGGTCATTGGCTCCAGGTCCAGCTTTGGCTTTAGGCCCTTAATCCAGACTATTTGGGCTCTGCCTCCCCAGCTTCCAGCTGCTGCTCCTTTCTGCCAGCTCCTCAGTGACTGCCTCCACCTTGAATTTTGAAATGAAAATTTTATGTGATAAAGATGACTCCATGCTGTTGCTTAATCCTGGCACTCAGCTGTTAGTGTGCAAATTTCCAGATCCATGCATAGGATCAGGGACTGGCACTTCTGTACCATCGGGACTGGGTTGCAGCCTGGGGTGGGCTCCTGGTGCTGCAGTAACCAAGCAACCTGGACTGCGTGTGTCTTTCCAGCATCAAATATTGTGGCAGCTCAGGTGGCCTGGGCAAGCCTTGAGGACCACAGCAGTGCAGTTCTGCTGCTTCCCTGCCCTCAGTTGGCCCATCTTGGGAGTAGTTGGTGGCAGAGTCACCCTATGTCTAACTGGGCCTTTCAAATTCAGCTAGGCTTCAGCCACTGGGCGGTTGCAACCATGTTTTTGCACCCCAATTCACCTTCCCTAGAATCACATTGGGAGGATTTCCCAGTAAGGTTTGACTCAGTGGGTCAGCAAGCCCCGTTGACTGCAGATACAGATGCACTTGGTAAAGGAGCACAAGTGCTACCTGACTGGGAGCTGGGAATATTGTGGCCCAAACAGTGGCAATGCAAGAAGCCCTACCTGTCTCTGGAGAGGGCAGCACCCAGCAGCACTTGGCTGCTGAAGGAAAGGGTCTTATCCTTTCCTCCACCTTGCAGTTAAAAGACCTGAGATGTGACTCTTTATTAGAAGTTTATAAATCTTTATTTGCAAACTTTACATGACGGTAGTGAAAAAGACAACCCACACATTCTTCCTTCAGCTTCTAGGGCAGAAGACCAGAAAGACAACTTTTTTAGAGATTCACATGTGATCCCCTGCCTAGCTTTCACTCCTGGATAGGAAACACCACAATTTCATGAACTGGTTGGGACAGTCTGATTTCCATGGTACTTAACCTCAGGCACCTGGGTAGTAGCATCATCAACCATAACATCAGGCATCTGGGTACTCATGTCCTGTAGCTCAACTTCAGGCACCTGGATACTCATGTCCCGTAGCTCAACTTCAGGCACCTGGATACTCATATCCCGTAGCTCAACTTCAGGCATCTGGGTATTTGCATCAAGGCTTTGGACTGCAGCCAGCTCGGTCCTGCTTTTGGAGACACCCTCCTGGGAAGAGGTCATCTCAGAGCCTGGAAGAAGAGCAGTGTGCGTAGGTCACATCTGGGTCTTCAAACCCTCCCTAGGAAAGTATAAGGCAGCAAGCTCTCTGTAGGGTAAGATCCTAGGATACCAGAATGCAGGGTGGAGTCGGCCTTCAGGTTTCTTGCTGTGTGGACAGCCAGGAAACCCTCAGACCCCTCCTAAGAAGCCAGCATTTACTCTGGGTACCCTTCCCTTTTCTAGGCCAGTACCTCCCACTGGAAGCTGCCTGAAATGATCAGCCAGATTTCTGCTCATCTCAGATACATTCTCTTGTTAATAAGACCACCCAAATATCATGAGCTCAGACTCGCCTTCAGGATGCCATTGACACACGTGATGCAGGGTGTGGGTCACAGGTTTGACTTGTGGGATGTGCTCTCCATCAGGGCCTAAATAGGCAACAGGCAAAAGGTGAGGGTAGGAGCTCTCTGAGGTCTTGGAGGACAAGGTAGAGGTAGAGGAAGTAGGTTCATGAGGTGTTTGCCCTGAGAGGTGCCCAGACTGTGAGGAGTGTAGGTAGGGAGGGAAGATGAGGCAGCATCACCTCAACCACCAACAAATAGCACCTCCACCAGCCAAGCCTTCAGGGGAGCTGCTCTTCAAGTCACAAGTGGAACCATTTGGGCAGCTTGGTGAGGTTTCCTATGACCTTCAAGCATGTCTCCTCTCACTACTGTAGTTGCAAGAAGGTCTGGAACTTACCCGAAGTATCCAGGTGGCAGAAGCCTCAATGTGGGCACAGGGCCTCAGTGACAAGAATGCAGAGCTGGAGGTGACAGCAGGAACTGCAACTCAAACTTCCCATTATATGGAAGGCTCACGGCTGAGTCCTACCCACTTGCACCTTTCTCATTGGCTCCCTGGCCCTGCCCACTCTTGCCCTTCTCATCCAATCCCTGGCCCCTGCCCTGGGAGGGAGTTCAAGGCCAATCTAAAATTACCTACACAGTGAGACCCTGTCTCATCCCCCCCCCCAATAGTTTGAGACCAGCCTGGGTAGTTTAGCAACTTAGCGAGTCTGTCTTAAAATAAAAAAGAGTTTATAAAGTCCAGGTGACACAGCCAGGGGGAAAAAGGGGCCAGGGTTCAATCTCTAGTACAATAAATCAATAGTTTTAAAAGAAAAAATGAAGTTATAGGTGGGCATACTAGCATGCACCTGTAATACCAACATTCTGATAAGCTGAGACAAGAGGACTGTAAGTTCAAGGCCTGCCTGGGCAACTTAGTGACTTTGTCACTAAATAAAAAGTAAAAATATCTGAGGTTGTACCTGAGTGTTAATGATCTGGTTTCAATCACCAGTAATGGGGCTGAGGATTTAGCTCAGTGGCATTGCACCTGCCTCAAAAGCACAAGGTCCTGAGTTCAATCCCCAGTACCGGAAAAAAACAAAACACAATCCATTCAATCACGAGTAACCCCCCAAAAGATAAAGTTATTGCTCCAGGTTCGGTAGTTGGATTGTGATGCCCAGACTCAGTACAAAGAGAGCCAGAATTTAGATAGACTCCTCCTTGTATTCTCTGTGAGAGATCTGTAGGCTAAGAAAGTGTCCAAGAAACTGCAGGTGTCTAACAGTGTCAAAGGTCTTAAGACTTAAACAGAATATGAATAAATGGCAAAGAAAGGCAAAAATCCCTCTATGGAAGTTATAGAATGGAGTTATAAACTTTAGTGGGTAAGCACGACAAATAGGTGAGTATATAAAAAACAAGGACCTGGGCTCCATAACCTTCCCATCAAACACAACAACTGAAAATTCAAATTTCTGGTGCTATTTTTTCCATTAAGTTTATTATTAGTACATTTTAGGTATACAATACAGTTACATTCATCATTGGGATCTTATACCTGTACATGATGTAACTTGGTTCTTAGTTTTTCCCCATTCCTCTGCCCTCCTTTCACCCCCTCCACCCTTCCCTATTTACAAAGACTTTGTTTCCATTCTGGCACCATTTTTGATGCTAAAAAATCCAATCCAGAATTCCCATGAAAATCTCTAGTCTATTTTTTATACCAGAATAATGCAGTTATTTCTTAGTGGGCGAAAGAGGATACTTGCAGTTTTATGTATGTTATTGCGATATGAGGGTGCATGCATATGTGGATGGGTGCCTCTGTGTGTGTGTGTGTGTGTGTGTGTGTGTGTGTGTGTGTGTAGATCTTTCATTCCCTTGACATTTCAGAATTGGGTATAGAAACATTTAAGGGAAGTAGAACAATAGTATGACCAATTATGCTAAAATCCTAGCAAGGCTGTACATGGTGGTGCATGTCTGTAATCCCAGCATTGTAGCAGGGTAAATGAAGAGGATGGTAAATTCAATCTCAGCCTAGGGAATTTAGCATGTTAGCCAGATCCTGTCTCAAAATAAAGAAAATGAAAAGGTTTGGGGCTGTAGCTCAGTGTGAAGACACTGGGTTCAATTCTCAGTACAAAAAAGAAATTCTAGCTAATGCAAACTAACCTATAGTGATGGAAATGATAGAGCATTTGCTTGGGGATGGGAATGGAGGAAGAAATATAATGGAAAGAGGAGCTAGGAAGCTCTTGAGGATAATGGAAATAAACATTGTTTTGATTGTAGTAATGGTTTTACTGGTGTATCTATATAGGTTAACAGTGATGAAATTCACACATTTTAACATATGGAGTTTCTTGTACATCCAATATTCATTAATATGGTTATAGAATCCATGACTTGAATTTTTTTTCTTCAAAAATTCCTGCTTTGCTCCATTGTCCTCTAGCTTTCAGTAATGCTTTTGAGAATTTTTGGACCATTCTGATCTTAATATTTGGGAAGTGTTCTTGAATTACTTTATTATTCTCTCCCATCTGAAATCTCTTCCATCTTTCTAGAATTCCTTGTTATTAAGAAGTTGACTTTCTTGGTCTTCTTTTTGTTTTTGTTTTTTTGGTACTGGGGATCAAACTTGGGTCCTTGTGCTTGCGAGGCAGGCAGCAGAACCACTGAGCTAAATCCCTGGCCCAAAATATAACTATTGGTGATCCCAGCACTTGCCTTTAACATTGTTTTTTTTTTTTTAGTACCGGGGATTGAATGCGGGTCCTTGTGCTTGTGCAGCAGGAGGCAAAACCACTGAGCTAAATCCCCAGCCCTTCTTGGTCTTCTTTTTCATCCTTTATTTTATTCTGTCTCCTGACCAGGAAGGCTTGGGAACTAAAAACTTACCTGGAGCTCTGAGCAAGTCTGTTCACCTCTCCTTAATCTTCTTTCAGGGAGATACTTCAAGAACTTCACTTGGGAGCCCCTGTGCAGTATCATTAGGTCTTTACCTAGTCATTCCTTTTTCAAGGCCATTCTTTGAGAAAGTAGGGGGTTGAATCCCATGGAGGAGGGTCACTCCCCTCATGATAGGAACTTGCTCTTTTCTGTCCGCTGGACACAATAGTTCTGGACATTTAAGCACATACCCCCTCACCCAGGTTACTACTGTCCACTTAGGAAGAAAACAGAACATCTTTCTCTGATGCTTTCCTTTCTGGACAGACAGGGGGGCTAAGAACAGGTGCTTCCAAAGTCAGCCCAACCTCCAGCAAGTGCCCAAGTCTGTAAATGGCTTGGAACCCGATTTCTGTAAATTTTTGAAGTAATCAGACTTTAATTACTTTTAAACTTTCTGCCTGATGTCCAATCCATGTAAATTACTGTCTATGTGATTAGTGTCTATGAGGATTCTAAGGATTTTGTGGGGTTTAAATGGGTTAACGGTTAAACGTACTCCAAGTATAAAGTTCACTAGATGTGTATTTTTATTTTCAGAAAGATAAATGTGGAAGTTCTACAGTTAAGTGTGTGAACATAAGATGAATAATATGAGAAGGGAATATTTAATTCTCATGATTTCTTATGTAATATTATTTAAAAAAAATTTTATTGGTACTTTTTAGGTATACAATATAATGACATTCATCATTCGAAATTTGCACCTTTACATAATCTCTCTTGTCTCTTATTTTTCCCCCTTTCCCTGCCCTCCCTTCAACCCTTCCAGCCCTCCCTATTTACAAAGACTTTGTTTCCAGTTTTTCATTTTCTCATATTAATTCCACTCCCTTCTTTCCTTTCCCCTACCCCTCCCACTTCCTCTTCCCCTTTGCCCCTTTTCTTCTTATTTGACATTATATATTATAACTTTTAGTCATTATTTACACTTTCAGTTTCTCATACTAGAGAAATTGTTTGGTATTTACACATGTGTGTCCTATTTATTTCACTTAAGAGTATCACCTCAATGTACATCCATTTAGCTATAAATATCTCTAATATTTCATTTTTTATGGCTGCATAGTACTCCATTTTTATTAAAAAACCCCACATTTTCTTTATCCAGTCTCCAGTTGATGGACATTTGGGATGTTTCCAAGTTTTAGCTATTACAAACTGTGCTGCTATGAACATGGGTGCACATATATCACTGTGGCATGATTCTTTTAATTCTTTGGGAAAGATCCCCAGCAGGGGAATAGTGGGGTCAAGTAGGACTTCTAGTCTTAGTTCTTTGAGGTATCTCCATACTGATTTCCACAGTAGTTGCACCAGTCTACACTCCCATCAGCAGTGGAGCAGGGTTCCTCTTTCCCCACAGCCCTGCCAGCACTTGTTATTGGCTGATTTCATGATAGCAGCCATTCTTTCTGGGGTGAGGTGGAATCTCAATTTTGTTTTCATTTAATCTCTTGAATGACCAGCGATGTTGAACATTTTTTCATATGTTTATTTGCTATTTCTACTTCTTTGTCTGAGAAATGTCTGTTCACTTCAGATGCCCATTTTCAGATTGGGTCTTTAAATTTTGGAG
This sequence comes from Heterocephalus glaber, assembly GCF_053883595.1. NCBI lineage: Eukaryota > Metazoa > Chordata > Mammalia > Rodentia > Bathyergidae > Heterocephalus > Heterocephalus glaber. The sequence goes on along the minus strand of NW_028258324.1, from coordinate 2,349,205 downwards.
GTCTGATTTTTAAAAATTCTTTGTAGATTCTAGATAGTAGACCTTTGTCTGAGGAACAGCAGGTGAACATTTTGTCCCACATTGTGTGTTGTCTCTTCACTCTGTTGGTGGTTTCTCTTGCTATTCAGAAGCTTTTTAGTAAGAAGAGATCCCACTTGTTGATTGTTTGTGCTAGTTCATGGTCAACTGAGGTTTTGTTCATAAAATCTTTTACTACGCCGACGTCTTCAAGAGTTCTACCTAACTTCTGTTCCAGCTGGTTCAGCATTTCTGTTTTAATATTTAGATCTTTCATCCATTTTAATTTTAGTTTAGTGCATGGTGAGAGATATAGATCTAGTTTTTTTTTGTATTAAATTCTTTTATTGGTACATTGTAGGTATACAGCACAATTACATTTCTCATTGGGAATTGTACCTTTATATAATGCATCTTGGTTCTTATTTTTTCCCCATTCCTAGCCCTCCCTTCACCCCCTCCACCCTTCCTTATTTACAAAGACTTTATTTCCATTTTTTCCATTTCTCATCATTTTTTCCTTTCCCTTCTTTCCTTTCCCTTGTGCCTCCCACTACCCCTACCCCTTTGGACCTTTTCTTCCTATTTTACATTATCGATTATTCATTCTAATAATTGGTACATTTTAGGTATACAATATAATGACATTCATCATTGGAAATTTGCACCTTTACATAGTCTCTCTTGGTTCTTATTTTTCATCCTTGCCCAGCCCTCCCTTCAACCCCTCCAGTCCTCCCTATTTACAAAGATTTTGTTCCTATTTTTCCATTAGGTCTAGTTTTAATATTTGGCAAGTTGAAACCCAATGTTTCCAGCACCATTTATTTATTTTTTCCCATTAAGTTTATTGGTACATTTTAGGCATAAAATACAGTTACATTCATCACTGGGATCTTGTACCTTTACATGATGTATCTTGGTTCTTATTTTTTTCCCCTTCCCCTGCCCTCCCTTCACCCCTTCCACCCTTTCTTATTTGCAAAGACTTTGTTTCAATTTTTTTCCTTTTCTCATATTTTTTCTTTTCCCTTCTTTCCTTTCCCCTACCCCTCCCACTTCCCCTACTCCTTTAGACCTTTTCTTTCTATTATGCAATATCAATTATACATTTTTAAAATTACAATATCAAAATTTAGAGGACATTACCACAGATTTTACAGAATTTAAAGCGATATAGAAAGCATATTACAAAAATCTTTTTTGAAGTAAATTTGACAACTTCTAAGAAGTATCTTGGAAGACTAATGAAACTGACTTTGGAGGAAATATAAAATTTGAATAGCATCTATTAAAGAAAGTATATTCCTAGCTTGAAAACCTACCTATATGACAACAACAGGCTCATAAACATTTTAACTGATGAATTATATCAAACATTTAAAGCAGAAAAAAGGAGGAACACTTCTCCCCTCATTTTAGGAAATCAACATTGTGCTAATACTAAAACTGGATAAAGATAATAGAAGAAAAAAATATGAACATAGGTAAAAATTTGTTTAACAAAACAAACTATTAGAAGTCAGATCTGGAAGTATGTACTAAGTGGTTTTATTATAGGGATGACAGTGTTGGTTCAGCATTGGAAGATCCACCCCCATAAGTCATCATTTAAACAGAGGAAAGGAAAAAGCCATATGATCCTGTCAGTAGTTGCAGAAAAAGTATTGGACTAAATTCTACAGCTGTTTATGATAAAATCTATCTGGAGACTAGAAGTAGAACAGAACCTTCTCAAAAGATAAGCCATGTACTCCATACTTCCAGCAAAAACACCTTATATGAATGGAAAAGATACAATGCTTTCTCCCTAAGGTGGGGAACAAGGGCAGATATGCCTACTCTTAATCCATCCATTAAACTTTGAAACATAGGCCCAAACCAAAATAGTCTGGCAATAAAAAGAAACAATTAGCATAGGATTGGCAAAGTAGAAGTAAAATCTTTATATGTAGATGAAATGACCATCTACAGAGAAAATACTAAGAAATCTCTAGCAACCCCTAGAACTTGTACTTGAATCTAGCAGGATTAGAAAACACAAGGTATATATAAAAATTCAAGTCTAAGTATACTTGCTATAAATGAAAAATTGGATATTGAAATTTAAAAGTTATGTAAGAGTACAAAGGAAGAAAAGGTCCAAAGGGGTAGGGGTAGTAGGATGGGCAGGGGAAAGGAAAGAAGGGAAAGGAAAAATGCTTAGAAATGGAAAAATGGAAATAAAGTCTTTGTAAATAGGGAAGGGTGGAGGGGGTGAAGGGAGGGCTAGGAATGGGGAAAAAATAAGAACCAAGATGCATTATGTAAAGGCACAATTCCCAATGAGAAATGTAATTGTGTTGTATACCTACAATGTACCAATAAAAGAATTTAATAAAGTGCAAAAAAAAAAAAAAAAAGAGTACAAAGGACCTAGAAAAGTAAAAAGAAAAAAAAAGGTAAAAAAACAGTGTTGGAAGACATTTGTTACCTAATTTTAAGACTTCCTCTAAAGCTACAGTAATCAAGGCAGTGTTGGTATAAGGAAAGACATATAGATCATTGGAATAAAATAGAGAATCTAGAAATAGAACCACACATATATAGTCCACTGAGTTTTGAAAGATTATTTAACATTAACATTTTATAGAACATAAGCTCAACTCAAGAGTAGAGGAAAAGATAGTGTTTTCAGCAAATGGTAATAGAACACCTGATATCCATATATAAAAAATTAACCTCAACCCTTTATTTCCATACATAAAAATAACTTGAAAGGATCTATGAACCTAAATATGAAAGACTAAAACTGTAAAACTTTAAGAAGAAATTATAAGGGAAAATGTTCATGAATTTAGGTTAGGCAAGAATTTCTAGGATACAAAAAACATGATGTATAGAAAATAATTGATAAAAGAGATTTCATCAAAATTTTGAACTTTAAATGACATTGTTAAGAAAATGAAAAGTAGTCCTTAAACAGACCATATTTATAATACATATAACCTATGACCAGAATATATAAAGAACTCTTACAGCTCATTAATAGACAAGCCAATTAAAAAGTACACACAAGAAGATGATAAATAGCCAGTACAGCACAAGAAAAGGTATGCAACGCTAGAGTCAGAAAAATACTAATCAGTACAATAACAAGATCATATTATACACTCATTAGGGAGATGAAGTCAAAAGTTTTAAAAGAACTTCTAATGTCAGCTTAGGTGTGAACAAGTTAGAACTTTCTATTTTTTTTTGGTATTGGGGATTGAACTCAGGACTTTGTGCTTGCAAGGCAGGTGCTGGAACCACTGAGCTAAATCCCTGACCCTAGAAATTTCTAATACTGTTAATGTGAATGTAAAATGATAAAACCATTTTGGAAAACAATATAGAAATTTCTCGTATTACTATTAAGAACCAACAATTCTGTTCTTAAGTTTTTACTTAAAAGAAATGAAAACACATGTTCACAATAGATTTGTACATACAAGTTGACTATCCCTTATCTGAAATTCTTGAGACCAGAAGTGTTTTGGATTTTGGTTTGAAATCTACTTGATCTGCAAAGAGGATAGCTACTCCTGCTTTTTTTCGGGTTTCTGTTGCATAGAGTATTGTTTTTCACCCTTTAACTTTCAGTCTATGAGTTTCTTTTTGAATTAAGTGTGTTTCTTCCATGCAGCATATTGTTGGATTTTGCTTCTTGACCCATTCTGCCAGTCTATTTCTTTTGACTGGTGAATTGAGACTATTAGCATTGATGGTTATAACTGGTAGGTATTGACTTATCATTGTCATGACTTTTTCTTTTTGTTGGATTCTCCCTCTGTGTTTAATTTCTTGTCACGCCTGACTTATTCATTCTGCTGGGCTTCCTGGGGTTGTGATCCTCATTGTCTTTTCCTAGGGTATTGTCTAAAATTTTTTGGAGTACTGGTTTGGTATTCATGAAGTTCCTAAGGTGCTCTTTGTCATGAAAGTATCTTATTTCTCCATCAATTTTGAAAGATAATTTTGCAGGGTACATCAATGTGGGTTGGAGGCTGTTTTCCTTTAGGGCTTGGAATACATCACTCCAAGCTCCTCTTGCCTTGAGGGTTTGCATTGAGAAGTCTGCTGTAATTCTGATGGGCTTTCCTTTGTATGTGATTTGTTTCTTTTCTCTAACTGCTTGTAGAACTTTGTTCTTCTGTTGAGTTTCTGGAATCTTAACAATGATATGTCTATGTGTAGATTTTGTTTGATCAAGGCTTTTTGGAGTCCTATATGACTCACTTATCTGTATGTCAAGTTCTTTTTTAAAAAAAAATTATTTATTTATTTATTTATTTATTTATTTATTTATTTGTATGTCAAGTTCTTTTCCTCTGCTTGGGAAGTTTTCTGCCATCACTTCTGTGAACAGTTTTTTTTTTAAATGTCATCTATACTCTCTCCTGTTTCTTTATTGACTCCAATCAGTCTTATGTTATTCTTGTTTGCATTGTCTAGCAGCTGCTGGATTGATTTCTCATGGTCCTTTACAATTTTACAGCAATTTTTCTTTTCCTGGTCACTAATTACAGTCTTATCTTCTATATCTGAAATTCTGTCCTCACATTGGCTCATTCTGCTGCATAAGCTTTCAATGGAGTTTTTAATCTCCTGGAAATCTGTTTGTGTCCTTTCTAGATTTATTAATCATGTCTTGCACTATGGGCACAATCTCTGCTGTTATCTGAGAAGTTATTTCTGATTTCATTTTTTCCAGATCCTCTTTTGTTGCCAATTTAGGGAGTCCAGGTGGTGGAGTATCAGATTTTTCCATCTCATTGCCCTTTGGGGTTGCTTTAGGTGATCTGGAAGTCTGTTTGTCCTTAAGTGGATCTGCTAGTTCTGATAGTTGATTAATTTTCAATTTAATTGTATCATACTTGTTCTCTGCTTCTTTTTTCAGAGTTTTAAAATGCTCCAAATTTTCTTTTTGTTGTTCCATCTGTTTCTCATTCATTTTCATTTTAATTTTATTGTCATGAGCTTCATCTTCCAAGGTTCCAATATCTACAGATTTGTGTTCTTCTATATTCTCAAGTTCTCGAATTTCAGAAATATTTTTTCTTATTTTCATCTTTAACTCTTTATAATGTAGTTGGAACCTTTTAAGAGGTTCTTCATTTTGCTTAAAATTCTTTTCACGGGCAGAGAAATGTTGCTTAAGATTTACTAACTGGGTTTTCTTATTTTCAACTTCATTCTCCAAGTTGCTTATTTCAGAATCCAAATCTCTGCTTAGGATCCAAGGTCTTGTATTTTCTGATAAATAATAATGTCCTGCAAAAACCTGATCACTATCAGCGGTAAAAGCTTCTGTACAATTTTTGGGTGGCTGCTGGGACTGCATTACTGCATGAGCTACAGCATTACTCTTGATTAGCAGCACAGTCTCTATGTTTCTCATGTCAATCAGGCTATTTGCAACAACTGCATTGTCTATTTCTAATGCTGTCAGAACTGTTGGAAACTCTGGATGATGAACAGCTCTGTGTCTTACATCATATAACTCATTCTGAAATTCAGAAACTATTATCTGTGAGGTCCCAGGAGAATAAAATCTTTTCATTAATGCCTGAAGGACTCTTTCATAAGCATGATTATGGCAGCAGTAGGCTTAAAGAAGTCCTTTCAAGGGGCCGGGGATTTAGCTCAGTGGTTCTGGTGCCTGCCTCACAAGCCCAAGGTCCCAAGTTCGATCCCCAGTACCAAAAAAAGTGTCATTTCAATCCACTTTGTTTTGGGCTGGGGATTTAGCTCAGTAGTTCCATCGCCTGTCTCGAAAGCGCAAGGTCCTGAGTTTGATCCCTGGTACCAAAAAAGAAAAAAAAAAAAGAAGTCCTTTCAAGCAGGATTCAACAGCCAAGGCAAACTTGGGGTCCTGAAGATGCATGCAAGCTCCTAAAGGGCTTACAGGTTTATGGGTAAAATATCCCCATCGGTAAGCATCATCTGTTGCTTCCAGAAGAGCTGGAACATGAGGACCAAACTGTTTTAGTCGATCAGTTTTACTATCTTTTAATTCTTTCAGTTGCCTCTTATTATAGTTCAGTGCGTGCTTCACATCTAATTCTTCTCTCCTAATACAGGCATATTCTTCTCTGCCCTTTTCTATGGCCTGCTGAAATGGCTCCATCTCTTGATTGACTGAATTCTCTTGGTTCTGAAAGGCCTTTAATCTCTCTTTTAACCAATATATATTTTTTGCCTTTCCAACCATTCTGTCTCCAAAAATTGATCAGCACTTTTTTAAAGTTCCTCAATTCTTTTACAAAGCTGCTCGCCATCTTTCTTTAATGCTTTATATTCATTTAGGGAACAGTTATATAAAACCTCAGCTTCATTATAGTCCTTTTTCTTAGCAGTGACACCTGCTTTTAATGCCTTACATTCTAGTGCTCGTGCATTTGTCTCTTGACTAATCTTTCCAGTTTATCCTGAATATTCTTGTATTTTTTTCTGCTTCATTAAGCCTCGGGAAGTCTCCGCTGCCACAGCGACCGGGGCAGGGAGCCCAGGGTCCAATTCAGGACCGTCCACGCATGTGCCCCGCCCCCTCGCGCTCCCTGTGAGCTGTCTTTCCATTTTCTGATATCATTTTCAAACTCTCTTTTCAGAGTGCTATAGTTTTCAGGGAAGAAGTCTTTGATTTCTTTTGTTAGGTTGATTCCTAGGTATTTCATTTTTTTGGATGCTATTGTGAAAGGAATTGTTTGCCCTATTTCTCAGTGAGTCTGTTGTTCGTATAGAGAAAAGCTATTGATTTTTGTGTGTTGACCTTGTATCCAGCTACTCTACTGTATTTGGTTATTAAGTCTAGAAGACTTTTGGTGGAGTTCTTGGGGTCTCCTATATAAAGTATCATGTCATCTACAAATAATGACAATTTGATTTCTTCATTTCCTATCTTTATTCCTTTTATTTCTTTCTCTTGTCTAACTGCTGTGGCTAATGTTTCCAAAACTATACTGAACAGGAGTGGTGATAGCGGACATACTTGTCTTTTTCCTGATTTTAGTGTAAAGGATTTCAGTTTTTGACCATTTAGTATGATATTGGCTGTTGGTTTTTCATAGATGGCTTTTATCAGATTGAGGTAGAGACAGTCTATTCCAATTTTTTGTAGGGTTTTTATCATAAATGCATGTTGGATTTTGTCAAATGCTTTTTCTACTTCTATTGAGATGACCATATGGTTTTTGTCCTTGGCTCTATCGATACAGTGTATTACATTGATTGATTTGCGTATGTTGAACCATCCCTGAATCTCTGGGATGAATTCCGCTTGGTCAGGGTGTATGATCTTCTTGATGATCTTTTGCATTCTATTTGCCAGTATCTTATTAAGGATTTTTGCATCTATGTTCATTAATGAGATTGGCCTATAGTGCTCTTTTTCGACTGGGTCTTTCTCTGCTTCGGGGATCAAGGTGATGCTTGCTTCTAGGAATGAACTCAGGAGTATTGCTTCCGTTTCAATTTCGTTGAAGTGTTTAAACAGTAGTGGCAATAGTTCCTCTCTAAATGTCTTGTAGAATTCAGCACTGAAGCCATCAGGACCCGGGCTTTTCTTTGTTGGTAAGTTTTTAATTACATTTTTAATTTCATTGGTTGATATTGGGTTGTTCAGAATTTTTAGGTCTTCTTCGTTCAACTTTGGTAATTCATACATATCTAGGCATCTGTCCATTTCTTCTGTTTTCCATCTTATTGGCATATAGGTTCTCAAAATAGGTATTGATGATCCTCTGGATTTCTGCTGGGTCCATGGTAATCTCACCCTTTTCATTTTTAATTGCATGGATTTGGGCCTTTTCTTTCCTTTTTCTGATAAGGTTGGCTAAGGGTTTGTCAATTTTGTTTATTATTTTGAAGAATCAACTCTTTGGTTCATTGATTTTTTTGTATTATTCTCTTTTTCTCTATTGCATTGGTTTCTGCTCTGATCTTTACAATTTCTTCCCTTGTGTGAACTTTGGATTCGTCCTGCTCTTCTTTTTCTAGAAGTTTGAGGTTCAACATTAGGTTATTTGAGCTTGCTCTGTTTTCCTAATATGAGTATTCACTGCTACAAATTTCCCTCATAAGAATGCTTTCATTGTGTCCCATAAATTCCAATATGTTGTACTGGCATTGTCATTTAATTGTAGAATTTGTCTGATTTCTTGTTTAATTTCCTCTGTGACCCATTGGTTGTTTAGGAGTGTGTTTAGGAGTGTGTAATTTCCATGTGTTTATGAAATTCTTGTGGTTTCCTTTGCCATTGATCTCCAATTCCTTTTTTTTTTTTACCAGTTTAATATATATATTTATTGATACATTTTAGGTATAAAATCCATTTACATTTATCATTGGCTGTTTGTACTAGAACATGATGAATCTTAGTTTTTATTTTTCTCCCATTATCTGTGCACCCTTCACCCCCTCCACCCTTCCCTATTTACACAGAGTTTGATTCCATTTTTTTTCTCATAATTTTTTCTTTTCCTTTCCCCTTTCCCTTCCACCATCCCCAAACTCTTGGACCTTTTCTTATTTCAAATTATCAATTATTCATTTTAATCATTTTCATCCTTATTTACACTTTCAATTTCCCACACTAGAGAAGCTATTTGGTATTTACACATGTGTGTTCTATTTATTTCACTTAGAGTATGGCCTCAATATGCATCCATTTAGTTATAAATGTCTCTAGTTTCTCATTCTTTATGGCTGAGTAGTACTCCATTTTATAAAAAACCACATCTTCTTTATCCTTCCAAGCTTTAGCTATTATAAACTGTGCCACTATAAACATAGGTGCATATATATCGCTGTGGTATGATTCTTTTAATTCTTTGGGGAAGATACCCAGTAGGGGAATAGCTGGGTCAAATGGGACCTGTAGTCTTAGTTCTTTGAGGTATCTCCATACTGATTTCCACAGTGGTTGCACCAATCTACATTCCCACCAATAATGGAGAAGGGTTCCTTTCTCTCCACACCCCTGCCAGCATTTGTTATTGGTTGATTTCTTGATAGCAGCCATTCTTTGTGGGGTGAGGTGGAATCTCAGTGTTGCTTTCATCTGCATCTCTCAAAAGACTAGCTATGTTGAACATTTTTTCATATATTTATTTGCTGTTTTTACTTCTTTGAGAAATGTCTGTTCATTTTGGATGCCCATTTTTGAACTGGGTCTTTGAATTTGGGGGGGGGTCTGATTTTTTTCAGTTGTTTATATATTCTTGTTAGTAGACCTTTGTCTGAGCTACAGCTGCTAAATATTTCTTCCCACATTGTAGGTTGTCTCTTAGCTCTGTTGGTAGTTTCTCTTGCAGTGCAGAAGCTTTTTAATATGATGAGATCCCAGTTGTTGATTTTTTGTGCTAGCTCCCATAAATTTGAAGATTTGTTCATAAAGTCTTTTCCTATGCCAATGTCATCAAGAGTTCTACCTAACTTATCTTCCACCAAGTTTAGTGTTTCTGCCTTAATATTTAGATCTTTAATCCACTTTGATCTTAGTTTAGTGCACGGTGATAGGTATGAGTCTAGTTTTAGTCTGACAGGTTGAAATCCAGTTTTTCCAACACCATTTATTAAATAGGCTATCTTTCCTCCTGTGAGGGTGGTTGGCTCCTTTGTCAAAGGTGAGGTGGCTGAGTATGTCTGGAGTTGTTTCTGCATCTTCTAATCTATTCCACTGATCTTCAGGTCTGTTTGTTTGCCAGTACCATGCTGTTTTTATCACAGTAGCTTTGTAGTATAGTTTCAAGTTGGAGATTGTGATATTGCCAGCCATGTCTCTATTGCCTAGAATTGCTTTTGCTATTCTAGGTTTCTTCTGCTTCCAAATGAATTTTGGGATTGTTTTCTCTAGTTCTGTGAAGTATATTGTTTGAATTTCAATTGGCATTGCATTGATTCTATATAGTAGTTTTGGAAGTATGGCCATTTTCACTATATTGATCCTTCCTACCCAGGAACAAGGGATATCTTTCCATTTTCTTATATTCTCTTCAATGTCCTTCTTCAGAGTGCTGTAGTTTTCAGTGTAGAGGTCTTTGGCTTCCTTTGTTAGGTTGATTCCTAGATATTTCATTTTTTTAAATGCTATTGTAAAAGGAATCATTTCCCTAATTTCTCTCTCAATGGGTGTGCTATTTGTGTATGAGAAGGCTATTGTTTTTTGAGTGTTGACCTTGTATCCAGCTACTCTACTGAATCTGTCAATTAGGTCTTTGACTGAGTTTATTGGATCTTCTATGTAAAATATCATATCATCAGCAAATAATGACAGTTTCACTTCTTCCTTTCCTGTCTTTATTCCTTTTATTTCTTTCTCTTTTCTAATTGCTGTGGCTGTTTCCAGAACAATATTGAACAGAAGTGGTGATAGTGGGCATCCTTGTCTTGTTCCTGATTTTAGGGTGAAAGTTTTCAGGTTTTGACCATTTAGTATGACGTTGGCTGTTGGTTTTTCATAGGTAGCCTTAATCAGGTTGAGATAAAGACTTCCTATTCTAATTTTCTGTAGCATTTTTATCATGAATGGGTGTTGGATTTTGTCAAATGTTTTTTCTGCATCTATTGAGATGTTCATGTGGTTTTTGTCCTTGACTCTGTTAATGTAGTGTATTACATTTATTGATTTACAGATGTTGAACCATCCTTGCATCCCTGGGATAAATCTGACTTGGTCAGGGTGTATGATCTTCTTGATGACACTCTGTATTCTGTTTGCCAGTATCTCATTGAGGATTTTTGCATCTATGTTCATTAGGGAGATTGGTCTCTAGTTCTCTTTTTGGGTGGTCTTTCCCTGGTTTTGGAATCAAAGTAACACTTGCTTCCAGGAATGAATTTGGAAGCCTTGCTTCCCTTTCATTTCCTTGATGAGTTTAAAGAGTAATGGTGATAGTTCTTCTTTAAATGTCTTGTAGAATTCAGGAGTGAAGCCATCAGGACCTGGGGTTTTCTTTGTTGGTAAGTTTTTTATTACATTTTCAATTTCACTCATTGTTATTAGGGTGTTTAGAATTTTTATATCTTCATTTAATTTTGACAATTTGTATGTATCTAGGAATCTGTCCATTTCTTTTGTGTTTTCCATTTTATTAGAGTACAGGTTCTCAAAGTAGGTATTAATGCTTCTCTGGATTTCTGCTGGATTTGTTGTGGCTTCACCTTTTTCATTCTTAGTTGCATGGATTTGAGCCTTTTCTTTCCTTTTTTTGATATGGTTGGCTAAAGGTTTATTGATTTTATTTATTATTTCAAAAAACCAACTCTTTGATTCATTGATTTTTTTTGGTATCATTCTCTTAGTCTCCATTGCATTGATTTCCACTCAGATCTTTATAGTTTTCTTTCTTGTATGAGCTTTGGGTTTGTTATGCTCTTCTTTTTCTAGGAGCTTGAGGTTCTGCATTAAGTTATTTAACTGAGTTCTCTCTGTTGTCCTAATATGGGTGTTCACTGCTATGAATTTCCAGTGTAGAACTGCTTTCATTGTGTCCCACAGATTCCTGTATGTTGTACTGGCATTATCATTTACTTGTAGAAACTGTCTAATTTCTTCTTTAATTTCCTCGGTGACCCATTGGTTGTTCAGGGGGGTGTTGTTCAATTTCCATGTGTTTGTGGGAGTTTTGCAGTTTCTTATGTTATTGATCTCCAATTGTATTGCACTATGGTCTGATAACTGCAATTACTTTGCATTTACTTAAATATATTTTGTGAGCAAGTATGTGGTCTATTTTGGAGAACAAACTGTGTGCAGCTGAAAAGAATGTGTATTCTGATTTTGTGGGGTGGAACACTCTGTAAACATGTGTTAAATCCATTTGTTCAAGAGTTTGGTTGAGTTCTAGTATTTCATTATTTTTTTTTGTCTAGTTGATCTATCTATTTGTGTCAGTGGGGTATCGCAGTCCCTCACTACTGTAGTATTAGTGCTTTTTTGATTTTTCAAGTCTGTTAATATTTGTTTTATATAGTCGGGTGCACTAATATTTGGTGCATATATATTTATAATTGTCATCTCTTCCTCTTGGATGTTCCCTTTCCAAAAGTGTAGTGGTATTCTTTGTCTCTCTTAATTAGTGTTGATTTGAAATCCATTTTATCTGCAAATAGGATAGCTACTACTGCTTTTTTTTGGTTCCTGTCACGTGGAGTATTGTTTTCACCCTTTAACTTTCAGTCTATGAGTTTCTTTTTCAATTAAGTGTGTTTCTTATATGCAGCATATTGTTGGATCTTGCTTTTTGACCCATTGTGCCAGTCTATTTCTTTTGATTGGTGAACTGAGACCATTAACATTGATGGTTATAACTGATATGTATTGACTTATCCTTGTCATGACCTTTTCCTGTTCTTGGATTCTCCATTTTTAGATTTAATTTCTTGTCTTGCCTGATGGTTTCCTTCTTTTGGGCTTTGTGGGGGTGTGACCCTCATTGTCTTTTCTTAGAATATTGTTTAAAAGTTTTTTGAGTGCTTGTTTGGTATTCATGAAATTCCTCCAGTGTTTTTTGTCCTGAAAGTATCTTATTTCTCCATCAACTTTTTTTTTTTGTACCGGGGATCAAACTCGGGTCCTTGCACTTGTGCAGCAGGTGATGAAACCACTAAGCTAAATCCCCAGCTATCCCTCAATTTTGAAAGATAGTTTTGCAGGGTACATCAATCTGGGTTGGAGGTTGTCTTCTCTTAGGGCTTCAAATACTTCACTCCAGGCTCTTCTTGACTTGAGGATTGTGTTGAGAAGTCTGCTGTGATTCTGATGGGCTTTCCTTTGTATGTGATTTGTTTCTTTTCCCTAACTGCTTGTAGTATTTTGTCCTTCTGTTGGTGCAGGTGTTTGAGTTTCAGAGTGTTCCATCTCATTGCCCCTTGGGGTTTTCTTTGGTGATCTGGAAGCCTGGTTTTGAGTCTTGTTTAAGTGTTTTCTCATTTCAACTGTTGCAGTCTGCTGCACCTTTATTTTGGTGACTCTTTACTCTGCCAGTGGGGTTCAATTCTCACCAAGCCTCAGAGAGGCCTTCTCTCTGGTGCTCACCACTGTGCTAATTCCTGGGTTCAAAATGATTGACTGCCTTCTGGATCTCTGTGCTGGGCTGTTGTCTGGGTGGGATTCTGGCTGAGTCCTGCATGCACTTAGCGATGGTATCTGGGCAGGCTTCTGGTTGGGGCCTCAGCATACTTAATGATGGTATCTGGTGTACCTGAGTTTTTGATATTGCCTTGAGATAATCCAAGTACAGTCCAGCTAGGATGAGGTCACTGTGGTCCTAAACCAAAATTTGCCCCTCTTTCTAAGCCAAATATTGGGGAATCTAATTCATTTTGCTTGTTTCTAGCTCCACACTTCCAACAGTAATCCCAGAATTGATTGTAGTGTGTACAGTTGTGAACATGTCTGCCTCTTTCTCTTTGATCTCATAGCACCCTGGCGCCAGTCCTTCTAAACAAGGACTGAATTTTCCAGAACATACTTGGACCAATCTTCACTGCTCTTAAATCAGCTGTTGCTTTTAAATTCATTTTTATTGCAAATTAAATTGTATTTATTGTGTAAATGAATGAGTTTTATTGTGACATTTCCATACATGCATATATCATGATTTGATCATGTATAGGCATACTAGGAATCCAGATTTACTTTCATAGCTTTTCTGTGATCTTGGACAAGTCCATTCACATCTCTGAGTTTTAGTTTACTCATCCACAAAACAGAAATAACTTTAATGAGTGTTATCTGTCTGTGTATTCAGACCTATACTTTCCTCTCCTGCATTCTTCACAGGGCCTCTGCAGGCTGAATTATATGAATGAGAATCTTCATTGGCTTCTAATTGGAAAACATTATAATGACTAATAAAGACATTGAATTATCTCACATGAAAATAAGTTAAAAGATGGACAGTCTTGTGCTCATGAAATATCTTTGATGATCGAAGACATCAGTCTCCACCCATTTTTTTCTATTTTCCAGTTCTAATGTCTTGAAAGCAGCTGAAGAATCTTCTGACATCTTACCTTTTTCCTAGGGCAGAGGATTTTATTACAATAAACTTAAAAAATTAATTTTATTGGTACATATATAAGATCATACATAATGATCACATTCATTATAGGGTATTTGTACCTGTACATAATATACCTTGCTTCTTTTTTCCCCCCATTCTCCTCCATTCCCTTTAATCCTTCTTCCCCTTTCCATTTACAAAACTTTCTTTCTTCCCCCTATTCCCTTACTTCCTTTCCCTTTCCCCCTCCATTGTACCCCTTCCTGTTTAAACATAGTCTTCCTTTTTCCCAATGTCTACCCTCCATTTTGCTCCTTATTTACCCTTTGGGTTTCTCACACAAGAGAAACAATGTAATATTTTAACTTGTGCATCAGATTTATTTTACTTAAAATTATGGTCTCAAGGTGCAGCCATTTACCTAAGTTTTTATAATTTACTCTTACATACTAGTCGTTAGGTATGAGACATATTTTCAGTCTAAAACAAAGGGTTTTAAAAAAGCTTATTCCCTATATATTGTATTTTTATTTTCTTTCATTCACTCTACTCTTTATTTTGAAACTCATTTTGGTGTTTGGAACCACTTCATATAACTGCTTTGTCCCTTACCACCTTTTCTCATATTTATTTCTTATGAACTATCCACTCTATTTTTGGCAACTTCCTAACAGTACTTTCTAACTTGACAATGTTATGGTTGCAAGGTCCATTATCAGTCCTAACATTTTTGCATGAATTTAATATATAAAATTTTTTTCAGTTAGGAATCCTTTCAATGATATGTACCTTTGATGGCTGTGATATTCATGACATTTTATTCACTGAAGTGCAATATTTTTTTTTTTGGTACTGGGGATTGAACTTGGGACCTTGTGCTTGCAAAGCAGGTGCTGGAACCACTGAGCTAGATCCCCAGCCCTGAAGTGCAATATATTTTCCTTGTTTCTATAAGTGATTAAATATATGTAATGCCATTTCATTTTGATATTGCTTTCTTTAGGTTTGGTTAGTTCACAGTAAGTTCATCTCTCAAATCTTGATTGCTGTAAACTGCTCATTATTAAATTTTTCCTCCTGTGCATCAGGATTTCAATTTGCCTCATTCACTTGAAGACTTTTTCTCAACTATTCCATGGTTTAAAACTTTTTACCTTCCCCAAACTCTTCTTGTGTAGCAGTTTGTGTTTGTCTCTACCATCCTGAAAAACATTTCTTAGTAGAGGTCAGGGTGGTTAGAATCTTCAATGGAATCCTTGAAATACTAAGCCATATCCAGGTTTTCAAGACCTTGGTATCCCATCTAATTTTCTGAGATCTGTTACCTCTCACATCAAATCCATTTTCTACATTTGCACCCATATTTTCACACCCCTGCATAAATATATACATCCTTGACTCCTCATTTCACATCCTCCTATGGATTCACTTTGTCATACATACTCAAGAACACAGGAAAAATTACTTCTCATTTTAAAGTGAAATAAGCAGAGTTTTAGAAATCAAACTCAGAAGTGAGAAGAGAAAAGCTCACTTACCAAGAAGGGCTTGTTGGGTTAATTATGATCTTCACAAGGTCTCACTCTTCTTGAAATATATGTGGGAAAGCACAACATGGGCCCAAGTCCCCATCAGATTTTGAGAAATATTTATACTGTAATTTAAAACATTTAGATCAGTGTGTACATAGGGCCCCCACAAGTTGGCTCCTTATTGTATTTTATCTGTGTCTTCAAATATGCCAATTGCCTTTCAACTCCTGAGGCAGCAGAAAAATCTGGAACACCAGCAACATCAACCTATAACTTTTCTGGAAGGCTTTCCTACCACAAAGGAGGCTAATAAATCCCATGTCATCTACCTCTCTTTGCTTTTTGTTTCTGTGTTACAATTTTCCAGCTATCCACACCTGGGTTCTTGTCTGAGGATACTGTAACAAGAAACCAAAAATAAATGGCTTATAACAAAAGAAATTTATTCTCTTGGTTATGGAATGTAAGGGTTCAAAATTAAGCTTTCACTGGGATCATGAACTCTATGGGTCTCTGGATAGAATCTTCCCTTGTATCTTATCATCAGGTGGTGACACTCAATCTTAGCAATCCTTGCACTGCAACTATATCACCCCATTTCTTATTTCTGACATTTTATGCCTTTCACTTCATTTCTATAGGACTTCAATCATATTGTATTCAGGCCCATACTAATGACCCCATTTAATGTGATTACATCTGCAAATATCCTATTTCAAAACGAGGCCACATTCACAGGTACAGGGATTAGGACTTCACATATCCTTTGTGGAGACACCTTTCAGTGAAGAGCACTAGTCCTGCTCTGGGTTAGAGTATGTGGATCTGAAAGTCACACATACTATATCTTGATCTGATGTTCACTGCAGGTAGAACTTCCCACTCAGCTACAATCTTCTATGTGTGTATTGAAAGCATAGTGCTATGCACAAGTCAGTACCCATGTAAGAACTTAGACTTTAGTACACATTTTGATTAAACTAAGAGATCCATAATTTTAGTATTATAATATAATATAAAATTATAGTTTGAATGTCAATAATTCATGTTTCATAGAAAATATTTGAAACTCATTTATACTCACAGTTGTTCTTTCCTTATAATAGCTAAATTTCAAATGCTCAATACTTACATGTGGCCAGAATGTGCATAGTTAGAATATGTATTAAAAAATACTAGTAGAGTATGTTTTCAGATTGAAAAATTGATCAGAAAGTGTAGATAGGTACCATGCGTAAGTGTAGATTGGTGCCACGAACCAACTACAGTGTTTCATCTATGATTAACATGTTGCATTAGTGACTCATGACACAATTGATGAGCCAATACAGATTTTTCATTTTAAGTAAAGTCCATATTTTATATTATGAGTCACACTTTCTGTGTTGTACATTGTATGGATTTTGGCAAGTGCTTATTAACATCTGTGGACCACTACTCTAGCATACATAATAGTAACAGTATTTGAATTTACCCTGTGCTCCATGGCCGTAGAAGTTTGTCCCAAATGACATTTGTCTTCAATATTTCATGCTGTAGGAAATAAAAAGTGAATTTTCACCAATTATATTATATAGGAAAAACAGGAACTTCTGGCAAAGTCCCAGGTAGTAAAACAAAACATAAATAAATGATCCTGATTTTATATAGGTAGAGACCGATCACAGCAATAGATTGATGTATAAATTCAACACAGATACATGAAAATAGTAGTTGGAAAGAAGAGGAAATTTCAGAAAGTAAATATGAAACTTCACTTCATTATTGACATTGAGCTGCTGATTTGGAATGTCCAGATTCAGCATGATTATTGATAACCCCAGACAGTGGGAATGCATACATTGTGAGGACTTCTACATATAGGGTTGGTATGGAAACCTCCATGGTCCATAAAAGAAATATTCAGTAGCTGCTTTGAACCTGCCTATGTGAGGCCTTTCCTCCCTCTTTACTTTGGGGAATATGGTTCCCTAGTGGTTCTGGCTGAGCCATGACTGGCAATGGAATGTTTCCTTTTTAAAAAATATATATATTTATTGGTACATTTTAGGTATAAAATACATTTACATTTATCATTGGGTGTTTGTACCAGAGCATGATGTATCTTGGTTTTTATTTTTTCTCCCATTACCTGTCCACCCTTCACCCCCTCCACCCTTCCCTATTTACAGAATTTGATTCCATTTTTTTTCCTCATAATGTTTTCTTTCCCTTCTTCCCTTTCCCCTTTCCCTTCCACCATCCCCAAACCCTTGGACCTTTTCTTATTTCAAATTATCAATTATTCATTTTAACCATTTAATGGAATGTTTCTTATCTTTCTTCTTACACCTAACATGGTGCCCTCAACTGCAATCTATTTACATCAATTCAATAACTCTGAGGGAAATTAATTCTGACACAGGCTTGGAACCAAAATCTGAACAAAGGAAATGAACCCCAGGGGTCTTGCTATTTATGGACTGGGATGAAATCATTGCACCTGGGGCTGGAGAAGATGATCTTCGAACATATTTTGCAACTTGTGTTTTTCACCTCGATGCTGAAGCTCAGATTCAGAGCTTCAGGGCAGAAAGTACACTAGATTCCTCCATGAGAGTGAAAGGAGTTGGGAAGAATCAGATCAATCACTCCAGTCAATAACAAAATCACACTCACACATAGGTACAAGCACATGATATATGTACATACCTGCCCAACACTTGAAATTTCAACTTTTTCCATTCTTAGGATGTTGCAGAGAGACCCATGACGTTCGATTTTTTTTTGTATTAAATTCTTTTATTGGTACATTGTAGGTATACAGCACAATTACATTTCTCATTGGGAATTGTACCTTTATATAATGCATCTTGGTTCTTATTTTTTCCCCATTCCTAGCCCTCCCTTCATGCCCTCCATCCTTCCTTATTTACAAAGACTTTATTTCCATTTTTTCCATTTCTCATCATTTTTTCCTTTCCCTTCTTTCCTTTCCCCTGCCCCTCCCACTACCCCTACCCCTGTGGACCTTTTCTTCCTATTTTACATTATCGATTATTCATTCTAATAATTGGTACATTTTAGGTATACAATATAATGACATTCATCATTGGAAATTTGCACCTTTACATAGTCTCTCTTGGTTCTTATTTTTCACCCTTGCCCAGCCCTCCCTTCAACCCCTCCAGTCCTCCCTATTTGCAAAGATTTTGTTCCTATTTTTCCATTTTCTCACACCAATCCCATTCCCTTCTATCCTTTCCCTTAGCCCTCCCACTTCCTTCCCCTTTGCCCCTTTTCTTCCTATTTCACATGATCTATTATACATTTAGTCCTTATTTACACTTTCAGTTTCTCACACCAGAGAAACTATTCAGTATTTACACATGTGTGTCCTATTTATTTCACTTAACAGTATTGCCTCAATGTGCATCCACTTAGCTATAAATGTCTCTAATTTCTCATTTTTTATGGCTGAGTAGTACTCCATTTTATAAAAAAACCACATTTTCTTTATCCAGTCTCCAGTTGATGGGCATTTGGGCTGTTTCCAAGTTTTAGCTATTACAAACTGTGCTGCTATGAACATGGGTGCACATATATCACTGTGGTATGATTCTTTTAATTCTTTGGGGGAAGATCCTCAGCAGTGGAATAGCGGAGTCAAATGGGATTTCCAGTCCTAGTTCTTTGAGGTATCTCCATACTGATTTCCACAGTGCTTGCACCAGTCTACACTCCCACCAGCAGTGGAGCAGGGTTCCTCTTTCCCCACAGCCCTGCCAGCATTTGTTATTGGTTGATTTCATGATAGCAGCCATTCTTTCTGGAGTGAAGTGGAATCTCAGCATTGTTTTTAGTTGCATCTCTCGAATGACCAGTGATGTTGAACATTTTTTCATGTATTTATTTGCTATTTCTACTTCTTTGTGTGAGAAATGTCTGTTCATTTCAGATGCCCATTTTTTGATTGAGTCTTTAAATTTGGGAGATCTGATCTTTTTAAGTTCTTTATAGATTCGAGATAGTAGACCTTTGTCTGAGGAAGAGCAGGTGAAGATTTTTTCCCACATTGTGGATTGTCTCTTCACACTGCTGGTGATTTCTCTTGCTCTGCAGAAGCTTTTTAATAAGAAGAGATCCCATTTGTTGAATGTTTGTGCTAGTTCACGGGCAATTGAGGTTTTGTTCATAAAATCTTTTCCTACAGCGATGTCTTCAAGGGTTCTACCTAACCTCTGTTCCAACTGGTTCAGAGTTTCTGTTTTAATATTTAGATCTTTAATCCATTTTGATTTTAGTTTAGTGCATGGTGAGAGATACAGGTCTAGTTTTAATCTTTGGCAAGTTGAAGCCCAATTTTTCCAGCACCATTTATTAAAGAGGCTATCTTTCCTCCAGTGAGGGTGTTTGTTGAAGATGAGATGGCTGAGTGTGTCTGGCATTGTTTCTGCATCTTCTAATCTGTTCCACTGGTTCTCAAGCCTGTTTCTTTGCCAGTACCATGCTGTTTTTATCACAGTAGCTTTGTAGTAGAGCTGCAGGTTGGGGATTGTGATATCCCCTGCCATGTCTCTGTTACCTAGAATTGCTTTTGCAATTCTGGGTCTCTTCTTATTCCAAATGAATTTTTGGATTGTTTTCTTGAGGTCTATGAAGTATGCTGCTGGGATCTCAATTGGAATTGCATTAAATCTATATAGCAGTTTTGGAAGTATGGCCATTTTCACTATATTAATCCTTCCTACCCAGGAGCAGGGGATGTCTGTCCATTTTCTGATATCATCCTCAATCTCTCTTTTCATAGTGCCATAGTTTTCAGAGAAGAAGTCTTTCATTTCTTTCATTAGGATGATTCCTAGGTATTTCAGTTTTTTGCATGCTATTGTGAAAGGAATTCTTTGCCCTATTTCTCTCTCAGTGAGTCTGTCATTCGTGTAGAGGAAAGCTATTGATTTTTGTGTGTTGACCTTGTAACCAGCTACTTGACTGAATTTGATTATTAAGTCTAGAAGACTTTTGGTGGAATTCTTGGGATCTTCTATATAGAGTATCATGTCATCTGCAAATAATGGCAATTTGACTTCTTCATTACCTATCTTTATTCCTTTTATTTCTTTCTCTTGTCTAATTGCCATGGCTAATGTTTTCAGAACTATATTGAACAAGAGTGGTGATAGTGGACATCCTTGTCTTGTTCCTGATTTTAGTGTGAAGGATTTCAGTTTTTGACCATTTAGTATGATATTGGCTGTTGGTTTTTCATAGATGGCTTCTATCAGTTTGAGGTAGAGACCATCTATTCCATTTTTTTGTAGGGTTTTTATCATAAATGCATGTTGGAGTTTGTCAAATGCTTTTTCTATGTCTATGGAGATAATCATATGGTTTTTGTCCTTGGCTCTATTGATATAGTATATTACATTGATTGATTTTCGTATATTGAACCATCCCTGCATCCCTGGGATGAATCCCACTTGATCAGGGTGTATGATCTTCTTGATGATCTTCTGCATTCTGTTTGCCATTATCTTATTAAGGATTTTTGCATCTATGTTCATTAGTGAGATTGGCCTATAGTTCTCTTTTTCAGTTGGGTCTTTCTCTGCTTTGGGGATCAAGATGATGCTTGCTTCCAGGAATGAATTTGGGAGTATTGCTTCCCTTTCAATTTCATTGAAGAGTTTAAACAGTAGTGGCAGTAGTTCCTCTCTAAATGTCTTGTAGAATTCAGCAGTGAAGCCATCAGGGCCCGGACTTTTCTTAGTTGATAAGTTTTTAATTACGTTTTCAATTTCATTGGTTGATATTAGGTTGTTCAGAATTTTTAGGTCTTCTTCGTTCAACTTTGGTAATTCATATGTATCTAGGAATCTGTCCATTTCTTCTGTGTTGTCCATCTTATTGGCATATAGGTTCTGGAAGTAGGTATTGATGATCCTCTGGATTTCTGCTGGGTCTGTTGTAATTTCACCCTTTTCATTCCTAATTGCATGGATTTGGGCCTTTTCTTTTCTTTTTCTGACAAGGTTGGCTAAAGGTTTGTCAATTTTGTTGATTCTTTCAAAGAACCAACTCTTGGCTTCATTGATTTTTTGTATCATTCTCTTAGTCTCCATTGCATTGATTTCTCCTCTGATCTTTATAATTTTCTACCTTGTATAAGCTTTGGGGTTGTCCTGCTCTTCTTTTTCTAGAAGCTTGATGTTCAGCATCAGGTTGTTTAGTTGGGCTTCTTCTATTTTCCTAATATGCATATTCACTGCTATGAATTTCCCTCGTAAGACTGCTTTCATTGTGTCCCATAGATTCCAATATGTTGTATTGTCATTGTCATTTAGTTGAAGGAACTGTCTGATTTCTTCTTTAATTTCCTGTGTGACCCCTTGGTTATTCAGAAGTGTGTTGTTCAATTTCCACGTGTTTATGAAATTTTTTGAGTTTCTTTTGCTATGGATCTCCAATTTCATCACACTATGGTCTGATAATATACAGGGGATAACTTCAATTCCTTTGCACTTACTTAAACATGTTCTATGTGTGAGTATGTGGTCTATTTTGCAGAATGACCCGTGTGCAGCTGAGAAGAATGTGTATTCTGATTTTGTGGGGTGGAAGACTCTGTAAACATCTGTTAAGTTCATTTGTTCAAGAGTTTGATTGAGTTCTAGTATTTCATTACTTATTTTAGTCTAGTTGATCTATCTATTTGTGACAGTGGGGTGTTGAGGTTCCCCACTACAATTGTATTAGTGCTAGACCTGTATCTCTCACTATGCACTAAACTAAAATCAAAATGGATTAAAGATCTAAATATTCAAATAGAAACTCTGAACCAGTTGGAACAGAGGTTAGGTAGAACCCTTGACGACATCGCTGTAGGAAAAGATTTTATGAACAAAACCTCAGTTGCCCATGAACTAGCACAAACAATCAACAAGTGGGATCTCTTCTTATTAAAAGGCTTCTGCACAGCAAGAGAAACCACCAGCAGTGTGAAGAGACAATCCACAATGTGGGAAAAAATCTTCACCTGCTCTTCTTCAGACAAAGGTCTACTATCTCGAATCTATAAAGAACTTAAAAAGATCAGACCTCTCAAATTTAAAGACCCAATCGAAAAATGGGCATCTGAAATGAACAGACATTTCTCACACAAAGAAGTAGAAATAGCAAATAAATACATGAAAAAATGTTCAACATCACTGGTCACTCGAGAGATGCAAATGAAAACAATGCTGAGATTCCACTTCACTCCAGAAAGAATGGCTGCTACCATGAAATTAACCAATAACAAATGCTGGCAGGGCTGTGGGGAAAGAGGAACCCTGCTCCACTGCTGGTGGGAGTGTAGACTGGTGCAACCACTGTGGAAATCAGTATAGAGATACCTCCAAGAACTAGGACTGGAAATCCCATTTGACCCCGCTATTCCACTGCTGGGGATCTTCCCCAAAGAATTAAAAGAATCATACCACAGTGATATATGTGCACCCATGTTCATAGCAGCACAGTTTGTAATAGCTAAAACTTGGAAACAGCCCAAATGCCCATCAACTGGAGACTGGATAAAGAAAATGTGGTTTTTTAAAATAAAATGGAGTACTACTCAGCCATAAAAAATGAGAAATTAGAGACATTTATAGCTAAGTGGATGCACATTGAGGCAATACTGTTAAGTGAAATAAATAGGACACACATGTGTAAATACTGAATAGTTTCTCTGGTGTGAGAAACTGAAAGTGTAAATAAGGACTAAAATGTATAATAGGTAATGTGAAATAGGAAGAAAAGGGGCAAAAGGGAAGGAAGTGGGAGGGCTAGGGGAAAGGATAGAAGGGAATGGGATTGGTGTGAGAAAATGGAAAAATAGGAACAAAGTCTTTGTAAATAGGGAGGACTGGAGGGGTTGAAGGGAGGGCTGGGCAAGGGTGAAAAATAAGAACCAAGAGAGACTATGTAAAGGTGCAAATTTCCAATGTTGAATGTCATTATATTGTATACCTAAAATGTACCAATTATTAGAATGAATAATCGATAATGTAAAATAGGAAGAAAAGGTCCACAGGGGTAGGGGTAGTGGGAGGGGCAGGGGAAAGGAAAGAAGGGAAAGGAAAAATGATGAGAAATGCAAAAAATGGAAATACAGTCTTTGTAGATAGGGAAGGGTGGAGGGCATGAAGGGAGGGCTAGGAATGGGGAAAAAATAAGAACCAGGATGCATTATGTAAATGTACAATTCCCAATGAGAAATGTAATTGTGTTTTATACCTACAATGTACCAATAAAAGAATTTAATACAAAAAAAAATTACACTGACTATATAAACATGGCTTCTAGAGGGCAAGAAGGGCAGGGAATTGGAAGAATAAAATGTGGCTGGACTTGATCAGTAAAGGCTGTGCATATAATTTGATATATCACTTTGTACTTCATAAATATGTACAGTTAATACATGTACATCAAATTTATTGATGATAATGCAAATACTCTGATTTGATCATTATATACTTTATCCCATAAGTTTGTGCAATTACTGTAATATCAAAAATTTCCAAGAGAGTTTATTATAATAATGGCAACATTATTTTAATTTTTTGTTTAAAGAACACTTTGGCTTTTTTAAAGCAGATTATGTCTTTCTTTTTTATTTTTATTAGTACATATTTATAATACATAATGTTTACATAGCTTCTGGGGAATTGGTGCATGTACATAATACATCTTAACTCCTTTATTTCATCCTCATTCCCTCCCCCCCTTACAATCCATCGCTCGATCCCCTTCCTTTTTTTTTTTTTTTTTTGGAAACAAGGAAAATTGTTTAGAACACTAAAATGAGAATGTGTTATATCTGCAACAATAGTTGCAATTACTTATTAACTATAACATAATATACAACTATATAATGTAACATATAACTATCATTATAGCATATCTACAACATTCTAACCAGAAACCACAATATGTACATAAATCAGTTAGACAGAACGGAAAATAGAGAAATGACTATATATATATATATATTTCACTTATTATAAACTTTTCATTGAAAAATCAGTGTAAATAATGAATTATTCAATTATACTTATTAGAAAACAATTGGAGGGCCGGGGATTTAGCTCAGTGGTTCTGGCGCCTGCCTCGCAAGCGCAAGGTCCTGAGTTCAATCCCCGGTACCAAAAAAAGAAAGTAAAAAAAAAAAAGAAAAAAATTGGAAAATAAGAAACAGTTAATCTCATTTTTTGATACAAAGAAATTTCCAGAGTTTGTAAATAATTTCTAAAGACCAATAAAGTAGTAGAATTTCAGCACTCTGGGAGACTTGGCAGGAGGATCTCATGTTTGAGCCCAGCCAAAGCTACTTAGCAACTTAGACCCTGACTGAAAATAAAAATAAAAAAGGGCTGGGGATGTAGCTCAGTGTGAAGGCCTGGGAATGAATCACCAGTATAGAAAAAAAAGTAGATTTAACATGTTTATTTTTTAATTTTTATACTGGGAATAAATTGCAAAAAGTAATAAAGATGAAGACAAAATATTATTAGCTTTTACTCAAACTGGAAATTCATGTTCTTTTAAATATAGCATATCAAATTACATCTAAAACTGTGCTCACTTCAGCAGCACATATACTAAAATTGTATTTAAAACTAGAAGAGACATTGTTAAATATTGTTAGAATAAGATACAGCCAAGTATTTCTTTTCTTAAAGAAATAATGTGTTCTTAGGAAAAAAAAGCCCATAGTAAAATACAAAACTGTTAAAATTGTAGTTATGTAAGAATATATTATTATAATATATAAAATGTATGAAATCAACTATTAATATAACAAATGCTAATATAAAGAATGAGGAGCAGTTTTTACAAATGAAACCAAGCCATTCTTTTAAGTAACTGTGAAGAAAACTATACACTCATGCATGGTTAATGAAAAAAAGTCTCCATTAGCACACTTCTGGAGGAATGTCTGGTGGTATGTATAAAAATCATTAACATATACATGGCCATTTTACTTAAAAGAATCTACTTATGTTAATCAGAGAGGAAAGATCTATGTAGTATATTCTATCATCTGTTAGAAACCTATTTACTTTCTTAATTATACTAGCATGAAATGCAAATATCAATTACAAAATAAAGAATATACAAAAATTTGTGTAGGGGCAAAATTATGCTAGACCTACATAATATATTACAAAGTTATAAGAATTTAGATAAATATATTTTTGCACTTGGAAATTTTTAGCATACTTTTTTTTAAATTCCAGAGCAAAAGAGACAGAAAAATCTCTTTAAAATTATGTTTCTATTTTCATATAACAATGTAAAGAATATAGTCAGGGTCATTGTGTTACTTCTGTGCCCTTCAGGAATACATATCTTCTGGTGTCCCATCCACATTAAAAACTTGAAAGTATGTTTTGCAAACATGTTGTATAGCACAGTTATTCATATTAAATAGTAACACATATTTATCACCCTAAAGTATTTTGTTTCTACTTCTGTTTTAAAAGAAATTAATACATTCTAATAGTGTATAGCATCTTCAGGAAAAGCCAGACAAAACAAAATATGTGATTGCAATATGATTTTCAGGCATAAACAGGGTTTCAAGAGCACAGTTCTGGAGAGCGACACCTGCTGAGTCACATTGGTCTCTGAGTTGGTGAGAGTGGAGAGCTAAGGTAAAGAAGAATCACCGGGAGCCTAACTGCGTCCTACGAAGAGAGGAAAGTATCTCTCCAGCATAAAAAGTGCCTTGGATGGCTGGGGAGTTTGAGACAATCAAATGCTCTTTCCTGGCAAAGATTTACCCTCTAAGAAAATCTGACTTTTCCCTCAACTGAATGAGGCCTAAAATTCTGGGCATTGGGGTTCATCTTTATGTTGTTCATGTTAGAAAAAATTTGCTAAGATATCCTTAATATCTGATGATGTTTGGTGTATAAACAGTTAGTTTCCCATACTCTATGCTCCCTGAGGTGTCTAACTGCCCTGAACTACCTTGTGCTAGAACAGTTATATCAGTGTTGGCAGAATCCACCTGAACTCAATACTTTTCCATCCATTGATTCCCCTCTACCAGATCCTTGCCAATAGATTCATATTTGCCCATGCTGTGTTCAGTGTTGTGTTCCTTCTCTCTCTTTCAATACAAATTCAAATTTCATGGGTCCATATATCTGTGGCAACGTCTCATGTAATAAAATATTCCTTATCATCCTTATCAAATACAATGCTTATATTTTTAATTTATCTAATCAAAAGAGATTCAGACTAGGGTCTCTGAAAAACATCCAAATCCTGGGCTGGGGATCTAGCTCAGTGGTGCTGCCGCCCACCTCGCAACCACAAGGTCCTGAGTTCGATCCCCAGTACCAAAAAAAATCCAAATCCTGCAAGTCTGACTAACTAAGAAAACCATCAGTAGCAATCATCAGAACTAATGCGACTACATAAAAATGTTAACTGTAATGTAAAAATACACTCTGGAAAGTCATATAAAGAGAAAAATCAAGTAAACAGTGAAAATGTCAGAGAATAAAATATTTGTGTAAAGTATGGAGTATGAAAATAAGAGAAATGTATTTTATAGCACGGAAGAGGGCCTCAGTTTCTAAGACTGCTGTCACTGTTCCCAAATGTGAAAGATATCACAGATGCCCCTGTCACACTAGCATCTGATAAGGGAGCAATGCCACACTCTGCTTCCGGGGACATTTCCTCCTCTCACAGGAGCACATACAGGCTCCCACACTTCCTTGAAATATTACCTTGACTACTTATTTATCTGACCTACTTTGCACAAATGACATTAATGAAATTCATATTTTGTGGTTGTGTCCAAGTGAATCAGAATTAAACTGTAGAGTATAAAATTCTCACAGATGATATAGCCCATCCTCCTTATGGAGCTTGCAAGTACAGGATACATGGCAAACTCCTACTCCTTGCAAGGAATAAATACATACCACGTGTCTGAAAGACTAACTAAATGTCTACTGTAAGAATTCTATCAATGCAGTAAACATAAACAGCAGTGGCCTCGGTGTAAATGCATTATTATATACTGTGCGTGTTTGAAGAACCATTATCAGACTTTGTTGGAAGGAAATGTTGCTTTAGCCTCTGAGTACAAAACTTATGCCAATAGTTTGGTCACGTTTTTAGGAAGCAGCAATGATCCTATGCAATGACTCTATAAGCTGGAGGAGGTGAGTAAACAGTGGAATAAGATAGAGAACTTTCAGTTCTGAAGAGGGAAGCTGAAAGGAAGGAAAACAGAACCATCTATTTTCCATTGAATAAAGAAATATCAAAAGAAAAACATACGTTTAACTAGGACAGTTATTGGGAAAAGGAGAAGGGAAAGAGAACAACAGACACACAGAGAGATGATGTAAGCATTTACAGATAACCTGGGAATCACCAGTACTGATAAACAGAAAATCAATCAATAAATAAGTGCACTTACTGCATACGAATAAAATTCTTGTCAGGGTCATTGGTTCCTCTTTGTATGGCCAAAGTAAAAAGGGGGAATAAAGCACCAATCATCAGATCTGCATTCTTGCTTACATTCTGTTTCATTCTGAAAACACAGTCAGAATTGTAAGTGATACAAGCAAAGAGGGGAAGATGGAGGAGCAGGAAGATAAAAATCGAAAGGAGAGTCCGCTGCGGACGGGCGGGTCTGTGCACGCCCTGCCGAGGTCCCTGAGTCACGCGGGGGATGCCGAATCACCCCGCTGCAGACGCCGAATCACCCCGCTGCAGACAGGCAGGTCTGCCCACACACTGCCGAGGTCCCCAGTCGCGCGGAGCACAAGCCGAATCAGCCTGCTGCGGACAGGCGGGTCTGTGCACGCCCTACCGAGGTCCTGAGTCGTGCGGAAGATGCGGAGTCAGGCCGCTACAGATGGGCGGGTCTGTGCGCTCCCTGCCGAGGTCCTGAGTCACGCGGAGGACGCCGAGTCAGCCCGCTGCAGACGGGCAGGTCTGTGCACGCCCTGCCGAGGTCCTGAGTCGAGCGGAGGACGCCGAATCAGCCCGCTGCAGACAGGCAGGTCTGTGCACACCCTACCGAGGTCCTGAGTCACGCGGAAGACGCCGAATCAGCCCGCTGCAGACGGGCAGGTCTGTGCACGCCCTGCCGAGATCCTGAGTCACGCGGAAGACGCCGAATCACCCCACTGCAGACGGGCAGATCTGCCCACACCCTGCCGAGGTGCCCAGTCGTGCGGAACACACGCCGAGTCAGCCCGCTGCAGACAGGCAGGTCTGTGCACAGGCAGGTCTGTGCACGCTCTGCCGAGGTCCTGAGTCACGCGGAGGACACCGAATCACCCCACTGCAGACAGGCAGCCACCTGATTCCACATTACCAAGGCACAGAGGACACCAGATCACCAGACCAAGGTACTGAGTCCCACTGTTCCCAGCCCAGAGGTAGGGGCTTCTGAGCCATCGTCCAACTGCTCCTGGTCCAGAGGAAGGGGCTTCCCGGTCACCATCCCTCCCGCTGCTCCCAGCCTAGAGGAAAGGGCTTTTGGGCCACCTTCTGTCCCGCTGCTCCTGGCCCAGAGGAAGGGGTTTCCCGGCCACCATCCCTCCGGCTGCTCCCAGCCCACAAGAAAGGGCTTTTGGGTCACCATCCCTACCGCTGCTCCCGGCCCCTGTCCCACCTCACCCAGCTGAGAGGAGGTAATCCGTGCAGGTGCTAACAGCCCCCCCGCCCCAGTCGAAATGAGAAAACACATAAATAAGTCTCAAAACCAGACTTCCACATCACCTACAGCAACCCCAAAGGGAAATGAGATGGAACCCTCTGATACTCAACCACCTGGACCTACTGAACTGGCAACAAAAGGGGATCTGGAAAAAATGAAATCAGAAATAATTTCTCACATAACAGGAGAAATTGTGCCCTTAGTGCAAGACATGATTAATAAATCTAGAGAGGAGCTGAGGAACATGATGGAATCCCAACGTAAGAAACAAATGGAATCCATAAAACAGATGCAAATAGATTTCCAGGACATGAAAAACTCCACTGAAAGTCTACACAGCAGAATGAGCCAGTGTGAGGACAGAATTTCAGATATAGAAGATAAGATTGCAATTAGTGACGAGGAAAAGAAAAATTGCTTCAAAATTATAAGGGAACATGAGAAATCAATCCAGCAGCTGCTAGACGATGCAAAAAAGAATAACATAAGACTGATTGGGCTCAATGAAAAAACAGGAGAGAGTGCAGATGACATAAAAAATCTCTTCACAGAAATAATGGCAGAAAACTTCCCAACCAGGGGAAAAGAACTTGACATACAGATAAGTGAGGCATATAGGACTCCAAATAGCCTTGATCAAAAAAAATCTACACATAGGCATATAATTGTTAAGATTCCAGAAACACAACAGAAGAACAAAGTTCTCCAAGCAGTCAGAGAAAAGAAACAAATCACATACAAAGGAAAGCCCATCAGAATCACAGCAGACTTCTCAACACAAACCATCAAGGCAAGAAGAGCTTGGGGTGACATATTCCAAGCCCTAAAAGAAAACAGCCTCCAACACAGATTGATGTACCCTGCAAAACTATCTTTGAAAATTGATGGACAAATACGATACTTTCATGACAAAGAGCACCTTAGGAACTTTGTGAATACCAAACCAGCACTTCAAAGAATTTTACACAATAGCCTAGGAACAGACGTTGAGGATCACAACCCCAGGAAGCAAAGCAGAATGAACCCATCTGGCATGACAAGAAATTAAATGTAAAGGGGGAGAACCCAACAAAAAGAAAAAGTCATGGCAATGACAAGTCAATACATTTCAGTTATAACCATCAACGTTATTGGTCTCAATTCACCAATCAAAAGAAATAGACTGGCAGAATGGGTCAAGAAGCAAAATCCAACAATATGCTGCATACAAGAAACACACTTAATTCAAAAGGAAACTCATAGACTGAAAGTTAAAGGGTGGAAAACAATACTGCATGCTACAGGAACCCGAAAAAAAGCAGGAGTAGCTATCCTCTTTGCAGATCAAGTAGATTTCAAACCAACACTAATTAGGAGAGATGAAGAAGGACACTACATCTTTGTAAAGGGAAGAATCCAAGAGGAAGAGATGACAATCATAAATATCTATGAACCAAACACTAGTGCACCCAACTATATAAAACAAATACTAACGGACATTGAAAGCCATATATGCACTAATACAATTGTAGTGGGGGACCTCAACACCCCACTGTCACAAATAGATAGATCAACTAGACTAAAAATAAGTACTGAAATACTAGAACTCAATCGAACTCTTGAACAAATGAACTTAATAGATGTTTACAGAGTCTTCCACCCCACAAAATCAGAATACACATTCTTCTCAGCTGCACATGGGTCATTCTCCAAAATAGACCACATACTCACACATAGAACATGTTTAAGTAAGTGCAAAGGAATTGAAGTTATCCCCTGTATACTATGAGACCATACTGCAATGAAATTGGAGATCCATAGCAAAAGAAACTCAAAAAATTTCATAAACACGTGGAAATTGAACAACACACTTCTGAATAACCAAGGGGTCACACAGGAAATTAAAGAAGAAATCAGACAGTTCCTTCAACTAAATGACAATGACAATACAACATATCGGAATCTATGGGACACAATGAAAGCAGTCTTATGAGGGAAATTCATAGCAGTGAATATGCATATTAGGAAAATAGAAGAAGCCCAACTAAACAACCTGATGCTGAACATCAAGCTTCTAGAAAAAGAAGAGCAGGACAACCCCAAAGCTTATACAAGGTAGAAAATTATAAAGATCAGAGGAGAAATCAATGCAATGGAGACTAAGAGAATGATACAAAAAATCAATGAAGCCAAGAGTTGGTTCTTTGAAAGAATCAACAAAATTGACAAACCTTTAGCCAACCTTGTCAGAAAAAGAAAAGAAAAGGCCCAAATCCATGCAATTAGGAATGAAAAGGGTGAAATTACAACAGACCCAGCAGAAATCCAGAGGATCATCAATACCTACTTCCAGAACCTATATGCCAATAAGATGGACAACACAGAAGAAATGGACAGATTCCTAGATACATATGAATTACCAAAGTTGAACGAAGAAGACCTAAAAATTCTGAACAACCTAATATCAACCAATGAAATTGAAAACGTAATTAAAAACTTATCAACTAAGAAAAGTCCGGGCCCTGATGGCTTCACTGCTGAATTCTACAAGACATTTAGAGAGGAACTACTGCCACTACTGTTTAAACTCTTCAATGAAATTGAAAGGGAAGCAATACTCCCAAATTCATTCCTGGAAGCAAGCATCATCTTGATCCCCAAAGCAGAGAAAGACCCAACTGAAAAAGAGAACTATAGGCCAATCTCACTAATGAACATAGATGCAAAAATCCTTAATAAGATAATGGCAAACAGAATGCAGAAGATCATCAAGAAGATCATACACCCTGATCAAGTGGGATTCATCCCAGGGATGCAGGGATGGTTCAATATACGAAAATCAATCAATGTAATATACTATATCAATAGAGCCAAGGACAAAAACCATATGATTATCTCCATAGACATAGAAAAAGCATTTGACAAACTCCAACATGCATTTATGATAAAAACCCTACAAAAAAATGGAATAGATGGTCTCTACCTCAAACTGATAGAATCCATCTATGAAAAACCAACAGCCAATATCATACTAAATGGTCAAAAACTGAAATCCTTCACACTAAAATCAGGAACAAGACAAGGATGTCCACTATCACCACTCTTGTTCAATGTAGTTCTGAAAACATTAGCCATGGCAATTAGACAAGAGAAAGAAATAAAAGGAATAAAGATAGGTAATGAAGAAGTCAAATTGTCATTATTTGCAGATGACATGATACTCTATATAGAAGATCCCAAGAATTCCACCAAAAGTCTTCTAGACTTAATAATCAAATTCAGTCAAGTAGCTGGTTACAAGGTCAACACACAAAAATCAATAGCTTTCCTCTACACGAATGACAGACTCACTGAGAGAGAAATAGGGCAAAGAATTCCTTTCACAATAGCATGCAAAAAACTGAAATACCTAGGAATCATCCTAATGAAAGAAATGAAAGACCTCTTCTCTGAAAACTATGGCACTCTGAAAAGAGAGATTGAGGATGATATCAGAAAATGGACAGACATCCCCTGCTCCTGAGTAGGAAGGATTAATATAGTGAAAATGGCCATACTTCCAAAACTGCTATATAGATTTAATGCAATTCCAATTGAGATCCCAGCAGCATACTTCATAGACCTCAAGAAAACAATCCAAAAATTCATTTGGAGCAAGAAGAGACCCAGAATGGCAAAAGCAATTCTAGGTAACAGAGACATGGCAGGGGGTATCACAATCCCCAACCTGCAACTATACTACAAAGCTACTGTGATAAAAACAGCATGGTACTGGCAAAGAAACAGACTTGAGGACCAGTGGAACAGATTAGAAGATGCAGAAACAACACCAGACACACTCAGCCATCTCATCTTCGATAAAGGAGCCAAACACCCTCACTGGAGGAAAGATAGCCTCTTTAATAAATGGTGCTGGAAAAATTGGGCTTCAACTTGCCAAAGATTAAAACTAGACCTATATCTCTCACTATGCTCTAAACTAAAATCAAAATGGATTAAAGATCTAAATATTCAAATAGAAACTCTGAACCAGTTGGAACAGAGGTTAGGTAGAACCCTTGAAGACATCGGTGTAGGAAAAGATTTTATGAACAAAACCTCAGTTGCCCATGAACTAGCACAAACAATCAACAAGTGGGGTCTCTTCTTATTAAAAGGCTTCTGCACAGCAAGAGAAACTACCAGCAGTGTGAAGAGACAATCCACAATGTGGGAAAAAATCTTCACCTGCTCTTCTTCAGACAAAGGTCTACTATCTCGAATCTATAAAGAACTTAAAACGATCAGACCTCTCAAATTTAAAGACCCAATCTGAAAATGGGCATCTGAAATGAACAGACTTTTCTCACACAAAGAAGTAGAAATAGCAAATAAATACATGAAAAAATGTTCAACATCACTGGTCACTCGAGAGATGCAAGTGAAAACAATGCTGAGATTCCACTTCACTCCAGAAAGAATGGCTGCTATCATGAAATCAACCAATAACAAATGCTGGCAGGGCTGTGGGGAAAGAGGAACCCTGCTCCACTGCTGGTGGGAGTGTAGACTGGTGCAACCACTGTGGAAATCAGTATAGAGATACCTCAAAGAACTAGGACTGGAAGTCCCATTTGATCCCACTATTCCACTGCTCGGGATCTTCCCCAAAGAATTAAAAGAATCATACCACAGTGATATATGTGCACCCATGTTCATAGCAGCACAGTTTGTAATAGCTAAAACTTGGAAACAGCCCAAATGCCCATCAACTGGAGACTGGATAAAGAAAATGTGGTTTTTTAAAATAAAATGGAGTACTACTCAGCCATAAAAAATGAGAAATTAGAGACATTTATAGCTAAGTGGATGCACATTGAGGCAATACTGTTAAGTGAAATAAATAGGACACACATGTGTAAATACTGAATAGTTTCTCTGGTGTGAGAAACTGAAAGTGTAAATAAGGACTAAAATGTATAATAGGTAATGTGAAATAGGAAGAAAAGGGGCAAAAGGGAAGGAAGTGGGAGGGCTAGGGGAAAGGATAGAAGGGAATGGGATTAATATGAGAAAATGGAAAAGTAGGAACAAAATCTTTGTAAATAGGGAGGACTGGAGGGGTTGAAGGGAGGGCTGGGCAAGGGTGAAAAATAAGAACCAAGAGAGACTATGTAAAGGTGCAAATTTCCAATGTTGAATGTCATTATATTGTATACCTAAAATGTACCAATGATTAGAATGAATAATTGATAATGTAAAATAGGAAGAAAAGGTCCACAGGGGTAGGGGTAGTGGGAGGGGCAGGGGAAAGGAAAGAAGGGAAAGGAAAAAATGATGAGAAATGGAAAAAATGGAAATAAAGTCTTTGCAAATAGGGAAGGGTGGATTGCGTGAAGGTAGGGCTAGGAATGGGGAAAAAATAAGAACCAAAATGCATTATATAAAGGTACAATTCCCAATGAGAAATGTAATTGTGTTTTATACCTACAATGTACCAATAAAAGAATTTAATACAAAAAAAAAAAAAAGAATTTCCTAGTGCAATGAGAAACTATTTCTAAGTGTTAGAAACTGCTAATATAAGTCCATAGAGAGTCTCGGCATATTTATAATTTTATCTCTTAAAAGGTGTCTTGAAGCCATTTGATTGTATTTGTACATTTTTCTTTCTTTTATTATTTTTATTGAAAATAAGAATAATTTCAGTTGTCTGAGTGATATAATATATAATCATAGTGCCAAGTATATTTTTATAATTATTTCTCTAAGTCAATTGGTTTGCAAGCTCAAAACATGTATTATTATATCCAAATTAGATTCATAGAGCAATAATCTTCTGGGAACCATAATCCCTGTTATGAATTGGAAAAATCATCGTTCAGTTTGACATAAATATTCCTTTTTGCTACATTACTTACATTGCCCACATGGCAAAGATTTTTTTAACTGAATTTCTATTTGAACTGAGAACACAAGTCATTTAGAAAAAACAAAAGAGTAAATCTTAAATTCTAGTCAGTAATTTAAAAAGAAAATAACATATTCATTCTTGGCTATCAAAAGTAGTATTTTTAGTGCATGTTTGTGACACATAATACCTACACACATTTTGAGGAATTGGTACATTATATATAATTTCATGATTATTTAAGTCCTAT
Source organism: Heterocephalus glaber (assembly GCF_053883595.1). Lineage (NCBI taxonomy): Eukaryota > Metazoa > Chordata > Mammalia > Rodentia > Bathyergidae > Heterocephalus > Heterocephalus glaber. The sequence goes on along the minus strand of NW_028258324.1, from coordinate 2,313,789 downwards.
TGCTCCTCCCCACTTTCCTTAGGCCCTTCCCCTTATCCCATTTCCCATAGCAAAAAAACTGCCTCCATATTCTTTCCCTGCAAGTTTTGTGGGTTTCACAGCATGGCTAATTCATCAGACTAGGGGCTGTGGGACCAAAATGACTCCATTTTGGAGCCGTCTCCTTTGTTCTCTCAAATTTGTGCTTAAACTAGAAATTCACCACTTAAAATTCCTGAGTTTATTACCCAACCACCTGTGTACCCGGGGAGAGGGCGTTCCAGGCACACTATCTGTAGGATAAGCAGTTAATGAGCTGACTGTCCACACAAGGTAGATGCGGCCATTAGTGGGTCTGCTAACGATCAGTATGTAACAACCGGCCGTTAATCTTTGCCCCTTTTCTCCCTCACACAAACCAATACGTAATCCCCTTCGACCCCCAAAGCCTAGCCAACCAAAACCCTACACTTCATATATATTGAGTATTAACCAATCACCTGGCTACTAATAACCAAAGCTTGTTGTATTCTCAATAAAAACCCTGCTAGTTAGGGACTCAGGGCTCTCAATCTCGATCCGCCGTGTTGGTGACAGTTGAGAGTCCCTGCTTAAGCTTGAATAAATGACCCTTGTGTGCTTACATCAGAAACGGCCTCCTGGTGGTCTCTGGGACTTCACAATCTGGGCACAACATTTGGGGGCTCATCCGGGATCCCAAGACCTTCAGGACTCCCGTACCGGAGGGTCAACGCTGGCTGGTGAGTGTTTTTTGTGTTTGTAAAGTCTGGGCCTATTTTCTGAGAAGGTCGACAGACGGTCTAGGCGGACGCGCTGCAAGGGCCGCCGACCCGGGATCCTGGAAGACGTTCCAGATTCCGCTGGTGGGGACGGAGTGCCCCAAGAGTACGAGTCAGTGAGACTCCTGGAGGGACGGTGCGGGTCGCTCCCGCGGCACGGCAGGAGGCCGTCGTCCCATTTACATTGCCTCCGATCAGGCAGAGGACGGTTTTGTCTCGCGTGTTTTTCTGTTGTGTTTGTCTGTGTGTTGTACTGACTTGGACTGAGACGATGGGACAGACTGTGACTACCCCTCTTTCCCTCATGAAAGATCATTTCAAGGAAGTTAGGGAGAGCGCTCGTAACCTAAGTTTAAAAATTAAAAAGGCTAAGTTCATCACCCTCTGTAGCTCGGAGTGGCCCACCCTTGGGGTAGGATGGCCCCCCGAGGGAACTTTTGATTTGCAAATTATACGCAGAATTCGTAAAGCCATCCTTCATCCCGACCAGGCACCCTACATTGCCATTTGGGAATTTCTGATCTTTAACCCACCCCCGTGGGTTAAGCCTTTTTTGCCTTCACAGCAACAGCAGCCAGAGTTAATCCTGACAGCCAGTAAGAAGACTCCTAGAGGGCGCGATGACGAGAAACAGACCGAAACCAAGCCGACCGCGCCACTCTACCCTGTCCTCCAGGGAGGGACCGAAGAAGATCTTATTTTCCCTCCCCCTTACTCTCTCCCCTCTCTTCCGCAACAACAGGCTAAAAGAAATGACCCAGTCCCAGCCGGGGCTAGAGAGGAAGAGCCCGCCCCGGGTGCTGACAACCGTAATGGTCCCGCCCAAAATACTCGTCACCGGCGCGCCGCCTCGCCCACAGGACCAACAGACTCTACTGTTTGTCCGCTGCGAGCGATAGGGCCCCCTGATGAACATGGGAACCAGCCTCACCATTACTGGCCCTTTGCTACAAGTGATCTTTATAATTGGCGCCGACAACATGCCAATTTCTCTGATAACCCTAGAGATTTGATTAACCTGTTAGAAACTGTTTTGTTTACCCATCAGCCCACTTGGGATGACTGTCAATAGCTTCTACAAGTCTGTTCACCACTGAGAAACAAGAAAAGATCCAGAATGAGGCCAGAAAATTGGTTCCTGGTGACAATGGTCAACCCACCACCAATGCTGACACTATCAACACTTCTTTTCCTCTGTCCCAACCCAACTGGGACTTCAACACGGCAGAAGGTAAAGAGAGGCTTCGGGTCTATCGCCAGGCTCTATTAAAAGGTCTGAAAACAACAGCGAGGAAGCCTACAAATTTGGCTAAGGTAGGGGATGTACAACAAAAGTTAGATGAAAGCCCTGCTGCTTTCCTAGAAAGAATTCAGGAAGCTTTTCGTAGGTACACTCCTATAGACCCAGAAACAATTGAGACAAAGGCAGCTGTAATAATACATTTTGTCAACCAGGCGGCGCCAGACATTAAGAGAAAGTTACAGAAAGTAGATAGGTTAGGAAAAAAGAGTATTCAGGACTTAGTGGCAGTGGCAGAGAAAGTGTATAACAATAGAGAAACCACAGAGAAAAAACGAGAAAAAGCTGATGACCGCCAGACCCAAAACTTAGCTCAGATCCTTCTGGCTGCCACTGCGGGAGAACAGAAAGAACGTGAACGTAGACTAAAAAAGATTGTGGTAGAAGGAGAAAACAAAGAGAGACACAGAGAGCGCCCCCAGTTGGGAAAAAATCAATGTGCTCATTGCAAAGAGTATGGACACTGGGCCAGAGACTGTCCCAAAAAGAAACAACAGAAAGGACGCCCCAAGGCCCCTATCCTGGCTATGGATAAATTAAATGATTAGGGGGGACGGGGTTCGGCACCCCTCCCCAAGCCCAGGGTAACCCTAAAAGTGGAGGGGAGACCTATCAAGTTCCTAGTGGATACAAGGGCTCAACATTCGGTCCTACTTAAACCATGTGGCCATGTTTCTGATAAGACCTCCTGGGTTCAAGAAGCTACAGACATGAAAAAGTATTCATGGATAACCCAAAAAACAGTAGACTTGGGAGTGGGCCAAGTAACCCACTCATTTATGATTATACCAGACTGCCCCTACCCCTTATTGGAAAGAGACTTACTGACTAAATTAGGGGCTCAAATTCATTTCCAACCAGGGGGCACAAAAGTCCTTAATCAAGAGGAAAGGCCCATTCAGGTACTAACCATAAACCTAAAAGATAAATATCTGCTACATCAGAAAAGGGCCCCTCCTGATCCTGACATGGAACAATGGCTCATCATGTTCCCACAAACATGGACAGAGACTGGAGACATGGGGTTAGCTACACACAGAACACCAGTGTTTGTAAAAATAAAACCTGGGACAGATCCTGTACAAGTTCGCCAATATCCTATGCCCCTAGAGGCCCAAAAAGAAATAACTCCACACATCAGGAGGTTGCTTGCTCAGGAGATTCTTAGGCCTTGTCAATCAGCCTGGAACACCCCCTTGTTGCCAGTGCAAAAACCTCATTCTAATGACTATCGGCCAGTACAAGATCTCCGGAAAGTGAACAAGAGGGTTATGGACATCCACCCCACAGTGCCTAATCCATACACCCTTTTGAGTTCACTTCCCCCGAGCCATCGATGGTACACAGTCTTGGATCTCAAAGATGCTTTTTTTAGCCTTCCGCTAACACCCAAAAGCCAACACATCTTTACATTTAAATGGAGTGACCCAGAACAAGGCCTCAACAGACAGCTGACATGGACCTGATTACCCCAAAGATTCAAAAACTCTCCCACCATCTTCGACGAGGCCCTACATGAAGACCTGGGTGAGTTTCACCTCCAGAACCCCCAACTAACTCTGTTACAATATATAGATGACCTCCTCATAACAGCTGAAATGCGAGAAGACTGCCTAAGTGGAACCAAGAGACTCTTGATAGTCATAGGAAAACTGGGGTACCGGGCGTCCGCCAAAAAGGCCCAGATCTACAAACCCGAGGTAAGCTACTTGGGGTACATGCTTAGGGAAGGGCAGAGATGGCTGTCAGATGCTAAAAAAGAGACAGTTCTTAAGATACCCACACCAGATTCTCCTCGGAAAGTCAGAGAGTTCTTGAGATCGGCGGGCTTCTGCCGCCTATGGATACCGGGGTTCACAGAGCTCACAAGGCCCCTTTACGAGACAACCAAAGACAATCAGGCTTTTCAATGGACAAAAAAGCTACAAAAATCTTTCGATCAAATTAAAACAGCCTTGCTGACGGCACCAGCCTTGGGCTTGCCCGATATTACTAAGCCATTCCACCTTTACATTGATAAAAACAAAAGAGTCGCTAAGGGCGTCCTGGTCCAACATCTAGGGCCATGGCGCCGCCCAGTGGCGTACCTATCAAAAAGACTTGATCCAGTTACATCAAGATGGCCCCCGTGTCTAAAAATGATTGCAACAGTGGCTCTAATGGTCAAAGATGCTGACAAGTTGACATTAGGCCAAAAACTGTGCGTGACCACCCCTCACGCTATTGAGGGAGTCCTAAAACAGCCTCCGGATCGATGGCTCAGTAATGCTCGCCTGACCCACTACCAGAGCTTACTCCTAAATCCAACCCGAGTTGTCTTTCAGGCCCCGGCTGCTTTAAACCCAGCCACACTGTTGCCAGACCCGAACTTGGAGGCTCCGCTTCACGACTGCACAGACATCCTAGCCCAGGTACATGGAATTCGAACAGATCTGAGCGACCAACCATGGCCAGATGCAGATGATACCTGGTACACTGATGAGAACAGCTTTGTTCGTGATGGCCACAGGTATACAGAAACAGCAGTGGTGACAGAGACTGAGGTCATTTGGACAGAACCATTGCCCACCGGGACCTCAGCACAATGGGCGGAGCTCATAGCTCTGACCAAGACATTGACTCTAGGACAGGGCCAAAAGTTAAATATATACACAGATAGCCGGTATGCCTTTGCCACTGCACACGTCCATGGGGCCATCTACAAAAAAAAGAGACTCCTGACAGCTGAAAAAAAGACTATTAAAAACAAAGAGGAGATCCTTGCCCTCTTAACAGCCCTCTGGCTACCTAAAAAATTAGCCATTATCCATTGCCCAGGACACCAAAAAGGCGACACTCCAATTGCCAGAGAAAATAATTTAGCTGACCAGACAGCCCGAAAAATAGCCTTAAAAATTAATCTGACACTGGCCACTCAGCTACCCGATCCGGAAAGTGCAGCCCTACCAAAAAAACCCCAGTACACTAAAAAAGATTTAAATTAGATAAAACAATTACCTATGCCTCAGTGCCTCAACGGGTGGTGAAAATCTTCTGATTGTAAAGTCATCTTGCCTAAAGCGCTGGGAGAACAAGTTCTCTCCAAGATACACCGGACCACCCACATGGGCACTCAAAAAATACAAGATCTCCTGAGACATGCTGAAATTAAGATCCGTGATGCTAATTCTAAAATTGAACATATTGTTGCTACCTACAAAGCCTGTCAATTGACAAATGCCACCCACAATAGGGCCAACCCAGAAAATAGGCTGAGAAAAAGCCGACCTGGAGCCTATTGAAAATTGGACTTCACCGAGGTAAAACCTGGAAGGTATGGTTATAAATACTTGTTAGTTTTTGTAGACACTTTTTCAGGATAGACAAAAGCGTTTCCTACCAAACATAAAACAGCGCGAAGTGTGACTAAGAAACTGCTAAAAGACATCCTGCCAAGGTATGGTTTTCCAATAATGCTAGGATCAGATAATGGACCCGCCTTTATTTCCAAGGTGAGTCAAACCCTAGCACAGATATTGGGGACAGATTGAAAATTACATTGTACATACAGACCCCAAAGTTCAGGACAGGTAGAAAAGATAAATAAAACATTAAAAGAGACCTTAACTAAATTAACCTTAGAGACTGGCGGTGACTGGGTGACTCTCCTTCCCTTCGCCCGCTATAGGATACACAATTCACCCTATAAGATGAGATTAACTCCCTTTAAAATCATGTTTAAAATTCCCCCTCCCATTATTCCCAACCTTCAATCAAATGTGCTTGTTAAATTTGATGACCAAAAGTTGTTACTTTCTTTAAAAAGCCTCCAAAGTGTGCACGAAGATATCTGGCCTAAATTAAAAGCCTTATATTAAACTGGACTGCCTCCCGAGCCCCATCGCTATCGACCAGGAGACTGGGTCTTCGTCCAGAGACACCGACAAAAGAACCTTGAGCCCCGTTAAAAAAGACCCTACGTCACAGTCCTGACCACGCCCACCGCTCTCAAGGTCGACGAGATTGCCTCGTGGGTGCACTACACCCACGTTCGCCCTGCAGATCCTCACGCTGTCCTAGAGGACTTCGTTCCATCATGGCAGGTGTCCAAAGACCAAGACAATCCCCTCAAACTCAAGCTGCGTCGTCGACGGTCATGATTGTGGTAACTGTACTTTTGACACCGATTTTAGGAGGACAGAACCCACATGCTCCCCTAAATTTAACCTGGATGATCATCAGTACCGCCACAGGTGACATTATTAACAGCTCGTCCAAAGTGAGCCCACCATTAACCTGGTGGCCTGCTCTAGAGTTTGATCTCTGTCGGCTAGCCACTGGCAGCTGAGATATCGGACACTGGAGCCTAGAGTCACGAAAAAGGCCTGAATGTGGGAAAACAAAAAAGGGATGTACCCTCCCCCCGGTCGATTCACGAACACCGGGTTGCAACCTTGTAATTCACAGGACAATATTACGAGACACCCCCTTCTACAAGAAAGACTCTACGTTGCCTTAGGTAAAAAATGTTGCTTCTATGTAGATCATTCAGGAGTGGTCAAAGAGTCCATGGCTAAAGTTAGAGAAGACATCGCCAAACGTAAGCGAAAAAGAGAACTATCTCAAAACTGGTACAAATCTTGGTTTAATTCTTCCCCTTGGCTAACTACCCTAATCTCTACCCTGCTAGGACCCTTGCTTATCGTGTTACTACTGTTGACCTTTGGACCTTGTATGCTCAATAGACTAGTTTCGTTCATCAAAAAACAAATTAACGCTGTTCAGATAATGGTGCTCAGGTCCCAATACCAGCCAATTCCTACCGACTTGATAAAATTAACCCCCAGAGGCCCATGATTGGCCCTCTATAGCATCATGAGAAGGGGGGAATGTGGGACCAAAATGACTACATTTTGGAGCCGTCTCCTTTGTTCTCTCAAATTTGTGCTTAAACTAGAAATTCACCACTTAAAATTCCTGAGTTTATTACCCAACCACCTGTGTACCCGGGGAGAGAGCGTTCCAGGCACACTATCTGTAGGATAAGCAGTTAATGAGCTGACTGTCCACACAAGGTAGATGCGGCCATTAGTGGGTCTGCTAACGATCAGTATGTAACAACCGGCCGTTAATCTTTGCCCCTTTTCTCCCTCACACAAACCAATACGTAATCCCCTTCGACCCCCAAAGCCTAGCCAACCAAAACCCTACACTTCATATATATTAAATATTAACCAATCACCTGGCTACTAATAACCAAAGCTTGTTATATTCTCAATAAAAACCCTGCTAGTTAGGGACTCAGGGCTCTCAATCTCGATCCGCTGTGTCGGTGACAGTTGAGAGTCCCTGCTTAAGCTTGAATAAACGACCCTTGTGTGCTTACATCAGAAACGGCCTCCTGGTGGTCTCTGGGACTTCACAATCTGGGCACAACAGGGCAGAATCTTCATTTGTGTTTCTTGGATCTGCTTGCTATAATTATCGCAGATTCTGGGGCTTCTCAGCAGGAATCCACCTGGATCTGCTATGCTGCAAACAATAGTATCACTGGACCTGTTCTGAGAGAGCCCCTGGGGTTATGTGTGGCTTCGCTTCTTATTGTAGTTTCCCTGTTTTCTTGGTTTCATCTGATCACAGTCCCATTTAGAGTGTATTCCAGCAGTTGGTAATTGTGCTGTCTCATCTAACATAGCCTGTTCTGCCAACCATTGTGCATGCATCAGCCAGCTCATTAGATTTTTTTTTTTTTACTTTTTCATTAGAGTGAACTCATAGGGGTGTGATGCTCTTTCTAATTATTGGTATGACTTATTCTCTGACATGTTATTGATCAGTGTGTGTGATTTTTGCTGTATGCATGTTTTTCTGTGTTTTGATAATTAATGGGGATATTTTAGTGCTTCTGGATTAGCAAACTGGATTTTTTCTCTTTTACATTAGTACATGTTTGCAGTACATAGCAATGACATTCCTTGAAGGAAGTTGGTTACATGTACATAACACATCTTAATAAGTTTTACTTCCCATTCCCTTGACATAACTTATCCCACCCTCCTTCTGTAGATTCCCTTTCGGTTGGCAGAGGGTCTATCTCCCTGTTTGTTATTATCTATTCTCTATTTTGCTCCTAAAATTTTTTATACTTTGCGTTTCTCATATAAGAGAAACAATGGCATATTAATGTTTGCGTGTCTTATTTATTTCCCTTAATATTATGGGATTGTGGTGCATGTTTTCCTAAAAATTTATGATTATGGCTGGATAGTACTCCATTGTGTAGATATACCACATTTTATTTTTTCATTCATTTGTTGATGGACATATAGTCCTCTTGCAAAATTTAGCAATTATGAGTTGTACTACTATAAACATGGGTATTGGTGTATCACTGTAATATGCTGTCTTTAATTCTCTCAGGAAGATACCTACAGTGGAAAAAGTTGTCAAATGAAATTTGTACTTTTAGTTTTCTAAGGAATCTCCATAATGATTTCTATAGTGGTTGTACTCATTTACGTTTCCATCAACAATGTGGAAGCTTTCTTTTTCCCTGTTTTTTTTCAAAAACATGTTTTTTTATTTCTTGATGATAGCAATTTGATGTAGTCAGTGCTTACAAGAGCTTGCAGGGCTGGGGCAAGGCTCCTCAAGAGACTGCACAAGTTCAGAATCAGATTTAATACAGGACATAGAAATTGACAAGATTAGCTTATAGTATCTGCCCACAGAGTCAAATGTAGAGGAGTGTAAGAGATCTGTCCATGCACTAGAGATCTGGAGAATGCAGCTGAAGGTCCAGAGCCCATGGCAATGTCCCATGCAAGTCCATCCAAGGGCCTGGAGCCCATGGCAATGTCCTGTACAAGTCCATGTCAGAAAGTCAAGGAATCTGCGATGGAAAACTGAAGGGCCTGTTCAGGAAAACCCAAGGGCCGATACTGGAGGCTAAAGGGTCTGCACTGGATGGCTGAAGGGCTAGTGCTGGAAGCTGAAGTGTCTGTCTGTGCCATAATCCAGGAGATGATGCCCAAGGCAAAGCAGAAGACCAGAGCACCTCCAAGAGAACAGTAGTCATCCTTGGCATCGGTGAGGAAAATCAGCCGCAATGAAGCTCTTCTAAGGAAGATCAGTTGAATACCTTACCTCCTGTTATTCTTTTATCCTGTTTTGACAGTCCTCCTTAAATGGGTCATCTACACCCAGGACTACGCTGACTCATTCAGCTGGGTGTTCCCACTCAAGTTGACAATTAATCAATCAACCACCACACCATTCTTTCTGGAGTAAGTAAGGTAGAATCTCAGTGTTTTAATTCCCATTTCTGTAATGGCCAGAGCAGTTGAACACTTTTTCTTATATTATTGGCCATTTGTACTGCCGTTTCTAACAAATGTATTCATTTCAGTTGTCCATTTTTAAATTGTGTCCCTTATATGGGGGTCTAATTATTTTTTGAGTTCTTTATATATGCTTGATATTAGTCCGTTGAGGTGTAGCTGACAAAATTTTGTTTTGTTTTGTTTCCTTCATTCTGTTGGTTGTTTACTTAGCTCTGCAGAAGATTTTTAATTTGATATGATACAATTCGTTGATTCTTGATATTATTTCCTTGTGTAATTGGGATTCTCTGTTCAGTAAGTCTTTGCCTATGCCTGTCTTCAAGAGTTTTGCCTATTAGATCTTCCACCAGATTGTTTCTCTTTTAATATTTATGTCTTTGATCAGTTTTGACTTTAGTTTAGTACACAGTGAGGGATATGGATCTAGATTCAGTCTTCTGCATTTATAGCTAAGTTTCCCAACATCATTTATTAAAGAGGCTATCTTTCCTCTGGAGTATATTTTTGGACACTTTGTCAAAGATCAGATAGTTGAATATCACTGTGGTTGTTTCTGAATCCTCTATTCTGTTCTGTTGATTCACATGTCTGTTTTTGTACTGGTACAATGCTGTTTTTATCACTGTAGCTTTGTAATATAACTTCAAATCTGATTTGTGATGTCTTGTGATTTGGTCTTGTTGCCCAGGATTGCTTTTGTTATTCTGGATCTCTTCTGCTTTAATATCAATTTTAGGATTGTTTTTTCTACTTCTGTAAGAAATGTTGTTGGTAGTTTGCTTGTAATTGAAATATATATTATATTGTAATATAATATTATATAATATATTACATATAATAATGATAATATTATATAGTATATTAGTTAATATTATTAATCATCAGTTATAATATATTTAATATATTATATTATAATATTATTGTATGTTACATATAAAAGAATATATAATGTATATATATTTCTGACAATATTGTTTCTGTCTATTCTGGAACAGGGGATATCTCTCCATTGGTTAATGCCCTCTTCGATCTCTTTTTTCAGGGTACTCTAATTTTCATTGTAGAGTTCTTTCACTTTCTTGGTTAGATTAATTTCTAAGTGTTTAATTTTTCCTGATGCTGTTGTGAATGGTATTTTTTTCCTAATATCCTTTTTGTTTAGTTCATCTTTGGTGTCTAGGAATGCTAATGATTTTTGTGTATTGATTTTGTACCCTGCAACATTGCTGACAAAGTAGAGAACACCCAACTAAATTGTAATTCTGAAAAAAGTAAAATACAGCATAAAAAGAACTAGTAAAAAAGAAATTAAAGTTAGATAAGAGAATGAACAAGGTTTGAGAAATGTACAAATAAAATACTCAACAGAAATAAAGTGAATCATGAAGTGAAAATCTGAAGATTAAAGTGTCTGTGAATGGCTCAGGTCATAAAAAAATTATGTTTAAGATAGTGCAGCCTGGTGTACAGGATAAAATATCGTTGCAATGTGAAATTATTACCTAAGTAGAGAGGACACAAAAACATAATAAAAACAAGAAAATTGGTCCCTGGCGGTGCTGCTTCTGCGTGGTTCCTCACAACTATCTCTGCCTGGTAAAGTGGTGGCAGCCCCAGCAGCCTGGAGCTGAGGCAAGCTGCAGAGGGCTCCGTGGAGAGCGGAACACCGGTGTCCACTTCCGGCACAGCGTCCAAGTGGTCCAGAGACAGGGTTAGGGGAAGGGGGCTGACAGGCCTCGCTGCCGCTCATGCGCACCCCACGCTCACCCTCGCCCAGCCACCTGCGCAGTGGCTGTGACTGCCAGTGCCCACCTCTGTGATGAATTTCAAGCCCAACCAGGCACAGGCCTATAGCCACAAGGGCTTCAAGAAGCAGGCAGCATGTGCTTCCACAGACAGCAGGAGGAGGAGGTGCGCTGGTGAGTAGCAGTGATATCTAGACCAGTTGATCATCCCAGGAGGAGGAATGGAGCCCGAGGAGCCCCATGGTGCTGCCGTGAGGGAAGTTTATGAGGAGGCAGGAGTCAAAGGAAAATTGGGCAGGCTCCTAGGATATTTGAGCAAAACCAGGACTGAAAGAACAGAACTTATGTTTATGTTCTTACAGTCATTGAAATATTTGAAGATTGGGAAGATTCTGTTAATATAAGAAGAAAGAGTGCTTCAAAATTGAAGATAAAATCAGTGCTCTCCAGCGTCACAAGTCTGTACATGCAGAGTTTCAGCAAAAGCTAAAGCTCGGTTGTTCTCTAGCCAATGGAAAGTCCACAGTCCCTTCCCTTACTTAATGGCTTGTGAAGGGTGCCCTGACCTCTGGGTTGCCATCTAGTGTAAGAGATAGAATCAGGAAGGCCTCCCTTGACCACATATGATCTCCAGGAGAGGCTTTCTCACTGTGCTGGGCAAACATCTGAATGATGCTCCCAAACTATCTGAATTTGCCACAGAAAAATTTGCATGTTTTTCAGATGCTTTCATATCTTTTAAAAAAACAGTGTAAAGTATTTTAATAAAAGGTCAAAATGGAACTTTTAACTGTGCCCCTTCTCCTAATGACAGTTTGGTTGTTGTTTTTTTCACAGCATTTTCAGGGTTTTTTTGTTCACACAAGCAGTGTTGCTTATTTCATCAGAGATCAAATTACTTAATGAGTATATTCCCCCTAAACTGTTTTCTCATTTGCAGCATTAACTTATTCAACAAATCTATGGTGGGAATTAATAAAAGTATTTTTGGTATTAAAATCCATTGATCCCAGAACTTACTTCACAGAATCATGATTTTAATTTATAGGGGCTGGGGATTTAGCTCAGTGGCACCGTGCCTGCCACAAAAGCACAAGGTCCTGAGTTCGATCTCCAGTACCAAAAAAAAAAAGTTGCCAAGTTGACCATGATTTTAATTTATAAATTGCAGATTCCGGCTATTTCTGTATGGTCCTCTGTTTTGACAAAAAATTTCAATTTGCTCTTTTGGGACTTTGTCGACTCCTTTGTCTCAACTTTCATATTATGTCACTATCAACCAGATACGGTTATTTTCCCTAAAAGTAAATAGTAGCTTAAAAAATGCAACAAAACTCTATAGAGTTAATTTTTAGGGAAATATTATTAGCAAAATGCATGTAGTACATTGTCATGAAAACTATTTCATAGAATTTACTTAGCATTCTCCGTTGCCAATTCTTTTTAACACAGAACACCTTAGAACCATGTTTCCCTCAGTGTAAATTGCTCTTCAAATGTGTTTTCAGTTTAATTTAGACACTTCTTCAGTTAATCTTCTTGCTTACCAATAACCACAGGATTGGGGTCTCACCCTCACTGCCAGTCAGTGATGGCTGTTTTGCAGTGGAGTCAAATGACCTTGTCATTCAGCTGTTACACGCTTAAGGTTGTAGCACACCTTTAAATGTCTCATCTTTTCCAGGTTGTCAGTACTCTGTCACATAGCCTTTGGGGTACCAGAATCTAATTAAGAATGATTTTGTCTTGCATTTGTCTTTATGCTCACTTAGAATGAGGCACCTCATTTAAAGTGTGTACATACATACTCTGTCTGAAACTTCCACACTTCCCCACTGAGGTCAGAAATGAGGGAAGAGGAAAACCCTTTGATGAAGATGTGGGGTTGGGAGAGTGAAAGAATTTTTTCTGTAGACACTAGCCTTTTGTAAATATTACAACTGATGAATACAAAGCAGAAAAATTTAAAACATTTGATCTGAAAATTCTTAACGTTTAGAGATATAATTGGTGCTAAAAATAGAATCCTTACATTTAGGAAAACTGTGCCATTTTGAAAATGAGATCTTATGCCATAAATGCAGTTGAACTAAATATAGATGCTAATTCACAAATTAATGTTGTCAAACGAATAAGTAAAGTAGAGAAACTTTCAACCAGTAATGTTCCATTCTAAACTATGTAGTGTGATCAGGCATGATCATCCAGAATTTTTATATTTTTCTTTTTTTTTTGGTACCAGGGATCAAACTCGGGACCTTGTGCTTCCGAGGCAGGCAGAGGAACCACTGAGCTAAATCCCCAGGCCCTTATATTTTTCTTTGTAGAGAGGCTATGTATTACGGGAGATTCTCTCTTTCTCTCTCTCTTTCCTTCCTTCCTTCCTTCTTTCCTCTCTCTCTTTCTTTCTTTCTTTCTTTTTTCTTCTGTTTTTTTGAAACAGCATTTCACTATGTAGTTCAGGCTGGCCTTGAACTTACTATGTAGCCCAAGCTGCCCTCGAACTCATGGTGCTCCTCCTGCCTCATCTTCCCAAATGCTAGCATTACAGGTATGCACCACCATGCCTGGCTTCTGGGTGTTGTTTTCAAAGGAAACACTTTAAATCTCACAAATCAACATTTTCTACCAATCACCAATGGACTAAGTTTTCTTAGTATTCTCTGAAATTTCTTTAAATACTTAGCAGCAAAGAGAAACTGGATTGTTTTTGTATATAAGGCTGCTTCCACCTGAAATTCTGTCATAAAAACTTAGGGGGATTTCTCTTTTACATGCTATTCTTAGTGGTAATAATGCAAGAACTTATTTTATAAACTCTTAGACTATGTATTTGATGTGTAAAAATGTACAGTTTGTTAGCCATGTCTTAAATTATACTATAAATATTACTGTATAATTTTCTTTTTTTTCTTTTTTTTTTTTTACTGTATAATTTTCTTTGGTCAGAAACATTTGGACTTAGTAGTGCCACTTGGGTCAGGATTTTCTTCAGTGCCATTTATTTAGCAAGCCCAACTGTCTTTGGGCTATACAATTAGCAAATATTTGTACACCACAATAGTTTTTAACACTTAAATTTCATATGAGGAATTCTTCTGGAACCCAATCTAGCAAAATTAGAGGGGAAAGTCCTAAGAATCTTGACTTTTTAATGTTTGAAAACAAATAAAAATGGAAATGTAAAAAAAAAAACAAACTCAAGAAAATTATGTCATAACCAGGTGAAGAGGCTTATACTTCTTATGTTTCCCTCTTTGTTGATGATATAATGTTTATCATACTACTGTGGTTTTGTTGGTGTGGACACATAAATTTATAGGTCAGAGCCTTAAGTAAAATATTGTACAGCCTTTTTCTGTATAATTATCAATCCACAGATAGCATGGTTCTTTTCTTTTCCAATTTATTTTAGTGTGAATGAGTCTCCCTCTCATTAGCTTGCTCTAAAATTAACATACTAACAATGTTCCTCAATGAATCATCTAATAATGCTTGAATATAAAAAAGTGTTTTAATTTCTGAATCAAGGTACTGTTTATCAAACACACTATTAGTGATATCTACCTTTCTGCTTATTACACTTTCATTTGTAAGTGTTATTACCTTCCTCCACAAGTGTGGAATTTAGTAAGGGCCTAAGTTGTGTTATTTGCCTCCAGTATAAATTCTTGTCATAGTCAAATCTTGCCACAGATAAGTTGAATTGAAGTGTATTATTATTATTATTATTATTTTTGGTACAAGGGATCGAAATCAGGACCTTGCACTTGTGAGGCAGGCAGCAGAACCACTGAGCTAAATCCTCAGCCCCAAGGTGTATTCTTTTTTAATTATGATATTGACATACTCAGCTTGGCCTGCCATAAAACCACATACATTCAAGTTTATTATTTAAACAGAAAGCCAACAATTTTTTTTACAGTTGTGGAAGCTAAGAACAAGATCAAAACTTTAAATTTGGTGTCTTTTGAAGACTTCTTTCTTGTTTTTTTTTTGGTATCAGGGATCCAACTCAGGACCTTGTGCTTGAGAGGCAGGCTCAGTGCCACTGAGCTAAATCCTGGGCCCTGAAGACTTGTTTCTTGATTCAGAGATGGCAATCTTTTTTTGTGTCCATCCATGGCAGAGATAAAAAGCTAAATCTTTCTGGAATCTCAAAAGGAACATAATTTCTTTGATAAGTCCACCATCATAACCTCACTCAATCCCAATTACATATGTAAATCTCTGTATTTTTATTACACTCCATTACTGGTTAAAGTTTCAACATATGAATGAATTTCTTGGAGACACAACCATACAATCTATAAGTGTCATTGCATTACATTTGAGATAATCATACATAGCATTTCCATAAATATTCCTATGTCCTTTATGCAGGTTTAAGTTGCCGAATTATCAGTTTGTTCTGGCCTTGATGTTTGCTATTGAGAAGATCAACAGGAACCCCTATCTTTTACCTAATATATCTCATCTCTGGGGTTTGACATCTATAATGTCCCATACATTGAATATGGTGTGATGGATATTTCCTTCATGTGACTCTCAGACCTGGACAAGAGAAGCCCTAACTACACATGTAGAGAAGAAAGCAAATCTGTGGTAGTACTTACAGAAACGTCATGGATAACATCTGCCCAGATTGGGGTACTTCTTGGGTTCTACAAATTTCCACAGGTGAGAGAGGGCAGTAGGGGGAGGAAAAAAATATGTCATATTTGGAGGCAATCTCAAGTGCCTGAATAAGGTGAAGGGGAGAGATTGATTTTCTGTGTATCTCCAGGTATATACTAAAAGGGTAAGTATTCACAGGTTTGATGGGGAACCCACATTAACTTGGGAATACAGAAGGAGGAGAGGGTGGACTAGACAATGCAGCTTTTTAGTAATCTGACTCTTTAAACAATTTTCTAGAAAATTCTCATAAGGTGAGAGATTAGTTTAAGAAAATGTTGAGAAAATCTTCCTTTCTACCACATCCAGTTTTTTTTTTAAAGCAATACTGATATTGTGTTTTAGGCTAGTTTTATTCCCCATGCATCTTCCATTTTTTTTCTTTTAGCTAACCTTTGGGCCTTTTGATGCTAACTTGAGTGACAGTAGTCAGTTCCCTTCTCTCTATCAGATGGCTACCAAAGATACACCTCTGGTCCTTGGCATGGTCTCTTTGATACTTCATTTCCACTGGACCTGGGTGGGATTGATCATCTCAGAAGACCAGGAAGGCATTCAGATTCTCTCAGATTTGAGAAGACAAATGGACATAACCAGAGTGTGTAGAGCTTTTGTGGAAATGATTCCAAGTAACATAGTCCCCAGAGTCCTTATTAAAATTTCACTAGATCATAAACTCCTCTACAAATGTAATTAGCATTTAAGGCGGTAGTGATTATCTGCAAATTTTGATGCATAAATTAGGTTAAATGTTAATAACATGGAAAGTCTGGATCATGAACTCACATTGGGATCTTTCCATCACTCCCAGATATTTTATGTTAGACTCATTTCATGGAACTCTCATTTTTTCACAACACCATGATGAAATTCAAAAATTTTATCCAGACAGCTAACCCTTCTAAATACCCAGAAGACATTTGTCTTGCTAGGTTGTGGTATGTCTATTTTATTTTATTTATTTATTATTTAATTTTTTTTATTTTTAAAATTCTGTGAGTATTTTATTTATCACTGAAGAAAGGAAACACAGCAGCAAGTCCTGTGTTGGGTTCAATACGACCAAATAGTTAATCTTTAACATAACTACTATACTCCAAAATTGAAGTCAACACAGTCATTACTAGAAATTACTTGTTGAAAGACTCTATTCTGGAGAAAGAAAATTAGGAAAAAGAATTTAAACAATTTCTCCAAACCACATTTGTAAATATTGTCATATTTAAAATGCTTGAAAGGCATGAATTCTCCATTAATGGAAAGCAGTTTCCTATTGGCAACAGAAAAAAACTCAGCGATAGTTTACCAAAAAGTTTTAAGTTTAAAAGCTGTATTGTTTCAGGGTTTGCACTCGAGCAGTATTGTCATTACAATAAAGACTGCAAACTGCTTTATACTCACCTCAAGTAAAATCTACAGAAAATCCCACCAACTCCAATGTTTACTGCACTTAGAGTGAACCCAAAAGCTTTCTAAATTTAGTTAATAGTAAATACCTCAAAATACCTAAAGAGGTATGTTTCAATTACTAATGGTGTGAAAATTATTTCAGATCCACTGGTTTAAAGAGTCTTCAAATAACCTATTCTTTAATAGAACCTTACCTCATTCCAAATTAATATCAGGTATTTCAAAATCAAAAGAAAAAAAGATCTGTTCTATGGCAAGATACAGGTATTACTCAATACCTGATGGGTTCACATTTCAAATTTGTTAGTTTTTCTTTTTTTTGTAAACAAATGATTGATGAAATAATGCAACACCTTAAATTCCAGAAAATGGCATGGTTTCCCACCGTCCTGTGGATAGGGTGGATGATCAATCTATTATATAGGATTAATACAAGTTCATGCTTTTGTGTTACGGTGAAATGTTAAAGAATCCAATTTAGACTGAAGTACAAGTATAATAATCCTTGAATGTGATCAAACCTATGTAAGACACGAAAGTTTGAATCCATTCTCTTGGGACTTAGCATCGTACCGTGGTCCAGCCATCTTCATCAGTCTCATTTTTAGTACGACGAAGAGATACCCTATCTTTATCAGCTCTCCATGAGGCCTTCTCTTTTTCACCTTCTCTTTCTCTTTCTGTCTCTTTCTCTTTCTCGATCTCTTGACAGAGCTGGGGGAGGAACACGACGAGGGGGATCCCGCTCTTCTGCCCGGTCATCTTTCCTGTCTTCAGCACGTCTCCAAGAGCTTACTTCATCACGTTCCGATCTGAGAGAGGGCCCTCTCCGACCTCGATCATCTCTTAGGTCTCGTCGTTCTCTTAGATCACGCCGATCGTCTGTCTCCCGACGACGGTCATCCCTATCATCGCGGCGACTTGAATCTCTCCAGCTCGAAGAGTCTTCAGCTGGTGCTCTTCTCCAGCCAGCTTCATCCCTGGGTCTCCTGAAGCGATATTCACGATCGGCATCTCTCTCTCTGTCCCTTTCTGGTTCGGGGTCCTTGTCACTCTCCTCACGATCCTGATTGTCTCTATCCCTTTCTTTATCCCTATCCCATTCAGGTTCTTCTGATGGTCTTGATTCTCGAGGTGGACCCCAGCTCTCTTCTCTGGCTTTTTCCTTCTCTCTCCATCCACCTGGCTTAACATATGGTCTCCAGGGACTGGGTCTGGAGATTCGATCATTATCCACGTTTCTCCAAGACCCCCTGTCATCATCTGCACCTCGCCTGGAGATCCTGTCATCCTCGGCATTCCTCCAAGCTCCTCGGTCTTCATCCAACCCTCGCCTGGGACCTCGGTCATCAGCCAGGCCCCGTCTGGGACCCTGATCGTCCTCCAAGCCCCACCTGGGACCCCGGTCATCATCAGCATTCCGCCAGGATGATCTTTCATCATCGGCACCTCCCCGCCTCAACACCTGGTCCTTATCCATCCCACGTCTCGGCCCTCTGTCCTCATCAGCTGTTTGCCAGCTTCCTCTGTCATCATCCAGTCCTCGTCTAGGTGGTCTGTCATTATCTGCATGACTCCAACTTCCCCTGTCCTCATCACCAATTCGTCTGGGAGGCCTGTCGTCATCTGCATTACGCCAGGAAGGTCGACCATCATCTGGTCCATGGCGAGAGAAGCGATCTTCATCAGGACAACGTCTGGGGCCTCTGTCCTCATCCACGCCACGCCTGGGCACCCGGTCATCATCTGGTCTATGAGAAGACTCTCTCTCCTCATCTTCCCCCAAGCGTCTTGGGGGGTCTTCATCTCTTCTGTGAGGTCTCTCGTCATCCCGCCCTTCACGTCTCCACTCCTTTTCTGGCAGGCCTCTCCTCCACTCAGAGTCAGCTTCAGGTCCTTTTCTCCATGTTCCTTCTGAATCTCTATCTCCCCAACGAGAGTCTTTCCCAGACAGTGGATCATCGCCAAGTCTTCTTTCTTCCTCTCTACGACGCTGTCTTTCTTCAATTTCCAACTCCCTTTGGCGTTTTTTCCTTTCTACTTCTTCTAGTTTCTTGACCCGCTCCTAATATTCTCGAAGCTCTTCTTCACGTTTTGCTCGTTCAGCTCTCTCTCTTCTCGCTCTTTTATCTTTTGTTCTTCTGCCCTCCTCTGCTCCTCCTCTTCTTTTTCTCTATAGTAAGTTATTCTCCGTTCTTCTTTATGTTGCCTCTTATGTTCCTCCAAGCAATTGTGCCTTTCTTCTGCTAATCGCTCTTCAAACTAAGTTTTTCCTCATATACAGACTGCCGGGCAGCTTTGAGTCGCATCATAAATAAATCTCTGTCTTCAAGCATTCATGACATTCGATTCTTATGTTCAAGAGCCTTTTCTCGTTCTAGCTGCATAGTGGTAATTCTTTCTTCTTCTTGCTGTTCCCACAGATCCGTATCTTTAATCTTCTGCTCCTCATAAGCACTCTTTATCAAAGGAATCTCTTCTGAACATTTGGCTCTTTCAAAATAGTCAATCTTCTCTTCTTGATTCTTTAAGCATTCTTGAAGTTCTTTCTTCTCTTTCTCCAGTTGTTCAACTTGTTTAGCCGTGATGAAATCTGGATCCAATTCTTCAAGGTCCTCAATATCAATATCTTTGAATGCTTTCGCACCCAGTTCTGTTTTCTTGATCTGCTCCAAATGCTCACAAACAGTTTTCTCTTTGATTTGTTCATGTTCCTGTAAGATCCACTCCTTCTCTCTCTCCTTTGCCTCCTGGCGCAGCCTCTCTTCTTCAGCCTTCCTTACTTTCTGGAGCTCAGCTTCCCTCTGCTCCAGTTCTTCTTTCTCACGCTGAATATTTAGGCTTTCAAGTTGCTCTTTCCTTTCCTCAATTGTCTGCCGGCGAGCCAGGACACTCTGATGCTCTTTTCGTGAATTTTTAAGATACGCAGTAACTGCCAACTGATGCTGTTCTTCTTTCTCTTGCAATATGTGAGCTGGCTTGATGACTTCAAGTGTTTTTGCAAGCACTGAAGACATGGCTGTCAGCTGATTTCTTATCTGTTCTGAAGGCATGCTCTGCAGATGAGGACCAATTGGGGCATCTTCTCGAGTAACATAATTCAAATCAGATCTAAAACTCAAGGTCTGAGAAGTGTGGTCGATATGAACCTGCAAGTCGCAGTGCCTGGCTGCATCTACTATGGCCCTTTCCAGTTGGAAAGCATCAACAAAAGGAACAAGAGAAGTCAAATGAGAAAACTCAATGCTCTGATAAATCTGTGCCACCTGCTGCAGGAGGTGAAGGATGGTGTTGTTCTGCAGTTGTGGCACATACTGCTGTAATTTTGGTTCCTTTTCAGGTTGTTCCCTTACCCAATTTAGAACCTTTGTGACTCACAGAGTTTTAGCGGGTTAAATTCTACTTCCAACCAGTTATAAAGGTCTTTCACTTCTGGAACAACATATTGTAGCACATTAAATCTGACCATATCTTTAATAAGGCCAATTCGCGTTGGTGGGGCTTGAAGACCTAGCAGTGTTGCAAGGCAACGTTGTTTTTCAACTATAATGCCATCCATATCCAGAAGTCAAGCAATATCTGTACGTTCAGGAGTAATAGGGATGGAAAGAGTAGCCAAAAGGACTCTAGTAGACATTCTTTGCATCTCATCTTGGGTGAGATTCTTTCCCATTTCTCTAGACAGATGGTAAAAGTGATATAGTATAGATGCATGAAAAAGAGCATTTCCAGATTTCCAAAACACAGTTGAGACTTTGTTATAGTAATTTGCCATCAACTGAGGCTTAGGTGGTTTTTTAGACAGGAACAATAGCCCATGAATATCTTCCACAGCTTTGAATGCTTCCTGCCACAGTTCCATGCTGATAGCACTATCCAATTGAACAAGCCTCATTTCCAAATGCATGGATTGGCTCTCTGGATTATTAAGATGGATTGCTGTGCTTTGGTTATGATGGCGCTGAATTTGGGATAAGTGCATTCTCAAATTGTCACGCAGCTTACGGAACTCAGCCTTCTGGGTATATTGGAGGCAGAATTTGAAAGCTTGCTGGGCAATATCATGGTAGAGGCGCTCTACTCGAGAATTGTTTCAAAGAAAGTCCAAACACTGTCTGTACGATTCCCATAGGAACTTAACCCAGGGAGTTAAAAGTAACCTATCAGTACAATCCTGTGTGTCTTCCCCACTCACTTACTGCACTTAGGAGAACACTCTCAGGAGTTTGAATATTATCCAGATCTTCTATATCTAATACCATCTGTTGGGATTCTTCTTTAGCAGCTTCAGTTTTTTCTTCTGCCAGTTTCAAATATGCTCTAACAACATCCTCCAGAGATTTAATATTCACCTGTTGACTAATGTTCTTGTACTGATATTAATGTTCTTGTACTTCCTCAGCCAGGTGACTCTTACGAAGATCCACACAAAGTTCCAAGTATTTCAACATAATTGGCTCATGTATCTTCTGCCATGTTCTGTTTCTTACTTTTCATAACATCATAAAGAACATCCAGGGCAGGTTGTTTTTTGCCAACCTCAAGAAATTTGTTGGCATGTTTGAGGGCATTTTCCAGCCTCTGGAAGTAGGCTGGCATCTTAGCAGCAGGCTGAGTTCACCCGGCGTCAACTAACTCCCTAGTGGCCCAAGCCGGGAGAGGAGATGAAGGGGAACCAGCACGAGATCCCACGTGCCTCACCAGCTCCCAGCCAGCCACAGATGGAAAGGGTACATCTATTTTAATCGCTCATTTTCTGGGTCTGACGGGAAAACATTGTTAAATTGTCTTCCCAATGCCTCCTTGGAATGGTCACATGGACATCATTTTGATATGGGCATGACTGAAGAGAGTTACAATATATATATAAGGCTGTGTATGCTGTGGCCCATGCTGTTCACAACATGCTTCTTCATCAATCAGAAAAGCAACAGTTGAGAATGGAAAAAGGCCTGTTTTTTATTTATTCCCTGGAAGGTAATGTCTCTTTTATTGGGTGGCTCAAATAATCAGCAAGAGGACATTCTAAATTAATTCTATAAGTGTTTAAATTAAGTAGTTTCTTATTCTTTCTCCAAATGCACAAGGGAAACATTTACTTGTTTCATTGTCAAGGATATAAATAAAGATCTGTTTAGAAGTGGTCTTGAGAAACAATGTACCATTGTTAAGAAATTATGTGTTTTAGCCCAAATGCCCATCGACTGGAAACTGGATAAAGAAGATGTGGTTTTTTTATAAAATGGAGTACTACTCAGCCAAAAAGAATGAGAAACTAGAGACATTTATAGCTAAATGGATGCATATTGAGGCCATACTCTTAAGTGAAATAAATAGGACACACATGTGTAAATACTGAATAGTTTCTCTAGTGTGAGAAATTGAAAGTGTAAATAAGGATGAAAATGATTAAAATGAATAATTGATAATTTGAAATAAGAAAAGGTCCAAGGGTTTGGGGATGGTGGAAGGGAAAGAGGAAAGGGAAGAAGGGAAAGAAAAAAATTATGAGAAAAAAATGGAATCAAACTCTGTGTAGATAGGGAAGGGTGGAGGGGGTGAAGGGTGCACAGGTAATGGGAGAAAAAATAAAAACTAAGATACATCATGTTCTGGTACAAACACCCAATGATAAATGTAAATGTGTTTTATACCTAAAATGTACCAATAAATATATATTTTTTTTAAAAAAAGAAATTATGTGTTTTAGGTCAATGGTTTGTGTTAGAAATGACCTCAAAGAATTCTTTAGCTAATAATTTCTATAATCAAAATCCAGATTTTTCTAATGTTAGTCTTCTTTTGATTAGTTTATGTTTGGAGTACATAAGGATTACATTCGTTTTGGAGAATTAGTAAAGGCACTTATCACTTCTTGATCAGTTTTACTCTCTTTCCTCCTACCTTTCTCTCTTTCTCAACTCTCTTCCTTTCTCCAAAAAGTTTATGTTCCTGTTTCCTACTGTTTTTCTTAAATAACTTGAAGAGGTGACTAAATGATTCTTAGTAATTCAACAAATTCTGGATGCAAAGGATCGCACTTAATTCAACTTTGTATAGTTAGAACCTCATTTTGCAGACTGACAATCTGGGTCTATTTGGAAAATATATGGATATGGCTAAATTTTACTAAATATTTGAAATTGATTCCCACATCCACTTATTACTTAGGCATACTGTTTGGATATTTTTCTTGACACAAAATCATATTTTACTAACATTATGATACTTTAGTTTTCCACAACATTTCATTTGTCGCATTTTGTTTATACTCATGCTAAAGTTGTGTTATAAAGCAGAAATTAAAGACAATGTAGGTTTTCTCCCCTATTTCAGGTTATCTGTCTTAACACTGGGAATTGTGTCATCATTTTTTAATGAATCTCTTTTAGCTGCTCCCCATTTTGAATAATATTCAATTCAAAAATCCTACTAGAGAAAAAGTAAATTTGGATGGGAAAAGGAAATTGAACGGAGAGTATGACATTTTGAACTACTGGAATTTTCCAGAGGGCCTTGGATTTAAGGTGAAAGTAGGAACATTTTCCCTATATGCTCCACATAGAAATAACAATGTATGAGGAAGAATGCTTTATTTTGTCTCACAGTTTAGAGGTTACATTCCATGGTCTCTTTGTCTATTGCATTTTGTGGTGAGGCATTATTATTAGAATGTGTGGCAGAGGAAGCCGACAAACTCATGACATCCAGACAAGGAAGAGAGAAAGGATAGGATCTGCTTTCCTATATCTTCTTCAATGGTATGCATTAAAATTGAAAAGTAATCATGAAAAGTAATTTACTACTAAAAAAAAAGAAGAATTTGGCCCTGCAATCTTCTTCTAGGTCTTTCTTCTAGGTCTTTCCCACTTATTTTGATGGAATGGAGAATATCATAAGAGGTGGGGAATTTATCCATAAGGAATAAAATTACCTGTCCCATTCAAAAATCTCATTATCTGGGCAGGGTATAAAATCAAAACAGCAGGCATCCATTTCTTCTTGAGGTGTTTTCCTGAATCCAGGCCCACAACTTCCACTGCATACAGAGTGAGAAATCTGAGGAAAAGCAGATATATGTTGATAAATGATCCCACTTTTCCCCCAAACAGCAACAAGCCCAGTGTTTCAGAGAGTTGAATGGTTAACAAACACAATTTTTATTTCCATATATCCAATTAATTTATTGGATGTCGATATAGTTTTGATATGAAATGTCCACCCATGGTCCATGTGTTTAAGGCTTGGTTCCTAGACCATGATCCCACTGAGAAATATTGGAAACTATAAGATGTAGGATTTTGTCAGAGAAAGTTAGGCAATTTTAATGCATAAAAATATAATATCAAATGTTTTCTCTGGAAACAAAAAAAAAATGAACTGAAATTAGAATAAATATTTTTGGGGCCTGTGAAGTGGGTAAGGGTAACAAAACAACAACAGAGGGTAGAATGGTAAGTCAATATGATCAATTCATGATATATGCATGTATATAATTGTCACAGAAAGTTCATTTATAAAATTAATGTTTTAATAATTATAAGAAGTTTCTGAATGAAGTATTTGGTGCTCATACAAATTGTGGAAAAGGCTTCAAGCCTGGAATCAATTTCATGAATGCATATGAGATTACTGAGATTTCTTTTTCTTCTGAAAGGCAAGTAGTCTGAAAAAGTTAATGCATGCTTTCAAACGCTTTTACATGCCAAAGTTTTCTGTCATCTCTATATAGCATCAAAGGAACTACCATAAATTTATGTATTATATGATATCTTCCCTACACTCTTGAGAGTGGATGAAAGCAGAGAATAAAACCAACCAAAGATGTGTTGTATCACAAGCATGTAAGCATGTTGTAACAAAAGAATACCTGTGTCTTAAACCAATATTCTCTAGCTCCTGCTCTGTGCCAAGAATAGTGCTAGGCGTTGGGAAAGGAAATATATGCAATATCCATCTCTTTAATATTGTGTAAATGTACTTTAAAGAGGAAAAATGGGTATTTAATAGTACTGGATATCAAATTTCATGATGAGGATGTGACATGGCCCTGTGGAGGAGTCAGAAAATATTTTTTAAACAAAATAACATTGGGGCTGGGGATGTAGCTCAGTGGTTTCGCTGCCTGCTGCTCAAGCGCAAAGACCTGAGTTCGATCCCTGGTACCAAAAATAAATAAATAAATAAATAAATAAATAAATAAATAAATAACATCTTCAGTGGATCTAGAACATATAGTTTGAGAACCATGATACATGTTATTTCAAGTTTGATGGGGGTTGTACTGAATCTGTAGGTCACTTTGGGCAGTGTGGGCATTTCAACATTAATGCTCCTAACGTTGAATACGGGAAGAATTTTTAACTTTTATTATCTTCTTCAATTTCTTGCCTTGGCATTTGTAACTTTTCTTGTAGAAGTCTGTCAAAACTGTAATATTTCTAGGTATTAGTGGTTTTTTGTGGTTATGTTAAATGAGACTATATTTCTAATTTTCTCTTGAGGTAGTACAATATGGATATTTGTATGTTAACTGTATATCCTGCTACTTTGTAGAACTTTTTTTTTTTTGGTACCGGGGATCGAACTCAGGTCCTGGCGCTTGCACAGCAGGCGGTGAAACCACTGAGCTAAATGCCCGGCCCTGTGGAACTTTTTTATAAGGTCCAAGAATCTTTTCATGGAGTCTCTAGGATTTTCTATATATAGAAACATATCATCTGCATACAGAGATAATTTCACTTTTCCTTTCCTGTTTGTGTTCCTTGGATTTATTTCTGTTGCTAACTTACTCTGGTCAAAATTTCAAATATAATATTGAATAACAGTACCGAGAGTGGATAACCTCTTGTTCCTTTACTTATACAATGTGCTTTCATTTTTCCCATTCAGTATCATATTGGCTGAGTTTATATTATATCACATTTATTATGTTGATATATAATCATTTTACATCAAATTTATCAGGGCTCTTGCCATAGATGGGTGTTGAATTTTGTTGAAGGCTTTTTCTGTACCTTTCAAGATGATGATGATGATGATGATGATGTGATTTTTGGCCGTGATTCAATTTATGTACCATATTATGTGCTGGGTTTTTTGCATATGTTGAAATATCATTGCATATCTGGAATGAAACCAAGATGTTGACTTCAATTTACAAGTATTTGGTTGAAAATTTTTGCATCTGTATTCATCAGCTATACTGGTGTATAATTTTCTTTATCTGTTGTATTATAAGGTTTTTAGGAGCTGGGTAATTTGCATCCCATAGGATAAGTGTTGGAAGAATTCTTTCCATTTCAATTTATGAAATAGCTTAGAAGCATTAGCATTATTTTTCATTTAACATTTTGGTAAAATTTAGCATAAATACAACTGGTGTTAAGCTTTAGGGGGTCACATTTATTATGTATTTGTTGTAATTGATATATTTAGGTTATTTTTATCCTACTGGTTCAATTTTGGCACATCATATTTCATTAGAAATTAACCAATTTGTTCTTGATTTTTCCAATTTATTGGCTAATATTTTTCATAATATTTAATAATGATTTGGATTTCTATAGTATCAGTTGCAATGTCTTCTCTTAATCCCTAATTTTTTGTGTATTCTATTTCTTTTGGTTAGATCAAATGGGGGTTTGTCAATTTTTTAATCTTTTCAAAGATGGACTATTTGCTTTTTTGATCCATTGTAGTCTTCTTTTATTTTATTTCATTTATTCATTGTGAATTTTTTTCTATGGATGTTGTGTTTGTATGCTCTTGTTACTCTAAGGGCTGGAGGTGCATCATTAAGTTATTTATTTAAGATCACTGTCATTTTTTGTAAGCATTCATTGATATAAACTCTCTTAGTACTGACTTTGTTATTCAAAATTTTCTAGTATGTTGTGAGTCCATTTTCATAGATTTAAAGATTATTAAAATTGTCTCTGAATTATGCAATGATTAAATGTTAATTCAAATGTGTGTTATTTAATCACCACGTTTTTATATAATTTCTGCAGTTTCCCTTGATCTTGATTTGTAGTTTTATTCCATTATGATAAAAAATATAAAAGATTTTTAATTTTTTGAATATTGTGACATCTTGCTCTGTTGCCTAATGTATGGCATATTTTAGAAAAAATTCCATGTTCTGTTAAAAATAATGTATATTCTTAATTCTATATGTTGCATGGAATATTTTGTAAATCTATATGAAGTGCATTTGATATTCAGTGTGATTTAAGGCATATTCTTTTTTTTGGTACTGGGGATCGAACTCAGGACCTTGCGCTTGCAAGGCAGGTGGCGGAACCACTGAGCTAAACCCCCAGCCCATTAAGGCATATTCTTCACTTGCTAGAATTGTTTGTAAATATCTATTGTTCATTTGATAAATGATAATTTAAATAATTTTTCTGTTCAATGTTTTTCTTTCTGTATGATCTTTTGGTCAGAGTAGAGTATTGAAGTAACCCTTTATTATTGTATTGAGTCCTATCTCTCCCATATATTCAGAACTGGCTTTTTAAAAATAAAATTGGTTGCTCTTAAATTTGTGGAAATACATTTATAATCATTATCTTTCCTTGATGAATTCTTCGACTGATAAGTATACAGTGACTTTGTGTCTCTTCACACTGGTTTAAAAACTATTTTATTTTTCCTTTGATTCTGACTGATGTCATTGCTGTGTGTAATCTTTGTAGGCAGTTATTTTCTTTCAGGTTTTGAAGTATATCATTTTACGGTCCACCATACTGATGAGTTGTATGTTGACAAATCTATTGTGAGTCTAATGGGGTTATGGTTAAATTGACATGGCACTCCTTTCTTGCAAATTTAATATTTTTCTCTGTACTGTTAAACTTGTAACTTGTACATGTTATGATGCAGATTTTTTTTCTTTTCGTTCTTTTATTGGTACATTTTAGATATACAATAAGCTTACATTTATCATTGGGTGTTTGTACCTGTACATGATATATCTTTGTTCTTATTTTTTTCCCCATTACCTGTGAGCCCTTAAACCCCTCCACCCTTCCCTATTTACATAGATTTCATTTCCATTTTTTTTCTTTTCTCATAGTTTTTCCTTTCCCTCTTTTCCTTTCCCCTTGCCCTCCCTTCACTCCTTCGTCTTTGGACCTTTTTTCCTACTTCAAATTATCAATTATTCATTTTAATCATTTTAACCCTTGTTTACACTATCAGTTTCTCACACTAGAGAAACTATTGGTATACACATGTGTGTCCTATTTATTTCACTTAAGAGTATGCCCTCGATATGCATCCATTTAGCTATAAATGACTCTAGTTTTTCATTCTTTATGGCTAAGTAGTACTCCATTTTATTAAAAAACACATTTTCTTTATCCAGTTTCCAGTTGATGGGCACTTGGGCTGCTTCCAAGCTTTAGCTATTACAAACTGTGCCACTATGAACATGGGTGCACATATATCACTGTGGTATGATTCTTTTAATTCTTTTGGGAAGATACCCAGCAGGGGAATAGCTGGGTCAAATGGAACTTCTAGTCCTAGTTCTTTGAGGTATCTCCATACTGATTTCCACAGTGGTTGCACCAGTCTGCACTCCCACCAACAATGGAGAAGATTTCCTTTCTCCCCACAACCCTGCCAGCATTTGTTATTTGTTGATTTCTTGATAGCAGCCATTCTTTCTGGGGTGAGGTGGAATCTCAGTGCTGTTTTCATCTGCATCTCTTGAATGACAAGTGATGTTGAACAGTTTTTCATATATTTATGTGCTGTTTTTATTTTTTGTCTGAGAAATGTCTGTTCATTTCACATGCCCATTTTTTAATTGGCTCTCTGAATTCTGGGGGATCTGATTTTTTTCAATTCTTTATATATTCTAGATAGAAGTCCTTTGTCTGAGATACAGCTGCTAAAAATTTTTTCCCACATTGTAGGTTGTCTCTTAGCTCTGTTGGTGATTTCTTTTGCAGTGCAGAAGCTTTTTAATAAGATGAGATCCCAGTTGTTGATTCTTAGTTACCATGCTACTGAAGTTTTGTTCATAAAGTCTTTTCCTATGCCAATGTCATCAAGAGTTCTACCTACCTTATCTTCCAGCAAGTTTAGTGTTTCTGTCTTAATATTTAGATCTTTAATCCACTTCGATCTTAGTTTAGTGCATAGTGATAGGTATGGGTCTAGTTTTAATCTTTGGCAGGTTGAAATACAGTTTTTCCAATACCATTTATTAAATAGGCTATCTTTCCTCCAATGAGTGTGGTTGGCTCCTTTGTCAAAGATGAGGTGGCTGAGCATGTCTGGAGTTATTTCTGCATATGATGCAGATTTTTAAAGTTATGTCTATTTTGGGTCTAAAAGCCTTCTGTACATGGATTTTTATGTCTTTCTCATTATGTTTGAAATTTTTTGCTATTATTCTATAGGATAGGTTTCTTTGCTCTACAGTCAAATTTTCTCCCTTTGAAATGTTAGAGTCTGATAGTGGATCTTTTAATAGTATCCCAAAAATCTTGCATGTTTTCCTCTTTCTCACCTTTCCATTATTTCAGTTTGAATATATTTTAAAATTATCTCATGTGCAGTTATTCTTTCTTTTGCCTTATCTGCTCCATCAGGCTTTCAACTGAGCTTTTTGTCTGATTTGTTGATTCTCATTTCCAAGACTTCTATTTGGCTTTTTCTCAAAACATGTTAGTATTTACTAAATTACTCATTCATATACTGCACTTACTTTAAGTCATTTAATTGTTATATTTTCTTGTATTTTTTCTGAGACAGTCTTTCTATGTAGTTCAGGCTGGCCTTCAACTCATGTACCCCAGGCTGGCCTAGAACTCTCAGTGATCTTCCTTCCTCAGCCTCCCAGGTGGTGTGATTACAGGCATAAGTTACCATGCCTGGCTTATTCAATGGGCCATTTAAAAAAACAAGTGGACTTATTTTTATTTATTTACATATTTTTTGCAACCATAGGTACTTTATTATTTTTTCAATAAATTTTATTTTATCCCCCCCCCCCCCATGCCCCCTTGCCTCCTGTAGGGAATAGGGAAAAGGGAATGTTACTAGAACCTCTGCAGTGAGTCCTGGTCTCTTGCGAGCTACAGCAGTACAAGGTGAATTAACTTATTATACAGGAAAGGTAGAAAAAATGAGACTTGGAGAAGAAGCTGAGCCTTGGGTCTGATTAGTGCTGCTCTGGGCAGCAAAAACGAAAGCCCCTGAGCTTCCCGCACCTTTTATTCAGTACATAGGGAGAAACAAATATAACAAATGACTCAGGACAGAGAGTTCAGTACCTTGGGAGAAACAAATGTAACAGATGACTGGAGAGTGGGATGAATTCCTAGATCAATGAGGAACTATGCAGACGAAGATTTTGTTTCTCCCAGGATGTCTTCAGCTGCTATAATCTGGTCCTGGAGCATCACAGCATCACCAGATCATTGAGGTCTCAGTTGCGACCAGAGGCCAAAATGGAGTTATGACTTGAAATGCCATAGCTGGCCTGTAGGCAGGAGAACTAAGCCTAATCAAAAGATTTTCCCCAAAATTATGTAGCATTGCTCCCGACAGCCTCCCTGTGTACAAAAGCTTTGTTTCCGTTTTTCTTCTATTTTCATTTTTTTCTTGTCCCTTTCTTCCTTTCCCCTTCCCTCTTCCCTTGTTCCCCTTCTCATTTGAACATTTTCTTTACATTTCCTATTTCCCAATATTTATTCTACATTTTAGTCCTTATTTACACTTTTGGTTTTTCACACCAGAGAAACAATGTGGTATTTAAACATGTGTGTCCAATTTGTTTCACTTAAAAGTATGGTTTCAAGATCCATCCATTTAGGAATAAATGTCTGAAGCTCATCCTTCTTTATGGCAGAGTAGTACTCCAGTATATAAAAAGACACATCTTTATCCACTCATCAATTGATGGGCATTTGGGCTGTTTCCAAGATTTAGCTATTACAAACTGTGCCACTATAAATATATATTGCTATGGTATTATGCTTTTAATTCTTTCGGAGAGATACCAAGAAGGGGAGTAATTGAGTCAAATGGAACCTCTAGTTTTAGTTTTTTGAGAAATTTCCACACAAATTTCCTCAGTGGTTGCACCAGTCTACACTCCCACCATTAGTGGAGTAGGGTTCCTTTCCCCCCACAGCCATTCCGGCACTTGTTATTGGTTGATTTCTTGATAGTAGCCATTCTTTCTGGAGTGAGATGGAATCTCAGCATTGTTTTCATTTGCATTTCATGAACGACCAGTGATGTTGTACATTCATTCATATATTTATTTCCCATTTCTAATTCTTCATCTGAGAAGTATCTTTTAATTTCATATCTCCATTTTTGCATTGGGTCTTTAAATTTAGGGGGTCTGATTTTTTTTAGTTCTTTATATATTCTAGATAATAGTCCTTTATCTGATGAATACCTGCTAAAATTTTTTCACGCACTGTGTATTGTGTCTTCACTCTGTTGGTGGTTTCCTTTGTTGTGCAAAAGCTTTTTAAAATGAGGTCCCAGTTGTTGATTCTTTGTAGTATTTCCCATGAGGTCTGAGTTTTGTTCATGAAGTCTTTGCCTACTTCTATGCCCTCAAGCTTTCTACCTATTCTCTTTTCCAGCAGATTTAGCATTTGTGTTTTAATATTAAGAGCTTTGATTCATTTCAATTTTAGTTTAGTGTGTGATGAAAGGTATGGGTCTAGTTTCAATCTTCAGCATGTGGAAAGCCAGTTTTTCCAGCAACATTTATTAAAGAGGTTGGGCTGGGGATTTAGCTCAGTGGTTCTGCCAGCTGCCTCGCAAGCACAAGGTCCTAAGTTCAATGCCCAGTACCAAAAAAACCCCAAAACATTTATTAAAGAGGCTATCTTTCTTCCAGTGAAGGTGTTTGGCTCCTTTGCCAAAGATTAGGTGGCTGAGTATGTCTGGCGCTGTTTCTGCATCTTCTAGTCTGTTCCATGGATGCTCAGGTCTGTTCTTTTGCTGTTTTTAATCACAGTAGCTTTGTACTATAATTTAAAGTCAGGGATTATGATATCCCCTGCCTCTTTGTTGCTCAGAATTGCCTTTGCTATTTGAGGTCTCTTCTGGTTCCAAATGAATTTTAGGATTATTTTTTCTAATTCTGTGAAATATTCTGTTGGAATTTTGATTGGGATTGCATTAAATCTGTATAAGAATTTTGGCAGTATGGCCATTTTCATTATATTGGTTCTTCCTGTTCAGGAACAAGGGCTATCTTTCCATTTTCTGACATCCTTTTCAATCTCTCTTTTCAGAGTACTATAGTTTTCAACGTAGAGGTCTTTTAATTCCTTTGTCAGACTGATTGCTAGGTATTTTTTTGGGGGGGGTTGTTTCTCTAATTTCTCTCTCCTTGAGTTTGTTATTCTTGTATAGGAAGGCTATTGATTTTTGAATGTTGACTTTGTATCCAGCTACCCTATTGAATTTGATTATCAAATCTAGAAGTCTTTTGGTGGAGTTTTTGGGGTCTTCTATGTAGAGTATTATGTCATCCACAAATAATGATAATTTAACTTCTTCCTTTCTTATTCTTATTCCTTTTCTTTCTCTTGTCTAACTGCTGTAACTAGTGTTTCCAGAAATATATTAATAAGGGTGGTGACAGTGAACAACCTTCCCTTGTTCCTGATTTTAGAGTGAAAGCTTTTGTTCATTTGGTATGATGTTAGCTGTTGGTTTGTCATGAATGGCTTTTATCAGGTTGAGATAAAGACCACCTATACCAATTTTCTGTAGAATTTTTATCAAGAATGGGTATTGGACTGTGTCAAATGCTCTTTCTGCATCTCTCAAGAGCGTCATATACTTTTCATCCTTGGCTCTTTAATATGGTGTATTACATTTATTGATTTGTGTATGTTGAATCACCACTGCATCCCTGGGATGAGTCCAACTTGGTCATGGTGTATAACCTTCTTGATGATTTTCTGCATTCTATTTGCCAGTATCTTATTGAGGATTTTTACATCTAAGTTCTTTAGGGAGATTGGGCTCTAATTCTTTTCTGTTGGATCCTTCTCTGGTTTTGGTATCAGGGTAATGTTGGCTTCCAGGAATGAATTTGGGGGTATTGCTTCCCTTTCAATTTCATTAAAGGTTCTGAGAAGTAGTGGCATTAGGTCTTTTCTAAATTGCTTGTAAACATCAGCAGTGAATCCATCATGGCCTGGAACTTTCTTTGTTGGTAGTTTTAAAATTATGCCTTCAATTTCAATGAGTGATATTGATTTATTTATTAAAAGGCAAAAGATTTATAGGATCTGAAGAGATACCAGAGTATTGATTGATATTGGTTTATTTAAAATTTTTACATCTTCTTGATTCAGCTTTGGTAATTCATATGTATTTAGGAATCTCTCCATTTCTTTTGTGTTTTCCATCTTATTAGAATATAGGTTCTTGGGCTGGGGATTTAGCTCAGTGGTTTGCCATCTGCCTTTCAAGCCCAAGGTCCCAAGTTCAAGGTCCCAAGTTCAATCCCTGGTACCAAAAAAAAAAAAAAAAAAAAAAAGAATATAGGTTCTTGAGGTAAGTATTGATGATCTTCTGGATTTCTGCAGCATCTGTTATAATGTGCCCCATTTCATTCCTAATTGGGTGGATATGAGTCTTTCCTTTTTTTTTGATAAGGTTGGCTAAGGGTTTGTCAACTTTATTATTTCAAAGAATCAACTTTCAATTCATAGGTTCTTTGTATTGTTTTCTTAGTCTCCATTGAATTAATTTCTGTTCTGATCTTTGTAATTTCCTTCCTCATATGAACTTTGGCCTTGACTTGTTCTTCTTTTTCTAGAAGCTTGAGGTTCAGCATTTGGTTGTTTATTTGAGCTTGCTCTGTTTTTCTTATATTGGTATTCACTGGTATAAATTTTCCTCATAGTGATATAGGAGGAAGAGATGTAACTCCCAAACCTACTAGATATCAAA
The DNA here is from genome assembly GCF_053883595.1 of Heterocephalus glaber. Lineage (NCBI taxonomy): Eukaryota > Metazoa > Chordata > Mammalia > Rodentia > Bathyergidae > Heterocephalus > Heterocephalus glaber. Next base: position 2,279,600 of record NW_028258324.1, on the reverse strand, counting down.
AACGCAAGTTAGTGTTCTCTAAAATCAAAGAATGAATTCTAGGAACAGTGGAGGTTAAGAGTAGGAAAAATTTATTGGGAGAAAGAAACCTTCTGCCTAAGAGAGACAGAAGGGGGACCGGAAAGTGGGTTGCCTGCCCACCCCATTTTTCAAGGATGTTTTGTACAGCAAAGCCTTGTGGTGAGGCAGGTACAAAGTGGGACAAAACTATAAGACCCAATTTACAAGGTGGGCATGAGGTGGGACAAAACCATGACCAACCAATAAGAGTACAAGTACAGTCACTCAGGTATTATTGATTAAATGGGGGTCAAATGGAGGAACAAGGCACGTAGCAAGTGTACAAGGATTTTCATGGTCAGGGATATTTCCTGCAGAGGCTGGGTTAAAACTTGGCCCCCCACCCAGGTGGTTGATACCTACTTAGAATATCAATCACTGCTATTCATCCTAATGGGTGTGGTAGTTTCTCTCCTTTTACAATGCTGGACTTCCAGTGAATGTGTTTTTACTGTCCTCCCTGATGGCTCCTCCTGGGCTGGCCCTGTCTAACTGCCTACAAGATATCTAATTAACTTACCTATCTGCAATAATAAGACTGTTTTCATTCCATGCCATAAGTTTTGGTATGTTGTATTGGCAATATCATTTAATTGTAGAAACTGTCTAATTTTTTCTTTAATTTCATCTGTGACCCATTGGTTTTTCTGAAGGTGTTATTTAATTTCCATGTATCTATGAAGTTCTTGTGGTTTCTTTTGCCATTGATTTCAAATTTCATTGCATCATGGTCTCATAATATACATGGTATAATTTAAATGCCTTTGCATTTACTTAAGGATTTTCTGTGAGTTAGTATGTAGTCTATTTTGGAGAACATCTTGTGTGCAGTTGAGGAGAATGTATATTCTGATGTTATGGGGTGCAACACTCTATAGACATCTACTAAGTCTATTTGTTCAAAAGTTTGATTCAGGGCTGAAGATTTAGCTCAGTGGTTCTGCCGCCTGCCTTGCAAGTGCAAGGACTCGAGTTCCATCTCTGGTACCTCCCTGTAAAAAAAAAAAATAGTTTTACACAGTTGAGTATGCTGGTATTTGGGGCATATATATTTATGATGTTATTTCTTCTTCGTGGATTTTTCCTTTTACAAGCGTGTAGTGACCTTCTTTGTTTTTCTTAATCAGTTTTGGCTTGAAATCTATTTTGTCTGCAAATAAAATAGATATCCTAGCTTTTCCCCTGGATCCTGTCACATGGAGTATTATTTTCCATCCTTTGACCTTCAGCCTATGAATCTCTTTTTGAATTAAATGTGTTTCTTGTATGCAGCATATTGTTGGATCTTGCTTCTTGATCCATTCTGCCAGTCCATTTCTTTTGATTGGTGAATTGAAACCATTTATACTGATAGTTATAACTGATTTGTATTGACTTATCCTAGTCATGTTATTTTCCTATTGTTGGCTCCCTTTTTTCCCTCCTCTGTTTAATTACTTGCCTTGCCTGGTGGATTCATTCTGTTGGCATTCATGGAGTTGTTGTCCTCATTATTTCTTTCTAGAATGTCCTTCAGAACATTTTTTAGTGTGGTTTTGGTGGTCATGAATTTCTTCAGATGTTCTTTGTCATGGAAGTGTCTTATTTCTCCATCAGTACTGAAAGATAGTTTTGCATGGTACATCAATCTTGGTTGGAGGTAGTTTTCTTTTAGGACTTGAAATACTTCACTCCAAGCTCTTGACTTGAGAGTTTGTTTTGAAAAGTCTTGTGTGATTCTGATGGGCTTTCCTTTACAGGTGATTTGTTTCTTTTCTTTAACAGCTTTTAATATTCCATTCTTGTGTTGAATTTCTGGAATCTTGACTATTATATGCCTTGGTGTAGATATTTTTCATCATGGCTAATTGGAGTTCTTTATGCTTTTTCCATGCTTGGGCAGCCCACATTCCAGCTGCAAGCTGTGCTCTGGGCATAGCTAATGGTAGGGTTTTGTTTCTTTCCCTAGATACCATCACCTCAGTTAAATTGGGGAAGAGAAGTATGGTACTTGGCCTAGCACCCACTTCTCCATGGATTTGTGCCAGAGTTCTTTCTCCCTGCTTCTTTCCTTGCAGTGCAAATCCTGCAGTTGCTTTTGTTTTGCCTCCCAATCTTTCCACCTACCTAGGGCATCCCCAGGCACACTATGCCTCCAGAATCCGTCTCTATGTCCATACTCTCTGTTTTCTTTCACTTTCTCAAAGCTTCACTATCTAATCTGAGATCTTAGTGAAAACTCAGAACATTATGCTTTCAGCAGTCCCTGAAAGGTGTGTTGGGGCTCCCTTGTGGGTGCCTGCCTGAAGGCATGGGCAGGGAGCAGGCTATCCTTATGTCCTTCAAGAACAACACTCCTGCAGTATGGGAAGGAAATGGGCAAGTAATTATTTCTGAGTTAGTCTAGCCTACTCTTTCCTGAGCACCCCAGTGTTTTCAGATGCTGCTTGCTCCTACAGCCCCCAGGCCAGTTTTCTCAGTGCTCAGATTCAGTCCCTAATTAGAGTGGCATGACTGTTTTCAAATTCCCAGTGGTGACTGACAGAGGAGCTGAGAGGCTCTATGCATGGTTCCAAAGTAATGCCCGAGGAGACCTAACTGACCTTGACAGATAGCAAAAGGTTCATATTAATTGACAAAGGTCTCACTTTAACTTGGTCTTAACATCCAGCAGAAAAGAATAACCAAAAGAGGTATAAAAATAATGCCATAGTAATAAAGCTAGATATAAAAAAGGGGCTCCAGGCACTGACCCCTTCTGGCAATTTCTAGCTATACCAGTAGCTGACCACAGTTATGGCTCATTAGGAAAAAACTAGGATAGAATCTGTAAGAGCTAGCAGGTTACAATCACTATTTCAATTTCTAAGTGTGACTTTCTTCCCAACCTGGCCTTCCATTCTAGTGTGTTCATTCTTAGATTATACATGCTCTAACTTCTTAAAAGTTTTGTTTATTCTTGTCTAGAGGCTGCCATACTCCAGTCATACAAATGGAACCAATGACAAAAATGCTAGAATTCTTTTACCAGGATCCACCAGATCGACTTTGTGAACAACTCGTAACTGTTAAATTACTTCTATGATGGATTCTGAAGTTCCCTGGGACTTCTCCTTATCCTCCCTGTGGAAGGCTATTACTAGCTCTTCCTGGTGGAAACATCTGTTGGCTATATTCATAATATTTCTGTTGATCTTATTGTTTGGACCATGTATACTTAACTGTCTTTCTGGCCTTGTCTCCTCTAGACACAAAGCTATATGCCTACACATGATGGAAACATGTGATGCCTATCGAGAACCTTTAGATAGACCCTCTGAAGGGTATCTCTGACTGCCAACCACAACTACAACCCCTTTCACCCTGAAGTAGCTCAAGCAGTTATCGCCCCTTACCCCCTCACGGCAATTTCAGATACTTCTTCAGAGGGGGGAATATTATAGATAGATGAGCTAGGTAAAAATATTATAGGCAGTCAGATAGGGCTAAATCCTCAAGAGGGCCAGGACAAAGGTGAAACAAACCACAGCACCACATCAATTAAACTTCCTGGCGGTACACACAGAAAGGGACAGACCAACCTAAGCCAAGGGGATTTGCTGGAAGGTTACTGGGGGCTCTTGGTATTGTGGAAAGCTAAGTTAATTATAAATATTACAGCTGGTTATACAGGGCTGGGCCTTTGGCAGAACACTTGTGGCTTAAGGCACATTCACTGAAGACCAGAATTGTAAAAGGAGAGAAACTACACACTCTTGTGCTTCCCCTGGGGATAAATAGCAGTGATTGATATTCTACATAGGTATCAATCACCTGGGTTGGGGGTCAAAGTCTTAACCCAGCCTCTCCAGGAAATATCCCTGACCCGCACCCTTACTGAAAATCCTTGTACACTTTCTATGTGACTTGCTTCCCAATTGGACCACCATTACCTAAGTGACTATACTTGTAACCTTATTGGATGTTCATGGCTGTGGCCCACGTTGTACACATGTAGGTTTCACCCTATAAAACTTATTTGTAAAGTGGGGTTTTTGGCTACCCACTTGGGACCCCTCCTGCCCCTCAGGAGCTTTCCTATCAATAAATATCTTCCTACTTAAAAAAAACAAAAAACAAATTCCCAGTGGTCAGCCTGTTCTGTCTTACACCACTCTCTGCCTTTCAGTTTCTCTGATGGTCTGCTTGGTGAATATCTCATTCACTTGCTGCTTTCCTCTTGGAGAGAGTTGAGTGATTGGAAGCCCATTGCATCCATGGGCCACTACTGAAGTGCCAGCTCCCTTCCTTAGTGAGCCCAGTCCTCTCCCAAGTTGTCATACATGGCATACCTGGCTGTGTAAGGGATGCTACAATCCACGAGTGGTCCAGCTTCTCTTTCTAAACTCCTCTGGTTCTGCATTATGGTCCAGTGAGTCTCTCCTTCCACATATTTTCCTGTGTCTGACTTTATGACCCACAAATCAGTGTAACTGCTTTTGTTAAGGAAAATATAAAATAATATAAAATAGCTGCTTGCCTCATTCTGCTTCTGTAACTTGCTTCGCTTGCTTGTTTTGCTTCCGAGAATATTGTTTTGCTTCTCAGAGTAACAATACCAGATGCTTTGCCATTAACCACAAGTTTGTAGGCATGAGATAAACAAATGCCTACAACATTGCCTAACCACAACCCCCACCCAAGTGAGGCCAGATGCTCGAACCATGCCTCATGAACAAAAGTACGCATAGAACCTAAGCTTTCTGTAAACCACATGACCAGAATTGTTTTTTAATTTATTTTTATATAAAAAAATTTTTTTCCCCATTAACTTTATTGGTACATTTTAGGTATAAAATACAGTTACATTCATCATTGGGATCTTGTACCATGACATGAGTCTCTTGGTTCTTATTTATTTTCCCCTTCCCTTGCCCTCCCTTCACCCCCTCCACTCTTCCCTATTTGCAAAGACCTTATTTCCATTTTTCTCCTCTTCTCATATTTTTTCCTTTCTCTTTTTTCCCTTCCCCTACCCCTCCTAATTCCCCTGCTATTTTAGACCTTTTCGGCACGCCCTACTGAGGTCTCTAGTGGCACGGAACATGCCGAATCAGCCCGCTGCAGACAGGCAGGCACCTGGTTCCACACTACAAAGACGCAGAGGACACCAAATCACCAGACCAAGGTACTGAGTCCCGCTGCTCCCAGTCCAGAGGTAGGGGCTTCTGAGCTGCCATCCCACTACTCCTGGCCCAGAGGAAGGGGCTTCCCGGCCACCATCCCTCCGGCTGCTCCCAGCCCACAGGAAAGGGCTTTTGGGTCACCATTCCTACTGCTGCTCCCGGCCCCTGTCCCACCTCTCCCAGCTCAGAGGAGGTAATCCATGCAGGCGCTAACAGCCCCCCGCCCCAGTCGAAATGAGAAAACACGTAAATAAGTCTCAAAACCAGACTTCCAGATCACCTACAGCAACCCCAAAGGGAAATGAGATGGAACACTCTGATACTCAACCACCTGGACCCACTGAACTGGCAACAAAAGGGGATCTGGAAAAAATGAAATCAGAAATAATTTCTCAGATAACAGGAGAAATTGTGCCCCTAGTGCAAGACATGATTATTTTAGACCTTTTCTTCCTGTTACACAATATCAGTTATACATTTTTTAAAATTACAATATTAAGATCTAGGAGACATTACCACAGATTTTATAGAATTTAAAAGGATATAGAAAGCATATTACAAAAATCTTTTTTGAAATAAATTTGACAACTTCTAAGAAGTAACTTAGAAGACAAATTAATGAAACTAACTCAGGAGGAAATACAAAATTTGAATAGCACCTATTAAAGAAAGTATATTCCTAGCTTGAAAACCTACCTATATGACAAGAGCAGGCTCATAAACATTTAACTGATAAATTATATCAAACAATTAAAGCAGAAAAAAGAAGGAACACTTCTCTCCTCATTTTAGGAAATCAACATTGTGCTAATCCTAAAACTGGATAAAGATAATAGAAGAAAAAAGTATGAACATAGATAGAAATTTGTTTAACAAAACAAACTCTTAGAAGTCAGATCTGGCAGGATGTAGAAAGTGGTTTTATTATAGGGATGGCAGTGTTTGTTCAGCATTGGAAGATCCACCCCCAAAAGTCATCATTTTAACAGAGGAAAGGAAAAAGCCATATGATCCTGTCACTAGTTGGAGAAAGAATATTGGACTAAATTCTACAGCTGTTCATGGTAAAAGCTATCAGGAGACTAGAAGTAGAACAGAACCTTCTCAACAGATCAAAGACATGTACTCCATACTTCCAACAAAAACTCCTTCTATGAATGGAAACGATACAATGCTTTCTCCCTAAAGGGGGGAACAAGGGCATATATGCCTACTCTTCATCTGTCCATTAGACTTTGAAACATAGGTCTAAACCAAAATAGTCTGGCAATACAATGACACAACTAGGATAGGATTGGCATGGCAGAAGCAAAATCTTTATATGTAGATGAAATGATCATCTACAGAGAAAATACTAAGAAATCTCTAGGAGCCCCTAGAACTTGTACTTGAATTTAGCAGGATTAGAAAACACAAGGTATATATAAAAATCAGGTCTGTGTATACTTGCTAAAAATGAAGAACTGGATATTGAAATTTAAAAGTTATATAGGAGTACAAAGGACCCAGAAAAGCCAAAAACAAAAACAGTGTTGGAAGACATTTAGCACCCAATTTTAAGACTTCTTCTAAAGCTACAGTAATCAAGGCAGTGTTGGTGTAAGGAAAGACATATAGATCATTGGAATAAAACAGAGAATCTAGAAATAGAAGCACACATATATGGTCCACTGAGTTTTGAAAGATTATTTAACATTAGGATTTTATAGAATATAAACTTGATTTAAGAGCTGAGGAAGAGATAGTGTCTTCAACAAATGGCACTAGAACACCTGGTATCCATATATAAAAAATTAACCTAGGGCCGGGGATTTAGCTCAGTGGTTTCGCTGCCTGCTGCACAAGCGCAAGGACCCAAGTTCAATCCCTGGTACCCACCCCCCCCCAAAAAAATTAACCTGAACCCTTTTTTTCCATACATGAAAATAACTTGAAGGGATCTATGACTCTAAATAAGAAAGCCTAAAAGTATAAAACTTGAAGAAGAAATTATAAGGGAAAATATTTATGAATTCAGGTAGGCAAGAACTACCTAGGATACAAAAACTGTGATGTATAAAAAGAAAAAAAATTGATAAATGAGATTCCATCAAAATTTAGAACTTTAAATGACATCATTAAAATGAAAAGCAATCCTTAAACAGACCATATTTACAATGTATATAACCTATGACCAGAATATATAAAGAATTCTTAGAGCTCATTAATAGACAACCCAATTAAAATGTAGACATAAGAAGATGATAAATAGCCACTATAGCACAAGGAATGGTGTGCAATTCTAGAATCAGAAAAATACTAATCAGTACAATAATAAGATTGAATTATACACTCATTAGTGAGATGAAGTTAAAAGTTTTAAAAGCCTTGTCATGTCTTTTTCTTTTTGTTGGATTCTCCCCCTTTGCATTTAATTTGTCATGCCCAATGGATTCATTCTGCTGGGTTTCCTGGGGTTGTAATCCTCATTGTCTTTTCCTAGGGTATTGTCTAAAACTTTTTGGAGTGCTGGTTTGGTATTCACGACATTCCTGAGGTGCTGTTTATCATGAAAGTATCTTATTTCTCCATCAATTTTGAAAGATAGTTTTGCAGGGTACATCAATCTGGGTTGGAGGCTGTTTTCCTTTAGGGCTTAAAATACATCACTCCAAGCTCTTCTTGCCTTGAGGGTTTGCATTGAGAAGTCTGCTGTAATTCTGATGGGCTTTCCTTTGTATGTGATTTGTTTCTTTTCTCTCACTGCTTGTAGAATTTTATTCTTCTGTTGGATTTCTGGAATCCTAACTATTTTTTTTTGTATTAAATTCTTTTATTGGTACATTGTAGGTATACAACACAATTACATTTCTCATTGGGAATTTACCTTTGCATAATGCATCTCGGTTGTTATTTGTCCCCATCCCTAGCCCTCCCTTCATGCCCTCCACCCTTCCCTATTTACAAAGACTTTATTTCCATTTTTTCCATTTCTCATCATTTTTTCCTTTCCCTTCTTTCCTTTCCCCTGCCCCTCCCACTACCCCTACCCCTTTGGACCTTTTCTTCCTATTTTACATTATCAATTATTCATTCTAATAATTGGTACATTTTAGGTATACAATATAATGACATTCATCATTGGAAATTTGCACCTTTACATAGTCTCTCTTGGTTCTTATTTTCACCCTTGCCCAGCCCTCCCTTCAACCCCTCCAGTCCTCCCTATTTGCAAAGATTTTGTTCCTATTTTTCCATTTTCTCACACCAATCCCATTCCCTTCTATCCTTTCCCTTAGCCCTCCCACTTCCTTTCCCTTTGCCCCTCTTCTTCCTATTTCACATTATCTATTATACATTTAGTCCTTATTTACACTTTCAGTTTCTCACACCAGAGAAACTATTCAGTATTTACACATGTGTGTCCTATTTCTTTCATTTAACAGTATTGCCTCAATGTGCATCCACTTAGCTATAAATGTCTCTAATTTCTCATTTTTTATGGCTGAGTAGTACTCCATTTTATTTTAAAAAACCACATTTTCTTTATCCAGTCTCCAGTTGATGGGCATTTGGGCTGTTTCCAAGTTTTAGCTATTACAAACTGTGCTGCTATGAACATGGGCGCACATATATCACTGTGGTATGATTCTTTTAATTCTTTGGGGAAGATCCTCAGCAGTGGAATAGCAGGGTCAAATGGGTCTTCCAGTCCTAGTTCTTGGAGGTATCTCCATACTGATTTCCACAGTGGTTGCACCAGTCTACACTCCCACCAGCAGTGGAGAAGGGTTCCTCCTTCCCCACAGCCCCACCAGCATTGGTTATTGGTTCATTTCATGATAGCAGCCATTCTTTCTGGAGTGAAGTGGAATCTCAGCATTGTTTTCATTTGCATCTCTCCAATGACCAGTGATGTTGAACATTTTTTCATGTATTTATTTGCTATTTCTACTTCTTTGTGTGAGAAAAGTCTATTCATTTCAGATGCCCATTTTCAGATTGGGTCTTTAAATTTGAGAGGTCTGATCTTTTTTAAGTTCTTTATAGATTCGAGATAGTAGACCTTCGTCTGAGGAAGAGCAGGTGAAGAATTTTTTGCACATTGTGGATTGTCTCTTCACACTGCTGGTGGTTTCTCTTGCTGTGCAGAAGCCTTTTAATAAGAAGAGATCCCACTTGTTGATTGTTTGTGCTAGTTCATGGGCAACTGAGGTTTTGTTCATAAAATCTTTTCCTACAGCAATGTCTTCAAGGGTTCTACCTAACCTCTGTTCCAACTGGTTCAGAGTTTCTATTTGAATATTTAGATCTTTAATCCATTTTGATTTTAGTTTAGTGCATAGTGAGAGATATAGGTCTAGTTTTAATCTTTGGCAAGTTGAAGCCCAATTTTTCCAGCACCATTTATTCAAGAGGCTATCTTTCCTCCAGTGAGGGTGTTTGGCTCCTTTATCGAAGATGAGATGGCTGAGTGTGTCTGGTGTTGTTTCTGCATCTTCTAATCTGTTCCGCTGGTCCTCAGGTCTGTTCCTTTGCCAGTACCTTGCTGTTTTTATCACAATAGCTTTGTAGTATAGTTGCAGGTTGGGGATTGTGATACCCCCTGCCATGTCTCTGTTACCTAGAATTGCTTTTGCTATTCTGGGTCTCTTCTTGTTCCAAATGAATTTTTGGATTGTTTTCTCAAGGTCCATGAAGTATGCTGCTGGGATGTCAACTGGAATTGCATTAAATCTATATAGCAGTTTTTGAAGTATGGCCATTTTCACTATATTAATCCTTCCTACCCAGGAGCAGGGGATGTCTGTCTATTTTCTGATTTCATCTTCAATCTCTCTTTTCAGAGTGCCATAGTTTTCAGAGAAGAGGTCTTTGATTTCTTTCATTAGGTTGATTCCTAGGTATTTCAGTTTTTTGGATGCTATTGTGAAAGGAATTATTTGCCCTATTTCTCTCTCAGTAAGTCTGTCATTCGTGTAGAGGAAAGCTATTGATTTTTGTTTGTTAACCTTGTAACCAGCTACTTGACTGAATTTGATTATTAAGGCTAGAAGACTTTTGGTGGAGTTCTTAGGGTCTTCTATATAGAGCATCAGGTCATCTGCAAATAATGACAATTTGACTTCTTCATTACCTATCTTTTTTCCTTTTATTTCTTTCTCTTGTCTAATTGCCATGGCTAATGTTTTCAGAACTATATTGAACAAGAGTGGTGATAGTGTACATCCTTGTCTTGTTCCTGATTTTAGTGTGAAGGATTTCAGTTTTTGACCATTTAATATGGTATTGGCTGTTGGGTTTTCATAGATGGCTTTTATCAGTTTGAGGTAGAAACCATCTATTCCAATTTTTTGTAGGGTTTTTATCATAAATGCATGTTGGATTTTGTCAAGTGTTTTTCTGTGTCTATGGAGATAATCATATGGTTTTTGCCCTTGGCTCTATTGATATAGTGTATTACATTGATTGATTTGCATATGTTGAAGCATCCCTGCATCCCTGGGATAAATCCCACTTGATCAGGGTATATGATTTTCTTCATGATCTTCTGCATTCTGTTTGCCAGTATCTTATTAAGGATTTTTGTATCTATGTTCATTAGTGAGATGGGCTTATAGTTCTCTTTTTCAGTTGGGTCTTTCTCTGCTTTGGGGATCAAGGTGATGCTTGCTTCCAGGAATGAATTTGGGAGTATTGCTTCCCTTTCAATTTCATTGAAGAGTTTAAACAGTGGTGGCAGTAGTTCCTCTCTAAATGTCTTGTAGAATTCAGCAGTGACGCCATCAGGACCTGGGCTTTTCTTAGTTGATAAGTTTTTAATTACATTTTCAATTTCATGGGTTGATATTGTGTTGTTTAGAATTTTTAGGTCTTCTTTGTTCAACTTTGGTCATTCATATGTGTCTAGGAATCTGTCCATTTCTTCTGTGTTGTCCATCTTATTGGCATATGGGTTCTGGAAGTAGGTGTTGATGATCCTCTGTATTTCTGCTGCGTCTGTTGTAATTTCACCCTTTTCATTCCTAATTGCATGGATTTGGGCCTTTTCTTTCCTTTTTCTGACAAGGTTGGCTAAAGGTTTGTCAATTTTGTTGATTCTTTCAAAGAACCAACTCTTGGCTTCATTGATTTTTTGTATCATTCTCTTAGTCTCCATTGCATTGGTTTCTCCTCTGATCTTTATAATTTTCTCCCTTGTATGAGCTTTGGGTTTGTCCTGCTCTTCTTTTTCTAGAAGCTTGATGTTCAGCATCAGGTTGTTTAGTTGGGCTTCTTCTGTTTTCCTAATATGCATATTCACTGCTATGAATTTCCCTCGTAAGACTGCTTTCATTGTGTCCCATAGATTCCGATATGTTGTATTGTCATTGTCATTTAATTGAAGGAACTGTCTAATTTCTCCTTTAATTTCCTCTGTGACCCCTTGGTTATTCAGAAGTGTGTTGTTCAATTTCCACGTGTTTATGAAATTTTTTGAGTTTCTTTTGCTATGGATCTCCAATTTCATCACACTATGGTCTGATAATACACAGGGGATAACTTCAATTCCTTTGCACTTACTTAAACATGTTCTATGTGTGAGTATGTGGTCTATTTTGCAGAATGACCCATGTGCAGCTGAGAAGAATGTGTATTCTGATTTTGTGGGGTGGAAGACTCTGTAAACATCTGTTAAGTTCATTTGTTCAAGAGTTTGATTGAGTTCTAGTATTTCATTACTTATTTTTAGTCTAGTTGATCTATCTATTTGTGACAGTGGGGTGTTGAGGTCCCCCACTACAATTGTATTAGTGCATATATGACTTTTCCTGTCCGTTTGTATTTGTTTTATATAGTTGAACACACTAGTGTTTGGTGCATAGATATTTATGATTGTCATCTCTTCCTCTTGGATTGTTCCCTTTACAAGGATGTAGTGTCCTTCTTCATCTCTCTTAATCAGTGTTGGTTTGAAATCTACTTGATCTGCAAAGAGGATAGCTACTCCTGCTTTTTTTGGGGGGTTCCTGTCGCATGGAGTATTGTTTTCCACCCTTTAATTTTCAGCCTTTGAGTTTCCTTTTGAATTAAGTGTTTTTCTTGTATGCAGCATATTGTTGGATTTTGCTTCTTGACCCATTCTGCCAGTCTATTTCTTTTGATTGGTGAATTGAGACCATTAACCTTGACAGTTACAACTGAAATGTATTGACATCATTGCCATGACTTTTTCTTTTTGTTGGGTTCTCCTCCTTTACATTTAATTTCTTGTCGTGCCAGATGGGTTCATTCCGCTTTGCTTTCTGGGGCTGTGATCCTCAATATCTGTTCCTAGGATATTGTGTAAAATTCTTTGGAGTGCTGGTTTGGTATTCATGAAGTTCCTAAGGTGCTCTTTGTCATGAAAGTATCTTATTTCTCCATCCATTTTGAAAGATAGTTTTGCAGGGTTCATCAATCTGGGTTGGAGGCTGTTTTCTTTTAGGGCTTGGAATATGTTACTCCAAGCTGTTCTTGCCTTGATAGTTTGTGTTGAGAAGTCTGCTGTAATTCTGATGGGCTTTCCTTTGTATGTGATTTGTTTCTTTTCTCTAACTGCTTGTAGAACTTTGTTCTTCTGTTGAGTTTCTGGAATCTTAACACTTATATGCCTACATGTAGTTTTTTTTGATCAATGCTATTTGGAGTCCTCTATTTGGAGTGCCTCTCTTATCTGTATGTCAAGTTCTTTGCCCCTGCTTGGGAAGTTTTCTGCCATTACTTTTGTGAAGAGTTTTTTTATGTCATCTGCACTCTCTCCTCTTTCTTCTTTGACTCCAATCAGTCTTATGTTATTCTTCTTTGCATCATCTAGCAGCTGCTGGATTGATTTCTCATGTTCCCTTATAATTTTGAAGCAATTTTTCTTTTCCTGGTCATTAATTGCAATCTTACCTTCTATGTCTGAAATTCTGTCCTCACATTGACTCATTCTGCTGTGTAGACTTTCAGTGGAGTTTTTCATCTCCTGGAAATCTATTTGCCTCTGTTTTATGGATTCCATTTGTTTCTTATGTTGGAATTCCATCATATTCCTGAGCTCCTCTCTAGATTTATTAATCATGTCTTGTACTAGGAGCACAATTTCTCCTGTTATCTGAGAAATTATTTCTGATTTCATGTTTTCCAGATCCCCTTTTGTTGCCAGTTCAGTGGATCCAGGTGGTTGAGTATCAGAGTGTTCCATCTCATTTCCCTTTGGGGTTGCTGTAGGTGATCTGGAAGACTGGTTTTGAGACTTATTTATTTGTTTTCTCATTTCGACTGTGGAGGCAGGGGGGTGCTGTTGGTGTCCGCGAGGATCACCTCTCTGAGCTGGGAGAGGTGGGACAGGGGCTGGGAGTGGCGGGACAGAAGGTGCCCCAATATCCCTTTCCTCTGGGTTGGGGGCAGTGGGAGGGATGGTGGCCTGGAAGCCCTTTCCTCTGGACCAGGAGCAGTAGGATGGCAGCTCAGAAGCCCCTATCTCTGGGCTGTTAATGGCAGGACAGAAGCGGGCCCCAAAGCCCTTTCCTCTTGGCTAGGAGCAGCGGGAGGGATGGTAGCTAGGAAACCCCTTCCTCTGGACCAGGAGCAGTGGGATGGCTGCTCAGAAGCCCCTACCTCTGGGCTAGGAGTGGTGGGACCCAGTACCGTGGTCTGGTGGTCTGGTGTCCTCTGCGTCTGTGTAGTGTGGAACGAGGTGGTTGTACAGAGGAGCGGGGTGGGGGTGTGTGTCCAGTGGCTTGCTGCCGGGGTGTGTTCCGCACTACTCGCGACCTCAGTAGGGCATCCAATCTTCCTTATTTTTTATTAGAACATATTTGCCAGACATAATGTTCATATTCATCATGAGGAATTTGTACCTGTACAGAATATATCATAATTCTTTTTTCCCCATTCCTCTCTCCTCCCATCAACCCCTCTTTTCTGATCCATTTACAAAAGCTGTTTTCATTCCTCTCCCCCATCAGGGGATTTTTTTTTACACTTCCTTTTACAAATCAGAGGCTGAATACTCCTACAATGGGTGTCTGAGGGCTTAAAACCGAGGAGATCATTGACTGCTCAGATGAAGAAGCTAGAAGCATCAGAACAAAAGGAACCAATAATTCAACTAGAGCCCAAGGGAGAAGGCTTTCCTGCTCATATGGAGCCTCTGACACAGGTATGTTGTCAAAGTGTGAGCACTCTGGAATCTAATATTCACGGATGATGGGCGAACCAAATATCACACCTGTACAGGAAAAGTCAAGTATGCATAAACTTCCTCTGTACACTTTTTTGGATCCACCCATTCTCAGTATTCTTGGATAGTGCCAAGTTTGTACATGGCCAGTATTTCCTACATAAATCAGTGACCCTCTTGTTAACTGTCCTCAAAGAGTATCATTAACACACTCAGAATTGTGCTTTACTAGCTTTTATAGCATGTCTACATGAAGTCATGTTTACGAACAAAATTAACAATCACAAAAGAAAGACCAATTTAAATAATTTTTATATATTTTGTTAGTATGTGTTTGCAGTATATAAGGCTTGCATTCATCATCAGGAGTTGGTACATATGCATAAAACTTTTTTACTCTTTTTACTTCTCCTTTCTATTGTTGCCTTCCCTGTTCTCTCCATTTCCTGGCCCTCTTCCCATTTGTAAAAGATCCATCTCCCTGTTTCTTATTAACTGTATTTTACTTTCCTTTAAGAAAGGAAAATTTAAATAAACTATCTCCTGTGGTAGAGTCAGTCATCAATAAACAGCAACATCCTGAATATCCAAGTGTATCAAGATTTTATCATCCTTCCTATGTTTCTAAAGAAAATCTCATGAATTGGTCTGTCACAAACAGGTTAAAGATTCATGGTGATAGGTTCACACTCTTGATCCCAGAAAAGTAGATCCACCACTGTTCAGCACAAGCATGTGATCATCATAAGCATCTACCTTCAATGCATAGGAACTGAAGCACTGGCTTCACGTAGCAAAAACTGATACAGGACACATGGGTTTTGGGACACAACCTCTGCCCCTTTATGTCCAGGAGTTGGGGTGTGTAGTCAACTAAGATTATCAAAGTCTCTCCTTATCCACATGTTAACATTCAGCCTTTATAGCAGGGTCTGAACATATTAAATTTTAAATTCCAGAAAAAATTATCAAAGTTTAAAGCATGTTCCATTCTCTATAGCATGATAAAATCTCATGGCACTGTGCTCCATCATTCATCTCAATTCATTTCATCATGTAGCTATCATGTGATGTTACCTCAAGACAAGAAAGGTGAGTATAGTAGAAAGTGAGACATTCAGAGGACATCACAGTCACATGACTTTGATTATACCATTTTTTTTTTTTGTACCAGGAATTGAACTCTGGACCTTGGGTTTTTGAGGCAGGCGCTGGAACCACTGAGCTAAATCACTGGCCCATCATGTTGTTTTTGAAACTCTATTTCAGCATTAAGTATGGTTGTTAATCTCTACTCATGCATAATTTATCAATTAATCTACATCATAGGTATACATAGGAAAAATATATACCATCTATTTCTCTCCTCTGTTGGAGGCATACAGTGGAGTATTTGAAACATTCTTTCCAGATAAGAAGGGACTGCTCATTTTTCATTAAAACAGAGAAAGGCAGGATAGAAGTTTTCTCAGCCGAGATGCATAGCTAACCAATTTGCCACAAGACAACCAGCATCTGCATTGCCCAAGAGGAACTACTCTTCCACTCCCAGATCTAAATTACTCTGATTCTAGAAAACCTTCTAGCTCTCTTAACCTCAAGGCAAAACCCTAGCTTTACACTATTCCCCTCCACCCCCCACCCTGTCTTGCTGTTAAGGGGATGAATGTGTCTTTGTCTAGCCCTGCCTCCGCCAAGCCTGGGAGATCCTCAGCCTGTGCAGAAGTTGTGCTCTCTTAGTGGGAGTGCTGCGCTGTAGATCTCTATGGCCAGGTCTAACTTGCCTCCTCATGTGGATGAGGCAGGGCCCATGTGGAATGAGGAACATGCATCTCGTTCACTTCCTCCAGCTGATGAGGCAGGGCCCCAGCAAGAGGAGAACAGAAGACAAGACGGTGTGGTGGAGCAAGGCCTGGCTGAGAAGAGGATTGTCTTCTTCCCTGCTCATTTGCCAGAAAACCATCAAGCGTGGTGTCCTGCAGACCTTAGCTACTCTCCTGGCTCCAGTTACAGACCACCCCCTTTTACCTCCCCCTGCACTTCCCTTATCTCTACTATAAATAAATGAGCAGTGGCCATTTGCCTGGAGTCTTTTTCTCCCAACCAGAGTTAGAGCCCCACCTGGCCCCAGCTTATATCTCTTTGCCTATCTTTCTTTTTTGTTGTTGTTGATTTTGTTCATTTTGTTTTTTGGTACTGGGGATCGAACTCGGGATCTTATGCTTGCGAGGCAGGCGGTGGAACCACTAAGCTAAATCCCCGGCCCTGCCTGTCTTTCTTAATCTCCTACCATTGTTTCTCACTAGTGAATGCTTCAGCCATGCAACCGTGGCACTCTCTGTGAGGAGTGAGGGTTACAGGGAAGTTTGATACATGCTCAAAGTGGTCTACACTACTTAAATTCCCCTGGATTCCCAGGACAGTGGAGAAAAACACTATGCATGCCATCCTTGTGGGGAATGCTTCTCTGAATGCAATACTTCCATAGACAAAAAAATTCACAGTGGGGTGAAATACTATGTGTGTAAGCAATGTGAAAATCCTTCAGTCAATTGATAACTTGCATACACATGAAAGAACTCACACAGGAGAGAAACCATATGCATGTTAAGTAATGTGAGAAAGCATTCAGTACATACAAGTATTGCCAAATACATGAAAAAATTCACACTGGGAGAAACTCTATGTATGTAAGCAACGTGTGAAAGCAGTTATTACACATAGGTATTATGAAATACATAAATGGAGTCACACTGGAGAAAAACCCTATGTATAAGCAATGTGGGAAAGCTTTCAGTACACACATGTACTGTTAGATACATGAAAGAGGTCATTCTGGAAGAAGACTTATATATGTAAGCAATGAAGGAAGTCTGAAGACTACAGTGTACAAGAAATAATTCACATTGTGGAGAAATTCAATGTATGTAAACAATGTGAGGAAGCTTTCAGTAGACTGAGTCATTGTCAAATGCATGAAAAAATTCACACTTGGTAGAAATCACGTGCATGTAAGCAATGTGGAAAAGCATTCAGGAAAAACAGGTATTGTCGAATACATGAAAGAAGCCACTCTGGGGAGAAATGCTATGCTTGTGAGCAATGTGGGAACATCTTCATTTATACTGAGAACCAAGTCAAATATACAAAAATTATACTGCAAAATAAATGAATGTATAACATGATGCTCATTGACATGAGTGGACTCACAGTAGAGAGATTCCCTATGTTTTTAAGCAATATTGGAAATCTTTTAGTAAACACAGATATCATTATATGCATGAAAGAAGGAACAGTGAAAAGAATCTGAACTTATATAAGCAATATAGAAAATGTTTATTTTTCCTAGTGCATTCAATACATGAAAGAATTTACATGGTAGAGAAGCCCTGTGTATGTAAGCAATGTGGGAAATCCTTCAGTTTTTCCAGTTTCCTTGGAGTAAAGGAAATAACTCACTCTGGAGAGAGTGCCTATGTGGATAAACAATATGAAGAGGCATTCTGTGATGCTCACAACCTCAGAAAATATGAAAGAACTAACACTGAGCATAAGTATACATATAGAATGTGGGAATCCTTCGTCTTTACATGATTTTGCATGCAAACTGGACATTGAATAGAGTAGATGGCACCTATCAGTGGACATTTTATGGGAACACAACTATTAATTTTGGTTTCATTCACACATAGAAAAGAACACAGTACCATGAAAAGCCATGCATATGAGGGATGTGCACAAGTATTCATTTAGTCTATATGTAATATGCATATTGCATCAAATCCCCTTGAATGAACAGAACACTCAAGAATAATATTTTCAAAATCCTGTGACAATTTCTCATGTAGTTAAAATTTGTACCGTTATTTCTCAATTATTTCTTTAAAATTCTTCAGAAAACACATGTTCAGAAGAAAGGGTATTAAAAGATAATAGTATTTTCTTCAGGATCACACCCTTAAAGTTGAGCACTGGATTATGTATTTGTAATATTTATTTTTTTGTACTGGGGATTGAACTTGGGCCCTTGTGCTGGCAAGGAGGCATGTTGCCACTGAGCTAAATCCCCAGCCTGTAATGTTTATTTTTAAGAATGAATTTTGTTGACATAATCTGTATTTTGATGAAAGCAATAGTGTGTTTAATAGATAGTATCTTTTAATCAAATTAGATGAGATATTTTTCTTTATTTTATAGAATATTGGATCCATAGGTGAATTTAAAAATATTTTTCATTTGCCACTTGGTTTAGTGTTTATTAATCATCTTTTATTATTATTATTATTTTTTAAAATTATTTTTTGTTTTCAGATGATTTTGCTTTTTCTGTTTTGTTCACTAACTGAGGACGGAATAATGAAGCACAATGTGAATTTACTTGAACCTAATGAGACCCATAGGTAGCAGAATTTAACTCACAGGAGATATAGCCAATAAAGAACAGCAAGATTGCCACACCTTGCGGATACCAGAGTGGTTTCAGGAGAATGAACACCCTGCCTTCTCTTTCTTCTTTTCTGTTGCTTTCCTGCCAGTGTTTCCTATTAGCTGAAGCAATCATAAACCACAGGATGTGGCAGTCTCAGTGGTATGGCACTTATAGGTGAGCTTTGTAGGAGACAGTGCAGGGTGAAAAAATGCACGAAATCTACTTGGTCACTAGGTGCCATCAATCTCTTTCTACCCATTGTTGGAACTGTTGGAGGCAGTTTTGGGCATTGAAACATATCTTTTTCAGATTAGGGGGCAGTACTCTGTTTATTTTTCACTGAAACAGAGAAGAGACTGGACAGAATTTGATTAGCAGAGATACATGACTGACCAACTTGCCACAAGACAGGAAGCATCCACATTGCTCAAGAGGAATCACTCTTCCTCTTTTCCTTCCTGGGAAATCTAGGTATATTTATCTCAGGGCAAAACCATAACTTCACACTACTTGCCCCTCAGCTCCTGCCCCCACCTGCCGCTGCCTGAATGTCAAGGGCCTGAAGGTGTCTCAGTCTAGCCCTGTCTTCACCAAGCCTGGGAGATGCTCAACCTCTGCAGGAACCATGCTCTTTTGGGGCAAAAAGAGTTTGTAAAAGTTTGTTATGTGCTCAAAAAGGGGTTGGAGACACTGAATCCCACTGGATTCACAACATTCTTTCAGGTTGGCTTTCTGGAGACCAAGGGAATGGCCTTTAGAAAATTGCACAGCAAAGATAAAGCACACAGTATCAGTTTAAAACTCCCTTTAATCTACCTGAACTTCCATGTTGTGTTTATCACCTGACAGCATCAAGGCAAGGAATAACTTTGGCCTTCTTACACTAGCCACATTACATAATGCAACCCATTTGCATTGGGACAAGAAGATTGGAGCTGCAATAGAAGACTTAAAGTAATTTGGAAAGAAACAGCCATCTTGGTTTGGGGTGTAAAGGTGGAGAAATGGAGAAATCCTCCAGGTTGAGAAGCTCCCTGGCACTTTTTACCCATTTTTTGGTATCTTGTCTTTCAGGCAGCCCAGGTGCCTTATGTAGCTGCTAAGTCAATGGATTTCAACTAGTAGTAATTCTGGCCCTCAAGAAACATGTGGATTTATCTGGAGATTTTTTTTTTCTTATGTCATAGAGGGGGAATGGATTTTACTGGTATCTTGTGGGTTTAGGCCAAGTATGATACTAAATGTTATAAAATGAATAAAAGATAGCCTCCATTACAAGTAAATAATTTTCTATGATACTAAATGTAATAAAATGAATAAGATAGCCTCTGTTACAAGTAAATAATTTCCAATTATATTGACTGATTGACAGGAATGATTCATCTTTTTTGGTTGTGATTATCACCTGAATCTCAACCTGTTTTCTCCTTTCCGGTCCAGTTGGTGGGGCTTAATTTTTCAACCTACTTACTAGTTACAAATAAAAATAATTTTCAGAAGGTCCTTTTAATTATTCCTTAGTCCCTTTCAATTTAAAACCTTTTCCTGTCAAGAAGCTTTAAACAGTTTCCCAGCCACTAATGATCTTATTATGATACAAGTATAGAATTTTTACTTAAGGGTTTTCAAGACTTCTTGCATCAGAATTCCTGATCTATGACCGAATAATGCAATGTTCTCATACTTCCTGTAGTGTGACAGGCCATGCAGAATAGCAACAGTAAAATTTTTCCTAGAATTCACATGAAATATCACCATATTCACTGTAACAGACTTTCCGGTGGATAATTAAAATAGAGGGATGTAATTGAGCCTCTAGAAGATTGAAACTTACAGCAGTTGCACTTTTTGAAAGGGAGAGGGACTAACAAGATGCTTAGGATTTGACTATAGACATAATTAGATGGTGTTGAGGAAATCAAGAGATAATTTTCAAAATGTAAACAAAATATGTAAATCCCCAGGTGCAGAGCAGCTTAAGACAGCATTCAACTGCAGTGGTGAGAGAACCATTAACACACTGGAAATGATGGAAAATTAGCATGTGACTGTTTTATACACTTTTTGTCATATGAAAATAAGTTTCCTGGAATCTGTGTTTTCTAGCAAAAAATAATTACCTGCAAGATTTAAATCCATATACAGTATCCTAGAATTGTTTTTTTCTACTTCATAAGTAAGCATAGAAAGATAGCTTGAAGTTTCCATTGCATTAACTTCCTTTTTTTTTTTTTGGTACCGGGGATTGAACTCGGGTCCTTGTGCTTGAGCAGCAGGCACTGAAACCACTGAGCTAAATCCCTGGCCCAACATTAACTTCCTTTGATTATCCATGCAAGTGATTATATGATTTTGTGGTGGAGAAAAAAATGGTACACATGTATACCAGAACAGCTAAATCATTACAATTGAGTGCATGAATGGAAATATAAGTTTTTGCTGAGTCTAACCGTAGCCACTGGTATACCATACACCAACAAATATTTATAGCCTCTGTCTTAGTACATTGTATTAGTACATTAGTACATTGTACATTGTACCCTAAATAAAATACATACAATTATTCATTTTATGAAACAATTATTTCTCATAGTTGTGAAGGCTAAGAAATCCAACATCAAGGCACTAGTAACTTAAATATCTAGTAAAACATATGTTATGGCTTATGTCTAGATGTCCCATCAAAGCATCATGAAGTCATAGGTGGGGTTTTTTCAGAGGTGGCTGGATCTAGAGTGTGTGATGCTAGAACTGATTCATGATGCAATGCTAGGCTCAGGGCTACTTCGATTAAGGGTGCTACCAGCCCTAAGCAGCCTGGATAAGATATAAGGGATAGAAAGAGCTGTGGTCACCCCTTGCTTGTTCTGCTACCTTTTGTCCACCATGAACTGTTTCTCTTCTCGATGGCTGTCTGCCATGCCGCCCCACCTTGGAGTGAGCCGATTATAGACTGAAATTTTTACAAACTGTGAGCTAAATAAACTTTTCCTTGTTTAACTTTGGGTGTTGGGTATTTTGTCTTAGCAAGGAGAAAAGTAACTTAGACAGCCATGAAGATCCTCTTGGTGCTTCCTGGACTGCATACCTCTCTGGATTGTGGCCTCCACTTTCCAAGAGCAGCTCTAAAAAGAGTGTTGATAGGGAAAAATCACAAAGCAAGAGAAAATAGGTGACTCCTGTACACATAGTTTTGAGGAATTTGTCCTCATTGAGGTTCTTACTGGTTTCCAGAGGCTGTTTTTATGGCAAGTGGTTCATATATGCAAAAACTTGGAGGAGTCAGAATGAAATATATATGTATGAAGGAGTACTGTAAAGACCAGTCATAAAGTCCTTTATATAGATTTCAGAAGAATGGGTTGATGCATATGGAAGTTTATTTAGTTCAGATGCCTAACATGAATTGTATTACTTTCTCTGTTCCTGGGACAAAATACCTGACACAGAGACTGTAATGATAAAAGATTTATTTCTGTCCATGGTTTCAGAGATTTCAGTCTGTGGCCAACTATCTCTAATTCAGAAATGATGGAGTAAATGAAGAAAAAATGTTAGCCACCTTGTGGGAGCAAGGAAAGAGAGCAGAGTAAAAGCCTGGGAGGAAAAGGCAGGGGTCTTACATATGGTCACACTCCATGACCCGGCCAGACACAAGGGGAAAAATGCTTTATTAATATCCTGCACATCTCTCAAGGTCAAGTAACAACAATGAGTATCAAAAAACTCCAGATAATATTTTCCTTCTACTGAGTATTAATATGCTGAAACATGTAGTTTCAACCAGTGAAGAGGGAACTGCAGGTCAGGGAGACCTTATACTCTGAAGTCTTTAGTTGTCATTGCCTTTTGGCCAAGAAATGTGTATTGAGGGTAGGGCTGCATTTTAACAATTATATTTTTTTCAAAAAACAAAACCCAATGCTGTACTAACTACCACACTGTTACAATACACTTTAAATGTAAAATAAGGTAGCAGCCTTTAAATTCGAGGTGGTCTTAAAGACAACAAAGGAATAGAATTCTAAATTATTGAAATAGGTGAACTGCTGCAGGTATAGGTATACACTTCAGATAATTGTATAGTGTTCACAAGACCAGCAATGTAACTTTATTTTGTACATTTTAAAATCGAAAATATAAACAATAATTTAAAAAGAAAAGAAAAACAGCGTAATAAAAACATACATCTCTCAACTAAATATATTGGATAAATATAAATTTAAGGGAAGGAAAAAAGGAAAATGGGATATTTAAGTGCAGATCGACTACCTGTCGCCCCCTAGTGGGGGCGGCTGTGGCGGCGGTGGCAGGGGATCCTGCGGTGGCGGTCGTCTCCTCCTTGTTATCGCCCTGCGATGGCGGCCCTGCCTCGCTTCAGGTAGCAGCCCGCAGGGCCACGGTGACGGTGAAGGTGACAGCTGAGTATCCTGGGCTGCTCCGCTGATTCTGTGCTGTTGCCGTTGTGAATTATCGCCTGGGCCACCACCGCTGCCACTCCGGACATTTCTTCTTCCGTCACAGGCTTTTCAGGAGCTGCCCGCACAGCGCAGGGGTGGGGAGACTGCCTGGGGAGAAGGTGGGGTAACACAGGGCCCGGTAGTTACCTACGCCGCCCCGCCCCTTTCCCTCCCCCACCCGCTCCCCATTCGCAATTATCCTTGCCTTCACACAAAGAATACGCTTATTTTCAGAAATCAGCTTTTCTTTGTGACCCTGAAGTAGGCTACTTGTCAGATGCAATTAAAATGTTTGCTTTTTTTTCATCTTGACTCTGTTGCAGAACATTGCTATTATTTAAATTTAGTTTATTTATTCAATAATTGTATTCCTCTTTTGGGCACATATTCATTTTTTTGACTGAATATGAATACAGTGAGAGAATGTCTTGGCCAGGAAGCCCCCCTATCTCGTTCCTCATTTTCACCAATCACAAAATCAGGTACTCCCTCTACTCCATTGCATCCTGACCCGGCCTGAACCCATGATTCTCTGATGTCAAGGGATGTTGACTTAGATGTCTGAGCACACTTGTAACCACAGTTTCAGGGGCAATACTCAGCCAAGAGCCTACTGAATCCAGTAAGAAGCGCCGCACAAAAAAGCCAGGAGCACAGTCTATTTAAAAGCGATTATCCCTCAGGCTAGGTTAGGCACCCATCCTGGGAAAATCCACGGTCTAAAGTCTCAAGAGTTAAAAGCTATCATTTGCGATCCACCCAGGCAGGAAGAGATTTGTTTTTGTGGTCACTCTCGGCTCAGAGGGCGGGCAGTGGAGCAGGAGCCAATCGGTGATGAAGGGGCGGGTGGTATAAACTGTCCAATCAGGTGGGCGGAGGCAGACAGGCTCTTCCTGTGTCATGGCGTTAAAGTTTTGATCCTGAGCACATTGCAGAGATCTGCTCTAGCTGGCTAGACCGTTTTACTTTATGACTATCATCTTCCAGCTGCGTGGGAAGGACCCTGGAGGACCCCGAAGCCACGCAATGGTAACGGTGTGGGATGAGTGCACTGAGATGAGATGGGATGGTTGTGAGGTCTGGATGTAAGTGGCTGGAACCAGATATGGCGGCATTGGAGCCTCTCCGTGCAATTCCAGAGTCCGAGGGCCTCATAGTCTTCAGTGCTTCATCACCCTCTGTCCCTCCTGCTCTAGCTGAGGCTGGGCAGCTTTGAGTCCCCAGAGTCCTGTCTCTTCATGGTGACCTCCCAGCCTAGGGGCAGGTCTCAGGCAGCCCCAGCCTGCAGCTGTGTCTATGTCTGTGTGGAGAGGGCTGGAGTCATGGAGGGATCCCTGATTCAGGTGTTGGACCAAACTGGGTGCAGCTGTGATGTGTTGGTCCCTGGCTTCATTCTCTCCAGCCACGGATCTGGGAAACCTGAACTTTATAAATGTCTGCAATGCAGGGTCTTAAACACACAACTCATTTCCTCAGACCACTGCTTCTCCAGGTTTTAATATTGCTGGTGATGTGACACAGCGGTGGAATGCTTGCATGGCATAAATCAACTCCTGGGTTCCATACACAGCAATGGAAAACAAAACAAAACACACCAAAACCTCTTAATTATTAGATGAGGGCTCAACTCACAGTTAGACTATTTAAGTGAGACAGTCCCACAGAGTTAACAATGGTGAGAAATATGGAGGGATATTAGGAAAAGCATATGAAAATGGTCCTGCTAAGGACAACTTCCAGAAGGGGCTGCCTGTTAAACACACACTGAGAAACGCATTGAACAGGAGCATTTACATGGTTGTGTGATTTTTTTTTAAAATAAGTGAACAGGAAAAGGATGTCATCTCATAAAATTGCTATAGTCCTCAGACTATTTATAGACATTGTTTTAAAAGTTGAAATGCTAATTTAGGTGGACTCCATATGAAAAGAGTCCTGAGTGGGGTAACACCCCAAATATATGGTGTGCAGGCATATCAGTCATTATTCACAAAAGGTTTTTGTGTGTGGGGAGGAGCAAATGGGAGAAGAAAGAATGTGAGAGAGGAGGGCCTGACTGGGTGGCAAAAAAAAATCAGCACCTGCAATGGAGAAGATAATTTCCTGAGGTTGAATTTTGTGACAATAAAAGAAAGGTTATGTGCTGAGCCTGGTCTGAGAGTGGGTCAAAAATCACAGGCCTGAAGGAAGGAGAGGAACTTAGTAAAAATTTGAAAAATATGGCTTCCGTTAGTGATTTAGTACACCTTAACATTTTGAGGAAAACTTGGCAATTAGGGAACTGTCTGGATTGGTTGTGGGTTAAAAATTTTAGTGGACTTGATTATTAAAGTAATGGGAAAGACTTTTCCAGGATAGAAAAGATTGCAAGGTGTGGTTGACTTTTTTGTCATAAGGGATTAAACTCAGGATCTTTGAGCTACATCCTACACCATTTTAACTTTTTAATTAAAATTTGAAACCAGGTTTGAGTAGGTTGTACTGGGTAGGGGTGAACTTTGAATTCTTTTTCATTCTCCAAGTGGGCTGGGATGACAGGTATGGGCCACCATGCCTGGCTAGAATGGAAATTCTTCAGTCACTACCATTTACTAGGATCCCAGTACTTGGGTAAATTAAACTTCAGTGAGGCATGATGGTGTGTAATCTAATCCCTGCCACATGGCATACTAAGACAAAAATGTTTCTGCTTCACATCCATCCTGGTTAACTGTACGAGGCCCTATATCAAGATAAAATAAATATCCTGTGGTTTCTCCACACTAATGTAACCTGTGTGAAATGCACAGTGACCTTAGTTCAAACTCCAGTAGTATACAATAAAAGCAAATGTGTTATGGATTTAGTGGAAAATTTCAATTTAGAATTTTACTCTGTACACTAGAGATATGTGGTACAATACTTGCTCATGATGCTCAGCAGCAGCAGTGGTCACTGTAATGTCAGCAAAAAGACACAAAGTGAAAACAGCCAGTGCATTTATGATGCACTATATTCAATAAAGTATGTAAAATACTGTATTTATCATTTTATTATGAAATATACTGTGTGTTACTTAAATTTGCCCAACTACATGTCAGTGTAACTGTTGAGCAGTTTTAAGGAGTAAAGGGTTAGCAGTGGTGTTTGCTAGATTAGATATAATCAGTGAGTTTTCAGTACATTTTACTTTCGGCTTGCTTTGGTTTGATCAAGATACTGCGCCTAACTCAAGGCACATGTCTAGACTCTTTCCTTCAATTCTTAGTAAAGTGCTGGTCTGTGGAACATGAAACTCATAAGATCATTTGCTGGGTTGAGTGCTGTATTAATCAGGATCTCCAGAGAAACTAAACAAGGTGAACATTATGAGTAATCCTTGGATAAGGGAATACTACACTCTTTTTGAATTAGAGAAGTTACCCATCTGTTTATACTGTCTAGCTTGCATCACTAGAACAAGAGGATAGGATAGAATGACACAAGATGAGCAGTTTGACCACAATATACAAAGCGTGTACAGTGCTATAGAGAAAACAAGTCCATTGCTATTTCTAATTTATGCTCATTTTGGAACCCTTCTAACTTAAACTTAGGGCAAACAACTGGTTTTCTATTCTGGAATGCCCTTTTGTCCTCCCAGTGCCTATTTGCCCTTAATGAGCAAAAGACATTCTGTTCAGCATTGTCTTCTTCAAGACCTGGAGTAATTTTACCTTTCCAGCAACTAATGTCTCTCTGGGGAAAGATATGGCCATGAGATTTTGTTGTGGGTTCCATAAATGGCAGGAGATTGCAATCCCTGAAATCCCCCTGAGTACCTCCTGCTTTCTCTGCACTCTGAGAAACAGCCCTTCCATGTTGATATCCTGGAGAAAACCATAGGAATGGCCTAATCTGAAGGGCACAGCTGAAATAAAACACAGAGCTTCAGTTCAAGTAACCCTTAGTCTGGCCTCTACACCTCCCAGTGTGTGTTATTATAGTGCACTAAGCCATGGAGCTTCTTCTAGGTTTTCACTCCAGCCACAGCAGAAGGGCAGCCTAGGTGGACAGGACAAGAAGAGAGAGTATGCAAGTATAGACTGGAAATATTTAGGTAGGACACTAAGCTTGGGTTTGGGGTGCAAAGCCAGAGAGATGGCAGCTCTGAGGGTTTTTGTTTGTGCTCTTTCTGGGTACCTTGTCATTTAGGAGCTATGTGTCTTCTGCACATTTTACACTAGTGGTTTTAGCCACTGTTGATTCCATACTTCATAAAATATGTGGATGTTTCTGAAATACTTTGTTATATCATGATATAGAGCACATTCAAGATTTTTTTGGCATCTTGTAGTTAGGAAAGGGTACTCATAAATGTCACACAACACAAGCCAGCCCTCACTACATACAAATACTGGTCCAAAATATCGGTAGTGTTCTGCTTGGCAACTCTGTTGCAGGAACATCTTCCTTCCACTCCTTCCACTGCCATGCCTCTGCTCATCACTACGAGATTATACACCAAAGCTTTATGTCTACCTTTTCTTGGTAGCTGTAGATCCCAGAGGCAAATGAGCACTATACATGCGCTCTACCACTGAAATACACCCAGCCTCATGCACATATATTTTTTGTGTGCCGAAGTGGGAGATGTTAGGGAGCTCATCTTATCTTTCCCTTAATTCATTCAGTATTTACCAGATTTATTTGCGTTGCTGAATGTACATAACTCCTGATTTGTTTGGATTGCTGAATGTATGTAACTCCTCTCCATTGTTTTTCTCCATGACATTTTCTTTGCCTTTCCACAGTTAATTGGAAAGCAGGCTTCTTGTGTTCTGCCAGTGATGAGTGCAACACAGAACATTTTCTTCTTACTGCCCAAGAAGCAGATTTGAGAAAATGCCACAGATGCTCAGGAGTATGTTTTCTGGTGTACAGAGTGTGTATGCAGTTAACATCTTATATTCAGCATCCACCTTACCACTACTAGTGGGCAGTATTTCTATTTCTCATATCCAACCATCTAGACTTTTCTAATGTAATGAATTTTATTGACTCACAGTGAAATTGAATGGCTCACCTTATTTTTCTATATTTATCCCTCCATTTATCTTCTTTTTTATGCATTCTCTTTTCCTTTTTCTGTGTATGCACAGAATTATCTGTTGATATCAGTTGCTCATATTTGTTTCAAACATTCCTTTTTTGATACCTTCTTTTTTCTTTTTTGGGGAATTTCCTTGTCATGTGTGGGGAATCAAAATACTTTCTCTTGACTTTCTGTCCTCATGTTGATTTTGTCAAGTATTTTCTTTGCTGAACAGAAGTCTTAACTCCTACTTCAGAAAATCATTTTCTTACATTTTCTACATTTTACAGTTTCTGATTTTATATTTTTGTCTTTAATTTATGTGAATTGCACATTTGAATGTGTGGATTCAAAATTCACATTTAGTTGGCCTATGAACTGAGCAGTTTTCCCATTATTATGGGAAGAAAACTTTCTTCTCCCTCTTAACATGTGCTCTCCGCCTAATAAAATCTGAGTTTTGAATAAAGAGAAGTGTGTCTTAAAATTTCCTATAAACTTAATGTGTATATACCTCTGAGGCTTAGACTTAAAGGACTGTAATTGTATAGCATGTCCCAAACAATTGAATAGGATATATCATCACTGTACTTTTTTATTTGAGATTCGAATAGTATAACAATCATCTTTGTTTTTCAGAAGGGAAGCTACTAGATTTTTGTCATATAGTTGATTTGCTGGTAATATATTAAAGCTAAAATTTTGTATCAGATTACATCATCACATCCAAGTTTATATGTTATTCTTCATGCATTAAGTTCATCTCCAATTTTATTTATATTTTATTTTTTTGAAGGTGCAGATTTTTATTGCTTTGTGTGTATTGCTTATAATAGCTTTATAAAGATGGATATATAAATGGTTGTTGGAGTGTCAGAACACATTTATTTGTCAACAAAGTACTTATTTGAAGGTGTGAGGAGGTATTTTCTTCAGCAAAACAGAATATTTGCACAGATCAATTGAGGAGGCTAACAGTATTTGCAAAATCATTCAACAAGATCGATCTTCCAATTAAATATATATTTTTTTATTTTTTATTTTTATTTATTTATTTATTTAGGTACTGGGGATCGAACTCAGGACCTTGTGCTTGCAAGGCAGGCGCCCAAACCACTGAGCTAAATCCCCGGCCCAGTTAAATATATTTTTAACTACATTTTTTGAAAAAAACTATATTCATGCATCACAGGTATATTCTTAAAATTTTCAGTCTATTATTAACAAAACGTTTACATTCCCTTATTAGTTTGAGTGTGAATTATATAATAAATCCATTCTTTATGGGGAATTGGTACATATACAGATCACTCTTGAATCAATATCATATTTATGAATATTCACGAATCCTTTTTCATGGATAGCTTCCATTTTTGGTTGTGCAACATTTGGTGGACATTTCCATTATTTCCACCTATTAGCTTTGCTAAATTGCAAGCTTTAAACATTCATGTATAAATTTCTGTGGGGTTGTCTGCATATCTCTTATCTATATGTATAGGAGAAGTTTGATGGGTAATATGGGAACTGTTGTCCTTGCATATGGATTGTTCCATTCAAAACTCATGATAATCTAATTCCTACTGAGACATATTTTTTTTTTTTTTTGGTATTGGGGATTGAACTCGGGTCCTTGCGCTTGCGCAGCAGATAGCGAAACCACTGAGCTAAATCCCCGGCCCCCAAGACATACTAAGAGGTAGAAACTAGGTGAGTAAATATGAAGACTTTGGTCACTTATAAGACCATGAGAAATAGATATTTTCTTTTTTTTTTTTGGTACTGGGGATTGAACTCAGGACCTTGTGTGTGCGAGGCAGGTGGCGGCATCACTGAGCTAAATCCCTGGCCTGATATTTTCTTTTAATTTCTCCCTTTTGAATACTGGAATAGGAAGAGAGACAGAAACAAAATCACACACATGCACTCTTAGTGTTATGGCATGTGATGCCATGTGTGACCTTAAGGTTCTGTATGTAGCATTAAGGCTATGTGGTCTGGTAGTTGATCTATCCTGGCCCAAAATTGTGAGCCAAAATAAACCAATATTTTTTTACAGTCTAAAAATTTTTTTAGAAACAAGAATGTGCTGAAAAAATAACTGTAGATTTCATTATTGCAGAAACTGTCAGACTGTATTACTGCCTGTTATGGTTTGTGTCTAGATGTCCCCTAAAGGCTCATGTGGTCATAGGTGGGGCTTTTTCTGAGGTGGCTGAATCTAGAGTGTGTGATTGATTCATGGTACAATGCTAGGATTATGGGTGGGTGATTACTAGCCACTGACTGGTTTGGCACCATCCTTATCCCAGTAGCCTGGATACAATAAAAGGGGCAGAAAGAAGCTGCTGAGGTCCCTTGCTTGCTTTGGTACCTTCTGCCTTCTATGAACTATTTCTCCTCTGTGCTGCCTATCTGCCATGTGCCTTCCTGCCTTGGAGCCAGTTGATTATGGACTGAAACCTCTACAAACTGTGAGCTAAATAAACCTTTCACCTTTAACTTTGGATATTAGGTATTTTGTTTCAGCAACAAAAAAAGTAACTAAGACACTGCCCTAAGTTCTCAATAACTCTTGAGTTTTCTCCATGTCCTTACCAACAGTTGTTAGTCCCCATATTCCTGGCTGTGGTCTGTTTAGTGACATTTTATTGTGGTATAACAAAGCATTATCCTGATGATTAGTGACAAACAATTGCTTCAAATACGTGGGATTTTTTAGCTATAAATGTAGGAATTTTTGTTCTATATTTAGGATAAGGAAAGAGACATAAGATGTGCTGTTGGTTTACTGGCTGTGCTTTCTTTCTTGCTTAATTAGAAAGAGAAAAGTATACAAAATAACGTGTTGAGTCTGATCACTTGTGTTTAGAAAAAGAAATGGAATATGCATCAAGCTTTTGTTTATTAAATGTAAAACTAGGCAGAAAAGTATCATATTTTAATACTAAAACTTTTACCCTTAAAAATTGAGGACTGGGCGTGTACCATAGTTGCAGAGCAATTGTATGGCATAGGCAAGGATCTAGGTTCAAATCCATTACTATAAGAAATAAAGTATGATTGAGTTGAATTAATATTGGATTGAACTGAAATCAGAATCTAGAAGATAAATATTCCCATGTGCATTGAAGAATTATTGCCAATAGCCCAGGTGTGAAAACAACATAAATCCACTTCTGTGTTTCTGTTAGTGTATTTTTAGTTACTGTGGAAAAAAATAGCTGACATAACGTAAAAGGAGAAAAGGTTTACTCTGGGTCTGTTTCAGATGTTTCATTCCTTTGTCAAACTGTTTCTTTGGTTTCAATATTATAGCAAGACAGAAACATCATTCCAGAAGGGCATGGTGAAGGAAAGCTTCTCATTTCACTCAGAATGGAGAGGGATGTAAGACAGAATTAAAACACTAATCTAAAGCATAACCACAGTGACCTTTTTAATCCATAAGTAAATTAATTTATTGAAGAGGCCAGAATCTACATGATGTTGTTAATTTCAAACAAACAATTAGCTTGCAACCCATGCCTTCAAAATGTGGCAATTACAGGAGATATTACTTCAAAACCATGACAGTGATTAAAAGAATGAGAATACTGTGGTTTATTATTCAGTGAAACATTATTCTCAAAAAAGAAGGAAATCTTGCCATTCATGACAACATGATTAACCTAGAGATTATTAAGTAAAATACTCCCGAACAGAGAACTTACAATATGATTGTATTTCTACTTAGCATCTATGGTACAACCTAATAGAACCAGAGAGTTTAGATAGTTGACATGTATGGGAGACTGAAAATTGACATATGAATGAAAAAAAGATGAATATTCTCTTTTATTTATATTAAAACCAATTTCTGGATATCTCATCATGACTGTAGTGAATGATACAGTATTCTATATAGTGTTAATTATTTGAAAAAGTCATTTTTACCACATACTAAAAAGGTAACTGTTTATTGATAGATATGATAACTAGACAGGTTGTGGTAATCATTTCATAACATAGACATATATTGAAACAATTAGTTGTGCACTTTATATACAATTTTACTTGACCATTATGCTTTATTAAAATGAACTAAAAATTGTTAAGTTAAACAAAATTATGACAGCTATGTTTATATGGTGTTTAAATATTCAACCCTTTATTGCATGTTTACAAGAGTAGTATATTTTTGCCCTGTTTTAATTTCTGAAGAATTAGAGTGTTTTAATCAACTTTTACAGTACTTGATTCATTGGGAATGTAAAAGAATTGCTTTGATAATATAATTTGGGAAGCAACTGACCTTATGATATAGGACATCCTATCCATAACAGAATTGTTATATGTATGCACAATAGTTTAAATATTTTTTTAGTTCTTATTTTTAGAGATATTATATGCATTTGCCTAATAACTTTAGATAATCATGCACAGATTTTGACAATATTATGTAAATTTGTCAGTGTATCACACAAGTATTGTCTGTTGATTCCTTGGGAATGTTAGGGTTTTGCACTGGGGATCGAACTCAGGGCCTTGTGCTTGTGAGGCAGGCCCAGTGGCACTGAGCTAAATCCCCTGAGGTGCTAGTTTTGAATTTCATGTAAATATTTATTTTTGTCAGCCAGGTGTGGTGGCACACATCTGTAATCCCAGCACTTGGGAGGCTGAGGCAGGAGGATCACTGTGAGTTCAAGGCTAGCCTGGACTATGTAGCGAGACCCTGTCTCAAAAATGGAAAAAAAGATTTTTGTCATAGACTTCAACTAAATGTATTGAGACTGACCGAAGCAGCCATCTGTTGTCTGAATTTGCATTTGTTACTCAGACCACTGATTATATGATTTATTTATTAGGGGGGCGAGTTTTGATACAGGGTCTCAATACATATTTCATTCTGGCATTGAACTCACTAGGTAGTCCAGGCTTGCCTCAAACTTGTGGAGATTTTTCTGCTTCGGCCTCCTGAGTGCTGGGATTACAGGTGTGCACCATAAGGCCTGGCATATGCCTGTCCATGGGTTGGGGGAATGTAGTGGGGGACATAAAGTCTGCTTCAAACTAGACAAACAGTCTTGGCAGGACAGGGGCCTCTCTGTATCAGCTGAAGTATCTTTGATCTTTGTATGTCAGTTGTTCCTGATACATCGTGTTCCTCGTGGTAGAGCAGTTTCAGCTGCCAGGACCTAAGCATCTTGTCCTGTCTCAGTGAGGTAACTTCAGCATGTGCTGAGCCCTATTTTGGGGTAGCTCAGTGCCCACATTCGCCTTCTCACCATATTGTGCAGTGGCAGTGGCAGGGGTGTGGGGAGACTTCTTACTCCCTTGTGTGATGTCTGTGGGGGGTGTGTGTGGCACTGAGGTGTGTCTTATTCCAACTGAAGACCTGGTGTCATGGTTTGTATGTAAAATGTCCCTCAAATGTCTCATGTGTTTGGAAGTTGACTAGATTGTGTGGGGCTCTACACATCAGTGCATTTATCCATTGATAAGTTCAGTAGCTGATGTTTCTGCTAGGAGGTGAAGCCTGGTTTAAGCTGGGTCACAGAGTGTCTGTGAATACAAGTGTATTCTTGTACCAGCTCTATCTGTCTCTCTGTTTCCAGACTGCCATGTGTGTGTTAAGCACCTTTTCCTCTCCCCTGTCCCTCTGTCATCCTGTTTCTGCCTTGGAGTTAGTGGACCATGGACTGAAATTGTGAATAACAACAACAAACCCCAACTCTATTCATTTAAGTTGTGAGTGTTGGGTATTTTATCCCATTGATGGGAAAGTGGCTAAAACATCTGATGATGCTGAATTTAATAAATGTTTAGCAAACAGGGTCTCAAACCCTGCCTTTTCAGCCTTGGGTTTTACTGTAATGATAATAAATTTTTAAATTTTAAATAACTCAACATTGCCAAAGTTATACGGTGTTTATTAAGGCCATGAACATAAGAAGAGAGGCTCAACATTGCTGGCAAAAAGGCACAGTGGTAGAATACTTGCTAAGCCTGCTTAAACTCCTTTGTGACATCAACAGCAATGCAACAAATAAATAGATCCCCTTGTAATTTATACTGCAAGGAATATCAGAGGGGAAAGTTATTAATTTAAGGAAAATTAATCCTGCAAAGAATAACTTCCAGGAGTTGTTGCCTATTGAGCCCACACTGAGACTCTCTTTCATGTATGGCATTCAAATGTAGAAGTGATTTGGATATTAGTGGAAAGAGGTAGGTGCCATTTCTCATATAACTGCTATGGTTTTTGGACAATTTATAGACTTGTTTTTAAAAGTGAAATCCTGATTGAGGTAGAACTAGCTATAAAAGCAGTACAGTAGTATGAATAAAGGGTCAGGT
Source organism: Heterocephalus glaber (assembly GCF_053883595.1). Lineage (NCBI taxonomy): Eukaryota > Metazoa > Chordata > Mammalia > Rodentia > Bathyergidae > Heterocephalus > Heterocephalus glaber. The sequence goes on along the minus strand of NW_028258324.1, from coordinate 2,244,946 downwards.
GTCAGGTGTCAGGTGGGCAGGCATATCAAATGTTAGGCATAAAAGGTGTTTTATTTAAGGAAGAGCAACAAGGAATATATAATGTGGGGGAAAAAACAGAACAATTCAGAGTAACAATGTCAGCTTCTGCACCAGAAGTTTTTCTTTGAGGTAGGAATGTTGTGTCACAGTAAAGGAAGAGTTGTATGCTGGCACAGGTTGAAGGTAGGTCAAAGACCTTAGGCCTGAAGGAAAGAAACCTTTAGAAAAAGTCAGATAAATAAATTTTTCTGTTACTACTGATAAGTTCACCTAATTAGTTTTGAGGCAAAATTGGTAATTACTAAATTGTGTTTTTCCTTGTTCATAGTTAAAAAAATTGAGTGGAGAGCATCATCTAAGTGAAATGGAAAGGGTGTTTCTCCAGGATAGAAAAGATTACACAGTGTGTTATTTATTGTTGTGGTGATGGTTGTTTTTTCTTGTTTGTTTGTTTATTTGTTTCTGTGATACTGGAGTTTAAACCTGGGATATTGCTTTGGGTGACATTGGGTACTTTTCACTTTGTATTATTTTTATTTATTTTTTTGGGGTGGGTGGGTACTGGGGCTAGAACTCAGGACCTTGTGCTTGCCAGGCAGGCATGGTGCTACTGAGCTACATCTCTGGCCTTTTATTATTTTTATTTTAATCTTGAGTCTGTCTCGGTATATTGCCCAGATTGGGGTTGAATCCTCTTGCCTCAGCTACCCAAGGTGGTGTGATCACAGGTGTGGATGACCTCACCCAGGTAGTGTGGCAGTTTTGTACTCACTCCTACTTAGCAAGATCACAGTGCTTGGCTAAATTAAGAATCATCAACTGTTTTTTTTTTTTTTCATGTCCAGAAAGCTGTAATTTGTGTCCACTGAGAATGTAGAGGCTAGTCTGAAAGACATCCTTAGATTCTTCTGCTTTAGATATATGCCTGTGAGCTTGAGATTAGTTGTATGTGTAGTATAATTTTTTTTGAAAATCAGTCTTTTTCCCCAGATTCCAGAACAGAACCTAAAACCTCTGGAATTTCCTGAAGATTAGGGATGTCTTTTCCTTTTATTATATTGCCCTTTTAGTGCAAAACCTTCATCTTTGTTAATGGGTTGACTAAAATACACTTGATAACTTTAGGAGGGTGACTCAAGATGAAACTCAACATCCCATGCTTTGGACTGGAGTCTGTACTTGGAGAAGTAAGGTAGGACTAAGCTTGGAATTTATCAGCATCATGGTAACTGGGTGGTCTAAGTAGTGAATTATGAGCCCTCCATTTACTGTTGGTGAATTGTTTCATGTTCAGCAAACAATATTCATTTCTGTTCAGAAGTGAAATTGGGAAGACAAAGGTCAGTTTTCTAGTGACTGTGTGTGTTCTCTGTGATCAAATTGAGCCTATGGAAGAGAAAGCAATGTTACATTGGCAGAATGGCTAAGAAAGGTGTTTTCTTCATGTGGCATTGACTCTGGAACTCTCTAAGCACACTGATACCTGGGAACAGACAGGAAAAGCCTATTGAGTCTCATAAGAAGACTAGGTTAGCCAGGCATTGTAGCACATGCCTGTAATCCCAGCATTTGGGAGGCTGAGGTAAGAGGAGTGCTGCAAATTTGAGGTCAGCCCGGGCTACATAGTGAGATTCTAAACTATTTAGTGAAAGATTGTCTCAAAAAATAAAAGAAGACAGAGACAGCACTGAAAGTCCAGGAATATATTCTGCTTAATTGCTATTATCCCTCAGGCTAAGTCAGGTCTTATTGTGGGAGAAAAACTGATGTTCATGTTTCTTTATCACAATCTGTGATTTCAACTGCTCTCAAGCAGATCCTTTCTATTGTCACTCTTGAATGACAAGGCAGGCATAGAGGAGGAGCTGACTGTACAAACTATCAGTCCGGTGGACTGAGGCAGGAGCACTCCTCAGTGTCACACCAAAGTCCAAATTCTGAGTGCATTGCTGACATCAACCCCAGCTGACTTAGACTATGTTGATGTATGACTTCTACTGGTTGTTTTCTGCAGGGTAGGACACTTGCAGACCTTTGAGCCATACAAAGCTAGTTATGAGGCATGGGTGCACTGAGATGGGATGGGGCTGAGGTCTGAATAGAAGTGGAACCAGCTGTGGTGGCACTGGAGCCCTCCTTTCCTGCTCAGCTTCAGAATCTGAGGTCCTCTTGGTCTCAGCCACTGCATCATCCTTTGTCCCTCCTGCCCCAGCTGGTGCTGGGCCAGTCTGGATTACCAGTGTCCTATCTCCCAAGGGCAACCTCTCAGCCCAGAGAGTGGTCTCAGTCAGCTCCAGCCTGAAGCTGTATCTCTAACTGAAAAGAAGGGTCATGAGCAGATGCCTAATTCAGGTGTGATATTAAGCTGGAAGTGCAGTGGTGTGGTGGTCCCTGGTTTCGTCCAGCAGCAGGCCTAGTAAACCTGAATTTTATAAATGTCTGTGATGCAAGGTTTTGACACCATGATATATCTCCCCAGGCCTCTATTTCTTCACGATGACAATGAATTCCTAATTTTCAAGTATGTCTCCATACTGCCAAGCTCATGGTAGTATGTTCATAAAGGCCCCAAGAATTCAAAAAAAGGTTTAACATTGCTAGTGATGTGACTTGATGGTGGAGTGCTTGCCATGAATGTAGTCAATTCTTGTGTTCGATACACAACACAGCAACAGAAAAAAATAATAAAGTAGTAATTCTAAAGTGGCACCTCTACTCACAGTTAGACTATACATTACAAGGCTTTCCCATAGAATTTAGAATGCTCAGGAAAATGGAAGGGATATTTAGGCAGGTTGAAAGTGTTCCTGCTAAGAACAATTTCCAAAAGGGGCTCTCTGTTAAATACACATTAAAAAACTCACAGAGGTGGGATACCTACCCAGACAGGTTGTTTTGTATGAATGGAGTGGTGAGGAGTTTCATCTTTCATATAATTGCTATAGTCCTTGGAATGTTTGCAGACATTATTTTAAAAATTAAGATCCTGGTTGAAGTGGACTTGATGTATAAGGAATACCACAGTATGGATAAAGCTCCACATGTGAGGTCTGCAGGTTATAGTGGTTATGTATAAAAGGGTTTTCTGGGAGGAGCACATGGAAGGAGAAAGAATGTGAGACATGAGGATGGTGGAGGGTGGAAAAATCAGCACCTACAACATAAGTCTTCCTCTGAGGTCAGATTGTTCTTAGAGGGACAAAGAAAAGATTGCATGCTGGCTTGGCCTAAGAGTGGGTCAAAGATCAGAGGCCTGAAGGAAAGAGGATCTTAGTAAAAGTTAGATAGATAAGTCTTTTGTTACTGCTGATCAGTTCAACTAATTACTTTTGAAGCAAAATGGGAAATTAATAAACTGGCCTTGTAGTTTTAAAAATTGGGTGGACACTATCATCCCAGAATGAGAAGAAATTTCTTCAGAATACAAATTATTGCAAGGTGTGATGGATATTTTTATTTTAGAGGAGATTGTTCTAGAGAATTTTGCTCTGAAATGCATCCCACACTTTAAAATCTTTTCTTTTTTCCCCCCCTCATTAACTTTATTGGTACATTTTAGGTGTAAAATACAGTTACATTCATCACTGAGATCTTGTACTATTACATGAGTATCTTGGTTCTTATTTTTTTTCCCCTTCCCTTGCCCTCCCCCCACCCCCCCACCCTTCCCTATTTGCAAAGACTTTGTTTCCATTTTTTTCCTTTTCTCATATTTTTTCTTTTCCCTTTTTTCCTTTCCCCTACCCCTCCCAATTCCCCTGCTCTTTTAGACCTTTTCTTCCTGTTACACAATATCAATTATGCATTTTTTAAATTACAGTATTAAGATCTAGGAGACATTACCACAGATTTTACAGAATTTAAAAGGATATAGAAAGCATATTACAAAAATCTTTTTTGAAATAAATTTGACAGCTTCTAAGAAGTAACTTGGAAGACAAATTAATGAAACTAACTCTGGGGGAAATATAAAATTTGAACAGCACCTATTAAAGAAAGTATATTCCTAGCTTGAAAACCTACCTGTATGACAACAGCAGACTCATAAACATTTTAACTGATAAATTATATCAAACAATTAAAGCAGAAAAAGAAGGAACACTTCTCCCCTCATTTTAGGAACTCAACATTGTGCTAATCCTAAAACTGGATAAAGATAATAGAAGAAAAAAGTATGAACATAGATAGAAATTTGTTTAACAAAACAAACTCTTAGAAGTCAGATCTGGCAGGATGTAGAAAGTGGTTTTGTTATAGGGATGGCAGTGTTGGTTCCGCATTGGAAGATCCACCCCCCAAAGTCATCATTTTAACAGAGGAAAGGAGAAAGCCTTATGATCTTGTTACTAGTTGGAGAAAGAGTATTGGACTAAATACTACAGCTGTTCATGGTAAAAGCTATCAGGAGACTAGAAGTAGAACAGAATCTTCTCAACAGATCAAAGACGTGTACTCCATACTTCCAACAAAAACTCCTTCTATGAATGGAGACGATACAATGCTTTCTCCCTAAAGGGGGGAACAAGGGCATATATGCCTACACTTCATCTGTCCATTAGACTTTGAAACATAGGTCTAAACCAAAATAGTCTGGCAATAAAATGACACAACTAGGATAGGATTGGCATGGCAGAAGCAAAATCTTTATATGTAGATGAAATGATCATCTACAGAGAAAATACTAAGAAATCTCTAGGAGCCCCTAGAACTTGTACTTGAATTTAGCAGGATTAGAAAACACAAGGTATATATGAAAATTCAGGTCTGTGTATACTTGCTATAAATGAAGAATTGGATATTGAAATTTAAAAGTTATGTAGGAGTACAAAGGACCTAGAAAAGTTAAAAACAAAAACAAAAACAGTGTTGGAAGACGTTTAGTACCTAATTTTAAGACTTCTTCTAAAGCTACAGTAATCAAGGCAGTGTTGGTGTAAGGAAAGACATATAGATCATTTGAATAAAACAGAGGATCTAGAGATAGAACCACACACATATGGTCCACTGAGTTTTGAAAGATTATTTAACATTATAATTTTATAGAATAAAATCTCAATTCAAGAGCCGAGGAAGAGATAGTGTTTTGAACAAACAGTGCTAGAACACCTGGTATCCATATATAAAAAATTAACCTCAACCCTTTTTTTCCATACATGAAAATAACTTGAAGGGCTCTATGAACCTAAATAAGAAAGCCTAAAAGTATAAAACTTTAAGAAGAAATTATAAGGGAAAATATTTATGAATTCAGGGTAGACAAGAACTACCTAGGATACAAAAGACATGATGTATAAAAGAAAAAAATTGATAAATGAGATTCCATCAAAATTTAGAACTTTAAATGACATCATTAAAATGAAAAGCAGTCCTTAAACAGACCATATTTCCAATGCATATAACCTAGAACCAGAATATATAAAGAATTCTTAGAGCTCATTAATAGACAACCCAATTAAAATGTAGACATAAGAAGATGATAAATAGCCAGTATAGCACAAGGAATGGTGTGCAACTCTAGAATCAGAAAAATAATAATCAGTACAATAATAAGATTGAATTATACACTCATTAGGGAGATGAAGTTAAAAGTTTTAAAAGCCCTGTCATGACTTTTTCTTTTTGTTGGATTCTCTCCCTTTGCATTTAATTTGTCATGCCCAATGGATTCATTCTGCTGGGTTTCCTGGGGTTGTGATCCTCATTGTCTTTTCCTAGGGTATTGTCTAAAATTTTTTGGAGTGCCAGTTTGGTATTCATGAAGTTCCTGAGGTGCTCCTTATCATGAAAGTATCTTATTTCTTCATCAACTTTGAAAGATAGTTTTGCAGGGTACATCATTCTGGGTTGGAGGCTGTTTTCCTTTAGAGGTTGAAATACATCACTCCAAGCTCTTCTTGCCTTGAGGGTTTGCATTAAGAAGTCTTCTGTGATTCTGATGGGCTTTCCTTTGTATGTGATTTGTTTCTTTTCTCTCACTGCTTGTAGAATTTTATTCTTCTGTTGGATTTCTGGAATCCTAACTATTATATGCCTATGTGTGGATTTTTTTTTGATTAAGGCTAGCTGGAGTCCTACATGCCTCACTTATCTGTATGTCAAGTTCTTTTCCCCTGCTTGGGAAGTTTTCTGCCATCACTTCTGTGAAGAGTTTTTTTTAATGTCATCTGCATTCTCTCCTCTTTCTTCATTGACTCCAATCAGTCTTATGTTATTCTTTGCGTCATCTAGCAGCTGCTGAATTGATTTCTCATGTTCCCTTACAATTTTAAAGCAATTTTTCTTTTCCTCCTCACTAATTGCAATCTTATCTTCTATATGTGAAATTCTATCCTCACATTGTTTCATTCTGCTGCACAGACATTTGATGGAGTTTTTAATCTCCTGGAAATCTGTTTGCATCTGTTTTATGGATTCCATTTGTTTCCTATGTTGGGATTCCATCATGTTCCTCAGCTCCTCTATTTTTTTATCTGTGTCCTCTCTAGATTTATTAATCATGTCTTGCACCATGAGCAAAATCTTTGCTGTTATCTGAGAAATTACTTCTGATTTCATTTTTCCCAGATCCTCTTTTGTTGCCAATTCAGAGAGTCCAGGTGGTTGAGTATCAAATTGTTCCATCTCATTTCCCTTTGGGGTTGCTGTAGGTGATCTGGAACTCTGTTTTTGAGGCTTGTTTATGTGTCTTCTCATTTCCGTGGGGGGAGGGGGGGCGTTGTGCTTCTGGCGCTCATGTGGCTCACCTTCTGTGCCCAAGGAGCTTGGGATGGTAGCAGGGACTCAAATCTGTTATTCTTTATAGCCTAATAGTATACCATTGTATAGATACCACATTTTCTTTATCCAGTCTTTTGTTGATGGGTGTATGGGCTACTTTAGCTATTACAAATTGTGCTCTATAAACATTGATATGCCTGTATCACTGTAGTATGATGACTTAAGTTCTTTGGGGAAAATACCTAGCAGGAGGATGCTGATTTGTGTTCAATTTGTAATTTCAGTTCTTTGAGAAATCTCTATACTGATTTCCCTAATGGTTACACCAGTTTACATTCCTACCAACAAGGCAGGGGGTTTCCTTTTTCATCACAGCCAAATCACCATTTGTTATTGTTGGATTACCTAATGATCACCATTCTTTCTGGAGTAAGATGTATTCTTAGCATTATTTTAATTAGCATTTCTCTAATGGACAGAGATGGTGAACATTTTTCGTATGTCTGTTGACCATTTATGTTCTTCCTCTGTTAAGTGTCTGTTAATTTCTCTTGCCCATTAAATTTTTATTATTTTAATGTAATACCAGTAAATATTAATAAAAAAATAAAAGCCATTCTTGAAGCTACTGTGAATAGTATCATTTTCATAATTTCATTCTCACCTCTTTCATTGTTAGTGTACAAAAATACTAATGATTTCTGTGTGTTGATCTTATGTCCTGCTATTTGCTGAAATTGGCTATTCTGAGTAGTTCTTTGGGTCTTCTATGTAGAGTATCATGTCATCTGCAAATAATGATAATTTGAGTTCTTCCTTTCCTGTGTGTATCCCCTTTATTTCTTTTTCTTGCCTAATTTCTCTGGCTAATGTTTCAAGTACTATGTTGAAGAGAAGAGGTGATAGTGAACATCCTTGTTCCTGATTTCAGTGAGAATATTTTTAGTTTTTCCCCATTTAGTATGATGCTGACTATGGTTTGTCATAAATATTGTCATATTCAGGTACAGTCCTTCTATGCCTGTTTTCTTCTTTTTCATGAAGTGGTGTTCGATTTTATAAAAAGCTTTTTCTGAATCTATTGATATGATCATATGGTTTTTTACCTTGCCCCTGTTTATGTGCTATATTAATGTATATTGACTTAGGTATGTTGAATCATCCTTGCATCTCTGGGAAGAAACATCTTTGATCATGATGTATGACCTTTTTGATAATGTATTGCAATCTGTTAGCTATTATTTTGTTGAGGATTTTTGCATCTATGTTCTTTAAGGAGATTGGCCTATAGTTCTCCTTTTTAGTTGGGTTTTTATCTGGTTTTGGGATCAGGGTGATACTGGCTTCCATAAATGAATTTGGGAGCACTCCATCCCTCTCAATTTCTTTGAAATGCTTGAGGAGTATTGGTGATATAACATCCTTAAAGATTTTGTAGAATTCAGCAATGAATCCATCAGCTCCTGGGCTTTTTTAAGTTGGTAGGTTCTTTTTTATTGTGTAAGTTTCATTGCTTGTTATTGAGTTGTTAAGCATATTTACTAGGAATCTGTCCATTTCATCAAAATTTGCTAATTTATTGGAACATAATTTTTTGAAGTAATTACTTCTGAATTTTGACAGTGTTGTGATTTGATCTTTGTCATTTCTAATTGCATTGATGTGAGTCTTTTCTGTCTTGTGGTGAGTCTGGCTAAGGGCTTATCTATTTTATTTATTCTATTAAAGAACCAGCTCTTTGATTTGTTGATTTGTTTTCTTTTTTACAGTTTTTATTTTATTCTCAATTTCATTTATTTCCACTCTCATCCTTATAATTTTCCTCCTTAGTTTAGGTTTGGGGCTGGTTTGTTGTTTCTCAAGTATCTTAATATTTTTCCTAAGGTTATTTATTTGGGGTTTCTCTGTTTTCCTAGTGTGAGCATTGATTGTGATGAATTTTCCTCTTAAAACTGCTTTTATAGTGTCCCAGAGGTTTCATTGAGTTGTGCAGTCATTGTTACTAACCTCCAAAAAATTTTAAATTTCTGCTTTGATTTCTTTTGTGTCCACTAGTTGTGTAGAAATATGTTGTTAATTTTTCCAGTAGCTTTTGCCTTTTGTGAAATTTCTTCTGTTATTTCTATTTTCATAGCACAGTGGTCTGGTAATATTCATGGGGTAATGTTAATTCTTATTTACTTAAGCTGTGGACTAGTAGTGTTGTGCCCAGATTGCGAAGTCCTTAAAGACCACCAAGGAGCTGATTCCGATGCAAACACACGAGGATCGTTTATTCCAGCTCAAGCAGGGACTCACAACCGTCACTGGCACAACGGATCAGGATTGAGAGCCCCAAACTTTAAATCAGCAGGGTTTTTATTGTGGCTACAGCAAGGTTTGGGGATTTTCCATTTAGCAGTTACATGATTGGTTGATATTTAGCAAGTATGGGGTGTATGGGGGGGTGGGGGGTCAAGGGGCGGCTACATGTAGATTTTATAAAAAAGGAACAATTAGCTCATTGACAGAATGTTCATGGTCAGCACATAGATAATGGGCCCGGGAGCGTCTGTTTTCTGGGCAAACAGAGGATTGAGTTAGGAGCTGTGTCCTTTTTTTATCTGTTGTCCCAGAGCAAGGACATTTTATCATTACTTTATGGGCACAAAGGAGACTAGGGGAATAGTTGACTTCAGTGAAGTGGAATTTATGTCAAGGCCCCTTTGCTGCCTTATTCTAAGATGGAGTCAAATTTTAAAATGGAGTTATTTAGGTCTCACATTCCCCCCTTCTCATGAAGCTATAGAGGACCAATCATGGGCCTCTGGGGGCCAATTCTATTAGGTCTTCAGAAACTGGTTGGTACTGGGACCTGAGTACCATTAGCTGTACTGTGCTAATGCGTTCTCTGATGAAGGATACCAACTTGTTAAGTATGTAAGGTCCAAATGTCAACAGAAGTAACAAGATGAGTAGTGGTCCCAACAGGGTAGAGATTAGAGTGGTCAACCAGGGAGAAGAATTGAACCAGGACTCAAACCAACCTTGATTCTGTTCTCGTTCTTTTTGTTTAGCGAGACCTTCTCTAACCTTTGCCATAGATTCTTTGACCACTCCTGAGTGGTCTACATAGAAACAACATTCTTCACCTAAGGCAGCACAGAGCCCTCCTTGTTGTAGAAAGATTAAGTCTAGGCCCCATTGGTTCTGGAGAACTACTTCTGCCAGGGAGGTTAGTGATTCTTGTAGGTGGGAGATGGAGCTTTCTAGCCTCTTGATATCTACATCTATGGCTGCTCTCAAATCATTGTAATGTTTGTTTTGTAACACCAATAATGAGATGCCTGTTCCTGCCCCAGCTAAGCCTAAACCTAGGAGAAGTGTCAAAGTGATGGCTGTTACAGGTTCTCGTTTGACTTTACCTGGGGCCTCAGTCAGATGACTAAAAATATCTTCTGCTGAATGATATAATAGCCTAGGAACCAATTGTACTAGTACACAAAAGTCCCCAGTCTGGTTGAGTACTTTTCCATGTGCACAAGGGGTGAGCCCAGTGGAGCAAGCCCACCATCAGAAGGGGGTACAAGATACTTTTCTGGACTAGACTGATAGGTTCAGTTGCAAAGGTGTTGGTGAGTGGCCGGGGCACTGCCAACACAAATTCCATGTCCAGTCACAGACTGTAGGGTTAGCCTGGCTGTCCCCTTTTGTTGCCATTTACATTGGGTTGGACTATCTGACTCAGTGAAGTTGTCTAGGTAAGCTATTCCTTCATAGTAAGGGGGTTTGACATCATAATATAACCGGCAGGACTGAGTGAGGTCAGGCCTAGAGGCGTTTAGGGCCTTGAAGGTGTGAACTATCAGTCCCCATAGGGGGTCCTGGCCTTGGTCAGCTCTTTCTGCCTTTTGATCTTAGTTAACCCTCCCAGTCCTGGTGACAGCCTCTGTGGGGAGCTGAGGGGGCTTGGTGGGCCTAGGAGGAGCTGGGGGGACCAGTGGGATTAGTGGAGAATTTAGCCCAACCAGTTGGGGAGGCCCCGCAACATACGGTTCTATTTTTAGTCTTACAGTGAATAATAGCCCATTGTCACGACCATCCTGATATAGGCGGAGTCCCCATGTTCAGCCTGATTCCCATCTGGTATATCTTTTCCTTGGTTGGTAAACGAAAGTCTAACTGGGTTACAGAGGAATCCTGTGCATGGGCCACTAAGGACCATGAAGTTACTTTTACTGTGGCTCATTTGAAGGCCGTTGGGCCTGGGGACTCTTTTTAGGGAGATCAGATCATTTTTGATGGGAGGACTCCATGGGACAGTACCTGTAGACTCGCATCCCCATGCTGCACAATAGAAGTCATCAGCTCCCCCACAATTTTTTTGTTTGAGTTCGTGAATGTCCCTCTCCCGTGTCCTGGCCCGCGGGTAAGTCAATGGAGACCCTAGAGGGGGAGTGAGAATGACAAGGGACAAGAGACACGAGAGATGGAGACAAGACAGGTTTCTGATCAAGTCTCGTTTATTGTGGAAGCTGCTACAGCATATATACCGTAGGGCTAGAGGGAAGGAGCAAGGGGAGGGTACTGGGGCTACTTCCTTGTTGCCGGGTAGACTTGCAGCAGGCCCAGACATGCCCGTAAAAGGCACTCAAGAGTTCTAGCGGGGGGGGGCAAGGCCCCCCACAGGTCCTCCCTTTAAAATTATAACTATAGTAGAAAGGCATCAGGAGAGCCAAGCCTGTGGGGGCTGAGCCTGTCTTGGGTCAGAGCGACATACGTGTCTGCACCGTGCACCTTACCCATCATCGGTTAACCAGAGAATCAAGGCTCTGGCACCTGTCTTAGGCGGTGCACGAGGGCTCTCTCATTGCATGGCACGCTTACTTAGTTGCCCGTCCGATTGGCTTGCCAGCCCACTCACCAGGTGGGGCGAGAACACTTCACCACGGCAAGGACCTAATCGACTGCCCGGCATTCGTCCTGGTCAGACATTGCCAATCTATGATAGTGGACCTGTATGGGCGCTGTTGTTATTGCCTCTATCGGCTCTAAGAAAGGCCATGATTTTGTTGTATATTATGGGCCCCAAAGAAATGAGCAGAAGTAGGCCCAATAAGGGTCCCAGCAAAGGGAGAAGATAAGGGAGGAAACCATTGAGGCCAGTCCAGAGGGGATTTTGAGCGAATTCTTGTCTGTTTAGATCTTCCTGAAGTTCGCGAATTTTTCCCCTGACGATCCCAGATTTATTGGCATAGAAACAGCAATGTTCTTTTAGGGCTATGCAAATCCCCCCTTGTTCCGCCGTGAGGAGGTCCAGGCCCCTTCTATTTTGAAGGACCACCTGAGCCAAAGAATCAATCTGATCTTGTAAATCTGTAAGAGTGTTGGAGAGAGCTTGAACATCATTAATCAACTGGTTGGATAATTTGGCATAGGAGTGTAATGCCACTCCGACGCCAGCAGAGCCAGTGGCAAGGGTGCCGGACACCCCTAGCCCCATGAACAAGGGGACCAGTGAGACGGCTCTTTTATGTTGCCCAGCGATATAGTCAAAGCTGGGCAAGGGCACTGGCTCATCTCCAGGAATGAGGGCGATGTCCGGGAGGATAGTCGCCACCACGCACAGCCCAGTCCAATTAGTGGGGAGGGAGGTGAACGCCAAGCTCCCTCCACAAACGAGCACGTGACCCGGGGCAGGGCAAATGGCGGCAGAGCCATTAAGCGTTACAGAGCAGAGAGAGAAATTTTGGACTCCAACAGGTATATCGAAGCTATCGTTGTGGCCCGAACTTAGATAACAAACTGAGGCATTGAACTATACTGGCTGGACCCTGAAGGGCAGAGAAAAACTGCAATTGTAACTAGAGCCGTTGGCATAGTCAGTTTGGTCGACAACTGGCAAGGCGAGGGGCAGGGGTGTGTCAAGGGTCAAGCATAGCCAACAATCCGCAGCAAAGGCTGGGTTGGATGTATTGATCAATTGATAAGTGGCCTCTAAGACACTCAGGGTTTGGACATCAGGGTCTGGGCCTCGAGGTTTGGGAAGGGCTAGTGGATGATAATTTAGGGAGGGGTACATCTCTTGGATGATAGTTTCGAGCTGTTTTTGTACTCGCTCTTCCCTGAGCTGATCTGAAGGCCTGCCACCATCAGATATATGAATTGGGGCCTGTGGTGGCCAGCAGACATCTTTGCCAGGACTGCCGCTGCAAGAGGCTTGGCCAAATTTAGGATATCCAGTGGGACTGGAAAAGTCCCAGTCACCCCCGACGGAGCCCCTGTAAGTTCTTTGTAGAACAGCAGTTAGATATATTTTTCCATCGGAATGTGCACATTGTTGGACTTCAATGTAACAGGTAGAATGTATCTCTGTGGCCATGGTACAGCCGGTAGGGCATGGCCCTGGTTTGCCATTGATTGTTAGTATGACTTTAGGCTTAGTGACACAATCCCATTTTTGGTTATATCCTCCCGTTATTGAGGCCTCATAAACCAAGCAGGCAGTCTTGCTGCCGCAATCAGTACTACGGGTGTAACTTGTGGGTATGGGCCCACCAGAACCCCCGGCACAGTCACAGGGGTTACCAGACAGGGCAGTGAGCAGTTGTTCTTTGTTAACTGGTTGAAATCCGCTTTCTGCTGTTGGTGCCAGGAGCAGCAACAGGCCATGTAACAGAATCAGGGATGTCATCTTTTTTAACCTGTAAACAAAATTTCGTCCTGTGATGTAAGCAAGGCTGGGCTGTAGATAAGAGAATTAGGCTAACCTGATTAAGCTTTTGAAGATGACCAATGTGGACATATTACAATAACATATTTAGAACTTAACCAATGTAAACATTTTGTAATAACATATTCAGTGCTTAAATATCAAGGATAACCAATGTAATCAATTTATAACATATTTAGACAATATTTGTTGTGATGTGTCTCCCATGAGATTATAATATAAAATTTACTAGGGGGTCCCTTTAATGAATTAAGACCAGAATAATCATTTTCTGGGTGGCCACTTCTATATTCATCAAAGGGAGTCCCCATAGTCTCTAATCATTTTGACAAGCAATTAAGAATATATATATCTTTTTATTTTACAACTGTTTATTGCAATTTGATTATTGCATGTAGGTGAAAATACACATTACTTTTATAAAATAAATCTCAGTGGCACTTTGATCAATTAGCAACCTGGGAAGGAAGGCATGCCTTTAATTTAATAACATTTATCTGTAAGCCAATTTAACGATAGGCGAATATCTTTTGAAAAGGAAGGAAAAGAAATATTGAGCTCAACTGTACGAACACAAACAACAGACAACAGACAAACATATGAGACAGTTTATAAAATTAGGGTGCACTCAAATATGTCTGGCCAAATTGAATTATACTATTCTTTTTATGATTATTAGATTATAATTGTAGGCACCATTGTTAACTGGTTGAAATTGGACAATATTAGGTCATCGGTATCATCAATATGCTTATCAACTTGTTTCACTAAGCGTTCTGGAAGCCACCTGGCCGACTTCATTTCCTTGGAGTAAACACACACTGACCCTCGGCCCCAGATGAGTACGGGGTCAGGCCCGTGCCATGAGTGGTCCAGGGGGTCTCTCCACATCAGAGAGGCAAATTGTTTTTGCGTCTCTGGCTGCCAGAAACGGTTAGCTGCGGATAATCCCTTAGCATCCAAATTTAAAAAGTTAAGAATAAATAGTGCATGTGTATTAGGTTTCTGGGTGACCCCTTGATAGGGTACCATTCCCCCCTTTTTATTTTATCTAATGTAATTTTGAGTGTGAGGTTGGCTCTTTCTATAATGTCTTGTCCTTGTGGATTATATGGGATTCCCGTTATGTGTGTTATATCTAACTGTTTGCAAAACTTCGAGAAGCCAGAGCTGGTATAGCCTGGTCCATTGTCTGTTTTAATTTGCTGTGGACATCCAAGTACTGAGAAGGCAACTAGAAGGCGGGCAATTACATGTTTAGTAGCCTCCCCGGATTGTAGGGTGGCAAATATAAATCCACTATATGTATCAATGTTGACATGTATATATTTAAGATTTTCAAATTTAGGGTAATGTGTGACGTCCATTTGCCATAGGGCATTTGGAATTAAGCCACGAGGATTAACTCCCAGATGAGGTGTGGGAAGATGGAGGGTGCACGTAGGACAGGTTTTAACAATTTGTCTAGCTTGTTCCCTAGTAAGTTTGTACATGAGGCGAAGCGTGTGGGCACTAAGATGATGTAGCTGGTGCGCCTTCTGTGCCTGGTCAATCTGAATGGGGGCATCAATATGTAGTGAGTAGGCAGAAGCCTGAGGTTTTGTGGCCAGGTCTGTTAGTCGATTACCCTCTGTAAGCAGCCCAGGTAGGTTAGAGTGGGCACGAAGATGTCCAATAAAAAAGGGCTTAGATCTTTTTTTAATTAGACCTTGTAATTGGATAAAAAGGTTACCTGTCTGGGAAACGTTTTTTATCTGTCCACATGTTTCTAACAGAGGTACCGATTGGGCAATGTAAGCACTGTCTGTAAAAAGATTAAAGGCCTCTTTAGGGAAGGCCGAAAAAACCGCTGCGACCACATGTAACTCGGTCATTTGGGTGGAGGAACAACTGGTTTGGAATTGGACGGTGTTAGTGTTCCACACATAGGCAGCCATCCCTGTGGAGGAACCATCTGTGAAGATCAACAGGGCCTCAGTTAATGGAGTAGGCGAGGTGACCTTTGGAAAAATAAAATCATGTCTATTGGCAAAATCAATAAGTTTATCTGGAGGATAATGATTATCTATAAGGCCTGCATAAGAGGCCAGGGCAATTGGCCAAAAGTCAGTAACTTGCATAAGCCAGTCAATTTGTTTTTTACTGTAAGGTTGGAGGATAATGTCAGGCTCCTTCCCAAAATGGCACTTTCCAAGGTGTCTGCCCCGGGCAATAAGGTCAGAAACGGCCTTATAATAGGGGGTGATGACCCATTTGGGCAAAACGGGAAGGTGCACCCACATGAGGGGTGCGGTCTGCCAAAAAACAGCAGTAGGGGAAAGCGTGGTCTTGCAGATAATATATTGTAGTGGTAAGCCATAATCCATAAAGGTAACAGTTTGATGAAGAATTGCTTGCTCTACCAAGGTGATGGCCTCACAACCGGCGGGGGTAAGCTCCCGAGGTGAGGCGGGGTGACTATCCTCTTGTAGGATATCATAAAGGGGCCTTAGTTCTCTTTTAGCTAATTTAAGATAGGGCATAAGCCAATTTATATTTCCAAGCAATATTTGAAAATCATGAAGAGTTTTTAGGGTATCAAGGCAAAGGGTAAGTCTTTGGGGTGAAATGTGGGGTCCGGCCATTTGGAAACCTAAAAAGGTATAAGGATCCTTCAACTGTACCTTATCGGGGGCAACCTGGAGGCCACAAGCCTCAAGGGCTCGGCGGAGCTTGGCATAACAGGTTAAAACCTCATTGCTATGTTGTCCAGCAAGCAGAATATCATCCATATAGTGTATAACATACATTTGGGCCCAAGATTTACATACGGCCTGAATAGCTGAAGCTACAAAGGACTGGCAGAGCGTGGGGCTATTTGTCATGCCTTGAGGGAGCACCCGCCATTGGAAGCGTTGCATTGCAGCACAGAAATTGGTCGCCGGAAGTCTAAATGTGAAGCGTTTTTGATCAGCAGGGTGTAAAGGAATGGTGAAAAAACAGTCTTTTAAATCAATGACAACCTAATAGTACCCAAGGGGGATGGCTACCGGTGAGGGAAGACCGGGTTGTAAAGGTCCCATAAATACCATGGTCTTATTGACTGCTCTAAGATCTTGTAAGAGTCTCCATTTTCCTGACTTTTTCTTAATGACAAAGATGGGAATATTTCATGGGGAATTGCTGGGGATGATATGGCCAGCGTGAAGCTTGTTTCTGCACCAGCTGCTGAGCCGCTAATAACTTATCTTTGGAAAGGGGCCATTGATTGATCCATACCGCATCATCTGAGAGCCAGGTGATCTTTTCAGCATGGTCCGCAGGAGTGTCAATGACCCCTATGGAAAATGGCCTAACCCTGCTCGGGGGGGTTGAAGGACTGGCTCAATGGGCTGTATAATACCTGCACAGTGTTTACCTAGCCCTTCTTCTGGAATGTACCCATTTTTAAACATCTGCATAGTGACTACTTTATTAGGGCTAGAGATAATCATCCCCATTTGTGATAATAGATCCCTCCCCCATAGATTAATGGGTAACCCTGAGATGATATAAGGTTGAATGGTGTCCTGATTGCCATCTTGGTCTTTCCAGGTCAGATCTTTGGCACTGCATTTAGGGTTTTGACTCTGACCTATACCCTTGAGGTGGGTGAGGGTGTCTTTTAATGGCCATGTCTGAGGCCAATCTTCTCCTTTGATGATAGTTACATCAGCACCGGTGTCTACCAATCCAGAAAACTGTCTCCCATCTAACCATAAGGTCATGAGAGGCTTTTGGGCTGAGAGTATTTCCGACCAGTAGACATCGGATGAGCCGAATCTCTGGTTGCCTCTGACGTTGTTAAGAGTCTTATTAGAGGTAGGGAGAAGGGGAAGGAGCAACAATTGATCAAATCTTTGGCCTGACTGAATGGTTAATGGCTTTGGGGGAAGAAACCATAACTTTAATCTCCGGAGTAATCACTATCAGTCACCCCAGGGTAGATCAGCAGCCCATCCATAGTGCTGCTGCTTTTGCCTATTACAAACCCAAAGGTCTCCTTAGGCAGGGGTCCAAAGACCCCTGTCGGGAGGGCCTGTACCCCCATTTCTGGAGTCAATACTGTGTGGGTGGTGGAACTGAGGTCCAGTCCGGCACTTTCCATTGTTGCTCTGAAGAGGTCTGAAATGGATTGTTGTTTGCTGGAGCAAAGTTGAGTGCCCCGTAAATTTGTTTGGGTCTGGGGGCCCGGGGCTGGCCCCCTCTCCCGTTTCCCTGGTCCGGGTTATGGGCAAGTGGGAGGGGCTGGCCCTGAGCGTCCGTCTTGGACCTGCACTCATTCGCCCAATGTCTCCCTTTATTGCATCGAGGGCAAGGCCCCGGAGGTGTGGCCCTAGGGGCCGATGCCCTAGGGGCCTGACATTCCTTGGCAAAGTGACCCGATGCCCTGCACCGGAAACATTTGTTACCCGGGCGGCGCGACAAAAACTGTCTGACCGTGTAACCCTGCATGGCGGCAGCCATAGCAAGCCCCTGTTGGTAGGCGGTCCCAATTTCTGAGCAAAGGCGAATGTAACCTGAGAGATCAGTTTTCTTTTTATAAGGGCAGATGGCGGCCTGGCAAGCGGCATTGGCATTTTCAAAAGCAAGCTGTTTAACAAAATCTGTCCCCGTTTCTGTGCTCCCAAAAATCCGACCTGCTGCTGTGAGCAGGCGGTGAACAAAATCCGCGAAGGGCTCATCAGGCCCCTGTCGGATATTGGTGAGAGAAGCACTCACATCTCCTTTAGAAGGGAGCTTTCTCCAGGCTCTAGTGGCTGCGGTCTGAATCTGGGCATACAACCCCACATCAAATTGCATCTGTTGATTGCTGGCGGCATAGGCTCCATCCCCCAGAAGCATATCGAGTATCCAACCATTACCCGCCTGAGCATTGCGTCTAGCAGTATCTCGGCAATTTTCCACATATTCAGATTTCCATAGTAAATAGTCACCTCCTGTAAGGGTGGCGCGGGCCAGAGTCTGCCAGTTGATTGGGGTGAGCCAATTTTCTGCCACCGATTCTAAAATGGCCATTGTGTAAGGTGCAGTGGCCCCGTATTGAGCTGCGGCCATTTTAAGTTCTTTAATGACCTTAAAATCGAAACCACTCTGGTGTCTCCACGCCTGTCCCTGCGCGTCAGTAGTTTCAGTTATGGGAAAGGCTTCCGAATTTTCAAGTTTTAGGGATACTCCCGACCCGGATGGCACCCTACAGGCCGCCCCTCTAACGGGGGGTCTTGGCTTAAGTTTGTCCTCTCTATGGACATTTTCATGGGTTTTGCCTGTTCTTAAGCCCTCGAGCTGGGTAATAAGTTCCTGGTGTTCCTTTTCTAATCTTATTTGTTCTTTTAGAAATTCTATCTTGTCCCGGAGTTCCTTTTGGGGATCAACAGCAGGGCATGCCAAAGCGGGCGCATTGGGAGTATTGGGTACCAGAACATAAGGAGGCGGACCTTGGACTATGGGCGGCCAGTCAGGATTATGATATCTGGCTGCCTCCTCCTCAAGATTGGCCCAGTCAGCCTCCCCCGGATCGTTCTGTGGCAAGGGGGGGTGTCTGAGGTGGCGGAGGGAAGGGTACAAGGTCGGTTCCTCTTTCACTGGCGGGGCGGGGTTAGAGGCAGTGGCTGAAAGGGCGGAGGCGGAAGCTGAGGAGCACCGAAGCTTTTCTTTAAAAGGCTTGGATGAGGCAGAGCCTGCCTGTAAACCCTCATGGGTTGCAGTTTTTTTGCCTGACTCATCGTCACTATCAAAAGACATCAAGTCTTCTTCCTCATTCTTTGAGGAAGTCCCGTCCCACAGAGGCTCGGGCCTCAGCGCCATCTTGGCATCTCGGGGGCTATTTACATACTCCTCACTCCGAGGGGGAGTGACCGAGCCTTCCTCTGATCGGAGAGCTGTCTTCCCGACCTGGATGGCTTGAGCCACCACTGGATCTTTGGTTTTTTGGGAGATAATTTCATCAATAAGATTCCAATAAGAAAATGCAGTAATCGGGACCTTTCCTGGTCCACAAGTAGCATAATAATCTTTAAGGGCCTCCCCTACTCTTTTCCATCTCCTCTCGTCGATGGTACCCTCGGCGGGAAACCAAGGGCAGAGATCTCTAATTTAATCAAAATATTTTAACAACTGTTTGACTGTAACCTTTACCCCTCGTGCCTGTAAAGTTTTTTTAAGACCTTCTACAAACAACTCATGTTGGCTAATCTCCTGTCCCATAATCGCTGCTCAACTCACCAAGGTGCAGGAAAGACGGCAGGTTCACATCAAACGCAATCCTCTTTTTTCTATTTTATTTGTCACTTCTATTTTATTGGGCCCCCGAGCAGCGTTCTTCACTGGATCCCCCGTTCTCGGGCCCCACGTGGGGCGCCACTTGTCCCGGCCCGCGGGTAAGTCAACGGAGACCCTAGAGGGGGAGTGAGAATGACAAGGGACAAGAGACACGAGAGATGGAGACAAGACAGGTTTCTGATCAAGTCTCGTTTATTGCGGAAGCTGCTACAGCATATATACCGTAGGGCTAGAGGGAAGGAGCAAGGGGAGGGTACTGGGGCTACTTCCTTGTTGCCGGGTAGACTTTCAGCAGGCCCAGACATGCCCGTAAAAGGCACTCAAGAGTTCTAGCGGGGGGGGGCAAGGCCCCCCACACTCCCGGGCAAACATAGAAAGGGGTACTTCGTAAAACATTGCTCTGAGTGGGGTGGCTGCACCCAGGGGTTTGGGGTAGGGTTACGGTTTGGGTGGAGGGAACCAGGCTCTTATCACATTGGTTGATGTTTGGTTTACATTTAGGCTTCCCCCGTGTCCGATTTACCAGTTCCCGATATCCCAAGTCTCTGCTGCCAGTAGGCACAAATCAAAGTCTAGGGTAGGCCACCAGGTTAGTGGTGGAGCCACTTTAGATGAACTGTTAACAATGTCACCCGTGGGGGTACTAATGATAACCCAGGTTAAGTTCAGAGGAGCATGTGGGTTTTGTCCTCCCATTACCGATGTTAAAAGTAGAGTTAACATAATTATGACTGACGATGACGCAGTTTGAGTTTGAGTGGGTTGTGTCAGTCTTTGGACACCTGCCATGATGGGATGAAGTCTTTTAAAACGGTGTGTGGATCTGCGGGGCGGACGTGAGTGTAATGTATCCATGAGGTGATCCCGTCGACTTTGAGAGCGGTGGGCGTGGTCAGGACAGTAACATAGGGCCCTTTTCAGCAAGGCTCGAGGTTTTTCTGTCGATACCTCTGGACAAAGACCCAGTCCCCTGGTCGGTAGCGATGGGGCTTGGGGGATGGTCCAGACTCATACAGGGCTTTCAGTTTATGCCAGATGTCTTCATGAACACGCTGGAGGCTTTTTAAGGAAAATAACAGTTTTTGGTCATCAAATTCAGCAAGCACTTTTGATTGGATGTTAGGGACAATAGGAGGAGGTATCCCAAACATGATCTCAAAAGGAGTCAGTCCCATCTTATAGAGTGAATTGCGTACCCTATAGAGGGCAAAGGGAAGGAAAGCCACCCAGTCACTGCCAGTCTCTAAGGTTAATTTAGTTAAGGTCTCTTTTAGGGTTCTATTTATTCTTTCTAACTGTCCTGAACTCTGGGGTCTGCATGCACAATGTAATTTCCAATTTGCCCCCAGTATCTGCGCTAAACCTTGACTCACCTTGGAAATGAAGGCGGGTCCGTTGTCTGACCCTAACATTACTGGGAAACCATACCTTGGCAAGATGTCTTCTAGCAACTTTTTGGCCACAACCTGTGCCGTCTCATGTTTGGTGGGGAAGGCCTCTGTCCATCCTGAAAAATTATCTACAAACACTAGCAGATATTTATAGCCATACCTTTCAGGCTTTACCTCAGTAAAGTCCACTTCCCAGTATGTTCCAGGTTGGTTTCCCCTCAGCCTATTGCCTGGGTTGGCTTTATTGTGGATAGCATTTGTCAGTTGGCAGGCTTTGCAGGTGGCAACAATACCCCCAATCTTGGAATTAGCTTCTCGAATCTTTATCTCTGCATGTCTCACGAGGTCCTGCATCTTTCGGGTGCCCATGTGGGTGGCTCAGTGTATTCTGGAGAGAACTTGCTCTCCCAGTGTTTCAGGCAGGATGACTTTACAATCAGAGGATTTCCATCACCTGTTCAGGCATTGGGGCATGGGTAATTGTTTCATCCATCTTAAATCTTCTTCAGTATACTGGGGTTTTTCTGGCAAGGCAGCACTTTTTGGATCTGGCAGCTGAGTGGTTAGTGTCAGATCAGTCTCCAGGGCTATTTTTCGAGCTGTCTGGTCAGCCAAATTGTTTTCTCGGGCAATTGGGGTATCACTCTTTTGGTGCCCGGAACAGTGGATAATAGCCAATTTCTTTGGCAGTCATAGGGCCGTCAATAGGGCAAGAATTTCTTCTTTGTTTTTAATAGTCTTTCCTTCAGCTGTTAACAGTCCTCTTTCTCTGTAGATGGCCCCATGTATGTGTGCGGTGGCAAAAGCATACCTGCTGTCTGTGTAAATATTTAGCTCTCGGCCCTTTCCCAGAGTCAGTGCCTTGGTTAATGCTATAAGCTCTGCTCGCTGTGCTGACGTTCCGGTGGGCAGGGGTTCAGCCCAAACAACCTCAGTCTCAGTGACCACAGTCGCCCAGGCATACCTTTGGCTGTCCTGAACGAAACTGCTCCCATCAGTGTACCAGGTATCTTCAGCATCTGGCCACGGTTTATCTCTCAGATCTTCTCATGTCCCATGTACCTGAGCCAGGATGTCAGCACAGTCATGCAGCGGGGCTCCCAAGTCCGGATCAGGCAGTAGCATAGCTGGGTTTAGAGCGGCCGGGGTCTGGAAGACAACTCGGGTGGGGTTTAAGAGCAGACCCTGATAGTGGGTCAGGCGGGCATTGCTGAGCCATCTGTCTGGAGGCTGTTTCAGAACCCCTTCAATGGCGTGGGGGGTGGTTATATATAGTTCTTGGCCCAAGGTCAACTTATCAGCATCTTTGACCATCAGGGCTACGGCAGCAATCATCCTCAGGCATGGGGGCCATCCAGCTGCAACAGGATCAAGTTTCTTGGACAGATATGCTACTGGTCAGTGCCACGGGCCCAGATATTGGACTAGGACGCCCTTGGCAATTCCTTTGTTCTCATCAATGTAAAGGTAGAAGAGTTTAGTGACATTGGGCAAGCCCAAGGCTGGTGCTGACAATAAGGCGGCCTTAATTTGATCAAAGGTTTTTGTAGTTTTTCTGTCCATTGAAAGGCCTGATTGTCTTTAGTTATCTCATAAAGGGCCCTTGCAAGTTCTGTGAACCCCGGTATCCATAAGTGGCAGAAGCCAGCTGATCCCAAGAATTCTCTAACTTTCAGAGGGGAATCTGGTGTGGGTATCTTAAGAACTGTCTCTTTTCTAGCATCCGATAACCATCTTTGCCCCCTTTTAAGTATATACCCCAGGTAGCTTACCTCAGGTTTGCAGATTTGGGCCTTTTTGGCAGACGCCCGGTATCCCAGTTCCCCTATAACCATTAAGAGTTTCTTGGTTCTATCTAGGCAGTCCTTCTGCATCTCAGCTGCTATAAGGAGATCATCTACATATTGTAACAGAGTCAATTGGGGATTTTGGAGGCGGAACTCACCCAGGTCTTTATGTAGGGCCTCATTGAAGATGGTGGGATAATATTTGGAACCCCTGAGGCAGCCGAGTCCAAGTTAACTGTCCATTGAGGCCTTGTGTCGGGTCACTCCATTCAAATGCAAAGATGTGCTGGCTTTTGGGTGCCAGCGGGAGGCTAAAGAAGGCATCCTTAAGATCCAAGACCGTGTACCATTGATGGCTCGGGGGAAGTGAGCTCAGAAGGGTGTATGGATTAGGCACTGTAGGGTGGATATCCATGACCCTTCTGTTTACCTCATGGAGGTCCTGCACTGGTTGATAGTCATTTGAGTGGGGTTTCTGCACTGGCAACAAGGGGGTGTTCCAGGCTGATTGACAGGGCCTTAGAATACCCTGAGCAAGTAACCTCCTGATGTGTGGAGTTATTCCTTTGTGGGCCTCCAGGGACATGGGATATTGGCAAACTCGTGCAGGGTCCGCTCTTGGCTTTATCTCTACGAACACAGGTGTCCTGTGTGCGGCCAGCCCCATGTTTGCGGGAACATGGCAAGCCATTGTTCCACATCCGAATTAAGGGGAGGGGGTTGCCCCTGGTGTAGCAGATACTCGTCCTCAAGGCTCATAGTTAACACTTGGATGGGCTTTCCCTCTTGGTTAAAGACTTTTGTGCCCCCGGGCTGAAAATGGATTTGGGCTCCTAACTTAGTAAGCAAGTCTCTTCCAAGTAAAGGATAGGGGCAATCAGGTATAATCATAAATAAGTGGGTCACCCGGCCCACTCCCAAGTCTACCATTCTTTGGGTAGTCCATGAATACTTTTTCATGCTTGTGGCTCCTTGGACCCAGGAAGTTTTGTCAGAAACATGGCCGTGAGGTTTAAGCAGAACCGAATGTTGAGCCCCTGTGTCTAGGAACTCAACAGGTAACCCCTCCATTTTTAGGGTTACCCTGGGCTTGGGGAGGGGTACCGAACTCCGTCCCCTCTAGTCACTCAGTTCATCCATAGCCAGGATAGGGGCCTTGGGGTGGCTTCTTGGCTTCTTAGGGCATTCTCTGGCCCAATGGCCTTCCTCCTTGCAATAAGCACACTGGTTTTTTCTCAATTGGGGGTGATCCCTACGTTCCCCCTTACCTTGTCCTTCTGCCACAATCTTTCTCAGATGATGTTCACGTTCCTTTGGCTTTCCCGTAGTGGTGGCAAGAAGGATCCGAGCTAGGTTCCTAGTTTGCCGATCACCAGCCTTTGCCTGTCTTTCCTCTGTGGTTTCCCTGTTGTTATATACTCTCTCTGCCACTGCCACTAAGTCCTGAATACTCTTTTCTCCCAGTCTGTCTACTTTCTGTAACTTTCTCTTAATATCTGGCGCCACCTGGTTGACAAAATGCATTACTACAGCTGCCTTTGTCTCAATTGCTTTTGGATCCATAGGAGTATACCTATGGAAGGCTTCCTGAATTCTTTCTAGGAAGGCTGCAGGGCTTTCGTTCGGTCCCTGTTGTACGTCCCCTACCTTGGCCAAATTGGTGGGCTTTTGAGCGGCCGCTTTGAGACCTCCCAACAGAGTCTGGCGATAGACCCAGAGCCTCTCCTTACCTTCTGCCATGTTGAAGTCCCAGTTGGGCCAGGACAAAGGAAAAGAAGTATTGATAGTGTCAACATTGGTGGTGGGTTGACCATTGTCACCAGGAATCAATTTTCTGGCCTCGTTCTGGATCCTTTCATGTTCCTCTGTTGTAAATAGGATCTGGAGGAGTTGTTGACAATCATCCCAGGTGGGCTGATGAGTGAACAAAACAGTTTCTAATAGGTTAATTAAATCCCTAGGGTTGCCTGAGAATTTGGCATGTTGAGTACGCCAGTTATAAAGGTCACTGGTGGCGAAGGACCAGTAGTGATGAGGCTGGTTACCATGCTCCTCAGGGGCCCTGTTGCTCCCAGCAGGAGAACAGTAGAGTCTGCTGGTCCTGCCGTCGAGGCAGCGCGCCGGGAGAGTGTTCTGGGCAGGGTCATCTCTACTAACGGCACCTGCAGGGGCAGGCGCCTCCTCCTCGGCCACCGCCGGGGCTCTTCCCTCCGGAGGAATGGGGTGTGGGTGGTAGGGAGGGGGAAAGAGGAGATCTTTATCAGTTCCTCCTTGGAGGACCGGGTAAAGTGGTGTGGTCGGCTTGGTTTCAGTTTGCCTTTTTCCGTCGCATTCTCTGGGAGTCTTTTCATAGGCTGCCAGGATTACCTCTAGCTGCTGTTTCTGTGGAGGCAAAAAGAGCTTGACCCATGGAGGGAGGGTCACATATTAGATTTCCTCAAGTGACGATGTAAGGCACCTGGTCAGGATGTCCCGTTTGAGAGTGGAAGACTGCCTTTTGGATCTTCCTAACCATTCCAAGGTCAAATGTGCCCTCGGGTGGCCAACCCACTCCATAAGTTGGCCACTCTAAACTACGGAGAGTGATTAGTTTTCCCTTTTTTTTTTTTCTAAACTTAGATTATGAGCCCACTCTCCCTTTTTTTTTTAAAATGGTCCGTCATGAGGGACAGGGGCGTGGTCGCAGTCTGTCCCATCATCTCAGTCCAAGTCAAGTGACAACAATAATACATGGCGATAGACAGACAGCCAAGCACAACAGAAAAACAAAAGGCAAGACAAAACAGTCCTCCGCTCGATCGGAAGGCAAAACCGAAAGTAGGACGACGGCCTCACGCCGTGCCGCGGGAGCAACCCGCACCATCCTTCCAGAAATCACAGATACTCACGGGGCACTCCGTCCCCTCCAGAAGGGTCTGGAATGTCTTCCAAGACCCCAGGTTGGTGGCCCGCCAGTGCGTTGCTTAGACCATTTGCTGACCTACTCAGAAATAATTGGGCCCCTGAATTACAGACAGACAAGTTTGCAAACACAGAGACAGTCACCGGCCGGTACCGGCCCTCCGGTTCGGAGGTCCTGGGGGTTTTGGGGATCCCAGATGAGCCCCCAAGTGTTGTGCCCGGATCGCGAAGTCCCCAAAGACAACCAAGGAGCCGATTCTGATGCAAACACATGAGGGTCGTTTATTCAAGCTTGAGCAGGGACTCACAGCCGTCACCAGTGCAGCAGATCAGGATTGAGAGCCCCGAATTTTAAATCAGTAGGGTTTTTATTGTGGCTACAGCAAGGTTTGGGGATTTTCCATTTAGCAGTTACATGATTGGTTGATATTTAGCAAGTATGGGGTGTACGGGGGCCGGGGTTGAGGGGCGGCTACATGTAGATTTTATAAAAAAGGAACAATCAGCTCATTAACAGAATGTTCATGGTCAGCACATAGATAATGGGCCCGGGAGCGTCTGTTTTCTGGGCAAACAGAGGATTGAGTTAGGAGCTGTGTCCTTTTTTTATCTGTTGTCCCAGAGCAAGGACATTTTATCATTACTTTATGGGCACAAAGGAGACTAGGGGAATAGTTGACTTCAGTGAAGTGGAATTTATGTCAAGGCCCCTTTGCTGCCTTATTCTAAGATGGAGTCAAATTTTAAAATGGAGTTATTTAGGTCTCACAGTAGGTGATCTATTTTGAAAAAAGTACCATGTGCTGCTGAAAAGAATATATACTCTGTTGTAGAGGGGTGGAATACTCTGTATATATCTATTAAGTCCATATGTTCAAGGGTGTGGTTCAGCTCTGATATTGCTTTATTGGTTTTTTGTTTAGCTGATCTATTTCTGCAAAAGTGAGGTTTTAAAATCCCCTATGATTATTGTGTTAGTGTTCATAGGATCTTTTAATTTTAGTAGTTTTTGTTTTATGAAGATAGGTGCTCCAGTATTCGGCCCATATATGTTTATCAAAGTTATCTCTTGTTAGGGCTGGTGATTTAGCTTAGTGGTGCCACTGCCTGTCCCACAAGTGCAAGGACCGGAGTTTGATCCCTGGTGCCAAAAAAAAAAAAGTTATCTCTTGTTAAATTGCTCCCTTAATTAGTATATAGTGACCTTCTTTGTCTCTTCTACTCTTTTAGCTTAAAATTTCTTATGTCTGATATTAGAATTGCTACCCCTGCTTGTTTTCAGGGTCCTGGTGCATGAAATGTTGTTTTCCATCATTTAATTTTTAAACTAAGTATCTTTTTGGATTAGTTGCATTTCTTGAATGTAACATACTATTGAATTCTGTGTTTTTGATCCATTCAGCCAATCTGTGTCTTTTAATTGGAGCGTTGAGGCTATTAACTTGAGAGATATTACTGAGATGAGATATTGCTGTCATGCCTTCTTTATGTTAGTGAATCCATTGTTTTTCTTTTCCTGTTTTTTATTGCTGTTTATCCATTGACCTCACCAATTTTCTCTATGTTTTTAGCTGTGTCCATTTCATGATTTCTGTCGAAAATATTCTTAAGTATTTTCTCAAGAGCAAGTTTAGTACTCAACTTTAATGCTGAACTTTTTCATGGAAATACCTTATTTCTCCTAGTATTTTGAAGGATAGCTTTGCTGGATAAATTAATCTGTGTTGGAAGTTATTTGCTCTTAAGGCTTGTAATACTCCATACAAAGCTTTCCTGGCTTTTAAGGTTCATGTTAAGAAATCTGCTGTGATTCTAATTGGTTTACCTTTATATGTGACCTTTTGTTTTTCTCTGGCTGCTTTTAATTTTTTTCCTGGATATCTGGTAATTTAATATTCTTATATGCCTTGGTGAGCTTCTTTTGTAATCATAATTGTTTGGTATTCTATAAGCATCACTTTTCTCATATTTGGGAAATTTTCTTCTTTGATTTCTGTAAACATATTGGTAAATCCATCTGTACTATCTCTTACTTTTTTTTCTAACTCCAATTAGCCTTAGATTGGTCTTATTGTCATCTAGTAGTTGTTGGATAATCCTCTTGTTCTCTTATTTTCTTTTTGGCTTCTTTGAGCTCATCATTGTAATTCACTATTTTATCCTCATTGTCAGAAATTCTGTCTTTATATTGGTGATTTTTGCAATTTGTGAATTCCATACAGGTTTTAAAAATTTTAGGTATTTCTCTTTGGTGGTTTTTTCAAGGATTTCATATCTGTGTTAAATCTCTCATTGAAATTTTGAACTGTTTTGGTTAACTTACTGGTTTTTTATTACCTATTTCTCCAAAATTCACCATGGTCATATTGAGTGAAATTGCTGTGAACTTTTTGTTCATTTTTTCTTTGAAATCATCTATTTTCTTCATTCTTTCTATGAACATTTTATAGAGTTCTGGTACCTGGTAATTGTTTTCTTTTCCCTTTGTGACCTCTTGCTCTTCCATGGGAGAGTTGGATGAACTTGGGTATCTTCTGTTGCCTTGCTTTCCCATAGTTATACGTGTGCTATCATACATATGTATGTATATCTCTTTTTTCCCTTCCTTTTTTTTTTTCAGGGGGTACTGCAGGTTGAGCACTAGATAAATGAGAGTTTGTGGTTTATATGGAGATTTTTATTAGGATGTTACCTCCTCATGAATAATTTTCACCTTTTTACTTTAAGTACTTTAAATTATTTGGACTCTCCCTATATTTTGCTGAAAGAATTACTCCTGGTTATAACAGCATCAACTGAATCAATCATAAAACTCTTCTATATGATAGTCCCTATGGTTACACTCCCCCCACCTTTGTCTGTCCTTTATGCACACTGTAACCATTTATATTTGTGACTGTTCTGCAATGAGGTAGGTGAAATGGAGGGAGGAGAATGGAAAGATGGCTGGATGAAGAGTATAAGACACTAAGGGGGAACTTTGTAGCAGGTTTAGTGACAGATAAGAAGTTTGATGCTGGGTCTGATTTCTATTGGAGTACTTTGAGTTGAAGGGTTAGTATGGATAGTTTTCAGAGGATATTGTGGGGGCAGCGTGAGTTAGGAAGGAAGGAGGTTTGTTCTGTGATTGATAAGAGGACAATAGGCTAGGTAAGATATGGGAGAGCCAAAGGCTTATTTGGGATGGGGAAGATTGAGGATTAATACCAGAGCAGAAAGGAGTGACTGTGGGAGAGCTAATTATAGGAAATTTAAAAACTTGGGAAGAGTTTATGTATTTGGAAAAAGAATAAAGAAATATGCTAATAGTGTTACTTTGGAGGTTTGTGGTGAAGAAACTAGATAGGGGACTGAGATTAGGAAGAGAACCTAGACACCTATTAAATCAGAGCCAATGGAAGAAAAAAATACAAAAAAATAAAAACCTAATAAACACAAAAAACTGTAAGAGAGCATAACATAACCCCACACTACTAAATATATCAAGAAACAAAGAAAAACTCAAACCTGTAAGATATCCAATGGGAACACAGATTAAATATTCCAGTGATACAGTGTATATATGATTCACATATAACTTCTTTGCCAGAGAGTCTGAGTGCTCACAACCCAGTAACTCCTCTGAATCTTCCACTGCGATACTGAAGGTAACTCCCACTCACGGCTTCTTCCTGCTGAGTTGCAGAGGTTCTTGCAGAATCTGGTCCAGCCCAATTTCTTAGGTTAGGAACTCTTGCTGTTTCTCTCCCTGGGTGTGATGGTGGAATTGGCAGACCGATTCACACAAAACTGTCCACTGAGTCAGGAGTACTCCTATACAGTCAAATCAGCTACAGAAGTAACAAACTAATCAGTTACAGTAATATCTCTCTGGGCAAGTTGAGAACATACCATGAAATCCACTTTTGGATCTCTCTTTAGCCTGGAGAAGAAATCCACAGTTATAGTGTAAGCATCATAACAGCCCAAGTATTGACCCACAGTTTATATCACTAAAAGTGGAAGCTATGTTTCCTCTTCTTTCAACAGTAATTTTATAGAGTCAATTATGTAAAGATCAAGAGGATTGGGGGCCAGGTAATGCCAGATGGTGGAGGGAGGAAAAATAAGGTTGTTTTTTTTTTTAAGTCTTCTGCTGGGTTGGGGATTTAGCTCAGTGGCAGCACACCTGCCTTGCAAGTGAAAGGTCCTGAGTTTGATCTCTGGTAGCAGAAAAAAAAAAGTCTTCTGCTATGTGGTATGGGAAGGAGGAAGTAGGGGGTTAGAAGTATGTTATATATTTAGATAGGATAACAGGGGAAATGTTATAAAATCAGTAGTTAGAAATGGGTATGAGAAAGGCTTCTGTGGTTAATATAAATATTAGAGAAAACATTAAAGGGAAACAGATGTGAAGAGTGGGAAGAAGAAAGAAAAGTAAAATAGAGGAAGGAACAGAAGAAAAAAGTTAGGTGAAAAGATATGGATAAAAGTAGAAGGAATAAAGGGGGACAAGGAAGGATTCCTTTACCCTCTATAAACTATATTAGAAGAACAGGGCAAGTGTATGAGAAACACACACACTCACACACACTCTTTAAAAAAGGAAAGGGGCAAACAATGGAATAAAGGTTGGGGGAAATGAGCAGAAAGAGCAAAAAACCAAAAAAATTTTTTTAAAGTTTTCTATTGTTTTGGAGGTGTGGCTTTTTTTCCACAGCCTAGGAATAAAGGGCAGAGCTCAAGCCAGGATGTGACTCTGCTCATTCTTGAAGTCCACCACCAGAAGTGTGCTGGATGCAGACATCTGCAGGCTGTGGGAACAGGGTCTCCAATCATGAGCCAGGTCTGAGTTCACCAGCTGCCACCAATTCAGTCTCTGTGCAGTTTTCTCTTCCTTGTGGAATGTTCTACAGTTGTCTCTGAATAGTGTTCTTTGTGTTGATTTTAACTATATAATTATAGTTTTCTTGACCTAATTAATGATGGAAGTATTTTGAAATC
Organism: Heterocephalus glaber; assembly: GCF_053883595.1. Lineage (NCBI taxonomy): Eukaryota > Metazoa > Chordata > Mammalia > Rodentia > Bathyergidae > Heterocephalus > Heterocephalus glaber. Next base: position 2,214,134 of record NW_028258324.1, on the reverse strand, counting down.
TTCAGAAATAGTTGCTGTTCTGTGATTTTCCCTTCAGTTTTTTTTTTTTTTTTTTGGTACCAGAGATCGAACTCGGGTCCTTGCACTTATAAGGCAAGCGATGGAACTACTGAGCTAAATCCCTGGCCATACCCTTCAGTTTTGTGTTGTTGTCTTATGTTATTTGAATTTGCTTTTAGTGGAATATATAAGGAGAACTGTTTTGTTGGAGAAGTTCCTTAGATACCATATTTGATGCTGTAATTCTTATTGTCTTGGAGATACAGAATGAATAGTGTCAAATTAATATAAATTCAGTAGGTTTTCTTGAATCAGTTCTAGACCAGTTTATATTTTCGCATAACTTTCTATTATATGTTTTTCTTCATGTTTATCATATGTTTCTTATATTTTTAAAGTATTTGTATACTTTTTAATTGACAAATGGAGACTGAATTTATTTATAATTTAATGCCCAAGTCCTTGAAACAGTTATATGTTGTCAGAGAGTAAAACTAATCAAACAGATCATATCACAAACTTTTCACTTTTTTGGAGTATGAATACTTCAAAATAAATGCTGTGCTAGTTTCCAGAATAAATGATAGTTTTTTTTAACTATATTCACAGTAGTGGGTAATAAATGTCTTGAGCTTATTTATTTTGCCCAAATAAAATTATAAATTTTAAAACATGTTCATCAGCTCTCTTCTGTGTAAAGTATTTTTTTTTATGGAGAATACAAATATACTCTCACACTCTGTCTTTTAATTGCTTATTCAAATTACTTATATACATAGGATGTATGTTTGGAATTTATATAGCATGTTTCTTACTATTTTCCATTAGTTTTAGTTGTTCTTTTTTTTGTTTAATCTTTCTAATTTCTCCTTGTTTACTTTAATGGAGTATTATTACATAATTCCATTTGCTGTTGTCAATTAAGAATCCAGTATGGGGCTGGGGATTTAGCTCAGTGGTGCCTGGAGATTTAGCTTGGTGGTGCTGTGCCTGCCTCGCAAGTGCAAGGTCCAGTATGCCTGTGTCCTAATTTTTTTTCTGATTTTCCATTGTTAGCAATATCCATATACAATTTATTTAAACTTATGTTTAAATAAAACTTGTTTCATGTACCTTAGCCTGTTCACAATTACTTTCCATCTGATGTGCAATTTGTCACTGATTCTACATGTCAGTAGCTCTAACAACCTAGTAGAGGCCTTGACATTATCCACTTAAACTTAATTTCTTGATTAATACAGGTAGAATCCATGGCAATAGTTTTATTTCAGGTATTCTCTGGACTTCAGTAACTTCTGTGTGGTCTTTTGGAAGTCTTTACTGATGTTATTTTATACAAACAGCTTTTTCCTGTTTCCCTTTAATTCTTTCCATCTGGTTGCCTCTACCATTTTTCCATAATTTGACAGTTGCCTGATTGCCTTTCATAGATAATTCACTGATCTTTTTAAGATACTGTTTCAATTCATTTGTTTTTTTCTTTCCCCTTCCTCTGTACTCTGTGGTGTTACTGTTTGTTGCTCATATGTGAACATTTGCTTAGTCTAATGAGGTAAAAGTTAAAGTCACATCCTATTTCATTTTCAGGGTTGAGGGAGATAGCATGGAGTGGCTGAAATTAGTAGCTTCACTTTTATCAAGAATTTCGGTATACAAATGTCCCAGTGTTTTAGGCTTTGTGGAAATACAGTATTTTCCAGTCAGAACTCATTAAAACGTGAGAATTTACAAAATGATTGTGTTCTCCTCTTCCTATTCTCAGAATCAGAAAAAAATTTCTCTCTTGCTGTGAGATGCTACCAGTGCCTATGGAAGCAAAACACAAGATTTTAGGTTGTCTAAAACTGTGCCCCAGGAGTTTTTACCTCTGAAATTTCTCTTACCCTTGCTCAGGACACTTAACATTTTACCACCCTTGTTCTGATCCTTGGTTTCTTCAGAGTAAATCACACTTCTGGCAGTCTACTTCCTTTTTATTTTCACATTGAATACAATGGCTTGTTCTGGTCTTGAAGGATTGTGGATTTTAGTTATTTTTTTGTGGCTTAGAACATTCTCTTTTGCATCCTTACAGCTAAACTAGAAAATGAAAGCATGTGCATTCATTGTTTGATTTTTAGTTACAATACTTAACCCTCTTCACACCTCCCATTTGTGTCCCAAATGAAGATAATGTGATCAAAAGCCTAGGTTTCACAAATTTGATTCTGGCAAATACTTTGAAACCTAAAGCTCTGCTTGTGGAAGTGAATTCTCAGCATGAGTTCTCTGTTAACCTCAATAACCTTAGCCTAGCCTCCTTAACCCTCAAGATACTTGGTACCTGGTTGAGAGGCTACTGTGCTCTGCCTGAGCCATTAGTTATGTGAGTCATAATCTTTGGCATATCCTCTTGGATTTTTTTTTTTTTTTTTGGTATGGGGGATCTAACTCCAGTCCTTGAGCTTGCGAGGTAGGCGGTGGAGCCACTGAGCTAAATCCCTGGCCCCACTTCTTGGATTTTTATGCCATAACTTAACCAGTGTGAATGTGAAGGGCATTCCTCTAAACTTTAGCATAAAAATTTACTTTAAATAGGAAGTTTAAACAATCAGTTTTCATGTCCATCTTTTACTTCTCTGACTTTCTATCCTGCTCCCCTCTGGATGGCCAGCATGCAGTCAGACCATAGCTTGATGGGTGTCTGGAGGTCTAATATTTGCAACTGTACCATCTTGTTTACTGCTGTCCAGTCTGTGAATTATCCTTCATATTTCCATGTTAGAAGGTTGATAACATACAAATTAGTTTTTTCCACATGGTAATTTTCTATGTAAGTATTTTTTTCTCAAAATAGTTTTTGGTGAGATTTAACAATAATCACAACAGAAATATCCTGGAAACCCTTGGAAAGGTTTATAACTGGGCTTTGGACAGTGGTAAAGAGTAGCCAGGTCAAACCCTATTTGATTCACCTTTGCTTCCCTATAGATGACCACAGTCTTACTTCTGTTGGTACCTTACCTAATTTTTTTTTTTGGTAACGGGGATCAAACTCAGGACCTCGAGCTTGTGAGGCAGGCAGTGGCACCACTGAGCTAAACCCCTATCCCAGTCCTTTACCTAATTTTACTATATGTACTTCTCACTATGCAATATTCTTTTAGTTTTGCTCTATTAGAATTTCCTTAATTGATACTATAGAAGTCACACAAAAAATCAGACATGTTGGGACATGCCTGTAAATCTAGTACTCCAGAGGTTGAGGCAGGAGGACCACTCAGTCAAGGCCAGCCTTGGGCTACACAGGGAGTTCAGGGGCAGCCTGAACTATGCAGCATCTCAAAACAACAAAACAAAGGGCCAGAGATATAGCTCAGTGGCACCGTGCCTGCCTGGCAAGTGCAAGGTCCCGAGTTTGATTGCTGGTACCGGAAACAAAACAAAAGAAGACAACAAAACAAAATAAATAAATGGAATTGCACAGAAAAGCATATTATGGGCACTTTTATCTTATTGTGTGTCACATGTCCTCATGTCTGAGTCATGGGCAAGCTCATTTCTTATACATTCCAGTGGTCACATGGTTGAAGGTTATTCAAGTTTACTTTATGTTGATGTGAAAACTGTTGCACCCAGTGAGAAAGAACCAACCAGAGACCGACATTAAATCCACACAGGAGTTTATTACCGACTGGAAGGCCGGGACTGGAGCTGAGCATCAGACTCGAGCCCTGACTGGGGAGAGATTAACATATTTTATACTCCTTTGAGGCCAACAGTTTCTAGGCCCCCTTATGGGATAGAACTAGTAAAGCAAGCAAAAGGTACAGAAGCGGAAAGTCCTGCTTTTAGAACATTTGTAAAACAATAGTTGATTAATTGTTATTTCTAAAGAGACTTTCTAAGGGGAGGAGGTTTTTAAGCTTCCTCCTTCTGAGTTGATCTAAAGGGCAGGTGGGTCAAGCAGCAATACGGAGTCGGTTTTGCTAACTAGGGTCTTTCAAAAACAATCACATCTGTCTGTAGGAACAATAGCATAATGTATCCTTTGGACATTGGAATAAAGTTCCTGGTCTGTAGATGTTGTTAACCTTCAAAGGACAGGAAGTGCCTGTGGAGTGCATCTTCCATAAGTGTACTTGTAGGTGTATCCTTCCACATTTCTGTTTTATTTGGCTATTTTCTCAACCAAAGTCATGGGTCTCATTTCATACTTGGTGTTTCTCTTTAGTTGTACATGTTTTGTTCATTCTGCTATGTTTTTAATTTATTTTTAACCTGTACACATATTTTTTATATACACTCCATTTTTTTTTTTTTACTTGTTTCTTTTACTCCTTCTGCTATTCATAAGTTTCAATTTCTTCCTCTAATCCTGATTGGTTCTTGATTTTCTACTGAGGAAACTTTTTTTTCACATCCAAAAGCTATTTGACTCTGAATTCTCAATTACTCAAGTTTATCTTTCACATTTCAAGATGATAATTATTGTCCATGGAATGTGGAGAGAGTTTCATTGTACATTTCTGTTTCTCCCTGTGTTTTGTATTAAACACACTGTGATTTTTGCCACTTTATGCCATACCAGCTCTATCATTATTCAGTATTGTATGTATATGTGGGCCCACTGAAGACTTTTTTCCTTTTCTGTGTTGTTTGTTGTTCTCTCTATTAAATAAACAGTGCCCTAAGCACTGAATTTTGAATCTCTTTTATGTGTGTTAGGGAAGCTGTCATTTTCTTATTGCTACTTAATTAATTTTGTTAGACATTTATTTTATTGAACAGCTAAAGGTATGATTTGGAAGTGGCAAATTTTTTTCTTAAATTTATCTTTATTAGTGCCTGTTAACTTTGCAAAACATTGGTTTTCAATGCACATATTTTGATCATATACATTCCCCCCATTTTTCTCCCACCACCGTAGAATTTTTTCTATCCATGTGAAAGATGACCATTTGGTGTCATTGAGCTCTTAATCTAATTTCATTATCCATAGACATTCCCCAATAAAAATTATAATGTTTATTAGAATTTTAATTATCATTCATGGTATTTATTTACTATTTGATTAATTCTTTGCCTGTGAAACCAGGTTTGGGTTTCAAAATGCTGTCTAAATTCAGTGAGAGAAGGAAAGAACAAGTTTCCTAAATAATAAGTTGTGAAAAGAGATATTTTCTATGATCTGTCAAAGGAGTTAATTAGATAATCATCTTTCCAGTTTTTTATTTGGATGCTTGTCTTGTAGATTTCCTCTGTACACCATGTTTTAGAGATAGTGTACAAACAAAACTGGGGTTAATCAGGAGAACCACTGTTCCCATTGTATTGCTTTAGAAAAGAATTCCATTGTAGCATCAGAATTCTTGTAAGATAAGCATATGGATGGAGATAAAGAATTTGACAGGAAGTCATGATGTAAACATTTGGAAGATTCAATTCCATTTCGGCTTTTTATGAGGTTGAAGTGTTCCGTACCGTGAGTCTCAATCATCTTCCTATAAATATATGTGTAATGATTTAGGAGGCAGTGACCTTTGAAGATGTTGCTGTGACCTTCACCATGGAGGAGTGGGCTTTGCTGGATTCATCCCAAAAGAAGCTCTACAGAGATGTGATGTGGGAAACCTTTAGTAATGTGTCTGCTATAGGTGAGAATGTTATCATTATCTAATTTATAAAATCAGAGAGCATTGCTTCTTCCTCATCAGTGTAGTTTTACTAATTGGAATGTGAAAAGATTTTGATGAATATTCTAGGTATGATCACATGAATCTACCTGGAATCCATGAATTTTTATGTAATGTTGGAACAACTTATATTTCATTTTCTACACTTTAGGAAGAAATTGGGATGACCAACAAATTGAAGATGAATGGCAACAGTGTTGGAGGAAAAATCTAAGGTACTTTGCACTAAAAAAAGGAATCCTCCTCAAAAGTCAGGGAATGAGCAAAAAATTCTAAACCAAGGGAACTGTTTATATTGTTGGTTCCTCATATAAGAGGAACCATGCAATATATAAACTTGTGTTTTTGATTGATTTTATTTAACATTATGCCCTCAAGGTGCAATCTTTTTTCCTACAAATTAGTCAAATATATCCTTCTTTATGGCTGAGTCATACTTCATTGTACATAACTAAATAAAAGAGCAAAGTAAAAGATTGATAATAGAAAACAGGGAGAAAGGTATTTTATAAAAGTGAAGGGAAATAGATGGCTGAATGAGAGAGGAAGAAGGGGTAAAGGATTAAGGATTAAGATTTGTTCTGTACATGCACCAACAATTTATGCTGAATGTAGTCATGTATTGAAAACATGTATCAATAGAAATAAAAACTTTTTAGAACCAGCTAAACTACAAATGAAACCAAGTTCAAATTTATTTAATCTCACAAACTTTCCTAGCATGCATGCATGTTGAGAATCTATACTGTGACAATTGAATATCTGAAATATTCTAATGTTGGGAATTTATGGAATACTGATATTATGTCATAAGTGATATCTAATGTGTCAAAATAAACAAAATGTCTTCCACACTCAAAATAATGAAAATATTTTATGAAATTGCATTTAGGCATTGGCTGTAAGTATATATGAAACAAAATTTTTGTTTAGGCTGGGGGTCTAGTTGAGAATATCTAATTATTTATACATGTTAATATTTTCTGAAGACCACTTTTATACCAGTTTAAGGGATGCTATTTTTATTTAAATGTTTTATACACAGCAATTTGGAAAATTGCTACCCTGGTAGAAATATTTAAATCCAAATAAATGCCACTGTTTTAATAATAGCTGTTTGCAAGCAATTCTCCATAGCATTCAGTCCATTCATTTTCCAAAATTGTTACAAACCACCTTCCTATATTTTTGTTGGGAATGTCATGTAGTACGACATCTATGGAAATGTGTATAGAAGATTCTAAAAAAAAAAAAAAAAAAAGTAAAAATAGAAATTCCATTTGATCCAGCTATAGTTCACTGGATATATTCCTAAAAAGCTTAGTCATCATATTATGATACATGCATAAACATGCTATGGCAGAACAGTTTTTATTAGGTAAGTTCTGAAAACAGCCTACATATGTATTTCACTGATGAGTGGATAAAGAATATACGGGATAGTTCAACCATAATGGTGCATGCTGGTTGGTAAGCTCAGCACTCTGAGAAGCTGAGCCAGAAAGATCACATGTTCAATCTTAGCCTGGGAAGCTTAATGATTGAGGAAACTCTGTCTCAAAATAAAGGCTGTGGATGTAGCTCAGTGTTAGTGCAACACTGAAAAATATGTGGTATGTATACGAAATGGAATTGTATTCAGCTAGAAAGAAGAATAAAATGATGTCATCTGCCAAAAAAATTGATGGATCTTAAGCCTATAACTTTTAAGTGAAATAAGACAGATATAATTTTAAGTGAAGTAAGTCAAACAATGAAAGTCTAGTATCTGGTGATATATATGAGAAACACAAAATATGAATTAAGGAGTAAAATAAAGGAGAGATGGTAGAAAATATAGAGGCTTTTTGGTGATGGTGAAGAGGTTCAATGGAAGGGGGAAGGGGCAGGGTCATGGAGGAAAGGTTATTAAAAGTAATCAACATGATATACATGTGTACCGATTCTCCAAAATGAAATCAAATATTATGTAAATGTGTCATTTTTAAAACTCCCATATTGACTTCTGTTTCAGAAAGGGCAGTTTTAAAGCCATACTTCAGAGTGTACAGGAAATTCATAGTTAAATATTTATAGGGGGGATCCAACCAGATCTCCTCCTGGTAAATCATTAATAAGGAAACATTTTATAATATGATGGATTTTTCAATGTTTATTATTTTTGTTTTACAGATGTGAAGAGGTAGTGGAAGGCCATCAAAATAAATCATGGCATCAACATGAAGAAATGCTTTTTTGGACTCCAGATTCTGATGTGAACATGAAGCTACCTGTTTCAAACCCAGTTGAAAATCTTGTTTGTAGAAAGCCCTTGATCAGTCATTCATTGTTAGATGTACCCATCACAGCTCACACTGTACTCAAGTCATATGAGTGTCAAGGATTTGAAGACAAGCTGTCTAATTACAGTGTACATGATTTCCAGTTTCTTCAGAGGCATGCCAGTATAAACACCGGGGAGAGACCCTACGAATATAAGCAGTGTGGGAAAGCTTACTCTGATTGCAATGTAGATACTCACACTGGAGAGAAGCCCCTTGTATGTAAAGAGGACTCAAACACCTTTGGTTTGCCCAATTATGTTCAAATCTATGAAAGAAATCACAGTGGAGTGCATCCCTATGTATACACACAATGTGGCAAAGCTTTTAATTCTCATGACTATATTCAAATACAGGAAAGACCTCACAATGGAGAAGAGCACTATGTATGTAAACAATGCCAGAAATCCTTTACTAGTAACACTTCATTTTGTACACATGAAAGAACTCACTCTAAGGAGAAACCCTATGTATGTAAGCATTGTGGGAAAGCTTTTGGCAAACCCAGTAATTGTCGAATACATGAAAAAACTCACATTGGTGAGAAACCCTATGTATGCAAGCAATGTGGGAAAGCTTTCAGTACGCATAAGTATTGTCAAATACATGAGAGAAATCACACTGGAGAGAAACCCTATATATGTAAGCACTGTGGGAAGGCTTTCAATTTCAAGAGTAATTGTAAAATACATGAAAAAATTCACACTGGGGAGAAACCCTATCTATGTAAGCAGTGTGGGAAAGCTTTCACCAGACACAGTGATTGTCAAATCCATGAGAAAACTCACACTGGGGAGAAACCCTTTGTGTGTAAACAGTGTGGGAAAGCATTTAGAACATACAAGTACTGTAAAATACATGAAAGAAATCACACTGGAGAGAAACCCTACATATGTGAACAATGTGGGAAAGCATTCACTTGTAAGAGTTCAATTTGTACACATAAAAGAACTCACACTGGGGAGAAACCCTATGTATGTAAGCAATGTGGGAAAGCATTTAGTACACACAAGTATTGCCAAATACATGAAAGAAATCACAGTGGAGAGAAACCCTATGTATGTGAACAGTGTGGGAAAGCGTTCAATTGTAAGAGTTCATTTTGTAAGCATAAAAGAACTCATACTGGGGAGAAACCCTATGTATGTAAGCAATGTGGGAAAGCTTTCAGGACACAAAGTGATTGCCACATTCATGAAAAAATCCACACTGGACAGAAACCTTATTTATGTAAGCATTGTGGTAAAGCATTCAGTAGACATAGTAATTGTCAAATACATGAAAGAATTCACACTGGAGAAAAACCTTATGTATGTAACCAATGTGGGAAAGCTTTCACTGATAACAGTTCATTTTGTAAACATAAGAAGATACACTGCAATGAAACATTATGTATGTGAGCCATGTGGGAAATCATTCAGTGTACGCAGTTATTGTCAAAAACATGAAAGAAAGCATAGTGTAGAGAGCCTGTTTAAGCAATGTGGTTAGCACTTAGTACGTACATGTACTGTCAACTACTGATATAGATCACATTGATGTGAAACTATGAAAGCATTGTGGGAAAGCTTTCACTATATATACATAAAAAAATTCACACTGGAGAGAAGTGGTATACATGCAAGCAATGTATTAAAGCCTTTAGGATGCACAGTTACTGTCAAATACATAAAAAACTCACTTTTGAGAAACCCTATATATGTGAGCAGTGTAAGAAAGCTTTCTGCACACACAGTCATTGTGAAATACATGAAAGAATTCACACTGAATAGAAAATCTGGAAAAGCATTAACTACTCACAGTTATTGTCATTTATGTGAAAGAACTCACACTAGTGAGAAACACTGTAAGAAATGTATGAAACCATTCAGTACAATGCAAAAGACTACTCCAGTATTCATCAGAGACATTAAAAAATATCACAGAAGAAATTAACCATGAGTATGTAATGGTGCAAGGATATGAAAGGATTCAGAGTGGAAAGAAGCCCTTTCTTTGTAAACAGTGGGAAGTTAGTACTCACAGGTATCAATACGTACATAATAGAATTCAGAAGGAAGAAAATCTGAACACGTGTGAACAATGTGGTAAAGGTTTTTATTTTTCCAAATGCATGTACATACATCTCTCTTGGGAGAGAAGCCATATTTATGTGGTAAACGTAGGAAACTCTTCACTTCAGCTTACCTTGAAACACATGAAGAAACTAACACTGGATAAAAGCCTTATGTAGACAATGTTAGAAAGCCTTTTGTAATTTCCATCACTTCAGAAAACAAACACACTGAAAGGACATATAAATTGTGGAAGTTCTTCACTTTTACATGACCTTTCATGTAAAAAGAAACATGAACAACAGTGCAGATAACTCCTCTAAATGGGCACTGTATGAGAACACCTGTAGTCATTTAGATTCTATTCTCAGAAGAACATAATATAGTGAGAAACTGAATGGAAGGAATGCACCCAAGTCATAGCTGGCTTATATATAAGAATGTAAATTGGATAAAAAAATCCCAGCAAATGCATAAATATCTCAGTTATAACTCATTTTCAAAATCCTTTGAACATTTCTCATGTAGTGAAAACCTAAAAAGCATATTACACAAAAACTTGATGTCAATTACTTTTGTGTAGAATGCTCCAGAAAGTACACAAAGAAGGGATACATCAAACACTGTAAATATAGTGTGTTTATCAGTAATTCTTAAAGTAGATCTCTGGATTATGTAAGTTCACTTCTAAGAATTAATGTGCTGACATAATTCTGTTTGTATAAGCAGTATTGTGGGAATTTACTGTCTTGTAATCAAATTAGGTGCTACATTATTTTGCATCATGTTTAGTTCACAGGTGAATTGACATGTATTTTTATATTAAGCTTAATATTTATGTAGTTTGTACTGTTTTTTTTTTTGTTTTTGGTAACAGGGATCGAACTCAGAACCTTGCGCTTTTGAGGCAAGTGGCAGAACCACTGAGCTAAATCCCCGGCCGTGTACTGTTTTAATAATTGTGAGGAGAGCCGGGAATTTAGCTCAGTAGTTCTGCCACCTGCCTTGCAAGCGCAAGGTCCCAAGTTTGATCCCTGGTACCAAAGAAAAAAAAAAAGAAATTGTGAGGTAAGAGGACACTTAAAACTGAATTTTTATTAATGATTGAAATTTTCCCACTAGATTCTGTTTAAATTATTTGTGCATATGCTTCAGTTTTTCTTCTTTGTTATAAGGGTTTTTAAATGAATGTTATATTTTAAAATTATAATGTATGTATTTTAAATATTTTTGAACATGTATTTTAGACAGTTCAACTGTTTTCCAACTTATAGATTAGCAAGTATTGTTTTCCATATTCTGAGAAGAAATCTGCATGTATCCAAACGTAATTATAGACTATATGCAGTGTATAATTTTTCCAGTTTTTTTCTTTGATATCAAGAAACATTATCATGTCTATACAATTTTAGGGTTTTTGTACAAAATAAATATTTATTTTTTATGCTCATATTTCCATACTTTATTTTGGTGGTATTTAGATATTCAGTAGGCTTGTGTCCTAACTTTTCTGATTTTTGGAATGTAAACAACATTCATTTACAACTAATCAAAATCCACTTGAAATAACACTTGTTTCAGAGACAGTCACATACTTTAACAAGTTCAAAATTACTTCCTATCCCATGTACAATTTGTTATTCATTGTACGTAACAGTAGCTCTATGAACCCAGTAGACTGCTGATATCAGTTTGAACATATTTTTTTAATACTGGTAGATATAAAGTTCTAGGTTTCTTCAGAAATCTGTTCTGTCATTATGTGGTGAGATATCCTAATATATCTTGTGCTTCTTCATATAGGATATCAGTGAACAATTCTTGCAAAACATATACTGGAGATATTTTCACTCAAATTTATTCTGTGTTTTCCCTTCATTGCTGTGTGATTTCAGTTGTTTTTCTTCATTAATTCTGGCTGCTTAATTATACCATGGAATAATAATAGTGGTAGATTCACTCAAATTTTTCACTTTTGCACTTGCACCATTTCTGTATGGCTTTTCAATAATGTCTAAATCTTTACTGATGTAATTTTACAGAAACACCATTTTCTAATTTTCTTTCATTAACTTTCTGTTTGCCTGTATCCCTTTTGGAATAATTAAGACTGTCTGATAGTTTTTATGTAAAAAAATTCACTGATTTTCTCAGAAATTGTTTCACTCAGTTCACTGTATTGTTTGATTTTTGTTGTTGTTTCTTATGTGTGTATTATCGGTCTAACGAGAAAACACTCAAAATCATAATCTTTTTCCAATTTTGAGGGAGAAAGATTAAAATGGGTGAATTTGGGTACAGTACTTTCTGCCAAATCATTGACTGTAGAAATATTCCAGTGGTTTGTTCTCATGTTTCCTTTTCTCTTCCAGCTGAATGGTAAGTAAACATATGAATTTATTTTTGGAATTTTACTAACAATATTTAGCCCCTAATGCTTCTACTATTTGCGTTCCATTTGAAGATGCTAAGATCAACAGCTTGAGGCTTCATAACTTTGGCAGATTCTTAACCTATCCAAACCTCTGCTTGTGGGAGTGAATTCTCATTGTAAGTTCTCTGAACAAAAACCTCTCAGGCCAGCAATATGATAACCATTCCTCTATAGGCAAGCATAGCAACTTGCATCATAAGCCGAATATGTAGACATTGATCAATTTTGATGTCAGTCTTTTCTTTGACTATTTATTTATTTATTGGTACTGGGGATTGAACTCGGGTCCTTGCACTTGCAAGGCAGGTGGTGAAACTACTGAGCTAATTCCCCGGCCCAAAATTTTTTGGTATCAGGGATCAAACCCGGAACCTTGCGCTTGTGAGGCAGGCACCAGAACCACTGAGCTAAATCCCCAGCAACTTTCTAAGCTGCACTTCTCCTGATAGCCAGCATGAAGTCTAACTGCTGATAGCTGGGTGCCTGAAGCACTTGTGTTTGCAACTATGCCACTTTGTTTATTGCTGTCCAATCTGAAAATTATTTCTCAACTTTTAATGTTATAGGATAGGAAAACATGTAAATTCATTGGTTCTTTCCTAATGGTAATTTACTTTTAAAATATTTTGGAGTGAATTTTCTTCTCAAAAATATTGTATGATATAACAGTATGCCAGGGAATGCTCAGAGTATTAATGGGCTTTGGGCCATGGATGAGAGTACTCAGACATCCTAACTGATCTGTAGATTTTCTTAAACTCTAGAGTACAGGAAATAGGTGTGGAGTGTGCAACTCATCCTCCATTCTTTTTTTAGAAATTATTTTTTATTTTTTGAGACAAGGTCTTGTTATGTAGTTTAGGCTGGTCTTGAACTATGTATCCCAGGCTGGCCTTGAACTTGCAGTATTCCTCCTGCTTCAGCCTTCTGAATCCTGGGGTTACAGGCTTGTGCCACCGCACCCAGCCTCATCCTCCATTCTTACATAAGTGTAATTATTCATTTTTGGTACCAGGGATTGAACTCAGGACCTTGCACTTGGGAGGCAGGTGGCGGAATCACTGAGCTAAATCCCCAGCCCAAGTATAACTATTGTGGTCATCCACACTTCCATGTTTTTGGCTTTTGCCCCAACCAAGGTCATGGGTCTTATTTTATCTTTGGTGCTTTTACTTGAGTTAGATATGTTTCATTTTTTAAATGTGTTCATTGATTTTTTACTCTGTACACAAATATTTTATATTGCATACATTTCACATTTTTTGTCTTTTACCTCGTAATTTTCCAGAATTTAAATTTCTCTAATTTTAATTTTTTTCTGATGAAATTCATATTTCATATCCAAAAGATTTTACAATGAATCCTCAAAGTATTTTAATTTATCTTTCCTATTTCAAGTTGTTACTTTATTGTACATAGGATAGAGACTACAGTACAGATTCTCAAGTACAGTTTCTCCACGATTCATGTATTAAACACATTGTGATTTCTGTCACTGTTGCACAAATAGCAGCTCTATCTTATATTAATACTTTGTTCACTGAGTATTGTCTTTCTTTCCTATAAACTATTTGTTACTCTTTCTACTAATGGTACCAGTCTCTGAATAGTGAATTTTAATTTCTTTTGTTTATCTTAAACAAGCTTTCACCTACTTGTCTACATGTTATTGAACATTGTTAGACATTTGTTGTACTGAAGTGCTACAATTTTTGAGAAATAAAAGGGATTTTTGACATTTTTCTTGAATTTTTATTATCAGTGCCTATAAACATTGTACAATATGGCTTTTCAACACATATTTAATCATAGCCATCTCCCCAATACCCTCACTTTTACTACCCTAGATTTTTATATCTGTGTGAAAGGTGATCTATTAGTGCCATTAAACTTTGAGAAAAATACCCTAATATTGTCCTTAATCCTCCTCCAATAAAAACTAATTTTATAATTAGCATTTGTAATTATTGTTCATGAATTTTATTTAGTGTTCAACTGATGTGTTTTTGAAATCAGGTCCAAGTCTCAAAATGCTGTCTAGATACAAAAAGTGAAATAATAATAGAGAAGAGATTATGATCTAGCAGAAAAATTCATTAGCAGTTCATCTACAGAGAGTTTTATGTCTTGGAGTCTCCCTCTAAAAATCATGCTTTAGCAACAGTGTATAAATAAAACTGGAGTGACCCAGGAGGATGAATTGTTCATATTCATTTTTTTTTTTTTTTTTGGTCTTCTGAGACAAGGTCTCACTATGAGTTTCAAACTGACCTTAAACTCACTATGTAACCCAGGCTGGCCTTGAACATCTGCAATCCTCTTGCCTGAGACTGCCAAGTGCAACAATTACAACCATGCCACTATAACACCCTGCTGTGTTCATATTCTGCTGATGCTTAGCAATGGATTTTAGTTTAGCATCAGAGTTGCTGTGAAAGAGGACATCAATATGGATTGAGAAAATGGCTGATGACCAAATGTGGAGTGAACATTTCAATGCTACAGCCTCATTTCATCATTTATGAATGGAGTTGAGATATTCAGTGCTGTGAGTTACAACCTTTTTCCTAGAAATATATGTGTGATGATTTAGGAGGTAGTGAGTGACCTTTGTGGATGTGGCTTTGGACTTTGCAGTGAAGGAGGGGGCTTTGCTGGATTCTTCCCCAAAGAAGCTCTACAGAGATGTGATATGGAAAACCTTTAGGGTCACGACTGCTATTACTAAGGATGATATTTTGTAGATTATGCAATCAGAGAGTGTTGGTTCTTGCTCATCAGTGCAATTTTATTTAAATAGAACAAGAAAACTTTTTGATGAATATTGCAGACATTGTCATTTGATACCATAAAACACTATGTCTCTTAATTCTTATGTAATGTAGTAACATTATTATTTATTTATCTACACAAGGAAGAAACTGGGAGTATCTGCAAATTGACGATCAGTACAAATAATAAAGATTTTAAGATAATTTTGCACCCTCAAAAAATGATATGTTCCTCAAGAGTCAGGGGGTAAGCAGAAATACAATAAACAAACTGTACAAATGAGACCATGCTCAATATTTTTAATCTTACAAGCTTTCTCCAAAAACAGATAAAGGTTGAATGTCTATAATCTGACAAGTAAATGTTTAAGATATTCCAATATTGAAAATTGGGAGTACTGACATTATGACACTAGTGATATTATGATATTTCAGTAGACAAATTATTTCCATGCTCAAAGTTATGAACATGTTTGAAATTGCATTAGGCATGAAGAATAGGTGTATGTGCAACAGTCTACTCTGGGACTGATCTTCAAGATATCTAATTATGGATGAATAACTATTGTATATCTAAAATGTACCAATAAACTTAATGGGGAAAAAGATATCTAATTATGTATACATATGAGTATTTTCTAAAAATAATTTTATATCAAGTAATTGATAAGCAATATTATCTGTATTTAAATGTGGTATAGCCATTCAGTGTTTGCCAAATTGCCAACTTGCTAACAGTGTTCAAAATCTAAGTGAATACCACTTTTTACAAAATAACTATTTCTTTTTGTGTGTGTGTGGTACTGGGGATTGAACTTGGGACCTTGCACTTGCGAGGCAGGCAGTGGCACCGAGCTAAATCCCTGGCCCCCTATAATAACTATTTTGAAAGCATCCTTTATAGCATTCAGTTTATTCAAGCTAAAAGATTTTAAAAGAAACTGTCCTATATTTTTGGTGGGAATGTAAAGTAGCAAAATTATTATGTAAATGAGTATAGAGATTCCTCTAAAAAGTGAAAATAAAAGTTCCATTTGATCCAGCTATACCTCCATTGGGCATATTCCCAAAAGGTTTAAGATTATCCTATTGTGATAACTGTATACCTATAGTTATGCAGTACATTTAATAGCCACTAAGCTTTGGAAGCAACCTAGGTGCTCATCAATAGATGAGATGCTAAAGAAAACTTTTGAGTGTAGGCCTGCTTATGCATGCTTGTTATGCATCCAGATACACATATATATGTATATATCCATATTTTAAGCCATAAAAGAATGTCATATTTATGAAAAACATGGATAGATTTTTGACCATAATATTCATTAAAATATATCAAACACAGAAAATCAAATATCACATGATATCTTTTACTTCAGAAACCAAAAATATAAATTAAGAAGTAAAATAAAAAAATAGTAGAAATCAGGAACAGTTTTGAGATGAAGAGGATCAGGGGAAGACAGGAAGTGGAAGAGTGACAGGAAAAAGTATATAAAAATGAGCAAGATATGGTAAATATTTGCACAGAATTCCTATAATGAAAGTAGCTATTATATATTTCATACATACCAATTTAAATACTCCCATGTGAATATTACATTTTTGGTAATACCTGTTTTCAAGCCATTATTCAGAGCATTTAGTCAATTCATGATCAGAAATTCTTAGAAAACATCAAACTAGATCTGGCAAGTCATTAATTGGGAGACACATTATATTTTTTTGTTGTTGCTTTTTTCTTTTGAAGAAGTAAAGAGGTAGACAAATGCTGTCAATAAAAATTATGGAATCAGCATAGAGAAATGTTCCTCTGGACTGCAGATGATAATATGTACAGGAAACCCCTGGTACAAAACAGACTGAAAGCCTTGTTTGTAAAAGCTCTCTGCTTGGTCATTTATTGCTAAATGTGTCCATAGCTCACAGTACACTCAAACTATATGGGTAGAAGAGATTTAAAAAGAAGATGTATAAATGTAATGAATATAGGAAAACTTGCAGTGATTCTCAGTCCTTTCAAAAAATTGCAAGGACAAAGGCTGGAGAGAAACCCTATGCATATGAGCAATGTGTGTAGGCCTACTATCATCCTAGCAAAGGAACTCACAGTGAAGAAAAGCCATATGTATGTAAGCCAGATATGAAAAACTTCAGTACACCAACTTACGTTCAAATCCATGAAATAAATCTTAATGGAATGAATCTGTATGTATGTAAACATGTGAAAAAGCTTTTACTTCCTCATTATATTCATATACATGAAAGAACCCCCTGTGGACAGAAGTCATATGTATATAAGGAATGTGGGAAAGCCTTCACTTATATTCATTATATTTATAGAATTAAAAGAATTCACATTTGAGAGAATGCCTATGTATAGAAACAATATGGAAAATCTTCCACGGGTGGCAGTTCCTTTAATAGTGAAGAGAAATACTGCATGTAAGCAACATGGAAAATGCTTCTGTAATACCAGTTACTTTCATATACACAAAAAATCACAATAAGGAGAAACACTATGTATGTAAGCAATGTGGAAAATACTTCAATAACTGAGTAACATGCACACACATGAAAGAACTCACACAAGAAGAAACCCCTATATATGTAAACAATGTGGGGAAACCCATTTTCCAGTTATTTTAAAATAAATGAAAGAACTCATAGTGGAGAGAAACCCTATGTAGATAAGCAATGTGTGAATACACTCTATGATCCACAAAATCATAGAAAATATGAAAAAACTAATATTGGGAATAAATATAAATATAGAATAAGGGAAGTTTTAGTCCTCAGTTCTGTTTCTTTGCCAGTACCATGCTGTTTTTATCACAACAGCTTTGAAGTATAGTTTAAAGTTGGGGATTGTGATACCCCCTGCCTTGTCTTTGTTGTCTAGCATTGCTTTTGCTATTCTATGTCTCTTCTGGTTCCAAATGAATTTTTAGATTGTTTTCTCTAGTTCTGTGAAATATGCTGTTGGAATTTCAATCAAGATTGCATTGAATCAATATAGCAGTTTTGGAAGTATGGCCATTTTCACTATATTGGTTCTTCCTACCCAAGAAGAAGTGATTGATGCCTTTCCATTTTCTGATATCCTCTTCGATCTCTTTTTTCAGAGTGCTGTAGTTTTCAAAGTGAGGGTCTTTCACTTCCTTCATTAGATTGATCCCTAGATGTTTCATTTTGGGGGATGTTATTTAAAAGGAATTATTTCCCTAATTTCTCAATGAGTCTGTTATTTATGTATAAGAAGGATATTGATTTTTGAGTGTTGACCTTGTATCCAGCTACTCTACTGAATTTGGTTATTAAGTCTAGAAGACTTTTGGTGGAGTTCTTCGGGTCTTCTATGCAGAGTATCATGTCATCTGTAAATAATGACACTTTAACTTCTTCATTTCCTATCTTTATTCCTTTTATATCTTTCTCTTGTCTAATTGCTCTGGCTAATGTTTCCAGAACTGTAGTGAAGAGGAGTGGTGATAGTGGACATCCTTGTCTTATTCCTGATTTTAATATGATAGATTTCAGTTTGTTCTTTTTGGTACTGGGGATCGAACTCAGGTCCTTCTGCTTGTGAGGCAGGCGGTGGAACCACTGAGCTAAATACCAGGGTAGATTTCAGTTTTTGACCATTTAGAGTGATGTTGGCTGTTAGTTTTGCACAGATGGCTTTTATCAGGTTGACACAAAGACTATTTATTCTACTTTTCTGTAGGTTTTTAAAAAAATAATGAATGAGTATTAGATTTATGTAAAATGCCTTTTCTGGATCTACTGAGATGATCATGTGGTTTTTGTCTTTGACTCTGTTAAATAGTATATTTATTGATTTACATATGTTGATCCATCCTTGCATCCCTGTGATGGGTCCCACTTCGTCAGGGTGTGTGATCTTCTTGATGATCTTTTGTGTTCTGTTTGCCAATATCTTATTGAGGATTTTTGCATCTAGGTTCATTAGGGAGATTGGCCTGTGGTTCTCTCTCTTTTTTTTTTTTTGCTTAAATTCTTTTATTGGTACATTTTAGGTATACAATATGTTTACATTTATCATTTGGTGCTTGTACCTGTACAGGATGTATCTTGGTTCTTATTTTTTCCCCATTACCTGTGCACCTTTCACCCCCTCCACCCTTCCCTATTTACACAGACTTTGTTTCCATTTTTTTCTTTTCTCATAATTTTTCCTTTCCCTTCTTTCATTTCCCCTTCCCCTTCTTTCATTTCCCCTTCCCCTCCCACTTCCCCTACCCCTTTGGGCCTTTTCTTCCTATTTCAAATTATCAATTATTCATTTTAATCATTTTAATTCTTATTTACACTTTCAGTTTCTCACACTAGAGAAACTATTCAGTATTTATACGTGTGTCCTATTTATTTCACTTAAGAGTATGGCTTCAATATGCATCCATTTAGCTATAAATGTCTCTAGCTTCTCATTCTTTATGGCTGAGTAGTACTCCATTTTATTAAAAAACTACATCTTCTTATGGTTGGGTCTTTCTCTGCTTTCAGAATTGAGGTAATGCTTGCTTCCAGGAATGAATTTGGGACTATGGCTTTCCTTTCTATTTTATTACTGCTGCTGTCTCCTTAGGCATGTATGTGTTTTCTTTATCATTTTAAACTGTTTCTCTGGCTCACTTCAGTTACCACTGACCCATCCAGTGGTAATTTAAGGTTTATTCTACAGTGAACCATAAACATTCTAAAAGTATATTTTCCTCTCAGGAATTTTTACTTCTTTCCAGTTTAATCCTTGGAGGGTCAATCATACCCCCAAAATGTGAAACCAGGGTATTTTTCTGAGGCAAATGAATATAGAAAGTTTTCCAGAATCTGTATGATTTAAACATGGGAACAGAAGAGGGGTTGCTTTTGGGTGATGTAAGTGCCAGTTATCTTTTGGCAAGTTGATCAGTCATGTCTCTTCTCAAAAACTTGTCTTATCTTTCTATCTTGTGATCAAGTAGACAGATGGGAGTTGTGTGCCTTCCTATTATAATAAAAAATAGAGTAGTGCCCCCTAATCTGAAGGTTATATGATTCCATGTCTTCAATGTGTGTTTCCAACAGTGAATACTAATAAATCAAACACACATACA
Source organism: Heterocephalus glaber (assembly GCF_053883595.1). Classification (NCBI taxonomy): domain Eukaryota; kingdom Metazoa; phylum Chordata; class Mammalia; order Rodentia; family Bathyergidae; genus Heterocephalus; species Heterocephalus glaber. Next base: position 2,193,762 of record NW_028258324.1, on the reverse strand, counting down.
TATAGCACTTTATACACATACATATCTATGAAAGAATTTAATTGATAAAGTATGCATAGGTAGAGATTAACAGTCCTTAATACTGAAATAATTACATAAAACATGGTATAATCTATGTGTTATGTTTCTCTGAATGTTTTATCTTTTATTGTACCCACCCTTTTTGTCATGTGACAGCACTTATAGCTATCTGATGAGATAAATGATGAATCAAAGTGGCATGAGATTTTATCATGCTACTGAGTGGCAAATGATTTGAACTTTGTCAGTTTTTATTTCCTGAAAGTTGATATTTTTACACCCTGCTAAAATTTTTAAATGTTCATGTATGAATAAAGCAGGAATATGATTATCTTATCTGGTACCAGACCCTACATACTGGACATACAAGGGCAGATTATGCCCCAAAATCCATTCAACCCTGTATCAAAGTTCTTGATAGGTAAAGCCAATGCTTCACTTCTCATGCACTGAACTCATATGCTCATGATCATCACATGCTTGTTCTGCACACTGATGGTGCTACATTACTGGGGTCAGAATGTCGCCTCATTCCTGTCACTTAGAATTCTGTTTCTGGGAACCATATTTTATGGATTTTCTTTAGAAACATAAAAAGAGTGATGAAATTCTGATACACTTGCATATTCAAGATTCTGTTATTTGTAGATTATTGACTTTATTGTAGAAAGTATTCTTTTTAACTTTTGCTTTTATAAAAGAATAATACAAGCTAGATAATAGGTAAAAGGGAGGTAGATCTTTTACACATGGAAAGAGGACCAAAAAATGGGTGGATGGGGAGAAATAGAATGGGAAAGGGATGGAAAAAGAGTTAAGATGTGTTATATACATGAACTACCTTACAAGGATGAATTTTAACATTATATATTATTGTATTATTTGCATATTGTTATCTGCAAACCTATACCAATAATTTTTAAAAGTTATTTTTGCTTTTGTAATTATTAGTCTTGTTATCATCAAGGCTTGATGGAAACATGCCATGAAACCTAGTAAAGGACAATTTGGGGTCTGTCTGTATGGATTCTTCTAGAGACAACTGAGGTGAAGGTCACTGATCTGAGTGAGAAGCAACTGCCACGAGAAGAGTAGGTGTCATCCAAGAAGAGTGGGGATTGGTGGATCAAAAACAGTAGAAAACAGAAGCTGCTGCATACTTGTATTTTCTGGAACAAGTGTGATTTCTGGTGCTCTCATCCTTAAAGGATATCAGACCCCAGAGTGTTCAGCCTTTGAACACAGACGTTTATTAGTGTTTCCTTGTGGGGCTTCCAAGCCTTCTCCCTTGGACTGTGGCTGAACTATTGGTTCCTCTTGTTATGAGGATTTTATCTTTTTCATTTGAACAGTCATTTGCTCCCCAGGGTTAAGCACTTAGGCAATCATTGAGGGAGTAGTCAGCCTCAGAAAACAGAAGTAATCTGTTATACCATAACAGAAGTAGAAAAAGAAACTCCTATATGCAGGTGTATACATGTTTCACTGCAGTACACTAACAAAACATCGAATCTAGGAGAAAATATAATGAGGTCGGTGCTATGTGCCTCCTAAATTCACTAATGATGAAGTGGTTAGAGATGTTCCTTGAGGTAAAGTGGAAATATTTTATTAATCCAGAAAGTTGAAATAAAATATGTTGAATATGCATTTAATATACTCATTCTGCCTATCATGGTGGTGCACACCTATTATCCCAGCACTTGGGAGGCTGAGGCAGGAGGATTGCCATGAGTTGGCCACCCTAGGCTACATAGTGAGTTCAAAGCCAGCCTCAACTACATAGCAAGACCCTGTCTCAAAAAACCAACATATATATATATATATATTTTCCTCTAATGAGCATTATAGGTAAGCCCTTGTTACATCAACATGCTTATGGTTATATTGATCAGTAATCAGGAAAAAAATGTAACTTAGAGTCTATCTCATAACAAAATTCAAAATATCACATATAATTTATTAAAGAGAGTACATTGAAGAGTACTTGTTGTTTATCCTTGGTATTTGGTGGTCGACAGAGCAGGGCTCACTACTGCTGCCCAACAGCAAAAGTAAGTACTGTAACACAAGTCACTTGTGAGCAAAAAGGATACTATTTTAAAAACAAAGTATGTTTTCTGAAGAATGTGTGTGAGTTTACTTCAATTTGAAATACTGGAGATTGTGATCAGGGCCTGTGTATATTAGACAAGGGTCCTAAGGTGGAGATATATTTTCAGAGCATTTTATTTTATTTTTATTTTCATAAGGGACTTCCTTAAATTCTCAGGTTAGTTGCAACTTTGCCATCTTTTTGCCTCAGTGTCCTAAGTGACTGAGATAACAAGGTTGCATACTATGCTGCACTGCACATAATCACTTTTCCACTATTTTACGTCCAATATATCTCAAGTGGAAACATCATAATTCTCCCTCTCTGATATGAGATAAGGGTACATTACATTTCATCAACTGCAGTATTAAAAGCTTAATGACAAGAGGTCATAGGAAGCCAGTGAAGAAAGTAACATTCCTTCACACTGAGAAATGCACAAAATAATTTTTCAAAGTTATGGTACCTGATCAGAGTTTCTTATAAGAAACCAGCCAAGTGCTAGTGAAAACGTCTTACCTGGTAGAGTCACAGTCTCCTCCCACTGTCCCCTAACATGCTGACTTCTTAGTTCCACACCACTGACACTGCCACACACCCTGGATTTTGCTTGCTTCAGCTAGTGGGAGGTAACAGCAGGAAAGCTACAGTTAAGAGGAAAGAGAAAGTAGGCTATTTATTCTCCTGCCAACCACCTTTGTGTCCTCAGATTATGGACATCCTGCTGTCTTTTACTAGCTATAGTGCATGTGATTTAAAATTTGTAGCTCTTGGTATCATTGAGTTCTGGTATCTTTACATTTTGTCCCTTATGTGCACTGTATCTTATTGCAGCTTGGTGTTACTGGCTTGTCACTTTCTACATGATTAGTGTTTTCTCTACTACTATGAGTAGTTAAAAACATTCATCATTATCTCACTATAGATTTGAGTGCAATGATGACATCCTCACTAATCAGATGCTTAATCTCCATAGAGAAATTTCTGTCTGGACTCTTGGCAAATCAGAATAGTATTTATGTTAGAAACTACAACATGTGTAAAGATAGTTGTGGAGAAAAGAGAAAAATTTGATATAATTTTAGGTAGGTCAAGCAACAATTATCCTATATATTTTATCATTAATTTGCAAAAAAGCAGCTGAAGGAGTTAGAAATCTTAGGATGATAAAACAAAATGTCATAATTTGAGTGGCAGAAAGAACATACTTTATTTCTCTCAGATATATCTGTCCTCAGATACAGTGTAAGATATGGGTTTTGGCCACTTTGGCCTCTGGTGAAGGTTAACTTCTTGCCTTGCAGATAATGAGTGTCTTCTCACAGTGTTTTCCTAGGGTGAAAAAAGGGACAACTCCTCCTTTTTCTTCTCTCCTTAGGAGGTATGAATGCTACAAAAGCATCTAAATATTGGAAAAGGCAGAAATCTATTTACATCAAGGTCTCAAATCCAAATTCAATAATGTTGTAGGTGAGGATTTCAACACACGATTTGCACTGCCCTTCATCAATAGATAACCAAGCAGTTGCTCCAGCAGGGTTGAGTGGGTATTATATATGCAGAAAGGAATCAAGGATGACATGCTCACTAATCAGATGCTTAATCTTCATAGAGAAAATACATAACACATCCATAGCTTCTACACAATTTCACTTTTCTGTATGGCCCTAAAATTCATCTGATAACTGGAAGTCCTTCCATATGTTAACCAGCTTACTTCCTTTTTCTAAATTAAAGTTGTATTTATTTTTATCTTTTAGTATGTTTGAGTCATAATGAATTCATTTATGGTGGAGAGTTGTTACATGTGCATCTTGAGCCCTTTACTTTCCATTCCCTAATCCCTCACTAGCTCCTTTTCTTGTCTGTAAAGTAACTACTTTCCCATTATCTAAAACTTATTTTGCTCTTTATTTATACTTGGGATTTCTCATATTGTAATAGTCATGTATCACATTTTATGCCTGATTTACTTCAGTATTATGATATACTGTGGAGGCATTTTTCTACAAATGATTTAAATTTACTCATCCCCAAGTATTAATCAATTGCTTATATGTACGTTTTCATTATCCATTCCTCTGTTGATAGGCATGTCAGGATTCATGAATATGCATGTTACTGAAATAGGATGTTTTATCTGAGTGTGGTGGCACACATCTGTAATCCCTGCACTTAGGAGGCTGAGGCAGAAGGATCACATGAGTTCCAAGCCATCCTAGGCTGCATAGTGAATTCAAAACCAGACTGGACTGCATAGCAAAACCCTGTCTCAAAAAAAAAGAAAAGAAAGGATGTCTTCAAACACTTATGGAAAGATACATACCCAGAAAAGGAAGGACTGCATTGAATGGAATAACTATTTTAGTCTTTTGAATAATCTGACTTCCAGTAGTTGAGCTTGTTTAAATTTCTAGAAAAATGTTGAATGGTTCTTTTCCCTACTTGCATCCTTGTAGGTGTTCTACTTTTTTGTCAGTTTTTAAAAAAATTCTTGATGAGTTGTTTTTTTCTGGAGTAAGATGCTCTTTCAGTTTGCATTTCTCTAATTGCCAAAGGTTCTGAACACTTTTTCAGGTATTTATTGGCAATCTGTAGTTCATCTAATGAGTGTGTACTCACCTCATTTGCCCATTTTTTCAATTAGGCCTTTTATTTTTGGGTGCCTAATTTTTAAGTTTTTTTAAAAAAAACATCTTCTAGATACTATTCTGAGAAGTAGCTGGCAATTTTTTCCCATTCTGTAGGTTATTTCTTCACTGGTTTATTTCCATGTTTGTGCAATGCTTTTAAATTTGATATATAATCCCACTTGTTCACTGTGTCATCCCACCTTAATTTCTACCCAAAAAACCCATAATTGCACTGAGAAACCTATCTTTTTTCACATCTTTATATTCAGAACATGTAATGTCCAGCTTATTCATGCTTCATTGTTTATATTTTAGTCCATGATGTAGGAATATGGGTACAAATATTACATGAAAAGAGTATTTCCTGAGCAACAAAATCTCGACACAATAGTGATGTTTTCTCTATCCCATCCTAGTTTATGTTCTAAGCCTGAATTTATTTCTTTCCTTAAACTTATAATGCAGATATAAAGAAAACTATTATGTAATTCACTAAGGCATCTAGCTAAATTGCTCATGGTGGCTGCAAAGCCAGGCAGACCTCTCAGCCACTTCTGATGCTGGGACTAAAGGAATCATGATCACATCTGGCTTGAACTCTGACATATTAATTGAGAAAACAACAAATAGTAATGTGGAATGTTTTGCATTAAAGTAATTTTGATACTGGGGAGTAAACCTAGAAGTACTTCTCCTGAACTTTCATATTTATTGGGAGACAGGACTGAGTTGCACAGACTGGCCTCAATTATTTTCTTCCCACCTCTGCCTCCTAACTGGGTGGGCTAACAGGCGTGCATCACCAGGACCAGCAAGACTTTTTTTCGTGGTAAAATAACAGGAAAGTAAACGTGCCTCACTTAAAATGCCCTGAATTTTTAACATTTCAACACTGGCTGTATTAGAAATAGCAATATATACAATACATCTTCCTAGTGATGGTAAAAGCAGAAGTGAGCAGGGCAATCACTTGTTCTAGAGTGTAAAAATGGCATCCCACTCTGCCATGTTATTATATTCCACAAATTACATAAGATATTTCAGATATAAAGAGATGTTAGATAATACTACCTAAATGGTAATTTAGGCACCAACATATATTTAAGGCTAGAGCAAGCTACAATGTTAAGTCCACTATGGGTATTTAATGCATTGCTGCATTATGTTCTTGGGTTACCATAGGTTGACAACAATATAAGCCCATGAGAAATTGAGCAGCTTCAATATTCATGAAGAACACTGTACAAATCATTTCACAAATATTTCAATGTTTAAAAGAAAGGCAAAAGACACATCAAGGAGATCAAATTTGCCTCATGCTCACCTGGGCAAGTCTATGTGTTTGAAGGTACTTCTCACATGCTTCAAACATCAGACAGTGGACTTTATGGATAATGGAAAAGGGCACTGTATAAATTTATCTTTAGATTGGTAAAACAGAACAGTCTGAATCATAAATTTCTTCTTTTTGCTGAACTGATACTTATGAGTTAGGTTTTCCTTCATGCCATTATTTTAGCTTCTTACATAAAAATATTTATCAAATAAGAATAAGGGCATCTCCCTCACTACATTCAAAAGCAATCATTCTCTTCAAAACAATTCCAACGTTGAAAAAATTCCTCTGAAACTGTTGCACTGATAAATCATACCACTTATGCCTTTTGGACAGATTATAATTCATAGCCTACTGGAGAAAAGTTATGGTCTTTGCTGGTCTGTGGAATTGGGAACTCACTGCAGTATGGTTTACTTTTTGGTACATGTGGTAGGAAAATTACTATCAAAAGTCACGGAAAGGTAAGGGTGAAAGGTAAAATTTTGATATTAAAAACAAAATTTTATGTAAATGACAATGTTGGCTCCATTATGAAAGAAAAATAGGAAAAAATGTGTACTTTTTGTAACAGTTATATTGGGATAGATGCAGAGATCTAGTCATCATATGAAAAACATTTGCTAATCTACATGTTGTGTGAAAACTGGACTTTGTCAAAAGCACATGTACACAAGTCTGCAAATATATATATATCTTAATATAAAATATAGCATTCCATTAAAAATATCTATTGTTACACAGAAGATGGAGTATATACACCAAGAATTTAAAATAAAGCTAGAGAAAAAATCCTGACAAAGACCAAAATTTATGTTTTAGTGGCCTAGACCTCTAAATTATAAAAACAAATCAAAACAAAAAGCAAACTACATGAATACTAACTGTACTTATATGTGACAAATATATTTCACCTTGCTTAATTAAAACCCTATGTATTTGACTCAAAGAAAACTGCTTACAGAAAAATGTCAAATAAATGTATATTTTCATGTTGAATACCACAGATACATAATTAAAAGATTTATTGAAAAAGTGTTTATACTTTAGGATATTTCCATCTGGGTGTGCATTTTCTGGAAAATTTATTAAGAAAAAGTAACATCAAGCTTTTCATATAAGTCATTTCTACAGGTCTCTGCTACATCAGAAATGATCAAAATAGGCTTATATACATAGTTCTTCCAAAGTGAGACATCTTTCATACTTTTGTCAATATTTCCATGTACTGAATGCTTCCCACAATGCCTAGTTTCTTCAGTGTGACTTTTCATGTATTTGACAATAACTGTGTCTACTGAATGCTTTTCCACATTGCTTACATACATAGGGTTTCTCCCCAGTGTGAGTTCTTTCATGAGTTTTATGAGAACTGCATGTACTGAATGCTTTCCCACATTGCTTACATACATAGGGTTTCTCCCCAGTGTGAGTTCTTTCATGTATTTTATAAGAACTGCATGTACTGAATGCTTTCCCACATTGCTTACACACATAGGGTTTCTCCCCAGTGTGAATTCTTTCATGTATTTTACAATGACTTTGTGTACTGAAAGCTTTCGCACAGTGCTTACATACATAGGGTTTCTCTCCAGTGTGAGTTCTTTCATGTCTTTGACAATACCTGTGTGTACTGAAAGCTTTCCCACAATGGTTGCATACATAGGGTTTTTCCCCAGTGTGAATTCTTTTATGTATTTCATATTGACTACGTGTACTGAATGCTTTCCCACACTGCTCACATATATAGGGTTTCTCTACAGTGTGACTTCTTTCATGCCTTTGGCAACACTTGTGTGTACTAAATGCTTTTCCACATTGCTTACATATGTAGGGCTTCTCCCCAGTGTGAGTTGTTTCATGTATCTGACAATAACTCTCTGTCCTGAAAGCTTTCCCACATTGCTGACATTCATAGGGTTTCTCCCCAGTGTGATTTCTTTCATGTATTTGACAATACTTGAGTGTACTGAAAGCTTTCCCACATAGCTTACATACATGGACTTTCCCTCTGCTATGAGTTCTTTCATGTATTTGGCAATCACTGCGTGTTCTGAAATTTTTCCCACACTGTGGACATATATAGGGTTTCTCCTCTGTGTGAGTTCTTTCATGTGTCTTTTGAGAACTACAGGTACTGAATGCTTTCCCACATTGTTTACATACATAGGGTTTCTCCTCACTGTGAGTTCGTTCATGTAGTTGACAGTATCTTTGTGCTCTGAATGCTTTCCCACACTGTTTACATATGTAGGGTTTCTCCCCAGTGTGAGTTCGTTCATGTATTTGGCAGTAACTCTGTCTGCTGAAAGATTTCCCACATTGCTTACATACATAGGGTTTCTCCCCAGTGTGAGTTCTTTCATGTGTTTTATGAGAACTACATGTACTGAATGCTTTCCCACAATGCTTACATACATAGGGTTTCTCCCCAGTGTGAGTTCGTTCATGTATTTTACACTGACTGTGTGTGTTGAAAGCTTTCCCACAATGCTTACATGCATAGGGTTTCTCTCCAGTGTGAGTTCTTTCATGTATTTGACAATTATTTTGTATATTAAATGCTTTCCCACAATGCTTACATACATAGGGCTTCTCCCCAGTGTGAATTCTTTCATGTCGTTGACAGTGACAGTGACTGCTGAAAGCTTTCCCACAATGCTTACATATATAGAGTTTCTCCCCATTGTGAGTTCTTTCATGTATTTGACAATGCCTGTATGTACTGAATGCTTCTCCACATTGATTACATACATAGGATTTCTCCCGAGTGTGAATTTTTTTATGTCTATAAAGTGAAATGTTAGAATAAAACTTTTTTCCACATTGCTCACACACATAGGGTTTCTCTCCAGTGTGTCTTCTTTTATGTATTTGATAATACTTCTGCATACTGAATGCTTTCCCACATTGCTTACATACATACGGTTTTTCACCAGTATGGCTTCTCTCATGTACTTGACAATTCCTGTGTGTAGTAAATGCTTTCCCACAGTGATTACATATATAGGGTGTATTCCCAGTGTGACTTCTCTCATGTATTTGACAGTACCAGTGTGTGCTGAAAGCTTTCCCACATTGCTTACATACATAGGATTTCTCTCCAGTATGAGTTTTTTCATGTCTGTGACAGTTACTATGACTCCTGAAAGCTTTCCCACACTGTTTACATTTGTAGAGTTTCTTCCCAATGTGAGTACTTCTATGTTTGTGAAAGGAATTACTAGGAGCTAATTTGGCTTTTCCACATTCCTTAGATATACAGGGATTCTCTCCAGCATGTCTTCTTTCTTGTATTTCAATATAACAGGAAGAAATAAAAGATTCCCCAGTTTGTTGGCATACATATGGATTTCCTGCATTGTGATGGATTTGAACATCATTGAGTGTGCCGGGGGCTTTCACACTTTGCTTACACACAAAGGTCTTCTCTCTAGGGTGAGTTCTTTCTCTGGGATCACAGTCAGCTTTCCCACACTGCTTGTATTCACAGGGTTTCTCTCCAGCCTTTATCTTTGCATGCTTCTTAAAGGACTGGAAACCACTGCTGGTTCTTCCATCTTCATTACATTTATAGTGCTTCTCTTTAAATCCTGAATATTCATCTGGCTTCAGTTTAGTTTGAGATCTTATGGGTGCATTTAGTGATATATTATCAATCAGGGGCTTTCTATAAGCAACACTTTCAGCTGGTTTTAAACCAGCTTTTTTCATGTTCACATTAACATATGGAGTCAAGAGGAACATTTCTTTAGATTGATTCAAAACTTTATATTCATAGCATTTCTCTACCTCTTCATTTCTGTAAAGAAAAAATTAACAGAAATACCAATCAAAATAAAAAGTGTTTCCTTAGTAATAATTTACATTGACTGAATGCCCTGGAGTATGTCTTAAAAACAGATATGAAAATAGTGGCATTCATTTGGGAATTTTAAAGTTGACATACGTTTGCAATACATGTTTGCTTTCATTTTGGGGAACTGGTCCAGATGTATATCACGTGTTTATCATTTTTGACATCATTCCCTCATCACTCATCCCTTCTCTCCTTATCCTCATTCTCTTCCCTATTTCCAAAGAGACTGACTACGTGTTTTCTAATACTGTCCTATATTTTACTTTGTAATTTATATTTTTGATTTTTTACTGAAGAAAAACCACTTGATATTTTACTTTCTTTAATTTATTTTACTGATTATTATTGCATGGAGATACATCCTTTTTGGGGGGGAAATAACATCATTTTTCTTTATGGCTCAATAAATAGAGCACATTTTCATTTGTTTGTTTTTCTATCTCAGTGGGGATTAAACCCAGGAAGTTAGCATTGCATTACATCTCTAGCTTATTTAATCTTATTTTGATACAGTTTCTCATTGATCATTAATTTGCTCATGCTGAACTTCAACTTGTTATTCTGCTGACTCAGCTTCTCAGAGTGCTGGGATTACAAGAAGGCACCTCCATACTGAGCTTACCCAAAACGTTTTTTATCCATGCATCAAATGATAGACATCTAGGCTGTTTCCACAGCTTAGCCATTGTGAATGGAGCTGCTTTGAGCATGGGTATGCATGTTTCACTATAATGATTTGAACTCTTTGGGGACTATAAACCCAAAAAGTATACCTGGATTAAAAGGAATTTACATTTTCACTTTTTGAGACATCTGCATATTGTTTTTCATAGTGGTTGTACTTTACATTCCCACCAATGTAGGAAGGTGCCTTCTTCTTTATAAAACATAAATGAACTCAATTCTCTGGAGGATGCCTTGAAAACACCCATTATCAGAACACTACCATTCATTTGCATTTTGAGTACAGCTTCCAGGTTAGCAATTTTCCAGATACTGAATGTCTCATATTCACATGTATACAAAATTAGATATCCTTAAGATGGGTCCCTGTCAAAACACAAAATTTATTCTTTTCACATATATCTATACCCAAGGCCTAGATGCAATTTATTACATTTTCTTGAGGTTCATTATGGGAGAACATTTTTGTGTAGTGATATATCAGACAGTGTCACTTGTTGCATAAAATCTGTACATCAGTTTCCTATATTGGAAAATTTCTGTATTTGACTGTCAGACAACACAAACTGTATACATTTTTAGGGAATGTAGGATTAAATACATTTCAACATTACATTATTTTTACATTTTCCTTGGTTTTACTATTTCTGCTCACACTCTGACTCTTGAGGTATTTTACTTGTGAGTGCAAATTACCTTAGATTTCTCCAACAATTTTTGTACTCCTCTCCAATTTGCTGGCTATCCCAGGTTCTTCCTGAAATGTAGACATACAAATATAAGGGGTCAGCATATAATTACATAAAAATTAATAGATTCCAGTTAGATTCATGGTATAATCCAACCAGGTCTGAGATGTTTAAAAAGTTTTTACATTCTGATTAAATTGCACCAATGAGCAAGAGGCAATGTTCTCGGATTATATAAATGAGAAAATGATATCATCCTTACTTATAACAGCCATGTTCATAAATGTTTCCCACATCACATCTCTGCAGAGCTTCTTTTGGGATGGATTCAATAAAGCCCATTCTTCCTTGGTGAAGTTCACAGCCACATCCGCAAAGGTCACTGCTTCCTAAATCATAATACATATATTTCCTGAAGGAAAGTTGAAAAAGCCTGAAACAGATCAACCCCTCTCATAAAATGCTGAAATGAGGCTGAATTCTTCAAACAACTCCATGTCTTGGTCATCAAACTCTTACTCCCTATGTGTATGCACATTTTTTCACAGAGCAATTCTGATGCTAGATTGCAACTCATTGTTAATGGAACACTAGGATAGGGTTGTGGTTCTCCTGCTGGGTTACCCCCATTGTATTTGTCCTCAGACTCTAAACAGAGTTCACAGAAGGAGGCTGCAAGATCACAATCCAGAAAACACTGGGACAGATGAATATCTAATGAATGATTTTGATAGATGATAGATAATATCTCTTCAAATTTTATTATTTACAGAGTAGAGTCCTTCTTTTTCTGATGCACTTAGGCAGCATTTTGAAACTTGAATCTAGTTTCAGAGAAAAATACTTAAGATTACATAAGATTTATGAATTATAATTAAAAATCCTAGTGGAAAATTGCTTTATTGGTGCAAGACAAGACAATTAAAATAGGAAAAGAATGGCATACTATCTTATAGCTCAGTGACATCAAATGGTCATTCAGATCTAAGAAATTCTAGAGGAGGGCCGGGGATTTAGTTCAGTGGTTCTGGTGCCTGCTGCGCAAGGTCCTGAGTTCAATCCCTGGTACCAAAAAAAAAAAGAAATTCTAGAGGAGTATAAGTGAGAGTAATGATGGAATGAATATGATTAACACACCTACATGAATTGAAAACCAATATATTAAAAAGTTATTGGGCACTATGAATAAAAGAAAAACTCCAGCCAGGTGTGGTGGTGTATGCTTGCAATCCCAGCACTTGAGAAGCAGATACAGACCGACTGCCATGAGTTCAAGGCCAGCCTGGGCTACATAGTAAGTTCAAGGCCAGTCTGAATTACACAGTGAGACACTGCTTCAAACAACCCACAGAAAAGGAAAATTTCAAAAAAATCATGTTACTTATAAAAATCACACCTTTAATTTGTTAAAAAGTGAACGCCACACAGTACAATAAAAATCTAACAGCATTCAATACCTTGTAAGAAAGGTGAGGCCTTGCATAATATATCTGAAAGACATTCAAATTCCATCTTTCATGACCCTGTACTATTAGTAGAGAAAATGGCAAATGGATCTTAGGAAAAAGACAGTTGTCAATGGCTCCACATGTACAAGAAGTCTGATTATGTATAAATACCGAATAGTTTCTCTGGTGTGAGAAAGTGAAAGCGTAAATAAGGACTAAAAGGTAAAATAGATAATGTGAAATAGTAAGAAAAGGGGCAAAGGGGAAGGGAAAGTTGGAGGGGTAGGGGAAAGGAAGGAAGAGAATGGAATTAATATGACAAAATGAAAAATATGGAAACAAAGTCTTTGTAAATAGGGTGGGGCGGGGGGGTTTTTAAAAGGAGGGCAGGGGTGTAGCAGGGTCCCCGGCTGCACAGAACATGCCAATCCAGCCCACACCCTGGCAGCAATGCACTGAATCCCCCACCCCCACACCGCTTCTCTGGCCTCTTGGCTGTACTGACATCTGGTTCCACACTACAAAGACACAGAGGGTACTGGACCACCAGACCACTGTACTGGGTAAGTTCGAGCGATCATCAATTCCCATCAGAACCGGGACTATCTTCAGGGAAAGGGCAGCTGGAACCTGCAGTACAACCCTACAGAGTTCAACCCTACAGGAGGACAGGGAGCTCAACTTGGGACTTGCAGCCAGAAATCTGCCCAAATCTCACAGGTCTGCGACTGGCTTGCTGAGACTCATTGACTTATATCTGCACACTGCTACCCACATTGTCTACTGTGACAACAGAGGACTCTTCATCTTCATTTTTATTTTTTATTTCCAAAATTAGTATTATTGGTTTCTCTTTTCTTTTTCTCCTCTTTAATCTTTTTCCTACTCTTTGCAAATTTTTGTTTTTCTCTGCTTTTTCCCCTTTCTTTTCTCTTTTCTTTCTCTCTCTTACACTCACTCTCTTGCTGTCCCATATTGTTCAACTCTCTTTTTGTCTCTGTTCTGGCTGTCTTTTGGAGTTCTTTATTTTTCTATTATTCTCTTTTTCCTTCTCGCCTGTATCCTCTGGCCTCACTGCTAACCTTCCCCTATCCTTCTACCTATCTGTCACTCCCTCCCCAACTCCTTCTAACTCCCCATCCCGAAGGGTAAAGCTGCTATATTGAAGAGTTTATTCACTATAAACATATGTTGGGTTGGTCCTCGATCTTGATTTAATGCACACAGTTAAAGGTGATAGATTATAACTACCACAAAATGTCATTTTCTAAGATGTACTTGATGCAAAGTTTTGCTGATTGTATCACTGGGCTAAGGTGTTGTTATTGATCTAGTCAGTGATTCTTCCTAGTATAATGAAAATGAGATAGCCTCAGAGTCATTAGAGACTCAAAACTTAAAGGCCAGCTATATCTGGAAGACAACTCTGAGAAGCAATCATTCCATAAGGGTTTTAATTACAAGCAACAAAGATACTTACAATAAGCAATTTCAAAGTATCAACCCAGGAGTTAAACCAAGGACAGGACCAAAAACAAAACTGAGAAGATATTTAAGCAAAGGACAAACTCAGACTTCCACCCCACCAAGGGTAAACCCCGGGGGAAATGAGGTGGAAAAGTCTGATAACCAATCACCTGGACATCCTGAACTGATAGCACAAGAAGTAACAAAACAGATGAATGAGGATCTAGACAAATTTAAAGCAGAAATAATCTCCCAGATATCTATAGAGATCATGAGCAGAGTGAAAGACATGATTAGAGGATCTAGAACAGAAACAGATAAAAAAATAGATGAGCTCAGAAACATGCTGGAAGCCATGAATACCCAGCATAAGAAAGAAATGGAAACCATGATCGCCCAACATAAGAAAGAAATGGAATCCATGAAACAGATTCAAACAGATATTCAGGAGATTAAAAACTCCATTGCAAGTATCCACACCAGATTAAGGTAATCTGAAGATAGAATATCAGATATAGAAGACAGGATCGCAGTTAAAGACCATGAAAACAGAGATTTCTTAAAAATAGTAAGGGACTACAAGAAATCAATCCAATAGCTGCTAGATGATGCAAAGAAGAATAACATAAGACTGATAAGAGTCCATGAAATAACAGGAGAAAGCACAACTGACATAAAAAAACTGTTCATAGAAGTAGTAGTGGAAAACTTCCCAGACAGATGTAGAGAACTGGACACACAGACAAGTGAGCCATATAGGACTACAACTAGCCATGATAAAAAAAATCGACATCTAGACATATAATAGTCAAGATCCCAGAAACCCAAGAGAAGAACAAAATCCTACAAGCAGTAAGAGAAAAGAAACAAATCACCGACAAAGGAAAGCCCATCATAATCACAGCAAACTTCTGAACACAAGCCCTCAAGTCAAGGAGAGCCTGGAGTGAAGTATTTCAAGCCCTAAAAGAAAATAACTTCCAAACTACACTGTTATATCCTGCAAAATTATCTTTCAAAATTGATGGGGAAATTAGATACTTTCACGACAAAGAACACCTGAGAAATTTCATGAACACCAAACCAGCACTACAAGCAATTCTAAACAATATCCGAGAAAAAAACAATGAAGGTCACAACTCCATGAGGCCCAACAGAGGGAAGATACCAGACAAGGTAAGACACTAAAGGGAAAGGGGGAAAAATAAGAAATAAAAGAGCCAACAAAAGTAAAACATCATGACAAGGATGAATCAATATCTATCAATTATAACCATCAATGTTAATGGGCTCAATTCACCAATCAAAAGAAATAGACTAGCAGAATGGATTAAGAAGCAAAATCCAATAATATCCTGTATACAAGAAACACACCTAACTCAAAAAGAAATTCATAGACTGAAAGTAAAAGGATGGAAAACAGTTCTCCACACCACAGGAACCCAGAAAAAAGCAGGGGTAGCAATCTTCTTTGCAAAGTAGATTTCAAACCAAAACTAAGAGAGACAAAAGATAGTCACTACATCCTTGTGAAGGGAACAATCCAAGAGGAAGAGATGACAATCCTAAATATATATGCACCAAATATGAATGCCCCCAAATATACAAAACAAATATTAATGGACATGAAAAAGGAAATAAACACTAACACAATTGTAGTGGGGGACCTCAATACCCCTCTATCACAAATAGACAGATCATCTAGACAAAAAGCTAGCAAGGAAATTCTAGAACTGAACCAAGTTACTGAACAAATGGACTTAATAGATGTTTACAGAGTGTTCCACCCCACAAAATTGGAATATACATTGTTTTCGGCTGCACATGGGTCATTCTCCAGAATAGACCACATGCTAGCTCATAGGACATGTCTAAGTAAATGTAAATGAATTGAAGTTACCCCCTGAATATTATCAGACCATAGTGCAATAAAATTGGAGATTAATAACATAGGAAACCACAAAACTCCCAGAAACACATGGAAATTGAATAACACCCTCTTGAACAACCAATGGGTCACAGAAGAAATGAAAGAAGAAATTAAAAAGTCTGTACAAGTAAATGAAAATGCCAGTACAACATACAGGAATCTATGGGACACAATGAAAGCAGTTCTATGCGGGAAATTCATAGCAGTGAATGCCCATATTAGGAAAACAGAAAGAACTCAGATAAATAACATAATGCAGAACCTCAACCTCCTAGAAAAAGAAGAGCATAACAAATCAAAAGCTTGTACAAAAGAGGAAATTATAAAGATCAGAGCAGAAATCAATGCAATGGAGACTAAGAGAACAATGCAAAAAATCAATGAATCAAAGAGTTGGTTTTTTGAAAGAATAAATAAAATCGATAAACCTTTAGCCAACCTTATCTAAAAAAGGAAAGAAAAATACATGCAAATACATGCAATTAAGAATGAAAAAGGTGAAGTCACAACAGATCCAACAGAAATCCAGAGGATCATCAATACCTACATCAAGAACCTGTATTCTAATAAGATGGAAAACACAGAAGAAATGGACAGATTCCTAGATACATATGAATTACCAAAGTTAAATGAAGAACATACAGAAATTTTAAACACCTCAATTACAATGAGTGAAATTGAAAATGTAATAAAAAATTTACCAACAAAGAAAAGCCCAGGTCCTGATGGCTTCACTGCTGAATTCTACAAGACATTTAAAGAAGAACTATTGCCATTACTCTTTAAATTCATCAAGGAAACTGAAAGGGAAGCAAGGCTTCCAAATTCATTCCTGGAAGCAAGTGTTACTTTGATTCCAAAACTAGGGAAAGACCCAACCTAAAAAGAGAACTACAGGGCCGGGGATTTAGCTCAGTGATTCTGCCACCTGCCTTGCAAGCACAAGGACCTGAGTTCAATCCCCGGTACCAAAAAAAGAAAAAGAAAAGAAAAAAAAAAAGAAATGTGCATCAGCCCAAGGTGCTTTTTCACTCAAGCATTTCCATGACCTCTCATTTGGGCTGGGGATTTAGCTCAGTGGTTCCATTTAGCTCAGTGGTTCCGCCGCCTGCCTTGCAAGTGGAAGGATCCGAGTTCGATCCCCGGTAACAAAAAAATAAAAAATAAAAAAATAAATTAAAAAAAAAAAAGAGAGAACTACAGGCCAATCTCCCTAATGAACACAGATGCAAAACTCTTCAACAAGATACTGGCAAACAGAATACAGAGGGTCATCAAGAAGATCATACACCCTGACCAAGTTGGATTTATCCTAGGGATGCAAGGATGGTTCAACATTTGTAAATCAATAAATGTAATACACTATATTAACAGAGCCAAGGACAAAAACCATATGATCATCTCAACAGATGCAGAAAAGGCATTTGACAAAATCCAACACCCATTCATGATAAAAATGCTACAGAATATTGGAACAGAATGTCTTTAAGTCAAACTGATTAAGGCTACCTATAAAAAACCAACAGCCAACTTCATACTTAATGGTCAAAAACTGAAAACTTTCACGCTAAAATCAGGAACAAGACAAGGATGCCCACTATCACCACTCCTATTCCATATAGTTCTGGAAACATTAGCCACAGCAATTAGAAAAGACAAAGAAATAAAAGGAATAAAGATAGGAAAGGAAGAATTGAAACTGTCATTATTTTCTGATGATATGGTACTTTACACAGAAGACCCAAAAAACTCTGCCAAAAGACTTCTAGACTTAATTGACAGATTCAGTAGAGTAGCTGGATACAAGGTAAACACTCAAAAAACAATAGCATTCTTGTACACAAATAACAGATTCACTGAGAGAGAAATTAGGGAAACAATTCTTTTTACAATAGCACCCCCCAAAAAAATGAAATATATAGGAATCAACGTCACAAAGGAAGCAAAAGAGCTCTACAATGAACACTACAGCACTCTGAAAAAAGAGATCAAAGAAGATACAAGAAAATGGAAAGACATTCCTTGCTCCTGGGTAGGAAGAACCAATATAGTGGTAATGGCCATACTTCCAAAACTGCTATATAGATTCAATGCAATGCTGATTGAAATTCTAACAATATACTTCACAGAACTAGAGAAAACAATCCAAATATTCATTTGGAACCATAAGAGGCCCAGAATAGCTAAAGCAATTCTAAGCAACAGAGACATGGCTGGGAGTATCACAATCCCCAACCTGAAACTATACTACAAAGCTACTGTGATAAAAACAGCATGGTACTGGCAAAAGAACAGACCTGAGGATCAGTGGAATAGATTAGAAGATGCAGAAACAACTCCAAACATACTCAGCCACCTCATCTTTGACAAAGGAGCCAACCACCCTCATTGGGGGAAAGATAGCCTATTTACTAAATGGTGTCGGAAAAACTGGATTTCAACCTGCCAAAGATTAAAACTAGCCCCATACCTATCACCATGCACTAAACTAAGATTGAAGTGGATTAAAGATCTACATATTAAAACAGAAACACTAAACTTGCTGGAAGATAAGTTAGGTAGAACTCTTGAAGACATTGGCATAGGAAAAGACTTCATGAACAAAACTTCAGTAGCATGGGAACTAGCACAAAGAGTCAACAACTGGGATCTCATCGTATTAAAAAGATTCTGCACTGCAAAAGAAACCACCAACAGAGCTAACAACCTACAATATGGGAAAAATTTTTAGCAGTTGTATCTCAGACAAAGGACTACTATCTAGAATATATAAAGAATTGAAAAAATCAGATCCCCCCAAATTCAAAGACCTAATTCAAAAATGGGCATCTGATATGAACAGACATTTCTCAAAGCAGTAAAAGCAGCAAACAAGTATATGAAAAAATGTTCAACATCACTCATCATTCGAGAGATGAAGATGAAAACAACATTGAGATTCCACCTCACCCCAGAAAGAATGGCTGCTATCAAGAAATCAACCAATAACAAATGCTGGCGGGGGTGTGGGGAGAAAGGAACCCTTCTCCATTGCTGGTGGGAGTGTTGACTGGTGCAACCACTGTGGAAATCAGTATGGAGATACCTCAAAGAACTAGGACTACAGGTCCCAAGTGATCCAGCTATTCCCTTGCTGGGTGTCTTCCCAAAAGAATTAAAAGAATAATACCACAGTGATATTTGTGCACCCATGTTCATAGCGGCACAGTTTGTAATAGCTAAAGCTTGGAAGCAGCCCAAGTGCCCTTCAACTGGAAACTGGATAAAGAAGATGTGGTTTTTTAATAAAATGGAGTACTACTCAGCCATAAAGCACAAAAAACTAGTCATTTATAGCTAAATGGATGCATACTGAGGCCATATTCTTAAGTGAAATAAATAGGACACACATGTGTAAATACCAAAGTTTCTCTAGTGGGAGAAACTGAAAGTGTAAATAAGGATTAAAATGATTAAAATGAATAATTGATAATTTGAAATAGGAAAAAAGGCCCAAAGATGAAGTGGTGAAGGGAGGGGAAGGGGAAAGGAAAAGAGGGAAAGGAAAAATTATGAGAAAAGAAAAAAAAATGGAAATGAAATCTATGTAAATAGGGAAGGGTGGAGGGGGTGAAGGGCACACAGGTAATGGGGAAAAAATAAGAACAAAGATACATCACGTACAGGTACAAACACCCAATGATAAATGTAAACGAATTGTATACCTCAAATGTATCAATGAAAGAACTTAAGGAAAAGAAAAAAAAAAAGGAGGGCAGTGGAATGGGGCAAAAAATAAGAATCCAGAGAAGATTATGTAAAGGTGCAAATTCCTAATGATGAATGTCATTATATTGTATACCTAAAATGTACCGATAAAATTAATAATATAAAGAATACCGATGCACAATAGAGCTAGTGTTATACATCTCAAGATGTTATTACCTCAAGAGAAAACATCAAATATAAAACAAGGTTCAAGATGTTTGAGAAAATTGCCAAAGGAAACAGAAATGTGGAGGAACACAATTAGTTACGTAGACTTATGCAAGAATGGAGGCTTAATTGATATACCCTTTATTCTCTTTACCTTGGAGTTTACCAAAATCTATAAAGCAGTAAATTCATTCCAGTGTTAAGAGAATACATTGTGCTATTGTTCCTGGAGATAGGTGTGATTCTTTGCATGCCAATAAAAAGTAAATTTGAAACTCCTGAACCATATGACCAATGGAATGGAGAAAGCACTTTGCCTGTGATTCACATATCAGCACTTGTGAACAATAACTAGTGAAACCAAAAAAACCCACAAAACCCCAAAATGTTAATTTCTCTAATACTAATTTATTGATAACTCTAACAAGGAAATTAAGAGAATAGTGTTCATGGAAATTACACAGGGTAAATGCAGGAAAATTAGCCAAAGTAGTAGAGTGGTCATCTATAAAGCAAGAAAGGGCTGAGTCAGGTAGGATATCACCTGGATACTCTCATGCACTGCTCAAGTCCCAATTATGAAACTTTATGAACATTCCCAGGAGATTTACATTGTTAGTATTGTTAAATCTCATCAAAATATTTTAGAATAAAATTTGTTATAAAATATTTAAAAAGTAATTTACTTTTATGGTTTGTGTTTAGATGTCTCCCCAAAGCCTCATGCAGATAAGGTGAGGCTTTCCTTTTCAGAGGTAGTTGAACTGGAATGTGTGATGCTGGGGTTAAGGGCATGTGATTACTAAACCACTACATGTGAATGATTAGTTTGGCACCACCCTAATCCCAGTAGCCTGAATAAGATAAAAGGGGCAGAAAGATGCTGTAAAACTCTCTTACTACCTTTGTTGCCTTGTTTGTGCCATGTTGTTTTTCCTCTGCAAGGCTTGTTTGCCATCCCAAGGCCAGCCTGGGCTACATAGCAAGTTATAGCCAGCAGATTATGGACTGAAACCTCTAGGAACTATAAGCCAAATAAACCCCTTCCTCTTCACCTTTGAGTGCTGGGTAGAAAAGTAACTGACACAATTACTAACTGGAAAGTATATATTAACTTATATCTGTTTATCTGCCTTCATACATGAAAAAATAAGACATAATTCACGAATTGAGCGGCAATAAATAAGGCAGCACAGTTGCAAAGCTGAGACCTCTAGATACTCAGGAAACGGTAGTCAAACTCTATACTGGCCATCAGAACAGGTCAGAACATCTGACAAAGTGGGAACAGATATCAGAGCTGATCCATGTCTAGATGCCTGAGTAATGGTGTAAATGCTATGCCCACCTGGAGAGGAGTGGTTATTATATGGACAATGATGAGGATAGATTATAGTGGGCTGGTTGTAACTCAAGTTGGTCAATTGAAGGCTCAGGCTCCTCTACACAACCTTCAAAGTCTCTCTCCTGTATACAGGCAGATCTCAGTGTCCTTAGAGAGACATTGGGCCAGGATTTCTCAACTAACAGGAAAGGGCGTTGTAATTTTCCTTCCAGAACTCTTTAAGGGTTAAATCTGTATATGAGACCATCTAGAAGCACAAGCAGCTGGTATTTTGGTTATAACTCAGGATTTTGGTTGTTAGTTAAAATTAAAATTCTGGTCATAACCCAAGTTGTTCCTGTGTCAGGCCAGTCATAACTTGAGGGTCCACTGTATATTGAAAGCTATAGAGAACACACTAGTCTAGTATTGATCCAATAAAACCTGATGAAGCTATATTAATTTGACATGATTGAATTTGTACCTCAAATTAAAGATTACAATGATTAAATAAAAATGTAGAAGGCAGTTTGCTAAAAGGAACTTACAGTCCTTAATACATATTTCACTAAACATAGCATCAAACTACATGAGGCAAGAAGATAACGTGAAAGGAAAAAATCACTGATTTACAACTATGCTGAAGAGATCAAAAAACCTCCCTCCATAACTGATAGGTAAAGAAAGCAGAAAAATCCAAAATGGAACAGTTAAGATCAACAACATCATATCTCAAGAAGAATTATTTCAGGTTGTATAATATTTTATCAAGTAAATACATATTACACAGTCTTCTAAAAATTGCAGGAAATATTCACTATGTGAGTGATGGTGCTTTTCTCTCTTTTCATTCATACCTACAATTTATGTACATGTGACGATCAAGAAGACTGAAAGTGTGGATTTAACAGGCAGCCCCTTCTGGAAGTTGCCCTTTCCAACATTACTTTCATCTTCCTTTATTTAAATTGGTAACTTCCAATCTGATTTTTGGCATTATAAATGAGCTTATTGATTTATTAGTTCATTTGTTTATTGCACTGCTCTGGATATCACACAGGTGTTTAAGCAGTGTGGCCAGTGTTCTAACACTGAGATTCATCACAGGCAATGCGAAGCATTTCTTTCACAATTTTTATGTCATTTGTCAGCACTCTATAATGACTTTGGAATTGAGGGGAAGTGTTTGGAAATTTTGGAATTTAATGTTATCCCAATGAAGCCCAGAGTGGAGGATACAATTGTCTCCATTTGAGATCCTGTATTCCTACTTTTAACAAATTTAGCAAAATTAGGTGCTTTAATATTAACAACTTAAATGAAGAGGGTTTTATGTTGGCTCACAGTTTTAGTTCATGTTCTGCTGGTTCCAATGTTGAAACTGAGTAAGTGTCAAGGTGGAGGAAAAGGTACTCAAAGCACAGCAGGAAGAAAGGATAGAGGTGGGAGGAGCAGCAGACAAGAATGCACTCTTCCAGGCCATGACCCTAGTGACCCATCTCCAACAGGACCCCACTTCCTAACACATTCACACACTGAACTCATCAATGAATGAATCCACTGATGAGGACAGTGCCCACGCAAACCAACCAACTTTAACACTTAAGAGACCTCTGGGGGACAACTTAGATATAAACCATAACCAGGAGTACGTCAGGGAGAAAAAAACAGGACACAAAACAGCCCAGTCTTACCCGCATAGAAATCTCATGCAGTAGTCAAGAGCCTCACATCAAGCCTCCTGCTCACTGAACAGGATGGTAAAAAGTGGGGCTGGGGACAATGAGCTGGGAAAGGCAGGGCTCTGGCCACACTAATGTCACCTCACTGATATAGGCAGGATGCTTACTTAGGTCATGGCAGAGTCTCAGCTCCACCCAGAGGTGTGTACCATTTACAGTCTACATGTGGGAACAAAGAATTCTCAACTGATGCAGAAAGGCCCAGATTCTGCCAAACCTGGTTCAGTCAGTCCACTTTCCACCAGAATTTATGCCTCCACCACAAATCCCACCCTTGTCATCTGGCTCTGCACAATCACCTTTTTGAGAATTGAGGGTCTCTTAGGTCCCTGCAACCAGTTAGCAGAGCTCACACAAGTCAGGCTGAGCCAGCTTTGGAGTCTCAGCAATGGACTGGGAGGTTCTGACTTAAGTGTCTTGACAAAAGAAGATTCTATTTCTGGCCAGTATACCAGACCACAAAGTCCCCGATGCAAGGCTGCTACATTTTCTGCTCAATGAGGCAGAGGGAGAAGAAAAGCAATACACCACCTGCTTGAGTGGATCCCAAAAGACAGACTCTAAAGAAAATCCTTCTCAGCTTTAGGCTTCCTCTCAGGACACTAAGCTGACCCAGCCTGTTAGATCATTGCACTAATTGTTGACCTGGCCTTGTATATAAGGCCCATCATAAATTTCAGAAATAGCACCTTGGCAGGACAAAGGAAGGCTAAATGACCTCACCCAAGAACTTTCATGTAGGCAACGGAGAGGGTCAGTGGCCAAATTAGGGGTGTTAGAGCCTGAAATAGCTAATCAGGACCAAAAAACAGCACTCCAAAAGCTCTCTAGGATATCCTAGTAAAAGACAATGAAGATAACAATTCCAAAAATCCTAACAGATTAAATCCACCAGCAAGAGCAACTTAATAGAAGGGAAAGAAAGTGAACCAACAACAGGAAAATAATATACTGGCAACAATAAGTCAATACCTATCAGTTTTATCCATCATTGTGAATAGTCTCAATTCACCAATCAAAAGAAACAGACTGGCAGAATGGGTTAAGAAATATGATCCAACAACATGCTGCAAACAATAAATACATTTAACTCAAAAAGAAATTCTTAGACTGAAAGGTAAAGGATGGAAAACAATACTCAAAGCAGCAGGAACATAGAGAAAAGCAGGAATAGCTAGTCTAATCACAGTCAAAGTGGATTTTAAGCCAAGACTGATTAGATGAGATAAAGGTCACTAAGTATTTGGTTAAGGGAACAATGCAACAGGAAGAGATAACAATCATAAGTATATATGCAGCAAATACTTGCACAACCAATTACATAAAACAAACACTAATGGATATGAAAAATCGGATAAGAACAAATGCAATTTTAATGTCACATTGTTGTACACTTTACTTTCCTTCTAATTAAAAAAATAAAATGCAGTTAACCATTGTAACATCTTATGCCTGTTTCTTCATTTTAAAAATAGAATAAAAATTCCAATCTTCCATAGGATGAAATACTTCAATACTTAGTATGAAATACTTTGAGGCTATTAAATCCGTGCTTAGCACTAGTCATGAGGCAAGTGTTTTGTTATACCAGTGTAAAAGTCCACTAAGTAGACCATAGTGAGAAAGTCCCACAGAAACAACTGTTGGTGAGGATGTGAAGAAAACTCAGTTATTGAAAATACAAGATGGGCAGTCATGTAGCATGATAAAGTCTCACAATTTTTTTCAATTATCAAATATACAGGTACTTCCTCAACTCATTTCTGTTTCTAAACAAAATATTTCATGCTTGGGAAATAATGAAGAAAGAGGTTTACTTTGACTCACAGTTTTGGGCAAAGGAAGAAAATTTACATCTGGTAATGGCCTTCTTGCTGACAGATTGACAGGCAGTTAAAAAGAGACCCAGCCTGAGATAGTCAGTACCAAGAGGATGTGAACTAGGTCTATGATTGAGAGGTGAGGTAAAAGAAACCATGCCCCAAGATGAAGACACCTTGGCTAAGCCCCTCAAGCCTCACAAGAAATAAACAACAGTTCCAAGCTGTACTGTAACCAATAAGCCTGAATAATATGGATGACCAGAACACTCTGACCCTCACTGCTACCTCTTCCAGGAACGCTTTTGCTCTTCTTTATGCTAACAGTTACAGATAAACTAAAGTTAATGATGCCTCTGTATGTATCATTGCTATGTGCCTTGCTTTTCTATTAGATCAATATTAGTTAAGAAATTAGGGGCCAGGGATTTAGTTCTGTGGTGCCGCTGCCCGCCTCGTAAGCGTGAGGTTCTGAGTTCGATCCCCAGTACCAAAAAAAAAAAAGAATTGTACTCATAACTCTATAGGTTGACCAGAAGTAACCTGCAACATGACTTTACTGTATTTAAAAAAAACCCTAGACACAGCACCTCAGCAGCAACCCACTTTCACGGCCCCTCCTGCTGTCAGGAACTCATCTCTTTAATAAAATTCTTCCTAACTTGCCTTCCCCATCCTTGGCTCCATTCTTTGGTGACATGAGACATTAATTTGGCACATTTAGCAGGCTGGGATGCACTTTAACATTTACAACTTAGTATCCATCAAACCAAAAGGCAGAAACAACTGAAATGTCCATTAACTGATGAATAACCAAAAGTGCAAGCTTTTTATAATATTATTCATTCATAAAAATAATTTTCTGATAAATGGTACAATATGAATTAATCTTAGAAATGTCATGAAAAAAGGCAGAAACAAAGAGTTCTGAATTATCTAAAATACCCAGAATATGAAAATTTATAAAATACATTAGCAGTATATAAGGCTTGGGAAACTAGGAGAAATAAGGAGACAAGCTTTCTTTAGAAACTAAAAGAAAATATTCTAGGGTGTTGACTGTGTATAATTTTAAGTGAATGAGGGCTGGGGATTTAGCTCAGTGGTTTCACTGCCTGCTGCACAAGCACAAGGACCCCAGTTCGATCCCCGGTACCAAAAAAAAAAAAAAAAAAAAAAATTTTAAGTGAATGCATCAAATGTTAAGTAAATTATATTTTAGTAAAACTGGCACAAAAGATAATTCCTAGTTGACAATAAATGTTCAAAGAATTTGGAGATCTTTTTACAATGCAACTAATAATAAATGAAGGGAGAAAACCAGAAAAAAAAGGAGATAATTGTGAGAGGAAAACGAAAAAAGAAGAGGTATGAGAGCAATAAATGGAAGCAAGGAGGAATAAAAGGAGGGAAAAAACAGAAAAGGGAAGGGACAGAAAAAGAGGAAAAGGAGTAACAAAAAAAAGAAAGAAAATATTGAGTATGGTAGGAAGGACAGTGGAAAGGAAAGAGGACAGATGGATGGAAGAAAAGGTAGAAACACAGAGGCCAATGTGCTCCTATTTTACAACAGCCTGAAAACTTCTAGGTGAGTTTGATGGGGGAAGGCCTTCTTGTCCTTGTCCCTAAGGATAAAATCAACAGGATTGTTGACCTTATATGTCAGGCTCTGCAGAGGATTTCCTGTGAGATATTTTAGAATTTGGGCTGAAAATAAGTGACAAAGGAATAGCCAGAGTGCTTGCCGAACACTGAGGTAGATTACACTCATGGAGAAGGCAATCTGCTACACCTCAGAGGGGATCCTGAACATGGCACACATAGTGAAGACATAGGAGAGAACAATGAAGACTAAATAGCTTATGAGACCACATCCATGTTGAGTAGGATTTCTTCTCTGTACAGAGCCCCCTCATGAAGGAAAACAAAGCAGAGAAAATCTTGGATTATTTTAGACTCATACAAGGCAAGTTAGAAAAATACTACCATCACCATAATTGTCATAACTGAACACAACCCAGGATAAATTCACAAGGCAGACAATGTCACAGGGGCTATTATGCACATTGTAACACAGAGTCCGAAAAATAGAGAAATAGTGGGCATAGTCCATAATTGTAAGCAAAGATTGAGTGTAGCAAAAGGTGAAGAACAAGAACATCTGTGGTACAGAAGAAGAGGCACAACAGACTGACTACCATTGATGATGGCACTCAACACAATTTTAGAGGTGGCAAAAGCAGACAAGAAGTACATGGATGTGTGTAGTCTGCACTCACTCCAGGCAGTAACCTGATGAGCAGATTTCTCTGCAGTGTGAACAGATTCATCAGCAGATACAGCAGGGTGGGAACTGGCTAGAGCTGCCATAGAAAAGCCAAGAAACAAAGAAGATAACCTGAGACAAGGTTCAATATTTTCTCAACAAGCATGGCTGTGGTGTCTGCTGAGATACCAGGCCCATAGGAAAAGCCTAGGCCTGTTGGGAGGACTCCTGAGACAGTATGGGGGCGGGCAGTTCTGGGTGAAGTGGGAGTGTTTAGGGCCAAAAGGGCCAGTCAGGACTCTGAAAGCTGATTTGAGGGGAGGAGGCTGGTTCTGAGCTCAGAAGGCCTAGCCCAGAGCTGTCTGGATGGCGGGGGGTGGGGGGTGGGTGTGGTACAGGGGAGGGGTGGACAGGAGAGTAAAGAGACAAACCAAACCACCTAAGTCTAGGAGGGGCAGAGGGAGAGTGGAAGCCTGAGTCTGGCTGAAAGAGCTAGACTGTGAAGTGGAGCCCAGCAAAGCCCTAGGGCTCAGAAGGTAGATAAGTCAGTGCACAGAGACTGAGGTCATGGGAATACAGTGGGTCTGCTCTCTCATAGTTTTAATACTCATTAAAACTATATCAATACAGGGTTGTGCCTGCTCACAAGCACAAGGTACTCAGTTCGATTCCAGGTACTGGAAGAAAAAAAACCCTGTATCAATACAATGAAGCTACATGACATGCAATCAGAATATAAATTATAAATAAATAGCTCTCAAACACTGAACACAAAAACTGCTGAGAAATCTAACTGGTCTTGTTTAAAGACCAGTTTGTAGCCCATTATCAATGAAAACAGAAAAAAATTGTTATTGATAATATTAAAAATCTTGTGTCCCTATGCTGTGTGGATATAGTGAACATTTTAGAGTGGAAACCACATTTTCAAAAATACATTTAATTAGAAGATAGAAGCTGTTTAAAATTTTTGCCAAAACAGTATTTATAAAATCTGCCTCGAGTCAGCTAGATGCCCCAATCTGCTTCCTCACTCAGTCTGTACCATAGTTTTATTGAAGAAAATTCCTCCTCCCATATCACTGTAAAGCGAGGAAGTTACTGATGCGTAGGATATGATCTCACACTAAGCATCTGTATAACCAACTCTAAAAATTATTGTGAACTATATCAAAAAAACTTTAATCTGCAGCATCTCTAAAGAGAAAAGTCATACAAATAAAATTGGAGAAGATGATCTGAATATCAGGAGAATAAGTTACAAACAGATTTGGTGATGCAACATGCTATCAATTCTTTTAATTATATGCTCAAATAAAACTGTATTTTTATTACCAATTAAAAAGCTATAAATTTAACAAACATCTATTAGAATTCCTTCTGAAAACCAAATGACCCTGTTACATTTTTTCAAAAAAGAGGCTATCCTTTCTCATTGTTTGCAACATGCCATACGGATATAGTCACTTAAGCCTGTAACTCAAGGCACCATGAAGACACACTAAAGGTTTGAGAACTATGAAGAAATATATTCACTGTAAACTGACTGATGGTCTCTGGAGTTTACAGCCAGCATAAAAAATGTACATGAAGCTATGGTGTAATCCAGTAGTGATAAGCAGGAGCGTTAAGAGTGGAAAAAAATATGAACCTAAAACAGGGTTATCAAGCATGGCACTAGTGATATTTGGGGCAATATTTCCTTCTATTAAAAGCTGCCCTATGTATTATATGAAACTGATCAACATCTTTGACCTCCACCAACAAAATGGTATAAATCTTGCCTAGACTGTATGTCATGACTGCAACAAAAAAAAAAGCCAAGACACAGATATGAGCTCAGACATGCACAATCACCAATGCCTAAAAACCCCTGACTTACTAGGTAAATATATAAGCTTATGAACGACAAGGTACTCAAGAGAGCTGCCAAATTCCTTACTCTGCACCATAAATACAATCAGAGTGACTCTACCCAAAGTACACTGTGTCTACTTGCACACTCTCTCCTTGTCCTCACCACCTGTACTACACTTCAGATGTCACTGGTGTGACCCAAATAATTAAGGTGGTTATTTTATTTTTTGCAGTTATATATGAAATCCAGTAGTTCACTGCATACCTGGCAAGCTGAATGCTTGGCAAGCTGCATGCTTAGCAAGTACTCCACCACTGAGTCACATAACCAGCAATGTTAAAACTTTTTTGGGGATGCTCATGGCCCTTACAAAAACCTAGCATAAGCCTGGCAATGTGGGGATATACGGGAAATTTATGAATTCACTAACTATAAAAAAGCCAAGGTCTGAGAAAATGAGCTGTGGTATGAGACCTGCATCGCAGATACTTATAAACTTCAGATCCACCAGGTCAGTTGATAGGAGGAATGAGACCAGAGATCTAACTCAGTACAGCTGCACTCAGCTCCAACTCACACCTTCTGAAGCAGTATCTCCTCAAAGCCCCCTGCTCTCCCCAGACTGGTAGAGATGGAGCTTCAGCTGGGGCTGTGAAAGTCCGCATTCTAGGCTGGCAGTGTCGCAGTGGGCACAGAGTCCTGGGAACTCAGAACTGGCCATACCCCAGCAAAGGGAAAAAATGACAGAGGATTATGAAGCACCAAACAGGGGAATTCAGAGTCTGGGGCTAAGCAAGGAGGCTGTATTCTGCCAAAGCTGGTTCTAGTCACTTATATCCAGACCTCACCCCGATTCCATCCTGTTCCCAGACCCTGTTCCACAACGTCACCATTGCGTGGCTTGAGGGTCTCCCAGGGTCTTTCCCATGCAGCCCGCAGCCAGTAGATGTCACAGAAGAAAGCACAGGCTGCTCGGGACGTCTCAGCAACAAGCTCGGACTTGCACTGTGACGCCATGACACAGGAAGTGTCCGCCCGCTTCAACCCACCTGATTGGATAATTTATACAGCCCGCCCTTTCATCACAGATTGGCTCCCACAGCATGGCCCGCCCTCTGAGCCAAGACTGGCCAGAAAAACAAACCTTTACTTGCATGGGTGGCGCTCAAATGCAAGATTGTAAACCAGAAACTTCTGGATCAAGCTCTCTCCCAACAAGTCTTGTGGGTCTGGGATCTAGGGATCTCCAGATTTACCCTCACCGGGCCTGTAGTCAGAAAAGAACGGTGCAAAGCAAAGTACTTTTATTTCAGGTCTTGCAGGAAGCAGCAAAGTCACTCCTGAGGAGTGGACGCTCAGAGCTGAGTCACTGCTGAATCTCTGGCGTCAGTCCTGTATTACAGGGTAGGGGTCCGTCTCCACCCCCCTTGAAAGTCGACACTATTGGGCTTGCTGCTAGGGGTTTGGTCTTGTGGGCAAATAGAGGAATTTGGGTAGGCATGGCAACCTGCACTCGGAGGGACAGTGTTGCCTGCACAGAGGGAGATGTCAAAACCAGACTGTCAGCTTCAAACCACAAAGCTTTTTGAGAACTGCTTGCTGCTCATACAAACACGGGGGCTGCTTTTTCTACCCTCAAATAGGGCTCAAATCTTTTAACACTCCGCAGGGGTCCCTTCTGACCCTACACACCAGATTGTCAACCTCACCTTGCCTGAGGGATAGTTGCATTTAAGCAGTTTGTTCACGGCTTTTCACAGCTGCCCGTTTTCATAATGGAGTCAGTGGACTCTTCCTGAAAACGGGGTCTTAAATGCCCTCAGAAGGTTTCAGGGTGAACACCTTATGAAAGAATCAATCTCCAGGTGTCAGAAAATAATAAAGCGAGGGCCTTCGGTTTCAGAGGTCAATATTTGAGGCAATAGGGTTTATTGACAAGATTTTCTCACTGTCTCAATCTACTCATTTCACCTGGCATGGTGGTGCACGCCTGTAATTCCAGCACTTGGGAGGCTGAGGCAGGAGGATCGCCATGAGCTCAAGGCTATCCTCGAGCTACATAGTGAGTTCAACGCCAGCCTGAACTGCATAGTGAGACCCTGTCTCAAAACAAAAACCAAAACCAACTCATTTCATCCAAGAAAATGAATATAGGCTGCCAAAAAGAATTCAATTATTGTTTATTTGAAGAAATTATGCTTTTTAAATGATAGCAGTATTCTGCAAAAAAGTAAACAAAGAAAAGCAAACATTGCAACTCCGTCAGACAAGCTGCATAC
This sequence comes from Heterocephalus glaber, assembly GCF_053883595.1. Lineage (NCBI taxonomy): Eukaryota > Metazoa > Chordata > Mammalia > Rodentia > Bathyergidae > Heterocephalus > Heterocephalus glaber. The sequence goes on along the minus strand of NW_028258324.1, from coordinate 2,162,396 downwards.
TTCATCCAAGGTCATTTAAAAAAACCCTGAATTCTGAAGATAAACATATTGACAAGCTTGGGGGACATGAAATGGAGGCCCACACCTGATCCACTGGGTCACTTCCTGGTGAGGAGGAGGAGACACCTGAGGACTTCAGACTGTAAGCTCTCCATGCCCTGTTGTCCCACCCTCACACGTTGAAATTCTCAATATTTTGACACTGGTATTTGTAGAAGGAAAATATAAGCACTCATGTGATGCTATGGTTTACAACTCGGTTGGTTTGACACGTATAGGATAATAGTAAAGCACACTTCTGGGAGTATCTGGGTGACTCATGTGTGACCCAGGGGATCATATGTGCATGACCCCTGTCCCCTTCCTCTCAGGCTCTTTCCCTATTCTCTGGTTTTTGCCTACACCTGTGTCTTCAAGAGTTTTACCTATTCTATCTTTGAGCAGATTAAATGTTTGTTTTTATATTTAGATCTTTGATCCATTTTGATTTTAGTTTAGTGCATGGTAATATATATGGGTCTAGGTTCAACTTTTGGCACATGGAAAGCCAGTTTTCCAAGCTCCATTTATTAAAGAGGCTTTTGCCCAGTGAAGGTGTTTGGCCCCTTTGTCAAAGATAAGGGAACTGAGTGTGTTTGGAGTTGGGTCTGTATCTTCTATTCTGTTCCACTGATCCTCCTGTCTGCTTTTTTTTTTTTTTTTTGCCAGTATCATCCTGTTTTTATTATGGTAGCTTGGTAGTATAATATCAAACTGGAGATTGTGATGATGACCCCTGCTGTACCTTTACTCCTGAGAACTGCTTTTGCTATTCTAGGTCTTCTCTAGTTCCATATGAATATTAGGATTGTTTTCTCTAGTTCTGTGAGGTATACCATTGGTATTTTGATTGAGATTGCATTAAATGTGTACAACAGTTCTGAAGTATAACCATTTTCACTATATTGCTTCTGCCTATCCAAGAATAGAAGATATCATTCCATTTTGATATTTTTATCGATCTCCTTTTTTCCAGAGAACTGTAGTTTTCAATATATATAGGTCTTCCACCTCCTTTGTTAGATTGATTCTTAAGTATTTCATCTTTCTTGATGCTATTGTTAAAGGTGTTGCTTAGGTAATTTCTCTCTCCGTGAGTTTATGTGTACAGGTATGCTATTGATTTTTGAGTGTTGATCTGTATCTTGCTATACTGCCAAATTTGGTTATTAAGTCTAGAAGTCTTTTGGTGGAGTTTTCAATGTAGAGAATCATGTCATCAGCAAATAATGATTATTTAACTTCTTACTTTCCCATCCTTATTCCTTTTATTTCTTTGTCTTGTCTAATTGCTCTGGGTAGTATTTCCAGAACTATATTAAACAGGAATTGTGATAGTGGTTATCCTTACCTTGTCTTTGATTTTAAAGTGAAAGCTTTCAGTTTTTGACCATTTAGTATGATGTAGGCTGTTGGTTTGTCATAGATGACTTTTATCAGATTGAGATAAAGACTTTCTATCCCAATTTTCTGTAGAGTTTTTTTTTTTTTAATCATGAATAGGTGGTGTACTTTCTCTAATTGCTGAACCATCCCTGCATCCCTGGGATGAATCCTAGTTGGCTGTGGTGTATAATCTTCGTCATGATGTGCTGCATTTTATTTGCCAGTTTCTTATTGAGAATTTTTGTATCTATGTTCATTAAGAAGATTGGCTTCTGGCTCTCTTTTTTGTTTGGATTCTTCTCTGGTTTTGGTGTCAGTAATACTTGCTTCCAGGAATGATTTTGAGAGTACTGCTTCTCTTTCAATTTAATTAAAATGTTTGAGGGGTAGTGATATTACATCTTTGCTAAATAAAGCTCTTGTAGAACTCAGCAGTGAATCTGCCAGGACCTGAGCTTTTTTTTGTAGGTAGTTTTTTTCTTCTTCAATTTCAATGACTGATACTAGGTTATCTGGAATTTTTATTATCTTCTTGATTCAGCTTTGGTAATTCATTTGTGTCTAGGAATCTGCCTATTTCTTCTGAGTTTTCCATCTTATTAAAGTATAGGTTCTCAAAGTAGGTATTGATGATCTTCTGGATTTCTGCAGGACTCATTATGATTTCACTCTTTTCATTCCTAATTGCATGGATTTGTGTATTTTCTTTCCTTTTTCAATAAGGTTGGCTAAGAATTTGTCTATTTTATTTAATCTTTCAAAGAACTAAGTCTTAAATTCATTGATTCTTTGTATTGTTTTCTTAGTCTCAATTGCATTAATTTTTGCTCTGATCTTTATAATTTCCTGCCTTGTACACACTGTTGGTTTAACTTGCTCTATTTTTTTCTAGAAGCTTGAGGTTCAACATTAGGTTATTTTATTTGTGCTCACTTTGCCTTTATGATATGGGATTTCACCATTATATATTTACCTCATAGGACTGCTTTGATTGCATCCCATTATAAGTGTCAGTATATTGTACTGACATTATCATTTAATTGTAGAAACTAATTTCTTCATTAATTTCATGTGACCCATTGGTGTTCAGGAGGGTGTTATTTAATTTCCATGTGTTTATGTAGTTTTTGTTTGGCATTGATTTCCAATTTCATTGCACTATGATCTGCTAATATGCATGGGATAATCTCAATTCCTTTGAATTTAAGTATGTTTTATGAGACAGTATGTAGTCTAATTTGGAAAAAGTCCTGTGTGCTGCTGGGAAGAATGTTTATTCTGTTGTTGTTTGTAGAACACTATAGATATCTACCAAGTGCATTTGTTCAAAGGTTTGGTTCAGCTCTGATATTTGTTGATTTTTTGCCTAGTTGATCTGTTTAATTTTGACAGAGGGATGTTGAGGTACCCTACTATAATTGTACCAGTGCTTATCTGAGTTTTTTATATTAGTGTTTGTTTTACATAATTGGGTGTGCCAGTATTTGCTACATATATATTTCTAACTGTTATCATTTCTTCTTGAATTGTTCTTTTAATAAGTATGTAGTGTCTCTTCCAATTGGTCTCAGCCTGAAATCCACTTTGTCTGCAAACATAATAGCTACTTCTGTTTTTTCTTGGGTTCCTGTCACATAAAGCATTGTTTTCTATCCTTTGATTTTCAGTCTATGCATTTCTTTTTGAATTAAACATTTCTTGAATGCAGCATATTGAGGGATCTTGTTTCCTGATCCATTCTGCCAATCTGTTTCTTTTGATTGGTGAGTTTAAATCACTCACTTTGGAGATTATAACTGATATGTACTGACTTATCCTTATGTCATTTTCCTGTTGTTGGTCCCTTTCTTTCCCTTTTATTTAATTGCTTCCCTTGCCTGGCAGATTCATTCTGTTGGGATTCTGGGAATTGTCTTCGTTGTCTTTTTCTAGGATGTCCTTCAGAACTTTCTGGAGTGGTGGTTTGGTGGTCATGAATTTTTTCAGGTGTTCTTTATCATGGAAATATATTATTTTCCCATCAATTTTGTAAGATAATTTTGTGGAGTAAGTACATCAATGCAGGTTAGAGGTGTTTTTCTTTTAGGGCTTGAAGTACTTTATTCCAAGTTTTCCTCAGCTTAAGGGTTTGAGTCGAGAAGTCTGTTGTGACACTGATAGGTCTTCCTTTATAGTTGATTTTTTTTTCTCTAACAGGTTTTAAGATTCTGTTTTTATGTTGAATTTCTGGTGTCTTGACTATTATATGCCTTGGTGTAGTTTTTTCCTGATCATGAATATGTGGAGTTCTATATGCTTCACTTATCTGTATCTCGTGTTCTTTTTTCCGTGCTTGGAAAGTTTTCTATTTCTTCTATGAACAGGTTATTTATGCCCTCTGTGTTATTTTCTGATTGTTCATTGATTCCAATTAATCTTATATTAGTCTTGGCATCATGCAGCATATCTTGGATTGATTTTTCATGTTCCCTTGATATTTTTAAGAGGTCATTTGATGATCACCAACCACAAGCCTGACTTCTAGATCTGATATTCTGTCTTCACATTGGTTGACTCTTCTCCATATATTGCACTTGCAGTAAAATTTTTAATCTCCTAGATTTGTATTTGAGTCTGTTTTATGGAATCCAATTTTTTTCTATACTGGCCATTTATAGTTTACATGTCTTTTCAAAGCTTCTCTATTTTCTAAATCTGTATCTATGCTAGATTCACTAATCATTTCCTTCATTATGATCATCATCTCTTTAATTATCTCTGCTTTCTTTTTGTCAAGAGACTTATTGATTCATTTTGTTACTTCCACTGCCACTATTTTATAAAATTCAACTGGGAAGTTTTTTTTATTTCTTCCATCTCAATGCCCCCTGGATTTACCTGGAGTGAGTTGGGGATTATGGGTTGCATCTCAGTTCCATATTTTCTTGTTTTCTATTTTTTTGTTGTTGTTACTTGTTTTCTGTGTTGAGGCTTGTAAATTCTTTTTTTTTTGTTACTGGGGATAGAACTAAGGTCCTTCTGTTTTCAGGGCAGGAGTGGAACCACTGAGCTAAATCCCCAGCACCAGAGACTTGTAAATTCTTTATGGTAAGTAGCTTTATTACCAATATCAAGACCTTTTTAGGAAATGACTACTTTTCAGAGGTATCTTCTTTGCTTAGCTGGCTTTTGAGTCTGTCCCAGTATATTAGAGATGAAATGTTACTGCCTATTTGGTCTACCACCCAGTTCTTTGGTACTGGACTATAGTATTGTTTATGACCCCTAGGCAAGCTCAGTATTGACATATAAGGGAGATCAAACAACTACGTCACCTTGGCTAAAGCAGTAGCACAGACTAGAAAATGACAAACTGTGATAACTATTAATTTGCCAACATTATAGTTACAAGATATTTAGCTATATAACAAGATCTAAAACAAATTAGACAATTATATACTGTAAATATCCACTCAGTAGAGAGATTTTACCCTAAGGGAAGAAAATTTACAAGGGTTAAGAGGAAAAATAGAGAAATAAAAGAAGAGAAAGAGATTAGAAGCAGGGACAAAGGAAGATTACCCAAGCCTTGGGAAACTAGTAAAGTACTCTCTTGACCCAGAAAACCCCACAAAATCATGCAAATCAAGAGGCTTAAATCTTTGTGTTCACTTTAAGAACACCTGTGAAACTGCCCAGGCCATCAAGGGTATGCATATCCGAAAGGCCACCAAGTATCTGAAAGATGTCACATTAAAGAAGCAACGTGTGCCATTACGGTATTACAATGGTGGAGTTGGTAGGTGTGCCCAGGCCAAACAGTGGGGCTGGACACAGGGTCAGTGGCCCAAAAAGAGTGCTGAATTTTTGCTGCACATGCTTAAAAATGCAGAGTAATGCCAAGCTTAAGGGTTTAGATGTAGATTCTCTGGTCACTGAACATATCCAGATGAACAAAGCACCCAAGAGGCATCACCACACTTACAGAACTCAGGGCTAGATTCACCCATACATGAGCTCCCCCTGCCACATTGAGGTGATCCTTACTGAAAAGGAACAAATTGTTCCTAAACCAGAGGAGGAAGCTGCACAGAAGAAAAAGATATCCCAGAAGAAACTGAAGAAACAAAAAACTTATGACACGGGAATAAATTAGGCATAAAATAAATGCAAATAAAAGTAAAAAGAAAAACAAGAACAAAACTAAACAAAAAAAGTAAAAACAATGTTCACACTCATGAAAAAACAAAAACCAACAATCAAAAAAAAAAAAGCAAAGAAAAATAAAATTTTTCTCTGATTTAAAGCCTGTGGTTATCTTCTGGGGTCTACAGTTTTGTGGTAATGTCCAATTCATGGTGTGACCCTGATCTTGCTGGAAGAAAAGAAGGCATTCAGACCCCAGATCCATGCTGAATAATCCCAGCAAGACTGTAGCAGCACTGGGGCAAAGTGCCTGTTCTGGTACTTTCAAATCCACAGAAGTTCAGGCTGATTCTGGCATATGGTTGTGAGGTCAGGGCAACAACTGATCAGCCTACAACACTCTGGATGTGTCTTGCCACTCTAACCAAGGCTCCCTGACCCTGGATGTCTCCCACAGTTGTCCTTTACCCAGTCGCTGTGGAGTTCTGGGAGTTCTGAGATAAAGCTGACTCATGACTGCTCTGAGTCCTGGGTTTAGTTTCCCCCCACCCTCAAAGTGGAATCCAACCAAGAACCCTCTCCAGAGGACATGGAAGTCACTTGCACTGGAGTCACTCACCAGTTGTACTGCCCAGGATCTACTGTTCCATTCCACTGGTGTTTCTCTCTGGAGGGTCTGGAGTCACCCACCCTCACTATGTCTCTGTATATTTGATCCTCCTCTCTAATGCCACAAGCCAGGAGATGTGCAGTGCAGACTGCCTCCTCATTTTCTGCACTGAAGCCTGTCTCTTCATTTTCTCTGTGGATTCCAATTTTCCCTTCAGATCCTTTCTGAGTCCTGGGGATCCACCTCCCTCCTTCTTTTCTTCCCCAAGTTATTTTCCAGTGTCTGAATTCTGAATCTTAGAGAGGCTAATTTTTTTGTGGTGTTGTTGTTTTTTGAGACAGAGTATGGCTATGTAGTCCAAACTGGTCTTGAACACACTATGTAGCCTAGGCTGGCCTCTAACTCAAAGCAATCCCCCTGGCTCAGCCTCCCAAGTCCTATAAAAAATTCTAATTTATTATCACTTAGAGAAAAAAGTCAATAACACTTTTAATCACATCAAAAAATTAAAAAAAAAAAAGCAAACAAGTAGAAATAACCCAAGCCCAGAGCCCAGAGCCCAGAGTAGAATAAGAGAATGAAGAGACCAAAATACGAACTTCCATACAATCTTATGGGTAATAGGTTGAGGAAAAAACCCCCACAAATAATGTTTTCACCATAATAATAATGGTATATTAACCTCAATTATTAACTCATTCAAAATCCCAAAGAGCTGAAACCAAATAACATTTTTTTTTTGACGAGCTTCCAAAAGTTACATAAAATCACAGAGAACCACTGGAAGTAACTAACCATTGTTGATTTGTGCACCTGCATTACGACTATGTGTTTTATATGTATTTATGGTAAATGCAAAACAAAAAATTTAATCCTATGTTTTTCTTTGCTTCTTGAGATATAATAACATCTCGACTCCATTTTTAGCTAAGAAACCCACCATCTTATCTTCATATCTTGAAAATCAATTCTTAAGTCTTTGAAGTAACTAATATTTTTATACCCAAAACTTGCTGCAAAAGAAGCAAAATGGAAGGTGGTTAGAGAAGAAGCCTGCTTCACTGTGCTTCCCGGAAGAACCCACTTAGAAGGTTAAACACTTTTCTGAGGTTGAACACAACACAATGTGCTCATAAAGCCCATGGTAGCTCAATCACAAGTGGTTGGACAGGGTAAAATTAGAAGTCAGGAAATTTAAATCTGGGGCCTCTTCACATCCTACCTAGCAATCCTCATAGGGTGAAATTGCTGTCTTGTCCACAGGTTCAATTCTGAGCAGAGACACTCATCCACAGTCAGTTGAAGGTTGATCCTTGTCTTATCCAATTTGTCTCTGAACTCGAATGTGTGTTGTTTGCTGAGCACCAACTAAGCAAGTCTCCAACAAAAGATGCTGGGTCCAAAATTCAATACGCCAGCCAGAGTGACCAAAATTCTGACAAATTCAGAGCACAGACCTAGTACACTGTTCCAAGTGAAGACTGCTGTCCAAGTCCTGTAATATTTTTAATGATGAGTCATTGTCCTGAAGTTCTCAAGGGGTCACAGTAACTATTAACAGTAACCTATTAACAAAAATGAATATACAGGATCAAAGTGGCCTATGATAAAGAGGAATGGACATTCCCATTGTTCAGGAAATTGTGATAGCCTTAGAGTCTCTCCTCCAGAATCTGGGGAAAATACAATTTAAAAAATTACACCACACACACAACTAATCTCAAATTCACAAATAGTTATCTAGGGCAGGAAGATTCCTAGAATGTCTTTCAGAATGGACCCCATACATTTTCAAAGGAAAAAAAATTGCAACATTCTTGACATAAACACTGATGATGTTTTATTTAACCAATCACTTTGATCAGGAATGATTTATGTAGGAATGATTATGAAACCTCCACCTTAGTTGTGCTTGGTGATCCACACCTGTGATCATGTCATTTTGGAAGGCTGAAGGAAGGCTCAATCTCAGTATGGGCAACATAGTGAGACCCAGTTCCAAAATTCAAAATAATAATACTAAAAATTTAAAAGGGCTCAATGTAAATCAGTGTGAAGAAACTGGGATTAATCCCCAGTACCAAAAAGACATACCTTGTAATCATTTATGTCCTTGAGTAGCATGAGACTTACATGATGTTGTCCACCCAATTTTTAACCCACAACAAAGATGAACAAAATTTCTAATTTGGTCTTAAAAGTGATTAGCTTCAATTAGCAGTTATCATAGACATTTATCTAACTTTTCCTAAATATCTTTCTTTGAATTCTATAATCTTTGACCCACTTTTGAATTGAGGCACCATATAATCTCTACTTTAATGTCACACTAAGATCATTCTCAGAGAAAAACCACTGGTCTGGAAGCTAGTTTTGCTATCCTCATTCATTCCCTACTTTCCCACATTATATCTACCCTTCTTTGCTCCTTCCTATACAGAAAACCCTTTTGTCTCTAACTATTGGTGTGACTGCAGACCTACACTTGGTGCTTTCCCCTTATTGCAATATTGCTTTTACTCAGTCCTACCTAATTCAGCAAATCATTTTTTTGAACAATGTTTACACACTATCCAAGAACTATGGCAACTATGTGAGTGATGGTGCTTTTCTCACCTTTCACTCAGACCTGAATTGCATGTATATGTGAATGCTCTACATCAAGGAGACTGAAGTATGGGCTTAACAGGCAACCCCTTCTGGGAGTTGTCCTTTCCAGCACTATTTTCATCTTCCTTTATTTAAATTGGTAACTCCCAATCTGATATTTTTGGCATTATAAACAAAATGAGCTTACTGATTTATTAGTTCATTTGTTTATTGCATTGCTCTGGATATCACACAGGTGTTTAAGCAGTGTGGCCAGTGTGCTAACACTGATATTCATCACAGACAATGTCAATAAATATTTCTTCCACAATTTTTATGTCATTATCAACACTCTATAATGACTTTGGAATTGAGGAGAAGTGTTTGGAAATTTTGGAATTTACTGTCATCACAATGGTGTTTTTGAAGTGTTTGAGACTCTTTGCCAACTTTTAACAAATTTAGCAGAATTAAGTGCTTTACTCACTTTGCTGTCCCTGGGACAAGATATCCAACAACCACAACCTAAATGAGGAGAAGTTTATATTGGCTCACAGTTTCAGTTCATATTCTGCTGGTTCCAAGGTGGAAATTGCCTAAGTGCCAAGGTGGAGAAATAGGTACTCAAACCATTGCAGCCAGAAAGAAGGGAAAGGTGGGAGGAGCAGCAAACAAGAAAACACTTTTCTAGGTCATGATCCTAGTGACCCTACCTAGTGATCTCCAACAGGACCCTACCTCCTAACACATTCACACACTAAACTCATCAATGAGTGACTCCACTGATGCGCCCACATAAACCAATTAACTTTTAAACTAATGAAATAATTAAGGGACATTTTATAAACCATAATAAACAGTGCACTGCTGGGTGAGGGGGAAGGGCACACCACACAACTCATTCAGTTTCACCCACACAGAAACTTCATAAATAATAAGTTAGGAGTCTCACTGAACTGGATGGTAAAAAGTGGGGCTGCAGGCATTGAGCTGGAAAAGGTAGGGCTCTGGGCATAGAAAAGTCACCTCACTGATATAGGCAGGATGCTTTGGTCCTGGCAGAAGTCCCAGTCCCACCCTGAGGGCCAGAAAGGATCAAATGTGTATCAGTGACAGCTAAAATATAGAAACAAAAGATTTTTCAACCAATGCAGGAAGGCTCAGATTTTGCTAAATCAACCAGAACTTACACCTCAACTACAATTTCCACTCTTATCTTGGGTCATTTGGCCCTGAACAATCACTTTTTTGATGACTGAGGGTCTCCCAGGTCCTTGTAACCAGTTAGCAGAGCTCACAGAGCGAATGAGTGTCAGCATAGGAGTCTCTCAGCAATGCACTGGGAGCTTCTGATTTCTGGCGGCTGCACTGTCAAGCCACTTTGCCTGACAAGCAAGGACCCCCTTCCTGGCCAGCATGTCTGACTGGACAGATTATACAACCCAAAATTTTCTTCACTGATGCAAGGCTGCTCTATTTTCCTCCCACTGAGCCAGACAGGCAAGAAAAGCAATACACTACCTCAAGTGGAATACAAATGACAGACTAAAGAAAACCCTTCCCAGTCCCATCTTCCTACCTGATGCAACCTGTTGGATCATTGCATAGATGGAGGATTTGTTTTTAGCTTTGCAGAGCTGCCTGTGTCTTCTTAAGGTTCTCAGTGGGCTCTTTCTATCTGTTATCCCTATGGGACCACAACTGTGCCACTGTACTTTCAGACTCAACATAACTTGGAGACAATCACCAAAACCTAAAGAAGAATTTGGGTCTAGGCAAGGGCAGAACACAATAGAATAGAAAGGAAGGTTTAATGTCAGAGGGCAGAAAATTGAGGCATTTAGCTTCATGACAGACTTTCTTATACATTAAGTCTTTATCTAGTCTTTTTTTTTTTGGTACTGGGGATTGAACTCAGGATGTTGTGCTTGCGAGGCAGATGCAGCCACCACTGAGCCCCCAGCCCCTATCTGGTCATTTTTAGTAAAGAAAATAAAAACATGCAAAAAGAGAATACAATTATTTAATAAATAAGAAACTGGTATAATATGGTAGTAGTATTAAGCAAAAGTAATAAGATGAAAGAAAAAATTTCAGATGCCTGAGACTGGCAACTTACTTTATCCAAGGTCACAAAGAAATCCAGAATTTTGAAAAGCAATCATAACAGGAGGGCCAGAATGATAACTGCAATTTAGCTCTACTGACAATCACTTCCCTGCAGTGAGACAGAAATAGCTAAGGACTCAACACAGTAAATTCTCCATAATATGCTCTACCCTCCTCATATATTGAAAGCTTCTCTGTTTTAATATGTTAATTTCACCACAGTAAAATTTTCACATGGAGCCATGGGATGGTTAAAATTATTGTCCAACTTACTGGCTTGAGAGAGGCCTAGGATACTAGTAAAACACATGCCTGTGTGCATCTGAGTGGGAAAAGGAGGCATGACCTAAGAGATTACAATTGCCCCTTGTTCCTATCTTCTCAGGCTCTTTCCCTGATGAATAGTCTTCTTTGGAAGGCTGAAGAGTTGTCGTTGGAAGCTGAAAGCAGCTTGAGACCAACATCCAAAGACAAAAGCAAATACCAGAGCTCCTCTATAGGAAAAAAAAAGGGGAGACTTCTTTTTCCCCTTTTTACTCCACCTAAACAAGCTTATTGGTTGGTGCCAAACACATACAGGGTTGGTCTTCCCTCCATAGTTTGTGGTCTAGAAGTTAATCATACAAACACAAACCTAGAGCTTTCCTTGTGGTGTAGGTGGTTCCTATGCATCAAAAGGACATACCATAATTAATGATAACAAAAACCTAAAGAGAGAGAAGGTGAGCCGGAAGGAAGCTCCTCGCCTCCATCCCAGGCTCCTAGGGCAGAGAAGCACAGCTGGTCCCAGCACCTGGAAGGAAGCTCCCCTGCTGCCATCCCAAGCTCCTAGGGCAGAGAAGGTGAGCTGTGGGTGCCAGAAGCACCCCCCCCCCCATGAGAAGACACATAAACAAGCCTCAAAACCAGACTTCCAGATCACCTACGGCAACCCCAAAGGGAAACGAGATGGAACAATCTGATACTCAACCACCTGGACTCTCTGAACTGGCAACAAAAAAACCTAAAGAAGTTTTTCTCTCTTTAAGCATGCCCTTCACAGATATTCATATGCACTAACTGTAGTCTGATTTCATCAAATTTTTGCAGGTGAAAAAGCTAACATTTTCCAGTAAAAGCCAGATGGCAATTAGAGTCACATCTTCAGAAAGAAAAAAACAACAAATAACCTATACATCTGCTTTCCAACACTCTGTAACTTATTGAATGGCCAAGAGTCCTTAATGTTGTACATGGATTTAAAGCATGGAACAATTTTTGTCATGATAAAAAGATGCATTTCTAAAGACTCATTTCTAAATGGCAAAATTACAGAAAACAATGAATAATATGTGATTGGTCCACTTTTTTCTGTGCATTGGAGGCTCCCTCACCATTGCAGTTGAATATAGTCCCCAGGTGCTCTGTGCCTAATGATTTACATGTTCTGTTCATCTTTTAAAAACTGTTTCTTTGCACCTACACCTCAATTGATGCATATAGTCATTTCTATATTAAATACTAAGCATCTTAGAAATTCCTCTTTATTTAAAAAATGTAACTGCCCTACATTTGAGTCTTCTTGAGGCTGAATCAGATCACTTCATTTATTTGGAACAGGGGATCAAACTCAGGGCCTTGTGCTTGGCATCCCCAGCCCACATCACTTAATTTAAATTATCAATTTGAAGGTGTGTTACAGGACACATAATAACATTTTATATATGTGGGACAGACTTTGTGTGGCTATTCTTAATGGCTTGCCAAAGCACAGAAACTTCGAGAGAACACACATAGAATACTATATTTATGGGCCATATTCTAGGGATTATGACCCAAGAGCTTTTAATACTCTTGAAATCTCTGAAGAAAAAAAGGAATGAGAAAATTAAAGAAAGAAAAAAACCAAAAGAACAGAGGATGGTAGGGAAGAAGTATGAGAAGGAGAGAGGAAAGATGGATGGAAGGGAAGGGAAAAATATGGAGGCCAAAGTACACTTTTGAATAACAACCCTGGCCACAAGACTCAGAAGCAGGAGTTTGATGGGTAAGGACCATTTCACATCATTCTCCTAATCCTTGTTCCCTGAGGTTGAGTATGAGGTACTGTGACTGTAATACAGAGGACTCTTTAAAAAATCTCCATTATTTCCAAAATTGGTTTGTTTGTTTGTTTTTTGGTACCGGGGATCGAACTCAGGTCCTTGAGCTTGCAAGGCAAGCGACTGAACCACTGAGCTAAATCCCCGGCCCAAAACAAGAAACAATCTAATGAGTATCATGTTCTACAGAGGACTTTATAACAAGTTAAAGGAATGAGTCTACAGAAGCTACTTGAGTTTGAAACAGAAAATATCTTGATCAATCCAAAGGCAGTTGGGGCCGGGGACTTAGCTCAGTGGTTCCGCTGCCTGCCTTGCAAGCGCAAGGTCCCAAGTTCAATCTCTGGTACCAAACCCCCCCCCCAAAAAACAAAAACTTGTGTAAAAATCCAAAGACAATTGAAAATAAAATATTGAAAATGCATAGCATATACCTGATCAAGCAGATTTCGTTACTGAGCCTTGGATCTTTTAAGCCTGCTCAATACACATACTTCAATCTTTATTTGGGGAAATTTATGTAACAGAGCTGAATTCATAAGAAAATACTAAACATCTTATAAACTTTATTTAATGCAGTGCACTATAAGTCACTGGCTGCTCATCTTTGGTGTCCTGTTGCTGATGGAGCAGTGACTCATTACTGCTATCCACCACCATGATTATGTACCACTAGTGTGAAAAATGAATAAATTTAAAAACTCAAAGTAAAATTTACACTAAATAACTCTTCTTGTTTTCTTCAATACTGGAGATTTAGGGTCTTGCACAGTTTAGACAAGTTAGTTTAGTGTGGAGGTACATCCCCAATTTTTATTTCATATTGAAACAGGGTCTTGGTCAATTGTCCAGGCTGGGCTTGTTGTTACAATATGCATGTCTCAGTCTCCCAAGTGACTGGAATTAAAGGTGTGTACCACCATCCCTCAGTGATGTTTCCGATACCCAAGCACTAAAATCTTGGTTAATTGTGCTGATTGAAGAACCTCAAACTTAAACTGGCATGGTGTACATGCCTCTCAACTCAACAAAGTGGAGGAAACAAGGCCAGCCTGAACTACATAGCAAGACCTTGTCTCAATAAACCAAAAACAATAATAATAATAAAAGAACAGATAGTGAACTAGGATTTTGGATGAAAAATAAACTTCCTCAGGCAATTGAGAATGCAGCCCCTTCCATAACTATGGGAGTTGCAGCCACCCTTTATGAAGCTGCAGTTTTTAGGAACTTAAAATGCACAATAACCAGGGCCAGGGATTTAGCTCAGTGGTTTCGCTGCCTGCCTCACAAGTGCAAGGACCTGAGTTCGATCCCCTGTACCAAAAAAATAAAATAAATGCACAATAACCAGTTTTTCTCTAAAATCCATTTCCTTTAAACCTTTCATGCACAGAAACTGGATTAGAGGCTGAGGTTCAATTGGTTGTTATAAATCCACAGAGCCATCTGTGGTAGGTGGCCACAAAACAATTCAGCAATTCCTGTGCTCTGTTTATCTATAAGTAGCTCTGGATTGAGGGGCCATGTGGCCATGCACTTGGGAACCCTACTGGAAACACAGGGGCTACGGTTCTTATTTCCAATAAAACTCTCCTAACTTCCTCCTTTTGGTTTGTGAATTCATTCTTCGATCTTTCGAGACCATGAGCTCAGTTCATATAGTTTACAGTAACATCATTGTGAGGAGAGTTCTCACCTAAATAATTAAGGTGATAATTTTATTTTATTTTTTGCATTGTTATGTATGCAATCCAGGAGAAGTTCACTGGGTGCTTCTCCAGCGGCAAGTTTAGCAAATACTTCACCACTGAGGCACTTAACCAGCAATGTTAAAATTTTCTTTGGATGCCTATGGGCCTTACAAAAACCTATTATGAGTCTGGCAATATGGACACATACTGTAAATTTATGAATTCACTGTAATATAAGAAGGCTGAGGGACCGGGGATTTAGCTCAGTGGTTTCACCTTCTGCCTTGCAAGTGCAAGGAGCGCAAGGACCCGAGTTCGAATTCCTGGTACAAAAAAAATAAAAAAGGCTGAGGTTTGAGAAAACAAGATCTCAGACATTTATGAACTTCAGATCCACCGGGTCAGCTGCTGGGAAGAATGAGACGAGGGATCGAGCTCACCACGCAGCTCCAATCCTGAAGCAGTCCTTAGCAAGAACACTGAAAGCCCCCACTCTCCTTAGACTGGTAGAGATGGAGCTGCAGCTGTAGCTGCCCAAGTCTGTATTCTGGGCTGGCAGTGTCGCTGTGGGCACCGGATGCTGGGGACCCGAAACTGGCCCTGCCCCAGCAAAAGGAATAAAATAATAGGATTATGCACCACCAAAGAACAGGGAACTCAGAGTCTGGAGCTAAGCAGGCAGGCTGTATTCTGCCATAGCTGGTTCTAGGCACTTACACCCAGACCTCACCCCGATACCATCCCATCCCCAGCTCCTGTTCCATAACATCACCATTGCGTGGCTTGAGGGTCTCCCAAGGTCTTTCGCAGGCAGCCAGCAGCCAGTTGTGGAAGCCACAGAAGAAGGCAGCCTAGCCAGCTGAGGAACTCTCAGCGAGGTGCTCACGACTTGCACTGTGGCGCCATGACACAGGAAAAGCCCTCCTTCCTGAGCCCACCTGATTGGATAGTTTATACAGTCCGCCCCTTCATGGCAGATTGGCCTGCCTGCCCGCTGAACAGAATGTGGCTGGAGAAGCAAACCTCTAGCTGCATGGGTGGAGCTCAAATGATATTTTGTAACCCGGGTAAGTCTGGATCAAGATCTCTCCCACAAAGTCAACATCATCTTGCCTGAGGGGTAGTTGCATTTAAGCAGTTTACTCATGGCTTTTCAGAGCTGCTCCTGTTTTCTTAATGGCTTCAGTGCACTGTTCCTGAAAATGGGATCTCAAGTGTGTTCAGAAAGTTCCAGGGTGAATGCCTTTATGGAAGATTCAATCCCCAGATGTCCGAAAACATCATGAGTCCGGGCTAGTCCAGGACACAAGGGAATAAAGAGCCTGCTGTTTGAGAGACCAATATTTGGGAATGAGGCAGTAGACTTTATTGCCAAGATTTTTGCAGTATCTCTCTCAATCTACTCTTCATCCAAGAAAATGAGTATATACTGCCAAAAATAATTCAATTATTGTGCGTATGAAAAAGTTAGAATTAAATGATAACAATATTCTGCAAAAGAGTAGCGATGAAAGAAAAGCAAACATTGCAACTCCATCAAACAAGCTAGGGTCATTAAAAACAACAACAACCCTAACTTCGGAAGGTAAACATTGACAATCATGGGGGCCTGAATGATTCCATGAAATGGAGGCCCACACCTGATTCTCTGGATCACCTCCTGGTGAGGAGGTAGGGACATGTAAGGACTTCAGACTGTAAGCCCCCCATGCCCTAGAGTTGCACCTTCACATTTTGAAATTCTCAGTATTTCAACACTGATATTCTTAGAAGGAAAATATTAGAAGCATTGATGTGGTACTATTGTTTACAACTTGTTTGACTTGAGAGATGTATAGTAAAGCATGCTTCTGGGAGTATCTGGTTGACTCATGTGAATGTGAGCCGAGGGACCACATGTGTATGACCCCTTCCCCCTTCCTTTCAGGCCCTTTCCATACCCTCTGGTGCCTGGCCTTTCAAATTATTACATGTTTTTCAGTTCAATTTGCCAAGATGTTTCTGCATTGGAAACAGTCAAACCCAGACTACAATCTCTGAAATGATGAGACAAAATAAAGCTTTTCTTCTTAAATTCTATATGTCAGATATTTTGTTTTTTTAACAAAAAATAAAAATAAAGTGAAACTTCCAAAAGCATCAATTCTTTCTTCATAAAATCACATAAGTTTCTATTTATCTGTACATATTTCAGTCTGACTCTTTTTTTTTTTTTTTTTTTTTTTTGGTATCGGGAATTGAACTCATGACCTTGTGCTTTCCAGGCAGGCAGCAGAACCACTGAGCTAAATCCCTGGCCCTCAGTCTGACTCTTTGCATGTCAAAACCAATCTCCCTCTATAATCCATTCTCTTCCATGCAGGCAGAACTAACTAAATACAAACTGGAATCTGGCCAAGAAGTCATACATAAATCAAACCCACTGCTAGACACTTGGAATCCTGTTGTGAAATATTTTGCAAGCTGATAGAGCTTTTCTTTATTACTACCAATTACACTTGTAGGAATTAACTCAGAAGAACCCGTGAAGAATATCCACAATAATGTGAAGATGTGTTTGAAAATGTTTTCTAGGAAAATACTCTAATATCCCTGACTTTGTTGATGCAATGTAACATCATGGCACTTCCGTCTGCATATACCCCAAAATTCACATGCTGGCTCTTCTATCTGAAAATTGATTCTCCATGTCATTACTTTACCTGAATCATAAGTACACATGCTTCAGGCAGGTCCCATTTAAACATTCCCAATTCCAGACACTTTCACTCCTTGGCGTGGTATTTCAACATTAGTGAGCAACTACAGACCCTTGCTTACCTTACCACACTTCATACCAAGCTGTCATGCTTAATTTAAGAGAATTTCTCAATCTGAGCCATGAGAAGCTTAGGGCAAAGAAGAACTTTGCTCTTGGGCTGGGGATTTAGCTGAGTGGTTCTGGCACCTGCCTGGTAAATTCAAGGTCCTGAGTTCAATCCCTGGTACCAAAAAAAAAAAAAAATCATTGCTATAGGGGCCGGGGATTTAGTTCAGTTGTTCAACCACCTCCCTCGCAAGAGCAAGGACACCAGTTCCATCCCCGGTACCAAAAAAAAAAAAAAAAAAAAAAAAGAACTTTGCTCTTAATCATTGCTGTCTCTCAGCATGTATAGTATTTCCAAATGAAATGAGCATGAATCTCACAGTGGTGACAATATGAGTGTGGGACTGCATAACTCTGTAATCATAAAACTCCCCTAGCCCCAACTGTGAATGTGAGTAAATAGATAAAGATGCTTGTTAGTTCCAGGACACTAGATAAGATCTGTATCAGCCATAAGGTCCCAAAGTAAATTACTCAACTCTTTGTTCAAAACTGATGTTCCGGACACTGCTATCTATAGAACAATCTACAAACATCTGCTGACCATCAGTGCGTGTCAGCTGACCACTAACCTTTGTTCCTCTTCTGTAAATTTCACCTGTTAACTTCCCCTGCAATCCCCTATAAAAAGAGCCTTGGACTCTGGGCTAGTCGCCTCTCTAAGCTACTTTGCTTTGGGAGTGCCGTCTGGCCAGACTAAGGTCTGTTTTGCTTTCCAACTTGTCCGGTGTGTTCCTTCCTGGGTGTTCTTTGCTGTAGTCAGCAAAATTGCTAATCAGTACAATAATAAGATTGAATTATACACTCATTAGGGAGATGAAGTTAAAAGTTTTAAAAGGCCTGTCATGACTTTTTCTTTTTGTTGGATTCTCCCCCTTTGCATTTAATTTGTCATGCACAATGGATTCATTCTGCTGGGTTTCCTGGGGTTGTGATCCTCATTGTCTTTTCCTAGGGTATTGTCTAAAATTTTTTGGAGTGCCAGTTTGGTATTCATGAAGTTCCTAAGGTGCTCTTTGCCATGAAAGTATCTTATTTCTCCATCAATTTTGAAAGATAGTTTTGCAGGGTACATCAATCTGGGTTGGAGGCTGTTTTCCTTTAGGCCTTGAAATACATCACTCCAAGCTCTTCTTGCCTTGAGGGTTTGCATTGAGAAGTCTGCTGTGATTCTGATGGGCTTTCCTTTGTATGTGATTTGTTTCTTTTCTCTCACTGCTTGTAGAATTTTATTCTTCTGTTGGATTTCTGGAATCCTAACTATTATATGCCTATGTGAAGATTTTTTTTGGTTAAGGCTAGCTGGAGTCCTATATGCCTCACTTATCTGTATGTCAAGTTCTTTTCCCCTGCTTGGGAAGTTTTCTGCCATCACTTCTGTGAACAATTTTTTTATGTCATCTGCACTCTCTTCTCTTTCTTCATTGACTCCAATCAGTCTTATGTTATTCTTCTTTGCATTGTCTAGCAGCTGCTGGATTGATTTCTCATGTTCCCTTACAATTTTAAAGCAATTTTTCTTTTCCTCCTCACTAATTGCAATCTTTTCTTCTGTATCTGAAATTCTATCCTCACATTGGTTCATTCTGCTGTGCAGACTTTTGATAGAGTTTTTAATCTCTTGGAAATCTGTTTGTGTCTGTTTTAAGGATTCAATTTGTTTCCTATGTTGGGATTCTATCATGTTCCTCAGCTCCTCTATTTTTTTACCTGTGTCCTCTCTAGATTTATTAATCATGTCTTGCACCATGAGCAAAATCTTTGTTGTTATCTGAGTAATTATTTCTGATTTCATTTTTCCCAGATCCTCTTTTGTTGCCAGTTCAGAGAGTCCAGGTGGTCGAGTATCAGATTGTTCCATCTCATTTCCCTTTGGGGTTGCTGTAGGTGATCCAGATGTCTGTTTTTGAGGCTTGTTTATGTGTCTTCTCATTTCCATGGGAGGGGGTGCTTCTGGTGCCCACGTGGCTCAGCTTCTCTGCCCTAGGAGCTTGGGATGGTGGTGGGGGAGCTTCCTTTTGGGTGCTGGGACCGGCTCACCTTCTCTGCCCTAGGAGCCTGGGATGGAGGTGGGGAGCTTCCTTCTGGGTTCTGGTACTGGCTGAGCTTCTCTGCCCTAGGAGCCTGGGATGGAGGCAGGGAGCTTCCTTCCAGGTGCTGCAACCGGCTGATCTTCTCTGCCCTAGGAGCTTGGGATGGTGGTGGGGGAGCTTCCTTCTGGGGGCTGGGACTGGCTGAGCTTCTCTGCCCTAGGAGCCCGGGATGGCAGTGGGGGAGCTTCCTCCTGGGTGCTGGGACTGGCTGAGCTTCTCTGCCCTAGGAGCCTGGGATGGTGGCAGGGAAGCTTCCTTCCGGTTGCTGGGACCAGCTGAGCTTCTTTTCCCTAGGAGCCTGGGATGGAGGCAAGGAGCTTCCTTCCAGGGGCTGGGACTGGCTGAGCTTCTCTGTCCTAGGAGCCTGGGATGGAGGCAGGGAGCTTCCTTCTGAGTGCTGCGACTGGCTGATCTTCTCTGCCCTAGGAGCCTGGGATGGAGGCGGGGAGCTTCCTTCCAGGTGCTGGGACCGACTGGCTAAGCTTCTCTGCCCTAGGAACCTGGGATGGAGGTGGGGAGCTTCCTTCCACGTGCTGGGACCGGCTGAGCTTCTCTTGTAATGATTTGATATTGACGGAGAATCTATACAGAATTTTCAAAAGCAAGCTCTTTTTGGTTTCCTTGGGCTTCTATTTCTGTGAAAAGAGATGATTAACCTAAGACTGGAGGAAGATCTTTTCCATGTCGCAACAATGACATAACTTCCACCAAAGCAGGAGTTTGGATCTTAAAATCCCATTTAAAATTCCAAAAAGGATCTAATATCATCTCATTTCTCAATGCTCAATGAATAAACCTCACATAACCAACAGTAAGGAAAACTAAGGCTCGTTAAAAGGAAATGATCAGGCCCATGTGCCATCATGGGAAAGCACAGTCCTTGTCTCCCTTCCCTGCACCTTTGATTGGGAGAACTTTGTGATCTTTTTCTCTTGATGCCACAACATTTAATTGTGGGCATTAGCATGAATCTGGAGACAGCTTTGTGCATTTGGACTGTGATGATTTTACTGTGCCTCAGTTTTCACATCGTGAAATACTTAGGATATGAACATATCCAGGCAAGTATACAAGCCATGTAGTGTGTAGCATGTCTTTGCTCTGTCAAGTGAAACCATTTTTCCTTCCTGTATTGTCCATTCTGCTCACCTTTGATGCAGCACTCAAGAGTTCATTCTACAATACTTACTGTGTGAGGAACTTAGAAGGCTTTCACAGGTGACTGAGATGAACCAGATCCTTTCCTTCCTTTTTAATATTTCAATCCAACTAAAAGATATGATAGATAATGTGAAATAGGAAGAAAGGTGCAAAGGGGAGGGGGAAGTGGGAAGGGTAGGGGAAAAGAAAGAAGGGAATGGAATTAATATTAGAAAAAGAAAAAATGGAAACAAAGTCTTTGTAGATAAGGAGGGTGGAGGGGTTGAAGGGAGGGCAGGGGAATGGGGAAAAAATAAGAACCAAAATGGATTATGTAAAGGTCCAAATTTCCAATGATGAATGTCATTATATTGTATACCTTAAATGTACCAATAAAATTAATTTAAAAATATTTCAATCCAGGGCCAGGGATTTAGCTCAGTGGTTCTGCCCCCTGCCTCACAAGCACAAGGTCCCAAGTTTGATCCCCAGTACTTCCCCCCCCAAAAGTTCAATCCAAAGGCAGATGGAAATTTGGTAATGCTCCTCATAATAGCAGTCATAATAAAGGTGTGAGTAGGCAGTGGATATGATAAACTCAAAGGGCAAATGATTGCTTTGGGAAATAAATTGAGACAGAGAGAAAGGCCCTATTACAGAGGAAAGATTCAAGAGTCATGAGATATGAATCTGAGAAAGAACAAACATGGCCAGAAGAGAGAATTACAGACAAGTGCTTCAGTAAAATTGTTCTGAGACATGGTAAGTGTCATAGATTCCACTCAAGTCCTTATCTCTCCAAGTATACTCTATATGATACTACACTTCCTAAAATATTCTTCCAGAAAATGTTTTTATGTCTACTGAAGTCTTAATAAAGATGCCACAATAAAGAAAGCTGATATTGCATTTTATTCACTTTGCAGGAAGATGCACTTCACTGTATTTAAATTTTTGCAGAGCTTAGCTGTGCACGTGAGTGGAGCAGGCACAGGCTGAGTGCGCCCTGCTCAGTCTGTCTCACTCTGCCCACTTGAGACCAGAAGATCGAAACTGTAAGGACCCCCCATGAGCACGCCCACCAGCCTCCAGCTTAGCTGTGGCCAACCCCCCCCCCCGCCATGGCTGTAAAGCTACGTGGATCCACACTGCAGAGTCACAGGGGGGCATAAAGGCCATTGTCCTGAGCTGCAGAAGTGAACAACAGAGAGAGGGCCTCTTTCAGGCTCCCTGATGAAAACTGAAGGCCACTGGAAAAGTGAAGAGAATCTTTGCAATAAAGGCACACCAGACCACCATGCTTGGTAAGGTGGAGGGATCATCACCTCCCATCAGAACCTGGACTATCTTCAGGGGAAAAGCAGCTGGAACCTGCAGTAGAACCTGGCAGAGTTCAACCCTGCAGGAGGTCAGGGAACTCAACTTGGGACTTGCAGCCAGATATCTGCCTGAATCTCATGAGTCTGTGACTGGTTTACTGAGACTCATTGACTTGTAATGGCACACTGCTGCCCATGTTGTCTATTGTGACAGCAGAGACATACCCTGAAGGAGGCCCTTCATTTTTATCTTTTATTGGTTGTTTTCAAAATTACCACTATTTTTTTGCTCTTATTTTTAATTTTTTTATTTGCTACTCTTTTAAAATTATTTTTCTTTTTTCTTTCTTTTCTCTTTTCTTTCTCTCTCTCTCTGCCTCACTCCCTTGCTGTCCTACATTGTCCTTCATCTCCCTTTGTGTTCCTGTTCTACCTCTAATTCATATTTCTTCTTTGTCTTTCTTTTCTTCTCTTTCCTTCTCTTGCCTGTGCCCTCTGGACTCACTGAAAACCTTCCCCTATCCTTCTACTTACCTATTCCTCCCTCCCCACTGCCTTCTAACTCCCCATTGTGAAGGGTAAAGTTGCTATATTGAAGAGTTTATTTACTATAAACATATGTTGGGTTGGTCCTTGATTTTGATTTAATTCACACAGTTAAAGGTGATAGATTAATAACTATCACAAAATGTCATTTTCTAAGAGGTACTTGATGCTATTGTGTTGCTGATTGTATCACTTGGGCTAAGGTGTTGTGATTGATCTAATTAGCTGTCCTTCCTGGTATAATGAAAATGAGACAGCCTCAGAGACATTAGAGATTCAAAACCTAAAGACCAGCTATATCTGGAAGACACCTCTGAGAAGCAACCATTCCATAAGTGTTCTAAATACATCAACAAAGATACTTACAATAAACAACTTCAAAATGTCAACCCAGAAACTAAACCAAGGACAGCACCAAAGACAAAAATGAGAAGACATTTAAGCAAGGCACAAACTCAGATCTCCACCCCACAAAAGGCAAATTCTGGGGGAAATCAGGTGGAAAAGTCTGATAATCAACCACCTAGACACCCTGAACTGATAGCACAGGAAGTAACTAAACAGATGAATGAGGCTCTAGAAAAATTCAAAACAGAAATAATTTCCCAGATAACTACAGACATGGTGAGCAGAGTGAAAGACATGATTAGAGGCTCTAGAACAGAAACTGATAAAAAAATAGATGAGCTCAGAAACATGCTGGAAGCCATGAATGCCAAGCATAAGAAAGAAATGGAAACCATGATTGCCCAACATGAGAAAGAAATGGAATCCATAAAAAAGATTCAAACAGATATTCAGGAGATTAAAAACTCCATTGAAAGCATGCAGAGCAGATTAAGGGAATATGAAGATAGAATATCAGATATAGAAGACAGGATTGTGGTGAAGGACCATGAAAACAGAGATCTCTTCAAAATAGTAAGGGACCACAAGAAATCAGTCCAGCAGCTGCTAGATGATGCAAAGAAGAATAACATAAGACTGATAGGAGTCCACGAAAAAACAGGAGAAAGTACAATTGATTTAAAAAAATCCTGTTCACAGAAATAATAGTAGAAAACTTCCCAGACAGACGTGAAGAATTAGACATACAGATAAGTGAGGCATATAGAACTACAACTAGCTATGATAAAAAAATCTACAGCTAGGCATATAATAGTCAAGATCCCAGAAACCAAACAGGAGAACAAAATTCTACAGGCAGTTAGAGAAAAGAAACAAATCACCTACAAAGGAAAGCCCATCAGAATCATGGCAGAATTCTTTTTTTTTATATTAAATTCTTTTATTGGTACATTGTAGGTATACAACACAATTACATTTCTCATTGGGAATTGTACCTTTACATAATGCATCTTGGTTCTTATTTTTTCCCCATTCCTAGCCCTCCCTTCACCCCCTCCACCCTTCCCTATTTACAGAGACTTTATTTCCATTTTTTCCATTTCTCAGCATTTTTCCTTTCCCTTCTTTCCTTTCTCCTGCCCCTCCCACTACCCCTACCCCTTTGCACCTTTTCTTCCTATTTTGCATTATCGATTATTCATTCTAATAATTGGTACATTTTAGGTATACAATATGATGACATTCATCATTGGAAATTTGCACCTTTACATAGTCTCTCTTGGTTCTTGTTTTTCACCCTTGCCCAGCCCTCCCTTCAACCCCTCCAGTCCTCCCTATTTACAAAGACTTTGTTCCTATTTTTCCATTTTCTCACACCAATCCCATTCCCTTCTATCCTTTCCCCTAGCCCTCCCACTTCCTTCCCCTTTGCCCCTTTTCTTCCTATTTCACATGACCTATTATACATTTAGTTCTTATTTACACTTTCAGTTTCTCACACCAGAGAAACTATTCAGTATTTACACATGTGTGTCCCATTTATTTCACTTAAGAGTATTGCCTCAATGTGCATCCACTTAGCTATAAATGTCTCTAATTTCTCATTTTTTTATGGCTGATAGTACTCCATTTTATAAAAAAACCACATTTTCTTTATCCAGTCTCCAGTTGATGGGCATTTGGGCTGTTTCCAAGTTTTAGCTATCACAAACTGTGCTGCTATGAACATGGGTGCACATATATCACTGTGGTATGATTCTTTTAATTCTTTGGGGAAGATCCCCAGCAGTGGAATAGTGGGGTCAAATGAGACTTCCAGTCCTAGTTCTTGGAGGTATCTCCATACTGATTTCCACAGTGCTTGCACCAGTCTACACTCCCACCAGCAGTGGAGCAGGGTTCCTCTTTCCCCACAGCCCCGCCAGCATTTGTTATTGGTTGATTTCATGACAGCAGCCATTCTTTCTGGAGTGAAGTGGAATCTCAGCATTGTTTTCATTTGCATCTCTCAAATGACCAGTGATGTTGAACATTTTTTCATGTATTTATTTGGTATTTCTACTTCTTTGTCTGAGAAATGTCTGTTCATTTCAGATGCCCATTTTCAGATTAGGTCTTTAAATTTGGGAGGTCTCATCTTTTTAAGTTCTTTATAGATTGGAGATAGTAGACCTTTGTCTGAGGAAGAGCAGGTGAAGATTTTTTCCCACATTGTGGGTTGTCTCTTCACACTGCTGGTGGTTTCTCTTGCTGTGCAGAAGCCTTTTAATAAGAAGAGATCCCACTTGTTGATTGTTTGTGCTAGTTCATGGGCAACTGAGGTTTTGTTCATAAAATCTTTTCCTACACCGATGTCTTCAAGGGTTCTACCTAACCTCTGTTCCAACTGGTTCAGAGTTTCTATTTTAATATTTAGATCTTTAATCCATTTTGATTTTAGTTTAGAGCATAGTGAGAGATATAGGTCTAGTTTTAATCTTTGGCAAGTTGAAGCCCAATTTTTCCAGCACCATTTATTAAAGAGGCTATCTTTCCTCCAGTGAGGGTGTTTGGCTCCTCTGTCAAAGATGAGATGGCTGAGTGTGTCTGGCATTGTTTCTGCATCTTCTAATCTCTTTCACTGGTCCTCTGGTCTGTTTCTTTGCCAGTACTGTGGTGTTTTTATCACAGTAGCTTTGTAGTATAGTTGCAGGTTGGGGATTGTGATACCCCCTGCCATGTCTCTGTTACCTAGAATTGCTTTTGCTATTCTGGGTCTCTTCTTGTTCCAAATGAATTTTTGGATTGTTTTCTCCAGATCTGTGAAGTATGCTGCTGGAATTTCAATTGGGATTGATTGAATCTATATAGCAGTTTTGCAAATATGGCCATCTTCACTATATTGATTCTTCCTATCCAGGAGCAAGGGATGTCTTTCTATTTTCTGATATCCTCTTTGATCTCTCTGTTCAGAGTGCTAAAATTTCCAGAGAAGAGGTCTTTGATTTCTTTTGTTAGGTTGATTCCTAGATATTTCAGTTTTTTGGATGCTATTGTGAAAAGAATTGTTTGCCCTATTTCTGTCTCAGCGAGTCTGTTGTTCATGCAGAGGAAAGCTATTGATTTTTGTGTGTTGACCTTGTATCCAGCTACTTTACTGAATATGGTTATTAAGTCTACAAGATTTTTGGTGGAGTTCGTGGGGTCTTCTATATAGAGTATCATGTCATCTGCAAATAATGACAGTTTGAATTCTTCATTTCCTATCTTTATTCCTTTTATTTCTTTCTCTTGTCTAATTGCTGTGGTTAATGTTTCCAAAACTATTTTCAACAGGAGTGGTGATAGTGGACTTCCTTGTCTTGTTCTTGATTTTAGCATGAAGGATTTTAGTTTTTGACCATTTAGTATGATATTGGCTGTTAGTTTTTCATAGATGGCTTTTATCAGATTGAGGTAGAGACCGTCTATTCCAATTTTCTTTTTGGTTTTTATCATAAACGCATGTTGGATTTTTGTCAAAGCCTTTTTCTGCATCTATGGAGATGATCATATGGTTTTTGTCCTTGGCTCTATTGATACAGTATACTACATTCATTTATTTGTGTGTTGAACCATCCCTGCATCCCTGGGCTGAATCCCACTTGTTCAGGGTGTATAATCTTCTTGATGATCTTCTGCATTCTTTTTGCCATTAAGGATTAAGGATTTTTGCATCTATGTTCATTAGTGAGATTAGCCTATAGTGCTCTTTTTTGGCTGGGTCTTTCTCTGCTTTGGGGATCAAGGTGATGCTTGCTTCCAGGAATGAATATGGGAGTATCACTTCCCTTTCCATTTCATTGAAGAGTTTAAACAGTAGTGGCAGCAGTTCCTCTCTAAATGTCTTGTAGAATTCAACAGTGAAGCCATCAGGACCTGGGCTTTTCTTAGTTGGTAAGTTTTAAATTGTGTTTTCAATTTCATTGGTTGATATTGGGTTGTTTAGAATTTTTAGGTCTTCTTCATTCAACTTTGGTAATTCATATGTATCTCAGAATCTGTCCATTTCATCTTACTGGCATATAGCTTCTCGAAGTAGGTATTGATGGTCCTCTGGATTTCTGCTGGGTCTGTTGTAATTTCATCCTTTTCATTCCTAATTGCATGGATTTGGGCCTTTTCTTTCCTTTTTCTGACAAGATTGGCTAAAGGTTTGTCAATTTTGTTGATTCTTTCAAAGAACCAACTCTTGGCTTCATTGATTTTTTTGTATCATTCTCTTAGTCTCCACTGCATTGATTTCTCCTCTGACCTTTATAATTTTCTCCCTTGTATGAGCTTTGAGTTTGTCTTGCTCTTCTTTTTCTAGAAGCTTGATGTTCAGCATCAGGTTGTTTAGTTGGGCTTCGTCTGTTTTCCTAATATGCATATTCACTGCTATGAATTTCCCTCGTAAGACTGCTTTCATTGTGTCCCATAGATTCCGATATGTTGTATTGTCATTGTCATTTAGTTGAAGGAACTGTCTGATTTCTTCTTTAATTTCCCCTATGACCTATTGGTTATTCAGAAGTGTGTTGTTCAATTTCCACGTGTTTATGAAATTTTTTGAGTTTCTTTTGCTATGGATCTCCAATTTCATCACACTATGGTCTGATAATATACAGGGGATAACTTCAATTCCTTTGCACTTACTTAAACATGTTCTATGTGTGAGTATGTGGTCTATTTTGCAGAATGACCCATGTGCAGCTGAGAAGAATGTGTATTCTGATTTTTTGGGGTGGAAGACTCTGTAAACATCTAACAACAGCTTTCTTACACACAAATAGCAGACTCACTGAGAGAGAAATTCGGGAAACAATTCCTTTTACAATAGCGTCCAAAAAAATGAAATATCTAGGAAGCAATCTAACAAAGGAAGCAAAAGACCTCTACAGTGAAAACTACAGCACCCTGAAAAAGGAGATTGAGGAGGATATAAGAAAATGGAAAGATATCCCTTGTTCCTGGGTAGAAAGAACCAATATAGTGAAAATGGCCATACTTCCAAAATTACTATATAGATTTAATACAATGCCAATTGAAATTTCAACAATATACTTCACAGAACTAGAGAAAACAATCCAAAAATTCATTTGGAAACAGAAGAGACCTAGAAGAGCAAAAGCAATTCTAGGCAACAGAGACATGGCAGGGGGTATCACAATCCCTGACTTGAAACTATACTACAAAGCTACTGTGATAAAAACAACATGGTACTGGCAAAGAAACAGATCCAAGGATCAGTGGAATAGATTAGAAGATGCAGAAACAACTCCAAACATACTCAGCCACCTCATCTTTGACAAAGGAGCCAACCACTCTCATTGGAGGAAAGATAGCCTATTTAATAAATGATGTTGAAAAAGCTGGATTTCAATCTGCCAGTGATTAAAACTAGACCCATACCTACCACCATGCACTTACCTATCACTAAGATCAAAGTGGATTAAAGATCTAAATATTAAGACAGAAACACTAAACTTGCTGGAAGATAAGTTAGGTAGAACTCTTGAAGACATTGGCATAGGAAGAGACTTTATGAACAAAGCTTCAGTAGCATGGAAACTAGTATAAAGAATCAACAACTGGGATCTCATCTTATTAAAAAGCTTCTGCACTGCAAAAGAAACCACCAACAGAGCTAAGAGACAACCTACAATGTGGGAAAAAATTTTAGCAGCTGTATCTCAGACAAAGGACTTCTATCTAGAATATATAAAGAATTGAAAAAAATCAGAGACCCTGAAATTCAGAGAGCCAATTAAAAAATGAGCATGTGAAATGAACAGACATTTCTCAGACAAAAAAATAAAAACAGCACATAAATATATGAAAAATGTTCAACATCACTCATCATTCAAGAGATGCAGATGAAAACAACACTGAGATTCCACCTCACCCCAGAAAGAATGGCTGCTATCAAGAAGTCAACAAATAACAAATGCTCACGGGGGTGTGGAGAGAAAGGAACCCCTCTCCATTGCTGGTGGGAGTGTAGGCTGGTGCAACCACTGTGGAAGTCAGTATGGAGATACCTCAAAGAATTAGACTAGCGGTCCCATTTGACCCAGCTATTCTCCTGCTGGTTATCTTCCCCAAAGAATTAAAAGAATCACACCACAGTGATATATGTGCACCCATGTTTACAGCGGCACAGTTTGTAATAGCTAAAGCTTGGAAACAGCCCAAGTGCCCATCAACTGGAAACTGGATAAAGAAAATGTGTTTTTTAAAATAAAATGGAGTACTACTCAGCCATAAAGAATGAGAAACTAGACATTTATAGCTAAATGGATACATATTGAGGCCATACTCTTAAGTAAAATAAATAGGACACGCATGTGTAAATACCAAATAGTTTCTGTAGTGTGAGAAACTGAAAGTGTAAATAAGGATTAAAATGATTAAAACAAATAATTGATAATTTTATATATTAAAAGGTCCAAAGTTGTAGGAGTGGTGAGAGGGGAAGGGGAAAGGAAAGAAGAGAAAGGAAAAATTATGACAAAAGAAAAAAAATGGAAATGAAATCTATGTAGGTAGGGAAGGGTGGACGGGGTGAAGAGCACACAGGTAATGGGGAAAAAAATAAGAATCAAGATCCATCATGTACAGGTACAAGCACCCAATGATAAATGTAAACGTATTGTATACCTAAAATGTACCAATAAAAGAATTAAAAAAAATAAAGTTTTGCAGTCACTTGCTAAATAAGACCTTTTTTTTTTTGTAATGGGGATTGAACTCGGGTCCTTGAGCTTGCAAGGCAGGCAGTGGAACCACTGAGCTAAATCCCCAGCCCAATAAGACCTTTTGATAATGAGTAAAACAATGCTACTCAGTTGTCTTAGTTACCTCCTCATTGCTGAGACAAAGTACTCAACACCCACAAGTTCAATGAGAAAAAGTTTATTTTAGCTCATTTTTTGCAGAGGGTTTAATCCATAGTCAGCCGACAAGGCAAGGTGGCAGAGCAGAGGGGCATGGCAAAGGAGAAATAGTCCATCCAGGACAGGCAGAAAGCAGCAAAGAAGCAGCATGGTGCCTCCCTTTCCCTTTTATTTCATTGATGCTACAAGCGTATTTATTGGTTGGTGCCTCCGACTGCCAGTGTGGACTTTCCTATCAACCACACCCAGAACTATGGAAAAGCAATCCATTGACAAATTTAATTATTGCACACTTTTTTTTCCATTGACTTTACTGGTACTTTTTTCAGTACAGTTACATTCATCATTTGGAACTTGCACCTTTATATGATGTATCTTGGTTCTTATTTTTTCCCCATTCCCCTGCCCTCCCTTCATCTCCCCCACCCTTCCCTATTTACAAAGACTTTGTTTCCATTTTTTCTTTTTCTCTTATTTTTTCTTTTCCTTTCTTTTCTTTCCCCTACCCCTCCCACTTCCCCTACTCCTTTAGACCTTTTCTTCCTATTTCACAATATCAATGATACATTTTGATCCTTATTTACACTTTTAGTTTTTCACACCAGAGAAACTATTCGGTATTTACACATGACTCACACACACTTAATTCATAGTCATACACCCTAGATCCAGCCATCTCTGAAAGGCCCCACCTGTGATCGCATGAGGCTTTGGGGGGCATGTAGGTATAAGCCATAACATCAGTCTACCTTGGGTCCTTCATGCAAATGTTTTATTATTGATATGAGTTTTAGTTTCTTGTGTGTTTGATATAATGAGAAACATTTATTTTAAATAGATAAAAGTGATGAATATGAAATGATTGGATGCTATTTAGGTCACTAAGAATAAAGCAATAACTAAAGACTGGCACTGAGGTTTCTGTGTCCAAGTGCATAGTGTAGATATCCATATATTGTGAACTTATTCATGGCTCAAGTCACAGATTTCAAATCAGCCACATTTTGTGATAGTCAATATGCCTTCTAAAGTCATATTTTGGGAACTGAATTATTTAATCAAAGGCAGTTGAGATACAGGACCCATAATAGGGGATAGGCACATGAGTGCTTTTCTCTCCTGAGTAGAATGATATTATTAACATGAAAGTGGGGAAATTATGACTGGAGTGGGCTCATTATAAAAACAGTACTCATTTGTTCTTATTATTACATACACGATTACTTGCTATTCCACATTGTATTACAAAGCACAGAGGGTCTCATAAGATTTTTGTGCAATGCTCTTAGACCTTCCAGCCTCAAAATTTGTAGAGTACATTTTCATTCTTTAATTGCCTGCCCTATATGTGACATTCTGACATAGGAATGGATAACAGACCAGAGCAGTTGTATTCGTGGTTGGAATAAGAAAGCAATTATTCCCATTCAAGATGTCTAAAACAGCAACCATCTTGCAAGTGGGAACATGAGAGCAGGTTGAGGTTTAGTGCACAGACACCCTTGAGGGAGGGATGATATATTAAAGAATTAAATCTTTAGAGTAAGAAGTCCCCTGGAGAGACTGAAAATCCTGTCTAGAGACATGCATGCATTTCAGTCTATTCCCAGCTATGAGAACTTCAGATATTATTACATTTTTCTAAGCTTCAGCTGCTTCACCAGGAAAACCAGGGCCAATCAGAATACACCTCAAAAGGCCCTTATGATGATTCAAGAATCTAATGTGCAGACAAGGTCCTTTCTGTCAGAAGCTCTCACTGTCTGTGTGTATGATTATAGGTCACAGAATTGAGGCTTGGATCTTTGACACTGTTGCTAGAGGAATAATTCTGGTCTTCAGCACATGTATTTTATAACCAGCCATAAATAAGCAGAAGTGCCACAGGAATGAAATAAGTCCCATAAAATCTCAAGGGTCATTTTGATTTTGACAGAGGAAATCAAAGAGGACAGAACTACACAAAAGAGTGAAGTGCTAGGTAAAGGTGGAAAATGATCTGTCCAAGGTATATTATTTCTTTCTTTCTTTTTTTTTTTTGGTACCAGGGATCAAACTCAGGTCCTTCTGCTTGCGAGGCAGGCGGCAGAACCACTGAGCTAAATCCCCGGCCCCCAAGATACAGTATTTCAAGGAAATAAAATTTATTAATGGAGTGGGTTTGTTATCAGTCAGATAGAAGAGGAAAGTGAAGAGACATGGCCATGTTGAAACCCATGTCCGTTTTTGAATAGGAACTGGGGAGAGGGAAGAGAATAGCATTTGAAATGTATTGCACTGGGCTAGGTTTAAAACTTGCCATCACACTGTGCAGATTCTATGTATTTCCTTTGATGACCTCTTGAGCTGTCCCTTAAATATTTCTTTTGGTTCTGTCTGCAATTTTGGCTGGCCTTGAACTCACTATGTAGCCCAGGCTGGTGTCAAACTCATAGCAATCCTTCTGCCTCAGCCTCCCAAGTGCTGGGATTACAGTTGTGCACCATCACACCTGGCATGTATGCAAATTTTGCCTATGGTGCTGTAGCTGTACCTCCTAAAGAAACAGTACAGACTGATAACATCAAATATCACTTTATTAGCATGAAAATAGCCATTATTATGTCATTTATGTTTTAACATTTGCTTTGTAGGATCTCAAAATTAAAGGTGGTCAATTTTGTCTCTTCTTCATGAATACTTTGTGACTGTTTCATTCATGGCATCTATATTTGCATTATTTTTATTTTTCTAAAATCTAAATGCAAGCTCTTGCTTGAGTGTGTATGTTCCAAGAACTTCTGAGTTTGGATTATTCATTCTTATGTATTTAATATTCTGATACTTAGAATGTTTATAAAACAGAAAACTCATGTTTATTCTAAACAGAGAAAACTTTTACAAAATAAACAATTGCAACCTGAGTTTTACCTTCAATTCTGAAGTATAAATAATATCTGGGTTGCAACACAGAAAAGTTAAAAATTATAGAAAAGGTATAACTTTAGAAATCTGGTATTTTTTTCTGTTTTCTATACAGGAGTTGGATTTCAGGATTATGCCCTCTAAGCACACACTTTAAAAGTGAGGTACTTTGCTAACTTTCCCTGTGTTTTAGATGCAAACTATATTATTAAAGAAGGACCTTTTATCAACACCTAGTCATGGTTGGGGATTTAGCTCAGTGGTTCTATCCCTGGTACCAAAACAAAACAAAACAAAACAAAAACACCCAGTCGTTAAATGAGTTTATAAATGTCTATAGTTGATTAATAATTTAAGTATTGAGTGTCAAATTTTTTAAATAAAAAAACATTTAGAGTTACATATATAACTTTAATAAAATCCATTTAGGAAAACTCTTCATCAAGAAAAAACAATCACTTTTTTTTTGAGGTCAGAATTATATTTTATTTCACATTGATAGAAACCATGAAAAACATTTACATTGTCCCACATTACAGCACAACATTTCAATGGGTTATTTCTTCCTGTAAATAAGACCATACTGATTTGTATAACTGAAATAAGTCTACAGTTCTTCAAGGTAAAGGAGAATGACATAGTAAATGATGGTTTAAAAATTTTAAATCCACATAAACATATGGCTTCATTATAAACATCCTATGTAGTCCATTACCAGATTACTTCCACTATCAATTAGCACCGTAAAGATGTATTCTTAACATTGTTTTGGTAAGTTGAAATACAGCACAAAATTAACATAGTTCAGAAATATAAAGTATATATTTTTGCTACATTTAAAACTGTATAGTAACTCTTCCATATTTATAGGGTTCTGATTAACCTTTATTACCCCCAAATTTGTTTTCAAATAATTTTTTACTATTAATCTGGAAATTCTGACTATTTAAAATCAAATGATTTGTTTTTGTGTTTGCACAAAAAACTAATTTTTAAAAATAAATTGAAGTGAAAATTTCAAATAAGACCATTGGCAGATAAAAATAAAGCAATTTTGGGCTGGGGATTTAGCTCAGTGGTTTCGCTGCCTGCTGCGCAAGTGCAAGGACCTGAGTTCGATCCCTGGTGCCAAAAAAAAAAAAAAAAAGCAATTTTTTCTACTGGATTGTTTTCTACAGTAGTGGGTTTCAAACATATGTACAGAAAAGTAATGCAGCAAAGAGACTCAATAAAAATTAGCTTTAAAATCAGTCTTAAATATTTCTGTACATACCAGAATATGATCTAATTATTCATTCAACTGCTTACAGAAAAAAATAAGATTTTATTATCTTAATTCTAAATAAATAAGTCTAAATTTGAACTAAAGTATAATTATTTGAAATATATAATATAAGAAATTTAAGTAATGTTTGGTTTCTATTAAAGTTATATAGATTTCAAATACCACATGTCTGCAATTCAGAATGTCAAATTTAGAATGTATTGACAGTAGATGTATATGGCAGGGAGGCAATACATTTGATCTGTTATGAAGGATAATCATGAAAGAAAACATTTTTTTTGAGAAAAGAAAATATTAAAAAGAAATGCCATCAAGGAAAAGAAAAACTGATCCCCCAAATAAAGGGACCATTAAATGAAGAGAGCCATGTTACTCTTTACTGACAAAAGCATTATCCCTATTAGCAAGAATAATGTAATAACATCTAATTCTTATGTATTGCAATCATTACGTATAATGCACATATATAGAAAAATACAGACTTTGAAATGGTGACTAAACAATTTTGGAATAAATCCATAGACCAAGTCACAGCATTCATAAATCATTTATACCTGAACTGTTCATTTTACCTGAAGAAATTATCATTAGCATACTGGTAATTTTCAAATGATGTAATAAAAAAATCTTGTTGCAGTATTTTATTATTTTGCTGAATTATATTTGAGAAAAAGAACCTAGCTGCCTCACCTATTTTAATACTGGTATATTCTGGATCACATTATACAAATACATGTATACAAATTTAAAGATCATAAATTTCCCACAAGGAAACATTATTTATTATATATCATTGATGTGTATTTGCAAAACACTTTTTTATAGCAAAACATTTATTGGTACATTTTAGGCATACATAATGATAACACTCATCATTGGGAATTTGCACCTGTACATGGTACATCCCACCCTTTTTCCCCATTCACCCCCTCCATTTTGTACACTATATTGTACATGGTATTGTACACAGTATTGAACACTGTATTGAAATATAGCACAAATACATTGACTTTCACCTTGATGACACATTTATCCCATTTAAATGAGTAGTCAAATAAAAATAATGGCTGGGGATTTGGCTCAGTGGCACTGTGCCTGCCTTGCAAGTGCAAGGTCCTGAGTTCAATCCCTGGTACCAAAAAAACAAAAACAAAAACAAAAAAAAGCAAAACTGGTGAGGAATTTTTCATCTTCAAATTCCTTGATTTCCATAAATGACAGTATCATTTCGCAATTCACAAAATCTTTTCAGCATTTTACTCCAACTTGGTCACCTCACTTCAGAAAAGTAAATGATGTCCCCGTAGTCAGCATCCTTACTCTTAAGGAAATCGTGGAACTGGTGATGATTCGATCCCTAGGACCTCATGAAATTCACAGCTTTGATGATGATCTGCATAACATCTTTTTGTTGTTGTTCTGGTACTGGGGATCAAACTCAGGACCTTGTGCTTGCAAGGCAGGTGAGGCACCACTGAGCTAACTTCCCAGCTGAACTCACTATTTCAATTCATGGTGATTTCCCTGCCTCAGGCTCCTGAGTACTGGGATTATAGGCATGCACCACCACACCTACTTCCCATAACATCCTTTTTTTTTGGTACCAGGGATTGAACTCGGGACCTTGAACTTTCGAGGCAGGAGGTGGAACCACTGAGCTAAATCCTGGGCCCTGAATTTTCTTGATGTATGATGCAGCACTATTTTATTAAATGTGACTTGCCAGCAACAATTTTGTCATCTCTTATTAATTTATAAATCCTTCTTTTATTTATTTATTTTTTTGAGACAAGGTTTCACTCTGTAGCCCAGGCTAGCCTCGAACTTGCAGCGATGCTCCTGCCTCAGCCTCCTGAGGGCTGGGATTATAGGCATGTGCCACTACATCCAGTTTAACCCCTTGTCTTTTCCAATTATCAAAGGGTACCACTATGGCTACACCAGATATGTTGACAAAGTTTGAAGAAAATCACTGTTATTTTTACTGCTTCATTTTTACTCTTCAAACGAAGAGATTTAGCTGTTTTTTTTTTTTGGTACCAGGGATGGAACTCTGGTGCTTGTGCTTTAGAGGCAAGTGACAGAACCACTGAGCTAAATCACCAGCCCCAATTTAGCTGTATTTTAATGGCATCAAAGAAGCCATTTCTTCAGTGATACTGTATCCATAATCTATAATACTGCTAATTAAAAACAGCAAGTTGAACCATATCTGTCACATCAGAACTTTCATCTATTGCCAAAGAATAAAGTTTGAAATTAGCAGGTTCACTCTTAAATCTTTTTCAGTAGATTTTTCCCCATTTCCTCAATTGTCTGGCTATAGCCTGGTGAGACAAAAGGATTCAGAAAAATTAAGCAGGGTGCCTTATTTCTCTCAACAAAAAGCACTCATCCATTTTCCATTGAAGACTCTTCCTTCTTCCATTTTTCTTTTTTTGAGTTCTGTTTCTTTTGATGATGAAGCCATTCTGTGATTCGAGCATGCTGAGAGGCTGAAGCAGGAGGATCACAAGTTCAAGACCAGCCAGGGGAACTTAGCAAGACCTGCCATTGCCGGTGTGACCATGGGTGGGCTCCTCCAAATCCCATGTTTCCCTGGACCAAGACGCAGGACAGAGCTTCCGCAGCACACATTCAGGGGCTGGGCTGTGAGGGAACCAAAGTCTGCAAAACATTTTAACATTGCAAACAGAAGTTTTAAGAGTGGGAATGGGAAAAAGTTTATACTCTGCTACAATGCTGCTGGTGTACTTCTACATAAGGCCTCTTAGTGTCATCAATCAATTGGAGGTAGGAGTATATCAATGAATTGCTTGACATCCATCATTTCCTGTTGACACGAGCTATGCATCATGCCTTCATAGGTTTTGAAGGTTACATTGGCTGGATTTACCAACGATTTTAGTTTTTCAACAGTAAGGGAACCAAACATTAGGGGAACTAAAGGGTCGCAATCTTCATGGCACTGGAGAATAGAAATATCTTTGTTAACACCACTGATAGGACCCTGTGGAAATGAAGCCCAAAGTGGAAGCCAGCAACTAAGCGCAGTGACACCTGCCAGTTTCTGCTGTGTGGTTATAACAGTGTATAAAGATAAAGCTCCTCTCTGAGAAAATCCTCCCCAAATAATTCTGTTGGAAGGAATGCTTTTTTTTTTTTTGGTACCGCGGGTTGAACTTGGATTCTTGTGCTTGTGAGGCAGGCGGTGGAACCACTGAGCTAAATCCCCGGCCCAGCTTTTGCATTTTCTGCTGCCCATTTAATTCCAAGTTCACCCTCCTGAGAATCTGGTGAAAGCCCAATGATATCAAACCAAGAAGGCATAGCCATGTTCATATTTAATGTTACAGGCATACCTGTGTGGGCAGATATATTTGATATGTGAACTTCTGATACCTGCAAAGGCTTCTGTCCATCCATGCCCAGTATCTCCCAATCCATGAAGGAAAATAACCCGGGCGGTGGCTTTCTGGGCGGTGGGCATGACGGCTGGCATTGGAGCAGACACATTATTGCCGCACATCCACCGGATCCGCGGACAGCGCGTCGGAAGCGGAAGGGATCACACTCTTTTTTGAATGATGAACAAACATGGAGCAACAAGTAAAAAGCAGAGATAGTAAAAGATAAAATGAAAAACAAGCAATAATTCTAAAGATCATGACAACTTTAATTTTGGAATGAGGGTCTTCATAATCTGCCTCAGCTGGCTGTGAACTGCAGATCCATTGCAACCACTTCTTGGCTCATGGGATTCCAGATACAACCTCTCCACTGGGCAAACCAAGGATATTTTAGATAAAAAGAAAAATACAAAAATTATGATTTAATAAATTTTATATAGTGAATAAATTCTTAAAAAATGTAAAAATTTAAATTTATTATAAGAAAAAGGGGAATGCTGGAGGCTGAAATAAGTTGTCAAGTAAGCAAGTAAAATGACAGTTAAAAGAAAAACTGCCTCACTATATTCATTCCCTGTGTATTTGCAAATGGTTCTATGAAAATTTTAAGAAATATTCAGCTGGGAACAGTCTCACATGTCTGTAATCCAAACCACTCAGCAGATTTAGGAAGAAGGATCACAAGTTGGAGTGTACTCTGGGAAGATTAATGGCACTCTGTGTCATCAACAATGAAAAATAAAAATTCAAAGTGTCCTTTATGTATCTCAGTGGCAAAACACTTTTATGTCATTCACTAGACAGTATTTTCAGAGTAGTTTCTAGTATATATTGTTTAAAAAGTAGAAAATAATTTTAAAAAAACTGTTCAACTCATTTCATAAGGTTTATGCAATTTTTATCTAAAACTAGGTAAGGTGTTTACAAGATAAGTCAATTAAAGACCTACTACACCTATGCCTAAGTATATTTATATCCCAAATAAAACATTGCCTAGTGAAAGACAGGTTGTATTATAAAATAGTTTTTAATCTGGGAATTTGATTATGTGTCAGCATGCTTCCCTACCCTGTGCAAGGTCAAAAGTTCAAACCACAGTACCCAAAACAACTATATCATGATTGTGTGATATTGGTTTGTTTCATCAAAAATAGAGATGGTTCAGAATCTGAAACTTATCAGAGATAAGAAAAAACAACAAAGAAAAGACTAATCTATTTAAATCTTGGTATTAATATATCAATACATTTTCTGAAACTCATTCTGTTGATTATTTCATAAATATCTTTTAAGAACACAAAATCAAAATGGACTTCATACCTTGATAAAGCATATATGTTTCCTGACACATATGAAAGTGGATGGAGAATGTGTAGAGGAAAAGTTTTAGGATGAGGAGTAGAACAAGAATCCACACCATCTCCACTGTTCTTTAAATGTTCATGTGTGGTTTTATGAGAGAGAGAGAGAGAGAGAGAGAGAGAGAGAGAGAGAGAGAAAGAGAGAGAGAGAGAGAGAAATATATATGTCCCTGAAAAACCTCATACTACACTTGATCTTAGCCAAAGGGCCAGAAGCGATATGCCTTGTTCTCCCCCTCCCGCATACTGGGAATCGAACTCATGATCTTGTGCTTGAGAGGCAGGACGTGCCTTGCAAGGCAGGCGCGGTGCCACTGAACTAAATCCCCAGCCCCCTGAAAAACCTTATGCTCTTGTAGGTGGGATTTTTGGTAGGTGGCTGGAGCACAGGTATATGATAACTGGATTAGACCACTGATTGTTTTAGCATAATTCTGGGTGTGTGGGGGCACCAACCAGTAGACTTGTATCCTGAGTAGAAAAAGAAAGGAAAGGATGGCTGACTGCTTCCTTCTGCCTGACTACTCTGCCATGGATTATTTCTCCTCTGCCATGCCTTTCTGCCATGCTGCCCTGGATCAAAGCCAGCCAAATATGGACTGAAATCTTAGAAACAGTGAGCTATAGTTTTCTTCTTTAACTTATGAGTGTCAGTTATTTTGACCCAACAATATAAAAATAACTAACACAGGGAAAGACAGGAAAGGGAAAGAAGTGACCTAAAGATTGGAATGGAAGAGACCCAATCAATATTCTTAAATGATGAAGGCATCAAAATTAAGATTTTAAAACAATGACATAAAGACCTATGTTGCCAAAGACAAGATCTACTGGAACAATTGAAGTGTTTCTCATAGCTTTAATACTTACGGAATCTATGTAAATTAAATAAAGATAAATGATTCATAATCACAATACAAATTACAAAGAAATAACTCACATACCTTTTTCTCTCAAATCTGTTTACACAAAATAACTAAAAAGGAATTTAAAGGTCTTTTGTCTTTAATATGTTTTACTATATTAGAAAGTAAAATGGAAAAAAATTCAAAGTGTAGTTATAATGGATTTAAAACAGCAGAATATGGGCCAGAGATTTAGCTCAGTGGTGCCACTGCCTGCCTCGCAAGCACAAGGTCCTGAGTTCGATCTCTGGTACCAAAAAAAACCCAAACAATAAAATGAAATAAAACAGCAGAATATACTTATGACACGAATATTATAACATTTTAGAGAAGGACCTACCTTTAGAAAGTGTATTTAATGAAAATATGGACTTTGTTTAATGTTTTTGCAAATATACCTAATGACTGGTTAAAAGAACAAAACTAGACATTCCAATCTGCTTCTCCATTCACTCTCTGGAAATATATTGTTTTATTGGAGAAAATATCTCCTCACACATCACTGTAAAGAAATCACTTCATTGACTTTCAGAAAAGGTCTCACATACCACCAGCCATCTCTATATCCTACCTTGTAAATTCTTCTACGCAATATCCAGGAATTGATGAAAAATTTGCAATTCAATAAAAGTAGAATAATACATACAAATAAAACTGTAGAAGATTATCTCAAAACACAGACAGGAATTATCTCTTTTGTATTTGATGATGTGATATGTTATGAATTCTCCTTCAAATTATATCCTGATTTAATTGTATTTATAATACCAGTGAATCAATTAAATTTGATAAAAATAATTCTATAATTACTTGTGAAAAACAGAGGATAGTGTTATATTATACAAATCTCATATAAAAGAAGTAAACAGGAGAAATATTCCCTCTCAGTGCATATGGCATGTTAAGAGTCAGTTGTTTAAAGTCTAAATCTGGGGCAACTTACATATATGTTAAAGTTTTACAAATTGCAAGAAATATTTTTGCTTTATTCAAAAGTGAGATTTGATAAGAGTGGGAATACATACAAGAGAAAGAGGCCATTATTTATTTCTTTAAACTGAGAAACCTGATTATTTTAAATCTTATTTCTGCTTAACAGATTAGCAAATGTGCAATCAAAGCAGATTTAGGACAAAAATATAAAACTGTAAAGTACTCAAAAGGTATATGGGAAATAACTTGTTAATCTAGGATTGAACAAAACTTTTTTGGAGGGGGTACCGGGGATTGAACTCGGGACCTTGAGCTTGCGAGGCAGGCGGCAGCACCATTGAGCTAAATCCCCGGCATGAACAAAACTTCTTATATAAAATTGCAAAACCACAAATGATAAAGTGATTTAAGTTGTATAAAGCACACACACCGAATAAAGATTAATATTCTCAGTATATGAAAGCATGTGTGACCTTAGCACTGTCACAAATATCAAACTCATAAGCTTTGTATATAGTTGATGTTATTGTGTACATTTAGTAATGCTTATCAATATGTCAGAATTTAATATTACTATAATTTAGGGACCATTTGGAATGAATATGATAATATGATATAAGAAAATTATTTTAATTTTAGAGAAATGAAAAATGCATCATATTTTGCCTATGTATGTTTTGAATTATTGTTTCAAATACTGCAAAGTCAAGAAAAGATGAAGCAAAAATATCCTGCTCATATAAATAAACTTAAATTGAATGTATAATTTACTTAGGAAACTCTAAACTGAAAATTTATGCTAATCCCAACCCTTACTCTATAACCCTCTAAGCCTTACCCTAAACCTGAGCCTGACATTAATTTCTGGGTTTATGCAGGAGACTGACTAGTAGAGGAGAGGCTGCTCCACATCTCCTAATACAGGGAAGCAGTGATCAGGAGGGAGAGCCCCCCAAACACCCATAGGGAGCCCCAAGGAGGCCCTGCACCAAGCATGCTGAGCACAGGCCTCACTTGCACAGTGCTGGGTCCCACCTGGTTAGGACTCTTCAGGGACTCAGAGTGGTTTTTGTGGGGAATGGAAGTCCAAGTGACTTCCAAGAGAAGCAGATGCAGAGCTTTACCCTGTGGTGTGAGCAAAATTACTCAGGTGGAGCATGGCAGGGTGGAACTCTGGGTCTGGACGCAGATGTCTCTACAAAGGCCTGGAGATGAAGGACCTTCTGACTGCAGGTGTGAGATGCAATGACCACACTCCAGAAGCTAGGAGTACACACAGTATTACTGAGTCTCTTAGCCTTGCCTCAAATTTGCCATGCTCCTGTGTCACCCTCCAGAGTAGCTGGGATTACAGGTGTGCACCACTGAAGCCTAGCATTAGCCACTTTTTTTTTCATTTGTTTTGTTTTTTGAGACAGGGTCTTGCTATGTAGTTCAGGTTGGCTTTGAACTCACTACAGTACCCAGGCTAGCCTGGAACTCATGGTGTTTCTCCAGCCTCAGCTTCCCAGAGTGCTGAGATTATAGTTGTGCACCATTATACTGGGCATTGATTTCTTTTTTCTTTTTGGTACCAGGGATCAAACTTGGGTCCTTGCACTTGCGCAGCAGGTGGCAAAACCACTGAGCCAAATCTCTGGCCTGGGCATTGATTTCTTAAAGACATAAACAATAAAGAATCACCACTCCTAATCATATTATAATGATAAGCTTATTTTCTATCCCATAGTTAATACTAAAAGGAAAAACTAAGTTAAACAAGCTAAATTTAACAGTTTATTTAAGCAAGGAATAGAAAGGATTCTGCTATCTGGAAGCCTTCACTTGGAGCAGGTTTAAAGAGCCAGGGTGTGTAGTGGGACTTGGCAGTGCTTGTGAGCTGAACTGAGGCACAAACACAGCTTCCATTACACTCAGCACCTGATAAGTGCAGCTGCTGTAATTAGCAGAGACTTGGCTACTTGTCATAGAGTTTACATCTAAAGTCTTATTTATTTATTTATGACCTTTTAATTTAAATATTATTTATTTATTTATTTAAATATGATTTTAGATGGCAGTGTGCTTCCCAAGGACTTAATCAATTTTGGGGCCACCCTCATTCCAAATTTGATTTAACCTCACTTTGAAATTAGTAGCACATTTGATTTACAGAATTTGAGAAAAAATACAGATTGAAGGAGATTTAATACTTTATGATTTTAATATATTTTTGAATCAAAGCATAATGAATTTGTATGAATGCTGGCACCCTCGCCTCACCAACACAGGCAGAGCATCAAAATTACAGGGGATCCAGATTCTATCCAGGGCCTGAACATCAGGGAAGCAGACACCTTCCACTCAATACCTGGGGATTCAGTGCAAGCCCAGGGTGCCCAACAGTCACTGCCAGGCTGTCTGCCTCCTACTCCAGGGTCTTTGACCCCACACTGAAGATTGAAAGTTCACTGACAACCTGTAGGGTCCTGGTTATGAGCTGCCCCAGCCTTGCCACACAGAGACCAAGTGACACCACAGCCTTGGGGTCTTGACTTTGCACCTCCTGTGCTCTCCAGGCCATTACAGTCTTCCTTTTGACTCAGAGTGGGTACACAGCTCCTCAAAGCCAGCACTCTACCCACCAATGCTTCTGCCCTGCTAGCCCAATCTTCTTGGCCCTATTTCCCAAGGGACAGAGGGGCTGCAGGAGTTTAGCTTACCAGGGCAACTGATTTCAGGAGGTTAGTGACATCAGCTGCTGACTCCATGGCACTGCCTGCCAGGTGGTGCAGAATCTTCCATGTGGCCACCAAATTATATAGTACACAGAAACCTCAGTGTCCTCTTCTCCAACTGTGGAACCCAGAATCCTAGGAGTGACACCTCCTGGAGGACTACAGTACCCAGAATACCCTGTGTGCTCCAACCACAGAACTATGGTACGCAGAAGCCTGGGTGAGACACACTGCACTCCAGACTATGGTACCCAGGACCCTCAGCATACCCCAACCAGGGTAACCAGAATCCTAAGTATGGCACCCCCACCCTAGGATTACTGTACCAAGAAACCTTGGGGAGCACTGCAATACCAAGAATCCTCTACATGACTCCCCCCAGGACTACAGTAGCCCGAAAACTCTGCATGCCTCAGTCACAAAACTATAATACCCAGAGGCTTTGGTATGCCCCCTTAACTGCAGTACCCAGAATCCTTGACATGACACCCTACCAAGGACTACAGTACCTGGAAAACTCTGCATGCTCCAAACACAGAACTATGGTACCCAGAGCCTTGATGTGTCCCCCGTCTTCTATACTAAGAATCTTTGGGGTAAAACCCCATCATGACTATAGTACCCAGAAAACTCTGCATGCCGTATCCACAGAACCAAAGTACCTAGAAACTTCAACATGTCCCCATTATGACACACAGAATCCTCAGCATGATACTACTTCCCTCAGGACTATGGTATCAAGAAGATTGCATGGCCTGGCACACAAAAGCCTTGGCATGTGTAAGCCTAGACTACAGTAGTCTGAAGTTTCTGTGTGATTCCCCCTACCCTGGGATGCCCAAAGATGCCTCACGGCCAAAAGATTGTAATACCCAGAAGCTTCTGCGCCCCTACTCCAAAGTCTGTGATACACAGAAGCTTCCACATACCTCCCTCTACTATGAGACTCAGAATTTTCCCATGG
Source organism: Heterocephalus glaber (assembly GCF_053883595.1). Lineage (NCBI taxonomy): Eukaryota > Metazoa > Chordata > Mammalia > Rodentia > Bathyergidae > Heterocephalus > Heterocephalus glaber. The sequence goes on along the minus strand of NW_028258324.1, from coordinate 2,118,076 downwards.
CTTCCCAAAGACTATGGTACACCAGAACCTCAGTGTGACCTTTATAAGGACTAATAATATGCAGAAACGTCAGTGGGATCATCTGCAGGAATATGATACCAAGAAGCTTCCATAGGCCATAGGATTGCAGTACCCAGAATCCTCAGTGTGCTCCCTCAAGATCTAGGACTGCACTCAGGGGTTCAGGGTGGTGCCTATGGGGAAAAAGATGTTAGAGTGACTTTGAAGAGAAGTAGTCATTGTGCTGCGACCTGTGGCCTCAGCAGCAATCCCTCAGTGGAGAACAGCAGGGCCACACTCCAGGTCAGGAGACAAATGTGTCTACACAGGCCTGGCTAGGAAGGGCAATGTGGCCTTCCGAATTGAGACATAGACCACAACCCACAGACTGGGGGGACACACACTCCTGCTAAATTGCTCAGCCTGGCCTCAAATTTACATTGCTCTTGCCTAGCCTCTTAAGTAGCCACGATTAAAAGTGTGCACCACTGCTGACCAGCATTAGTTGATTTCTGATCCACTAAAACAGATTTTAACATTAAATAAATGTCACTCCTAGTCATATTAAAATGAACGAATTTCTATTTTTATCACATATTTAATATTAAAAGGAAAAAATAAATTAAAACAAGCTAAATTTAGCAGTTTTTAAAAATTTTTTATAATTATACTGCTCAAATTAGCTGATATATATTTTTAAAAATATTATTTTATTGGTACATTTTAGCAGGCTTCTGTACTTCACATCTACATAGGGAACAGGAAAGGGCACATTGCCAGAACCCTGCAGTGGGTCCTGGCCTCCTGTGATCCATGACAACACAAAGCTAATTAAAGAATACACATAGGAAATGAAATTTAGAGAGAAACTGGGTCTTGGGACCTAATTGGTGCTGCTCTAGGCAACAAAGACAAAAGGCCTCCAAGCACATCCAGTATTTATTGAATACAACTGTGGGAAGGAATAGGGAGCCAGGTATGCTTTGAAGGCATCCAGTGAAATACTGCCAAACACCTGGCATGATGGCACCAGGCAGAGCTGTAAGGGAATAAGCAATGCTTATCTTGCTTGGATAGAACAAACAGGTACTGGGACTGGGTGCAATTAGCAAGCAACCCATTCAGGCAGTGAGAAGCCATAATTCAGGAGAAAGGATTTTAATTAGGGTCACACTGACCTCTGCTGCATGTAACTCAGCAGAGCCCTGGCACTTCACAGACGAGGACTTAGGATTCAGTGACAACCATTAGCAAAGGGAGCAATACTAGCCCAACTCTGCTATCTGACATGCCCATTTGAGTCATGTAGGGCTTTGGTCTGACTCCTGATATGAAATAATATAGCCGAATTAGGGAAAGCAAGAAGCATGTGCCACTTATAGCCCACTAGTACTGGGCAGGGGTGTCTGCTACACATCTAAATTAATTTAGCCTTCTCAATAAAATTGAAATGAGTAGCATATTTGATTTATACAATTTCAGAAAAATATAGCGACAATTTAATATTTTTTGATTTTAATATATTGTGAATCAAAGCAAAATGAAGCTGTAGGAATGCTGGTGCCTCTACCTCACCTACCTGGGCTGAGCATGAAATCTCCAGAGACTCTGGATTGCATTCACAGAAACCTCAGGGATACAGATACTTCCCATTCACCTCCTGGGGATTTGCTGCAGGTCCAGTGGCCTCCATGCCTACTGGGATCCCCGAGTTATTGCATGCCTGTCCTGATTGCCTACCCCAAGGACATTGACCCCACACTGAGGATTGAGAGAGACTGCACTGGTACCCTGTAGGATCCTAGGTATGAGTTGGCCTAGCCCTGCCTCCCACCCACCTCCAGGTACAGAGACTGAGGTGTCACACCCCAGGTATCTTAGCCCAACCTGATGTAAACACCTGGCTGCAGCAGTCAACCCTCACTCAGAGGGCAGTCACTGGGGACTGAACATCAGCACTCCAGCCTGCTAGCCTTCCTTGCCTCACTGTGCCTGGTCTTGTCAGCCCTCCTTTTCACATAGACACAGGGACAGTGGGAGTCCCGCTCATGGAGGCAACTGATGACACGAATTTGGCGACATCAGCTGCTGACTCATAGCACTGCCTGCCAAGGGTCCCAGAATCCTCCACGTGGTAACAGATAGAATCTTCCATGTTTCCCTTAACTGTAGTACCCAGAATTCTCAGCATGACTCTCCCACTACAGTACTCAGAAGCCTCTGTGTGGCCCTCACTGCTGTATTCAAAATCCTCAGAGTGACACCTCCTCCCCCAAAGTAAGGTACCTAGAAGACTCTGAATAACCCCACCACAAAACTATGGTACCCAGAAATCTCAGTATGCCCCCAACTAGAGTGCATAGAAGCCTCAGTGTGCCTCCTACTTTGGCTCACAGAATTCTCCAGATGATATCCTCTCCACCAAGACTACAGTACCCACATAATTGTGTGGCCCACCACCACAGGACTAAAATACCCCAAAGTCTCTGTGAGCCTCCCCCCCACTATGCTACTCAGAATCCTTTGCTTGACTCCCCCTCCACTAGGATACCTAGAAGAATCATCATGGTCAGAGGATTGCAGTACCCAGAAGCCTCCACATCCCCAACCCAAGGACTGTAATACCCAGAAGCTCTAGCATTCCCTCTCCCACTACAGAAGCCTGACTCCTCTGTGTGTTTACAAAGGGCTTTAGGTACACAGAGTAATCCCCAAGGACTGTGGTACTAAGAATCTTCAGTATGATCCTTCCCAGGATGACAATACCCTGAAGCCAAAATGTAACCCTCCCCATAAGTATGATATCTAATAGCTTTCACGGGTCACAGCGCCATGGTAATCAGAATACACAGTGTGTCTCCCTCAAAGGGTAAGGTATTCTGAATATTTGGCAGGCTCCCTCATTAATTAAGGTACCTATAATCCTAAGAGAAATACCACCCAGACTATGGTACCCAGAATCTTGGCATGTTTTCAGCCCCCAAAATAGAATATAATATGCCAAATCTTCAGTGAATCCCCACAGGACTACAGTACCCAGAATCTTCAGTGTGGCCCAGGATTACAGAAAATAGGATCCTCAGCCAGTCCCTGCAGATTTACTACTTAGGACCTAAGGACGACTGTCTACACTTGCTTACAACACCCGAGTCTTTAACAAGATTTGCTAAGAAGTCTGAAGTCCCTTAATCAAGTAGGGGTTCTTTTCTGGGCCCTGGTTTCTTTATATTTAGGAGCCCTATTGTTACATTGGTAACATTTCCCATTTCTGTGATATAGGTGAATAATTTCTTCAATGTATCTTTGGACTTTGGTCTTACTACTTTTGCTGTGCAAAATTTAATTTTTAGTTAGCTTCACATATTGAATTTTATAATTCTGCATTCTAAGTTATTGTTGGGAAGATGTTTTTGTCAGTGCTTTTTTCTAGAGATTTTGTGACTTGAGTTTTTAAATTTAGACATCTCAGTGCTGTGATTTTTGTTCAGTTATACAAAAGTACCTTAGTTTACGAACTTAATTTGTTTTACTATTTTGGGGAAGATGGCCATGTTTGTGTTTGTGTGGTGAAGATGGGTATGGTTGTGTTTGTTATCTGATGTGGAATTTGTGAATGGAAGCAAAATTCTGCTAAATGTTTTGTTTGTGAACTGAATTGTTTGCAAATAGAAGTATTTGTGAACCAAGGTATTACTGTGTACCATGGCAATACCAGTCCAGTTTAAACATTTTCCTAGATTTCATCAATTTCCCAAGCCAATTTCTTTTAAAACAGTCTTCATCCTCTGGTTTATGGTTTTACTCATTGACTTAAATATAGTGCAATAAAGAGTGTAGTATCTCATTTATATCGATACATTCATTTATACTAGGACATAGGTCAATTTTTATGATTTTGTTAACATTAACTTGTCTAATTGTACATCAACACCATCATAACCTTTTCATTATGGGGGATTTATTATATGCTAATAAATTTTAGGACTAACTGGGCCACACTGACTTTATATTTCAGGGTTTTACTAACTATATTTGTTATTTTATTTTCCTACACAAACTGCTATGGCTATAATATCCACACCCAAACTGATGTGAAATTTAATTCTCTTTTAAACTATTAATGGGTACTGAAGGAGCCTTTAGGAACTGAATAGGTCATAAATGGAGTAATTTACTCATAAATCAAGGGCTTACTGGTTCACCTGGAAAGTATGATTGTTAGAAAAGCCAGTGTGGCCCAGTCTTTGTATGTACTTCTGTCCTCTCAACTCTGCTTCAAGACCCTGCAGTGTTCTCACCAGCAAGAAGCCCTTCACCAGATGGGGCCCTGCAACCTTAGACCTCCATAATCTTAAGGTGAATAATCTTGATTCACTACAACAGAAAACAGATTAACACACGGAGCTTATGAATGGTCTTCTTCACTTCTAGGACATACTTAAATGTATTGACTTTTGTTGGAATCACGTTAAAATTATCATTTAATGCCATGACATTTTAATAATTTTATTCTTTCACATGCAAGAATATTTAATGTCATTTTATTTGAACATAATTATGTATATTTTAGGAATGAGGAAGAAAGTATCATTAGAAGGATTTTTCAACACCACTCCTACATAAAGAGTGGAGATGCAGTCACACGATGTCAAATCCCTGAAGACCATTATCAAGAATGTGATCACCTGGATTTTCCCAGATACTTGTGATTATACATAAACAACATGCAGTTCATAAGTGATATTTTCAACTCTGTCTGTACTTAGACTAGAACATAATATACATCAATGTTGAATGAAAGTTTTATAGCTTATTCTCCATGGCAGTTGCCAATTGAAATCACTGCAGGAAAAATTTGTAACTGAAATAAGTTAGGATTTCCATCCCAATCTCACACTGAATTCTGTACTAAAGGTTCACCCAAGGTTACTGGGAATGACAGGAATGGAAGCATTTGACATTACTGGAGTGGGATAGCACCCTGATCCATTGTAACAGCAAGGAGTCACATACATGTGGGCACAGAAATTAGAGGTTCAGATCCACATCCATAGAGAAGAGCCATGCAATGATTTTCAAAAGATCAAAATGAGTTTATTATAAATGTACAGCAGATATGAGCATAGTCAAATAACACATTACCACACAATGAGGCAAGGGACAGCACCAAAGATGAAGGGGAATCCTCTGGGGAAGGATCTTGCATGAGACAGAGCCTTTGGCAAGTGAGGGAGAGAATGCCATGCTGCACTCAGTTTCTCAATTTCTTATGTACTGAGTTCAGACAAAAGTGACATGATGCCAACAGGCCTGTGTGTCTGGAAGGGACCATTTCCTGGGTTGATCAGGGTTGGGGAGTGATCACTGGAATCCCCTGACCATGGTTTTTGGCTGCCCTCTTAGGGACAGACACTCACCATCATCAGTGGATGCCTAGGGGGGTAGACACAATTGCCCCACAAATAGCCTCGTGGCTGCACATGCATCCTGGGAATTTTTTTTTTTTTTTGTGCTGGGGATCGAACTTGGGTCTTTGCGCTTGCAAAAGGTGAAAACCACTGAGCTAAATCCCCAGCCCATCCTGAGAATTTTTAAAGGAATCCTTCTGTAAGGACCACTGGCCTGGGATGCCCATAGTGTGGAAATAAGTACCTGATGCCCCTGAAACTGGATTCTCATATCTGCAGAGGAGTGGAGGATGATTCTAGTCCTTTTCTGTCTTTTTATGTGAATCAAATATTTTTTGTGTGTTTCATTAAAAGAGAAACATGAATGTATGTGGGTTCTTATCCAGTTTGTCTTGAGTCCTTGTGAAAGACACCACTGGTGAACATGTGAAAGACCATGTGAGGATGTGGGTTGGAGTCACTGTCTTCAAGTCAAAGAGAGAGGGCTCAGTAGAAATTCTACTGGCAGCTCTGCTTTGACTTCTACTACCCTTTCTTTCTACTGAACACAGCAATGCTGACTGGTATCTCTGAAGCATAATCACATCTTAGGTTGGCATTTCTCTAAGTAAAGCAGTTGTCTGGAATAGAATGCTCCCCTCTCTTTTTGTCTTATAAACTGAACTGTAACTTTGCTCTTCACATTCAATCAAATCAATACAACCAGTACAGATCCTTTTCTAATCCTGCAACACAATGCACTGCAACACAACAACCTGCCTCATTATGAACTTTGGTCTTTAACAGGTTCAGCCAATCATCTGCTACCTGACTAGGGAGTGGAGCTCCATCATCAAATGGCAAATTGGAACATGGATTCCTTCTTTTGGAACTGGAGCTTTATCATATGTAGCATCACAAAGTCAAACCAAATTTGTCACTCCATGCTTCTTATTTGTGAGTGATCAGAAAACACATGTTTTCATAGGAGCTCTCCACAGTGGCTGGATGTCCACTGTGGCATGTGTGAGTGTGCATGTATGAGTGGAAAATGAAGAAAATCAACAAATCATGAAATGTTTCACAGTAGAAACACATTAAAAAGACCACTAAAATGCCTATTACCGATCAGTATTTTATTCAATCAACTTGTTTACTCCTTATGAAGCTTCTCTTCAAGATAAGCAGAAGTTGAAAGGTCCTGAGTTCAAGCCCAGGTACCAAAAAAAAAAAAAAAAGCAGAAATATTTAGAATCCCCTCAAATCCAAATTCAAATTGGACCTCAATGACTATAGATGGATATTTTCAGACTTCAAAAACACTCCAACTACATCCAACACCTAAGCAGCCTTTACTACATTTAGGCACTAGTGAGACTAGTTTAAAGTGTAGGTTTTTTTTTTTTTTTTTTAATCACAATGGCTTTGTAGTATACTTTCAAGTTGGGGATTGTGATACTCCCTGCCTTGTCTTTGTTGCCTAGAATTGCTTTTGCTATTCTAGGTCTCTTCTGGTTCCAAATGAGTTTTTGGATTGTTTTCTCTAGTTCTGTGAAATATGCTGTTGGAATTTCAATAGGAATTGGATTGAATCTATATAGTAGTTTTGGAAGTATGGCCATTTTCACTATATTGGTTCTTCCTACCCAGGAACAAGGGATAAAAACAGCATGGTACTGGCAAAGAAATAGATCTGGGGATCAATGAAACAGATTAGAAGATGCAGAAACAACTTCAGACATACTAAGCCACCTCATCTTTAATGAAGGAGCCAAATACCCTCATGGAGAAAAGATAGCCTCTTTAAAAATGGAACTGGAAAAACTAGGTTTCAACTTGCCCAAGATTAAAACTAGACCCACATCTTTCACCATGCACTAAACTAAAATTGAAATGGATCAAAGATCTAAATATTAAAACAGAAACACTAAACTTGCTGGAAGATAGATTAGGAAGAACTCTTGAAGATATTGGTGTAGGAAAAGACTTTACGAACAAGACTTCAGTCCTATAGGAACTAGCACAAAGAATTAACAAATGGGATCTCTTCTTATTAAAAAGCTTCTGCACAGCAAGAGAAGTCATCAACAGAGTGAAAAGACAACCTACAATGTGGGAAAATTTTTTTACCAGCTGTTCCTCAGATAAAGGACTACTGTCTAGAATATAAATGGAGTACTACTCAGCCATAAAGAATGAGAAACTAGAGACATTTATAGCTAAATGGATGCACCTTGAGGCCATACTCTTAAATAAATAGGACACACATGTGTAAATATGGAATTGTCTCTGGTGGAATTGTCTCATTTACAGTGAAATGAGGACCAAATATATCATAAATATTGTGAAATGGGAAGAAAATGTTCAAAGGGGAAGGGGAACTAGGTGGGGGAAGGAAAGAAGGGAAAAAATTGAAGAAAAGAAGGAAAAAAACGAAAGTAAAGCTTATGTGGGAAAAAATTAAGAACCAAGAGCTCTCGCCATTGTTCAAGATAGCCTGGCAGCTCCTTCCCCAGTAAAGCCTTGCCTTGGAAAAAAGAAAGAAAGAAAGAAAGAAAGAAAGAAAGAAAGAGAAAGAAAGAAAGAAAGAGAAAGAAAGAAAGACAGAAAGAAAGAACCAAGATATATCATGTACAGGTACAAATTCCCAATGTTGAATGTGATCATAAGGTATACCTATAATATACCAATAAACTCAATAAATACATAAAAAAAGTGTAGGTCGTTTGCCACTTTTGTTTACTCGATGCTTAATTTTACTGGAGTCATTAAAAAAACTATGCTTGGAATTAAACAAAGAAGCTAACTATTTCTGAGGCCAGTCTCGGTGTCCAGAGTCTTCAAGGCAATGTTAATTACGGCTCATAGAACCCCGAGCTCTCTTGTCAGTAAAAATGCTGTGGTGACTCTGGCAGAAGTCTGCTCTCACGCTTAGAAACACCATAAATGTGCAAGGTGAATTCCGTCAAAAACATTGGCAAACTGAGAACGGGCTTTGAAATCTGGTGGCGGGAGTGAGGAAGCGCCTCTCTCCTTGTCACTTCCGCGAAGCTAGAAATATAAAGGACTCGCCTACCTGCGAGTCTCAGAACCAGAGCAGGTTCAAAGAGCCAGGGGAAGTGGAAAGGCGGCGTGGGAAGTGGGAAGGCGGCGTCTGTGAGCTGAACTGAGGCAGATGTAGCTTCTCTCAGGATTCGCTGCACCTCGGAATTACTGTGCACAGAAGTTCGTTAGGGACTCTAAACTAGGCTTTCACTTTATTTATTTATTTATTTATTTATTTATGTATCTATTTATTAAATTCTTTTATTGGTACATTGTAGGTATACAACACAATTACATTTCTCATTGGGAATTGTACCTTTACATAATGCATCTTGGTTCTTATTTTTTCCCCATTCCTAGCCCTCCCTTCACCCCCTCCACCCTTCCCTATTTACAGAGACTTTATTTCCATTTTTTCCATTTCTCAGCATTTTTCCTTTCCCTTCTTTCCTTTCCCCTGCCCCTCCCACTACCCCTACCCCTTTGCACCCTTTCTTCCTATTTTGCATTATCGATTATTCATTCTAATCATTGGTACATTTTAGGTATACAATATAATGACATTCATCATTGGAAATTTGCACCTTTACATAGTCTCTCTTGGTTCTTATTTTTTACCCTTGCTCAGCCCTCCCTTCAACCCCTCCAGTCCTCCCTATTTACAAAGATTTTGTTCCTATTTTTCCATTTTCTCGTATTAATCCCATTCCCTTCTATCCTTTCCCCTAGCCCTCCCGCTTCCTTCCCCTTTGCCCCTTTTCTTCCTATTTCACATGACCTATTATACATTTAGTCCTTATTTACACTTTCAGTTTCTCACACCAGAGAAACTATTCAGTATTTACACATGTGTGTCCTATTTCTTTCACATAAGAGTATTGCCTCAATGTGCATCCACTTAGCTATAAATGTCTCTAATTTCTTATTTTTTATGGCTGAGTAGTACTCCATTTTATAAAAAAATCACATTTTCTTTATCCAGTCTCCAGTTGATGGGCATTTGGGCTGTTTCCAAGATTTAGCTATTACAAACTGCGCTGCTATGAACATGGGTGCACATGTATCACTGTGGTATGATTCTTTTAATTCTTTGGGGAAGATCCCCAGCAGTGGAATAGTGGGGTCAAATGGGACTTCCAGTCCTAGTTCTTGGAGGTATCTCCATACTGATTTCCACAGTGCTTGCACCAGTCTACACTCCCACCAGCAGTGGAGCAGGGTTCCTCTTTCCCCACAGCGCCACCAGCATTTGTTATTGGTTGATTTCATGATAGCAGCCATTCTTTCTGGAGTGAAGTGGAATCTCAGCATTGTTTTCATTTGCATCTCTCGAATGACCAGTGATGTTGAACATTTTTTCATGTATTTATTTGGTATTTCTACTTCTTTGTCTGAGAAATGTCTGTTCATTTCAGATGCCCATTTTTGGATTGGGTCTTTAAATTTGGGAGGTCTGATCTTTTTAAGTTCTTTATAGATTGGAGATAGTAGACCTTTGTCTGAGGAAGAGCAGGTGAAGATTTTTTCCCACATTGTGGGTTGTCTCTTCACACTGCTGGTGGTTTCTCTTGCTGTGCAGAAGCCTTTTAATAAGAAAAGATCCCATTTGTTGATTGTCTGTGCTAGTTCATGGGCAACTGAGGTTTTGTTCTTAAAATCTTTTCCTACACCGATGTCTTCAAGGGTTCTACCTAACCTCTGTTCCAACTGGTTCAGAGTTTCTATTTTAATATTTAGATCTTTAATCCATTTTGATTTTAGTTTAGTGCATGGTGAGAGATACAGGTCTAGTTTTAATCTTTGGCAAGTTGAAGCCCAATTTTTCCAGCACCATTTATTAAAGAGGCTATCTTTCCTCCAGTGAGGGTGTTTGGCTCCTTTGTCAAAGATGAGATGGCTGAGTGTGTCTGGCATTGTTTCTGCATCTTCTAATCTCTTTCACTGGTCCTCTGGTCTGTTTCTTTGCCAGTACTGTGGTGTTTTTATCACAGTAGCTTTGTAGTATAGTTGCAGGTTGGGGATTGTGATACCCCCTGCCATGTCTCTGTTACCTAGAATTGCTTTTGCTATTCTGGGTCTCTTCTTGTTCCAAATGAATTTTTGGATTGTTTTCTCCAGATCTGTGAAGTATGCTGCTGGAATTTCAATTGGGATTGATTGAATCTATATAGCAGTTTTGCAAATATGGCCATCTTCACTATATTGATTCTTCCTATCCAGGAGCAAGGGATGTCTTTCTATTTTCTGATATCCTCTTTGATCTCTCTGTTCAGAGTGCTAAAATTTCCAGAGAAGAGGTCTTTGATTTCTTTTGTTAGGTTGATTCCTAGATATTTCAGTTTTTTGGATGCTATTGTGAAAAGAATTGTTTGCCCTATTTCTGTCTCAGCGAGTCTGTTGTTCATGCAGAGGAAAGCTATTGATTTTTGTGTGTTGACCTTGTATCCAGCTACTTTACTGAATATGGTTATTAAGTCTACAAGATTTTTGGTGGAGTTCGTGGGGTCTTCTATATAGAGTATCATGTCATCTGCAAATAATGACAGTTTGAATTCTTCATTTCCTATCTTTATTCCTTTTATTTCTTTCTCTTGTCTAATTGCTGTGGTTAATGTTTCCAAAACTATTTTCAACAGGAGTGGTGATAGTGGACTTCCTTGTCTTGTTCTTGATTTTAGCATGAAGGATTTTAGTTTTTGACCATTTAGTATGATATTGGCTGTTAGTTTTTCATAGATGGCTTTTATCAGATTGAGGTAGAGACCGTCTATTCCAATTTTCTTTTTGGTTTTTATCATAAACGCATGTTGGATTTTTGTCAAAGCCTTTTTCTGCATCTATGGAGATGATCATATGGTTTTTGTCCTTGGCTCTATTGATACAGTATACTACATTCATTTATTTGTGTGTTGAACCATCCCTGCATCCCTGGGCTGAATCCCACTTGTTCAGGGTGTATAATCTTCTTGATGATCTTCTGCATTCTTTTTGCCATTAAGGATTAAGGATTTTTGCATCTATGTTCATTAGTGAGATTAGCCTATAGTGCTCTTTTTTGGCTGGGTCTTTCTCTGCTTTGGGGATCAAGGTGATGCTTGCTTCCAGGAATGAATATGGGAGTATCACTTCCCTTTCCATTTCATTGAAGAGTTTAAACAGTAGTGGCAGCAGTTCCTCTCTAAATGTCTTGTAGAATTCAACAGTGAAGCCATCAGGACCTGGGCTTTTCTTAGTTGGTAAGTTTTAAATTGTGTTTTCAATTTCATTGGTTGATATTGGGTTGTTTAGAATTTTTAGGTCTTCTTCATTCAACTTTGGTAATTCATATGTATCTCAGAATCTGTCCATTTCATCTTACTGGCATATAGCTTCTCGAAGTAGGTATTGATGGTCCTCTGGATTTCTGCTGGGTCTGTTGTAATTTCATCCTTTTCATTCCTAATTGCATGGATTTGGGCCTTTTCTTTCCTTTTTCTGATAAGGTTGGCTAAGGATTTGTCAATTTTGTTTATTCTTTCAAAGAACTGACTCTTGGCTTCATTGATTTTTTGTAGTTTTCTTAGTCTCCATTGCGTTGATTTCTGCTCTGATGTTTATAATTTCCTCCCTTGTATGAGCTTTGGATTTATTCTGCTCTTCTTTTTCTACAAGCTTGAGGTTCAGCATCAGGTTGTTTAATTGAGCTTTCATTGTTTTCCTAGTATGATTATTCACAGCTATAAATTTCCCTCATAAGCCTGCTTTCATTGTGTCCCATAGATTCCGATATGTTGTATTGTCACTGTCATTTCATTGGAGGAACTATTTGATTTCTTCCTTAATTTCCTCTGTGACCCATTGGTTTTTCAGAAGTGTGTTGTTCAATTTCCATGTGTTTATGAAATTCTTGAGGTGTCTTTTGCTACTGATCTCCAATTTCATCACACTATGGTCTGATAATAGACAGGGCATAACTTCAGTTCCTTTGCACTTACATAAACATGTTCTATGTGTGAGTATGTGGTCTATTTTGGAGAATGACCCATTTGCAGCTGCAAAGAATGTTTATTCTGATGTTGTGGGGTGGAACACTCTGTGAACATCTGCTAAGTTCATTTATTCAAGAGTTTGATCGAGTTCTAGTATTTCATTGCTTGCTTTTTGTCTAGTAGATCTATCTGTGACAGTGGAGTATTGAGGTCCCCCAGTACTACAGTATCAGTGCTTATTTGATTTTTCATGTCTGTTAATATTTGTTTTATATAGTTGGGTGCACTCGTATTTGGTGCATATATATTTATGATTGTCATCTCTTTCTCTTGGATTTTTCCCTTTACAAGGATTTAGTGTCCTTCTTTGTCTCTCTTATTTGGTGTTGGTTTGAAATCCACTTGATCTGCAAAGAGGATAGCTACTCCTTTTTTTTTTGTTCCTGTTACATGGAGTATTGTTTGCCACCCTTTAACTTCAGTCTATGAGTTTCTTTTTGAATTAAGTATGTTTCTTGTATGCAACATATTGTTGGATCTTGCTTCTTGACCCATTCTGTCTATTTCTTTTGATTGGTGAATTGAGACTATTAAAATTGATGGTTATAACTGATATGTATTGAGTTATCATTGTCACGACTTTTTCTTTTTGTTGGATTCTCCTACTTTGTGTTTAATTTCTTGTTGTGCCCTATGGATTCATTCTGTTGGGCTTCCTGGGGTTGTGATCCTCATTGTCTTTTCCTAGGACATTGTCTAAAATTTTTTGGAGTGTTGGTTAGATATTCATGAAGTTCCCAAGGTGGTCTTTGTCATGAAAATATCTTATTTCTCCATCAATTTTTAAAGATAGTTTTGCAGAGTACATCAATCTAGGTTGGAGGCTATTTTCCTTTAGGACTTGGAATACATCACTCCAAGCTCTTCTTGCCTTGAGGGTTTGCGTTGAGAAGTCTGCCGTGATTATGTTGGGATTTTTTTTGTATGTGATTTGTTTCTTTTCTCGAACAGCTTGTAGAACTTTGTTCTTCTGTTGTGTTTCTGGGATCTTAACAATTATATGTCTGTGTGTAGATTTTTTTTTGATCAAGGCTATTTGGAGTCCTATATGCCTCACTTATCTGTATATCAAGTTCTTTACCCCTGCTTCGGAAGTTTTCTGCCATCATTTCTGTGAAAATTTTTTATGCCATCTGTACTCTCTCTCCTTTCTTCGTTGACTCCAATCAGTCTTATGTTATTCTTCTTTGCATCTTCTAGCAGCTGCTGGATTGATTTCTCATGGTCCCTTACGATTTTGAAGCAATTTTTCTTTTCCTAGTCACTAATTGCAATCTTATCTTCTATATCTGAAATTCTGTCCTCACATTGGCTTATTCTGTTGTGTAGACTTTCAATGGAGTTTTTAATCTCCTGGAAATCAGTTTGCATGTGTTTTATGGATTCCATTTGTTTTCTATGTTGGGATTCCATCATGTTCCTCAGCTTCTCTATATTTTTTATCTGTGTCCTCTCTAGATTTAGTAATCATGACTTGCACTATGGGTACAATCTCTGCTGTTATCTGAGAAATTATTTCTGATTTCATTTTTTCCAGATCCCCTTTGTTGCCAGTTCAGGGAGTCCAGGTGGTTGAGTATCAGATTGTTCCATCGTGTTTCCCTTTGCGGTTGGTTTAGGTGATCTAGAAATCTCGTTTTGAGACCTGTTTATGTGTCTTCTCATTTCAGTGGGGTGGCAGGGGGAGTCCGCTGGTGCCTGGGTAGCTCACCTCCTTGGTGCTAGGGGTGGTGGTACGGCGGCCTGAAAGGTACACCTCTTCTTCCCTGGGGGCAGCTCTCCTCCTCAGCACTGGGGGCACCCACAATTTATTTAAATGTGCATGGATGGAATGTTTTTTCTTAAAACTGACATTTTAGGAAATTATGACATTTTAGTTTCCCATAAGTTTTTCTTATTCTGCTTCATTTTATGCCAGCTGTAAAGTTCCATTTTAAAAACGGAATTACAGATAATTAGGAACTTTCCTTTATTCATGTTTTCAGTCTTAATACCAGAGCTATCTATAATAGGAGATAATGCTACTTTTAGATGCACCCATTTCTGAAGAACATCCAGTTTAATAATCCTGCTGGAGACCAAGTGAATTTGGATGAGGAGAGGAAACTGAATGAAGAGTATGATATTATCAACTTCTGGAATTTTCCAGAAGGCCTTAGACATAATGTCAAAGTAGGATCATTTTCTACACATGTTCCACTTGGTCAACAATTTTCTTTACCTGAAGATACAATAGAGTGGGCCACAGCAATTACAGAGGTATTTTGGGCTTAGTTATTAAGAGCAAGTAATCAAAATATTGTTGTATGTTTTGTGCCCTTAATTTTACTCATTAAATGGCTATGTATTGATATTGAGCAATTCAATTTCCAACTTGAAGAATTTTATTTACTAGCTTTCTGATTAATGGGAAAGGAAAATATTCGTTGATCCAAATTTTTGTAAATATTTATATTTTTCATATTAAATATGACATTCCTTCATATAATTTTATTTATGTTACAAATTATCTCTATTTCTGAAGGAGTTAGTAAATGTCTAAAAAGTTACCAATACATATTATTTCCCTTAGACTCCTCAATCTGTATGCAGTGAGAGCTGCTATCCTGGATTTAGAAAAAAACCCCAGGAGGGAAAAGCTGCTTGTTGTTTTGATTGCACCCCTTGTCCAGAGAATGAGATTGCTAATGACACAGATAAGAGTGTGCCTTATGGAAAAAGTCTCCACCTCTGATTTGTACTTATCCCATCCACCCAGGAAATGCAAAAAATGTTGTACTAGTGCCTGCCTGGCAAGCATGAGGCCCTGAGTTCAATTCATGGTACAGAAAAAAAATCTTGTAGTAGACAGTGGTAATAAAAGTCTTTCTTCCTTCAGATAGAAATTTGTTTGACTCAGTACTATTATTAATTTAAAAAACACTCTGTCCTTGTACTACACTCTTTGACTAATGTTTCTTTGCTATTCTCCCTCTTCCTCCTTCCTCCTCCTCCTCCTCCTCCTTCCTCTTCTTTTTTACCTGCTTCTTATTTTTCTTCATTTCTTCTGGTATTGCTATGATCTAAACCAATGAACTACGAAGGGACTATATCCCCAACAATTTTTATTTTGAATTTTGAAACATTATCTCACTAATTTTCCCCAATCTGGCCTTCAAACTTGTGATCTTTCTGTCTCAGCCTTTTTAATTAGCTAAAAATAGAGGTATGTGCTGCCATACCTGTCTACTTTGATTTATGATTCAGTCCCATTGAAAGCATTACTCAAAAAAACTCCTTGGGCCAGGGATTTAGCTCAGTGGTTCTGCCGCCGGCCGTGCAAGCTCAAGGACCTGAGTTCGATCCCCGGTACCAAAAAAAAAAAAAAAAGAAAAAAAGAAAAAAACCCTCCTTTACTCTACCCCAATTTCTAAGCTACTTCATCACCAGAAAATTTAACACAAAGTATTATTAAGCACCAACAATTTATGTTCTTTGAGACATATTACATTGAAAACAAAGAACTGGCCCATCCTTTTCAGTACCTGGCAATGTTCTTAATACAAAGCAGGTATTTAGACAAATTGTGATTCATTTGAAACAGAGGTATGTACAACATGCTTTAATACAAGATAATCTCAATTGGATTTTTATCCCTGCTCTCCTATAATACATAAATGAACAGGAGAGATGAGATTTTCATGAATTACAGTTAGTGCCAGAGAGCTGCAATGATGATAATGGACTTATTAAGTGGTGAGTGTGCCATAAAGACTAACATACAGATAGTAGCATTAATATGTTATCAGAAAAATAAGGGGTGGGATAAAATTTTGTTAGAATTATTAGAAGTGGCTAAAATAGCATATTGTCAGGGCTGGGGATTTAGCTCAGTGGTGCTGTCACCTGCCTTGAAAGCACAAGTTCCTGAATTCAATCCCTGGTACACACACAAAAAGCACATTCTTCATTTGTATAATATTCAAAGGAGCTAAAATAGACTTCTGTGAAACCATAACACAAAGAATATGAAGATGAGGTGTAGAAGAGTTGGGAAATACAATATTGAAAATTTTTGCATGTCACAAGTACCACTTTGGAAATAACTAAATTTATGATAAATCATGACATGGTTGAATTACTTTTCTGCTGCATATTTTTCAATCTGTTTTTGTAACTAATAAGCTTTTTTTCCTTTTCTCATGTTTATTCTTTTCCCTTCTTTCCTTTCCCCTACCGATCTCACTTCCACTTCCCCTTTGGATCTTTTCTTCCTATTTCACATTACCTATTAAGCATTTTGATTCTTATTTACACTTTCAGTTTCTCACACCAGAGAAACTATTTGATATTTACACATGTGTGTCCTATTTATTTCACTTAAGAGTATGGACTCAATGTGCATCCATTTAGCTATAAATGTCTCTAGTTTCTCATCTTCACGGCTGAGTAGCACTCCATTTTATAAAAAACACATCTTCTTTATCCAGTCTCCAGTTGATGGGCAATTGAACTGTTGCCAAGTTTTAGCTGTTACAAACTGTGCTGCTATAAACATGGGTGCACATATATCACTGTGGTATGATTCTTTTAATTCTTTTGGGAAGATATCTAGCAGGGGAATAGCTGGGTCAAATGAGACCTCTAGCCCTAGTTTTTTGAGGTATCTCTATATTAATTTCTACAGTGGTTGAACCAGACTATAGTCCTACCAACAGTGGAGAAGGGTTCCTTTTTCCCTACAACTCCAGCATTTGTTATTTGTTGATTTCTTGATAGCAGCCATTCTTTCTGGAGTGAGACGGAATCTCAGCATTGTTTTCATTTGCATCTCTCGAATGACCAGTGATGCTGAACATTTTTTTCATATGTTTATTTACTGTTTCTACTTCTTTGCCTAAGAAATATCTGTTAAAATGTCTTTTAAAATTTTAAACATATTTACTATGACTTCAAATTTGCTTTGAAATATATCAAGACTGACTATGCAGTGTACCATGCAGTTAATTTGTTCATATATTCTTTGTTGATTTTGAGGATATGGAAACTTTATTTAATATTTTATATGGACAGATAGAGAATAATGTAATGAATTATATCAATCACTACATGCTTCAAATTTATAAAATATATTTCTCAATAATACATAGTTTACAGAACAGATTAAAACTGAAATTTAAAATTATCTGTAATTGAAATGTTACTTTTCAAATCTTGTGAATTGAAGCTGAAATTATACTTGGAGAAAAATGTATATCCTATGTTATAGATATTGATGGGATATGATGTATATTCATGTGAAGAAAGGCTAAATTTCTACATTTGAATGATGTATCAAAAAAGAAAATGGAAGGTAGAAACAACTATGACAGGGATTTATTAAGAAATTAAAGGTTTTATATATATATATAAAATAAACAAAACTAAAGTTATGGTGAAAATTGACAGCCTAAAAAATATTTCACCAAGAACAAAGAAAAATTGCAAAACAATATAATACCATGCCTGAAAATTAGGTCATTTATGCAGATATCCTGACAAATATTCATATGAAAATATAAATAATTTAACATTGATCTTTAAAAAATTTACCAGAAAGGGCCAGGGATTTAGCTCAGTGATTCCACTGCCTGCCTTAAAAGTGCAAGGTCCTGAGTTCGATCCCTGGTACCAAAAAAAAAAAAAAATTTACCAGAAATTTATGAAATCCCATGAAAAGTTTGCAAAATGATTCTAAGGAAAAATAAAAAATCTCTATAATATTATGTAAATTAATACATTTCAACCCATAATTTAATGGTTTTTTTACAAGTTTATGTCAAATATCAGTATTAGCATTTATAAGTATTCAAGAGTATACTAATACTACCTCAACTTTTCTCAGAAAAAAGGAAAAGCTGAAATTAATTCATTTTAAGAGAAGAGCTAAGTAGTATTACTCATAGCCAATGATATTATTACAAGAATGAAAGTTTACAGACCATTTTCCTTGTTGAAGTAAATTCTCATATTCTATGTCAAATTAAGATATGTATTTTAGGGAGGGTATATAATGAACAAATTCAGTTTATAAAATATAACTAAGTGCACTAGTTTTTGGAAAAGAAAAATAATATCAATATTGAAGAAAATACAATAAAATTCAATGCATTTCCATGATTTACAAATAAAAAGTAACCAAAACAGTTTTTACCAAATTACAAGTAGGAAAAAACTATCTCATTCATCTAAATCTTTCTAAATTGCCTAAATTTCATAAATGGTATTTGTAAAAATCAAAACAAATATCACAATTTGTGGTCCAGTTTTGAAAGATAGAATGAAATAGGAAATTTCCATATCACTACTTCCACTACTTCTACAAGACATTACACTGGGGATCTTGGCCAATGCAGTAGATCCAGGAAAACACAGAAAACACATATTGTTGGAAAGGAAAAAATATAATATTAATGTGGAAGTATAAAATCCAAGTAAATTAAGAAATTAATTTAATTTAGTGGTGATAGAATACAAGATTAATGGATTAAAAATCCCTTTTTTCTACATTGGAGTCATAAACCATTCATAGATGAAATTTAAAAAGTTTACATGTGTTGCATCTTTTTTGTTTGTTTGGTTTTTTTTTTTTTTTTTTGGTACTGGGATCAAACTTGGGACCTTGTGCTTGTGAAGCAGGCAGTGGAACCACTGAGCTAAATCTCTGGCCCCATGTGTTACATTTTAAAAGTATTAAATATCTAGAGGTAAACCCTGTAGTAGTTTTGAAAGAAAGATGACTAAACTATAGAAAAATATTTTGAAAATTAAAACTAAAATAAATGGTTGAGTAAGGGATGTTCATGGATGGAAAGCCTCAATAATAGAAGCATGTTAAAACTTTTAAAATTTGATCTACTGATTTAACCCAGTTGCAATAAAACTTCCAAGTTGTTTTTTTTGGGGGTACTGGAGATTGAACTTAGGACCTTGTGCTTGCGAGGCAGGTGCCAGAACCACTGAGCTAAATCCCCGGCCCTCCAATTTGTCTTTTGGAAAAAATTACAAACTTTTATAAAGTGGGGGATTTTCTCCAGTTGACTTTATATACTATTCACCATATATATTTCCCTGAAACTCAGCAAGTTATGTTGATTTCTCATTAAGTGATTGTTCATTGAGAGAATATCCAGGGTATCACTTACAGAGTTTTGATTTAGATAGGTAGGCATTTTATTCCTTTGTGAGAATAGAAAAATGCTCTCGTGAATATTCCAGATTTATGAGGAGAATAAATAATAGCATTGTTCACTGGTCCAAGATCTGGGCAGTATTAAGAGCTATTCTCTGTACAATATTCTTTATTTGGTGTCAAAAACCAAATTAGTCAGGCATATTGGTACATGGCTGTAATTTCATCTCTCTTGGAGGCTGAGACATAAGGAATCCAAGTTTGAGCCCAGGCTGATCAATATAGTGACTTATGAGAACTTGCTTAAAAAAAAATCAAAGAACTGGTGATGTAGCTCAGTGAAAAGGCCCAAGTATAAGGTGGGTCTATGAATAATAAAGAAACAATGAACTAATGACAATTTCTTACTAGACATGGAACAGTGTGTGAAATGTCCAGATCATCAGTATGCCAACATTCAGCAAAACCGCTGTCTCTCCAAATCAGTGACATTTCTGTTTTATGAAGAACCCTTGGGCAAGATGCTCGCTGGCACAGCCCTGAGTCTCACTATTCTCACAGCTGCTGTTCTTGGGCTGTTTGTGAAAAATGGAGACACTCCTATTGTCAAGGCAAACAACTGGGCTCTCAGCTACATCCTGCTCATCTCCCTCACCTTCTGTTTTCTCTGCTCCTTTCTCTTCATTGGTCATCCAAACACAGCCACCTGCATCCTTCAGCAGACCACATTTGGAGTTGTGTTTACTGTGGCTGTTTCCACTCTCTTGGCCAAAACCATTACTGTGGTTCTGGCCTTTAAGGTCACTCCTCCAGGAAGAAGGATGAGGCAGTTGTTGGTATCAGGGGCACCTAACTCCATCATCCCCATCTGTTCCTTAATCCAAATCACTCTCTGTGGAATCTGGATGGGAACAAATCCACCCTTTATTGACACAGATGCACACTCTGAACATGGCCACATCATTATCATGTGCAATAAGGGTTCACTAACTGCCTTCTACTGTGTCCTGGGATACCTGGGCTCCCTGGCCCTGGTGAGCTTCACTGTGGCTTTCCTGGCCAGGAACCAGCCTGACACATTCAACGAAGTCATGCTGGTGTTCTGCAGTGTCTGGGTCACCTTCCTCCCTGTCTACCACAGCTCCAAGGGGAAGGTCATGGTGGCCATGGAGGTCTTCTCCATCTTGGCCCCCCGTGCAGGGCTACTAGACTGGATCTTTGTCCCTAAGTGCTACATGATTTTGTTAAGGCCAGACAGGAATTCTCTACATGGGTTCAGAGTTAAAACGTGTTCATCTAGAAAGAAGCTGTCTTCAGTTAAAAGTGTATTTTCTTAAAATAAATAGAGGGTCTGAGGCAAATGTGCACCATTTTCAGTCTAATATTAGATTGCAACATGAGATTTGCTTGTAAGAACAACTGACTCATACTTCCTTTCTTTTTCTTTTTTTATTTGTTAAGTTATTGGTACATTTTAGGTATGTATTATGATCACATTCATCATTGGGAATTTGTACCTATACATGGTATATCTTGATTCTTCCTTTTTCCCCCTTTCCTCTCCCTCCCTTCCACCCCTCCACCCCTCCCTATTTACAAAAAACTTTGTTTCCATTTCTTTCTTCTTTTCTCACATTTTTCCCCTTCTTTCTTTACCCTTGCCCTCCCACTTCCCCTTCCCCTTTGGATCTTTTCTTCCTATTTCAGATTATCTATTATACATTTTGGTACTTATTTACACTTTTAGTTTCTCACACCATAGACACTATTCAGTATTTACACATGTGTCCTATTTATTCACTTAAGACTATGGCATCAATATGCATCCATTTAGCTATAAATGTCTCTAGTTTCTCATTCTTTATGGCTGAGTAATACTCCATTTTATACCCCCCCCCACATCTTTATCCACTCACCAGGTGATGGGCATTTGGGCTGTTTACAAGATTTAGCTATTACAAACTGTGCCACTATAAACATGGATGTGCATATATCGCTGTGGTATTGGTGTAGGAAAAGACTTTATGAACAAAACTTCAGTGGCACGTGAACTAACACAGAGTCAACAGCTGGGATCTCATCCTTTTCTTTTCTTTGAAACACATTTCTCCTTAACCAGAAATTTTTCTCCCTCTCCTTTACACACCTTCATTTAATCAAGAGAGAAGTCTTTGTCCAATCAACCAATACTTCTTTTTTCCACCTAGGAATGAACAAACACCTAGAGAAAAGTGATGATTTATGAAGTAAAAAAATACACCTGATAATAGCTCATAATTTTTCTTTTTGACTTTGAATTTAGAATAGAGAAAAAATAATGGCTGTCCCTCTCAATTTTCTTTCTTCCCTTGCAGTTAAGCACAAAGACTAAGTTTTATTCAGGTTAGCAATACCACAACAAATGGTTGTCATTTCTGATCTGTCTCTTAGCAAAATATGACTAGAGAAATTCAGGCCAATTAGGAATAAGAGATATTGTCTTGACTTTGGGAAGACAGCTTAGATGAAGCTACAATGGCTGTGTAAGCTCATTTGCCTTGGCTTCTTTCCTTACTCTTGTCTTTGAAATGGACATGGCAGTTGGTCAGGTTGGAGCTCCTGTAAACTTCTTACTCTGTGAGACAGGCTGAAGGATGAAAATCAACTCCTAAAAGGGAAAAGAAGACTGATGGTTACTGGTGACCACAATGAAGAGTGAACAGTCAGAAAAGATTGCTCACTTCCCAAATTTTCTACACAAAAAAGAATGATGTCTTTTCTTTTTCTGTAGCTGTGTGACCTTAGAAGAAATACATTCTATTTTGAAAATTGTCCTATTAGGCAATAGTGTACCAGGAAGGGCAAGAGTTGTCTTGTATGATCCTGACATTGTTTTGCCTGAACCACATCCATATCCTATTTTACATCTAATAATATCTCCAGATCTCTTCAAGAAACTACTCTTCCTGCACCATCAATACGTGTGTTAAGTTAGGCTGGCAATACTGGCTGGCTGCATAGGACATTGGCCATATTGAGCATATTCCATAAGGAGGTACTTTGGAACATGGAGGATGGGCTCAGATGTATGAATTATCTGTAGGTCTTGAAGGGTCACAGATAAATGCCAGACCATAAGCACAAGACCCAGCTGTCAAATGTGGGATCTTCTGTTTCTCTCAGATAAGTGCGACTGAGGCACCCTATGATCATGCCTGGCGACACTAAACCCAGAAGAATATTTGTCCAGAGAGAGTCAGAAAGGCAGCTGATATAGCTAAAGAGAAATTATAAGGAGATGAGAGGAGGGAAGAATGAGATGAGTCAGACTCTGGTGCCTGGAAGAATGTTTTAATTATCAACTACTAAGTAACAACGTTGCCATAATCTTAATATCTTACAACAAAAAGCATTTATCTAACTTTCTGACCAAGATTCAGAACACTTACATGGCTGCTTCTGTCTATTGGTGTCTTAGAAGACTGTGGATATGGTCTCAATTAAAGATTTCCTGGGGCAGGATACAGCTCCCAGCTTACTCATCATATACTGGCAGGATCAATTCTATCAGGTCCTCCTTTGATTCTTTCACATAGGGCATCAACACAGGGCAGCTCAAAATGTTGACAAATATGCATGATCATCATCCATACATTCATATACTCACTCAGCAATCATAGATCCAGAGTGGGTTTTCTCAAACTCTGCATTCTTGATGTTTTGTACCAGATAATTGTGGTGGAGGATGTGCCATACACTGTTGGGTGTTTAGCAGTATCACTGGCTTCTACTCACTATATAAAACCCAGTAGCAGCCTCCTATTCTACCCCTTCATTGTTATTTAGAGTGCAAACCTTTTCAGTCATTCATAAATGTCTATTGGGTTCAGTGCTGCTCTGTTGATTCCTACTAGCTACACTAATGATTTTCTGAACTATATGCCCTGGATTACTTGTTTAAGAAACTTTTTAATACACCCAACTTGCGTTGCTACAATCTTTCACTGTTTAGTTATCTTTCAGGTTTTGTCTTCTGGAGCTTAGGCTCAGTAGTGCCACCTCATGGACAGACACTGTCACCAGACGCCTCATCCCTGCACTGGGAAAAAAGAGTACATTCATGAGGAGGCTCAAATATTTATCCTTAGACTGAAAAAAAATTCAACCTTACATAGCTTATTTCATCGATTTCTTGCTTTCCTCTACTGTAGTACATTGTAAAAGCTCACAGCAGGAGGCAGGATTTTATGTTTCCTGGGAGAGCAAAGTGGATAAATAAGTAGACTAATGATAGTTGCTTTTCTACTTCAGCTGTAAGCCCAGCTCCTACTCATGGTGAGGTTTACATACCCAACTCATGATAAAACTAGACAATATTATAAGATAAATTTTAGGAACTCTTTCTGCACATGCATACATGTACACAGATACATTTAGCTACCTGTTAGAAGGATAGGCAGCTTTTCTTCATTGTAGTATTCATTTACACATGTCAAAATACCATGTTTTACACCTGAAATATATACAATTAAAAAGACAACAAATAATTAAACACAACACATAATTTCAGCCCCTTGCGGGCATTCACCAAAAGTTGATTATATTTTGGGCCACTGAAGACATCTTAACAAATTTAAAAGAATTAAAGTCATACAGAGTATGTTTTTTGATCACAGTTGGATCAACTTCACGTTAACTAACAGAAATGTAACAGAAAATTTAAACAGTTGAAAATGTGAGCACACATTTATACAATACTAAAATATAACCTAATAATGTCTCTACATTAGAACAAGGATAATCAAACCTAAATATACTAGAAGAAATAATAAATATCAAAAGAGTAGTAAGATTAGATTAAAATAACAATTAAAACTATTAATGAAACAAAATTATTAATTTGAAAAGAAACAAAATTGACAAATAAGATGTGAAAAGACGGACATTTCCAGCTATTCCAGTGAAATTCAAAATAAATTTAGAGAATATTTTGAAAACTAAATGTCAACAAACATGAAAGTATACCTGAAATGGGCATATTTTTGAACATGGATTTTCAAAGTTGAACTAAGAGCTTAAATATATCTATAAAAAGATATGAAATTGAAGAAGTAATAAAAAGTATCTGAAAGCAGAGGTGCCTATGCTTGGATTGATTCACTGCTAAAATTTACCAGATTTTATAGAACTTACACCAAACTTATTCATTAAACTATTCCATGAAATAGTCTCATTCCATGAAGCCTGTATTACCCTGTTATAAAAGAACAAAACAAAGAAGAGAACCACAGATAAATATTCCTGATGAGCATAGAAACAAAAATTCTCAATCATATATGTTTAAACAAAATTAAACAGCACATTAACTGTCATAATGGAGTTGGTTTTATTCCAAGGATAGGAGAGTTTCAACATATGCAAGTGAATAAATATAACATAAAAAGAATCAATCAAGGATAAATATATTATTATCTAAGTAAATGGGACGATCCTCTGATAAAATTCAACATCAGTTTATGATGAAAGTTCAGAATCAGGCTTTAAAGGGATATACTGCAACATAATAAAGGGCATATATGACAAGTGAACAATCCACATTTTATTGAATGAGAAAAGGATGAAAATTGTTTCTTTTAGGATTAGGAATTAATCCAGCATGTCAGCTCTCCCACTCTGCTCAATAAAATACTTTAAATTAAAAAAATTTTCAAGAGTTAAAAAAAAAGTATACAAATAGGCAAAGAGAAAATAAAATTATCTGTCTTTATTGATAATATGATTCAAAACAAAGACTCCAGAAAAAGATTTTACAATTGATAACAAAATCAAGTAGTATAGCAGGGTACAAAATCAACATTAACACTGTATTTTTTTCTATGCACCAATATTCAACTTTCTGAGCAAGAAATTAAGAAATAAATCCCATTCACAACAGCCACAAAACAACAGAATGCCTAAGAATTAACCTAACAAATGACATCAAAGTCTCTACAAAGATATTTTTAAAATGCTGAAGAAATTGAAGAAGGCAATAGAATATGGAAAGACCCCCCCCCATATTCATGTATTGGGGGAATAAATACAGTTACAATTGTTGTACTGTAGAAAGTGATCTACAAATTCAATGCAATTTGCAGCAAAGTACCAGTGACACTTTGCCCAGAACTAGAAAAAAAAAAAGTTTCTATGGAACCACAACAGACTCCAGATAGCCAAAACAACACTAAGACAAAGGAGCAATGCTAGAGGTATCATGATACCTGATTTTTGGAATTATAGGACCTTTCAAAGTTGAACTAAGGGCTTAAATATACTATAAGCCAAAGAATTAAAAGCAGCATGGAAATGGCATGCAAACAGTGGAATAGAATAGAGGATAAAGAAATAAATCTATGCAATTACAACTCTCTCACCCTTGATAAGAGACCCCAAACATACACTGGAAAAAAGTCAACTTCTTTAAAAAATTATACTGGGAAAACTTGCTATACATGTGTAGAAGATTGAAACTAGATTCCTATCTCTTACTGTGAAAATCAATTTAAATGGGTCAATGACCTCAGAGTAAGACCTAAAACTTTGGAACTGTTAGAAGATAACATAGGGGAAAAACTTCAACATATTGACATATCCTAAATAAAATTCCAGCGATACCAAAAATGATGCCAAGAATCAACACGTGGAGTTCAGTACAGCAAAGGAAGGAAGAGAGTGAAGGGGTAGCAAAGAATAGGTGAAATATTCACCAGCTACTCTTCTGACTGACGATTAATATCTCAAATACATCAAGTCAATAAGTGACACCAAAAATATCTCTAATCAATAAATGGGCAAAAGAACTGACCAAACAGCCCAGTCAGAATGGCTGTCATCAAGTATATAAAAAGCAATAAATTCTAGAAAAGATGATGCAGAAAAGGAGCCCTTATATATGGTTGGCAGGAATGTAAATTAGTATTGTTATTATAAACATTAGTGTAGAGATTTCTCAAAAACTGAAAAAATGAGCTGCCACTTGACCCAGTTTTATTGTTCTCCTATATAAACTCAAAAGACTGAAAGCACACCATAGAGATATCTGAATTTCCATAGTCAGTGAAAGGCAATTTACAAAGCTATGAAAACAGCTTATGTGCCTGTCAACTGATGGGATGTGGTATATATACAAAACAGAGAATTACTCAGCTATAAAAAGAATGGAATCATATAATTTTCAGAAAAGTGTATGAAACTGGAGATCATCATGTTAAGCAATATAAACTAGACTCAGAAAGATAAATATTACATATTTTTTCTCATATAAACAATCTAAAGAATTAAAAAATAAAAGAAAGACAACATGAAAGTAGAAGGAAAATTACTAGAGAAGTGGAAATGTTGGGTAGGGACAAGGCAAATACAAATGGGGGATAATGGGTGGTAAATATGAACAAGGTACAATATACGTATATGTAAACATGCCATGATGAAGCAAATGGACTAATAAAATACATAAAAAGAAAAAATACCTTGATACAAGCATGGAAATTTAAAAAATATAAGGGCTGGGGATTTAGCTGAATGGTTTCACTGCCTGCTGTGCAAGTGCAAGGACCAAAGTTCGATCCCCGGTACCGGGAAAAAAAACAAACCACGAAAGTTTTTGACTGGGGATTTAGCTCAGTGGTTTCTCCGCCTGCTGCGCAAGTGCAAGGACCCGAGTTCGATCCCCGGTACCAAAAAAAAAAAAAAAAAAAAAAATATATATATATATATATATATATACTTCTAAAAATAGAAGTATTGATCCAAGTAAATAGTACTTATTAATGCAATTGATCATGTTAGGATAAATTTGAGCCAAGTGGAATTGTTTAAAAAGACCCCCATAAAAATCTTGATAATATGTATAGTTGTCGTAGCAAAGGTTAATACCAAGCTACTTGGGTGTACCACTTAGTTAAATCGAGGCTCAATCCGCGAGAGCCACAAGAAAGCGAAAGTAAAGATAGATTTATTACAAGGTTAAGCGGTAAGAATAGTAAAAAGAAAGTATGACAGATAGAAATAATACATCACCAGCCGGGGTAGCAACTTGCCTCAACACCGAGAAAACTGGGAGGTCCCCAGAAGGCAATTGGTCAGGGTCCCATTGGGCAGAAGTCCTGCATGCAATTCTAATAAATCACCAGTCGGTCGGGGTAGCACCTTGGCTCAACATCGTAGGACAACTGGGGAAATCCCAAGACAGGGGCTGGTCGGGGTCCCGTTGGGCAGAATCCCTGCGTGTAGTCCTGAGTCTCCCAATGTCCGCTTTTTCTCTGTTAGCTTATATAGCATGTTAGGCAAAGGTGGCCTCATGCCAATAAGGCGTATGTGTCTTAGAAGGAGTCTGCTCTCGATTCTGGCTAGGAGCCGGGGCAGAGCCCTTGCACCAAATATTTCAGATTAAGGTGTTTATTGCCTCAAGGGCAGACTCTTGGAGGGTAGCCAGGCCTCTTTGAGCCCAGCACATACAGAGGTCACATGAATCTGAGTAACTCTTCTATGTTCCCTTCAACGATGCATACAAAGAAAGAGGAGTTTAGAAATATCTCAATTTCATCTTTGAGATAAAGGTAGTTAAAATTAAGTGCTCTCAGATTTTCTGTTTTTAATAATGGAAGACCATATTTTCAACCCAGGCTTGGTGGTACATGCCTATAATCTGAGCCACTTGGGAGGCAGAGACAGAAGGTTCAAGACAAGACTGAGCCACCCACTGAAAAGCTGTATCAAAAAATTCAGTGTTAAAACAGGATTGGGGATGTATCTCAGTGGTAGAGTACTTTCTAGCATATGTAAAGTCTTATGTTCAATCTTCACAACTCCCAAAACAAATATTTTTAATATCTGTAATTTATTTAGAAAAAACAGACATTGCCTTGGTTTTTATAATTTCTTGTGACTTGATTCTTGTAGCTATTTCAGCTAAATAGTTACAAGTGGCATGCAATCATTTATAATTAAAAATCACAGTGTTGGATCTTCTGAAATTGGTTCATTAATTTTGATAAATCTTATATTTTGAAATATTTGGAAATAGAAGTGATACATCTTTTAGCAACTTCATTCAAAGTGAAGTAAGGTAAAATTTTTATGAGGCTGAAATACACATTTAAGATCATCACTGGCTCATAAAAAAGTAAAAAATGATATCTGTACATGATTAAAATAGTGATGTTAGCATCTTTTAATGCTAGGAAAATAAAACTATATATTTTTGTTTAATATAACCATTTGAACTTATAATAACATGTGAATTTTAATCCTTTTTTATGTCTTCTTTTCAGTTAACTTGAAGTAGGAGGAAAATCATCTTAAAATAGTAAAAGCATACATAGCTGCCTTCTTTTTTCCTTTCTTTTTATCACCTATAAGGCACACCTACCGGTCTGTCTCTGACCAATTTAACTGGTATCAGTATTTCGTATTTGTTTCATAACTGTGTTTATATTTCTCTCTCTTTGAACCTGAATCATGATATTTCCTTAAAATCCTTAATGTGCCAGGCATGGTTTTGCATACATGTAATTCCTGAAATTCAGCAAATTCACACTGGAGAATTCTGAGTTCAGGGTTAGCCATGGCAATACAGGAAGACTGTATCAAAAACCAACAAACGAGCCAGGCTTTGTGGTGCACACCTGTAATCCCATCTACTCTGTGCCTGATACAAAGACCAGCCTAGGCAACTAGGAGAGACCCTGTCTCATAATAAAATTTTAAAAGAGCTCACCATGTAGGTGAATGGAGAGTGCTTGTCTAGTATGTACTAGGTTTTGGGTTTAAAATCATTTGAAGGTGTAAATTCATAAATACACCATAACATGCAGTGTTTCAATCCATAAAATTATTCAGTAAATTATTTTTTGTAAAATAATTATTAAATAAAGCAGATACAAATCCTTGATTAGAAATAGTCTTCTGTACTCCCAGAAAATCGTCAAGAAGCAGCTTGATCAGAGTCACCTTCTCAGGGCCACTACTGAGGACAGTAGTTATTTCTTTCCCACTCACACAGCCTCAGATAGCCTACAGGCTGTGCCAAGGTATCCTTAGATGCCTTTGAGAAAACAAAATTCTTGTCCTCTGTGGATATGCTTCAGTGGGTGGAGTATCCATGTTGCCATCTGGTTAGAAAATCCAAGTTCATGTACCTCCTGCTGCCTGTGGGTCTGTGAGATAGGATAATAGGTTTATATTTAAGCTATGGCGATGGCCATTAATTTCAGGTCCTCTAAGTGGATCAATAACATTCAACATTCAGATTATTGTATATCATAAGTACAGAAATTCAGGCAGAAATTGTGCCCATTATTCTGTGCTATTATGAAGATTGATGGAAACAACAAGAAGTATAGTTGCAGTCAATTACAAATTGAACTGTTATTCTATATAACAGTGATTAATGATTGGGATTTGAAATAAAAACAACACCACGTAGGGACTGACCATTACAACAAGCTGGAGGCAGTAGTGTGGGTGAAATGCTTGTTAGGTGCTTAACAAGGTTTGTGAGTACTCAGATATTGGGAGCAAACAGAAACTCAAACATAGTAAGGCAACTGGATGAAGCCTATAAGACCAAATCCAGTAACAGGGCCATTTAGAATAAGAAGCAGGGCTGCTTCTCCATTTGGCACTGCTTACAGTTTGGGCCTGGAAACTAATTGCCCTAAGGGAAGAGCTGAGTTCAACAGCAGCTGGTAGGCAACTGATAGGCACCTAGCCTAGCAGTACCACCCAGTGCCTGTCTCCTAGCCCTCCTGCCATTGGGAGATGGAGCCCAGGGAGTTAGATATCACAAGAGAAGGCCTTTTCAGATCAGGGTGCTCAGGAAGATATGAGTCAGAGAATCACTCAGAAGGCAGTGACTGAGTTAGGACCAGCTAGCCCTAGCATGGACAGGAACAAAGGGCATGGTCCTGGTTAGGCACATGAACCAGGCACTGAGGGATCTATGAGACAGTAAGAGTCCCAGGTACTTGCAGTGTATGTGACTTGTGTGAACCAGGGGTGCACGAAAACACTGGAGCATTGCCAGTGTGGGCACTCTCTTACCACCCCTCAGATGCCACTGAGGTCTGCAACTGTGTGGGCTCCCTCCCACAGCCCCCTCCCTAAACCTCTAAACTCTGTGCCTTTGAGGACTCCTGCTCACAACCCATTAAAAGCTGCTGAGCTCTCTGCTCATGTGAGCTCCCTCGTGTTGCCCTTCAAATGCTACTGAGTTCTATGCAGAAGAGCTCTCTTCTTCTGAGTCCCAAGTGCTGCTGAAATTGAGGACTAGAAGGAAAATGTGGTGGTGAACTGGGACATAGAATAGTGGTTTGGAGAAAACAATCTAAATCAGTGCCAGATGATGGTATTTCCTGCCAGGTCCCAGAAACCACTAAGATCCCAGGTCTTACTGAAATTCAGAAAGCATGAATATCATTTTGACCTGGAGATAAAAGGAGCAAAGAAAAGGCATCAGCACAGAAAATAGCACACTACCAAATTAGCCATAAAATGGATGAATTCAAAATTACTTAATGTCACCAAAACAAGGCAAGCACCAGGAGTAGGCATACTGTAAATTTCATGCATACAAACTTGAGAATTGGCAAAAATTATCTTCTGTGCTAGAAATCAGAATGATAATTACATTCTGTACAAGGAACTGTGGATAAATAATTAAAAATAACCATTGGGGTTAGGGTGAAATAAAGAAAATGTGGTTTTTATATACAGTGGAGTACTGCTCTGCCATAAAGAAGATAAACTTGAGGCATTTTTAGGTAAATGGATGCACCTTGAGACCATACTTTTAAGTGAAATAAATTGGACACACATGTTTAAATATTGCGTTGCTTCTCTTGTGTGAGAAACTAAAAGCATAATTAAGGACCAAAATGTATAATAGATATTAAGAAATAAGAAGAAAATGTTCAAATGGGAAGGGGAACAAGGGGGGGGGGAGGGGGAAAGGAAGGAAGAGAAAAGGAAAATAAAAGACTAGAAGGAAAAAAATGGAAACAAAGTTTGTAAATAAGGGAGGGGGAGACGGGTGGAAGTAAGGGGAAGGGATTGGGAAAAAAAGAAGAAGCAAGATATATCATGTACAGGTACAAATTCCCTATGATAAATATTATCATTATGTATATCTAAAATGTACCAATAAAATTAATTTATGAAAAAGATTTTCACAATTTTTCTTAGATCCATTCAATCTGTAGCAATAATCTGATCCAAACTGGAGAAGATGTCTTGATTATTGGAGGTCATAAATTTATGTGATGGTATTAGCCATATTTTCTTGTGCATTTGTGTGTGTAGTGGGTGTAACTTACAATGTTCAGGTTAGTAGATATGAAAGCTATTCATTTAAAAATTTTAATTTTATATATTTAATTTAAACTAATAGATAAAATTTATTATCTTGTCATATACTTAATATAAAATTATTATTGAAATGTTATACATTAATTTTTAAAAATATGTTTGAAATTCATTATAGATTCTGAGCTTACTGCACATCTTTACTTTGACCACCCATTTTTGAAATGCTAAGGAAGACAAGGAGCAGGCATTTTCCAAATTGAAAAATATGCTTTTAAAAAATTTATGAACTTTAGATTTTAAGGTTTTAGGTTTGTAATAAAATTAATTTCTCTCCCACTTTCCCCATTTCATCTTTAATTTACATGGCATAATTTTTAAGTCAATATTGAGACATCAGTATTGAATAAAGTCCAAGTTTACATTGGGGTTCATTCTTTGTGCTGAGTATTATTTAGATTTTTGTTAAATGCAAAACTCTATAATATTATATAGAGTAATCTTCCTGTCTTGAATAATCCACTTATATTCAAGAGTTTAAAATCTACCTATGTGTATCTAAATCTAAATATTTTGGGTGGTGGGAAATACAATTTTCAGCCTCATTCCTCTGATTGAGAATTAACAAAAAGAAATTTCTTTCATAGAATTATATTCTCATACAAATATAAATATTGGAGGGACCCAAAGCTGTAGGTATAAACTTGGATCTATAAACTAGAATCATTGCACTATATTGAACCATGGAATTAGGATGTCTGAAAGAACTGAGCAGTAGGGAAATGTTATGACTTGTGTTTAGATGCTCCCCCAAGGCCTCATGCAGATGAGGTGGGGCTTTCTTTTTCAGAGGTGGCTGAATCTGGAATGTGTGATTCTGGGATTAAGGAGGTGTGATTACTAAACCACTACACATGAGTAATTGGTTTGGCATCGCCCTAATCCCAGTGGTCTGGATAAGATAAAATGACAGAAAGACGCTGTTATGGCCCACCTTGTTGCTTTTGTTGTCTTCCACTGCCATGAACTGTTGCCCCTCTGCCTTTGAGCAAGTTGGTAATGGACTGAAACCTCTACAAACTGTGAGGTAAATAAACCTTTCCCCCTTTTATTTTCAGTGTTGGGTATTTTGTCTCAACAATGAAAAAAGTAACTAACACAATGAATATGCATGTAACCCTGTAATATGATGATTATAACTTTTTTGGAAAGATACCTAGATGGGGGTAACTGTGTCAAGTAGAATTTCTAATTTTTGTTTTTTGAGGAATCTCCACACTGATTTCCATAGTGGTTGTACTAATTTACATTCCCATCAACAACATGGAAGAATTCCGTTTTTTGTGCACCCTCCCCAGCATTTGTTATTATTAAATTTTTGGACCATAGCTATTTTTTTCTGGCATAAAATGGTATCTTAATGTAATTTAATTCATATTTCTCTGATGGCTAGAGATGTTGAGCACTTTTTCATGTATTTAATGTCCTTTATTCTTCATCTGAGAAATGTCTATTCATTTCACTTACCTATTTTTTGACAGTATTTTATTTTGGGGATCTAATTTATTTGTGTCCTTTATATATTCTTTTTTTTTCCAGTACTGGGGATCGAACTTGGGACCTTGTGCTTGTGAGGCAGGTGCGGTATCACTGAGCCCACTTTTATACATTCTTGATGTTAGTCTTCTGAGGAATAGCAGGCAAAACCTTTTTCTTATTCTGTAGGTTGTCTTTTCACTCTGTTCAATGTTTCCTTTGTTGTGCAGTCAGTTTACAGACCCAGAACCCCTTGAATGAAAGGGAAATCTTCCCTTGGGGAGGGATCCTGATGCACCAAAAATTTATACAGTCAATCTTTCTCCCATCCTTCTCCAGAGGGACCTAAGGCCTTTTGCCTGAGTGATTGTACACTGGGAGAAGGGCAATGATCAGACATTTCAGGGTCTACTGGACACTAGTTCTGACTGAAGAAGGCCTTGGAGGCCAGGCAGTGTGCCCCTGAAAGGGCAGTGCGTAAAGCCAAAGGTGCAATGGAGACCCCAGAAGTTTGGAGAAACCAGGAAAGTAGATCACCTGAAGAAAGCTGGAAGGAGGGAGCAGAACTGGTCCAAGAGAGAAGCCATGGGACCTACAACCACCAGCAGTGCCATAGGGGCAGAGCCACACAAGCCCTTTGGAGTTCACATCTTGCTACAGATTGCCTCAGATGCTGGAAATGGAACTACAGGACTTAATATTTGCCTTGCTGGATTTTGTATTTGCTTTGGTCCTATTCCTTTGTATGCTCCTATTTGTACCTTTTGGAATGGAAAATTTACCTTGTGCCATTGAATGTTGGAAGTGTTTAACTTTCTTTTTGTTTGTACAGGGGCTTGCAGCTAAGAGTTTTGTTTTGTTTTTTTTCTCAGATGAGACTTTGGACTTGGACTTTTCAGCAGTGCTGAAAATGTTAAGACTTTGACAGCTATTGGAGATTTTATAAATGCTTTTTGCGTAAAGGATATGCATGAATCTTTGGGGGCCAGGGGCAGATTTTTTTTTTTGGTACAAGGGATTGAACTCATGATCTTGTGCTTGTGAGGCAGGTGCAGTGCCACTGTGCTAAATCCCCACCCTCAGGGGCATAATGTTATGGTTTGTGTCTAGATGTTCCCCCAAAAGCCTCATGTGGTCATAGGTGGAGCTTTTTCAGAGGTGGTTGAATCTAGAGTGTGTGATGCTGGAATTGATTCATGGTGCAATGCTAGAATCAAGCACACTAGGATTAAGGGTGTGAGAAATACCCACCCTAAGTAGCTGGATAAGATGTAAGGGATAGAAAGAGCTGTGGTTATCCCTTGCCTGCTTTGTTACCTTCTGCCCACCATAAATTGCTTCTCCTCTACAATGTCTGTCTGTTGTGCCACCCTGCCTTAAACCAGCCCATTATCGACTGAACCTCTACAAACTGTGAGGTAAATAAACCTCTCCTCATTTAACTTTGGGTGCTGGGTAATTTGTCTCAGCAATGAGAGAAAAGTAACTAAGACATACATGTAGCCCTTTTATTTCTCTTTCTTGCCTAATTCCTCTGGCTAATGTTTTGAGGACTATGTTGAACAGCCATGGTAATATGGAGATCCTTGTCTTGTTCCTGATTGTAGGAGAGCATTCATTTTTCCCCATTTAATGTGATATAGGTAAATAGGTTAGTCATAAATGGCTTTTATCAGATTGAGATAAGGTCCTTCTATAACTATTTTCTTTAAGGATTTTTTAAAATCATGAATTTATGTTGGATTTTGTCAAATGATTTTTCAGCATCTATTGAGATGATCATATTATTTTTGTGATGAATTACATTCCTTGAATTGTGTATGTTGAGCCATCTTTGCATCCCTTGGATGATCTACTTGGTTATGGGGTATGATCTTTTGGTGATTTGTTGCATTCTGTTTGTCAGTATCTTGTGAAGGACTTTTGCACACTGTTGACTAGAGAAATTGGCCTGTAGTTTTCTTTTCTGTTTGGAACTTTGTCTGGTTTGGGGATCAGGATGTTAGCGTCTGAGAATTATTTTGTGAAATTATTTTCCCTCTCAATCTCATTGAAGAGTTTGAGAATTATTGGTTTTAGATCTTTCCTCAAATTCCGGTCGAGTATTGCTGTATATTTATCAGGGTTTTTTTAAGTTGGTAATTGTATTTTATTACTGTTTCAATTTCATTGTCTGTTATTGAATTTCTGTAGATGTTTAAGTCTTCTTGGTTCAACTTTGGTAATTCAGATGTATCTAGGCATCTCTGCATTTCTTCTGAGTTCTCCAGTTGTTTAGCATATATGTTTGTGAAATAGTTGCTAATAATTTTCTTGATTTCAGCAGTGTCCAATGTAATTTCAACTTTTTCATTTCTAATTGCATTGATTTGTGTCTTTTGTTTCCTTTATTTGGTAAGATTGGCTAAGTGTTTGTTTTATTCTTTCAAAAAACCACTTATTTAAATCATTCATTCTTTGTATTTTTAATCTTCATTTCATTAATTTCTGCTTTGATCTTTATAATTTCCTTTCCTGTACAAGCTCCAGATTTGGACTGTTCTTGTTTTTCTAAGACCTGGAGATGCACCATTGGATTATTTATTTAGGTTCATTCTGTTTTTCTGATGTGGAGTTACACAGCTATAAACTTCCCTCTTAGGACTACTTTGATTGTGTCCTATAAGTTCAGATATGTTGTACAGAATTATCATTTAATTCTAGGAAATGTCCCATTTCTTCCTTAATTTCACTGTGACTCACTAATTATTCAAGTGTGAGTTGTTTAATTTCCATATATTAGCATAGTTAATGTGGTTTGTTTTGCTATTGATTTGGAATTTCATTGCACTGTGATGTGATAATATCCATGTTATGATTTTAAATATTTTTCATTTACTAGTCATGCTTTATTAGGTAGTATGTGGTCTATTTTGGAGAAAGTACCATAGGTGGGCAAAAAAAATGTGTATTCTGTTGTTGGGTGGGGCATTTTATATTTATCTATTAAGTCCATTTGTTTGAAGGTTTGGCTGAACTGTGATATTTCTTGTTCATTTTTTGGTTGGTTGATTTGTCTATTTGTGATAGTGTTATATTGAGGTCTCTTGTTTTGATATATTGATGTTTTCTGATTATTTGTGTTTGTTTTATAAAGTTTGGTGAACTGTATTTTGGTGCGTATATGTTTATAATCGTTATTTCTTCCTGATGAATAGTTCTCTAACCAAAGTAATGTCCTCTTTTGTTGCTTTTGATCAGCTTTTGTTTGAAGTCCACGTGTTCTGAAAATAGGATAGCTGCTCCTACTTGTTTTCAGGTTTATGTTGCATGGAATATTGTTTTTCATCTTTAATTTTTAGTTTATGGATTTTTTTAAATGTGTTTTTTGTATACGACATATCATTGAAGTTCTCTTTCTTGATCCATTCTGCTGATGTTTGTCATTTGACTGGCAAATTAAATCCATTTACACTGAAGATTATAATTGACAGATATTGACTTATTCCTATGATTGTATCATTTTCCTATTGCTTTTCATTTTCCTTCCCTTTTACTTAATTCCTATACTTTTTTCTTTTTTTCTCTCTCTCTCTCTCTTTCTCTCTCTCTCTCTCTCTCTCCTCTCTCTCTCTCTCTCCCTCTCTCTCTTTCTTTTCTTTCTTTTTCTTTCACCAGGAATCAAACTCAGGACCTTGAGCTTGGAAGGCAGGCAGCAGAACCACTGAGCTAAATCCCAGCCCCTGACAGGTTTTCTTTCATAAGTGGGTTGTTGCTTTTCTTTAGCAGCCTTTAAGATTCTGTTCTTGTGTTGTATTTCTGGTATTTTAATTATTATGTGGTGTGGAGGTTTTTTCTTGGCTGTTTGGGGTTCTATGTGCATCAATTCTTTTTACATGTCTGGAAAGTCATGCCCTTTGTGCCGCCTATTGATTTTTAATTAATTCCATTTACTTTTATATTAGTCTTCTTTGAGTCATCTATCAGTTATTGGATTCATTTTTCATATTCTCTTATTTTTAAGGTACCTCTCAATAAATTAGTATTTTTTTTAAATACATTTACATTTTAGGTATTAGAGACTTCATGATTAATCAATTACTGAACACAGCCCTGTTCTTTAGATCTGACACTCTGTCTTTACATTGGTCACTTCTACCCATAATTTAAATCATGTTAATCTCCTGTATTTCTGTTTGAACCTTTTTATTTATTTATTGTTTTTTAAAAATTCTTTTATTGGTACACTTTAGGTATACAATAAGTTTACATTTATCATTGGGTGCTTGTATCTGTACATGATGCATCTTGGTTCTTATTTTTTCCCCCATTACCTGTGCTCCCTTCCCTATTTACATAGACTTTGTTTTAATTTTTTTCTTTTCTCATAATTTTTCCTTTCCCTTCTTTCCTTTCCCCTCCCCCTCCCACCACCCCTACACCTTTGGACCTTTTTCTGTTTCAAATTATCAATTATTCATTTTAATCATTTTCATCCTTATTTACACTTTCAGTTTCTCACACTAGAGAAACTATTTAGTATTTACACATGTGTGTCCTATTTATTTCACTTAAGAGTATGGCCTCAATATGCATCCATTTAGCTATAAATGTCTCCAATTTCATGTTCTTTATGGCTGAGTAGTACTCCATTTTATAAAAAAAAACACATCTTTTTTTTTTTAGTTCTTTTATTGGTACATTTTAGGTATACAATTCGTTTACATTTATCTTTGGGTGTTTGTACCTGTACATGATGTATCTTGGTTCTTATTTTTTCCCCATTACCTGTGCACCCTTCACCCCCTCCACCCTTCCTTATTTACATAGATTTCATTTCCATTTTTTTTTCTTTTCTCATAGTTTTTCCCTTTCCTCTTTCCCTTTCCCCTTCCCCTCCCTTCACTCCTTCGTCTTTGTTTGAACCTTTTTAAAATTACTCCCATTCTTTACTGTGCTCAGCATTCATGTTTTGCATCTATTTGTTTAGCTCCACCCGATTTTTATTGGTGTTTTCTCTAGACTAACTGGTCATTTATTTCATTAGGTCCATTATGTGATTAGTTATATTTTCTTTAAATTAGACAATCACCTTATTGAACTGTTTTACCTCCACTGATAACATTTTAGACCTTTCTTCTGTGTGGCTAATTATTTCCTCCCCCTCAATACACCCTGAAGTGGTTTCGGCAGGTGGGGGGAGATTGGGGAATTTTTGGAGGAATTTTCTTGCCTTGTCTTTTCATATTTCTATTTTTTGATAATCTGTTTTTTTTTTCTATAGGGATTTGCAGATTCTTTGGCCCAGTGTCCTCTTCTTCACGAATGAGCCAAAGTATTGTTTATAACATGCAGGCAATCAAGATATTGGCATAGAGACCCAGAACCATTGTATGGAGGACTGCAACCCCCAGGTTGCTGCACTGGCCTGGCAGGTATCTGGATCCACAGTACAGAGATGTCTGGGGCCATAAAGGTCATGGTTATGAGCTCCAGAAGATAGAGCAGAAGCGAACAACAGAGAGAGGGCCTCTCTGAGGCTCCTTGAGGAAAACTCAAGCCCACTGGGAAAGTGAAGAAAATCTCTGCAATAAAGGCACACTGGACCACTGTGGTTGGTGGGATTAGCACCTCTCCATTGGAGCCTAAACTTGCTTCAGGGGAAGGGCAGCTGAAACCTGCAGTAGAACCTTGCAGAGTTCAATCCTGCAGAAGGTCAGGGACTTCAACATGGGCCTTGCAGCCAGAAATCAGACTGAATCTCAGTGGACTATGGCTGGCTTGCTGAACTAATGGACTTAGATCTGTACATTGCTGCCCACATTGTTTATTGCAACAGCAGAGACAACCTGAAGGAGGCCCTTATTTTTCTTTTCTTCCCTTTCTCTCTCTCCATTCTCCTTCTTCATTTGTGTCCCTTTTTGTTCTTGTTTCTGTCCTATTTAGGATTTTTTTCTCTCTTTCCTTCTCTCAGTTGTCATTATTTTTATAGGAAGGTGAATACAGCTTCCAGCTTCCCTATTGCTATTAGTTTGTTCTTTTTGTGTCTTTGTTCCTTCACTCTGTCTTTTTCTCTTGTCTTCAACAGTTTCCCAAAGTTTGCATGATCTTCCTGTATGTCCTCTAACCTCACTTGTAACCTTTCCCTCTCCTCTATCTCTCTATAGCTCCCACCCCAACTCTTTCTAAGTTCTTATCCCAAAGGGTAAATTTGCTATATTGAAGGGTTTATTTACTACAAATATATTTTGGACTGGCCCTAGATTTTGATCTAGTTAAGATGGTTAAAGATGATAGATTAATAGTTACCACAAATTGTCATTTTCTAAGCTGTGTTTGATGTTATTGTTGATTCTGATTGTAGCAACTGGGCTAAGATGTCATGATTGATCTAATCAGTTGTCCTTCCTGGTATACTGAAAATGAGATTGCCTAAGAGTCATTGAGACTCAAAGCCTAAAGACCAGCTATACCCAGAAGATACTTCTGAGAAGCAATCATTCCATAAGGGTTCTAAATACAAGCAATAAAGATACTCACAATAAGCAATATTGAAGTATCAATTCAGGAATTAAACAGAAAACAGCACCAACAACAAAAATAGAAATGAGAAGACACCTAAACAAAGGGTAAGCACAGACTTCCAGAGCACCAAAGGCAAATTCTGGGGGCAACGAGGTGGAAAGATCTGATAATCAACCACTTGGACACCCTGAATTGATAGCATGGGAAATAACAAAACAGATGAATGAGGCTCTAGAAAAGTTCAAAACAGAAATAATTTCCCAGATAACTACAGAGATGGTGAGAAGAATAAAAGACATGATTAGAGACTTAAGAACAGAAACAGATAAAAAATAGATGACCTCAGGATCATGATGGAAGCCATGAATGCCTAGCACAGGAAAGAAATGGAAACCATGAATGCCCAACATAGGAAAGAAATGGAATCCATAAAGCAGATTCAAATAGATATCCAGGAGACTAAAAACCCGATTGAAAGTTTTCACAGCGGAATGAGCCAATGTGAAGACAGAATATCAGATATAGAAGACAGGATTGCAGTTAGTGACCATAGAAAGAAAGATTTATTGAAAATAGTAAGGGATCATGAGAAATTGATCCAGCAGCTCCTAGATGATGCAAAGAAGAATAACATAAGACTGATAGGAGTCCATGAAAAAACAGGAGAAAGTAAAAAGACATTGAAAAAACCTGTTCACAGAAGTAATGACAGACAACTTCCCAAACAGAGTAAAAGAATTAGACTTACAGATAAGTGAGGCATATAGGACTCCAACAAGCCATGATAAAAAAAAAACTACATCTAGACATGTAATAGTCAAGATCCTAGAAAACCAACAGAAGAACAAAATACTACAAGCAGTTAGAGAAAAGAAACAAATCACATACAAAGGGAAGCCCATCAGAATCACAGTAGACTTTTCAACACAATCCCTCAAGTCAAGGAGAGCCTGGAGCGAAGTATTTCAAGCCCTAAAAGAAAACAATCACCAACCTAGATTGATGTATCCTGCAAAACCATATTTCAAAATCAAGGGGGAAATAAGATACTTCCATGAAAAAGAACACCTGAGAAACTGCATGAAAACCAAACTAGCACTCCAAACAATTCAAAACATTATCCTAGAAAAAAACAATGAGGGTCAAAACTCTATGAAGCCCTACAGAGTAAAGCCATCAGGCAAGGCAAGATATTAAAGGAAAAGGGGAGAAAAATAAAAAATAAAAGAGCCAACAACAGAAAAATATCATGACAAGAAAAATTCAATACACACCAGTTATAACCATCAATGTTAATGGACTCAATTCACAAATCAAAAGAAATAGACTGGCAGAATGAATTAAGAAGCAAGATCCAACAATATGTTGCATACAAGAAACACACTTAATTCAAAAAGAAATTCATAGACTGAAAGTAAAAGGATGGAAAATAGTTCTCCATGTGACAGGAACCCAGAAAAAAGCAGGGGTAGCTATCTTATTTGCAGACAAAGTAGATTTCAGACCAAAACTAATTAAGAGAGACAAAGAAGGTCACTACATCCCTGTAAAGGAAACAATCCAAGAGGAAGTGATGACAATCATAAATATATATGCACCAAATACTAGTGCACCCAACTATATAAAACAAATATTAATGGACATGAAAAACCAAATAAGCACTAATACAGTTGTAGTGGGGGACTGCAACAGCCCACTGTCACAGATAGACAGATCATCTAGACAGAAAAATCAACAACAAAACACTAGAACTGAACCAAACTTTTGAACAATGGACTTAATAGATGTCTACAGAGTATTCCACCCCACAGAATCAGAATACCCATTCTTTTCAGCTGCACATGGGTCATTCTCCAAAGTAGAGTACATGCTAGCTCAGAGAACATGTTTAAGTAAATGCAAAAGAAACGAAGTTATCCCCTGTATATTGTCAGACCATAGTGCAATTAAACTGGAGATCAATAGGATAAGAAACTCCAAGAACTTCACAAACACATGGAAATTGAATAACACTCTCCTGAAGACCAATGGGTCACAGAAGAAATTAGCCAGTTTCTACAATTGAATGATAATGCCAATACAATATACAGGAATCTATGGGACACAATGAAAGCACTTCTGTGAGGGAAATTCATAGCAGCAAATGCCCATACTAGAAAAATGGAATGAGCTCAAATAAACAATCTAATTCTGAACCTCAAACTCCTAGAAAAAGAAGAGTGACACAAGCATAAAGCCCATACAAAGAAGGAAATTATAAAGATCAGAGCAGAAATCAATGCGATGGAGACTAAGAGAATGATACAAAAAATCAGTAAAGCAAAGAGTTGGTTCTTCGAAAGAATAAATAAAATTGACAAACCCTTAGCCAACCTTATCAAGAAAAGGAAAGAAAAGACCCAAATGCATGCAATTAGGAATGAAAAGGATGAAATTACAACAGACTCAGAAGAAATCCAGAGGATCATCAATACCTACTTTGAGAACCTATATGCCAATAAGATGGAAAACACAGAAGAAATGGACAGATTCCTAGATACATGTGAATTACCAAAGTTGAACGAAGAAGACCTAAAAATTCTAAACAACCCAATATCAATGAAATTGAAAATGTAATGAAACACTTACCAACTAAGAAAAGCTCTGGTCCTGATAGCTTCACTGCTGAATTCTACAAGACATTTAGAGAGAAACTACTGCCACTATTGTTGAAACTCTTCAGTGAAATTGAAATGGAAACAATGCTCCCAAATTCATTTCTGGAAGCAAGCATCACCTTGATCCCCAAAGCAGAGAAAGACCCAATCAAAAAAGAGAACTATAGGCCAATCTCACTAATGAACACAGAAGCAAAAATACTTAATAAGATACTGCGAAATAGAATGCAGAAGCTCATCAAGAAGATCATACACCCTGACCAAGTGGGATTCATCCCAGGGATACCAGGATGGTTCAACATACCCAAATCAATAAATGTAATATACTATATCAAGACAAAAACCATATGATCATCTCAACAGATGCAGAAAAAGCATTTGACAAATTCCAACAAGGATTTATGATAAAAACCCTACAAAAAATTGGAATAGACAGTCTCTACCTCAATCTGATAAAAGCCATCTATGAAAAACCAACAGCCAACATCATACTAAATGATTAAAAACTGAAAACTTTCACGCTAAAATCAGAAAAAAGAAAAAGATGCCCATTATCACCCCTCTTGTTCAATATAGTTCTGCAAACATTAGCCACAGCAATTAGAAAAGAGAAAGAAATAAAAGGAATAAAGATAGGAAAGGAAGAAATTAAACCATCATTATTTGCCAATGATATGATACTCTACATAGAAAACCCAAAAAACTCTGCTAAAAGACTCCTAGACTTAATTGACATATTCAGCAGGGTACATGGTCAATACTCAAAAATCAATAGCCTTTCTGTACACAAATAACAAACTCACTAAGAGAGAAATTGGGAAAAAAATTCCTTTCACAATAGCATCCAAAAAAATAAAATATCTAGGAATCAATCCAACGAAGGAAGTAAAAGACCTCTACCACGAAAAGTACAGCACTCTGAAAAAAGAGATTGAAGAGGATATCAGAAAATGGAAAGGCATCCCTTGCTACTGGGTAGAAAGAACCAATAGAGTGAAAATGGCCATATTTCAAAAAGTGCTATATAGATTC
The DNA here is from genome assembly GCF_053883595.1 of Heterocephalus glaber. Lineage (NCBI taxonomy): Eukaryota > Metazoa > Chordata > Mammalia > Rodentia > Bathyergidae > Heterocephalus > Heterocephalus glaber. The sequence continues at coordinate 2,074,416 of NW_028258324.1, read as the reverse complement.
TATGCAATCTTGATTGAAATCTCAACAGTATATTTCACAGAACTAGAGAAAACAATCCAAAAATTCATTTGGAACCAGAAGAGACCTAGAATAGCAAAAGCAATTCTAGACAACAACGACATGACATGGGTATCACAATCCCCAACGTGAAACAATACTACAAAGCTACTGTGATAAAAACAGCATGGGACTGGCAAAGAAACAGAGCCGAGGATCAGTGGAAAAGATTGGAAGATGCAGAAACAACTCCAGACACACTCAGCCACCTTACCTTTTATTTTTCCTTGAAGTTTAGGTAGAAAATACAGTTACATTCATCATTAGGATCTTGTACCTTTGATGTATCTTGGTATTTTTTCCCATTCCCCTGCCCTCCCTTCACCCGCTACACCCTTCCCTATTTGTAAAGACTTTGTTTCCATTTGTTTCCTTTTCTCATATTTTTTCTTTTCCCTTCTTTCCTTTCCCCTACCCCTCCCACTTCCCCTACTCCTTTAGATCTTTTCTTCCTATTACACAATATTAATTATACATTTTAAAAATCACAATATCAAAACTTAGAGGACATTACCATAGAGTTTACAGAATGTAAAAGGATATAGAAAGCATATTACAAAAACCATTTTTGAAATAAATTTGACAACTTCTAAGAAGTGCCTTGGAAGACAAACTAATGAGACTGACTCTCGAGGAAATAAAAAATTTGAATAGCACCTATTAAAGAAAGTATATTCCTACCTTGAAAACCTACCTATATGACAACAACAGGCTCATATACATTTTAACTGATGAATTATATTAAACATTTAAAGCAGAAAAGAGAAGGAACACTTCTCCCCTTATTTTAGAAAATCAACATTGTGCTAATACTAAAACTGGATAAAGATAATCAAAGAAAAAAGTATGAACATAGATAAAAATTTGTTTAACAAAATAGAGTATTAGAAGTCAGATCTGGCTGTATGTAGAAAGTGGTTTTATTATAGGGATGGCAGTGTTGGTTCAGCATTGGAAGATCCACCCCCATAAGTCATCATTTTAACAGAGGAAAGGAAAAAGCCATGTGATCCTGTCAGTAGTTGCAGAAAAAGTATTGGACTAAATTCTACAGCTGTTCATGGTAAAAAGCTATCAGGAGACTAGAAGTAGAACAGAACCTTCTCATCAGATAAGACATGTATTCCATACTTCCAGCAAAAATGCCTTATATGTTGTACACTTTTTTGTTTGTTTTTTGGTACCGGGGATTGAACTTGGGTCCTTGTGCTTGCAAGGCAGGCGAAGGAAACACTGAGCTAAATCCCGTGCTAAAAATGCCTTCTATGAGTGGAAAAGATACAATGGCTTCTCCCTAAAGTGAGGAACAAGGGCAGATATGCCTACTCTTCATCTGTCAGCCACCTCATCTTTGACAAAGGAGCCAAACACGCTCACTGGAGGATAGATAGCTTCTTTAATAAATCGTGCTAGAGAAACTGGATTTTAACCTGCCACAGATTAAATCTAGACCCATATCTTTCACCATGCACTAAACTAAAATCAAAGTGGATCTGATATCTAAATATTAACACAAAAACATCAAACTTGCTGGAAGATAGGTTAGACAGAACTCTTAAAGACATTGGAATAGGAAAAGACTTTATGAACAAAACCCCAGTGGCATGGGAACTAGCACAAAGAGTCAACAACTGGGATCTCATCTTATTAAAAAGCTTCTGCACTACAAGAGAAATGACTAACAAAGCTTAGAGACAACCTACAATGTAGGAAAATTTTTTTACCAGCTGTTCTTCAGACAAAGGTCTACTATCTAGAATATATGAAGAACTTAAAAAAACAGACCCTCCAAAATCAAAGACCCAATTAAAAAATGGGCATCTGAAATTAACAGACATTTCTGCGACAAAGAATTAAAAGGAGCAAATAAACATATGAAACAATGTTTAACATCACTGGTCATTTGAGAGATGCAGATGAAAACAACACTGAGATTCCACCTCACTCCGGAACGAATGGCTGCTATCAAGAAATCAACCAGGGCTGAGGATTTAGCTCAGTGGTGCCACCACCTGCCTTGCAAGCACAAGGTCCCGAGTTCAATCCCTGGTACCAAAGAAAAGAAAAGAAAAGAAATCAACCAACAACCAATGCTGGTGGGGTTGTGGGGAGAAAGGAACCCTTCTCTATTGTTGGTGGGAATGTAGACTGGTGTAACCACTGTGAAAATCAACATGGAGATACCTCAAAAAACTAGGATTAGAGGTCCCATTTGACCCAGCTATTCCCCTGCTGGGTATTTTCCCAAAGGAATTAAAAGAATCATACCACAGCAATATTTGTGTACCCATGTTTATACTGGCACAGTTTGTAATAGCTAGAACCTGCGAACAGCCCAATTGCCCATCAACTGGAGACTGGATAAAGAAGATGTGCGTGTGTGTGGTTTTTTTTTTTATTAAATGGAGTACTACTCAGCCATAAAGAATGAGAAAGTAGAGACATTTATAGCTAAATGGATGCATATTGAAGCCATACTCTTAAGTGAAATAAATGGGACTCATGTAAATACCAAATAGTTTCTCTGGTGTGAGAAACTGAAAGTGTAAATAAGGATCAAAATGTATAATAGATAATGTGAAATAGGAAGAAAAGGTGCAAAGGGGAAGGGGAAGGGGTAGGGGAAAGGAAAGAGGGGAATGGAATTAATATGAGAAAATGAAAAAATGGAAACAAAGACTTTGTAAATAGGGAGGGATGGAGTGGTTGAAGGGAGGGCACAGGAATGGAGAAAAAATAAGAATCAAGATATATTATGTAAAGGTGCAGATTTCCAATGATGAATGTCATTATATTGTATACCTAAAATGTATCAATTAACTTAATGAATTAAAAAAAGATATTGGCATAGAGAGAAAAATAATTATCAGCAACTACTATGTCATCCTGGCCATTGAAGTAAAGCCAGCAACCAGAATGACATCAGATATCAACTGGATTCTGAGAAGCCCTAAGAACTACTCATGATCAGCCCTTAACCAGAATAAAAAGGTCTATGATTTCAGTGAAGAAAATTAGGTTACTCATGTATTGACTTATGATAATTCAGACCACCAATTTCTGCTTGATGTAGACAGCAAGAGCTCAATCACATTATTGGACTAAATGGATTCTCCTTCATATCCTTCCCCTCTTACAATTATATTCACCAAACCTGACCTCCCACAACAAAATACAGGCTCTGTGATCTTTCTGAACTGAGCCTGGGCTTCCTAGGAGATCCCAGAATATGCCTGTTTACCTCACACTCTTTACAAATCTGTCTCCCAAGGCAGTCTCTCACTTGGTCACTGTGTCAAGGAAAAGCTTCAGTCTTGAAGTGAAATTCTTCTTCTATGTTTTAGTCTTTTCTTTGATAAGGTTGGTGTTTTGGTCATCACATTTGTTGCCTTGTTCTGTCAAGAACTAAGGAACAGAGTTGGCTGGATTTGGCAGTTCGGCCTCTTCTTTTCTCTTACTCAGAAACTGTGGGGCCTGGGCAGGCAGTGTCATCTGCTGTTGTGGGGGAACTGTTTTTCAGTCCATCTGCCTCAGTGCACAGGGCTCAGTTGGGTGAAAGTGTCAGCTGGGGTCTCAAAACATTCTCGAGCTGTTCCTTTATCACACAATCAGACTCTCACTCTTTTTCATGTAGGCTAATTCATTGACTTGCAGTACTTCTGAGGAATTTTTGTGTGACAGATCTAGAAGGAAAGGAGCCTAAATTAAATAAGAGAATTCTGATATAGATTGTGTTAGGTACTCTGACTGGGTCCCCCAGGTTACAGTCCTTTTAAAAGTACAATTTTTAGTTATAATTTTCCTTGTTTCCTTTCTACACATTTTATTTTTTCTATCCTACTTTATTATGACTACTTCTCCAGATCAGGATGTCTTACTACAGTTTGGCTGCTAAGGGTGTAAACAATCTTATTGCCAATGGACAACCACTGAAATTTGTTAAATTCTGGCATTCCATGTTTGCTGAACTTCAGTGGAAAAAGGCATCCTTGTGGAGTGGTTAGTAATAGATGGGTTCCACTTCATTTTGGGTGGGAAGGTAACCAGGGGAAACTTTCATCCCTACATGGTAACTATACTCAGGTTTTAAAACTCATCTTCTCTCCCTGATATAATCTTTCACTGTGAAGATGCTGTAATTGGAATATTTTGGAATACCTTAATTAAACATGCTGTTGTTTCAAAGTTGAACCCAGATGTATGTCAATTGTGCCATTAAGAATTTTGGGGAATGCTAGAGCAGCTTAATTAAATACAGTCTCTTGAAAACTGTATGGTGGGGAAAAAGTTTATTTGTTCTGTTTTGTTGTTAGCTGGCATGTATACTTACTGATGTAGATTGGCACTGGAGCACACATTTTCAGGAAAAATTTTCATTGAAAGTTAGACGAGACTTTTAGGGGACATTGGGTTGAATGTCTGGAGGGGAAACCCTAGATGAGGGGGATCAGACTAGCTCCACTGAAAATTTAAGCAGTGACTGAGTGGTGACCTCCTAGCTCTGGAATTCTCAGGAATAAAAGGTGATTCCATTCCCATGAAAGGACCATCTCAGTCTGTTGTAGTTTCAATCATGCAGGACTGTTTTGCTGGAATTCATGTGGTCACAGGTTTTGGAAATGGCTAGAGACCTCTGAGTGTAGCTAAATGTCCTTTACACAACTTTGGTTTGATGGCCATAGTCTTGAAAGAGGATGTGATCATGTAAATTCAGAGCTATCCAAACCTGTCCCACCAACCGCTAGAGAGAAACTCCCTAAATGATTAACAAAGTTATTTGCAGAGCTGAAAAGAGATTTGACCCAAGATGTGCAGTAATAGAGCATATAAAGTAGAAATTTGGCTTTGTTCTGCTTTTGGTTACCTGGTAGGGAATCTGTAGACCTAGGCAAAGATTCATGTTTTATAGTAAAAATGGCTTTTATACTTCTGACTGTCCCAGAAAAAAAATCCTCAAATAATGTTTGAAGTAATTCTTGCGGTATACAAAAAAGACATATCTAAACTCACGCTCGGGGTAGATGCTGTCCTGACACTGACTGTCTTGTTGCTTGAAGGTATAATTCACTCTGGATTTACTTTATAATAAAGTCTACCTATACTTCTGCATGCCTATGTGTCTTGATTGAATTCTTTCATCAAGGGCACAGAGAACCAAGGAACAAGAAAGTGAAAGGCTAGTTCCTTGCTGCATCAAGACCTGCCTTCCCACTGACTATGCCTTAGGTTATGTCTGAGATATCTCTCTACTTTGGCTTTCTTTTGCACTTGATCTCACAATCTTTAGTGATGCTTTTTCAGGCTGAAGCCTCTGGTTCCTCTTTGGCTTGTGATCCAGATGCCTTTGATGGAATCTGCATGGCAATCCAACGTTAAACAGATAATGTGGCTCCTCAAGGCCATCGAGATTGAGGGGTGGGGGTGTGGAAACCAGCGTATGGGCCGGCGGAGCGGCTCGCGGAGCTCGGGCCCCCTCACCGCTGACGCGGAGGCTGCGCTGTGCGGGGCGGCAGCGAGGCTAGAAAATGGCCTCGGTGCTCAAGATGGACGAGGTGATCGAGTCCGGGCTGGTGAAAGACTTCGACTCCAGCCTCTCGGGGATCGGGCAGGAGCTGGGCCCCGGCTCCTGCAGTACGAGGCCAGTCTTATGAAATTCGGATGTTGGATAATTGTAAAATGGGAGATATGCCAGAGATCAGTGGAAAATTGGTAAAGAGCATCATAAGGGTTGTATTCCATGACAGATGGCTGCAGTACACGGAGCATCAGCAACTTGAAGTCTAGAAGTGGAATTGCCCAGGAGATACACTGCTCGATTTAGATATTCCAATGTCTGTGGGAATAATTGGTACCAGGACAAATCCAAGCCAGTTAAATGCAGTTGAATTTCTGTGGGACCCTGCAAAACGCACATGTGCTTTCATTCAGGTGCACTGCATCAGCACAGAATCTACTCCACGGAAGCACAGAGGGGAAAAGGGAGTGCCTTTTAGGATTCAGGTTGACACCTTTAAGCAGAATGAAAATGGGGAATACACTGATCATCTTCACTTGGCTTTCTGCCAGATCAAAGTTTTTAAGCCCAAAGGTGCAGACAGGAAACAACTGATCAAGAGAAGATGGAGAAGAGAATCGCTCATGAAAAAGAAAAGTATCAGCCATCATATAACACCACAATCCTCACAGAATGTTCTTCATGGCCTGACACCCCCACAGCCTATGTGAATAACAGCCCTTCTCCTGCGCCCACTTTCACCTCTTCCCAGTAGAACACTGGCAGTGTGCCAGACAGCAATTCTTCTTCCCCAAATCATCAGGGAGATGGAGTTTCACAGGTGTCTGGTGAAGAAATTCAGCCTTCAGCTACAACTCAGGAAACACAGCAGTGGCTTCTAAAAAACAGATTCTCTTCCTACACAAGACTGTTTTCTCATTTTTCAGGTGCTGACTTTAAAACTGACAAAGGAGGATTTAGTTCAAATTTGTGGTGCAGCCGATGGAATTCGGGACTATAATTCACTGAAGTCAAGGTCAGTTAGGCCGTGCTTAACCATCTATGTCTGTCAGGAGCAGCCGAATGACACACCACTGCAAGGGCAGCAGCAAGCAGCAGGCGGTGGAGGCGAGAGTGGCAGTGGGACACCCTATGTTTATCATGCAATCTACCTGGAAGAAATGGTTGCCTCAGAAATTGCTCAAAAACTGGCGTTGCTGTTTAATATTCCTTTCCACCAAATTAACCAGGTATACAGACAGGATCTCACTGGTATTCTCATTCTTGTTAGTGATCAGATGGTTCAGAATTTTCAAGATGAGAGTTGCTTTTTATTCTCCACAGTAAAAGCTGAAAATAATGATGGTATCCACATAATCTTGAAGTGATCTCTTACATAGACTGAACTATATTCAGTAACAAATAAAGTCACACTTAAACGTGTGTGAAGACTGAGTTCAAGAAGTCTTGGGATTGGATTTTACTGAAAGAAATGTTTCATACTGAAAACACAAGATGACCTTTCTTATGAGTTGATATGAGAGGCAGACCTTTGCCTTGTCATAGCCGAAGCCCAGTGTTCTCATGAGAATGAGCGGATCAGGGCAGCTGCTTCCAGCTCTGGAGGTCATGCTGCAAGAGCAGCTTCATGCTTCTGACAAAAGTCAGTCCATGTGGTTCCCAGAAGCTGCCTTTTCTGGCTCCTTACACTGTATGCAGTTTGGAAATGAATGTAGAAACTTACTGTGGGCATTTAGTTTCTGTGCCAGTTTGGCTTCTATTGCCTGAACCTAATGCAGACCTGGGGAGGAGATGGGGGACAGCACTACTGTGGAGCCAGAATGGAAACTGTCTCAGAGATGCTGTGCTGATGTGGCCTTGGTAGCCAGGTAAGTGGCTCGGCACCTTCTCAGAAGTAATCATGTCTAAGGGTGTGCGTCTGATGGGATCATGGCAGACCGGGGAAGACTCAAACCAGGAAGATGGGCTTGAAGCTAACTGCATCATCAGGAGTACCTCAGTAAGAGGATCAGTGTAAATCCTAATAGGTACAAAGACTTGTATTTTGCTTTGTCACTGATTTATTGAAAAACTTCTTTTGTTTCTGCTTCCAAAAACATTTTAGTTTCTGGTTTTCCTACCACTCTTGTGGTTTTCTTTCTCATTTTCCTCCCCTTCTCTATCTCTGTCCCCTCTGTTCTTAAGCATTTTTAAAAGCCCTGCCCCAGATGTTGGAAATTGGTGACATAAGAAGGGGCGACAAAGTGTTATTGTTAATAGCTTCTGACTTGGTATTAAGGCATCTCTGTTTTGAACAAGATTAAATTATCCATGAAAACACTAAGTGTCATAAATACTAAAATACCATAAAAATCCTGTTTGTCTCACTTCAAATAATGAGCTTCAGTGCAATCATGGATAAACATTCTGGTGATTTAGGAGCTTTTAATACACCAAATAATGGTTTCTTTTTCTGTAAAATAGTGTGTCTCATAAAATCAAATGTGTGTCTGCTAGCATACTGTTTTTCAAAGGGAATCCACTATTTTCACTTTTTCCTCCTACTGCCTTTGTCTCCTTCACCCAAAACATCCCAAAATTCATTAGAAAGCATTTTTGAAGACAGTGGTATATCAAGACTAAATTTTTTAAAAAACAATAAACTTTTATTCCATTTAATTATAGCATCTCTGTCCACTTAGCAGTTTTAGCTTTGGATGTACTATTTGATCCCCATCCTTGTTCAGGTGGAAATAGGAATGATTACGTTTGGGTTCTCTCCCAGGTGACTAAGCTCCTTCAGTGAGTAAACGCTTTCCTATTCATAAAAGTGGCTAATTACTCACTACAAAGAAGCATTGTCTCAGTAGTCAGGTTTGGAAATACCTGTGATTCCTACAGACCTGTAGGAGGAGAGCTTGCCTTTTTGTACTCCCTTTGCTTTTGTGTGACCATGTTTTCTATAAGTCACTTGGGAAAGAAGTGAACTTCCCTTAATTGTTTCAGAAAGTTTTGCTTGTCTATTTAGCATTGTTTTTTGGGACTCATGATTTATGGAACAGTAAATGTCATTGAATGCTGTGAGCTATTTTGAAATCCTCATCAGGTTTTAGATGTGGGATAAAAATATTTACAAGCTTATCAGACTTGAAATTACACCCAGTGGCATTAGAACATTATAGTCTGTCCAGAGAAACAGGTTAAATAAATCATAGCACCAGAAAAAAAAAAAAAAGGGTAGAGGGCTGAATTAAAGCAAAGGGGAATTTGTAAGTGGCACCAAAAATTGCACTTAAAAAGTTAGAGTTTTTACTTTAGGGGTGTGTACTCTCCAAACTTCCTAGGGCCTAGAACATAAACTGCCATCCCCACCTCTCCTCAGCCAGAGAAATGGGCAGAATATGGTTGTTGAGACCAGGGGATCAGGATCCAATTTCATCTCCGTACGATAGGAATTCTAGGTCCAGGAAATGATCTAACAAACATAGACATGTCTATTTTCTTATTGTATTCTTTCCTTAATTCTTTCTTCTACAAAAGGCTCTACCATGCCTGCATGTGATTTTTATTAGCTAGCCTTTAAAAAATTGTCAGTCTCACCCAAACTCAGAAACAGTTCCTTTCACATCACCCCAGGAAATTCATAGACAACCTAGTGCTTGAGTAGGGACCAGACAGTTCCAAATTGGAGTCAGGGTGAAGCATCTGAAAGGGAAATTTGAGGTGGCCTCCTTTCTGTGGAACTGAGTGGTATACCTCCTTAATTTATGTTCCACCCAGTGAGTACTTGGATACCTCCAAAATGCCTAATACAGTAGAGAACACTGCATTCTCTGAAAAGAATAAATATGTGACAGGATTGCAGGAGGGTGACTGGTGCTGTGGGTGCTAAGACATGCTACTGAGGCTGAGTGATCTTCCCCAAGTGAATTTCTGGAATGGGTGACTATTATGGATGTCAGAGAACCACCATATGAATACAGGGATGCCCTGAAAGTGACCTCCAGAATACGGGAAATATTGCACTCTGTTAATGAGTAAAATGATTTAAAGAAAAGAAAGCTGCATAGAATTTCAGTGGCTGTCAGTTGGCTCATTCTCACTGTAACAGCAGAAGCTCCAAGCTTGCACACGTGCCAGGGAATTACAGGAGGAAGTTACCTACAATAAACATGTTGAAATGCAAATCCTGCGGGTGGGCACAGCTAGGGAGATGATGGAAGGCTTGATATGGATCGTATGAAACACTTATTGTTATTATTTCTTGCTTAAATTAAGAGTCATTTCACGGACTGAGGGAAGGTTAGAGATGGAAAAAATATGAGCTATTATAAGGTGTATTTTTTTTTACTTTATAAATCTTTGCTTTTTTCCTAGGTGTTTGTTCATTCTTAGGTGGAAAAAAGTATTGGTTGTTCTGGCAAGGACTCCCCTCTTCAATAAATTAATGCCAGTAAGGAGAGGAAGATAAATTTCTGGTTAAGAAGAAATGTGTTCCAAAGAAAAGAAAAGAAAAGGAAGTATAAATCAGTTGTTCTTACAAGCAAATCTCATGTGGCAATCTAATAGACTGAAAAATGGTGCATATCTGCCTCAGACCCTCTATTTATTTTAAGAAAATACATTTTTAACTGAAGACAGCTTCTTTCTAGATGAACACGTTTTATCTCTCAACCCATGTAGAGAATTCCTGTCTGGCCTTAACAAAATCATGTAGCACTTAGGGACAAAGATCTAGTCTAGTAGCCCTGCACTGGGGGCCAAGATGGAGAAGACCTCCATGGCCACCATGACCTTCCCCTTGGTGCTGTGGTAGACAGGGAGGAAGGTGACCCAGACACTGCAGAACACCAGCATGCTGAATGTCAAGAACTTGGCTTCGTTGAATGTGTCAGGCTGGTTCCTGGCCAGGAAAGCCACAGTGAAGCTCACCAGGGCCAGGGAGCCCAGGTATCCCAGGACACAGTAGAAGGCAGTTAGTGAACCCTTATTGCACATGATAATGATGTGGCCATGTTCAGAGTGTGCATCTGTGTCAATAAAGGGTGGATTTGTTCCCATCCAGATTCCACAGAGAGTGATTTGGATTAAGGAACAGATGGGGATGATGGAGTTAGGTGCCCCTGATACCAACAACTGCCTCATCCTTCTTCCTGGAGGAGTGACCTTAAAGGCCAGAACCACAGTAATGGTTTTGGCCAAGAGAGTGGAAACAGCCACAGTAAACACAACTCCAAATGTGGTCTGCTGAAGGATGCAGGTGGCTGTGTTTGGATGACCAATGAAGAGAAAGGAGCAGAGAAAACAGAAGTTGAGGGAGATGAGCAGGATGTTACTGAGCCCCCTTTTCCTGGCTTTGACAATGGGAGTGTCTTGGTGCTTCACAAAGAGCCCACAAACAACAGCTGTGAGAATAATGAAGTTCAGTGGTGTGACAGCCAGGGTCTTCCCCAACAGGCCTTCATAAGCCAAAAAAGTCACAGACTTTTGTAGACAGTGGTTTCTCTGAATGTTGGCATACTAATGATTTGGACACTTTGCAAAGTTTTCTATGTCTAGGGAAAAATTCAAATTATTTTCAGTCAAATTTCAATATTTTTCTCTTTTTCACAGCCCCTACCCCGAGAAGTTCATGGTTAGTTCAGCCAATTGCCCTCTCTTGCTTTCTTTTTTATTTTTAAAAATTTATATATTTATTGGTACATTTTAGGTATAAAATACATTTACATTTATCATTGGATGGTCATACTATAATATGATGTATCTTAGTTCTTATTTTTTCTCCCATTACCTCTGCACCTTTCACCTCCTCCACCCTTCCCTATTTACACAGACTTTGATTCCATTTTTTTTCTTTCTCATAATTTTTCCTTTCCCTTCTTCCCTTTCCCCTTCCACTCCTGCCATCCCAAAATGCTTGGACCTTTTCCTATTTCAAATTATCAATTATTCATTTTAATCATTTTCATCCTTATTTACACTTTCAGTTTCTCACACTAGAGAAACTATTTGGTATTTACACATGTGTGTCCTATTTATTTCACTTAAGAGTATGGCCTCAATGTGCATCCATTTAGCTATAAATGTCTCTACTTTCTCATTCTTTATGGCTGAGTAGTACTCCATTTTATTAAAAAACCACATCTTCTTTATCCAGTTTCTAGTCGATGGGCACTTGGGCTGTTTCCAAGCTTTAGCTATTACAAACTGTGCCACTATAAACATAGGTGCACATATATTGCTGTGGCATGATTCTTTTAATTCTTTGGGGAAGATTCTCAGTATGGGAATAGCTGGGTCAAATGGGACCTCTAGTCCTAGTTCTTTGAGGTATCTCCATACTGATTTCCACAGTGGTTGCACCAGTCTACATTCCCACCAACAATGGAGAAGGGTTCCTTTCTCTCCACACCCTCACCATCATTTGTTATTGGTTGATATCATCATAGCAGCCATTCTTTGTGGGGTGAGGTGGAATCTCAGCATTGTTTTAAACTGCATCTCTCAAATGACCAGTAAAGTTGAACATTTTTTCATATATTTATTTGCTGCTTTTAATTCTTGGTCTGAGAAATGTCTGTTCATTTCAGATGCCCATTTTTGAATTGGATCTTTGAATTTGGGGGGTCTGATTTTTTTCAGATCTTTATATATTCTAGATAGTAGACCTTTGTCTGAGGTACAGCTGTCAAAAATTTCTTCCCACATTGTAGGTTGTCTCTTAGCTCTGTTGCTCATTTCTCCTGCAGTGCAGAAGCTTTTTAATATGATGAGATCCCAGTTGTTGATTCTTTGTGCTAGCTCCCATGCTACTGAAGATTTGTTCATGAAGTCCTGTCCTATGCCAATGTCATCAAGAGTTCTACCTAACTTATCTTCCAGCAAGTTTAGTATTTCTGTCTTAATATTTATATCTTTAATCCATAATCCACTTTGATCTTAGTTCAATGCATGGTGATAGGTATGGGTCTAGTTTTAATCTTTGGCAGTTTTAAATCCAGTTTTTCTAAACCATTTATTAAATAGGTTATCTTTCCACCAATGAGGGTGGTTGGCTCCTTTGTCAAAGATGAGGTGGCTGAGTATGTCAGGAGTTGTTTCTGCATCTTCTAATCTATCCCACTGATCTTCGGGTCTGTTTGTTTGCCAGTACCATGCTGTTTTTATCACAGTAGCTCTGCAGTATAGTTTCAACTTGGGGATTGTGATGCCCCCAGCCATGTCTCTGTTTCCTAGTATTGTTTTTGCTATTCCAGGTTTCTTCTGCTTCCAAATAAATTTTGGGATTGTTTTCTCTAGTTCTGTGAAGTATATTGTTGGAATTTCAATTGGCATTGCATTAAATCTATATAGTAGTTTTGGAAGTATGGGCATTTTCACTATATTGGTTCTTCCTACCCAGGAACAAGGGATAGCTTTCCATTTTCTTATATCCTCTTCAATCTCCTGTTTCAGAGAGCTGTAGTTTTCAGTGTAGGGGTCTTTTGCTTCCTTTGTTAGGTTGATTCCTAGATATTTCATTTTTTTCGGTGCTACTGTAAAAGGAATTATTTCCCTAATTTCTCTCTCAATAGGTCTGCTATTTGTGTATAAGAAGTATTGTTTTTTGAGTGTTGACCTTGTATCCAGCTACTCCACTGAATCTGTCAATTAGGTCTAGAAGACTTTTGACTGAGTTTTTTGGATCTTCTATGTAAAGTATCATATCATCAGCAAATAATGACAGTTTCACTTCTTCCTTTCCTATCTTTATTCCTTTTATTTCTTCCTCTTTTCTAATTGCTATGGCTAATGTTTCCAGAACTATATTGAACAGGAGTGGTGATAGTGGGCATCCTTGTCTTGTTCCTGATTTTAGCGTGAAAGTTTTCAGGTTTTGACCATTTAGTATGATGTTGGCTGTTGGTTTTTCATAGATAGCCTTAATCAGGTTGAGATAAAGACCTTCTATTCCAATTTTCTGTAGCGTTTTTATCATGAATGGGTATTGGATTTTGTCAAATGCCTTTTCTGCATCTGTAGAGATGATCATGTGGTTTTTAACATTGACTCTGCTAATATAGTATTACATTTATTGATTTACAAATGTTGAACCATCCTTGCATCCCTGGGATAAATCTGAGTTGGTCAGGGTGTATGATCTTCTTGATGACATTCTGTATTCTGTTTGCTAGTATCTTGTTGAGGATTTTTGCATCTATGTTCATTAGGGAGATTGGTCTGTAGTTCTCTTTTTGGGTTGGATCTTGCCCTGGTTTTGGAATCAAAGTAACACTTGCTTCCAGAAATGAATTTGGGAGCCTTGCTTCCCTTTGAATTTCGTTGATGAGTTAAAAGAGTAATGGCATTTGTTCTTTAAATGTCTTATAGAATTCAGCAGTGAAGCCATCAGGACCTGGGCTTTTCTTTGTTGGTAAATTTTTTGTTACATTTTCAATTTCACTCATTGTTATTGGGGTGCTTAGAATTTCTATATCTTCTTCATTTAACTTTGGCAATTCATATGTATCTAGCAATCTGTCCATTTCTTCTGTGTTTTCCATTTTATTAGAGTACAGGTTCTTGAAGTAGGTATTGATGATCCTCTGGATTTCTGCTGAGTCTGTTGTGACTGCCCCTTTTTCATTCTTAATTGCATGGATTTGAGCCTTTTCTTTCCTTTTTTTGATAAGGGTGACTAAAGGTTTCTCAATTTTATTTATTCTTTCAAAAAACCAACTCTTTGATTCATTAATTTTTTGTATCATTCTCTTAGTCTCCATTGCATGATTTTCTGCTCAGATCTTTATAATTTCCTTTCTTGTATGAGCTTTGGGTTTGTTATGCTCATCTTTTTCTAGGAGCTTGAGGTTTTGCATTAGGTTATTTAACTGAATTTTCTCTGTTGTCTTAATATGGGCATTCACTGCTATGAATTTCCCACATAGAACTGCTTTCATTGTGTCCCATAGATTCCTGTATGCTGTACTAGCATTATCATTTACTTGTAGAAACTGTCTAATTTCTTCTTTAATTTCCTTTGTCATCCATTGGTTGTTCAGGAGGGTGTTGTTCAATTTTCATGTGTTTGTGGGAGTTTTGCAGTTTCTTATGTTATTGATCTCTAATTGTATTGCACTATGGTCTGGTAATATATAGGGGATAACTTCAATTCTTTCACATTTACTTAGATATGTCCTATGAGCTAGCATGTGGTCTATTTTGGAGAATGATCCGTGTGCAGCTGAAAAGAATTTGTATTCTGATTTTGTGGGGTAGAACACTCTGTCAACATCTATTAAGTCCATTTGTTCAGTAACTTGGTTCAGTTCTAGAATTTCTTTGCTAACTTTTTGTCTAGATGATCTGTCTATTTGTGATAGAGGGGTGTTGAGGTCCCCCACTACAATTGTATTGGTGCTTAGTTGGTTTTTCATGTCCATTAATATTTGTTTTGTATAGTTGGGCACATTCATATTTGGTGCATATATATTTAGGATTGTCATCTCTTCCTCTTGGATTGTTCCCTTCACAAGGATATATTGACTATCTTTGTCTCTCTTAATTACTTTTGGTTTGAAATCTACTTTGTCTGCAAAGAAGATTCCTACCCCTATTTCTTTCTGGGTTTCTGTCATGTGGAGAACTATTTTCCATCCTTTTACTTTCAGTCTATGAATTTCTTTTTGAGTTAGGTGTGTTTCTTGTATACAGCATATTGGTGGGTTTTGCTTCTGAATCCATTCTGTCAGTCTATTTCTTTTGATTGGTGAATTGAGGCCATTAACATTGAGGGTTATAATTGATAGATATTGACTCATCCTTGTTATGATATTTTACTGTTGTTGGCTCTTTTATTCCTTATTTTTTCCCCCTTTCCCTTTAGTTTCTCACCTTGCCTGGTGGCTTCCCTCTGTTGGGCCTCATGGAGTTGTGAACTTCATTGTCTTTTTCTAGAATATTGCTTAAAGTTGTTTGGAGTGCTGGTTTGGTGTTCATGAAATTTCTCAAGTGTTGTCGTGGAAGTATCTAATTTCCCCCATTGATTTTGAAAGATAATTTTGCAGGATACAATAGTCTCGGTTCTAAGCTCTTTTCTTTTAAGGCTCGAAATACTTGACTCTAGGCTCTCCTTGAGGGTTTGTGTTGAGAAGCCTGTTGTGATTCTGATGGGTATTCCTTTATAGTTGATTTGTTTCTTTTTTCTAACTGCCTGTAGAATTTTGTTCTGCTGTTGGGTTTCTGGGATCTTGATTATTATATGTCTAGCTGTAGATTTATTTTTTGATCATGGCTAGTTGGACTTCTATATGCCTCACTTATCTGTATGTCCAATTCTCCACCTCTTTCTTGGAAGTTTTCTACTATTACTTCTGTGAACATTTTTTTTATGTCAATTATACTTTCTCCTGTTTTTTTTTGTGGATTCCTATCAGTCTTACGTTATTCTTTGCATCATCTAGCAGCTGCTGAATTGATTTCTCATGGCCCTTACTATTTTTAAGAAATCTCTGTTTTCATGGTCCTTCACCACAATCCTGTCTTCTATATCTGCTATTCTATCTTTAGATTCTCTTAATCTGCTCTGCATGCTTTCAATGGCGTTTTTAATCTCCTGAATATGTTTGAATCTGTTTCATGGATTCCATTTCTTTCTTTTTTTTTTCACATAAGGAAGCATTTATTTGGGGTTTAACATGAAATCATACAAATAAAATGTGTATAAACACAAATCCACACTGAGGCATAACACATAGAAAGGACAAAGTAAAAACAAAGAAAACTAATTGGCAGCTATATACAGTTGGACACAGTTGTGTCTTGTACACTAGAAAGTCTTTTACAAAATAATCATTGGAGCAACAGAAGACCAATCTTCAATGTCATTCTGCAAGATTTCTTTAGCATCTCCTGTTTTCTCCAATGTCTTCCACTTTAGTATGGCTGCTAATTATTTTGGTGATTGCCATCCCCTCAAGATGCCTTGCCGTAAGTGCTCTGTTGACCACTGTAGTCTGCATATCCCTGTCCATATCCATAGTTCCCATAGTTATGCTCAGTATAATCATATCCGCCATAGCCACTATAGTTTTGATCACCACCATAGGCACTATTGTAATTTCCATATCCTTGATCATAATAGTTATTAAATCCTTGGTTCCAGTTTTGGCCCTGACCTTGGCCTTGACCCATAGTACCACCTCGCCCACCAGCCGCAGCACCTCTTCCTCCTTTTTGTTGTTGCTGTTGCTGCCAATATACCTCTTTGGGTTGTGCAACTTTGATTTCACACTTTCCAGAACCAATTTGATGGTATCTACTTTCTAACAATTTCTTGACTGGCTCTTCATCTGTGTACGTGATAAAACAAAATCCTCTCCTTTCATTTGTTTTTATATCCATTGGAAGTTCAATATTTTCAATCTCTCCAAAGGCTCCGAAATATTCTTTAATTTGTTCTTCAGAAGTATCTGGACTCAATCCACCCAAAAAAACCTTTTTAGGGTGTTCTTTCCCTTTTAAAGCTTTGGCCCTCTTGGGGTCTATCAATTTCCCATCCAGTTTATGTTCTTTTAGCTCCAAAACCTTATCAACATTAGCAGCATCTTTGAAAAGCACAAATCCAAACCCTCTTGATCTTCCAGTGACTGGGTCTGTTTTAATTGTGTAGTCTACAACTTCCCCAAATCGAGACAAATATTCCATCAGATCTTTCTTGCTTGTATCCCAGCTCAAACCTCCAATAAACATTTTACCGTCATCCTGCTGGTTCTTGCTCGTGTTGATCTGGGACCCTTCAGCGAACTCCTCTATATTGCTGTACTCATTCACGTCCTCCATAGTGGCAGAACCGTCGGCAGGGGAGAGCGGGTGCACGGTCCGGATCGGGGGGTGCTGGCGGCGGCGGAGCATTGTATGGAGCTGGATTTAAAATGGTGGCAGAAGAGGTCCATTCCTTTCTTATATTGGGCGATCATGGTTTCCATTTCTTTCTTATGCTGGACATTCATGGCTTCTAGCATGATTCTGAGCTCATCTTTTTTTTTTTTTTTTTTATCAATTTCTATTCTGGAGCCTCTAATCATGTCTTTCACTTTGCTCACCATCTCTGTAGTTATCTGGGAGATTATTTCCGCTTTGAATTTTTCTAGAGCCTCATTCATCTGTTTTGTTACTTCCTGTGTTATCAGTTCAGGGTGCCCAGATAGTTGATTATTTGACTTCTCCACCTCATTTCCCCCAGAATTTACCTTTTGGGGTGTGGAAGTCTGAGTTTGTGACTTGCTTAAATGTCTTCTCATTTTTGTTTTTGGTACTGTCCTTGGTTTATTTCCTGGGTTGATATTTTGAAGTTGCTTATTGTAAGTATCTTTGCTGATGTATTTAGAACCCTTATGGAATGATTGCTTCTCAGAGATATCTTCCGGATATAGCTGGTCTTTAGGTTTTGAGTCTCTAATGACTCTGAGGCTATCTCATTTTCATTATATCAGGATGGACAACTGATTAGATCAATCATAACACCTTAGCCCAAGTGATACAATCAGCAACAGAATAGCATCAAATACATCATTAAAGAATGACAATTTGTGGTAGTTATTAATCTATCACCTTTAAAAATGAAGAGCCTCCTTCAGGGTATGTCTCTGCTGTCACAATAGACAATGTGGGCAGCAGTGTGCAGTTACAAGTCAATGAGTCTCAGTAAGCTAGTCCCAGACCTGTGAGATTCAGGCAGATTTCTGGCTGCAAGTCCCAAGTTTAGCTCCCTGTCCACCTGCAGGGTTGCACTCTGCAAGGTTCTATAGCAGGTTTCAGCTGCTTTTCCCCTGAAGAAAGTCCAGGTTCCAATGGGAGCTGATGATCCCTCCAACTTACCAAGCATGGTAAGTCTGGTGTACCTTTATTGCAGAGATTCTCTTCACTTTTCCAGTGGGCTTTTTTTCATCATGTAGCCTGAGAGATGCCCTCTTTGTTTTGTTCACTTCTGCAGCTCAGGACAATGGCTTTTATATCCCCCTGTGCCTCTGCAGTGTCAAACCAAGTAGCTGCACAGCCAGAAGGCCGGGGGCATGCTGTTTTTGGAGGCAACTGTGTGCCCGAGCTGGGACAGGTGGGTGTGCCCTGGGGGGTCCTCCTCACCCTGTCTTGGTCCCAAGCCTGTCCTGGTTGCAAGCTTGTCCTGGTTGCAAGCTTGTCCTGGTTGCAAGCCTGTCCTGGTCACAAGCCTGTCTTGGTCCCAAGCCTGTCTTGGTCTCAAGCTGGTGGAGCAAACTGGAAGAAACAGGTCCCAGTCAGGATGCAAGCACTCAGCCCCACTCAGCCCTGCTTGGCCATGCCCAGCCCTGCTGGGCCAAGCTGGGGCTGGTGGGCATTCCCGGGGGTGTCCTCTTCACCCTTTCTTGGTCCCAAGCCTGTCATGGTCCCAAGCCTGTGTTGGTCGCAAGCCTGTGTTGGTCGCAAGCCTGTCCTGGTTGCAAGCCTGTCTTGGTCCCAAGCCTGTCCTGGTTGCAAGCTGGTGGAGCAAGCCAGAGGAGGCAGGTCCCAGTCAGGCTGCAACTGCTTGGCCCAACTCAGCACTGCTCCTGTATGAGCTTTTTACTTTTGGCATTTTGGATTTTTTAAGATGTTTGGCTGTATCTATAGATAAATGTCACTAAAGACATGCTTCTCCCAGGTTGCCAGATTATCCAAATAATGTCAACTAGTTTTACAAATACAGTACATATTGTTGTCTATGTATAATATCAGGAATCTTCCATTGGTCAAAAATAATATGTTAATTGTTAAGATCTGGCTCTCATAGGTCATCTAAAAATTTGTTAAGATAATTAAATAAAGACTCTTGGGCTTAGGAAAACTATTGGACAGGACTCCCCTTGGTAAAAAATGGAGCTCCTGACTGGAAAATAATTTATTCTATCCTTTGTTCACAAAGGGAACCCCAATAATTTCCATAGCCTTGTGGGAAATACATTGCTAAACATATTACTGTGATATGTATACATTGGTCATGGTCTAAGTTTTCGGTGGGAAAACAAAGTTTTATTTAAAATGCTTTTGGTACAAAACAAAATTAAGAGACAAAGGGTTTCATGTAACTGATACTCATTGTTATTTCATGGTATATATATTCATGACTTTCAGGTGAACAAGTCTTGTAGGATATTGTTTATGGTAATGATCTTTTTTGACTCAGGTATCTAGCTTTCTCTTGCACTCCAGCTACTTGTGATAAGAAGTACATGTCAAGCCAGCATGAGAAAACCAGTCAAATAATAGTTTTCTTAAAAACTTATGTGATGTATGTTATATGTGTCACCACACTTAGGGATGTTCAGTCGCCAAACAGTTGAAATAATGTCATATACTAAAATTAGAGGCTAAACATTATGAACTCCTAAGGTGCACTTATAGGCCAATATGTATGTTCTCTTTAGATGGCATCCTACTAAAGCATAACAAATAAGAGTTTTCTTTATGTCATTTAATATCTTGTGATCAGATGAAGGTGTTTGACTGAAAGACTATTCCATACTAAGATAGACATGTAAGTGTTACAAAGAAGATATCATGATTGTCATGCTAAAATACTACCTGTGGCTCTTGATCTTAAGTTTTTCTGTATAATATATAACGGTTGTCTATTAACATTTTACCAACCATGGTTGGTAAAATAATAGTCCTCTAACTGTGCTTTTTACTTCAAAAGTGCTTGCTGTCTTAACTATTATAATAGTTAAGCTCACCGCTTCTACTGAAATACTTATGTCACCGATCTTCTCTTCTGGGTGTTCAACAACTAAAGTTTGGAGACCAAACTAGAAAGGTAACTGGGGTATGAGGATATTTTGGCCCTGGCCCCTCAAGGTCAACAAAGAATCCAGGACATGAAGGAACCTTTCCTATAGGATCCTACATCTTTGGTAAGTCACTCAACCTTCTGACAAGGGAGATTGCTGGGCACCAGAGGACAAATGTGCCATGTGCCAAAGGAGGGTCACAAAGAGGGAAAAATCTCCCATGCTTTCACTGAAAGCAACATGGTCAAGCAAGGCCATGACCCATTCTTATGTCTGACACTAACAGAGGAGCTGAGAGGCTCTATGCATGGTTCCAAAGTAATGCCTGAGGCAACTTAACTGACCTTGATAGATAGCATGGGGTTCATACTGATTGACACAGGTCTCACTTTAACTTGGTCTTCAATACCCAGCAGAAAAGAATAACCAAAACAGGTATAAAATAATGCCATAGTAATAAAGCTAGATATAAAAAGGGGCTCCAGTCCCTGACCCCTTCTGGCAGTTTCTAGCTACACCAGTAGCTGACCACAGTTACGGATCATTAGGAAAAAACTACGGTAAAATCTATAAGAGCTCAGCTAAGGTTTAAAAATGTCTTAGGGAGCTTTGTTCTTCAAATTGTTTCTTATCTTTTTACAGCTAAAACTAGAGAGATTTGTAACAAAGTATCAGACTTATACATAAACTTTATCAATGAAAGGATCTTAAGAGCCAGCAGGTTACAATCACTATTTCAATTTCTAAGTGCAACTTTCTCCCCAATCTGCCCTTCCATTCTAGTGTGCTCATGCTTAGATTATACATGTTCTAATTTCTTAAAAGTTTTATTTATTTTTGCCTAGAGGCTGCCAAACTCGAAGCAGTCATACAAATGGAACCAATGACAAATGTGCTAGAATTCTTTTACTGGGATTTACCAGATTGGCCTTGTAAACAGCTCATAACTGCTAAACTATACAATATGAGTTCTATGTTGGATTCTGAGTCCCCTGGACCTTCTTATCCTCTTTGTGGGAGGCTATTACTAGTTCCTGATGCAAATCTTTATTGGCTATATTCACAGCAGTCCTGTTGATCTTATTATTTAGTGCATATATTCTTAACTGTTTCTTTGGTTTTTGTCTCCTCCAGATTCAAAGCTATATGGCTACTAAGATGATGATGATAAAGAAAAGTTTTAAAGTAAGTTTAGTAGATTAGCTATTGAAGTAGTTGTAGAAGCAAAATAGGTAGTGTATCCCTTTAAAAGCTTGCCTTAACCCATTGCCTTTGTTGTTTAAAGTGAAGGTTATATAGCTCCTTTGATCTGTAGCTCCACTATAGATAACATCTTAGCTCTGAAGAACAAAGTGGCAATCCCTGAACAAACTTGTGATATATGTGCTGTAACTCATGTGTTTAGGACTGTAATCAGTGACAGAAACCATCTGTGTTTAACCATTAAGCAGAAACCAGAATTTTGTTTGCTCAACAAAGACCACTAGGGATGAAATAATGACTAACAAAAGTATAAAAGGTGATGGACAAAGAACACAGGACATGGACACTGACCAGACCAGTTTCTGGCAGTACCGCCTGCTTGCAAGTAAAACTTTTATTATTTTACCCAAATTCTCTGTCTCTGTATATTTCTTTCCATGATTTCCCAGAACAATGACAATGCCTGCCACATATTGAGGGCCTTTAGATAGACTCTCTGTAGAGTAAGTCTAACTGCTGATCACAACTACAACCTTCTTCAGCTGGAAATAGCGAGAACGGTCTTTACCCTTTGCCCTCTCACAGCAGTTAGGGGTTCTTTTTCAGAGGGGAGAATATTGCAGATAGGTAAGTTAATTGAATATCTTGTGTGCAGTTAACAGGACCAGCCTTCCAGGAGCCAACACAGCAAGGAGCCAACTTGAAGGACAACCAAGACACATTCACCGAAGGCCAGAATTGTAAAAGGAGAGAAACTACACACATTTGTGCTTCCCCTGGGGATAAATAGCAGTGACTGGTATTCTAACTAGGTATAAATCACCTGGGTGGTGGAGGTGTCAAAGTCTTAACTCAGCCTCTCCAAGAAATATCTCTGACCCCTATTCTTACTGAAAATCCTTGTTTTCTTGCTGACTTGCTCCCCCATTTGACCAATATTACTTGGGTGACTGTACTTGTAATCTTATTGGTTGGTCATGGTTTTGTCCCACCTCATGCCCACCTTGTAAATTTCCATTGGGTCTTATAGTTTTGTTCCACTTTGTACTCGCCTCAACACATGGCTTTGCTGTATAAAACATCTTTGAAAAGTGGGGTGAGCAGGAAACCCACTTTCCGGTCCACCTTCTGTCTCTCTTGGGCAGAAGCTTTCTTTCTCTCAATAAATTTTTCCTACTCTTAGAAAAAAAAGAATATTGCATAGTAAATAGGGAAGGGTGGAGGTGATGAAGGGGACACAGGTAATAGGGAAAAAATAAGAACCAAGATACATCATGTACAGGTACAAGCACCCAATGATAAATGTAAACATATTGTATACCTAAAATGCACCAATAAAAGAATATAAGCAAAAAGAAAAAAAAAGAATATTGCATAGATGTTAATACTGTATTCACCACAAAGTTCTGTCAATGTTCACACTGCTCTCATTAAAAATTGAAAGAAGGGCCAGGGATTTAGCTCAGTGGTTCCACCACCTGCCTTGCAAATGCAAGGACCTGAGTTCAATCCTCGGTACCAAAAAAAAAAAAATTGAAAGATGATTTTCTATGGCAATGACATTGCTTTAGAGGTTTTGTGAAGCATGATAATTCATTGAAGTTAGTGAAAGTAATTCAGAATAAGAGAATAATAATTTAGAAAAAAAATTGCCACTACATATGTATAATATTTTTAAAAGACTGGGAAGGAAAGTTATCAATTTCAATGCAACAATTACCAGATTAGAAAAAAGAGAAATGACCTGTGTGTGGTCCTACTTATATTTACAAAAATATATATTTGTAAAAGTTGTTATTGTAAAATAGCTTTTGTGAAAGATGTTCTGCAAAGGTTATTTTTGTGAAGTTGTTATTGAAAATCAGTAGATCCATATGAAATTATTTTATTAATGGTAAATGTACTCTCTGAAAGATAAAATTGACTTAATATATCTATATTTAAAAGACAGTGAACACTAAAGTCTCTAAATTGTTTTCCAAAGAATAAGAAGTGCTAGAATGAAAGCCAGGCCTGGCACCAAGACCTAGAACTCCTAGAATATCAGTCCAGCTTGGACAAGTTAGCAACTTAGCTAAATCTTGTGTCAAAAATAAATAAATAAATAAGTTAATAAAAAATAAAAAAAGAACCGGGCAAGTAGCCCTATGTGAATTTCCTGGGTTCAAACCTTAGTACCACAGAAAAATAAATGTAAGAATGAGCCCAGATATCTTATAAAGTTATACATTTAATGTGCACCTAAATGGAAGAAAGAAAAGGACCACCTTTGTCTTTACCTAAAAGTTCTTTTCCATCTTTTAGAACACATTATATGCAAAAACAGTTCAAGCAAAAACCCAATAAAACATTTTAAATATTTTGTAAATATTTTTTTCTAAATATGTAAGATATTTCAGAAGAGTGAAAACTTCTACAGTATGCGCATGCCCTACCAAGGTCCCGAGTTGCACAGAACACACTGAATCAGCCTGCGACCCAGCAACAATCCACTGGACCCCCAACCCCACTCCTCTGTACAGCCACCTGGTTCCACACTACAAAGATGCAGAGGACACCGGACCACCAGACCATGGTACTGAGTCTTGCTGCTCCTGGCCCAGAGGTAGGGGCTTCTGAGCCACCATCCCAAAGCTCCTGGCCCAAATGAAGAGGCTTCTCGGTCACCATCCCTGCCACTGCACCCAGCCCAGAGGAAAGGGCTTTTGGGCCACCACCCCTCCCACCACTCCCAGCCCAGAGGTAGGGGCTTCTGAGCTGCCATCCCACTGCTCCTGGACCAGAGGAAGGGGCTTCCCAGCCACCATACCTCCCGCTGCTCCCAGCCCACAGGAAAGGGCTTTTGGGCCACCATCCCTACTGCTGCTCCTGGCCCCTGTCCCACCTCTCCCAGCTCAGAGGAGGTAGTCTGTGCAGGTGCTAACAGCCCTTCCCAGTCGAAATGAGAAAACACATAAATAAGTCTCAAAACCAGACTTCCAGATCACCTACAGCAACCCCAAAGGAAAATGAGATGGGACACTCTGATACTCAACCACCTGGACCCACTGAACTGGCAACAAAAGGGGATCTGGAAAAAATGAAATCAGAAATAATTTCTCACATAACAGGAGAAATTGTGCCCCTAGTGCAACACATGATTAATAAATCTAGAGAGGAGCTCAGGAACATGATGGAATCCCAACATAGGAAACAAATGGAATCCATAAAACAGATGCAAATAGATTTCCAGGACATGAAAAACTCCATTGAAAGTCTACACAGCAGAATGAGCCAATGTGAGGACCTAATTTCAGATATAGAACATAAGATTGCAATTAATGACCAGGAAAAGAAAAATTGCTTCAAAATTATAAGGGAACATGAGAAATCAATCCAGCACCTGTTAGATGATGCAAAGAAGAATAACATAAGACTGATTGGAGTCAATGAAGAAACAGGAGAGAGTGCAGATGACATAAAAAAGCCATTCACAGAAATAATGGCAGAAAACTTCCCAAGCAGGGGAAAAGAGCTTGACATACACATAAGTGAGGCATATAGGACTCCAAATAGGCTTGATCAAAAAAACATCTACACATAGGCATATAATTGTTAAGATTCCAGAAACTCAACAGAAGAACAAAGTTCTCCAAGCAGTCAGAGAAAAGAAACAAATCACATACAAAGGAATGCCCATCAGAATCACAGCAGACTTCTCAACACAAACCATCAAGGCAAGAAGAGCTTGGAGTGACATATTACAAGCCCTAAAAGAAAACAACCTCCAAACCATATTGATGTACCCTGCAAAACCACTTTTCAAAATTGATGGAGAAATAAGATACTTTCATGATAAACAGCATCTTAGGAACTTCGAGAATACCAAACCAGCACTCCAAAGAATTTTACACAATATCCTAGGAACAGACATTGAGGATCACAACCCCAGGAAAGAAAGCAGAATGAACTCATCTGGCATGACAAGAAATTAAATGTAAAGGGGGAGAACCCAACAAAAAGAAAAAGTCATGGCAATAACAAGTCAATAGGTTTCAGTTATAACCATCAATGTTAATGGTCTCAATTCATCAATCAAAAGAAATAGACTGGCAGAATGGGTCAAGAAGCAAAATCCAACAATATGCTGCATACAAGAAACACACTTAATTCAAAAGGAAACTCATAGACTGAAAGTTGAAGGGTGGAAAACAATACTGCATGTGACAGGAACCCGAAAAAAGCAGGAGTAGCTATCCTTTTTGCAGATCAAGTAGATTTCAAACCAACACTGATTAAGAGAGATGAAGAAGGACACTACATCCTTGTAAAGGGAACAATCCAAGAGGAAGAGATGACAATCATAAATATCTATGCACCAAACACTAGTGCGCCCAACTATATAAAACAAATACTAACAGACATGAAAAGTCATATATGCACTAATACAATTGTAGTGGGGGACCTCAACACCCCACTGTCACAAATAGATAGATCAACTAGACAAAAAATAAGTAATGAAATACTAGAACTCAATCGAACTCTTGAACAAGTGAACTTAATAGATGTTTACAGAATCTTCCACCCCACAAAATCAGAATACACATTCTTCTCAGCTGCACATGGGTCATTCTCCAAAATAGACCACATACTCACACATAGAACATGTTTAAGTAAGTGCAAAGGAACTGAAGTTATCCCCTGTATATTATCAGACCACAGTGCAATGAAATTGGAGATCCATTGCAAAAGAAACTCAAAAAATTTCATAAACATGTGGAAATTGAACAACACACTTCTGAATAACCAATGGGTCACAGAGGAAATTAAAGAAGAAATCAGACAGTTCCTTCAATTAAATGACAATGACAATACAACATATCGGAATCTATGGGATGCAATGAAAGCAGTCTTACGAGGGAAATTCATAGAAGTGAATACCCATATTAGGAAAACAGAACGAGCCCAATTAAACCACTTGATGCTGTACCTCAAGCTTCTAGAAAAAGAAGAACAGGACAATCCCAAAGCTCACACAAAGGAGGAAATTATAAAGATCAGAGGAGAAATCAATGCAATGGAGACTAAGAGAACGATACAAAAAAATCAATGAAGCCAAGAAGTGGTTCTTCAAAAGAATCAACAAAATTGACAAACCTTTAGCCAACCTTGTCAGAAAAAGGAAAGAAAAGGCCCAAATCCATGCAATTAGGAATGAAAACGGTGAAATTACAACAGATCCAGCAGAAATCCAGAGGATCATCAATACCTACTTCCAGAACCTATACACCAATAAGATGGACAACACAGAAGAAATGGACAGATTCCTAGATACATATGAATTACCAACGTTGAACGAAGAAGACCTAAAAATTCTGAACAACCCAATATCAACCAATGAAATTGAAAATGTAATTAAAAACTTATCAACAAAGAAAAGCCCAGGCCCTGATGGCTTCACTGCTGAATTCTACAAGACATTTAGAGAGGAACTACTGCCACTACTGTTTAAACTCTTCAATGCAATTGAAAGGGAAGCAATATTCCCAAATTCATTCCTGGAAGCAAGCATCACCTTGATCCCCAAAGCAGAGAAAGACCCAATCAAAAAAGAGAACTATAGGCCAATCTCACTAATGAACATAGATGCAAAAATCCTTAATAAGATAATGGCAAACAGAATGCAGAAGATCATCAAGAAGATCATACACCCTGATCAAGTGGGATTCATCCCAGGGATGCAGGGATGGTTCAATATACGAAAATCAATCAATGTAATACACTATATCAATAGAGCCAAGGACAAAAACCATATGATTATCTCCATAGATGCAGAAAATCATTTGACAAAATCCAACATGTATTTATGATAAAAGCCCTACAAAAAATTGGAATAGATGGTCTCTACCTCAAACTGATAGAAGTCATCTATGAAAAACCAATAGCCAATGTCATACTAAATGGTCAAAAACTGAAATCCTTCACACTAAAATCAGGAACAAGACAAGGATGTCCACTATCACCACTCTTGTTCAATACGGTTCTGGAAACATTAGCCACAGCAATTAGACAAGAGAAAGAAATAAAAGGAATAAAGATAGGTAATGAAGAAGTCAAATTGTCATTATTTGCAGATGACATGATACTCTATATAGAAGACCCTAAGAACTTCACCAAAAGTCTTCTAGACTTAATAACCAAATTCAGTCAAGTAGCTGGTTACGAAGTCAACACACAAAAATCAATAGCTTTCCTCTACACCAATGACAGACTCATTGAGAGAGAAATAGGGCAAATAATTCCTTTCACAATAGCATCCAAAAAACTGAAATACCTAGGAATCAACCTAATGAAAGAAATCAAAGAGCTCTTCTCTGAAAACTATGGCACTCTGAAAAGAGAGATTGAAAATGATATCAGAAAATGGACAGACATTCCCTGCTCCTGTGTAGGAAGGATTAATAGAGTGAAAATGGCCATACTTCCAAAATTGCTATATAGATTTAATGCAATTCCAATTGAGATCCCAGCAGCATACTTCATGGACCTTGAGAAAACAATCCAAAAACTCATTTGGAACAAGAAGAGACCCAGAATAGCAAAAGCAATTCTAGATAACAGAGACATGGCAGAGGGTATCACAATCCCCAACCTGGAACTATACTACAAAGCTACTGTGATAAACACAGCATGGTACTTGCAAAGAAACAGACCTGAGGACCAGTGGAACAGATTAGAAGATGCAGAAACAATGCCAGACACACTCAGCTATCTCATCTTTGATAAAGGAGCCAAACACCCTCACTGGAGGAAAGATAGCCTCTTTAATAAATGGTGCTGGAAAAATTGGGCTTCAACTTGCCAAAGATTAAAACTAGACCTGTATCTCTCACCATGCACTAAACTAAAATCAAAATGGCTTAAAGATCTAAATATTCAAATAGAAACTCTGAACCAGTTGGAACAGAGGTTAGGTAGAACTCTTGAAGACATCGCTGTAGGAAAAGATTTTATGAACAAAAGCTCAGTTGCCCATGAACTAGCACAAACAATCAACAAGTGAGATCTCTTCTTATTAAAAGGCTTCTGCACAGCAAGAGAAACCACCAGCAGTGTGAAGAGACAACCCACAATGTGGGAAAAAATCTTCACCTGCTCTTCCTCAGACAAAGGCCTACTATCTCAAATGTATAAAGAACTTAAAAAGATCAGACCTCCCAAATTTAAAGACCCAATCCAAAAATGGGCATCTGAAATGAACAGACATTTCTCAGACAAAGAAGTAGAAATAGCAAATAAATACATGAAAAAATGTTCAACATCACTGGTCATTCGAGAGATGCAAATGAAAACAATGCTGAGATTCCACCTCACTCCAGAAAGAATGGCTGCTATCATGAAATGAACTAATAACAAATGCTGGCGGGGCTGTGAGGAAAGAGGAACCCTGCTCCACTGCTGATGGGAGTGTAGACTGGTGCAAGCACTGTGGAAATCAGTATGGAGATACCTCAAAGAACTAGGACTGGAAGTCCTATTTGACCCTGCTATTCCACTGCTGGGGATCTTCCCCAAAGAATTAAAAGAATACCACAGTGATATATGTGTGCCCATGTTCATAGCAGCACAGTTTGTAATAGCTAAATCTTGGAAATAGCCCAAATGCCCATCAACTGGAGACTGGATAAAGAAAATGTGGTTTTTCTATAAAATGGAGTACTACTCAGCCATAAAAAATGAGAACTTAGAGACATTTATAGCTAAGTGGATGCACACTGAGGTGATACTCTTATGTGAAAGAAATAGGACACACATGTATAAATATCAAGTACCTTCTCTGGTGTGAGAAACTGAAAGTGTAAATAAGGACTAAATGTATAATAGGTAATGTGAAATAGGAAGAAAAAGGGCAAAGGGGAAGGAAGTGGGAGAGCTAGGGGAAAGGATAGAAAGGAATGGGATTAATACGAGAAAATGGAAAAATAGGAACAAAATCTTTGTAAATAGGTAGGACTGGAGGGGTTGAAGGGAGGGCTGGGCAAGGGTGAAAAATAAGAACCAAGAGAGACTATGTAAAGGTGCAAATTTCCAATGATGAATGTCATTATATTGTATACCTAAAATGTACCAATGATTAGAATGAATAATTGATAATGTAAAATAGGAAGAAAAGGTGCAAAAGGGTAGGGGTAGTGGGAGGGGCAGGGGAAAGGAAAGAAGGGAAAGGAAAAATGATGAGAAATGGAAAAAATGGAAATAAAGTCTTTGTAAATAGGGAAGGTTGGAGGGGGGTGAAGGGAGGACTAGGAATGGGGAAAAAATAAGAACCAAGATGCATTATGTAAAGGTACAATTCCCAATGAGAAATGTAATTGTGTTGTATACCTACAATGTACCAATAAAATAATTTAATTAAAAAAACTTCTATAGTATGATTTAAAAAGAGATGAAATTAACCCACCAAATAAAATATTCATATGATTGTACATAAAGATATGTTCCACCTAACTTAATAAAAATATATATATGAGTGAATTCCACTTGTAAACATCAAGTCTTGTCACTTTTTAATGTAAATATGAAGGAAGTAATACTTTCATGCAAGGTGGATGTGTCTGGATGATTCTTAGACAATACAGTGTGCACAAAATGACTTAAAAGTGTATATAGCTTTGAATTTAGCCATTTTGTCAGAATTTACTTGCTATAACCAGAGAGCATAAATCTAGGTACTACAATCTGTCCCTTATCAAAGTATATCAAGTAATATTCTTCATATAGGAACATGATTGATACAAAATTAGGGACATCCAAATCTGGTGAGAATAAAATTATGTTAGTCTTTCAGGATATAATTTTGTACAGGTGTAAGAATTATGAAGATGTTATTGATGAATATAGAACATATATATCACATTTATGTAGAAATGTGATAAATAGGATAGAGACATAATCCACTATTGTAAATATGTAGATATTACTATTTATTTTTATATATTTTCAAATATATATTATTTCTATATATGTATAAATGAATATTAAGAAGACTACATAATAATTATTGTGACCATTGCATTTATGGATAGGCTACATCCTTCTTTAAAATATTACAATTATATTTTACAAAACAATGTAGTTATGAAAACAAATTAATTTTTTGTAAGTACATGATGTTATTTTCCTGAATTTCTCTTCACATTCCTTTTGATTTTAGGAGAAATTTAATGCACCCCATTTTCTTTCCTACTGTAAAAGTCCCAGTGGGCATGAAAACCTCCTGAAATCTCTTGGATGTTCCCTTCTAATTGGTGACAGCATCTGCACAGCAGCGGTCTGAAAAAAGACCAACTGCCATAGCAGACTCATTTCCAGACATGCTGAGAGTGGACAGCAGAAAAAAAGAGGAAGAGCAAGCACCTCTCCTCTTCACCTGGGAAGAGAAACAAACATTTTCTACTGCATCCTAATGCTATCCTTGAAATCTCATAACACTTGATAAATATCCAGTTCACATCCATAACCATCTCCAGATAAGGTCTGGTCACCCTTGGCTTCTTTCTGTTAGAATCCATCCAGTCTGATTTATCCAGAATCATCATAACCCTTGCGTTCCCTTCTGGTAATGTCCCATCCAGATCTTTCAACTTTTTGGCTGAGAAGTTCTGTTAGTTCATGCAGTCGTTAAAATCCAGCTTCAATTGTTTTCTGCAATGCAAAATCCTATCGCAGTAATCAATATTCTGATAGTTATTCCCTGATTTAGTAAAAGCTTTCTTACCATCTTCAGCAAGTGACAATAGTAATTATTTTTTTAACAGATTTCAGGACATTCAGAGCAGACATCCCTGATCACTCACAAAATAATCCTGTGTATCTGTTACCCTCTAGTAAAAGCAACAAGCAGCAACCATGATAATAAAAGTTTTTATATTCAACAAACTGACCAATGATATCAAAGGTATTATGGAAAATTATAGTGAAAAATGCCAGGAATAGTGACACATGATTTTATTGACACCTAACTGAGAGGCTAAGACAAGAATATTGTTTGACCTCAGGACACTGCTGCCAACCTTGGCAACATAACAAAAATACCTAACCTTGCCTAGTAAGTGTAAACATCAAAAATATGTGTAGAAACAAAAATTATAAGCATGCATATTATACATGATATGAAAAATGAGATAGCTCCAGACACATCTTTTGTGGGAGAAAGATACCCCAGTTCCTGTCTCTGCCATCCCTGCTCCCAAATGTGGGCAGCTATTAAAGGCAATGATTGTGGCTCTTTTGACTATATACAAAAGCAATCATTTCTTCAGGGACATTCTTTTTTTCTCATGGAAGCAAAAATCATCTCCCAGAAGCCTGTGCACTATGCAAAATCCTCTTATTCATTATTTCTTTGGCTAAAGAACTAGTGTAGTAATACCTGAAAGCAGAGAATTGACATTTGAAGCAGAAACAAATTAGAGGAAAAAATTTCACAGAATATTGCTTCCTTATTCCTGGGTGGCTTGCAGCTCCGGGGCTCACGGAACATTCCTGCCATGAAAGCATGATATGCAGATTGTTTGAAAGTCTGACTGAATATCTACAATAAGAAGCTGCCCAAGTAAGTGAGCTATAAATAGCAGTGGGATATGAAAATTGTATCCATAATGAAGGAAATATTATCAAGCCTTGGTCTTTATGACAAGGATAGTTTACCTCAACATCATACTGTTGAGGGCTGGGGATTTAGCTCAGTGGTTACGCCGCCTGTCTCAAGAGCACAAGGACCAGAGTTCGATCCCCGGTGCAAAAAAAAAAAAAAATCTTGAGACATTTTACTGTTGAACTCAATCCAGTGATCTGGGTTAGGTTTCCACTGGATGACCCTTCCTGTCAAGCATGGGCAGGTCAGGTAGAGGTCCATGTCCAATACTAGAAGGTGGGAGGGTATGTCTCCCTCAGGTTCTAATGTTGAAAAGAGAAGGCTAAAAACATGAAAAACAATTGTCTTTTTCCATTTCAAAAGGTAAAAAAGAGGACAGCCAAAGATAAAATAAATTATGGGGAGTTCTGTGCAAGTGTGGGTGGGAAGGACAGAATGCAGGTACAGAGAGTATTGATTTGTCCACTCACAGATCCCAAAGCATTATCGATCCTGATAATCAAACACAAAATGAATGAATAAAACACACTTACTCCATGATAAGCAAGTCCTTGCTAGGCATCATATCAGTGGCTTGAGTGAAATAGATGTAGGTATAAAGAGAGAAAAATCCCCCAACCACTACATCTCCGTCCTTGTGCACACTGGTGCTCCTGCTGTGAAGACAGTCTTCATTATCAAAATTGCAAGTTAAGAGAGGAGGCTGCAGGAGGAAGATGATGAAACTCAAAGGAAGCATCATCTCAGTGTCTACAAAGGCTTGAGTCTAAATGAAAGTGGAGCATGCAATTTCAGCCAGGTAAGAGTATGCATGTATATATGTATGTATGTGTGTGCCTTTTATTGCTTCAAATGAAATGAATGCCCTTAATGATCTCAAATTCTTTCAGTCAAGTCTTTCCCATTCCCCTGGAAGAATTTTTCACCATTTCTCCTGAAGCTCTGCATCTGATGCCTGGTGTCCAGGTGAAAATCAAATGTTGGGAAATGTTTGAATATCAGCTTCTCTACCTCCAGGCACCATTATTTCATTCAAGTCCACTTATCCTAGGTGCCTCTTTCTCTCGAGCTGATTTTGTTTTACTCCTGTGTCAACAGGCTATTTTCATGGAAGTCATTAGGGATGATGCAAATGGATTGTACCAGAGGATTCAAAGTTAGATGTTTTGAATTGGCCCCCAAAGGTCCATGCTCATTCATGAACATATAGGCACTATGCCCTCCAAATCTCAAGATAGAAAGTTATAGCCACACCCTCCCAAGGTTCAGTGCAGCCAAAGAACTATTTTTGTTTTGCCCATGCTTGTCTGATAACCAGTAGTATGTGCTAAAAAAAAAATCCTCCCCGTCACATATATTCCCCATTACCCAGGGAGCCAGTAAATACATGGAATCCAAAATTCCAAATTAGTAACTCAAGACTTATGTAGAAATAAGTTGCATTTATGAAGACTAAATGTTGACCCTCTTCCTAGTATTCATCTCTTTCCAACTTGCCAATCCCATGGCTTAATATATGGTGATGACCCATTTCTGTACATATAGCCTGGGGCCCTCCCATTAGTTATTCTTTCAGAAGAGTTGAAACTATGTGGGAAATTGTGAATTTCTCGCCCTAAAATAAAGGAGAGCCCTTTTTTTATGCCTTAAAAACTACTGAGGATGAGGGTCATGCATGTAGATCTTTATAGCATTGGGGTTCAGGGGAGTTTTCAAAGCAGGGAAATTATTTGATTCTGTAGTGGACAACTACATAGTATTTTGCACTTGGCAAATATAAATAATATTCATCAATAATAGTAAACTGTAATGGATTTTAAAATATTGATCTGTCAATATTGACTTGTGAATTGTGAAATGTAATAGCAGGTAAAATGGTG
The DNA here is from genome assembly GCF_053883595.1 of Heterocephalus glaber. Classification (NCBI taxonomy): domain Eukaryota; kingdom Metazoa; phylum Chordata; class Mammalia; order Rodentia; family Bathyergidae; genus Heterocephalus; species Heterocephalus glaber. Next base: position 2,040,363 of record NW_028258324.1, on the reverse strand, counting down.
AAGAGGATAAGAACAGGGCACAAAGAGTAATATTTACCTTAATAAAACTTTAAAAAATAATGTCACTAAATTTTAAGTAAAATATATTTGCTAATTTGATAGATGTTATGCCATGTCATGATTGAGCTTTTGAATGGTAAAAAATTCAAAAAAATTGTAGCATAATAACAACATGCATGAGTTTCAAAAATTTTGTATAAAAATGAATGAATAATACTTCACTAATTTTAAAATTAAGTACACAGCATGATAATAATACATTGAATCTGTTGATTGAAAATTAATATACAATTGAGATTTTAAAATAAAGTTTTTCATGATTGTTAACCTGGGTAGTGCAAACTGTTCCCACTGCATACATGCTCACACACACACACACACACACACACACACGTACCCCACTCACACTTAAAATAAGAGCAGAGGTAAGACCATTACACTAACTTATGACCTGGCATAATGAAAACATCTTCTCTAATTTGAGGCCAGATTATTGTTATGAATTGATTTTGTGTCTCCTTGAATATTGCATTAAACATAGTCCTTGTGATCATGACATTATTTGAAAATAGAGCCTTTACTGATATAATTATGTTAGGCTAAGACCACTGGGGCTGGCTCCACAGAAGCCTAGCTGGGGTGATTAGAAGAGGAAACTACTATGTGATGACAGTGATAGAGGACTGCCAAGGATTGATGAGCACCAAACAAAGCTTAGAACAGACATACCAGAATGTGGATGGAGAATGTGCAGATGAATGTGGCACCAGGGTCCTTATTTCTGACATTTACATTAGACTATGGACAATGTTGTGAAAAACAGGTCAATGGATTTGAGCTGAAAATTTGTATTTCTTAGAACCTGAGATGAGGGGCCTGGCTCTTGAGTTGTTTTGTATCAAGTTTAGTAGGTTGTAATCTATACTGTGCATTTTCCTAAATCCCTATTCTGGGATGAGATTTACTGAATGTTGGTTAGTGATGGAAACAAAATTGCTAGATAGGTGATAAAAATATTGGTAGTGATGAAATCCTTCTGATCATGATAAGAAATTAAAATTAAATGCATTACAAACTGACCCTCAGGGTGGCTTTCCCTACTGACTCATCACTGTCCTCTCCTGGCTCACTGGACTCTGACCCAGTTGATCTCAAAGCTGGCAAATTCTCACATCAGAAATCAGCCCCGTGTGTGCAGTGCCTGTGACCTGACCCTGGCAACTGCTTGTGACTCATGACATTTATTTCTGGTTCCTTTGATCAAGCATTCTCCCTCACTTAGACAAATGTGGTCATTCTAGGGCTGATACATGCTGAGGGAGTGGTAAGGATTGAACACACACACACAGGTAAATGCTTTATCACTGAGCTACATTCACAGCCCCACAGTCCTACTCTCATTTCTAAAGTGTAGCTTCATGGCTGTTAAGGCCCTTTTAGACTAGTATTTTCTTCATTCTTTATTATTTCTAGCCACTTTACCCCCTCCCAGACAAAAGCAATGAGATCAGGGTCCAATATTAGAAAAAGCTTTCATTTTAAATCTGAAAGTAAGGAACAAAGCCACTTGATCTTTCTCCACCTATATAATAGGAAGAAAACATTCTAAAAAGTCTCCAAAGCCAATAGGGGCCACCTTGGAATCTTTCTCCACATTCTTTGAGAATTGTGCAGAAAAAGTACCAACAACATCAACTGAAGCTCAGAAGTACATTATCCTCAAGAAAGAGTGAAAACATCAATGTCACTGACAAGCAGTGGGAAATAGCTATCTTAGGCCTGCAGTGTTGACACTCAGTTCCACTGCAAAATGCAGGACCATGTGAAGACTCCACAGATCAGAGGAAGTGGTGGTCCCCATGGTGGGAGAACACAGGTAACATCAACCAGCATCCTTGCCTCTAAGAAAGAGATCCTGAGAGGATAGGTGCTGAGGGGGAAATGAGATCCAATAAAGAAGAGCAACCAGGGATCCAGGAGGTAAAGTCTGATGAAGTTAGAGGAGCCATAGGGAGCAGAAGACACTGCTTCTGGAGGACAGAGATACGTCTGGAGCAGGGAGATTTGCTTGGAGGATGGTGGTGAAAGAGAAGGATACTATTAAAATAAGATGCTGTCAAACAGCCAGAAAATTGAACTACAAAAGTGTTTCTTAATACAGAACTGCAATTCTAAAGCTATTTTTAATTAAGTTTATTGGTACATTTTAGATATACATAATGATCACATTCTTTATAGGAATTTTGAATCTGTACATGATATATCTTAGTTCTCCCTTTTTCCCATTCTTCTACCTTCCCTTCAATCCCTCTTTATCTCCTTATTTACAAAAGCTTTGTTCTCATTTTGTCCTTTTCTCATTTTGTTTCTTTTCCCTTCTATCCTTTCGCTCATCACCCTCCCTAATTCCCCTTCTCTTTGGAGCATTTTCTTCCTATCTCATAATATCTTGTATACATTTTGGTCCTTATTTATACTTTCAGTTTCTCACACCAGAGAAACAATGTGGTATTTGAACAAGTGTGTTAAAATTATTTCACTGAAGAGTATGGTCTGAATGTGCATCCATTTGCCTAGAAATATCTCAAGTTTATCTTTCCTTATGGCTGAGTAGTAGTCTATTGCATAGTATTCTATTGAGTAGTATTCTATTCTATAAAATCCCCCACATGTTCTTTATCTCTTCCTCTGTTGATGTGTATTTGGGTAGTTCCCAAGACTATTTTTTTTTTTGGTACTGGAGATTGAACTCAGGTCCTTGCGCTTGCGCAGCAGGTGGCGAAACCACTGAGCTAAATCCCCGGCCCTCTCAAGATTGTTATAGCTGTCTCAGCAAAAAAATTCATGCCATGAAAATGTCCAAATTAAAGGAGTTTTTTTAATAGCCGGTGACCAAGGAAGAGCTTGCATGCCCATCTTCCTTGGTACCGGTCAAGCAGTGAAGCCCAGTTTTTAGAGGGAAAATCCACACAATAGAATGTCATGATCTCATCTTTGAGCAAGCACAGGGTACAGAAGCAGATTGCAAGTTAGATTAAAATTCAATTTTGGGGATCCATTAGGAAATTCCTCTTTTTGGTTAGGGTCATAGTATAGCATATCCTGTCTTTTGTTCTTAACCACAGGGTATGCTATGTGCTGGTTAACTTATCACTTTGAACAAGCAATCTGGGGAGGAAAAGGGGTAAAGTTCAGGCGGAGGCTATTGGGGGGGTTTGGTTAACTTGCTTACTTCAGATTTATCTATCAAAAACTGTGCTGTTTTAAACATGGGTGTGCATATTTCACTCTGGTATGATGTTTTAAATTCTCTTGGGAAGACACTAAGAAGGGAAATAGCTGGGTAAAATGGGACCTCTAGTTTTAGTTTTTTGAGGAATCTCCACACTGATTTCCACAGTGGTTGCACCAGTCTACACTTCCACCAACAGTGGAGAAGTGTTCCTTTTTCCTCACATCCCTGCTAGCATTTGTTAATGGCTGATTTCTTAAAAATTTCCATTCTTTCTGGAGTGAGATGGAATCTCACTGTTGTTTGAATTAGCATCTCTTGAATGATCAGTGATGTTGAATATTTTTTCATATATTTATCTGCCACTTGTACTTCTTCATCTGCCAAGTGTCTATTCATTTCAGATGCCCATTGTTGGATTGGGTCTTTAGCTTTGGGAGGGGGTCTGATTTTTTTCAAACCTTTATATGTAATAGATTAGTCTTTTGTCTGAGGAACAACTTGGTAAAATTTTTTCCCACTTTGTGGGTTGTCTCTTCACTCTGTTGATGATTTCTTTTGCTGTGCAAAAGCTTTTTAATAAGATGAGGTCCCAGTTGTTGAGTCTTTGTAATATTTCCCATGTGATCTGGGTTTTGTTCATAAAGTCTTTGCCTAAACCTAGGTCCTGAAGAGTTCTACCTATTCTCTCTGTCAGCAGATTTACTGTTTGTGTTTTAATGTTTAGATTGATGATCCATTTTGATGTTCATTTAGTGCATGGTGAGAGAAATGACTCTAATTTCCCTTTTCAGTATATGGAAATCCAGTTTTTCCTGTACCATTTATTAAAGAGGCTATCTTTCTTCCAGTGAAGGTGTTTGATCCCTTTTTTGAAAATAAGGTGGCTGAATGTGTTTAAGTTTGTTTCTGCATCCTCTAATCTATTCCATTGATTCAATGGTCTGGTTTTTTTTTTGCTAGTACCATGCTGTTTTTATCACAGTAGCTTTGTAGTATAATTTAAAGTTAGAGATTGTTTTGCCCCTGCCTTGCCTTTGTGGCCCCAAATTTCTTTTGCTATTCTCGGTGTCTACTTGTTCCAAATAAACTTTAGGATTGTTTTCTTTAATTTTGTGAGGTATGATATTGGTATTTTGATTGGGATTTCATTAAATCTGTATAACAATTTTAAAAGGATGGCCATTTTCACCATGTTCATTCTTCCCACCCAAGAGCAAGGTATAGCTTTCTATTTTCTGATGTTTTCTTTAATTTATTTTTTCAGAGTACTGTAGTTTTGAATGTAAAGATCTTTTACTTCATTAGATTGATTCCTAAGTATTTCATTTTTTATGCTATTATGAAAGGTATAGTTTCCCTAATTTCTCTCTCACTGAGTTTGTTGTTTGTGTAGAGGAATTCTGTTATCTGAGAAATTATTTCTGATTTCATTTTTTCCAGATCCCCTTTTGTTGCCAGTTCAGTGGGTCCAGGTGGTTGAGTATGAGACTGTTCCATCTCATTTGCCTTTGGGGTTGCTCTAGGTGATCTGGAAGTCTGGTTTTGAGACTTATTTATGTGTTTTCTCATTTCAACTGGGGGGGGGCTGTTGGTGCCTACATGGATTACCTCCTCTGAGCTGGGAGAGGTGGGACGGGGCCGGGAGCAGCGGTAGGGATGGTGGCCCAAAAGCCCTTTCCTGTGGGCTGGGAGCAATGGGAGGGATGGTGGTTGGGAAGCCCCTTCCTCTGGGCCAGGAGCAGTGGGACGGCAGCTCAGAAGCCCCTACCTCTGGGCCGGGAGCAGCGGGACTCAGTACAGTGGTCTGGTGGTCTGGGGTCCTCTGTGTCTTTGTAGTGTGGAACCAGGTGGCTGCCTGTCTGCAGCGGGCTGATTCGGCGTGTTCCGCGCAACTCCTGTGTAGAGGAATTTTATTGATTTTTGAGTGTTGACTTTGTATCTAGCTATGCTACTGAATTTGGTTATTAAATCTAGAAATATTTTGGAGGAGTTTTTGGGGTCTTTGTAGAGTATCATGTCATCTGCAAATAATGATAATATAAATTCTTCCTTTCCTATCTTTATTCCTTTTATTTCTTTCTCTTGTCTAGTTGAGCTGGCTAATGTTTCCAGAAGTATATTGAATAGGAGTGGTAATAGTGAACATCTTTGTCTTGGTCCTGATATTAGAGTGAAAGTTTTCAATTTCTGAACATTTAGTATGATGTTGGCTATTGCTTTGCCATAAAGAGCTTTTATTAGATTGAGATAAAGATCATCTAGTTGAATTTTCTGTAGGTTTTTTTTGGTACTGGGGATCAAACTCAGGACCTAGCACTTGTGAGGCAGGCAGTGGAACCACTGAGCTAAATCCCTGGCCCTTCTATAGGTTTTTAAAAATCATGAATACGTGTTAGATTTTGTCAAATGCCTTTTCTGCATCTATTGAGATGATCATGTGATTTTTGTCTTTGGCTCTGTTGATACAGTATATTATATTTATTGATTTGCATATATTTAATCATCCCTGCATCCCTGGGATGAATCCTACTTGTTCATGGTGTATAATCTTTTTGATGATTTGGTGCGTTCTGTTTGCCAGTATCTTACTGAAGATTTTGGCATTCATTAGGGAGATCAGCCTGTAATTCTCTTTTTTGGTTGAACCCTTCTCTGGTTGTAATATCAGCATTGTCCTTGGTTCTAGGAATGACTTTGAGATTGTTGCTTCCCTTTCTATTTCATTAAAGAGTTTGAAGATAACTGGTATTAGATCTTCTCTAAATTTCTTGTAGAATTCAGCAGTTAATCCATCAGGACCTGGGCTTTGGTTTGTTTGTAAGTTTTTAATTATATTTTCAATTTCATTGACTGCTATTGGGTTATAATACAATTTTTTATTTTCTTGATTCAGCTTTGATATTCATATGTATCTAGGAATCTGTCAATTTCTTTTCTGTTTTCTATTTTGTATAGGTTCTCAAAGTAAATATTGATGATCTGGATTTCCTCAGGGTTTCACCCTTTTCATTCCTAATTGCATGGATTTAAGTATTTTGCCTTTTTTTGGATAAGTTTGGCTAAGAGTTTATCAATTTTATTTAATCTTTCAAAGAATCCACTCTTCACTTCATTAATTCTTTGTATTTTTTTTTTTTTGCTCAATTGCGTTAATTTCTGCTCTGATCTTTATAATTTCCTCCCATGTATGAGCTTTGGGCTTGTCTTGTTCTTCTTTTTGTAGAAGTTTGTGGTTCAACATTAGGTTGTTTATTTGAGCTTGCTCTGTTTTCCTAATGTGAGAATTTACCACTATAAATTTCCCTCTTAGGACTGCTTTCACTGGGTCCCATAAGTTCTAGTATATTGTATCACCATTATCATTTAATTGTAGATATTGATCAATCTCTTTAATTTCATCTGTGCCCCTTTGGTTTTTCTCCCTTGTATGACAACATTGTGATTATCTGGGGTCATAACCATTACTATAGTTCAGTACAAAAAGACTGGGTGCTGAGCCAAATAGATAGTAACTTCTCATCCCTAATAAATTGGGAAGGTAGAATCTTGGAACAGACACAAAGACAAAGAGCCAGCTACACTTAGAAGACATCTCTGAGGAATAGACATATTCCAAAGGAAACCTAAATATTAGTGATAAAGCTACCTACCATAAGAAATTTAGAAGCAACAACACAGAAAACAAATTAAAATAAAAAATAGAAAATGAAAAAACATATAAGCAAAATGCAACCTCAGACCTCCAGCTAACCCATAATAAATCCAGGTAACAAAGAGAAATTAGAAGCCACCCACTAGAATCTTCTGAAATGATAGCAGCAGAAGTAAATAAACAGACTAATGAGGCTGTAGAGAAAATCAGAGAAAAAATAATCTCTCAGGTAAAAAAAGAGATGGTGATCATAATGAAGGACCTGTTTAGCAAATCTAGTGTAGACGTAGTTTAAAAAGGTAGAAGAACTTAGGAAAATAATGGAAACCAAGAATGCCCAACATAGGAAAGAAGTGGAATACATGAAACAGAGTCAAACAGATATCCAATAAATTAAAAAGTTCCACTGAAAGTTTGCAAAGCCAAACGAACAAAAGTGAAGACAGAATATCAGACCTAGAAGACAGGATTGTGGTTAGCAGTTACAAAAAGATAGATCTCTTAAAAATAGAAAGGGAACCATGAAAAAACAATCAAACAGCTGCAAAATGATGCAAAGAACAACATAAGATTCATTTGAGTCAATGTAAAAGCAGGAATCAGTACAAAGAACATTAAAAAAATAGTTCACAGAAGTAATGACAGAAAACTCCCAAGCATGGTAAAAGAATTGGACATGCAGATAAATGAGAATACAGAACTCCAATTAGCCATGAACAAAATAAGTCTACACCAAGGCATATAATTATCAAGATTCCAGAAATTCAGCACAAGAAGAGAATATTAAAAGCTGTTAGAGAAAAGAAACAAATCACCTATAAAAGAAAGCCCACCAGAATCACAGCAGATTTTTAAACACAAACCCTTAAGGCAAAGAGAGCTTGGAGTGAAGTATTCAAGTCCTGACAGCAAACAATCTCCAACCTAGATTGATATACCCTGCAAAACTATCTTTCAAAATCAATGGAGAAATGAGATACTTCCATAATAAAAAACAACTGAAGAAATTCATGACCACCAAGCAAACTATACAAAATGTTCTGAAAGATATTTTAGAAAGAGATAATGAAGACCACAATTCCAAGAATACCAACAGAAAGAAGTCACCAGGCAAGACAAGCAATTAAACAGAGGGGAAAGACAGGGAACCAAGAGCAAGAAAATAATATGACAAGGATAAGCCACTACATATCAACTATAACCATCAATGTAAATGGTCTCAACTCACCAGCTAAAAGAAACAGACTGAAGAATGGATCAAGAAACAAGATCCAAAAATTTACTGCATATAGGAAGCACATTTAACACTAAAAGAAATTCATATATTGAAAGTCAAAGGATGGAAAACAATACTTCATATGACGGGAACCCTGAAAAAGCAGGTGTAGCTATTCTATTTGTAAACAATGTGAATTTCAAGCCAAGACTGATCAAAAGAGACAAAGAAGGTCACTACATACTTGTAAGGGAACAGTCCAAGAAGAAAAGATAACAACCATAAATATATATGCACCAAATACTGGTGAGCCCAACTTTATGAAACAAATATTAACAGGGCCGGGGATTTAGCTCAGTGGTGCTGCTGCCTGCCTTGCAAGCACAAGATCCTGAGTTTGATCCCCAGTACCCCCCAAAACAAATATTAACAGATATGAAAAATCAAATAAGCACTAACGCAATCATAATTGGGAACCTCAATATCCCAAATAGTCAGATCAACTAGAGAAAAAAATCAACAAAGAAATATTAGAACTGAACCAAACCGGTGAGAAAATGGACTTAGTAGATGTCTACAGAGTGTTCCACCTCACAGCATTGTCTTCTCAGCTGTGCATGGGGCGTTCTCTAAAATAGACCACATGTTAGCTCATAGAGCATGGTTAAGTAAATGCAAAGGAATTGAAATTATTCCATGCATATTGTCAGTCCATAGTGCAATGAAATTGGAAATCAATGGCAAAGAAACCACAAATAGTCCACAGAAATTAAATAACACCCTCCTGAACAATCAATGGGTCAGAGATGAAATTAAAGAAGAAATCCAAAAGTATTGAACTTAGAAGATAGAAAGGAAATTCTTGGGATTTATAGAAAATGAAAGCAAGCTATTTAAAAAGGAAAAACTTAGATTGGCATCAGGTTTCTTAAAACCACTTGGAAGTGAAGAGAGCAGACAAGAAGCATTTAAAATGGTCTCAAAATAAAAAAGAAGCACTAGCCAAGCATTTGACATCTAACACAGCTATTTCTCAGGTAACAAAGAGAAAGAAAAGTAACTTCAAATAGGTGTTGAGCATACAAAAAAGGTATCAAAATATCATGCATGAGCTACTTCTGAGGCGTTTATTATAGGTCAAACCATCAATGAAGATGTTTTTGCAGGACTATGGGCAACATGTCTGATAACGAGCAGAAAATACATTAAACTGCACATCTACAAATAAACTAAACTGGAGATACAGTGGAAGAGAACTATGTAATGTCATGTGTTCAGATAAAACATAAATGGCCGAAATTTCAAAATGAAAAGAGGAAGAAGAGGGAAAAGTTTATTCAATGCTGCATTGTTAATGCACAAGTGTCCCATAGTACAGTACTATTTAAGCCTATTGATGTTCATTAGTGAAAGGTTACTTAAGAAAGCTGACAGGGATTATATGAAAATAGCAGTATGAAGATTACTACTGTGATGACTAAATGAAGTTGTTTACTTGAGTGGACACAGGGCTGCTCACATAGTTGTTAAGATTCTTTTGAGGCAATCTGAAGGGGTGATTTTTCAAGAGATCAGCATTTTACTTAGCAGACAGACTCAATAAAATGGGCCCTCATCAGTGGGATTGGGACTCCTCCAGTCCACTGAGGGCCTGGTTAGAATGCAAAGGCAGACACAGGGTAAATTTGCTCTCAAGTGGTGTTGAAATATTCACTTCCTGTTCTCAGACCTCAAACTCCCAGGTTTCTGTGTCCGAGACTGTATCTTACTCCATGGACCCCCTAGACTCTCCAGGCTTTGGCTCAGGACTGAGAGTTATACTCTGGGTTCCCCAGGTTCTCAGGCCTACTGCATGATACTGAGCACCAGATCCCCCCAGGTCTCCAGCATGGCATATTTTGGGACTTCCCAGTCTCCATGAGCTCATAACATAATTCCCATATTAAATCTCCTCATATATGTCTCTTACAGGCTCTACTCCTCCAATGAAACCTGACAAAGACACCTCTAGAACAATAATAGAAGTCTTCCTGAGTATAGAAAAGAAGCCATTCAAGGGAAAAGAGGGCACAAACCAGAATGTTCAGAGTAAAAATACACCACACATTTAGCATAATGTACATATTAAATTTACCATATAGGGGCCGGGGATTTAGCTCAGTGGTTCCGCTGCCTGCCTCGCAAGCACGAAGACCTGAGTTCAATCCCTGGTACCAAAAAAAAAAATTTACTATATAAAATAATGCTACCAGATATACTGAACATATCAGTTCCATTAATAAAAATGTGCTTAGCTCTCCCTTTATTTTTTGAAGACTGGCCTAAGAGCCCATCAGCATGCCCATCCTAACCACCCCATGGCTGTGCTGCCTCCTGAAGTGTCACCTCCATCATGCTGCAATGGAATGGGTCTCAGATGTCATGTACCTGGATACACTGAGTAAATTGTTCCACATGTTGCATAACTTGATTGTTGCTAGGAAGATATTTTAGAACTGTCCAGTTCCCTGTAAGTTTACAGGCTTAAATTCTTCATTAGAAAAATAACCCCAATTTCATTTGCAGGAGGATGAAGGCAGAGATAAGAATTTGGTCAGGCCTGGGTTTGAGCTCTCCTCTCAGGAAGACACACAAGACTTCCCAAGTGTCTGGCTCTGTAATGGCTTGGACTTTCACTTCTGTCATATGTGTCACCACTTTATTGGGTGGTCTCTTGAGTAGCAGCCCTATCCTCTCCAAGAAGTGCTTTTCTGTGTCCAGGGTCCCTTATGGGACAATCAAATAAGTGAGCAATGTGCCCCCATGTATTTAAATATGGCAGGATATGAGAACAAATTCTATATTTTTTGTAAGCTGCTAAGTACTTGCAGAAATGGATATGAAGTCCTTTCCAGTGCAGGGGACACAGTGAGCCAGCTCCAATTACTTTCTGTCTTTTTTTTTTTTTGGAACCGGGGATCAAACTTGGGACCTTGCACTTGTGAGGCAGGTGGCAGAACAACTGAGCTAAATCCCCAGCCCCTTTCTGTCATTTTTTAAAGCTACAGATTGAACCCAGGGCCTTTGCACTAAGCTATATCTCAAGATCTTTTTTCTTTTAATTTTGAAACACTGTATCACTGATTTGGTAAGCTGCACATTCTGAACTTGAACTTGAAGTCCATCTACCTCAGAGTGCTGGAATTACAGGCATGCACAACCATGCCTATCTCTATCTGCCATTTCTTTTATGATTTTTATTTTTTATTAGTAAAAATTTGCAGTACATAAAGATCTCATTCCTCTTGGGGAGTTGGTACATGAACATAACATGTCTTAATTCTTTGTTCATTCCTTAGCACTCTTCTTTCTCCCCTCTAACTCCAATTCTTTAACTCCTGTCCTTTGACAAAAGATCTATGTCCATATTTCCTATTATCTATCTTTTATTTTACTCTTTATTTATATTAGAATTTAAGAGAAATCATATAATATTTAATCTGTAGTGTCACATTTATTTCACTTAATATTATAGTCTCAAGTTGCATCCACTTTTCTACAAATGACTCCTTTATTATTCTTTATAGAAGAATAGTCCTCCATTGTGTACAAATGCCGCATTTAACTTATTCATTCATCTGTTGTATATACAGGCTGCTTCTAGGATTTAGCTATTATAAATTGAACTGTTACAATCATGGATACACATGTATCTGTAATATCATGTCTTTAATACTTTAGGGAACATACCTAGAAGAGAAATAGTTGGGTCAAATGGATTTTCTAGTTTTAGTTTTTGGGGAATATCCATACTGATTTCCATAATGCTTGTACTATTTTACATTCTTTGTATTAAATTCTTTTATTGGTACATTGTAGGTATACAACACAATTACATTTCTCATTGGGAATTGTACCTTTACATAATGCATCTTGGTTCTTATTTTTTCCCCATTCCTAGCCCTCCCTTCATGCCCTCCACCCTTCCCTAATTACAAAGGCTTTATTTCCATTTTTTCCATTTCTCATCATTTTTCCTTTCCCTTCTTTCCTTTCCCCTGTCCCTCCCACTACCCCTACCCCTTTGGACCTTTTCTTCCTATTTTACATTATCAATTATTCATTCTAATAATTGGTACATTTTAGGTATACAATATAATGACATTCACCATTGGAAATGTGCACCTTTACATAGTCTCTCTTGGTTCTATTTTTCACCCTTGCCCAGCCCTCCGTTCAACTCATCCAGTCCTCCCTATTTACAAAGATTTTGTTCCTATTTTTCCATTTTCTCATGTTAATCCCATTCCCTTCTATCCTTTCCCCTAGCCCTCCCACTTCCTTCCCCTTTGCCCCTTTTCTTCCTATTTCACATTACCTATTATACATTTAGTCCTTATTTACACTTTCAGTTTCTCACACCAGAGAAACTATTCGGAATTTATTCATGTGTGTCCTATTTCTTTCACTTAAGAGTATTGCCGCAATGTGCATCCACTTAGCTATAAATGTCTCTAAGTTCTCATTTTTTATGGCTGAGTAGTACTCCATTTTATAAAAAAACCACATTTTCTTTATCCAGTCTCCAGGTGATGGGCATTTGGGCTGTTTCCAAGTTTTAGTTATTAAAAACTGTGCTGCTATGAACATGGGCGCACATATATCACTGTGGTGTGATTCTTTTAATTCTTTGGGGAAGATCCCCAGCAGTGGAATAGTGGGATCAAATGGGACTTCCAGTCCTAGTTCTTGGAGGTATCTCCATACTGATTTCCACAGTGCTTGCACCAGTCTACACTCCCACCAGCAGTGGAGCAGGGTTCCTCTTTCCCCACAGCCCCAACAACATTTGTTATTGGTTGATTTCATGATAGCAGCCATTCTTTCTGGAGTGAAGTGGAATCAGCATTGTTTTCATTTGTATCTCTCGAATGGCCAGTGATGTTGAACATTTTTTCATGTATTTATTTGGTATTTCTACTTCTTTGTCTGAGAAGTGTCTGTTCATTTCAGATGCCCATTTTTGGATTGGGTCTTTAAATTTGGGAGGTCTGATCTTTTTAAGTTCTTTATAGATTGGAGATAGTAGACCTTTGTCTGAGGAAGAGCAGGTGAAGATTTTTTCCCCACATTGTGAGTTGTCTCTTCACACTGCTGGTGGTTTCTCTTGCTGTGCAGAAGCCTTTTAATAAGAAGAGATCCCACTTGTTGATTGTTTGTGCTAGTTCATGGGCAACTGAGCTTTTGTTCATAAAATCTTTTCCTACAGCAATGTCTTCAAGGGTTCTACCTAACCTCTGTTCCAACTGGTTCAGAGTTTCTATTTGAATATTTAGATCTTTAAGCCATTTTGATTTTAGTTTACTGCATGGTGAGAGATATAGGTCTAGTATTAATCTTTGTCAAGTTGAAGCCCAATTTTTCCAGCACCATTTATTAAAGAGGCTATCTTTCCTCCAGTGAGGGTGTTTGGCTCCTTTATCAAAGATGAGATGGCTGAGTGTGTCTGGCATTGTTTCTGCATCTTCTAATCTGTTCCACTGGTCCTCAAGTCTGTTTCATTGCCAGTACCATGCTGTTTTTATCACAGTAGCTTTGTAGTATAGTTGCAGGTTGGGGATTGTGATACTCCCTGCCATGTCTCTGTTACCTAGAATTGCTTTTGCTATTCTGAGTCTCTTTTTGTTCCAAATGAGTTTTTGGATTGTTTTCTCAAGGTCCATGAAGTATGCTGCTGGGATCTCAATTGGAATTGCATTAAATCTAATATAGCAGTTTTGGAAGTATGGCCATTTTCACTATATTAATCCTTCCTACCCAGGAGCAGGGAATGTCTGTCCATTTTCTGATATCATCTTCAATCTCTCTTTTCAGAGTGCCATAGTTTTCAGAGAAGAGCTCTTTGATTTCTTTTGTTAGGATGATTCTCCTAGGTATTTCAGTTTTTTGGATGCTATTGTGAAAGGAATTATTTGCCCTATTTCTCTCTCAGTGAGTCTGTCATTGGTGTAGAGGAAAGCTATTGATTTTTGTGTGTTGACTTTGTAACCAGCTACTTGACTGAATTTGGTTATTAAGTCTAGAAGACTTTTGGTGGAGTTCTTGGGGTCTTCTATATAGAGTATCATGTCATCTGCAAATAATGACAATTTGACTTCTTCATTACCTATCTTTATTGCTTTTATTTCTTTCTCTTGTCTAATTGCCATGGCTAATGTTTCCAGAACTATATTGAACAAGAGTGGTGATAGTGGACATCCTTGTCTTGTTCCTGATTTTAGTGTGAAGGATTTCAGTTTTTGACCATTTAGTATGACATTGGCTATTGGTTTTTCATAGATGGCTTCTATCAGTTTGAGGTAGAGACCATCTATTCCAATTTTTTGTAGGGTTTTTATCATAAATGCATTTTGGATTTTGTCAAATGATTTTCTGCATCTATGGAGATAATCGTATGGTTTTTGTCCTTGGCTCTATTGATATAGTGTATTCCATTGATTGATTTTCATATACTGAATCATCCCTACATGTCTGGGATGAATCCCACTTGATCAGGGTGTATGATCTTCTTGATGATCTTCTGCATTCTGTTTGCCAGTATCTTATTAAGGATTTTTGCATCTATGTCCATTAGTGAGATTGACCTATAGTTCTCTTTTTTGGTTGGGTCTTTCTCTGCTTTGGGGATCAAGGTGATGCTTGCTTCCAGGAATGAATTTGGGAATATTGCTTCCCTTTCAATTGCATTGAAGAGTTTAAACAGTAGTGGCAGTAGTTCCTCTCTAAATGTCTTGTAGAATTCAGCAGTGAAGCCATCAGGGCCTGGGCTTTTCTTTGTTGATAAGTTTTTAATTACATTTTCAATTTCATTGGTTGATACTGGGTTGTTCAGAATTTTTAGGTCTTCTTTGTTCAACGTTGGTAATTCATATGTATCTAGGAATCTGTCCATTTCTTCTGTGTTGTCCATCTTATTGGCGTATAGGTTCTGGAAGTAGGTATTGATGATCCTCTGGATTTCTGCTGGGTCTGTTGTAATTTCACCCTTTTCATTCCTAATTGCATGGATTTGGGCCTTTTCTTTCCTTTTTCTGACAAGGTTGGCTAAAGGTTTGTCAATTTTGTTGATTCTTTCGAAGAACCAACTCTTGGCTTCATTGATTTTTTGTGTCTTTCTCTTAGTCTCCATTGCATTGATTTCTCCTCTCATCGCTATAATTTCCTCCCTTGTATGAGCTTTGGGGTTGTCATGCTCTTCTTTTTCTAGAAGCTTGAGGTGCAGCATCAGGTTGTTTAATTGGGCTCATTCTGTTTTCCTAATATGGGTATTCACTTCTATGAATTTCCCTCGTAAGACTGCTTTCATTGCATCCCATAGATTCCGATATGTTGTATTGTCATTGTCATTTAATTGAAGGAACTGTCTGATTTCTTCTTTAATTTCCTCTGTGACCCATTGGTTATTCAGAAGTGTGTTGTTCAATTTCCACATGTTTATGAAATTTTTTGAGTTTCTTTTGCAATGGATCTCCAATTTCATTGCACTGTGGTCTGATAATATACAGGGGATAACTTCAGTTCCTTTGCACTTACTTAAACATGTTCTATGTGTGAGTATGTGGTCTATTTTGGAGAATGACCCATGTGCAGCTGAGAAGAATGTGTATTCTGATTTAGGGGGGTGGAACACTCTGTAAACATCTGTTAAGTTCATTTGTTCAAGAGTTCGATTGAGTTCTAGTATTTCATTACTTATATTTAGTCTAGCTGATCTATCTATTTGTGACAGTGGGGTGTTGAGGTCCCCCACTACAATTGTATTAGTGCATATATGACTTTTCATGTCTGTTAGTATTTGTTTTATATAGTTGGGTGCACTACTGTTTGGTGCATAGATATTTATGATTGTCATCTCTTCCTCTTGGATTGTTCCCTTTACAAGGATGTAGTGTCCTTCTTCATCTCTCTTAATCAGTGTTGGTTTGAAATCTACTTGTTCTGCAAAGAGGATAGCTACTTCTGCTTTTTTTCAGGTTCCTGTCGCATGGAGTATTGTTTTCCACCCTTTAACTTTCAGTCTGTGAGTTTCCTTTTGAATTAAGTGTGTTTCTTGTATGCAGCATATTGTTGGATTTTGCTTCTTGACCCATTCTGCCAGTCTATTTCTTTTGATTGATGAATTGAGACCATTAACATTGATGGTTATAACTGAAACCTACTGACTTGTTATTGCCATGACTTTTTCTTTTTGTTGGGTTCTCCCCCTTTACATTTAATTTCTTGTCATGCCAGATGAGTTCATTCTGCTTTCTTTCCTGGGGTTGTGGTCCTCAATGTCTGTTCCTAGGATATTGTGTAAAATTCTTTGGAGTGCTGGTTTGGTATTCACGAAGTTCCTAAGGTGCTCTTTGTCATGAAAGTATCTTATTTCTCCATCCATTTTGAAAGATAGTTTTGCAGGATATAACAATCTGGGTTGAAGGCTGTTTTCTTTTAGGGCTTGGAATATGTCACTCCAAGCTCTTCTTGCCTTGATGGTTTGTGTTGAGAAGTCTGCTGTGATTGTGATGGGCTTTCCTTTGTATGTGATTTGTTTCTTTTCTCTGACTGCTTGGAGAACTTTGTTCTTCTGTTGAGTTTCTGGAATCTTAACACTTACATGCCTATGTGTAGATTTTTTTTTGATCAAGGATATTTGGAGTCCTATATGTCTCACTTATGTGTATGTCAAGCTCTTTTCCCCTGCTTGGGAAGTTTTCTGCCATTATGTCTGTGAAGAGATTTTTTTTATGTCATCTCCACTCTCTCCTGTTTCTTCATTGAGCCCAATCAGTCTCATGTTATTTTTCTTTGCATCATCTAGCAGCTGCTGGATTGATTTCTCATGTTCCCTTATAATTTTGAAGCAATTTTTCTTTCCTGGTCACTAATTGCAATCTTATCCTCTATATCTGAAATTCTGTCCTCACATTGGCTCATTCTGCCGTGTAGACTTTCAATGGAGTTTTTCATGTCCTGGAAATCTATTTGCATCTGTTTTATGGATTCCATTTGTTTCCTATGTTGGGATTCCATCATGTTCCTGAGCTCCTCTCTAGATTTATTAATCATGTGTTGCACTAGGGGCACAATTTCTCCTGTTATGTGAGAAATTATTTCTGATTTCATTTTTTCCAGATCCCCTTTTGTTGCCAGTTCAGTGGGTCCAGGTGGTTGAGTATCAGAGTGTTCCATCTCATTTCCCTTTGTGGTTGCTGTAGGTGATCTGGAAGTCTGGTTTTGAGACTTATTTATGTGTTTTCTCATTTCGAATGGGACGGGGTGCTGTTAGAGCCTGCACGGATTACAGCCTCTGAGCTGGGTGAGGTGGGACAAGGGCTGGGAGCAGCGGTAGGGATGGTGACCCATTTCCTGTTTGCTGGGAGCAGTGGGAGGTATGGTGGCTGGGAAGCCCCTTCCTCTGGACCAGGAGCAGTGGGATGGTGGCTCAGAAGCCCCTCCCTCTGGGCCGGGAGTGGTGGGAGGAATGGTGTCCTGGAAGCCCCTTCCTCTGGGCCAGGAGCAGCGGGACAGAAGGTGGCCCAAAAGCCCTTTCCTCTGGGCTGGGAGCAGCAGGAGGGATGGTAACCGGGAAGCCCCTTCCTCTGGACCAGGAGCAGTGGGATGGCGTCTCAGAAGCCCCTACCTCTGGGTCACGAACAGCGGGACTCAGTACCTTGGTCTGGTTGTCTGGTGTCCTCTGCGTCTTTGTAGTGTGGAACCAGGTGGCTGCCTGTCTGCAGCAGGGTGATTCGGTGTCTTCCGCATGACTCAGGACCTCGGTAGGGAGTGCACAGACCTTCCTGTGTGCAGCGGGCTGATTCTGCGTATTCTGCATGACTGGGGACCTCAGTAGGGCATGGGCAGATCTGCCTGTCTGCAGCGGGCTGATTCGGCGTGTTCTGTGTGACTCAGGACCTCGGTAGGGTGTGCAGAGACCTGCCTGTCTACAGTGGGCTGGTTCCATGTCTTCCGTGCAACTCAGGACCTAGGTAGGGCATGCACAGACCTGCCTGTCTACAGGGGGCTGATTTGGCATGTTCTGTGTGACTCAGGACCTCGGTAGGGTATGGGCAGACCTGCCTGTCTGCAGCAGGGTGATTTGGTGCCTTCCACGCGACTGCGACTCTTAAAAGTAAATGATTGTTGATTTAGATAGCCACTTGCTGGTACATTTTTATGTAGCAGCCTGAGTATGATGATATCATAACTAAGGAGAAACAACCAGAAAATTTAATTTGTCTTTGGAAGAACTACCCCCCCCCCAAGTCTTAGAATTTATGGTTGATTGCTTCTTGGCCTTTTGGCTAAGATCAAGTATAGAATTTACGGTTGAAGCAAGTAAATTAACTTTGGTTTTAGAACAACCTTGCAAACATTTTACAAATAAAGAAGCAGATTACTATCATATTCGGCTTTGTAAATGGTCCTCGAGGGCTGGGGATTTAGCTTAGTGGTTCCGCCACCTGCCTTGCGAGTGCAAGGACCCAAGTTCAATACCCAGCACCCAAAAAACAAACAAAAAAACCCAGGTCCTCTATCAAGAACTAAAATAATTTCATATGTTAACACATCATTGAATGCTTCATGTTACAACAATTTCACATGAAGTAAGAAATACAACTGAAGAGGAAAAATCATTTTAAAGTGCAGATCTTTGATAAGTAGAGAAATCTGATGTCTGTGAGATAATTATAGTACAGCTGAAGCCTTGTAATTAAGCTACCTAAGTCTCTGCCCCACCAAAGTTATGAATCTGCCACCATCAAAACCCAGGAAACTCAGATCAACTTCAGAGCCCTAAATGAGAAGAAATAATGAAAACGCACAGACATTTAAGAGAAGCATGAAACATTGGCAGAGTGGAGAACTTAGGAATCTACAAAACATAGCAGGGTAAATTTTAACCTTATTAGCATTTCATATTTGAAAATATAAAAATAATGTAAATGCAAAAATGAATGAATTACAAGTGCTTATTCCAAAAAACCCTATTCTATTCACATTTCTTATAGTTTTGAATATAGTTGCCCAGCCAATGACACATTGTTATACTGTTGCCTGATATCTGAAATTTCAGCAAGAATAAGTTTCCTTGTATAATTTTTAATTGTCTTATGTGTTGGTTCTTGACTAATAACCTAGTTCAAGTTCACATCTTTGCACTGCTACCTATTCTTACTTTTTTATGCAGTGTTCTAAAACAAATATTGGATCTCTACTTGGCAAATGCTCTATCATTGACCTATATCTTCAGGTCAGAATATGGATTCTTTATTAGTGCAGTATTATTATCTACATGAGTCTAATAAATTAGATTTGCAAATGTAATTTTAAAATATTGTATTACCCCACTGATGTTATTATTTTTAGACAATATTATTGGAATTCCTCATTAGTCATATATTTTCATATTTGTACTACTTCTTCTCCTTATATATCTTCCTAATTATTCTCCTACCTCTTAAAATTATCAACTGATGTGTCTTCATCCATATTCTCCTTTTTTTTTTTTTTTTTTTGGTATCGAGAATCAAACTCGGGTCCTTGCGCTTGTGCAGGAGGTGGCGAAACCACTGAGCTAAATCCCCGGCTGCATATTCTCCTTTGTTATTGAAGCTACATTATCTTAAGTTGTTATAATACATAAAGTAACAATTGATATTTCTTTGTGAAAATTGAAACTTCCATACCATTATGAATGGGTCACTCATTTTTCTTGTCTTTGTTTCTAATCATGCCATTTTTCACTGAATTTATCTGAAATTAACAGCTATTAGCATTATTCTGATTGGAATTTGTATAGTAATATCATCATATTTACTTCCATGTTATGTCTTTGAATTTTTCTGTATTTGTTTATGTTTATACTTGTCTTTTTAAGTGGGAAATAAGGAAATTTTTGACTTTCCTATCAAATTTTACAAGTTATACTTAAATAAAAAAGTATTCTATTTACAATTTATGGTTACTTATGTGATTTGTCTATTCATACTATTTAAATTTTGCTATCCATTTTCAAATAAATTCTAAATTATTTTCTGGCTATTTTAATTTACTTGTGCTTTTAAAAAAAATTTGACTCTATTTCCTCTACTTGGGTGAGTTACATTTTCTAATGAGCTAAAAGGACACTCCCACTAGAAATGTAGGTGCTCAACCAGCACAAGCTAAGGAGCCAGGCAGCGTGAAGGCCCTGGTCCTGTTCCGGGCTCCGCCCATGTCACGGTGAGGTCCCAGGCATGGCTTGGAGCCCCTAGCCCATCCTGTGACCCACTCAGTGTGACCAACCAGTGCAAGCTGAGGAGCCTGGCAGTGTGAAGCCCCTGGCTTCATTCTGGGCTCCTCTTAGCCACATCCCACTCCCCTCCACCCCTGTCATCTGTGTCAATCTCCACCCCACCCTGCCCCTGGCCTCCTGGCTCTTCTGCTACCTGGTTCCACACTACAGAGGCACAGGGGATTATAAAGGCCCTTGTCCTGAGCACCACAAGATACAGCAGAAGTTAGTAACAGAAAGAGGGTCTTTCAGCCTCCTCGATGAAAACTGAAGCTCAGTGGAAAAGTGAAGAGAATCTCTACAATAAAGGCACACCAGACCACTGTACTTGGTAAACTCCTGGAGGGATCACTGCCTGGGATCACCACTTCCCATCAGAACCTGCACTATCTCCAGGGGAAGGGCAACTGGAACCTGCAGTAGAACTTTGCACAGTTCAACCCTGCAGGAAGACAGAGCACTCAACTTGGGACTAGCAGCCAGAAATCTGCCTGAATCTCACAGGTCTGCTACTGGCTTGCTGAGACTCATTGACTTGTATATGCACACAGCTGCCTACTGTGACAGCAGAGACATACCCTGAAGGAGGCCCATCATTTTTATTTTTTGTTATTTGCAAAAAAGAAAAAAAATTTTTTCTTATTTTTAATTCTTAATTTTTACTTTTTTCTACTCTTTTCAAAGTTTTACTTTTCTCTTTTTTCTTTTATCTTTTCTTTCTCTCTCACTCGTTCTCTTTTTTTTTATTAAATTCTTTTATTGGTACATTGTAGGTATACAACACAATTACATTTCTCATTGGGAATTGTACCTTTACATAATGGATCTTGGTTCTTATTTTTTCCCCATTCCTAGCCCTCCCTTCACCCCCTCCACCCTTCCCTATTTACAAAGACTTTATTTCCATTTTTTCCATTTCTCATCATTTTTCCTTTCCCTTCTTTCATTTCCCCTGCCCCTCCCACTACCCCTACCCCTTTGGACCTTTTCTTCCTATTTTACATTATTGATTATTTGTTCCAATTGTTGGTACATTTTAGGTATACAATATAATGACATTCATCATTGGAAATTTGCAACTTTATGTAGTCTCTCTTGGTTCTTATCTTTCACCCTTGCCCAGCCCTCCGTTCAACCCCGCCATTCCTCCCTATTTACAAAGATTTTGTTCCTATTTTTCCATTTTCTCATATTAATCCCATTCCCTTCTATCCTTTCCCCTAGCCCTCCCACTTCCTTACCCTTTGTCCCTTTTCTTCCTATTTCACATTACCTATTATACATTTAGTCCTTATTTACACTTTCAGTTTCTCACACCAGAGAAGCTATTCAGTATTTATACATGTGTGTCCTATTTCTTTCACATAAGAGTATCACCTCAATGTGCATCCACTTAGCTATAAATGTCTCTAAGTTCTTATTTTTTATGGCTGAGTAGTACTCCATTTTATAAAAAAACATTTTCTTTATCCAGTCTCCAGTTGATGGGTATTGGGGCTGTTTCCAAGTTTTAGCTATTACAAACTGTGCTGCTATGAACATGGGTGTACATATATCACTGTGGTATGATTCTTTTAATTCTTTGGGGAAGATCCCCAGCAGTGGAATAGCGGGGTCAAATGGGACTTCCAGTCCTAGTTCTTGGAGGTATCGCCATACTGATTTCCACAGTGCTTGCACCAGTCTACATTCCCACCAGCAGTGGAGCAGTGTTCCTCTTTCCCCACAGCCCCACTAGCATTTGTTACTGGTTGATTTCATGATAGTAGCCATTCTTTCTGGAGTGAAGTGGAATCTCAGCGTTGTTTTCATTTGCATCTCTTGAATGACCATCTCACTCATTCTCTTGCTGTCACACATTGCTCTTCATCTCCCTATTTTTTCCTTCCTGGATTGAATTTGGATTTCTCCTTTATTTTTCTTTTCTTCTCTTTTACCTTCTCTTTATTATCATTAGTTTTAAAGGAAAGTAAACACAGTATTAGCCTCCCTATTGCTGTTAGGTGGTTCTATTCACATCTTTGTTCTTTCATTTTGCCTTTTCCACTTGCCTTTAACAATTTCTTAGAGTTTGTATGATCTTCCTGTGTCTTCTGGCCACACTGCTAATCTTTCCTGATCTTTCTACCTGTCCCTCCCTCCCCAACCCCTTCTAACTCCCCATCCCAAAGAGTAAAGTTGCTATATTGAAGAGTTTATTCACTAAAAACATATGTTGGGTTGGTTCTTGGTTTTGATTTAACTCATACAATTAAATGTGATAGATTGATAACTATCACAAATTGTCATTTTCTAAGCTGCTCTTGATGCTATGGTATTGGTGATTGTACCATTTGGGCTAAGATGTTGTGATTGATCTAATCAATTTTTCTTCCTGGTATAATGAAAATGAAAGCCTCAGAGTCATTAGAGTCTCAAAACCTAAAGACCAGCTATAACTGGAAGACACCTCTGAAAAGCAATCATTCCACAAGGCTTTTAAACAAAAGCAACAAAGATACCTACATGAAGCAATTTTGAAGTATCAACCCAGGAATTAAACCAAGGACAGTAACAAAAACAAAAATGAGAAGACACTTAAGCAAGGCACAAACGCAGGCTTCCACACCACAAAAAGGAAATTCTGGGGGAAATGAGGTGGAAAACTCTGATAATCAGCCACTTGAATACCCTGAACTAATAGCACAGGAAGTAACAAAGCAGATGCATGAGGCTCTAGAAAAATTCAAAGCAGAAATAATCTCACAGGTAACTACAGAGATGGTGAGCAGAGTGACAGACATGATTAGAGGCTCTGGAACAGAAACAGATAAGAAAATGGATGAGATCAGAAACATGCTGGAAGCTATGAATGCCCAGCATAAGGGAGAAATGGAAACCATGATTGCCCAACATAAGAAAGAAATGGAATCATTGAAACGGATTCAAACAGATATTCAGGAGATTAAATGCTCCATTGAAAGCATGCAGAGCAGACTAAGAGAATCAGAAGACAGAATATCAGATATAGAAGACAGGATTGTGGTTAAGGACCATGAAAACAGAAATTTCTTAAAGATACTAAGGGACCATGAAAAATCAATCCAACAGCTGCTAGATGATGCAAAAAAGAATAACATAAGACTCATAGGAGTCCATGAAAAAACAGGAGAAAGTACAGTTGACATAAAAAAAAAGTTCACAGAAGTAATAGTAGAAAACTTCCCAGACAGAGGTAGAGAATTGGACATACAGATAAGCAAGGCATATAGAACTCCAACCAGTCATGACCAAAAAAATCTACAGCTGGACATATAATAGTCAAGATCCCAGAAATCCAACAGAAGAACAAAATTCAACAGGCAGTTAGAGAAAAGAAACATATCACCTACAAAGGAAAGCCCATCAGAATCACAGCAGATTTCTCAACACAAACACTCAAATCAAGGAGAGCCTAGAGTGAAGTATTTCAAGCCCTAAAAGAAAAGAACTTCCAACCTACACTGTTGTATCCTGCAAAGTTATCTTTCAAAATCAATGGGGAAATTAGATACTTCCACGATAAAGAACACCTGAGAAATTTCATGAATACCAAACCAGCACTCCAAACAACTTTAAGCAATATCCTAGAAAAAGACAATGACGTTCTCAACTCCATGAGGCCCAAAAAAAGGAAGCCACCAGGCAAGGTAAGACACTAAAGGGAAACTGGGAAAAATAAGAAATAAAAGAGCCAACAACAGTAAAACATCATGACAAGGATGAGTCAATATCTCTCAATTATAGCTATCAATGTAAACAGCCTCAATTCACCAATCAAAAGATATAGACTGACAGAATGGATTAAGAAGTAAAATCCAGCAATATGCTGTATACAAGAAACACACCTAACTCAAAAGGAAATTCATAGACTGAAAGTAAAACGATGGGAAACAGTTCTCCATGCAACAGGAACCCAGAAAAAAGCAGGGGTAGCAATCTTATTTGCAAAGTGGATTTCAAACCAAAACTAATTAAGAGAGACAAATATGGTCACTACATCCTTGTGAATGGAACAATCCAAGAGGAAGAGATGGCAATCCTAAATATATATGCACCAAATACGAATGCCCCCAACTATACAAAACAAATATTAATGGACATGAAAAACCAAATAAGCACTAATACAATTGTAGTGGGGGACCTCAACACCCCTCTATCACAAATAGACATATCACCTAGAACACAAATGAACAATGAAATTCTAGAACTGAACCAAGTTATTGAACAAATGGACTTAATAGATATTTACAGAGTGTTCCACCCCACAAAATCAGAATACACATTCTTTTCAGCTGCACATGGGTCATTCTCCAAAACAGACCACATGCTAGCTCATAGGACATGTCTAAGTCAATGTAAAAGAATTGAAATTACCTCCTGTATATTATCAGACCATAGTGCAATAAAATTTGAGAACAATAATATAAGAATCAGCAAAACTCCCACAAACATATGGAAATTGAATAACAACTTCCTGAACAACCATAGGTGACAGAGGAAATTAAAGAAGAAATTAGACAGTTTTTACAAGTAAATGATAATGCTAGTACAGCATACAAGAAACTTCGGGACACAATGAAAGCAGTTCTATGTGGGAAATTCATAGCAGTGAATGCCCATATTAGGACAACAGAGAGAATTCAGATAAATAACCTAATGCAGAACCTCAAGCTCCAAAAAAAGGAAGAGCATAACAAACCCAAAGCTCATACAAGAAAGGAAATTATAAAGATCTGAGCAGAAATCAATGCAATAGAGACTAAGAGAATGATACAAAAAATTAATGAATCAAAGAGTTGGTTTTTTGAAAGAATAAATAAAATCGATAAATCTTTAGCCAACCTTACCAAAAAAAGGGAAGAAAAGGCTCAAATCCTTGCAATTAAGAACAAAAAAGGGACAGTCACAACAGAACCAGCAAAAATCCAGAGGATCATAAATACCTACTTTGAGAACCTGTACTCTAATAAAATGGAAAACACAGAAGAAATGGACAGATTCCTAGATACATACAAATTGCAAAAAGTTAAATGAAGAAGATATAGAAATTCTAAACACCCCAATTACAATGAGTGAAATTGAAAATGTAATAAAAAATTTACCAACAAAGAAAAGCCCAGGTCCTGATGGTTTCACTGCTGAATTCTACAAGACATTTAAAGAAGAACTATTGCCATTACTCTTTAAACTCATCAAGGAAATTGAAAGGGAAGCAAGGCTTCCAAATTCATTCCTGGAAGCGAGTGTGACTTTGATTCCAAAACCAGAGAGAGACCCAAACCAAAAAGAGAACTAGAGACCAATCTCCCTAATGAACATAGATACAAAAATCCTCAACAAGATACTGGCAAACAGAATACAGAATGTCATCAAGTAGATCATACACCCTGACCAAGTTGGATTTATCCGAGGGATGCAAGGATGTTTCAATATTCATAAGTCAATAAATGTAATACACTATATTAACAGAGTCAAGGACAAAACCATATGATCAATTCAATAGATGCAGAAAAGGCATTTGACAAAATCCAACACCCATTCATGATAAAAACACTACAGAATATTGGAATAGAAGGTCTTTATCTCAACCTGATTAAGGCTATCTATGAAAAACCAACAGCCAACATCATACTAAGTGGTCAAAAACTGAAAACTTTCATGGTAAAATCAGGAACAAGACAAAGATGCCCATTATCACCACTCCTGTTCAATATTGTTCTGGAAATGTTAGCCACAGGAATTTGAAAAGAGAAAGAAATAAAAGGAATAAAGAGAGGAAAGGAAGAAGTGAAACTCATTATTTACTGATGATGGCGGTCTGAGAATAGACCTAAGACTTTGGCATTGGGTAGAAGAAAATGGCCTGAACCAAGCAAACTGCTCGAAAGTCCACTGGTGGGAAAGCCCCCTGAAAATAGCTGGCCAGTAAAGCTGCCAAGAAAAGCACTTCCTCTACTGACAGGGTGAAGAAACCTCATTAGGTGAAGAAACCTCATAGGGCCTGTACTGTGGCAATTAGAGAGATTCGTTGTTACCAGAAACCCACTTAGCTTCTCATTTGGAAGCTGCCTTTCCAGAGATTGGTGGGAGATTGCCCAGGATTTCAAAACTGACTTGAGATTTCAGAGTTCAGCCATTGGTGACTTCAGGAGGCTAATGAAGCATACCTGGTGGGCTTACTTAAAGATACTAATCTGTGTGCCATCCATGTTAAGAGCGTCACCATCATGCCCAAAGACATCCAATTGGCCAGCCGGATATGGGGAGAGAGAACTTAAGTGAAGACAATTTTTATGGCATTTATTTTATGGCATAATAAATTCTGTAAAATACTTTGGTTTAATTTGTGGCTTTTTGGGTAAGAAATTGTTTATAATATGTTGCATTTGTACTTAAGTCATTCCATCTTTCACTTAGGATGAATGTGAAAAGTGACTGTTCACAGACCTCAGTGATGGGAGCACTGTTGCTCAGGAGTGACAAGTTGCTAATGTGCAGAAGGGATGGGTGGTATTTCTTGCTTCTCATGATGCATGGCTCTGTATGTTAATGACTTGTTGGATAGCTATTAAGGTACTAGAATTGATAAATGTGTACAGGGTTCTTTTGCAATAAAACTGGTTATGACTTGATCCAAGTGTTTAACAATTAGGGCTGTTAAATCTCACCATATATCACTGTGATAGAATGTGGGCTTTTTCAAGGGTGAAGATACAAGTCTTAACCACAGTGTAACTAAGTTTCCTTAAAAAAAAGTAAACCTGGCAGCTATAGAATACACTGTGTACATTTATAATAGCTATTTTATATATTGTAGTGTCAATTTTTTTTTTGGCGCAGGAAATTGAATTCATGACCTTGCACTTGCCAGGCAGGTGTGGCACCACTGAGCTACATTCCTGACCCTCAACATTTTTAAATTAAATGTTTTACATTCACAGAGTACTGTGGTTTTCTTTGTATAAATCTTTCACTTTCTTCATTGTGTTAATTCTTAGATATTTCATTTCTTGAAACTACTGCGAATGTCATTATTTTTATAATTTCTTTCTCATCCCATTCATGGTTGGTATACACAAATGCTAAGGATTTTTGTTTGTTGATCTTCTATCCTGCTACATTAATGAAGTTGATTATTAATTCTACGAGTTTCTTGGTGGAGTCCTTTGGGTCTTCTATGTAGAGTATCATGTCATCTGCAAATAATGATAATTTGAGTTCATCTTTTCTTACGTGTATCCATTTTATTTCTTTCTCTTGACTAATTCCTTTGGCTAATGTTTCAAGTACTATGTTGAATAGAAGAGGTGATAGTGGACATTCTTATCTTCTTCCTGTTATTAGGTGGAATGCTTTTAGTTTTTCCCCATTTAGTGGGATACTGGGTATTGGTTTATAATAAATACCTTTATCATATTCAGGTATAGTCCTTCTATATGTGTTTTCTTTAGGGTATTTGTCATGAAGCAGTGTTGGATTTTGTCAAAGATCTTTTCTGTGTCTATTAATATGATCATGTGGTTTTTGACCTTGCTTCTGTTTATGTGATGTATTACATTTATATATAGCAGTTTTGGAAGTATGGCCATTTTCACTATGTTGACTATTCCTACCCAGGAGCAAGGGATGTCTTTCCATTTTCTGATACCCTCTTCAATCCCTCTTCTGAGTGCTGTAGTTTTCAGAGAAGAGGTCTTTGATTTGTTTTGTTAGGTTGATTCCTAGATATTTCAACTTTTTGGATGCTGTTGTGAAAAGAATTGATCACCGTATTTCTCTCAGTGAGTCTGTTTTTTGTGTACAGAAAAGCTATAAAGTTTTGTGTGTTGACTTTGTATATGTGCTGTCGAAGCGAGCACTGTGTGTTGACTTTGTATCCAGCTACTTTACTGAATTTGGTTATTAAGTCTACAAGACTTTTGGTGGCATTCTTAGGGTCTTCTATATATAGTATCATGTCATTTGCAAATAATGACAATTTGACTTTTTTGTTTCCTATCTTTATTCCTTTTATTTCTTTCTCTTGTCTAATTGCTGCAGCTAATCTTTCCAAAACTATATTGAACAGGAGTGGTGATAGTGGACATCCTTGTCTTCTTCCTGATTTTAGTGTGAAGGATTTCAGTTTTTTACTATTTAGTATGATATTGGTTGTTGGTTTTTCATAGATGGATTTTATCAGATTGAGGTAGAGTCCATCTATTCTAATTTTTTTGTAGGGTTTTCATCATAAATGTATGTTGGATTTTTGTCAAATGCTTTTTCTGTCTCTATTGAAATGATGATATGGTTTTTGTCCTTGGTTTTATTAATATAGTGTATTACATTGATTGATTTGCATATGTTGAACCATCCCTGCATCCCTGGGATGAATCCCCTTTGCTCAGGGTGTACAATCTTCTTGATGATCTGTATTCTATTTGCCAGTATCTTATTAAGGATTTTTGCATCAATGTTCAGTAGTGAGATTGGACTACAGTTCTCTTTTTCCTTTGGGTCTTTCTCTGCTTTGGGGATCAAGGTGATGCTTGCTTCCAGGAATGAATTTGGGAGTATTGCTTCCCTTTCAATTTCATTGAAGAATTTAAACAGTAGTGCCAGTAGTTCCTCTCTAAATGTCTTGTAGAATTCAGCAGTGAAGCCATCAGGACTCGGGCTTTTCTTAGTTGGTAAGTTTTTAATTACATTTTCAATTTCATGATTGATATTGGGTTGTTTAGAATTTTTAGGTCTTCTTCATTCAAGTTTGGTAATTCACACGTATCTAGGAATCTGTCCATTTCTTGTTTTCCATCTTATTGGCATATAGGTTCTGGAAGTAGGTATTGATGATCCTCTGGATTTCTGCTGGGTCTGTTGTAATTTCACCCTTTTCATTCCTAATTTCATGGGTTTGGGTCTTTTCTTTCCCTTTTTTTTGATAAGGTTGGCTAGGGGTTTGTCAATTTTGTTGATTCTTTCAAAGAACTCTTGGCTTCATTGATTTTTTTGTATTGTTCTCTTAGTCTCCATTGCATTGATTTCTGCTCTGATCTTTATAATTTCCTCTCTTGTATGAGCTTTGGGCTTATCCTGCTCTTCTTTTTCTAAAAGCTTAAGGTTCAGCATCAGGTTGTGTAATTGAACTCACTCTGTTTTTGTAATATAAGTATTCATTGCTATGAATTTCCCTCATATGACTGCTTTTATTGTGTCCCATAGATTCCGATATGTTGTGTGGGCATTGTCATTTAGTTGTAGGAACTGTCTGATTTTTTTAATTTCCTCTGTGACCCACTGGTTATATAGAAGTGTGTTGTGCAGTTTTCATGTGTTTATGAAATTCTTGAAGTTTATTTTGCTATTGATCTCCAATTTCATCACACTATGGTGTGACAATATACAGGGGATAACTTCAATTCCTTTGCACTTAAACATGTTCTATGAGTGTGTATGTGGTCTATTTTAGAGAATGACCCATGTGCAGCTAAAAAGAATGTGTATTCTGATTTTGTGGGGTGGAACACTCTGTAAACATCTGTTAAGATCATTTGTCCAAGAGTTTGATTGAGTTCTAGTATTTTGTTGGTTTTTTTTCATCTAGTTGATCTATCTATTTGTGAGAGTGGGGTATTAAGGTCCCGCACTACTACTGTATTAGTGCTTATATGATTTTTCATGTCCATTAGTATTTGTTTTAGATAGTTGGGCACACTAGTGTTTGGTGTATATATATTAATGATTGTCTTCTCTTCTTCTTGGATTGTTCCCTTTACAAGGATGTAGTGTCCTTCTTTGTCTCTCTTAATCAGTGTTGGTTTGAAATCCACTTGATCTGCAAAGAGAATAGCTAGTCTTGCTTTATTTTTTCTAGTTCCTGTCACAAGGAGTATTGTTTTCCACCCTTTAACTTTCAGTCTGTGAGTTTCTTTTTGAATTAAGTGTGTTTCTTGTATGCAGCATATTGCTGGATCTTGCTTCTTGACCCATTCTGCCAGTCTATTTCTTTTGACTAGTGAACTGAGACCATTAACATTGATGGTTATAATTGATATGTATTGACTTAACCTTGTTATGACGTTTTCTTTTTGTTGGATTCTCCCCCTTTGCGTTTAATTTTTTGGAATGCTGTTTTGGTATTTGTGAAGTTCCTAAAGTGCTCTTTGTCATGATAGTATCTTATTTCTCCATCAATTTTGAAAGATAGTTTTGCAGGGTACATCAGTCTAGGTTGGAAGTTGTTTTCTTGTAAGGCTTTAAATATGTTGTTCCATGCTCTTCTTGCTTTGTGGGTTTGTGCTGAAAATTGTGGTGTGGGATTTCTGTTGTATGTGATTTGTTTCTTTTCTCTAACTGCTTGTAGAATTTTGTTCTTCTTTTTGGTTTCTGGAATTTTAACTATTATATGCCTATGGATAGATTTTTCTTTTTTAATCACAGCTAGTTGGAGTCCTGTATGCCTCACTCATATGTATGTCAAGTTCTTTCCCCCTATTTGGGAAGTTTTCTGCCATTACTCCTGTGAACAGTTTTTTAATGTCATCTGCACTCTCTCCTGTTTCTTCCTTGACTCTAATCAGTCTTATGTTATTCTTCTTTGCATGGTCTAGCAGCTGCTGAATTGATTTCTTGTGGTCCCTTACTATTCTTAAGAAATTTTTCTCTTCCTGGTCACTAATTGCAATCCTATCTTCTATATCGGAAATTCTATTCCTGCATTGGGTCATTCTGCTGTGTAAACTTTCAATGGAGTTTTTAATCTCCTGGAAATCTGTTTGCATCTGTTTTATGGATTCCATTTGTTTCCTACGTTGGAATTCCATCATGTTCCTCAGCTCCTGTATTTTTTTTATCTGTATCTCCTCTAGATTTATCAATTATGTCTGTACTATGGGCACAATCTCTGCTGTTATCTGAGAAATTATATCTGTTTTCATTTTTTCCAGGTCCCCTTTCATTGCCAGTTCAGGGAGTGTAGGTGGTTGAGTATCAGACTGTTCCATCTCATTGCCGTTTTGGGTTCCCTTAGGTGATCTGGAAGTCTAGTTTTGGGACTTATTTATGTGTCTTCTCATTTCAACAGATGCAGCCTGTTGTGTCTTTGTTTAGGTGACTGTTTGCTTACCCAGTGGTCTTGAATTTTCAGCAAGCCACTGAGCAGCCTTTACTCTGCTGCTTACCAGTACACCAATTCCTGGGTTCAGAGTGGTGGCCCTCTAGATCCCTGTTGTCTGGGAGGGCTTCTCACTGGAGACTGAGCACACTTGGGATGTTATCTAGGCATGCCTCTTCCTGGGGCCCCTATGTAGCTATTGTCTTTGAGGGTCTTTGGTTGGGGGCTGTGCACTCCAGTTTCTGTTGTCTGCACAGGCTTTGGCTAGGGTGTCCTCACACTTATCAATGTTATTAGGGCAAGCCTCTGGGTATTGGTTGTGTCCCTGTACACCCTTTCTCCAGGTGGGTCCCTGGCTGTGGCTGATGGTATGGCAAGCCTTTGGCTGAAGCCTGTGTGCCCATGCAGTCCCTTCTGGGTGGGCCTGTGGCTTGGGTGGGTGTGCCCGAGCATCTGGGACCAGGGTGGAGCCCTGGCTGGGATCCACCCACAGCCATGCTGATCTGGGCTGCACAGCTGCTCCCCAGGGTCTGCCTGCACTTAGGGATGGAATGGTGGGCCTCTGGAGGGAGCCTGCCTGTTTGTGCAGCTCCTCTCTGGGCAGGGTCCTGGCCTGGGGCATGTGCCTAATCCTCTGGTATTGGGGTGGACCCCCAGCTGGGATCTTCCTGCAGCTGCACTGGTCTGGGCCACACAGCTACTCCCTGAGATCTGCTCACACTCACTGATGGAATGGTGGGCCTCCAGCAGGAGCCCGCATGCCTGTGCAGCTCCTCTCTGGGCAGACTCCTTGATCATCGGATTTTTGTCATGGCTCTGTCAATATGATGTATTACATATACTGATTTGCATATCTTGAACCATCCCTGTAACCTTGTGATGAACCCTATTTGGTCAGGGTGTATAAACTCCTTGATGATTTTCTGCATTCTGTTTCCAAGTATCTTATTGAGGGTCTATGCTCATTAGGGAGACAGACCCGTGGTTCTCTTTTTTTTTTGGTTGAAACCTCTGGTTTTTTAAATCAGGGTAATGCTTGGTTCCAGGAATGAATTTGGGAGTATTGCTTCCCTTTCAATTTCATTAAAGAGTTTGAAAAGTAGCAGAATTAGGTATTCTCTAAAGTTCTTATAGAATTCAGCAGTGAATTCATCAGGGCCTGGGGTTTTCTCTGTGAGTAGGTTTTTAATTACATCTTCAATTTCATTGACTGATACTGGTTTATTTAGAATTTTTATATCTTCTTGATTTAGGTTTGGTAATTCATATGTATCTAAGAATCTGTCCATTTCTTCTGTGTTTTCCATCATATTAGAATACAGTATCTCAAGGTAGGTATTGATGATCTTCTGGATTTCTGCAGGAGCTGTTGTGATTTCATCCTTTTCTTTCCCAATTGCATGGATTTGAGTCTTTTCTTTCCTGTTTTGGATAAGATTGGGTAAGGGTTTGTCAGTTTTACTTACCCTTTCAAAGAACCAACTCTTGGATTCATTGATTCTTTGAACTGATTTCTTAGTCTCCATTGTATTAATTTTTGCTCTGGTCTTTAAAATTTTCTCCCTTGTATGAGCTTTGAGTCTGGCTTGTTCTTCCATTTTAGAAGCTGGAGGTTCAACATTGCATTATTTGTTTAAGCTTCCTCTGTTTTTCTGATATGAGAATTTAATGTTATAAATTTCTCTCATAGGACTGCTTTCATTATGTCCCACCCATATTTCAGTATATTGTATTGGCATTTTCATTTAATTGTAGAAACTGTCTAATTTCTTGTTTAATTTCATCTATGACCCATTAGTTGTTCAGGAGGGTGTTATTTAATTTTCATGTGTTTATGAATTTCTTGTGGTTTCTTTTGCCATTACTTTCCAATTTCACTGCACTATGGTCTGATAATATGCATGAATAATTTCAATTCCTTTGCATTTACTCAAGCATGTTCTATGAGATAGCATATGGTTTATTTTGGAGAAGGTCCCATGTGCAGCTGAGAAGAATGTGTATTCTTATGTTGTGGGGTGGAACACTCTGTAGACATCTACCAAGTCCATTTATTCAAAAGTTTGGTTCAGCTCTGATATTTCTTTGCTGATTTTCTGTCTAATTGATCTGTCTATTTGTGACAGTAGGGTATTTAGGTCCCCCATTACAAATGTATTAGTGCTTATTTGATTTTTCACATCCATTAATATTTGTTTTATATAGTTGGGTGTACCAGTATTTGGTGCATATATGTTTATGATTGTTATCTCTTTCTCTTAGATTGTTTCCTTTACAAGCATATAGTGACCTTCTCTGTCTCTCTTAGTTTGTCTTGGTTTGAAATCCATTTTGTCTGAAATTAGAATAAGTATCCCTTCTTTTGTCCTGGTTCTTGTCACATGGAATATTGTTTTCTATGCTTTGAGTTTCAGTCTATGAATTTGTTTTTGAATTAAATATGTTTCTTCTATTCAACATATAGTTGGATTTTGCCTCTTTATCCATTCTGCCAGTCTGTTTCTTTTGAATGATGAATTGACACCATTACATTTATGGTCATAACTGAAATGTATTGACTTATCTTTGTTATATTATTTTCCTGTTGTTGGCTCACTTGTTTTCTCCCTGTGTTTAATATCTTGCCTTGCCTGTTGGATTCATTCTACTGGGGTTCATGGAGTTATAATCCTCATTATCTCTTTCTAGAATATCCTTCAGAATATTTTGGAGTGCTGGTTTGGTGTTCATGGATTTCATCTGCTGCTCTTTGTCATGTAAGTATCTCATTTCTCCAACAATTTTGAAAGATAGTTTTGCAGGATACATCAATCTGGGTTGGCAGTAGTTTTCTTTTAGGGCTTGAAATAATTCACTCCAAGCTCTCTTTCATTTGAGGCTTTGCATTGAGAAGTTTGCCATGATTCTGTTGGGCTTTCCTTTATATGTGCTTTGTTTCTTTCCTCTAATAGCATTTTTTTGGAAACTAAATACATTTTAATAGAAAACAAAATACAAAACAATTTTTCAGGAAACAGAAATATTTAATCCTTTCCCCATACATTAGAACTTGCTTTAACCTCAGGGCACAGTTGACATGTGCATGTGCACTCAGGATTCACCTCATGATGCGCTCACTGCAGGAGAGAGAACAGAAATGCTAACCTCTGGTTAATGGTCACTCTGAAATCCAATACTAATTCTATCTTGGGACTTACTCCAAATTATTCTTTTTTTTTTTTTTTTGGTACTGGGAATTGAGCTCAGACTTGTCCTTGTCAGGCAGATGCTGTGCTGCTGAGCTACATTCCCAGCCCTCCAAATTATTAACCATAATCTTTTTTTTTTTTTTTTTTTGGTGGTACTGGGGATTCAACCCAGGGCCTCCCACATGCTAGGCAAATGCGCTACCACTAAGCTGCAGCCCCTCCTACCATAATCTTTCTTTTTAGGGGAGAGAATTATTGCTAGAAGTGCAGCCAAGAAAGAATCTTTCCCACCATAATTGCAAGAGAGCCCAGTGTTCTCAGTCAACTCACCCTCTGACTTCCATAAACATGCTGTTTGGTGTGCTCAACGTGCACCCAAGATTTCCCTTTCTCCTGATACACTGTGCCACCAAAATCTCTGAATTCCCTGAAGCTCAAAATTCCAAGTATCACAGCCAGTGCCAGGAGTCAAACCTGAAGATAAAGGCAGAGATGTTCCCCTCTGCCAGTGCTAGGCTTCCTCTTTGCAATAATAATCATCATCACAATAACAATAATAAAAAATCCTGGTTCTACCATTCAGGAAAAGGATTATCCCTCCCTTTGCCAGTTCTGTCCCCTCTTCCCTCCTCAAGGGTGGCTCAACTGAGGATGTCTAGGGGTGCTGTGGAGGCCACTTGGCAACTGCCCTCAGTAAGCATGCTGGCAGGAGGACAAGAGGAAAATGGGAAGGTGCTTGCACGTGGGGTCCCAAGGGTCCTCTGGGAACATGCCACTGACCTCGGAGCACCCTAGTGCTCATCTTGAGTCCAGGAATCATTGAGCCATGCCCTGGCCCTGACTGAGTTCCATGACAATGAGGCTGCATTGGGGGAGGGCTCTTTCACAGTCTGTCAGTAACTTGCTCACTATGTCCACGTCCATGTCCATGCTGCAGCCAGAGGTCTCTCACCACAGCCCAGTCCATTCCAGCCAAGGTAAGAATCAATGTTCCTGATTCTCCTTTGTGATCCCAGTCACAACAAGCAGGTTGCAGGCCATGAACTGCATGCTCAGGACACTGCTCATCTGCCCAGTGTAGACACCTACGAGCTCACTGGAGGAGCCATCTGCAGGTGCACTACAGCATGTGTTCCGGAGGTCCCAGACACACACTGAGTTGTCCATGGAGGCAGAGGCCACTAGGCCACTGTCAGGGCTGAAGGCGAGGCTGGTGATGCTGTCTGTGTGGCCTCTCAGCTCTTTAAAAAGGGTCCTGGAGGCCAGGTCCCACGGTTTTAACCACTTGTCCTCACCAGCAGATGCCAAATACTTCCCGTTGGGAGAGAAAGCCAGAGAGAGTACAGGGCCATGGTGTCCTGTGAAGAGCCTCACTGAGTTCCCCTGCTGGGTGCTCCACAGCTGGACAGTCTTGTCGGTTGAGCCCGTGGCTAAGTAGTTAGAGTTAGGGTGGAATCTGACACAGTTCACATCTGCCAGGTGTCCTGCATATATCCTCAGTGGGTACGTCCGATTGAAGGACCACAGCCTGGCAGTGCAGTCATAGGACCCACTGGCAAAGTACAGGCTGTACGGGCTGATGTCCAGGTCCCACACGGGGTAGGCATGTCCTTGGTACAGCACAGTGTTGGTGAAACTCCCCAGATCCCAGTACCGGATGGACATGTCTTCAGAACAAGACAGCAACCCTGAGCTGTCCGCGAGGAAATGTGTGCTGTACACTGGTCCACAGTGTCCCTGCAGGATCTTCATTTCTGTGCCTGCACTGTCCTCATCCTCCTCTTCCTCCAGAGTGTCACAAGCCAAGTGGATATGTGATGTGTCTACAAGGTGGGGCTCTGATTTCAACTTCTTGGACCACAGACTCCAGGGTTTTATACAGGAGTTGTCAAACCCAGCAGCTAGCAGCTTGCTACTGGGGGCAATTTCTGCAGTGTTCTGCAGCTGCTCCCTGTTGTAGAAGGTGTAGAAGCAGATGGTGGGGGGGGCATCCTTGACACATTTGATGCTGTCTTGTAAGACCTCCAGTGCAGCCTCATTCTGCAGAATGGGGCTGGGCACTTCCAGGGGCTCCAGGCCACTGCTCTCACTGCGGGAGGAGCCACCACTGGCATAGAGTTGGTAGTCTGTTCTCTTGGCAGGCTGCACATCCAGGTGGATATGTAAGGTGAGGACCTTGCACAGGGCAGTGTTGTTGTCACTTTGGAGGTAGCGGATCAGGTAGTTGTAGCTGTCTTCCTGGAGATGGACCATGTACCTGTTATCTAGGAATGCATGAAGATGGAAATTGGACAGGATGTCCTGGATGGTCTGAGTTGTCTGCAGCTGCTCAATAACATCCTTCTGGCTTGCATTCTGCAGAAACATTCCATGGAAGTGGCTATAGAAACTTTCCACTGTGCTTTTTGGGCTGCTCTGGACCAGGCTGAGATGGAGGTAGACAAACAGTAGGTAGAGAAGAGGCATAACTTCATGGCTGTACTGGGAATTAGAATCAGTGAGAAAATTCTGCAGTCATCCAAACTGTACTTCGTATTGCTGGGGTTCTGCCTGGCAAGGGGCTGCAGACACTATGTTGGCACTACCAGATTCTGACTGGACTGTGAGGCTGGCTGCCATCTCCTCAGGAGTCTGAGACAGACACAGGCCTTGCTTCAGTGGGCCATCTGAATCCATGTACTGCCGGCGCTTGAGGTAGCAGGACACTGCCATCTAGACGTGCTCGGTGCGCACCCGTTTCATGACCTTTCATAGTCAGTCTCTGCTCAGACTGACAGTCACACACTTGAACTAGAAGCCGTGCTGTTTCCCATGGTGCCTGAACATCCCGGGCGGTTCCCGCTCCCGCCGCCGCCCGCTGCAGGGCCTTGCTCCACTGCTGCTAGCCAGGCCTCTGCGCCCCTCGCCCTGCTGCACCAGTGGCTCTGGGCGGTGGCCCCATGACCGCCTGATGGAGGGGCGCACCAGCTGGGCCACAGATGCTGGCGCTGCGGCCTCCTCTAATAGCTTTTAATATTCTTGTGTTGGATTTCTGGAATCTGCGTGTGTGTGTGTGTGTGTGTGTGTCTGTAACTGGGGATCGAACTCAGGACCTTGTGCTTGCCAGGCAGGTGCTAGTGCCACTGAGCTAAACCTGCAGCCCAGGATTTCTGGAATCTTGACTCTTATATGCCAAGGTGTTAAGTTTTTTTGATCATAGCCAATTGGTGTTCTAAATGCCCCACTCATCTGTATGTGAAATTCTTTTTCCCTATTTGGGGAAGTTTTCGGCCATTGCTTTTGTGAACTGTTTTTTTAAAAATGTCATTTGTGCTTTCTCCTGCTTTTTCATTGACTCTAATCAATCTTATTTTATTCTTCTTTGCATCATGTAGAATCTGTTGGATTCATTTCTCATGGTCCTTTACTGTTTTTAAGAGATCTGTCTTTCATGATTGCTAACTGCAATCCAGTCTTCCATATCTGATATTCTGTTCTCACATTGGCTCATTCTGCTGTGTATACTTTTGATGGAATTTTAAATCTCCTGGATATTTGCTTGAATCTGTTTTGTGGATTCCATTTCTTTCCTGTGCTGGGAGTTCATGGTTTCCATTATTTTCCTTAGCACCTTTATTTTTAAAAATCTGTATCTGTTCTAGAGTCACTAAGCATGTCTTTCAGTGTGGTCACCATCTCTGCAGTTAGCTAAGAAATTATTTCTGATTTGATTTTTTCTAGATCCTCTTTCACCTACTTTGCTACTTTCACTGTTACCACTTCAGAGGGTTCAGGTGGGTGGCTTTCAGATTGTTCCAACTCATTGCCCCCTGAGCTTGCCTTTGGTGTTGTCTCATTTTTTATTTTTGTTTGTTTTTAGTTTAATTCTTGGGTTGATGCCAGTAAATTGCTTACGGTGAGTAGCTTTATTTTTTCTTCAGTACCAGGCCTCAAACTCAGGACCTTGTGCTTGTGAGGCAGGCACGGTGCCATGGAGCTAAATCTCCAGCCCTATGGTAAGTGGCTTTATTGCTAGTATTTAGAACGCTTAGGAGATGACTACTTCTTAGAGGTGTCTTCCAGGTATAGCTAGTTTTGGTTTTTGACTTTGTTGCAAGATTGTACCTCTTCAATGTATTGGGGATGAGAAGTTGATGCATACTTGGCCCAGCCCCTGGTTTTTTGGCATTGGCCTATAGTAATTTTTATAACCCTTAGGCAATCTCAGTCTTGGTATGCCAGGAAGAACAATTGATTAGAACAATTATGTCACCTTGGCTAAAGTAGTACAATTAGCAATACCAATAGCATCAAACACATCCTAGAAAATGATGAACTGTTCTAACTATTAATTTGCCATCTTTCACTGTATGAACTAGATTTGTGATTATATATTAAAATCTAAGCCAATCCAGAAAATTGTATGCATTAAACAAGCTCTCAATATAGCAATTTTACCCTCAGGGGAGAAAATTTAAAAGGAGCTGGGAGGGGGAAGATAGAGAAACACAAGATGAAGAGGAGATCAGAAACAAGGCTAGAGGACAAAGGAAGATCACATAAACTCTGGGAAACTGGTGAAGAAGATAGGAGGGAAAGAGAGAAGGGAAAAAATAAAAAGCAGAACAGAACAAAACAAGAAAAACAAGAATACCTAGAAACCATGTTCACATTCATATAAAAATAAGAGCAATCAAGAAAACAAAACAAAA
This sequence comes from Heterocephalus glaber, assembly GCF_053883595.1. Taxonomy (NCBI): domain Eukaryota; kingdom Metazoa; phylum Chordata; class Mammalia; order Rodentia; family Bathyergidae; genus Heterocephalus; species Heterocephalus glaber. The sequence continues at coordinate 2,000,970 of NW_028258324.1, read as the reverse complement.
CAAAAACAAGAAAAGAGAGAAATTTAAAAAAAGAAGAAAAGAAAAAAATATCCACTTCAAGGCATGCCTCTGATGTTACCGATAGACAATGTGGGCAGGGTACAGATCTGAGTTGATTAATCCTAGCAAGCCAGTGTAGCTTTTCAGTAGGGAAGTGGATAATCTCAGCAAGCCGGCACCTTTAGTTCCGCTGAAGTTCAAGCTGGTTTCTGGCTGTGAGGCTGGAATTAGATCTGTGGAGCTTGCAACAGTCTGTGCACCACCTGTTGGCTCAAACTTGGCTCCCTCCTGCTTGAACTCAGTCCCCTGACCTCCTCCCATGTTTAACTCCAACACTGACACTGGGAGCTACTAAATAAAAATGGCCCAGAGTGGTTGAGTTCTGAGTTCAGTTGGCTCCTCTCCAAGATGGCCACTGGATGATCAATCTCCTCTGGGGACAATCAAACCCCAACAACTCACCAACCACTGCAGTCTACTGCATCTACTACTCTTCTCCACTCGTAGATTTCCCTATGGAGGTCTCTGGGGTCACCAGTAGTCCCAGTAAGTCTGCAAGCTTGAGCTATCCTTCTTATACAGTGAGTCCAGGCTCAGAGAGAAGGTGCCATTTACAACTTTCTTCTTCTTTGTTGGAGATTCTCTATTTGCTCCTCTCATGGGCTTCAGTTCTTGCTTCAGATCCTTCCTGGGTCCCAGGGACTCGCTTCACTCTTTCTTCTCTTCCTTGCTTTGCTTTATTCTAGGGCCTGGACACCAAAATTTGGAGAGCCCCTCTCTCTGCAGCTCACCACTCTGCCATCTTCCTGGAAGCCTTCTCAATTCCACAAGAAATTTAGAGAAGATCTAATGCTACTACTCCTCAAATTCTTTAATGAAATTGAAAGGAAAACAATACTCCCAAAGAATTACCCTGGGCAGACGAAGCTTCCAGAAAAATGTGCCGTGGCTCGTGGTGTAGAGGAGGCTTCTGGGTTAGTGTGCCATGGCTCCCAGCATGGGGAAGGCTTCCAGGTCAGCATGTCATGGCTCCCGGTGTAGGGGAGGCTTCTGGGAGGGGGTGCCACAGCTCCCAGCACAGAGGAGGCTTCTAGATTGGTGTGCCATGGGTTCCAGTACAGAGTGGGCTTCCGGGTCAGGATGCCGCAGCTCCCAGCACAGAGGAGGTGAGCCGTGTGGGTGCTAGCAGTACCCTCCTACCCCCCAACGCCCCAACCCCCCACCAGTTGAAATGAGAAGAGAAGTAAACAAGCCTCAGAACCAGACTTCCAGATCACCTACAGCAACCCCAAAGGGAAATGAGATGGTACACTCTGATACTCAACCACTTGGACTCCCTGAACTAGCAATAAAAGAGGATCTGGAAAAAATGAAATCAGAAATAATTTCTCACATAACAGCAGAAATTGTGCCCATAGTGCAAGACATGATTAATAAATCTAGAGAGGACACAGATAAAAAAGTAGAGGAGCTGAGAAAAATGATGGAATCCCAACATAGGAAACAAATGGAATCCATGAAATAGATGCAAACAGATTTTGAGGAGATTAAAAACTCCATTGAAAGTCTATACAGCAGAATGAGCCAATATGAATACAAAATTTTAGATATAGAAGATAAGATTGCAATTAGTGATCAGGAAAAGAAAAATTGCTTCAAAATTGTAAGGGACCATGAGAAATCAATCCAGTAACTGCTAGATGATGCAAAGAAGAATAACACAAGACTGATTGGAGTTAATGAAGTAACAGGAGAGAGTGCAGATGACATAAAAAATCTCTTCACAGAAATAATGGCAGAAAACTTCCCAACCAGGGGAAAAGAACTTGACATACAGATAAGTGAGGCATATAGGACTCCAAATAGCCTTGATCAAAAAAAAAATCTACATATAGGCATATAATTGTTAAGATTCCAGAAACCCAACAGAAGAACAAAGTTCTACAGGCAGTTAGAGAAAAGAAATGAATCACATACAAAGGAAAGCCCATCAGAATCACAGCAGACTTCTCAATGCAAACTCTCAAGGCAAGAAGAGGTTGGAGTGATGTATTTCAAGCCCTAAAGGAAAACAACCTCCAACCCAGATTGATGTATCCTGCAAAGCTATCTTTCAAAATTGATGGAGAAATAAGATACTTTCATGACAAAAAGCACCTTAGGAACTTCATGAATACCAAACCAGCACTCTAAAAATTTTTAGAAAAAAATCCTAGAAAAAGATAATGAAGATCACAACCCCAGGAAGCCCAGCAGAATGAATCCACTGGGCACGACAAGAAATTAAATGCAAAAGGGGAGAATCCAACAAAAAGACAAAATCATGACAATGATAACTCAATACATATCAGTTATATCCATCAATGTTAATGGTCTCAACTCACCAATAAAAAGAATTAGACTGCCAGAATGGGTCAAGAAGCAAGATCCAACAATATGCTGCATACAAGAATCACACTTAATTCAAAAAGAAACTCCTAGACTGAAAATTAAAGGGTGGAAAACAATACTCTATGTGACAGGAACCCAAAAGAAAGCAGGAGTAGCTATCCTTTTTGCAGATCAAGTAGATTTCAAACCCACACTAATTAAGAGACACAAAGAAGGACACTACATCCTTGTAAAGGGAACAATCCAAGAGGAAGAGATGACAATCATAAATGTCTATGCACCAAACAGTAGTGCACCCAAGTATATAAAACCAATACTAATGGATGTGAAAAATCATGTAAGCACTAATACAATAGTAGTGGGGGACCGCAATACCGCATTGGCACAAATAGATAGATGAACTAGACAAAAAACAAGCAACGAAATACTAGAACTCAATCAAACTCTTGAACAAATGAACTTCACAGATGTTTACAGTGTGTTCCACCCCACTAAATCAGACTACACATTCTTTTCAGCTGCACACGGGTCATTCTCCAAAATAGACTACATACTCGCTCATAGAACATATTTAGGTGTGCAAAGGAATTGAAGTTATCCCCTGTATATTATCAGACAATAGTGTGATGAAATTGGAGATCAACAGCAAAAGAAACTGCAAAAATTTCATAAACACATGGAAATTGAACAACACACTTCTGAATAACCAGTGGGTCACAGAGGAAATTAAAGAAGAAATCAGACAGTTCCTTCAATTAAATGACAATGACAATACAACATATAGGAATCTATGGGCCAAAATGAAAGCAGTCTTATGAGGGAAATTCATAGCAGTGAATGGTCATATTAGGAAAACAGTGAGCCCAATTCCACAACCTGATGCTGAACCTCAAGCTTCTAGAAAAAGAAGAGCAGGACAAACCCAAAGCTCATACAAGGGAGGAAATTATAAAGATCAGAGGAGAAATCAATGTAATGGAGACTAAGAGAATGATACAAAAATCAATGAAGCCAAGAGTTAGTTCTTTGAAAGAATGAACAAAATTGACAAACCCCTAGCCAACCTTTTCAGAAAAAGGAAAGAAAAGGCCCAAATCCATGCAATTAGGAATGAAAAGGGTGAAATTACAGTAGACCCAGGCAGAAATCCAGAGGATTATCAATATACCTACTTCCAGAACCTATACACCAATAAGATGGAAAACACAGAAGAAATGGACAGATTCCTAGACATGTATGAATTACCAAAGTTGAATGAAGAAGACCTAAAAATTTGAAATAACCCAATATCAATCAAAGAAATTGATAACATAATCAAAAACTTACCAACTAAGAAAAGCCTGGGTCCTGAAGGCTTCACTCCTGAATTCTACAAGACATTTAGAGAGGAACTACTGCCACTACTGTTTCAACTCTTCAATGAAATTGAAAGGGAAGCAATACTCCTGAATTCATTCCTGGAAGCAAGCACCACCTTGATCCCCAAAGCAGAGAAAGACTGAACCGAAAAAGACAACCATAGGCCAATCTCACTAATGAATATAGATGCAAAAATCCTTAATAAGATACTAACAAATAGAATGCAGAGATCATCAAGAAGATCAAACACATTGACCAAGTGGGATTCATCCCAGGGATGCAGGGATGGTTCAACATACACAAATCAATCAATGTAATACATTATATCAACAGAGCCAAGGACAAAAATCATATGATCATCTCAAGAGATGCAGAAAAAGCATTTGACAAAATCCAACATGCATTTATGATAAAAACCCTACAAAAAATTGGAATAGACTGTCTCTACCTCAATCTGATAAAATCCATCTATGAAAAACCAACAGCCAATATCATACTAAATGGTCAAAAACCAAAATCCTTCACACTAAAATCAGGAACAAGAGAAGGATGTCCACTATGAACACTCCTGTTCAATATAGTTTTGGAAACATTAGCCATGGCAATTAGACAAGAGAAAGAAATAAAAGTAATAAAAAACATGAAATGAAGGAGTCAAACTGTCATTATTTGCAGATGAAATGATACTTTATATGGAAGACCCCAAGAACGCCATGAAAAGTCTTCTAGACTTAATAACCAAATTCAGTCAAGTAGCTGGATACAAGGTCAACACACAAAAATCAATAGCTTTCCTCTACATGAACAACAGACTCACTGAGAGAGAAAGAGAGCAAACAATTCCTTTCACAATAGCATCCAAAAAACTGAAATACCTAGGAATAAACCTAACAAAAGAAATAAAAGACCTCTTCTCTGAAAACTATAGCACTTTGAATAGAGAGATTGAAGAGGATATTAGAAAATGGACAGGCATTCCTTGCTCCTTGGTAGGAAAGATCAACATAGTGAAAATGGCCATACTTCCACAAATGCTATATAGATTCAATGCAATCCCAATTCAAATCCCAGCAACATACTTCATGGACCTTGAGAAAATAATCTAAAAATTCATTTGGATCAAGAAGAGACCCAGAATAGCAAAAGCAATTCTAGATAACAGAGACATGGCAGGGCAACAGGCAACCCCCCAACTTGAAACTATACTACAAAGCTACTGTGATAAAAACAGCATGGTACTGGCAAAGAAACAGACCTGAGGACCAGTGGAACAGATTAGAAGATGCAGAAACAATGCCAGACACATTCAGCCATCTCATCTTTGACAAAGGAGCCAAACACCCTCACTGGAGGAAAGATAGACTATTTAATAAATGGTGCTGGAGAAATTGGGTTTCAACTTGCCAAAGACTAAAACTAGACCTATATCTCTCACCATTCACTCAACTAAAATCTAAATGGATTAAAGATCTAAATATTAAAACAGAAACACTGAACTGGCTGGAACAGAGGTTAGGTAGAACTCTTGAAGACATAGGCATAGGAAAAGATTTTATGAACAAAACCTCAGTTGCCTGTGAACTAGCACAAAGAATCAACAAGTGGGATCTCTTCTTTCTAAAAAGCTTCTGCACAACAAGAGAAACCACCAGCAGTGTGAAGAGACAACCCACAATGTGGGAAAAAATTTTCACCAGCTGTTCCTCAGACAAAAGTATACTACCTCAAATCTATAAAGAACTTTAAAAAAAATCAGATCTCCCATATTTAAAGGCCCATTCCAAAACTAGGTATCTGAAATGAACAGACATTTCTCACACAAAGAAGTTGAAATGGAAAAGAAACATATGATAAAATGTTCAACATCACTGGTCATTCGAGAAATGCAAATGAAAACAATGCTGAGATTCCTCCTCACCCCAGAAAGAATGGCTGCTATCAGGAAATCAACCAATAACAAATGCTGGTGGGGCTGTTGGGAAAGAGGATCCCTGCTCCACTGCTGGTGGGAGTGTAGACTGGTGCAACCACTGTGGAAATCACTATGGAGATACCTCAAAGAACTAGGACTGGAAGTCCCATTTGACCCAGCTATTCCCTTGCTGGGTATCTTCCCAAAAGAATTAAAAGAATCACACCACAGTGATATATGTGCACCCATGTTCATAGCAGCACAGTTTGTAATAGCTAAAACTTGGAAACAGCCCAAATGCCCATCAACTGGAGACTGGATAAAGAAAATGTGTTTTTAAAAATAAAATGGAGTACTATCAGCCATGAAAAATGAGAAATTAGAGACATTTATTGCTAAATGGATGTACATTGAGGCAATACTCTTAAGTGAAATAAATAAGACACTCATGTGTAAATCCTGAATAGTTTCTCTAGTGTGAGAAACTGAAAGTATAAATAAGGACTAAAAGGTATAATAAATAATGTGAAATAGGAAGAAAAGGGGCAAAGGGGAAGGGGAAGTGGGAGAGGTAGTGGAAAGGAAAGAAGGGAATGGAATTAATAAGAGAAAATGAAAAAAGGAAACAAAGTCATTGCAAATAGTGAGGGATGGAGGGGTTGAAGGGAGCGTATGGGAAGGCAGAAAAAATAAGAACCAAGAGAGATTATGTAAAGGTGCAAATTTCCAATGATGAATGTCATTATATTGTATACCTAAAATGTACCAATAAAAGGATATACAGTTAAAACAACAACAACAACAACAAAAACAATCAAAAGGAAAAACAAAGAATTACCCTGATAGTAAAACCAGAAAACTACAGGTCAAAAAAGAAAACTAAAAACAAACATACAAACAAACAACTACAGATCTATCTCCCTAATAAAGATTGATGCAAAAATCCTCAATAAGATACTGGCAAACAGAATGCAGAAAATCATCAGGAAGATTATATACCCTGACCAAGTAGGATTCATCTCAGAGATGCAGGGATACTTCAACATACACAAATCAATAAATGAAATATACCATATTAACAGAACCAAGGACAGTAACCACATGATCTCAATAGACACAGAAAAATCATATGAGAAAGTCCAACACTCATCCATCATAAATACCCCATTAAAAACTGGAATAGAATGTCATCTCAATCTGATAAAAACCATCTATGACAAAGCAATAGCCAACATCATACTAAATGGTCAAAAACTGAAAGCTTTCACTTCAAAATCAGGAACAAGGCAAGTATGCCCAGTATCACCACTCAGTGTACTTCTGGAAACAGTACTAGAACAATTAAACAAGAGAAAGGAGTAAAAAGAATAAGGATAGGAAAGGAAGAAGTTAAATTATCAATGGGCTGGGGATTTAGCTCAGTGGTTTCACTGCCTGCTGCACAAGCACAAGGACCCGAGTTAGATCAACAGTACAAAAAAAAATATCATTATTTGTAGATGACATGATTCCCTACATAGAAGACCCCAAAAACTCCATCAAAAGACCCCTAGATTTATTAACCAAATTCAGAAGTATAGCAGGATACAAAGTCAACACTCAAAAGTCAATAGCATTCTTGTACACAAATAACAAACTCACTGAGGTAGCAATTAGGGAAATTACACCTTTCACAATAGCATTAAGAAAAATAAAATACTTAGGAATCATTCTAATGAAAGAATTAAAAGACCTTTACATTGAAAACAACAGTACTCTGAAAAAGAATATCAAAGTGTATATCAGAAAATGGAAATGTATTCCAATGTAGTGAACCAATACAATGAAAATGGCCACATGTCCAAAACTTTTATAAGATCTAATGCAACCTCATTTAAAATAGCAATAGCATATCTCACAGGACTAGAAAGAACTATCCCAAAATTCATTTGGAACCAGAAGAGAGTTGGATAACAAAGGCAATTCTAGGCAGCAAAGGCAAGGCAGGGGCCATCACAATCTCTGACTTGAAATTATACTACAAAGCTACTATGATAAAAACAGCATGATATTAGTAAAAAAAAAACCCCAAAAAACAAAAACAAACAAACAAAAAAACCCAGAACAGACCAGAGGATCAATTGAATAGATTAGAAGATGCAGAAACAACTCCAAACTCACTCAACCACCTTATCTTTGACAAAGAGCCCAAACACTTTCACTGGAAGAAAAAGCCTCTTCGATAAATGGTGTTGGGAAAACTGGCTTTCCACATGCTGAAGATCAAATCTAAACCCATGTATCTCATCATTCACTAAATTGATATTGATGTGGATCAAAGATTTGTATATTAAAACAGAAACACTTAATCTTCTGGAACATAAAATATGTAAAACTCTTGAAGACATAGGCATAGGCAAAGACTTTATGAACAAAACACCTATAGCACAGGAAATATTATAAATAACTGGGATCTCATCAAATTAAAAAAGTTTTTGCACAGTAAAAGAAAGCACCACATGAGTAGACAATGTACTGCATGGGCAAAAATTTCACCAGCTATTCCTCAGACAAGGAAATAATATCTAGACTATATAAAGAACTCCAAAACACCAGACTCCCCAAATTTCAAGACCCAGTCCAAAAGTGGGCATCTGAAATGAATAGAAACTTCTCAGATGAAGTACAAACAGCAAATAAATATGTGAAAAAAAATGTTCAGCACCACTGGTCTTTCAAGAAATGCAAATTAAAACAATGTTGAGATTCCATCTCACTCCAGAAAGAATAGCTACCGCCAAGAAATCAACCAATAGCACAAGGTCCTGAGTTTGATCCCCAGTACCAAAAAAAAAAAGAAAGAAAGAAATCAACCAATAACAAATGCTGGCAAGGCTGTGGGGATAAAGGTACCCTTCTCCAATGTGGATGGGAGTGTAAATTGTGCAACCAATATGGAAATTAGTATGAAGATTCCTAAAAAAACTGAAACTAGAGGTTCTATTTGACCTGACTATTCCTTTTCTTCCTGTCTTCTCAAGTTAAAAGCATCATACCCCAGCGATATGTGCATAACCATGTTTATAGCAGCCCAATTTGTAATAGTTGAGTCTTGGAAATGGCTCAGATGACCCTCAAGGGATGAATTGATAAAGAAAATGTGGTTTTTATGTATAATGGAGGACTACTCTGCCATAAAGAAGGATAAACTTGAGGCATTTTTAGGTAAATGAATGCACTTTTAAATCAGACACACGTTTAAACATCACATTGTTTCTCTTGTCTGAGAACTTAATGTGCAAATAAGGACTAAAATGGATGATAGATATTCAGAAGTAGGAAGAAAATGTTCAAATGGGAAGGGGAATAAGGTGGAGGAGGAGTATGGAAGGAATGAAAAAGGGAAAAAAGAACAGAAAGAAAAAATAGAAACAAAGTTTTGTAAATAAAAAGGGGAAGAAGGGTTGGGGGAGGGAAGGGGGAAAAAGAAGAAATAAGATATTTCATGTATAGGTATAAGTTCCCTATGATGAATGTGATCATTATGCTTATCAAAAGTGTACCAATACAATTAATTTTTTAAAAAGAAAAATTAATTATCAAAAAATCTATGGATATATTGTGTTGTATGATAAATGGACCAACTTTAAATTTTTTCTACATAGATATTCATTTAACCCATCAACATTAAAAAAATAAATGATGTAAGGAAAAACACATATATATTGTCTACCTTGTCAGCAGATGTATGTATACATCTCATTCCATCTTTATACCTCTGTTAATTATGAATGCTTATTTTTAATTTGGAAATGAGTGAAATGGTAATCTAGGACCTAAGCATGCTGCTCACTATTGACAGTTATTGATCTAAGACTCATAGTATTGAGGTCAGCTTATTGCTTTCTAGATGTTGCCTCAATTCCAAAGATCACCTTTTCTTGAGCAAATGCTATACAAGAAGTTAAGTAAAAATGTCAGATAAACTATGAGATGATATCATATCAGCAGCCGGCATTAACACAATATTAACAGAAAATTTGAAGCATAACACAGAGGCTAATTTCAGGGCTTCTAAATAAGATTGGACTCAGAATAAAATCCTCAAAGGAGTCAAATGAAAATTTGGAAAGGTCAGTCCCAGGCCAGAATGTATACACTTTGACACGGGAGCCCTAGGATCTGTTTGGAAAGCAAAGCGTGAGATATTTGAGTAGTAAACTTCTATATCTCAAACAAAAATGTCACACTGCCCATCTCAATGCACTGAGAGGAGAAAATGGCCTGAAAGGGAGTTTGCCATCAAGTACCCAGGCAGGTGGAAGTGGAAGGGAAAGATGTGGTGCTTGACCATTAAATTTATTGTTCTTCTGACTCAATATTTTTAAAGTTGCAGGCAGAGTTAATTCTGAGGAACTTGGTGAATTTTCTATAATCAAAATAGAACCTAATGTAAAATAATACATCAGAGAGTATCACACTTGTAAAGTTTCCTTTACCTTTTTTTGGTACCAGGTGTCGAACTCAGGACCCTGTGCTTGCGAGGCAGGCATGGTGCCACTGAGCTAAATCCCTGGCCCTACTTTTTGTTTTTCAAGAGTGTGTGATTATATATTGGGATGTAATATAAAATGTATTCCTTACCATGAGCTAAATTCTAAAAATATCTGTAAAACTATCTCATTCACTTACTCTTCTTACCTATGAAATGTCTTCAGCAAGTAGGATCTTAACTATAATTAACATCACAAACATCTGTCTGTTAGAAGAGGACATACTAGTCTTAATAAGTTTCATTTCTTCCTGTGCCTGTTTGTTTGCTGTTCTTTTGTGTAACCTGCTCTACAGTTGCTCCCTACTCTAAAAATGTAGGCCTGGAATCTCAGTACACGTATGCCCATTTACATTATTCAAATAGAATTGTCAGGAGTGAAATTACCATGAATAAAATTTGACAAATGAAGTAAACGATAGAAGAGACTCAGGTACCTGAGAGAGCATGGACAACTAGGCCCAATTCATATGTACAATAATTGTGCTTGTTCTCAGGATAATTGGAGCTTTCCATTTTCCTAATTCCAGAGTTCTTTCTTCCAACCCTGTTCACCGTGGCCTTCTTCAGGAGTCCTTTTAGGTTCCCTCCTGCTTTGGACACTCATATGTAGTTTGCATAAGGCTGGATGGCAGAAATTGGTCTTGCATTAGGACCTCTCAGCAGCCATTCATTGCCTGTGCACCACCTTTTCCTTCTCATGTTTGGGATCATAGACTCTCTCGAAACTGCTTTGTCTTCACCCTCAGTTATTCCTCCTACTCCTATATATACATATATATATATTTTTTGGGGGGTACCGGGGATTGAACTCTGGACCTTGCACTTGTGAGGCACGCAGCGGAAACACTGGGCTAAATCCCTAGCTCTACTCCTATGATATTGTCCTTAGGCTAGTGACAGATGATTTTTCATTTATAGTTTCTAAAATACTAAGTTATTTCTACAAAAGGAAATGAGTTTACACACTTCTCTGAGTGCATTATTATAGTACTGTATAAAATGTTCTCTTTCCAATTTAATGAATATGTGGCTTTATTTGTCACAGATATTTTTACCACCTGTTTAAAAACTTGGGAAGGGTTTATCAGTTTGCTTTGAGAATGCAGATGTTGAAGGGTCCTGAATTTATTTTTCTTTCTTTCAAATCCCTGCTATTTCTGTGAAAATAAACCCAGAACAGCCTTCTGGAGGATAAGTTATCATTGGGAAGAGAATCAAGGAACCCTGGTTGACAGCCAGCTCACCCTCTGAAGCTGAGTTCTTTGCCTGTCATCAGCTAACCACATGCATAAAAAGCCCAAGGGAGCCCAGCCTAAATTGCTCACTGGCTCATTAATGAGCTAATAAAACTTGGATGGGTTGTTACCCAATGACAAATAGCTAACATACCCATTTCAGGCAGGATGCCAGGATTCAATGACATGTTGATAGCCAGTTACCTGGAAAACAGTAGGTGCCTCACAGGTATTGGGTTCCTTTTCCTCTAGTTTGTTGGATGTTATTTAGTTACACAGAAATACACATGGATGAGTATTCATATGATTGGTGCTTAATTTCACACAGTCTAGCACACCACAAGAAGAAACAAGTGTCCACAGCCTGACCAATTATGTTCAAGGCCAAACACAAAGGAAGCAGTTTACCTTAAATCTGGAGGTCAAGGCTATGGGCATACCTACAGACATGAGGCTCCCTACTCCATTTGCTGTTGTTTAATTGTTTGAACTCCAGAAAAGGGATGGCCCTGTGCCCAGCAGCAGTTTGGAATCTGTGGTCTACCCCTGGGACACATCCTGGTTGGAGCTCCTGGGTCTCTCTCAGGATACTGTCTCCACCTCTCTTTGAGCTGAGGAGAAATATTGGTACGGCAGTGTGTTCCCCTGTCTGTGGCAAAAAAGAGAAGGGTTCAGGCCCTTCACCTCACTAAGGTCGGAGGAATCATAGCACATGATGTTGGAACATGGTGACTCTAAACATGTACGTACTGAGGGTTAATAGTAAATTTTGGAGATGTAGTACCAAAAATATACACTTCAGTAATAATTTTATATTAATTACATCAATTACAATAGTAATATTTTGGATCTGTGAGGTTATTACAATCACTTTTGAGATAGGAAGATAGGGGCAGCTTAGACTGGCTGGGAAAGGAGGCATGATCATATTGCAAGACACATGCACAAAACAATACTCAGCACCCATATGTGGACTTCTCCTGAGAATGCACCATGTGTGGAATAAGTTAAAGGAGACAAGAGAGCATGAAGAACTCACTAACATGCCACCCCACATTAGCCCACCCTACATTGTCTAGGATGTACTATTATTTTTCCTATTTATTTTATTTTTACCTGGCCCAGACTCTCTCTTCAAAGCTGGTTTCTCCCTTACCCTTCATTTTTAATTTTTCCTACCTCAAATAAATGTGAAACTTTGCCACTGTTTCTGCTTGTTTTGCTCAATTCTTTGTTTGAGATGGAAAGAATCTAGAAACCACTTCCAGAAGGAGACTCCACCACCCCAAAACCAGCTAACACTTTCAACTCTCTCTTAATATTTCTGTATGTACTGGGTATTGAACATACAAACTTCACACTGAGTTACACCCGTAGTCTCTTTTATTTTTAAGACAGACTTTCACTGAGTCACTAGGTTGCCCAGGCCAAGCTGGAACCTGTGATTCTTCTGCTTCAGGATCTCACAGCGCTGGGATTACAGGTATGCACCACCATGCCTGCCTTGATGATGTTTTAAAATGTAAACAGTAATAAATTAAAAACTACACTTTGTCTCACAGTTTGTCTTGAACATTGCTGATTTAGATATCTCAAGCTACTTCCTCCCAAGACCAGAGACAAGTGAAATTTAAAAATAATTATCATTATATTCTTTCCATTTGTGAATAATGTACACACATAAATAATTAATAAATTGATATGAGTTTTTGTGGTACAATGGATTAAATCCAGGGCCTTTATACAGAGTTACATGAACAACACTTTTGGGTTCTTTGTTTGTTTTTTTTTCTTATTGTGAGACAGGGTCTTGCTAAGTTCCAGCCTCTGCACTTCAGAGTACTGGGATTTTGGGCCCCCACCAACCAGCCCGAGTCTGATATAACCTTAAATAAACATCAAATGCACACGAATGTATTCAAGAGTTCTACCTAAACTCTCTTTCAGCCAATTTAGTGTTTCTGTTTTAATATTTAGATCTTTAATCCATTTTGATTTTAGTTTAATACATGGTGAGAGATATAGGTTTAGTTTTAATCTTTGGGAAGTTGAAACCCATTTGAAATGAACAGACATTTCTCAGACAAAGAAGTAGAAACTGCCAATAAACATAGGAAATAAATGTTCACCATCCTTCGAGAGATACAAATGAAAACAACGCTGATATTCCATCTCTCCACAGAAAGAATAGCTGCTATCATGAAACTGACCAATAACAAATGCTGGTGGGGCCATGGGGGAAAGAGGAACCCTGCTCCACTGCTGGTGGGAGTGTAGACTGGTTCAACCACTGTGGAAAGCACTATGGAGATACCTCAAAGAACTAGGATTAGAGGTCCCATTTGACTCAGCTATTCCCCTACTGGGTATCTTCCCAAAAGAATTAAAAGAATCATACCACAGCGATATATGTGTACCCATGTTCATAGCAGCACAGTTTGTAATAGCTAAAACTTGGAAACAGCCCAATTGCCCATCAACTGGAGACTGGATAAAGAAAATGTGGGTTTTTCTTTTTCATAAAATGGAGTACTACTCAGCCATAAAGAATGAGAAATTAGAGACATTTATAGCTAAATGGATGTGCATTGAGGCGATACTCTTAAGTGAAATGAATAGGACAGACATGTGCAAATACCGAATAGTTTCTCTGATGTGAGAAACTGAAAGTGCAAATAAGGATCAAAAGGTAAAATAGATATTGTGAAATAGGAAGAAAAGGTGCAAAGGGGAAGGGGAAGTGGGAAGTGTTGGGGAAAGGAAAGAAGGGAATGGCATTAATATGAGAAAAAGAAAAAATGGAAACAAAGTCTTTGTAAATAGGGAGGGATGGAGGGGTTGAAAGGAGGGCAGGGGAAGGGGGAAAAGTAAGAACCAAAATCTATTACGTAAGGAACAAATTTCCAATGATGAATGTCATTATATTGTATACTTAAATGTACCAATAAAAATAAAGTCAAATGCAAGATTCCCCATGGCCGTGCCAGGTCTTCCAAAGTAGCCGAATTCTTGCCTTAAAAGCAGCCTCAGCCAGAGGGCCTGGCTTTGATACTCAACAAGGAAAAAAGAGAAATACCTGTGGCTGAGAACCTGTCTGGCCTTATTCAGCCTGGGCGGTGGCTGTCTCCTGTCAGCCCGGAGGGGGTGGGGCCTGAAGCCTTGTCCAATCAGATTAGAAAGCTGTCCAATGAGGCGCGCGGTCAGAGCGGAAAGGGCGGGCTTTCCGCCTGTGGGTCCCTCCCCTGGGTCTGCTGTTTTCCTCTGTGGAGTTAGAGGCCGCTCTGCCTCCGCTTTTGTACCCTGTCACCAGCCGGGGTGGGGACCCGGTGGAAGAACGCTGGGAATCCGGCAGCTGGTAATGGTAAGGGCGCGGCTTGCATCCGGACCCGGAACCCGGTCCGTGGGTCGGGTCTCTGCGGGGTCCGCGGGTCCGGGCTACCCTGGGCGGCGCCTTGGCGCTTCTGGAGGGCGGGCTGGGGCCCAGTCAGTCCCGTCTGAAGCCTGGGGCGACTCCAGCCCGGCCTATCCCTCTGCCGCGCTCATCTCCCCAGGTTGCGGGGCGCCGCCTGCCGGGTGCTCGTCTCCGCCGCAGTATCTCTCTGGCTTGCCCGTTCCTCTTAGGTTCTAAGACGGTCTTAGAACAGCGCCACCAATTCTGACCCCAGACCTCAAGACCAAATTTCCTCCCGATCTGGTGACAGATTCCTTAAATCCAGCTCGTTTCCCGTATTCTCTACTTTAATGTTTGGTGGTGAGGTGGATCTCAGGGCCCGCACCGTTCGGACACACACTCGACCTCTAAGCGATATCCCCAGCCCCAGGTTCTGAATCTTGTGCCGTTTAATCCATTCATTTAATGCCATTCCTGATACGATGGGTTTTATAAAGACCTTTCTGTTGAACAGTGCCAACAAGTCCTACATCCATATGGGTTCATCTGTGGATTTTGTTTATAATGTTATTATTTGGTCTTTATTATTGTATTGTTATAGTTTGATAATATATGGTAGTGTCAGGTAAACATAGCTACCACTATTACTCTTATAATTAAGAAGTTCCTTGGCTAATTTCATATATTCCTGTGTTTTAAGCTTCCAGATGAATTTGAGTATTTTTAGGATTTGGCCCCTTCTGTTACAAATAAACGTGTTGAAATTTTGGTGGGATAATGTAGATTAATTTGGGATGAAATGATCACTGTTGTAATGAGTTCTATGATCTAAACATGATGTGTGTAATCAAGTTTTTCTGTATGTCTATAAATTTTTATTTTTTTAAATTTCTGTAGTTTGTGAAACATACATACATGTGAAATATCTGGCGCATGGGGCATCTATATAAAATTCATGTGATTTTTTTGTAATACTTGATAAATTGGATATACTAGACCTAGACCCTGGCTAGCTGATAGAAAGTGCTACTTTGTCCTTTTCCTGAATCTACTACCTCTTGTCCTCAATGTGCTTAATTTCACTTGTTTGCACCAATACTGCTGTATCCTCCCAAGTGATTGGTGAACCTTTTAGTGCTTTCAGTGATAATGAACATGTGCCATAGGTTTGCTACTACTGCCCTATACTATCATGGCATTCATGTACACTGATTTTGTATCAGCTAAACGGTTTCCCCAAATGGAAAAACATTCCATTTTCATTTCATGAAAATTCAGTTGTTCCATGTCTTTATCAATACTGTGTATGGTTTTTGAATTTTTTTTTTAATACTGGCAATTGAACTCAGGACCTTGTGCTTGCCAGGCAGGTTTGGCACCACTGAGCTACATCCCTGTCCAAATGCTTTGTATGTTTGTCTATATGATGTGGTTTTGTTTCTCTGAATTTTAAAGATGTTGAGCTTACTGATGATTATTGATCATTTGCCATCGCCTATATAATGTGGTTATTCAAGTCTTTTCGTGCTAATCTTCAAGGGGTTCTATTTATCCTTTCCTTTCTTATTTAAAATGCTTTGTCATATGTCAGACAAATAATTTCTCCCATTTGGTCATTTCTCTTGGCACTCTTTAATGTTTCATTTGATAAATAAAATTTTAATTTTAATGTAGTCCAATTTATGAATATTTGGTTTTTGATATTTATTTATGTGGTTTTGAAAATAAATAATTTCCTTTCCTAAAGCAACTTTTGAAGGTCTTATAGTTTGCTTTTATATTTAGGTCTTTCTTACTTCTGAAAATGATTTATTATGTGGTATGAGGAAAGGGTACAATACCATTATTTGCCACATAGATACCTTGATTTCCCAGCAGGTTTTATTCAAAAGGGAATCTGCTTTTTACTCTTCTGGGGTGCAGTCACTGGCATTTATGTGTGTTTAAAAAGGAATCAATCTTTTTAAACATTGTCTTTTTAGTTCAACAGATGTATTTATTCATCTCTTTGTCAGGTCATACTGATTTATAATATACAGTCAATTGGTATAAAGACATTTTGGTCAGTTACGGATTTCTTGTGCAGCAGTAGCTGTAACATACAGCCTAGGTGTGTAGTAGGTTGTGTCTTCTTAGTTTGTGTAAGTACACTGTGAAATGTGCATAACAATATCTTTTTCAGAATATATACCCATCCCTAAACAAGTCATGATATTTAAAAAAATTAAGTTTATTGGTACATTTTAGGTATACAATATAATGACATTCATCATTGGAAATTTGCACCTTTAAATAATTGATCTTGGTTCTTATTTTTTCCCCATTCCCTTGACCTTCCTTCAACCCCTCTACCCTTCCCTATTTAAAAAGATTTTGTTTCCATTTTTTCTTTTTCTCATTTTAATTCCATTCCCTTCTTTGCTTTCCCTTACTCCTTCCACTTCCCCTTCCCCTTTGCACCTTTTCTTCCTATTTCACATTATCTATTATACTTTTTAATCCTTATTTGCACTTTCAGTTTCTCACATCAGAGAAAACTATTCGGTATATACACATCTGTCCTATTTATTTCACTTAAGAGTATTGCCTCAATGCACATCCATTTAGCTATAAATGTCTCTAATTTCTCATTCTTTATGGCTGAGTAGTACTCCATTTTATGAAAAAGAAAAACCCACATTTTCTTTATCCAGTCTCCAGTTGATGGGCAATTGGGCTGTTTCCAAGTTTTAGCTATTACAAACTGTGCTGCTATGAACATGGGTACACATATATCGCTGTGGTATGATTCTTTTAATTCTTTTGGGAAGATACCCAGCAGGGGAATAGCTGGGTCAAATGGGACCTCTAATCCTAGTTCTTTGAGGTATCTCCATAGTGCTTTCCACAGTGGTTGAACCAGTCTACACTCCCACCAGCAGTGGAGCAGGGTTCCTCTTTCCCCACAGCCCCGCCAGCATTTGTTTTTGGTTGATTTTATGATAGCAGCTATTCTTTCTGGAATGAGGTGGAATCTCAGCATTGTTTTCATTTGCATCTCTTGAAGGACCAGTGATGATGAACATTTTATTCATATGTTTATTTGCTGTTTCTACTTCTTTGTCTGAGAAATGTCTCTTCATTTGAGATGCCCATTTTTGGATTGGATTTTTAAATTAGGGAGGTCTGATTTTTTTAAGTTCTTTATATATTCTAGATAGTAGACCTTTGTCTGAGGAACAGCTGGTAAAAATTTTTTCCCACATTGTGGGTTGTCTTTTCACACTGTTGGTGGTTTCTCTTGGTGTGCAGAAGCTTTTCAGTAAGAAGACATCCCACTTGTTGGTTCTTTGTGGTAATTCATGTGGAACTGAGGTTTTGTTCATGAAATCTTTCTACACCAATGTCTTTTAGAGTTCTACCTAACTTCTCTTCCAGCTAGTTTAATGTTTTTGTTGTAATATTTAGATATTTAATCCACTTCAATTTTAGTTTAGTGCATGGTAAGAGATATAGGTGTAGTTTTAATCTTTGGCAGGTTGAAACCCAGTTTTTCCAGCACCAACTATTAAAGAGGCTATCTTTCCTCCAGTGAAGATGGTTGGCTCCTTTGTCAAAGATGAGATAGCTGAGTGAGTCTGGAGTTGTTTCTGGATCTCCTAATCTGTTCTGCTAGTCCTCGGGTCTGTTTCTTTGTTAGTACCATGCTGTTTTTATCACAGTAGCTTTGTAGTATAGTTTCAAGTTGGGGATTTGATACCCTCTACTATGTCTTTATTGCCTAGAATTGCTTTTGCTATTCTAGGTCTCTTCTTGTTCCAAATGAATTTTTGGATTGTTTTCTCCAGGTCGGTGAAGTATGCTGTTTGAATTTCAATTGGGATTGCATTGAATCTATATAGCAGTTGTGGAATTATGGCCATTTTCACTATATTGGTTCTTCCTACCCAGGAGAAAGGGATGTGTTTCCATTTTCTGATATCCTCTTCGATCTCCTTTTTTTGGAGTGCTGTAGTTTTCAGAGTAGAGGTCTTCTATTTCTTTTGTTAGGTTGATTCCTAGGCTTTTCATTTTTTTGGATGCTATTGTGAAGGGAGTCATTTCTCCAGTTCCTCTTTCAGTGAGTCTATTGTTTGTGTACAGAAAGGCCATCAATTTTTGTGTTTTTACCTTGTATGTAGCTACTCTACTGACTTTGGTTATTAAGTCTAGAAGACTTTTTCTGGAGTTCTTGGTGTCTTCTATATAGAGTATCATGTCATCTGAAAACAATGACAGTTTAACTTCTTCATTTCCTATATGTATTCCTTTTATTTCTTTCTCTTGTCCAATTGCTGTGGCTAATGTTTCCAAAACTATATCGAGCAGGAGTGGTGATAGTAGACCTCCTTGTGTTGTTCCTGATTTTATTGTGAAAGCTTTCAGTTTTTGTCTATTTAGTATGATGTTGGCTGTTGGCTTGACATAGATGGCTTTTATCAGGTTCAGATAGAGACCATGTATTCCAATTTTCTGTAGGATTTTTGTCTTGAATGGGTGTTGGATTTTGTTGAACACTTTTTCTGCATTTATTGAGATGATAATATGTTTTTTGTCTTTGGCTCTGTTAATATAGTGTATTGCATTTATTGATTTGTGTTTGTTGAACCATCCCTGTATCCCTGGGATGAATCCCACTTAGTTAGGGTGTATGATCATCTTGGTGATCTTCTGGATTATGTTTGCCAGTATTTTATTGAGTATTTTTCCATCTACGTTCAGTAGTGAGTTTGGAGTACAGTTCTAGAGTTTTTGGTTGGGTCTTTCTCTGCTTTGGGGATCAAGGTGATACTTGTTTCCAGGAATGAATTTGGGAGTATTGCTTCTCTTTCAATTTGATTAAAGAGTTTAAACAGTAGTGACAGTAGTTCCTCTCTAAATGTCTTGCAGAATTCAGCAGTGAAGCCACTGGGACCCAGACTTTTCTTAGTTGGTAAGTTTTAAATTACATTTTCAATTTCCTTGATTGACTTTGGATTGTTTAGAATTTTTAGGTCTTCTTTGTTCAACTTTGGTAATTCATATATATCTAGGAATCTGTACATTTCTCCAGTCTTTTACATCTTATTGGTGTATAGTTTCTCACAGTAGGTATTGGTGATCCTCTGGATTTCTGCTGGGTCTGTTTTAATTTCACCCTTTTCATTCCTAATTTCATTCCTTTTTTTGATGTTTGGCTAAGGGCTTGTCAATTTTGTTTATTCATTTGAATAAACAACTCTCTGCTTCATTGATTTTTTTTTGTATCATTCTCTTAGTTTCCACTGCATTGATTTCTGCTCTGATTTTTATAATTTCCTCCCTTTGTGAGTTTTGGGTTTGTCCTGCTCTTCTTTTTCTAGAACCCTATGGATCAGGATCATGTTGTTTATTTGAGCTCATTCTATTTTCTTAATATGAGTGTTCACTGCTATGAATTTTCCTAATAAGACTGCTTTCTTTGTGTCCCATAGATTCCGATATGTTGTATTGACATTGTCATTTAATTGTAGAAACTGTCTGATTTCTTCTTTAATTTCCTCTGTGACCCATTGGTTATTCAGAAGTGTATTGTTCAATTTCCATGTGTTTATGAAATTCTTGTGGTTTCTTTTGCTATTGAATTCCAATTTCATCACACTATGGTCTGATAATATACAGGGAATAACTTCAATTCCTTTGCACTTACTTAAGCACATTCTATGAGCAAGTATGTGGTCTGTTTTGGAGAATGACCCGTGTGGAGCTGAAAAGAATGTGTATTCTGATTTTGTGGGGTGGAACACTCTGTAAACATTTATTAAGTTCATTTGTCCAAGAGTTTGATGGAGTTGTTTATTTTCTGTCTAGTTGATCTATCTATTCGTGACAATGGGGTATTGAGGTCCCCCTCTACTATTGTGTTAGTGCTTATATGATTTTTCATGTCCATTAGTATTTGTTTTATATCATTGGGCAAACTAGTGTTTGGTGCATACATATTAATGATTGTCCTGTCTTCTTCTTGGATTGTTCCCTTTACAAGGATGTACTGTCCTTCTGTGTCTCTCTTAATGAGTGTTGGTTTGAAATACACTTGATCTGCAAAGAGAATAACTACTCCTGCTTTTTTGGGGGGTTCCTGTCGCATGGAGTATTGTTTTCCACCCTTTAATTTTCAGTGTATGAGTTACTTTTTAAATTAAGTGTGTTTCTTGTATGCAGCATATTGTTGGTCTTGCTTTTTGACCCATTGTGCCAGTCTATTTCTCTTGATTGGTGAATTGAGACTATTAACATTGATGATTATCACTGATATGTATTGACTTATCCTTGTCATGACTTATTCTTTTTGTTGGATTCTCCTTCTTTGCATTTAATTTCTTGTTGTGCCTGATGATTTCATTCTGGTGGGATTCCTGGGCTTGTGATCTTCATTGTTTTGTCCTAGGATATTCTTTAAAATTTTTAAAATTTTATTCATGAAGTTCCTGAGGTACTCTTTGTCATGAAAGTATCTTATTTCTCCATCAATTTTGAAAGATAGTTTTGCAGGGTACATCAGTGTGGGTTGGAGGTTGTTTTCTTAGGGCTGGAAATACTTCACTACAGGCTCTTTTTGCCTTGAGAGTTTGTGTTGAGAAGTCTGCTGTGATTCTGATGGACTTTCCTTTGTATGTGATTTGTTTCTTTCCTCTAACTGCTTGTAGAATTTTGTTCTTCTGTTGAGTTTCTGGAATCTTAACTATTGTATGCCTAGGTGTAGTTTGTTTTTTTTTTTATCACAGGTAGTTGGAATCCTATATGCCTCACTCATTGTATGTCAATTTCTTTTTCCCTGCCTAGGGATGTATTTCTGTGAACAGTTTTTTTTGTCATTTGCACTCTCTCCTGTTTATGATTGGCTCCAATCAGTCTTATGTTATTCTTCTTTGCATCGTCTAGCAGCTGCTGGATTGATTTCTCATGTTCTCTTACTATTTTTAAGAAATTTTTCTCTTCCTGGTCACTAATTACAATCCTGACTTCCATATCTGATATTCTGTCCTCACATTTGCTCATTGTTTTTTCCCCATTAAGTTTATTGGTACATTTTAGGTATAAAATACAGTTACACTCATCATTGGGATCTTGTACCTTTACATGATGTATCTTGGTTCTTATTTTTTTTCCCCTTCCCCTGCCCTCCCTTCACCCCCTCCACCCTTCCCTATTTGCAAAGACTTTGTTTCTGTTTTTTTCTTTGCTCATATTTTTTCTTTTCCATTCTTTCCTTTCCCCTACCCCTCCCACTTCCCCTACTCCTTTAGACCTTTTCTTCCTATTACACAATATTAATTATACATTTTTAAAATTACCATATCAAGATTTAGACCACATTACCACAGATTTTACAGAATTTAAAAGATTATAGAAAGCATATTACAAAAATCTTTCTTGAAATAAATTTGACAACTTCTAAAAAGTACCTTGGAAGACAAATGAATGAAACTGACTCTGGGGGAAATATAAAATTTGACTAGCAACTATTAAAGAAAGTATATTCCTAGCTTGAAAATCTACCTATATGTCAACAGGCTCATATACATTTTAACTGATGAATTATATCAAACATTTAAAGCAGAAAAAAAAGGAGCACTTCTCCCCTCATTTTAGGAAATCAGCATTGTGCTAATACTAAAACTGGATATAGATAATAGACGAAAAAAGTACGAACATATATAAAAATTTGTTTAACAAAATAAACTATTAGAAGTCAGATCTGCCAGTATGTAGAAAGTGGTTTTATTGGAGGGATGGCAGTGTTGGTTTGTGAGACCTAACTAACTCCATTTTAAAATTTGACTCCATCTTGGAATAAGACAGTAAAGTGGCCTTGACATAAATTCCACTTCACTGAAGTCAACTATTCCCCTAGTCTCCTTTGTGCCCATAAAATAATGATATAATGTCCTTGCTGTGAGACAACAGATAAAAAAAAGGACACAGCTCCTAACTCAATCCTCTGTCTGCCCAGAAAACAGACGCTCCCGGGCCCATTATCTATAGAACATTCTGTCAATGTGCTGATTATTCTTCCCATAAAATCTACATGTAGCCACCCCCCCCCCCGAGGTACACCCCATACTTGCTAATATCAACGAATCATGTAACTGCTAAATGGAAAATCCCCAAACCTTGCTGTAGCCACAATAAAAACCCTGCTGATTTGAAATTCGGGGCTCTCAATCCTGATCCGCTGTGTCAGTGACGGTTGAGTGCCCCTGCTCGAGCTTGAATAAACAACCCTTGTGCGTTTACATCGGAATCGGCTCCTTGGTGGTCTTTGGGGACTTCGTGATCTGGGCACAACAGGTTCAGCGTTGGAAGATCTACCTCTATGAGTATCATTTTAACAGAGGAAAGGAAAAAGCCATATGATCCTGTCAGTAGTTGCAGAAAAAGTATTGAACTAAATTCTACAGCTGTTCAAGGTAAAAGCTATCAGGAGCCTAGAAGTGGAACAGAATCTTCTCAACAGATAAGTCATGTACTCCATACTTCCAGCAAAAATGTCTTATATGAATGGAAATGATACAATGCTTTCTCCCTAAGGTGGGGAACCAGGGCAGATATGCCTACTCTTCATCTGTCCATTAAATTTTGAAACATAGGCCTAAACCAAAATAGTCTGGCAATAAAAAGCAATTAGCATACAGTTGGCAAGGTAGAAGTAAGATCTGTGTATGTAGATGAAATGATCATCTACAGAGAAAATACTAAGAAATCTCTAGGAGCCTCTAGAACTTGTATTTAAATTTAGCAGGATTAGAAAACACAAGGTATATATAAAAATTCAGGTTTGTGTATACTTGCTATAAATGAAGAATTGGAAATTTAAAAGTTATGTAGGAGTACAAAGGACCTAGAAAAGTAAAAAGAAAAAAAAAAACAGTGTTGGAAGACATTTAGTACCTAATTTTAAGACTTCCTCTAAAGCTGAAGTAATCAGGGCAGTGTTGACATAAGGAAAGACATATAGATCAATGGAATAAAACAGAGAATCTAGAAATAGAACCACACATATATGATCCACTGAGTTTTGAAAGATTATTTAATATTAATGTTTTATAGAATGTGGCACTCAGTTAAAGAGCAGAGGAAAAGCTAGTGTTTTCAGCAAATGGTACTAGAACACCTGATATCCATATGTAAAAAATTAACCTCAAACCTTTATTTCCATACATCAAAATAACTTGAAAGGATCTATGAACCTAAATATGAAAGATTAAAACTGTAAAACTTTAAGAAGAAATTATAAGGGAAAATGTTCATGAATTTAGGGTAGGCAAGATTTTCCTAGGATACACAAAACATGATGTATAAAAGAAAGAAATTGATAAATGAGATTCCATCAAAATTTAGAACTTTAAATGACATCATTAAGAAAATGAAAAGTAGTCCGTAAACAGACCGTATTTATAATACATATAACCTAAGGCCAGAATATATATAGCACTCTTACAGCTCATTAATAAACAACCCAATTAAAAAGTAGACAGAAGATGATAAATAGCCAGTACAGATACGTATTGACTTATCATTGTCATGACTTTTTCTTTTTTTTGGATTCTCCCCCTTTGTGTTTAATTTCTTGTCATGCCCAACGGATTAATTCTGCTGGGCTTCCTGGGGTTGTGATCCTCATTGTCTTTTCCTAGGATATTGTCTAAAATTTTTTGGAGTGTTTGTGTGGTATTCATGAAGTTCCTAAGGTGCTCTTTATCATGAAAGTACCTTATTTCTCCATCAACTTTGAAAGATAGTTTTGCAGGGTACGTCAATCTGGGTTGGAGGCTGTTTTCCTTTAGGGTTTGAAATACATCATTCCAAGCTCTTCTAGCCTTGAGAGTTTGCGTTGAGAAGTCTGCTGTGATTCTGATGGGCTTTCCTTTGTATGTGATTTGTTTCTTTTCTCTCACTGCTTGTAGAATTGTGTTCTTCTGTTGGGTTTCTGTGATCTTAACAATTATATGCCTATGTGTAGATTTTTTTTTGGTCAAGGCTAGTTGGAGTCATATATGCCTCCCTTATCTGAATATCAAGTTCTTTTCCTCTCCTTGGGAAATTTTCTGCCATCACTTCTGTGAACAGTTTTTTAATGTCATCTCCACTCTCTCCTGTTTCTTCATTGACTCTGATCAGTCTTATGTTGTTATTCTTTGCATTGTCTAGTAGGTGCTGGATTGATTTCTTGTGGTCCCTTACTATTTTAAAGCAATTTTACTTTTCCTGGTCACTAATTGCAATCTTATCTTCTATGTCTGAAATTCTCTCCTCACATTGGCTTATTCTGCTGCATAAGCTTTCATTGGAGCTTTTAATCTCCTGGAAGTCTGTATCAGTTTTATGGATTCCATTTGTTTCCAATGTTGGGATTCCATCATGTTCCTCAGCGCCTCTATTTTTTTTTATCTGTGTCTTCTCTAGATTTATTCATCATGTCTTGCACTATGGGCACAATCTCTGCTGTTATCTGAGAAATTATTTCTTATTTTATGTTTTCCAGATCCTTTTTTGTTGCCAGTTCAGGGAGTCCAGGTGGTTGCATATCAATGTTTCATCTCATTTCCCTTTGGGGTTGGTTTTGTTGATCTGGAAGTCTGGTTTTGGAACTTGTTTATGTGTCTTCTCATTTTGAACTGGGGAGGGAGTGGGTGGGTTGCTGGTGCCCACGCAGCTCACCTCCTGTGCACTGGGTGAGGGGGTTGTACCTCAGCCCAGAAGCCTCCTCTTGGGTGCTACGAGCGGCTCACCTCCTGTGTGCTGAGTGAGGGGGTCACATTGGCTCATTTTGCTGCATAAACTATCAACAGAGTTTTTAATCTCCTGGATATCTGTTTGCAAGTGTTTTATTGACCATATGTTTCCTATGCTGTGATTCCATCATGTTCCCCAGCTCCTCTATTTTTTTATCTGTTTCTGCTGTAGAGTTATTAATCATTTCTTGCACTATGGACACAATCTCTGTTGTCATCTGTGAAATTATTTTTGATTTCATTTTTTCCAAATCCTCTTTTGTTACTAGTTCAGGAAGTCCAGGTGTTTGAGTATCACAGTGTTCCATCTTGTTGCCTTTTGGGGTTCCCTTAAGTGATCGGGATGTCTGGTTTTGAGACTTGTTTATGTGTCTTCTCGTTTCTACAGATGCAGCCTACTGCACCTTTTTTGAGGCAACTTTTTGCTTTCCCAGTGATCTTCCATTCTCAGCAAGCCACCGAGAGGCCTTTTCTCTGCTGTTTACCACTACATCAATGCTTGGGTTCAGAATGGTTGTCTTCTGGATTCCTGCACTGCCCAGTTGTCCGGGAGGTTCTGGCTGGGGCCTGTGCACACTTGGGATGGTATCTGGGTGTGCCTCTGGCTGTTGGTTGCCTGCCTGTGTAGCTCTTTTGTAGGCAGGCCTTTGGCTGGGGCTGTGGGCCCAAGCTGCTTGTGTCTGGGCAGGGCCCTGGCTGGGATCTGTTTGAACCAGTGTAGCTGTGGTTTGTGGGCTTCTCTCTGGGATATGTGTGCATTTACTGATGGTACCTGGGTGGCCTCTGGCTGTTGCTTGTGGGCCTGTTCAGGTCTTTTCAGTGTGGGGCCCTGTATGGTATCTGCATGCCCCCATGCAGCTCTGGTCCATGTGGGCTTCTTGCTGGGATCAACAAGTCATGATTGTATACTGTATATACACATTTATGTTACATATAATTAATATATAATTCCTCATTATCAAATTTATTAGAACTCTTAGTTTTATTAGTCAATATTTGGCATTGCTGTGACTAGTATATTCATTTTTGATAGTTAAATTTTGCTTCTTTACTAAGAATTCTCTTTATTATAAAATTGTATTTTCTAAATTAGCAAGACTGATAATTAGCTAATGGAGCTTTAGTCTCTTTATTTTACATATTTTAAGACTATGTATTTTTTAGCCTCAGATTTACATGAATACTTCAATTTTACAGAGTTACTGAGGTATAATTTTCATGATAATCCATGTATATTTAAGATAAATGCATTTTGTTTTGATATATGTACATAACAACAAAGCGAGTACCAGAGTGAAACTAGTATATCTGTTTATCAGGTAAACAATTCTAAAATAAACTTAAGGAAATACTCCCAGTGATAATAGTATCACAAGTGAAATAATTAGAAATTACTTTTTTAAAAAATGTGAGCACTTGCACTTTGAAAACTAGGATATATGACTTCTTTTGGGAAGTATCTGGTATCATCTCTTAGCATCTTCTCTGTGGTTCTTTTGAGGACTCACTTCATAGAGGGAGGAAAAGGATTGCATTCTTATTCTTTATATTATTACAGGTTGGCTTGGGATGTTGTCTACACGTCTGTATGCGTATCCAGTTTATGGATAGAAGAATGAAGCCCACAGAAATGAAGGAATGTCAGTTTATATCCTATATAGTTACTTAGCAAATACTGATTCCCCTTACCCAATACTGCCTGTACTTAAAGCATCCCCAGACACATAACAGTGATTCATTCTGAGAGAGACTAGCGATTCCAAAATGCAAGGGAAGAGGGCTGTGAGAGGATCAAGGCTGAGTTTCCTGGCTCTGTCTAACGGTCATGAAGCGTCAGTTGGATCAAAGGATATACAAAACTCTGAACAGTGCAGTGCCTGTATTAGTAAAAGAGAAAAGCAGGGGTAGGTCCCATGAAGGATTTAAGCCATCCACCTGCCCATAATCCTCACTGCACTTTTAACCAACTACCTTTCTACTACTCAAACCCACATTTACCCTGATCACTCAAGCCAGACATCATTTTCCCACTTGAGAGAAGTTTCAGTGTCAGTGAACCTCTGGAAAACCCCATGCTCAGAACTCTGCCTGGTTTGTGACAGAAATGAGTGAAGAAATAGGAAAGTTTAGGATCTCTTCTCTGTCTCTCTGTCTCTGTCTCTGTCTCTCTCTCTCTCCCTCTCTCTCTCCCCCTCCCTCTCCCTCTTCCTCTCCCTCTTCCTCTCCCTCTCTCCCTCTCTCCCTCTGTCTCTGTCTCTGTCTCTCCCTCTCACACACACACACACACACACACACACACACACACACACACACACACACACAATGACTAAAGATATGGCTGATCGATGCACTAAACTTAAGAGTTTCTATGCCAAGAATTGAGACACAGATATGAACAAGAATTATGGAGTACACCTATTGTATTACTTTAGTGCTTTATTCTTTATTTGTACAAGAGCAGTTTTCCTAAGTAATGTAATCCAGTGAAGACTCACAAATTAGTTTCATGGGTAATTGGTTGGAAAGTATATTATTTTCAT
The DNA here is from genome assembly GCF_053883595.1 of Heterocephalus glaber. Classification (NCBI taxonomy): domain Eukaryota; kingdom Metazoa; phylum Chordata; class Mammalia; order Rodentia; family Bathyergidae; genus Heterocephalus; species Heterocephalus glaber. Next base: position 1,972,833 of record NW_028258324.1, on the reverse strand, counting down.
AACATTTAAAATAAAATGAAGATACTATTTTATGCTTTGGAATGCATCAGATAAAAAGTGGAGGTGTGCCCCATAGCAGTGTTACAGTATTCATATGAGAACTAAAAGAAAGAGTTATTCATTAATGTCCCTAACTGGCCCCCATTCAGTTTTCTCCATTATTATCATAATGGCCCAGGTTGTTAAACCAGGATTTAGAAAAGAACAAAAGTTATGTATTGCTTTTACCTAGATATAAACTGTTCTTGTTCCATCAGGACCTGCTCTCCTAGCAACAGAGCTCTCCAGTTTGGGGGCTCCTGTCATTGTTTCTCATGGAGGAGTGCAGTCTTGTGGGATCTATAGTTGCATCAGTGACATCACTGGCCCAGGACCATAGTAGGGGCACTTCCAGGTTCCTTGTGCACATTTGCGTCTAACCTTATGGCACCATCTTCTGCCCAGAAATTCTGGACACCGTGACTCTCCCCAGGATGCTACAGAGTCAAGTTGCATTCTGTTTTTCCTGGGTGGTTAAAATTGTGAAAGAGGAGCCCTGGGCTTTCTGGGACAATAGCGTGTTTGATTGATATCCCACTGATATCCCACTCCCTGATGGGTGCAAAAAGATTGGTGGATCTCATAGGGTTTTTTTTTCCTGTGATCTCTGGATCTGTGCTGTTAGGGAGGATGACATTAGCATCCAATCCTCAGGCTAGGCAGTGGAAAATTTGTGATTATAGATGTGCTGTAAATTAATCTATTCTCAGAAGGTGGTTCTGGGTGTGTGCTTCCATTCTTCCAGGTGTACAGATGCTGGTTCCATCTAGAAGCTCTGCAAATGGTGCAGTGGCATCCAAGATAATGATGTTGAGTAGAGTCTACAGACAGATACAGGCTGGGAGATGTGCATTGTGAGTCTACTTCCAGCTCTGCCTCTGAACGTGTTTTATTTATTTATTTAGTTTTTTGGTACCAGGGATTGAACTCTGGGCCTTGCACCTTCAAGTCAGGCGGCGGAACCACTGAGCTAAATCCCTGGCCTTGAATGGTTTTGTTACTAACCAGCATGACATTCAGTTTACTCATGTGTCAAATGAACATATCTATACTAGTGTTTGCTAATTAAATCTTACTCTGTGGTAGCTGTATATGTACTGTTTTAGTTACTTTTGTCATTGCTGAGACAAAATACCTGACATCCAAAGTTAAAAGAGGAAAGGTTTATTTGGACTCACAGTTTATAGAGGTTTCAGTCCATAATTGGCTAGCTCCAAGGCAGGGTGACATGGCAGAGAGGCATCACAGAGGAGAAAAGCAGTTCATGTCATGAAAGGCAGAAGACAGGAGGCAGCAAAAGCAGCAAGGGACAAGTAGCAACCCTCTTTCTGTCCCTTATATTCTATCTAGGCTAGACTCCCTTAGGGTGGGAAGCACTCACACCCAGGGTGGGCCTTCCTATGATCCACACCTATTATCACACCCAGAACTATGCCAGACCAATTAGTGGACTAATTTTATAATTACACACTCTTGATTCCCACATCACACACTTAATCCTAATATTACACACTTTGGAACCATCCACCTCTGAGAAGTATGAAACTATAATGCATGAAACTTTGGGGGGACATCTAGACACAAGCCATAACATGTAGGGTTGGTTGACGTGTTTTCTGGCTATGGAATTTCTGATCCCAATCTACACTAAATAGCCCGCCAAGCACTTATAAGACTTGTTTCCAGGAACAAAGTTTCTACCAAAACTATTAGGTCACTACATGCCAATATTGTTTCCTTTGGGACAGTTTACTTCTTGTGCAGTACGAAGAAGGCAGCTTCATTAATAGGAATTCTACTCTAAAGTATATCCTTATGACCTGAATCCTCTCATTAGCACTTCTGAGCAGAAGCAGTGGTGTTACAGAAAAAGTCCCTACTTTGAATGGACAAAATAATTATTGATAGTACTGCCCTTAGTAAATAACATTTAAATAATAGTACTCCATCCAGAAGCTATCAAAAACTGGGTGCTATTAGAATATTTGGATCAACTTTCAGAAGGGAGATGTGAGTCGGGCAGAGGATAGGCAAGGGCCTAGGAAATGTTACTTATTGATGGGTCTGTCTTTGAGCTAATTCTTTTATTTTACCTATTCTTCTATTGATGTCTTCAGTAATATTGTAAATGTCGAGTGTGGTATTTAGCTCCAGAATTTGATTTTTAAAAAATTGATACCATCTCTGTGAAGATCTTCTGTTAGTTATTAAAATATTTTTATGTTTCCTTCAAGCTGATTGTGTTTCCTTAAAAGAGTTGTTTTAAATTCTGTGTCTGAGAGTTCTCCTGACTGATTCCTTTCTGTTTAGATTCTGGCACCTTACTAAGTGAGACCATACTTACCTGAAATCTCTAGATGCTTGTTGGCATTCAGTGTCATCAGAGCATTGAAGGATTATGTATTTATTTCAGTAGTACTGCTCTGGCTTTTTATGTGCTTCTCTTTCCCAAAACTGTAGACTGGTTGCTTATTTTCTCTTAGCCTGTATTTGATTCCACCATGTCAGCTCTGTATGGTATTTCGGTTCAAATTTTCAGGCAGTCTGCTGTTTGTGTGCTGTCATTGTTTCTATACTAGGAGGGAGTGTAACCCCAGGTGTTACCTGAATGCATTACTGTAATGTTGTCCAGAAAGAATCAGGAGAGTAGTCTGTCCCCATGAGCCTCTCCCTGTGGCTGGGAAGGCACAGATCCTTCTTCACAGACACTGACCTGTGGTGAGGCACTGCAGGATTCTGCTTGGGTTTGGGCACAGTGAATGTGGATGGAAGAGGCACAGGCTCTTATGTCACATTTTTCGGCAGCAATGCTGCCAAGCTGTATCACACCATGATCCTGCAGCCCAGCAAGACCAGCAGACCACTGGAATATCACCAAGCCCACATTGGTATGTTCTTTCTGTTTCTGAGCTGGACTCATGACCCAAAATTTGTGCATCCATCAAGAGTTGAATACCAGTTAGAATAGGATTCTGAGAACCTGAGGTCATTTGTCATCACTTGGCACTGGAGCTGTGCCAGAAGCTTAGTATGTGCCCAGTTTTAGGCCTTACCACCCCAGTATCAAGTATCAGGGAAAAATTCTGTGCTTACTTCTGGTCATCCTATGTTGCCCAAGGCTAGGGTAATATTAATGACAACTGTCCCTTGGCCACCTAAGCTGACCCGAAGGTGGTCACACCTTAGACTCAGAGCAGCAGGATTGTACAGTCTTGGGTGACTGAGGCCCACACCATAGCTGACAGTATACAGGCTCACATAGTTGTCCATTCTAGTTGGGTGCAGGTCTCTGGTGCTGTCTCTAAGCACTGTCCTGTCAGTAGCTGTGCTGCCTAGGTTTGGAAAATGAATGATGGGGCCCAACTCAGCCTCTTAGACTGACACTGAACTGTTTTATGCCTGAGATTCACAGTTGCTGGATCTTGCATAATCTCAAGAGGAGGACAGGTATACCTTGGTTTCACTTCCTGGCTGGAAGTAGTGTAGACTGAAACTCAGGTTCGTCTTACCAGTGCATACTTCTCCTGACTCAAGGGCTGGTCTAAAGGCTCCATCTGTAGTCTGTGGGCCACATATAGAACCTTCAGTTTCTACCAGGTGCTGGATGTCACCATGTTGAGCCTGTCACTGAACTCTGTGACAAACCCACAATCCAGGTGTCATGTTCTGCTCTTCAGCAGGTGGATTCTTGCTGCCTGATTCACCACCCATGGTTAGAAGAGGCATGGTGGAGGCAAGTCCAAAGAGAAGCAGAAAATCTGAAAAGATCTAGAGAAAAGAAACATATTTGGTGCAGGGAATATAATATGAATGATCGGTAATATATATCAAGAACACTAGAGACTTCAGGAGTGGTGCTGTAACCTGAAATCCTATGCACTCAGAAAGCTGAGGCAGGAGGATCACAAGTTCAAAGGTAGCCTGAGACTCTGACAAAGTAAAAATAAATAAATAAAAGATTTAGCATATCACTCCACATTTCTGGATTTGATCTACAGCACCCTCCCACACACACAAATAGAAACCAATCAACCATGGAGTTAAATCTTTTTAAGTGGTAAGGAGAAAACCAAATGATAATACAGGATTCTGTATTCAGTATAATGTTCTTTCAAGATAGGAAGCAAAAATCACAGTAAGATACCAATTATCTATGATAATGATAAAAATATAAATAAAATAAAATAGCAAATACCAGCTGCTAAATAAGATTTGAAGGAAACAAAATGGGGAACAGAAAATAATATACTAGTTATTAGCTTTTAATGAAGGTAAGCAGACACTTATTACTCTGACCCAAATGTCCGACACCCAGGTATTTCCCGAAGTAAATGGAAAATGAATATTTACAGAAGAAACTGGTGGTGAAATTTCCTAGTCACTTTGTTAGTAGTTGCCAAAAGCTGGAAATGAAATCTGATGGCCTTTCACAAGTGAATGAACAGACTGTTGCCTCCGTAGAAGTGAATATTACCAGCCAATAATAAGAAACAAACCATTGAATCCTAGCATGGCATGGATGAGTCTTCAATATACAGTATTTCCTTAAGTGAACAAGTGAGATCCAGGAGGCGAAGGGTTATGTGATCCTATTCACATGACTTTGTAGACTAAGCAAAATTACAAGCTTTGGCAACAGTCCGTGGTTGTCACATGATGGGACGGGAAGGTGGGTTACAACAAAGGAACAGCTTGAGTGGAAGTTTAGGGTGATGAAACAGTGAAGGGTGGAAGCATGGAGGCCAATACATTGTATAATTGTCAAAGCCCATTGAACTGTATAACACAAAGTGAAATTTAATGTGTTCAAATTTTAAAAATAGAGTAGGATGTTGGAAGAATTCTAGTAGATTGAAGGTGAAAACCTATGAACCTAGCCATTAGAAATATATTACATAACCATATGGAAGAGGTTGATGATGAAATATCCTCACCTAAGGAACTTTGGAAATAGCCATTTGATGGAATACTTTAAGTATCAACTGTATACAACTACTGTTCTGTAATTGGTAAATTAATTCTCACAAGAACATGTGTTTGCCATTCTGAACGTAATCTACATTTAGTAAATGCGTTGTAGATAATTACTATCCAATTACAGCCTGTAGTTAAGAAATTGTAAATAAGCAAAGAATGCTGGAGTGAGCACTGTTGTGCCAGATTAGTTGGAAACAGAAATATGAATCTGTGCATATTTAATATAATTGTTGAGATAGGTGGTATTGTCTTAAAAAAAAAAGGAACCAGACCTTAATGAGAAAAATTGGTAATTTTAAGGCCAGGGATGGAAAATATAAGATGAACTTAGAGGAACTTAATAGTTAGAAAATAAGAATGTGCTTTAAAACAATGGATGAGGTAGGATAAAAGGAGGTAAATGAAAGACACAGTGAGACAGAATGCCACAATGTCTATAAATTGTATAAAACTCAATAAATATCCATGTATCCATATTGATCTAAAATATTAAGTAAATAGCTATGGCTCATCTCATATAAAGCTGTGACTATGAAAGCATAGTAGTAGTGTGATACATAGGCTGGAAAGGTCTTGAATGTTTCTGCTTTTCTTTTCAGAGCTGTGCAGTCTCCATAAATATATCACAGGGAAGAGAATCAGGTGCCCTCCTTTACATCCACCTAATTCTTTGAAGCTGCCACTTTTCAACCACCAGGTAAGCACATGCACCAGGAGGACCCCAGCTGAGACCACTTAAATTATTGATAAGCACAATCATGAGTCAGTAAGTTTTGGAGTGGCTTGTTACTTAATAATAAGTAATTGGTACATGCACAATAGTCAGGATGCCAGGATTCAATGACATTATATGGTTACCTGGAAACCAATGGTTGCACTATAGGTAATCATTTCTTTTTTCTATAAAGTTGTATCTCTTGGTAGGTGGTGTCAGTTTATACAGAAATAGCATATAGATGATTATGCATATGATAGATGCTCAAAGTATACAGAACCCCACACCACAGGATGAGACAGACATCCACAGCCCGATCATTAGGTCCAAGGACAAATTATAAAATAAGAAATTTGCCTTTAGTCTGTTGAAACTGTGCAGGTTAAGGCTGTGGGCAGATCTGAAGTGATGTGATTCTCTCCTCCTGTGTTCCTCTTTTCCTTTGTTCCTCTGTTCCTTTGTCTCTGGAAGCAAGTGGTCCTGTGTCCAGGAGTAGATGGAAAGCAGTGGATTATCTTTGCCCACTCTCTGGTTGGAGCTCCTTGCACTCTCTCTGGCAGTGTCTCTCTCCAGCTTTGGGCCTGAGGAGAAATAGAGATAAAAATGGGGCATTCCCTGGCTCCCTCACTTTTGGCATGGGTTGGGAATAGTTAAGGCCCTTCACCTTTCTGGCACCAAAGCATTCATAAATCATGAAGCTAGAATGTGGCTGCTCTGAACTGAGATGTGCTGGAGTCTCACAATACAGTGCATTTTGAAGATATAGTATCAAAAGATATAGTTCATTAGTTTATGTTGAATACACACAATTATGATAACATCTTTGCCATACCTTGTTATTACAATCAGTTTTACCTGTTTAAAAAAATTTTTTTTCATGGTACCGGGGCATGAACTCTGGACCTCACCAATGCTAAGCAAATGCTGTACTACTGAGCTGCACCCTACCCCTTTTCTTCACTTTTTATTTTGAGACAGTGTCATTCTTATCCCCAGGATAGATTCAACCTTGCAGTCCTCCTGCTTCACCTTCTTGAATATTTGGGATTGAAGCCTATGCCACCACACCTAGATTAATTTTTCTTAAATATAATTTTCATTTGATAAGTTTTTTGGTAGTATTTTACATTTTGCTCCCCCAGCAGGAATTCCTTGCTCTAGTCCTGGCCCCAGATAAGAACACAGGATTGGAAACATGTTTTCTATGCCCTGGTCCTTCAGGGAACTGCCAGCTACCACCTGGAAGTCTGGACTGTACCTTGCCTCTTTGGGGCCCAGTCAGAAGATGCATGGGCCTAGGGTATGAGGACCTCAGAGGGCTCCCCTGAGGCCGAGTTGTGAACTTCCTAGTTCTGAAGTGAAGAACACTAGTTCTGTTTGCAAGGATCCTGCCTGTTCCTCCATGGCCCAGTCTGGCGGGCTTGCTCTCTTTGGGCACTAAAGAGGAGGAGTTGTGTGACAGAATATGCTCCTGAACAAGGGGGGCTACACCAACAGGCTGAGGAGGGGTTGGCAAGTACTGTAGGACACAGAAGCACCATGGCTCTGAGACTGAGTCACTAGTGAATATGAGAAAATATAAAATGACACTGTGCCTCACACTGAATTGGAGTGGACACTACTGCCTCACAGGATCACTTCATGTTTCATAGCTCAAGCTGCCGCCTTCCAAGACCATAGACCAGAAAAGTTAAGTGAAATTTAAAAATAATTGTCATTGTAGTGGTTCCATTTGTCAATAATCTGTACATGTTTAGAAATGATATATTGATACTTTAAACAGAAGTAGCCCCATAATGGGCCAGGTCCCACCAAAAGGTAGAAGCCCTGCCTTAAAATAGCTGCAGCCCAAGGCTCTGTGTTCCTTCCCTATGACCCCAAAGAAAATGCTGCAGCAGTGACCTGCCCTTCTGACCTTACCTGGATGCCACATCCTATCCCTCGGGTACTGATGGGCATTCAAAGTCTGAATGCCCATCCATTCTGGGCCTGGGCCAAGAAACTTCCCTGTCAGGCAGAGAGCCAGAAAGGACAGAGCAGCAGCCTTTCCCCAAAACACAGGCTTTATCTTTGGAGCCTGCCAGTCTGGGGCCAGTAACCAGGTACCCTCTCCTCTGCTCAAAAACTCAGTGGCTCTAATGCTGCCCTTGTTGCTCTGTGACCTGCAGGTGCTGAGAGGTTCCTAGGAAGGGCAACAGACCTCCAGAAGCCAAGAAATGGTGAGTAGGGGGCCCAGTGTAGCAAGACGGAAGAGAGGCTGCTTCTCTTGGGATTGAACTCAGGGCCTTCACATTGAACTACATCTCCAGCCTTTTTTTTTTTTTTTTTTGAGATTGAGTCTCACTATGCTCCCCCCAAGTGAGACTAGAACTTGTGTCCTTCCTGGTTCAACTTCAGAATGCTGGGATTCTAGGTGTGTACCACTGTCTCCACCTGATACTGATCTTTCTAAATGTGTGGCTAGCAGGATCTCTGATTCAGAACTCTGTTCTCCAAACAGCCCCCCGTTTTTGGAACTAAATGTCTAAGCTTTCACCTCCTGCCTGTATTCCTAAAAGCATCTGCCCTTCACAACAATATCAACTATTTGTTCCCATGATACATTTCAAACAGACATAGTACTTTGTCATTTGTTTTTCTCTAAGTTCTAAATGACATTTTTAAAAAAGAATTTGATTTCTGCTTGTGAATACTTCACATGAGAAAAAAATGTAAAAGAAATTGTTATGCATTTCCTCTTTTTGTCTTTGCTAGGTTCAGACACTTGACGAAAATGTGTTTGGGTTGAATTCTCCCAAGGCTTTACAGAGTGATGTACTCTCAGCCGTCCATTTTTCCATGGTCCTGGGGTCAGCTGCTTGACACCAGCATCCACAGCTGCCATGTCTTTTCCTTGATCCCTAGGAGTGAAGTATGTGAAAGTACTTGCATGACCATAGAAAACCATCACTTTTTTTTATGTTCTAAAGAAACTTGTGGTGTTTTTGTGTGTGTTTTAAAGAAACTACTCCCCTTCTCTCCCAGGGTGGGTTGATTACAATCCAGACTATAAGGGCACTTTAGAGTTAGGGTGCTATTATATATGGTCAGGTTGATGCTTAGTGTTGGAGATTCTTTCCCAATTTCTATATAGTGCTTTGTCTGAGGCAGGATTCATGCCCAAGTGTGCCTTGGCTTTCCTCCTGCTTTGGTGTGCTAGTTTTCTTAGTTGCCCAGTGTCTCATTTACTTTTGTGTTGCTGAGACAGAATACCTGACACCCACAACTTAAAGAAGGAGAGGTTTATTTTAGCTCACAGTTTGTAGAGGCTTCAGACCATAGTCAGCTGGCTCCAAGGCAGGGCAACATGGCTGAGGAGAAACAGCTCATGATACCACAGCAGGAAGCAGAGAGAGATCAAGGGAGGAGAGAGAGATAGACCCTTCCAGCCATGACCCTCGCGACTACCTTCTCCAACTTGGCTCCACCTCCCAACATCACATTTAGCTATAAACTCATTAATGGACTAGTCCACTGCTGAGTATCACATCCCCATGATCTACCCCTATGAGTGTATGAGGCTTTGGGTGACATTGAGACATAAACCATAGCACCCAGTACATTGAAGTCTGTCATTTCTCTTATGCCTGCCTTTCAGAGGAACCTGAAACAAGAGTAGATGTTTTTTCAAGGACACAGTGACTCTGCCCCCCCCCCCCCATCTCCTGTAAACATCTGCAATTTTTGCTGTGGGAGATTGAACCTACCACCTCATACATGTTGGGTGTCCACTCTGAGATTGAGCTATGTGCCCAGCCCCACCACCTGTCGTTTGGTCAGTTTACATTTGATATCATTCCTGATATGGTTGGGTTTGTGTAAGCCTCTCTGCTACTCTTACCAAAACAAACAAGTCTTACATCCATATGGATTCTTCTGTGGATTTTGTTTTGTGATAATTTGTTATTATTGCAATAATACAGTTTTATGATATGCACTAGTGTACAAGTAATGATCATTACTCCTATTGATTTCATAATTCAGAAGTTTCTTGGCTAATTTTATCTATGTATGTATGTATATAAGATACAGAAGTAGATATAAACATATATTTACTCTCCCAGATGAATTTTTAAATTTTTCTTTGCTTTTTCCATAAAAATAAAGCATGTTCAAATTTTAATGGGCTAATGTAGAGTAATTTGAAAAAATAATCACCTTTGTAATAATGAGTTTCATTATCTACAAATATTATATGTGTATTTGAGTCTTTACATGAATGTGACATTCATGTAAAATTTAGGTTTTTTTTAATTGCTCTGTTAAACTAGACATATAAGAGTTGGAATGTTGCTGGCCTCTAGAAGGTAACACACACCCTATTATTTATTTATTTCTTAATGCATCTCCTCTTCCCCTACTTCTTAAACTTTAACAGTTGAAATTAATGCTACTGTACCTTTATATGTTATCATGGTACACATTTGTAGAAATTTCTTTATCTGTGCTGGTGTTATGGAAATCTCGGAAAGAAATGTTCGAAGACACAGAACTCAGGTAAAACAAATAAGGTTTACTTGCAAGCCTGTGGGACTGCCAGAAACTGGTCTGGTCAGAGTCCCCCTCCTCTTTTGTTAGTCTCTTCTCTTTATACTTTTTGTTGGTCATTGTCTCCTTCCTTGTGGTCTTTGATGTGTAAATACAATTCCGGTTCCTACCTACAAGTCACAGACACAGGATAGGCACATATATACTGTAAATTCACTTAGGCATTTGCAACTTTCTTAGGTCAAAATGTTATCTATAATTAGATTACTGGCTAACACCTTAAACATTAAGAGCAAAGAGAAAAGCAAATCTTAAAGGAATACCTTCATATTCAATCTACTAAGCTACTTAAAACTTTTGTTTTTCTATCAATGTGATTTACAGAAAGCTTCAGGTCTATGCTACTTTTGCTAGCAAGGCATGGTAATTGTTATTTTAGTTTGGACATCTGGCCCAATTCAAGTGGGGGGTTTCGGTTAAGAAATGCTGCAGGCATTTCCTTATCTAGGGATATTTTACATATCCCTTGACACTGGTGTAGGTAAATATTGTTTATCTTCAGTAGCCAAGGTTTTCCCCGGAAAGAGAATAACAACTGTATCTTCCCTAGAGTTCATTTGTTCCATATGTTCATCAGTGCTCTTTGGTTTTGTCTATTAGATGTGACTTTATAATACATTTCTCTTAATTTCTAAAGATGATAAGATTTTTATGACTGTTGAAAACTTAGATATTTCCTACACAAAGAGACTTTTCAAGCCTTTTGCTTCCTTTGTTTTGTGACAGGGTGTGTGTCTTTACTTGTTTTATTAAAAATATTTGATCATATATGAAAGGAAATGATGTCTCCTACTGCCCCATTTCTATTTGTACTCCTTAATAACTTCATTTAATGGCCTTTTTTTTCATGTAATACAATTTATGAATATTTACTTTTTAAATATTGTTTTGTGTTTGAAAAATATTTCTTGTCCTATTGCAGCTTTTGAATGTTTTATAGGTTGTTTTTATATTTGTTTATCTTCTACCTCAGAAAATTATTATATATGAAGAGCAAAGGCTACAATTGCATTTTTCTTTTTTTTCTTTTGTTGCCACAGAGATACCCCATCATCTCATCAGCTTTCATTTGGAAAAGTTATCATTTTCCTACTTATCTGCAGCCCAATATATTACATTCACAGTGTGTAACTGGCAGCTGTATTTTTAAGGATTTTGTCTTTAGTTATGCAGATTTCTTTACTTGTGTCATTGCCAGGTCTATACCAATTATGATAGCATTATGACACAGCCATGCTCTGCACTATGAAACTGTGCTTCCTGTGGACTTCCTATGCAAGAGTGGTTACAGTGTGTCATCTTATGTCATCTCATGTCATCTCGGTGTATAGTGGGCCGTGCACTCTAGCAGGGTGTAAGCACCTGCTGTGATGATGGCTCCTTTATAGAATCACCAGACTATGTATTTCTTAAGGGCATCTCCTTGTGAAGTGAGCCATGACCATGCTTATCCATTGCCCTTGTATAGTATATAATTACCATATGACTTTCCTTACTGATGTTTCATTTCATTACTGTTGTAGAAGGACCAATATTTGACATTGCTGATGCTCCCTGTGGTATGTTCATGGTCAGTGTTTTTTAATTTTGATCTTGGGGTTTTCTTTTCTATACTCATTTTTATAAAATTTGGCTTTTCTAACCTATCAAGACTATTGGTTAACTAATGAATGCTTAGTTTTTTAAATTTCTACTTAAGGCAGTGTGCTTCTTTTTTAACCTCAGCTTTACATGATTTTATTCATTTTTACAGGTTTGAGGTATAATTGACAAACACTAATATGCATTTAGTTAAAGAAACATATTTTATCTTTTCACCCATATATGCATCCATGAAATGAGCACCGCAGGAAACAGTTAACATATCCACTAACCAAAGTTTTTTCTAGTGCCTTTCCATGACACTTTAATAAATTTGATTTTATTGATCAAAAGAAAAACAGGGTAAAAATAACAATTACATAGCTCCACAAAATATCACAAAGGGAACATACCCTACAGTTGCTACCTAGGTTAAGAAATGCAACATTATCAAAGCCCAAAAGAACATTTTCATGCTCTCTTGCTATCAGTGTCCCCTCTATCCTCCTTAGTGATAACTATTATTTTTCTAATTCAGCTGTTACTCTTAGAGAATTCTTGTAGAATATCTTGGTGCATTTCTGTTCTGCATAGTGGTAGAATTAAGAGTTCGCAGGATATGCTTGGATATATTCTGCCAAACCATTTTCCAAACTGTATCTGCCAGTTTACACCAGCACCAATCATACCTCCAATCACTTAATATCTTTTTGATTGTTGTTTTAATTTAAAAAAAAAATTGTTATTTTTATCTTTCTGGTGAGAATGCAACAGAATCTGCTGGTTTTAATTTTAACTTCTCTTATTAGTACTAATTTGTACATATGTTCATATATTTATTTGTCATTTGTATGTTTCATTTTTGAAGTGCCGGTTTTAATTTTAACTTCTCTTATTAATACTAATTTGTACACATATTCATATATGTGTCATTTGTATGTCTCATTTTTGAAGTTCTTTTTGAAATCTCTTGGCTATTCTTTTATTGTGTTGTGCTATCTGGTTGTTCTTTAGAAATAAATAATGCCTAATATATTTTGCATCACAAGCCCTTTACTAGAAATGTGTGCTGCAAACATCTTTTCCCATTTCATCTCCTACCTTTGTACCTTTGCAGGCTATTAATAATATTATTTGATAAACAGAAATTTGCAATTCTAGTGAAATTTTATGTGGATTCCTTGTACTTTTTCATTACAGTTTGTAATAGATAGTTATGGTATTAACATGAATAGAAATGTCTAGCAGATTGGTTTAACACAGTACTGGGTGTGTTTGGATGAGTGACTTACTGAAGAGGAAAGACCCATCCTGGTTATAGGTGCCCCAACCAATAGGCTTGTAGCCTTGAAGGAATAAAGAGGGAAGAAGAAGGAAGTCTTGATTCTGTTTCTTCAGAGAAGCTCCAGTCTTCTCTATTGCCTTTGGACATCTGACTCCTGGTTTCTAGTGCTAACTCTTTAGACTTCCAAGCCAGACCCTTTGGCCTCAGGATTACGGACTGGCATGAGACTCTGCAGTGAGCCCCAGGCCTTTGACTTTGGACCGGGACCTCTGGCTTTCCAGGGTGCAGACAGCCTTTGTGTACTCTGTCATACCTGACTCTTCAGGAAGACATTGTAAGCCTACGTTGTAAATCCTCTATGTTTTGAGTTCATACTTAAAAACTCAACTTATAAGAAAACTTTTGTAATACCAAAGTCATTAAATTTTTTTTCCTCAAATTTACTTTTTTGCCTTTAAGTCTGTGGATATTTTGTACGGTATAACATAGGAACAAAAATTGTATTATTATTATTACCAGTATAATCTGTGGTGCTGAAGATTGAACCTAGTGTCTTTATATAGAGCTACATCCACAGACTTTTTCTTATTTTTCCTTTTGGCACATGGTCTCACTAAATCAGTGAGTTATTCAGACTGGGCTCAAGGTTGTGATCCTCCTGGCTGAGGTTCCCACAGTGCTCAGCTTAGTTTTTTTTTCTTCTCCTTAACAGTTGTCCATTTGACCAAACAACATTCATTGAAAACTTGAGAGTAGTACAGAATAATAAAAATTGCATGTATGCATTGCCTACCATATCAGGAGATATATGTACATATTCTTTTTTCATTATTTCATAAAACGTTAGTACTTATTTTGAATTTAATATACTGCTTAAAATTAATGATTGCTAATCAAAAGATCTTTCAGATTTGGTAACAGATGTTTATCTAAGTTCTTGCCCTATAGATTTTGCCTTAGTTATAAAGGTCACATTTTGCTGAACAAATATTGTGTGAGAAGTAAAGTCAGGTATGGTGTCACATAATCCCAGCTACTTTGAACGTTAAGAGGTTAATGCAGGAGGATAACAAGTGTGAGACCAGCTTGGGCAACTCAGTGAGATATTGTATATAAAAAAAAAAAGGTCTGGGGATGTAGTTCAGCACAAGGTCCTGGGTTCAGTCTCCAGTGCTAAAGAAATATATAAGTAAATAAGAGATCTAATAAATGTTTAGAGGAAATACCCTCAGTGGTAATATTAATATAATTTTAATTTTAAAAATAAAGGTGTAACAGAGAACTAAATCCTGTGACCTCTGAAATAAGATTGGCCTCAATGAAATTCTCATATGGATTAAATGCAAATTTGTTGCAAAATACAAGTCACTCCAGGCCAGGAAGCTTAAACCACCACAGGATTCAATGATTTTGGAAAACAAAAGATGAAGTGCTCAAATGGGAAGGTGTCTTAGAGGAGAATGCCACACTGACCATTCCCACATATTCCAGAGGATGAGTTGGCTTGGCTTAGTGTATTCACCATCAAGTTCTGAGGAAGGTGGAGGCAGAAGACACAGTCGCTGATGATTCAGTATTTTTAAAGTTACAGGCAGCATTAACTCTGAGGATCTTGAGGTATTTATTTATAACTGAAATAGAGTATAATGTAAAATAGAGCATCAGAGATAGTCACACTCCATAGAGCCAAATTTTGTTTAAAATTTGTTTCCAGCTCTCGAGAGTATAAAGATGTGTACTGGGATGTAATATAAAATGTATTTCTTACATACATTTAATTCCAAAGTGCTTTTAAAGCCAGGTTACTTTTACTCATATTACCTATGACATATCTTCTGCAAATTGTGTCTTGTTGGTAATTTACATATCATACACACCTCCCTGCTAGGAGAAAAAGTACTGGACTTGAGCTTCATATCTTCTTGCATTTATGTGTGTTTCTTATGTTCTCCTGTGTATCCTATACTGCAGTTCCCCACTGCTCCATAGTGCCAGTCCTGGAATAAATAAACATTGTTCAAAGAGAACAGGTGGGGTTGGAGTTTCCATGATGAAAGATGACAATGAGGTGAATGGATGAAAGGAAACTCAGGTTCCTGAGAGTTGAGTAGTAAACTAGGGCCAGTGCAGGTGTCTAGCCAGTGTGGTTGCCATACTGTCAGTAGAGCTTTCTGTTGTCTCCATTCCAGGTCTCTTCCTTCCCTTACTATCACAGCACCTTTCCCAGTACCTCTCCCCTTGAAAACAGAACCCTCTCTTCCTGCTTCCTTGATCTCTGACATGTGGCTTGCATGAAGTTCTGGGGCTCAAGAATGATAGACTGCATCAGAAACCCTCCCAGAGGCTATTCACTATCTGGCCACTGGCTCTTCTACTTCACTCTTAGGCTCTTCACCTGCTACATCTCCACATCAGCCCTTCCTCCCCTTCTTTATGTGGCCCTTGGAGTGATGGTTGGATGGAGTGCCAGTCATCACCAGAGAGCAGACAGTGAACAGATTGGTGACAGGACAGGAAGAGATAGTGATGAAGTAGAGATTAGGATTGCTTTACAACTCTGGAGGTGGCTCTGTTAAGGACAAATATCTGTGTTTATCACATAGGCTTTGGCTGCTAATCTGTGTACACAAATTCTGTAAGTCACCCAGCAGGAATCCAGTTACATCAATAATAACATTAAATGTGAAGTTATTAAATTATTCTAGCAACAGGTAAAGATTGTGAGATTGACAAGCAAGATTCTATTCTTTATCTAAAGGTGTCACCTTTTAGATTTAAATACACAGACGTTTTAAATGTAAAAGGACAAAAATAGAATTGTCTTGCAAAGAGAAATCACAGGAAAGCTATAAACAGCCATAATAATGGTGGACAAGACAGATTTGTAAGAAATAGTTATTAATGATAATAAGGGGCATCTTATAATGCAAAATTATAAACAGTAAGCAAGAAAGCACCAGTGTCATTACCCACCCATCAAAATGTAACTAAAACATGAAACAAAAACTGAAAGAGGTAGAAGTAGAAATAAAACTTGCAAGCATAATAGTTAAGTGAGGTGTTGTGCTCCATTCCTATAATCACGACTTTTAAGAGGCAGAGATAGGAAGATTATGGACTCAAGGCTCACCAAGACCACATAGTAAGACCCTGTTTCAAGAAGACAAAAAAAGACTGAAAAAGAGTACTGGTTACAGACTTTTAAAACCTACTTTTCAATAATGGATAGGACAGCTAGGCGTTAGAAAAGCATGGAGTGGGATACAGAAACAACTTTGCAGTCCTGCTAGAGTATACACAGCCTTCACCCAACAACAGCAGAATAAACATTCTCAAACAAGGCTTTGTAGCAAGGCTTAAACAGTAAATGCAAAAGGATAAATATTATCCCCTGCATTTTCTCCTGTCACAAAGGAATAAATCTGGGAATTAAAAATACAAAGAGACTTGGGAAATTCAAATAGATGGAATTAAATAATAGCTTCCAGTACTTCAAAATAGCCATAGAAGAAATCAATAGGGACATTAAAAATATACATTTTGAAAAAAATATATGCCAAACTTTTGAAAGGCTTCTACAGCAGTGGTTGGAAGGAAATTTATATTTGTAAGTTTCTGTATTAATAAAAAAGCATGATCCTAATTCAGTATCATTAAGTTCCATGTTAAAACACAGGAAAGAATACCAAAGAGAATCTAAAATAATCAGAAGGATGGAAATAACAGTTACAGCAGAAATCAAAGAGTAAAATTGGAGATAATAGAAGTGAACAAAATAGTTTATAATAGATGAAAAGTTAAAAAAACTTTCAGTTAGATCAGGAAAGAAATAGACTCAAATAACTAAAACCAAAGATTAATGAAGAAGTATTGCTACCAACCTTACAGAAACAAGAATGTGTAAAGTATAATAATATAAAAAATGATGTTTCAATGCATTACATAATTTTAAGTAAAATAGACAAATTTCTAGTAGCACACAAACTGTTTAACCTGACTCAAACCTGTCAGTTAATATATTTAATCATGAAATGTCTATTTTCTAAGATTAGAATCTGCTATGCTTGTGTTTAGATGTTCCCCCAAAGCCTTGTGAAGTCATAGGTAAAACTTTTCGGAGGTGGCTGAATCTAGAGTGTGTGATGTTGTGATTAAGGATGTGATGCTAGGATTGATTCATACCGTGATGCTAGGATTAAGAATGTGAGTGCTACCTGTCCTAAGAGCATGTAGCCTGGATAAAATATAAGGGACAGAAAGAGAGCTGTTGTCACTGCTTTCACTTGTTGCTTATTTGCTATTTCACTGCTTTGTTGCCTTCTGCCTGCCATGAACTATTTCTCCCCTGTGTTTCCCCTGTGCCATGCTACCCTGCCTTGGAGCCAGCCAACTATGAACTGAAACCTCTATAAACTGTGAGCCAAAATAAAGATTTCCTCCTTTAACTTTGGGTGTCAAGTATTTTGACTCAGCAACCAGAAAAGACAGAATCAATATAATACAGCATTCAGCATTGTTGTGGAAGTGCTAGCCAGGTCATTTGGCAACATAGGTAAGTAAAATACATCTAGATTGGAAAAGAATAATAATGAGAAATTGTGAAGAATTAACCACTGATTATTGAAACTAATAATGGAACTTAATACCACAGCAAGATACAAGGTCACTATACAAAAATCAGTTGTATTTCTGTATACAAGAAATGAACATTCTGGAAGTGAAGTTAATGCAGCTCCTACCTTAGTGGTTCAAGTACTTACTGGGTCTATTATTGAGCACATTATTTAACCTTCATTAGGCAGGAGACCCAAATAGATCAGAAATTACAACAAATATATTAATTTTATATCCCTAATGTATTTATTAACAAATAATATAGGAAAATTATGCTATTATTCACTTGCTGAGTTAATTAACATATAAAAACTCACTATGGTCTTCAGTTTTTTCATTGGCTAAATAGGAACAATAATGTATATGTTGTGTGAATTAGTAGAGATTTCTATATTGCAAATGAAATATGATAGTGGAAGAAACAAAAGTGAAGTTAAGGCAACAATTCTAGTCATGATAGTATCAAAAGCAAAATACTTAGCAACAACTTTCTAGATGAATGTGAAAATAGATTTCATTTGTTATGCTGAAAATACCTAGTAAATCTTGGAGTCTTCTGTTTTTGGCTCTGAGGACTTCACAGAAGGAGGAAAAGTATTATTGTCTTTTTATAGGTAGAAACAGAGTCCCAGAAAGAGAGAATTGCAATGTATATCCTAGAAGGGGGAGCACTAGGTACTGATTCCATTAATACAACTACTGGAATGCAGACATTATATTGCGTGCATTAGGAAACAGACAGTAAGGGATAGGTCCTGGTAAGAGTGAGTGCACACACACATACCACCCCCCCCCCCCACTTCACTCCACTGTCCCACAGTGTTTTTCTGCTACTCAGGCCTAGGTCAACCATAATAGACAGTTCCTGCTTAAAGAAAACCAGTGTCAGGGAAGCTGTGAGAAATACCTCATGAAGAATCCCTTGTCTCCTTTGGGAAGAAACAAAGGCAAGGAAGGGAAAGATCAGAATCATCACAAATACATGTGCACACACACAAATAATGAGTTGATGGTTGAAGTATACTTGAGATTTCCTAGACAAAACATTTAGGCATTGGTAGTATAAATTTGAACAAGGATTCTAAAGTATACCTACCCTGTTACCCTGCAGTTTTGTTCCATTATTTACAGAAATACATTTTTTTCTGTAATCCATTGAAGACTCCAAAATTAGTGCAGTGAGTGATGGATTGTAAGAGAGTGACCGTATTATTTTTCTATTCATTAAAACATTTAAAGTAAAATGCAGACATGCTATTTTCATCCTTTGGAATGTAGGAGTTCTAGGACTATAATACTGATGTGAAAACTTAACAAGTTTCTTACTGTTACTCGCTGGCCACCATTTGTATTTCTTTGCTATTATCATAATAGTCCAGGTTGTTAAAATATGATTGAATCTTTAACAAAAATTCTACACACTTGTCGTGTGGATCTAGATAATTTTTGTTCAACAGGACGTGATCTCTTAGCAACAGGACTCTGCTGGGAAAATAAGCAGAACCTCTGTTGATTCCTAGTGGAGAAACACAGGGTCTTATGGGAAGTCTGGTCTCCTTTTTAGGGATATTATCAGCACAGAATCTTTTAGTAGTTCCTTCTGTGCAAGTGGGCTAATGCTCACTACTCCCAGAAATTCCCAGTGCTAGCTAGCTCTCCCCGAGGTGCCCTGCAGATTCTGGTGACAGATTCTATGTCCCTGCAGGTGATACAAGGAGAAGACCATGGCTTTGAGAGATGTTGGGGAATAGGATGGATGATGTACCACTCGGTAGGAGCAGAAAGATTGATAGATCTCAGGTGTGGGATGGCATGACTGACCTGCAATCCATGGAACTGGGCTGTCAGGGAGGACATTAGCAGGAGATCTTCATATGAATCCAGGATTGAGAAATAGCAACTGCAGCTCTCCTTTGAGTAATGGATCAGTCAAAAGATGGTGTTCTTAGAAGGCAGTATATATGCTTTCATGTATACAGGAACACATGCCAAAAGCTCCATAGAATGTGTGGTCCAGTCCAAGATGGCAACACCTGGGGTGGGATATGGAGGTAGTGTGAATACAGGAGGTGTATGGTGAGTTCACATTTCAGTTCTGCCACTAAATGGTCTTCCCCTTAAACTACGTGCCATGTTTTTCCATGTGTACTTAAATGTACTTAAAATGCTAGTAAATGTCACCAAATTTACAAAGTTAATTGTGACATGTGTGCTGACTAAGGTGTTGTATTTTTATGGTTTCATCCAGTCTCTTCAGCAGATGAACTTTCTGATCTTGTACATTATAGCCTTCTTAGTAATCTTGATTTGAGTTTAGGAACGTTTTCACAGAGCTCATCTCCAGGGATAGGAAGATCTAACAGGAAAGAGGAGTGCTAGATGATGGTTCTGTTCCCTGAAAGTAGTAAACCTTGTATGGTATGAGGGAACTCACCGGTCAGAGTGAGCAAGATTTGAGTGATATTAGTTCATGAGCTGTCAAAGACTGGATACCATTGGAAAGTTTGGTCCAGCTGTTAGAATGGATATATTAGTTGAGCTGAGTGATAGGCTGAGTGATAGTGATAAATGTTATGTATAGGTGGGATCTTGTGGTAGGAGCCTGGGGTGTAGGGACAGCTGGTCATAACTGAGAAAATCTGTCTGCATTTCCCCCAATATACTCTCATTATTTCACTTAATTCTGTATTTCCAGATATGGAGATCTCTAAACCCTAGTCTGTCACCATACTTGGTACCTAGAGATATGATAATGCTTCTCCCATCCTAATTTATCTTCCTAGAAGTGAAGAAGTGGTGCCAGGGTCTTTGTGACTTACTAGGATGATGAAAAATTGTATTTCAGATGATAATTATGTTGCTCACCATCACACGATTATAGATGTCAGGCATGCAGAATTTTGACTCCTATTTATTTTACCACAAATAAGTTTAAACTTTTCTTTATCAGTTACAGGAATTGCCTTCAATTTAGAACAAATATTTTAGAAGATTTGTCGTGAACATGTTTATTCTTTCATCCCAAATATCCCCAAAAGAGTTAATATGACAAGTTATTCCCTAATGTCTGAGACAGTTCAGTCCTTGAAAATAATAAATTTTGCAGCTGAGTAATAGGAACACTTTTCTATTATTTAAGTGGGAAAATTAAGCTGAAACAAGTTTTCTCCCAATTGTTTCTTAAATTATGAGCAAAACATAAGGCAGTGCCACATAAAAGTAAAAGGTGATGGTATTAAATTTTAAACTTAATCTCATTATCTCTAGACTTTTTTCCTATGATTTAAAGCTTTGTAAGAACTGCAAATATTTTTGTAGGTTGTGTTTTACCTCTTCCTTGGACTTCATGGACTTTTCTTAATTGTAAGAGTTAAATCTCTGCCTTTGAACTTGAGTCATTTAAAAAAATATATATATTGAAAAATACTTCACAGGCAGGAGAGCAGGTTGAGCTCCCAGAGTGAAGTCTTCAGGATTCCTTGTCCATCACCAGAGTACTTCCTTCCCTCCAGGGCTCATAGACATGGTCACATCTGGGCCACAGGCTTGAGTCTGTTTCATCTGGGTGCGGGTTTTTGTTGTGAGCTATGGCGAAGCAGGCTTCTTAACAGAGATGGTTTAAATATCTACTTTTCTTTCCATTTCCATTTTAAAAATATTCCTGCCCTATAATTCCAGTTTTTTTATGTTTACTTTTTTTTTTTAAAACCCTATTGTAGTCTTTTTCTTTTTTGGTGGAAAAAGACTATACTGAGAGAAAAGATATAGGAAGCCTTGTCTTTGCAGCCACCACCTGTCTCCTTCAAATTGCTGCTGCCTGGCTTGCTTTGTTCTCATGAGTCCTGGTATGGCTAGGGGCTTCCGTCCCTCTGAAACCACAGCTGGCTTCTTGGGCAGTGAGCTTAGTTCCCTGAACACTTGTGACTCCATGTCCAGGAGGAAGATACAGAAAGAGGCCACTGAAGAAAGGGTAAGAAGGCAAGTGTGCCTGCTCTAGAAAGCCTAAAAATAGAAATGTAAAATGTACCTATTTAATTGGAAACTCTGAAAAGCTGTGTATTCCCCCTAACCCTGTCATTTTGATTTCATTCAGCCCAAGATCTGATCCCATCTTCTGTCACCAAGTGAATGAAGGCTGAAACCTGGCGTTCTCTCCAGTTAGGAGGGCTGGTGTGGAAGTGGCCAGCTAGGCCTTTGGCAGAGAGGAAGTTCTTCCACAAGCCTGGATGGCATTGTCTCTGTTGTGCGGTACTGTGGAGGCTTCTTTGCTCTGGGTGGCCCAGGTACCTCTGCCTGGGGACCAATTTCTCTCTGATGTGCAAGTGCTTAAAGATGCCAGGCACCTTAAGTGCTGGGAAAGTGTGAGTCTGCTGGATAGAAGTCCAGAGATAATAATAAGGTTGTTTTTTTCATACCAGCCAGAACTTGCTGTGGTGAGAGTGGGCTCTTCCCACATTCAACTCCAGACTTTTTAGATCTGAGTCCACATCAGGTACATTTCTGCCGTGACCCACACAGTGTAGCTACAGTTCGAAGTCAGGGAGAGAAGTGGGAAATGAGGAAAAAATGAAGAAACAAAGACTATTCTTGAAAGTTGGGACCAGGTGGAACAATAGCTTGTCAGGAGCTAAGGCCGCTTGGAGTCCCACACGTTCCTTATAGTGGAAGACAAACAGGAAGAGAAGGCAGGGCAAATAGTGCTACATGGCCTATGTGGCCTAGGTGGAGCATAGTGTGATTGTTTCATGATCCGGACATGTGCAGGAAGGGAACAGGGAAGGATCCATAGTGTAACTGTCTCCTGGGGCTGTGCCATCCAAGGTCTACAAACTGACACAGTCTGTTTGGCTTTCTAATCTATGGAGGAGAAAGGGAGTAGGGAGGAGGCAAAGGACCATCTTCAGGCTCAGCCTTCAGCACGTTTACCCTGTGTCCTCTCTGTAGTGTGTATGGGGGTGGCTGGTAGTAACCTAGGGTTTCCAATCCTGGCTCAAAGCTTTCTTGGGGCATCTCCAAGTCTCTCCACATTGTGCGGTGTTCCTGTGATGTTATCAAGGGAGGACCCAGCCAGGTGCACAAGCTTCATGTGAGCAGGCAGCTTTGGTCACCAGGGACTATAGTCCCCTCCTACCAGGAGTCACCTGGTTTTACCTGAGTTTTTCAAATGTATGTGAAGAAAGACCTCAGATTTAGGGCTCTTTCCCTCAGGCTGGCTTCTACAGCTGACAATGAATTCCTGAAGTTTCAGTTCCCTACTTGTATTCCCAAATGCCAACTTATCTTCAGTTCATAGTATTACCAAATAATTGGCCCTGTGCTGAATTAGAACCCAACACACTATTCATTTTCCCCAAGTAATGCCTGGCACTTTAAGACTTGTTTTCTCTTTGTTAGTATTTCACAAAGGAGGAAAGCATCTGTCATTCTGGCTTTAAAACATTTTCATCCTTACCCCTTCCTTTTAATCTTCTCTAGGCACAAATGATTTATGAAGTCTTTTGGTTAAGGTTCCTTATTGAAAACTATGCAAGATAGTATGTCCTTAACCACTACACTGGCCTTTCTAATCCTGCATTTCAGAACAGCCCACAGGGACCTTTTCTCTTGGAGTGTCTAGTGAATACCAGCCTCTGAACATACCTTTCTCAAGGATAATCTGAGGTATGGGAAGGATATTGCTAGAGGTTAGCAAGTAGGGTACTAGTGTGCAGGAAAACATACAGAAATCAGTCCTCTGGATTCTCTCAGGTTTGTGAAAAGAGAAAAATTATCCCAAAGAAAAAGGAAAACCCCTTCCCACAAGTGGATCCAAGAACCCACAGTGCAATTCAGTGAGATACATTGGGGATAGGAGAATGTTTCAGCGACAGGATGATGTGAGTTTAACTTTGGGTGTTCCCATGAGCAGTACCCTCCTTGATGTGTTGCCTTAAAAAGATTTGTTCTCTTATTTAAGCCTCAGTTTTTATTACTATTAAATATGTTTTATTAGTAGAGTACAAAATACAAGCAAGGGATTCCAAAGAGTCTCCATAGAGATGGATTTCAGAAAAAAGATGTCAGTCCTATATTTCATTAAATGAAAATTCCTATTTATCTGGTTTTGCCTATGGAGTTAGTATAATGCCTTTCTCCAGTGATTTGGGAGAAATGAATTCAAATGGAGTTCCAGGGCTTAGGTCTGGTAACATTAGCTAGTAAAATAAATAGAGGAAACCTGGCTGCCATTACAACTGCAAAGAAAGGAATATATTTTGGCCATTGGTATCACAGCAGGGCTGATGTTTCTGTCTCTGTGCATTGACATGTGATAAAACTCTGTCCCTTTACAGCTGAGTTACTTGCCTTACTTGGTTAATGTGCTGTCTACAATATTCTTTATGGTGAAATTGCTTTTCTCTATCATTAAATATCTTGGTAAGATTTCTTGAAAAACTTAAAGAAACAATTATTTTCTTTTAAATTTCTCTGATTGTGGTTTGCTTTGAAGAATGAAGGCTTGTATTTTCATTTGCTGGTTATTCTGGCAGTATTTTCAGAGGTTCTGAAACCATCAGATCTTAGTCCTTTAAATTTTCTTCTTATTCTACCTAATCACTGACATACATTATTATTTCCTTCTACTTTCACTAAAGGAAACAAGAATCATGTAAGACATTTCAAAGGGTCTTAAAAGCCTGTGGTATAGCTCAACAGAATAATCAATGAAAGAAAAATAATTACTGAAACACCAGACTCAGAACCTGTGTTCTTATTTTAGTTTCTATCCTTAAATATGGTTGTCTCGTCATTAAAAAATAAAATAGAATATCATCCCCCAATAGATGTACAGGTTTTAAACAATTTTCTTATTTTTATTGATTTAAACATTTTTACTGTTTACATTGTGTAGTTTATGTTTTATGTATGTCCATAAAATGTAAGTAGTAGCTGATCAGTTTTGTTTAGTTATCTCAACATGTTTCATGCATATCTTCAGTTACGAAAAGTTTTCTGCACATTCTTTTAGCATTAATAATTTTTCCTTTGTTTTATGTAAAATTTTAGGTGACATGAACTTGAATAAAATTGATTAAATTTAGTGGATATTTGGAAAAACATAGTATGTAAGAAGAAAAATATTGCTATCAAAAGTTACATCAAGAAATGGAGGGAGGAGAGATGGAAAGGAAAGGGGGGATGGAAAAAAAGGGAATTATGTACATGTAGCGATTTCTCACAAGGAATCTAAACATTATGTACTACAAACATGTACTAATAAAAAAGATATAAAAATCAATAGAATTATACCTAGTATATTTAATATGTTCAGAAAGGATTGCTGTACTTGCTATTATATTAAAATGTGTAAATACTGTAAAATGTATTCATTTAAATTCATATGTGAAATCTTTGATGTGCTACCTTTTAAAAGCTGTCTAAAATTGTGTCTCCTTGGACCATGGAATTTAGGATTACTTCTAAGCTTTGCACACATTCTGAAGCCTAAAGCACACCACTGTTGAATCACAATCTGCATTTTAATAAGGTCTCCCATTATTGGTTGTAACATTAAAATTTGAGAAGTACTTTTCTGACTTATGACAACTTTCTTACATGAGAAATATATAGAACTTACCTGTTAAAATATAAATGGAATATTTAGAAACGTATGTTGCTGTGTTGATTTTATATTTTGAATTTTAAAATGTGTTTACACTGGCTTTGTGAATTTTGTGTTATGCTTTTTTCTCAGAATTAAATAATACTACATTCAAGAATGTTTGTGTTTAAAAGTACCCTATAAAATAATAAAGATCATTACCTATGTCAAATGCAATTTTAACTCATTTCATATTGGGTCAAATTATGAGCTGTGTCAGTGACTACAGAATCAAAGTGTGTTTGATTGATTGATTGATTGATTTCAGGAAATGTTGACATTCAGGGATGTGGCCATTGATTTCTCTGTGGAAGAGTGGGAATTCCTGGAGCCGGCTCAGCAGAATTTGTATAGGGATGTGATGATAGAGAACTATAGAAACCTCCTCTCCCTGGGTGAGTATAGAATTCCTATAGAATTCCTAATTCACAATCAGTATTAATTTCCATTCTTTTTTATAATATCTCTTGGAAGCTTCTGCTTCATATGAATGAGTTTTAAATTTTGATTTCAAAGAAAAAAATTGAGGGTTCTCTGTAGACAAGAAATTTTTTATGTCATTCATTCTTCTCTTTTGCATGCCTCTTACTTGAAGTATTACACATCCTTCCCTGTGATCAATGATAATTTTAGAAATTCGGTGGTGTAAAAATTGTCTCCTATAACTTATAGCCCCCTCCCCATTAATTTTGATTTAGTAGTTGAAAGTGGAGCTCAGGATCTACAAATTAGAAATGCTTTTTATACAGTCAAATGGCTATCTGGAAATATTTTGGGGAATGAAATTTTTAGAATCTTCTTTCATGTCTTTTCTAATGACTATTACTCAGAAAGAAATGTCAGTAGTTGCTGGGAGAAAGTAAAGCAAGTACCATGTTCCATTTTTCAATTAACAGGTTTAGCTGTCACTAAGCCATACCTGATCACCTTTCTGGAGCAAAGCAAGGAGCTTTGGGATGTAAAGAGTCAAGGGACAGCAGCTATTCATCCAGGTAGGTAGAGATTAATGAAGCAGAGGACACAGATGAGAGGCTTAAAGGTCAAGGAAAAAGCCAGGGTTTATAATATTGATTGAGAGCTTCTACTCTAATAGAAATGGTTTTTAGAAATCAAGTTTATTCCTCTTGGTATCAAAAAAGGACTCTCCTGCCCTATGTCCATCGCCCTCTTTCTTGATTCCTCTGTGGCTTCTCCTTTCTCTCCAGTGATCTAGGTTATTCACAATGACAGCCAATGTTATCACTGTCACTTGTGAGGGTCTGCATGCTCTGACTGCTCTTTTATTGTCTCTAGTGGCCTCAGAAGATCTGTGCCAATTTCTAAAGGTTTCTATGTTAATCTAATTTAGTATATTAGTCACATTGTGAGATTTCTATATTTATTCATTAAAATTGTCTCAACACAGCACTTTATGTGTGATTTTGATGGATGTTCTGTGGAAATTCTTATGCCATAAAATGAATGTCAGTGAAACAAAAAGCCAGTACATCATGGGTGTATAGTCATAGCTGAAAATTATGCTTATCCATAATAATTATTTAAATGGTACATCAGATTTTAAGAATATTTTATCTTATGGTCACTCCTGCTCTCTTTTTGACAGCTTTCTGTGAAATATCATAGTCATCCTTTCACTTTCTCTTTCTATGTACATAGATCTAAAAAGTACTTCCTATAGATATAGATTTAAATTTTTGTAGGTTTATTCCAAGTGGCCATTTTGGAGATAATTGAGCTATTTGAGTGTAGATATCTCTGTCAGGCATTGCTACTTATTGAATTCTTCAACTACACCCTTTCTGATTGTTTCTATTTAAAATGTTCATCCATTAATGTTTTTGTTGTCCTCAACTACACCCTTTCTGATTGTTTATATTTATAATGTTTATACATTAATATTTTTGTTGTCCTGAGTCCCTTCAGGTTCTGTTTATCTCATTAAGCATGCTTCAAATGATTATTTTAAATTCTTTAAAAATTCATAAATGTCATTTTCTTCAGGGTTAATTTCTACTCTTTTGTTCTTTGATTGGGCACTGTTTTTCTCTGTGCCTTTGTTGTGTTAACTTTTGTTGAGATTTGTATACTTAAGAACCATCTTGCTGTATATTACTACAGTCATTATGGAAAACTATCAAAGTTGCTCAAAAAATTAAAAATAAGACTGAAGGTATTGCTTATTTATAGAGCACATGCTTAGCATAGACAAGTCCCTGGGTTTGATCTCCAGCAATATAAAAGAACAACAAATAAAAATAGAAAAGCCATCTGATCCAACAATCCCACTACAAAATCTGTAGTCAAAGGAAAATAAGTCTCTGTGTTGAAGAGATATTTACAATGCAGAGTTCACTGCAACATTATTCATGATATCATGAAGTAGAATCAATCTAAGTTCTCTTTAATAGATGAAAGAATAAGATCATATGGTATATATGGTACATATGGTATATATGATCTTATATATAAGTGGGTTACAATTAAGCCATAAAAAGAGATAATCTTGTCATTTGATTCAGTACAAGTAGTCATGCAGGACTTTATAATAACTGAACTGAGCAGAATGCAATTAGTATATAATCTAAATTATATGTGGGATCTTAAAAAGTTGATTTTAGATACATAGAGAGTAAAATGGTGGTTACTATGGCCTATAATTATTGGCAGAGGATTTGAGATGATGTTACTCAAAGATTACAAATTTTAGGTAAAACAGCTTTAAAAATTCAAGAGATATCTATTGCAACATGGTGAATATATTTAACACATTGTATTCTTCAGAAATGCTAATAGAACGCATATAGTGTTCTAAGAATGGAAATGATCATTATGTAAAATAATTTGAAAACAGCATAATATGTATGGTATATATGTGCAATTTAAGTGAATAAATACCAACTCAAATTTTTACAAAATAATATGAAAATTCATTTCTCAGTGTCTATGGTTTGGCAACATTCAATCATCTATGCTAGAGACATTGGTGTCTCTCAAACCTGTTTTTGTATGAGTGTTCCCTAGAATTACATTTGTGTTTTTCTAATGAAAAAGGCTTATTTATATTTTTCAATGCCCCATAGTCCCTCTTACTTGTGTTGACTATATGTGGTACTCTCCTCACTTTGCTCCTGTACTAATTACTAGTTAGATTTGGTCTCATATGACAGGAACTCTCATGTAAAATATATCTCTTATCTCCCATTCTCCATGTAAGGATAAACAGAAGGCAGTTTTTATTACAGTCCCCAAATCCAGAATGTGTCCATATGTGATCCTCGGTGTTTCCTGAGGGAAAAGAAAAGGTTTGGGAGTATAGTAACTACGTAGTACTGAAGAGGATGAGTTGTGGTTAACAAAAATAACTTCTACCAATAACTTTTTTTCCCTCAAGTATGTGACTCTCTGTAGGGTTACATTCAACTGGAGTGCTGTGAACTTATAACTGGTTTTGAGAGTTCTGGATAATCTTCTGAGGGTTTTGTTAAGTTCATATATTTGTGAGAAATGAGGAACTTTTGTATTCTATTACCTTGCTGAATTCTTCAGATTGGTATAATGTTATGTATTAGATTTGTAAGCTATATCAACCTAAGTGGGATAATTTGTTACTTTATTTCTTCAGCTATGTCTTCTCATCATACTGAAGGATTTTCATCAGAGAAGGACATGAAACATTCATTTCAAAAAGTGATAAATCAAAGATCTGGAAATTGTGGCTTTAGCAGTTTGCACTTAAAGAAAGACTGGAAAATTGGTAAGTGTGAAGATGAGAATCCATTTCATAATGGACACCACCAATGTATGACAACTGAAAATAACAAAAGCTTCACTGTCAATAGAAATCAAGAACATGTAGCATCACAGAATATATCTGAATTTATGCCACTTCATTTTAGTAATCCACATCAGACTATTAAGTGTACCTTTTCCTGTGCCAAAATATGCAGTTTTGACAAACATGGGAAGGAATTTACCTATCCATTAATGCACAGTCAAAGTCCATATATAGATATTTGGCAAACTCGTGACATATATAATGAAAATGGGAAGGCCTTTAAGAACAACTCTACTCTACATAATTGCCAGGATGCTCATATTGAACAGAAAATTTATCCTTGTAATAAAATTACTGAAAACTTTAACCATGGCTCAAATCCTAGTAAACAACATTTTTCAAAGAATATTTATAAATGTGATACATGTGGGAGAGTCTTTGACCAGTGCTCACAACTTACTACCCATCAAAGTGCCCATTTTCAAGACAAGGTGTATAACTATAAAGACTGTGGCAAAGCTTTTGTTGATGATTCTATCTTTAATCAACATCAGAGCATTCATACTGGAGAGAAGTCCTACAAATTTAAAGAAAATGCTAAATCCTTTAAGTATCACTTAACCCCTGCTCAATACCAGTTAATTCTTACTGGAGAGAAATCCTACAGTTGTAAAAATTCTGATACATTTAATCAAAACTCAACATTTACTAAGCATCAGACAATTAATACTGGAGAGAAATTGTATAAATGTAGAGAATCTGGCAAAGCCTATATTGAAAAGTCAATACTTACTCAACACCAGAGAATCTGTACTAAAGAGAAACCCTACAAATGTAAAGTATGTGACAAAACCTTTAGCCAAATTTCACCTCTTACTCAACACCAGAGAATACATATGGGAGAGAAACCTTACAATTGTAAAGAATGTGGCAAAGCCTTTAGATACTGCACATCCATTATTCAACACCAAAGAATTCATACTGGAGAGAAACCCTTCAAATGTAAAGAATGTGGCAAAGCTTTTATTCAGAGGTCAGCACTTATTCAACACCAGAGAATACATACTAAAGAGAAGCCCTACAAATGTACAAAATGTGACAAAACCTTTAATCAAACTTCACATCTTACTCGGCACCAGAGAACACATACGGGAGAGAAACCTTATAAATGTAAGGAATGTGGTAAAGCATTTAGATATTGTACAACCATTACTCGACACGAAAGAATTCATACTGGAGAGAAACCCTATAAATGTGAAGAATGTGGGAAATCCTTTAATCAAAGTTCAACACTTACTCAACATCAGAGAATTCATACAGGAGAGAAACCCTACAAATGTAAACAGTGTGGCAAAGCATTTGATCGAAGGTCTAACCTTAGTAATCATGAAAGAATACACACTGCAGAGAAACCATACAAATGTAAAGAATGTGGCAAAGCCTTTAATCAAAGCTCAACCCTTACTAAACACCAGAGAATTCATACTGGAGAGAAACCTTACAAATGCACAGAATGTGACAAAACTTTTAATCAAATTTCACATCTTTCTCGGCACCAAAGAACACATACTTCCAATCTTAGACAACATCACCAAATTCATGTTAGATAAAAATCCTATAAAGGTAAATCTGGAAAAGCTTGTAACAATTTTTCAGATTTTAATTAACAAGAGAATTTATACTGGAGAAAAACCCTACAAATACAAAAATATGAAAAAAATTTCATGGACATTCAGTCTTCAACATGAGAGGATACAGATTTTTATTAAAACCTTACATATGTATTGACTAGAGTGACTTTGAGAAAAATGTGTACTTCATAACATCAAAATATTTTGTTTTGGAAAAAAATAATTTACGAATGTAAAGGTATAGAATAGCCTTTATTCACATTTCTAACCATAATGTGAGAGACTCATTACTAGGGATAAATCATACAAATAGGAAAATGTGGTAGATAACTGTTGCTTAAAATATACTAGACATTACTACTTGACATGATAGAAAGTAAAACATATCCACACCTATCAGAGAATAATACAGATTACTCATCTCTAAAGGAATATGTTGATTATTAATCCATATTTATTACATAGCCTCATTTTTGAAAACTGGACAAAGAATATCTTCCAGATTGGACATTGTATCAGAACAAGATAGGTTTCTGAAAGTTTTTAAGTTGTTTCTCAGAGAATATAGAATGAATTTTTAATTTTCTGGAGATTATATATAAATTTTAAGTTTTTAAAGAAATAAGTTAAATATTCCTAATGTGTTAACAATATTGAATATTGAGTGACATGTCATTCTAACCTAGGCATTAAACTATTACTACTGAAGGTTGCTGGTAACAGATGATAATGTACTGCTGGATAAACAGCATAATAACTTCTCTAGTAATTTTTTACCTAGGGTCATTAAACTTCAAATAATCTGGATACAATTATTTCTGTCATTTTATTCATTTTTTTAGTGACTGGGAAATTATGATGGTTATACATATATCATTATAAGCCCTTATCATTATAAGCCCTTCATTTCTGAATCCTTAATTAATATTTATGAAATTTTACCCATAAAGTATTTTTTACATGTTACCCATTGGAGATATAGAACACACAGAGTCCTTGGTATTAATAATTTACTTTTACTGAAATATACACACATTATTATATCTTCAGGCATGGGAGGCTTATAGAGTTATTAATTGTGTGTGTGAATACCTATAAGAAAAATGGTATTATGGAAACAAAAGCTAATTTCAAAAGGTTCCATATTTTACTAGAAAGAAAATATTTTGTATATCTTGTCTACACTAATTTATTTCTCAAGATACTATTCCTAGTTTAGAATCTCCTTATGCTAAATATGATTTTTTTAAAATTTTCTGTTACTCATGTAATACCTAATATGGCTTGGGTTTTTTTTTTTTTTTTTTGGTACTGGGAATTGAACTCAGGACCTTGCGCTTGCAAGAAAGGCGGCAGAGCCACTAAGCTAAATCCCCAGCCCAACCTAATATGGCTTATTTGATAAAAATTTATAAAGTATTGTATCTTTTACCTCTGCAGATATTTTAGGAATGGTTTTTTGATACTGAATTGTGTTCCAAAATTAATTTTTAAAATGTAGTTCTATGATAACTATATTAAGATGCATATCGTATGATTGGTTGTGTTCCATGATGCCCCTCTGATAAATAATTGTAATTTTAACTTACTGTTCCTCTCAATTTGATTAATTACTTTTTAAAAGATAATGTATTCATTGAGCCAGTTTTTTCACATGAAAATTGGTGATGCATAAATCATGAGGCTGTTTTCCCATTTGTGTGAAGTAAACAAATACATGTAACAGTGCTAAGTATATGGTAGATACTCCATAAATAGGCAGAAATGTTCATATAGAATGAATTCATTGTTTCATTTAAGAGGATGAAAAACATTGTAAGTGAAAAAATGATATTAATTCTGCATGCAAGCAGAAGAAACCTGTTCCAAGGCTGCACACTTGACACTGTTGGAATCTAAGATTTCTTTTTTCATTTCCTAATTATCTCTAGTATGTCCTTGCCTACAGTTTCTTGTTTAGCTACATATATATCACAGCTATTCTTCCCTGCCTGTGTTATGGCTCTTGATTTCCCATTTTCTCCTTCATATCATCTCTCACAGAAATGTTTTCAGTTCTGTGAATAGTTTGGAATATTTCTACTGCAAAGATACATTGAATTTGTGGGTTTGTGGTCATTCCTGTATTTTTATTGACACATGTCTTGCTACTAAAAATATCCAGAAGCTTTTCTTCTAGCTAATTTGTAATACATGCTATATTAATAACTGTGGTCACCTCGTTATGTAATAGAACACTAGAGCTTATTTTTCCTAATTATCAAACCTTACTCATCTCCTTTTCACTCTCTACTCCTATGAGATCAGCTTTTAATTTAGATTTCACATGTGAGTATGTATGTATTTTTTCTTCCTTGCATATCTTATTTCACTTAAATTTCTATAGTTTCATTCATATTCCTCAAAATGACATAATTTCAATTTTATGAGCAAATACTCCATTGTATATATGTGTCCCCCTTTCTTTGTCAATTCATTTTTTAAGAGTACCAATGTTGATTCCATACCATGATTATTATAAATAGTGCTGCAATAAATAGATGAGTGGAGAGGTCTTTATTCAGTGTGTGTATTTTATCTCTTGGGTACATATCCAAAGTCATATTGTTGGGTAATATGGCAGTTCTAATTTTAGAGTCAGCAAGAAACTGGAGATATTTAGTAAATTAAAAATTTTCTCTTCCTAAATTGACAGAGAGTCACTTGTCCATCTTTGGAATAGATGTTCTTACTCCACATTTGGAAATTAATATCATCTTTTTTTATACCAGATGCTTCAGTCTCTTACTTGAAACAAGAGTATGTAAGAAAACCCAACAGTTTTCTGTAATAGCTGTACTATTTTACATTAATAATACATCCATGGCTTTTTCTTCAATAAATAAAACTTACATCTTTATATTTATTCTTTACATAACTATTCACTTCTTTCTATGAAATAATTTAAAAGTTTGTACTTATCAGTGAGGCTTTTGTGAGATAGCCTAATCAAAATCCTCAACCTTCCATCCCCTTTTCTGTAGTTGGATTGATGCAAGTCATAATTGTGCTCTGACTATCTTTTGGTTTGCCTTTGTTTTCATTAAGACAACTGCTTAACCAAGCTTATGGTCAAAACGTAAATTCTGTTTTTATTTTCTCATTTGATACACCACATATATTTGGCATATAATGCACATTAATTTGGCTAAATGTTTTTAAAGATGCATTATATGAGCATATTGGAACAAAGCCAACAAGTAAAAATGATTTTGACAATATTGAAATGTATTTGTGTGAACATGAAACATTTGAGATAATATTTTAAAAGTTTTAATATATAGAAAGTTTATTTGCATTAAAAAATGTGCTCACATTAAAAATGTAAGTACGTAAACAAAGACTGTGGTACCTCAGTTCATATAAAACACATTAAGAAGCAATGTCAAAATTGAATCTCAATGTAGTTCTGCTTTACTAATATAGATGACAACTTTTGTATATCATCAACTTGCATTCCTGGCATCATTATTAAGGGATTCCATCCATTTGCCCTACAAAACTTTGAATCTCCTCAGTGTTGTAGGATTCAAATCAATTTGTGGTAAAACACCTTTGTGCTAACAGTGTAATAATTCCTGATGATGCATCCTTAGAAATATCAAGTAGAAAGGGCAGTTATTCTTGTTCTGAGAATGCAGACACTTAACCCAAGTATCTCTAGTAAGTGCCTTCAGTGAACATGAGGACACATGGGTACCTGTGAATCTCACATACCTCTTTAGAAATGTACCTGGTGGGGAATCCAGGTCTTTTGGAAAATACAGGCTTTGTTCACCTCACACAGCCATCATACAATGACTTGTTTTATGACTCATCGTCTCATAAAATCAGGCAAGACTGAACTTTCAGAGGGATACAGAGAGCAGATCTCACCTCACACTGCTGCTACCATCTGGTTCCCACTCACTCATGCAAATGTGCCTCAGGTGGTAACTGGTTGTTTCTAAAACAAGGCTCCATTCTCAAAACCTGCTTTTAGTGCCAGTACTCCTATAACTACCCATCTGAATATACAAAACTAATTAGATAGCTTCTCTTATATACCCACTGAGTCCAAAGTCTGCTGTAGCCACCGTGTTTCTCATGTTCTACCTGAACATATATGTTTTCTGCATCTACCATGTTTTTCCAAAATAAGACTTAACTGGAAGATAATCAGCCTTGAAAACTAGAGATCAAAAATGCAAGCATGAATCAGCCTATTTTTGCCTTACCTGCCATTACAGATTAGCCACTGAGCAAGAGAATAGTAAGGCAAAACTTCTGCATGACACTGGTCATCACCATGTTAATGACCAGGCAGCGCTTATTTTCCAGTTAGGTCTTATTTTGGAGGAGACGTATTGTTTTAAAACTTGAAAAGGATTTAGTGATCATGGAGCTCAGAAGCCCAACAAAATAAAATCAAATGGATTGTTTTGGCCTGAAAATCTTGACTTCAACCTCCTATTTTTAAAATTATTAGTAGTACATAATGATTACATTAATTGTGAGGAGTTGGTACCTGAACATAACACATCTTATTTCTGTTTATATCCCTTTCCTGTACTTTCCACTGCAGGTACCTTTTTTTCACTAACCTCCTTCCCACCTCCCTTCATCTCTTTTTTTTAATATAATTTTTTATTTTGCTCATTTGTTTCTTATATCTGAGAAACCATGTGATATTTAAGCTTGTGTGTCTGATTTTTACTATAGTCACTTAAAATTATGGTCTCAAGGTACATCCATTTTCTTATGAATGACTCAAGTCTATCCTTTATGGCAGTCTAGTAATCCATTATGTATACAGGCGATGTTTTCTTTATCCATTTATCTGTTGATGTACATATAGACCACTTCCAAGATTTTAGCTATTGTGAATTGTGCTGCTGTAAACATGGGTATGCATGTGTCACTCTAATATGGTGTCTCTAACTCTTTCGGGAAGATACCTAGAAGGGTGATAGCTGAGGCAAATGGAATTTCTTCTTTTAATATTTTTTGAATTCAGCATACTGATTTCCATAATAGTTGTACTAGTTTATATGCCAACTAACAATGAAGAAGGGTTTTTCCCCCCCACCAGGAACCTTACCAGCATTTGTTGTTATCCGATTTCTTGATGATATCCATTTTCTGGAGTAAGATGGAATCTTAGCATTGTTATAATTTTCATTTCTATAATAGCAAGAGATGTTGAGCATTTTTCATGTATATAGGCCATTTGTGTTGAGAAGTGTCTGTTCATTTCTGTTGCCCAGCTTTTTGATTAGGTCTTTTTCTTTGGGGGGGGTGGTCTAATTTTTTTGAGTTCTTTATATATGTATTCTACATATTAGTCCTCTGTCCAAGGAATAGTGGTAAAACTTTTTTACCATTCTGTAAGTTGTCTCTTTTCTTTGTTGGTTGTTTCC
Organism: Heterocephalus glaber; assembly: GCF_053883595.1. NCBI lineage: Eukaryota > Metazoa > Chordata > Mammalia > Rodentia > Bathyergidae > Heterocephalus > Heterocephalus glaber. Next base: position 1,936,549 of record NW_028258324.1, on the reverse strand, counting down.
TTTACTGTGCAGAAGTTTTATAATTTGATATCATCCCATTTGTTGATCCTTGGTGTTATCTCTTGTGCAGTTTGTTCTGTTCAGAAAGTCCTTGCCTACACCTATATCTTCAGGAATTTGACCTATTTTATCTTTCTGCAGATTGTTTCAGTTTTGATATTTAGATCTTTTATCCATTTTGATTTTAGTTTAGTACCTGGTGAAAGATATGGATCTAGATTTGGTCTTCTGCATGTCCATAGCCAGTTTTCCCAGCACCACTTGTTAAAGAAGCTATCTTTTTTCCAGCATAGGTTTTTGGCCCCTTTTTTCTAATATCAGATAGCTGAATGTGGTTGGAGTTGCTTTTGTGTCTTCTGTTCTATTCCAGTGATCCATTTGTCTATTTTATTTTTTGTTTTGTTTTGTTTTTGCCAACACTATCATGTTTTTATCACTGTAGCATCGCAGTATAACAAAGTCTGGAATTGAGATTCCTCCTGTCCTGCTCTTGTTGCCAAGGGTTGTTTTTGTTCTAGGTCCTTTCCCGTTCCATATGAATTTTAATAATGTTTTCTATAGCTCTGCGAGGAACACTATTTATTTATTTCATTTATTTTTTTGTACTGGGGCTCAAACTCAGGACCTTGCGCTTTGAGTCAGGCGGTGGCACCACTGAGCTAAATTCCTGGCCCAGAATGCTATTTATATTTTGATCTGTATTAATCTGTGTATCAGTTTAGGAAGTAATCTATATATCATTAATCTATGTCAGTTTTGGAAGTATGACCATTATTACTATATTCCTTCTGTCTATCCAGGAACAGGAGATATCTTTCCATTTTCTGATGTCTCCTTTTTCAGAGTACTGTAGAAGTTTTTTATTTCTTTGGTTGGATTAATTCCTAAGTATTTAATTTTTCTTGATGCTATTGTAAAAGGTATTGTGTCCCTAATTTCTTTCTTGGTGAGTTTATTATTGATGTACAGGAACTTAGTGATTTTTGTTTTGATTTATATCCAGCTAAACTATTCAATTTGGTTATTCTAGGAGTGTTTTGGTGAATTTTGGGGGGTCTTCAATGTAGAGGAAAGTGCCATCTTCAAATAGTGATGATTTGACTTCTTTCTTTTATCCCTTTTTTTTTCTCTTGTTTGATTGCTCTGGCTGATCTTTTGAGATCTGTATTGAATAGTAGTGTTGATTGTGGACCTCCTTGTCTCCCTCCTGAGTTTAGAGGGAGAAAGCTCTCAGCTTCTCTTCACTTAGTATGTTGGCCATTAGTTTGTCATAAAATGGCTTTTATCAGATTGAGATTAGTTACCAATTTTCCTCAGGTTTTTTTTTTTTTACATCAATAGACTTTTGAATTTTTTCCAAGGGTTTTTCTATATCAATTGAATTGATCATGTGACTTTTGCCCAAGTATGTGATATATGACACTTAACTAATTTACAGTTGTTGAATGATTCCTGCATCCCTGGAATGAATCCTACTTGGTTTTGATGATTTGTTGCATTCTATTTGCCAGAATCATGTTGAGGATTTTTATGTTTATGTTCTTTAAATGATTGACCTGTAGTTCTCTTTTTGATTGGGTCTTTTTCTGGTTTTGGAATGAGGGTAATGCTAGCAGGATAATGCTGTTACTTTGGGAATAGTGCTTACCTTTTCATTTTATTAAAGAGTTTGAAAAGGATTAGTGTTAGATTTTCCCTAAAGTTCTTATAGAATTTGGGAGTAAATCCATTGAGACCTGGGCTTGTCTTAGTTGTTAGTTTTTAAAAATTGTACCTTCAGTCTCATTGCCTGACCATGGACTATTCAGAACTTTTGTGTCTTCTCCTTTCAGCTTTGGTAATTCATGTGTGTATAGGACTCTAGCCATTTCTTCTGAAGTCTCATTTTGTTAGAGCACAGGTTCTCAAACTAGTTACTAATAATCTTCTGGATTTCAGCAGAGTCCTTTGTGATTTTGCCTTTTTAAAATTTCTACTTGCATTGATTTCTGTCTTTGTTTTTTTTGTTTGTTTTTGGGTAAGTTTGGGTAGGGGTCTGTCTATTCTTTCAAAGAACCATCTTTTTGATTAATTGATTCTTTGTATTTTTTTTTTTTTTTAGTCTCAGTTTCATTAACTTCTGTTCTCATCTTTATAATTTCCTTCTTTGTACTAGGTTTGGATTTGGATTGTTCTTGGTTTTGTAGGCCCTTGAGGGGCATCATTGGCTTATTTATTTGGACTCTTGTTTTTCTAATGTGGGCATTCAGAACTATACACTTCTCTTTTAGACTGCTTTCATTGCATCCCATAAGTTCTTATATGTTGTACTGGGCTTATAGTTTGATTCTCAGAATTAGTTTCTTACTTTGTTTCTTCTGTTATATTCAATGGATATTGTTTATTTTCCATGTGTTTGCAAAATTTCTGTGACTCCTTTTGCTATTGATTTCTAGTTTTGTTGCACTTTGATCTGATAATGTCCATGGGATAATATCAGGTTTTTTGCATTTACTTAAGCATGCTTTATGGGCTGCCATGTGGTCCATTTTCTGAAAAGTCCCATGTGCTGCTGAAAAGAATGCATATTTTGTTATTGTTTTGTTTTGCAGTACTGGGGATTGAACAAAGGACCTTGCACTTTTGAGGCAGGCTCCGTGCCACTGAGCTAAATCCCTGGCCCTGTAGATATATATTAAATCCACTTGTTCAAAAGTTTGATACAACTCTGCTATATCTTTGTTGATGGGGGGGTGGTCTGGTTGATATGCTTGTAACAGTGAGATATTAAGGTCCCTCATTATAATTGTGTAAATGTTTATCTGACTTTTTATGTCCAGTAGTGTTTGTTCTGTGAAGTGAGACACACTGGTGTTTGGTGCATATGTGTTTATAATTGTTTTCTCTTCCTCCTGAATTGTTCCCTTATGCCTTCATGGCATAGACAGAGCCTGCCCAGTGAGGGAAGGCCCAGCCCTCCCTTTTCCTGCCTATGGTTCTGGGTTTGGCCAGTGCAACGAACTGACCCAATGTGAGCGGAGGCCCGAGAGGTGCTTACAGGGTCTGCCTTGGCCCCATGGGGATGGTACAGGAGACATATAGGTCAACCTACTCCCAGCCATAGGTGCTGCTGCTATGTGCAGAGTCTTGATGTGTCTTCCAGACATGGTTATCACAGGAAGGGATGCTAAGCAATCCTTAAAGCATGACAGGTACACTGTACTGATGAGCAAAAGCAAGGTCAATGTGAAGGACATACATCCAAGAGGAGAGGTGTGCCACAGGGAGGGTGAAGCTGGTGGCTTCCAGCTGAGGTTCTGTCACAATGGATTGTTTATATAATAGTATATAAACAGCAATGCCTAGCAAGCTGCACTAGAGAAAGGCATAGGAAAAAGGTCATGGCTCACGGGGAGCCGAGCCACTCATTATTCCCCTGTACTCCAAGAACTTGGTGATCAAGGGGATGAAGTCATCATTTCTGGCCCTAGGTTGCATTTAAATCAGGTAGGACCTGAGCTGTGGAACCTGGTGCTCCTGCCAAAGGCTGCTGGGTAGAGTGGGACTATGGCTCCCTATCTAACCTCACCTTGTGCCACTGAACTCCCTCCTGTGGACCTGTTGTTTCCACCAGAGGGCACCACCCTGCCAGAATACAGTATAGACCAGGCCCCAACCCCTTTCTCTATTATCTCCCCTGGCCACAGACTGAGCTCCCATTAGCTCAAGCCTCAAGCTGCTCCTTCATCTGCAGCGCTCATCATGGGTCCCTGCTCACATTCCTAGGTCCATTCCACATGCTGTGCACTCCCTGCTCACCTCGCTGCCACAAGGCCTGTTCTGTTGTTCTGTCATCACTTCACTCCTGGAGCTGAGGGAGCTGAGCCTGTCCCAGGGTACACAGCCTTCATGTGGTGGGGCTAAGGGGAGAGCTCAGGGCCCCTGGACACCCACCCCCAGCAGTCAATATAGTGAGCAACACTCTCCAGAACACAGGGGTCCCCAAAGACAAAGGACATACAGAAGGGAACATGGAGGTGCCAAGGTTGACAGGTAGCAACTGTGAGGACACTAGGCTCAAGTGATCAAGTGCAGCAGGGACAAATGGAGGCCTGGACAGGTAGAGGAGGGAGTAAGAGGAAGAAGACTACAAGTAGAAACACTGGGGAGGCTCTCACAAACATCTACTTAGGACATTGCTGTCCTGCCCTTGCTGAGGTCCCTGCTGCCCTCACCCTAAGGCTGAGTTTCATCAACCCCACAGCCCCTGAAATCACCACCACTCAGAGCACAGAGAGGCACAGTTCTGCTGAATCCGTAAGGTAGTTTCAAGGAGCCCCTCTTTATTGCCATGGAGTCTTCTGTGGTATTCTTAGTTTGACTTTACTAAAATGTTTAATTGAAACCCAGACTAATTATATATCATTTTATGTTGATATTTGGATGGCACAAGGGGTCACTTACCACCCCCCCCACTGTTGGAGTCTTGAATGCCTAACTTAGCCTTCCATTAGTCACTCCACTAATATTTCTACTGTGAATTCTGTGACTTTATCTTTACCAAGTTATCAGACTCAACACCCTCAGTCTTTGCAAACACAATGAAAACACTGGACAGTCCACAATGGTGACCCTCACCTAGGAAAGGAAGTAGAAGGACTTTGGAGATGCTGCTCAGCTCCAGTGTTGCCATCAAGTCCCAGTTGCCCCAGGCTTCAGACCAGACTCACAAATATCTTCACTCTGGAGATGCCAAGCTGTTTGAGCAGAGGACGGGGCTTCTCATCTTCTCAGACGTATCTTCCAGAGGCAGGTGGTGGGACAGGGGAGAGGCATAGCCAATGACTCTAAGGCAGTGCAAGCTAAGCCACCAGACAAAGGGAGCTCTACAGGGAAGAAGGGAACCTGTCATCTCATAATGTGCACATTTATCTAAACCACATGCTGCTGTGTGCTATCACGTATACCTACACACCATTCATTTCTATGTATTTGTGTTGTTTTTGTTTTTGCAATGCTGGGGATGGATCCCAGGGCCTTCTGCATGCTAAGCAAGCATTCTACAATTGATCTACACCCTCAGCCCTGTATTGATATTGTCAATTAACACATGAAAAAGAAAGCAAAGGAGACAACACAGGAGAAAAGAGGGGAAGGGTGCAATAGAGACTACCCTACAAACCAGTCTGGAATTTCTTTGGATCTAAATTCAAGCAAACTTTGACAACAAGGAAAGTATAAGTGAACTTGAATGCTAATAAGTTGATACTTTTAAAAATGCAATAATAATTTTGGTTTTGTAAAAGAAAAACCCTTTCTTTAGAGATGCATCCTGATGTCATCATCGACAAAATCCTGAGAAGTGATGATGGCTATGAATAACCCTAAAGCTGGCTGTCAGGTACACTTGAATAAGTACACAAAAGCAGGTCAAGGAGCAGCTGATACTGCAGAAGCATGGAGAATCTGGACCCAGGGTATCACTGAGCAGTCCTGGATCTGCCACTAGAGAGAGATGCAGGGCCTGGAAAGTCACCCAGCCCCTCAAAGTGCTTTTTTTTTTTATGGTCACAGGGTGACGTACAGGCCCTCTAAGTTCCAGGTGCATGGGAAGTGGTTGTGAAGGTGGTGTCTGAGACCGGACAAAGCAACACAGATGGGACCTGGAGCCAGTACACTTCTGTTCTTCACTCACTTGGCTCTGGTGTGGAAGGACTCAGCAGCACACTCTACTCAAAGACAGAAATCTGTGATTGAGGCAGAAGCCTGGCAATAAATAAGAATGGTTTCAGGGGCTTAAAAGTATAGGTTTTTAGAACTTTGGAAAGAAATTTTCCCACAAATCCATGACAACAGATATATTCAGCTTTCCAAACTATCAGATGTCCACTCCACTTTACCTCAGCCATAAAATTGCAATAAAAAAAATATTTTCAAAACCAAGGGACAGGCTTTATTTGGACCATCCTGCTTCAATACCATGGGCATAAAGTGGCAGCAAAAACAATTCTGGCTTTGATTTAAACACAGAAATAAGAGCTCCATGGGGCTTGTCCAAGCTTCTCTGTATAGATCAGCACCACAGGAAAGGCAGCTACTCTGTGTTCCCAAGAGAAAGGAAGCAGAAGTAGGCATGCTCCCAGGGATGGACCTACCATCAGAAGCCCCAGGTAGCCTGGTCCTGTTCTGTCCTGGCTGTATGTCACTGGGCTGATCACACAATCCCACTAAACTTCAACTCCTAGTCTATGAGGGGAACATGCTGCCTGGCCCACATATTCTGAAAGTTTCTTTGAATCCTGGGTGGTTAATTAAAGATCAATACATTGTGAACCACAAACATTGATTTAATAGGTGCTGTCGGGTGTATTTGTAAGTCTACTGGGACAAAGAAATAAGGTCCAGATAATAGACCTGGCCAGAATATTTGTTGGGTTACTTCAAATAATATTTCAGTTAGAAAAAAACTAAAATTCAACCACTCCATGAAGTTCCCTTTCCCAGTGAGCCTTGAAAAATGCCAAGCCTGTGGCAGATACTATTCCGTGGGGACAGACAGACCTCACTGCTCTAGGAGGTAGAAGGTACAATGATCCCCAGACACCAGGGTGGGGAATTATTTGTGCTTCTACTCACTGCAGGCCAAGATAATATCTTAAGAGAAACTTAAATAGACCAACTTCAGCTATAAGGAGTGTGAGACAGGCTTATAAGATGCCCTCATTCTGAGGAAAATATGAACTTCATCCAAGAGATGACACCATTAGCTCAGAGCTGGCATCTTGGGAAGAACAGAGGGGCCAAGAGGCTTAGGGGACCACCTGCTACACACACAGTGGGGTGATGGGTGGCTCTGCACAACCAGCAAAGCTTGGGACCCAGAGTCCAGGGTTTTCACTCCAGCTTTCCATGGACAAGGAATGTACCTTTTGAGCTTCCACCTCATCATCTGAAAACTTGGGACCCCCCCAGCAGGGTGGTCTGGATGATGGAATGGGAAGACATGGGTTCTGGAGCCATATTCAGCATACAGAGGGTGATCAGTCATGTCTGAGCTGACCTATCACCCCATCAACGCTAGGTGAGTGCCATGAGGGCTGATTCTCTGAGGGAGGTACTGGCCACTGTGCCCCTTCAGCTCCCTTTGACATCTACACTAAACAGAGGTAACCCACATGAAGCCAAGGAATTGTGCAAAGCACATTAAAGCAAATTCCACCACTTGGTCTATCAGATTTCTCTTATGATTAGAAAATGCCCCAGAGATAAAGTACCCTTCTTCCCTATATATTAGAGGTGATATAGTGTCACTAAGTCCTTTTTCTGCTGATAATGTTTTTTTTCTAGGATATTGTTTGGAATTGTGTGTAGTGCTGGTTTGGTGTTGATGAAGTTTCTCAGGTGTTCTTTGTTGTGGAAGTATCTAATTTCCCCATCAATTCCTTTTTTTTTTGTACCAGGGATTGCTCTTGGGTCCTTGCACTTGCAGGGCAGGCGGCAGAACCACTGAGCTAAATCCCTGGCTTCCCCATCAATTTTGAAGGATAATTTTGCAGGATGTAAGAGTCTAGGTTGGAGGTTATTTTCTTTTAAGGCTTGAAATACTTCACTGCAGGCTCTCCTTGACTTGAGGGTTTATGTTGAAAAGTCCGCTGTGATTCTGATGGGCTTTCCTTTGTAGGTGATTTGTTTCTTTTCTCTAACTGCTTGTAGGATTTTGTTCTTCTATTTGGTTTCTGGGATCTTGACTGTTATATGTCTAGGTATAGATTTTTTTGGATCATGGCTAGTTGGAGTTCCATATACCTCACTTATCTGTGTGTCAAATTATTTTCCTTTGGGAAGTTTTCTGTCATTAATTCTGTGAACAGTTTTTTTTAAATGTCATTTGTACTTTCTCCTGCTTTTTTGTGGACTCATATTAGTCTTATGTTATTCTTCTTTGCATCTTCTAGCAGCTGCTGGATCAATTTCTCATGGTCCCTTACTATTTTTAAGAAATCTCTCTTTTCATGGTCACTAACTGGAATCTTGTCTTCTGTATCTGATATTCTAACTTCATGTTCACTCAGTCTACTGTGAATACTTTCAGTGGGGTTTTTAATCCCCTGAATATCTGTTTGAATCTGTTTCATGGATTCCATTTCTTTCTTATGTAGGGCATTCATGGTTTCCATTTCTTTTCTATGCTGGGCATTCATGGCTTCCATCATGGTCCTGAGCTCATCTATTTTTTTTTTTAATCTGTTTCTGTTCTAGAGTCTCTAATCATGTCTTTCATTCTGTTCACCATCTCTGTAGTTATCTGGGAAATTATTTCTGTTTTGAATTTTTCTAGAGCCTCATTCATCTGTTTTGCTACTTCCTGTGCTATCAGTTCAGGGTGTCCAGCTGGTTGATCATCAGATTTTTCCACCTTGTTTCCCCTATAATCTGCCTTTGGTGAGCTGCAAGTCTGGCTTTGCACCTTGCTTAAGTGTCTTCTCATTTCTAATTTTGTTGTTGGTGCTGTTTTTTGGTTTAATTCCTGGGCTGCTACTTCAGTATTGCTTATTGTGAATATCTTTATTACTTGTGTTTAGAGACCTTATGGAGTGATTGCTTCTCAGAGATATCTTCTAGGCATAGCTGGTCTTTTTAGGCTTTGAGTCTCTAATGACTCTTAGGCAATCTCATTTTCAGTATACCAGGGAGGACAACTGATTAGATCAATCATGACACCTTAGCCCAATTGCTACAATCAGCATCAGCAATAGTATCAAACACAGCTTAGAAAATGACAATTTGTGGTAGCAATTAATCTGTCACCTTTAACTGTGTGAGATAGATCAAAGTCGAGAACCAGCCCAAAATATGTTTGTAGTAAATAAACCCTTTAATATAGCAAATTTACCCTTTGGGATAAGGATTTAGGAGGGATTGGGGAGAGAGGGATAGAGTGAGAGGAGAGGAAAAAGAAGTGAGGCTAGAGGACACAGAAAGATCACACAAATTTTGAGAGACTGTTGAAGATAAGAGGAAAAGACAGAGTGAAGGAACATAGACAAGAGCAGAACAAACTAACAGCCATAGGGGAGCTAGAAACTATTCACCTTCCTATAAGAATAGTGACAATTGAGAGAAGGGAAGAGAAAGAAAAACAATCCAAAATAGGACAGGAACAGGAACAAAGAGGAAGAGAAATGCAGAACAAGAAGGGAGAGAGAGAGAAAAAGAAAAGAAAAAAATATATATCCAAGAAAAAAAGGGCCTCCCTCAGGATATGTCTCTGCTGTTCTGGTAGACAACGTGGGCAGCAGTGCGCAGATCTAATTCCATTAGTCTCAGTAAGCCAGCTGCAGTTCACTGAGATTCAGGCTGGTTTCTGGCTGCAAGGCCCAAGTTGAGGTCCCTAACTGCTTGCAGAATTGAACTCTGCAAGGTTCTACTGCAGGATCCAGCTGTCCTTCCCCTGAGGTGAGCTCAGGTTTCTATGGGAGGTGTTGATCCCACTGACTTACCAGCCACAGTGGTCCAGTGTACCTTTATTGCAGAGATTTTCTTCAGTTTCCCAGTAGGCTTCAGTTTTCATTGAGGAGCCTCACAGAGGCCCTCTCTCTTTTGTTCACTTCTGCTCTATCTTCTGGAGCTCATAACCATGGCCTTTATGGCCCCTCAGTGTCTCTGCAGTGTGGACTCAGATACCAGGAGGCCCATGCTGCGAGCTCCAGGGGCGCTGGCATCTGCACTCAGAGGTTCTGGGTGGGGGTTTGCTGATATTATTGTTCTCTTGTTTATTGGGGTGTTTGCTAGGGTTCTGCATAAAAAGTTACTTTTTTTCCCTTTGTAATTAATGATAAACATCATAGGAAAAGTCTCTGAGTCTACCTAAATAACCTGTTTCTGCAGACTTTCACTCACTTTAGTATCCACTACTGGAATTTGCCATAAATACTTTTTAGTGTTTGTCTAATAATAAGTATGTATTCCTATGATTCTTTCTAGACTGAAGTAGACAAGAGATCCACTTGACTATGAAGGCATAAATTGGCCAAAAGAGTTCATGCTAATACTAATCATTGCAGCTGTAGTGGTGATATTGATGTAAGGAAAAGTAGATTTGTGAGCAAAGATTATCCCACTAGGATTAAAGAGGGGCCCGGGTGATTTCTTCTCTGGCGACAGTACAGGTGCCTCCAAAAAAGCCAGAAGACTGGGCACTGACTCTGAAAAGCCCACCATGTCCAGCCAGTGCACATAAGAAGCAGTGGTTAAAGCAAAAGGATCTGCTTTGCACCTCTTACAAGTACTTTCCGCAGGATTACCTGACCACACCACTGGTCCATGCCAACCTTGGTGCTGCCTCCCTTGCGCCTGTCCCACCACACCATCTCCCCCACCCCCCATAGGGTCTCAGATGGGAGTGACCTCAGATGGGTGGCACAAACATTTCACACATCTTCTATTTTTATTTATTTATTTTTATTTTAATAGAATACAAGTAGATATTAATAAAGAAAATACAAAAGCCATTCTATGAAAAAAATAATTTTTCATAACAAAATAATTAGAGAATAACAATGGTAAATACACTGCATATCATGATCTTAAAAGAATATATTTTCATTTGCTAATCTCAATTTATTTTCTAATACTATACCTTTTTTGGAATAAAACATTTTAATTATTAACAAAGTATCTTACACTGTATAATTTTGAAGAGTTTCTTCCTATTTCACAATATCTATTATACTTTTTGGTCCTTATTTACGCTTTCATTTTCTCATACCACAGAGACAATGCAATATTTACACATGTATTCGAGTTATTTCACTTAAGAGTATGTTTTTAAGGTGCATCCATTTATCTAGAAATGTCTCAAGTTTATCCTTCTTTATGGCTAAGCAGTACTGCATTATATTTAAAAAACATCATTTTTATTCATTCATCAGCTGATGGACATTTGAGTTGTTTCCAAAATTTAACTATTACAAACTGTGCCACTGTAGGCATGAGTGAGCATATATTGCTGTGGTATAATGCTTTTAATTCTTTGGGGAAGATATCCAGAAGGGAAATAGCTGGGTCAAATGAGACCTCTAATCCTAGTTTTTTGAGCACTATCCACACTGATTTCCACAGCGGTTGCACCAGTATACACACTCACCAACAGTAGAAAAGTGTTTTTTTCCCCCCACAGCCCCACCAGCATTTATTGTTGGTTGATTTCTTGATAACAGCCATTCTTTCTGGAGTGAGATGGAATCTCAGTATTGTTTTAATTTACATCTCTCGAATGACCAGTGATGTTGAACATTGTTTCATATATTTATTTGCTGTTTCTACTTCATCTGAGAAGTTTGTATTTATTTCAGATGTCCATTTTTGGATTAGGTCTTTAAATTTGGAGAGGGGCTCACTTTTTTCAATTCTTTATGTGTTATAGATATTAGTTCATTGTCTGAGGAACGACTGTCTAAAATGTTTTCCCACTCTATGGGTTGCCTTTTCACTCTGTGGGGGTTTTCTCTTGTTATGCAAAAGCTTTTTAATAAGATGAGGTCCCTGTTGTTGATTCTTTGTAGTATTTCCCATGCAGTCAGGGTTTTGTTTATGAAGTTTTTGCCTACTCCTATGTCCACAAGTGTTCTACCTATCCTCTCTTCCAGCAGATTTAGTGTTTCTTTTTTAATATTTAGATCTTTGATCCATTTTGAATTTAGTTTAGTGCATGGTGAGAGACATGATTCTAGTTTTAGTCTTTGTCATGTAGAAAGCCAGTTTTCCAGAACCATTTATTTAACAGTGTATCTTTTTGGGCCGGGGATTTAGCTCAGTGATTCCGCTGCCTGTCTCGCAAGCGGAAGGACCCGAGTTCAATCTTGGGTACCAAAAAAAAAGAGTCAATCTTTTTTCTGGTGAAAATGTTTGGCCCCTTTGTCAAAGATAATGTGGCTGAGTGTGTTAGGGGTTGTTTCTGCATCTGCTAATGTGTTCCACTGATCCTCAGGTCTGTTTTTTTGCCAGTACCATTCTGTTTTTTATCACAGTACCTCTGTGGTATAATTTCAAGGATTGTGATGCCTCTAGCCTTGCCTTTGTTGCCCAGAATTATTTTTGCTATTCTAGGTCTCTTCTGAATCCAAATGAATTTTAGGAATGATTTCTGTAGTTCTGTAAGGCATACTAATAATATTTTGATTGATATTTCATTAAATCTGTATAACAATTTTGGGAGTATGGCCATTTTCACTGTTAGTTCTTCCTACCCACAAGCAAGGGATATTTTTCCATTTTCTGATTTATCTTAGAGCTTTTTTAGAGTACTGTAATTTTCAATGTAAAGATCTTTTACTTCCTTTGTGAGATTGATTCCTAAGAATTTCAATTTTTTTGATGCTATTGTGAAAGGTATTGTTTCACTAATTTTTCTCTCAGTGAGTTTGTAATTTGTGTACAGAAATGCTTTTGATTTTTGAAGTTTTCACTTTGTATACAGCTACACTACTGAATTTGGTTACTAAATCTAAAAGTCTTTTGGTGGGGTTTTGGGGGTCTTTCATGTAAAGCCTGTCATCCTCAAATAATGATAATTTAACTTCTTCCTTTCCTATCTCTATTCCTTTTATTTCTTTCTCTTGTCTAATTGCTCTGGCTAATGTTTCCAGAACTATGTTGAATAGGACTGGTGATAGTGGGCATCCTTGTCTTGTTCCTGATTTTAGAGGGAAAGCTTTTGACCATATAGAATGATGTGGGCTGTTGGTTTGTCATAGATGGCTTTTATCAGGTTGAGATAAAGAACATCTATTCCAATTTTCTGTGGGGTTTTTATCATGAAAGGGTGTTGGACTTTGTCAAAGCCTTTTTTCTGTCTATTGAGATGATCATGTGATTTTTTTAATTAAATTCTTTTATTGGTACATTGTAGGTATACAACACAATTACATTTCTCATTTGGAATTGTACCTTTACATAATGAATCTTGGTTCTTATTTTTTCCCCATTCTTAGCCCTCCCTTCACCCCCTCCACCCTTCCCTATTTACAAAGACTTTATTTCCATTTTTTCCATTTCTCATCATTTTTCCTTTCCCTTCTTTCCTTTCCCCTGCCCCTCCCACTACCCTTACCCCCTTGGACCTTTTCTTCCTATTTTACATTATTGATTATTCATTCTAATCATTGGTACATTTTAGGTATACAATATAATGACATTCATCATTGGAAATTTGCACCTTTACATAGTCTCTCTTGGTTCTTATTTTTCACCCTTGCCCAGCCCTCCCTTCAACCCTCCATTCCTCCCTATTTACAAAGACTATGTTCCCATTTTCCATTTTCTCATATTAATCCCATTCCCTTCTATCCTTTCCCCTAGCCCTCCCACTTCCTTACCCTTTGCTCCTTTTCTTCCTATTTCACATTACCTATTATACATTTAGTCCTTATTTACACTTTCAGTTTCTCACACCAGAGAAACTATTCAGTATTTATTCATGTGTGTCCTATTTCTTTCACTTAAGAGTATCGCCTCAATGTGCATCCACTTAGCTATAAATGTCTCTAATTTCTTATTTTTTATGGCTGAGTAGTACTCCATTTTATTAAAAAACCACATTTTCTTTGTCCAGTCTCCAGTTGATGGGCATTTGGGCTGTTTCCAAGATTTAGCTATTACAAACTGCGCTGCTATGAACATGGGCACACATATATCACTGTGTAATGATTCTTTTAATTCTTTGGGGAAGATCCTCAGCAGTGGAATAGCGGGGTCAAATGGGACTTCCAGTCCTAGTTCTTTGAGGTATCTCCATACTGATTTCCACAGTGCTTGCACCAGTCTACACTCCCACCAGCAGTGGAGCAGGGTTCCTCTTTCCCCACAGCCCCACCAGCATTTGTTATTGGTTGATTTCATGATAGCAGCCATTCTTTCTGGAGTGAAGTGGAATCTCAGCATTGTTTTCATTTGCATCTCTCGAATGACCAGTGATGTTGAACATTTTTTCATGTATTTATTTGCTATTTCTACTTCTTTATCTGAGAAATGTCTGTTCATTTCAGATGCCCATTTTTGGATTGGGTCTTTAAATTTGGGAGGTCTGATCTTTTTAAGTTCTTTATAGATTCAAGATAGTAGACCATTGTCTGAGGAAGAGCAGGTGAAGATTTTTTCCCACCTGTGGGATTGTGGGTTGTCTCTTCACACTGCTGGTGGTTTCTCTTGCTGTGCAGAAGCCTTTTAATAAGAAGAGATCCCACTTGTTGATTGTTTGTGCTAGTTCATGGGCAACTGAGCTTTTGTTCATAAAATCTTTTCCTACAGCAATGTCCTCAAGGGTTCTACCTAACCTCTGTTCCAACTGGTTCAGAGTTTCTATTTGAATATTTAGATCTTTAATCCATTTTGATTTTAGTTTAGTGCATGGTGAGAGATACAGGTCTAGTTTTAATCGTTGGCAGGTTGAAGCCCAGTTTTTCCAGCACCATTTATTAAAGAGGGTATCTTTCCTCCAGTGAGGGTGTTTGGCTCCTTTATCGAAGATGAGATGGCTGAGTGTGTCTGGCATTGTTTCTGCATCTTCTAATCTGTTCCACTGGCCCTCAAGTCTGTTTCTTTGCCAGTATCATGCTGTTTTTATCACAGTAGCTTTGTAGTATAGTTGCAGGTTGGGGATTGTGATACCCCCTGCCATGTCTCTGTTACCTAGAATTGCTTTTACTATTCTGGGTCTCTTCTTGTTCCAAATGAATTTTTGGATTGTTTTCTCAAGGTCCATGAAGTATGCTGCTGGGATCTCAATTGGAATTGCATTAAATCTATATAGCAGTTTGGGAAGTATGGCCATTTCACTATATTAATCCTTCCTACCCAGGAGCAGGGGATGTCTGTCCATTTTCTGATATCATCTTCAATCTCTCTTTTCAGAGTGCCATAGTTTTCAGAGAAGAGGTCTTTCATTTCTTTCATTAGGTTGATTCCTAGGTATTTCAGTTTTTTGGATGCTATTGTGAAAGGAATTATTTGCCCTATTTCTCTCTCAGTGAGTCTGTCATTGGTGTAGAGGAAAGCTATTGATTTTTGTGTGTTGACCTTGTAACCAGCTACTTGACTGAATTTGGTTATTAAGTCTAGAAGACATTTGGTGGAGTTCTTGGGATCGTCTATATAGAGTATCATGTCATCTGCAAATAATGACAAGTTGACTTCTTCATTACCTATCTTTATTCCTTTTATTTCTTTCTCTTGTCTAATTGCTGTGGCTAATGTTTCCAGAACTACATTGAACAAGAGTGGTGATAGTGGACATCCTTGTCTTGTTCCTGATTTTAGTGTGAAGGATTTCAGTTTTTGATCATTTATTATGATATTGGCTGTTGGTTTTTCGTAGATGGCTTCTATCATTTTGGGGCAGAGACCATCTATTGCAATTTTTTGTAGGGTTTTTATCGTAAATGCATGTTGGATTTTATCAAATGCTTTTTCTGTGTCTATGGAGATAATCATATGGTTTTTGCCCTTGGCTCTGTTGATATAATGTATTACATTGATTGATTTGTGTTTATTGAAGCATCCTTGCATCCCTGGGATGATTCCCACTTGATCAGGGTGTATGATCTTCTTGTTGATCTTCTGCATTCTGTTTGTCATTATCTTATTGAGGATTTTTGCATCTCTATTCATTAGCGAGATTGGCCTATCATTCTCTTTTTCAGTTGGGTCTTTCTCTGCTTTGGGGATCAAGGTGATGCTTGCTTCCAGGAATGAATTTGGGAATATTGCTTCCCTTTCAATTTCACTGAAGAAATTAAACAGTAGTGGCAGCAGTTCCTCTCTAAATGTCTTATAGAATTCAGCAGTGAAGCCATCAGGGCCCAGGCTTTTCTTAGTTGATAAGTTTTTAATTACATTTTCAATTTCATTGGTTGATATTGGGTTGTTCAGAATTTTTAGGTCTTCTTCATTCAACTTTGGTAATTAATATGTGTCTAGGAATCTGTCCATTTCTTCTGTGTTGTCCATCTTATTGGTGTATAGATTCTGGAAGTAGGTATTGATGATCCTCTGGATTTCTGCTGGGTCTGTTGTAATTTCATCGTTTTCATTCCTAATTGCATGGATTTGGGCCTTTTCTTTCCTTGTTCTGACGAGGTTGGCTAAAGGTTTGTCAATTTTGTTGACTCTTTTGAAGAACCATCTCTTGGCTTCATTGATTTTTTTGTATCATTCTCTTAGTCTCCATTGCATTGATTTCTCCTCTGATCTTTATAATTTCCTCCCTTGTATGAGCTTTGGGGTTGTCCTGCTCTTCTTTTTCTAGAAGCTTGAGGTTCAGCATCAGGTTGTTTAATTGGGCTCGTTCTGTTTTCCTAATATGCGTATTCACTGCTATGAATTTCCCTCATAAGACTGCTTTCATTGTGTCCCATAGATTCTGATATGTTGTATTGTCATTGTCATTGAACTGAAGGAACTGATTTCTTCTTTAATTTCCTCTGTGACACATTGGTTATTCAGAAGTGTGTTGTTCAATTTCCACGTGTTTATGAAATTTTTTGAGTTTCTTTTGCTATGGATCTCCAATTTCATCACACTATGGTCTGATAATATACAGGGGATAACTTCAATTCCTTTGCACTTACTTAAACATGTTCTATGTGTGAGTATGTGGTCTATTTTGGAGAATGACCCATGTGCAGCTGAGAAGAATGTGTATTCTGATTTAGGGGTGTGGAACACTCTGTAAACATCTGTTAAGTTCATTTGTTCAAGAGTTCGATTGAGTTCTAGTATTTCATCACTTATTTGTAGTCTACTTGATCTATTTGTGACAGTGGGGTGTTGAGGTCCCCCACTACAATTGTACTAGTGTGTATATGACTTTTCATGTCCATTAGTATTTGTTTTATATAGTTGGGTGCGCTAGTGTTTGGTGCATAGATATTTATGATTGTCATCGCTTCCTCTTGGATTGTTCCAAGGATGTAGTGTCCTTCTTTGTCTCTCTTAATCAGTGTTGGTTTGAAGTCTACTTGATCTGCCAAGAGGATAGCTACTCCTGCTTTTTTTCAGGTTCCTGTCTCATGGAGTATTGTTTTCCACCCTTTAACTTTCAGTCTATGAGTTTTCTTTTGAATTAAGTGTGTTTCTTGTATGCAGCATATTGTTAGATTTTGCTTCTTGACCCATTCTGCCAGTCTATTTCTTTTGATTGGTGAATTGAGACCCTTAACATTGATGGTTATAACTGAAACGTATTGACTTGTCATTGCCATGACTTTTTCTTTTTGTTGGGTTCTCCCCCTTTACATTTAATTTCTTGTCATGCCAGATGGATTCATTCTGCTTTGCTTTCTGGCGTTGTGATCCTCAATGTCTGTTCCTAGGATATTGTGTAAAATTCTTTGGAGTGCTGGTTTGGTATCCATGAAGTTCCTAAGGTGCTCTTTGTCATGAAAATATCTTATTTCTCCATCCATTTTGAAAGGTAGTTTTGCAGGGTACATCAATCTGGGTTGGAGGCTGTTTTCTTTTAGGGCTTGGAATATGTCACTCCAAGCTCTTCTTGCCTTGATGGTTTGTGTTGAGAAGTCTGCTGTGATTGTGATGGGCTTTCCTTTGTATGTGATTTGTTTCTTTTCTCTGACTGCTTGGAGAACTTTGTTCTTCTGTTGTGTTTCTAGATCTTAACACTTATATGCCTAGGTGTAGATTTATTTTGATCAAGGCTATTTGGAGTCCTATATGCCTCACTTATCTGTATGTCAAGCTCTCTTCCCCTGCTTGGGAAGTTTTCTGCCATTATTTCTCTGAAGAGATTTTGTTATGTCATCTCCACTCTCTCCTGTTTCTGCATTGAGCCCAATTAGTCTTATGTTCTTCTTCTTTGCATCATCTAGCTGCTGCTGGATTGATTTCTCATGTTCCCTCATAATTTTGAAGCAATTTTTCTTTTCCTGGTCACTAATTGCAATCTTATCTTCTATATCTGAAATTCTGTCCTCACATTGGCTCATTCTGCTGTGTAGACTTTCAGTGGAGTTTTTCTTGTCCTGGAAATCTGTTTGCATCTGTTTTATGGATTCCATTTGTTTCTTATGTTGGGATTCCATCATGTTCCTGAGCTCCTGTCTAGATTTATTAATCGTGTCTTGTACTAGGGGCACAATTTCTCCTGTTATCTGAGAAATTATTTCTGATTTCATTTTTTCCAGATCCCCTTTTGGTGCCAGTTCAGTGGGTCCAGGTGGTTGAGTATCAGAGTGTTCCATCTCATTTCCCTTTGGGGTTGCTGTAGGCAGTCTGAAAGTCTGGTTTTGAGACTCATTTATGTGTTTTCTCATTTCAACTGGGGCGGGGGTCTGTTAGTGCCTGCGCGGATTACCCCCTCTGAGCTGGGAGAGGTGGATGGGGCCAGGAGTAGCGGTAGAGATGGTGGCCTAGAAGCCCCTTCTTCTGGGCCAGGAGAAGGACAGAAGGTGGCCCAAAATCCCTTTCCTCTGGGCTTGGAGTGGTGGGCGGGATGGTGACTGGGAAGCCGCTTCCTCTGGACCAGGAGTTGTGGGATGGCTGCTCAGAAGCCCCTACCTGTGGGCCTGGAGCAGCGGGACTCAGTACCTCGGTCTGTTGTTCTGGTGTCCTCTGCGTCTTTTAGTGTGGAACCAGGTGGCTGCCTGTCTGCAGCGGGGTGATTCGGCATCTTCCGCGTGACTTGGGACCTCGGTAGGGCGTGCACAGACCTGCCTGTCTGCAGCGGGCTGATTCGGCGTGTTCTGTGGGACTGGGGACCTCGGTATGGCGTGGGCAGACCTGCCTGTCTGCAGCGGGCTGATTCGGCGTGTTCTGTGCGACTGGGGACCTCGGTATGGCGTGGGCAGACCTGCCTGTCTGCAGCAGGCTGATTTGGCATATTCTGTGGGACTCAGGACCTCGGTAGGGCGTGGGCAAACCTGCCTGTCTGCAGCGTGGTGAGTTGGCATCTTCCACAGGACTGGGGACCTCGGTAGGGCATGCCGATCATGTGATTTTTGTATTTGGTTTTGTCATTATGGAGAGTTACATTTATTGATTTGCATATGTTGAAACATCCCTGCATCCCTCGAAAAAATCCTACTTGTTAGTGGTGTATAATGTCTTTGGTGATTTTTTGCATTCTATTTGCCAGTATCTTACTGAGGAATTTTGCGTCTAAATTCATTAGGGAGATTGGCCTGTAGTTCTCTTTTGGTTGGGTCTTTCTCTTCTTTTGGTATCAGGGTAATACTTATTTCCAGGAATGACTTTGGGAGTATTGTTTCCCTTTCAGTTTCACTAAAGAGTTTGAAGAGTAGTGGCATTAGATCTTCTCTAAATTTCTTGTAGAATTTAACAGTTAATTCATGAGGACCTAGGCTTTTCTTTGTTGCTAAGTTTTTAATTACATTTTCAATTTCATTGATTTGGGGTTATTTAGAATTTTCATATCTTCTTGATTCAGTTTGGGTAATTCATATGTATCTAGGAATCTGTCCATTTCTTCTGTGTTTTCCATCTTATTTGAGTACAGGTTCTCAAAGTAGGTTTTGAAGATCTTCTGGATTTCCACAGGATCCAGTGATTTCACCCTTTCTGTTCATAGTTGCATGAATTTAAGTCTTTTCTTTCCTTTTTTTGATAAGGTTGGCTAAGGGTTTATCAATTTTATTTAATCTTTCAAAGAACAAACTCTTTGATTCATTGTATTATTTTCCTAGTCTCAGTTGCATTAATTTCTGCTCTGATACTTATAATTTCCTTCCTTGTATAAGATTTGGGCTTGACTTCTTTATATATATATATATATATTTTATTTTTGGTACCGGGGATCAAGCTCAGGACCTTGTGCTTGTGAGGCAGGTGGCAGCACCACTGAGCTAAATCCCAAGCCCAGGTTCTGTAGAACAATTAATACATATCATTTTGGATCAATTTTTTTTGTATTGGGTATCGAACTCGGGACCCTGTGCTTGCAAGGCATGTGGGAGAACCACTGAGCTACATCCCTGGCCCTCTAGATGTTTGAGGTTCAACATTAGGTTATTTGTGCTCGTTCTGTTTTCCTGATGTGAGAATTTACTGCTATAAATTTTCCTAAGACTACCTTCATTGTATCCCATAAGTTGGAACTTATGTTCCATACAATGTATGTTGTATCGTGATTATGTATATACTGTTTATTTCATCTGTGATCCATTGGTTGTCTAGGGAGTGTTATTTATTTTCCATGTGTTTATGGAGTTTTTGTGGTTTCTTTTGCCATTGATTTCCAATTTCATTGCACTATGGCCAGATAATATGCATGAGATAATTTCAATTCCTTTGCATTTACTTAAGCATATTCTATGAGCTAGTATATGGTTTATTTTGGAGAATGTCCCATGTCCAGCTAAGAAGAATGTGTATTGTGATATTGTGGGATGGAATACTCTGTAGACATTCACTAAGTCCCTTTGTTCACAGTGGTTCAGTGCTGATATTTCTTCATTGATATTTTTGTCTAGTTGATGTGTCTATTTGTGACAGTAAAATATTGAGGTTCTCCATTACAATTGTATTAGTGCTTATTTGATTTTTGATGTCTGTTAATATTTGTTTACATAGTTGGGTGCATATATATTTATGATTGTTATCCATTCCTCTTGGATTGTTACCTTTACAAGGATGTAGTGACCTTCTCTATCTCTCTGAATCAGTCTTGGCTTGAAATCCTTTTTCTCTGCAAATAGAATAGCTAACCCTGCTTTTTTTCTGGGTTCCTGTTGCATGGAGTATTGCTTTCCATCCTTTGACTTTCAGTCTGTGAATTTCTTTTTTAGTTAAATATGTTTCCTGTATGAAGCAAATTGTTGGATCTTATTTCTTGATCCATCCGGCCAGTCTATGTCTTTTGATTGGTGAATTGAGGTCATTTCTTTATAGCAAATGAATCAATTAGTAGAGTGAAGAGACAACCTATAGTGTAGGGAGCAGGGGAAGGGGATGTTACCAGAACCTCTGCAGTAAGTCCTAGTCTCCTGTGAGACACGGCAGCACACGGCGAATTACAGGAAAGGTAGAAAAATGAGACTGAGAAGAAGCTGAGCTTTTGGGTCTGATCAGTGCTGCTCTGGGCAGCAAAGACAAAAACCCTCTAGCTTGCAGCATCTTTTATTCAGTACATGGGGAAACAAATGTAACAAATGAAAAATAGAGTTCAGTACTTCACATTGGTATAAACAAGGTGTAACAAAAGGCTGGGGGGCAGTGGAAAACTAAGAACAATGAGGAACTATGTAGATGAAGATTTGGTTCCTCCCTGTAGTCTCCCACAGGTGTGGTCTTGTCCTGGAGCATTACGGCATGGGGGGGGGGGCGCGAATCACTGAGGTCTTAGTTGTGACCCGAGGCCAAAATGCAGTTATGTCTGGAATGTCCTAGCTGGGCTGTAGGCCAGAGAACTAGGCCTACTCAAATGATTTTTCCTAGAATTATGTAGCATTGCTCCCAGCACTATAGAATGGGAAAAAGTGTTGTCAGCTATTCCTCAGGTAGAGGATAATATCTAGAATATAAAAAGAACTCAATTGGCAGTGGTTATTAACTTCACATTAACTAGGAAACAAAAATTAGCACATTTATTTAATCAAATTTTATCTCTTTGTCTCTCTCTTTTACACACACATATACACACAGAAACATATATATATATATATATACCTTGTGTTTTGGAGGCCTTTTGGAGGCTTCATGTTGCTCTTCTCTCTTGCCATGGTCATTTCATCCATGAACCAATATTGTTTAGCTTTTGTCTTCATTTCTATGTGCTTCTATTTCAGCTCCTAAAGTGTGTCCATGAAATCAATGAGTTTCTCATCCAATAGTTCCATAGCAACTAGATCCCTCTTTAATTAAAAAGCAATATAAAAGTCACTGTTAACTGATTAGAAAATATTGGTGATCTGAGCACCACACACACTACACAGTTCCTTAATATGTTTCTTAAAAGTTATTTACCAAGCCTGATTTGACATTTTTTCATTTGTAATTTGTTTGCACTTAAGCATGAGGATGAACCACAGGTAGACTCACATTCCACAGCATCCTTTTGGTGTTCTCTCAGGTCTGGATCGTGCAATGGTGGTTGGGTTAGTCATTTGCTTCTCAAAATTATAGCTCTCAGAGGTATAAAATGTATACAATGGCATATACAATATCTTCCAGTTCTCAAAGCTTTCCATCTATCTCAGTCTATCTTTTTTATAAACACGTACACACAACTTTTAAGTTACCTGAACAGAAATTTCACCATTTTGAGTTTTCTAAAACATGTAGAAGAAATTTGAAAATAATAATTAATACAACTTACAGTGCATAAATATGTAGGAGGCATAAGCAGAAAGCAATTGAGGCTAAAATATGGTTCTGGTTGTGATTATTGGGTTCTCGTTTGGTAGCAATAATATCTTCCTGCAAAATTTTCGAGTGGTATGGAGACAAAAGATGAGATGAGAAGTGTCAGTGTGTTTTGGGAAAAAAATACTTTGTATTTTTACGTGCTGGTTCAACCGTCAAACATTGTTATCTTGATGGATCTTGTTTGGGAAAACCCATGTACTAAAATTGAAGAATTTCATGCAACCATAAAAATATTGATTTCTTATTCATACATACATGAACAAAAGCAGACAGCAAGTATCTGAAACACAGTAATAACTTATACTTCTCTAATTGTAACAAAATAAACCATTTATTTTTCTCCTATGAGATTATATTAAACGAATACTTAAAAGAAAATATCCTTGGTATGCAATACATTCAGTCATTTTATCATCTTGCTTTGAATACCATTTAATAACTGGAACAAAAAACTTTAACTGTCATCTCACAAGCCAAATGTGAGGCCTAAGAAGCACCATTTTATTTTCCATTAACTGCATGACAATTATTCTTTGCAATAGAATACTATAATGTAAATAAAATGGTGGAATCAACTTAACTGGAAGCTTCTTATATTTAATAACTTGTAAAGGACAAAAATATTTCAAGAATGAGGATTAGATTGCACCTTTATCAATTATGTAAAGTGTAAGTTATTTCTAACATTGTCCTTTGGTTTTCGGTTGTCACTGAAAAAATACTTGTACATATTAAATTGTTTAGCCTCTGGTTGTTTTGTGAATAAATTAAGCATTTTTTTCATAAGACAAACATAAACCCAATACAATTACTAAAGGCAGTGGGAGACAATGTTAATGTGTTTCATACTTCAAAGGCTACAGCTGCCAAAAATTCATAGTAATCAATCAACATTTTTCCACAACAACCTGACAGGGGCAATCATTATAGGAGATTTTTTTAAAAGATAAAATTACTGGATATATTGATTAATTTATTGTTCCTTTGGGACTACCTTATATGCAGCTAAAATATTAAAACTGTTTTTTTCTTCTACAGAAAGAGAATTTGGAACTCACTCTAGACAATTTAACCCAATTCTTTCCTGTGAATAGAATTACCTTTTACTGTGTGCTATTATGATCTATAATTCAGAATTAGAAAGCTGAACATAGGAATAAAAATTAATACAGAATTTACTTTTCACAGCCTAGAGATTTTGCTCTAAATTCTGAAACACAGTTTGGTAGTCAGTGAGTAGTTCCTAGGGGAAAAAGTTTTTGCTAGAGAAGCATTTCATTTCAGTGCAACAAGTAGATATAAAGTCAGGTCATAATTTTTCAGCTGTTCATAGCAATCACTTAGCCTCAAATACAAAATGCAATGTATATTTAAGTCAAAGTTCTCAAGGAAAGGAAAAGAAAAAGTCCAAATTTACCTTGGGTTTTATTTCCATTTTGAAAAACTTCTTTCCAATTCTTTCTTCCTCCTGCACATCAACATAATCTAGTTTTAATGGTATCCTTAAATCAGCCTTGTTGGTACCAGAATGTATTTTGACAATGAGCAGCATAATCTAACATTCTAAAAACTAGTGAGAGATGGTATCTAATTCACACCTTTCAAACAGGAAATCTTAGACAAAACAATAGCTGACAATTTTTGTTTGTTCAGTAAAGAATTTAAAAATGTAAGTAAGTTGACAACATTTTAAAAATGAATAATAGATATTATGAAATAGGAAGAAAATATTTAAATGGAAAGGGGAACTAGGGAGGGGAGGAGGAAGGAAGGGAAATGAAAAAAGAGAATAGAAGGAAAAAATGGAAACAAAGCTTTTGTAA
This sequence comes from Heterocephalus glaber, assembly GCF_053883595.1. NCBI lineage: Eukaryota > Metazoa > Chordata > Mammalia > Rodentia > Bathyergidae > Heterocephalus > Heterocephalus glaber. The sequence goes on along the minus strand of NW_028258324.1, from coordinate 1,912,352 downwards.
ATAAGGAGGGGAAGAGAGATTGAAAAGAGGGAAAGGAAATGGGAAAAAAGAAGAATCCAAATATATCATGTACAGGTACAAATTCCCTGATGAATGTTATTATGTATATCTATAATGTACTAATAAAATTAATTTTAAAAAATAAATAAAAATATGAATTTTCAGTTGTTCTTGAAAAAATAATTAAGACATCCGGCAAATTTGAGGCCACATTGCACATGACAATAGAAGGTTGAAGGTGAATAACAGAATCCCTCCCCTTGAAGTCTTTCAGATGCCTTTGTAAACACATTGGTTCTCATAAATGTTGGCCAATTTTATCACATCTATTTGTGGACATATTTTATTCCTAACAGCTGTCAGCTTCTTAAACAAGAGAGACTATCACATCCTTTTGTGCAATGTCTAGTACAAAAGTGAATATGTAGAAGGAAGTTAGTAAATGCTCTATTCTGTGTGTGTGTGTGCATGTGCATGCATACCTGTGTGTGTGTGTTTAGGATTAAACCCAGGGCCTCACACATGATAAGTACATGTTCTACCATATTGTACCATTAACCTATACACCCAGACCCTCTATACTCTTTAAATGGACAAAACAGTGAAAAATTTAGTATAGGTGTTGGATGGATTTGAATGTAGACTGAAAAAAATTAGTTATAAAAAATTGCTATACAACTCTGTAATTTCTTTTAAATTTTGAAGAGAACTTAACGATATGTGCAGTGGCTTTGAAATTTTGTTATTCCTTAGCAGAGGAGCACATTGTCCAAATGAAAATGAATAGGGATGACAGCTTCTCGAAGAAGAAAGCCCCACAGTGGAAGCGGAGTGGCGGGTCCACAGTCCATCGCTAAGCCTATCCTTGGCTGTGTACACTCTGAAAATGTTGCCTGGGACTACAGATCTGCTTAGAAACCACTGATCCTGTTAGATTTCCCTCATTAGAGAAAAGAGGAAATTGATATTCAGTGAGGATAACTGCTTTGCAAATTTTGAGTAGACCCAGGATTACTGGTTACAAAGTGTTATTCTGAGACTAGGAACTGAAAATTTTGTCAGACACCCTGTCTGCAAAGAAATTAAAAGGGGGAATGTATGAAAAACAACCATATAAACAAATACCATACAGTCAACAATTGGGAAATGAAAAATAAAAACAGAAATTGTGAAATAAAAATATAGGGAATTTTGTTAATGTAGTATGTTTAGACATGCATTTTAGTCTGAACTACAGGTTTACAGTTGTTTACATCAAGGTGTCTCAACCTCTGCACCACTGAAATTTGGAACTGGATATTCTGTTCCAAGAAGTTGTGCTGTGCATTGTACAACGCTCATCAGCATTTCTCTCTTCTAGCACATCTGAGATCATGATGATAATATTCTCCAGACATTGATAAGTTGATTGATATTCTCCAGAATATCAAAGTCTCCAGACATTAATAAGTGCTCCCTGAAGGGAAAAAATCATACATAGTAAAAAATCACTGCTCTATATTACTAGCCATAGAGGCTAGTTTTGGTAAATAAGACTTTAATATTCACCCTCTAACTCCTGTAAGATGAATATAATGATTTTCAAAATATTTGGAATTATTTTGAAGCATCCAACTATATTTTAAGTATTTGACCGTGTAGAATTTATGGCAAAGTGTTCTTATATTTATACTAAAGTAGAACCTGTCCTTAAACAGTAAAGTCATTACATGTGTGTTCCACACATCCCTAATGTCATTTCTTCAGGAGGGAGTTGGGACCTACTTGAACCCTTTTCCATAGATGGTAAAAATGGATTCTGGGGCATTGCCTGCCATTTTTTTAAGTATTCCTGGCCAGGAACTCAGAAACTTTTTGAGAATTCTTGAGGTGCAAGGCTTTTATTTCATTTGCCTACATTTGATCTAAAATTAGTTTGTTTAGAAAACAACTACTTAAATATATATTATTAATAATGTATTAGAACTAGTGTAAGCATTTTATATATATAGTATCAACTCATTTCATCCTCCTAGTAAGACTAAGAAGTAACTATTATGACTGCCCTCACTTTGGTATCAGAGAAATATGATATAAGCATTTAGTTACAATGAAAGCACTACAATTTCACTTCAAGTGTTTGGTCTCCATAGTTGATATATTTATGTTTGTAGCTCTCCTTTCTGAAATATCCACACTTGGGTATTTTATTTTAGTCATTTTTATGGTAATAATCACTGTATTACAGAATTTCATATTTATTAGGTAACATAATCTTTTTCCAGGAAACATTTTGTTTATTTTTTATTTTTTTAATTTTTGGAAACATTTTGTTTAAATAAAATTTTATTAGACTTATGGTTGATTTTTTTTACCAGCCACAGAGCTATATTTCTTTTGCAGAATAGAGATTCACTTCATTTTCTCAACTATAAATATATCATTTTTATGAAATACCCAATTTTAGGTATATGGCAAGGTAATGGGCGTACATAGATTTCTTTCTTTTAATTTTTTAATTTTAATATTTCAGTCATGGAAAATTACAAAACCCCATGCCCTCCCTTTTTTAGTCTTCTTCCTCTTCACTTTCTAGAGAGGAAAGGTTTTTCTTTTTGTATTGGGAATCAAACTCAGGACCTTGCACTTGCCAGGCAGGTGCAGCACCACTGAGCTAAATCCCTGGCCCCCTCTTCCCTTTCTTTTTTCTCCCTTCTGTCGCTTATAAAGTTAATATTTTCTCCTTTCTCTTTACAATTAACATACAGTCTTTGTAGATACTTTGTAACTATGTGAATTTCCTGTTACTTTTCAAAGTTTTACCTGTACTGCTAGAATCCATTGCACGAATAAATTATTTTATTGCTATGGAAAGAATTAACCCTAGATGTAGCAGCATATTAAAACCTGTACTATTTATAGTTTCTGGGGGTCAGGAATTCAGAAGCGGTTTTACAAGGTTGTTCTGACTCAGTGTCGAATGGTATGGCAGTGAAAGTTCCATCTGGAGATATACATAAATAGTCATCTGAAGATTTGAAGGAGCTGAAGGATTCTCTGTCAAGATGGCTGAGCAATGTGGCTATTTGCAGGATGTCTCAGTTACTCAGGGCTGACATGTGGTCTCATTTCCTCAGCATTTGGTCCTCTTCAGAGGGCTCTCTCTGTAACCACTTGACATGGCAAATGTCTTGTCTTCAAATGAGTGATACAAGAGAGAATAAAGTAGTAGTTTCAATGGATTCTGTGTCCCAGACAGGGAAACTATATATAATCATTTCTGCTTATAGCCTATTAGATCTATAGGCAGCCCTATTCCACATGAAAATGGAATACATGAGGGTGGGAGTACCAGGATTTTGAATAATTAGATCCCATCTTGGATTGCAGCTACCAAAACTTTTTTTGACCACTCATGATTTTTAAATTCATGGAACTGAGGTTATATAACTCAATGGTAGAGCATTTACCTAGCATAAGCATGGACCTGAGTTTAACCTCCTGCCTATGAAAAAACAAAGCAAAAGATCAACTCAGTAGTTTATTCAGTATTTATTATTTGTATTTCCATAGTAAAGTAGTTTTTCTTTTTCACTTAATTAATCGATATGGATTAATGAATTCTTGTTTTCTTCAATAGATGATAATCTGTTACCATAATTATAGACCTGGATGTTAAAATTGTTTCATATTTTGCAAGCCAAATTCCCTTCAATCTCTCCTATTTCATTTTATCATATATCCATTATTTTTTGAGTTGGATTTTTTTGAGTTCTTTAGTTTATTGGCTTTTAAAGGGGAATTTGTAGGGGCCCCTGTGTTTCCAGACCTCTCTAGTAGAAATGCAAGATCGACATATTAACAAAATATCACTGTGGTGGAATTTATATTGATAGTGTAAATACAATAGCAGAGAAAATTCCTAGAGCCTTTTCACTAGTAATCATATTCTTCACCATTCTCAGAATGAAAAAGAAAGGCAGCTTCACATTAGAATGACCCTAATTATCAGTAAAACTTATTAATGTTGTTAAGTATATACCTTTGATAACAATCCTTTTGCTTTTCTTTGTGACAAAATTGGAAGCATTGATATACACTTCTGTTGCCTACCAGACTCTCATGACCCATCATGGACTGAATTATGTCTCCTCAAAATTTATATGTTAAAACACATTTCTGATGTAACTATATTTAGATATAGCGTCTTTAGGAAGCCATTAAAGTTACATGAGGTCATTTAACTACAGAAAAGTAGGGCTGAATCCAAAAGGATTGTTGGTCTCATGAAAAGAAATCTTCTCTTTCATGTTCAAGTGAACACAACAAGAAAGCAGCTGTATTCCCAGCAGGATGAGAATTCACCCAGAGCTGAATACATGGGCACCCTGGTTTTGGCCCCTCTGCCTCTAAAACTGCAAGGAAGTTAATTTATGATGATTAAACCATTAGATGTACAGTATTTTCTTGTGGTTACCTGAGCTAACTAATACCTCGAGGAAAAACAGTTATTTTTTTATTTGTGAGCTGAACAAACTGCTTTTTTTCATGGCTGTGGAAAGAATGAAGGACAAACTATAGTTATTCAAACTTCAGGAATTGGGATTTTCTCAAATATGAACTGAGCCTATAGATTTAAGGAAAAAACTGACAGTATTAATTTTCTAGAATACAATTCAGGTGATCCTGTGAAAATTAGATAGTTGAATTGCTCTCATGAGCCACTATGAGCTAAGGGTGGTTCTCGGGATAGATCCGGGTTCTCATGTGTACTAAGCAAGCACTATACCACTAAACTACTTCTCTGGCCCAAGGTAAGACTTTTTACTGAGATTGGTGTGTAGGATATTAGCAAACATGATTTTTAAATACTGCATAATCAAATATACCAACACTTGGAAGATCTGCACAACTCAGTGAACTGTAATTTTCTATATGATGAATGTGTAATCTTCCAGTTTCCACAACTCAGCAAAGCAGGTCTGCAGAAAAAGAGATGATTAGAAAGAACTCCAGCAGGTTCCCTAGTGGATAACTTAGAATAAAACCTGCTTCTCCATTTGCATGACACATCCACCATCACCCACTTCTACTTACTTTACTGGTAAGAGTTCAGGTTTTTCCACACCTAGAATGATTTGCCTGAACTTTAACATAATCCCTCTAAGACAAAAATTCAAAATAAAACAAAACAAAATCCCCCAAACTCCCAAGGACAACTGGAATACTGCTGTGCTCAGAGAGCACATTCTTCTGCCACACTGCCCATAGCGGGGTCCTGAGCTCATCCAAGTGCTCCTCTTCACTGGGGCAGGGCAACACCTCTGGAATTCTCCTAATGTGATTTTAAAATTACATTTACCACTTAATGACAACATTAGGAAATTAAGCAGAAAAATCCACTTTCACTAATATACCCTGTGAGATTTGCTCTTCCAAAGGCACTTGTCGCTCTGTCCACGACTCAGGAGACAACAGGGTCCCAGGGCTACCCCCTTGCTGGGTGCCTGCTGAGATGCACCCTGCCAAATCCAGCTACATACAAAGAGAAATGTCCTGTCCATTAGGAGCACAACACTGTTGTTTCCAGAGCACACCAAACAAAGGTGGCTCTCCAGGGCCCCAGGGACTCTCCAAGAGAGCCATTATGATCGCACCTGCTTTCCTTGGAAAAAAAGCCCTTGCTATGGCTCCAGGGGACCCAAACAGTTTTCAGTTCTGATTTCAGGGCAGATGGAAGCCATCCACAGGAACCTGGAGATAAAGGAGGAGGCTGGACCTACAACCCTCTGTAACCCACTTGACATCATTTAGATGTATTCAAAGGAAATATGTACAGCTTTTTCCAAAACTGGAAAAAAGTCCACCCTGCCACTTCCTTTACCCAGGCACCGCAGGGATTGGCAGGAGGACCTAAGAAGCAAGGGCTGGGGCTGAGGCTGGTGAGAGGCGGTGAGCAGGGAGCAGCCTGGTCCACACCTGCTTAGCAGCAGCATCTCTATTGCTGCTGCCGCTAGTTCAGCTGTACTCACACAGTTGCCTCGGGAACATCTTCAGTTCACATCTGGCTCCACAATTCTCACTTCCACATATACAGTGGTAGAAAAGAAATGTCCACCACTGCTGTAGTGGCCAAGTTGTGCTGGCTGAATTATACCACCATTCCCTGTTCTGAACTCAGTCTGAGGGGGTGTGGGGAGGTAAGAATCCTTGCTTTTTGGACTTTTGGATTAGATCCAATTCTTCTACAATTTTAACACCACCAAAGTCCTAAAAACGAGTCCATCCAGATACTTAATCACGATGATGGAGCACCAGAAACATCTACATTCACTTATTCCCAAGGGCAGGGGTCTTAGGTGTGGCCATTCAGAATGGAAACCTCCCTGACAAGAGTCCCCAAAAGTATTTTTCCAAGGCATTCTTTTAAAATGGCATTTCTTTCAAAAGAGCCCTCTGCTACATTCTGCCTCATGAAAAAATAGGAAAGTATTTTGAAAACCCAAAATACCTATCAAGAGAGTTACACAAGCCTACAGAGACGTTAACCAGATGCCAAGCATGCAAGGGCTGAGTCAGAGCCCATGCCTGGAACACCTGCTGGGGAGTGGGACGGAAGCCACTGCTCCCAAACAGGGCCATCGGTCCACTTGACCAGCTGAAGCAGGCAACAACAGGAGCCTTTATTTTTTCCCAAAGGCATCTCATATTGTAGTTTGGAGTTTTTTGATATCATGAAAAAGAGCTAGAGAATTCCAAGAGTTTTAGTTAACAGGAAATACAAATGGAAGTAGAAATAAAAATGAAATGGAGCTGAATTCTCCACAGATTGAACACATGGGTGTCACAATTTACTGACTTAGCTCTACCCTTGCAGCAGTGAAGACTTCTGTGGCTGAAATTTCTTGCAACCCATTTTTCCCACAGCAAGGACTTTTCCAGGCATTCTTCACACACATGACCAGTGGTGAGAGAGCTCATCCACTGCGCGCTCCCTGATCGCATTTGCCATTCTCCTTTTGCTCTAGTTGTCTTTTTATTTTCTCGTCAAGCGAAGACTTTGGGGAAACTTTGCAAGCAGCAAACCAGGACAAACACTCCCTTTGAAGATAATTTGAAGATTTAAAAACAAAACCAAGTATCTCAATAACTATAAGATGCAGTGATTTTTTTTTTCTTTTTCCCCAAACTGGGCTCAGAGGTATCTCCACATTAGACTCTTCTAGGGCTGGAATGACATGCAAGGCCTACATGGGTTGTCTGGGGACCAGGGCAGAGAGCCAACAGCTGGTCCACCCCAACCAGCCCTCGCAAGTCAGCATTCATCCGAGAGGCAGTTGCTGCCCAGGAACTCAGTGGCCTCAAGCTCCACACTGGACAGAAACCTCCTCAGCTTCTTGTGGCAGTTGTAATCCAGGGTGATGGTGTAGACGGTCTTGGGGTACTTGGGGTAGACGACGGTGGTGCTGAGGAAGCGTGTGGTCTTGTGGCGGAACTCAAAGCGCACCTCAGCTTTGTATTTGCGCCATGTGCAATTAGGGATGCAGATGACCGTCTGGCTGCAGGAGGCCACTGCCAGGCCCAGGGGCAGCTGCACATCATCGAAGAAGTGGAGCTCAAAGTCGTACTTGACCGAAGAAGTGTACCTTACTTCTTTCCTTACTTCTTTCGGTGGTAAGGGGTCAAACTCCACTCCTTCTCCAAAGGACAGGGGTCAAAGCCTCCCTGAGCAGCCGGCAGCCAGGGTGTTGGGGAGAGATGCTGTGTTAAGGACAGCAGGGGTCGCCGCTGCGTGGGGCTCCAGCACGCCCGGGCGGGGTGGGGTGGGGTGGGGGGAGCGCGGTCTCCACCCCGTCCCCCGCCACCCCCAGCAGCCGCGAGCCCCCAGTGGCTGGGGCTCAGGCTGGCGGGTGTGGGGAGCCCCGAGTACGGACTGTCCAGGACGCCTTCGCCCTTCTTCGCGCCCACGAGCTCAGGAACATCCGGCAGGCTCAGCCCACCCACCATTGTAAGACCGAGGGCCTTACCCAAACGCTCCGAGGAGCTGACTATAGTGAAGCACACCCAGGGATCCCAGCGGTGTCTCCAGAATGCAAGGCCAAGAGCCTTACCAAATGCTCCAAGGAGCTGGCTACAGAGAAGACCACCCGGGAAGGAACACACCAGCCAAGTTGGGAAACAGACCTTTATTAGTCTGGCCAGACGGCACTCCCAAAGCAAAATAGCTTAGAGAGGCACCTGGCTCAGAGTCCGAGGTTGTTTTATAGGGGGTTAAGGGGGGGGTTTAACATGTGGATTCACAGAAAAAAAAAGAACAAAGGTTAGTGGCTCACTGTCACACGTTGATGGTCAGCAGACATCCTGACTGACAGTTACGACCACCCTGTTTACAGATTGTCCTATAGATACTGGGCCCGGGGACATTTGGATTTAGGGCAAACAGATGGCTGAGTAATCTCGCCCTATTACTGATTGTCCATTGTCCCGAGGCAAACACACTCTAACCATCAAATTTACAACAGAACCCAGGGGAGTAATTAACTTTTGAATCACACAGTCCCACACCATGACTGTGTGAGTGGCGAGGCTGGCGGCAGCGGTGCGGGGTCGCAAGCGAGCGTGGGGCGCCCTCGCGGCCCCGGCCACTTCCCTCCGGGCCGTCCTCCCCCGCCCTGCAACCGGCAACCCGCACTAGGCCTGGGTCTCGCTGGAAGCCGCACTCTCGGCCCCGCCCTCCTCCTCACTATTATTTTAATTGACTTAAAATTCATTGTTATATTGAATTGATTTATTTAGTTCTTACATTGGTTTTGGATAAGATATCCATTTTTTTTTCAGTTTTTTTTTGGGGGGGGGTGGTATGGGGGATTGAACTCAGGACCTTGCACTTGCAAGGCAGGCATGGTGCCACTGAACTAAATCCCCAGCCTATGTTGTTTTGAGACAGGGTCTCCTTATGTAGTTCAGGCTGGTCTTCAACTCATGTAGCCCAGGTTGGCCTGGAACTTGAAGTAATTTTCCTGCCTCAGCCTTCCCAGTGTGTGTGCTCCCATCCCCAGGAAGATGTTATTTATTTCAACCTGGTATTTGAGCATATGAGACACACTTTCAAAATACTTTTCCACTATTTTGTATAATATATATTGTTTCTATATTTATACTTTAGATTATTTCATAATTCTAATAATCACTTTGTAGATTTTCTGGGTCTTTGTACATAAAGACATGGAAGACAATATCTCCTGATAATATTGACTTCTACTCTCTCTTAACTTTATTTATTTGGCCTTGTTTAGGTTCAGGGTCAGACCTTCAATACAGTGTGGCACAGAGGGAGAAGTACTTAGCATATCTCATTTCCACATTTAAAAGTCAGGTTTCAAATTGCTACCTCTGTTAGTGTATCATCTATGGACTTGCCTTTTTATTCAAGTCAGTGGTGTGTATGTTTATCTCTGCATCTCCAGAAATAACTGCACATCCAATGTTCCCACTGAGAAATCTCTGAGGAACCATAAAATTAGGGTCTCTTGTATGAAATTACTCATGTTTTAACTAGTGATGTTTGGATTCTTATTCAGCAATAACATTAATTTTTTCTTCCAAAATTTATATTATTTTCTTTTTGTTCTTGACATATAGGCACTTACTCTTTCTCATTGTCTTCTGACAAGTTTTTTTTTCAGCCCAACTGGTGAGCCCCAACACCCTGAGAGCACATTAAATCCTGGTAGGTAGGGCCTACAGCCCCTTTCAGCAGTAAGCAGCTAATGAAGATAGAGACATCCATTCGCTCAGCACCCCATAAAGATTGAAGGGGATTTTGTCTCTCAGGGAAAAATGAGATAAGAGATAAGGGCGGGCAAGTTGGCTGAGCAAAGGGTCATGAATTGTTAACCAGGACACATGCACAGAACACAGACTCCAGAATGACTGCAGGACTGTACTGGCCCAATCAGAAAATGCTTCTTCAATTCTCCATTTACATCTGCCATGAAACCAAGTAGGCTTTTGATAGAGCAGCTTAGACATTAGGTCAAGTCATGGAAAAAAAGCAATCTAGGAATAGCAGATATGAAGGAGCCTCACCATTAACCTGGTGGCTGCTAGTCTGCTCACAGGCCTACTCCACTGGGCAGAGCACATTAGTTTTTAAGTAAATGTACATCATCACAACCTCTTCCACAGGTCTTGTTCAGTTCTTTTTTCGGGACCCCAAGAAGCTGAAAAGCACCTCTTCAAGACTCAAAACTGGTAACATTATTGCAAGGACCAGGTGTCTATAGCAGCAGAGAAGCCAGGGTATCTCCAAGGGTTAGAACCACCAATAATCCACATCCAACAGAGTGGAAATCCACTAATACACAAACTTATAGTCAAGAACCAATGGAAAAGTACCAGGCCCACTAAAGCCACACAAGCCAAGCAAGGAGGCACACTTCTGTAATCCCAGCACTCAGGGCTGCTGAGGGAGGAGGATCAAAATTTCAAGCCTAATTTTGGACATTTAATGGTTTAGTGAGACCCTCAAAAATTAAGGAGGGAGTAGGAATATAGCTTGGTTCAAAGGCTGTGGATTCAGCCGACAGTACTGCAAAAACAAAAACAAAAAATGCACCTGGGCTTGTGGTCTTGGAGTTATGGCTTATATTTAGATGTCCCCCCAAAGCTTCATGCCATTTCAGTGGTGGATGAATCTAGAGTGTGTGATTGATTCACAGTGCAATGCTAGGCCCAAGGGCACTAAGATTAAGGGTGTGAGTGCTACCCACACTAAGTAGTCTGAATAAGATAAAGGGGGCAGGAAGACACTGTTACAAGTCCCTTGTCGCTTTTGCTGTCTTCTACTGCCAAGAACTGTTGGCCCTCTGCCGAATGCCACCCTGCCTTGGAGCCAGCTAATTATGGACTGAAACTTCTACAGACTCAGCTGAAAAAAACTTCTCCTCTTTAACTTTGGGTGTAGGGTATTTTGTCTCAGCAATGAGAGAAAAGTAACTAACATACTTGGGGAACTGAGGACCTGTAGAAATGAGGAACAGAGAAGAACATGAGACTACATTTTGGTTACTAGGGACAAGATGATACCTGCTTCATCCCCAGGGTGCTCCTTCAGAAGCAGGGCTGGAATCATTGTCCTGGGTATGTGCTGAAGAGGCCTCATGAGTGGACTGGACACCTAAGGACTGCAGATTCTGAGAAGGAGACAGGAAGTAATCCAGGTAAACAAAAGAGCATTCCTCCCATTGCCCTTATGCCTGTGGGTCCTGATCATTTGCCCTTCTAGGACACAAGACAGCCACTGATTTGAGAACACCCAAGCATACATAGGTGCATGCTTGCTTTTTTTTTTTTTTTAACCTGGGGCCGCAGAACTGGCTCTTACCACTAGAGGGCAGATGGTGCCCACTTTTCTTACTGGAAACTGGGTGAAAGGCCCACAGGGCCCTGGGGCTGACTCCCCGACTCCAGTTCAACAGGCACATACTGTCATTGACAACTCTCTGCAAGTTATCAGCCACAAAGAGGCATGAATATTGGGCTTTGAGGTGCCCTCATCCATTCATTCAGTAACTGCCCAAAGCACTGAAATTATGCAGGGGCCACGGTAGCTCTGGTTGCAATGTGAAAATCACCAACTTGGTCCCTTCCCTCCACAAGCTCAATCTGAGGGGAGATGGAAAAGAGTGTGCAACAGGCACAGGAAGAAGAGCAGGTAGTATGGCGAAATAGAGTGCTACAAGGGAGAGCTGGGGTCCACTGGGTATGCAGATCTGAAAGGCCTCATGGAGATGACATTTGATGTGTGACTGAAAACCAGCCCTGTAGAAGTCTGGGAGCACTGTGGACCTAGGAAAAGAGTCAGTGGTGTAGGTACAGAGGCAGAGGAAAATTTATTCAGAACAGAGGCTATAGTGAAGCTAACCTGGAAGCAGAGGATGGGAGGGAGGATAAAGGCAGGGCCAGACCTTGGGGCCTGGAAGACTGTCCTGTCATCTATTGCTGTGGGACAACATTGCCCCAATCTTAGTGCCTTATTAGAACAAATATTTTTTATCCCAGTTTCTGTGGACCAGGATCCAGATACAGCTCAATGGGGTTTCTCTGCGAGACCCATGGTGGGTAGAGGCTTGACTGGTGGAAATTCTACTTCTAATCTCATCTATGTGTTATTGGCAGGACTCAGTTTGTATTGTGGGTCTCAATTCCTTTCTGTCTGTTGACCAGAGCCTATACAGTCTGTTCATATCTCATTCTTGGATATTATTTTTAACATTCTATTGGGTAGAAACCAGTCACTAAATCAAATCTACTCTTAAGTGGAGGACATCACATAATAACTTGTATACCAGGAAGTAGGGATTACTGGGAACAGCGGAGTGAGCTGCCCCATATATAGACTAACAAGAAGCCCTAGAATCTGGTTCTAAATATAACAGGAAGACATCCCAAGACTTGATTACATCAGAGGATATCTGATTTTGAGTCATCTCTCAGTCAAAGGTGTAAAGGTATGAAAGTATAAATTTCAACCCCCTCATGACATAGGCCATGGAGCAAGACCAAGAATGGAAGCAATCTTCCCAAGATCACAGAACCAAATTTAAAATTTGAATTTTATTCAGCATTGTGTCCTAGCCCTTTCAAGATTTCTCCATGTCTAAGCTTGTGTTAGCTACATGAGATATCAGCCTATGGGTTTTGAACGTTTTGTATGTGTTAAAGGTGATAGAATGAGTCCCATTGAACAGGTGGAGAGAATGTGGAGGTCCAGAGAGGCACAATGAATTTTTGAGGGTCAAAGAACTGGGAAAAAGATCAATCTGAGCCCAGCCTTGATTTCAAAGCTGGGGCCTAGCTCTGTCCAGGATTTCCCCAGGGCTTGTGGGGTGAGTTGTGGAGTGTAACTACTTATGGTTATGAGTGTGGCATGAAGGTGAAGGGTGAAGATTCAGAATCTCAAGGGGCCTTTAGAAGGTCTTCTCTGAGGGGAAAGCCCAGGTAACAGGACCACCACTGCTGACCCCTCTTCTGGCATTGTAAACTTCTGCAGAAATTTGAGCCCTGGTAACCAGGCACCACACTGTGGAGACACCACCCACCCAGTTTATTTAGCCAGAGTTACTCAAGAGAGTCAAGTTTTGTCATCTCTATCTACATTTAACAAAATCTTGGATTCATGAAACTATTAAATGGGAATCACTTCTGACTACAGGTATCCTCTCAGACCTCATGCCTCACACCTCTGGCCATTTGGGAGGAAGTACACAAGGCACTGGGCATCACAGAGCAAGCCAACAAGTTAAGGCAGCCACTCTGATCCAACTTGGTCAGTCATATGTCCTGTGTGTGTGCGTGCACACGCACGCACACACACACACACAAGCGCAATTGTGGGGCTGCTGTATATGTGAGCCCTGGAGCTGTCATTTTGCTTCAGGTCAGGCACAGGTCTGTACAGATACAAAGATGCACCTAAACTCAGGGGTTAGTCAACTGGGCAAACACCCAGGCAGTGCCGTGCTATGTTCTGGCCTGGTTTCTGGTCATGTTCTTTCTAGAACTCCATGCAGGAGACTGACAAATAGCTGGTCAGTGGCCATCACACACCCTGCTGAGGAACAGGTGCACCATATACCGACAAGAGTCAGTGCAGGTGTAGGGAGTGTGTTGGCATGGAGGAGTCATAGCCTGCGCCCAGACTTCTGGACCACACATCACACAGCTGATTCCCCTGGACCTGCTGTCAGAGCATCCTTCTTAGAACACCCACACCTCCAGTGCCAGGAGCTAGACCTTCTCTTTTTTCACCCTTCTTCTTAGCCCCAGATTCATTTAGGTATAAATTCCAAGTTCTCATATTTGTAGAAATATCTAAGGGAATTCTTTATTTTTTCATTTTACTTCACCTTCTGATCATGACTATTTTTACATGTTGATAGGGTTCATATATTTTAATTGTTCCTTTTTCATCCTCCCACACACAAGGGGAGTGCTGTATTTCTGGGACATTTGGTGTTCATCATGCTTCCTGGGAGCTACAGAGATCCCATGCAGGACCTCCCAGCACCCCTCTTGCTGGGGGACTGCAGGGGGCAGGAAGACCCAAGACTGTGCCAAGTACTTGGATCAGAAAGTGAAGCTCTAAGGACAGTGACTGTGGGATGTTCATGAGAGAGGGAATGAAGACCAGCACCCAGGTCAGAAAGCTTCTGCTGCTGCATGGGGCAAAAGGCTGGTGGAGGCCTGGGCAACTGCCCTCCCCCGGGCATAGAGCATCCAGGCACTGTGAGCTGTGGAGAGAGCAGGGGGCAGAGCCGCAGATTGTATTCCTGAAGAGATGGGGAGAAGGGAGATTCGGCTGAGCCAGAACTAGGCAGGTGCTCTCCCATTGTTGATTCAAATACCAGAAAGATCTGAGATGGTGTGAGGTCCTGCCCACCACTCACCACCCTGTGCTGGCAAAGGAGGTCCTTTGCCAAGTGTCAGAGCTGCACCAAACTCTGAAGATGGGTTGGAGAGCAGAGCTCCTGAAACAGAGGACTGCAGCAGAAGGGCAGAGAGCAACACCTGAGGCAGAGGGCTTCTGGTGAGGTACCAGGCAAGGAAAATCTGCAGAGGAAAGACACAGACATGACCACAGGATTTGCCCACCAGGGAGCTGGGGTGGGGTGCTTTTGGTGGGAGTCAACAGAGAACAGAGTGTCATGTGAACTATAGCACCTAGGATTCTTCTCAAATCAACTGAGGCAATCAGATCATGGGATGGTGACAGAGGCCACACCTGGGGCACAGCTCGCAGCCAGGAAGTGGTTCCGGAGGGATCACAGCCCTCACTGCCTCAGACAGGCCAGTGGGTGGGGCATTGCCTGGAAACTGCTCAGCTGCTCACAGTGAAGCTTCCTCCTGTGTGAAGGGAGCTGTGTGGTCACTGAGTCAATGCTGTGCCTGTCATGTGACGGTTTCTTTGTTTCCTTGCCTGTTTGTTCCAGGGTTTTTTAGATTTTTTTTTTCTGGTTTTTGCATATTTATATTGCTTTTTATTTTACTTTATTGTTTAAGGTTTTCTCCTTTGTCCTTATCTCTCTCTTAGTCATTCTTCTCTTTCATTTTTTACTTTCTTTCCTCCCTATTCTTTTTTCTTCTCTCTTCCTCATTTTTCTGCTGCTTTGTCTTCCCTCTTTTCCTCTCCATCATATACATATGTATGGAGAGAGAGAGAAAGGGTCTGGCAAAAAATGTACACACACTTAAGCAGTTCACCACACTAATAAATGTCTGAAAGCTAATGGCCACCACTTTGAGCACCTCTTGTAACTGTAGAGGCCAAAGGTAACTTGTATTAATCTCATGATGTCTCAATAAATTTAGTATTAAAATATTTATACAAATTTTTCTTTTCCTGATGTATACATTTTTTTGGTGGACTCAGTATATACATACATATTGTACACACACACACACACACACACACACACATATATATATATATATATATATATATATCTCAAATGTACAAAAGAGAATGAGAAATCCAAGGACATCTCAGGGTAACCCTTGACAAATATGTGCTTAGAGAATCCAAACAAAACTAACTACAAATATATTCACAGGTTCTGACAATCTCATAGCCTTGCTCAATCTTTAATTACACTTCCTTCCCTCAGGATCCTTCCTCTCACCTCCACAAATATTCTTTTAAACCCCCTCAACACCAGACTTTTAGTCAAGTTATAAAAATAATTTCAACAGTATACAACGTCCTGTCTACTTTTCACCTATCGATATTTTTCTTACAACCCTCTCTCATTGATTTATTCCCTTCCTTTTCCACTTCCTCTTTCTCCCCCTCCCCCTCCACATCCCAGACTAACTGCAAATAGCAATATAATGTAGTCCGTAAGGGACATTGATAAAAGAGTGAAATTATCAAGGCAAGTTTTAATGTTCATGATTGGTGTATGGTTGTATCTGTTGATGATGTTATAACATAGAAGTTCTCTCCTTACAGTGACTGGATCAAACCCAATAAAATTGAGTAGTGTTGAAGTGGTAGGCAAATAAAGCCAAGATCACATCACCGTAAAAAAAAGAAGCTAAATAAGGAGATCTTCATACAAACAATAAAGTCTCTTCACTCTATCTTACCTTAACCATCAATGCATGTATTGGCATGCACACACACAGACTCAGGTATGCACGCACATACACACACAAATAGAAACATGAAAGAACAAGGAAACAAAAGACCTCCCAAAACTCCCAAATCCTCCAAAACAGATCCAAGGGGCATTGTTAGAGAGGAAACTAATTAAGTAATGGCTGAATTGTACAAAATTATCAAAGAGAAAAGAAAGAAATTCAGCTAGCTCAAAGATAATATAGTGAAATAGATAGTGGAATTAACAAACAAACTGATCAATACATTTAAAGAAGAGACAGTTAAAAAATTAGAAGAACTAACCAAAACCATTCAAAACATAAATGACAAATTTACCAAAGAAATAGAGTCCATGAAGAAGTACCAAATAAAAACCAAGGATAAAGAATTCTATTGATTTTTGAGCAGCAGAAGTGACAAATGTGAAGAGAGAGTGTCAGATCTGGAAGATAAAAATGACACACAAGAGCATATACTCAGAAATACTTTTAAAACAATAAGTGATCAAGGAAAGTTGATCCAATCACTGCTAGATGACATAAAGAAGATGAATCTAAAACAAACTGGAGTTAGAGAAAAATCAGACAAAAATATTCATGGAATAAAAAACTATTTATAGAAATCATGGCAGAAAATTTCCCAGCATAAGGAAAAATCTCCTCATACAGGTAAATGAGGTATACAGATTCCCAAATAATTATGATGAGAGAAGATACTCTACATGACATAATATTCAAAATCCCAGATATCCAGGAGAGAATCTGGAAATCTTAAAGAGAAAAGCAAGAAATCACTTGCAAAAACAAACCTATTAGAATTACAGCAGACTTCTACAAAAAACCTTTAAAACCTAAGAAAGGTTGGAATGAAGTGTTTCAAGCTGTAAAACAACTTTCAACCCAGACTAATATATCCTGCAAACTATGTCTCAAAATTGATGGAGAAATAAAGTCTTAAAACTGGCTCTCTAAAAATCTCTCAGGAATCCCAAATAGAGATAATGAAGCCAAAAAAATGCCAAAAAGTCTGATGGAGGCTCCTAGGGCAGAGAAGCTCAGCTGGTCCCAGCACCTTGAAGGAAGCTCCCCGCCTCCATCCCAGGCTCCTAGGGCAGAGAAGCTCAGCTGGTCCCAGCACCCGAAAGGAAGCTCCCCCGCTGCCATCTCAGGCTCCCAGGGCAGAGAAGCTGAGCCGGTCCCAGCAGCTGGAAGGAAGCTCCCCTGCTGCCATCCCAAGCTCCTAGGGCAGAGAAGGTGAGCTGCGTGGGCGCCAGAGGCACCCCCCCAACCACCGTGGAAATGAGAAAACACATAAACAAGCCTCAGAAACAGACTTCCAGATCACCTACAGTAACCCCAAAAGGAAATGAAATAAACAATCTGATACTCAACCACCTGGACTCTCTGAACTGGCAACAAAAGAGGATCTGGGAAAAATGAAATCAGAAATAATTACTCAGATAACAGAAAAGATTTTGTTCATGGTGCAAGACATGATTAATAAATCTAGAGAGGACACAGATAAAAAATAGAGGATCTGAGGAACATGATGGAATCCCAACATAGGAAACAAATGGAATCCATAAAACAGATACAAACAGATTTCCAAGAGATTAAAAACTCCATTGAAAGTCTGTGCAGCAGAATGAACTGACGTGAGGATAGAATTTCACATATAGAAGATAAGATTGCAATTAGTGAGGAGGAAAAGAAAAATTGCTTTAAAATTGTAAGGGAACATGAGAAATCAATCCAGCAGCTGTTAGACAATGCAAAGAAGAATAACATAAGACTGATTGGAGTCAATGAAGAAAGAGGAGAGAGTGCAGATGACATAAAAAACTGTTCACAGAAGTGATGGCAGAAAACTTCCCAAGCAGGGGAAAAGAACTTGACATACAGATAAGTGAGGCATATGGGACTCCAGCTAGCCTTAATAAAAAAAAAAAACCTACAAATAGGCATATAATAGTTAGGATTCTAGAAATCCAACAGAAGAAGAGAATTCTACAAGCAGTGAGAGAAAAGAAACAAACCACATACAGAGGAAAGCCCATCAGAATCACAGCAGACTTCTCAATGCAAACCCTCAAGGCAAGAAGAGCTTGGAGTTATGTATTTCAAGGCCTAAAGGAAAACAGCCTCTAACCCAGATTGATGTACCCTGCAAAACTATCTTTCAAAATTGATGGAGAAATAAGATACTTTCATAATAAAGAGCACCTCAGGAACTTCATGAATACCAAACTGGCACTCCAAAAAATTTTAGACAATATCCTAGGAAAAGACAATGAGGATCACAACCCCAGGAAACCCAGCAAAATGAATCCATTGGGCATGAAAAATTAAATGCAAAGGGAGAGAATCCAACAAAAAGAAAAAGTCATGGCAAGGCTTTTAAAACTTTTAACTTCATCTCCCTAATGAGTGTATAATTCAATCTTATTATTGTACTGATAAGTATTTTTCTGATTCTAGAGTTGCACACCATTCCTTGTGCTATACTGGCTATTTATCATTTTATTATATCTACATTTTAATTGAGTTGTCTATTAATGAGCTGTAAGAGTTCTTTATATATTCTGTTCATAGATTATATGCATTGTAAATATGGTCTGTTTAAGGACTACTTTTCATTTTAATGATGTCATTTAAAGTTCTAAATACTGATGGAATCTCATTTATCAATGTTTTTCTTTTATACATCATGTGTTTTGTATCCTAGGTAGTTCTTGCCTACCCTGAATTCATAAATATTTTCCCTTATAATTTCTTCTTAAAGTTTTATACCTTTAGGCTTTCTTATTTAGGTTCATAGAGCCCTTCAAGTTATTTTCATGTATGGAAAAAAAGGGTTGAGGTTAATTTTCTATATACGGATACCAAGTGTTCTAGTGCTGTTTGCTGAAGACACTATCTCTTCCTTGGCTCTTGAATTGAGTTTATATTCTCTAAAATGCTAATGTTAAGTAATCTTTCAAAACTCAGTGGACTATATGTGTCTGGTTCTATTTCTAGATTCTCTGTTTTATTCAAATGATCTATATGTCTTTCCTTACACCAACACTGCCTTGATTACTGTAGCTTTAGAAGAAGTCTTAAAATTAGGTACTAAACGTCTTCCAACACTGTTTTTGTTTTTGTTTTTAACTTTTCTAGGTCCTTTGTACTCCTACATAACTTTTAAATTTCAATATCCAATTCTTCATTTATAGCAAGTATACACAGACCTGAATTTTTATATATACCTTGTGTTTTCTAATTCTGCTAAATTCAAGTACAAATTATAGGGACTCCTAGAGATTTCTCAGTATTTTCTCTGTAGATGATCATTTCATCTACATATAAAGATTTTGCTTCTGGCATGCCAATCCTATCCTAGTTGTGTCATTTTATTGCCAGACTATTTTGGTGGGGACTAGGTTTCAAAGTTTAATGGACAGATAAAGAGTAAGCATATCTGCCCTTGTTCCCCACCTTAAGGAGAAAGCATTGTATCTTCTCCATTTATATAAGGCATTCTCGATGAAAATATGGAGTACATGTCTTTAAACTGCTGAGAAATTTCTGTTCTACTTCTAGTCTCCTGATGGCTTTTACCATGAACAGCTGTAGGATTTAGTCTAATACTTTTTCTCCAACTAGTGACAGGATCATATGGCTTTTTCCTTTCCTCTGTTAAAATGATGACTTTTGGGGGTGGATCTTCCAATGCTGAACCAACACTGCCATCCCTATAACAAAACCACTTTCTACATCCTGCCAGATCTGACTTCTAATAGTTTGTTTTGTTAAACAAATTTCTATCTATGTTCATACTTTTTTCTTCTATTATCTTTATCCAGTTTTAGGATTAGCACAATGTTGAGTTCCTAAAATGTGGGGAGAAATGTTCCTTCTTTTTTCTACTTTAATTGTTTGATATAATTTGTCAGTTAAAATGTTTATGAGCTTGCTGTTGTCATATAGGTAGGTTTTCAAGTTAGGAATATACTTTCTTTAATAGGTACTATTCAAATTTTATATTTCCTCCAGAGTTAGTTTCATTAATTTGTCTTCCAAGGTACTTCTTAGAAGTTCTCAAATTTATTTCAAAAAAGATTTTTGTAATATGCTTTCTATATCCTTTTAAATTCTGTAAAATCTGTGGTAATGTCTCCTAGATCTTAATATTTTAATTTAAAAAATGTATAACTAATATTGTGTAACAGGACGAAAAGGTCTAAAAGAACAGGGGAATTGTGAGGAGTAGCGGAAGGGAAAAAAGGGAAAGGAAAAAATATGAGAAGAGGAAAAGAAATGGAAACAAGGTCTTTGCAAATAGGGAAGGGTGGAGGGGGTGAAGAGAGGGCAAGGGAAGGAGATAAAAAAAAGAACCAAGAGACTCATGTAATGGTGCAAGATCCCAATGATGAATGTAACTATATTTTATACCGAAAATGTACCAATAAAGTTAATGGGGGGGAAAAAAAGTCTGATGGAAATAATACATCAAGAAGGGTGAGCAGAAGTATGCAAGCTAGTGGGCGGCGCTGGCCAGAGCTCCGCAGCTGTGTGTGACACTTGGAGCCCGCTGGCCCCTGGGGCCCCCAGAGACTGAACACGTGCAACGGGGATGCATCTTCCCTCATTCAGCCTGGACATATTCGAGGACCGAGGAAGATGAACAAGCTACAGCTGTACTCCCGGGTTTTAAACTTTGCCATGATCGTGTCTTCTGCACTCATGACATGGAAAGGCTTGATTGTCCTCACAGGCAGCGAAAGCCCCATCGTGGTGGTGCTGAGTGGCAGCATGGAGCCAGCCTTTCACAGGGACAACCTTCTGTTCCTCACAAACTTCCGGAAAGATCCCATTCGAGCTTGTAAAATAGTTGTTTTTAAAGTCGAAGGACGAGACATTCCAATAGTTCACAAAGTAATCAAAGTTCATGAAAAAGATAATGAAGACATCAAGTTTCTGACTAAAGGTGATAATAATGAAGTCAATGATAGAGGCTTGCACAAAGAAGGCCAGAACTGGCTGGAGAAGAAAGATGTGGTGGGAAGAGCAACAGGGTTTTTACCATATGTTGGTATGGTCACCATAATAATGAATGACTATCCAAAATTCAAGTATGCACTTTGGGCTATAATGGTTGCATATGTGTTACTAAAACATGAATCCTAATATGAGAAGCGGTTCCTGGGACCAGACTGAAGTGAATTCTGCTGAAAAAGAGAAAAAGTAACATATTCGAAATGCTACACTTTCGATATAAAAGGAAACTGTGTGGAGATGTTTTTGTCTGGTCCAAATAAATTATTCATCAGTAAAAAAAAAAAAGGGCGAGCAGTTAAACAAAAAGGAAAAATAAAGGAGTCAAAAATGAACAAAAATGATGAAATGACAGGAATAAGTCAATATCTTTCAGTAATAATTTTCAATGTAAATGTAGTTTTTAAAAGAAAACTTCTAATTTATACATAGAAAACAATGGATGTTGCATTGCATTTGAATTTTTTTTTGAAAAGATAAATATCATCTTGGGCCTGGGATTTAGTACAGTAGCACTGGGCCTGCCTTGCAAGCGCAAAGTCCTGAGTTCGATCCCCGATACCCAAGGCGGGGGGGAAGAAAAAGAAAAGATGAATATCAGCTCAATTGGTTAACAACCCAGGCAAAACATGTTACTAACTTCTTTAAGGAAATCATTACTCTTATCTTACTAATAAATTTAAATGATCTTACTGTTAAACCATTGAACAAAAAGGTTTTGGGCTGATTACACGAGTATCCACTCATCTCTCAGCCAAGTTAAATAGAACTTTTGAAGGATAACATGTAGCTATATGTACCCCAAAGTTAACATACAGAAACATATGTGTTAACCTAAATGATACATAACATTTATGTGACCAAACTTTAAGGTTTTTTTGGTAAGTTCTATGTAAACTTGACCCTAACAGTTTTTATCCTCTAATATTTTGAGTGAATTTGGTAGCCCTTGAATATCTGTATAACTGGGTTTTTTTTGAAAGTCCTAACAGAACCAGTGGTTTGTAGCAGCTAAATAAATAAATAGATGCTAGATGGGAGTTGAGCAAGTACCTCATCCCAACTTTTCTCAAAGTCAGAGTGATATGCAGCTCATCCCAACTTTCCCAAAGCCCCTGCCAGTCACACAGAGATGTGTCCTAGGATCAGGCAACACCAGCCAGTCCCATTGCTATTATAACCAGAGAAACACAAGCCTCTTTGCCTCTGGAAAACAGGTACTTCCAGGCATTGGGCCCCCAAAAGTATGCAAAAACTTGTTTGCATTTTCCACAAGAAATCGGGAAAGTCAGGCATTAATCCTATAGGATTAGGTTTTACTCTAAAAAGATTACCCCTAAGATCTTTCTACCCAGGGCCCTGTAGCATATGTAAAGAACT
Source organism: Heterocephalus glaber (assembly GCF_053883595.1). Classification (NCBI taxonomy): domain Eukaryota; kingdom Metazoa; phylum Chordata; class Mammalia; order Rodentia; family Bathyergidae; genus Heterocephalus; species Heterocephalus glaber. The sequence goes on along the minus strand of NW_028258324.1, from coordinate 1,889,795 downwards.
CATGGAGGGTTTTTTTTTAAAGGCTGGAGATGCCATTTAGTAACCATGAAGCACATAAAGATTTAGTTAGGAAATAAATGAGGCTAACACTATATAAAAACAGATACTGGAGGGACAAAGCAAGCTGTGGGCTCTGGCAGATGGCTGATTGCCCATGAGGTCATAGTGGATGTGCTGTGGACAACCTTGGAGGGCAGACATGGAGATATTTTAAATGAGGACCTGTGGAAAAAGCCCTGAGAACAGACATCACTAGGATGCAGCTATGTTTCTCTTTTATAGTTGAACACTTAGAAAAGTAGAAAAGGTTTTAATAAGAAGATTATTGGTTGGAATTGATGGTAAATGGAAAACTGGATTTCCACTGCCATGAAAAAAGAGATTGCATGTTTGCATGCAGAATGCTGTAACTGTAAAGAAAATGTCATAAGAATAAAATGATGAATAATTTCCAGGAATTTGTAATAAGAATCATGTTCTCATCCTACACCATAATTGAATTCCTGGGGAAAGGCTTTCTTCTTTACCATTATAATTTCTTTTGTTGCACCATAAGGTCCACAGATTTGACTCTGAAGCACCTGGATATATCCAATTCCTTGGCCCTACTCTCTAAAGGAGTCCCACAGACAATGACTGCTTAGTGAAATTGCGTGCAAAGTTGCTTTCTGTTTTTGTGCTCATAGAGTAGGCAGGGTGTGTACACTGGTGGCAGCTGCCTTTCCAAAATTTTCCAGGCCATCAGCAGCAGCCCCAAGAGGTCCAACAGGGCAGAGCCTTCACTACAAACTTCTGAATGCACTGGGGTCCTCCAGCATTCTGTGCTTGATTCTGAATGTGCTGGTAAACATCACACCCATTTATATAACTGACAAGTGGAACAGTGAAAACAACACAAGAAAAATAGTTTTGGGACTCTTCTTTTCTAAGGTTAATAAAGGAATTATAGGATTACTACTTGTAGCATTGATGAGATTCTATGATGTTCTGTGTGTGGGAATCATGATCTGGACCAGCAGTTTTACGGTTTTTATCCTGTACAGGCATAAGGAGCAAGTCCAACACATTCATAGCACCAAGCCTTCTGCTAGGTCCTCCCAAGTCCAGAGTTGCCCAAAGCATCTTTCTCCTAGTCAGCCCTTTTGTGTCAGTTTACAGCTTCTCCTACCTTCTTTCATTACTTTTGATCATTTTTCATGATCCAACTTGGTGGCTGTTAAACACCGCTGCACTAATCACTGCTTGTTTTCCTATAACCAGCCCCTTCTTCTCATAGGGCACAACCTTGGCATAGACAGGCTCAGTTCTGCCTGCTGTGGAAGGAATATAGAGCACCTTAAGACGGTCAAATATCCTCACATTTTACGCAGCTTATTTCCATATGTGCAATCATTTATTTATTCATTGCAGGAGTTTACACACCTCCAGGAGTAGTCACCTAACACAGAGGATGTGAACTATGGGATGTGTTTCTGCCTTCATAGAATTTACCCTGTGGTAGGGCTGGCAGTCACAGACTAAATGATCTACAAAGTGTTCTCACTGATTTTAGTTCATTAAATATTGCTATGGAGAAGTAATGAAGCTAAAAATTTGTTAAAGTTTGTCCTTCAATAATTTAGAGACAATGCAAAGCTTTGTTTGGGGGACTGTCCTTTGGGTTCACCTTGGAGCTGATAAAAGACGTCAAGGTTTAAACTGTGCATGTGATGCACATCTCTGTCATGGCATTTACTTGGCCTTGGTGGGAGGGTCAATTAGACATAGCATGACAAAAACAATAAAGATAATTAAGACATAATTTTTAAAAATTAAAAATATGATAATCATAAAGACAAATACATGCTATAATATTTATTTATGTCTGGTTAATCAGCAAGCATTATAACCTGTGTACAGATATAAAAGAATCCAAAGAACAGACACCAAGACATTTATGATAAATATTGAAAAAATATACAAATGGAGGGTAACACATTTCATCACAGTGTGGTGGAGTCATAATTGGCCCTCTTCTGGATAAGACATTGTGGATGTTCACAAGTGACCAAAATGTACCATGGCTTGGGAAAGATCTCAAGGGCAGTGTGGGCTGGAATCATATAACCTGGGGTGGTGCCCTGAGAAAGCACCAGGTTTCACATATTTTAGGTGATGAAAAGTAAAGGGGAAAGTTAGAGTTCCCTTAAAAATAAGATGCAGAAATTGAGTTTCCTATGTAACCAATTCTGTGCCCAGGTCTAATGAGAACCAAGCTAAAACCAGTGACATCACAAAGATGAGGGTGTCACAAAGGCTCCTGCCTAAATACTGAGGGTCTGGACCACAAGGGTACTATGGTGTCTTGCTGGAGAATCAAGCCAGGCTGATCAGAGCAAAGTACACCAAATCCCATGGCTAGAAAGAAGGACACACTGGACCTCATGAGGCATAGGAATCATAAGATTTAAAAATTGCTAGAGACCTTAACAAACACCTTAATGAGAAAGATGTAAGATGGAAAATAAATATATTTCATGAAGCTCTCATCATACATTATCAGGGAAACAAAAATCAACACTCATTTAATACTACTTCCCTATTAAAAATTGCCATAATCCAGAATAATATTATCAAATTATGGCAGGGATGTGGAGCAGTAGCAACTTTTTTTTTTAGTAGCAACTTTTTTTCATTCTTATTAAGAATGAAAAATTGTTGATCCACTTTTCAGACAGTTTGGAATATTTTTTTACAAACACATACAGACACACCATACAAAGAAGCAACTGTGCACCTTGGTACTTATCCAACAAATCTGAAAAGCTTGGACATAGACATTTATATGATATTTACTCATAATGGCCAAAAGTTGTTCACAACAAAGATATCCTTTGGTAGGTAAATGAATACATTGATAAACTCTGCTTGCAATAATGCAACATCATTCAGCACTAAAATGAGATGAGCTATCAGACATGAAAAGGCATGGAAGAACACCAACTTCACATGACTCAATGAAAGAAGCCAATCTCAAAAAGCAACATATTACATCATTCCAGTTGTTTAATATTTAGGAAAAGGCAAAACTATGGGTTTTAGTGTTTGCTGAGAGTTGTGGAAAGGAGGGTTGAAGAGGTAAAGCAAGGAGAATTTTAGGGCAGTGATGCTACTTGGGATGATGCTATAGTGATGGACCAATTGTCATTATACTTTTGTTCAAATCCACATATTATACAGCACCTACAATGAACCTTAGTGCAGAGAGGGGACTTTAGGTTACAATGATATGTCAGTGTGAGCCCTCTAATGAGGATACAAGCATCACTCTGGTGGGAGATGAGTAGGGTACCTGGGAAGCTACAAATTTGTGGGAGGAGGAGTCTTTACTTTCTCCTTAAATTTGCTGCGATCTAAAATAGCTCTAAAAACTACACTCTACAAACAAGAACATGTCTATCTTAATAGATTAATGGAAAGCACTGTATGGACCAGAAACAAAAGAGAAGTTCCAAAATATGATAAACAGAATGTACCAAATTTGCTTACATTTCACAGCACACTCAATGGTTAAACACTGCTTTTCCCAAGCAAGTAGGAACCTGACATGGTGCTCCCTCCTCACTCATGGGGTGGATCCTCAAGTGACATTCTTGGAGGAAGAAGGTGACCAATATGAGGGAAGCTTGTAGTAGTGACTTTGGGTGTGGGACAGAAAGAAGCCAATCAGAGGACTGCTGGCATCCCAGGAAGAACAAAGTGCACATGCACAGGTCAGAGGGATGCTCCTGAGCTTGGGGGCAGTCATGTGGGCTGTGCCCAGGGCTGGGAGCTAGGATGCAAGTGTGGTGAGAGGTCCAGAGATTCTAGTCCTGCTGGAACTAGACCCTTTATCAGATGAGACATGGGGAATCCCTCCTGGTCCCTCTCCTGGGATCCCACACCCTTGAGGAAATCTTCCTACCTGTAGCTTACATAACCTGTCTCAGGTGAGGTAGAGTTAAAAAAATATTTGTTAACTTCTGTGCCCCACTTTTCTTCATATGCTCTGTTCATTGTTTTTTGGGATCATTTTTATTTTTCTCATGTGGATTTGAAAAATTAATTTAAAAAAATATAAATTCACTCTTTATTAGATCATTTTCTATTTGGTCCTTATTCAGTGATTTTTCATTTGTTTCTAAACAGTACATAGCAATACTATTGATTTTATTTAATTTCTTTAATTTAGTTATTAATTTTAATATTATTTGGGTTTTCCATATATGTATAGTGGCATACACATACACATACATGGTAATTTTATCATTTAAAAGTTGATACTATGTCTTGTGTTTCTTACTTTTTTGATGTGTTATTGTTGGAGTACAATATTTATTAGATAAAAATACCAAGAGAAACAGTGTGTCTCATCACAAAAATGATGTAAGATAATATGTTTGTTACTTTGCTAGATTTAACCATTTTTTCCCCCATTAAGTTTATTGGCACATTTTAGGTATAAAATACAGTTACATTCATCATTGGGATCTTGTACCATTACATGAGTCTCTTGGTTCTTATTTTTTTTTCCCCTTCCCTTGCCCTCCCTTTACCCCCTCCAACCTTCCCTATTTGCAAAGACCTTGTTTCCATTTTTTTCCTCTTCTCATATTTTTCCCTTTCCCTTTTTTCCCTTCCCCTACCCGTCACAATTTCCCTGCTCTTTTAGACCTTTTCTTCCTGTTACACAATATCAGTTATATATTATTTAAATTAAAATATTAAGATCTAGGAGACATTACCACAGATTTTACAGAATTTAAAAGATTATAGAAAGCATATTACAAAAATCTTTTTTGAAATAAATTTGAGAACTTCTAAGAAGTACCTTGAAAGGCAAATTAATGAAACTAACTCTGGAGGAAATATAAAATTTGAATAGTACCTATTGAAGAAAGTATATTCCTAACTTGAAAACCTACCTATATGACAACAGTAGGCTCATAAACATTTTAACTGATAAATTATATCAAACAATTAAAGCAGAAAAAAGAAGGAACACTTCTCCCCACATTTTAGGAACTCAACATTGTGCTAATCCTAAAACTGGATAAAGATAATAGAAGAAAAAAGTATGAACATAGATAGAAATTTGTTTAACAAAACAAACTATTAGAAGTCAGATCTGGCAGGATGTAGAAAGTGGTTTTGTTATAGGGATGGCAGTGTTGGTTCAGCATTGGAAGATCCACCCCCAAAAGTCATCATTTTAACAGAGGAAAGGAAAAAGCCATATGATCCTGTCACTAGTTGGAGAAAAAGTATTAGACTAAATTCTACAGCTATTCATGGCAAAAGCTATCAGGAGACTAGAAGTAGAAAAGAAACTTCTCAACAGATTACAGACATGTACTCCATACTTCCAGCGAGAATGCCTTATATGAATGGAGAAGGTACAATGCTTTCTCCTTAAGGTGGGGAACAAGGGCAGATATGCTTACTCTTTATCTGTCCATTAAACTTTGAAACCTAGTCCCCACCAAAATAGTCTGGCAATAAAATGACACAACTAGGATAGGATTGGCATGCCAGAAGCAAAATCTTTATATGTAGATGAAATGATCATCTACAGAGAAAATACTGAGAAATCTCTAGGAGTCCCTATAATTTGTACTTGAATTTAGCAGAATTAGAAAACACAAGGTATATATAAAAATTCAGGTCTGTGTATACTTGCTATAAATGAAGAATTGGATATTGAAATTTAAAAGTTATGTAGGAGTACAAAGGACCTAGAAAAGTTAAAAACAAAAACAAAAACAGTGTTGGAAGACGTTTAGTACCTAATTTTAAGACTTCTTCTAAAGCTACAGTAATCAAGGCAGTGTTGGTGTAAGGAAAGACATATAGATCATTTGAATAAAACAGAGAATCTAGAAATAGAACCACACATATATGGTCCACTGAGTTTTGAAAGATTATTTAACATTAGCATTTTAGAGAATATAAACTCAATTCAAGAGCCAAGGAAGAGATAGTGTTTTCAGCAAACAGCACTAGAACACCTGGTATCTGTATATAAAAAATTAACCTCAACCCTTTTTTTCCATACATGAAAATAACTTGAAGCGCTCTATGAACCTAAATAAGAAAGCCTAAAGGTATAAAACTTTAAGAAGAAATTATAAGGGAAAATATTTATGAATTCAGCGTAGGCAAGAACTACCTAGGATACAAAACACATGATGTATAAAAGAAAAAATTGATAAATGAGATTCCATCAAAATTTAGAACTTTAAATGACATCATTAAAATGAAAAGTAGTCCTTAAACAGACCATATTTCCAATGCATATAACCTATGGCCAGAATATATAAAGAATTCTTAGAGCTCATTAATAGACAACCCAATTAAAATGTAGACATAAGAAGATGATAAATAGCCAGTATAGCACAAGGAATGGTGTGCAACTCTAGAATCAGAAAAATACTTATCAGTACAATAATAAGATTGAATTATACACTCATTAGGGAGATGAAGTTAAAAGTTTTAAAAGCCTTGTCATGACTTTTTCTTTTTGTTGGATTCTCCCCATTTGGGTTTAATTTGTCACACCAAATGGATTCATTCTGCTGGGTTTCCTGGGGTTGTGATCCTCATTGTCTTTTCCTAGGGTATTGTCTAAAATTTTTTGGAGTGCCAGTTTGGTATTCATGAAGTTCCTGAGGTGCTCTTTATTATGAAAGTATCTTATTTCTCCATCAATTTTGAAAGATAGTTTTGCAGGGTACATCAATCTGGGTTAGAGGCTGTTTTCCTTTAGGCCTTGAAATACATAACTCCAAGCTCTTCTTGCCTTGAGGGTCTGCTGTGATTCTGATGGGCTTTCCTTTGTATGTGATTTGTTTCTTTTCTCTCACTGCTTGTAGAATTCTCTTCTTCTGTTGGATTTCTGGAATCCTAACTATTAAATGCCTATTTGTAGATTTTTTTTTTGTTTAAGGCTAGCTGGAGTCCCATATGCCTCACTTATCTGTATGTCAAGCTCTTTTCCCCTGCTTGGGAAGTTTTCTGCCATCACTTCTGTGAACAGTTTTTTTTATGTCATCTGCACCCTCTCCTCTTTCTTCATTGACTCCAATCAGTCTTATGTTATTCTTCTTTGCATCGTCTAGCAGCTGCTGGATTGATTTCTCATGTTCCCTTACAATTTTAAAGCAATTTTTCTTTTTCTCCTCACTAATTGCAATCTTATTGTCTATATGCGAAATTCTATCCTCACATCAGTTCATTCTGCTGCGCAGACTTTCAGTGGAGTTTTTAATCTCTTGGAAATCTGTTTATATCTGTTTTATGGATTCCATTTGTTTCCTATGTTGGGATTCCATCATGTTCCTCAGATCCTCTATTTTTGTATCTGTGTCCTCTCTAGATTTATTAATCATGTCTTGCACCATGAGCAAAATCTTTGCTGTTATCTGAGTAATTATTTCTGATTTCATTTTTCCCAGGTCCTCTTTTGTTGCCAGTTCAGAGAGTCCAGGTGGTTGAGTATCAGATTGTTTATTTCATTTCCTTTTGGGGTTACTGTAGGTGATCTGGAAGTCTGTTTCTGAGGCTTGTTTATGTGTTTTCTCATTTCCACGGTGGTTGGGGGGGTGCCTCTGGCGCCCACGCAGCTCACCTTCTCTGCCCTAGGAGCTTGGGATGGCAGCAGGGGAGCTCCCTTCCAGGTACTGGGACTGGCTCAGCTTCTCAGCCCTAGGAGCCTGAGATGGCAGTGGGGGAGCTTCCTTCCGGGTGCTGGGACCAGCTGAGCTTCTCTGCCCTAGGAGCCTGGGATGGAGGTGGGGAGCTTTCTTCTGGGTGCTGGGACCAGCTGAACTTCTAGATTTAACCATTTTAGAACAGTTAGAAATAAAGGAGCCAAGTAAGTAACTCCCTTCCCTTGTAAATGCCACATCACCCTAGTGATTATCCATGCTTCCATAATCCTAAAACAGAGAAGTTATGTGAGCCACTTCACACAGTGAGACATCAATGAGAGAGACATCAGTGAGAGAGACAATGGGAGGCACCTTACAACAGTGGTGTCTTACTCTATGAATACTGTAAGCCTGAATTATTCAGTCCATTTTTCCCCCTCTGCACTTGAGTCCCTTTTCCCTTCACTATTCTCCCTGTTACTGCTACCAACCTGTGATCTTCAATAAAGGCAGCTACTTACTAGACACTATGAGGTGTATGTTTGGCAATTCTTCCCTCACTGTACACAAGAACCTGGACTATTTTGGGTCCACTAAACTGTATCAATTTCACCATGTATAAAGACTTCAAAAAATCATGTTATCCATGACCTACATACAACTTGATCTATAAATTTTTAATAGATATAAAAAAGAAATTTAGAAGATCATGGATCATTACACAAAGCAAATTTACAAAGTTATAACTAAAGAGAATGAGAATATATTTCATAAAAAATTCCCCAGAGGAACTCGGGGAAAATATTGTGCAGACTGTTTGCCTATGACATCCTTAAGTATGGAGATGGTCTAATTCAGAATCAGAATTCCTGGGCTTCATGTTCTTGCTGTACTTAATTTGATACTTGTCTTTTTCAAATGTGAAATGAAGTTAGTAGATATCTCCTTCATGGGCTGCTGCAGGAATGGAACAAGAAAAGTCACATGAAGGTGGTTCTATAAGGCAAATACTTTGCACATATATGTTTTTCATACCATATAGATAATTGGAAGCTTTTCTGGGACAGGATGGTTGTCTGTTATAAAGGATACATCAAGACTTCTTGAGAAATAACATGCCACCATAATCCAGTATGCACCAGGTGTTCTAACTAAGAATTAGGGAAATTCTCTGAGAGGCTTTGGCCCTTTTCCAGGCAAAAGTACTATTGCCATGGCTTGTACATTATGTCAAGATTGAATGCCTCATTCATTCAAAAGGAGACAGAGTGATTGAGAAGCACATTCTTGCTCCTGATCATCACAGATCTTTCAAGGAAGGAGGCAAAGGTGAACTTTTTAGAACAGGCCAGTCCAATCATGGTGACATATGCCTGTAATTCCAGCACTCTGAAAGGCTGAGGCAGGAAAATTACAACTTCAGGTTCCATCTGGGCAACTGAGTGACTTAGCAAGACTCTGTATCAAAGTAAAATAAATAGCCCTTGGATATAGCTCAGTGCAAAGGTACTGGGTTTAATCCCCAACACAAAAACAAAACAAAATCAAAACCAAACCAAACCAAAACAAAAAATTAGATAGTGTGTAGTGGTCTATGCTTGTAATCCCAGCTACTTTGGAGGCTGATACAAGAGGATCAGAGGTTGTAGCCCAGGGCCGGGGATTTAGCTTGGTGGCATTGAACCTGCTTCGAAAGCACAAGGTCCTGAATTTGGCCCCTGGCACACACACACACAAAAACATTTGTAGTCCAGTCTGGGAAACTTAGCAAGACTTTGTCTCAAAATAAAATTTTAAAAAGTAATGAGAATACAGTTTAATGATAGAGTACTTGTTTAGCATGTGCCAGAACCTGGGTTCAATCCCTACTACTGAAAATAAAAGGTAGGGGGGAGAAAAAGGGAGGAGGAAAAAGAGGGAAGGAGGTGGCAGTGAACCTGAACAAAACCAAAAACAAAGAGAAAATGAAAGAAAATTGAACTTAATTCATTCCATTCAAGGTCTTTGAAAAAATTCATCGGTGTGCATGAATAATGCCCATTTTGTGCTTCTATTATAATTTTTCTTCCTGCTTTGCATTTGTCTATTTAGAAGATTTCCATTGCTGATTCCCTGGGGTCCATTCACGTAAGATCTTAATAAATGTCTGCTGAAAAGTGAACAAAAACTGTCGTATAGTATTTTAGTGTGAACACATTAACTTGGATTCTATTAGTTTTGTTTGCCACTCTTTTTGCCTACAGAGTTCAAGTATGTCAATAATCCATTTGATTTAGATAATTTAAAATGGTTTGTATAAGTGTGCCATTCCCCTATTGGTAGCATTTGTGGTACTCTGAGTTTTCACTATTGTAAACAATTCCAAAATGCACATTTGAAAAAATGCATTTTTCTTCCTTTTTCTTCCATTTTTCTTCCATTTTCTTCCATTTTTCTTCCATTCTTCTTCCATTTTCTTCCATCTTTCTTACTGGTTCTTCAACCAAATGAGCATCCATCAATCTTTACTCTGCATCCCACACCTCCCAGACAAAAGGAAGCCAGGAGTCTAGGCTGAGCTGGCTCAACAGCATTGTTCCCATAAGTGCACACAGGTGTCTGGGCAAGTGGGAACCGATCTGGATCCCTCACCACCTCTAAACCTAAGTACTGTAGTTAGCCCAGCAATTGAATGTCTCTCCCTATCCCTTTCCTGGAGGTTTCTCCCTATGCCATGCCTCAGTGGGCCTATAAAGCTGTCAGTTGATCTCTCTGAGATTATCCAGCCTGGGTCAGCTAGGATTTAAGTAATAATATTGCTTGGTACATTTTTTCAGCTCTTGGCTTTCACATCTGTCATCCTGTTTGATTCTCACTAACAGTAGCCCTCTGAGACAGGCATTGGTGTTCCCATTTTAGATGGGAAAACAGTGAGAAAGACAGACATTGAGTTTATCCCAGGTTGATGGGGGCTGAGCCAGCACCAAATCAAAACAGGAAACCTAGATGTAAGTTTTCTGACAGCTGGTCTTGTTCTCTTTCCACTCTAACATAGTAAATTCCTCAACAAAGCATACCTGTCCCAAAGCGTAATTTCTTAGTGGTGTGGTTCTAGGAGATGGCTTGGATTGTATTTGTTTTTCAAAGTCTGGTTCGGAGGTAGGGATTAGCTGTTAACTTGGCAAATACAATACAAAATAACCATTTTCTTTCACACTTGTTTTCCTTAAAATTAATTAATTAAAATTAACCCCTTCTTGTGCTTTACTTATTCATATAAGGAGAGGACAAAAAGAAAAGAAAACACCAATTTGTACTTCAATTCAAAAATCTGCACAAAGAGGGTACATACCATGAGACTTTTTTCTTATTTGCAATGAATTCTTTTATAACTTCCTCCTTTTGTCCATGATTTTATTCTTTAACTTTATGAAACAAAAGCAATTAAGATGTGTTATGTACATGTACAAACTTTGCACAAGGAATGTAAACATTTTGTACTATCCACATGAACTAATAAAAAAAATTTTTAAATAAAGAAAATTTTTATTTATGAGTATATAAGGACTTTTTTGTTGTTTTTTAAAGAAGATCAAGGATTCTGTGGTTTGAAGGACTATTTTAATTAAAGAACTTGAAGATCCCTGTTGAGTCTCTATAGTTATGGTTTTTTCAGCCTCACTGAACCATAGTAGTGATGGTATAGGTGTATCTGGAGGCTGCTAGCAGGGGTCATTGTAGTGTTTGGAGCCCCTCCCCCCTTTTTTATCTACCTGTATCATTATTTTGTATATATCTTTTTAGTTATATTTTTTGCTGGATGTTTAAAACCAAATAAAAGTGAGACCTATGTTATTTAAAATTAATCTCTCTGAGTGATATCAGTTAAGGCTTTTCAGGGATTATTTTGGGAACCATGCTTGAGATAGATTAGGGCATGGCAAAGCTGGCTGGGGAAGTAGGCATGACCTGTTAATTACAAGATCCCAGAACACATGCACAGAATAATTCCCAAAGCCCTGCATGTGGACTTCTCATGAGAACTTTAGCAGGTTTTCAACAGGATGGCCTATGCCTGACATCAGCCTGAGGTGTGGGATCCCAGCACTGTCTCTCAGGCCACTTATGTAGAAGTTCTCTTGAGTTTCCTCCAGATTTGGATGGCATAAAAGGACAAACATGCTAAGAAGAGCTTGCTATTATGGCTTTCCTCAAGATAGCCCATCCTGTGTTCTCGGGGACATACTTTTATCTTACTTTTTCCTCTTTTCTTCAGCCCAAATTTGCTCTGCAATACCAGTTTCTCCATCACTCTTCACTTTTGCTTTTTCAAATAAAATTTGCTACCATTTTTCTCTCGTTTCATACAATATTTTTCAGGATGAAAAGAACACAGAATCCAACTCAAGAAGGAGATGCGAGCACCACAAATCCCAATAATGTTTATTCAGCAGACACTTTTAGAAGGAGCTACATGATACCATGTGTTCAGCCTCTTAGCTCTTATATTGTCTTTTAAAAAATTATCACTGTCATCTGTCAGGGTGGATCACATACTTATTTGACCATATGGCTTTTTTGGAAGCATAGGAGACATTTCCCTTTTTAGTGACCCTTCTTTCAACACAGTGTACATTGGTTAATTCCTATCTTCTGGGGTCCAGCAATCTCCCTGCTCAGGAGATCAGGTGACTCACCAGAGTTGTAGGATCTTTTTAGAGAGGTCCCTTCATGTCCTGGGTCCTTGTTGATCTTGGAGAGCTAGGGCCAAATATTGGCTGTCCTCTTAGCCCAGTTATCTTCTTTTAGCTTTTGTCTCTAGCCTCAAATATTGACCATCAGAGGGTGAGTTATACTGGTATTGAAGCTGTGAGCTGGACAGTGTTTTTAAAAGCTCTGCAGAAGGTCCAAAGTATAGCCAAAGTAGAGAATCGTTACTCTAGATTGTTGCACCCTAAATTGCAATGTGCACCCAAATCAGTTGGGGTCTTGCTAACTTGAAGCTCTGATCCTGTAGCTCTGGCTGGGGCCTGAGGTGCTGGATTTCCAACATTAGGTGATGCTCATGATTCTGGTTCCTGGGTAATTCCTGGATTTGGATTTGAACCCATACAATATCTTGAAACCAAACTGTCTTGTCTAGATGATTGCAAAACTCACTGGTCATTATGTTGCTAGCTGCTCTATAGCTGACAGTAACTTATAGCACTAAAGTAGAAACTCCTGGACAAATTTGAGAGTGGCCAGTATATGGTCTAGGAATATTTGCCATAGTGTTATGTCAAGTCATCCTTTCTTTTTTTTTTTTTGGTACCGGGGATCGAACTCGGGTTCTTGCACTTGCAAGGCAGGCAGAGGAACCACTGAGCTAAATCTCCGGCCTAAGTCATCTTTTCTTACCTTCTCACCTTCTTAGATTTGAATTATGGCCTGGCACCAAGTCAATGGCTTTTGAGTCAGATGTACCTGAGTTTGAAATTTCTTTTTTGTTCTCTTCGAAGTTAAAACAAGGTACTTTAGTCATTTACAAAAGTAATCGTTTATTGTGATCTCACAAAGCAGGAAATTATGAGATGATTGATTCTAAGAGTGTCTCACCAACTTGATCATGTTATCAAGGCTCTTCTGTGCCTATCCTATTGACAATGTCATTGACAATGATTACAAGATACTGTATTATTTTGTTTTGCTTTGTTTTTTGAGACAAGGTCATTTCAGCTAGTGCTGTCTTGCTAGGAGGTGGCTCTGTGAGGCCTGGCCATACTGACAGGACCTTGCTAGACCAGTGAGCTCAAATTTCTAGAGCCATATGTTCTAAGTTCAATTCCAGGCTCTGGCACTAGCAAGCTGTGTGACCTCTAGCAGTTTTGCATTTCTATTTGCCATCTCACCTCATTCCCTTACCTCCATCCTAGGCCTATGGTGGGGTTTAAATGAGAATAGTACCTGCTCAACAGAGCACTCCATAAGTGTCGCCATTCACATCCACCTCAAACACATCAACTACGGTGACTCTAAATGGGACTTGCACACAGTAGTAGCAACTTGCAAAATGACTGGGCTACATAAAAGGTGCTAAAATAGTCTGTAGTGCTACTTGGTGTGATCACTATTGTGTATCACTTTTAAATTTTCTTAAGTATCTTTTTTAATTTTTTTAATTCTTAAGTTAAATGTAAGATTATCTCTTGATTTTCTTTGTACACACAAAGTAGATGTGCTACATACATGTCAGACAAAAGGGGGATTATTTTAGAATTTACTGAACATTTACTGGAAGGCAAGACTTTTACAGTGGCAGAACCAGTGGCCAACCAACTCAGTTGCCAGGCCACTGGTTTCAGGAGAGTTAAATTCTAGGGTTGATTTCATCTCTGTCAGTACAATGATCTGATTGTGCTGTCACATAATCTCTCCACCTAACATCGAGATGACTTTAAGATGCCTGAATTTCACCACTGTTTCTTGTTTTAAGGAAGATTTAATGGTAGGATTGCTACTAGTTTAGAGAGTAGAAACTGTGGTATTGAGGAATTATTCCTTTTGAGAGATTTGGAAGACTCATGAGCAGGACATATGCGGGTAGCATTTTTTTTTCTAGTAAAGGAATAGTCAGCAGGCATTACTCATGTAACACAGGAGTTTCTGACGTTTAGAAACCAGTGAAATGTGAGCAAAGTGTATGTGAAACATGGCAGTGTATCCTGGTCTGAGATGACATTTTGAGTTTTCTTTGAAAATTGCAAACCTGAGTATCTAAGATGTGCTGTCACCAGACAGGGTCCTAGGAGGTTTCTAAACCCATTTTACCCATAGAATTGAATTTCCAGGTTCACTGACTCTTGTTGCAGAAAAAGAATTTTCAGGACACATCAGTAAGAGGCACAAAAGGATTTATTAGGCAGACATTTGAAAGTACTCATTCAAAGAAATAGAGTATGCAGCCTCAGGAGAGAGATGCACATTATCATCCAGAGGTGGGTATTTTCATGGGCCCTAGGAGGTCTTCAAGATGGGCAATCTAGGATGGTATTCCTACTTCTGTCACATTACCCATCTGGTAGCTATGTCAGAAGGCAAACCAGTTATCTGTGTTTGAAACTGAGATCTGCCACCCACTAATATTGCTGCTTCCTTGAGAATGGAGGTCTGTGGGAGGAAGCAGAATTTACAGGTGAAAAGCACAAGCCAAGACCCCAATTTAAAAGCTTATTGTATCTTTAAGACCCTTTTGAATTTTTAGTTTCTGTTTTTTTGGAGTTAGTTTCCTGGAAGGGAAAAATGTCTTAAATAACTTTTGTGTTCTGAAGCTGCAGGTTTCCTTCAAAGTACAAAAGTATAATTTCAATGTAAAATTGAAATTCTTTTTCTCCTTTCTACCTACAGGTACCCAGATTATTTCAGCAGGGCAGTGGGTTTAGCATAGGTAGACAGTGCAGCAAACCTAGTGAAGTACTGATTCTGGACTCTCAGGAGTCAGATCAAAGCAGTGACACACTTACCTGTCACATGAACCCAAGCTGGTTCCTGGCCCTCTATAAGAACCAATTTTCTTGTCTGGAAAATTGATGTAAAATCTACATCATTAGGTTGCTATCAGCATATAATAGGCAAGTAAGCATCAAGTGCATATACTAGAGGCTGTACAGTGAGAGCTCACCACAGTTTAGCTATGACTTTTTTTCTCTTATTTGAAGATAATTCCCAAATTAGCAAATAACAACATGAACAAGTGTAAGACCGAGGGCCTTACCAAATGCTCCGAGGAGCTGACTAGTGAAGCACACCCAGGAATCCCAGTGGTGCCTTCAGAATGTAAGACCAAAAGCCTTACCAAACATTCCAAGGAGCTGACTACAGTGAAGACCACCCGGGAAGGAACACACCAGCCAAGTTGGGAAACAGACCTTTATTAGTCTGGCCAGACAGCACTCCCAAAGCAAAATAGCTTAGAGAGGCAACTGGCTCAGAATCCAAGGCTGTTTTTATAGGGGGTTGAGGGGGAAGTTAACATATCAAAGAAAAGGGGACAAAGGTTAGTGGTCGACTGTCACATATTGATGGTTAGCAGACATCTGCAGCTTGTTCTAACAATTGTGGTGCCTGGAATATCAGTTCTGGATAAACAAAGAGTTGAGTAGTTTACTCTGGGACCCTAGGTCGGTTACAGATCCCTATCTAGCATCTCTAGACTAACAAACATCTCCATCCATTAACTCACATTTTAATCACAATGGGGCTGGAGAAAAAGGGGCAAAGGTTATGCAGTCCCACATTCCCCACTGATTTTTTTTGGAATTTAAGTAATCTTACGCACAAATGTAGGTATCCATTGTATACAACAACATGACAATAATAAGCATGTACACACAACTATGATGACAAGAAAAAGTTGTTTTAACCATTGTAGGTTGGGCAACCACGAAGTTAACATTTGAACAAGTCTCTGCCATCCTCATTATATATTTTTTTCAACCAGGTTTTTTAATTGTTCTACCTTTTTTTCTATCTTTGGACCATTATTGGTAAGATTGAAACAACACATATTTTTTACTCTTTTACAACCTTGGTGGTGGAGGAGCAACAAATAGTCTATTGCTGCTCTATTATCTAAGATTGCCTGTCTCTGTTCCTGTAACTCTTGGTTAACTAATGCCAAGGCTGATGAGGTAGCATTTAACCCTTTGACCACCTTGCAACCTAATTTTCGCACTGCCTTTTCAGCATGGACTCCTATAGAAGGTAGGGCAATAAAAGATGCTATCATGGTTATTACTTCTGCATCTGTTAACAGACCTACATCATCATCACATCCCGGTGTAGTGTAAGATGACCAACGTTTAGTTCTGTTAGGCACAACCAAATCAGTCCTATCTGGCAACACTACAGCTAGACAACTCAAACAGCAACGGGTCTTGGTTAAATTTGCTGGAATATAATTAAAGGTTATTCCTTCACAGGTATAAAACCATCCTATGGGCAGGGAGATATGGCAATTATTATACACAATTTTTTGTTTTATGTGGCAGGACATCCCTTTTGGCTGTTTTATCCTCAGACACTTGGTTGTACAATTTTCATACATAGCACATTTAGTTTTGTTTGACATAATTACCTTGGGTGTATATAATTTGACAGCATTTTTAGGTTTACAGCACGTGTCATGTCCCCAATTATAACTATCTGTGTAAGTAAGATTTTTTCCTGGGATGTCTTTAAATAGGGTATGGGGTCGTATTAACTCTAAAGAGGTGCATACCGGAATGAGACAGCTTCCCAGCACATGATGGAAATTTACATCAGCATTTAAGCAGAATTCAGACAAGTTAAGCGAGTTTGCCAATTGAATCTATACATTTTTTTTGTGTGATCTAGTCCTCTTGGGGGCAATAATGCCAGTGTCCCAGAGAATATCATCATTAAGGTGAAACGTCTCCAACCTGTTCCAGTCTTAGCTTTTGGTCACCTGGTTGGCTGATAACCTTCCATTTGTCTTTTTTGATGTCTGTGGGGGGTCCTGCTTTTAGATGGTTGCGATGTATCCAGGCAGAATGTCCAGCCACCTTCACTGCCAAGGGAGTCGACAGGACAATAGGAACCGGTCCCTTCCAACGAGGTTCCAGGGTCTTGGAATCAAACCTGTGAATAAAAACCAAATCTCCTGGCTTATAGGGTAAAGGTTGTAAAGGGTTTTCATTTGGACTAATCATTTTCTTTTGTAATGTCTCATGTAGCTCTGACTGAAGCTGATGAACTGCCTTTAAGGATTTAAGGAGTCAAAGGTGGGAAAATTTTTCCTTTAATTTTACATCTATTAATGGAATGATTGGGGGAGATCGTCTGTAAACAATCTGGAAGGGGGACAGATTGAGGGGGGGCTTGGGAGTGTACCTCATCCAGAGGAGGGCAAAGGGGAAGAGCTCTACCCAATCTAGTTCAGTCTCCAAGCATAATTTAGTCAGAATTTCTTTTAAAGTTCGATTTGTTCTTTCTACCTGTCCTGAACTTTGAGGCCTATAGGCACAGTGTAGATTCCACTTTATTCCAAGGATATTACTAATTAACTTAGATATCTTAGCCGTAAAGGCTGGACCATTGTCGGACCCCAGAGCTAAGGGCAAACCAAAACGGGGAACTATTTCTGTCAGGAGCCTTTTAACTGTTACTTCTGCTGTCTCCTTCTTAGTGGGGTATGCTTCTGCCCATCCTGAAAATGTATCCACAAAAACTAGCAGGTATTTGTACCCATACATGCCTGGCTTTATTTCAGTAAAGTCTAATTCCCAATGTTTTCCTGGAGTTAGCCCTCTGTGTCGGGCCCCAGGGGGCCTGGTTACCCAATTAGCATTTACCTTGAGGCAGGTGGGGCATTGTCTCACCGTGTCCTGGGCCTTTTGGGCTAATCCCTGGCTGACGAAATGAAGTTGCAGGGCAGCCTTCATCCTTTTCTCGCTGAGGTGGGTGGACTCATGTAGTTCTCGCAGCAACGTGTCTGTTACAGTGGCTGGGAGCACCACCTTTTTATCCTTAGTCATCCATCATCTATGTTTTTTTTTTTTTCAAGTCCGGTGTCTCCTGTTCATTTCCGCTACTTTTTTATCTGTGTATTCAGGTTTTTCTGGGAGTACCCGTGTGGGAAACAGAACCATTTGCTTCCTCACTGATTTTTCGGCAGCTTGTTTTGCTGCCCGGTCAGTAGCATTATTACCAATCATCTTGGGGCTAAGCCCCTTCTGGTGCCTGTGGCAATGGATAATGGCGACCTCTCCAGGCAACCAGATTGTTTGTCGCAATGTCAATATCTCAGTCTTATTTTTTTAAAGTCAAATCTTGTCCAAAGGTCAATTTGTCAGCCTCTCGGGTTAAAGCAGCTGCTGCTGTTATTGTCCTCAAACAAGTAGGCCACCCTCAGGCCACTGGGTTGAGCTTCTTTGAGAGGTATGCCATAGGCCATTTCCATGGCCCAAAAGCTGAGTAATCACTCCCTTAGTTACCCCATTTTTCTCTGCCACATACAGGGTAAAGGGCTTGTTTAAGTCTGGCAATGCCAGGGCTGGTGCCAATGCAAGTGCAGTCTTAAGCAATTGAAATGCCTGCTGGCAAGCCTCAGTCCATTCGAGGGGTGTATTTCCTCCTGCAGTGGCCTCATGTAGGGGTTTGGCAATCTCAGCAAAGCCAGGAATCCAAATCCTGCAATAGCCAACTGCCCCTAGGAACTCTCACACCTGTTTCTTTGAGCCTGGCTTCAGAATCTGGAGAACTGCAGATACTCTTGATCCTGCCAGCCTCCTCTTTCCCTTTTCAAGAATATAGCCCAAGTAGGTTACCTTGGTCTGGCAGAGTTGAGCTTTCTTCCAGGACACCCGATATCCCAGTTCCTGGAGGGCTTTCAGGAGGCCCTCGGTGGCTGCAATGCATTCCTTATCATTTGAAGTCGCCACCAGGAGGTCATCAGCATACTGAAGAATAGTCGCCTGGGGAAACACTTTTCTTACCTCTTGCAGATCTTTGTTGAGAGCTTCCCTGAACAGAGTGGGGGAGTTTTTGAATCCCTGCGGCAGCTGGGTCCATGTCAGCTGTCCAGTGGATCCAGTCTCTAAGTCAGTCCATTCGAAGGCAAAGAGAGGCTGGCTCACAGGAGCTAGAGGCAGGCTGAAAAATGCATCTTTAAGATCTAATACTGAGTACCACACATGACTGGGAGGGATGAGACTTAACAGAGTATAAGGGTTTGGCACTGTTGGGTGAATGGTCTCCACCCAGCTGTTTACTTCCTGCAAATCCTGTACTGGTCTGAAGCCTGAGGAGCCAGGCTTCCTCACAGGAAGCAGGGGTGTATTCCAGGCTCATTGGCAAGGGATGAGGATGCCGGCTTTTTGGAGTCAGTGGATGTGTTTGGAGATCCCCACCTTGGCCTCGTCAATCTTTTTTGTCTACCAAGAGAATTCTATCTCTTTCTTTTTTTTAGTCTCCTTCTCTCTCTTTCTTTTCAACTTTTCATAATCCCTCTTGTAATGGCCCTTCTCTTTGCAAAATGCACATTGATCCTTTTTCTAATAAGGGCCATATTTTACTTTTATCTTCTCTTTTATTTTCTCTGTATTCCTTTCGGATAAAACCTCCATCTGTCAAGGCTGCAATGTTCACCCTTCCTATCTTTTTAGCCATTCCACCCTCAAAAGGATCCCTATTGTTAAACACCTTCATTGCCACACTCATCAACTTTTCCCTATTCTCTCCCTCAAATCCTTCCATCCGCTGAAGTTTCTTTCTAATATCTGGGGCCGACTGAGTAACAAAAGCCAAATTAATTGCCTGCCAATTTGCAGGGGCATCTGGGTCAATTGGAGTATACGTATGATATGTTTTCAACAGACGCTCCAGAAAGGCAGAAGGGGATTCCTCAGGTCCTTGAAGGACCTTGCTTACCTTGCTCAAGTTGGTAGCCTTTGAGCGGCTCCCCTCAGGCCAGCTAGGAGATGCTGATGATAGGTTTGGAGAGCTTCTCTCCCACCCGAGGAATTAGCTCGCCATGGGGGACGGGTGGACGGAAGTTGTGCCTGAAGACGGGCCCACTGTTGCTCATCGAGGGGGCCCTCTGTTTCCCCTAACACTGACTTTATGGCTTGCCCTCGGATCCTTTCTCTTTCCTCGGAGGTAAAAAGAGCTTGCAGAAGTTGTTGACAGTCATCCCAGGTTGGGTCATGTGTATGAAAAACAGATTCTAGGAGGGAGATCAAAGCCTGGGGTTTTTCTGAAAAAGGGGGATTTTGGTGTTTCCAATTATACAGATCACTGGTAGAGAAAGGGATATAGACATAATGACCCTGTTCTACTTCCCTAAGAGGCAGAAGAGGAACTGAACTAGTCTCTTCAGTGAGAGCTCTGCTGGTACCATAAGGGGCCCCTGTTCACGTGTGGGAGGGGGAGGTTATAGAATGTGGAGATTTTCCTTCTTTGGGAAGAGGAGGGGAGAGAGAGTTTCGAGCTCTGGGCCCGGCTTTATCAGAGGAGGAGGATGGCTTCACATAGGGTGGAGGTCTTATAACAAGATCTAAGAGGTCAGGATCTTGTGAGAGCACTGGCTTGGGAGCCCGGGTTTTGGCCTCTTGGGGTTCCCTTGGGGCCATAACCAGAATGCGAGAGTTTGTTCACAGGGAACAACGCTACAACCATGCCAGAGGCTCTTGACAAGCCCGAACCCAGATATTTATATATGGAAACTGATCAGGATGGCTAGGGTGCTCAGTGACCCTTTTCCATACCACCCTGCAGAGACCTGGGTCAAAAGAGCCCTCAGCTGGCCATCCAACTCTGAAGGCTGGCCATTCCAATTGACACAGGGAGTGAAGTTTTCGGCGAGAAAATTTAACCCTATATTCGTTCTCCTGTTCGGGGGAAAAAGCCAATTTAAAATTAGTGAGAAAACAATCCAATGGGGTATTTTTGGAGCAGGATCCTTCCATCTCTGTCCTGATGGTTTGGAAAGAAATACAAAATTAAACACACAATGGACAGGACACTAATGTACAAATGTCAAGACAAATAGGTGCCACAACAAAAGCAAAATTAAACCTTCCCTTGTTCCTCGTCAGGAACCTTGGGGTCAGGGGAGGTTTACCGGCCCATCAGCCACCTCACTCCTGACAACAAATGGTTGCAACCAGCCAAAACTTACCTCCAGAGGTTTTCTGAGGTCTGTGCCTGAGTCTCCTGCTGGATCCCGTCACAGAGTCTCGGTTGAACCGGGGTTCCTTACCCAGGCATCTCGCTGGGGCCTCCAAAATGTAAGACTGAGGGCCTTACCAAATGCTCCAAGGAGCTGACTATAGTGAAGCACACCCAGGAATCCCAGTGGTGCCTTCAGAATGTAAGACCAAAAGCCTTACCAAACACTCCAAGGAGCTGACTACAGTGAAGACCACCTGGGAAGGAACACACCAACCAAGTTGGGAAACAGACCTTTATTAGTCTGGCCAGACAGCACTCCCAAAGCAAAATAGCTTAGAGAGGCAACTGGCTCAGAATCCAAGGCTGTTTTTATAGGGGGTTGAGGGGGAAGTTAACATATCAAAGAAAAGGGGACAAAGGTTAGTGGTCGACTGTCACATATTGATGGTTAGCAGACATCTGCAGCTTGTTCTAACAATTGTGGTGCCTGGAATATCAGTTCTGGATAAACAAAGAGTTGAGTAGTTTACTCTGGGACCCTAGGTCGGTTACAGATCCCTATCTAGCATCTCTAGACTAACAAACATCTCCATCCATTAACTCACATTTTAATCACAATGGGGCTGGAGAAAAAGGGGCAAAGGTTATGCAGTTCCACACAAGAAATCTTTTCCTGATTAATACCAAAGCCTGGGAACTCTAATTTGCATTTCCGTTAAATGCTTTTAATACTGGTGAGACTGGAAGGTCCTGGAACTGAAGACTCACCCTATTTCTGTCAGAACCTGTGTGTCAGGTTGAGCAGGCTGTCACCTTATACTGTTTCCACTTAGTGAGGCCATCTCTTTCCATTGTTTTCTTTGATAGCCTGAGAAGCCAGACTCAAGACTTGAGAGCCTGCTCCTAGAAGGAAGAAATGACTTGCCTGCGGCTATATAGAACTGAGTTCAGCACAACTGCTTGGCTTGCCTTAGTAATAGCCAACTGTAATAAGCATTTCCTATTTACTGGCACCAAGTTAAGCACCTTACAGACATTGTCTTACTTAATCCTGATGGCAACCTTATGGAGTGAGACTTTTAATATCTCGTTTTTATGTGACAAAACTAAAGTATAAAGTAAAGAAAGTACATAATTTATCTAGATCCACAGAACTCAGGAACCAGCATATACTCTGAACTTTACGATGAGGGACACAAAGATCTGTGTCTCGGGACTTCGGGGTGCTTAAATTTTGGAAGAGAAAGGACCATTTTCTGCTGAATTTTTGTCTTTTTCTTTATTTATACATAATTTCTGTGGAAGTTAGATCTTTACTGATGTCTCTCTTTAGAAACTAGCTGACCTTAGACAGCAGCCAGCTGGGCTTGGTTTGCATCTTATATTTCCATTTTTAGAAGGCCATAGGGCAGTCTGACCATCCTAGTGCTTTGTTTTATGATCATCTGAACTGGCTTTGATGGGTCTCTCATAGAGGATCTTCCAATCAGTCCCATTCATCAGCTTCACATCACTGCAATGCCACACCAGAGGCAATTAAATTACAGGAGAAGAGAATGATTTTAGCTCACAGTTCCAGTGGTTCTTGTGTAAGGTCAGTGTCCCCCTTGCTTTGGGCCTCTGGCAAGGGTGCCACAGCATGGTAGGAGCCTGCAGAGGAATAAAGTGATTACCTCACAACCCAAAAAGCCAAAAAAGCAAGAGGAGAAAGAAGAAGAAGGCATTGGGAGGACATAGTCTTTTTTTGGTCACATCCTGATGACTTAAAGACCTTCCAAGGGTTTCACTTCCTAAAGATCCATGCATCTCCCCACAGTGCCATTCTATGGACCAGGGCTTTAACATAAGGATCTCTAGGAGACACTGTTCCAAATCACAGCACTAGGCAGAACTCATGACCATACTCCACTCTGCCATTGCTGTTTAGAAACTCATGACAGAGGGTTTCTGTTCTGTGACTCACTCAGGAATTATGGAATGAGTGTCTTTGTAATACCCAGTTTCTGGAATGAGAAGAGATGAGGAGAAGGGAGTCTGAGCCACTTCCCTTTGCCACCATGGTGAGTGGGTATTTCTGCAACTGTGTTTTCTGGGGCAGTCAGTGATGGTTTTGCAAAAAAGCATGCCATGCTCTAGTGTGTTTGTGAAAGTCTGCATAATTCTAACATAAACAAGTCCATTCAGAGCCTATATTTGACAGTGCTCATGGTGAATTGCCATGAATTAAAGTAACCCAAATGACTCTAAGTTATTTTCAGTGGAGCATCTTGTGGGACTACATTCCTACAGAAAACATTTGGAGAAATCCTAGTAAACATAGCTGAGCACGTAGGCTCATGGTTAAATTCAAGTCCTGTTACTTAGGAGCTATGTGACTTAGGACAAATCATTTAAACTCTCTGTGCCATGTCTGTTTATTAGTAAAATTAATATTATAATGACATCTGTCTCCTAAGGTTTTGTGTATTGTCATAGATAGCATCTTATAAATGCTATTACCTTTTAAAAATAATTTTTCAGTTTTGAATTTTTGGATTAGTTTCTTCACCCTCATGTAATCTAATCTTTTTTGGTACTGAGGATCAAACTTGGGTCCTCATACTTGTGCAGCAGGTGGCAAAATCACTGAGCTAAATCCCTGGCCCTATAATCTAATCTTATATTCACTATATTGTCATTTGTTGTCCTAGGAAAGAACAAAAACAAACAAAAATCAATAAGACAAACCATGGTCCTTGTCACTGTAACAGACCAGGCCCAAGCCTGCTATCAACCTAATGACACATGAAAATCAATGGGGAGCTATGTAAACATGGAGGGCAATAAAGATTTCATTATATCATCACAGTGGTCCACTGTTTCTTCTGCAGTCTACAGGAAGTTCATGTTACATGTCTGTGATTCTTAGTTTTCAGAACATGTGAATTCCTTACCTAGGCCTCAAATTTCTTTCACAAAAAGGCCCTCTGTCAGCACTGCACACATAGGCAAGCTCTAAACATTGTAGTTCCTGGTATCAAGTTGGCACTTGGCTAGTATTAGGACAAAAGAAGATAATCAAAAGATGTCAAGCTGTTCATAGAAATGTTAAAAATGGAAGCAAATGAAATTATGAAATAGATGTAAGTCTGTAAATAAAAAAATATCATTTCTTTCTTTTTGATTTCCATGACTACCGCTATGGAATCTGCGGGCTTACAACTTGTTGCTTTCTCTGAAGGAATAGGGAAGGATTACAAGCATTCCCCTTCAAAGTCATCTTCCTTCAAGATCACTTCAGAGCTTTAAGCTCAACTTCTTTCTAGGACAGTATATGAAAAACCTCCTTACCACACCCAATGTAACAAGCACCAATAACCTCGGGGTAAGGGCTCTGGTAGGTGGGCTTGGTAGGTGCTATTGTTGTATAAGAAAGGAAAAATAATGCTTAATCAGGAAAGAGAGCCCTGGGAGTCCTGCTTCCTTACCTGGGGAAAGGTAAAAGAGTGGAAAACTTCCAGAACTTCCAATCTAGGGATGTGAATTTAGATAGCGATGGGATTTAATATTTGCATCACCTGCCTGCATGTATAATAAAATAAATAAAGTGCTCTGGCTGAAGATGTAAGAAGACAGAAGCAACAGATTGGAAGTTGAGAAATATTTAAGGTAAAAAATCATTAGGACTTCAGGATCCTTTAGTTATTGAAGGTCAGAGGGAGTATTCAAATTCTGTTCCTAGTAGACTAGGTTGGGTGGATTCTAATGTCATCAAAAGAGAAGGAATAAGTTTAGGAAGGAAATAATGAGGTCATTTTCCAACAAATTTCACTTAGGTCACTGGCTACCAGCTCCCTAAAGATTAGCAGAAAAACCTGATGATTGAGTGATGCTAAATTTCTCAAATACTTCCTAATTTTAATGATATCTCAAAATGCTAGATTAAGGAAGGAGAGCCATAGTATCTTAAGTCCTGAGCTGAATGGTTTTTCAGGTAAATTTTGCAAAGGGAGAAGTAGTAGGGAGCAGTGGGAACACAAAGCATAGTCTTGAAAGAAGCCTGGGTTAGAAACTACATAAGCTGCATGGCTCACAGGGTTAACTGAATGCAGCGGTGAAATTACTTTGCATGGCTCCAGCATTATTTAATATATAAACACAAAGACTATGTGCCACCCCATGCCCTACTCTAGTTTAGTACAGAGACCAAGGGATTCTCACGTTGCTCACGGGGCATTCAGGAAGACAAGTCCACCAGGTTCTCTAGCTTCTGAGAGTAGATATGGAAGTAATTGCTTCAACCCATAGGAAATAAACATACTTTCTGACACCAGCAGAAACTCAATAAAATGTCTTACAGAGTCCTCCGAGGGTGTCTTCTATCAAGGATCATTCAGGAACTAAAACCTACAAATGCTGCCAGAGTGGTAGTGACCTGGTTGGTATCCCATCCCAAAGGGAAGGAGAAAGTGAGCATTGTCTTCTGTTCCTCTCCTTATTCTCTAGGACTCTCAAGCTGGGGAATTTTACTGACTTCCAGCAGGGAGGGAGGAAGAAAAGAACAGCTAAATAATCATCAGATTTTAATAATATTTATAAACACACTTCTAGAACCTGACCATGTCAGCTAGACCAAGCAAATCAAGGCTGGAAACTTGTTGTTTCTAAAAGGAGAAGACAAGACATTTCTAAAGGAGTATATTACTATAGGTGTAGGCTACTTTCTTATCAAGGCCTTACCTCTAAGCTTCAGTCATTGTTTTGTTGTCAGGACAATTCAATGGGCAAAACATGGGATGAAAATCTTCCCTCTGGGAACAGTATAGAGTTAAGATTATCTCCAAAACATCAAACCTTTCAGCTTCCATGATTTCTAATTGCCTCTTTGGAGGCAGCCATTTTTGAGCTTTGGAAAAGGTAAAAAATAGGAAAAACCAAGCAGCAGGAAATGGCCTTATTCTCTCTTTCTTTACTTGCCCAGGGTTTTGACTTATTCTAAAAGACGAACAAAGGCAAGAAGTTATTTAATTAATGGTTCCGTCAGTTACTTTTAGGCACTGACTCTACACCAACCACTGTGATGGAGCTGAGATCCAATGGTAGACAGATGGATGGAAGCACTCACTCTCATGGAGCCTACACTCTAGGCACAGACAGACACAGTAAAAAGCAGACAGTGATAGATTTATCTAGATGGGTATGCATGCCAGGGGCCAGCAGGGCTATGAGGAAGTATATGACAGAGGAGTGGACAGAGATCCAGGGGGTGAGGAAGAGGGGTCTTTATGACAGAGCCACATTTGAGCTGGGAGTGAGAGAGAAGTTCCAAGTGCAAATACAAAGGCCCTGCAGCCTCTCTCTGTGTTGATGATGTGGCACTATAAGAAAGTGAGGTCTCACTTCCTCATAAATGGTAGAGTCTGGTGGCAGAACTGTGGGACTATTTAAGGGCTGGCATAGAATACACCAATGCAGGTACTGGTACTGTAGACCTGTATGAAAGTTAAAGAAAAAGAAGAATTTTAAAATCTTATGCACATACGTAAATCAAATTTATTTCAGAATATCATGAAGACTGCAAAACTCTTTCATCTTCCACTGACCTAATTGCAAGAGACCTCCATGCTGTTCCAGGCTTCAACCTGGGCTCTGGCCATGCCAAAGCCTCCTTTCTGTCGCTGGCTGCAGCATCCTCTTAGACACTTATTCCCCTCTTTGTTTTTTCTTTCAGTTAGTTGAAATTTGGTACAAAGAGTTTCTCTATGTGAACTAGTTATGTTACTCCAGGGTTTCCTGCACAACTAAGCTCACAGAAGTCATGAGGATCTGATGAAAGTAAAGCCCACAAGTCAAAGGTTATGATTTGAAACAGATGGGTTATCACCATGTTCCTCCTCCCCTCCCCATGCAAGTGCTCCAGGCCTATTACTAAGAACAAAGGAAATGTTCCTGATCATAGAAATTATTCCATGGTGTACAAATCCACAATACCAAAAAACAGCTTGCTGTGGTATTGTCCAAGGTCTAGCTGTGCACCTTACTAATTAGTTTCAATAAATATTGGTTAAGTTGAGCTGAATTGGAGTCACCTCTTTTAGTGACTTTGTGGCACTTTCACCACTCTTGGTGTTAAAATCATTCTTGACAAATAACATTTTAATAGGAATCCCAGTAAGCAATATCTTTATGAGGACTTTGTGAGGTTCTTAACAATCAAATATCTTCATCCTTATCCTCATAGCTCATTGTGGCTATATTATTCAAGGAGTCTCTACTACAACAATTTTATTAAAAGATTGCCAGGCTCATTTTATATTCTGGAATATGAGGTCCAGAGAAGTTGTGTAGGGTTAGATGCTAGGCTCTGATTCTCATGGTGAGAATCTTATCAATTATGACAGCAAAGGTATGTTTATCTTTTTTACTATATTTACTGTCTGTATCATGTTTTGACTGAATTTTAGAAGCTATTCTTTTACAAACAACCTGGCTGGGGCTCTTGAACTGTTTGTTCAGAGTCATGCCAAATGACAGAATAGCTAAATTGGGATTTTAAGCACAGTAACCACCTTTATTCCTGCTAGTCACACAGAATAATATTAGAATAAATTCTCTTATTTGCATTGGCTAAGGTGGTAACAAGGCAATTATTCATGAAGTTATTGTTCACAAACACATTTTAGGTAAATAGAAACCTCTTGCTCACAAAACAATAGAAAAAGATTTTGACTCATGGTTTTCGGTGGAGTCTTATAAGGGATAACTTAATATGCATGACTCACAGAAAACACATATACATCAAAAAATTACAGTGAGAGAGCCAGAGGCCTGCCCCATACCATCAGTAAGTGCACACAGATCCGAGTGAGCAGTGGTATGGACCAGAGAGGCACAGTTGCAGGCAGATCCCAGCAAGGGCCCCACCTCGCCCCCAGGGCTTGAGCACACAAACCCAAGCCAAAGGCTGCCTAGAAAAGAACTTCACAGGTACACAAACATCAGCCAGAGGTCCACCCCATATCATCAGTAAGTGTGTAGAGACCCTAGACAGAATCCTGCTCAGACACCAGGTCAGCTCAGGAATCCAGAAGGCAACTATTCTGAACCCAGGAATTGGTACACTGGTGAGCAGCAGAGAAAAGGCTGCTTGGTGGCCTGCTGAGAATTAAAGACCGCTGGGTGAGCAAAAAGTTGCCTCAAGAAAGGCACAGCAGGCTGCATCTGTTGAAATGAGAAGACACGTAAACAAGTCTCAACACCAGACTTCCAGATCACCTAAGGCAACCCCAAAGGGCAAAGAGATGGGAAAATCTGATACTCAACCACCTGGACTCCCTGAACTGGCAATGAAAGAGGATTTGGAAAAAATGAAATCAGAAATAATTTCTCAGATGACAACAGAGATTGCGTCCATAGTGCAAGAAATGATTAATAACTCTAGAGTAGACACAGATTAAAAAAAAATAGAGGAGGTGGGGAACATGATGGAATCCCAAAATAGGAAACAAGTGAAATCCATAAAACAGATGCAAACAAATTTCCAGGAGATTAAAAACTCCATTGAAAGTTTATGCAGCAGAATGAGCCAAAGTGAGGACAGAATTTCAGATATAGTAGATAGGATTGCAATTAGTGACCAGGAAAAGAGAGATTTCTTAAAAATAGCAAGGGACGATGAGAAATTAATCCCGCAGCTGCTAGATGATGCAAAGAAGAAAAACATAAGACTGATTGGAGTCAATGAAGAAACAGGAGAGAGTCCAGATGACATAAAAAAAAAATTGTTCACAGAGGTAATAGCAGAAAACTTCCCAAGTAGGGGAAAAGAATTTCACATACAGTTAAGTGAGGCATGCAGGACTCCAAATAGCCATGATAAAAAAAAATCTACACATAGGCATATAATAGTTAAGATTACAGAAACCCAACAGAAGAACAAAATTCTGCAAGCAGTAAGAGAAAAAAAACAAATCACATACAAAGGAAAGCCCATCAGAATCACAGCAGACTTCTCAACACAAATCCTCAAGGCAAAAAGAGCCTGTAGCGATGTATTTCAAGCCCTAAAGGAAAATAACCTCCAACCCAGATTGATGTACACTGCAAAACTATCTTTCAAAATTGATGGAGAAATAAGATACTTTCTTGACAAAGAGCACTTTAGGGACTTCTTGAATACCAAACCAGCACTCCAAAAAATTTTAAACAATATCCTTGGAAAAGACAATGAGTATCACAACCCCAGGAAGCCCAGCAGAATGAATCCATCATACATGACAAGAAATTAAACACAAAGGTGGAGAACCCAACAAAAAGAAAAAGTCATGACAAAGATAAGTCAATGCATATTAACTATAACCATCAATGTTAATGGTCTCAATTCACCAATCAAAAGAAATAGACTGGCAGAATGGGTCAAGAAGCAAGATCCAGCAATATTCTGCGTACAAGAACCACACTTAATTCAAAAAGAAACTCATAGAATGAAAGTTAAATGGTGGAAAACAATACCCCATGTGACAGGAACCCCCCCCCCCCGCAAAAACAGGAGTAGCTATCCTCTTTACAGATCAAGTGGATTTCAAACCAACACCAATTAAGAAAGACAAAGAAGGACACTACATCCTTGTAAAGGGAACGATCCAACAGGAAGAGATGACAATCATAAATATATATGCACCAAACACTAGTTTGCCCAACTGTATAAAACTAAAACTAATGGACATGGGAAAGCAAATAAACACTAATACAATAGTAATGGGGGACCTCAGTACCCCATGTCACAAATAAATAGATCAACTAGACAAAAAATAAACAAAGAAATACTAGAACTCAAACTCTTGAACAAATGAATTTAACAGATGTTTACAGTGTGTTCCACCCCACAAAATCAGAATACACATTCTTTTCAGCTTTACATGGGTCGTTCTCCAAAATAGACCGCATACTCACTCATAGAGCATGTTTAAGTAAGTGCAAAGGAACTGAAGTTATCCCCTGTATATTATCAGACCATAGTGCGATGAAATTGGAGATCCATAGCAAAAGAAACAGCAAGAATTTCATAAAAAATTTCAGTGAGAAATCCAGGGCTCTCCTCTCCTAAAGAAAATCTTGGCCACAAACCCATGGATAAGGAATATTCATTATTTTGTATACAGAGTTTGTTGTATGTGCTCCTTCCCAAGGGTCTCTTTTAAAGTGAAAGAAGTTTTGATTATCTCAGATGGAAATAGGCCTCTGGCAATGGGGCAAGCAGAGCAGAGCAGAGCAGTGTGGCAGCAGCTACAGAGGAGAAATGCTTTTCTTTATTTGCTCAAATATAAGATGGTAATGACCACCAAATCAGTTATTCTTGCACCAAGATTCACTATGGAAATGATATGCACTATAACAAAAGCCACTCAGAGCATCTGCAGAGTAATTCTAGTCAGGAAAAATGCAAAGGACACCTGCATTCCACTCAGCCTGCGCATGATTTTTTTCACTCTTATTCATCAGCAGTGCTTCTCTCTTTACTTTTCATTTTGTGATGAACATTTGAATCTAGAACTTGTCTGTTTCCTGTGAGAAATTTCCTTTCTGATGTCCCTTCTCCCCTCAGATTTTAATCATCATAATGAAAGATAAGATAAGAAAAAGTGGACCAAAGAAAATCACTGACACATTCTCTTTTTTTTTTTTTTTGTACCTGGGATTGAACTCGGGACCTTGTGCTTGCAAGGCAGGGGGCAGGACCGAGGCCCTCTGACACATTCTCTTAAGGAGCCTACCACACAACAGGGAAACCTTTTGTCCCCATTCAGCATTTACATGGGATCAAGGGAGATGATGGACAAATAAGGAGTGAGTACAGTGATGATTTCATGTAGAGGGGTTTATTTAGTTTTACCATTCATAAAAGACCCTGATTGTTGATGATACTGAACAATGACTCACAGATTTGTGTGGTTCTTGGGACAGACAGCATTCTAGGCAGAGCACAGACTCTTACTCAGAGTGAAATTTGGAACAAAAGGAGGCAAAGACATCAGGAGCAGAGTTAGTGACATATGAAGTAGGGGATGGTCATGGTAAGGAGCCTGCACTTTATTGTAAGTAGAGTGAGAAAGCATTTGAGGCTTTTAAGCAGAATAGCAAACCAGTTAGATTTTCTTTTAAAAATGATCTCCCTGGCTATTACACACAGGAGAAGCAAAGAAACTACTAGAAAGGCACTGTAGTAATCCTGTTAAGAAATGATGATGTATGGATATTTGCAGTGAAGATGGAAAAATGGAGACAGGTTGGAGGTCTATTTTCAGCATAAACTAAGAGGACTTGTTGATGGATTAGGTGGCATTGTGGGAGGGGGAGAGAAGAACTGAAGACAAATTCTAGGCTTTTGACTACAGGGTGACAACAATGTCTTGACTATGAGCTGATTTGCAGAGGGGACATGAAGAGCTCTGTCTGGGCCACAAGGTCTTGGGAAAACTCTAAGACTTCCCAGTGGACCATTATAGCTAATAACACCTTGCACATATAGAGTACTATTATATATTTGAAAATTATATTTGTGTGGCCGACTGATGGGTTGACTGCATGGCAGAAGGGCATCACTGGAAGAGCAGGAGACATGGTGAAGAGGCAGAGGTGTCTGTTCCCTGACACCAGGCTCACTGTAGAATCAGCCTGAGCAGAACTTTATTACTTCCTCTCCTCTGCATCCCTCAGGCTCCATTCCAGGGGCTCACATGAGGCACTTACCAGAAAAAGACAAATGAAGAATGTCCTATTGTTCTGGAAATCTCAGAAAGAAATACACAGAGACACAGAATTTGGGTAAAATAATAAAATTTCTACTTGCAGAAACCAGTCTGGTTAGTATCCGCATGCCCCTTTGTTCAGTGTTTCCCTTTTTATATCCTTTTTAGCCATTATCTCATCCCTAGTAGTCTTTGATGTGTAAATATAATTCCAGTTCCAATTTACAAGTCACAGACACAAGATGGGCACATATACATTATAAATTCACCCTGGCATTGCAACTTTGTTAGGTTAATGAAGTTGCTGGTTAAAGAGTCAGATTGCCTTCACCTTACATAGGAGAGTTATGGGAAAAGCAAATCTTAAAGGAACACATTACTTATTTTGCTTCTACAATTACCTTAATATTCAATCTATTAAGTTAGCTAAAACTTTTCCCTATCACTATATAGTCTTCCTTTTGCACTCCTTGTCTTCACATTACTGTTGGATTTGATATATTTGTTATTCCAGTGACCACATGAGGACTTCCTCATCAGTGAATTCCTGGTTGGGGTCATTGAGATGAGGAACTAGAAAAAGAAAATATTTATTTTAATGGGTCAGCACTTATCTCTTTGATATTTATATTTTAACAAATATAATTCAAATGATTCATTTACAATTTTTTAAAACCACAAAGTAATCCTGAAGACAGATTTCATTAATGATCATTGTCTTTCTTACACTCAGTTGCCAGCTGAAGTCTAATTTTCCAAGAAGATTATTTAAAGCTACTAGATAATATTTGTATCAATGACTATTATATCAAAATCCTCCTGCCTCAGTCCTTCCTGAGTGCTGGGATTACAACTATGCACCACACCACACCCAAATATATTTTTCAAACTTTAATTCTAAAGTACATTCGTAGGAGATTCCAAAAGGATGTAAGTGACAGTGTGGTAATTGTGGAGGGTGTGGTAGGAGCTTGTTTGTGAAGGGCTTTATAATTCCATTTGAATCTAGTTGTTATCCTAAGAGCAGTGGGAAAATTGCCACAGAATTTTAAGTTAAGAAGTAATGATGGGTTTTGTTTTTGAGAGAGATCATTTCTGCCTGCAGGATGGAGGATGGACAGGAGTGCAGCAAGATGAGTGGGAGGGAGGGCTGAGGTCCTCTGGTGATCCAGGCCAGGGTGACTACGTGTGCAGGGTAAATGTCAGTGGAGAAGTCTTGGTTGTTGATATTATCTGGGGGTTCAGAGAGACGGGCAAGTCAAAAGATCCCAGGTCCTTTCTGGTGTTTCCATTCACAAACAAGGAAAGGGCTGATCTCCAACCACGAAGCAGAGGACACATTCCTTTTGGATTTATGTGGCCAGGGTGCATCATAAGCCATGCAAATGTGTATATCCAGAAGAGTATTGATTCATTGTCCTTTAACTCACAAGAGAGGACTAGGAGTTTGATGTTAGCAAATAGATGGTTCTTAGGTAAGGAAATGTCTAATGAGTAAAGAAAAGCCAGGGACAGAAACCTCAGATAGAGCAATTTTACCAAAAAATTTAAAAAGGGAAATGAGAGAGAAGAGTCTGAAAAATAAAGTAAGGCAGCAAAGGATGTAATCAGAATTATATAAAGTCAGGAAAACTGAGGGAATAAAAAGGTCCAAGAATAGGAGTCCTGAGTCAAATGCTCCTGAGTGGACATAAAGGAAAAAAAGAAAAAGTTCTGGATCTGCAGGCATGCCCATCCAGCCTATTTTAATCAATATGAATGTTGTAAGAATCTCAAGTGACATATTATCAAGAAGTCACTGGTAATGTTTGGCAACTGTTGTCCAAGTACCTGTTAGGAACAGAGACAAGGAGGATGTCCGAGCTGGGCTGGCCGAGCCAGGCACTCTCCAGAGTGAGCTCAGGTGAGGCAGCCCTGGGTCCAAGTCTTTGAATTCTCTCACAGCTACCTGGGAAGAGAGTAGGAGAAAGAGCTCTTCAGGTTCTGAGCTCATCTCGGAGAGCGATCTCCAGCAGGATGTAAGGAGGAAAGAGGAGCCAACACTGGGTTCAAAGGAAACTGAAGGACACTAGAGGATGGCATGGTGGAGAGAAAACTGAGATGACTTATGAGACATCTCCTTCAGTGTTTTGCGTGGGTGCCTTATGTGCTCTTCACTTATCCTTAGGAAGAAAGTAAATGCTGCTATTCTTAGTGAGGAACAGCACAAGTATTCTCCAGAGAACTTCAGTGTAACAGTTTTGTTTAAATAGTATTTTTAATGTTATTCAAGCCAGGGGTTTCAATGACCTACCCTTAAAACTAAAGTCTTTCACTACCTATTCTGGGTGCTATATTGTTGTTCTCAATCGTGAGAAATTGAAGATGAGAAGACAAAAAAGAAAACCAAGGTCTTTAGGCTCCAGTGCTGTGCTAAGCCTGGGGTCTGGTTGCCAAGAGCATGTTTGTATTTTCTCCTGAACAGTGTTACTCTCTCTTTTTTTTCTCAAAACTACATTGCTTTGTTGATATGCAGTGTGTCACAATAAACCATCATATGGAGAAACACAGACAAAAGGTTGGTATTCATTCTGGGAGGCTGAGGTAGGAGGATTAAAAGTTTAATCCCAGCCTGGGCAATTTAGTGAGAACTTTTTCTCAAAATACAAAATAAAGAGTGCAGGGGGATGCAGTAGTGTGAAGGCTGTAATTTCCCAATAAACACACACACACACACACACACACATGCATGCACACTGCATGTTTTTTTCTTCTTCAGGATCAGACTCCATGAACACAAGGTGCAAGTCACTCATTTATTCCCATATTCCTGGCACCTTGAACATAGAAGATGCTCATAAATATCTGTTTAATGAACATATGAGTGTTACAACTAGTCCAGGCACACATGCAAGCAATTTCAATGAGAAGCACTGTGACACATGCTTTGATAGAGGCACAAATATTGCTGACAACACCTGTGGGAACACTTGTGTTTCTGAACACAGACACAACACACAATCTACTTGATGATAAGCAAATAATTATAGGTTCACATGATATGAAATGCAAATATACTTTGAGATCATTTGCACAAATTCTTGTTTCACACCTTCTGGAGTGGTAGACTCTGGCTACCAGGAATGCAGGGCCTTCACCAAGGCCATTTTTAGTAAGCAAAACACATTTTAACCCACAATCTAGAGAGTACAGTCTGTAACTTCTGTTTGGTGAGCAATGTCATACTTATATGCTAAAATTGAAATTGGCTGTTTTGTGGCTCTCTCTAAGCAATGTTTGGTTTTATGTCTGCAGTCTTGAGTTACTCTGTGGGGATAGTCAGAATCCAATCCTTTTTTTCCTGAATAGGTCCTGTTATTCCCATTTATGACCCACTTTCTCATCAAAACAGATTGACTATCTCCGCACATATCTGAAGACTTTTTGCCTCTGTGTTTTAACTCACATTGCTCTCTTCACACAAAAAGGCAGGGCTTCTTGGTTTTCTGTTAGCTGAATCTGTTATGGGTTTTTTTTTTTTTGCCTCCACTTATGTTTTTTTGCCACTCCTTCTGAAGACTTTTCCACTACATGAGCATTCTGTGTGTATGTGGTGCTAAAATACAAGACCACCTGTGGGGTACCTTCACTGAACAATCAGCAGAAACCAGATCCTAAGATCAATAGTGCAGCAATAGCACAGTGTGCATTGGCCCTTTGCAAGCTGTATTTGTGAGCTGGCATTCTTATTTTTATAAAAGATCAAGGCTTCTATATAAAGACAAATAATCGAAATTATTTCAGAGAATTCAATGAGGATTAAATTTTCTCTCAAAGAAAATTTCTTGGACAAGGAGTATAATTGAATAAAGTAGTCTATGAATGCTTTCAGAATGTGCATTATATTGAAGTAGTCCATTGTAGGAAAAGAGGAATGAATGGAAGTCACTTTACATCCCTGTGTCAGTCCTGTCTATCTAACATCATCTTTGGGAATTTTGTTTTCTCTTATGTTTGATGAAGGAGTTGGTTAACATCATTTTGCTACAACTGTAAGACTGAGACTTCTCCTTAGTGTACTAAACATTATGTATTATTTCCTACTTTCCAAGAATAACATGCAAAAGCAATACAATCTCTGTACACATAATTTAATGGAGGCCATTATATACCCTACTGTAATAGAGGTAGAAATAAAGTAAAACAAGTTATAATTAAATACTATGTATTTTGTTATATGAACTCGGGAATAGATGTACACAATGAAGCAGGTAGATGCTTATGCGTGTTTATAGTAAATTTACATCTAAACATAAAAATTAGCAATTCAGCAGCCACTCCTTACAAGAAACAAACAAAAACAAAAGCCCTAGAAATTGAATGTGGACACTAGTGAAAAACAATGCTGGGGTCAGTAACGAGATCAGAGCTGATTTAGAGGTGGCAAGAGGAAGAGGGTCATGGGGACAATGAGGAGGTACAGAATTTCTATGATAGCCTCATTTGCTGCCTCCTTGTAAAATGTTTGTTTAATCTGGATGGTTTCACTGCTTAATTTGTAAAGAAATAAAGTGCTAGCAGAGTGACCACATTAGTAATTCAAACTCCACGGAAAGGTAAGAGAAGCAGAGTGAGTGCTAGGGGTGGTTGTTTTTGCAGTGTGGTCAGGAGTGTGCATTTGCAAGACAGCAGAAGCAAGCAATGAAGATTGCGCAAAGCAGAGGAAGACCGGCTGTGCACTGAGTGTGTGACAAGCAACTACAGGGAGATGGAGCAGAATGTAGCTCAAGGAGAAGAGGTCGTGGAGAAGCCAGAAAACAGAGGCAGGTGCCACTGGCCATGGGGGAAGATATATAGGGACTTGGAAGCCACTCTATGGAGACTTCGGGCTTTTATCTTAGAGGCAGGAAGCCACTGAAAATGCTGAGCTCAGTAGTAACATGATAGGATTTGTATTTTAGCAGTCTTTCTTTTGCTCATCACAATGAATACATTTCTAATTGAAAAAAAAATAGAAGACAGTAAACCAATTTGGACATTGTAGCAATACTTCAGGTGGGAAGGGATGATGGCCTAAATATTCATGGTTGTAGAAGAAGAGTTAGGAAGTGATGAGGTGTTAGATATAAGTTAAGTAAAGAGCAAATGAGTTGCTACTTGATTGGATGTAGCTTGTGAGACAAAGGAAGAGTCATGATGGAAACGAAGATTTAAGACTGATCCACTTGAAAAAAGTATTAGAATTTACTGAATAAGGAAGACTAAGAAAGAGTGAGGCTATGTGTAGAAGATTTAGCTTGGGACATGCTGTGGATGAGATGCCTGTTGGGCATTCAAATGGTGATTGTGAGAAGCAAGTGGATAAAGGAAGACAGCATTTGGAATGAGGTCTGATCTGGAAATTCTCAACTGGATAACTTTTTGATTTCTTGGTAAAGGATGGTATTCAAAACAATGATATTGATTAATATTAGAAGAGTGAATATGAGAGAAAAGAGAAGCGATTAGAAGACAGAGGCCTGGAGTTGATTAAGTGGATGCATTCATGGAAACTGAGCAGGAGCAGAGTGACATCTGTTGAGAGGGAGTCAGGGAGCAGTGTCCTGGAAATCCAGGACACATGTGTCAAGATCAACTGTGCTCAATGATTTTTGGGCTGATTAATACGAGGCTGATATTTACCACTGGAATTATCAAAAAGCTTTTGGTGGCTTTGACAGAAGTTGTTTACATGTGATAGTGAGGAAGAACTACTTAATGAAGTGAGATTAAAAGAGAGAAAAAAAAGCCAAGATAGCCAGTGTAAACCTTTTGTGAAGGATTATAGTGCAAGTAGTGGTAGAGGAGTAGAGTAGCAGCCAGAGGAGGAAAAGAGGCCAGGGGAGCATTCTGGTTTTATTTATGATATGTTAAGGTACAAGATTATGGAAGGCCATATGCAGTGGGAATGATTGAGACTAGCATTGTCCAAGGAAATTCTGTGATACAGAAATATGCTATCTTCTATAACTGTGCTCTCCAAGAGAAGCTGTAAGACACATGTGGCTACTGAGCACTTGAAATGTGGCTTGTGTGACTGAGGAATTGAACTTTTAATTTTCCTTAGTTGTAGTTAATTTAAATACAAATAGTCATGGTGTGCTGGTGACCACTGAATAGGTCACTATAGCTCTGTTGAGAGGAAAGATGGTGAAACAGAAGAGAGAAGGTCAGTTGCTGTTGTGGTGACCTTGAAAACTGAAAGTGGAAAGGATCCCACACAGAGATTAAGGGCTTGGCCCTAGAAAAGAGCACAGGTAGCTGATACAGTGTAGCAAACATATGGCCATGTTAAAGATGTGGTGGTGTCCACTGATTGATTCCATTTGTCAGTGAAGTAGCAAGATCACTGGGTTGTGTGAGAAAGTGCAGAAGCAGTGTTAAGAATAATAAAGGGAAGTGCAAAGTCTTCTCTAAGGGCCTCCTTGAAGTCTGTGATCAAGAATCTAAAGAAAAACCAGTTAGTTTGGTTTGTTTTTCTCTCCATTTATGGGAGGGAGGGCAAGATAAAGCTTAATTTACCTGGATTCAGGGCTTTGATGGTAAACTTGGTGAAAGAAATGGGATTAAGAAAGAAATTAAAATGATGAATCATAGAGACCAAGCTGGG
Source organism: Heterocephalus glaber (assembly GCF_053883595.1). Lineage (NCBI taxonomy): Eukaryota > Metazoa > Chordata > Mammalia > Rodentia > Bathyergidae > Heterocephalus > Heterocephalus glaber. The sequence continues at coordinate 1,851,123 of NW_028258324.1, read as the reverse complement.
TGGGAGCAAAGTGAGGTACAAGGAGATAAAGCAGGATAAAAATACCAAGAAACAGTGAATTGTAGAATATTTTAATCCGACTGGATAAATGACTCAACATGGGGATTCTGAAGATGAAATTCTAGGTGTTTCTTACTCTCAGTGGCGGTCCAGTAAATTTTCTCTATAGTTTCTCTCTTCTTGCTATAAGAATCTTAGAGGATTCTTTCATTCTTTTCCATGGGGTTGTTTCAGAATAGCATATGGCTGTTTTCAGGAATCCATTGGAGGAAAAATTTTCCCAGTTTCAAACACTAGAAAAATGGCAAATTTCCAGTTTCTATTAAGTTTGTGATATGTACTTCAGCACCCTGTCTATTGATTTGTCCTCTGATGAATAGCTTTCGACTCTCATGATCTTATAAGTCAAATATTATTTATATCTTAATGAGGAGTATCAGCACATTTGTTAGGGATAACATTTTGTTTAAATCAATATCCTTCTACATAAGTGAATCATTTTTTCAGTATTGGATGCCTCTGGATGGCTGCAAGTGCCCTCTGTTCACATGAATGCATTTGGATGCATCACATTCCTGATACCACTCATGCAGGCGTTTTCTCCTGAGTTATAAAAACATTGTAGAATAGCAAGCAAATCTCTGTAAAGTGAAGAGTGGTCATCTTCTCTGTTGCATACTATCACATTTAACATTAGGGCCCTGTTATGGCTTGTATCTACATGTCTTACTAAAGCCTCATGCTCTCATAGGTGGAGCTTTTCAGAAGTGACTGGATCTTGAATGTGTGCATGTGGATTAAGAGTATGTGAATATGGACTAAGGATGTGATAACTAAATTAGTCCACTGATTGTTTTAGCATGGTTCTGAGTGTGGATAATGGGAAGGCCCACCCTGGGTATGGGTGGCACCAACCAACAGGCTTGTAGCCTGTATGGAATATAAAGTAAAAGATGGAAGGCTACCTTCTGCCTGCCCTGCCATGGAGTGTTTCTCTTCTGCTCTGCTCCTCTGCCATGCTACCCTGCCAACTATGGACTGAAACCTCTACATACTGTGAGCTAAAATAAATCTTTCCTTTTAACTTGTGGATGTCAGGTATTTTGTCTCAGCAATGAGGGACGTGACTAAGACATACCCATAGGAAGCTCAGTGCTATAAATTAAAGTTTGGATGTCCTAACCTTCCCTTAAAAAGGTAGTCTATCTCTACAGTCTTTTAAAAAGTTGCTACCTTTGACTTAAGACTCCTTTGGGTCTCCAAGCCTTGTGTAGTGGATCTGAATCTTACACTAAAAACTTCATCAAGGAGAGAAAGTCATATTCCTTTAAACAAATAATAAATGATATTTTAAATAATATTAAATTTTACCCTTTATTATGGTTTGTGTCTAGATATCGCCCCAAAACCTCATGTGATCATAGGCGAGGCTTTTTTTCAGAAGTGGTTGGATCTAGAGCGTGTAATGCTGGAATTGATTCATGGTGAAATGCTAGGCTGAAGGGCATTAGAATTAAGGGAGTGAGTGCTACCAGACCTAAGTAGTCTGGATAAGATAAAAGAGGCAGAAAGACACCGTTAAGGTCCCTCTTGTTGTTTTGCTGCACTCTGCCTGCCATGAACTCTTCTTGGTGATGACACCTTGTCTTGGAGCCAGCCAATTATAGACTGAAACCTCTACAAACTGTGAGCTAAATAAACCTTTCCTCCTTTAACTTTGGGTATTGAGTATTTTGTCTCATTAATGAGAAAAGTAACTAAGACATCCTATTCCTTATTCTACTAGAATTGTAAGATACTTAATTTCAGTTATTAATGGACTTCTTGATGTAGGAGATACATGGAAGGAAAGGTTTGGGGATAGTTCCTCTGAAACTACTGCCCCTAAAGGGATCCACGATGCTGGTAAAGTGCAGAGCTGCATGCTTCAGGCACAGGAAGCACCACACCATCAACACAGATCAGGAGGCCATGTCTGGAGTTCAGAAATCTTTGGTGCAAGGGACTACAGTATTGATTATGCCAAAATCAGAATGTAAGCAATACAGGCTATAAAGAGTTAACTTCACAATTGGCTTGTCTATAGAAGTGAGTCCGGCCAAAGCCTACATGCCGAGGTCAGAGTAACTTGCACTCAAATTTTATTCCCATAATTAAAACCTTCTTCACTAGAAGGAAAATGTTCTAATTACAACCCCAAATTTTGTCTATTCTGTTTCTAATTGGAGAATTCTTTGTCTTATCCTTTTACTAGCCTTGTCTCCATTAGTTTCCATAGTAACCACACATAGTCCCATCCTCGTGTGTCATTTGCCTTTACCCTAATTGATGACCAATAAAAATCAGTGGTTTGGATGGACCACCACTGTTTGCTAAAGTAGCATTGGCTATCCTGGCTCCCCACTTCTGTCTCTCTTAGTTCTGTCTTTTAGTTTTTTTCTCAGACTTGTGTTGTATACTGAGCAGGAGACTGGAGCCTACCGCAGAGGTTTCTGGTAACATTTCAGAGGTTTCCAGTATTTGGTAAGTTGGAAATTCCTTCCCATCTTCCCACTGTCTTGGCTCTTCTCTGGGATCCTGACAGGAGAGGTTTGGGGAGGGGGTCCTTATTCTTAGTAGAGAGTCAGGTCAGACCTATGTTTTTCTAGTCTTGGATAATGTACTTTCTCTTTGTTTCTCAGATCCTTTTCTCAAAACCATTCTTCTCCTTCTTCTGTCCCCTAGAATGGCTGTGATAACCGTCTCAATTATTTTAGGTTTCTACAAAAAAAAGAGAAAATGTCAGTTATTAGATATACTCTGCTTTAGAGCCAATAAATTCAGAGCTCCTCTGAGGCAAGAGAGTACTAAGGGAGCAGGGAGCACAAAACAAAAAAAACCTCTATAAAGTACCTGCCCACACCTAGGAGGGCCATTGCCACACTGCTGTGACCCTTGACCCCATCCTGCCTGCTGCTCAGTTAGCTGTGTGCTGTGAGCTCTGGCTACAGCACACTGTGGGATCCCATGCTTGGTCCCCTCAGTGATTCACCTGACAGTGTACTACCTTACCTAGTAAGAGCTTTGTCACTAAACCCTACTGTGGCATCTAGCAGCATGTGATAATGCTGGTGCACACTCTCCCTTGCACCCAGAGGAAGCAAAGCGAACTTGGCAGGCCTATTTTTAGAACTGCCGCCACAATAGCCTTCTTCCCTTACACCCCACTGACCTACTAAATTCCCAAGATCTTGAGGTCTGTTATATGATCGCCTACATAATAGCTGATCCCGGGATTAGGTCCTAAAGGAGGAAACACATTTCTGCTTCACTGACTTGAGCTGTGATCTCAAAGCAATGGGGCTTTCATGAGAGCCAAAGTGGTTCTAGGAAAGCCAGACCTGGTCATTCATAACACACACAGCATGAGCCTTATAAAAAAGGGAGAATTTTGTTCTTCTTTTGTGACTAGATTCAGTTACCTCCCTGGCTTTGAATTTTTCCAACTCTGGGCTAATTTTAAGCCATATGAGCCAGGCTTGAGGATAGTATGGACAACTTGTTCCCTCTGGATCAGCCTAGGCAAGGAATGGGGTCTTTAATACAACTTCATTGGCTTAATTTCACACTCTTTTCTGAAAAGAACTTTCAGAAAGTAAGAAAGAAACTTGGTTTCATTTTCACTGCAATGCATTTGCTTTCTATTGAATCTGCTCTTACTGTCATTTCACATGACAAAGTCATACTAAACAATAAAATCATCTTCCTTAGCACACAAATGATAAGAATGGAGACCAGACTGTTGGCAAGTGGACTGTGAATTCCTCAATCACTGGGGCAGTGGACAGCAGGTGGAGGCTTTGCTTTTCAACAAGCTCTCTAGTGAATCACATTCATTTGTGATGGAAGCCTCCTCATTCAGTCATCCATCAAACATTTGCTCTGTGGCAGCTGCAGCCCAGTAGCTACACATACCCATTGTTGCAACAGCCCAAGACTGGAGCTTCCTGTTTAAATAAAAAGTCAAAAGCAAAACCACCCCAGATGATTGTTAAATAGATCTCAATATTTCTGATTGCACAATAACTGGAACAGGGATCAACTAGTTATTTTGAAATTATCTTCCTCAAATTGGAGGGGAACAGCAGAATGTTTTCATTTTTGGCAAGCTCTTTTATTATTCTAGGCAGTATACTTTATGGATAGTTAAGCTCAATCCTGGTGCTCATTCTTTTAATTCAGATATTTAGGAAAAAACTCCAAAGGTTTGAGACTGAAATATTATATAATATTCTGTTTAGCTCCTTAAAACAAAAGATAAATATAAAATTGCCATATATACTGTGGCAATATTTTCTTCTTTTTCTTTCCCTTTTCATTTACTCTCCTCTTTGTCTTCTTCCTTTCTTCTCTTCCTGCTTCTTCCTCTCCAGTTTATCAGTTTCCTGCAGCCTATAGAAAAGTGTAAGATTCTGTGTACAGCTGTGAAGGTGGAGAGTGAGTGCCTGCTACTCAGGGAAGTGACAAGGAGCTTTGAATTAAGCAAAAAAATTGCTAGTTTTATGATTTTAAACCAAACTCTCCAGTGTTGGGGCTTTATTTCCAGTATGCAAATGTCCTTGAGCACTCTTTCCAGTAAGCCAATGTGTTCCTTGGATTCTAGACTACGAATCTTACTGTCCTGAATTTGTATTGTATTCATATGATGAATCCATGCACTAGGAAATGAGGATGCAAAAATGAGTGGTGCACGACACCTGCGCTAGGGAAAGTCATTGTCTAGATAGGAAAATAAAAACACAATAAATGCTTTAACTGAGTTCTCACAAAAAGTAATAAGGAAACTGATGCAAATGGAGATTAAGCATAGCCGAGGTTGAATGTCACACAGGTAGCGAACTGGGCCCAGGACTTAACCTATAGCCTTTATGAGACAGCTGAAGAATGCAGGGAACACAAAGTTCTTAGGAACACAGGGAAAGAAGGTCCTAAGGCCAGAGATAGCTTCTGAAGGGAAATCATGTTTGGATTTAGTCTCAAAAGGTGCATGGTAGGTAGACTATGTATCCCTGGAAGATGCAAAGTATGATTTAAAAATACAATGAATAGTTTTCTAAATGTATTGCAGTAAAAGACACATTGTCCTTAATCTCTCAGAATCTTTCCCCTCACTTTGAACACACTCATCCCATCATTCCTGCCATGTTCTGGAGCAGTTCAGGAAACCCTCTTCTGGGTCTTTTGCACAGCTGTGGCTTCCTTGATGTCCTGGATTGATTCAAAACCTTGACCTTCCATGATCATTTTGAATTTGGGGAAGAGCCAGAAGTCACGCGGTGCCAGATCTGCTGAATAAAGTGAATGAGGACACACTAGCCATTTTTTCACAAACCTGCCTTTCTGTTGGATGGCACTCGGCATCAGCTTATTTTTGATCACACCTCATAAAGACACAAGCAAGGACTTCTGAATTGCTTTGTAAAGTGGCAAGAACAATGCCATAATGTGTTCAAAGGGAGGGGGAATATTTTGAGGGGGATTCATGGCAATGTGCTTTTTACTGTAATATTTTTTTAATTTAAAAATTTACTGCATATTTTGATCACACCTTGTAAGACAGATTTGGACACCTCATATGTCAGAAAGAGAAGGAGGAAGATTGCCATTTGGCCAAGAGCATCATAACACTCTTGACATCTACTAAGTCAAGATCTCTCCCTTTATTCCTGTTTCACTGGTTAATTATTAACACTTGTGTTGATATCTTTTTCTAATTAGATAATTGACCAAGAAAACAGAATTTGAAAAGATTAGAAAGAAAGTCCTGCATGAGCAATGAACATGAAGGATATGGCATTGCACACCATGAAAAAGTCCTAGGAAGAAGGGGCATTGTACAGAAAAAAGCTAACTTTGACCCTGGATCCAAGTTGCTGTGGTGCCCACCCAGACACCCTGCAGGATAGCAGGACTGACTCCTCTAACTGGAGTGGTGCTGTGGTGCTCGTGTCTGGGTCATTCCTCAGGAGCTATACTTGGTCTAGGAGAGCTCCCTTGCTGAAAGCTGTGCCCCTTCCTAAGGACAGCCCCATGCAAGAACTGGTTGACATAGGAATACAAATTCCATCCATTGGCAGCATTTTGGAAGGCCACCTGAAGTCCAGAGCTCTAAGGGTTCTACTGTGGCCTCAACTGTATCTCCTTCACCACTCAAGTCCCCACTTCTGTTGTGAGATAGGAGACAGGACATGGAAAAACTGGCTGGAAAATAAGCAGGACTAGTCAATTACAAAACCCTAGGACAGTGCTGAATAATTCCCAGTTTGTGGTATGTATGTAGAACCTCTGTGGGCTCCCATGAAATGTAGACCACATATAAGGACAAAGATGCTGTGAAGAGCCGCTATCATGACTCTTCATGGTATTCCACCCTGTTCCTCCAAGACACAGGGGTTTATCCTTTCCTCTCTTTTATTTGGCCCAAATTTGCTCTGCAGAGCCAGTTTTTCCATTAGCCCATTGCGCCTCAGTTTTAAAAATAAACTTTTGGTACTGTTTTTGGCTTGTCTTGTTCAATTCTTTGAGGAAAGATGGAGCCACAATATATTTAATTGATGAGCCATTTCTAAAGGAACTACCTGGTAACATTTTTGGCATAGCTATCCAGCAGAGTAAAGGTCATGTACCTAGGAGACTATGGTAAGGCTCATATGGGCACACTTTTCGTCTCTCTCTAAACTACTGCAAGATTTCTTCTCTCCCTCACTCTATCCCCTATGCTAGGAACCAGGAACACCTCCTCTCATGGCACTCAGTGTGTGGGGGGGCTTCTCAGCCCCCTCCATGGGAATGGGGGAAAGAAATGTAAACTTTTGTTGTTCTTTCTAACCACTTGTGTTCACTCCGTGGTCCGCACTTTTGTTTGTTATGTAGTTTGCTACCCTTTTTGGAAATTAGCCTGGTCTCCACTTACTCTAGTTTGGAAATAACTTTTTCTCAGTCTGTGTTTTGGTCAGAAGAGCTGCTAAGTTACCTTGCCATGCTGTCAGCAATATTGCCTTGCTGTGCCACCAACTGCCATCTTGGCTTGTTGCATGATGTAGGTTTTACATGGGCATACATCACTGGCTGCCATCACATTTTTGTCTCTTTTTTTATCTCATTTTATCTCTTTTTTATTTTTTAATAACTGGCCTTATGAACTAACTCTCTGAATTTAAAGATCATAGGGGTTTATGAGAATAAGAGAAAGGAAACTTTTTCTTCCTGCCTGAAAAAGAAAAATTGTGTACTATCCCTTTGAGATCTCATGAGGCCTTTGTGAGCAAAAAACTTATCGGGGAGTACCCTGTGGCTGAGATCCTGAGCAAATGCAAAGGAACAGGATGCAGTGAATGGAGGCTCACAGGCAACACCAGACACCTGTCCTGGTGGGGCATGACCATCTTACTGTGGCTCCAGGCAGGGAAAGAGGGTGCCCCCTCCCACCCCGAGGCTGGTGGATGTGTGTATCTAACCTCCTCTAGCCAGGCGTGCATGAGCACATCTCTTTCCCCCTTGCCATGGCGCAGATAACTGGCCTGGGGCACCATGCAAGCCAAATGGCATAGGGTATGCCAAAATCAGTGTACTAGCACTGGTGCCACCCACTTCAAGTAGATGTGCCTTGGCAGTGGGAACAGGGCCCCATGGGCATGTAGAGTTACTAGGCCAGGGAGTGGAAGGGGACTAACCCCATCCCCAGCATGCTGTGTGGCCAACTGACCTGCCCACTACAGGCAAAAGGCACTAGATCTGACTGTGTGCTTCAGTCACTACCCACACATACAACTTATCAACACTGCTCTCTCTCCCTTGTTCCAGAAGCCTATCTGAGGCCATCACCTCCTAGCTTTTTTGCTTCCCTGTTTAAATACAGATAAGTTGAAGACCTATGCCAGATGCCTGAACAGAATGGTGTTTAACAATATTTAAAAGCTAACTGAAGTAACTGTAATTGTATAAAAACAGAGCCATTCCCATTCTTAGTCCTTTTTCCATCAAAGCAAATACAAGAAATGTTTTTCCCATGTTATCTAAGAGTGGTTAAAAGAACTTTACTTGGAAAAGTTCTGCCATTACTTCATGAAATTTAAAGGTCCAGGCAAGGCCACTGTGTGGTTTAGCCCCCTAGACCCTAAGGAGTTAATGGGTCTCAATATGGAGACAGAAGCCTTCGGGGGCTTTTTTCTGTGGTTCTGAGATCTGGATACCAGTATCACTTTAGGGTTTGGACAGAGATGTCTACCAAGTCATGTGTAAAAGTCTCACAAGAAGCATCTTGTGGACTTTAGGTCTCCTGCATTGGATGCCACCTTGAGGAGTTCAAGCCTAGCTGTCTCCTTCTCTCTATAAGTCCTAAGACAAGCAATGGGAAATTCATTGATATTAGAAAAAGACAGAATATTTAAACATCTATACAGACTCTAGATATGCCTTTCTGGTGTGATATACTCATGCTTCAATCTGGAAGGAAAGAGGCTTACTGACAAATAATCATCTACAAAACATAGGCAGAGAAATCCTACAACTCCTAGAGGCAATCCATCTCCCCAAATATGTTGTATTCATACAATGTAAAGGGTACCAGAGAGACATATCTGAAGTGTCCTTAGGAAATCAAAAGGCTGACAGGAAGGGAAGCAAAAGAGGCAGCCTTACAGCCCCTTAAGGCTTTAGCCTTACTCTTCTTTCCTTAGGAACCATTAAAACCAGTCTATATTCTCCAGGAAGATAAATGGGCCTTCAGACAAGAGGAAAGTAAAAAGGGACTGTGGTGGTATTTAGGGAACAAACAGATTCTTCCTCAAGGGATACAGTGGAAGGTATAAAAACACTTCATGATTCCTTCCATATGGGAAGAGATGCTACATTGGAAATGGTTATTCAAGTTTTCATAGGAGTAGAACTATCAGCAACTACCTGACAATCTTGCTCACACTTTGCTTATGGAAACCTGGGAAATCCCAAACTGTCTCCTTTATTAGAACCTCTATAGAGGAGAGGGACATAACCAGGAGAGCACTGGCAATTATACTTTACCCATATGCCACCTTGTGGAGGATTTAAACAGATATTGTCCTAATTGACACTTTTACAGGCTGTATTGAAGCCTTTCTTACCCATTCAGAAAAGGCTACTGAGGTAGTCAAGGTGTTTCTTAAAAAGTCATCCCCAGATTTGAACTACCTCAGTTGCTCCAGAGAGACAATAGACCTTCTTTTACCTTTCAAAAACCTCAGAGATTGCAAAGGCTTTAGGAATAAAGTACTGCCTCCATTCCACTGGGCAGGCTAATCTTCTGGAAAGGTAGAGAGAACCAATCACACACTAAATTGAGCTCTGGAAAAGCTTTTCCAAAAGACATCTGAGTCCTGGCTCTGATTGTTACCAATGGCACTCATGAGGGTTTATAACATGCCTAAAACTGGGCTAAGTTAGAGCCCATTTGAGATGTTATATAGGAGGTCATTTCTATCCTCTGATATGCTAGTAGACCAGGGACTATGAGACTCTTACAGTAACTGATCAATCCAGCCAAGTACAGCAGGCTATCCAAATGTATGGGAACAGAGTTCTGCCAATTCTTGGCCCAGTGTCCATCCTGGAGACAAAGTTCTTATAAAAATTTGGAGAGAGGGAACACCTGCTGACCAGTTAAAGCCAACATGGAAGGGCCCTTTTTCAGTGATCCTTGCCACACCCACTGCAGTAAAGGTGGCAGAAGTAGATAATTGGAATTATCTTTCTAAATTAAGGCTAGTCCAATCAGAACTGTCTAAAAAACAAGTTTACCCTAAAGGAGAAAGGTACTTCTGTGAGCCTCTGGAAGACTTGAGATTTCTCTTCAAAAAACAAGGCTTCAGTGCTCTTACAGATAAGTAAACAAGATCTTGCTAAAGCCATGACTCTCAGACTCTTGATAATTTATCTGATATACCTCTCTAACATACATTTTTATTTACCAGAAGCATGAAAATCTGGCCTGCTTCCCATATTCAGGCTAATAATAAATATTATTTCTTCCATCAAACAGGCAGCTTGATGGTTAGTAACTCTTGTTATTTTCTGACAGGCATTTCTTTTTTCAACCCATCCATTGAGCCACCCCAAAGTAGTTGGAGAGTATATGATACCCAATAGATAGGGTCTATTCCTTCTTCACCTCATAAAGAATTATGTGGATTTATGTCACTCAGGGGGGAAATGAGATAGGATGTAGGCATGACAAAGCTGGCTATAAAATAAGCAGGATCAGTCAATTACAAGACCCCAGGGCAGTGTCCAATAATTCCCAGGACCCCATATGTAGAACTTCTTATGGGCTTCCAGGAGATGTGGATGACATAAGGACACAGATTCTAGAAGGAGCCTTCTATCATGACTTCTTCCAGTAGCCCACCATGTAGCTCACAGACACAGGATGTACTTTTATTTTTGGCTTTATCCTTTCTTGTCTTTTGTTTCATTCAATTTTTCTTTGCAGAGCCATTTTTTTTTACTTACCCTTTCTCCCCTCTATTTTCAAATAAACTTTTGGCACCATTTTTTGTAGAGGTATTAGCTGAGAAATGAATGGTTAAACTATGGGCAAAGGCACAAAGGCCATGTAAGAATCAAATGATTAGACTACAAGAAGTTTAGATTAGTAAAACATGTTATGTCTGGCCATTGTCCTTCCCCTTCCCCAAGAAAAACTGCCTAGCCTTGAAACATTTCCTTTCCAGTGCTGATTTTCTCCTCTTCTTTTCTCTTACACTGATATTCTAAATAAAAGCCAAAAGGTTCTCAGCTTATTGGCTCTTTTTCTCCAGAGAGTCTCCCTAATACCTGGGCACTCTTCATTTGGAATAGCCCCTTTGGGCCTCTTGTTTCATCTAAGTTTCATCTCCAAGTAATACTTTTTATTCTCTATGCTGCCCATGGTCACTCACTGTGACAGTTTTTGGCTTCTCTCATTCAATTCTTTTTTGAGGCAGGAAGGACCTAGAATGTGTTTAATTGGTAAGCCATTTCTAAATTAACTACCCACTAACAGTTCAAACCGGGTTCCCTTACTTCTTTGAAGATTTCATGCCCATACCCAGTCTCCAATATGCCACATGCTACAAAGAGCACACTCAGAGACTATTTTCCAGGGAGGTCCACATAAGGTGGCCCTCTACATCACACCATACCCTGACATCAATTCCAGGCAAGAAAATGAAAGCACAGAGAAATAAAATAATTTGCACAAGGTCATGTATCTGAGTGATGTTAGGGCTATAGTTCAAACCTGGGCAGTTGGGTTCTACCTTCCTGCTCTCATATACAAATGCATGGAATGTCACAGATGAGTCACACAGACAATTACAGAGTCAATACACCAAATCACAAAAAGCAATTTGATTCTGTTCATATGAAGCACAAAATGAGTTCTACCATTTAGGAATTTATACATAGATGGCAGAAGTATAAAGGTAAGGTAATGCTACTGAAAAAAATCAGAAACTGGTCACCTAACAAGCAGATGGGGAAGGACTTCTTCAGATGCTAGTAATCCTTCCTTCTTTACTTCCTTTCCTCTGTCCCTCCATCATCTCTCTCTCTCTCTCTCTCTCTCTCTCTCTCTCTCTCTCTCGCTTCCTTCATACTAGGGATTAAACCCAGGGTGTCACACATGCTAGGCAAACATGCTACCACTGAGCTACATCCCCAGCCCTTTCTTAAAATTTTGTTTTGAGACCAAGTCTCACTAAGTTCCTGAGGCTGGTCTCAAACTTGTGATTGTCAGGGTGATCTGGCTATGACCTGTCTAGTGAAATATGTTGTTTAATTCTAAACTACAGTTTTTAGCAGATGCAAAAACCACAGCCCAAGGGACTGGGGATTTAGCTCAGTGGTTTTGCTGACTGCCTCACAAGTGCAAGGTCCCACGTTTGATCCCTGGTACCACCCACCCCCCCAAACCTATAGCACTCAGAAGAACATAATCTCCTTCAGGCTGCTGAAGAGGCTATGCTGTCTCCAAATAGATTCTTTGGTGCCTGTGACTCTACAGAATTGGAGGAGCCTTGACTTTTTGACAGCAGAAAAAGGTGGTCTATGCAGTTTTCTAGAAGAAGAATGTTGCTTCTATACAAATCAATGCAGGATTGTGAGAGATGAGGCAAAAAGACTTAATGAAAGGCCTTCAGAGGTCAGGTAGTGTGTTTTTGACTCATTAATCAATGTCTGGGGTTGGGCTTCATGTCTCCTTCCTTTAAGAGTCCTCTCATCTATATTCTTATCTTTCTCCTTTTTACACCTTGCCTCTTCAGACTCATGTCACAATTCCTACGAAATCACTTACAGGCAATCACTACTCAACAGATGATGTTCTTTACCACTTCCCATTACAACGTGATTCCTCAAAATTTTTCACCCCAATAGGTTGTCCACATAGCCTATGTGTCATTCATGAGGTAATCTTAGGAAATATCATCCCATTTCACCAGTTCCTTTTCTTTTCTATTATAACAAAAAGACAGGGATGTCAGGGTTAATCTGGCTATGATCTGTCTAGTGAAATATGTTGTTTAATTCCAAACTAGTTTTTAGCAGATGCAAAAAATGCAGCCCTCAACAGAACACTACTCCTTCAGGCACCTAAAAACCAGTTACAGGCCATGCTGTCTCTGGGCAGATAGAACTAGAATATGATATTGTAAAGAAGAGATAAGGCAACAAAATACAGCACTTCTCCCCAGTGCCAGGTTACCTGATAAAATCCATACATCTGCCTTGACCACCATATAGACCTTAACCAAAAATATTTGCTCCAATCCTTTTATGTGACAGACCCTTTCCCAACCCTCTATGAAGCTCTCTGACTTTTCTTTGTTTGCCACTGATGGCCTTTTAACCCTGGCTGCATTTTATGCACCCAGGTGCAAAAAATCTATGTCTTGTTGCCTTCCACTGGCCTGCTTGGGCGGTCTCATTCCTCACTATTTGTCACAGGGATCCCCTGCCTTAGCCTCTAGAGTTGCTAGGATTTTATGCATGTACCACCATGCCTGGAAATATATTATTTCTTGATCTGAAAAGAGTTTTCCATATCTGTTCACTAAACTGTAGATATCTGTTGGGCTCTAAGGCTAATGTCTTAATTTGCTACTGAAACATTTTCTCTTGCATGCCACAGGTGCCTCAAAATCAACATTCTGAATGAAAAGGCATCAAGAGCAGGGAAAACCTTTAAGATTCATTTGTTTCTTCCTGGGATTTAGTTCACACAGCCTGAGACTACAAAAGGAAATAGACACACTTTTAACTTATAATACAATTGTTAATCTAGTGGTATGAGATTGTTGGTTACTTAGCATGTGGCCACTTCCAGCAAGCTCCTTGCTTCCTTCATTCCTATAATGGGGCAAGGAGACAGTTGGAGAAGAAGGGCTGATGGTGAGGTTAAAAGGAAGGAAACTACTGAAAGTGCTGAGCAAAGGGTGTAAAGCACACACAGACTTTGGGGTAGGAGAAAACAATAGGATGAAGAAGGGGTCTGGGATTCCACAGCCACCTTACAAAGGGGGTCCAACTGTGTGAACTGACATTGAAAACTATCATTCTGCAACAGTAAGAAAAATGTGCAGCCAGCAGGATAGAGTATGGACCAGAAACCACTTTGGATTGCCCAGCCTTTCCCACTTTATATTTGCATAATTTTTAAGCTATACATGACTGACATTTAGGCTATGTGGGATAAGAACTATGCTCTTCCTTTTGTCTTTAGTAATTATGCAGTTTTGGAGATTTCATGTATGGTATAGACCAACTCTGCAACCATACTCTGCAACCAACTCTGCAACTCTGCAATCATTCTCTGACCATCAAGGGTCTGAACAGGTATCTGAGTCACTTAGGTAGTACTGAAGTGGTATAGAAAAAAATTAGAAAAAACAGGTGAAAAGGAAACAAAGAAAATTGTAATTTTAAAATTAAGAATTTCAGTTTTGTGACAATAGCCTAGTTTAATTTTTTTCTTTTTCTTCTCCCAAAACACAAATAAACCTGGGCAATTCCTTTTCACCTACAAATGGGTTTGGCCAGTCCCTTAAACTTGAACATGGTCCTGTTTCACCTATAAAGAGACCATCTTTTCACCTATACATTGGGCTTTCCCCTATGAATAGACCAGGATCACCCTCTCCCACCCACAAAACCATGGCTGAGTCTATCGACTGTTGAATTCCACAGAATTCCATACCCAAACATAAATATCCCCAGTTCCAAACTGTAGTCTCTCCCCCTACTCCTCTCTCTGGCCCACACTATACTATTGAGTATGTAGTAAATATCTGCCTAATAAGACCTTCTTGTGCCTCTTACTGATGCATCATGAAGGTTGTTTTTCCACAAGAAACATCCTCTGCACATTCTATGTTTAGGGAGTGTTAAGTTCTTCATTTTAGCTTCAGGAACTTCCTCAAGAGGCCAGTGGCACTTTCTCTTGGTGAGACAGTCAAGAGATAAAAGAAGCTTTGGAACATGTCCAGCTGAAGGCTTTTCATTCTGACTTCCTCCAGCCTTTTGTCTTCTAAAGCATAGTTTATCTCTTTTTTCCTCCTTTTTTTGTTCTCCATATCTACAAATTTCTGCAGGCTTAAATTATTTTTTCCCTTTTCAGCAGTTAGAGTATCCCAAGTTCCTAGGAAATGAGTGCTTACATTTAAAAGCACTGAAAAAAAGAAGCACTAGTTCTGTCCAACAGAAATGGGAAGAGGTATGGAGAAGAATTCTCTATGATATGCAGTGACCTCACTAGGTATGTCCTCCTGTCAGCATACCCCATTCCTGAGTCACGTCCAACTAAAACCTATTCCCCAGGAGTCAGATGGAAGGACAGACCTATCTAATGTCTCTAGGAAATCTTCTCAAACAACTGATATGAAAAACCTACTTCTGAGACACCACAGAGGGGACCAGCCCTTGGGGTGACACCCAGGGAAGCAGTCTCCTTGAATCATACACATCTTTGGTGCTAAAAACTTTAGATAAAATGAGAACCTCTAAATTGCTCTTTTAATTCTCACTCTCTTCCCCTAAAAAAGCCTCAGTCTTCTTCTTGTCCCTTCTCATTTACCACTCAGGCTTTCATCTATCAAAAACTTGGATCCTTTAACTTTTCCTAATATTAGTTATCAGGCAGAGGTGGGCAGCTGGAGGGCAGAGGAAGATCAGTGGGATTTGGGAGCTCAAGAAGATTTCTCATGGCTTCAGGATAGTTTCTACTATGCCCCAACATATGGGAGTTTCCCTGCTCATAGAAGAGGCCCACAGGCTGCATTTCAGCCCTTCGTAGCCATCTGCCATGACCTTTCTAAGGCTACATGTCCAGCCTCAACTATAGGTTCCTTTTTTTCTTTCTCTGGGGCCTCACAGGATTCCTTCTCTAATACTAGCTTGCTTCTGCCCTCTACCTTATTTGGCTCTGAATTTGCTATGATAATTTATCTCCTTATCTAAGATGGTATGTGATTTGTAGTTGCTAAGTAGCCACTCCAGACTTTTAAAACACTCTATGAGTTCCTTGTGTATGTTACACATCTCTAGATATAAAGATCTTTGGGATGAATTTTGAGTGAAGCGCCACTGTTGTGTATGACTCTGTTGTCCTACTTTCCTGATATGTAGATAAAAGTTGGAGTAATAGCTATGTTCCAGAAACAAGGATGCTTATAGTGAGCATGAATAACAGATTTCTGCATGACTAACAAGGACAACTGGGCTAGTCATGTCAAAAAACAGGGCAAAGCTGCCAATTTTGGGTGGTTCTAACCCTGGGGTAATAGGACATAGCTGTCAATTATAGATGGCTTTGAGTCTGAGGTAAGTGTCTCTTTGAGCAGTTCCAACTCTGGGTAGCAGGGCATGCTTTCATTTGGAAAATCTGACACAGAGATTTTATCTTTTCTCTCTCACTTCCTCTCTTTTTTCTGTACCTTTTTTTCAAAAGTACACAAATATCTTAAAGGAATCTAGTGCAACTTAACATATTTGGGTAAACTCAATGTCTTTCTCCAAAACATCACCTTTAGGTTAAACTTTGAACTTGGGACCAATTTAGGATGGAGGATTTAAAATGTTGACTTTTCTTTATTCTTCTAAATGTAAATTAAAGAGTAAAGAGACAAGATCTCAAACTTGGTTTTATAATAAGAAGGAAAAATAAAAATCACATATAGAATCCCATATACAGCCCTTCTCCTCCTCTTAGTTTCTTTTCCTGTTGCTGAGACAAAATACCTGACACCTAAAGTTAAAGGAGGACAAGTTTATTTAGTTCACAGTTTGTAGAGGTTTCAGTCCATAGTTGTCTGGCTCCAAAGCAGGGAGGCATGGCAAGCAGGCATCAGAAAGGAGAAATAATTCATGGTGGGCAGAAGGTAGCAAAGCAACATAGGTGACCAGAGCTTTTTCTATCCCTTATATCTTATCTAGGTAACTTAGGGCTTGTAGCACTGACACCCTTAACCCTAGTGCCCTTCAGTCTAGCATTACACCATGAATCAATTCCAGCATCACACATTATAGATCCAGTAACCTCTAGAAAAGCCCCACCTGTGACTGCAGGAGGCTTTGGGGGGACATATAAACAAAAAGCCATAACATTCCACCTCCCCAAAGACTCATGCACATCCCCTTATGCAAAAGGGATTTATTCCATATCTAAGAGTTGCCAAAGTCCTAACAGTTTCAGGATTGTTGAATAGTCTAAGTCCAAAATCTCCTCTGAGATTTAAGGCAAATTCTTAGCTGCTAGCCCCTATACAAATAAAAAGAAAGTTAAACACTTCCAACATTCAATGGCACAAGATAGGCATTTCCTTTCCAAAAGTTACAAACAGGAAGATAGCAAGGAATGGGAACAAAGAAGGATCAAAATCCAGCAGAGCAAGAATTAAACCCCATAGTCCCACTTCCAGAATCCCTGAATCTGTGGCAAGTGTGAACTCCAAAGGGCTTGGGTGGCTCTGTCCCCACAGCACTTCAGTGGTTGTAGCTCCCATAGCTTCTTTCTTGGGCCAGTTTTGCTGCTACCTTGCAGTTTTCCTCAGTTGATCCACATTTCTGGTTTCTCTAAACTTCTTGGGTCTCCACTGCACCTTTGGAGAGTCCAATAGCCAATGCAGTCCAATAGCCAATGCAGTCCCTTTTACCAGCAGAAACCTTCTGAGTCGGGTCTTTATCGGCAGCATTTCTATCAACATTCTTGTCTTTTGAGGTCTGACAAAAATCTCCCATCAAGTAAAGCCTAAGGCATTCAAGCTCTACTTTTTCAGCTGGCATCACTGAACCTTTCCTAACTCTTCCCCTTCCCATAAGCCAGTTCCAAATGCTCTTGAGCCACATGGTCAGGTAATGTCACAGCAATGATCCCATTCTTGGTACCAAATTCTGTCTTAGTTATTTTTTCATTGCTGAGACAAAATATCCAACACTCAAAGTTAAAGGAGGATAGGTTTCTTTTGCTCACAGTTTGTAGAGGTTTCAGTCCATAATTGGCTGGTTCCAAGGCAGGATGCTATGGCAGGCAGGCATCACAGAGAAGAAAAAGTTCATGGTAGGCAGAAGGTAGCAAAGCAACAAGAAGTGACCAGAGTTCTTTCTATCCCTTATATCTTATCCAGGCTACTTAGGATGGGTAGCACTCACACTCTTAATTCTATTGCCCTTGATCCTGGAATTGCACCATGAATCAACCCCAGTGCCACACATTATAGATCCTCTGAAAAAGCCCCATCTATGACTACATGAGGTTTTGGGGGGACATCTAGACACAAGCCATAACACCCCCTCTTTTCAGACTCTTACTCCTTGTAAATGTGTGATGTTAGCTAACAGGCAAAAGGTACTCAGAGTAGCTTAGAATATTAAAAAATATTGTTATGACTTACATGAGAAAAAAAGAGTTCTAATTGATAACACTTCAGGAAAGTTTCTAATTGACTAGTCTATAGTTAAAAACCTAAAACTAAGAAAATAACTATAATTCAGTATGGTTAATATATCTAAAAGTACATTCTGATTTAATGTAATTGTATTATGTGTCCTATATGTTTTCTTTTCTGTTTGTCTGCCTGTTAATATGTTTTAATAACTGGTTAAAGAACCTGAAGCTGCTTCATAAAAGCAATTTTAAGCACATATCAATTTCTTTTTCCTTTTGTTTTTCTTTTTGGCCTTATGGTCTTATGGCTATGTTAGGGCTTTTTGTTAAAAACCAGTTACACAAATACTCAAAGGTAACTAAACTCAGTTAAACATTAGAGGGTAAAAAACATATGCCCAAGACTTTCATAAAATTTACAAATAGAATCTTAAAGTTTGGTAACATAAAGGTTATATATGATTTGGTTATGATTTCTGTGTAACTTTCAGGTATATATTATCCTCTAAAAGTTCTGTTTAAATTGGCTTATAGATAAATAGACTCTCATGATAGTAGCCCAAATTATTTTTATTCACATGGCTTGTGAGCCAATTTAAATTGGTTGGTAAAATAAGAGTAAAGAAGTCTTTAAAGTTGGTGATATTTTCATTCAAATTGTTAGCCAATCAAGATATTTATCTTAAAAATGGGGTTTTTAAATGAAATGTTCATTGTTTTCTCTGTACAAATAACTTAAGAATTTTTTATTGGTAAAGACATATATATATATATATATATATAGAGAGAGAGAGAGAGAGAGAGAGAGAGAGAGAGAGAGAGAGAGAGAGAAAGAGGGAGAACACCAAAAATGTATACATACTTTAGGAAAAGAAAAATAGTATTTAAAAAAACCCACATGATATAACCCTCATATGGGGGACTCTAGAGGATGTTGTATATCACAGAAAAACCACTGTACTCCTGGCCCTTAGAGAAGAAATTGAAAATGGATATGTAGCAATTTCAATGGCCAAGTTTACCCAAGCACCAGTTCTCTGTACTAATAAATGTCTAGAAGATAATGGCTACCACTTTGAGCACCTCTTGTAATTGTAGAGGCCAAAGGAAATTTTTATTAGTCTCATGATATATTAATAAATTTAGTATTAAAATATTTGTACAAATTTTTCTTTTCCTAAAGTGTACACATTTTTGACAAATTCTCTATATTTTTTATATACATAACATTAATCTTAAACCATATATACATATATACATATACGCACATGGATTAAGAATATTAATGATGTTATGCTTTGTTTCTAAAAATAATCTAGAATAATTGTTAAAATGAGTAAATAAATAAATATATTTATATATTTATATATATAATATAAATATATATTACAAATATTCATAAAATCAAAGTCATTAGTTGTTAAATATAAATTCAAGTATTCTTGGCTTCTTATAGCTTATAAAAAGATAATATATTTGGTTACTAAATGTATTTTTATAAATTATTAATATATATAAAAAGGTTTAGATTGTTTCAAGTTGACTAAGTTTAATTTTTAACATTTAATTTTATATGAAATATTATATTTTAAAGTTTCCTCTAAGTGGGAAACTACTGAACAAAACTCCCCTCTGTAGCTAACAAAGCAGCTGCCTGAACCAATGCAGAACCAGTTTTCCCCAGTTTTCTTCACTAATGGGTGGCTTTACTAGCTTTTCCCCAGAATCTTATTGTGTCTCACCCCAGAAAATGTTGTTGAAAATTATTATGGCATATAATTGTTTGCTTTAATACAAAAGGAATTTTTCATGTCTGAAGAAATAAGATTTTCTTAAGATTAAAATGCTCTTGGCTAAACTTACAAAAATTAAATTTGAAAAAACAAATTTTTATTATTTACAAAGGAAATTTCTTGTGTTTTCCATTGGTAGGCATTTGATTACTTAAAAAATACTGAGTTTTAAGAGTTAAAGATTACTTAAACATTGATTTGTAAAATGTTTTCAATAATCAGTTTATAATTTGTTAAATGAACAGCTATCATCTTAGTTTAAAACACAGCCTACATATCTGGAACTAGACATGTACATATCTCTGAAGATAAAATATGCTGTGAGTATAAACTTTAAAGTTTAATTTAAATTCACCCAGAGTAATGAGCAATTGCTCTCTTTTACACAATATACATTACATCTAGGACTTAGACATATAAAATGATCAAAATTTTTGGCGTCTCTTTAAGTTTGGTCCTGCCATTTAAACCTATTGGCTTTAATTAAACAAGTATTTTGCTATTGTATAAATGATAGACACTTGTATATTGGGTAATAAGTCTATTTGTGGTCATTAATACTATTTCCTAAATTTATAAGAGCTCTAAAGAGGTCCTTTAATTCTTGTCAGTGCAAACTGGGCATATTGCATGCATCTATAATTCCAGTACTTGAGAAGCTGAACCCGGAGAACAGCCCGAGCTACATATCAAGACCCTGTCTCAAAAAACAACAAAAAATCTTGTCTGTGTAATTACAACATGTAAACCTGTTAAAGGAATCTAAATTATGCCTAAAGACTGAAAACTAAGTAAATATACACCAGGAACCAGGGCATGATGGGGATCCTCTAAATAGGTTCTATAACTCCAGTGAGTCACCAAACCTCCAGAGCAGGGTGATAACTAGACACCAGAGGACAGAAACCAACCAGTGTGCACTATGCTGAAAGGAAGATCATGAAAGAGGAAAATGTCCCCATGCTTCCAAGAAAAGTCATGTAGTCAAACAAAAGCCATGACCCATCCTGGCAGATGATGCAGCTAGCAAAATGAAAAACTACACAAGGGCTAAGAGACTCCTTCCCTGGCCCCAAAAATAACCACCAAGGGGCCTTAACTGACCTTAACAAATAAACAAACAAACAAACAAAAAAAGCTTTACTTTGACTTGACCTTAAACACCCAATGGGAAAGTATAACCCAAAATAGATATATAGAAAGTGTGAAGCAGGAAGATAGTGTGGCTAAAACTGTCTGCGAAAGGAGGCGTGACAAGATCCCAGAACACATGTGCAGAACAGTCTCCAAAACCCTGCATGTGGACTTCTTATGAACACTCGAGCAGGTTTTTGATAGGATGACCTAGATGTGATGCCAGAGTGGGAAATATGGAAAAAAGACCTTTACCATTAAGCATTCCCTATTGTGCCTCTTTACCATAGCCCACCCTAAACTGCAGGGTGTATTTTTTATTTTTATTTTTTTTCTCTTTTTTCCTCACTTTTTACTTGGCTCAGGCTCACTCTACAGAGCCCATTCTTCCCCCACCCTTCTGTTTATTTCTTACCCTTAGTAAATGTAAGTATAAACTACACACTTGTTTCTTTCAATTCTTTGTCTGAGGTAGAAGGAACCCAGAAACTATCTCCAGAAAGAAACTCCAGCACCCCTAAACCTGGTAACATACCTGGTAAGCCAGCTAGGAGCAGGTAAGGTCTTTTGAACACCTTTTTTGTTTGTTTGTTTGTTTCTCTCTAAAATGTCATGAAGATTTCTTTCTTGTCTTTTATTTCCCTGCGTCTCTCCCCTAGACCTGGGAACTTCGACTTCTCTCATGGTGCTGGGAACTAGTTCCTGCTTTTCCCACCATGTGGAAGGCCAGAAGTGAATGTATGGGCTCTGTGTTTTTCCCAGACAGTAAGAAGTCCATAGGGTCTACCTCAAGTTTCTCTCCCCCCTTTTCTTTCTCTTTCCTGGTTTTAGTTACTCATTGCTGGTACAAGTCAGTAAAGTACAGCCAGAGAGCCTGTTATTAACACAGTTGCAGAACGCTTCATTCAGGTACCATGTGTGTGGCCTAGATTTAGTATGCCTTTCTTTTTTTTAAGAGTAGGAAAAATTTATTGAAAGAAAGCTTCTGTCTAAGAGAGACCGAAGGGGGACCAGTAAGTGGGTTGCCCACCCACCCCACTTTTCAAAGATATTTTATACAGCAAAGCCATGTGGTGAGGTGTGTACAGAGTGGAACAAAACTATAAAACCTAATGGAAATTTACAAGGTGAGCATGAGGTGGGGCAAAACCACGACCAACCAATAAGATTACAAGTACAGTCACCCAGGTAATATTGATTAAATGGGGGTCACGTAGCAAGCATAGTATGCCTTTTTGACCTCGTGTTTCTGATCTCCATGATACTTTGCTCAACTTTCTCACTCTTTTGGGAAAAATAGCTGTTGGTAAATTGGTCTCTTGCCTGAGTAGCCACCTATCCGACTTTACTCCTTATGAGCTCAAAGTCCTATCCACACTGTTCCTGTAGATGGCCATTCTTTCTTGGGGCGCTGTCAGGGCCACCATCTTGTCTCATAACATGACGTTGCCATGTTGTCTTGTCACATGTCTTGTCATGTGACTGGCTGCCCATTTTTGGATCAGCTACATGGATTCTACCATGTTTGTTCCCCTTCCTTGTTTCTTCTAACAAAATGCAGGTAATTTAGAAACAAGCCTGACAGCCTGAGCAGAATAAAAGAATATCTAGTAAAGCTTAATTCAAGTGACTGTGAATCATTCTTAAAATTAAAAGGTCTTTTTTCTTTAAATAGAAGTTTTTGTCTCTACTGCCTTAAACAAAGTACTAAAGTTTTTTTACTATGGGAATAAATAAATATATTGTTTCTCAAGTGGATCCACCCTGTTTAGTAGAGCCATCAAGTGGTTCAATGTGGCCAGGGGAGTCACAATGGGGAGAGACTCCACATTAATCTCATGGGAGTTTCAAACGACTATGTAGAGCCATCAGGTGGCTCAACACCTCTCTCTCTAAGGAGTTAGTGGGCTCCAGTGTAGACAAAATGCCCCCAATGTCTATGAAAGACACTGGCATTATCCCATGCCATGCTTATTATTATGTTTTTCTTTTAAGATAAAAGATGTTAAGTAGAGTTGTTTTTTCTGAACAAAAACTTCAGTACAGTATTCAGGTTTAATAGCAGTGTTGGCACTTTGCAATAAATAAATGTGTTTTGGGTTGCAGTTTGGCATTCAGTCTCTAAAAGGCTCGCCATCACTGCTAGATTGGCAAATTCCAAAGATTTTCACAGCCAAAAACGCATAAATATTCCCAGCTCCAAACTGTAGTGTGCTTGTCTTTCTCTTGAGGACCTGAACCCCACTCTTGATTGTATACTAAATTTCTGCCTTAAAAAATTCTTCGTGTGACAGGCCTTTTGCTCATGTATCCTGAAGATTCTTTTTCTCATCAGGAGTCAGTGAACTTCTAAATATTCTATGTTTAGGGTGGGTTAAGTTTCTCACATCAGCTTCAGGAACATCCTCAGACCCAGGCCAGTGACATTCCTTTCTATCAAGGAGCTCAGAGTATGGCTGAGTGAACCGCAGGTCAATTCTCAAGGAGAACCCCAGCCTTACTCAGGCTATGGGGATACTGTGTGTACCAGGCTTGTGGTTCTACAAATGCTGAGGAATGAAGTCAAGAACCAAAGAAGAAGTTTAGGAGAGTTTTTATTAGAAATAAGGAGAAGGAGAATAGTTCCTGGATTTCCAGGAGGAGTCCCAAATGGTGTAGTTGCATAGCCCTTCAATTGAGAATTACTCATAGGCAAGTAGGACACAGGAACTGCTTAAGCATTTAGTGGTCACCTATTACAGGTAGCTCCATGCATTTAATGTGACCAGTTGGGGCTCAGACTCTCTCACATAGCCAGGTCTTTCACACAGTGTTTACAGTAAACTGTGATCTTAGGACCTGTTATTATACATTATAATAACCTCAAAAATCCTGAGGGGGTAGACTGTATTTCATGTTAAAGGAAGTTCATTGTATTTTGACATTCCTCAAAATTCAAGAGTTTAGTAGGGGCCTCTCTTTAAGAAGAAGGGATGGCATTCCATGTTGCTGAAGGAATGTCCATTCCTGGTCAATGTCCTAGTTTACTGTCTATTCTTAATTTTTATCAGTATGACTGGTCACCCCACTCTATTTCAGGCCTTTCCACTAGCTAGTTGCCTCACTCATAAGCTAACTAAATAAACTACTTTCTGCAGTGGGTTAGACCTTAGAGACAAAATAAAGGAGTATAAATACAGCCTTCACCCTAAATGAAAGTACCTAGAAGTTAAGGTTATTAATAATGAATTAGAAACATTATTGTATATTATGTACTATTCTCCATGGAGATGAGATTGGGATGGTTAGAATCAGAGGAAAAGAATTTTGTAAAGCAATCTTAGAAGAAAATGTTGAAGAACCGAGTTTTAAAAATAAGCAGATAAGCAGCTATTATTATTACTTTGTAGTCTCCTTCAATAAGTCTTCTTTCTATTTTTATTTTCTCTTCTCAGCTTTGAACTCAATAAGTAAATAATTAATTGGGGAATGACATAGAGGAAGGGACCAGGAACAAGTTCAATATTTAAGACTTCCAAATGGGACATCACCCTCAGGCTGTAAACATTTCTTTCAAGAATGATTTATTGGACAATTAATGGAGTAAAATTTTAATTAAAGTTATCTTTATGACAGCATGGGGCATAATTAGGAAAATGTAGAGTCATGATCTTGCTTATTTTCATTTCTTAATGCAGGAAAAACTGCATCATGAGACAAAGCCACCATTTGATGGGTTAGGAACCTAACCCAACTTGCTGAAATTTGTCAAGACACTTAAATTCATTGGCTTTATGATAATATTTTTTCCATTACTAATGCAAAGAATAAACTTGTATTTCTTCATTGAAGAAATTCTAAGGCATTGGAATTTGAAGACAGGAAATCCATTTCTTAACTTGCACTTATCATGTAAGAGATATCAAATGGCTCATGCATTACACTGCCAGCCACTGTCATTTCCTGATGGGACTTGGTCACAGCTAAGGCAGGGGCAGGCTGGACACCAGCTGCTGTTTGCACATGTGTTGGGTCTGCTCCTGAGGGTCAAGAGTCACTTTGAATGTATGAGAACTCAAGCTACGGAGCTGGATCTGGAGGAATCTGTATCCTAGCAAAAGGCTGTGGAGTCAGGCACTGGTGCCAGGGTCCCTGTGCTGAGCCTCCAGCTGCCCCTCCCTGCGCACATGCACTGACTCAGGAGACCACTTCATGGGCTACAGTTACTCATCAGGCTGATGATTCAGCAAACTGAAATCTTGGCCAAATGAGGTTGTGTTGCACAATGCAGGCTGCTCGCTCACAGCACAAAGGATTTTGAGTAAATCATCGCAGTCCTTGGTCTCCTGAGAGGAGCAGAACTGAAGCAGGAGCAAAAGGTCTGACCTTGGCTGCAAAGGGCAGCAGGAGCCACTGACAAAGGTCCTGCTGCTCCTCTCCTCCTGCTGTGGTCAGGCTTGTGACAAACTGATGCAAGTCCAAGGTGGAAAATAACCCTCGAAGTCAATGTCTTTGTGCCAAGTGTTTCCTGGTTTTCTTGTGGCCTCACCCATGAATGAAAAGAGTTTGTTGTAGACCTTAGCTTCCAGTTTCCTTACAGGCTGATGACATGTTCCTACACTTTACCATCAATTTGGACTTGAACAACATCGCTTCCTTTCTGTATCTTCTTTCTCAATCTAAAAAGTGGCTGGTAGTGCCTGACTCACAATATGATAATGTGACGGACCAGCCGTCACCAGTCGAACAGTTCCTGAATGAGGGAAAGGAGGACTGAGAAAAGTCAAAAGAAGAGACAAAGTCGGGAGGGCTCCCAAGACCGAGCAAGCAAGTTTATTTACACCTCTCTTTTATACCCTCAGTGAGTTAGGTCATTAATCATGACCTTTATACAAAAAAACACCTGCTTCCTTGTTTGCTAGTTTTCTAGACACTCCTCGCCCTCATGGGCTACTTTGTTTCCTGGGGTTACAGAAGGTTCATCTTGTTGCTAGGGCAATCTCTAAAGGGAAACATTGGAGTTAGCGGAGACATGGTTCCCCATTACATAGTCTCCTGGCTATTTATAACAGAGGGTAAAATTAAAATGAAGCTTTTTGGCTGACACCGCTCCCCACATGATAAGAATTAAATTTGCAAAGAATTAATTTGGAACTTGCCTAGCCATCAAATAGAGCCTGGTGCACAAGTGCTAAATAATCAAGTGCTCTCATTTTCACTACAAATAAATAAAGAACTACTTGATATATGTAGCCTTGTATGTTATTCCCTATGCAAAGAAAAAGAAGGAGGAGGAGGAGGAGGGGGAGGAGGAAAAAAGAAAAGCAGAAGGAGAAGAATTTTTAAATTTTCTTGTAAAAAATTATGAATTTTCCACTTTTACAATTCCACTTTGCCATCCCAGGCCTGGAGGAGGCCAGCTGCACACATACTTATCACAGCTGCAATTCAAGAATTCCTGACAGTCCCTCTGTCAGGCTTGTTCCTCAAACCAAGTCAGAAGACTCATTTCCCTTTTTACAGTGACGTAAATAAAATTTGATGTCCTGGCAAGAAAACAAAATGTTCTTTTGTCTGCCATTGGTGTAAACATGAAGGGCAGCCTTCAGCTGCAGAAGTTTGCTCAGCTGGCCCTGCCCTGACTCCTAAACAGTCACAGAGGGATGTATGCATCAAAGTTATGATGAAGAGAGATATGAGGCAAGATTTCTAAGGATTAGGTCCACAATGACGAAAGTCTGACCATCCTGAATTCTACTGTTGCTTAAGTTTTCCAAGAGATGCATCTTCATGTTGTGATACATGACTTTAGAGTGTGTGCTCTGGATTTCAGGAGCTCCTTCATGACATCATAGAACCACCTTTCTAAGTACATGGTACCTGTGGAGATTGAAACCTATAACAGTCACAGAGGCATTCTTGTAGCACTTCATTTGTGTTAGCACACAAATCCTCAGAATTCTTTGGGATATGTGTTGCTAGTGATATCCACCTGATACCCAGTAGCTCTTTTTATCTCAGTTTTCTGGATTAGCAACAGGACACAGAAGAGTTAAGTAATCTTCCCAGAGCACATACCAGTAGGCAATGGAACTAGGGTTCAAATCCCAGGCATTATGAGAAACAAAGATTCTGGCCATGCATGAGTCTGAAAGAGATTCTATCAGTAGAGCACCTGCAAAGGCATGAACCTCCCTGGTAGGAAGAAGGAAAAACTCAAAGTGGCTGGAGCAGATGGACTGGAAATCAGTAGGGCACAAGGACCCTAGAGGAACTGAGGATGTCATTGCAATTTTCATATTGAGTGAATGGAGAGATGCAGCTGCTATTTACTGTAATGGGAAAGTCTTTATGAGGAGTAGATATGATTTGGACCTATTAAGTTTGAGTTTCCTATGCTGCCCAAGGGAGAGGCCAGTCAACTAGTTGGATAGAAGAATCTGCTGCCAACAGAGGGGACCAGGATGAATATATAAAGGTGGGACATGTCACCACTGAAGATATGTAAAGCCACAAGAAGTGGATATAGGTGGAGAAGTGAAAAGATGAGTTTCAAAGTGGGGAGTCTGCCAACTTTTAGAGGTAAGGGAGGAACCAGCCACAGAAACATAAGAGAGGCAAAGAAAATGTAGTAGGATCCTGGGAGCCAAAGGAAGAAGTAAGTGGAGGAAGCAAAAATAAGCTTCTAGGTGAAATATTGTAGAGAAGTCAATGCAGTATTGTTGAATGAATTCAGTAAAGTAATAGTTACATATCACAGCATTGCACTGGAGTGGCACCTCAGCCAATGCCTGCTCCCATTACTTTATGCCTAGGCATCTTGACTACTCAGCTCCTCAAAGGGGTGGCTTTCTGATGAATGACGCTCAGCATCTTTTTCTTACTCCTTCTCTCCCTTTCTTCTCTTCCTATTTCCTTTCTGCTTGTAATTAAGAAGTTTGGGTAGCTGAAAATGAATTAGTTCCAAACAAAAATGTGTAGTAGTAGGCACATCAGTGGTGCTGAGTGAAAGAAAGAAGGAAGGAAGAAAGAAAAGAAGGGAGGGAGGAGAAATCCCAAGATGTTACAGGCCATTGCTAACCTGTGATGTTAGATTTAAGGCATTAAGGAATTGACTTGCTGGGGAATCCACCCCTGTGGTGATTACAGGTTGAGCACTGACTGCAGATTCATCCAGGCAGGAGCTACAGGACAGGCAGCACATGAGAGCAGGGCTATCTAACATCAGGCTGTACCTGGCCAAGCTCTGAACTTGGACATTATTCCAAGGAGATTAAAGAGTGCTGTATGAAGTCAGATTCTGACTACAAGACTTAACGTTTCCAAGAAGACTCAAAACCATTGTGTGTGGCACTGTGGATAATCTGGATATAAGCTCATGAGTTTGTTTCCCCCTTCCTGGAGAGCAGAGAGGGCAGGGAATATGCTGATGCTGAGAAGGGCTAAATATGGAATTGAAGGAACAACTACACTTTACAGTGATTAGTGTATTTTATTCATCTAACTTACTGGTTCCTACGAGGTTTATATAAATTTATAGCTGCCTCCATGATATCCTTCAGAAAACCAGTGGTATGCTGGAAAGAGCACTTGGAATCAGGCAGTCTGATTTATGATCCAGCTTTTCACTACCGAATATGCAAACCCAGTAAAGTTACTTAAATGTTCTAATCCATGCTTTTCCCCCTTGCTCCTGCAAGATGGGGATATAGTAGATCCTACTGGCACCCATCCCTGTCCCCTTTCCCATGCTGGCACTCATCCCCCAACTGCTTGGAGCACTGGCTGATGATGGCCCACAGCTGCCTTTGTGCCAGGATTAAAGGCATGAATGGGTAGTCAGGCACACGTGCCCTTTTCCAGGTCGCACCCAGCCAGTGGGTAGCTGACATCAGCAACAGGGCTAATCTCACAGAGTTGCTAGGATAAAATAGGAAAGGATGCATGACAATGCCTAGGATGTTTAAGTAAATGTTGAAATTTTAAAAAGAAAGAAATAAAAGGGAGAAAAGGAACTAAAATAATTATACCCCTTATTAACCTATAAAGTTAGACTCAACAATGTCAAAGAGGATAGTCATGATCTTTCATACTTTTTAGGATAGCATTTTGACAGAATGATTGACATATCTAGTTCAAAATAATGGTGTTTATGTTTCATATGAAGGGCAAGATTTTTAAAACATCACAAAAAATGCTGTCTCATGGTGGTGCCAATAACATGTGAAATGAGAGGATGTTGTTATCTATGTCAGGCTGTCTTCTTTAGCAACTTCCTGGAAATTTACAAATATACACGCGGCCAAATAAATAAATTATTAGGCACAGTACACTGCTACTCTGAAGTCATTGAAAGCTGACTTAAAACTTGGTTTAATTTTGGTCTTTAACATAAGCAACCAAGAGTAATTCTCTCAATAAATGATAGTGACAATAATTGCACCCTTTATTGAATACCTACTATATATTGATTACACATACTCATCACATCAGTTAATCCTTCAATGAAGTTATAATTATCTCCAATTTACACATATGAAAGCAGAGATTCCATTGTTCAATAACCTGCTAAAGGTCACCCCCAATAATTGTGTCACACTCAGAGTTGAGAGCCACAACATTCTCTGTAGAGCTGAATTAGTTTCATGTCCATGTTATTATTTTATAAGTCTCTCTGCTCCCCTGTACAACTTGCACGAGGAATCTGTTTTCCTCTCTCTGCCTTTAACCCTGTTCTTTGATTGGTTGATTGGTTGGCTGACTGGTTAGTTGCTTGATTGGTTGGTTGATTGGTTTGTAGCTCAGAATAAGGTTTCTAAAGCTCAGCAAAGCAGTCACAGATGGAGCTGTCCTTTGGCTGACAGTATGAGCCTCTCTAATTTCCAAGTATTTGATATTTTCATGTTGAGTACAGGTAGCTGAGATATTTCTGACCAAATCTAGTAGACTTAGCACTCTGCTGAATATTTCTACCTATACTGTCTCATTTAATTCTTAAGAACAGCCCTGTCAGGTAGTAATTATTGGTCCCCACTTTATATGTAAGAATATTAGGGGAAGGAGATTAAACAATCTGATCAAAGTCACAGAGAGGACAGGAGGGCTAGGATGTTTATTATAATGCATTCAACTCCAGAGCTTATGTTACTTTTATTACACATTGCTACGTGTCTACATGTTTCCTAAGTATCTGAAATACTCCTTTCTACTTAAAAAATTTTTTAAACAAAGATTGTTACTGTTGTGCAAGGTTGGTTTATTTTGACCCAAGGAATGAAATGTCAAAATGTCACACCATTAGACTGAGGTCTACTTGACCTTATGCAGTAGTTCAAATAAACACCAATCTTGTATTGAACACAGTTAAAAGTGTGAAAATTTTGCTGATACTGCTTGGTTATTTAAAGCACAGTATAGTTACATTTAGTTTTGTAACAGCTCATATAATAAAAGATGTTATGATTTTAAAACAAGCCCATGCCCTTATTAGAAATTTGAATTTAAATTCTGAAATATATAAAATTAAACATTTTTAAGTGAGTTGACAAAAAAGCAAACCAGATTGTGCCCTTGCTGTAGCTGTGCTTTGAGAAGCCGTGACTTCTTTCAGTGATTTGATTAAGGAACATTAATGGGTATGACACTTGCTTTGATAATTACTTCCAATGAGAACCACGCTGTTGAGGTTCCATGTGTAAATTCATCACTAGGACAACCAGGAGAGGAATGATAAGAGGAGACCAACCTCCTAATTTAGTAGATGAAGAACCTGATGTCCAGGGAGATTAAGTGGCTTCTCCAAGACCACAGAGGGGCTATGAAGCTGAGAAAGTGCTCAGAACCCAAGTTCCTGATGTGGCCTGTTTAGAATACCTGGAAACACTCTAAGGAAAAAAGTTGGGTAAGATAATTTAATGTGTGTAATGGTTGGAACAGACTCTATTATCACAGGTATATCTGTTCTTGTGAGCACATGGGAAGATATTTTAATGGTTAACAATTTGGTAAATGCTTTATTGTGAAGTGACCCAAATCACTCTGTGAAAGACTAAGAGTTTAATAACTAGTTTAAATCCATGTCACATTACTAGATAAAAATTCTCCATAGAGGTTTTTGATATATGGCTGAGTTATTTTGCCACTAATTGTTTTCTTTTTTAACATTTAGAGCTTTTGTCTCACTTTGTAATAGAAATTCTTTTTTTTTTTTTTTGGTACCAAGGATCGAACTCGGGTCCTTGTGCTTGCAAGGCAAGCAATGGAACCACTGAGCTAAATCCCTGGCCCTGTAATAGAAATTCTTTGTCCATGAAACATATAGCCAAAGGTTTGTAACTTCTTGAATTGTGTCTATATTCTAGGCTTGGAATACACAGGAAAACATTGCCCCAGTGAAAAATGAAAAACACAATTTATGCCATGGGATTTGGGCTCAATGACCTCTGAGGACACTTTTAGCTCCCATCCTTGGTATGATACTCATAGCCCAGTAACCGTGATCTCTTACATGTAATGGAATTGATGAAATAAAATGATCTATTCTGCTAGCATCAACAAAAGGGAAAAAATTTTAACATAGGAGTTGTTAGTGGTCTTAGTCTTAAGAATCCAAATATCTCAGAACTTTGAAATAGCCCCCAAATAAAGAGGTTTAGAAAAATATTTCTAAATTAATTATAATACCAAAACTTGGACAATGTGTGTATTATTTTCTTTGCAATTTATTTATTATGCAGTTATATATTTTGCAGCTTCTTTATTAAGGTATTTCTTAGGTTAATGGTGTCATATTGGATATGCATCATGCATGAATGAGAGAGACTTGTAGGTTCTTAGTCCCAGAAGTGCTTTATAGTTTATAGAACATGGTTAAGAGTTTGATATTAGAGTTTAAATTCTGTTCTGTTACTTACACCCAGTAGGACCTCTGACAAAATGCATAACCTCTTTGCCTCAGGGTGCTCATCTCAAATGAGGATAATAATCTACTGAATTCATAGGATGGTTGTGACAATTGAATGACTGAATACATGAACAGTACTAAGATAGTTGCTAGGGCATAGAAAATGCTTTGTTCAAAACCCTCTGCCATTAGCTTTTTGTTTAATAGATGAGGAAAGCAAAACCCATCAGAATCAAATATTTTTCTTTGTATTTCAGATGATATAACTTTATTTATCATAGATTTAAATCCATGTAATAAACCCCAATGAATTCTATAGTGTTTAATATCATAAGGTACAGACAGCTCTTTTTTGGACTTGGAAAATCATTTTTTTTCCACTAAAAAAGTGAAAAAGGTTACATCTGACTCATGTAACCTAGGGCCATTCTGTAGCTGGGCTCATAAGTCATTGGGATATGTAATCCATATGTAGTCATTTTATGTGGTTATTCTTCATCTTTAGAAGAACTGGGAATGCCCATGACAAAAATAATTTCTGCCTACTCATGATGCTTACAATTCCCTTTAGTTTAGTGCTTGTTCCCTGTTGAAACACATATTTTTGTATCATGGAAAAAGAACACTTTAACATTAAAAAACGTTTATGTTATTTTTTTAAAAAGGCAAATCAAAAGGGAGGTTTTGCAAAAGGGGGAAAGAGAAGAGAAAATGAAGGTTCTAGACTCTAGAGGTAGAGCATAGAATTGGATATGGAAGATTGAAATGACCCAGCCTCTGTCTTCACAGAATGCATAATCTAAAAGGAGACAAAATGAACACATACAAGATGACAACACAGTGCTGATTACAGTGGAGCTGATGGAGTGAGCAGGATTCATGGGAGGTGGCAGTCATCTCCCCTTATAACCCTGGTGCTTCTACTGGCACAGGGGAGAGCTGGAGGCCCCCACAAGTGTGAAACCCCTTTCAAAATACCTATTTTAAATTAAATATTCAAGCAATATTTTCTACTTCATAATTTTACCTTTTTTATTTTAATGTACCATAAAAGTAAGATTTTACTTCACTTCATAGCCTGAAAATTGATGCTCTGGGATGATGCCCCTATTGATCTTGTGGTTCTTGTACCCTTCAGTGCAGAACCCTGTAACCACAAGAATCAGGGTTCCCCAATTTGGTGCTTAGGTGCATGGAAAAACGCAGCTAACACCTACAAACTTTCCTATTTCAATTTCCTCATGTGTCACTCTATATTGCCTTTGTATTTCATTAAAGCTGTGATTCATGATCTCAAATGAAGCAATTCTTTCCCCTCAAGCACTAATTATAGGCTGTTTGCATGTCAACACCATTTGGATTAATAACTGACAAGGAGAGGGAAGCATTAGGGAAAAGTAAAATCCAGGTAGGAGCTGCATGGTGACCATAACACTACAGGGATCTTTGCTCTCTCAAGTGTGCCAGCATTTATAGGGCTTTTTTTTTTTTTTCTGTTCTGCAATATAAACCTGAAGACTGAACATGTCTTTAATCATTTTGGAAATAAATAAATCAGAGTATGAACATTCTCCACTCTCTACAGTTTGGACATCAGAGTTTTGATAGTTTCTCTGTAACAAGGGAAAATAACCTATATTATAATTTCCAGGCTGAACTAATAATTTGTACATTCTGAATGTAAATTTTATGTGTAAAGGAATATTGTTATGACAAAATTTTCAAATACTTAGATTTTTATTAAGAAATTTCAGTGGAAGACATTAGTAAATTGAAAAAAATTCATTTTACCTAACACTATGCTCAGATTTAATAAGTCAATTCAATGGATGATAGAAGGAAATGAAATAAAGAAAAATTAATCAGATAGAGCATGAAAGGAAAAAGCACTGCCACGGTAATGTTCTAGGTAAATTCACAACATTTTATATTACTTCTGTATGTTGGAAAATTACTATTGTGAGATCAAATCATCAAAACTTCAAAGAAATGGCTTTGTCACTTTGCCTACAAATGATTTTTGTCATTTTGTAATTTCAGCCAACCATCACTACAAATATCTGTGGTGTCTGTGTGTGTGTGTGTTTGTCTATGTACAGATTTTTAGGTTCTCTAAATTCCAGTTCCAGTTGAGTAATACTGATGAGAATCTTTGTTTTGGCTGAGATCTAGGATTGCCTACTTTCTGCCACAGAGACAGGCTCAAACTGAGATATTATTGATTGGTTATTGAATTATTGCTTGTGATTAATAAGAAGCTAGATAGCCTCCTGAGTCCCTCAAGGTAAATCTCAATCTCCTATCTCAGGAAGGAGGGGAAAGGTCTCTCTTCCTCCCCTTCCTTAGCATTGTTTAGAGATAAAATTTAGTGAAAATGTACCTGCTCTTGGCGATTTTTCTTTCCTGTTGATTTAACATCTACAAATTACCTACTACTCCATCATCCATGAAATGTGTAACTGAGGTGTTGTTTTTTAATTTAGAGCCCTGCACATGTCTTTATGTTCTAAGTCATTTGGGTTCTAGTGATTATGATGTTAATGAAGGAAGACTGTGATCAGGATTGATTACTTCATAAAGATTAGGCAATAATTCCAAAGAAATTAGGAGGGAACATGTACTGGAGGAAGAGGTTCATTCCCATAGAGTTTATTCAATCTTTTTAACAATGGGAAGAAAAACTAACATCTAAGCCTGCCTAGTCCAAGATTGCCTAAAGCCATTGAAATGTCTTCTATAGAGTTCTTCAAAAACATGGAACCACATGAGTTCTTTTATTTGCTACTACCATAAAAGTTATTAGCATTTTAATAGAAATTATCTATAAATTAATAGCATGCTTTAAAAGACTATTTAAACACCTAGAAATATAATGTATAAAAATGAAACTAGAACACTTTGGGAAAGCAGTATTTTGGTTTCTGATTTTATGTTAATGGGAAATTGAATGAACAGTCATTTTTCTGAATTTGGTAGATGTAGATTAGATTGGATATGCTATATATGAAAGCAGAAGTGGTAAATAGGGTAGTGGATAGATCAGAATTCTTCCCATAAAAAGCTTTTATTAGGTCATGTTCAAAGGGGCTTTTCTTAACATGACATATTTTCCTTAACATAGACTTCTGCCTTTCTTGCATCCTACAATCTACCAGAAACAGAAATAATTTTCATGTGAAAAAAATTTACCAAAATTTTAAGGTAAGCTTCATATAGCTTCCTTTACCTTTCTGTGGCTTCTGATAGTAATTATAAGGCATGTTTAGGCATTTGGGAATATATGCATGGCAAACAATGCCTTATTATTCTTATTCTTGAGACACCTGTGATGGGAAATGCATTGAAAAGAGGGGACTTGAAGGGAGATTTCTCCAGTCTTTGGGAAATTCCACTCAAGGTCCAGGGGCCCACAGCCATGACTCCCAGGGCTTGTCAGCAAGTGCTGTTGCACAGGGGTGAGTCACACCCCAGGAATCTGAGATGGAGGGAGCCTCCAGGAGGAAGCTAGGACAGCTGGGCCAGAGGACTCTGAGAGTCTCCTAGACGGGAACATTCATGTGTTCACCTTGCATGAGGATCCCAGAGTCAGTTTAGATCCTCTTATACCAGGGTCTCTGTCCAGAAAGGAGAAGCACAGGAAAATCATTTCTGACACAGCACACTGGGCCAAGCATTGATCCTAGACTCTGTCCTGGACAAATATCAAGAGTGACACTTGTGTGTGTTTTAGAAAAGCAGCTCCACACCCCTGGGTTCCTGACACAGTCTGCAGGGGTAGAGCCCAGCCACTGTTTCTCATGCCTCCCAGGCCTCTGATCCACCTTGAAGAGGAGGTCACTTTGGGCTGGGAGGACAGAGCAGGTCAGGGTCTTGACCTCTGGGGAGGAGCAGGGCAAGGCTGAGAAGGTGATGCTGCCTGGACTTGCAGACAGTGCCATAAGTTTATTGAGGAAGAAAAGTGGGAGAGGGGGGTAGACAGAGTGTGCAGGGCTCAGTCCATAACTGAAAGTAGCAGCCAGAAAGAGAGAACCAGAGAGGTCAGAAGGGGCCCAGGGAGATGGACTCTTATGTGTGAGAAGTGTAAACTGTGTCTTGCAGACCAGGCAGGCCCTGAAGGTGAAGCCTGGGAAAGACGGCATCAGATTAGCAATGCACAGAGCTAATACTAGGCACAGGTAGAGGTGACAAAGCTGGGGTTCCAGCTGTCTGCACTGAAGATTGGGCCAGAAAAGGTAAGATTTAGTCCAGCACAGTGGAGCTAGGAAGGAAGAGCTCCGAACTAGACAAGGTCAGGAGAGCGCTTTATGGGACCATAGACCACAGTGCTGGGTATTAACAGTTGTGAAGCAGAGGTGAAGCTCCAGCTGGGTGAACGTGGAGCCTGGATGTGAACAGAGCAGTACTTGGGACTGGGTCTCTGATGACTCTCATAGCTACATTTTTTTCTGGGCCCATTTCCCTGCCACATGAGACAACCCACAATTCCACAAACTAATAAATAAAAATATTTAAGAACTATATGAGGCAACAGGAAATGTTCACCAAGGATCTTGGGGCAAGGGAAGTAGCTCTGTTAAGTGATCTTAGGAAAACTTGGGATTTTATTGTTCACAAGGGGGAACCAAGTGGCAAGAGTTCCAGGAAATCATCAGAGTGACAATAATAACTGTGATTGTGTAGTGAATACTGCAGTAAGTAATTTACAAATATAACTTTTAAAAAACAACTCTATCTATTTTCTGTTTTTTTAAAATCACCAGGGAAAGAAAAACTGGTACCTCAGATATGGATCCTTTCTACTAAGTGTCAGGGCTTCAGTTGGAACCAAAACAGCTTTTATTCAAAAGTTGGTACTAAAAGTTTGGGAAATGGAAGGTGTTGATAAAAGCTCAAAAATGTGAATGCACTTTATTACTGAACAGCTATTATTAAACAGTTAAAAATGGTTAAGATCAGTAGTTTCATGATGTATGTATTTTACAACTAAAAAGGAAGTCTGCATGCATGATTGTACTACATCTACATATTCTATATTTACCCTGAACAGACAGACAGACTGCCCCATGTTGGCTCATGCAGCCCTCAGCTTCAGGCTCTTCTGCTTGCCTGCTGTGGGGTTCATACTGCAAGCCTCACAGCCTTTATGAACTAAGACACTTAATGCTACCCTGGTGAGTGGAAGTAGAAGGTCTTTGATTTATTTATTTATTTTTTTGGTACTGGGTATCAAACCCGGGACCTTGAGCTTGCGAGGCAGGCGCCAGAACCCCTGAGCTAAATCTCTGGCCCACTGAGAGGCCTGGTTTTGAAGAGGCTTTGTAAATGCCAGCGAAACTGGGGAGAGGTAGATCCAGCACATGATAAACTCCAGTGTCTCAATCCACAGCTCACGCACAGGCACTCAGAGGAAGTTAGCAAGGGAGCTGGTAACAGGCCAGAGAGAGGAGAAAAACTGAGAAACAAGGAGCTCATGCTTGTTTGCAGCCCCATTACACGTCCTACCTGGAACTGTCCCAGCCCTACTTGTTGGCAGTCGCTTTGCAGATGGGAGTGCAGAGCTGCCACCTCTGACCGCAAGGTGGGGCTGTCAGGAGCATTCCTTGCTCTCTCTGGTATCTTTCACCATGGCCAGTTAGGTATGATAAAGGCTGGTCGCACATTTCCTTAGCACAAGGCAAGGTCCCAAAAATGTTCCCAGTAGGGAACCTGCATGTAGCTTCTTCTGCCCTGGAATACTTACTTGTCACAGGAAAGAAAAGATGTTCTTTTTCTTTCAGAGTTCCTCTCACCTCACTCTGGTGCATTTATGGAGGTAAGGGGTGCCCTGCTGTGAACTTCAGAGTGCACCTGAGACACTCCTTTCCTTTCTTTCTCTTCCTCCCTTTTTAAAAAAATCAAATACCAATATGTTGAAGCAGAGAAGGAGGAGGAGAAATGTTAAGGCAGAATTATAAGAATTTTAAAAAACAAATGTCTAAATTTAATAGACTAACATTTTTAGATTGAACAAATATGTTGCAATATATTCATATTATTACAAATATTCACACTTCATAATACCTCCCCACTGTGTTCAGAAAGGGATAAAATTTTGGAGTTGAATGTTAAAAGCCTTGGGTTTTCAGGCTTATCAGCGTACCTCTGTGTTTGAGGTGTGACCTTATGTAGTAATGACACCAAAGACCAGTTTTGAGGTTTTGTGAACACAAGGCCTTGGACAGATACTCCCATCCCACATGTTTAACAAACTACTTACAAATCACAGACTTACTCCACAGACTCAGTGGAGATGCTGGTGACTAGGCATGGTTCACTCTTTCAAGCAGCAAAATTCAGACCCATCAGAAGCTTTTTCTGATGCTCTAATGATCTTATTTTCTAATCTTAAAACCATCTTGTTGAATTATAGCTTTCAAGACCTGGTCACACTCCATGCACATCTGGCCTTCTTGCTGTAGTGGGGGAGAGAGTCCAGACTTTGGGATCAAAGACACCAGGTTCTGATTTGAATCACTAAGTTGCAAAATGGAGATAGCATCACCAATACCTAAGTGTGTGGTGGGAACTCAGTGAATTAACTCTGACCAAAACACAGCAGGTGTAAGAGTTCCCCATCCTTGCCTTACCTGGCTGTAACTGATGGTCTGCAGCACCATCCACAGATGTGGCTCCACCTAGCAGTGGGGCTGAATGTGAGCTCAGCAGGGTCAGCTGAGGTCCTGTCTCTTGGGCAGTTGATAAAGATGCCATCTTCCAACTGCTCACACATAAAGCCTTCACCATCCACGACTGTTCTTTCTCATGTCTCATACCCTGTGCCCTAGGATTGCATGCTGGGTCTGCCTTCAGTTACACAGAAGGTGACCACCAGTGGCTACCATATCTGTGAGATGTTCTTGCTTTCCACTATACTCTATAACAGGTCATCCTACTTCACTTTTGTGCCCCTCCAGCACTTTGCTTACCCTAGCAAGCAGAGTGTTAGATCCTGCCACCCTTACTCTGTCTTCCTGGTAATTGTCCCTGCTCCAGCCCTGCTGGCCTCCTTACTATTCCTCAAACACACATGAAATAGACAGATCACCTGGCACAGCCTCCACAGAGCTTCTAGGGTAGCTCCTAGACAACTCAACTCTGCACTTGATGTCCACCTCTCCAGCAGGGCTCTGCCTGATTCTCTACCCGCACCCTCACACCCACCTGACACCCTTGGCCCTACCTGCTGTACCCTTTTGAATTTCATATCATTTATCTGTCTGAGACTCCCATAAGGTGGGCATTATGATTCTGTTATTCACTAACACTTCCAGGCTCCTAGAAAAGCACGTGGAATCCAGAAATTACCTTGTAGACAACCACTGGGGGAAACCTCCTGGGGAAGCTGGAATTCTTTGCATGTATTTTCAAATGATGGCAGCTAAATTTGTTTTTGCTTTCGGGCAACTCAGGTGAGTTTTCTTTTTCTCTTTTAGTAATTTAAATAATTTCCCCAACTCCAACCACATTACATATTTCACAACAAGAGGGTGTAAACAGTCACTTGTCTGAGAGTCATGAGGAAGCCAAGAAAGAGGAGAGTCTGGCAAGAGTGAAGCACAGGAAGCATTTCCTTCCTTTCAGTAGCATCTGACAGCTGCTTTCCCCATCCATGGCCTCTCACCTCCTTAAACCCGTGTGCCTCTACCCACATGGATGAGAACTTTGTAAATGGTGTTTTAGCTAGTCCTATTAAAGCACAAGTTTGGATTCTCTTAAAGCTTTGCTAAATCTGAGCATTGGGTACATGTCTTTTCCCCTACAGCAGGTGGCCAGGTCTCCCAGAGAAAGGTCTCCATGTGTCTCACATACACTATGCCTTACAGAGCACCACCACTCAGAAGAGATAGAGTAGGCAGATCCCTTGTCTTACACATGAATAGCCCCAGGCCTTGACAGAAGATGGGACTGGTCCTGCCCCTGGGTTATTGAAACCTTCTCCCCTCACTGAATCCTCTTGCCCAGCCTTCTAAATCCTCTCTGACAGGAGAAGGAAGAAAGAAGAAAAATATGCTCCAAACAGATTCTGTGAGACTTATCAACCCACAAGAGAATTTTCTGAGGGAATCAGAATCTCTGCTTGTCTGATCTTACCTCTGCCTCCCACTGGGTAGGTGACCCTCTGTATGTTACTTAACCCCTCTGAGTTTGTTTTTTTCATCTGGGAATAAATCTAAGAGAATAAACAATATCAAAATATGGGGTTGTTTTGAACATTATAAGAAAATAAATCATATAATGTGCTTAGTAATAAGATCCTATTAACGCAATTATTATTGAGTGAGAACTTTAAGGAACCATTGCTAAAGTCTAAATAGGTTGAACCCAGAGATGCAATGTGGCTGTAAATCTCCTCATTTACCTTGGCTGTCATACCTACTTCATTCTCTTTACATCTCTTGACAGTGTCATGATATTGCATCATTTTTTTACCCTCCCCCACCTCCTCCCCCACCTCCCACTCTGATTTCATGTCCAGCTTTGCAGGTGATGGTGCCAGGGGTGTTTTCCAAAACTGCTTCTCACTCATTGGGAAAAGGAAGTGCATGGAAAGTACGTACATTGGCTCTTTAGTGGATAAATTTTTCATTGTTTCAAAACTCTACTAAAGTCTGTGGTCAGTGATTTCCTCATTCCTGGTTTATGGATCACAGGAGGAATTTAATATCATAAGTAGTGTGAGAAAGTCAAAGATATATTCTAGGTGAGTTATGTGGGAATAATCAATCATACTAGGTTAAAGACTTAACCATCTAAAAATCAAAGGTGCTCAAATCTAGAATTCAGAGACTAGGAGGCACCAGATTAAAGGGAGCTAGATTAAGAAGTCTTTTTTTTTTTTGTACCAACTCAACAAAAGGAAAGTAGAGATTAAGAAGTTTTATATGTTTCTTTTCGTCATAAATTTGGAGGACTCTCACATCATAATCTGAACTACTTTCTAGTTTTATTTCCCTTTCATTTGAAAGAATTACATGGTTTTCCTTGATCTTATATGTAGCGCAGCTGCAGGGAATTATGGAAGAACTCAGATTTAACTCTCACTTCAGCTAGCTTTTGCTGCTCGCCCTGCCTTTCAGCAGACTCACTGAGGGGGTGAGTTGAGTTGAAAATAGAACTCAGTTTTAATCTCTTCTGGATAGATTTGGGCTTCACACAAAGAAATGACAAGAAAATGAAAGATTGTTCATGTCTTCATTTCATATAGAACGAGCATTGTCTTCCTCCTCCTCATTCTAATCTGTAGGCCTCCCCATTTGCTCTCCTGAGAACTTCAAAAATTTTTTCTTGGCCTTTCTGACCTGAGCATATCCAGAAAGAACAAGATCCAGTCATGGAATATCATTTCCCTTTCAGTTAAAGTGTCTTAAAGATGGTAGGCACAGGAATCAAATTGTTATTTTCCAGTGTTTTACCTTCGACTGACTTTTGATTGATTTTAACATGTAAGGGTTTGTAATGGAAGTTGTTCAGCTCTCTGAAATTCTGTGTACAACTTTGCACTTTCCACACTTGGATTTGGGAGTGAGCAGAGGATACCTTTTATTGCATTTTCAAAGAATTAAATGTTAAAATAGAAAAGGATAATAACCACTGAGACAATACTTAAAAGAGAAGTTGACCTGTGCATTGTAAGCACAATCAAGGATAATTAGACTCACTCTGTAGGACGCAATCCATGTTCACCCACTCAGCTCCATAGTCTGTGAAACACAGGTGCTGGGAAGAAGGAAGCTACAGAACCCTGTGCAGTACCAAGCCCCAGCTGCTGGCAGTTCATACAGGCTGCTCTCGCTCTCTTATCCTAATGGAACCTACTCTACTACCTCTTACTCTAGCCCTGGAGGAGCCTGGAAAAGAGTAGATGGTTAATTCACCAAGGGAGGACTGGTTATTATTTTATCTATGTGCCATTACTAAATTGTAACATGAGCTAAAACTGTACTTTCCTTATTACATTTTCCTGGGCATATATAAATAAAATA
The DNA here is from genome assembly GCF_053883595.1 of Heterocephalus glaber. Lineage (NCBI taxonomy): Eukaryota > Metazoa > Chordata > Mammalia > Rodentia > Bathyergidae > Heterocephalus > Heterocephalus glaber. The sequence goes on along the minus strand of NW_028258324.1, from coordinate 1,809,360 downwards.
ATTGTTCTCCAGGGAAAACAGAAACAAACAAAGATAAGCCCTTTTATTTCCTTTTGTTGATATTGCTCCTGTTTGGAGTGGTTCTGAGAACTGGGGAATTTGTGCTTTCAGGAAACTTCCACAGAGCGTCTGTGATGTGCAGGCCCTGGCTGGAGGCTGGTCTCTGAGCTTGTAGGATTTCCAGTCCAGTAGCTGAGACAATGTCAAGAAGACATCACTGTAGGTTGAAGGCTCATCATATTCTCGGGAATCCACTGACATGGAATTTACATTGAGGTCAAATTTTATCATAAACACTTCAACAATCCCTATGGTCAAAGTGGGCAGAAGAAATAGTTAAGGTGAAGCTTGTATTTTTGAAACCAAAACTTAAATCAATGTTATAAAAAGGAACACTGTAAAAAACAAAATATAGGAATTATGCCATAAGACTCGTTTTTCCGTTTAAGTCACTTTCTTCAAATTGCCCTGGCTTTTAAAAAGTCACAAGTCCATAAAAACTATTTATCAAAATAATAAAGTAACTTTGAGGAAAAAAAGAAAAATTTCACTATACAATCCTACCACCTGTTCAGCATTTCTGAAACTTTTTTTTTCTTGGTCAGTTGCCTTAGTGGCTGGGCACACATCTAATTTTTCTCAATAATTATATGTGCATCAGTCCTATAATTTCTAACATAGAAAATTTTCTTTCTGCCAAATGATGTTATTTTCTGTGATCTTCACTTGGAATGAAAGAAACCCCATTAAAAATAATATATAATCATTGTCATTCAAATGATATCTTTTACTATAAACACATAAGTAAACACTGCCTAAATCTTTTTCAACAAAATTTAACAAAGAAAATAGGTGTATACATATGTTTGTTAATAAATTCAACAGAGGAAGAAATGGCCACAAGTAAATATTTGTATTTGAAGTTTTCTTTCATATTAAAGACAGTTTGATCTTAGATTTCCCAAATCCTTAATAAATACCTGTTTTCACACTAGCCTTTTTCTCCAAACCTGTCCTTCAAATTCCCAACTCTACTGATTAGGTTCTTGATGGAACTCAATTCTCTGTGTAGATCAATAATTATAATATCTTTTTTTGCACATAAATGTGAAGTGAACTATTAGGCATAAAATAGAAAGCTTCTCTGGGGATTTAGCTCAGTCATTCTGCCGCATGCCTCATAAGCACAAGGTCCCAAGTTCGATCCCTGGTACCAAAAATAAATAAAAAATAAAATAGAAAGAAAGAAAGAAAGCTTCTATAATGAAAAAAGCCCAGCTATATAAGTTTTTAGAAATCTAGTGTGTTGAGAGAACTTTTCTTTTCGGTTGGTAAGCTTTTAAAAACAAATGTTCTCTCACCCTGGAGGGAGGTAAGTGTTATGTAGGAGACAGGTTACTGGAAACGAAAACCACATTGAGCAGTTCCAGTATACCGGCCAGCATCCTAGTCATCTTCCTAAGGAACTGTGGTGCTTTCTTTTTACTGTTGAGACTCAGTGAGGTCAATAATACTTTCTGAAGTCATTTGGCTAATGGTAAACGGAGGTGCTGGAAAGTACTGGTTCATCCTATTTCAACACCTATGTGCGCCCTTAAAGCCAGGTTATTCTGATTTGATGCTGCCCCAAACTAGTGTGTTCAGGATTTGCTTCTCCACTTGGCAAGATTTTGGAAAATAGAGCTCTGATTTCAATGGTGGGGCACTCCTAGCCCATGGACCAACTGGGCTTAGTATTTTTATAAACTCTCATTTGTATTTGAAGATGGATCTGAAATGTTCTTGGGGTACTGGACCAGATTAAATTATCATATTAACTGAGCACAGATCTGAGAACATGTTTTAAGTCTATTCACTGAGTCTTACTCACCAAAATTTAAGTAGGTATGTTTATGACTTTTAGCACTAACAGCACTGTAAGTTAAATTCATATTTGTTTAACAATTTGCTTAATCTAGAGGGTTGGTAAACTGAGGCTAAAACCCTCAGAGGGAAATGTGGGTTGAGATTTTATTTCTTGAATGTAATAAACACCTTTAAAGTAGTCTCTGATTTTAGCAGCAATAATTGAAACACAGACATAGAATCAGCTTCCCCAAGGTCTCTTGGTTAATAAGCATGGGCAAGATTCAAACTCAAGTTCATCTTCCTGAAAATCCCATGTTTTCCCCACCACACTCTGCTTGTTAAATGAATGAAGCTTTGCTCAAGCTTACACAAAAGCCCAAATTATGAAATGCCTATTCGAAGTGAGAATCAGAGAGGGTCTCAGGCGGTTTGATACAGCAGGAAGACATTTATATTTTTATGGGGAATTGGATGTAAGAAGAGTTATGCATTGATGTGGGGAAAAAGCAAATGCTATCTTTCTCTTGGATCTTTCTACAGCTTCCACTTCTTGGATGATAGACTTGGCTAAACGATTCTCATGGCTCAAGAGTTGGTTGGGAACCAAATAAACAATTGTCAAAGCCCCATGAACTCTGTATTCACCTCAACAGGGTGACAAAGCATCATTTGTACTTCTATCTAGGTGCCGCTTTAGTCAACCTTAGTACTTAAGTCAGCTCTGTGTTAAAGCAGGATATCCCCAAGAGTTTAGTTGCTCCTTCTTGATGCAATGACTCGAAAGGTTACCTTTACAGAAGTGGACTTAGATAAAATTGCTGTCCTCTACAGTCACTTTGTCTTTGTCTGTCTCCACCTCTTATGGGGGTGGAGGTGTCCTAGGACAGTGTTTTGAAAGTTACATTCTGAGAGACAGAGGAGTTTCTGCCTTGTAAATGTTCCATTTTAATAAATGTAATTATCAAAAATAAATGGAAACCACTTGCTCAACCTCCAAGGATGAAGTCAGGATGAATGGGGACTATAACAGCAGGAAGGTAAGGAGATGGGGAGATTGAAATGAGCAGTGAAATAGAGGCCAGTGTAAGTGGGATGCAGCAAAAACAGGAAAGTGGGAAGACTAGAGTATTCACACAGATGCCACACACTAAGCATGTTAGTCGTACCAATGATATGATGGCGTCTTGGTGAACTGAAGAGTTGCACCAGGGTGTGTCCCTGCTAAACATGTCAATATCAATGATGCAAAAGATAGACTTTACTGAAAATGTGCGTGTGTGTGTGTGAGTGTGTGCGCGTGTGTGTGCACGCACGTGCGCATCTGGCCCCATTTTCTTCTCATTACTCCACACATTGTGTTCGGTATACTAAGCAATTTTAACCCTAAGAGACCATGTTTTCTTAAATCTCACTTGCTCTGTTCTTACTTTTTCCTCACTAGTAAAAGCATTCCTCTTGGCCTTTCTTTCTCCTTTCCTCACCAATATAAGTCACAGTTTTGAAATATTTTTCTTCAGAAAAACTTCATTCATCAAAGCTGTACCAAAAGTCCCATTTGTTGGTTTTTAGAATATGCTTTCATTGTCTGCATTTAAACACTCACCACCACATGGTGCTTGCTTGTGTGGCTAATTATTCAGAAGCAGAACTAGACTACAAACTTCTTGATACCAAGCACTATATTTTATTTATAAATTTACATCTACTACAATACAATCAATATGTTATAAATGAATAACTGGGTACTTAAGTTTTTGAAATACTAGAGTTTAGAACAATGAGAACTGCATTGCATAGAATGAACATTTACTTTGCCGTGGAAGGTACTGTAATCCAGAAGCCACTTGTCCTCAGCCTTGGGTTGGTTGAAGATAAAGGAATAAGACTGCTCACAAACTTTGTGAAAAGTTTTTAGTGAAAAGTATTTGTAAAAAGTGTCTGGAAGTGGCACTCTCCTCCATACATCCTTCTGTGAGTGAGCTCACTGCTGTGTAACACTTTCTAGGAAAGAGAAACATTAGACCAAGGCAGGGTTCTCCTGTATTCCCAGCTACTCATGAGACTGAAGCAGGAGAGTTCAAGGCCACCCTCAGTTAATTAGTGAGATCCTGTTTTAAAAAAAAAAGAAGAAAAACTAATCCGCAGTGCTTTTGATTTGACAACTCTGTTCTCTCATGGAGTACTACATATGATCTTCAGCCATAGATAAAAAGGAATACCACTGACAGCAATTTATCAAACTGAGAAACTTGAATATTTAAAAACACATTTACTAAAACTATCTTAAAGATCAAAAAACACTTTGGTAGCACTTAAAATGTGATCAGGAACCAATCCAATCGAGGAAGTTGGATGACTCAGGTTTGGCCTCAGGGGCGGGTCGTGGTTGCATGTTGTGGAATTTCCTCTGACATAATGCGAGGATGAGGGTGCATATATTTTCTAGTGTTGGGATGATATAAAAAGCCAGGGAAGCTCTCCATCCAACACAAATCCTCAGAGGCAGTAGAGCACAGGAGCTTTGAGCTTCGAGAACAAGAGATACAGGAAACCGGAAGGAAGCAGCTCAGCAGAGTAAACATGCCTTCCAAGCTCGCCTTGGCCGTCTTGGCAGCAGTCCTTCTCTCTGCAGCTCTGTGCGAGGGTAAGCAGTGCTTCTGTCCACAGCGTTCTTCTGTGGCTAACTGTGGCCCTTACACAGCAAGCTCATCTTTCATGCATAGAAAATGAGCATCAGGAAGGGAAAATAATCTCTGCAGCTATTTAATGTTAAAGCTTTATTTTCTTAAAAAAGGAAAAAAAAGAATATAAATATTCTGTTCCATATATATATATATATATATATATATATATATATATATATATGTATGTATATATAAAATCTGTAATTTGCAGAATATCCTGGTGAGGGCCACACTTACCCAAATCATCTATTACTACTGAGCAAGATAACTCAGACAATTTAACTCAATGTAGTACTTTCTTGACAAACCTCAAATAACTATCAATTTCTATATGGTTTAAGGATACGCTGATTATAGATCTCTTTCACTCCTGTGAAGCCTTTACAGGAATTGTGCTTAGAACATGGAGTTTTTATATTTTTTTCTTTTAAGCACTGAGGGTTTTATAGACACATAGCATTTCACTTATATTTTCTATTAATTCTTTCTGAAGCAATTTGTACGTTGCAAATATCGGTTTGCCTACAATGAATAGCATTCTGGTGTTGTTGAAGATTATGTGATATTGAGTAAAAGAAAGAGGGCAATGAGCATATCAACATAACACGAAAGAACTCCAACGTACAGAATGCCGTTCCACATTTTCAGTGCTAACGTTTTTAGAGCAAAGAGTAAAATTGAGACCAAAGGCTATAGGAAAATATCTGACCTTCAGTGTCAGGAATGGGCTCACTGGAAATGTGAGGCTTTCTCTAGTCTCCAGACAATCGTGTTGGGATCAAGAGGGAGTCATTAGCAGAGCCGTACCTGTTGATGGAATCAATCCTTGATCTTTTCCTTTTTATTGTTTTTCACAGGTGCAGTTGTGCCAAAGATTGGTACAGAGCTTCGATGCCAGTGCATCAAGATTCACTCCACACCTTTCCACCCCAAATTTATCAAAGAATTGAGGGTAATTGAGAGTGGACCACGCTGTGCCAATTCAGAAATCATGTAAGTACTCTCAAAATGATTAGAAAATTTGCTTTAGCAAACCTAGGACTGAGGAAAGTGGAAGTATCCAGGAACGCTCTAGGCACTAGGAATAAAGTAGTGAGCAAAATAGGACAGAAATTTTTGCTTACACATTTCAACTTGGTACCATCATTGCTTAGTAGCTTAAGCTTGCTTCGGACTTGGGTTCTCATGTCTACACTTAAGGAACTGTGATTTGATATGAAAACTAAATCCCCACGTTGATGTTAACCATGCCTCTCATTTCAGTGTGACTCTTGTTGATGGAAGAGAGCTCTGCCTGGACCCCAAGAAAAAGTGGGTGCAGGCCGTTGTGGAAAAATTCTTGAAGAGGTAAGTTGTTTTTAAAAAAAAATTAACTTCTTTGTTTATTCTGAGATGTACAATGTAAAATTCAGCCTATACATTTCCTGATGTTGCTACAAATCTTCTGTCTTGATTAAAAAGAAAAAAATAGCAGCGATTGTGAATTTTCCATACTTGTGATATGTTCATGGGAGCTTGGTTTATTCCTGTGCCCCATGTCATTAGTTAAGTTTCCTTTTATTTCCCAAAATGTCCCACATTAGATGGCAACTTACCTGTTCTCCCCATTTACATGCCTGAAATTACAAGGCACTTCTAACGCATGAAAGTCTAAGACTGTGTTAATTATTTAAGGAAATAGATGTTCAAGAACTCAGTTTTCCACCTTATTAGAACATTCATAATATTCAATTTTTAAATTCTATTTCATCTATTTTCAGGGCTGAGAACCAAGATTCTTGAAAAAAAAATGCATTCTCCATGACACCTAAGAACCCCTCAGTGAAGATGCCAGTGAAATTCAAAAAAACCTACTTCAGTTCTTTGTGTATTGTGTGGGTCTGCTGTGAGGTTGCCAGATAAAACATTGGAACCCAGCTGAACTTGAGTTTCAGAAAACAGCGAATAGTTTTTTGCATTGTACCATGCAATATCTAGGATATACATATACCAAAATTTATTTATTTGAATCTATGGTAAACAATAAATCTTTTTGTAAATATAAGTATATTTTAGATATTTTATGGGACATTGTACAAAGAACAAGATTGAGATCAAGCACTAGGAGAATAACTGGCTTTCTACCTCAGGAATTGGTTGGTAGATGATGAGACAGTGATGTTTTCTGTAAATTTAAGTTTAGCTGGAAAAGCCTGATTATTATGAGTTAAATCTGGCATCCTAGTTCTGCTGGCCAGGACTATGATTCCCTGCTCACCTACTCCTTGGAGGCCCCTTTATTCCTCCCCTGTGGAAGAAAAATCTGCCACCATCCTTCCTCACAGGGATGTCATGGGGACACATGGAAGCACTTTAAATTTTTTCATGATCACATAAATTATCTTCAAGTGTAACTATTCATCTATTTATTATTTATGTATTTATTTATGCATTAAATATTATAATGTTTCTGTATGAATTTGGAAAATGGAGACGGAAGAAGCAAGGTTGATAGAGTAATGTGATGTTACAGTGAAATAATATTTATTTTAGATATTGAATGATAATAAGTTAGAGAACTTTTGATCAAGTTATCCAAATTTAGCAAAAACTAAATATAAATAAAACAACAACCAGTTAAATTTTTATTTTTATTTTAAAAATAATATTTTGGTGTGAGTATGTTGTTTATCTGAAATTTTAGCTGTGCTGACAATCACAGTTTGGATATCCTTGCATTTGTCTTTTTAACTTTAAGATGCCTTTATTTTATCCCAAGGATATTCTCTACTGCTTTTGGTACTATGGAAATGAAAATGTAACTATAAAATATTAAAACTATAATTTATTGGCAAAGTCATCAGGTGTTTATCTTTCGCTTATAGATTAAATCTGTTAAGAATCTCTTTGTTTTATATTAAAATCACATTTTAACTTAGAAATCATAAATATTTACCCCTTAAAATTTTATTTATTGTGTTGAAAATTATAAAACTTTATTGTAGAAAACAGAATTCCTTTCCAACAATGGGTTAAAAACTGTAGTTGTTTCCATACTATGTTGAAATTTTCTTAATTTTCCAACTGTATTTCATTTAACTAATAAAGATGACTTCAGATTTTTAATCAACTAGTCTATGTGACTGATCATTTAAGTATAGCTGGGTACTTGGTTAAAGAAGCAAGACAGTATACTTTGTAAGATGCTTATCTGTAACAGGAAATAAAGCTAAAATATATGAGGAAAGGGCCTTAAAATATGACCAAAGACCAAGCATATTGAAAACAATCTGAAAATTAAAAATACAATAATTAACTAAATAATTCAGCAAATGAGGAGTTTCATAGTGGATTAGACACCACTTCTAGACTTCACAGATGTGATCATGTTAAAGATTTTGCAATTGGAAGATTATCCTGGATTATTTGTATGGACCCTATAATTGCATAGGTTTCATAAAAAAGGAGGCAGGAGGGCCAGAGACTGAGGCAGAGTGAAATAATGGAAGGGAAGTTTGAAGTGCTACAAGGAAAACCCATGCGTCAGGGCAGACAGGTTACTCCAGAGGCAGAAAGATAAGGAAAGGGCCTCTGTCCTGATTCCCTTGGGATGGACAAGGCACACTTACACCTTGAAGTTAGGACTCTGCCCTACAGAACTGTGAGACAGTATACTGGGTTCCTAATGACACAAGGTGTGATGTGATAATGTGCTCTGGCAGCATTAGGAAGCTAACATGATTGTCAGGCTACCAATTCAAACTGATAGTAAGTATTTTATACTCATAACTTCAATGCCTATATTAGAAAAGAAAAAAAAGCAATAAAGAAGCAGGGAAACAATAGAGAGGATTTACATATGTCATTTTCAAAAAGTAATATAAGTTATAAAAATATAAAACTTGAAAATATAAGGAGAAATTGTGATTAATTTAATGGCATTACATTTTGAAACTTGGAATATTTAAACAAATACCTACAATATTATCTTTCCAAATCTAACTTAAAAATTTTAAATAACCTATAAAATCTTGTGACAATTGAAGAAATATTAATTAATTCTCTATTAAAATAACACTAAAATGAAAACATTTAAAAATTATAATATATCACAATTAAGAAATGCAAAGCTACTTTAATAGTTGAAGATTAATTACTGAAATTCATTACAATAACAGATACCGAGAGAAAAAAGCATTGATTTTATCTTAGAATCTTAGATTCTGATATAACTTGAGATATGAATTAATATACATTCATGTTCTAAAAAGAAAAACTTTAGGAATGAGCAGGAAACTTTTATCCTTACTTTAAACCTGGAAATTTGTTAAATTAAAAACTGATAGCAGATTAATATTGAACAGTAAAATGTTAACATTTTATAATTATATAATTATAAAATTATAATTATAAGATTTAAGACCATAAGATTATAATAAGATTAAGATTATAATCTTATAAGATTTAAGACTGGGACAAAATAAGGACTGTATTCTCAGTATTTCTATTCAACTTTTTATTAAAGTTCTGCACAACACAGGGAGACAAGAACAAGTATTTTCTTTATAAAAGTTCTATGAGTAGGTAGAAACAAGATAAATCATTCATTAGTCATATGATTGTCAAGATAGAACTTAAAACAACATAAAGATAATGCTTGAACTTGAATTCAACTGAGCATGATTCTCTGTACACTAGGAACAAGCAGTGAAAAGTACCCTATATAAACTAGCATCACCATCTAAATCAATAGGGAAGAAATTTAACAATGTCATGTAAGAACTCTACGAAAAAACTTATGCTTTATTGAAAGACATCAAAAGGGACAATATTGTAAAACAGATTTTACTTCTTCCCCAATTAATTTATGGATCTAATGCAATTTTAATAAATCCCTACCATCTGTGTGTACAAGTTGTCAAGATGTTTTTAAAGTGAAAGATCCAAGGATACCTGAGACATATTTGAACAAGATACAAAATATCCTAATAGATATCGAGACTATTAAGCCCATGGAATCTCCTCAGTTGTCTTTAAGGATAAATATAATTGCTGTCCTGGACACAGAGAATTAGGTGATGCATAAACAATCAATTTTGTACTGGTAAGGATTTGAAAGACTGCAAGGAAGACATAGGCTCAGATATTTCCATTAATCATCTTTATGCAATCTGATGACCTGAAGTCCTAAAGGGTTGCCTGTTCCTTTCATATTTAGAGATATGTTATAAGACCTTTCAGGTGAGAAGGTTCTCTCTTGTTTTCTCACTAGGTCGTCCACATTACAACCTACTTTTCCTATGTCTTTTAGCTCCTTACAGTCACTCTGGGTACCTGCAGCTGCTATTCTCTCCATGGGTTACTATCACCTGTGATGTGGAGCAAAACCCACTTTCTTTTCTAATTTTAAATGCACATTAACTCATAAGTGTTCAGCATAACACAATTTACAGAAGATTTATGAATTATGCACCAGCAGGAGCCAACAAGAACTCAACTCTAGTACTGACTGTTCAGAAACATTTCAATTGCTTCTTGCTACAGGATATCTCTCCTTCCTATATTTTTTTCTCAGGCCAACTTGTGGGGCTCTTATTTTTCCTCAGAGTTTTGCCTAAATTTCATTTCCATATTCTCTTCTTTCAACTCAAGCCATCTTGTTCCAGTCCCCTTTACAGTTTCTCATCCTGTGAATCTCATAGATAAATGAATAAAAGGGGTAACAAATGAATGATTTCAATAAAATAAAAGGATAGGCTTGGGTTATTTGAAAGCAGGTCACCAAGGGCTATGTAACATAATCAGCCTAGACTTGTGCAAGAAAAGCTAAACTAGATTCAGAATGATGAGTAGGAGTGAGCCACACAAAGAGAAGAGGGATGTGCAAATGTGTAGGGAGGAGCAGTCTAGACAGCAAGAGGGAAGTCATCTATAGGCAAGACCATGACATGATTGGAGAAGTGAAAGAATTTCAGCAGTGGGTCTGGAATTTGGTATGAAACAGAACCTTGCTTGAAAAGTTTTAGAACTAGAACTGAAAACTTTTAGTGCATTACAACCAGTCTCACTTCAAATTGGGAGCTCTTTATGCTATTGTTGTTCTGAATGTTTCTTCAAAATGAAGTGGAAAGCCACAAAAACAACCCAAAAGTCTAATCTTAGATTTTTAGTACCAACTGAAGATTGAATCAATGAATTAATTCACAACCTTATTAGCCAGGCATGGTGGTGCACTCCTAACCTCAGCACTTGTGAGGTGAGGCAAGAGGATCAATGTGAGTTTAAGGCTAGCCTAAATTACATAATGAGACCCTGTCTTAAAACACCAAACAAGCAAACAAACAAACCAAAAACAACCTTATATAAGACCTCTTAATGTATTAAGTGTGCCTCTTTAATCTGTTCAGTGTCCCACCCTGAAAGCAAAATTTTTAAAAAAAGGTACCAACTTCAATCTTAGTAAAGAATATTTTTAAAAACCCATTTCCCAAGTTCATCTTTATCACCTTTAAAAATACCAAGTAATTCTCTTCACTCACTCATCCATATTTTCAGTGACTATAAAACAACAAAATACTTCATCAAAAAGGCAATTACATAGATCAAAATGGAATTTCAGCATTATATACTTGTGTATAAGTCAAAGAAGAAAAAATGAAAAAGGAAGATAGACTATTCAATGAAGAATGAGAGAAAAAGGAAAAGCCAATTTGTAGAATTGAAAAATTTCATTTCAGTGGTATTAGTAAAGTTGGATGTAAAGACATGGATTTTATTTGTGTAGACACAGACTAGACACAAACTTGAACATGGAAGCTATTACCACCGACCTTTGATCCACTTGTGTGATCTTCAAATTACAAATCTAATTTTCCTAAGTAGAAGCATTAATGTAAATATATAAACACACACAATTTAAAAGTATGAAGAGCTAATAATAAAGTGTTTATCTTAAATTTTCATTACATATAAAATACCAGGATATACACATTGTACATGCAACATACAAAATCAAGTAATTGTGATAACTGCCATTTTTTAGCTAGAAATGCATTTAGAAATAGATTCATTAGTTGACATTACCTAAACAAAATATTTTATTTTCAAGATTTTGGTAGGATTTTTTTTTTTTTTAGTGCTATATAGTGGTGCCTGGGTTCATAAACTTAATTCTTTCCATGATTCTTGTCACAGAATTTGTTCAATAATTCTGGTTGCAACCAAATTGCAAGCATGTACCCTAACACTAACCCAACCCTAATGCTAAACTTAATCCTAAATTATTGGACAGTGGATGTACCACTTACTGTACATACGCAATATGCTTGTAATTTGGTTGCAGCCAGAATCATGTAATGAATTCTGTGACCAGAATTGTAGAAAGAATTAAGTTCATGAACCAAGGTGCCACTGTACATCTAGTTTTCCATCTATGCTATTTTTGAAAACTTCAGAAGAAAGAATGAAAAACTATTTCACTTTTTGCATGTGGTGGTAAAAATTGCCTAAGAGTGTACTAAGCTTTCAACAACAGAAAGCTTAAGAAACCAGCAATTTCTCCAGTCACACAGCAATTGCCTCAAGTTTGGTTGAACTTGTAGCAATTATAGAAAACAAGGAAATTTTCTAAGATATCAAAGTAGACACTAAGTTAATTCCATTTTTCAAGATTAACAGATGGCACAATCAGGAATTCTGCAAAAGACTACATAAAGATAAAAAAAATCCAACCCTTCTCATGTGTGAAGAAAGGAGGATTTCTGTGCTATTTGCATTTCCTTACACAAATATCAAGTTGAATAAATAACACTGTTACAAGAATTTCTAAAATTAGTTGTAAGATGATAGATGGACAAAAGTATATCTTTGATGGCAAATTAAGGTGGGAAAATATTCATAGATGCTTCCACACAAAGTGTGCTTCACATATATCAAGAAAAATATTCTATTTACTTTCCAAAATATCATGGTAAGGGCATGAAGATAAACTCTGAACATATCTAGCAATTCTACTTCATAGAGTGTGGATTTAGTTCAGGTTTTAATTATGTTGTACGTGGCTCCACTGTCTGCACCCTAAGTTAGTCTTCTGCCATGAATTCCATGCTACTTTGTTTTGCCTTCATGTTTACATGTTTTATTATTCTGCCAACTGAGGAATTTATGGGACACCCCTGTCTAGATCTAAATATTCTTTATGCTTCCAACGTTATCCACCCTTCCCTGTTTGTGGATCCCTTTTAGAATGTGATTAGAGTGGTAACTACTTTTGCCTGCTGTGGTCTCTAAGGGTCTCCAGCAGCCTTATGTTGGTGTATGTGACTCATCCTCACCACCAAATTTCCACACATGTGTTTTTCTTCTTAATACTTGCCAGTCATGCTTCATAAATAGCTCCTCTAAACTTTCTCAAATAAGTACAAATTTGTTACTGATTCTATTGACAAATATATTTCTGGTATTAAAAACTCACATTTTGAGATCCCCTGGGAGAGCACGAATAATCCTTAGAGTTAGTTAAGGAGATCTGTAAATTATATTGTCAAGTGTGTCTAAGGAGAACATTGCACAATGTCAGCCAGTTTCCAATTTGCTATATTTCTAGTATAAGGAGGCACTAAAATGATTATTGCTAAGAGTACAGTAAAATTACTTGTGAATGTATTTCTGTGACATTTGTGAGATGCTGGATATTTTATGCTAACACAGTTTACTGAAAACAGTTAATGACAAAACACTTGTCATGTAAATTTTTACTTTTAGTATAAATAACTGCTCTTTTGAAATATAGTAATATTTATATTTTATGTTACATAGTTATTTCACCATTCTGAAATGAAATGTTGCCACTAAAAGTTGTATATATTTGTTAAAGACTCAAATGAAAGCCTATAGAATCTTTTTTAGAGAATAGTGAGCCACACAAGTTTAAACAAAAAGATTGTTCTACTACAAGGAAGAGTCCTTCCTTATTGAATTTTAATGTAAAAGACATAAAAATAATGTGTATATCATACACACAACATACCTGTGCTTGCTATTTTAAATGCCACTCATATTCTTTCATTTTAGTACAACACTTTGAGAAAAGAAATGTTATCCAATTTCTCAATTAGGACTAAAATTGAGAAAATTTAATGGGCTCCTATATGACTGCCTCAAGTCAAAACTTGAAATTAGGTCTTCTAGTTCCAAAACCAAGCTTCTCTCCATTATTCTCCAGTATTTTGCCAGGCTCATTCAAGTCAGCTTTTCAATTTCTGTGCTGAAAATGTTAGGCAGTATATGCAAGTAAGCTACAGTAATGGGTGAAAGAATGGTCATTGGTATTATTTATTTGACATAGATTAAAATGTGCTACATTTCACAGACATCAGCAAATGCTGTACTACTCTCAGTCCTTGTAGACAAGTCACATTCTGAGTAAGAATTTATAACCAGATGGCAGCTGGAGTCCTCCTGCCCTTGGGAATCTGGTAACACGGAACCTCAGCACTGTGTCCAAGGCTTTGTAGGAGGTCAAAATCTGCCCCTGACAAGTCTTGTGAGATCCAATAGTTTATTCATTCTTCTGGTACCACATTGGGGCAAATCCCAACTGTTCTCCAGATTATATCCCCAAACTCTACTAATTACAGGTTGCCTATGCATTTATAAACCATGACATTGCTGGGGGTTGGGAGCCACAGGAAAGGGTCCAGGTGCAAACCATAGTTCCTTTTGGGTGACTCACTGATTTCTCTCTCTCTGTCTCTCTCTCTGTCTCTCTGTCTCTCTGTCTCTCTCTTCATTGACTGGGGATGTTGCACTATGTAAAGTGAAAGGATTCATCTTTATTTAGTTTATCTACAGCATAATTATTCTCAACAAACCATAGCTAGTATGTATGGAAAGTACCAGAACTAACTCCAATGAATTTGTTTTAGGAGTTGTCAATTGATTACTGGAAATGCAAATGTGCTGGTTAAGTCAGGGCATGTTTTACTGTTACTCTATTATGGTGGTAGTGGTTGCTATTGTCTATCAATACTCTAGTTTCTTCATTGCTTTAGATAGTTCTGAATTGTGAACAACTGTAAACATTATTTTAAAGAGAATTTTCAGTCTTCCATTCTGCAATTGTCTTGTTAATAGTTCTTTTCTTTATTTTTAATTAATTAATTAATTAATTTTTTGTACTGGGGATCAAACTTGGGACCCTGCACTTGCAAGGCAGACACCGCTGAGCTAAATCCCTGGCCCAGTTCTTTTCTTAAATATTAAAACTAAATACATTAAGAGACCATCATATATGTCAAATGTTGTGAAGACTATAAAATGTATAAAATAAAGAAGGCATGTGCTTCCATCCTTTTACATTTTTGCCCACACTAAATTATGAAAGTGCAGAGTGGGAAAGGTAAATTAATAGCCACTCATTACTCGTTCATGAGAATGCAATCTGAAGAAATTAAACTCCTAAAGTTTGCAAATCATTTGTGTCTCACTTACAAAAAATGGCATGTGTCAGTCTGCTAAAATAATTCTTCCTATATGGTTGCGAAAAATACTCTCCAAGCATGTAGCCTGGGTCTACCCCAGTAATAGAGGTGATTATGGGTAAAAACATATTGGGGCCAGGGCAGAACTTTATCCTTAATAATTTTTCTACTGGTATATGTTATCTCCTTGTGTCCTGACAGCAAGTTGCATCACAGTAAGGAAGACGTTCCCAGTTTTTGTTTTTATTTGTTTTTGCTAGCTCTGATCAAAATATAGAATTCATATATCTCATTCTGAAATAAAGTCATATGGAATTAGGAATTAATTGAATGGAGAGAAAAAGCAGAATTGGGACACTTAACTAGATTTTAGAAACCTATTTCTGAGTCTTTTGCTTCTGGGAGTAATAGTCTAGTGCAAAGGATGAACACTATGAGGTTCTATCACTAAGTTGTTTGAAAAACAGATCAATATGGGTCATTTTGGAAAGAAGCTTGGTGTGTTTACAGTATAGATTACAATTCCTAACTGTCTAATAGTAAAAAATGTATGTGGCCTGGTGGAATGGAGGGTAAAGGGAAACTGCTTATCCATCTACACAAAGGCAACAGCTCAGTGAAACCCCAGAATGAGCTTCTTATCTCTGATAGCCCTAGGGCAAAAGAGGAGAAATTAACATTTCCTGCTACCTACTGTGTGCTCTGTAGTTGTGGTAATAGATATGAGAACTTTTCACAGCAGATCATTTCTGAAGAATACACCAGATTACCATACTTCCTAAAATTTGCATCACTGATCCAGAACTAAAATGTTACCTTAGTCACCACACTTATTGATGACTATAGAAGTTAGAGGAAGTATAAGAGACTATTATACTATTTATGATAGAAAGACAAGAAAGCAGCAACCAATGTAATTCAAAGATAGAAGGATTTAGTAAAATAGAATCAAGAGCAATCATTCTGTATGGTATAAAGTTTCAGGAACAAACAATTGGAAACCTGTATAATCACCAACACAACTGCACAGATATCTGAACAATGAGCACACCATCAGAATGTATATAGTAAAAAGACAGATAATTCCAGTTTTTAATGAGAATGTCGAGCAACTGAACTCTTGAACTCTGCTGGTGGAAGTGTAAAGGATACAGTCTGAAAAACTGGTTCCATCTGCTAAAGCAGACATACATATTACTTATAATACACTAAGTACCTTCTTGAGTAAACCCAATAGAAATACGCACATACAATCTTAAAATGTCATACAGTAGAATATTCATAGCAGACTATTTGTGTTCTTGAGTTATAAATTATCCTCCAAATTTATCAACAATAAATCAATTACGATATATTCACATAGTAGAGTACTGTATACATTGCAGCGGCATTGAGAAAAAACTGCGATTATACACAAGTGTATGGATGAGTCTTGCAAACATATTTTTAAATTTAGGGAGCCAGACACTAAAACCATGAGATTCTACTTACAAAAAATAAAAACAAGCAAAAGTAAATTCTAAAAGAATCATAGTAAGCTCTGGGACACAGGATTTGATTAAAAAGGACAGCGAAAGGTTTCTGTGTGTTTTCTTTCTTGAGCTGGGAGCTAGGTCAGTTTGTGAAAATTCACTGAGTTTGAAATATGTGCACTTTTTTGTATGTATGTTATATTCAATAAAAACCTTTGGTAAAATAATGAGTAACCATTCTCTGAAGAAGGGAAGAACAGAATGTGTAAGACTAGAGAAGAGAGTTCTTCATGTAACATGGACCTAGAGGAGACTGGGGATGAGTATGTGGGGAAGAACAGATTGGGAGGATGAAATTCAGGATAGTGTTGTAATTCAAACATACTAAACTAGGGTGCCGCTAAGGATGAACTTAGATATGTATGTGTTATTCTGCAGTCGTCAAGAAGCAGAGGTCAAGATAGAGCTACACATGGAAGAACTCTGTTCTAGATGTTATGCCGTTGTAACATTATAAACACTGCTATTTTTTACTTCTAGCAGATGAAAATATTGAGACACAGGGAAGTTAGATAATGTTCCCAGTATTATAAATCTAGGGAGCTACAAGGCTGGGATTTGAAGCTAGGCAACATCAGGCTGGCCAGAGTCTGCCTTGTTCTCTTAAGTATTCTGCTACATTGCCACTCTGAGGTAACTATACAGGTACAAAGAAAGAGTAGGTTCTACTAAAATATGTAACAGACCCTGTGTGTACAAATGATGAGGAGTGAGGCTTCAGAAGATACAAGTAAAATAAATTAACAAAACCTATCTATGAGGACACAGTGAAATAAAAATCAAATTGGAACATCTAAATGGACTAACAGACTAATTTTAAACACTGTGAAAATCATTTTCTTCTACAACTGGAATCTGAAATATATTACAACCTGCTACATGTCAATAAGAAAAAGACAGTCAAATAGAAAAAAAAGAACAAGTATGAGTAGGGAAGTAATAGAAATTTAATAAAGGCTTAGTTCATCAGTTACCAAAGAAAATAAAATTTAAATCACAGGAGGTAGGGTTTTTGTCAAAGAGTTGACAGTTGGTAAATCTGTTAACGCTGAGTTTTGGTGAGAATGGGTGGAGCGGGGGTGGTGGTGGTGGTGGTGGAATAACTTGAACACAGCTGGATAAAATAAATGGGGAGATAATCACCTTAGAAAACAATGTGTTGATACCTACTTGAACCTGGAGATAGGCACATCTTGTGCCAGTATTACTGCTTCTAAGTATCAACCTAGAGAAATTCTCAGCTAAGTACATAGAAAATCATGAAGTACCACTGGTAAGAGCAAAAATATGGGGACAAAGACTGTCCCTCAATAGTTCAACTGAAGACCAATGCCATGATACTGAGTTAAAATGACATAATCCAGTTAAATGGGCTTAACATGAGTAAGTTTTAAAAACATTCTTTCCAGTAGAAACAGACATAAAAGACAATAAAATACTGAACATACATTCAGTATTCCATTTATGTGGATGGTAAACACCAAATACTACTTATGGAAACATGCATATAGGATAAAGATTCAGGATGACTCTATCATTGCAAGATTTGGACAGGGACCTGAGAAGGGGATTGGTCAATAGGACTTCAGTAATCTTATGATTTTTCTTTTTTCAGTACTGGGAATTGAACTCAGGACCTTGCTCTTGCCAGGCAGGAGCAGTGCCACTGAGCTATATCCCCGGCCCAACCTTATGATTTTTTAAAATTAAAAATGACTTGAAGCAAATGTAATGAAATGTTAATATATCTTAGTCTCAAGGTTGGTAGATAGGTAGTTGTTACATGCACATATATATTTTACTTTTCTGCTTAAAAGGTTTTATAATTGAATGGTAAAAGCATTAAGTTTATAAAGAATTTTTTCTGTTAATGGGGGAAAAAAAGGGAATTTCTATTTTCTCCATCAAAAATTCCTTTCACATTTTATTTGTCAAGCTTCCTTCTTCCTTGTTGTGGGTATTAGTAACTTCAAACCATATTTACTTTTGTGGTTTCATTCTGAAAAAGAAAATTTGGCTGGTTTACATAAAGTTCCACATTAACCTAGATTCTGAGCTACAGATTCTAAAAGGAAATCATTATTTTTTCTGGCAGAGCTGAAGGGAAAAGTCAAAACAATTTGGTGCTGACACAACTTCTGGCAAAATGCCACGAAGGTCCTGGAATTCATGGTCCTTCATGACTCCTGCAATGTGCACCTAGAAACCATTCCTACCCCATCTACTCCTCGGTGCAGGGGTCATCAGAACAGACTGCAACCATTCTGAAGAGAGCTGTGCTGCCACCCCTGAATTAATACTAATGCTTAATGTGGGGAAACATTCAAAATCTTTCCTTCTGGCTCCTAGCTTGTTTCTTCTAAACTTTACTTTAACTGACTCTCTCAATGTTTAGGAACCAAAGGAAGGCAGCCACCTGTAACTGCTGATTTATGCATGTTATTTACTTACATAATAAATTTGTATTTTATAAAATGGATATTTTCTTTAAGGTATGAATGTGTCACTTTTGGGTAGAGAAGCAAAGGCTTTTTGTCCATATAGAAAGGTAGTGGATCGTATGTTCTGTACGATGCCTCACACCTTTACTGGTATTAGGTAAAAGCTCATTAGTGTTTATCACAACCATTTTATTTTAAAAATGTATAATTTTGCATGTGGGGAAATGAAATATAACATATTATTTGAAATAGTTGTACTTCAAAGAAATGCTCCCTAAAATATCACTCAATATGTAAAAATATATTTTGATGGACAAATATGAATTTGGGGAGTAAGGACACAGATGCTCAGGTGGTAGTAAACACTGCCTGTTTAGACATTATAATAATGTCTGTGGGTCTACAAAGCAAAAGTAAGGATACAAGTCAGAAAGCGGGAAACCAGAGTCAATGGGATCTAAAGTCCCTGAATTGTGTAGAAAGAAAGTGAAATATTAATTTTAGGTTTTTATGAGTTGAGTATTTATGCCTTAAATTTATGGCAATTACTAACACCATAGAAACAGTGGATTTACTAAAAGTTTTTTTTAAAATTTTAAATGACTAACAAAAAACAGAGAGAAAAAAACTTAAGAGAACAAGTAAGTCAAAAATCAAACAAAGGGAAAATTCACATTAACAAGAAATTCAAATGGAATATTCTAATTAAAAAATAAATATTTCTAGAATATATGAAAGTAACCATATATAAGCTCTTTGTAAGAGACACATGTAAACCATAGGATACATATGATTTAAAGTAAAAAAGGAAAAATACACACTGAGCACAGAGCCTGGCACCGCTTTACCAATATTGGGTAAAATGGACCATATTTCAGTGTGTGTTCAATATAAACTGGTTCCTTCAAGATAAGAACACTCTCATTTGCTGAGAAAATGTAATAATCCTATATTTTAAATGTTCAATAATACAACTTCAAATATTTTTTGTTAAAACTGAGAAAAAATTACCGTAAGAAATAAATAAATTTACAATTTAAAAAAAATATTTTAACATATTTCTCTTATTAATTGATTATCCCACCTCCTCTTCTTGAAAAATACTGGCTAAAGTTCAACAAGAACAACTTGTAAAAATAAAAAGTAAAATGTATTCATTAGCTAGGTTTTACATGAAGTCTCTAGAATTTGGATGTAGTTGATTTTAATTTAATTGCTGTAGTAAATCATTGTAAAATAAAAGACTATAAATACAATAGTTTGTGGCAATTGGTTTCAAATTACTATGGTTTAGAAGCATACCAAGTTTTCTGGATATGTCTGATTTTAAGTAAATAATGGATGTTGAACCAAAACAAACCAAACTTTTTTGCCTTTGAATGGTATTTTAAGATTAAGGGAGAAGACATAAATAATTCCTTTTCATGTTTCCACATTTTAAATTTGTAAAATTTTATTTTATTAATGATACACAGTCACTAAGTATTTTTTAAAATCAATCCTTTTTTGCATCATGATTGTAAGTTATTTATTTTCCAAACAGGACAAGGTTACAAACAACTTTACAGTTGTCATTCAAATTGTTTCCCAAAAGAGGGCTTTACATTTGTTATTTTTGGCATTTTTCATACCATTTGCTGGGCCTTGCTGTCTGGAGTGAGAGTTTCCAGGGGGACCGATGTGCCCTGGGCCTCAGACAGAGCAGATGACGACTGAAGTGGGAGTCGTCCCACACATAACGCAGGGAGAGGCTGACAGCTCACTTATGCGCAGGCGCTGGCTTCTCCAGCGCACATCTGCAGCTCTGAAGTCAAGAAGATGCTGTTCCCATGTCAGGAACTGCCATCCTGGGCCTCTGTTTGAGTAAGGATGTGATCAAGAAGACCCAGGTGTATGTTGTATGCTGTAGAAATACATCATTTTACAACGTAATGTTGGAGGAATTTTGACAAAGACACCACTGCAATCAAGACATAGAACAATTGTGTCCTCTCCCCAGAGTCCTTGCTTGCCCTTTCTAGCTTGCAACCTACCTCACCTCAGTCCCAGGTGAATGGTGATCTACCCCTCACCGCCGCATAAGTTTCCACTGATACAGGTACGTATTAGTGGGGTATCACAATACCTGTGCCCACTGCATCATCCTCAATCAGAGTAACATGTCTATCTCCTCAAATAGTTATAATTTCTTTGTGAGGCAGACATTCCAAATCTTTCCTTCCAGCTACTAGCTTGTTTCTTATAAGCATATAGTACATTGTCATTATCCACAGTCACGCTACTGTGGAACAGAACACCAGAGCTCATTTCTCCTGTGTAGTTAAAACTTAATCCCGACTGACCAATCTTTCCCCTTCCTCCTTTCCTTTACCTCCGCAATCTCTGCTAACAACTATTCTACTCTCAACTGCTGTGATTACACAAGAGTGAGATCATGCGGTATTGGTGTTTATGCTTGGCTTATACCATGTAACATAATGATCTCCAGTTCCACCCATCTTGTCACAAACGACAGGAATTAACCTTTCTTTTGTGTAGAAAAAGTATTTTATGGAAGTCCTGTAATGTGCAATGCATTCTTACATCTGGCTTCTTTCCCTCCACAGAATGTTAATGAAATTCCTTCAAATTTGTGCAGTAACTCATGCTTTTAGTTGCTGAGTAATATTCCACATTGTAAGAAACACTACTATCTTTTATACTTTCACTGATTTTAGTTTTTGATGACCTCAGATAAATTTGCTTTGAACATTCTTGTACAATATGTTTTGTGGACATAAGCTTTCATTTCTTGGGACCATTACTGGGTCCTATAACTGTCTAGTTAATTTTCTAAGAGACTGACAAGTTATTTTTTCCATTCTAAGCTCCCTCTCACATCACAGGAGAGTCCTGTTGCTCCATATTCTCTCTAGTACTTGGTAATATGCACATTTCAATTTTAGCTATTGTCTATGGCATCTCACTGTGGACTTAATTTACTGTCCTCTTGTGACTAAAGAGGTTGGGCATATTTTCATATGAGCATTGGCCATCTATTTATTTTCTTTTTTTTAAAATTAAATTCTTTTATTGGTACATTGTAGGTATACAGCACAATTACATTTCTCATTGGGAATTGTACCTTTACATAATACATCTTAGGTCTTATTTTTTCCCCATTCCTAGCCCTCCCTTCACGCTCCACCCTTCCCTATTTACAAATACTTTATTTCCATTTCTCATCATTTTTCCTTTCCCTTCTTTCCTTTCCCCTGCCTCTCCCACTACCCCTACCCCTTTGGACCTTTTCTTCCTATTTTACATTTTTGATTATTCATTCTAATCATCGGTACATTTTAGGTATACAATATAATGACATTCATCATTGGAAATTTGCACCTTTGCATAGTCTCTCTTGGTTCTTATTTTTCACCCTTGCCCAGCCCTCCCTTCAACCCCTCCATCCCTCCCTATTTACAAAGATTTTGTTTCCATTTTTCCATTTTCTCATATTAATCCCATTCCCTTCTATCCTTTCCCCTAGCCCTCCCACTTCCTTCCCCTTTGCCCCTTTTCTTCCTATTTCACATGACCTATTATACATTTAGTCCTTATTTACACTTTCAGTTTCTCACACCAGAGAAACTATTCAGAATTTACACGTGTGTCCTATTTCTTTCACTTAAGAGTATTGCCTCAATGTGCATCCACTTAGCTATAAATGTCTCTAATTTCTCATTTTTTATGACTGAGTAGTACTCCATTTTATAAAAAAAGCACATTTTCTTTATCCAGTCTCCAGTTGATAGGCATTTGGGCTGTTTCCAAGTTTTAGCTACTACAAACTGTGCTGCTATGAACATGGGTGCACATATATCACTGTGGTGTGATTCTTTTAATTCTTTGGGGAAGATCCCCAGCAGTGGGATAGTGGGGTCAAATGGGACTTCCAGTCCTAGTTCTTGGAGGTATCTCCATACTGATTTCCACAGTGCTTGCACCAGTCTACACTCCCACCAGCAGTGGAGAAGGGTTCTTCTTTCCCCACTGCCCTGCCAGCATTTGTTATTGGTTGATTTCATGATAGCAGCCATTCTTTTTGGAGTGAAGTGGAATCTCAGCGTTGTTTTCATTTGCATCTCTTGAATGACCAGTGATGCTGAACATTTTTTCATGTATTTACTTGCTATTTCCACTTCTTTGTCTGAGAAATGTCTGTTCATTTCAGATGCCCATTTTTGGATTGGGTCTTTAAATTTGGGAGGTCTGATCTTTTAAAGTTCTTTATAGATTGGAGATAGTAGACCTTTGTCTGAGGAAGAGCAGGTAAAGATTTTTTCCCACATTGTGGGTTGTCTCTTCACACTGCTGGTAGTTTCTCTTGCTGTGCAGAAGCCTTTTAATAAGAAGAGATCCCACTTGTTGATTGTTTGTGCTAGTTCACGGGCAACTGAGGTTTTGTTCATAAAATCTTTTCCTACACCGATGTCTTCAAGGGTTCTACCTAACCTCTGTTCCAACTGGTTCAGAGTTTCTATTTGAATATTTAGATCTTTAATCCATTGTGATTTTAGTTTAGTGCATGGTGAGAGATACAGGTCTGGTTTTAATCTTTGTCAAGTTGAAGCCCAATTTTTCCAGCACCATTTATTAAAGTGGCTATCTTTGCTCCAGTGAGGGTGTTTGGCTCCTTTATCGAAGATGAGATGGCTGAGTGTGTCTGGCATTGTTTCTGCATCTTCTAATCTGTTCCACTGGCCCTCAAGTCTGTTTCTTTGCCAGTACCATGCTGTTTTTATCACAGTAGCTTTGTAGTATAGTTGCAGGTTGAGGATTGTGATACCCCCTGCCATGTCTCTGTTACCTAGAATTGCTTTTGCTATTCTGGGTCTCTTCTTTTTCCAAATAAATTTTTGGATTGTTTTCTCAAGGTCTATGAAGTATACTGCTGGGATCTCAATTGGAATTGCATTAAATCCATATAGCAGTTTTGGAAGTATGGCCATTTTCATTATATTAATCCTTCCTACCCAGGAGCAGGGGATGTGTTTCCATTTTCTGATATCATCTTCAATCTCTCTTTTCAGAGTGCCATAGTTTTCAGAGAAGAGCTCTTTGATTTTTTTCATTAGGTTGATTCCTAGGTATTTCAATTTTTCGGATGCTATTATCAAAGGAATTATTTGCCCTATTTCTCTCTCAGTGAGTCTGTCATTGGTGTAGAGGAAAGCTATTGATTTTTGTGTGTTGACCTTTTAACCAGCTACTTCACTGAATTTGGTTATTAAGTCTAGAAGACTTTTGGTGGAGTTCTTGGGGTCTTCTATATAGACTATCATGTCCTCTGCAAATAATGACAATTTGACTTCTTCATTACCTATCTTTATTCCTTTTATTTCTTTCTCTTGTCTAATTGCCATGGCTAGTGTTTCCAGAACTATATTGAACAAGAGTGGTAATAGTGGAAATCCTTGTCTTGTTCCTGATTTTAGTGTGAAGGATTTCAGTTTTTGACCATTTAGTATGATATTGGCTGTTGGTTTTTCATAGATGGCTTCTATCAGTTTGAGTTAGAGACCATCTATTCCAATTTTTTGTAGGGTTTTTAACATAAATGCATGTTGGATTTTGTCAAATGCTTTTTCTGCATCTATGGAGATAATCATATGGTTTTTGTCTTTCGCTCTATGGATATAGTGTATTACATTGATTGATTTTCATATATTGAACCATCCCTGCATCCCTGAAATGAATCCCACAAGATCAGGGTGTATGATCTTCTTGATGATCTTCTGCATTCTGTTTGACAGTATCTTATTAAGGATTTTTGCATCTATGTTCATTAGTGAGATTGGCCTATAGTTCTCTTTTTTGATTGGGTCTTTCTCTGCTTTGGGGATCAAGGTGATGTTTGCTTCCAGGAATGAATTTGGGAATATTGCTTCCCTTTCAATTGCATTGAAGAGTTTAAACAGTAGTGGCAGCAGTTCCTCTCTAAATGTCTTGTAGAATTCAGCAGTGAAGCCATCAGGGCCCGGGCTTTTCTTAGTTGATAAGTTTTTAATTACATCTTCAATTTCATTGGTTGATATTGGGTTGTTCAAAGTTTTTAGGTCTTCTTCATTCAACTTCGGTAATTCATATTTATCTAGGAATCTGTCCATTTCTTCTGTGTTGTCCATCTTATTGATGTATAGGTTCTGGAAGTAGGTATTGGTGATCCTCTGGATTTCTGCTGGGTCTGTTGTAATTTCATCATTTTCATTCCTAATTGCATGGATTTGGGCCTTTTCTTTCCTTTTTCTGACAAGGTTGGCTAAAGGTTTGTCAATTTTGTTGACTCTTTTGAAGAACCATCTCTTGGCTTCATTGATTTTTTGTATCATTCTCTTAGTCTCCATTGCATTGATTTCTCCTCTGATCTTTAAAATTTCCTCCCTTGTATGAGCTTTGGGGTTGTCCTGCTCTTCTTTTTCTAGAAGCTTGAGGTTCAGCATCAGGTTGTTTAATTGGGCTTGTTCTGTTTTCCTAATATGTGTATTCACTGCTATGAATTTCCTTCCTAAGACTGCTTTCATTGTGTCCCATAGATTCCGATATGTTGTATTGTCATTGTCATTTAATTGAAGGAACTGTCTGATTTCTTCTTTAATTTCCTCTGTGACCCATTGGTTATTCAGAAGTGTGTTGTTCAATTTCCACGTGTTTATGAAATTTTTTGAGTTTCTTTTGCTATGGATCTCCAATTTCATCACACTATGGTCTGATAATATACAGGGGATAACTTCAATTCCTTTGCACTTACTTAAACATGTTCTCTGTGTGAGTATGTGGTCTATTTTGGAGAATGACCCATGTGCAGCTGAGAAGAATGTGTATTCTGATTTTGTGGGGTGGAAGACTCTGTAAACATCTATTAAGTTCATTTGTTCAAGAGTTTGATTGAGTTCTAGTATTTCATTACTTATTTTTAGTCTAGTTGATCTATCTATTTGTGACAGTGGGGTGTTGAGGTCCCTCATTACAATTGTATTAGTGCATATATGACTTTTCATGTCTGTTAGTATTTGTTTTATATAGTTGGGTGCACTAGTGTTTGGTGCATAGATATTTATGATTGTCATCTCTTCCTCTTGGATTGTTCTCTTTACAAGGATGTAGTGTCCTTCTTCATCTCTCTTAATCAGTGTTGGTTTGAAATCTACTTGATCTGCCAGGAGGATAGCTACTCCTGCTTTTTTTTCGGGTTCCTGTCACATGGAGTATTGCTTTCCACCCTTTAACTTTCAGTCTATGAGTTTCCTTTTGAAGTAAGTGTGTTTATTGTATGCAGCATATTGTTGGATTTTGCTTCTTGACCCATTCTGCCAGTGTATTACTTTTTGATTGGTGAATTGAGACCATTAACATTGATGGTTATAACTGAAATGTATTGACTTGTCATTGCCATGACTTTTTGTTTTTGTTGGGTTCTCCTCCTTTACATTTAATTTCTTGTCATGCCAGATGGGTTCATTCTGCTTTCCTTCCTGGGGTTGTGATCCTCCATGTCTGTTCCTAGGATATTGTGTAAAATTCTTTGGAGTGCTGATTTGGTATTCACAAAGTTCCTAAGGTGCTCTTTGTCATGAAAGTATCTTATTTCTCCATCCATTTTGAAAGATAGTTTTGCAGGATACATCAATCTGGGTTGGAGGCTGTTTTCTTTTAGGGCTTAGAATATGTCACTCCAAGCTCTTCTTGCCTTGATGGTTTGTGTTGAGAAGTCTGCTGTGATTCTGATGGGCTTTCCTTTGTATGTGATTTGTTTCTTTTCTCTGACTGCTTGGAGAACTTTGTTCTTCTGTTGTGTTTCTGGAATCTTAACAATTATATGCCTCAGTGTAGATTTATTTTGATCAAGGCTATTTGGAGTCCTATATATCTCACTTATGTGTATGTCAAGCTCTTTTCCCCTGCTTGGGAAGTTTTCTGCCATTATTTCTGTGAAGAGATATTTTTATGTCATCTCCACTCTCTCCTGTTTCTTCATTGAGCCCAATCAGTCTTGTGTTATTCTTCTTTGCATCATCTAGCAGGTGCTGGATTGATTTCTCATGTTCCCTTATAATTTTGAAGCAATTTTTCTTTTCCTGGTCACTAATTGCAATCTTGTCTTCTATATCTGAAATTCTGTCCTCACTTTGGCTCATTCTTCTGTGTAGACTTTCAGTGGAGTTTTTCATGTCCTGGAAATCTATTTGCATCTGTTTCATGGGTTCCATTTGTTTCCTGTGTTGGGTTTCCATCATGTTCCTGACCTCCTCTCTAGATTTTTTAATCATGTGTTGCACTAGCGGCACAATTTCTCCTGTTATGTGAGAAATTATTTCTGATTTCATTTTTTCCAGATCCCCTTTTGTTGCCAGTTCAGTGGGTCCAGGTGGTTGAGTATCAGAGTGTTCCATCTCATTTCCCTTTGGGGTTGCTGTAGGTGATCTGGAAGTCTGGTTTTGAGACTTATTTACATGTTTTCTCATTTCGACTGGGGCGGGGGGCTGTTAGTGCCTGCACGGATTACCTCCTCTGAGC
The DNA here is from genome assembly GCF_053883595.1 of Heterocephalus glaber. Classification (NCBI taxonomy): domain Eukaryota; kingdom Metazoa; phylum Chordata; class Mammalia; order Rodentia; family Bathyergidae; genus Heterocephalus; species Heterocephalus glaber. Next base: position 1,781,842 of record NW_028258324.1, on the reverse strand, counting down.
TGGGAGAGGTGGGACAGGGGCCGGGAGCAGCGGCAGGGATGGTGACCCAAAAGCCCTTTCCTGTGGGCTGGGAGCAGCAGGAGGGATGGTGACTCGGAAGCCCCTTCCTCTGGACCAGGAGCAGTGGGACGGTGGCTCAGAAGCTCCTACCTCTGGGCCAGGAGCAGCGGGCCTCAGTACCTTGGTCTGGTGGTCTGGTGTCCTCTGTGTCTTTGTAGTGTGGAACCAGGTGGCTGCCTGTCTGCGGCAGGGTGATTTGGCATCTTCCAAGTGACTCGGGACCTCGGTAGGGTGTGCACAGACCTGCCTATCTGCAGCGGGCTGATTCGGTGTATTCCGAGTGACTGGGGACCTCGGTAGGGAGTGGGCAGACCTGCCTGTCTGTAGCGGGGTCCATTTATTTACTTTCTACAGTGAAGTAACTGCTCAAAACTTTTCTCAATTTTATTTTTGTATTTATTTGCTATTGGGGATTGAACTCGGGTTCTTGTGCTTGCGCAGCAGGTGGTGAAACCAGTGAGCTAAATCCCTGGACATTTTTCACAATTTTTAATTGAATGGCTTGTCTTTTTTCTATTGAGCTTCATAAGTTCTTATATATTCTAATTATGAACCTTAACAGATATATGTATTATAACATTTTCTTATAAGCTGTGGCTTGAGTTTTCTTTTCTTTGAAAATCAGTGTTCAATTTTGATGAAGTCAAATTTATCAGTTTTATCTATTTATGATTATTGCATTTATTATCTTGTCTAAATAAAATCTTTATCCTAAGAATACAAGAATTGTCTTGTATACATTGGACAATTTTAATGTTTTTATATATGATACATTTTAAGTTAATGGTGTTTGGTGTGAAGCAAGCATGAAGGTTTCTTTTATCTCAGGAAGTTATCAAGTCATTCCAGATTAACTTTTCTTCATGGGACTCTCTTGGCACCTTTGTAGAAAATCACTTGTTCATATGTATATGTCTAAAAGTTATGGGCTAAGAACTCAGGCCTCAGAATTAGATTTCCTGAGTGCAAGGTCTGTCTGGATCTCTTCCAAGATGGTGACCTTGGGCAACTTATTTAACTGCTGAAGTCCCCAGCTCACTCATTTGATTCCAATCGTAAGCAAGGGAAACACTAATGTCACACACCTTTGTAATGTAACTTGCCTACACTCACACATGCAGGTTAGTGGCAGATCTGAGATTGGGATCCAAATCATTCATTTGGCCTTCTGTTTGTAATTTATTGTACTTCAGTATATTTATCTTGTCTTATTTTTATTGTTTTTGGTGTTACACTGGGGATTGAATTTAGGACCTTCTTACTGGGTTACATCTCCAGCCTTTTCTATTTTTAAATTTTGACACAGGGTCTCACTAAATCCCTATGTTGCCCAGACTGGGCTTAATCTTGTGATCCTCCTGCTTCAGCTTCCCAGAGTTCTGGAATTACAGGTATGTGCCACCAAGCCCAGTTTATTTATCTTCTTTAAAAGCCATGACTACCTCAAATTCTTTTGATAACTTTGAGAAAATGGTCACATTTTATCAAGTTGACTTTTCATATGTTTATACGTGTTAAAAAAATAAGCAACTTTAAAGTTTTTGTAATTCCTATAGGAGAATTTCTAACCAAAAATACTGAAGATTTCCAGAATAGAATTCTCACTATTTATTTATTTTGGCTTTTTGAGATTGGGTTTCACTCTGTATTCCAGGCTGGCCTTGAACTTACTATGTAGCACAGGCTGGCTTCAAATGCACCGTGATCCTCCTGCCTCAGCCTCCTGAGGGCTGGGATTACAGGCACCACAACTGGCAGAATTCTTACTTTATAAACATTCATATATCTCTTTTGTTTGAATGTATTACAATTATCTAATAGCTTAATATAATGAGCTCAGGGTAGATCAAGATAATTAAGTATTCAGAACAAAGAAGTAAAATTAATAATTGGTACAAAGGACCTTATCAGATGGCTTTTAAAAGTCTTTGGACAAAATTTAAAGAATAGATTTAGCCCATCTCTAACCCTGAGATTGTGAGCTCATGAATCAGAAAAGAAAGACTGGAGAATCAAAACTCATCCCAGAGAGTTTCACACCAAAAAGAAGAAATAGAGACTCTTTCCCACTAGGATTTATCCTTTTTTATGAACTTTTTACTTGTACTTTTACAAAGGACATCATCCTTCATTTCTAAGTGCTGAGTTGCTGTTCTCTCCTTGATTAAAAAATTTCCAAAAATTTGTAAAATTTTCAAAACAGTGAGTTATAAGGTGTGAAAATTAAGTTGAACTATAAGCAAGTTTGATTTGACAAAATATATGAGACCTACAACATAAAATTAATTTCTACTGAAGTATTTACTTCTGTTTTCTCTGAAAAATAGAAAAATATAAGCATGAATCTAACACAATTTTAGAATTTAATTTTTTCAGAGACTTAGTATCATGGAAGTGAGCTTTGCCTCTCTCTAGGGAATAAAGCACACATTCTCAGTGGCCAGACCAGAGACATCAGGATTAAACATAAAGAAGTGTTCTATAAACACTAAGTGTGTGCCTGATCTCCTGGAGTTTTTATCAAATAAAAAGAAAAAAAATATATCCAGGGAATAGTATTAAAGAAACAGTTGAGTTTGTAAAGTCTTGTATGACTTAATAGACTCCTTGCTTGAATCTCTCACCTCCTAAAAGCAGATTATTGCTAGAAGATCACCTGTGACCTGGCGTCTAGGCATTCTTTCCCTGACACTTTGACCTCAGAAAGTAAAAGCTAAAGGCAGTTTCCCAGTCAAGAGTCCCCAAAATGAGATTCCACTCTGTTGCAGAAATGAGTGAACACCATGGGTCCCCACAGAGCCTGCAGCTTTCTGACAGCCCACTGATTATAGCAGTTAACCCCTGCATGATCATGCACACTACACAGTGCAGCTTTAATGTCATCAGTGTATGTGACAGGTAGTCATAATCACAAAACTATCACAGACAGTAGGCAGACAGTAGGCTGGGTGTTTTACAGATTTAATTATATTTAAAACAAAATCTACATGTTATTTAAAGTGTACATCCTTATATACTTTAAAAAAGGTCTTATTTTACTTACAAATATATTTAATTCATTTTTTAGAACTCAAAGTTAAATTTTATTGTAGTAAAATAATAGTAACAAAATTTACCAATTTAACCATTTTTACATATACAATTCTGAGGCAGTAAATGCACTCCCACTGTTGGGTCACCACTAGAACCATCCCATATTCATAACTTGTCCTCTAGGGTCATGAAAACGACAAGGGTGCCTACTTTCATCACTACTGGTGAACACAGTAGGATATGGAAGTCCTACTCAGAGAGATTAGGCAAGAAATGGAGCTACAAGACATCCAAATCAGAAAAGAAGTTCAATGGTGACTGGTGAAGATGGCATGATATTATGAATAGAGCATTCTAAAGATTACACTAAAAATTGTTAAAACTCATAAATGAATTAAGTAAAATTATAAAATGCAAAATCAATATACAAAATATCAGCAGCATTTCTATGAACCATGGAAAAGTAAATCAGGAAGACAATTCCTTTTACAATGATGTCACAAAAGATAAGGTATTTAGGAGTAAATTTAGCCCAGGAGGTGGAAGATCTGTAAACTGCAAACTATAAAGCCTTGATGAAAGAAATTGAATAAGACACAGATAAATGGAAAGATATCCTATATCCCTGGATTAGAAGACTTAATATTGCTAAAATATCCTTATTACCCAAAGCAGTCTATGGAGTCAACTCCTAACAAAATCCTAATGGCACTTTTTCAAAGAAATAAAAAACAATCCAATGTGAATTGCTATAAAAAATATCACATACTCTAAGAAGTGGCTAATAAATGTAAATTTATTTCTCACAATTCCAGAGATGGGAGCCCCAAGTGCAGGCAAATTTGCTGTCAGGGCAGCCAGCTCTTTGAAAATGGAATCTTTTTACTGTGTCCTCACTTGGTGGATGGGGCAAGACAGCTGTCTGAGTCCTTTCCTATAAAGGCACTAATCTCGTTCATTGTTTGATGTTCATGATTTGCTCATCTTCTAAAGTCTCCACCTCTTGAAACCACACCACATTGGTGATTAGATTTCAAGATAGGAATTTGGTAGGGAAACAAATATTCAACTTCTAACAATATGAAACCAAATAGCCAAAGCAACCCTGAGCAGCAACAAAGTTGAAGGCATCACATTTCTTTAATTCAAATTACACTACAGAGCTTTAGTAATCAAAGCAGAATGGGCAGTGTAGGGGACAGGGGAAGGGTACGTTATCAGAACCTCTGCAATGAGTCCTGGTCTCCTGTGAGCCACGGCAGCACACGGCGAATTACAGGAAAGGTAGAAAAATGAGATTGAGAAGAAGCTGAGCTTTGGGTCTGATCAGTGCTGCTCTGGGCAGCAAAGACAAAGCCCCCAGCTTACCACGCCTTTTATTCAGTACATGGGGAGAAACAAATGTAACAAATGACTTGCAGAGCGTTCAATAGTTCACATTGGGATAAACAAGGTGTAACGGAAGGCTTGCAGAGAGTTCAGTACATCTCCGGCAAACAAGATGTTAATCAGTCCAAGAACAGTGAGGAACTGAGCAGATGTTTGTTCTCCCAGGATGTTTCTTGTCCTGGAGAATCACAGCATCACTGGATCACTGAAGTCTCAGTTGTGACCGGAGGCCAAACTGGAGTTATTCTGTAGCTGGGCTGTAGGCAAGAGAACTAGGCTAACCAAATGATTTTTCCCTAGAATTATGTAGCATTGCTCCCAACAGGGCAGGTGAAATAGATGCATAGATGTATAGGACAGAAAGCTCAGAATAAATCCAGGGATATACAGACAACCAATCTTTGACATGGATATGAAGAATACAAAATAAGGAAATGATAACCTCTTTGACATACTGGGTCATGGGAAAACTAGATGTCTACATGCAAAAGAATTAAATTAGGCATTTTGTTTTATACTATATAAAAAGCTCAGCTCAAAATGGAAATAATGTCAAACATGAATCAAACTTCTAGAAGAAAACTTTTGGGAAAAGTTCTTGACACTGTTCTTGGTGATGAATTCTTGGGTAGAATACAAAAAACATAGGCAACCAAAACAAAAATAAACAATGAGTTATATCACACTGAATAGCTTTGAGTAGCAAAGTAATCAACAGGATAATAGGACAACCTACAGAATGGGAGAGAAGAAGAGGCTAATATCCAAAATATATAGGAAACTCATACAAATTCAGGAGTAAGGAAACAAACCAGTTAAAAATGGGCAAAGCACCTGAACATTTTCTCAAAGATGATAAACAAGTGGCCAAGAAGCACTGAAAAGATGTTCAGTATCAGTAGTATTAGGAAAATGTGAATCAAAATCATAGTGATATTATCTCATGCCTGATAATAAATGTTGGCAAAGATTCATAGAAAAGAGGGCCCAAACTGGTACAGTCATTATGGAAAAATGTATGGTGTTCCTTTAAAAATTAAGACTAGAATTACCATATGATCTGTAATCTCACTTCTGACTATTAGCCAAAGGAATTAAAATTAGGATATTAAAGAAATACTTTCATTCCTGTGTTCACTGTGGCATTATTTGCAGCAGTCAATGTAAGGGTAACATATAAATGTCCATTAACAGGTGAATAAGTAAAGAAAAGATGTCTGATATATATGATATATATATATATCATATATTCACACACAAATATGTGTATCTTTCCAAATACAATAAGATACTATTCAGCCATAGAATAAAAGGAAGTTCTAAAAAGAAAAAAAAAAGGATGTTCTGCCATTTGCAACAATATAGATGGACCTATAGGCTATAATAAATGAAGTAAGCCAAAAAGTACAAGTACCATAATATCTCATGTACATGTAGAAATGAAAATAATTAAAATCATAGAAGCAGTTAGTGGAACGAACAGATTGTAAGATCCTAAAGGAAATGGAAATGGAGAGGTATAACATTTCAGTCACCCAGACAAATAAGTTCTGGAGATCTCCTACACAGCACAGTGCCTGGAACTAACAGTGCTACTATTGTATACTTACATTTTGCTGAGACAATAGATCTTGCAAGTAGGGGACAGGGGAAGGGGACGTTACCAGAACCTCTGCAGTGAGTCCTGGTCTCCTGCGAGCCACGGCAGCACACGGCGAATTACAGGAAAGGTAGAAAAATGAGATTGAGAAGAAGCTGAGCTTTGGGTCTGATCAGTGCTGCTCTGGGCAGCAAAGACAAAAGCCCCCAGTTTACCACACCTTTTATTCAGTACATCGGGAGAAACAAATGTAACAAATGACTTGCAGAGAGTTCAATAGTTCACATTGGGATAAACAAGGTGTAACGGAAGGCTTGCAGAGAGTTCAGTACATCTCGGGCAAACAAGATGTTAATCAGTCCAAGAACAACGAGGAACTGAGCAGATGTTTGTTCTCCCAGAATGTTTCTTGTCCTGGAGAATCACAGCATTACTGGATCACTGAAGTCTCAGTTGTGACTGGAGGCCAAACTGGAGTTATTCTGTAGCTGGGCTGCAGGCAGGAGAACTAGGCTAACCAAATGATTTTTCCCTAGAATTATGTAGCATTGCTCTCAACATATCTATATCTCCTTTTCTTTTTGTTTTATGTGAAGGGGTTTTATGAAAAGCAAGCACACCCAACAATGGCTTGTCCCTATGTAGTGCGAGGATCTATAGTTTGACTGGCTTAGCTGTCTATAATAAGCATAATTTTTCTTAATTGGGGCTGTAAAAGGATTAAAAAATCTAACAATTTGTTTTTAAACATTGGGCTTAAAAACTTAAAACTTTTGTTGAACTCAAATAACTATTGTCTTTAGTTATACTTTTCTACTGGGTGTTTAAAACCAAGTTACGGTGAGACCTATATTAAATAAAATCAATCTCTTGTTATCTAACAAGGTCAATTAAGTCTCCACAGCCACTGTCTTGGAACCATGCATAGAGCCTCTTAGCTCCTCTGTCAGTGTCAGCCATCAGGATATGTCACAGCCTTGCTTGACCGTGTTGCTTCCTGTGAAAGCATGGGAAATTTTTTCCTCCAGGTGACATTCCTTTGGCACACTTTTTGTTGGATCTTTACTGTTTCAGTGTTCAGCAACCTCCCTGCTCAGGAGGTTGGGGGACTCACCAAAAATGCAGGATCTCAGAGATGGTTCCCTCATGTCCTGGATCTTCTTGTTATTGTTGTTGACCTTGGAGGGCCAGGGCCAAAATATTGGCTGCCTTCTTAGCCCAGATACCTCTTCAGTTTTGGTCTCTAAACTTTGGTTGTTGAACACCCAGAAGAGAAGATCAATTAACATTAGCATTGTAAGAGGAGTAGTGAACTCAACTATTATAATTTTACCTGGATATAAGCATTTTGGAATAAAAATATAGTTAAACTGTTATTATTGTCAATGATATAGTTGTTCTTGTGGTTGAATCCCTGAGTAGCTTTTTATAGGAAGTCATCTAAGGAAAATATATCAGCATACAAGTGTGCCTATTTTCATAGGTGGCTGGAGCATAAGAGAAGGGCAAATACCTGAATCAAAAGGTTATTACCATAAACAATATGTTGGAAGACCCATGCAATTAGAGGGCATGAATACATTTTGAACACCAGAAAAGGAGCAGTAATAAATATCACGGTTACATAAAACCTTATGTTCTTCACTGTAGTTTGGTACCAAAACCATCTTTCTAATAACACTCTCTTTTTTATGACACAAATTAAGCTTTTGAAGATGACCAATGTGGACATATTACAATAACATATTCAGAACTTAACCAATGTAAACATTTTACAATAACATATTCAGCGCTTAAACATCAATGATAACCAATGTAATCAATTTATAACATATTTAGAATTTAAACTTCAATGATAACCAATGTAATCAATTTATAATAACATATTGAGACAATATTTGTTGTGGTGTGTCTCCCATAAGATTATAAAAATTACTAGGGGGTCCCTTTAGTGAATTAAGACCAGAATAATTATTTTCTGGGTGGCCACTTCTTTATTCACCAAAGGGAGTACCCACAGTTTCTATTTATTTTGACAAACAAAGAATAAGAATATATATATCTTCTTATTTTGCAACTGCTTATTGCAATTTGATTATTGCATGTAGGTGACAATACACATTACTTTTATAAAATAAATCTCGGTGGCACTTTGATCAGTTAGCAACCTGGGAAGGAGGGCATGCCTTTAATTTAATAACATTTATCTGTAAGCCAATTTAATAATAGGTGAATATCTTTTAAGAAACAAAAATTTTTTTTTTCAAAAGGTGAAAAGGAAAAGAGAAAAAAAATTGAGCTCAACTGTACAGACAACAGACAAACATATAAGACAATTTATAAAATTAGAGTGCACTCAAATATATTTGGCCAAATTGAATTATAATATCCTTTTTATGATTATTAGATTTGTAATTGTATATGACTGGTCAAAAACTTTGGAATAATTAACAGAGATCTCTTGAAATTAGAATCAGAAGGAATGAAAGTGCTTTTATACCTGTAAATATAAAAAGAGCATTTTGAAGTTGTCCCCCACCTTTATAAATTTTTTACCATAAATCTATAATTATCATTCCTCTGAGGGCATCATTTCATGACCCTGCCATGGATTTGTTGGTTGTCGCTGGTGAGGTGGGTCCCTGAGGTGCAGCTGGCTCATTGCTTTCAGCCAGGGTGCTATCACTCATTCTGTGAGATGTTGGCGGTTCCACCAGTGTGACCCAAGGTCTCACGTTCCGGGAGGGCAGCCACAAGTTTTTCTCATTATCTGTTAGGACACAGGCAAAACCTCTCCCCCAAGTTATTAAGGCAGTGGGGCCATTCCGCTTACCTGTTTGGACATCTTTCCAAAGGACTTGTGGTTTTTGAGTCTTAACCATGCCATCCATTTGCCAATGGAGCATAGCAGGTGGTTGTGTGGAACCTCCTACAGGATTCAAAAAATTGACTACAAAAACAGCTAGATCTAAACAAGCTTATGGAGGCAGCTGATTTCCTTGTGATTGTTTAAGTAATTGATGTTTGAGGGTGGCATGGGCCCTTTCTATTATGGCTTGTCCTTGTGAATTATACAGGATACCAGTACTATGCTTAACATGCCAAATAAGAAATAATTTTTGGATAAATTTATTAACATATGATGGACCATTGTCAGTTTTAATATTTTTGGGCACTCCCATGGCAGCAAAGGCAGACAAGCAGTGTTGTTGAACATGGTGACCTTTCTCACCAGAGTGACATGTGGAATGTATTATGTGTGAAAATGTATCTATAGAGACATGTACAAATCGAGACTTTCCAAAAGAGGGGACATGTGTCACATCCATCTGCCAAATCATATTGGTGGCTAGGCCTTGAGGGTTAGTTCCCTCAGGGGGAATGGGCCGTGGAATCTGCTGGCAACTGGGACAAGCCATAACTATCTGTCGTGCCTGAGCTCATGATAGCTGAAAATCATGTTGTAATGCCTTGGAGTTTAGATGGAAATAGCTATGTGATTCCTTAGCCTGATCAAAAGCAGCAAGGAATCCTATAAGCTGATCTGCTTGTGCATTGCCATAGGAAAGTGGCCCAGGAAGGTTCGTATGTGATCGAATATGTCCAATATAAAAAGGAGCAGTTCTTTGACACATGGCCTTTTGTAATCTTAAAAACAGGTTTAATAATTTGGGTTCTAAGGTAGAGCAGACCATAGCTCCTTCCAATCTTTGAGTCAAGCAAACTGCATAAAAGGAATCACTTAAAATATTGAGAGGTTGGGAGGGAAAGTTTTCAATCACAAATAAAATGGCTAGCAACTCTCACTGCTGAGCAGAGAGACCAGTTGTAGGCAACACATAACTAAAGGAAGAGCTCCAAATTGCTGCTTGGCCCTTAGAGGAGCCATCAGTGAAATAGGTTGAGGCACCTTGCAATGGCTGAAATTGAGTAGTCTTGGGGAGAATGAACTCATGTCGTGAAAAAAGCTGAAACAGAGGATCACTAGGGTAATGATTATCTATGTGTCCAATGAAATCTGCAAAGGCTGCTTGCCAATATAAAGCAGTCTGTAGCAGCATCTGTGTTTGATCCTTATCAATTGGGATAATGATGAAATGAGGGTCAGCACCAAATAACTGTCAGGTATGATTACATCCCAAGGAAACTATTTTTGCAATTTGTTCTAGATATAATTGTAGAGATTTCACTAACTGGTTAGATAAAAACAACCATTCCATGGGAAAGACCCATTTCTCATACCATTGCCCTATTAAGCCTGTAGGTGAGTGGGGGGTGTTAAGCACAAACAAATAAACTGGATAATTAGAGTTGATATGAAAAACCTGACGGTTATTTATGTTTTGTTCTATTAATTGTAATTCCTTTTGTGCCTCCAGAGTTAATTTTGGAGGGGAATTAAGATCAGAATCGCCCTGTAATATTTTGTACAAATTCTGCAATTGAAAAGTTGCTATCCCTCTCTTAGGCCTAATCCAATTAATATCACCTAATAATTTTTGAAAATCATTTAATGTTTTTAATTTGTCTGTCCTAAATTGTATCTTTTGTGGCTTAACCGATCATTCTGATAACAAGGTACTCAGGTAAATATAAGGCTCAGATAGTTCAACTTTTTCAGGTGCTATGCACAATCCAAACCGCACTAAATCCTTCTTTGCAGCAGCAAAGGCCTGTAAAAGTAGCTGTTGTGTATTTGCAGAGATTAGTATGTCATCCATATAATGTGTTAAATATACAGTAGGGAATAATTTACGAGTAGCTTGAAGAGCCTGTGCTACAAAAAGCTGACACGATGTGGGGCAGTTAGCCATTCCTTGAGGCAACACAGTCCACTAAAAGTGCTTCATTGGTTCTTTAAAATTCGTGCTAGGTACCGAAAAGGGAAATTGAGGTTGGTCACTTGGCCACAAAGGAACGTTAAAGAAGCAGTCTTTTAAATCTATAATTATAAGCGGCCACTTCCGGGGGATTGCCAGTGGGTTCAGTAAGCCAGGTTGCAGTGCCCCCATTGGAATGAGGCTTGCATTAACTGTACGTAAGTCCTGAAGCAAACGCCATTTGCCTGACCTTTTAGGAATAACAAAGATGGTGTGTTCCAAGGGCTCACAGATGGTTCTAAATGCCCCTTGTTAACTTGCTCTAATATGAGTTGTTGTAGAATGGTTAGTTTCTCCTGAGGTAGGAGCCATTGATTAACCCAAATGGGATCATTTGATTTCCATTGTAAAGGCAAGGCTGCCTTGGGTGGAGAAACTTCTTCAATAGCCCCAAATAAAAATTTTGATCATATCCAATTCCAAAGCGATTATCTTTTTGTTTCTGTTTTATAGGCTGTGTTGTTCCCTGAAGTTGCTTGCCCAATCCTTTTCCTGGTTCATATCCCATTTTAGACATCATCTGTTGGCCCGGTGAAGTTTCAGGGGGCAAAGTAGTCACTATGACTCTCCATCCTTCCAACAAATCTCTGCCCCATAAGTTTACAGGTATGGGAGCTATGTAAGGACAAATATATCCCAATTGACCATCAGGCCCTTCATAAAGCAGAGGAATGGAGCTTTATAAAACTTGTTGGGAGGCACCAAGGCCTACCAGAGATGTTTTAGTTGGTTTTTTCCCCTAAGATGATGGCCCAAAACATGTGCCAATCACAGACACATCTGCGCCTGTGTCTATCAATCCTGTAAAGAATTTGCCATTCAATTTAATTTTGCACTTGGGGTGGTTTTTGGAAATCTCTTGGGTGAAATAAACCTCTTCTTGAGGAATTTCTGGCTGAGGTCCTCTTGGGAATTTTTAAGGCTAACATTAGTTAATCTTGGTTTAGGCAAGAGCAACAATTGTGCAATATAATCTCCTTGTTCTATTACCCAAAGTCCTGTGGAGCTAACAGGAATACACAATTCCGAGGTACAATCAGAATCAACAATAGCTGGAATAACAGTAATGCCTTTCAAAGTTAGAGAGAATTTTCCAAGTATCAAGCCAATGGTTCAGGGGGGTGGGGGGGTCCATGAATTCCTGTGGGGACAGATACCAGAGTCTCACCTCACAGCAGGTGAACTCTCTGAGCAGCAGAAAGATCTATTCCTGAGCTTCCCAGTGTTCCCCTGAGGAGGGAAGAAATGTCCCTCTGGACACCCATGTTGTCTGATTTTGTACTTGTGCACGGGTCTGAACTGGGTACTGCTGACTCAGGGGGACTGGGGTCCCCTGGTCCTGATCCCCTATTGTTTCCTGAACCCAGGGAAGGGCTCGATTTCCGTTTCCCGGCAGCAGTGCACCATCCCTATCATATTTGGAGCGGCAATCTTTAGCCCAGTGAATGCCTTTTCGGCATCGAGGGCAAAGGCCAGGCGGTACCTTGTTTTCTCTGGATGCCTGACTCAGTGGCCCTGGGTCAGCTTGTAAAGCCACTTTTATTTTGCAGTTTTTTCTGAGATGCCCCATTTCTCCACAATTAAAACATTTTAAATCGCTGTGTGTACCGCGTAAATGTTGGGAGATGGCTTGAGCCATCAGAGCTGAATTGTATAAAGGAGACCCAATATTCTGGCATGCCTTAATATATGCTCCAAGATCTTTAGCAGAGCAAACAGGATTTATTGTCTCTTTGCAATCCATATTAGCATTTTCATAGGCTAGCTGTAAGATCAGGATGTCTGCTGCCTGGGAATTAAAAATCTGTCTCCTAACAGTTTGTTGTAATCTTGCTACAAATTCTGTGTAAGTCTCCACCAGCCCTTGCATGATTTGAGTAAAAGATTTTGTCGGCGCACCCTCTACTGGCACAGAAGCCCAAGCCCAAGCCCAAGCCCAAGCCCAAGCAGGAGGTCCTCTAGCTGGTAGAAGAGTAATGCTGGGCAACAGGCCTGCCTGCTTAAATCCGAAAAGTCACCTGTGCCCAATAACATGTCGATAGTAATTTCTGTCAACTGAGCATCTCCCTGAGCATTTTTATGAGCCTGTTCCCTGATTAAAGAATGAAGTTCCACCTCAAAGTGGAGATACTGAGCTGGGGATAGGCACGTTTTTGCAAGATGAAAAACATCGTGAGGAACCAGAGAATAACTCTGAAGTACATTGTCCAACAAACCCACTGTATAGGGGCTTTGGACATCATTAGTTAGCACGCTCTGCCTGAGGTCCTTTAGGATGTTAAAATCAAATGAGGCATGAACATACATACATGTCCACCTCTGAGTTGTCAGGATCAGGCAAAACTGAGACAGGAAAGCACAAAGGGTCTCCCACTGCCTGGCCTGATGTCACAGCCTTTTGCAAGGCACGGCGATAGGGAGTGGCCCCAGAAGAGGGCTTCACAAGACGGGCAGCTAGACCTCTGCGAGATGGCTGAGGGGCTAGAGAGTTAGGGTCCTCCTCAGCACTCTGTGGCGGTGGAGCAGAAGCCTCAGTGAGATGAAAGCAAACCGGAGAAGAAGCTGAACAAGCGGAAACCTGGACAGAAGGGTTGGTGGGGGGAGGGGTAGCCGAGGTTTCCTGAACTGACTGAATTTGAGAGCAGAGTGGACTAAGGCCCAAGTGGGGAGCGTTCGGGGGGAGAGACAATCACCCCTTCGCCGAGCCTCATGGAGAATGGTACCTACACGTTCCCATGCTATTAAGTTAGTTGTCCCTTCCTGGGAAAAAGATGGGACATACATTTGCATGTCTTTTAACAAATCTATCACAGCACCCTTAGGTACTGGGTACATAGCTTGCTTTAACAGCGACTTAAGTAATTTGGCAAAGTTACACTGTTCTGTTGACAGAGACTGACCCATAGTTATAACTCAGCAAAGATAGAAAATTACCCCCAGCTGGACACACTTACCACTAGTGTCCCTCGTCCTAGTCCGGAAATCGTCCTGGGAGATCCGGGTGCTGTCTCTTACTCCAAGTTTATCTCACAGGTGAGTTCACCCCTGGATGTGATTCACATCCACCACCCTGAACGCGCCCTATCTCGTCTGATCTCAGAAGCCAAGCAGGGTCAGGCCTGGTTAGTACTTGGATGGGAGACCACCTGGGAATACTGGGTGCTCTAAGAGGGCAGGGGATTTAGCTCAGTGGTTTCACTGCCTGCTGCACAAGCGCAAGGACGCGAGTTCGATCCCCGGTACCAAAACAACAACAAAAACCAAATGATTTTTCCCTAGAATTATGTAGCATTACTCCCAACACTTGCATTAAGTGTTTTTTCCTCCTAAAATTTTTTGAAAAATAAAAGGGGCTGCAGGAAACTTTGAGAGGTGATAGATGTAAGGCTTGTGGGTAAGATAATTTTATGTGTATAATTATCTTCAAACTAATCAAGCTCTGTTCACTAAATATGTACATTTTTTCCCAATCAGTAATGCCTCAATATTTTCTAAAAACCATGAATTGTTCACAAAATAATTATGCAATAGAATTTAATTAAGCGAAATAATAATAATAATGGAAGAAGAAGAAGAAGAAGAAGAAGAAGAAGAAGAAGAAGAAGAAGAAGAAGAAGAAGAAGAAGAAGAAGAAAGAAGGAGAAGTATTCTTGAGAATAAGACTGAAAAATGGTTAAGATGTGAGGCAGCGTAGTTGAAATTTCAAAGCACTCTGCCCAGATTGGGCTAGCATCCCTGATAGAACAAGGATTGCACATTTTCTATTAGCAGGATCGCTGTAACTTCAGGCTGTATTCAGAGTAACTTTTTTCTTCCTCAATTTCCCTGTGTGCTGTCTTATGTCTGAAATTCTTTTCTGCAGATAACTACACTTCATACTTCATTAGACACCTGACTAAAATGTCCAAAACAATGGCTCTATCACACAGCCAGATATAAAATTTTACAGTAAAATATGCATGACAGATGAGATTTGATTTTTTTCTGCAGTACTGGGAATTGAATTCAAGACCTTGTGCTTTTGGGGCAGGAGAGGTGCCACTGAGCTAAATCCCCAGCCCAAGATCAGATTTCTTCTAAGAAGAAATATTTCAATAATAGGGAAGTCCTAGAAAGAAAAGGAGAGACTGGAGATGGTAGTTAGGTAAAGAGGAACACAAAGTCTCTTCCCGCACAGCTTGACCATCAGACCAGCTATGTGCTTTAGCATATATGGTTACTGCCCTTGGTTTTAGGGTGATACTCTAGGATCTCACTTATAAGAACACATGACCAAATATTGCATATTGGTCATACATACCTATTATTGCAAGAAAAATAGCCAACATTTCAAAGGGTAAATAGACTTTCCACATTCACTGTCTTGGGTGGAGCAAGAAATCCAAGCAGATAGAATAAATAGGTGTGGCTTTGCATTGTTTTATACTAACTGATCTTACAGGAAATAAGTTTCTGGAGTAATGATTCCTTCCTTTACGGTAATTCCCAGCATAAAGTTCTGGGAAATAATATTCTTGGAGAAGTAATTTCATTTTCTATGATTACTATATAGGTGCAATTGACATTTCTTGGAGTTTATGGCCAGTATTTTTAAAAGTCTCATCCTTTTTACATGTTTCACCTCCAGTAAAGTAAACCATCTTGCTTTTAAGGGAGCATAAAGGCAGAGGGAGTCTTTTGTGGAAATCCCTAGATATTTTATATGCTGTTCAGTCACCTGTGTTTTAAAAGCTAACATCAAACAATATATTTTCTTTGCTACCAAGGCAGTCTTGTCATGTGATTAAGATGACAATGAGAAACTCAGGAAAGTCACCAGGAGACAGATAGGAAACAATCTTTGTGGTCCAGGAGGCCACACTGCTATAGAAATTCTTCTTTTTGTGTGTTGCCTTATTTATTTTTCACTCTATAACATTCTATTGCTTAAAATATACAGGACTTTAAAAAACAACATGAACCAAACAGGCCTATTTCCACAATTTCAGAGCCAACCATCCTTCTAGGGAGACTAGCAATTCAAGGCACAGGAGAGTCAGCTCCTGTATTTAGCACATCTGCAAGGAGAAGTGAAGGCCTTTGCTGGAATTTCCCAACCTGAAACACATTCAACCTACCATCAGGTATGGCTGTATCCATAACATATCTTTGGTGTACTGGAAATGGATTCTGAGAAGGAAGGTGGTGGTTGATTTATGCCACTGAAGTGTGGCGATAGTTTTCATAAGTGCCAACCATAACTCAGAGGGTCACGTATTGCTGATATAAAAGTCCCCAAGGAAATTCCCAGCCTCTTTTCTGAACAAGAGTTAGCCAAGGGTGCAGTAGAATAGAAACAAACAATGTACCAAGACAGCATATAGAAATGACCACAAACAGGGTGAGAGCATAACTCAGTTTTCCTCTGGAAAGGAACAAGTGCCAGAGCTTCTCAGCTGTGAAAGCAGGCACATAAAAAGTAAGGACAGGCTATCTATGTGGTGTTCTGGGTGTGTGACAGAATACTGTGGCTCCCACCCCTTCCCCAGGGTGGGGTATTTTCTCCATTCACCTATAACTGATTCATCACAGTTCCATTTTGGAAAACAATGACAACTGACAGCAGAAAAAACTAGAAACTATTACAAAAGCAGTAAGAGCTTCACAGGGGAAAATAAAAAGTGTTCTCAAGTAAAGATGAGATGTCAATTAATTATTTCTGTTATGGTCTCTAAAATTTCCAGAAGGGAAAAAAAAAAGATTGTTCTATGTGGTACTCCAGAAGGTTTGGACTTCTAAAGCTCCTCTGAAGGAATTGTGTAGTTCAAAGTAATTCAGATTTCCTGAGCTTAGCACTTCACTTAACACCTGTAAATGAAGAAATTTCATTTTCTGTTTGAACACCAGTAAAAATAAATAAAAGCTATGGGAAATCTTGTTGTTTTCAAACATGATGTTGAGGAGTCCACAAAATTTGGACTGGTGGAGCTAACTGTGGTTTTACCATGAAGTGTAAGCCTGCAGGCTCACCCTACACCAAGGGTCAGTTCCCAAGCCTAACTTGTTCTTTCTACCATCTCACAAAATATGCATCAAGTGCTTAGATGAGTGCTTAATTTGATTAAGTTATAAGGATAAAATGGAAAGCAAGAAGACATACTCTTTTGCTTTCATGGGGCTTACTATCTAATCAGAGTCAGACAGTAGTCAATAATCACACACACACACACACACACACACACACACACACACATGATATTGCAAATGTAAAAGATAGAGCTTTTGCAAAAGAGAAGGGGACCAAGAAGGAGGGAGGGTAGAAGGGAGAGGACAAAAAGAATCAAGATGTGTTCTATACATGTACCAACTCCTCAGAATGAATTCAGTCATTAGATTCTCCTAACATGTACTAATATAAATAAAAATTTTAAAAAGTATTATAAGGTGATACATTATCTTACTAGTACACAAAACAAAAGCTTGTAAGATCATAGTTATCCTTTTGTGCAATACACTGACATTTTTCGATCCTATTCTATTTTATATGCTTTATTCAAAATTTCTGGTCCTTAATTTATAAATTTATTTCACAATCTACTACCATGAGGGGAATTAGCTTAGAAAAGTCTGAGAAGCCTTCCTTAAGAAATTGATGTTTGAGTTAAGGTTGAAAATGAGTAAGAATTAACTAGATGAAAGAAGGCAGAAAAGAAGTGTCTGACCTGAGGGCACAAAAAGTGAGAAGCAAGGCCCAAGAGACAGCAGAAGTGTACTTGGACCCGCAGAAAGGCCAGACTTTGGTTGAAGAGACTGAGGGCTGGAGCCAGGCAAGGGTGTGCAGGTCATGGGAAAGATTGCTGCCTTTGAGAACAATGAGATGGCTTCGAAGATTCATCCTCTGAAGAGTGTGTGAGCTAATTGTGCAAAACAGGAATAAGGATAGATGCAGGCATAGCTCTTATGGAGCTAGTGAATTAATCCAGGGGAGAAAACCTATACTTTGGGTTTGGTTGTATGGCACTGAGTGTGGAATATATGTCTTCTCAACATTAAAATTTAAGTTCTATGATAACACATACTGCATGGCTCATAAATACTGAGTCTTGGGCACATCTGTTTCTACACAAGGAATACCTAGGAAGCTGATTTAAATAATCCCCAGGCCCTGGTCTCAAAAATGCTGATCTGAAGTGTTCATGGGCTGCTCTGATATAGACACAGAGCTTAAAGCTCCCCTAGATCCCCTAGATGAGGATGCTATTAAGAAGGTACAGTCTTCTTTCTCCTGTATTCCTTTCTTCTCAATGACCTACATTAATTCATGGTGTATGTACACCTTATTCACATGGCAGGGACCCTTAGATTCATATACTACAAGCCCAGCCCTCTCTATTGAATTACACATCCTTTACCCAACTATTTTATATCTTTACTGTGTCATCTAACAGGAATTTCCTCACTAATATGATCAAATCAAAACTTTAAATCCCCAGCTGTTTCCCATCTAAGCTTCTTTTCCTTGTATCCTCTGTCTCTGTTGGCAACCTCATGCTCCTGCTTACTCAGTTCATCTCAGGGTCATCATCCTATGGCACCTACATTGGGCCTCACCTCTAGCTCATCAGGAAGCCCTTTAGCTACACCTCTCAGAGACCTCCTCACCTAACTGCTTCTCAACAGCGCCATGGCTCCCACTCCAGACCAATGTGTCTCCATCTTGCATTTGAACTATTTTGACAGGCTTCACATGTATATCTCTTTGTCTTTCTTTGCCTCTCTTTTTCTATTTTTCATATAGCATGTGAAAAAACTTTTTTTAAAAAGAAAGATCACTTTACTCTTTCATTCAAAGTCCTCCAGATGGGTTTGTAGTTAACCTAGATAAAATTCAGAGTTCTTATCACATCCTATAAGGTAGAAATCCTCCAATCTTATAAACTCTGACTACTTCATATTGAGACAGGGCCTCAAGTTGCTAAGCTGCTCAAGCTGTTCTCAAACTTGCTATCCTCCTGCCTCAGCCTCCCAGAATATCAGGATTTCAGTCATGCACAATGATACCCAGCCTACCATTTTCTTATGTGAAGTTGGCCAAGTCACTCAACCTCTCTAAATTGCTATATCTTTTTTTTAAAATGTTGGATTTGGGGGGAGTTAAATGAGAGTAATTCATAAAATGCACTTGGCACTGAGTAATTGTCACTGAATAGAAGCTGTTGTTTATTAGTATGTGACATGTGGTATGCTGAGGCCATCTAGCAATTATGGAAGGAGGGGAATAAGAAAAGACAAAACATGGGCTGAGGATTTATCTCAGTGGCATAGTGCCTGCCTGGCAAATGGAGAGGTCCTGAGTTCAATCACAGGTACCAAAGGAAAAAAAAAAAAGAGCTAAAACAGTGGCATTAGTTTGCCACAGATGTTTAGATAAGGAAGTTCTCTCCCATATGCTAGAATGCTTGTTCAGAACCATGTGTATGAGGGGCTGGGGGTAGAACACCAACAGTATTTCTAGTGTTGACCAAGTTAGGTGTTTTTATTTCATGAATAGAGGTGAGGCATTACTAGGTCAAGTGGCAGATGAAAAGAGGAAGAGTGTTGAAAAAAATGAAAAACCTGATTCAGCAGAGGATTTAGTGCGTCATATTACACCACATCCTGTTTTCCTTTAAGGCTATTACCCAGTATCATGTGTATGCAGATCAACTTCACTTAACATCAGCAGTGATTGCCAGAGGTGAGCAACTCCCGCTTTAGTCAACAGGGCCATCAAATGATGGAGAAAGGCACAAGGATCCTGGTACTTGGACACACCATAGAGGAACTGCAGCATTTGGTAGCTATGGAATTATACTCCAGTCATAATAGGAGTGAAGAAATCAATAGCTCTGCTGAAATACATGTTAATATATTCACTCTGATATTTCTATTTTCTCCACAATGTCCCAGGATGCTCACATTCCCTTAATAGGTTGGTAAAGTTCCTAAATAGCTCACATCCTATCCTATTTAAGACATGTATAATTTGTAAGCATGCTTGAATAGACTTAGAGCCAATTCACAATTTCAGTAAAATGTTAAAGACTTGTAGTTATCAACATGATTAAAGCAACCAGGTTGGAGAAATCTCCTTCAGAAATTACGGACCCCATGGAAATGAGCAGTTTGCATGAATATCATTTTTTTTGGGATCTCCAGTTTGGAGCTCCAATATCTGAGGCATCTAATTCAACAGACAGCTCATTATTCCCTCTGTCATTAAATAGCAAGGGGTTTCCAAAAGTTCCAGTGTTGGATGATTTAACCAATAACAAAAGAATTCTTAAATAAGACATTGGAGAAGGAATGTGTTATGAACATGAAACAAAAATTTCAATGTTAAATTGAAGGCATAAATCACATCTGCTGTGGGACTGTGGGGAAAAGAATTTCCTCAGAAAGAAAAGAAGAAGGGTAGAATTAAAATCTTGAAAAGGCTCCATCTAGAGGAATCCAGGCCAAAATACCACCACTCCCAGCACAGAGTAGGAAGCTTCTGGGTTGACATGCCACCACTCCCAGTGCGGAGGAGGAGGCTTCCGGGCCAACATACCACCACTCCCAGCACAGAGGAGGGGAGCCATGCAGGCACAAGAAGCACCCCCCCCCATGGAAATGAGAAAACATGTAAACAAGCCTCAAAACCAGACTCAAAACCAGACTTCCAGATCACCTACAGCAACCCCAAAGGGAAACAAGATGGAACACTCTGATACTCAACCACCTGGACTCCCTGAACTGGCAACAAAAGAGGATCTGGAAAAAATGAAATTAGAAATTAATTCTCAGATAACAGCACAGATTGTGCCCATACTGCAAGGCATGATTAATAAATCTAGAGAGGACACAGATAAAAAAATAGAAGAGCTGAGGAACATGATGGAATCCAAACATTGGAAACAAATGGAACCCATAAAACAGATGCAAACAGATTTCTAGGACATTAAAAACTCCATTGAAAGTCTGTACAGCAGAATGAGGCAATGTGAGGACAGAATTTCAGATATAGAAGATAGGATTGCAATTACTGACCAGGAAAAGAAAAATTGCTTTAAAATTGTAAGGAACCACGAGAAATCAATCCAGCAGCTGCTGCACGATGCAAAGAAGAATAACATAAGACTGATCAGAGTCAAGGAAGAAACAAGAAAGAGCACAGATGACATAAAAACACTGTTCACAGAAATAATGGCAGAAAACTTCCCAAGCAGGGGAAATACATGACATACAGATAAGTGAGGCAAATAGGACTCCAAATAGCCTTGATAAAAAAAAATTGTACACATAGGCATATAATTGTTAAGATTCCAGAAACCCAACAGAAGAACAAAGCACTACAAGCAGTTAGAGAAAAGAAACAAATCACATGCAAAGGAAAGCCCATCAGAATCACAGCAGACTTCTCAACACAAACCCTCAAGGCAAGAGGATCTTGGAGTGACATATTCCAAGCCCTAAAGGAAAACAGCCTCCAACCCAGATTGATGTACCTGGCAAAACTATCTTTCAAAATTGATGGAGAAATAAGATACTTCCATGACAAACAGCACCTTAGGAACCTCATAAATACCAAACCAGCACTCCAAAAATTTTAGACAGTATTCTAGGAGCAGACAATAAGGATCACAACCCCAGGAAGCACAGCAGAATGAATCCACTGGGCATGACAAGAAATTAAATGCGAAGGGGGAGAATCCAACAAAAAGAATAAGTCATGACAATGGTAAGTCAATATGTATCAGTTATAATTAATGGTTTCAACTAACCAATCAAAAGAAATAGACTGGCAGAATGGGTTAAGAAGCAAGATCCAACAATATGGTGCATACAAGAAACATACTTAATTCAAAAAGAAACCCATAGACTGAAAATTAAAGGGTTGAAAGCAACACTCCATGTGACAGGAACCCGAAAAAAAGCAGGAATAGCTATCATCTTTGCAGATCAAGTGGATTTCAAAGTAATACTGATTAAGAGACACAAAGAAGGACACCACATCTTTGTAAAGGGTAAAATCCGAGAGGAAGAGATGACAATCATAAATATCTATGCACCAAACACTAGTTTGCCCAACTATATAAAACAAATGCTAGCAGACATGAAAAGTCATATAAGCACTAATAGAATAGTAGTGAGGCACCTTAATACCCCACTGTCACAAATAGATAGATCAACTAGACAAAAAACAAGCAAGGAAATACTAGAGCTCAATCAAACTCTTGAACAAATAAACTTAACAGATGTTTACAGAGTGTTCCACTCCACAAAATCAGAATCCACATTATTTTCAGCTGCACATGGGTTGTTTTCCAAAATGGACCACATACTCGCTCATAGAACATATTTAAGTAAGTGCCAAGGAATTGAAGTTATCCCCTGTATATTATCAGACCATAGTGTGATGAAATTGGAGATCCATAGCAAAAGAAACCAGAAGAATTTCATAAACACATGGAAACTGCACAACACACTTCTGAATAACCAAAGGGCCACAGAGGAAATTAAAGAAGAAATCAGACAGTTCTTACAATTACATGACAATGACAATACAACATATCGGATTCTATGGGACAAAATGAAAGCAGTCTTACTAGGGAAATTCATAGCAGTGAATACATTAGGAAAACAATGAGCCCAATTAAACAACCTGATACTGAACCTCAAGCTTGTAGAAAAATAGAGCAGGAGAAACCCAAAGCTCGTACAAGGAAGGAAATTATAAAGATCAGAGGAGAAATCAATGCAATGGACACTAAGAGAATGCTACTAAAAATCAATAAAGTCAAGAGTTGGTTCTTCAAAAGAATAAGCAAAATTGACAAATCCTTAGCCAACCTTATCAGAAAAAGGAAAGAAAAGGCCCAAATCCATGCAATTAGGAATGAAAAGGATGAATTTACAATGGACACAGCAGAAATCCAGAGGATCATCAATACATACTTCAAGAATCTATACTCAAATAAGATGGAAAATACAGAGGAAAGGGACAGATTCCTAGATACGTATGAATTACCAAAGTTGAATTAAGAAGACCTAAAACTTCTAAACAACACAACATCAATCAATGAAATTGAAAATATAATTAAAAACCTACCAATTGGGGCCAGGGATTTAGCTCAGTGGTTTCGCCACCTGCTGCGCAAGTGCAAGGACCCGAGTTTGATCCCCAGTACCAAAAAACAAAACAAAACAAAACAAAAAACTTACCAACTAAGAAAAGCCAAGATCCTGATGGCTTCACAGCTGAATTCTACAAGACATTTGGAGAGGAACTGCTGCCACTACTGTTTAAACTCTTCAAAGAAATTGAAAGGGAAGCAATACTCCCAAATTCATTCCTGGAATCAAGCATCATCTTGATCCCCAAAGCAGAGAAAGACCCAACCGAAAAAGAGAACTATAGGCCAATCTCACTAATGAACATAGATGCAAAAATCCTTAATAAGATACTGGCAAACAGAATGCAGAAGATCACCAAGAAGATCATACACCCTGACCAAGTGGGATTCATCCCAGGGATGCAGGGATGGTTCAACATACGCAGATCAATCAATGTAATACACTATACCAATAGAGCCAAGGACAAAAACCATATGATCATCTCAATAGATGCAGAAAAAGCATTCGACAAAATCCAACATGCATATATGATAAAAACCCAACAAAAAATTGGAATAGACAATCTCTACCTCAATATGATAAAATCCATCTATGAAAAACCAACATCCAATATCATACTAAATGGCCAAAAGCTGAAATCCTTCACACTAAAATCAGGAACAAGACAAGGATGTTCACTATCACCACTCCTGTTCAATACAGTTTTGGAAACATTAGCCAAGGCAATTAGTCAAGAGAAAGAAAATAAAGGAATAAAGATAAGAAATGAAGAAATCAAATTGTCATTATTTGCAGATGACATGATAGTCTATATGGAAGACCCCAAGAACTCCACCAAAAGTCTTCTAGACTTAATAACCAAATTCAGTCAAGTAGCTGGATACAAGGTCAACATACAAAAATCAATAGCTTTCCTCTACACGAACAACAGACTCACTGAGAGAGAAATAGGGCAAGTAATGCCTTTCATAATAGCATTCAGAAAACTGAAATACCTAGGAATCAACCTAACAAAAGAAATCAAAGAGCTGTTCTCTGAAATCTATAGCACTCTGAAAAGAGTGATTGAAGATGATATAAAAAAATGGAAAGACATCCCCTGCTCCAGGGTAGGAAGGATTAACATAGTGAAAATGGCCATACTTCCAAAACTGCTTATAGATTCAATGAAATCCCAGTTGAAATTCCAGCAGCATACTTCACAGATCTTGAGAAAACTATCCAAAAATTCATTTGGAACAAGAAGAGACCCAGAATCGCAAAAGCAATCCTAGATAATGGTGACATGGCAGTGGGTATTACAACCCCCAACTTGAAACTATACTGCAAAGCTACTGTGAAACTGAAAGTGTAAATAAGGATTAAAATGATTAAAATGAATAATTGATAATTTGAAATAGGAAGAAAAGGTCCAAAGGGGTAGGGAAAGTGAGAGGGGAAGGGGAAAGGAAAGAAGGGAAAGGAAAAATTATGAGGAAAGAAAATAATGGAAACAGACTATCTAAATAGGGAAGGGTGCACAGGTAATGGGATAAAAATAAGAATCAAAAAACATCATGTACAGGTACAAGCACCCAATGATAAATTTAAATGCATTGTATACCTAAAGTATACCAATAAAAGAATTTAAGCAAAAAAAATTTAAAAAACCAAAAAAAGGATGATACTGGCAAAGAAACAGACCTGAGGACCAGTGGAACAGATTAGAGGATGCAGAAACAACTCCAGAAACACTCAGCTACCTCATCTTTGACGAAGGAGCCAAACACCCTCACTGGAGGAAAGATAGCCTCTTTAATAAATGGTGCTGGAAAAATTGGGTTTCAACTTGCCAAGGATTAAAACTAGAACTATATCTCTCACCATGCATTAAACTAAAATCAAAATGGATTAAAGATCTAAATATTAAAACGCTGAACCGGCTAGAACAAAGGTTAGGTAGAACTCTGGAAGGCATTGGTGTAGGAAAAGATTTTTATGAGCAAAACGTCGTTGCCCATGAACTAGCACAAATAATCAACAAGTGGGATCTCTTCTTACTAAAAAGCTTCTGCACAGCAAGAGAAACCACCAACAGAGTGAAGAGGCAACCCACAATGTGGGCAAAAAATTTCATCTGCTGTTCCTCAGACAAAGGTCTACTATCTATAATCTATAAAGAACTTAAAAAATCAGCCCTCCCAAATTTAAAGACCCAATCATAAAATGAGCATTTGAAATAAACAGACATTTTTCAGACAAAGAATTAGAAATAGCAAATAAATATATACAAAAATGTTCATCATCACCGGTTATTCGAAAGATGCAGATGAAAACAACATTGAGATTCCACTTCACCCCAGAAAGAATGGCTGCCATCATGAAATCAACCAATAACAAATGCTAGAGGGGCTGTGGGGAAAAAGGAACCCTGCTCCAGTGCTGCTGTGAGTGTAGACTGGTGCAACCACTGTGGAAATCAGTATGGAGATACCTCACAGAACTAGGACTGGAAGTCCCATTTGACCCAGCTGTTCCCTACTGGGTATCTTCCCCAAAGAATTAAAAGAATCATACCACAATGATATATGTGCATCCATGTTCATAGCAGCACTATTTTTAATAGCTAAAACTTGGGTGCAGCCCAACTGCCCATCAACTGGAGACTGGATAAAGAAGATGTGGTTTTTTTGTAAAATGGAGTACTACTCAGCCATAAAAAAATGAAAAATTAGAGACATTTATAGCTAAATGGATGCACCTTGAGGCGATACTCTTAAGTGAAATAGAGGATACACGTGTGTAAATACCGAATAGTTTCTCTAGTGTGAGAAACTGAAAGTGTAAATAAGGACCAAAATGTATAATAGATAATGTGAAATAGGAAGAAAAGGGGCAAAGGGGAAGGGGAAGTGGGTTGGGTTAGGAAAAGGAAAGAAGGGAAAGGAATAAATAGGAGAAAAGGAAAAAATGGAAACAAAGTCTTTGTAAATAGGGAGGGATGGAGGGGTTGAAGGGAGGGCAGGGGAAGGGGGGAAAATAAGAACCAAGAGCGATTATTTAATGGTCAAATTTCCAATGATGAATGTCCTTATATTGTATACCTAAAATGTATCAATACAATAAAATTTAAGAAAAAGAAAAGGCTCCTTCTAAACATGTTCCTCCACAGAGAACAGGGCTGACACACAAACTCCCCATCATGGTGGACAATGTGGTATACACAAAGAACCATCAACCAACCAACCGGGACACTAATGAGAGGAGTTCTGGTGCACACCTGTAGCTGAGTGCATCAGTCCCCTTGGAAGGTCTTGTGGTAAGAAGAGGGCAATGAAGGACATCAGTGAGCCTTTCCTGAGATTTAGTGAGGAGGACAAGTCTCTGGAACTGCTGGCCTGGATGCTGCACCAGGGATGATGATGGGAGGGCAGGATAGAGGTCATGTGAAACACACTTGCACAAAAGATGATCTCACGGCAGTGCTCTCCTGAGTTCTGATACCTCAAACATGACTGGGGTAACTGGTTTCGATCACTTGGAAACTCAGGAACCTGAAAGTGAGGTAGGGGTGAGAGAGATGACACGCTTATTCTCATTTCTAGAGAATTGCCAGAGAATAGCAGACTTTCTAACTTCTTAATAACATCTCATCTATCAAATGTTAACCGAGCTTATTAGATCCTGGTTAAATGCCACCCTGCTTGGGTTTTTTTTTTCTGTACTGGGGATCAAACTCAGGACCTTGTGCTTTTGAGGCAGGTGGTAGTACCACTGAGCTAAATCCCCAGCCCCTCTGCTTGGGTTTTGAACACAGTAGATTTCAGGCTTGCATGATGTCTCAGGCAGAGAGCAGAAAAGATTAAAGAATTCACCAATTTCAGGCATCACTATCCTAAGGTAGAATCAGGAGGGTACCCTTCCCGTGGCTGCCCAACTGTGAACTAGGGGTTTCTATGAACTAAGAAACCAAAAGGTCCACACACCCTATCGTATACCCACTAGGCTGGACATAATGAGGCGGTTCTTAAACCACCTTTCCTCCAGCAGAGTAGATGGATATGTCATAGATGGATATGTCATATTTGAAAGGGAACAAGGCTCTACTGGTTTTGTGAAAATTTTCCAAGGTGGAAGGGAGGGAAGCTACCCAAGAACTAATCTATAAGTCAACATCTCTGGTGAGCAGGTTTAAAAACAACCCAAAAGAGGAATTTTTCTTTGACTAAAAGCTCCAGACTTTTCTCAACGTCCCAGGCAGACTTCTCTGCAGGTTGGACTGTCCATGCAGGGCTGGTGACTGGATAGGGTTACAATGCCTGCAGTAGGATCCGTGGTGCATCAGATCCACACTGGGTTCCAGGACTGCACCTTTCTGGGAGGAGGCCACACATTCTAGAGCAATGGGGTAGGCATGGTCCAGTGAAAGAGAAGGATATATGTGAAAATCTGATGGGAAGAAAGTGGTTCAGTGACTCCCAACACCTGCAAGTCTGTGGCCTTACTATACAGCTAGTGAATGGAGATCTGGAACACACAGATGAGAAGAAAGGGAAAGGGAATGGGGGAAATGAAGGGAAAAGATAGGACGTGTATGTTAAACATGTAAGTGTCCATTAAAAGTTGGAGGAAAATGGAAAACTGATGCATTGATGCTGAGGAAGACACTCCTGAGGTCAGAGGTCAGAGTCAGTGGAGGGGATGCTGGCAGATTAGGTTCACTTAGAAAATCTGAGAGCAGAGGTTGGCTGAGGGTGAACACCTCTGTGAAGATCCAGGGGAACTCTGAGTGACCATCACATCACCCTTGCCTTTTGTGGGAGAATTTGGGAGAAGCTAGGAAGAGATGTAGTACTGCAGGCTTAAAATCAGGAAAAAGGAGACCACAAGTCAGCCCCAGAGCCGCGGCCCAAGCGTGGTTACAGACACTGATGTGACCACGACAGCAATTTGAGGTCATGTCCCCTGTATTAAGAGCTTTGAGGGCTGTGGGTAGCCAGAGTTCCTCCCCTAAGGAGAGCCCACATATTCTCGGATACAAGGGGCTTAGTTGGTCTGTTATCAGAATGTGGCAGCTTAGTCACACATGAGAGGGAACACAGCTTGGAACTAAGAAAATGACCTCTGAGTTCTGGCCAGAGAAGAGTGATGGGGACACTAATGTACAGTCCTGCAAGCTGTGGACACCAAGGCAGGCTCAGAAGTACTAAGGCATGTTTTCCAACTGACAAGCCTTCATCAGAGAATCCTCTGGAGACAGAAGGAAGGACAGTGCTAAGGACCTTTTCTGAGTATTCCCTTCTCTCCTGTTACTTAACACCAGGGGAGAACAGCCGTGCCCCTCAACAACTGGTGCTCAATGATGCCTGTATAGTAAATGCATCAGTATGTTAATTAGCAGAAATAGCCTTTGTGTGTCAGTATACAAGATGGGAAAATGGAAATACTTTGAAAATTGTGAAATAGAGACATTAAAGCACAGGGGACATGGGTATTGTACTGAATCAGGATTCAGCTTGGATGGCAGTTGTGTTGGCATTGGTAGGACTATTTTATCCTCTCCAAGGTCCTGGTACATTATTCAAGTGTAGAGTGGTAAAAATCAACTATCTTGACCACCAGTAGCCTGGGCATAAAAATTAAATGAATAATCAACAATCTCTTTTCCTCCTGAGCATCTCTTTAGAAGACTTTAGGAATTGAGTGCAAATAGCTCTTGATGGCAGAAGTCTTGTTACATAGGTTTTGGTAGAATATATCAACATAGAATTCATAAGTAGGGTTACTGTACTTTATCAACATGAAATACAAGTTGGCTACTCACAAGGCAAGATATCAAAATGTTAAATGACTCATGGAAGTGTTAGAATACATTTTTTAGAGGTTAATAACCCAAATACAACTGTTATAGAACCATTGGCTAAGATTTGGCAGAAGAGTTATTAAAGGATCCCAGCATTTAAGTACCAGTGCCAACTGGAAACGAATTTTGGAAAAACCATGCGAGTGTTTGTTTACTACAATACTCTTAATTGTCTACCTAAGGCTGGCCAAAAATTAGTAGCCTTGACCTTTATGCCAAGGAAGACAAATTGTTTGGCTTGCTACAAAATTAATGTTTTATACTTAAGGTATTACCAAGTACCAACAGATCATGAGGAGTTCTGAAAATGTACCTTTGTCTTTCTCATGCCTTTAAATAGATGCCTCCAGAGGTGTATCAGAAGCCCCTATTGGGATTCATTAGTTAGTGAAATGGTCTGAGGTGAGACCCAACTAGAGGCACAGAGCTACTCCAGAAGTGGACAGTGGCAGTGACATCAGGTATTGGTTACTGCAGCAGCAGCAGCTAGAGTGTTCTAGTGAAAGGATCCTCAGTCCAGCATTGCAAGTATGTGTCAGGGTGCAGCCCGGCTGTCCACGACCAATGGAGAAAGCATGTGTTATCTGAATGAGCCTGGTTCTAGCCTGTGGACTTGGACATTGTTCTTCATGTGCATCTTCTAAGGCTGATACTGGTGGTCCTTGAAAATTCTGTGAGTCTCCCAGTGCCTTTTTAGTTCACTCCTTTTCATCTTAAATTGTTATCGTTATTTCTCACTAATGGATGACTGCCTTTAGCAAGATATTATAGTCACCCAAAGCCAGGAATTTTCTTTGAATATCTGTCTGGAAAGGAGTTTTGAGTCTGAAGTCCAGGAGGGGTGAGCAGTAAAGCAATCAGAAGTGATGCCTGGCATCCCATCCGTGCCCAGCAGAAGGACACTTCGGGGAAGCAGAGTGGCAAAAGGAAAAGATCCTAGTGGCCTCAGCATCAGGAACTCTACTATACACAAGATCTGTAACCAATTTACCTGCCTGGAAGATCTTTTAATTTTTTTGAACTTGTATACAAAATGATAGCCTTTATTTTGAAGCACTGTTATAAGAGTTACAGACAACGAATGTGAAATTGTGAGCCAGATCTGGGAGGTGATGAAAAGAGATGACTAATTCAGAAAGGAGGAGCTGAGTTAAACCTGAGGACAAACACCCCAAGACTGGTGATCACTAAGTTTTCAATGTACCATTCGAGGCTGTAATTTCTTTCTAGCTCTCTCACAAGGTGAATTCATAAGTAATTCTCTCTACAGTGTGCCTAACATGAACAGTTACTGTACAAATCTCTTCCCTGAGTGCAACACTCCTATAAACAGCTTCTTCCATGGCATCTGCATTTATCCATTTCACAAGCAGTCTAAATTTCATATCTAGATACTAATTCTTCATCTCACTACCATATATCAGATGTTCCTTCTGTCTTCCATATCCCAGGAAATGGCATCACCAGACACTCAGTTATGTCCAGCAAACCAGCAGTGATAATTCTTGAATAGCCGATTGCCTGCATCCAACCCATCAACATGTCTTGAAAGTTGTTCTACAAAACACAGAGACTTGTCCTGATATCTCCACATCTCACTGATAGCCTGGTCCCACCCATCACAATTTCTCAGCAAGACTAAGGGCTGATAATTTTTTCAGTAAAAGATCAGATAGTAAATGTTTCTGCTTTGCAGGCCATACATTCTCTGTCACAGCCATTCCACACTGCCACTGTGGCATGGAAGTGGCCACCAGTAAAATGCATGCAAATCCCACCTGTGTTTTACTAAAAACCATTCCCACAAACATGTGCCAGGCCAAGGTTGGATCGTGGCTGATACCTTGCCTATCCCTCACTTAGACTGCCTTCTAACTTTGGTTTCTGCATCCAGGTTTGACACTACTATACCTCCACACAATTCAAGTTGTGTAAAGCACAAAACAATTCTGATCTCCCTGTAACATAAAATCCTTGAAAGGCTTTTTTATTGCAAGTAAAATATGAGCCATGTACCTTGGCTTGAAAATTTCTGAATGGCTAGTTCTTGCCAAGCTCCGTCCAGCCTCAGTCCCACTGCTCTCCCCTTTCTGGCTGGGTTCCAGCCAGTGCCAGTCCACTGTCATTATTATAAGACAGTAGGCTCTCTATTGATTCTAACTCGTCCTTCTGTCCTTCTCCCTAGGACCCCTCTCTTGGTTCTTTCCTGGCCTGTGTCCACGTATGATGCCACCAAATCCAGCCACTGCTCCAAGGTAGGCATAGTTGTCTCATTTCCTGATACTTTTGAAGTCTAGTATCAAGTTATCAGACTTCTTCATAGCAGCCACACATAGTCACAATCTTGTTTCTTTGCCTCCCCCGCTACATTATAAGCTTGATGAGGAAAGGTCTTCGATGGCCTCATTCATCACTAGATCTTGAGGTCTTACAATAAACACAAATTAAGTATTTGAATGAAGAAATTTAAAAAAGACAAAGCCAGGCTGAAATATAAAAGAGCCTGGAGGCCAGGAGACATGGATTGAGAAGATTTCTGATAGAAATGGGGAAAACTTGGAAAGATCGGGATGGGGAAATGTTCAAATTATTGCTGAAGGGAACAGGGAAAGAGCTGACCAAGAACAAACAAAAGGCTTTGCATGACATGTAGTCAGCAAAAAGAAGAAATTGGAGAACAAGGGTGCTGTGGTACAAATGAGTGTGTGAGCTTTTGAAATTTGCTTAACATATGTGGCAACCATTATTATTATTATGTTATAGACTTATGAAAAAATATCATTGTTATGAAGTCCTGTAAATATATATTCTAAAGCCCTGATGGGAAAAGAAGCTGGGAAGAATCTTCTAAGGATTATTCAGATCATCTTTTTTTTTCTTTAATCCTTTGAAATATTAGTGAGCATAAGAATCTTCAAGAGAGCTCACTAAAACCCACATTCCTAGCAGCTTATTCTGATTTAATTGCTGTTCTGGGCCCAGTCAAATTTTCTTCATTAGAAATTCAATAAAATTCAAACTTTTGATTGTGATATCAGTGGCCCCAGCATACCTGGGGTGGGTAATCAGATGCTCTTTACCTACACTCAGTGTGGGCATGATTTTTTTTTTTTTAAAGTAGGAGGGGCTCACTTGTGACCATATCACTAGCTCAAGGGGCTGATTCTGGGATGCTGGAAGCTTGTTTTGTACCCAGTTGGGCACCAAGTCCCTTCCATGGAGCATGCCATCTTGGGTTCAGTGGGGCACCTGCCTCAAACCCAGTATAGGAAAGGCCAGCAGGCCTGATGCTTGTGGTTGGAACACAGGAGTAGAGGTCTGGTTGGTGACCCATCACATGCTGAGCAATGGACATGGAGAGGAGCTAGAGTGGGCAGTGGTGGCCCAAACAGGCCCCCGTCCCTGTACAGGTCACAATCTAGTGGATGGGGAATGCAAGTAGAATTGTTAGAAATGGCTTGTATTATAAGTGACAGAAGGATGGAAGAACTTCATTAATTGTCTGTTGATTATGATATCATACAAGCAAAAATATTTTGTATACAGACAACTTGAAGAATGATGTCTATTTGCTTTTCATTTCACCAGAAGGGAAAAATTATTAATAAATTTGAGGCCTATTAGTCCTTCTCCCCAGAGGTAACCATTATCCTGAATTTTGCTAAATCTAGCCTGTGCTATTTATTGATTTTATCACATAGGTCTATCTCTAAACAATATAGTGATGAGTTTTATATGTTTTTTACTTTGCTTATTTTATTTAGGGTTCATTGGAACTTCTTTAATCTGAAGGTTTATGGTCTTAATAAAATGTAGAAAAATTTTAAAAGTATTTCATGTGGTTTTTAGTATATTCACAGACTCATGCAACTATATATCTATTTTTTAATTCCAGAATTCATCATTCCCTTAATGTCTACCCATTAGCAATCACCCCTCACCCTCTCTTGCCAAGTACCTGGAAACCACTAATTTTTTCTGTCCTATGAATTGTCTATTTAGACATTTTATATAAGTGGAATCATCTAATATATCACTTTTTATACCTAGCTTCTTTCATTCAGCACACTCTTTTCCAGGTTCATCCATATGGTAGCATAAATCAGTACTTCAATGTCCAAAGGATTTCTCATTGTGTGGGGACACGACATTTTGTTTATCCACTCACTATTTGATGAACATTTGGGTTGTTGCTACATTTTGGCTATTATAATAATGCTGTTATGAGCATTCATGGACCAGTTTTGCATAATATTTTCAATCCTCTTGGTTAAGTACTAAAGACTGGTATCACTTAACATGCTAAGGAACCATTAAGTACTTAGTTACTGGACCTTTTTATTACAGCCATTCTAGTGGGTATAAAGTGGTATCTCATTGAGGTTTTAATTTATACTTTTCTAAGAAATCATGATGTTGAACATTTTTATGTACTTACTGACCATTTGTAGATCTTCTTTGTCTTCTTTCTTTTGTAGGGGAGAGGGTGCTGGAGGTAGAACACAGGGTCTTATATATGCTAAGCATGCACTCTACCACAAGGCTATACCCCAGGCCCTCTATCTTTTTAGAAGAAATGTATATTCTAATACTTTTCACATTTTTAGCAGTGTTGTCTATTTATTGTTGTGCTGTAAAAGTTCTTTATTTATTCTGGATAGAATATAGTAGATGTTTCCCATGTATAAAATTTGCAAATATTTTATCTTATTCCTTGGGCCATCTTTTTTACTTTCTTGACAATGTCCTTTGAAGTATAAATTTTTTGAATTTGTTTTCTTTGTCTTGTGCTCTTGCAAAATCTAAGGTCGTTCATTGTGCAATCCAAGGTCATAATGACCAATATTTCTGTTTTCTTCTATGGATTTTATAGTTTTAACACCTGTATTTAACTCTTTGATATATTTTGAGTTTGTTTTTATACATGGTATAAATCAGCAGTACAATTTCACCCTTTTGCAGGTATGAATACAACTGCTTACTGCCATTTGTTGAAAAGACTATTCTTCCACTTAATTATCTTTGCACCCTTGTTGGAAACCAAGATCATAAATGTATGGGCTTATTTCTGGATTCTCGATAGCATTGCATTGGCCTATTTATCTGTCCCATAGATTTGGTTATTATAGCATCATAATAAGTTTTGAAATCTGGAAGCATAGATTTCCTCCAATTTGTTCTTCTTTTATCAGTTTACTTTGGTTAATTTGGATGTCTTATAGTTCCATTTGAATTTTAGAGTCAGGTCATTAATTAGATAAACAATTTAACTCCTTAAACTCTCTGGGCATCATGGAAGGAGCCACAGAATTTAAGATTTTGGTGTATACCTGATAAAAGGCCCTGGGCTGCTATTGGCTGATCCTACAATACTTTTGTTTACACATTGATATCAGTTTTGAAAATCTATAAACTTCTGCATATCAGAATGAAGAATAAGAGTTTATGAATTCCAAAATGTATTAGTTAAAGATCCAAAATGCCAGCATTTCTTTCTCTGCAATCTGGGAGAATACATCCAGGATTACACTCTGTGAACCGATAACAACTTCCTTTCTTGCCTGTGCTTTACCAGAGTCAAGAAAAACACACTTAGAAAAGGTAGCTGTCAGGAAAACTGATGTAAATTCAATAGGTACTGTGAATCGGACAGTGGCAGAAGGAATGTTGACGAACTCTATTAATCAAAGAAGGTTCTCACAGATAGTCACTTGAAAAGACTTGGGGTAGGACAGAATAGAAGAGGACCAGAGAAAAGCACTTTAGAAGGATAAAACCTTAATTATTGGAAGAAGACTAAAATTTTAGACTGATGAACTCGGACAGATTTTAACTCTAGAAATATTATTTTTTAATGACATTGCTTTACTTTTTAGTAATACTGGAAGAGAAAGGAATTTAAACTCATCTGAGTCCAGGTCTGCCTGGTTGTTTGGTTGATTGACCAAGAGTAATGGAGTCCTCAACTGCAAATTTGAAACTGCCCACTAAATTCAAACAGAAGAGATTTAATGACACCTTGTTAAGTAGGTTAAATATGTGAAAGTCAAAGTTGAAAGATCATGAAAATTAGCAACGGTAATATTGCCATAGGCTTATGTAACAGAATGTTTTCAAATATTAACTCATGCCTTCCCCTCTTGCTCCTGCACAAGAGTAGAGTCAGCAGATTTTACCAAGCATTACCACTTGCTGGTGCCTCATGATACCTAACCTAAAACTTGCAAATCATCCACCTTCATTCAAATAAATGAACACTAGGTATCACTTTTGTTGAGAAGGTGTCTACTTTCTTTTTTCTACTGAAGATCTATCTTAGCAGTATCCAATGTTCACCCTCTGAGTAGGAAGTAACCATGAATATATATATTCATCTAAATTTTGCCCAGATTGCCCGGGTTGCTTTGCCTGGTTGCATGTGGACAATCCCTGGATCCAGGCCCTGTTTATCTGTAATCTTCTCAAAATAGAAAATAAAATCTTCTAAAGAGTCAATAGTATTATTAGAGGAAAGCATGAACACATATTTGGTGGTACTAAGAAGAAACGAACTGGCATTTTCCACACCCTAAGTCACAAAAGTGGTACATACAAGCACATAATGCTAATCTATAATACTTGCAA
This sequence comes from Heterocephalus glaber, assembly GCF_053883595.1. Lineage (NCBI taxonomy): Eukaryota > Metazoa > Chordata > Mammalia > Rodentia > Bathyergidae > Heterocephalus > Heterocephalus glaber. The sequence continues at coordinate 1,746,276 of NW_028258324.1, read as the reverse complement.
CTCCTCTAATATTTCTGCCACTGGCTTGGTTGATTTAAAAAAATTTGTTAAGGGTTATGCCTGCTTATATACATGAGCTTTGGAATAGACATTCTAGAAGCTTCACTCAATATAAAGAATAGAAAGGAGACATTTTAAAAGCTAAAATAGGAAAGAAGCACACAATTGGCCAAGGACTTTAGCTAATGTACTAGAGCCAAATGCAGCAAGACAGGGCCAGGGAAGCACAATGTTCACATCCAGACATTTACAAAATCTGAGGACTCGAACAGGCATAAAAGAGATAAAAGTTGGAAAATTCAGGATTCTTAGTCAAGGTATGGTGTGGTGTATTATCTATGTATATTAAGTAGGAAGAAAAAATACACACAACGAAATTTTCTTGCCAGTGAAGTACTTCTTTGGCAAGTACATGAGATGTTACCTCAAGGAGTTAGATACAAAAGGCTAAACCAGGCAAATGAAAGGAGCAGTTCCTATCCAGGTACCTCCACAAAGGAAGGAAGTTATTCTGAGCCATCAGTGGAGGTCCCTGTCCAGAGGCTGGACGTGGCCCCTGGCCATAGGCCGGACTTGGCCCCTGGCCATAGGCCAAGGCTGTGAGCCTAGAAAAGAGGGGCTTCTCTGTGCCCAACAGCATGACAGACACCAGATCTTATGTAGTGCTAGGAAAGCCAGAGCTCCAGCTCAGGAAGAGTAAAGAGACCATACTGCATGTCTCTGGTGTTCAGTTTAGGAGGCACAAAAGGGCTCCTTAAAGTAAAGGACATACCCTGGGATTAAATTCAAAATGAAATAGGAAAATAGCTAAGCTGAAATGATCAGAATAATCTAGTAATGTAATATTTGGTAGGATAAAATTTGATACTCTTTATAAAAGAAAATAACATTATCTCTACTTCTGAAAAGATTCAATACATAATACTTTATATATACCAAATATTGCTAGATATATAATATATGAATGTGACTCAAAATCAATAGAAAAAATAAGTCATTAAAATTGAACTCAAGTTAAATCAGATGTTAACTGTCAGCTAAAGACTTTAGAGTAACTATTGTCAATATTTTTAAAGATTCACAGTAAAACATCATAAGTGACTAGATGAAGCACAAGAAAATAACTAGAAAAAATGAAAATTTTAGAACTGAAAAAGACACTGTTAGACATAAAAAGCTTAATACATATATGAATTTGAACACAGGTATAAAAAATAGAAGATATCGTTAGAAAATGAAAAGTATTATGGTAGACTGAAAATTAATGATGTAAATAAGCTCATTACATGTTCATTGACTAAAATGCCAATGAAAAGGCAGACATTATCAAAGTAGGCAGACAAAGCAGAACACAGTCAATGTTATACATAAGAAATTCACTTTAAAGCAAATATGGGTTGAAACTCAAAGGATAAAAAAAAACCCTTATCTTGCAGCAAATAATTTTCTGAGCCTAGAGTGACCTTATAAGTATTAGACAAAATAGACTGCAAGGCTGCAAGGAAAGGAGCTTTTTCAGAGATAAAGAAGGACATTTTCTGATGGTAAAGGACCAATTCATCAAGAAAACAATCCTAAAGCTATCTATCTATCTATCTATCTATCTGTCTTCTAACTGACCTTTAATTATATAAAAATAAACTGGCAACAGGCACATCTTTAATCACAGAAATTTCATATCACTCAGTAATTAACAGAAGTAGACAAAACTATTTTTATATTTTAAAATCAATATGATTTAAACAGCACTGTCAAATAGCTTGACCTCCTTTAATGAGAACAAGATAGTTATTTTCTTTTTCACTTTCAACTTACATTATGCTAGAGGTTATAACCAGGATGGTAAGGCAAGAAAAAGAAAAGACACAAAGATGAGGAAGAAAGAGCTACAACTATCTTTATTTGCATATAAAATAATCCTTTATGTACAACATTTAAAAATCTACATCTACTAAATTTTTAAGTGAACTCAATAAAATTTCACAATACAAAGTTGATATGTTTAAATCTATTTCTGTCTTTAACAGCAAATAATCAGAAATGGAAATTTAAAATATCACTTACAATAGTATCAAAATTATAATAATTTAAGAATAAATTTAACAAAAGATGAACAATAACTCAACATCATTAATTACAAAATGACACAGAAGAAAATAAAAAGACCTAAGGAAATGAAAACATATCTATCCCATGTTTGTACACTGGAAAACTCAATATTATTAAGATGATAATTTCCCCAAACTGATGTGTACATTCAGATGAGATAGGGCACATTCAGTGTGGCATGGCCATAGACTGATGTGTACATTTAATGCAGTAGCAAGCAAGGATCCTAACAAGCTATTTTTTTGAGAATTTAATACCTCACTTTTAATAGTTATATTGGCTGTACAAGGAATCATAACAAGTCAAACAACAAAGTTAGAGGACTCACACCATCTGACTTGAAGACTCACTAGGAAGCTATAATAATACAATGGACCCTTTAATTATGACCAGCCTGGCATACAAACAACTTGGGTTGTGACTGGAATTTTAGTTTTAACTTATGACCAAAGTCTTGAGTTATGACCTGAATGCTGGCCACTTGTGCTTCCAGACAGTCTCAGATGCAGCTTTAACCCTAAAAGAGTTCTGGAAGGAACATTACAACATCCTTTCCTGTGTGGGGTTAATTGAGAAATCCTGGCCCAATGTCTCTCTAAGGACACCGAGATCTGCCTGAGGAGAGAGACTTCGAAGGCTGTGTAGAAGATCCCAAGCCCTCAATTGATCAACTTGAGTTACAACCAGCCCTTGCAAATGAATGGGTTCGTAAGTCAAGAGTCCACTGTACGGACACTTGATGTAAGGAGAGACAATAGATGCATGATACAATATAAAGTCCAGAAGCAGACACATGTGTACTCCATCAGCTACATTTTGATAGTGGATCCTAGGAAATTCGGTGGAAAAAGATTTCAAAAATTCTTACTAGTGTAACTGTATATCTATGTGGAAACAAAAATCAAACAAGCTCAACTGCTACCACAAACCATTCACAAAAATGTAATTGGGCACTGGTCATATAAATAAATATAAAAGTGTAAACCTTCAAAAAGAGAATATAGAGTGTATTTCAACCTTGGGATGGACAATGATTTCTTTTTTATTTTTTTGGTACCGGGGATTGAACTCAGGTCCTTGCACTTGCTCAGCAGGTGGCGAAACCACTGAGCTGAATCCCTGGCCCCTGGACAATGATCTCTTAGCGAGGACATACAAAAATATGATTGGCCATGAAAGAATAAGTCTGATAAACTAGACTTCAACATTCAAAACTTCTCCTCAAAGACACTTTTAGGAAAACGAAAATTCATCTATAGACAGAATAAAGGGTAATACATTTATCTATCAGACAAAGAATGTATAACTATAATATACAACAAACTCCAACAAATCAATATGAAAAAGACCAAAAAAACCCCTTTAAAACAAAATAGGCAAAAGATTCAAAAATATACTTCACAAAAGATTTACACATAGCAAAAAAAAAAAAAAAAGCACACGAACAGGTGTTCCACCTCATTAGTGGTCATGAAATAATAATTAAAATCCCAATGAGATACCACTAATTGCCTACCAGTAGCTAAAATTTTAAAAGTGTGATGACAAACACTTAAAGTAAGCAGAACACTCTTACTTTGCTGGTGTAAGTATGAAGTGGTTAAATCACCCTGACAATGATTCAGAAGTTTCCTGTAATGTTAAGTGCACACATGTACCATGATTTAGCAGTTCTATTCTGGTACACTTGTCCACAGGAAATGAGAATAAGTATTTTATTCATTTCTGTGTATAAAATTATACCCAAATGCACTGGCTTTAAACAATAAGTATTTACTGCCTCGGATTATCTGGGTTAACTGGATATGAGGCTCATCTGAGTGATTCTTTTGCTTGATATGGCTGGTGCTGCAGGCACCTGAAACTTGACTGGGCTGCAATGGACAAGATGGTCACTCACATGGCTGATGGTGGGTACCAGCTTCAGCGGGGAGCTCAGGTAGGGCTGTTGGTTGGAGTGCCCATAGTTCCCTCCACATGACCTCTGCACATTTCACAGGCTTCTCCTGGCACAGTAGATGGATTCCAAAAGGAATTATTCTAAAAATCAAAGATGGAAGCTGCAGATCTATCCCACAGGTGCCAAGTTATTGTTCAAAACCAGCCACAGAGTCCATTCAAATTCAAGGGTATGAAAAACAGGTAACATTCCAGGAGTGAAAATAATTTCATGGCTTCCTTTTTTTCCTCTACCACATACAAACATAACTATATATTCATGTTTATGGCCTCTTCATTCATAATAGCCAAATTGTTAGCCAAAAACTGGAAAATATTCAAATGTTCACCTATAAATGAATAATTTGTAATATTTGTACAATTAAATACTAATGAATACTAATAAATATTCAATTGATAAAAATATACTGTGAATATTCTATATGCTCATATGTAGTATAGAAATGTATAGTATAGGAATATGCTATGCACATTCACAGCAACATAGGTGAATCTATGGACATTAAGTTGAGGATGTAGCCAGGTGTAAAAGAATATATATTGGATGATTCTATTTATATGAAGTTCAAGAATGGAAAAAGCTAAAAAGTCAAAATAATGGTTTCCTCTGGAGAAGAGACTGAATGGAAAACAGCACAGACTTGCCTAGGCCTTGAAATGAAAATGTTCTATATTTCCATTTTACAAAACTCATCAAACTGTACTCTTAAAATATGTACATTTCGCTATGTAAATTTTACCTCAATTTTAAACATATTTAACACATTTATCATAGCCCTCCCATTGGTTCCTCTCAATAGTCTTTTAGGGAGGAAGGATGGTGTTTTCATTTTAAAGAGTGATAAACTAAGATCATACAGAAAGTTTGTGGCATAAGAATATATAGAGATGACACCTAACGCCCATAATTTGAAGGACACAGGTTGAATTTGCTCACAGTTTCAGGCCCCGATCCACTTACTCCAGGCAGAGACATCATAGCGGAAGGGTGTGGTGAAGCTAGGCTGCTTAGTGCTCTGCCAGAGAGGAGAGGAAGGGGCCACACCTCCAAACCCACCTAGACATACCAGGAAGTGTGTCCCACCAGTCCTGGGAGGATCCCACAGCCAGTCAAGTTGACACGCCATGCTAACCTCCCGCAAAGGTGGCTGGAATCCACCCAAGGCAAGCGTTCATGCCTGAAAAAACACTTTTTTTCTAATCATCCTTCAATTCAAATAATGGCTTATTTTCAAACCACCACAGAAAGCTGACTATATGCTTTATGTAAAACTTTCACAAGTTTTATTCAGAAAACTGTTTTGTACATAGCCCAGTTGTGACAGGTACCAGTTGTGGTCTACTTCTAATACATTAGCCACTTTTCTGTGACATAATCCCTGGCCACAGCATTCTTTACTCTGCTCTCAAATTTAATTAGGTAAAAAAATAAAAACTGTCTCACAGGGACATTCTGTTCCAAAGAAAATGACTTTTGGTCTGCCTTACCAATGGTGAAATATTTTGAAACCAAAATGATTCAAAGAAAGACATCTTGTTAAAGCAATTCGGTCAGTTCACTCTCCATAGGAAGCCATGCTTTAAAATCCCAGGTGGATAGTAAGGGGCTCACAGTCCAACATGAGCCAGAATTTCTAGGATTCTGTGACTTTGGGCTTGGTGTTGCAACACATTTTATGTCAGTGGTAGCAATTTCCTAATTCCCAATTCTTGTAAAAATAGTATTTTCAATGTGCATGTAAGTAGTTACTCACTAGGAATTCATAATCAAATTAAACCAAAAAAAATGGCAATGAGTCATCTATAAGACATGTTTTATTCTTACAAATTCATGAACATTGTCTTGGATACTTGCCAAATGTTAGGTTTTTGCTATTTTTCCAAGAAGTAACGGGGAGATAAACAGAACTGTCTACAAAGTACAAGTAACACACAAATAAATACACTACGACTATTCCTAGTAAAGTAGCAAGGACAAATGAAGTTCTGTCTATTAAATAATTGTAAGGCTATGCATAAATGGATATTCTGCTAAAGAAAGGTACACAGTATGAAGGTAATTGTGGTCAGAAACAATATACCAATTGGTCATTATTAAGCACAGTGTTAGAAGTCTAATTCCATATAGCATCTTTTGCAGTATCATACAAACATCTTCTAAAAATTATATGAAATAGCTAACACTAAAAACTTAATTTCTCTTACTTATTTTCAGATCAGATTTCTGAAGAAAGCAATAAATGTTTCCTATTTCTGTGAAGCCCAAGGATTTTTGCAAACATTTAAAACATGAATCTTAATTTTTTTTTTTTTTTGTACCGGGGATGGAACTCGGGACCTTGCGCTTATGAGGCAGGCGCTGGAACCACTGAGCTAAATCCCCGGCCCCTAATCTTCATTTTTCTCTTCCCTGTATATCTTCTCTTCTTGTCAACATTTTTTTTTTTTTTTTAGTTTGCACAGCTATAGTTAACTAGGGACCCATTCATACAGTGAAAGCCCAGCTGTGGTTATTGGAACCAAGCTCAGTATGGATTCAATCAAGGATCATTGGTTTATTCCTTTCTCAATCAGCTTTAATCTGAAATAGGCAGAAAGAAGAAATGGGTAATGGGTAAAAGGAAGAGGAAGGAGAATATTCTCGACATTGAACAGGAAAAGTGAAGAAACTCTGAGGTAGACTGATTTCCCGGAATGAGGCTGCCTCTTCATTGGAGAGCCAGCCACTGTATGTGAAAGGAGATGGAGATATTGCATTGATTTTTCCTTTTCTTTTATGTATAAACAAATGAGTGTTTTCTCCACTTCAACTTTTATTTTCTTCCATAGTTTGATATTCTTGATAATGTGTAACCATACACTGATACGTCAACATCCTTAATTCCTGAAGTTGTACAGCATTTCTTAAGGAACATATAAACAGTAGTAAGTGCAAAGAAAAATAGAAAATGAGAATCATATTTGAAAGGGCCTATACCATGCAATAAATCATGCAAATAAAGGCCTCTTTGGTTTGCTGGGATTGTTTAGAATGACACTGCCTTACTGTTAACATTCAATGCAGTAAAATCAGATTTTCCTCCACTCATTTATTTCCAACAATCTTCAAGTCAGAAAATACGTAACTTGGCCAATATTTCAGTTGTATAATTTTCTTTCCTTTAATATTAAATATATTGCTGGATTCTGAACATTGTTTTGGATAGTTAAGATTCCAAAGACTGAGAATATTGTTTGAATTTTCTCTAAAATTAACCAAGATATGTTTTACAACATTTCTCCTGTGGAGAAAGCCAAGTCAAAATGCTGGAGTTCCAAAGTATAGAGGGGGTAAGGTCAGTTAACAGCCTTTGACTTTCTTCCTTATCTTTAAGATCTACTGTTAAAGTAATGAACTCTGTAAAATAAAAAGCAGTTATCATGAAACTGTGTATCATCAGATTCTTTCAAATTTCTTACTACTGAACCTATAAGTTACTGGAGATTACCTAAGAAACATAAGACATCGATGCTCGCTCAGGAAACTTCCCAGTTAACTCAAGGGAGGCAAAAACAAAATTAAGGAATAACTAAACTAGGCCTCAGTGGGGATGTATGGTAAGCATATTCATTAGATGTTCAAAGACCAAGAGTGAAAGGAAAACATTTCAAATGGCTTTATTAGAAAAAGCCTTCTCAGAGCAGGCAGAACTTTTGAGTTATCTTGAAGAAAGTGAAGGATGTAGAGTAGAAGATTGTTTCAGGTTAAGTAACTCCTGAAAGTCTCTTGGACCTTTGATAAATTGTGGCCCCAGAGACAGCAATGGAGAGGCTGCCTGGGGATTTCAATAGTTTAAATCATGGTGGTTGGGCAACAGGACAAAGTGTTTAACTACGTTGAGGAGAGGCCCTGTGTTGAGGAGAGGTGTGTGCTGGTGGCAGGGAAGATAGTGGAGTATGATCTGGAGACCATTAAGAGTGTCTCATGGGACTGGATAAAGAAAATGTGGTTTTTTTATAAAATGGAGTACTACTCAGTCATAAAAAATGAGAAATTAGAGACATTTATAGCTAAGTGGATGCACATTGAGGCAATACTCTTAAGTGAAATAAATAGGACACAGATGTGTAAATACCGAATAGTTTCTCTGGTGTGAGAAACTGAAAGTGTAAATAAGGACTAAATGTATAATAGGTCATGTGAAATAGGAAGAAAAGGGGCCAAGGGGAAGGAAGTGGGAGGGCTAAGGGAAAGGATAGAAGGGAATGGGATTAATATGAGAAAATGGAAAAATAGGAACAAAATCTTTGTAAATAGGGAGGGCTGGAGGGGTTGAAGGGAGGGCTGGGCAAGGGTGAAAAACAAGAACCAAGAGAGACTATGTAAAGGTGCAAATTTCCAATGATGAATGTCATTATATTGTATACCTAAAATGTACCAATGATTAGAATGAATAATCGATAATGTAAAATAGGAATAAAAGGTCCAAAGGGGTAGGGGTAGTGGGAGGCACAGGGAAAAGGAAAGAAGGGAAAGGAAAAAATGATGAGAAATGGAAAAAATGGAAATAAAGTCTTTGTAAATAGGGAAGGGTAGAGGGCGTGAAGGGAGGGCTAGGAATGGGGAAAAAATAAGAACCAAGATGCATTATATAAAGGTACAATTCCCAATGAGAAATGTAATTGTGTTGTATACCTACAATGTACCAATAAAAGAATTTAATACAAAAAAAAAAAAAAAGAGTGTCTCATGGCACATTCTTCCAACTCTGGATTCTCTGCTTCCTAAGTCTTTCTCTGGCCTTGCTTTCAGTAGATGATAACCAATGGAAGAGGATTTTATACTACATTAATCTGTATCATTATGACTAAAACTAGATTGCTTTTGACAGGCAGTAACTATCTTGGGCTCTCAAGATGATAATGTCATTGGTGGATTGTCTTCTTACAGTAAAGAAAAACAACACAGCCTTTCTCTCTCAGCTGGCCAGAGTGCAAGAAGAAAAATGCCTTCCTATGAATGGCAGCAAAGCAGCGATTGCTTTTAAAGTGCCCTGTTTCCACAGGTGCTGATGATTGTCATTCTCAATCTTCCTACTATCTTTGCAGAAGGCCAACATCAGCAATGCCCAGACTGCCAGCCACAGCAGGGGACCGGGACATTTTCAATGACAGGTTGAGTTACATGCTGTTTCCTGAGGAGGCTGTGCCACCCAGTAGCCCACCTCTAGTGGTGATTATCTAGTATCTGCTGCCAGGTGGAGAAACAACCCCCCCCCCAACTTATATTCTGCAAATACTTCAGGGTAAGTTGATTCAGAGTGCAAATCAGGTGAGACATGTGTAAGACTGTCAGATGGAACTGGCAGCCTCATCTTGTGACTCCTACTTGGTCTTACCATTTAGTGCGCCAAATTATTTCATACATTTACTTATATTTAAAATAGCTCTCTCTCTCTCTCTCTCTCTCTCTCTCTCTCTCTCTCTCTCAATTGCCATTAAACTTTTTCCCACAAAGTCTTATTATAGTGTGGTTTCTTCCTTGCGGTTAAATTGAATTTAATTGCTCAAGATCTTTGGTCACATTTTTGAAGTTTTGTCTTAGCCAGTTCAATGAGGCCTATCTTTTATTGTTAGACACATTCTAATCTCTACAAAGTCAATATAACGAAACTCTAGGCTGCTTTCTGCAGTTTGCCACTCCCCTGCAGAATGAAGGATTACATTCTCTGAGTCAGGGGCGATGCTCATGGTATCAGGAAGCTGTGCAGGACCTAGAACTTCCCACTCAGCTTCCCATAAACCTCCCAGCCTTCCTTGGCAGACTTGAAGTTTCCTTCCAGAGCAAAAGGTCTTGAGGTCTATGTCACCTCATTCTTGCTCAGCGATGAAGATGATATTATTCCAAGAAAGATGGGTAGAGGGAATAAAAAAATTCCTGAGGCTCACAGAGGACAAGGAAAAGTGTTTTACTCCATGAGTCATTTGTGATTGCCATCATGACTTTGAGGCCAAGGTCTTCAGAACAATCCAAAGGGAATCTCGCTAGATGTCCACCTAAGGAAGTCTGTGTGTCACAGCCATGACAGCACAGTGTGAACAGTGGTCACTGGAACCCAGTGCTCTGTCTACACCCAGCAGAGGAGGAAAGAGAGGCAGAGGAAGCTAGGTGCCACCTCACCCTTCAGTTGCAGAGGCAGCTCTGGGCTTGAGAACAGGTCATGGAAATAGCACTGGTCCCCCCTAAATCAGCAAGCTGGAAGGTCGCAGAAGCTGAATGGGGAACCCTCCTCCCACACAGCACCCCACGAACTTGTCCTAGGGAAGCCAGAGCAGGTGCTTTCTTGCTGCCAAGTTGATTCAAACCTTCAGATTAAACTTTCAGATACATTCTGTGGAACCCAGCGTTTCTTTTCTGTCTGTCCAGCCCACGGAGACCAAAACTTTTAACTCAGTATGCAGTATACTGCCACAAGTGAAGTGGCACTTGTCAGGTAATGTGCTGGGTGATTTTGACTCTTTTCTTTCTCTCTCTCTCTCTTTCTTTCTTTCTTTCCTTCCTTCCTTCTTTCTTCTTTCTTTTTTCCTTCCTTCCTTCCTTCCTTCCTTCCTTCCTTCCTTCCTTCCTTCCTTCCTTCCTTCCTTCCTTCCTTCCTTCCACCTCGAAACACATACAGTCGCTAAACTTTAAGAGTAGGAATTCCAGTAAGCAGACCTGATTTCGAAGTCATTGCAGACGCTGACTCCAGGTGGAAGAAAAGCCCTTTTCATCCTATTTTCTAGGCTTGGGAAGCCGGCTAGAAACCAAACTCCTTGAGCAAACGGGAAGCCTTAGCGCGGCGCCTGCGAGGAGAGGGGTCTGGGTTTGGCACAGTGCTGCTGAGCACAGATTACACTTCTTTAATAATCATAATGATTACAATGACTAAAGGCCTCCAAAAGCTCTCCAAGGGCCACTTCGGTGGCAGTGTTGCTCCCTGGATGGACGCTGGGGCCCCTCCCAGATTCTGACCTCAGCCCTGGCAGCCCAGGGCGAGGTCCCCTGGGATCAGCTGCGGTCCCTGCACCCGGGGCGGAGCCACGAGTGCTCCTCCCCGCCTTCGCCGACCCCCCATCCCAAGTCTAGGGAATTCCCCGTGCACCAGGGCTCGAGTTTCCTGCCGGGACCCGCGGCTTGTGCAGATAAAAGGAGCGCGGAGATGCACGGTGCCCGCAGCCTCCACCAGAGCCTTCTCCGCCTCACCCCGCTCCGCGTCCACGATGCGCCTCGTGCCCCACTGTGCCTCCCGCACCCCTGGCGTCCTGTGCGCGCTACTCGCGCTGCTGCTGCTGCTGCCGCCGGAGCCCCAAGTGCACGGTGAGGGCACGGGAACTCCAAGGGTGGGGAGGGCCCCATTATCTGGGCATGCAGAGGGGACCATTGTGTCCTGCGCCCCAGGAGGGGCTCCCCATTCTCTGCCCTCTGCTCCCTGACCCCAGACTCTCCCATTACGGCGGTGTCTCTCCCGCAGCCGGTCCCGTCGCCACGGTGCTGAGGGAACTCCGCTGCGTCTGTCTGAGCACCACGCCTGGCATCCACCCCAAAACGATCGCCAACCTGCAAGTGACTGTCTCAGGCCCGAAGTGTCCCAGGGTGGAAGTGGTGTAAGTGTCCTCCGCGGGGACCCCCGGAGTTCGGGGGAGGGAGTAATCTTTCCCCGTGCTGGAGCCCGGCTCACAGGTTCATCCTTTTCCCTCCGCAGAGCCTCCTTGAAGAACGGGAAACAAGTCTGTCTGGACCCAGAAGCCCCTTTGATCAAAAAAGTTATCCAGAAAATGCTGGACAGGTACTTGGCCTTGTGATCTTTTCCGTTTCCTCTCTTCTCTGGGAACAGAGACTGAACAAAGCCCTTACTCCCTAGGGTTTGGGTACCAAGTTCCAGACCAGGCTAAGGTTACAGAGGTTGCCAAGGAGAAGGGGTAGTGGATATGGAGCGTCCTGGGCAACCTTTCTCACTGGTGCTACACTGTTGCCAGCGCCGTAGGGCAAAGCTTGTTACAGTGGCAGATACATTTTGTCTGTGCTTTCCTTTTACTTTTTGTTTTTGCTTGTACCAAACCTCTTCAGCACTGTGTTTAGAAAATGGCTGGAGTAGACCAGGGTGTGGAAATTCGGTTAAACTGACATAATTATTTTCTCAACAGTGGAAACAAGCAAAACTGATCAGGAGGAAGGACCGAGGGCCGTGCTTTGGAAAGTTTGCCCAGTCTTCAAAGAGCAGGAGCCCTCTTTTTCTGTGGAGGCTCTGGATCTGATAAAGAAAGAAGAGTTGATTTTTTTCCCTAGCATTTTACTATGTGGATTCCCTGCTCTGAAGAAAATGGGGAAATGCTGTTTGCTCCTGAGTTTCTCCTTAGTTTTTGAAGTGTTTATTATAATATTTCCTGCTGTTTGCTGCTACTTGGCAATTAATCATTGGGTGTTAATCAGTATTGTATTTCTAGTATATAGTCCTTGTAGTGTTAGTGAAAGGTTGAGGATTTGATGGGTGAATTATGTTTTGTTAGAATGCTGCTGAGAGAGAGACATTCTTATCCTCATTCTTCTCATGAAACAGGAAATATTTTAGTGTTGTTTCTTGGATAACATGTTACAGAATTCCTTTCTCTTGGCCTGGTATGCTCTTTAAGTAACCTTATACTTATTAGAAAGTTGGGTATGTCATACAGTAACCTATGTAGGATATATTATTCCTTATTTAGGATCTGTAAATAAGGAATAATATATTCTCATCCTATAACTTTAGACATTTGATGTCTTCTTAGTATGGCATAATGTCATGATACTCATTAAAATTTGATTTTGTATGCTATTTATTAACTATTTTATTAGGTTATTATAATTTAGACCACTAAATATATGTTTTGCATAGATGAAGAAGATAAAAAGAGGTAAATTCCTGACTTGTAGTTCCTGTAGAAATGACTCTTTATGTTTTTTAAATAACAAATTTAACAATGATAGGTGCTCTTAAAGTTTTGAATGCACATCTGATACATTTAGTCATCATTTAGTCTTCTAAAAATACACAGCATTTCTAAGACTTTGATGCCTATAACTTAAAGATTTTGACCATTTTGTTATATGTTAATGTATCCACTATATTAAAATGGCACTTTAAAAAATATGCACATCAGGGCCAGGGATTTAGCTCAGTGGCCCTGCCACCTGCCTCGCAAGCACAAGGTCCTGAGTTTGATCCCCAGTACCAAAAAAAAACTGCACTTCACTGGCTTATAATAATTATTTGTGTTTTTGGAGAAAAAAAATAAAAGATTCCTAAACTTTACTTGTGTTGTTTCATCTTTCTTATGCTATAAGAATGGATTTTATTTATCATTCATTCTACATCATTTTAAACACTTCACTCCTCTGCTCTGTGGTTGTAGAGGAGCCCACTTCCCCATGCCATTGCAGCCCTCAGCCTTGCTTCATGCACCTCCCCTTCCAGTTCCCTCCACAGTGTCAGTAGCCCTGGGGTCTTCAGGAAACACAGAGAAGACTCCTCTCTCTTTAATCCTCACTACTCCTGATTGGGGTGGGTGTTGAGGGCTGAGTCTTCAGCCTGGTTCACTGGGAGATGGTGGATTCTGGAACTGGGGCCTGAGGAGGAGGGCTTAGGTTGTCAGAGTCAGGCCCTGGAAGGGGATCTTGAGACCCCAGGCTCTTGCCCTCCTCTTCCTCTTCCTCACTACTGGCCTCCTCCACCCTGCATTCTGGTATGAATGTATTGTGCCCTAATCAACAGGGCCCACACTGGTCATGGATTGACCAGGACTCTCAGCCAAAATAAACCTCTTCTTTTTTTAAGCTGATCATCTCTAGTCTTTGTTTTAGGAGCACAAACTGAGTATCACACATCTCATTTCATAAGCATGGAGAGCAAGGCTCATTCTCAGCTCACTGCGGATCACTTTGAAGGCACATCTGTCTCACACTCCTGAAGACAGGCATTTATTCACAGCCAGGCAAGTGCTTTCCTGGGCCTGTGCTTTTGCATTTGCTATAGCTCTGCCTGGAAGGAACTGGCCCCATTTCTGTGTATAGGAAGAAAATGACATTCATCTTTTAGAACTCACCTCAGGAGACGTCTCTTCCTGGAGTTGCCTTAGCCCTCCCAACAGAAAGCCTGCCTTCCATTTTGATGTTTCCACAGCATCTTCCAGATATCCAAATTATAACCCATAGTGCATGCTGTCATTAGTTTCTAGGTTTTCCCACCTGTCCAGTAAGAACTCTCCCAGAGCATCAACCGTATTTCATCCAACTCTACATCTCCAATGTGTGGCTCAAAATGACTGAGAATTCGTAAGTTATCCTGACCCAGGTTGTGAGATAGCTTCCTAAAATCGGTGACCTGCACCTTTCCTCCTTGTCAGTGGGTAATCCAGTGAAGACTTTATCTCATGCAGTCCCCCCAACCTGTAACACCTACCCTCACTTTCACTCAGCTATCTCCTATCCTTCCTCTCCTGTCCTGAGCCAACCTCTCTGACTCTTCTTCCTGCCGGGTTACAGCTCATTTTTTATCCTTTAATAGCATTTTGTATTTTTTCTTTGTTACATTTTCTTGCAAGATTACTAGAGTTTATAGTCTATCCACAATGATCATTTGTTTAATGTCGATTTATTCCAACTTCACTGTAATCCACAGGCAGGCAAGGACAATACTTACTATCTTCATCTCAGTTGCTCAGACTGTGCCTAGCATGCAGGAGACATTTAAATTCATGAGTGAGCTAGGCTAAACAAGCCCCAAGGCTCTCTCATATTCAGCATTTCACATAAGTAGTCCATTCTTAGAAAAAGGAAGGAAGAAGGCTAATCTCATTAGCATATATATAAAATGTAGTAATTGGGTTAATGTATTATATGTTATATTAGTATATATTGGCATACAGTAGCATGCTAATATATTATTAGCATATTTTTGTCTAATTTAGGTTTTTCTGTATCTTATGATCTCCTTCACATTTAAAATATCAGTTAGGTTAATATATTTACTATTATTATATGTTGATATGTATACATACAACAGGAAGAGACAAAGATACAAATACATGGAAAAAACTAGAGTAGTGTCAAGGATATGGGTTTACTGACAAGTTTTTCAGCAATACAAAAAAGTTCAAAATATTTCTAAAGTTAAAAAAACATTAAACATGTATGACCTCTCTTTGCTCTCTCAAAAAGTACCCTTTTTGACTTTATGAATTATAGAAAGCACTAAAAAGCAAACAAAATTACCATAAATGTTGCATACAAAATTTCACTGTTTTAAATGATTACTGATGTGTTTTGTCAGTTCCAAAATACTTATTGACCAGCTCCCAATGATACTAATAAGGGAAAGCATATTAAATGCCATTTAGATAGCAAAGTAAAAGTTTTGTCAACAAATAAGCACTACTGGTTACTTCCTGGTTTATCATCATTCATGATCTTTGTTTTTTCTGAAGCAAACTTAGAAGTCTAGTTTGTTCATAGACCATAGAATCAGGCCTTCTTTGTAATATTCTTGCAGTTCTAGTGGCCATGCCCATTTTAGAATTGGTCATTATATAAAGAAAAAAATATGTGACAGTGTATTTCCAAAGTGCAACTCATCAATGAACCTCAGTGGCAATGACTGCTCACCATTTCTTTCATTGCTCATCAACCTTCCTACTAATGCAAAGTGGATGTATCTGGGGACATTTACCTAATGTATACACATTTACTTAATGTATATTCTAGACATATGTCTAATAGTTTGCTCAGACTAATCCGTAAGTGCTATTTCACTCTCCTATCCACCTGAAACTCTCTCTCATATATGAAATCACTTGGAATTAAATAAGTGGTCAGAAAATATCCACTTTATGTAATTAGTAAAACAGACAATTTCTAGTGTACAATGGTCTTCATTCATTCCACCAGACTTTCCTGCTTATTTTGGGGTGTGACACACTAATCCTTCCATTCCTGAAGGTATGACAAGATCTATGGCAAAACATGACTAGTGGCTTTGTTTTTCTGTCATAATTTTCGTTCTTGCATAAGGGGAAGAATTGCTGTGGGTGACTCTCACGTATATAACTGCAAAAGTCCTTCCTGATTGCCACAAAGTGAGGAATTTACTAGACAGATCAGGTACCTAGGGATTGCTTGTTACCTCCATGACTAAATGGAGGAAGAGGAGAGTGTACTTTAATTCTGATTTTGGCTGAGAGCTCACGTTCACAAAATTAATATTATATTCCCCCAAAACACTGTTAATACTTCAAATATGTGGGAAGAGATAATGACTTAGGAAGACCTATGGTTTAGATCTAAAATTTTGTTTCTGCAGACTCTAGAGTCCAGTTTCTTGAATAAAGAGGACACCCCACTCCCACTCTTGCCCTCAAAAATACCTTCAATGTTTGTGTTTGCATTGCTACATAAATTTTTTATTTCTGTTTCTGATCCACCTCCGTGGTTGGACAAAGAGAAAAATGATTGTATTCCAGGAAGAGGCCAGGTATTCTTGTGCTTTGCAGTGCAGTAGAGTCAGACTTGTTGCCTTTCATATCCAGTTCTGAGTATTTCTAGCATGAGACCTTGACAATTTACTTAACATCTCCCTTCCTCAGTTCTCTCATGTAAACCTGGTAGAATAATATCTATCTCACTGCACTAAGGGCTATACTGGAACAAAGCAGGTGGTCCATACCTACATTCCTAAGTAGATATCCTTTCCCAAGGATATTTCCCTTCCCAAGTCTCTTAATTCAAATTCCCCTTTGCAGTAAGAAAATTGAGGCCTGGATACTTTAGGCATCCTTAGTTTTTTCAAATCTGTTCATATTTTCTCTACTTATGTATGAATGATTTTTAGTGCTCCTAAAAATTGATTTCTGAGTCTTATTTAAAGGGCTTCTAAAGTATATACACTCTAGCAGTTCTCCATACTAATAAATGTCTGGAAGCTAATAGCCACCACGTTGAGCACCTCTTATAATTGTAAAGGCCAAGGGTAACTTGTACTAATCTCATGATGTCTCAATAAATTTAATATTAAAATATTTATACAAAATTTTCTTTTCTTGATACACACATTTTTTTGGCAGCCTCTGTATATATTCCCTATTTATTTCCTATCAATTTCCTACACATTTTTATCAAAATGCATGGCCATCAATCAAATACAAACTTATTGACATTTACTGACACTCTCATACAAGACCCTATGCAGGACCCTTATGATGTGGAGATTATGATGATAAGGAGTTTTCGTTTTGAGTGAAGGTCTTTTCATAGCAAATATCCTCAGTCAGTCCATGAAACAAAGATTCTCTTGAAAGTAGAGAGGATGAGAGGAGAGGAAACGGGGAAGAGAAGAGGGGCAGGAAAGATGGTAGAGGGGAAGGGAGAGAAGAGGGAAGATCATGATTGTTGTGTCTTTTCTTCCTTTCTCCTTTTCTTATCTCCTTCTCCATCCTCGCCTTTCTGTTTATTGCTGAGAATAGACACCACTTAGAGGAGGAGGAGGATCTGGATGGGCCTGAGGGACACTCTACAGCCAGCAGCAGGTGACCCACCATGAAGGAGACCTTTGAGTCTTTTTAGGCTGACTACACTCTCGCAAGTGAGTGTAGGGCAGAGAAAGACAGCAGATGAAACTCTTATTCGCACACAGAATAGTCAGAAATAATTAGCTATTGTTTAAGCCACCAAGTTCGGGGTTGACTTGTCACACAGTAAAAGAAGGTCACCATTGAGCAGCAATTTATTGTATACACAGATTCTCAAAAAACATTGCATTAGAATTTCCTCAAATGAGTGACTATGTAGTCATGCACTTGATATTCAGCAAATACTACTCAAATGCAAATTCTGAGACCTGCAAACTCCCAGTACTCCTATGTTACAGCACCCAGGAGGCTGTCTCCATCCCCTCACCCCCTATACAGCACAGCAAAACCTCAACCTGACTGCCAGTTCCTGAGTCTGGACAACTGTTGTCACCTCAGTTACACAGAAAACATCTGGTTTCAGGACTTAGGGAGGATCTTTTGTAGCCTACTGTTTTAATTTCTTGCCTGAGGAACTTTAACAGAACCAAAATGTTATTAACCCTAGGAATTCTGTACTAACTCTTCTTATGGCTGATTTGCACACAACAAATCTCTTTTATACTTGAAAGAAGGATTTGAGAGGCACCACTTAAAACTATTCTGTGGAAAATAGAGTTAATGTATGACTTAATTTTCATGGTCTTCCAATGTCTCTAAGTATTTTATTTAAAATAACAGATAAGTTCTAATTTAGTCTTAGAAAACTTGCTTGTTTCCTCAATGACTTTGCTATTCATAAGGAAATTGAAAGGAAAAAGATAAAATTACTTGCTACAGTTTTTTTTTAAATGCCAACAACAGGATTACAATGAAGATTCACAAAAGGCTGCCAAGTTATTTTAAAAAACTCCAGTACCCAGACACTTGCTTCTACTCCTAGCACTAATTTAAGTCATAATTTTGTATAAGCTGGTTGCTTTTAATAGAATAACTGATTTTAAAATCTTTTGCCTATTTTTGTACAGTTTATCACCATTTGTATTGTGGTTCTACTCATGGAAGAAAAATATGCAGATAAGAGAAATGGCACCAGTCTACATTCCCACCAACAATGGAGAAGGGTTCCTTTCCCCCAACACCCCGTCAGCATTTGTAATTGGTTGATTTCTTGATAGCAGCCATTCTTTCTGTGGTGAGGTGCAATCTCAGTGTCGTTTTCATCTGCATCTCTTGAATGACCAGTGATGTTGAACATTTTTTCATATATTTATTTGCTGTTTTTACTTCTTTGTCTGAGAAATGTCTGTTCATTTCGGTTGCCCACTTTTGAATTGGGTCTTTGAATTTGGGAGTCTTATTTTTTTCAGTTCTTTATATATTCTAGATAGTAGACCTTTGTCTGAGGTACAGCTGCTAAAAATTTCTTCCCACATTGTAGGTTGTCTCTTAGCTCTGTTGGTGGTTTCTCTTGCAGTGCAGAAGCTTTTTAATATGATGAGATCCCAGTTGTTGATTCTTTGTGCTAGCTCCTGTGCTACTGAAGATTTGTTCATAATGGATGCATATTGAGGCCATGCTTTTAAGTGAAATAAATAGGACACACATGTGTAAATACCAAATAGTTTCTCTAGTGTGAGAAACCAAAAGTGTAAATAAGGATGAAAATGATTAAAATGAATAATTGATCATTTGAAATAGGAAAAGGTCCAAGGGTTTGAGGGTGGTACTAGGGGAGGGGGAAAAGGAAGAAGGGAAAGGAAAAATTATGAGAAAGAAAAAAAATGAAATCAAAGTCTGTGTAAATAGGGAAGGGTGGAGGGGGTGAAGGGTGCACAGGGAATGGGAGAAAAAATAAGAACTAGGATACATCATGTACAGGTACAAACAACCAATGATAAATGTAAATGCACTATATACCTAAAATGTATCAATAAATATATAAATTAAAAAAGAGAGAAATAGCAATTAACAGCAGTAGTGACATTAATTATAGTAGTTATTTATATTCTAAAGTGTTATTTATATTCCATTGTTTTGGGCAATTGCTTCAGGTCTTGCTTTTAAAGAAGAAATTGAATAAGTCACATGGGAGTTTTATAATGTGTAGCACACAATAGATGCTTAATCAATATTTCTTGAATAAATACAAAGTAGCAAAAAGTTCTTTTATCTCAAATGCTGACTAATGGGCTTGTGAAATTTTAACAATAAGTTTGTTACTACTTCCTCATGAAACTTCTGATGATGTGTTTTTGTGACAAGATACTTTTTTAAGACTGACTTAATACAATTGTGCTACACTTCTACTTTTTTCCTGGTACCAACCAACTCAAATAGTATCATCATCTCAGAAAAGGTTCCATACAATTACTGTACTAAGTGCAGTAACTAGGAGACAAGTTTGAATAGTGTTAAATACGGAGAAAAAAAGTGCAGTGGACCTAAAAATATCACCAGAAATTGGTTTTGGAGGGTCATAGTGGACAAAAAAAGAGTCTATTAATAATGTTAAAAACATGTATAGTTTATTCACATTTTTGAAAGATAATTGTGAGCTGTAGAATGACCCTTATAGAATTTGTATAAAAAACCTATGTCTATCTCCATACATGATATACGAACATATCTCTGTGTAGTATGTGCATCTCTTTGTCTACATATACGTGGATGTATATAAATGCAGATAGAATAGAAAACATATGCTAATGGTTGCTGGTGGGTATCTCTGAAGGACAGTAATGTGGAATAATTGTGAAAGGATTGTGCACATTTGATTTCACAGGTACCTTCTGTATATGAATCTTCTTTAACAGATTATATCGTCTATCTTTGTTAGAGTGAAAACAAAAGAAAAAATGTTAGGTCTTGCTTTTTGGGTACAATGAGATGGTAGAAACAAATAGCTTATTTTATAATACAAAGCGGAATGAATTTGCTTCTGCTTTCTGGATGAAATTATAAAAGACAAATCATTTGGAGGACAGTTGCCCATAAGCTAATAATCAAAGCGAGTGTTTGATGATAAGTGGCTCATAGTTTACCCATATTCTCCCAAAAGACCCTGACATTCATCACAACTAGGGCAGGGACATCTGCTTTCTCTGCAATCTGGAAAGGAAAAGTAACTCTCTTTTTCAAAGGCCACATGCTTATGTCTTCAGGTGCTGAATGCAGTATAGAAGAAGCATGGCATATTGTTTCCTGGCCACACAAAATACATGCAGCATTTCAGTCTAACCTCATAAGTAGGGTGCTTACCCATGCATAAAGGAGATGGTGTTGAGAAAGAGAGATTAGGAGTGGGAAATGATGCATTGAATTTAACTAATTTAGCAGGAATTCTGACTTGCCTGGCATTTATCTGGGTTGGGCACAACTTGACCATGCTTGTATGGGTATATCACCACATACCATACCCTATCTTCCCCTGCCAGTCTCTTCTGCTTCATTGGCTACAGGACAGTGGGATCGAAGCCATCTGAAAGGCATATAAAGCCAATTGTTGCAGACCTGTAGGCAGTATCTCACCCTCTGGCTGAGGGGTCCTGGCTCAGAAACAGCTCCAGCTCAGTCTTTTCCACCATGAGTCTCAGATTCAACGCTACCTCCTGCTCTAGCCCCAGCCTGCATCTTGCCTTAGGGGGATTGCTGCTCCTGTCATTGCTCCTGACTGTGCTGGTTCCCTCTACCAATGGACAAGGTAAGACAAATTTAGGGAAAAACAAGGGTAGAGGCTTTGCTTCCCTGCAACTGTGGTGGTGGTGGGGGCGGTGTTGACTGGGGCTGGAGAATGTTATTACCCTGTGAACTCTAAGTGGTGGTGGCATGTGTTCTGGGCAATCTGCTAGGCATGATACTAAAAGTTTACAGGTCATATTAACATGGCCTCCTGGGAGAGGTGCAATTACCCTCCATTTACAAATAAAAAATAAACTGAGGAAAATAACCATGACCACTAACACAATCACATGTTCTACCATAGCTGCAAGCATAGAGTCGTTTGTTGAACTGCGCTGCCTATGTGTGAAGACGGTCTCTGGAATCCATCCCAGCAAGATCTCCACTTTGGAGATGATTAAGGCAGGATCCCATTGTTCCAAAGTCCAAGTGATGTAAGTTCCTGCTTCTGTACCATTTGGGATGCCCTCCACCTGTGCCATCTTCTCCAGCCTCTTGGGTCTGTTCTGCTTCCCAGGCTAGGATACTCACAGATGATTCTGTGCTCTCTTTCAGAGCCACACTGAAAGAGGGCCAGAAAGTCTGTCTGAACCCAGATGCTCCAGGAGTCAAGAAAATGATACAGAAAACATTGGAAGGTCAGGAATCAGCTGCTTAATTTGCTACTTCTTGCCAGAATTTTTCTACCTGCCTGGAAGGGCAGGATTTTGAAGTCTTAAATTTCTATAGTTATTCTTTTATCCAGGACACCTGTTCTTACTGTATGACAATTGGGATAAATTTTATTCTGTTTCAAAAATCACATTGTATTCTGAGAAGGCACGTTAGGGATGAGAGAAGATGGAAATAAGCAAGCCCAGTAATAATGCATAAGTTATGGTTATGGTTTATTCTCTAATTCTTGCTTAAACACTGTTCTGTGCTTTCCATTTCCATTTTTTTTTTTTTTTTGAGACAGGGTCTTGTTCTGTAGTCCAGTTTGGCTAGGAAATTGTGGCAATATTCCTGCCTCAGCCTTCTGAGTGCTGAGATTACAGGTGTGTGCCACCATGACCAGCTATATTTCTTTGTTGGAACATTTATTTCCAATCCCATTTGTGTTAATTTTTCTTTCTCAGTTGTTAGGCTAGATGAGCTCATGACGATTAATAGATGTCATGACAGCCAGTAATATCAAGCACCCCGAAAAGCCAAGCATAGAATGTACCTCATTTTTTTATACTTTGATATAGAGTTTTCACTGTCTTAGCCATAGAGTTTCTGATTTCAAACTTTCCTCTGAAAAGTGTTTCTAATGTTTATGTTAGGCTTCAGACCCTAAAACTAATAGTTGTAGGATGTAAGTCTGTAAGCAGTAGTGACTTAAAGTGAATTTATATTTTACACTAGTAGAGCAAAAAGTGCATGATAAAAAAGCATTAATGTACTCTACAAAGAAACCCCAGCACTTTCTGCAGTGATAACTAAGGAAAATGGCTGATTTTATTTAATGTTAATTGTATTCTTGCATATTCATATATATTTTCATTTAATTAATATCTGCACAATTATAATTTCAGTATTAGAATTGAACTGGCAAATAAGTATAACAGGGAAACATTACTAGGCTACTACTAATTTTTTAATCCACAAAACCTTCATTCATTTGTTAACCCTTAAAATCAATACTTTCATTATTCTTACAAAGAGGTTAACATAACATCAGATTTTTCTATTGATATATTATCTTATATTATCAATTGAAATAGACTTTGGGGAAAGTTTTAACTATCTTTTGTTTATTTTCTTGTTCTGCTTTTTGTTTTTTATGCTTTGGTATTTCACACTATTGCCAATAAAAGCCACTAAGTTGATGCTGTGTGACATTTTAAATGTAATATATTACACAAAAATTATGAATCACTTTAAAAATACCATGGAAAATTAAGTGTTTTGCATGTGTACATTAAGTAATCCTTACAAGATAGCTATAATCTGGTTAAAAGCCTGTCCTCTGGAGCCAGAATAAGTAGGGAACCTTGCTCCACCACTTGTTAGCTGTTTAACTTTGGTCAGGTTGCATAATCTCTCTACAGTTTAGTTTCTTCCTCTCTAAAGTGGGGATCATCTATTGTTCATCTCATGGAATTGATGCAGGAATTAAAAGAATTAGCAAACTCAAAGTGTTTGAAATAGTGCACATCATAAAATAACCCACATATAAGGTTAGTGATTGTGTATTATTAAATACTATCAGAATCTCCAGGATCACAGAGAAAAATCTAAAGTTCAAGAGATTAAGAAATTTGCCCTGGGGTGAGAGTGCAGATCCTGGTAAAGAGTTTGCCTAACATATGGGGACCTGGGTTTGATCCCCAGTACCACAAGGAAAAGAAAGGAAAGAGGGGAGGGAGGGAGGGAGGAAGGAAGAAAGGGAAAGACGGGAGAAGAAGAAGAGGAGGAGCAGGGAGAAACTTGCCCCAAGATCAGATAATTAGGTGATCCAGGAATTTGAAATTGTGTTCTTAATCACTACACAGCCCCTTTCCTTGATTCTTCCTCATCTAATGAAATTACATTACATAGTGTTATTAGCACATCAAATAGTACTTCACATGTACATACATACATACATACATACGTACACATACAGCATAGCATACCATAGTAAACAGACTGTACTGGTCAGAGGACAAGAAGAAAGTTCACCTTCTCCAAACTCTCCAGACTTTGGAGACCTTTACACACTCAGCATGCAGTTCACAAACTGTAGTATTAAAGACTTCTTTTTACCATCTCCTCACCATCATTGTCCTAATGCCTTAAAATCTTTTGTCTAAAAAATAAATGCATTTAAGTAATGGATAACAAACGCTATATACAAAACATGCAATAAAGCAGCAAATGGGGATTGCAGATATTTTCATTAGCTTGCCTTCAACATTTAAAAATAACTCAGGCATTGAACAACACTGAGATTCCATCTTACGCCAGAAAGAATGGCCACCATCAAGAAATCAAGTAATAACAAATACTGGTGAGGCTGTAGTGGAAAGGGAACCCTTCTACAGTGTTGGTGGGCATGTAAACAAGTACAACTACTATGGAAATCAATACGAAGACTCCTCAAAAAACAAAAACTAGAAACTCCATTTGGCCCAGCTATTTTTCTTCTAGGTATCTTCCTGAAAGAGTTAAATACATCATATTACAGTCATTCATGCATACCCAGGTTTATAGCAGCACAATTCATAATAGCTACATCTTGGAAGTGGCTTATATGTCCATCAGCATATAAGCCACTGGACAGATAAAGACAATGTGGTATTTACACACAATGGAGAACTACTGTGCCATAAAGGAAGATAAACTTGAGTCATTTGTAGAAAATGGATGCACCTTGGGACGATAATGTTAAGTGAAATAAATCAGAAATATAAGTTTAAATATCATGATTTCTCTTATATGAGAAACTCAAAATATAAATAGAGCAAAATAAAAGACAGATAATAGGAAATAAGGACAGAGATCTTTTGCAAATGGGAAGAGGACCAAGAGATGGAGGGTGGGGAGGGAGAGGAAGAGAAGAGGATGGAAAAAGCATAGAGACGTGTTTTGTACATGTGACAACTCCCCACAAGGAAAGTGATCTTTATGCATTACAGACATGTGCTAATAAAAAATAAAAAATGAACAAACAAAAGAAAAAAAAATAACCTCAGGCATCAAGTCCTATCTCTAGTGGTTTCTCCTGAAAGCCAGCAGGGCCAGTGCTTGCATGTGCTGCCCCTCCTGAGGCACAGGTGTATGTCACCACAGTGTGAATCCTCTTGTTTGAATGCAGAGGAAGCTGACCTGACAGCCACTCAGTATTGCATGGGTCCAGTCACTCATCAAGCACTGAAATTCTGAGGTGAGGCTGCATGAATCCAGTGTGTCGCTGGTCTGGAGTCAAAAGCTGGCCTCATATTCACTCCCTCTGATGTTAACCGAGAGGGACCTCGTGTTTCCATTCCCTAAACACGTAGTAGCTGCATCGTGGTTTGCAGCTGCTGCTGTATTGGATGCTGAATGCTAGAGTTGCTCTTGATATTACTATCGGGGCAGAGGTGAGACTGGCAAGTGGACAGGTCATTATGACCATAGGTGGCTGGGTTAGCCCAGAGATCTGCTCCAATTGCCCTGAAGAGCGGACACGAGAACAAGCCAAGACCTTAACCTTGTCGGTCTTCACAGTCATAGCAGCTCTGTGCCTACCTGTGACCTGACTGGGGATAGAGATAGGACCGCTAACCTCATCAGCTTCCTGTTTCAAACACTTTTAAAGAAGCCAGGTAGGGAGAGAAGGGGATTAAAAAAGAATGAAGATGCGTTATGTCCACAGACCAACTCCCCACCATGCATGTAATCATTATGTGCTGCAAACATGGCTAAAAAAGCAAAAATAAATACGTGGGTGTATGAGTGTGATGTAGGTAGGTGTTTATGTGTGCACGTGTGTCCCACCTGTGATTTACCAAAAAGGTGGGGGTGATGCAAGCTAGAATGAGGGAACACAGCAATGGAAGCAGGAGTCAGGGTGGCCCTTCTGGGGCTGAAACATTTCGCTAAATCGGCACTGTGGAATGGACCCAGCCAGGAGAAAGGCAGTGGCGAGGCCTCGGAGAGAGAGCGCCGCCGGGCCATGCATCACAGCGCTGCTCCTGTGAGGTCTGTGCCCTGAGCCTGGGTCCCAGTGAGTCCTGCAGGGGACTTCTGGTGCCCCCTGCTCACCCACGGGCAGAGCCCTAGCTTCTGGGTGCGGGTGCGCCCAGCCCTAAGCCACGGAAGACAGTCGACGCCGACCAGGCCTGCCCTGGAGGACTCTGTGCAGCCTCTGCCTACCCTGCCCGTGTCTTCCCTCACTCAGTGCTCGATGCTGGGTGCTTGGTGCTCGGTGTTCAGTGTCCGAGCCTGGGGGCTGCAGGCCCTATAAGCCCTGGCGAGCAGGGAGACGCTGGCCCTGGACGCACTCACTGGGCAGCGGCCCTCGCTTCCGGTAATGCACGATGGCTGTGGGCCCTGTCTGCCCCACGAGAAACAGGAACTTGTGGCTGCAGGCCCAGCCCAAGCTGCAGGCAGTGGACACAATGCCAAGGCTCCGGGTCCCAGCCAAAGCCGCGAGAGCCACTAGGAAGCCAGGACAGCTACCCGCGGGAGGGAGCGGTGTGCACAGGACGCGCTGTGGACTGGGCGCGGTGTGGACGAGGCGCAGTGTGCACAGGACACACATATCCTCTGACTCCGCCTGCAGCCACGGCCCTGTGCCCCCGTAAGTGGCACGGTTAGAGGTCACACACACACATACGCGCTCCTCCCTTCCAAGGTCCTGGGGTCCTGGCTTCGCGGGTACAAAGGCGGCGACTGGTCGGGTGAGCTGAGCCACTGCCAACACGAGGTCTTGCGGAAGGGGTGTGGATCCCGCCACTCGTGGGGCCGCCACACCGAGCTTGCCTCAGACCGCTGGAACCGCGTCACACTCAGGCTCCTTCCCCGTCGTACTCTCCCAACCCCTGGCTGCAGCGATCTCTGCCTTGCCCAGGTAGGGAGTCGCCCCCAGCCCTGCACTGAAAGTCACCTGGGAGCCAGGCCCCTGCCCTGCTGCAGGTGGGGTTTGCACTTTCCATGAAGCTGCATAACAGCTTCCTGGTGCCTGTGCCCTTCCGGTCTTAAGCAAATAAAATGAACCGAGCTGTCCAAGTATTCTTCATTACAGAGCAATAAACAGTGCTTCTACATCATATAGGAAAACGACACTGTAATTTTAAACAGAAAGTATTTTGTGAGAAGGTTTGGTTGAAGGATGGGGTTTGCTGGTGTTGTGCCTTGGTGGATACAAGTTTGCACGCTCACATGACTGCATTACTTCACGGCTAATGATTTATTTTTAATGTTGCAATGAACTTCATCGACAAATAACAGCCCTTCAGTGTTATAAGGCTGCTTTACAAAATAATAAGTAAATAAATCAGACTATAATTTTATTCCCCTAAGCTTCATTCTCTACTACAGTCAGAAAATTAATAAAAATAAAACTGAGGCTGGGGTGTAGCTCAAGGAAGAGCATTTGCCTGGCATAATGGAGGCCCTGGACTCCATCTTCAGCTCTAAAAAAAAAAAAAAAAAAAGCCTAGAATGAGTACTTAATGCTCAAATATGAATTCTTTAAGGGAATTGTACTGAAAAGTATTACTCTTTAATTGAGTCTTTGAAAACGTTAATATTTCATCAAAAATGAAATCTTAGACATAGCTGTTGGACCTACTTCCTGCCTGCAGGGGATCTGCCATTGGGCACCCTACTGGACTTGCTTTTGTCACCTTGTACACTGTTAGCGTCACTCTATGCAGGCAGATGTCTTGAATAGATTGTTTCACTCAGCATTCTCTGGTTCTGGGGAACTTCTTTGCAATTTTCTACTTTCCAATGTGTTCCCCAACATCAGAGGTGTTACTGCTGTAGGTGGGTTGGGCCAGGGAAGCCAGGAGAAGTGTGAGGTGGCTTTTTCATTCAGACTTTGGGAAGAAAGGACTGGCTTGCAGTGTGGGTGCATCAGTTACCTGTTGCTTCCATAACAAATTACCATAGGCTGTGGCTGAACTGTGAAGCCAAAAGGAGTCTTAATGGGCAGAACTCCAGGTGTCCTGAAACCCATGTTTCTCCTGAAGGCTTGGGGGAGAATCCATTTCCTTTCCTGTCTCAGCCTCCAGAAGCCATCTACATTACTTTTCTGGTGACCTATTCCTCAGTCTTCAAACTGCATTACTCCAACCACCACTTTTGTTATCTTCTCCCTCCTGTCACCTCTGTAACTCTTGTAAAGACCCTGTGAACACACTGGGCCAAATTTGATGATCCAGAATAACCTTTCCATTCTAACACCCTGAAACATTCTGTGAGGTCTTCTTTTTTTTCCATCATAAAGTCACTTATTCATAGTTTCCAAGAATCAGGAACCATTGCCCACAATGCCCAAGGAAGAAGAATCCAGTTGAGGAAGAGAAGCTACTATAGACCCTAGCTCAGGAGCAATGCAGTTTTCACCTAGTGCTTGTGTGGTGGTAGGATTAAACTCCTAGACAAGAGAGAGTATGTTATAATTTAGTCTCTTAGGGGTAAGGGGATCCTTGGGATGATGAACTAATTAAAACAGATACACTTCTAGAGGCTTAGGAGGTGCCAGGAAGTCATCTAAAATTTCTACTCCCACTTTGCAAGTGAAGTAACATTATTCTTGTTATGGAGAGAGCTGAGCTCGCAAACTTAGAAAAGCCAGTACTTGTCAGGAGCTGCACAGCTCTGCTGGCCCCCAGCTCTCTGCTCTGGCTTTCCTGTTGCCCTGACTTTCACACAAGAGAGCAGCCACTCTTCAGACTGGCACTGGCCCTCATCTAGCTCTGGGAGGTAGAGTAGACATTTGCCAAAGGGACAAGGGAAGCCTGCAACCACCACCAGATGAAAAATAAATAGAATGACATAAGACCATTGAGTGCTCAGAATGACTGGAGGCAGTTCCTAGCTTTGTAGGCTGGGGACACCTATGGAGAGAGGCTGTCCATAGGGCTCCCTGCTGGTTTTACCTACCTGGAGTTTTTCACCATCAGTACAACTTTTATGGACCATCACCCAAATGATCTTTCCAAAACACAGAAGCAAGCACAACATGCCTTTTCCCTTTATCAAATGTTTAGTCCAAGTTTTTAGCCTGGTACCCAAGGTGGTGCCAACTCCCTTCCCCCCATGTGCCTTACTTTTCTTACCTGTGAAGTGGGGACCATGTGAGTATACACATTACAGGCTACTGCGAGGGTCACTAGAGGACACACTAAACACTGGACACTGCCCTCAGCCATAGTTGTTGCTTTGAAAGAAGCAAGTATTTTTTTTTTTTGCTTAAATTCTTTTATTGGTACATTTTAGGTATACAATACATTTACATTTATCATTGGGTGCTTTACCTGTACGTGGTGTATCTTGGTTCTGTGTGCCCTTCACCCCTCCACCCTTTCCTATTTATGTATTTTTTGTTTCCATTTTTTTCTTTTCTCATAATTTTTCCTTCCTCTTCTTTCCTTTCCCCTTCCCCTCCCACTTCCCCTATCCCTTTGGACCTTTTCTTCTTATTTCAAATTATCAATTATTTGTTTACTCAGACATAAAGAATGAGAAACTAGAGACGTTTATAGTGAAATGGATTCATATTTGAGGCCATACTCTTAAGTGAAATAAATAGGACACACATGTGAAAATACCGAATAGTTTCTCTAGTGTGAGAAACTGAAAGAGCAAGTATTTTTGCTGTCAATTCTCCTCCATGCACCATCCCAGTAGACCTGGAGGGTGGAATAAGGGTGGTTAGCAGAACAATCTTTGGTGAAAAGTAGCAAAAAAGATTGGGCCATCACTAAAAGTACTTTAAGTCAAATGAACTCTGAGGGGAAATGAGAAGAGTGGGTTTTTTGTTGTTTTGTTTTTGCTCATTTTCCTTTTGCTTTCTGTCTCCAACAACACACTTCCCTATATTCAAAAATTAGTAGGTCCCACCACTCCCAGCCCAGAGGAAGGGGCTTATAGGCCGCAGTCCATCCCGCCACTCCTTGCCCAGAGGAAAGGGTTTCTGAGCTGCTGTCCCACCACTCCCAACCCAGAGGAAGGGGCTTTTAGGCCGCCGTCCATCCCGCCACTCCTTGCCCAGAAGTAGGGGCTTGTGAGCTGCTGACAACCTCTCCCAGCTCAGAGGAGGTGAGCTGCTTGGGCAACAACAGCATCACGCCCCACCCACCCTGGGTCAAAATGAGAAGACACATAAATAAGTCTCAAAATCAGACTTCCAGATTACCTACAGCAACCCCAAAGGGAAATGAGATGGAACCCTATGATACTCAACCACCTGGACTCCCTGAACTGGCAACAAAAGAGGATCTGGAAAAAATGAAATCAGAAAGAATTTCTCAGATAACAGCAGCGATTGGGCTCATAGTGCAAGACATGATTAATAAATCTAGAGAGGAGCTGAGGAACATGATGGAATCCCAACACAGGAAACAAATGGAATCCATAAAACAGATGCAAATAGATTTCCAGGAGATGAAAAACTCCATTGAAAGTCTACACAGCAGAATGAGCCAATGTGAGGACAGAATTTCAGATATAAAGGATAAGATTGCACTTAGTGACCAGGAAAAGAAAAATTGCTTCAAAATTATAAGGGAACATGAGAAATCAATCCACCACCTGCTAGATGATGCAAAGAAGAATAACATAAGACTGATTGGGATCAATGAAGAAACAGGAGAGAGTGGAGATGACATAAAAAAAATCTCTTCACAGAAATAATGGCAGGAAACTTCCCAAGCAGGGGAAAAGAGCTTGACATACAGATAAGTGAGGCATATAGGACTCCAAATAGCCTTGATCAAAAAAAATCTACACATAGGCATATAAGTGTTAAGATTCCAGAAACACAACAGAAGAACAAAGTTCTCCAAGCAGTCAGAGAAAAGAAACAAATCACATACAAAGGAAAGCCCATCAGAATCACAGCAGACTTCTCAACACAAACCATCAAGGCAAGAAGGGCTTGGAGTGACATATTCCAAGCCCTAAAAGAAAACAGCCTCCAACCCAGATTGATGTACCTGGTAAAACTATCTTTCAAAATTGATGGAGAAATAAGATACTTTCATGAGAAAGAGCACATTAGGAACTTCATGAATACCAAACGAACGCTCCAAAAAATTTTAGACAATACCCTAGGAAAAGACAATGAGGATCACAACCCCAGGAAGCAAAGCAGAATGAACCCATCTGGCATGACAAGAAATTAAATGTAAAGGGGGGGCAACAAAAAGAAAAAGTCATGACAAGGATAAGTCAATACGTTTCAGTTATAACCATCAATGTTAATGGTCTCAATTCACCAATAAAAAGAAACAGACTGGCAGAAGGGGTCAAGAAGCAAAATCCAACAATATGCTACATACAAGAAACACACTTAATTCAAAAGGAAATTCATAGACTGAAAGTTAAAGGGTGGAAAACAATACTCCACGTGACGGGAACCCGAAAAAAAGCAGGATTAGCTATCCTCTTGGCAGATCAAGTAGATTTCAAACCAACACTGATTAAGAGAGACAAAGAAGGACACTACATCCTTGTAAAGGGAACAATCCAAGAGGAAGAGATGACAATCATAAATATCTATGCACCAAACACTAGTGCACCCAACTATATAAAACAAATACTAATGGACATGAAAAGTCATATATGCACTAATACAATAGTAGTGGGGGACCTCAACACCCCACTGTCACAAATAGATAGATCAACTAGACTAAAAATAAGTAATGAAATACTAGAACTCAATCGAACTCTTGAACAAATGAACTTAACAGATGTTTACAGAGTCTTCCACCCCACAAAATCAGAATATACATTCTTCTCAGCTGCACATGGGTCATTCTCCAAAATAGACCACATACTCGCTCATAGAACATGTTTAAGTGAGTGCAAAGGAATTGAAGTTATCCCCTGTATATTATCAGACCATAGTGTGATGAAATTGGAGGTTTACAGCAAAAGAAACTGGAAAAATTTCATAAACACGTGGAAATTGAACAACGCACTTCTGAATAACCAATGGGTCACAGAAGAAATTAAAGAAGAAATCAGACAGTTCCTTCAATTAAATGACAATACAACATATCAGAATGTATGGGACACAATGAAAGCAGTCTTACGAGGGAAATTCATAGTAGTGAATACCCATATTAGGAAAACAGAAAGAGCCCAATTAAACAACCTGATGCTGAACCTCAAGCTTCTAGAAAAAGAAGAGCAGGACAACCCCAAAGCTCATACAAGGGAGGAAATTATAAAGATCAGAGGAGAAATCAATGCAATGGAGACTAAGAGAAAGACACAAAAAAATCAATGAAGCCAAGAGTTGGTTCTTTGAAAGAATCAACAAAATTGACAAACCTTTGGCCAACCTTGTCAGAAAAAGGAAAGAAAAGGCCCAAATCCATGCAATTAGGAATGAAAAGGATGAATTTACAATGGACACAGCAGAAATCCAGAGGATCATCAATACCTACTTTGAGAACCTATATGCCAAATAAGATGGACAACACAGAAGAAATGGACAGATTCCTAGATATATGTGAATTACCACAGTTGAACGAAGAAGACCTAAAAATTCTAAACAACCCAATATCAACCAATTAAATTGAAAACGTAATCAAAAACTTATAAACTAAGAAAAGCCTGGGCCCTGATGGCTTCACTGCTGAATTCTACAAGACATTTAGAGAGGAACTATTGCCATTACTGTTTAAACTCTTCAAAGAAATTGAAAGGGAAGCAATACTCCCAAATTCATTCCTGGAAGAAAGCATCACCTTGATCCCCAAAGCAGAGAAAGACTCAACCAAAATGGAGAACTATAGGCCAATCTCACTAATGAACATAATGCAAAAATCCTTAATAAGATACTGGCAAATAGAATGCAGAAGATCATCAAGAAGATCATACACCCTGATGAAGTGGGATTCATCCAAGGGATGCAGGGATGGTTCAACATCCAAAATCAATCAATGTAATACACTATATCAATAGAGCCAAGGACAAAAACCATATGATTATCTCCATAGATGCAGAAAAAGCATTTGACAAAATCCAACATGCATTTATGATAAAAATCTTACAAAAAATTGGAATACTCTCTACCTCAAACTGATAGAAGCCATCTATGAAAAACCAACAGCCAATGTCATACTAAATGGTCAAAAACTGAAATCCCTCACACTAAAACCAGGAACAAGACAAGGATGTCCACTATCACCACTCTAGTTCAATATAGTTCTGGAAACATTAGCCACAGCAATTAAACAAGAGAAAGAAATAAAAGAAATAAAGATAGGAAGTGAAGAAGTCAAATTGTCATTATTTGCAGATGACATGATACTCTATATAGAAGACCCCAGAACTCCACCAAGAGTCTTCTAGACTTAATAACCAAATTCAGTCAAGTAGCTGGTTACAAGGTCAACACACAAAAATCAATAGCTTTCCTCTACAGGAATAACAGACTCACTGAGACAGAAATAGGGCAAATAATTCTTTTCACAATAGCATCCAAAAAACTGAAATACCTAGGAAACAACCTAATGAAAGAAATAAAAAAACCTCTTCTCTGAAAACTATAGCAGTCTGAAAAGAGAGATTGAAGATGATATCAGAAAATGGACAGACATTCCCTGCTCCTGGGTAGGAAGGATTAATATAGTGAAAATGGCCATACTTCCAAAACTGCTATATAGATTCAATGCAATTTCAATTGAGGTCCCAGCAGGATGCTTCATAGACCTTGAGAAAACAATCCAAAAATTCATTTGGAACAAGGAGACCCGGAAGAGCAAAAGCAATTCTAGGTAACAGAGACATGGCAAGGGGTATCACAATCCTCAACCTGCAAATTTATTGCAAACCTACTGTGATAAAAACAGCAAGGTACTAGCAAAGAAACAGACCTGAGGACCAGTGGAACAGATTAGAAGATGCAGAAACAACACCAGACACACTCAGCCATCTCATCTTCGATAAAGGAGCCAAACACCCTCACTGGAGGAAAGATAGCCTCTTTAATAAATGGTGCTGGAAAAATTAGGTTTCAATTTGCCATGTACTAAACTAAAATCAAAATGGATTAAAGATCTAAATATTAAAATAGAAACGCTGAACAGGCTGGAACAGAGGTTAGGTAGAACTCTTGAAGACATCGCTGTAGGAAAAGATTTTATGAACAAAATCTCAGTTGCTCGTGAACTAACACAAACAATCAACAAATGGGATCTCTTCTTATTCAAAAGCTTCCGCATAGCAAGAGAAACCACCAGCAGTGTGAAGAGACAACCCATAATATGGGAAAAAATCTTCACCTGCTTTTCCTCAGAGAAAGGTCTACTCTCTAGAATCAATAAAGAACTTAAAAAAATCAGACCTCCCAAATTTAAAGACCCAATCCGAAAATGGGCATCTGAAATGAACAGACATTTCTCAGACAAAGAAGTAGAAATAGCAAATAAATACGTGAAAAAATGTTCAACATCACTGCTCATTTGAGAGATGCAAATGAGAACAATGCTGAGATTCCACCTCACTCCAGAAAGAATGGCTGCTATCATGAAATCAAGCAATGACAAATGCGGCGGGCTGTGGGCAAAGAGAAACCCTGCTCCACTGCGGGTGGGAGTGTAGACTGGTGCAAGCACTGTGGAAATCAGTATGGAGATAACTCAAAGAACTAGGACTGGAAATCCCATTTGACCCCGCTATTCCACTGCTGAGGATCTTCCCCAAAGAATTAAAAGAATCATACCAAAGTGATATATGTGCGCCCATGTTCATAGCAACACAGTTTGTAATAGCTAAAACTTGGAAACAGCCCAAATGGCCATCAACTGGAGACTGGATAAAGAAAATGTGGGTTTTTTTTTTTTATAAAATGGAGTACTACTCAGCCATAAAGAATGAGAAATGAGAGACATTTATAGCTAAGTGGATGCACATTGAGGCGATACTCTTAAGTGAAATAAATAGGACACACATGTATAAATACTGAATAGTTTCTCTGGTGTGAGAAACTGAAAGTGTAAATAAGGATTAAATGTATAATAGATAAAGTGAAATAGGAAGAAAAGGTGCAAAGGGGAAGGGGAAGGGGAAGTGGGAGGGGTAGGGGAAAGGAAAGAAGAGAATGGAATTAATATGAGAAAATGGAAAACTGGAAACAAAATCTTTGTAAATAGGGAGGAATGGAGGGGTTGAAGGGAGGGCTGGGCAAGGGTGAGAAATAAGAACCAAGAGAGACTATGTAAAGGGGCAAATTTCCAATGATGAATGTCATTATATTGTATACCTAAAATGTACCAATGATTAGAATGAATAATCGATAATGTAAAATAGGAAGAAAAGGTCCAAAGGGGTAGGGGTAGTGGGAGGGGCAGGGGAAAGGAAAGAAGGGAAAGGAAAAATGATGAGAAATGGAACAAATGGAAATAGTCTTTGTAAATAGGGAAGGGTGTAGGGGGTGAAGGGAGGGCTAGGAATGGGGAAAAAATAAGAACCAAGATGCATCATGTAAAGGTACAAGTTCCCAATGAGAAATGTAAATGTATTGCATACCTATAATGTACCAATAAAAGAATTTAAATAAAAATAATGAGTACATGCAGTGAGTGTGTCACAGACCAAAGCAAAGTCTGCAGTAACCAGTGCTGGCATGCTGGGGACCCCTGGTTCCTTGCTTCAGAATTGCCTGGGTCTATTCTGAAGACACATGAAAGGTACCACCTTTACCAGCAAGGGCAGGGGAAAATCCTTTTCCTGGCAGAACTAAAACAGTTCCCTGCTGTCTAAACATTTATGGGGTGATAAGATCGAATGATTTACATACCCCTCCACTCCCATCTCACAGCCCAGCTGACTGAGAGGCAGAAAATCTCCACAAGTAGCACTTACTACAAGACCTGGCTTCTACTATGGAACAAAACCACCATCTTGGAAATTGTTCTGTATTTTTGTAATCTGTGTTTCTTCTGTTCCCTCTAAGTCTTTTGGGTCAAAACAGCTTCTTCCATAATGCATAGACCTTTGAGACTACTTATAATTCATATTTTTTCATTGTAAAAGACATGTTCATTATAGACAACAGAAAATAGAAAAAATAAAAAACATTTAAAAATCTACAGTTCCACCATGCAAAAATTTTCTTTTCCTTTTTCAAAATATTAGTCATTTGATATGGTTATGAAGTAAACTGCTAATTTTCAATAGTGTCACTTGCATATGCTCATGAAGAAAACACTAAGGAATGAGTTCAATGCATTTTAGGTATTTGGGGAGCACTTTTATCCACATTTTACAGATAGGAAACAGAATAATAGAACAGTTTTCCTTGGTCCCAGAATGCATGGCAAATTCGTGTTCTCTGGAATTTGTATGCTATGGCCTGAATACCCCCTTCGAAAACACCTTGAAATGTGATTGCCACAGTGACAATATGGATGCCATTATTTCCACTCCAGAGTGGCTTAGTTATGGGGAGGGTGTGTTGTTATGAAATTGAACCCATTTTCTTGCGTTCTCTTGCTCCCGGCCCTTGCTCTCAGCAGATGATTCCATCCACCATGTTATGTATGATACAGCAAGAAGGTCTCATCCAACCAGGTGTGGCAGTGCTTGCCTGTAATCCCCGTACTCTGGGAGGCTGAGGCAGGAGTATCACAAGTTTAGCCACAACCTGAGCATCTCAAAGACTCAGCAAGACTCTGTCCCAAAATTAGTTTAGTGTGAAGGCACTGGGTTCAACCTCTTATGCAGATACAGCCCCTCAACTTTGGAATTCCCAGCCTCCACAACTCCATGAAAATATTCCCTCTCTTTATAAATAACCCACCCTGTTGTATTGTGCTCTAGCAATACAAAATAGTCCAAGACACAGCCTTGGGTTAAGTCTCAACTTTGACCCCGTGTGATCTTTAGCCTCCTACATTTCCTCATTTGGAAAGCAAAGGAAATATTGTGTGCCCCACAATATTTTATAAATCACATTTATAATGGGATATTATATGGCTCCTTGCTCAGAACCAGAACTCTGTGAGTGAATTCAGTGTTCTTTTTATTTCTCTTTCCTTGGAGATCTACCCTTAGAGAACATGTCAACTGCAAAAGCGTGGTGGCTAAATTCTTGAGCTCACAGGCAACTCCTTAAGCACAAGGTCAGCAAGCCAGGACTTCCCCACACAGAGCCACACACAAACTTGGGTGCTGACAGCTCATCAAAAAGAAGATTTAACATGATAGACACCCAGTGGTATTATCCACTCATGGAAGCAACTAACATAATCAAACAATAAAACCACAATGTTTACCAACTGGTATATCTAGAACACAGAATATACAGGACAACTGGTGGTTAGGAGCCTGGCTTAACTGTTGGTTCAGGAGAAAAAGAAACTTCAGATGTAACAGTTTTAGTGTGTTCTGTGTTGCTATCACACACCACAGACTAGGAAATTTATAATGAACAGGAATCCATTTGGCTCATGGTTCTGGAGGCTTGGAAATCTGTGTTGCAGGGCTGCATCTGCTGAGGGCTTTGTGTTGAAATGTGACATGGTAACAGCATCACTGGTGGGTGAGTAGAGGAAGAGAGAGGACACCTTACCTTCTGTAGGAACCTATTGCTGGGAGAATGATCCTACTCCTGTGTTAATAATGGGCAGTGACCCGTGTTTGAGAGCAGAGCCTCATGACCTGATCACTTGGTAAAGTTCCCACCTCTTAACATTGTACCTTTGAGGACTAAGGCGGGGGGGATCCAAACAAGGCCAAAGTAACCTTGCCAATATTTACTTCTCTGAGGCAGACACACCACTCATAGGGAGGCACCATAAATTTGAAAGGGAGCAGTCACTTAGCAGAGTTGGAATAATTAGCTCTCACGTGTCGCCTATAGAGAATAACCAGTTTTCTTTTGCCAGTAATTCTAGAGGTAACTCTAGGGTCTGTCAGGAAATAAGGAATAAAGCCATGCATGCTTACCTCCATTATCAGTGCAGCTATCAGACTCGCTGTGAGTATTCATTTATCTCTTTACCTACTTTGAATCAGGAATAACGGCCAACCCTATTTCTTCTCTTCTTTCTGGTGTCAGATAAATGCCTGACAAAGGAATGGTAAATAAATATTGTCAAATATTAACTACGTGGTGAGGAATAATCATGCAGTTAGTATTGGTCATGAATTGGTGTGGTCAAGGCACCCAGCCAACAGAAAGAGACTGTTTTCCCCAACTCCTAGTTTTGACAGGCTCAGAGGCCTTGCCAAATTATTCAAAGATGTTATCACAGAAGCACACCCTTTGAATCATCAGTGGCTTTTTAGATGTTTTAGTTAGTCACATCTGTAACTGTTAGGGAATTTCTTAAGAGTCTTCCTCATTTGTCCATCCACATCCTCCAATCACACACCAGTGCTGTGATAGGAGTGTCCTAAATGGCATTTGATTGTGGACATTCATACTCAATGTGTAACACATGCCTATGTAAAATACATACAACAAAGCCATAATTTCTCCACTTCTATCATAATTTCTACCAAGATATAATTGAATCTCATACATCTTTATTACTTTTAACTGATTAGAAATGTCAGCCAATGGGCCAGCTCAGACACACAGCAGCAGTTCCATCCCTTTGAAATCAATGCCATTTTGATTTCTATCCCTCAAATAGTACCCTAGTATATGAACAGAGCCTAGAAGAAAAATAAAAAGAAAGATACTTATGACCAAGAACTTAGAGGGTAATTAACATTGCAAAATACTGTGGACCACACACTTAATATCAAATTTTTATATTGATTCATAATTTTTCTAGTTGAAAACTACATCCTCTTGCTATATATGTTATTTTAGTTTGTGGTGTCTATATTCATCTTTCAGTTTCTTAAATTTTGTTTCCATAATACTAAAGTCAAAATGATATTTTAATCTACAAAACAAATTTTTTATGTAATATTTTCCAAGAGAAATTTTCTCATTTCCTTTTCTTTTATAATTTTGGCAATCCTATATTTTTCACACTATAATCATTATGTTGTTCATTTAGTAAGTACCACTTCCTGATAGTTCAGGAAACAATTTAAGAAAATATACATGTAAAACAATATATGAGAACAATTTTTAAAAAATGAGTAGCCTATCCCCCAAGAAAATCTGTGGAAAGATAACATAGAACATTTCCCAGTAGTAACTAAATCATTTAAACATTTATTTCATGTCATTATATTATTATTCCAGGAGCAGAAAAATAGATGATCTAGCATTGTAGAAGAAAGGACAGGTTAAAAGGAGAATTTTGCATTAGAAATTGGACTTTATTCAACATTACTTCTACTAAACCTATCACCTTACCTTACAAACATATGTGTTGGGGACTAGGTTATGTAATTCAGATCTTACAGTTTGCAGATCAGTGTTATCTTGCTTTAGGAACAGGGAAGGCTACATCTCCCTGGCTATGGGTGGAATGTTAATAACCCAGCACTCCTGAGGCAAGACAGCATCTACTGAGGATAGTTGTCAGTATACAGGCATTTGGATATAGAGAAAATCTGGGTCCCCATTAACTCAATCCTTATCCACTCATTGCCTATACTTGCTATTCCATGAAACAAGTGCATTCCTCCCCCTGGGATTCTCACTGGCTAATAAAAGTGAACCAACCGTGGAGTTCATTGAGTCTGTCCACTAGAGGCAGTTCTCCTCCTAGTTCCTCCCTTATATTTTGAAAATTGTCTCTGTCTCTTTCTTTTATTCCACATCCCCCCCAATAGGTAGCTGAGGGCCTGATTAGCCCTTGGTACATAGGTGAAAAAGTAAGAATAGCTGTCATTCACTCACTCTCTGTCTGGACCATGTACTCTTAATAATATGGACCTCCCATCTACCATGAGATGGAGGTCCAACAGCACTGTGCAGGGTGCTCTAGAACCCCCTTGCTTTATTTCTGATCTTGCTCTATTCCAGACCTCAATAGCCCATCTTCTCTGGCTTCAAATGCACTGGAGACTGGTAAATGCAAAACAAAGTTAATAATGCAGAGTAACCCATTTCCTTGCAGAGCTCATCACCCCTTAAGTGAGTATGGAAACTGGTGTGCACCCCACCATGGGTGATCTGTGTGCAGGGCCATGTCAACCCTTTGGAAGGACTTCTTGACTTTTAATAGAGGAGACATTTAAAATAGCCCTCGAGTAATAAGCAGGAGCCTGCAGGAACTTAGCCACACTGTCCTCGCACTCAGTCTTTGCTTTCCTTGCTCAGTGTGAAACTGAAAATTAGAAAATGAAACTACAAAACTGCTTCCTTTTTCTTTGTGCCACACCACATAATTTCCAGCCTCTGTGCCTTCACTGATTTGGGCCACTTCTTCCTGAATGGTTCCCTGTCCATATGCCTTAATAGCTCTCTCCAAAACTTTCTCAGAGATCACACATCTCAGAGAAAGGGAGTCAGTCACTCCTTCCTCAGAGTGTCAGGGCTATGGACAGCTCTGAATCTTTCTGTCCTATCCACAGACTGTGTGTTCAGTAGTGGTAGAGACTGTCTTCTCCCTCTTGGTGACCTAGCTCAGAACTGAATCTAGTTTACAGACTGTAACTTGTAACAACTATCTCCCAGGTAGACATCTATCCCACTTCAGGCCTTACCTGTGCTTTCCTCTGAGTTGGCATCACTCTCAGGCAGCTTCTCCCCCAAGAACTGGCCAGACTCTAGGTCCCGCTCTGGTCTTCCTGTGCAGGGTAGGTGGGTGGGGGATTCATCCCCAAGGTTCATGTGCTGGAGGCTTAATCTTCAGAGTGACAAAATAATCAGATGCACAAGTTTAAATCTCCCATGGGTTTCTCTATATGAGAAACCCAAAGCATAAATGTAGAACAAAATAAAAGAGAGACAATAGGAAACAAGGAGACAAATTTTTCTCCAAGGGGAAAGGGACTAAGAAATAGAGGAAAGGGGAGGGAAGAAGATGTAAAAAGGGAATCAAGATGTGTTATGCACATTCATCAACTCCACAAGGAATGGAACCATTATGCACTGGAAACATGGAGTAATAAAAATGAAAATTGAAAAAGAACAACAAAAAGAAAATAAAAGAAGAGGTGGACCTTAATGTGTGGTGCTCAGGTCATTGGGAGCATGTGTACATTGAAGGGAGAAAGGGAGTTCACAGTGTCTTCTGGGTTAATGTTTACAAGAGGATTGTCATGAAAGAATAAGGCACACATCGCCAGCCTTTTTGTCTTCTTGTTATGCCTTGTGATCTCTCTCTCTCTCTCTCTCTCTCTCTCTCACACACACACACACACACACTGGAATTTTCATACCCGAGTAATTCAAACCATGAATTTCCTTTATAAAAGCTACAGATAAAGCATGCATGTCCACTAACTTCATTTATATTCAAAATTTATTTAGAAAGACACATTTTTAAAACATAAACATTTTATTTTAGAATAATTTTAAATTTACAAAAGTTGTGAAATAGTAAGTCTCCATGAACCCTTCATCCATTGTCCCCTATGGTGAGCATTTTGTATTTCTGTGTTCCATTTGTCAACTATAATAAGCCAATCTTAGCACATGGTGTCGGGAGTGATGCTACATAATTTTAGGGTAAAATCATTTGGTTAGCCTAGTTCTCTTGCCTACAGCCCAGCCATGGAATTCCGAGACATAACTCCATTTTGGCCTCCGGTCACAACTGAGATCTCAATGATCTGGTGATGCTGTGATGCTCCAGGACAAGAAACATCCTGGGAGGAACAAACATCTACTCAGCTTCTCATTGTTCTTGGACTGTTACATCTTATTTACGTGGATGTACTGAACTCTCTGCAAGTCATTCATTACATTTGTTTCTCCCTATGTACTGAGTACTGAATAAAAAGTGCAGTAAGCTGGGGGCTTTCATCTTTGCCGCCCAGAGCAGCACTATCAGACCCAAAGCTCAGCTTCTTCTCAATCTCACTTTTCTACCTTTCCTGTAATTCGCCGTGTGCTGCCGTGGCTCGCAGGAGACTAGGACTCACTGCAGAGGTTCTAGTAACGTCCCCTTCCCCTGTTCCCTACAACATGGCTTCTAACTGTACTCCAGACTTCATTTAGATCTTTTCCTATTAGTGTTCTCTTTCTGTTCTAGGCTCCAGTCCAAAGCACCAGATGGCAGTCAGTGACCAAGTCTCAGTTTTTGTGGACTGTGACAGTTTTTCAGTCATTCCTTACCTTTTGTGACTTTGACAGTTTTGAAGAATACTGCTCAGCTAATTATTTTTTGACTTGAGTTTGAAGAATTATTTTCATGATTAGACCTTGGTTATAAATTTTCAGAAAGAATACTAAGGAGTGTCCTTCTCAGACATCATAGCAGGGTGTGCATGGAATCCATGTGCATCATCCTGATAGCCTCCATAATTTGGTAAAGGGGTAGTCTGTCAGGTTTCTCTGGAGTAAAGTTATAATTTTTTCATAGTTGAGTGTTTTAAGAAAATGTAACAAGCTATACCCATGCCACAGTAGAGAGTTATGTTGTAGGTGAAATAAAACTCTGGAGATATATAGTCATTTTGTTTGTTTCATTTTAGAATAAGGAAATTTGAACCATTCAAAAGGGGCAGGGGTGGATGGCAAACAGATTTAAAAAATCATTCCTCTCCTGAAATTATTAATTATGTAATACATAATTTTTAAATGATCCATAATGATCAAGAGCTGCTTTTCTCTGGATTTGATTCCCAAGCTCAAGGATTAGGGACACATTAGGAAAGTTATTTAATCTCTTTGCATCTCAATTTCTCTATTTGTTACCTTAAAACTCAGTGAAGATAACAGTAATACATACTTGATGGGTTGTTTGGAAGACCGATGGAGCAGTGTTTGAAAAGTACTTAGAAGAGCATAAAATCAATGGTCTGTGCCTTGGGGTGGGTATAGAGGTTAGTGACTTACCCACGATGTGTGACAACTAAACAATGGAAGAGGCAGGTTTCATACTGACCCAGAGCCCTGCAAACCAGTAGTCCCTGGCCTTTTTGGGAACCAAGGACTGATTTCTTGGAAGATAATTTTTCCATAGACTGGGGTGGAAGATGAGATGGGTACTTTATTTTTACGATTATTACATTGTGATATACAATAATTCTACCACTCACCATAATGCAGAATTAGTGGGAGCCCTGAGCTTATTTTCCTGTAACTAGCTCATCTGGGTGTGATGGGAGACAGTGACACCCAAAGTGTGTTGCTTATGTCCAGTCTACTCTGTAATCGTATTTTGGCCTATCACCAGATGCAACTTGTCACTTGCCATGTACTGATAGGTTTTGATATGAATCTGTGAGCAAATTATTGTTATGGTCTCTAGGCAGTGGGTCCTCTGTGCTAATGTTCATCTGCATTTGAAGCCATTCCCTAGTGCTAGCATCACTGCCTCAGTTCCACCTCAGATCATCAAGCATTAGATGACAGACCTCTCATCTATGTAGTTCCCAGTAGGGTCTGCACTCCTATGAAAGTCTAATGTGGCCCCTGATCTGACAGGGGTGAGGTCAAGTGGTGATGCCAGCTGTGTGGAGCAGCTGTAAATATGAGTACAGCTTAGCTCCCTGGCCTGTTGCTTGCCTCCTGCTGAGCAGTCCCATTCCTAAAGGGCCATGAATGAATACTGATTAGATGAGAGGACAAAAAAAATCTCTTCATATCTTTCTGACTTTATAAAACAAGCCTGTGTTATAATTGCAAATAGAAAATAAAACAACATTTACTATCATATTTCTGACCAGTTTCCCATCAAATCTTAGAGTAACCAGAAAACAAGTAACCAGAAAAATTTTCAATTATTCATGAGTTAGTCACATATTTTACAAGCTTGAGATTATTTCTCATTTCCTCCTCCCTGACATAAATTTTAATCTCCCTTTTCTGGTTTCTATCTTAGAATCATACCAATGAATACTAAAATGTTTTTACAGATAGTCATCTATTTTGTAAGCCTTTGCTGCTAAATAAAATGGAGAGTCGTTTATTCAAACTCTCATTTTACAGATGAAGTGATTAAAGATGGAGGGCAGTGCTGACTCTCTGGGGAGGGGGACTAGCTCACTCCCTGGGGTCTTGAATCCCCTCTTTGCCTCCCCTGGAATCCTCTCCTTTCCTTTCCCCTTTCTGCACCTTCAAAGTCTCCCGTCCCGGCTCTAGGTTCTCTCCTCCTCCAGCCCCAAGCACCAGACTCACCTGGTGTCCAGGGTTGCCTCACCCCGGTCAACCCCACCCAGGTCTCTGGCCCAGTGTGATCCTCCCAGACTCCTGGATTAGAGGCAGAGCACAGGCTATGCTCTACACCACCAGAAACAAACTGCACTCCCCAGGGTCCCTGTGTCCCTGAGCTGCCACATGCAGGTTGCATCCCTGAGCACCCACAGCTTGGGTGGGGGAGCTGGGACCCTACTGCAGGAAGCCCAAGTGATGTGAGCCCCTCCCCCGGCCCTGCCACCCCCTAACT
The DNA here is from genome assembly GCF_053883595.1 of Heterocephalus glaber. Taxonomy (NCBI): domain Eukaryota; kingdom Metazoa; phylum Chordata; class Mammalia; order Rodentia; family Bathyergidae; genus Heterocephalus; species Heterocephalus glaber. The sequence continues at coordinate 1,701,829 of NW_028258324.1, read as the reverse complement.
TTGAACTGACCCCTCAACCTTGCTCACTGCCCCCTGTGCCCCTCAGGGCCACGCTTGCTCAGGACAGTGCGAGGCCTGTCTACATCTGGAGGCCAGCATGCATGGTGCAGAAGATGTTGAACAGGTGAACAGGGTGCTGTGTGCATGGGGCTGGCATCAGATTTCCCTGAAATCCCACCAGGGAACCAGGATGCAGCTTCGGGACAGATCGGGGCTGTTCTCTCCATAACCGACCTTGCCACCAAGGTCACTCATCTCTTTACACTGCCTCTGGTCCCCTGTACCCTGGCTCCACCACCTTGTGTGCAGCATGGCTGCTTCAGCACAATTTGCATAATGCTGCTCGGCTAGGAGGTCTCCACTAGCTACAAACATGCAGGGCCGGTCCCTTCTGGGCCTACAGATCGGAAGGCAGAGCCCATAGTGCATTAGAAAGTGGGCTCTAACTCTAGTGGGAACAGTAGAGACTATGGTGACTGTGGGCTGAGTCCATGTCATGGTTTCCAGCACCTCTTAGCCTTGGGTCTCAGGATAATTAAGTCCTTTGTCTGAGATTCATAAAACAAGTGAAGTAATGGTGGATATGGCATCATAATAGATGCTTGGAGTCCCTGTGTGACAGACAGAGACAGCCAGTTGTGGCTCTTAGGACAGCACTGCAGAAACACAATAGACACCCAGGACCTCACTAGGCCCCCTTCCCAAGAAAGCTTCACCATCCCCACAGTGCAGCCAAACTGAGGAAACTGTCAGAATCCTCTGGGACCTCATAGGCCCCATCCCCATCCCCTAGTCATTCTCTCCTCACAGGGGTAACTCCAGATCCCCAGGGGAGGGGAACACAGGGCTGGCCACTCCTGCTCAGGGACTATCTTCCTGGGAAACACAGAGGAGCAGCTACAGAGGTGCCAGCCTGGTCTTCACATGTCTGAGCATGTCTGATCAGACTGCTTCTGTTTATTTGTTTACTGTTTCAAAGACCCTATGTTAATATTTGATTTGTAAAATAATCAAGGGTGTGATTGAATCTACATGTGCACCGTCTCTATTATTTATTTTGTCAAAACCAAGTTAGTTGCCTGGTGATTCTCATTTAACTTGAAGTTAGACTTTCCCAGATCCTGTGTTAATATTGCTCAGGCACCACAGCCGCTAGCCACCGGGGGTGCGTTGGGAGGCCAAGTCATGGACAAGTGACACCATGTTCAGAGTTGGAACATGGTGCACATCTGGCTCTGTCACTCTCTGGAAGAATGTCAACTGCTGTTCATCAAAATGGTTTTGCAGTATGTGGTCAACATTTCTCATGTTCATGCTTTGAGACTTTCCACAGTCCAAATATCCCTTGCACATTTGAGGTCTTTTTTGTAAGCCATAATAGTTTGTTCAGTGTTGATTTTGCCCTATGTCTCTATGCCTTATGTTTAAATATTCACTGACACTTCTACAAAGAACATGAATATGAAAATAAAATATTTACCAATAAGCAATATCTGTTTTATTTCCTGAAGGGAAAAAGGATTATCTTTACTGGGTAATCTAAAGATTAGCATCAGTGTTTCTCAACTTGATTTTTTTCCTTCTGGGCATTTCCTTCTGGCATTGATTTTGTCCACAGGTAAATCAAATGATGGGTTGAGTGCGGAGTGGGAGGCTTCCAGGCCAACCTACCACCGCTCCCAACACAGAGGAGGTGAGCCACGCAGGCACCAGAAGCACCACCCCCCACCCCATCGAAATGAGAAGACACATAAACAAGCCTCAAAACTAGACTTTCAGATCACCTACAGCAACCCCAAAGGGAAATGAGATGGTACACTCTGATACTCAACCACCTGGACTCCCTGAACTGGCAACAAAAGAGGATCTGGAAAAAATGAAATCAGAAATAATTTCTCACATAACAGCAGAGATTATGCCCATACTGCAAGGCATGATTAATAAATCTAGAGAGGATACAGATAAAAAAATAGAGGAGCTGAGGAACATGATGGAATCCCAACACAGGAAACAAATGGAATCTATAAAACAGATGCAAACAGATTTCCAGGACATGAAAAACTCCATTGAAAGTTTATGCAGCAGAATGAGCCAATGTGAGGACAGAATTTCAGATATAGAAGATAGGATCGCAATTACTGACCAGGAAAAGAAAAATTGCTTTAAAATTGTAAGGAACCATGAGAAATCAATCCAGCAGCTGCTAGATGATGCAAAGAAGAATAACATAAGATTGACTGGAGTCAATGAAGAAACAGGAGAGAGTGCAGAGGACATAAAAAAACTGTTCCCAGAAGTAATGGCAGAAAGCTTCTCAAGCAGGGAAAAAGAACTTGACATACAGATATGTGAGGCATATAGGACTCCAACTAGCCTTGATTAAAAAAAAAAATCTACACATAGGCATATGATTGTTATGATTCCAGAAACCCAACAGAACAAAGATCTACAATCAGTGAGAGAAAAGAAACAAATCACATATGAAGGAAAGCCCATCAGAATCACAGCAGACTTCTCAATGCAAACCCTCAAGGCAAGAAGAGCTTGGAGTGACATATTGCAAGCCCTAAAGGAAAACAGCCTCCAACCCAGATTGATGTACCCTGCAAAACTATCTTTCAAAATTGATGGAGAAATAAGATTCTTTCATGACAGAGAGCACCTTAGGAACTTCATGAATACCAAACCAGCACTCCAAAAAATTTTAGACAAAATCCTAGGAAAAGACAATGAGGATCACAACCCCATTAAGCCCAGCAGAATGAATCCATTGGGCACGACAAGAAATCAAATGACGAGTTATGCCAAATTTCACAGGATGGTAGTGCTTATTCCCTATAGCCCGCATCTACCCAAGAATGTGTCTTTCCAAACTGTAGGCTCCCACTTGACGTGAGAGTTTCAGATATAGATATATGGACAGGTGGCTGTTTTTATATGAAGTTTCTTGCTTCCTTTCTACTCAAACTTAACTTCTTAAAAACTATTTACATTCTTATAGCTGTCTTTCACTTCATTGCTTTTCCCAGCTAATTTTTCAAACAGTTATTGACAGTTTAACAAAGCTGACAATGAAATTGTGGTAAAGTTGGGTTTCTTTTGCAAAACTCAAATAATTTGTGTCTTCAGTAGAAGCAGAAAAAAAAAGTGGCTAAGTACTTCACCTGTGAAAAGATCTCATTGAGACTTGAGTTTAAATTTATAACCCTCAAATACAAGAAGCTAGCAGCCAGTTTAATGTTGTTGCAATCCTCTAAACCAATATAGGAAATAGGATGATTTTAGGATTTGACTATGTCAGTTCCACTTTTCCTGGTGAAACCCTTCAGGAACCTGTTGGGTTGTTTTTCCAAAAGGCCCTTTGCGCAGCTCAAAATTCAAGGCTTTCCAGGGATGGCAGCAGTACTTCAGGTGTCTAAAACAGAGATAAAGCTGTTATATCAGAAGAGAAGAGATCTCAATAGCTGGGAAAAACCTCCAAATCTGAAAATGTGGAATTTTGTGTACATGTGAGGTGTGTTCTTGTCTCTAGTTTAGGACTTGTTCAGGAAACCCTGAGCCTGGACAAATGCCACCAGCAGAGGCAAGAAGGCAGGGCTGAGCTCTCAGAGTTGGCAGCCTGAGCTCTCAAGGTAGCAAGAAACAATCTGTGTGCATCCAAGAACACCTAAGAGAGTCAAGAGTGTTACTGTCCTCATAACTCCAAGGTTATTCATTAATTATGAATGAGCTAAAAAGGAAAGAGGTTTATAAACTGCACAGAATTGAACACAAACCATCCTAGAAGCTTTGTACCTGCTGGCATTCATTCCCTAACCCAAAGTTAGGAGATACTGGAAATTTTTGCAACCAGGATACCTGGGGCTCAGTAAAGCTATGCTTCACACCAAGACCCATCCTTACCCTCCAGCACTGGCTGGAGCTGGCTGTTCCTGCTGCTGGGCTCTGGTCAGTGAAAACATGGAACACAACAAGGACAAAAGAGGTGCTTTTACTCACAGGGCGACTAAAAAAGACAGGTTTCGATGACTCAGTCTGACTCTGGAGTAGATTCCAACCAACACTGGGGTCTTGGATAAGTTTCTTGATTTCACTGAACCTTGCTTTCCTTCTGTAGGATGAGGATAATAACAGAATCCCTTTTGAAATGTGACAGGGATTAAATATTACTGATGGTTTAGAAAAATCTATTCTTGCCATTGGTCCAGGGGCCAACCCCATGGACTTGTTTTATTCTGAATTGTGGTTTTCACTCCAAATTGCCTTAGACCTTGGAATTCCAAGGCGGTCTCCCATTGGGAGTGTTATGGCAAGGAGAGGGACACAGGGTGTGGAGGTGGTGGTCACAGGTGAAGGAAGTATGAAAAGAATACTATGTGACAATCCACAACTTCATCAGCAGGAAATGACAATGGCAGCAAGGACTGAGGTTTCCTGAGTGATGTTACCAAAGAAGATGGAGAAGGAGAAGAAGCTACACCTGATGCTCTCCTTGAGTCTTTTGCTGTGCGTTTGCTTCAGATGTTCTCTTAAAACTTCCAGAAGTAACTGAAGGCCTTAGGGTGGAAGGCCCTCAATAGTAGAGTGGGAGTAACCCAGAGGAAGACATGATATTATTGCTCTTTCATGTGGTTACCCATACAAAGGATAAAGAGAAGGACTGGTCCTGCCTTCATCATTAACCTCCCAGTCCCCTCCTCTCCACTCCCTATGAGTTCAGCAGTCAGTCACAGTGGCAACAGCTTCTCAATTTAAGTTTCCCTGTTCTTCTGCTTCCCTTTCTGAGGGCTTTCTCTACCCAGGGGTGAGGAAAGGGGCTTAGCTGAGAGAGTTTGCTCAACTCACAAGAACGATGGCTTATGATTAATGTCCTCATGGAGGAATAAAAGTTAGTAGATGCAGACTCTATTTTCCCAGGCCCTTGGTGGTACAGTGCTACAAGTTTCTTTTACTTTTTTTTTCTTGAGACAGGGCCTTGCTATGTAGTTCAGGCTGGCCTTGAACTCAATATGGAGCCCAGGCTGGCCTTGAGCTCACAGTGATCCTCCTGTCTCAGCCTCCCGAGTGCTGGGATTACAGTTGTGTGCCACCACACTCAGTTACAAGTTTCTTTTTCCATCATTTCATATTGAGTTGATTTTTACAGAGAGTGTCAAGTTTCAGTCTTCTACATGTGAACATCTATTTTTCCCAGCACCATTTGTTGAAGAGGCTGTCTTTCCTCCAGTGCATTTCTGGTACCTTTGTTTAGAATCAATTGACTTGTAGAGGCCTGAGTTTATTTCGGAGATCTCTATTCTGCTCCATCGGCCTGTGTGTCTGTTTTTATGCCAATTCCAGCTTGTTTTTGTTGCTACAGCTCTGTATTGTGTCTTGAAGCCAAGTTCTGTAATGCCTCAAGCTTCATTCTTTTAGCTCAGGATTATTTTGGTTACTTAGGGTCTTTGTGTTTCCATATGAATTTTAGGATTGTTTTTCCTAGTTCTGTGAAAAATGACTCTATTATCTTGGAGACTGTGTTGAATCTGTAGATCACTTTGAGTGGTGTGGATATTTTAAAACAATATTAACTCTGCTAATCCTTGAACACAAAAAGATTTTTTCCAATTGTGTGTATGTCTTCTTCAACTTCTTTCATCAGCATTTGTAATTCATTTTGTAGAAGTCCTACACTTCCTTGGTTGCATTTTGTTCCTAGGTGTCCTTTTCTTGGTAACTGTTGTGAATGAGATTGCCTTCATGATTTCTTTCTCATAAAATTCATTATTGATGTATAGGAAGGCTACTGATTTTTGTATGTTGGTTTTGTATCCTGCTACTTTATTAAATTTGTTATCAATTCTAATAGTCTTTTGGTGGAGTCTTTGGGTTTTTCTGTTTATAGACTCATATCATCTGCGAAAAGAGATAATTTGACCAACTCCGTTCCTTTTTTATATGCATTTTCTTTCTTTCTCTTGTCTAATTGCTCTGGCTAATGCCTCTAGTACTATATTGAATAAGAGTGGTGAGAATGGACACTATTGTCTTGCTTCTGATCTCAGAGGAAAAGCTTTCAATTGTTTTCAATTCAATATGACATTGTCTGTGGGTTTGTCATACACAGACTGTTTATACTGAGGTACAGTCTTTCTATCCCTAATTTGCTCAAGACTTTTGTCATGAAGAAATGTTGAACTTTATCAACTGCTTTTTCTGCATCTTTTGAGATGATCATATGATTTTGACCCATCATTCTATAATATGATATACTATGCTTATTGATTTGCATATGTTAAGCCATTCTTGCATGCCTATGATGAAACCAATTTGATCATGATGAATGATCCTTTCGATGTGCTATTGAATTTGATTTGCTAGGGATACAGGGAATTCTGAATCTTATGTTACTAAGTATCAAGATTGTGTTTTCTTCTTTAGGCTTTTAGTCTCTGTTCTGCCAAGCAGTTAGCTACAAAAACATCATTTGATCATTTGAGATTCATTTTGGGCTTTGTTAGGAAGGTCTGGAGAGTGATCTTTGCTCTGAGAGTGTTGAGCTGTGCTGCTACATCATGTCCCTCTGTGTCTCCACTAAAGCCCCTAAGTGCTCACCAGCGCACTCCCATGGCTAGATCAAACTTCAGATTCTCTGTGCTCTATTTTGAGGTCTAAGAATTGTGCAGTCCACAGATCTCTGCTTATCTTTGCCTGACTTAGGAAGTTTTGCCCTGTGATATATGACTTAGTGTTTTGTTTTGTTTTTTGGTACCAGGGATCAAACTCAGGACCTTGCACTTGTGAGGCAGGTGCTGAAACTACTGAGCTAAATCCCCGGCCCAACTTAGTGTTGATAAAATAGACCCAATGGGACCTCAGTTCAGGTTTTTGGAGCACGACTTTCCTGCACAGACCTCTCCTTTCTGCAATTTTATTCTCTAACTTTAGTCACCTTAGTTTTTCTGAATTCAGAATCTGTCTCTTCACAACTCAGCAAGAACACCTGTGCTCTGGTTGGAATCTGTCTTTTTTCACACTGGTCCAAAACTGTTCCAGAAAAAAAAAAAAAAGCCAGGGTAACTGTGGGCCTAATCATGTTTCCTTCCTTTTCTTAAAGATTCTAGTCTTTTGCTGCCTGTTCTTCAATGTCTAGAAACAGTTATTTCATGTATTTTGTTGAGTTTTCTAGTTGTTGGAACTGTTCATTTCTCTTTTTTTTCTGTTATTTTTTGTTGATTCATGTTTGCCATACACAATGATTACATTCATTATGGGGAGTTGGTACATGTGCATAACACATCTTAATTCTTTTTTAACACTTTACACCAACATAACTAGAAGTAGAAGAAATCTTAGAATATTTTACAAGATTTTCCACAGGAAAAAGAATAAACTCTGGTTGTTCACAGTAAAATCTCATTCCTTATGAACACTTTACTAGCTTTTCTTTCTCCCCCCACCCCGCCATTCTCTCACTTTTCCTTTGTATGATTGGCTCTAGGATAAACCACTGCTCATAAATCTTTGTAACAGAATCTGCTTTGGAGGAACCCAAACTGAGATATTCAGGCTCCTCATAAATTAGACCTTCAGGCAAAGACTTGTGTGTTGCTATTTTATTAGGGAGTAAATTGCCAGAGAATCTGGATGGAGGAAAATGAGAAGTGAGGCAGATAAAGAGTGAAAGCTCATAGAAGAATCCACTAACTACACTGGCCAGGCTGGCATGCCCAAGCTCAAGGCTTCTCATGGGATCATTGAGAGTGTTTGCTTTCCTATTCTATAGAAACCATGAAACCAGAGTTGCTGTTACATACTTACATTAGAATCACATTTGACCTAAACAGCCAGGCATTGGCTTCTGATTTATCTTCCCAAGCTGTATTTGAAGTTGAAACCTAGAAGCTGGATCAACAAGCTCCAGATCAGAGGAGAAAGAGTCTCTCGAACCACATCAGGCCCTTATCTTCTCTATGAGGTGACTGGCATCCGACTGACATTTTGTCCTCCACTTAAATAAATATGTATTTTTTTAAAGTGAGAGGTAGATGGAATTCTTCCTGATGCTATCAATAATCCTCTAAAATGGAAACCAGATGGATTGAACAGGAAAAAACAAACTAAATAAGGTTAGGAACTGATCTCTTGGAATCTAGGCTGAAGTTTATTTCAAAATTTGAGAGACTGAAAAGAAAAATCAATCTTCTTGTTTTATGGGTGGGTGGTGCAAGCTGAGGTCACTAAGGCATTACCCGATGTCACCAAGCCATGTCATTAGAGAAATGGAGTAGTACTCAGTTTCTGATGCTTAGTACAGGACTGTTTCCCTTGAAGAGATTAATCTCAGGACTGCCAAAGATTATCATCTTGAATCTTGGTTGTAGGATTGGTTGATTAAAATTGATAGAAGCCATCTAATTGTACTAATTAGTAACTCCTGAGCATTTGCAGCATGAACCACCACAGGGTAGTCTGAAGGGAACATGGTGAATATTGTGGCCTACAATTTGAAGTAAGAAATGCATTCAACCACTGTATGTGACCTAGTGAGTCACTAAGTTCTCTTTTGACTCCTCCACACATAGGGTTTAAAACAACCACCATCTTTCTTCTTTCATCTCCTGATCATTAGTTCAGGGCAGGTGGTGCAGCCGTGTGGCTAGGCTCAGCTGGACAGGGTCCCCTGAGGTCCTGTGAGGCCCCATGTTGGCTGAAGTCCCTGGAGGCCTGGAGGCTTCCTCACTAATGTATCTGGCATCCTACTAAGAGCTCTGCTTTCTTCACAGGACAACAAGAGCAGCAGGAGGGCAGGGCTCCTAGGTTTCGGGCCTTCTTCAGCCAGAACAGCCACAGTGCCAGTTTTACCACATCCTCATGTTGGTTTTACCACACCCAAACCAAGTCATAAGGACAGACAGTCAGGGCATGTGGGAAATACATTCTCCCCCTTAAAGTGAAGAGCTACTAAGAACACCTGGCTATTTTTAACCTTCTATAGACCTTCAGCCTTTATGATATTCAATTTCCTCCTCTATAATATAGAAATATGAGGTATGATCAAAACTACATGAATATTAACTTTAAAAGAAATAAATAGTCAAATAAATACAGTCATTGCCTTTAATCCCCCTCAAAATACTCCCCCTCGATTTGAACATATTCATCTCATTGTTCCTAGCACTTTCTGAAGCAGTTCTACAAGTCTTCTTTTACGAATATGTTTAGTTGTGTTGTCATGGTTGCCTCCATGTCCTGAATCAATTCAAAGTGTTTTCCTTTCAGAATCATTTTGACTTTAGGGAAGAGCCAGAAGTCACACAGTGTCAGAACCAGTGAGTATGGTGGATGAGGACACACCATAAAGGTTTTAGGTGCCTGCCTTTCCATCAGATGGCACTCAGCAGCGACATTCACCATATTTTTTATCACACTTGCTAAAGACACTCATGGAAGAGGACGCCCAGAGCTGCTTCAGAAGGTGGCAAGAATGATGGGATAACTGTGTTCAAAGGAAGAGGGAGAATTTTGAGGGTGATTCATGGCAATGTGTCTTTTACTGTAATAATTTTTTAAGTTATTCACTGTGTATTTTGATCATACCTTGTCTTACCTTGTAAAGTTTCTAAATAATTTACAAAAAGTTCAGGGAATGGTATTGGCACAAAGCAGAATACGATAAATGAGTTTTTACTATTATACTACATTGTATCCTCGTGTCAATGTATGTTTTGAAGAACACAACAAAATCATAGTTAAAAATGTGATTGTGTGAAAATTCAACCAATAAGACAGATTGTCTGTAAAACCAGAGACATTTAAAATCTCAGATTTTAAACAAACCAGAAGTCAATTCTGCTCCAAATCTGGCATAAACGTTAGTAGGTCTTCAATTAAACACCTACGTTTGTAAGGCAGATCACTGTCTTTTTAATACATTCCTTAATAAGTATCATAATGTCCTAAGCTTATATTTGAAATGTTCAGAAAATAAATTTTCTGCACACTTCAACATTTGGTTATCTTATTTGTGTGTACTTCTTTAATATCACCATGATATCTATATAGCACTTAATTTCATTTCCTTTCCAAACAATTAAGGCTGGGTCTAACTAGCTCTTCAAAAGTTAGGTGTAGAGAGAGGCCACGGCGAACTAGCTCAGCGGCCAGTGGCTTTTGGCTGCTGAGCTGGGTCAATTGGCCTTGCTGGCGGCCCACATTCTCTCCCGCAGGCAGACTCACGCCTGCGCAAGTGGCAGGGTGGGCTGTGGCCGGGCACTTGGGCCATGGGGTTGACCCGCGTGAGGGCCATGTTCTTCGCCCTGGACAACACACTCATCGACACGGCCGGAGTGAGCCAGAGGGCCATGTCAGAGGTAACAAAGCTATTACAATCAAAATATCATTATAAAGAAGAAGCTGAAATCATCTGTGATAAAGCACAGGTTAAACTCAGCAAAGAATCCTTTCATCCTTACAATACGTGCATTACAGACCCAAGGACTTCCCACTGGGAAGAAGCAATCCAGGAAACAAAAGGTGGTAAGGACAACAGGAGATTGGCTGAGGAATGTTATTTCTTGTGGAAATCTACTCTTCTACAGCATATAACCCTAGCTGAAGATGTCAAAGCCATCCTCACAGAACTTCAAAAGGAGGTCCCCCTACTCTTGTTAACAAATGGTGATAGACACAGCGGGAAAAGATTGAGGCTTGTGCCTGTCAGTCCTACTTTGATACTATTGTTGTAGGTGGAGAGCAGAAAGAGGAGAAACCAGCACCTTCCATATTTTATCACTGTTGTGATCTCCTTGGAGTACAGCCTGGGGACTGTGTGATGGTTGGCGACACATTAGAAACTGATATACAAGGAGGTCTCAATACAGAGCTGAGAGCTACAGTCTGGATAAACAAGAGTGGAAACATGCCTCTGACATTCCCTATTCCACATTATATAGTTTCTTCTGTGTTAGAATTACCTGTTCTCTTACAGAATATGAAATGTAAAGTCAGTTTGTCTGTTTGAAGCACATAAAAAGGCGCAATTCCAAACTTTAGAGTATTTCCAGAGTTGAAGCTAAGACGAGTTAAGCCATTCTGAAATAATTTGATTTAGGATTTAATAGCCAATTTGTGAGGGTCTTCCCAACCCCATTGCTTTTTACAACCAACCATTGACTTGTATTTATATCTGAAAATCCAGATTATGTTAATACAGTTTACTTTTAGTGCTGTAGCTCAAAAAACTGGAGGAAATACATCATGTTTTTAGTCTGTAATTTGAGATTTTAAAAAATTGTTTTTGTGGGGTTTTGTTTGTTTGTTTGTTTTGGTACCAGGGATCAAACTCAGGACTTTGTGCTTGTGAGGCAGGCGTGGGCAACACTGAGACAAATCCCTGGCCCCCAAAATTGTATTTTTAATCATTTAGTACTTTGGATCTATGGTACAAAGCAGGATAGCTTACACCTGGATATGCAAATGCAGGTTGTATGGCTTAAAAACATACTTTTTAAAAACAGATATTCTAAATAGATAATACGTTTATAGTAGAGATTTATCAGATTAATTGGATCTGGTTAATATGAAATAAATACTAAATCATGCAAATCTATACATTTCATAGTAAAATTATTTGGGATTTTTAAACAAACCGTATCTTTGCCTGCTTTGGGTGTGTACTTTCTGTTATGAATCTAATGCTTCTGCATGAGCTTTTTTGAAGGGAGTGATTTTTCTGTGCTGTTTACATGACAAATAGATTGTTAGGGTTAAAAAAATAGCTGTTAAAGTCAACATATGGTGCTTACCTTTTTAAAACGAGCTCATAGCATTCTTGTAGTTGTGCCTCTTATGGAAATATCTATTTTTTCCCAGGCACACAACAGAATTGAGAGGACAAGACTTTTGCTGGGGATAAATGCAAGCCACAAGGTACCAAAAAGTCCTTTTCCTCCTGTGGGTCCATAAGAGAACTGCGTCTGTGCAGCCTAACCATGCACCTCAGACCCATTTGTTCTCTCTTAACTAAGTAGTTTCACCCATACGATAAAACTAATAGAAAATTAAGTTTTGCTATGAACCATTTCCACCATGCCATTTTAATATTTAAGTGACTCTATTAAATCTTAAATGTTTTCTACAAAAAAAGTTATGTATAGCTTTATGGTTTATATAAAGACCAAGATCTGATTAGTCAATTGAATATTAGTTAAAACATCTCCTGAAATTGAATTATATTTTTCTTAGTATGACAAAGCTGTGCCTCTTTGCTCCTGTCTCTGTCTTGAATGCATGTCATCCTTTGGCTGTGATGAACTTCTTCTCATCTTTTAACAGCTGCAAAATTGGTCTCAATGTACAGGAGCACTTCCTCTTAGCCCTGCTTCTAGAGTGCCTCAGATATGCATCAGTTATAACACTGTGTTGGTCAGCTTTCCATTACTATAACAAAGATAACTGGGAGAATCAAATTAGAAAGATAAAAGTTTTGCTTTGGCTCACAATTTTGGAGGTTTTAGTCTGTGACCAACCAAGTTGGACCTGTAGCTTTGAGCCTATGGCAGCACACACGGTAGGAAGAGATCACGGAACAAACTGTTCACCTTGAGACCAGGACACAAACAGAGAGGAAGAGCTCAGGGTCCCACAGTCCCTGTCATGGCACACCCCTGGGATCTGAAACCTCATCACCAGAGCCCAGCTCTTCATACTTCAATTACCTCCAGAAACTCCACACTAGGGACTAATGCCTAATACATGGGCCTGGGGAGACTCCAGACCCAAGCAACAGCAGACACAGATCACCTTGGAGCTTAGTCTGTTTGCCTGTCTGTCTCTCCAAACAGGCTTTGCACTTCCCCAGAACAGAAAATCAGTTTTTATTTAAATACCTGGTGTCTAGGAGAGGTCCTGACAGGAAATAAATACTCAGAGAATTAACCAAAGACCTTCTTACTACTTAAGTTTAGTCTACCTTCAGACTACCAGCCCTTCAGCAATTACCAGTTCTTCAGTAAAGTGCTAGTATGAGTTGAACTGTTATGTCCCCCTCAAATTCATAGGCTGGGTACAAAGTCTTAGTACTTCAGAATTTTACCTTAATTGAGTCAGGGTCTTGAAAAACATAATCAGATTAAAGTGAGGGCATCTGGAGACCCCAGTCCCATATTAATGGTGCACTTAGGAAAGCAGTTTGGAAGGTAGACAGGCACACAAGGAGCATGCCCTGTACCTAGGAAGGCAACCGTTGACATGCCAAGTAGAAGTGCTCCTTCCTTCACAACCCTGAAGCCAAAACAACCCCACCAACACTTTGATCGTGGACTTCCGGACTCCAGAACTGTAAGATTAAAAAGTCCTTTGTTTAAGATACTTAGTCATTGCTATGGTAGCCTATGGTAGTCCTTGGAAACTAGTACAAACACTTTGTCTCTTTGTTAATGTCAAAAAAATGCAGTCAGTATAGGATAATGAGGCTCACTTACAAAACTGTGTTAAGAAAAAAATAATAAAGCTCATAGATCACTGTTACTTGATTCACAAGCCCATGAAAACTGCTGCCTTCTAACATCAAGTAAAGTTTAGTTTGCTGTTCTTGACAGGAAAAGATTATTTTAGTCTGAACTCTATTGTCTTTGTAGTTTAACTATGCTTAGGTATCATTTCAGCTATATATATATGAAAAGCACAAAAGCCAAAAACAAATATTTGCTGAACAAAACCATCTGAATTTCCTTCTTTGTGCAGTCTTTGTAAAACCTCATAAATATTTGCATGACTTCACCCTTTGACTACAACTGGCATTGAACGAGTCACAATTATTCAGTTCCACCTTTAGGAAATAATAGATTAATTTCTCTATTCAAGTAGTTCATATCACCCTGTCCTTAATACCTCAATTAAAAAAAAAGCTTGAAAAATGAAGCCTGTTTCCTTCTTGGCTAGGAGTAACAGGCACGCCGCTGGATAAACTGTACCTTCTGCTCTCCAGTGCAGAGAGAGAGAGTAGAAGGGAAATAAAAGTTCTCAGGGTTTCAATGAGCACAGAGAAGTGGGCTGCAGTATGGCCTCCGTCATCCAGACCGGGACAAAGCTAGAAAGCAGACGCGGCTGTTGAGAGCTGAACCACAGGGCTCCTTTTGGCCCTCTCATCCTGGGCACCTTCTAGAAGCCAGCTGTGGTGTTTTCTTTACCATCTGCCTACTTGGAAATTTTAGAGGAGATTCCAGATCTAATGAATTTCTATTTGTCATCAAGCAAAATAGAAACTAAAATGAAAACCTAAGCAGATTTATGTTTCCAATGTAGAATATAAAATAATTTCCTATTGAGTTATATAAAAGTATCTTAGGAATATCTGGCTATAAGAGTTTGGAATTTTTCCACTAGAGATGAGTAGAAACATCACTAGTTTGGTGATATTTTAAAGGTAGTAGGCAGATGGAATTGCCACCTTCGACTGATAAAATTCATCCATACCCTTTATCTTTAGAAGGGGTTTAAGTGGTTTTGTCATTAGTTATCTTATTTATTTATCTATCTTATTTATCATTAGTTTATCTTATACATACTTCTAGATTCTAACAGTTTTTCAAACATAGTGGTCCTAGAAAAATGTTCATCAGTCATGAAAATTGCCTATCATTAGGTTTGTGTGCCTGTCTTCCTAAATATGTATATCATTCTCAGTGTGTGAATTCAGTTGAATACCCTTGGCACTGATTTCTAATTTTCAGTGAAGACTCCAGTATCATGGCTGTGCCTGCTCTCGCTGAGGGTTTCCCTGCTTTTTTCCTCACTCAGCTCACCACTGAAAGACTTCAGAGTTACAATGTTGGTGCATTCAGATATGCTCTGACTTCATTTCTCCCAGATTAACGAAGAACATCCGGTTGAATCCTCAGGGAGTTTACTGCAGCAGAAAAGAAATGGTATAGGAAGTGAAGATGAAAGAGAACATGGAAACTCTAGCATTTCCTTACAAAATGTGCTAAATTCAGAGTGCTGAAGACCAGGGCTCAGGATGTTATCATTCTTGCACAGGGTGAAAAGATAATTATTTAATCTTTATTCTCTCAGTCCCAAAATAATTAAAAATACAAAATAAAAGGGGAACATAATTAGGCTAAAAGTTCTGAGTGGAGTTAATTTTGAAGTCAACAAATACACTCAATAAGCAAAGACATTGTCTTGAGTAGGGAGGCATGGATAATTAATCAATCAATCATATCTCCATGCAAATGAGCTCAATATGGCCCAATAGCCCTACTCAGAATCTTTCTCGTGAAACAGCCTACAAATAGAGAATTTGAAGAGTGTGAGTCATCAGCATTTCATTAAAATTTTATTGTGCTGCAAATGGTGTTACACATAGTGTTTCAGTTGTTCCTGGCTAGGAAACAAACTTCCACAGCTCAGTGGTGTGAAATAATCACAGCTGTCATGTTCCAGTCCTGCAGGTCAATAGTCTAGGTGACTGTGATGTGTGCTTGGAGTCTCAAAACCCAGAAGTGAGGTGTCTGCTGTCCTGGAGTCTCATGTGAAGGTGCTAGGGCAGAAGCCCCTTCCAACTCAGCTTGCTGGTCGAGTTCAGTTCTTGGCGGTTACAGGGCAGAAGTCCTCATAATCCTACAGACAGTGCTCAGGTCCTTCTGGATGGCTCCTTCCACACAGGCAACAAAAATCTGCCTCACACTGAAGTGGCCTCACCCTTTCCTCTCTGACTTTCTCTTTGCTACAACACAGAGAAAATTCTGTGCTTTAGGGCTCATATCATTATATCAGGCTCATTTGAATAATCATTCTTTTGATTAGTCAGCTGATTAATAACCCAGATTACACCTGCAAAATTGCGTGTCCATCTAGCATAACAGAATTGTGGGTGTAGTACCGCCTCATGGTCACACTCCTGAGGAAGTGGATTGCATGGGAAGCTTGGGCCTTCTCAAGATTCTGCCTACCATAAATACAAAAGAGTAGATGAATACATACAGGTACAGTTTGAAGAGCAGTCATAACTCACTCACTTGCTACTTAGGCAAAAATCTAGAATCACTCGTACAGGTGTGAACTTCCTGCGTGGCCCAATTGTGCACACAGCCCCCTCCCCTTCACATCTGGAAGCCCTAACATCCGGTAACTCAGAACATGACTGTATCTGGAGACAGGGTCTTTACAGAAGTAATCCAGTTAACAAGAGGTCCCATGGTGGGCTCTAATCCAGAATGACTGGTGTCTTTATGAAAAGAGGATATCAGGACACAACACAGCAGTCAAGAGGCAACCACATGGAGACACAGTGAGAGGTGCCCACCTGCAAGCCCAGGAGAGAGCCCTCAGGGAAAGAAACCTGCCAGCATGTTGGCCTTGGGTTTCCAGTCCTCAGAACTGTGAGAATATATATTTCTGTAGGTTAAGCTACCAAGTCTGTGGTACAGTAATATGACACCCTACAACACCAACACACCTCCCAAATTATATACCCACCCCACTCCAGGAATTAACCATTATTTGGGATTGTGTTGTCTCTTACTTTTCTTTATAGTTTTTACCACCTAGGTATGAAAACTAAAACAATTATTTATTTTACCTCCTTTTGAACATCAGGTCCATGGAATTATGCTGATTGTAGCCTTCTATAACTTGCTTCTAACACTTAACATCTTCTTGTGAAATCCTCTTTTGAAATTTTGAAAGTTTGATGTGTTAGTTGTGATTTACTCAATTTAAGTTGCAGTATTGCATCATAGTGATACTAAATAAATATTTAATCCAGTGCACTGTTGGAACACATTTTGGATTCCTTCTAGATTTTTACTATTATATTATATTTTTAATATTTTACTGTATAGATATTTACTATTCCATTCTTTATATGTGATTCATGTGTATGAGTTTCTCTAGGAATTATTTGTTGTGTTTAGAGGGTGCAATCTTCAACCTTACTAGTTAATGATACATTGTAGGAGGATGAGGGAGGAAATCTAAGACCATTCTGGGCCCCAAAAGCACACAAGATGCTGCCTCAGGAAGATGAGGTGGAAAAAGTAGAGCTAAATCCATAGTCTGATCATTCAACTTCTTTCTGGTAGAATTTCTGCATAGGTAACGTCATCAAATACTAAGTGAATAAGCATCAGATTTTGTCTTAACATATCCAAAGAAAGAATGTTAACAGATAAATTATGTTCTCATGTATCCAGGAATGCTTCTGGCTTTCTCCTGCCAGCTCTTATGTCTTTGCTTTTTTTCTGCTGTCATGGTTTTTATTTAGATGTCACCTCAAAACCTCATGTGCTCATTGGTGGGGCTTTTGAGATTGGGATTGGATCATGGGTATGTCATACTCATCAGTGGATCGGTCCCCTGACAAGTTTATAGCTCAGTGTGATTTGGAAGGTGAAGCCTAGTTGGAGGAGGTGGGTCACTAGGGGCTTGGCCTGGAAGGGTCTATCTCCCTCCTTCTTTCTTTGATCCTTTTCTGCTTCCTGCCACCAGGCCAGGAGCAACTTCTCCTCTCTAATGCCCCTGTTTTGGAGCCTGCTGGCTATGGACTGAAACTTCTACAAACTGTGAGCCAAAATAAACCTCTCCTCTTTTAAGTTGTGGGTGTCAGGTATTGTGTGCCAGCAATGAGGAACTAACTAAGACATCAGCCTACCTAAGATACCTCTTTCTCTTCATTCTTTGTGCTTCTCTAGTTTACATGGCAAATCATCCACAAAAACTAACTTGTTTTTCTTGGGGTCCAGCTTCCAATCCCCTGAAAAGCAGATCTTACTGGCGATACTGATTCTGGTGTGCACACAAGTCCAAACAACTGTGACTAAGGCACAATGCTCACATAGCACAAAGGAGGACATGCAGGTCCCACCACTGTAACACAAAGAAACAGTCTCAGTTTTTAGCAATAGGACAGGAGTCTCCAAAGTGTTCTGTCCCTGAATGTTTGCATCTACAAGTGTGAGAGACAAAAACAGGGATAGACAGAAAAAAATACATTTCCTCAGAAGAAATCACAGGTCTTTAGAGAAGCAATAGCATATATTGAAAGAATGTGAGGCAAAATTGCGGACCCAAGCTCTGACCAAGTATTCTGAGCAAGCTTCTGAGCAAGTATTTGAACTTCTTTTCAGCCAGTTGTAAATATGGAAGCAAGGCAAAACAAAACATTCTATCCCCTACAGAATTGACCATGTACAGATTTTTATGCTTACTTTAAAAGCAACTTTAAATTTATTTTAGTGTTGTTCATATTATTAAAATTACAAAAGTGGTTCTTAATTAGTACTTAATAAATCAAGTGTTATGGTCCCTATTCTGATAATCTCATCCATTGTTATATATGGATCAATCATTAAATTTTCTGAAGTAGACAGAAAGTATTATTTCTGTAGATGCCCCTGCCTTGTAGCCTGCTGACTATGGACTGAAACCTCTACAAACTGTGAGCCAAAATAATATAACAAACTGTGAGCCAAAATAAAAGTGGAACATAATTAGGCTGAAAGTTCTTCTGAGTGGAGTTAACTTTGAAGTCAATGAATATATTCAATAAGCAAAGGCATTTTCATGAGTAGGGAGACATGTATAATTAATTAATTAATCATAGCTCCATGCAAATGAGCTAAATATGGCCCAATATCCCTACTCAGAATATAAGCATGTGATTAAGCTATATACTAGCAATTACCTCTGTGATTGGGCTCTATGAAAGAAGCTTCCCAGGACCACAAATATAAGACTAAGAGTATAAATCTCCAAATATTAAGAGATAGAAATCTAGCTGACCTGGTTTGAGCCATGTACCCCCTCACTTTGAGCCCCCTGTGGACAGAAGAGTAGAGGAAATGAATATGGTCCTTTGGCTCCTAGAGATTTTGGGCAGGGGAACAAGATAACCTAAACACAACTCAATCACAAATCACCTAAAAATGCTGGATATGAAAAAAAATCCTTTCAAACGAGTAGCCTAATTTTCTAGAAAATAGAGAAAACTCGTCCCCAAACACACACACACACAAACACACACACACAAACCACCAACACCAACAAAAAAAATCCAAAAATGTATCAGAAAGTAAGACAGAACATTTCCTAACTAAATGCCATGGGTTTCAGGGTTAAGGTTGAAGGTCAATGTATCCTACTTAGTGACATTTTAATCTCATGCTACAACAGCAACATGGTCATGAATCCTTGTAAGACAGTTGCAACAAAGATCCTTGTATGATATTAGAACCTCCAATAGAAACACATCCCTAGGGAATCCAAATGTATGGCATGAGGTATGTCTATTTCAACATGGACAACAGATAGGGAAAGTCCAATTTTGTACAATGGTCAGCCCTGAGACAGCTTTAGGATTCCATTGTAACACCTGAACAGTCGTGAAACTCCTTCAAGCATAGAGGAGCCCAAATAAGCAGCTCACAGAAGTAAAATTAAAACTGCTATAAAGCCATTCTGTCAACATAGATCTCCCAGGAATCTCAAAAACAAAGCCATGCTGGCTGGGGGCATCACAATCCCCAACTTGAAACTATTCTACAAAGCTACTGTGATAAAAACAGCATGGTACTGGCAAAGAAACAGACCCGAAGATCAGTGGAATAGATTAGAAGATGCAGAAACAACTCCTGACATACTCAGTCACCTCATCTTTGACAAAGGAGCCAACCACCCTCATTGGAGGAAAGATAGCCTATTTAATAAATGGTGTTGGAAAAACTGGATTTCAATCTGTCAGAAATTAAAACTAGACCCATACCTATCACCACGCACTAAACTAAGATTGAAGTGGATTAAAGATCTAAATATTAAGTCAGAAACACTAAACTTTCTGAAAGATAAGTTAGGTAGAACTCTTGATGACATTGGCATAGGAAAAGACTTTATGAACAAATCTTCAGTAGCACAGGAGCTAGCACAAAGAATCAACAACTGGGATTTCATCATATTAAAAAGCTTCTGCACTGCAAGAGAAACTACCAACAGAGCTAAGAGACAACCTACAATGTGGGAAGAAATATTTAGCAGCTGTAGCTCAGACAAAGGTCTACTATCAAGAATATATGAAGAACTGAAAAAAATCAGACCTCCCAAATTCAAGGACCCAATGCAAAAATGGGCATCCAAAATGAACAGACATTTCTCAGACAAAGAAGTAAAAACAGCAAGTAAATATATGAAAAAATGTTCAACATCACTGGTCATTCAAGAGATGCAGATGAAAACAACACTGAGATTCCACCTCACCCCACAAAGAATGGCTGCTATCAAGAAATCAACCAATTCCAAATTCTGGCGGGGGTGTGGAGAGAAAGGAACCCTTCTCCATTGTTGGTGGGAATGTAGATTGGTGCAACCACTGTGGAAATCAGTATGGCGATACCTCAAAGAACTAGGACTACAGGTCCCATTTGACCCAGCTATTCCCCTGCTGGGAATCTTCCCCAAAGAATTAAAAGAATCATACCATAGTGATATATGTGCACCTATGTTTATAGAGGCACAATTTGTAATAGCTAAAGCTTGGAAACAGCCCAAGTGCCCATCGACTGGAAACTGGATAAAGAAGATGTGGTTTTTTTTAATAAAATGGAGTACTACTCAGCCATAAAGAATGAGAAACTACAGACATTTATAGCTAAATGGATGCATATTGAGGCCATACTCTTAAGTGAAATAAATAGGACACACATGTGTAAATACCAAATAGTTTCTCTAGTGTGACAAATTGAAAGTGTAAATAAGGATGAAAATGATTAAAATCAATTATTGATAATTTGAAATAAGAAAAGGTCCAAGGGTTTGGGGATGGTGGAAGGGAAAAGAGAAAGGGAGGAAGGGAGAGAAAAAAATTATGAGAAAAAAAAATGGAACCAAACTTTGGGTAGATAGGGAAGGGTGGAGGGGGTGAAGGGTGCACAGGTAATGGGAGAAAAAAATAAAAACTAAGATGCATCATGTTCTGGTACAAACACCCAATGATAAATGTAAATGTATTTTATACCTAAAATGTATCAATAATAATATATATATTAAAAAAAAATAAAGCCATGCTGAAGATGAGGTCATAGTCGAAATTCACAAAACTCTAGAGAAATCACCCACCCTAAAACGGAGCCCAATTCCACAATAAACCTCACCTCTAAAATTGAAAGTGTTAAAATCAATAAAGGAGTCCATTATAAATGTGTTTCAAATCATTAGATATCAAAGAAGAAATCAAAACAAAAGAAATTAATAGGATACTAGGAAACCCAGCTGAATTTAGAGAGGAAATGCCAAACAGATAACAAAAAAAAATCAATCGAGGTAGAAGGTCTAGAAACAAAAGTACAATTATTCAATTTCAAATCCGTTTATGAGCTACAGAGTTCTTGAAATACTCTTTACAGCAGGCTGATGAACTGAGAGACATGTCAGTCATTAAGGAAGACCATTCATAGGATCCTTTATGAAAATTGTGTGTTGTTCTTAAGATTTGCCTCAAAACACACTGTCTGGGCCGACCTTTAATGGAGTTGTCCTGGAGCTATTCCAACTAGGATAATCCCTGGGCCATCTGGCCACATCATTTTACTCAATTTGTGGTTTTTTTACCCATGGGCCAAGATTTTCACTAGCAAATAGGCATCAGTATTATATTTATTGAGAAAAAATATATCTTCATGATAAAAATTAACTGGGGATGCCACCACACGTTTGTAATCCCAGCACTCATGAGGCTGAGGCAGGGGGATCACTGTGAGTTTGAGGCCAGTGTGGGCTACATAGTGAGTTTGAGGCCAGCCTGAACTACATAACAAGATCTTGCCTCAAAATAACAAACAAACAAACAAACAAAAAAATTTCTAACAGTGTGAGGGGTTGTACAGTTTTTAAAAAAGAAAAGAAATTTTTCCTCTTACCTCTAAACTCCCAGTTGTCTGGTTTCCATCCCTAGGAATAATGCCCTTCACCACTTTCAATGGGCTTATATTCCCAGAAATGGTCTCCATACATACAGGCTTATTTAACAACACATTATTCCATTTTTAGCACATTTATGATTTATTATTTACATTATTTATTTTTCCAGGATCTGTTGGGGTAGAATGTTTTATTACAGATATGCATCATTGCCTAGTTTGTTCTGGCAAACCCTTGAATGTTTCTAAACTTTTTCTAAACTACTCTTTTAATTAATATTTATTATTCACTTATTTGGATCTGTAGACCAAATTCATTGAACAGGAGTTTTTGAGTCAGAATATGTGAACTTTACATTTTGGTAAACATTGCCAAACATTTCCAAGAATGTGTCCTAGCTCGAGCTCCTTCTGTCTGTCTGTGAAATGCCTGCTTCCTAGCACTCTTGTGACAGGGCTGCCTGACAAACTTTCTGACCTTCACCGCACTGATAACCAGCCACTCTTCACTGTTTGAATCTGTATTGTCTAACTGTGAGTGAGGTTTAGCTTTTCTTCTCTATTTGCAGTTCAGTTAACCGGTTAGGAAGTCATGACATCTGCAACTCATAACAATTTTGGTTTTTGTATGTGTTTACAGCTTGTTTGTTTCTTAATGTTCTCACATAAAATTGGTGATATTCCAGAACCACATCATGATAGTAATGACTATAAGCGTTTTTAAGATATTAGTCATCCCTTTAATGAGACTCTTTAATGTTTTGCCATTAGGCATGATGCTAATTTTGACTGAAGATTTTCAAAACAAGATTACAATTTATTCATAGAAGAAACACTTCTCTGGCCCTAAATAGAGGTAAATACCTCTATTCTGCTCAAAGCACTTTTTAAATGTAGTGGCAATAAGTCAGGCATGTTCAACACCACTTTCCCTCTCTTAAGAAAGCACCTTCCTCTGGCCATCCCTTCCAGCTCTCACACTCTGTGTGGACCAGACCCTCTGTCCAGCATTCCTGTTGACTTGCTGGGCATGGTTGTCTAGCTGTGACTCTCAGTGTACTGACCTATTTGTTCAGTTTTTCTCATCAAACCATATCTTTCATAGTGTTTGTGCCCCTTAATCTTAATTTTGAACTGGACTGGATTAGGAGACTGCTCAGGAGGGGCCTATACTCATTAGTAGATTAACCCACTGATGCTCATAACTGAGTGTGCTGTCAGGAGGTGGCTCATTGGAAAAGCATGGCTGGGGATGTGTCTTTGGAGGAGTGTCTCTCCCGGACACTCTTCCCCTGTGCTCTTCTTCCCGGCTACTTTAAAGTGAGCAGCCTTGCTCTACCAGTCCTTTTGCCATGCTGTGTCTGCCATGGAGCCACCCTGCCGTGGACTAAAACCTGTGAAACTGTGAGCCAAACAAACCTGTCTGTCTTGAAGCTGTGAGGGGTGGGTATCTGGTTCAAGCAACCAAAAAGTAACTAGTACCATGTTCCTTAAAAGTAATGTGCATTATTGTCCATATTTCATTCTTTTGATTTTTAATTGTTCAAAATGATTCATTATACCTTCTCAGAAGCTCCCAACAGTAGGTGTCCAATCATACTTTTTTTTAGTTCAAAAGTCTCAAATGAAAGTTGGATTTTATCAAATACATTTACATCATTGATTAGAAAGAATAAATAATACCACTATAAAAACAATGGTAGTGGGCCAGGGATTTAGCTCAGTGGTTCTGCTGCTTGCCCCACAAGCACAAGTACCTGAATTCGATCCCTGGTACCAAAAACAAAAAAGAATGGTAGTGTTCACAGTCCTCATTATCCTATGATTTTGGTTATGATTCTTAAAAGTTATGCCTTGTAGACCATATCAATTAAAACTACCAATCAGGAACATTATTGGAGTTGTAGCTGCAAATCACTGTGTACACAAGCGTGAGCATCACAATCTGTGATCACTCCCAGTGTGCCAGGGATTGATGTGCTGTTCATTCAGGGCACAAGCAGACAATAGCCAGGAGAGTCATAGCACTTTCTTGTATAAAGTATCATGTGATAAAGCCACATGATGTTTTAAAAAAATATATCACTGAATGTGAGACTTGGTTAACCATGGAAAAAGTGCAACAAATAAATGAAAAGTGAAAAATCTGGGCATGAAACTTAAATCGAGAAAATGTAGTTCTGGAAGCAATGCCTTGACCACCATCAGACAGACTCAAGCCATGCAGCCAGGGGGCTTAGTGATCGCAACCTCAGAGATAGCGACCAACTTGTAGATATAGACCAACTTGTAGATGAGATGGAGAGGATGAGAGTGCCCCAGAGGAGGGGACTCTAGAAAAAAATTACACTAATTTTGAAGATATTCATAACAGTAGAAGTGCAAAGAACAAAATGTTAAATGCTGATTCAAATTTAGAAATGAATCTAGCCAAGGCATAGAAAAATGTTCAGTTCATAGCATAAGTTACACCATGAGAAGGAGAAGGCCAATACTACCAAATTACATGTGATAAAGTTTTTTGCAAAGAATAGAACACTTTCAAAATGTGTAATAATTTAAAGTATAAAATAAATTTTAGTCTTACTATTTCTCATTCCCTATACTTATAACTGAAACTAAGACATATTTTTATATTTTTTAAAAATGTGAAAAGTCATGGGAAAAACATAGTTTTCCTGGTAATCATTAAATTTACTTTGCATGCTGAGACACCACAGTCACTTTTGTGGCCAACACTCACTCCCTTGGCAAGTGAAGACAGAACAGCTCACACCAAAGCATAGCAACCCTTAAGAACTTTTCCTATGCCAGACACTGAGAGCGAGAGCAATTCACTTCTAGTTAGAAACGGATAGGTGGAAACTCTAAATATAAATTAATGTTAAAGTTAACAGATAATACTTACTGAGAACATGCTGCATTACAGGCATCTTTTAAAGCACTTTTCAAAGCAACTTAAATTTTCAGCAATCTTACAAGGTAGGTATAATTATTATGCCCACAAGTAAGAATACAGAAGCAAATATTTAAATATATATATATATATGATGTTTTATTTATGTTTAACCAGTTTCCAATGGCAAATTCTAGAAAGTATGGAGAAAATAGAATACCTCACTTTCTAACTTCAAGCCAGTTTGAAGCCTATTAGTGAATACAAATTCCATTCAATGTAAGTTAAGGGCTAGGTATTATATAGATATAATATAATATTATATATTATATTCTTTCATTCATTAATACCCTAGTTCAACAGATACTGTTGTTTGCCTAGCTTTTTTTCTAGAAACAATGAAGTTCATCCTCATGAAGTTAGACAAAAATAAGTAAATATACTATGTAATATCAGGTTATATGTTGATATTTCTATCAGAAAAATGAGAAAGCAAATGAGGAAGAAAAATAAGTGGTCAAGACCTTGTTATTGGTTGATTTCTTGAAAGCAGCCATTCTTTCTGGGGTGAAGTGGAACCTCAGCGTTGTTTTCACTTGCATCTCTCAAATGACCAGTGATGTTGAACATTTTTTCATGTATTTATTTGCTATTTCTTCTTCTTTGTCTGAGAAATGTCTGTTCATTTCAGATGCCCATTTTTGAATTGGGTCTTTAAATTTGGGAGGTCTGATTTTTTTAAGTTCTTTATAAATTCGAGATAGAAGACCTTTGTCTGAGGAACAGCAGGTGAAGATTTTTTCTGGGTTGTCTCTTCACACTGCTGGTGGTTTCTCTTGCTGTGCAGAAGCTTTTTAGTAAGGAGAGATCCCACTTGTTGATTGTTTGTGCTAGTTCATGGGCAACTGAGGTTCTGTTCATAAAATCTTTTCCTACACCAATATCTTCAAGAGTTCTACCTAAGCTCTGTTCCAGCCGGTTCAGGGTTTCTATTTTATTAGTACCTTTTTTTTTGGTACTGGGGATCAAACTCAGGACCTTGCACTTGCGAGGCAGGCGCTGGAACCACTGAGCTAAATCCTTGGCCCAGGGTTTCTATTTTAATATGAAATCAACCAATAACAAATGCTGGTGGGGCTGTGGGGAAAGAGGAACCCTGCTCCACTGCTAGTGGGAGTGTAGACTGGTACAACCACTGTGGAAATCAGTATGGAGATACCTCAAAGAACTAGGACTGGAAGTCCCATTTGACCCCACTAGTCCCCTGTTGGGGATCTTCCCCAAAGAATTAAAAGAATCATACCACAGTGATATATGTGCACCCATGTTCATAGCATCACAGTTTGTAATAGCTAAAACTTGGAAATAGCCCAAATGCCCATCAACTGGAGACTGGATCAAGAAAATGTGTTTTTTTAAAATAAAATGGAGTACTACTCAGCCATAAAAAATGAAAAATTAGAGACATTTATAGCTAAGTGGATGCACATTGAGGTGATACTCTTAAGTGAAATAAATAGGACACACATGTATAAATACCAAATAGTTTCTCTAGTGTGAGAAACTGAAAGTGTAAATAAGGACTAAAATATACAATAGATAATGTGAAATAGGAAGAAAAGGGGCAAAGGGGAAGGGGAAGTTGGAGGGGTAGGGGAAAGGAAAGAAGAGAATGGAATATGAGAAAATGGAAAAATGGAAACAAAATCTTTGTAAATAGGGAGGGGTGGAGGGGTTGAAGGGAGGGCTGGGCAAGGGTGAAAAATAAGAACCAAGAGAGACTATGTAAAGGTGCAAATTTCTAATGATGAATGTCATTATATTGTATACCTAAAATGTACCAATGATTAGAATGAATAATCGAAAATGTAAAATAGGAAGAAAAGGTTCAAAGGGGTAGGGGTAGTGGGAGAGGCAGGGGAAAGGAAAGAAGGGAAAGGAAAATTGCTGAGAAATGGAAAAAATGGAAATAAAGTCTTTGTAAATAGGGAAGGGTGTAGGGGGTGAAGGGAGGGCTAGGAATGGGGAAAAAATAGGAACAAAGATGCATCATGTAAAGGTACAAGTTCCCAATGAAAAATGTAAATGTGTTGTATACCTAAAATATGCCAATAAAAGAATTTAAGTAAAAAAAAAAAAAAAAAAAGAATTTGTTAGGATGTTCCAAAAAGATGTTTTGAGGATAAGACATTTAAGCAAAAACCCAAATAAAACAAGGGAGCAAGTCAGGTGAATGCTTGGCAGAGGAAGAACCAAGCAGATAGAAGAGCAAGAGCATTGTTCCTGAAATGAGGCTTTCAGTAGCAAGTTCTAGGAAGAGTGAGAAAACAAAAGCTCAACATAGTGCAGTAATGAGAGTAAGGACCTGGAAGTAGAGCTGAAGAAGTAGTAGGAACCAGACAGTAGAGGAATTTGGGTCATGGAAAAGATTTATTCTTTGTTCTTATAGAGATGGGAAGCCATCTGAGGACTGGGAGTGGGGGAGCAGGAGAGTAGTGTTTTGCTTAGCTTTAAGACACCACTTGACTACATTGTAGAGAGCAGTCAGAGAGGATGGCTAGGAAGAACAGAGGCCAACAGACAGGTTTAGTGACTGTGACAGTGGTGCATACCAGACATTGATGGTGGCTGGGAGTCAGGAGAGTTGCGGAGGGTGTGAGAGGTTTCCAACAAGTATGTATCCTAAAGACAGAGACAAGAAGGTTTGCTAATGGATTTGATGCCTGGTGTGAAGGAAACTGAAGAATTGAGGTTGGCACCATTGTTCCATCTAAGCAAATAAATGAATGTGGTACTGTTTACTAAAAAAAGACTAGAGATAAATGGGTTTGTGTCGGAGAGTGATCTAGATCTCTTTCTCAGACATGTAATATTTGAGATGCCTGTTAGACATCTAAGTGTGTGATATGCTGAACAATTGCACACATGATTCAAGTGCTCAGGTAAGGAGAGGAGATTTTTATCAATGGAAGCATCACTGGCTACAGGTGGCAATTAAAGTCATGTGACTAGACAGGTTAGCCAGGGCTTGATTAGAGACAAAGTTGAGAAGAAGTCTCAGGATGGGCACACTCTAGCGATTAGGGATCAGAAAGTTCAAGATAGTCTAGAAAGAAGAAAAAAAAACTTTGGGCTTTATACTGCACTTGTATTTTAAATAAATAATGCCACTAGATACATCACGAATGATTCTTGTTCAAATAACTGAGGGGAAATTTCACCATATTCTTTGGGAAACCTTTCTTTAAGTTCTCAAAAGATATTGATTCATGATCAGTATATTTTGAAGACAGAAATTCTTTGGAATTATTCAATATTCAACATAGAATAAAAGAAACTATTTCATGGCAGAAAAGATGAAAAGGTAAAATCTGGAGCTGAAAATTCTTGACCTAAGTATCATCTAGTTTTATAATTTGAGAAAACTACAAATTCAGGTATTATAGAACCCATCTAAAAAAGAGTAATTTCCATGAATAAACTGTCCATTTATATTGCTACCAAAATATACACATATATGACACACACATATCCAAATTCTAAGTTTCTACAAGATTGTAGTCTTATTCTTCATCACATAAAATATATTGAACTTGATATGCTTCTTATTGCCCTTCTCAAAGTTAATTTGTCCTTCAAATAACTGCCAGCAAAAAAAGTCTGTTAAATCTTAAAGTTTCAGGTTTAATACCACATAGATTTATGATCTAATATGAAATGTGTTTAAAGGTTGTGAACTTATGGGTTGTGAACTTATGAAAAACAATCTTCTGGTCACATGTGGCCAATCAAAACTAAAGTCAAATTTGAGGGAATTAGCCAGTGTCCTTATGGAAAAAGTAGGGTTTCACATACCATTTTCATCTGGATTTCTGACTTTCTTTAAATATTAAATGGTTCTTAACTTTTTTTTCAGCTAGTCAACTTCTAAAAGATTTTTAGAAATTGTATATAAAGCATTTTAAATTATTTTCAGAATATCTTTGGCTGCCATTATTGATACTCAGAAATATCAGCTCTGGCTCTACTTGAGAAAATTTTTTCCAAGCTTTCAAAGCTTTGCTGTTGCTTCTGTGAGGCATTTTCAGATTGCCTTATGTGTAGGTGATTTTCTTCCTTCTGCACGATCACCTTTCTGAGCCTTTCTGATCTCTTGTGTATCATCAGGAGTGACTCCTTCAACTGATCACAGCAGGTGACATAACTTCATCTCTGAAACACCTACCATAGTTCACACTTTGCACAAAATAGACCCAACAGATTTATTTAATTAAGAAGATTTCAAAGAAGTATTGCTTGAGAAACCAACTATTAAGCAAAATATCACTCCAGTTATTTCCCATATTTCTCAACTGCAACAGGAGTAGTCTTGAGCAATAAAAAAGTTCCCAGGCCTTTCCCCTTCATATCCAATTAAGGACTGAGTTTATATAAGGAAACACAAGTGGTCCTGGTTTGCTTTTCTAATAAGGCCCAGCTGCTGAGACAGTTGATCAGCATCCCTACACTTGTGATAATAAACATGTTTCATCAGCCCACTTCAACAGAACTCATTAAACAGCTTGAGTTTACAGGGAAGCAAGGAATTTGGGTCCTAAGAAGCATAATTCTATATAGATATGGTCAAGCCAAACACAAAATCTCAAACTGCATGCCAATACATGAAATGGCATGGGGAAAGAAGAAAATAATTTCCATAGCATATGCAATGTGCATTACCTTAATTGCTTGAATCTTTCAGGTAAAAATTATTGTTGGCCAGAAAATAGTCCGAAGTTTGGAATCATGCACTCCAGGTGACAAATCCTAGTCTTGCTATTTCTTTGCTATTTGTTGAATCTAAGATAGTATGGGTTGCAAGATACTGTCATTAAGAGGGCTTGGGCTGTAGCTCAGCAGCATAGCACCTCCCTGGCAAGCTCGAGGTCCTGAGTTTGATCCCTGTTACCAAAAAAAAGAGAAAATACTGTCATTAAGAAGGGGAAAATCAACCAGTTATTCTGTGTTGCACACACTGCAAGCCATATCCCAATGTTCTAGATATTAAAACATGATGGAATATGTTTCTTAGAATCACTGAAATATAATATAGTATGTGTCTTAACATGTTTGAAGTGCCTTTTTGACATTCAGTAAACAAATGGTTATAAAAACAATTTCTTCTTGAATGAACATTTCCTTGTCATTTTTTATCAGTCCCAATATTGATCCAGCAGAGCCAAAATCCACTGCAACAGAATGAGCAGTGTCAAGAAGGTTAAGGTCTGGCACTGCATCTACCACGAGGTGCAGACCACAGGGCAGTGGGCTGGTTGAGTTGCGTGTTGTACTGCTCTAGACAAGCAAGTCTTTTACCTACAAACTGCTTCTGTCTCCTCATACTGTATCTGCTTGTAGAGAAGCAGGTGTGTTTTCCAGAGAATTTGTTGGATCTGCCTGCTTCTGAGAAGGCTGCCTTGTGTAATCTGATGAACTTGCAGTAACCAGCAGATTTGCATAACATAATATCTGCCCTTTCTCAGAAGCTGCCTGCTCACTTACACAGCAGATGGTCTGCCCTGAGGATAATGAGGTTTTCAACCCAGCTTGTGACTGGGTAGATAAGTCTGCCTACCACTTGTATCTGTTCATCTGCTTCATTATTACTAAGGGTGGCATTTTGGTGTCTCATCTAATTTTGTTTCTTCTTGTCTCAATATGATCAAAACTCAAAGAGTAGAATGCCATTTGTAGGCTTCTTAAAAGAACAACCAGTATGCTGTGCTAGCCCTTGGTCTAGAATATAAAACAGGTATAAAAGTGGTCTATTCACGATGGCTTAGAAGTCCAGTTCATCATATCATCACCCTCTCACCCTGTTTGCCACAGCTGTGATTACAACAGCTTGCTCCTCCATGTGTTTCTTATCTGCCAAGGGGACACCCCTTTCTTCATTCTTTTCACTCTCCCATAGCTTTCCTCAGCTTCCTCTCATTGGAAGTGTTGTCTGAAGCTTTGTCTGTGGCCTGTGAGGGACCTGGCTGCCTTCCCTTTGCCATCAGCCATGAAGAAAACCCACAGAGGCACCATCCAGGATAACCAGAGAACACCCATCTGAGTTCTATGGGAACAACAAGGATGATACCTAAAGACTCCTTAGTGACCACAGTTGACTCACTGAAAGCCATTGGATAGGAGCACAGGGGACTTTGTCAATGAAACTACAGTACATTTTACTTGGTCACGTTGTCAGAGCTTGGAAAACAAATACCAAATATATAGAGATGTTGAGAGGAAAATTGAGGAGAGCTGGAGCGAACGCTGGCCTGGAGGAACCTACCCAACTCTGTGCTTGCCCTATTTATTCCCATATGTATTCTGACTGAAATACACTGGCCTTTCTTCAGAAAACTTCTGTCAGAATGCTCATTTCCATTTTCCCCACCAAGGCAAAACACACCCATATAGTTCAGAGACCATTTTGTTACTTACTCTATCTGTATTATTTTAGTTTGTTGGGCCATGAGTCATTCCCTATCCAGCAAGACCTGCAGCACACAGCTCTGTGTGTATAACTTGGCCATGGCTGCACTCTGTGACTCTGGCTTTGTACTCTGGTGCTCCTATGACCCTGTGGCACCTGGAAGCAACAAGCAGGATGGGAGCTGGTGGATAAATCTCCCTCTTGTCCCTCTGAGGGCCTGTAATTCTGAAGCCCATTTGCACTGGTCATTTTCACTGTCTCTGTACCTGGGGGAAGCTGTCCAGGTCCTATTTCTGAAGACCGAAGAAGCCTGGACTTCCTTAGGAGGACCAGATGCCATTTGGACCACTGACTTTGAACCACATGGAAAGAGATGATCAACAAATTTATACTGGGTCTTGTTCTGATTATGTTTGCAAAAGAAAGTCAGGAGCCTTAAAGGAAGGATGTTTATGTAACTCTCTAACAGAGATGTTATAATCACCAGTCAAAAAAAGAGGATATAATTAAGAATCAAAAGTGAAAGTCAGTGCATATTGAATATAAATTATAGCTGGGAAAACTATAGTTAGCCTGAAGCTAACTTAGCTTGCAAAATGTCACCAATATTATTGTGGAGATCTTTAGAAGACTGGGGATCCTCCTGAAAAATGACTCCATTACAGTGTGCTGGATAGGCATAACAAGCTGCAGGGATACAATTGTTTAATACAGGCAGCTCATTTTAAAATGCTCCCTTTTCTTCTAATCCTGACAGTCAAACCATCACATAATGCTGAACACAGTGTTTTCCCAACGCAATAACAGATCACACCTTTATAAGGCTTCCAGGAGCTACACGTTGCCAAAGCAAAACTGCAGAAGTAACTAGATGAGGTTCAGATTGATAACGGAATGATTGCGTCCATTACTGCTTCTTTCTGAGTCTAGGGAAGAAGCTATTATGACTCTCCAGAAGCAACTGCTTTCTCTTCATGTTGCATGTGTAAAGGGTTCTCATGCCACTGCTTTTAGTCATAGCCCTGGCTCAGGCACACAGATGAGGTAGAGTTAAAATACAGACAGATCAGTCTGACAGCCAAGCCAGCCAGCACTCAGGAATTTAGCTCACTGACCTCAAATGTCACTTCTCTTCAGGGCACACCCTTGCCTCACTTAGAAAGCATCTCTGTAGGGCTTGAGGGGTGAATTGGGATCATCGAGAAAGAAGAAGAGGGCCTGGTCACTCAGAATGAAGTTTACCGAGTCGATGTACCCTGCCCCTGTGACAGGAACCTTTCCCTATGTCTCAAATCTCGTATATAGGACTCCAACTAGCCATGATAGAAAACAATCTATACATAGGCATATAATAGTTAAGATTCCAGAAAACCAACAGAAGAACAAAATTCTACAAGCAGTTAAAGAAAAGAAACAAATCACATACTAAGGAAAGCCCATCAGAATCACAGCAGACTTCTCAACACAAACCCTCAAGGCAAGAACAGCTTGGAGTGATGTATTCCAAGCCCTAAAGGAAAACAACCTCCAACATAGATTGATGTACCCTGCAAAACTATCTTTCAAAATTGATGGAGAAATAAGATTCTTTCATGACAAAGAGCACCAGAGGAACTTCATGAATACCACACCAGCACTCCAAAAAATTTTAAACCATATCCTAGAAAAAGACAATGAGGATCACAACCACAGGAAGCCCTGCAGAATGAATACATCAGGCACAACAAGAAATTAAGTGTAAAGGGGGAAAATGCAACAAAAAGAAAAAGTCATGACAAGGATAAGTCAATACCTATCAGCAATAACCATCAATGTTAATGGTCTCAATTCACCAATCAAAAGAAATAGACTGGCAGAATGAGTCAAGAAGCAAGATTCAAAAATATGCTGCATACAAAAAACACACTTAATTCAAAATGAAATTCATAGACTGAAAGTTAAAGGGTGGAAAATAATACTCCATGTGACAGGAGCCCAGAAAAAAGCAGGAGTAGCTATCCTCTTGGCAGATCAAGTGGATTTCAAATCAACACTGATTAAGAGAAACAAACAAGGACACTACATCCTTGTAAAGGGAACAATCCAAGAGGAAGAGATGACAGTCATAAATATCTAAGCACCAAACACCAGTGCTCTCAACTATATAAAACAAATACTATCAGACATGAAAAATCATATATGCACTAATACAATAGTAGTGGGGGACCTCAGTGCCCCACTCTCACAAATAGATAGATCAACTAGACAAAAAATAAACAACGAAATACTAGAACTCAAACTTGTGAACAAATGAACTTAGCAGATGTTTACAGAGTATTCCACTCCACGAAATCAGAATACACACTCTTTTCAGCTACAAATGGGTTGTTCTCTAAAATAGACCACATACTCGCTCATAGTACATGTTTAAGTAAGTGCAAAGCAATTGAAGTTATCCCCTGTATATTGTCAGACCATAGTGGGATGAAATTGGAGATCAATAGCAAAAGAAACCGCAAGAATTTCATACATGCATGGAAACTGCACAACATACTTCTGAATAACCAATGGGTCACAGAGGAAATTAAAGGAGAAATCAGACAGCTACTGCAATTAAATGACAATGCCAATACAGCATATTGGAATCTATGGGACACAATGAAAGCAGTCTTATGAGGGAAATTCATAGCAGTGAATACTCACATGAGGAAAACAGAGCAAGCTCAATTACACAACCTGATGCTGAACCTCAAGCTTCTAGAAAAAGAAGAGCAGGACAACCCCAAAGCTCATACAAGGGAGGAAATTATAGAGATAAGAGGAGAAATCAATGCAATGGAGACTAAGAGAATGATACAAAAAAAATGAAGCCAAGAGTTGGTTCTTCGAAAGAATCAACAAAATTGACAAACCCTTAGTCAACCTTATCAAAAAAGGAAAGAAAAGGCCCCAATCCACTCAATTAGGAATGAAAAGGGTGAAATTACAAGGGATCCAGCAGAAATCCAGAGTATCATCAATACCTACTTCCAGAACTTTTACACTAATAAGATGGAAAATACAGAAGACATGGACAGATTCCTACATATGTGTGAATTAGCAAAGTTGAATGAAGATGACCTAAAAATTCTAAAGGACCCAATATCAATCAATGAAATTGAAAATGTAATTAAAAACTTACCAACTAAGAAAAGCCTAGGTCCTGATAGCTTCACTGCTGAATTCTACAAGACATTTAGAGAGGAACTACTGCCACTACTGTTAAAACTCTTCAATAAAATTGAAAGGGAAGCAATACTCCCAAATTCATTCCTGGAAGCTAGCATCACCTTGGTCCCCAAAGCGGA
This sequence comes from Heterocephalus glaber, assembly GCF_053883595.1. Classification (NCBI taxonomy): domain Eukaryota; kingdom Metazoa; phylum Chordata; class Mammalia; order Rodentia; family Bathyergidae; genus Heterocephalus; species Heterocephalus glaber. The sequence goes on along the minus strand of NW_028258324.1, from coordinate 1,667,251 downwards.
GAAAGACCCAACCAAAAAGGAGAACTATAGGCCAAACTCACTAATGAACATAGATGCAAAAGTCCTTAATAAGATACTGGCAAATAGAATGCAGAAGATCATCAAGAAGATCATATACCCTGACCAAGTGGGATTCATCCCAGGGATGCATGGATAGTTCAACATATGCAAATCAATCAATGTAATACACTATATCAATAGAGCCATGGACAAAAAACATATGATCATCTCAATAGATGCAGAAACAGCATTTGACAAAATCCAACATGCATTTATGATAAAACCCTACAAAAAATTGGAATAGACGGTCTCTACCTCAATCTGATGAAAGCCATCTATGAAAAACCAACAGCCAATATCATACTAAATGTTCAAAAACTGAAATCCTTCACACTAAAAATCAGGAACAAGACAAGCACGTCCACTATCAACACTCCTGTTCAACATAGTTTTGGAAACATTAGCCACACCAATTAGACAAGAGAAAGAAATAAAAGGAATAAAGATAGGAAATGAAGAAGTCAAATTGTCATTATTTGCAGATAACATGATACTCTATATAGAAGACCCTAAGAACACCACCAAAAGTCTTCTAGACTTAATATCCAAATTCAGTAAAGTAGCTGGATATGAGGTCAACACACAAAAATCAATAGCTTTTCTGTCCACAAAAACCAGGCTCACTAAGAGAGAAATGGGGCAATCAATTCCTTTCACAATAGCATCCAAAAAACTGAAATACCTAGGAATCAACCTAGCAAAAGAAATCAAAAACCTCTACTCTGAAAACTATAGCACTCTGAAAAAAGAGATTGAAGAGGATATCAGAAAATGGAAAGACATCCCTTGCTCCTGAGTAGGAAGGATCAACTTAGTGAAAATGGCCATACTTCCACAACTGCTATATAGATTCAATGCAATCTCAATTGAAATCCCAGCAGCATAATTCACAAATCTTGAGAAAACAATCCAAAAATTCATTTGGAACAAGAAGAGACCCAGAATAGCAAAAGCAATACTAGGCAATAAAGACAAGGTAGGGGGTATCACAAGCCCCAACTTGCAACTGTACTACAAAGCTACTGTGATAAAAACAACATGGTACTGGCAAAGAAACAGACCTGAGGACCAGTGGAACCGATTAGAAGATGCAAAAACAACTCCAGACACACTCAGCCACCTCATCTTCGACAAAGGAGCTAAACACCCTCACTGGAGGAAAGATGGCCTCTTTAATAAATGGTGCTGGATTTGGGTTTCAAATTTCTGAGGATTAATACTAGACCAATATCTCTCACCATGCACTAAACTAAAATTGAAATGCATTAAAGATCTAAATATTAAAACAGAAATGCTAAACCAGCTGGAAAAGAGGTTAGGTAGAACTCTTGAAGACATTGGTGTAGGAAAAGATTTTATGAACAAAACTTCAGTTTGCTTTTGAACTAGCACAAATAATCAACAAGTGGGATCTCTTCTTATTAAAAAGCTTCTGCACACCAAGAGAAACCACCAACAGTACGAAGAGAGAACCCACAATATGGGAAAAAATTTTTACCAGCTGTCCCTCAGACAAAGGTCTACTATCTAGAATATATAAAGAACTTAAAAAAATCAGACCTCCCAATTTTAAAGACCCAATTCGAAAATGGGCATCTGAAATGAACAGACATTTCTCAGACAAAGAAGTAGAAATAGCAAATAAACATATGAAAAAATGTTCAACATCACTGGTCATTTGAGAGATGCAAATGAAAACAACACTGAGATTCTACGTCACCCCAGTAAGAATGGCTGCTGTCATGGAATCAACCAATAACAAATGCTGGTGGGGCTGTGGGGAAAGAGGAACCTTACTCCTCTGCTGGTGGGAGTGTAGACTGGTGCAACCACTGTGGAAATCATTTTGGAGATACCTCAAAGAACTAGTACTGGAAGTCCAGTTTGACCCAGCTATTCCCCTGCTAGGTATTTCCCCCAAAGAATTAAAAGAATCATACCACAGTGATATATGTTCACCCATGTTCATAGCAGTGCAATTCGTGATAGCTAAAACTTGGAAGCAACTGGAAGCAATTGCCCATCAACTGGAGACTTGATAAAGAAAATATGTGGGTTTTTTTTTAATAAAATGGAGTATTACTCAGCCATAAAGAATGAGAAACTAGAGACATTTATAGCTAAATGGATACACATTGAGGCAATACTCAAGTGAAATAAATAGTACACACATGTGTAAATATTGAATAGTTTCTCTAGTGTGAGAAATTGAAAGCAAGTAAGGACTAAAAGGTATAATAGATAATTTGAAATAGGAAGAAAAGGTGCAAAGGAGAAGGGGAAGTGGGAGGGGTAGGGGAAAGGAAAGAAGGGAATGGAATTAATATGAGAAAAAGAAAAAAATGGAAACAAAGTCTTTGTAGATAAGGAGGGGTGAAGGGATTGAAGGGAGGGCAAGGGAATGGGGAAAAAATAGGAACCAAGATGGATTATGTAAAGGTGTAAATTTCCAATGATGAATGTCATTATATTGTATACCTTAAATGTACCAATAAAATTAATTTTTAAAAAAATCTCGTGCACTTTTAGAATGGCACCCAGCAGAGGGTGACACAGATAATAGATAGTAATAAAATTGCAAACTCTTTACCATTAAATTCATCCAAATTCAGATCATTACCAAATTGAACATTTGAAAATTCTCAGAAAAGTACTATTATTACTAAAGCTATCTTTGTAAAGCCAATTAGGGTTAAACTATTGCAATGTGCTTTATCATCAACTCCAGTTCTACTCTATGATTGCTATTTTTAGGAACAGTACATCTACAAAGATAGTGTTTATTCTGAAAGTTCATCATGTTGTGTGCCATTGTAGAATGTTTTCATCCTTTTAGAACCAAGGAAAAAGAACCCATAACTACATAGTGCCAAACCAAACATTCTGAAATCATTTTTTTTTTTTTTTGCAATAGTGAGGATTGAGCTCAATGCTTTGTGCATGCTAGCTAGGCAAGCATTCTACAACTGACCTACATTCATCTTTAGCTTTTTAAAAAATTTTATTTTGAGATAGAGTATTGCTAAATTGCCCGGGCTAGCCTCAAATTTGGCATCTTCCTGCCCCAGCCTCCTTAGTGGTTGAGATTACAGGCATGTATCACCACGCTTGGGTAAATAATTTTGGTATGTTTAGGTCAGATTCCAGATGTTGATATTTTTTGGAACTTATCATTTGTGCTGCAAAATGATACTTTAATTGTTCCTATCCATGTGTTGACTCCATGGTGAATACAAACAATACCGGGAAGATCTAAGTATAAATATCAAGTTGCTGTCTGTGCTGTTCAACTTAAGCCAGTGTGATTTTCATGCGTATTTTGAAAAAATCTCTTTGGACCAGATCAGAGAAATCACTAAACTGTGCCTAATTCATCCTGTGGCCAATGTACCTATCAGAATCCTTTGGTTTTCAGTTCAGTCAGGAGTAGCCTCAGAGCGAGAGCCTCAATTTCTTTCCTTCTCAGGGGAATTTGGCTTTGACAAAGAACTAAGATTGTTTTATTTTATTTAGCCAAACTCTTAAACTTTGGCAGAATCTTTGGACAAAATAAGCACCATGTGCTCTTAGAAGGAAATGAGAGCAAGAGAACTTAGTGACCAGTCGCTCTCACAGTGTGTCTGGGGACCCCTGGAGGCCCTGGGACACCTGCAGAGCACCCCTGACGTGAAGACATCTGTGACTCTGAGATGCTTTTACTGCTCCCCTCTGACACTCCACAGAGCCTTCCAGGGCTCTGTGTTCCAGGCCAGAACCAAAGGCTGACAGAATGTGACTTGGTATTTTACATTTTCTTGGTTTTAATTTCTAATACAGCAACTATCAATGGATATAATCCATATTTTGGAAAAGGCTCTTTAAGTTTCCTCAATCATTTTCAAGAGCTGGGTGTGATGGTGCACACCTATAATCCCAGCGATCTGGAAGGCTGAGGCAGGAAGAGTGAAAGTTTGAGCCCAGACTGGTACCCTATCTTTAAAAAGGGCTGGAGGGCGGGGGATTTAGCTCAGTGGTTTCACTGCCTGCTGCGCAAGCGGAAGGACCTGAGTTGGATCCCTGGTACCAAAAAAAAAAAAAAAGGGCTGGAGATGTATCTCAGTGTGAAGTCCCTGGGTCCAACCTCTAAAAAAGTTAAAAGTGTCTTGAATCTGAAGTTTGAAAATCACTATTTAGAGCAGTGGTGCCCAATAGAATGCATCGCAGTGAAGGAGATGTTTATAAACTGCACTGTCCTATATGCTCGCCTCTGGAACACTTGGCTTTAAGCGCTTACAATGTGGCTAGTGCACTGGAGGAACTGAATTTTTTGTTTCATTTAACTGAAATGTAAAGGTAAATATCCCTGTGGATGCATCTACCACATTGGCCAATGCAGGCAGAGACCTCAACTCTTAGCTCCTGATTTAATATTTTCCCCAATATTTCACAAAGGTTAATTGTAGTTAGAAAGAGATTGTTCTTCTGCTAAGTATTCATCTCTTGGCTTAGTTTATGTGGAATGTTGGGGAGATGTTTAACCACAAACACGTAGTTAGAGAACCATTATGCATAATCTGGAATATGAATAAGTTTTAGTTGAAATCCTTGACTCAAAAATAAGAAAAGATAAATCTGTGGTTGCTGCTGTGGGAATTGTATGGAGTTCAAAAGAATGTTTTGCCATGCTTCATTTTGAATTAACAATGGACTTCTGAAATTGTTTTAAAATTATAAACAGTATTTTAGCTTTTCCTTCTGCAGCAGTTAGAAGAACGTAAGTGCCACACTTACATAAAAGAGCTGGCTGATGTTTGGAGGTGGCATCATTGAATCTGCCTGCCCAGGGCAATCATTCTTCATAGAGGCTCTGAATCTGCATTGGCATACATTCTGAATTTCATATGTGGAACTGTCCAGGTATTGCACACCTGACTTTTGGGTGACCACACTAATAAGGGACATTCGAGTACTTGACTTGAACTTGCAAGCTTTGACTGTGTGACCCTGTGGGTGATCATACTCTTCTAAGCCAACTTTTTCCTATAAAACGAGGTAGTAATGTCATTAGTGGCTGTGCTACATATTGTTTAGGTGATTAAAGTTACATGATAAAGCACAAAAAACACCTAGAAAAACTCCCAAAATATTGTGATTATGTAGCGATAGTCACTGCTTTCATTATTATTGTTGTCTATGCTCACTGAACACAAATTTATCAGGAGCCAACAATGTATCAGTGTATTAATGTCGGTGGGCTAGCATTGTGCTCAGGGAGCTTCCCATCTATTGAGGGAGAGACAAAGTTGGGATTTATCAGTCATACCAAGCTTTGTAAAAGAAAAGACTTGACTTCTAAGATAGGCTGTAATAGGGAAAACTGTTTAGATTGAGGAGATAGGAAAGGTCTTCCTGAGGAAACTGAGACCTGAAATACAAGCAGGAATTATTACTGGTAGAAAGGTGTTCAGTGTATATTGGTTGGGGGTAATAGTTAACACATAGATACATGTATCATGGGACAGAAGTTTATTTCTCTTTCACTTAACAGTCCAGATTAGCAGGCACCAAGGGATCTAAAGTTACCAAGGGATCTGGTCTAAAAGGATAACCCCACCCTCCCCCATTCTGAGCTTCATGATGACCTCCACAATGATCTCCACCTTGACCTCCATCGTGACTGCAACATCCCCATCTACAGCCAGCTGGGAGAGAGTTGGTCACTCACAAAGAGCTTCTTTAAACAGCTGCCTTGGAAGCTACTATACAAGGAAGGTCAGCAGGTGTGATCTGGCCTGCCCAATGTCCTCATCCACTGGGGTCTGGACTCTCTGAAGTATGCATGCAATATGGAAATTCTGCATTCATACAGATTCCATCAACATATATAGAATATATGTAATTTTGATTTACTCTGAAAGTTAATTCAGTCATTGATGCTTGGAACTTCTACTGTTTTCCCCTCAAAGCTAACAACCCCTTCCAAATTTCCCTTCCGTCACTCACACACTCCTTCAGCAATGTTCACTGAATGTCGACAGCCTGCACAACATATAAGGCACTTTGAGAATGTTAAAGAAACACAGCCCTGACCCCCAGAGATTCAGGGTCTCATTTTGGATTGCAAAGGGACAAACATCACAGTATTGCCCAAAACAGTGAAAAGTGTGATATTATATAGATATGAATACGAGCAGAAGAAGGAGAAACCTTGTGCACAGAGAAAACAAGGAATGCTTTGTGGGAAAAGCCCTCAAGGAAACTTGAAAGTTCCTTTGGATTCTAAAATGGAGAGATGTTTTGAGAGAATTCATGGAAAGCTGGGTGTGACTGGCAAATCATCCAGAGTGGATGGAAACAATAGGAGAAATGACAGCAGAATGTTAAAAGACAGCCAAAGTATGAAGGGCCTCTAATGTCAAATCATGTCTTTAAATTTGTTTATGGATAGTGAGAGCTCATGGAAGCCATTGACAGAGAGGTGGACACGACTGGCTCTGGCGCCCCATGGACAGAGGAGGCAGCTAGGCTCAGCCCATGTGGACACATGGCATCCGGAGTGAACCTAGACCCTGGACATCTGTGTGGTGCTGAGCAAGGGACTGGTCTGCCTGAACCTCATTCTCCCACCCATGATGTACAGTGATCACAGTCCAATAGTTCATAGGATTGTGGTGAAGGTTAAATTACTTCTAAGCCATGGGTTCAGAACAGTGCCTAACATTTAACAAGCACACATAAATGTTTGCACACACATGTGCTCGCACACACTCACTCACACATCTGTGTGGGGAACAAAGTACGAGATAAAACATGTCATCAATGCCAGGCCCCTAAGGGGCAATTGAGAGACAGGAGCAAGGGGTCTAAAAAGATTGCCCGATGTCCAATACCAGGCAAATTCCTTTTTAATCTTTCTAAGCTTCTTTTTCTTTCTCTGCAAATTAGAAATAATTGTACCTATTTTGCAGGATTAAAATAGATAACACCTGGAAAGTTCTCATTCAAGAATCTGGTGCATAGTGGTCACTCACACAGGGTGGCTGTTGATCAACAATGACTCATTCAAGGACCTGTAATCTCCTAATTCTTTACCTCTGGTTAATACCTGTCCTTTGCCATACCCTGGCTGTGCAGAGAGCACAATGCTTGTAATCAGATAGAACTGAAGTAATTCGTTCTGTTCCTTAAAGCAAGGTAAATTTGGGGATTTTTCTCAAATTAAGGTCACCATATGTCCTCCCAAGACTCACTGAATGCAATAATTTACATAAAGTAGCTAGACAGTAATTGTGGGACAGAAAATAAATTCCCTGTTTTTTCCTCCAATTCTCTCTCATCCCTGCTCCAGAAGATGAGAAAACATACATTCTCAGCCGGTTATTATGTGTACCCTGGCCAAGATTGGTGAGAAGGCCATTTCAGTTGTAAAAAGATGAAGCACTGTTTTGAATCATGATTCATGGGTTCACATGGAAAGGGACAAAAGTAGAGCCAAACCAACCCAATGCCTTCACTTGCCAGACCTCTTGTCATCTGAACCCTATTAATGGATGACCAAAATTACCCACAGACCACTAAGGAATCAGGGAGCCACTGTCCAATGATTTAAATGGTTAAATCATGGCAAAGTGAGGAAAGGAGAGAAGGAAAGACTGGTGGAGGGGCAGCTGGGTGTTGAATTACAAGAGGTGACTTTAACAAGTCTGAGAAAAGAATAATTCATGCATTAATTCAAAGATAGGTCTTTTATATCCTCTTACATGAAAATACTCAGAATTAAACCACCCAAGTGAATGAGTTTTCATTATATTGGGAGTTTTTCTGACAGAACAGTTAAGAAATCTGGTTTAGGAATAGTGATGGTGCCATCCAAACCCTGCTTCCACTCCTGTGAACCATAGAGCCTTGGGTAAGTTATTGAAATTTTCCTCAATCATTCCTAAATCATTACATTAATGGAATGATCAAATAAATACCTTTATAGTCCATGAAGTAAGACAGAATAGATCTGTGGTACATAGTCTTTAAAAATACTCCCAATTATAACTGTAATGAAAGCTTTTAGCTGGATCCATGCAACACGAAAAGCAACTGTCTGTTACAGGCAGTCAGACATATCAGGCATCCTCCCAGCAGTGTGAAAAATCCAATTCTTTACACATTCTAGGCACAGAATTACCCCCAAATTACTTTCCATAGAATTCCACTGTCTTTTCCCAATTTCTTCAAATTTTATTTCCTTTAATTCCTGTCCACCCCTTTTCTTTCTTTTTCCATGACACTGGGATTGAACTCAGCTCCTTCAGCCTGAGTCTCTCCCTATTAATCATCCTCAAGCACCTTCAGGAGTTGCTGTTGTTCACAGCTTTCACCTAATCATTACCACTCCTCAAGTGTGGTTGGCCCTTCCTGCCTCTCCTTCTGACTCTAATCTGGATAATCCTGGGAGGAAACCAGAGTGTTTTCACCTTCTAGCATGATGGTAGCCTTCTCTTTACCTGGAGAGACCTGCTGTCCTCTGCTTAGCACTAGCCTAGCACCCGTTTTGTGTGTGGGCTGTGCTGGGTACTTTGAGTCCTTAGATGCAAAATTTGGGTTTCTCCTCTAACCAGCTTAGAATTTAATCAGAGAAACAAGTCTCATATTGACAAAGATACTTTGCTCGATTAAGGGTCCTGAACCTTCTCTTAGACTCATCTGTGCACACCCTTGTAAAATCCCACTTTGGCAGAGAACCCTTACTTGACCAAGTAAGCAGGGACTCCTCACCCCTGCCTGACCACCGCCCACACCTGATCAGTGTCCTTATCTTCCGACAATCCCCAGGTGATGTCTGATTGCTCTGGCCTCCCTGAAGAAGGGATCCAGGTAGGTCAGCTTTGCCAGAATCCCCCTTACTCGAGATGCTTCCTCTCAGTAATGTTCCATGCATTGACCTCCAGACTACTCTTTGGCTGTAAATTCCCACTTTCTCATGCTGAATTTGGATTTAAGCCCAGTCTCTCTCCTACCTGCAAAATCTCATTGCCTTGATCCCACCTGTAGTTAGGGTCTTGAATAATGTCGGCCTACAGTGCTTTTGTAAGTATCACTGAATATTTTTTCTTTTTTCTTTTTCAATACTGGGGATTGAATACAGGGCCTTCACACCAAGCTACATCCCCAGTGCTCCACACCCCTACTTTTAATTTTGAGACAAGATCTTTCTAAGGCGTTGAGTTGCCCTATCCCTCCTGCTTCAGCCTCTCAGAGCACTGGATAAAGTCCAGGCAGTTATGAGACTAAGACAGTATGGTAAAAATATTATACTAGGTCACTGGAGGAGTAAGAAGAGACAGGTTGTTTTCTGAGATGCAGCTATTGTCCCATCTGGGAAAGGGTGGGGAAGAGGTTAAGATGTTTTCTGTTGTCCAGATGTGCTGGATGGCCCCATTGCAGCTGGGGTCGTTATGCTTATGGGTAAAGCTGCAGTCTCTTGTGCTACACAATGCATTCCTCTCATTACAGATGTGGTAAGCAGCACTTAGTGTACACAACTGTTCACAATTGACGGTTTAAGTCAAAGAATAACTAAACTGTAGAGTGTTGGAGCACATAAGGGAGTAATATTTTTGTAGCATATTTCAATGTAAAAAGGACTCCTGCTTATGTCATCTTAATGCTCACAGCAACTCTATAATATAATTATCATTTCCATTTTCAAATGAGTAAAGTTAATAGAAATTAAGAAATTTCCTAAGGCCACTAATTTAGCTCCTAACCATTACTAGTAGGTTATTACCACATCCTATCACCATAGTGTAGCCTGTGCTATATGGTATTGCCTCACATTTGGGATTAGAGTGTAGGGTGCAAGTGTGTGTGTGTGTGTGTGTGTGTGTGTGTGTGTGCTGAGACACATCATTCATTATTCAATGAAATAATTTTGACATTTATAAAATTAGTCTTGTGGGGGAAACATTCCAAACATTAAAATTTTAACTTGGAAATAAACCAATTAATAAGTTGGAAACTGATGACAGAAAATGCAAAACCTGGACCTTCAGTCTAATATTTTATTACCTTAGTCTCTGTCAAAAAAAAAGGCATGAATTTGGATTCCCTTGCTAGCATAGTTTTTGTGTACTGATTTCATAGGTCTTGATCTGTTCAGATAGATCTATTTTTCTCTGTCACATAAGAGTAACAATTATTATGCTCCAAGTGAAAGAATTTCCTCTATCAATAACATGCCTTTTTGGTTAGCAGTTTTTATTCCCAAAGAATTTTCTGCTATAATTTCTCATCATAAAATTATGTTTATAATGCATTGTATTTAGTCTATTTGGCTTTAAAATCCAATACGTTCCATTTTGCTCTTCAGTCTTTCTTACTCAAGCCAAGTTTTTGGTTCCAATCAAGACACTCTTATTGCAGTGGATCTTGTCTACCAAGCTTTTTCCCTCTCTTCCCTTGACTCCCCATCTCCTCTCTGTTGTGTTTCCAACCACATTGCTCAGCTAGGATGTTTTCTTTGCCAAGAAATTTTACTAATGATTAGATATAAATTTTTTAAAAGTGTTTATGCAAGACTCTATTTCTTTTCCTATGGTTTTAAAAATCTGACAACATGTGATTGACAGGATGAGTTCCGCTTTTCTTTTTATGGCATGTAAACATCTAAGGTATGCAATGTCACATTGGATCTTGGTTAGTGCCTCCATCAGCTGGCTGGCCAGTGTTTTGGGATTACTTCAATACGTGCTAGAATATGGCAACCATTTTTGCATTTTTCCAAAAACCCATTTCTCCCCCCCCCCCCCCCGAAGATCACAGGACTATAACCTGAACAATGATATATTTCTGTTCCTACCTCTTGCTCAGATAAACATGACCTGGATGGGTTACTTTATAATTTATATGCAGTCCTCATAGTTATCTCTTTCTATTGAGAAATAAAAATTAAAGTAACTTGTTCAAACATGCAAGGTCATTGTCAGGGTTGTTATTAGAACTAGGTTTTCTGATTCCTCTCTGCTAGTCCTGAGCTTGATTTTACTCCCTCAGATTCCTATTTTAGGGCCAATCCCAGAGTTTCTCCTCCACAGGAAGCTGTGGTAGGCAGTACCCCATGTAGTTAATGTACTCTCAAGGCTCCCATGGTCACTTCTGAGCTCTTCCTGGTCTTTGTTTAAATGTCAAGAGTTCCTTGCCAGCTGATTACGTTTCGTTAACCAATTCTTTATTTGCAAAGTGGACTTAGCACTGAATATGCAATTGAAATGTGGAACTCTTCTTTTCACAGTAAACTTACTACAGATTGAGCTCCAGTCAGTAGTAGGATGAGAAGAGTCCAGTCCCATTCATCTCTAGATCTTGAATTCTTCTTAAGTTATGCCTTTGAGACACTCTGTGGTTTGGAAGATTTTTCCTCTCCCTCCTGCCTAGTATTATGTGTTACACAATGATTGCAAGTAAAGCTTTTACCAAAAGCTCAGCACCAAGGGGAAGAGGCAGGGGAGTCAATGGGTGTCGTAGGACACTCAGCTGAACTGAAATGAAAGATTTGGGGGCCCAGGAGAAAGAAAAGAAGAAGCAGCAGCTTTTCAGAACCAGAGATGCTATGGAAGCAAAAGCTGGAAGCAGGAGGTAGAAGCCATGTTTGACTAACACTAACACGGGAGCAGAGAGAACACAACAGCCTAGAGGAGGGAGGTGAGACTGCAACCAGGAAGAGTCCCACTTCCTATCTGGGTGAGCAGCCTGCAAAACTCTGCTTCCAGGAAGCACTGAAGAGCCTGAAGCTTCCACTTCAGGCTTGGGAGAAAACAGCACAAAAACTGCAAACATCACGTCAGCTTGTTAAACCAATGTCACGGCCTATGTTTGGAAATCCATTTGTCCTCTGAATTACTGGAATCTCAGAATACTTCAGGCAATAAAAGTTACTACATTAGAGTAAGTAAAGGGTCAGGACACAGGAAGAATAGACAGAAAGTCTGCCGGGATGTTCTACATAAAGCTTTAATCAAAACGTACTGAAACTTAAAATAAGTCGTGTCATTGGCATAGGAATTACACTTCTAGTACTACATCCGAAAGATAATTTTAAATAACTGCACAAAAGCTTTAACACGAAGATGTCAATGTGGTATTTTTTGTGGTAAAAAAATGATCAACTTAAAAATCTAAAAGAAATACCCATAAAATAAATGAAGATGCATTATATATATTAGTCAGCTTCACTGTTCTTGCGACACAATGCAGGATGCCCACAGGAGGAGAGGTCTAATTTGGCTCCAGGTTCTAGGGGATTCAGTCCATGGTAAGCAGCTCCAAGGCAGGAACATCAGGGCAGAAGGGCCTGGCAGAGGAAAGCTGCTTGGTTCATGGCAGCTAGGAAGCAGAGCAGGGGACCAGCGCCAGAGAAAGAGGGGCCAGGGACCAGATATAGTGCCCAATGTCATACTTCATGACCCACTCAGACACACCCAGAAGCAGATGTTATTAACCACCTAGGCGTTTCTTAATCCAATCAATTTCATATCATGAAAAATAAATCATCATAATATTTGGAAAATTTTGAAATATTTTAAATTATGAATGATAATGAAAATGAAAAACATAAACTTTTAGTGGTGGTTTGATATCCTGTAGTGCAAAAAGCTTTAACCATATAGACAATGGTTATCTTTTAGCAATGCGATTCAAGGTGACATTTATTTTTTCAATTATTTTTCCACTTTTTCTATAAAGAGCATGAGAAACAGTATAATACAATGTTCAAAGAGTCAAGATCTATATTTGGCTATTTGGTTTCTCATTTTTACTAACTTTATCATTGTGGACATTTTATGTAAATTCTTTGGGTCTCAGTTTCCTCATCTGTGAATATGCAAAGTAATAATACTTAACAACGCTGTGTATAGAACAGTCATGGCACATGATAAATTTTAGCTATACTTTTTTTTTTTTTGCATTACTGGGCCTTCACACTGAGTTATATCTCCAGCCATTTTTATCTTTTATTGTGAGACAAGTGCTCACTAAGTCTCTAAATTGCCCAAGCTGGGCTTGAACTTACCATCCTCCTGCCTCAGCCTTCTGATTGCTGAGATTACTGACATATGATACCCCAACCAGCCAGCCGTACATTACTTATATTTTAAAAAGTGATATATCACAGACATTAATATTTAAATACTAAAACAATGAAAATAAAAACAATTGTCCACTTAATAAAGACACTTGAGCATTGCATTCAACCTAATTTAATCTCACTTGTTTACTTTGAAAACGGGCATTTGGTCAAGGAGATGAGGGTGGGTTCTTCCTGAGCAAGGCCACCCCTCACCAGCGAATGCAGTTTTGTTCCTGCAGATATACTCTCCAGTCCTCTCGTGATTGCTTAGTGTCTGAGAATGATTGTTTTATTCCTACAATATGATACACGTAGGAATGCAGATTTTTCTGCAGATTATCAAATTGGGAGATGTTACCTTCAAATACTTTTTCTCCATTCACTGAAGGTTGCAAAGTTGTCTTCTGTACAAAACAGCTGGAAAAAGAAAGAAAATGTGAGGAAAGTGCATTGAACTGTCTTTGTGCGTGGTTTGGAAGTCCTGCAGGTAATACAGCATCTATTTCAGTGTCTTTCTTTGCTCCAAAGGAGACCAAGGGGTAGATCAAAAGTCAAGCCCCTGGAACATAAAGCAGTTTCATCCTAACTTTCCATAGTGCTTTCTACCCATAAAACTGTAAGACTGTAGAAAAGTATAGTTTGAATTTTTTCTCTATAATTACTGGAGCTAAGATTGGGAAAATGATTGATTTTATGAAAATTAAGTTTCCTATCTATAAATCAGCATGAATAGTAACTACTTCGAAGAGTAAGGGGGAGGATTAAATGAAACATTATTGCATAAAATACATGGCATGTGGCAGGCATCCATTGAACGATAGCTACTACTGTCCAACAACTAGGGAGAAAAGCAGAGTGGTTTTCAATGATAGTAATGGCAATCAGTTAACATGTGCATTTCACATATTTGATCAGCAAACCTTCACAGCAGGTTTAAAAGTTTATGTCTTAGTCACTTCCCCTCACTGAGACCCAATACCTGACCCTGCCACATAAGGGAGGCACATATTTTAGAGATATCAGTCCATAGTCAGGAGGCCCCAAGTGGAAAGGCACAGTGGGAGGCCCAGGTGGAGGAAATGGAGAAAGAAGGAGGAACCAGGGAGGGAGACTCACCTTTCCAGGCCCCCTCCTGTCCCTAGTGACCACCTCTTCCCAGCAGGCCCCACCTCCTAACAGCACATTTAGCTAGACCTCCCATGGGTCACCTTCTAGAAAGTCTCATCTCTGAACACATGAAGGCCATGGGGGGACCCTAACACTTGGGTACCATTACTGTATTTGCTTTGTTTTACAGGGTGCTAATAACAAGTGTGAAGTTTAGTTTAGAGTAGCTTTGGAGCCCCTTGCAGCCCTATGTGAACTCCTCTTCAATGAAAAAAATCAGTTCTCTGTATTCCCAGGTTTCCTGGCTAATAAACGTGCAAAACATGCATCCCACAGAGACATTGTCTGCCTCAGAAGATGTGAAATCAGTGCTACACCAAACAGAAATTCACTTTTTAAGGCTTCAGTGGCTACAAAAGAATGAATTAATTTCATGATTTACGATATATGTATTTTCACACTTGGAGGTCAGTTTCATCATGATTATCAGGGTTATCCATGACTTTTGTATTAAGAACTAAGTTCAGGTTTTACAGAGTACTATGGACAATGTTGCCACATGTGGGTCTCCACTGCCTGCTGACCTTGGTTTCCATCCCTGTCTGTGGCTTCCCTGTCCCCATCAAACCAACCACAACACAGTCTGTTCCTTTCATCTGGGGTTGTTCAAGGCTCATGTCCACAGAATAAATCAAGTCAAATCCACAGAAATCTGAAAAAACCATCAGACAGTGGAAATAATCAGCAGCCAGCCGCAGTCTGGGGAGTATGTCAAGCGACCACAACAGGGCTAGAGACAGATATGTTGGAATTTATAGTCGGTAAACTGTGACCTCTAGAGTAAGATGCCAACAGAAAAGCCTCCCAATTACATTCTCTTCTGCACTAAGAAATCAAATGCCAAAGAATGTTTAAAGTCATTATGATGAGTCTGTTTGAACCACACTCAAAGTCTCCTTTAGAACAACATTTCTTTATTTATGAATTACCCTGAGATTTTTCAGGGACAAGTCAGGAATTTGGTGACTTTGGCACAGTATTTATTTTTTCTAATTATATGAATATTTAAAAAATAGCGCTTTGACATTATTTAAAACAATTATATGCAGTTGTTCTGTGGCCTAGAGTGTTTAATCTTCCAAGGAATTATTTATAATAATTGGGTTATGGAATTGTGTTTTGATATTGCATCAGAAATATAGAATAGTTAGAAGTCTGTAATTTCCCTTAGACTCGTCAGTAATACAACATGACTTTCATTTAAAGATACTTTGCTTATGTTAATAGTTGCCAATAAATGCCTCTTTTGGAATAAATATGGGACATTTCAAGGGAGCAATTTGGATTGCTATGTACAAGAATTGTCAATGTTTATCTCTCTCTTTTTGGAAGTCTGCTTTAAGTGTCTTAACATAACTTTGAAATAACTGTTGATCAAATACTGACTTCAAGACAGGTGAAGGAGAGTGTGATTCTGTGAAGTATGTTACACATTTTCTGTTAGAATCCTCCATAATTAATGTGTTGCCCTCCCAGGAACATTGAAAGAAGAGGCTATTTTGGTAAGAATATTATTCCTTATAGAGTGTCAGTTTCTCTTCCTAAATTGAATTAGAGGTAGTGGAATCCAGACATCTCTTCATGACCAAGATAACAAAAAAATACACAAAGTGAAATCAGGGTATTCTACACACTGCATTTGTGTGTGTGTATGTGTGTGTGTGCGCAATGATTACCACATACAGGAGCAGGTGGAGGCTACTCTTAAATACATAGGTAAAGACAACATAGTCTTGAACACCACTTTTCTGATTGTTTAGATGCACATTCATCTACCAGTAAATCAGAAGGAAAATAAAATAACCTATTACTGAAAGGTTACAGAAAGATAGGCTAATAACTTACTGTGGAAAAAGAAGAGAAGTCTTCTCCAGATAGAAATAAGCTCTGCAAGATATTCTTTATAAAAAATATTCATCAGGAACTTGCAGAACAGATTTGAGTTTCTTAAAATCAAGGTTGACCTATGACTTCCTAGGACCTTCAACACCTGGTGTCACCCTTAGTCTGGAGACAGGTCTCCATATGAACCACAGGGAGGTCAGCCTGCACTTTGAAAATACAAACTCACTGGCATCATGGTACGTGAAGTCAGGTGATTATAAAAGTCAAGGAAAATAGAATTTCCACACGGAAGGACCAGTCATGGAAATGCAATCACTTGTAGCATGGGCCTTCATCTTCGCACTTGTCAGCTGAGGTGTGCATATCCCTAAGCATAGCAGAAACTGGGAAGGGACAAGGTCTGTGGCACAGTTAAAAATGCTCAGGTAATGCTGGAATGTGTGCAGCCTGTTCATTAGCATTGGTTTAATTCCCAACTACCAGTCAGTAACACAGTGGAAGGTGAAATGAGTGAAATTTCACTCTATAACCACAGGTACACATGAAATGTATCTCTATTTTCTGTAGTTCAGATCAGTTCCTATTATAAATCCTTTTTCACCAGGGTGGCAAGCAGTCTTTCCTGTGATTTAATTCTTCCCTTTCCTGTGGATTGTTTTTAATTCAAACAGAACTGAAACCGTGGGGCTGCTTCTCTGGATGTCACTGTTATTTGTCTACTTGACGTCTGCAGACATGAATGCATTTCCTACACTCCTGAACTGCTTAGGTACAGTGGCTGTCTCTCTATTCTCCTGCCACAGACATAGAGAAAGGACATTATGATGTTTCTCCCATACCACTGCTGGGCATAGGAATGCTATGAGAGGATATCAGAGGCCTCCTCTGCCTGGATTTCCAATAAACTGCTTGTGTCAGGTCTCCCAGATCTAGCCTAGCTTTAGCAATATGCTGAAAGAGGGCAGAGGGCCTCCTTTCTGGAGCCACTAGCACCTACTGTATACTGTTCTGTCCTCCTGTTCCAGGCACATTACCCCTAGTCGAGAAAAAAAAAATTTATCTCACAACAGAGTTTCTCAACCTCAGCACTACAGACATTTTGTAACAGATACCTTGTTGGGGCATGTGTGTGTCCTGTGTTTTGTAGAATATTTAGCAGCATTTCTGGCCTGTACCCAATGGGGGAAGGTAGCCTCCTACTCCCCAAGTCCTGACAATCAAAACTGTCTGTGGACTTTGCCAAATGTTCCATAGTGGGAAATATTGCCCCCATTAAGAACCATCATTCTAGAAAAAGTCCTCTCTTGAAACTTCTTTCAATATTTTATCTGGGCTCCAAATCCTCTGAAAGCCTTGGATGTTCATCCCATCACACCAGGTCCTAGGGCAAAAGGAACAATATATAAAATAAGAAACAACATGGTATGTTAAAAAAAAAACTTCCAGAATAGCACAATTTTTTCATGATCTGTAATAATTCCTTCCTGATAAGTAAGCAAACTAGAAAGCTTGTATGAAAATCCTATAAGAACAATCGATTTACTAATTACTGTTTATAAGCAGATGTAAAGCAAATGCGACATCCTCAGCATGTACAGGTAAATAATTATGATGCTTTATTGAGTAGTTTAAAAATTAAGCTATAAAATATTTCAGAAATTTATAACCCTGTAAAATAATACAATGCGTAGCTGCATGTCCTCTGTCCTTTTTAGAATACAGTGAAGGCCCCTTCCTGATAGCATCCAGGTATAGCCACTACCTTAAACTGGGTAGTCAGTCCTACACAGCCACATCCAAGTCCTCTCTGCTGGGAAAGGGTTAAGACCTGGGTAACTTTTCCAACAGTCTGTGCTTCATGTCTTGCTATTGCAGCAGGAAGGTTCAAATACAAAAATATTCTGAGAGTTTGGGGATAATGAGCTTTGGCTCATTCAAAGTGAAAACTCTGCCAATGCTCTAATGAAATAGAGAATAGTAATTCAAAAACCATTCAAGACAGTACGATGTTTCTTGGAGCACAAGTAAATTTCAGACTCATTCTCCAAATCTTACCTGCAGACTCCTCCCTGGCCCAGCTGCCTAAAGAAGGAAGGAAATGTCACAGGTTAGGAGCTGGAGGCCACAGAATTCTCAACACTCTCTGTACATTCCTCTTTTACCTCTGTTTCTCTCACACTATTCTCTGCAACAAAGTCATGTGGCTTTAATCCAAACTCTTGTTAATGAACAGAAGGGTGATACTGCAGAATAATCATTATCAAAAGTCTACCCATCTAGGTTTTACAAGAAATACTATCAAAGGATAATTCTATGTTTTGAGCAGACTTCAGTAAAGTGACACAATTTTTAGACAATAAAAACACATGGAATTTGCAATGGTGTAACCCCTAGACTACAGGGCATGGAAAGATAAAAGAGTTGACTACTGCTTCATGAGAGAGTTTAAGGGTGACCCAAGAAGGGGACACTGTGCGAAGAGAATGCTTCCAAAGTGTCCTTTAGGTAGGAATTGACACTTCAGGCCACTGTTCTTACATTGTCAGATGATACTGAGAATTCTTGTCACTCCCCTGAGGCGAATTTAGAAAGCTTTGGCTACAGAAATGAAGAAGTATAAAATCACATCATTATTTTCCACAATAAAAAGTATTGTGTAATATTGTGAAGGTTTTACTGAAGGGATGCAAAACTTCAGGAAGAGATGGAGTAATAAAGACTCAGTATTGAAGTTTGATCTTTGCATGTGTATAAGCACTAAAAAATAATGATGGAGGATAAATAACACAGGCCTGGAGGTGCACACCCGGCCTTCCTGCAGATAGTGTGGGAAAGAAAAGACCGAGACCTTCAGCCAGTGGGTCACCGCCAGCATCGAGGCTTCTCTCCTGTAGCGCTCTGATGAAAGGGCAGCGGTGCCTCCTCAGGAAGGGAGAGGAGTCAGAAATACCTAAGGAGTCACTGTACACTGGAGAGCTTTTGATCTAAGTGGGTGCACCAAGAACAAGCATGTTTATGAGCAACTGTCCTCTGTGATTCTTCCTTCCTCCTCCAAATATGGCTCATTCATGGATGGAGTTGGAGAATCCCCAGGTCTTCTTTCATGCTGGCTGGGGGAGAGATTGCATTGAGGTTTGGAAGGAGCCATAAGCCTAAAGTAATTTTTATTTAAAAATACAGAAAAATACTTTTATTGGAAAGTATATCCACAAAAAGTCTATTAAAATCAAGAGCTAAAGGAAAGGATAGATAAAAGAATTTAAAGATAAAGCTCAGGGGGGCAGAACTAGTTTGGGGGTTATTTTGGAAAGAGTTTTTAAAATTGACAAGAAAGATTTGGGGGAAGAGAGTATTGAATGATTTTAGAGAGATAAATGAGCAGAGCAGTTTTCTATACTGGTTGCTCTGACCCAAATCCTGTAATCCCTTGCTGTGACACTGCAGACAAGACTCTGGAAAGCACTGGCATTACTTTCTAGCTGCAATGCACCTCCTCAGGTGTGACGCTCAAAGGTTTGGACTCCATCCCCAGGAAGTGGTACACACATTCAAGCAATGGTCACTACATGGTGCCGGAATATATGTGTGAGCCTGGAAATAAGGCAGAAAAGCATCACCACCTTCTCTAGTCACCATGCCCAGTGACCACCTGCAGAGTTCCTGCTTCCAGGACTCCCAGTGCCAAGCTTGGAGACACAAGTGCTCTGGTTCCAAGGAGAAGAAAATCAATACCAGGGCATACACAAAGTATTCTGCTGCACCTAAAGCAACTACTGCCACTTGGTGAACTTGAGCTCTTCATGCTTGCAGACCAGCCAACAAGTAAATGGGTTATAACTCCAGGTGATTAACCAACCTGAACTGTCACGAAGCATTAGAGTCACTAGCACTTGTGATGTTTGTGATTATGATGTTTCTGTGCTATAAGGAAATGAACAGTAAGGAATCTCAGCAACTGTGGCCAGACAATGCCAAGAAAACCCCAAATTCAAACCCTTCAGGGCTAAAAGTCTAGATTACCCCACCACGTAAGCAAGTTAAATAAGCTCAATTTCTAACCAAAGATAGGGAAAATCTACATGGGTGTGAAGAAGGAGACAGAAAATATTGATGATGGTTTGGGGACCAGTTGTGGTAGTGGTGAGACCAAGTTTCAAGGGCCAAGTGTCCTGGTGTAGATCTAGAAATCCTCCTAAAGTCTCATGTGTTCAGAGATGGGGCTTTGGGCCAGTGTCTGGATCATGGGGGTGCTGTACTTACCAGTGGGTTCATCAATTGAAGCATTCAGTGGATCACTGGGGAGGTGTCCTGGAAGGCTGTCTCTCCCTCCCCAGTTCCTCCTTTTCTTTCTGCTTCCTGGTTGCCATGGGATGAGCAGCTGTCCTCCACCCAGGCCCTTCCACTTGGAGCCAGTGATCATGGACAAAAATGTGAGCTTAAAGAAAACTGTCCTCCTTTAAGTTGTGGCTGTTGGGTTTTCATCCCAGCCATGAGAAAAGTGACTAAGAACACCAAGAAAACTTAGAATACAGTTTCAGTAACCTTAAGTAGTATAAGAGCCAGACCATGGTATTTACGTATTGTTCTTCATATCACATACCACAAACTCACCTCAACTTTCAGTCACAAGAGAAGAGCTCCTGCAAATTCAGATCCGCCTTTGCCCTGGTAGCTGCCCACACTAGCAGGTGTCTGGCATTTTGCCTCAAAGCCCCTCTAGGCAGCAGAAGCCAGTAGAAGCCAGCTTGACAGCTGTGCAATAAAAGACACAAGAAGGGGTGGGAGTTAATGCGCCGGAGCAGTTCCTAACCACAGGAAAGCTGGAGCTGAGGATTCCAGGTTCCAGATTCCAAGCCTCAAGGCAGAACACCTGAGGATGCTGCCAGCAGCCCCAGGGAGGCAGCGGCTCAGGTCCCCACAGTGGCAGCTCAGTAAGAGGCTCTCACATTGCTTCCACTCCTCTCTGTGTCACTTCCCATCCCTCATGTGTGTCCCAGATCTTCTCATCCATCAACTGCAAGGACCTAAGTCCTTGTCTTTGGTTCTGATTTTTGGAGAGCGGATATTATGGAAATTCTTTAAAAAAGCAAATCATCTCCCTATTTCTTTTTTTATTCCCCCTGAGTGTTCTATAGATGACCAAAGTATTTGTTTTCCACCTTTTGATTGTTCACTTTAAAATGTTTTGGTTTGCATTTCTTTGGTTCAATGTTGTCTTTTCTTTGGGGCAGCATGTTAGCTCCCCCAAACATTGCTTTGAGTTCAGCCTGAAGAGGGTGAGAGTCCCATCCCCAGGACTCTGCGCCTGGCTTTGGTTGGCTTTATCATACAGTACATAAAATGAGCATGCCACCATAATTCTGGGATATACTTAACAATTCCAGGAGCAGCTCGAGTTCCTACAGCTTTTCTCCAAGAGGCCTGATTCCCTCTCAGTCCCTGCGGTTAGCTGTATTTGAAGGTATTTGGCCATGAATTTGAACATCGTAATGTGGTCTGCCTTTGGTAAACACCAGACAGTGAGTCAGGGCCCTTGATTCCTTTCTTGTTTCTGCCTATTGTGTCGAGAAAACTACTCGCCTCCCCAGGCACTGTCTCAATCCCTAACAGAGCAGCCAAGCACTCCTCTGTTTCTCAGAACAAATAGCATTTAGAGCCTTTGGATAATCAGGAATGGGCCTGATTCTGTGACACTTCCTTACATTTAAAATCTAAAGTCATTGTAGTCAGAGTTTTGGTAAGATAATACATTTACTACAGGACACATAGTTTATAGGATTATTTGATGGTAATTACCCAAAAAGTGAAATGCAAAGGAATGCAAGACATTAACCACACACTAGAGGCCAAAAGAATCAAGCCAACGGCCTGGATCCAGCAATTTCCCACATAAGTCCAGCTAAAGGCTTAGAGTCCAAGGCAATGTCCTCCATGAGTCCAGCTAGTGGCCTAGAGCCCATGGCAATGTCTCATGCTTGTCCATATTGAGAATCTGCACCCGGAAGGCCCAAAGGCCAGTGGTGGGAGCCAGAAAACCTATGCTGGTGAGATGAAGGATTTGTGCCACCAGGCTGAGGGATCCACACTGGGGCCAGGAAGTGATGCTCACGGTGAAGATCAGAGCTGCTCTGATGAAAACAGCAGCCATTCCCAGCGACAGCGAGAACCTGAGTTCCTCCTCTGACGAGAACAGCCTAGTTCGCATCAGGAAAACCATCCACAGCAAGCTTCTCCTAGAAAAATCAACAGGCCACAATCTTCCCCTCCAGTTTTCTTTTTATGGCTACTGACAACAATCCTCAGGTGGATCCTCCATGCCCAGACCACTCTGATTTAGTTCAGCTGGGCGTTACATGTTGCTCATTAGTCCACTACAAAAGTAACCTAGCAGTTGTTGTATTTTGATGTGGTTGGAAATCTGCTTAACTACAAAGGAAAAGAGAGTTATCTTTTGTTTTTTTATTTAATAGTGAATTCTGGTAGATGAAGATTAAGCTATTTCTAATCATTTCTCAAAATACTGAATGGCATATTAGCTCTGTACATCTCTTTCTGAACCTCATCCTGGTCAAGTAAATATTGTGTTTGCTTTCTAATTTTCCTTCCCATAAAATAATGTATGAATCCACAGGACACTCCCAGGAGACAGAATGGCATGTAGTGTTCAGAAGCATAACTTCTCTTGCACTAAAGCTATGTATAAAACTGCAGTTTGGAAAAAAAAAGAAGAGCTATGAGAGAAAAGGTTGCAAGTGGCTTCAAAGCTCATTTCTTGCCGTTTTTTTCTTTATAACATGGGAAAATATGCACATGGATGTGTGTGCCCATGTGTGTTTGTGTGTGTGTGTGTGTGTGTGTGTTGTGGGTTTGGATGTGTGTTATTAGGCTGTTGTTAAGAGGTGGCCTCCAATATGAATACAACCCCATCTATTCTCCTATTACAGATGCATTTACTTCTGCAAAATCTCTTTACAAGCCTTTGATAAGCTTGGGCTCATTCATTTGTATCTTAGAATCAAATACTAGAACCAGATCAGTGACTTATTTTGCCAGCAGTGCTGGGAGGAGAAGAAATAATTTTTACTAGAAGGGTGAGGAAGAGACTTCGGGGACCAGCTCTTCAGAGAAAGAAACACAAAGCTCTAGATCCCAGACATGCAGAGATGAGAACAAAGCATAGAAGCTTTGCAATGAAGTGGAAGGTGACAGAAAGAAAAATTGTGTGACACTTGATGACTTTGCAATGTTTCCTGGGGAAATCTTCCAACAATAAGTTCAGGTTACTATAAAGATGATACATCCAGGTCAGTGTAAAAATAGCACGTCCAGGTTAATACAGAGACAGAATGTCCTGGTTCATAGAAAGATGGTATATCCTGGTTAATATAACAATAGTATGTCTGGGCCAGTGTAAAAATAGGACATCCGGGTTCATACAAAGGCAGTGTGTGCAGGTTTATGTAGAGCTAGTGTGTCCAGGTTCATATAAAGATAATATGTACAAGTTAGCATAAAGTTGCTAATATGTCCAGGTAGTGTAAAGATGACAAAACTCCTCTCTATTGATTCACTGAAGTTTTCCTAGCCAAGATGGATCCCTGACTAGACAAAGAGAGAAGGGTTCAATAAAAGAGAGCAAGAAAAGAAAAGGTCTGTACATTACTACACACACAGGAGTGTTTGAACTTATTTCTCCCTCTCAGTCTTTGCTGATTTTATTTTTAGTATATTAGGATTTCTTTACCCATATTCATCTTTTATACTTGTTATGAAATACACCAAGAAATTGATGATTTGGAACAATAGAAATGAGGCAGCTGTTATTCGGTGTTACCGATAGGAGGAGATGAATTCTGAGGCTCTTGATATAAAGGTAAAGTACTTCACAAGGAATTTCCTAAGCTGATAAATACTTACATTTGAAGTTAAATGCTTAATTACCAATTCTCATGAGTTTTGCTTCTCAGTATGTCTGGGCCCAAGCCAAGCACTGCCACCTCAGTGTATGCTGTGCGTGGACACCACAGTACTGCTGTGGATGCATCCTCTGTCTCATCCACATCACTGAAAGCCTACAGGGAGCCTTCTTGGCTCTGTCTGTACAGTGCAACTGCTCAAATGGTGCCTTTCATGACCATCAGATCTGTGCTGTGCTGGGTCTGCATGTTCCCCCACTGCAAAGTCCACCCTTGACACACTCACCAGTGCAGTCCCCTCCAAATAGGAGTTGGACCAGGACTCTGCTCATGATCCACCATTAGCTTCCTGGTGCTCAGAGTTGATGCCCAAGTCCTCAGGCATTGATCACAAGGCCCTTAATGCTGGCTTCTCAGTACCTCTCTGGCAGCTTTTGAGCCAGTGTTTTGAGCCTTGCTCTCTCTTGATCCAGCTAACCTGGGCTCTCCACTGCTCCTTGAGCTCACAGCAGCAGCTGTGCTTCCAGAGAGGACACTGTTCTGTGAATTTTCATTGGTCAACGAACACATCCATGCATGTCCTCTTACTACTGTGTGGTCTCCTGACCTCCTGGGTTATATCCTTTTGTATTTGAAAGTTCACACTTGAGTATAGTTTCTAGAACTTGGTAGGAAATCAATATATTTGATTAGGAAAGGAGGGCGGAGACATCTGATCAACTCATTCACAATTCAGATGGAAAATATTGAAATACGCCAGTCTCCTGCACACGGCAGGTGTAGACAAGGGTAACCAGAATAAAAGATGAAGAGATTTCTACAATCTGCTGGTTCTCAGATAAACAGCGAAAAATTTTTAAATTTATTACATTTTTTTACCATACCCATTGACAATAAGGTAGTAAAAATAGGAAAGCATATTTCTTCTTATTGCTGTTCAATCTCAAATTTTGACCAGTTTTAAGATAACTACTTTTACAATATAATGCTGAATTGAGTTTTTCTGAGTTGGCACAGAGTCAGTGATTGTTATGAAATCATGAATAATTACAAAATTAAAACCACAACACCAGCTGCTGAATCCTGAGCAGAAAATCTAATACATGGGAAAATCGGTGACTGTCAAAACATTGATTTTTTTTTTCTTGGTTTTTTGAGGCAGGGTCTTCCTTTGTAATTCAGACTGGTCCTGAACTCACTATGTAGCCCAGGCTGGCCTCAAACTCTTGTCAATCCTCCTACCTCAGCCTCCCGAGTGCTGGGATCATAGGCATGTGCCACCATGCCTGGGAAAACATTGATGTTTTGATCCCACCCCACCTTCACACAAACAATAGGCTAACTTAGAAGATATGGCACCATGTGGAGTGAGCATTGAGGCTGCAGTTCAGAGTAAATTGAGAAACGGCAGTTATGTTTGGATATTTCTACTGAAGATTAAATTAACTCTTTCCATTATTCCATTGCATCATGAGTAAAATAACAGTGATAATGAAATGAAGCATTAAGGGCCTGCCATGTGTCTGGTACACTGTGGAGACTATCTCGTTTACCACACACACACATACACACACACTCACACACACACACACACACTAAGGATTGTCTTGAAATGACTTGTCCAAGCCACACCACCATTAAGTTGAACTAGAACACTAATGTTCTATGTTAATTATTTTACCATTGATTCACGTATTGCACATCAGTTGCAATCAATTACCAGGCATTTCTTCTAGCATTGCAGAAAGAAAGTAGAAAGGAAGGAATTTTTCACTGCCTGGAAAAAAATTTCTTGAAGCTCCATTTTAAGACTTTAGGGATTCTGAGGTAAGATGAAGAAGAAGAAATAATGAATTAGTCATGATCCCATAAGACTTTTAATCTAAGGTTTTCCTGATCTGACAGGATCTTACATGATTTATCATGTATAGTTTTTCCTTATATTTCAATTTTAAGAGGATAAAGAGAACGAGGTTTTGAAGCAGTTTTGTATACTTTTCAAATAACAAAAAATGAAATAATTGTTACTATAAAAGAGAGAAAAGGTAAAGATTGCTGTTTTTTCTCAGTCAACCCTGCCATGTACCAATAAAACTGTAACGTGTCAATGGGATGATTTATTTACTGCTCTTATGGAGACTAGCCTTGAAGAAAATGTTTACATGCATTAAAGAGCTTTCTGGCCCATTGAAACAAAGCTTGCTTTTTTCTCTTCTTCTAGCCAATTGAACAACTGGTTATTAAGTGGGCTGCCTGCACATACCATTTTTGTCCTGTACAACCTTCTCACTGTGTGAATTCCATTTCTGTGAATATAGGGCTGTGCAGAATGTGGATTTGGGGCCATCTTGTGACAAACTGAGAAAAGTGTTGAGGCCGTATGGTAGAGTTAGAGGTTTGTGTCCCTATCTGGGTCATGTTACTCTTCCAGAGAGACGTTTTGCAGAAGGATATCTTAAGGTGATGGCTGATTTTCACTAAAGAAAGGAAGGTTTACTTTATCACAATGCAGTGAGTTGCAGATGTTGATTTGTTTCTACATGTCAGCCACCGCAAAAATCCATCAAGTCCATTACATACACACATTGTACCGTCTAACACTACCTCAACTCCACACCCTCATAACTCCACTCTACAGATGAGGCAATTCAGGGTTAGGAAGAGCAAGTGAATTGTTAAAATTCACACAGAACAAGTGATATCTGAAGAAGCCTCAAAATATTCTGGCTGAAATGTGAAGAAAAAACATAGATATTCTGTATAAAATTATAGTATCATATTAACAAGTAAATAAATATATTTGCCATTTAATAAAATTTCAAATTTCATGTTATTAGCAGATTCTAGATTGGAGACTTTTTATAATAACACAGAATAACAGAAAACCGTAAAAATTTGAAAGAAAATGATAAGAACTGATAATCTTCTCAGTAAACCCAGAGTAGAAATAAAAAGTCACACATGTACTACATTTCCCCTTTACCAGTGCCCCTACTTAGTCTTGAGTTACTCTACCAGAACTGTGAGACTGGCAATTGTATAAAGACCAGAAGCTTAGATCTCACAGATGCGGAGAACAGAAAATCCAGGATCAAGGGTATAGCTGGTGAAGGGGACCTGCTGCATCATAACATGGTGGAAGGCCCTGCATGGACCAGAGGAAGAGAGAGGTGCTGAGCTTACATGCTGGCGACTGTGAACCTCGTCCCAATTCTGGTGTTAACCCCTCCTGAGAGCACAGCACTCATGACCTAGCCACTCCTTGCATACCTTGGAGGTCCCATTTCTCTGCAGACCTTGTTGCCACACATGAACTCTGGGAATCACACACTACAGCACCTATGTGTGTCTGCTTGGCCTTTAGCTATGCCGTGTTAAAAGTTTTTGTGCCTGTGTGTGAAAATAAAGGAACACACATGATCCAATCAATGCACGATCAAACA
The DNA here is from genome assembly GCF_053883595.1 of Heterocephalus glaber. Taxonomy (NCBI): domain Eukaryota; kingdom Metazoa; phylum Chordata; class Mammalia; order Rodentia; family Bathyergidae; genus Heterocephalus; species Heterocephalus glaber. The sequence continues at coordinate 1,639,721 of NW_028258324.1, read as the reverse complement.
GACATGATCCGATCAAAGGAACAGACACACTCCAATGCAATCCAAACAGTATGCCATGTTAAGTTTTTGTGCCTGTGTAAAAAAACAAAGGATGAGACATGATTCAGATCAGTGGACATGATCCAATCATACACCATCTAATCAGTGCCTCCTTGAATGGGCATCCTTTATTACACACTCACAAGCAAAGTGTCCCTTCTCTTGTGCAGCCTTTGGTATTTCTTACCTCCCTGTGGCAGACCTGGAGGCCACTCCTCAGATCTCCCTTCCAGAAAGAATCTGGCTGTCTCAGGAGCAGACAGTGGTTTGGCTGAGGTCATACTTTTCAGGGGCAGCCTGCATCTGCTAGCCAAGGCTGGAACAAGGCTGAGGAAGGAACACACCAGCTTCCTGCATGGCCAGGGACACCATTCATGCCTGCAGTTCTGGAAAGGGTGTCCTACTGCAGAGCTGCATCAGAAAACGGAGATGTCTGCTGCCTCTGGCCCACACATTGCTGGTCGTTCTACTCCTCCAGGTGAGCTTCAGTTCAGACCGTCTTCTGACCAGGTGTTAAAATCTGTAGGACCTTCTAACTGAAGCCTGGGAAGCATCTCTAGAAATTAATGAAAATCTCATTGCACAAGAAAAGGTGGTGTTCTCTTTATCTCCATCACCTCTTTTGCTCTCATTATCATTTTATAATCTAACATCGGCTTCCTGGCAATGCACAGCTTGTGAGGGGGCAGGAACACTAAACAGTTGCCAACCTTAGTTGGCTAACCCAAGTATTAAAACTCACAGTTATATTTTTTTCTCAGGATCTTTTTTTTGCACTATGAAAATTTGTAAGGCAGTCTGATGATCAGATCCCATAACACTTAACCTGTTGTTTTATAAACATTTTTAGACCCTTGATCTCTAAGAAATAATTCTCCCAGGTTAACTGCCTTGAGTCTTGATCCAATGTGCTTTTGCCTGGTGCCTTTGCAGCGTCCTTTTCCTCTAGAGAATGTACCTAGACACTAACAGAGTGTCTCCTCCAATCTGCCCTCTGATTCCCAGGTACCAGAGCTTCTTCTAAATAAAAACTATTTTATCCAACTTATAGCACTTTCTATAATGATGCAGAAACTAAAGAAACAGAGTCTGCATTATTTTCTTTTTTCCTACTTCTATCTTCTATTGAGATGCTTAATTTTTGCTAGCCTGCTCTGGCACTGGTATGCCAAGACTTTACAGAAAGCCAAGAGTCCTGGCCAATCCCTTCTTTCCTGCCATCACTCTTAGATACATGCGACCAGAGCAGACAGGTTCATTTCTTCCCTCAATGTCCCAACTTATTCAAGAAATTATGTCTTCTGTATAATAATATATGTTGGGACTTAGAGCAGAAAGGTGCTTCTCTTAACGCATTCATTTGCTTATTTATTCATTTAATAACTGTGGGGCATTGACTGGATTATATGCCAGTCCCTAGGTTTTTCTTTCCAGACTTGCAGTGCTAGAAAAATCAAATGTTTGTCATTAAGTGGCTTCACAATTACATTTATCTTTAAACTATGATCTAATATAGAACTTTAAATTCCTTCTAACATATCTACCTGATGTCTCCATGGATCCTTTAAAGAGTAAATTACAGCAGACTTTTTAAACTTTAGTGAGCCTTGGAGGGCTTGTTAAAACCCAAGCTGTTTGATCCCATTCTAGTGGTTTGGGGAGCCTCAAGCTTCATTTCTAAGGTGCTCTCAGGCATGTCCTTACTGCTCAACCACTGAGCACGCTGCATGGCTCCAAACTAGAGCCTCTGACTCTCGTTTGTCATTATTCAGTCCCACTTCAGACCCTTGGACTCTACCTTGACTTTCCCCTCACTGGTTGAGAATTCTCTTAGAAGACGGCTTCTATGCCTTTACTCGTGGTGACAGTGATCATGTGCCTTTCAATGGGCCTTTAGACTCTGTGTGGAAGTTAGGGTGGCTCAGTCCATGGAAAGGAATCTAAGGACACACAATCCCAACACCCCAACCTGTGTCAAGGCCATTTCAGTGCCTCTAACTAGGGCAGGGCTCAGGGATAACTCTGTAGTCTCGTCCTGCTTCTTTGTTTGATATACCTCAAATCTCACCGCTCTTCCTTCTCTAAATTCATACTTTAATACTAAAATTAAGTGTCAGGTGGTCACTCAGCATTCTTAATTCGATTGCATTTCCACAAAACACTTAGTTGTTGCTTCCATCTTTTCCTTCTTATTCTAAGTGATCATTATTTGCTGAATTCTCCATTTTTTAATCACCACTGCCTGAAAAAACTCTTCAGCATCAACAAAAGAAACACTCATATATTCTTACATAATTAATTATATGTGCATTTAAATTAAAAGTTATGCTATATTATTTATAATGCATGTTTACATGTATAAATTTATATAATTAAATTTATATATTTTTATAAAATGTATATAGTTCTTATAAATTTATATATAATGTATCATAAGTTAGTACCTAACATATTTACATGTAAATTTTAAAATTTTAGGCAATTTAATGAGAACTATAGATTTCAAAATAAGTTTATATAATGATAGCATACAAAAACAGAAGTAAAATCTTTAGGAATTTTCATTCACTTTAGCTTTAATGCAAAAATATCTAATATGATATAAGTGAAATTTGTCTTTGAAACCAATTTTGCACTATTGTAAATGGTTTATCACCACGAGTAAAACATATATTCAAATGTTTTAACTCAAACCTCTCTAAATAATTGAATGTGAAAACTTTAATTAGAAGTATTTTATATGAGTATAATAAAGAAAAATTAATTCTGGTAATTTAATTATATTCTATATGTTACATTTTTTAGAACTATTTCAATATGGTACATTACATGGAAAGAATTTCAAATATTAAATCAATTGTGCATCCCTTCTTATGTTTATTAAACTACTTGTTATCAGTTTTCTAACACTGCTTTTTTATGTTTTGTGGGTTTTGCTTTCTTTTTTAAATATTATTTTATTGGTGCATTTTAGGTATGCAATATAATGACATTCATCATTGGAAATTTGCACCTTTACATAATCTCTCTTGGTTCTTATTTTTTTCCCCCTTCCCCTGCCCTCCCTTCAACCCCTCCATCCCTCCCTATTTACAAAGACTTTGTTTCCATTTTTTCATTTTCTCTTATTAATTCCATTTCCTTCTTTCCTTTCCCCTACCCCTCCCTACTCAATCAAAACCTTGTGTTGGGGGCCGGGGATTTAGCCACCTGTCCTAACACTATGTTTTTAAGTAATTTTTTGCTTTTATTATCATAATCACAATTCCCACAAGACTTTCATTCTGGGAATGGTGTTTGTCAGTTTTGATAGCAGTACCCACCAATTGTAAGAAATGAGTTGGAGAAGACTCTAGCTTTCCAATTCTGGAGAGAGAAGAGTGAATAGGGCCAGGAGTGAAAAGTCAAAGTCAAAATGGAAAAATAAGTTCCCTGAGTGGAAGAGCTAGGCTAGGAATGCAGATTTGCTTGGAGCAGCACAGGTGGAGAAGTAGCGGTCCAAGGGATGATTGGTTCTTGACAGATCCTGCATCGGAAAAACAGTGATTTCTCAGTGCCCCAAATCTGGTGTGGGGAGGGCAGCTTTCCCAATGACCCCCTCCAGGTAAAGCTTGTAATTGGTTAGATAGAACCTGAAAAAGTATGTACTGTATAGGATTTCGGCTTGGAGCCAGGTCCCTCAGCCACCAGCTACCAGCCCAGAATCCTATCACACTGCTTTGTTGGCTTACAGATCCTTTGTTCTTGCTGGGAGTTACAGAGTCCATGAACTGAGGCTGCAAACACATGGTGGCTGAGTGTGATTTAAAACTGAGGAAAAATTTGAATTTTGTCCTCTCAGTGGCATATTCAAGACAGGGAATTTTCCTTGCAGGGCATGAAATTACTAGATCACTCACAGGTTAAGGACAAAAGCTTTTCTTCAGAGCGTTTGTGAGGGCAGGTCATACTGCTAGACTCCTTTTTAAGGTAGGCCTTGGACGTTGTCTTCTTTATTCTTACCCCTAGGAGGAAGAGAAAACTGATGGCAAACTTTTGATGGATTTGGCATTTGCCCAGCTCCAATAGCCTATTTACCTCTTTTCAACCCCACCTTCATTCATTCCACAGCTCAAATCCTCCTTATGCTTTCAAGAGTTTATTGAGAGAGTCAGAAATATTTTTCAAAAATATTTAATATCACTTTTAAAGTTATTTCAGAAGCCAAGCTTTTTCCAGTTAAAGGAAAAGGAGATCTGCAGATTTCTGTTTCCATCCCATAATTGTGTATCATATTTCCTAATAATACGTAATATCCACTCTTACAACCTATGGGAAAGTTTATTTATCTTTTAGATATGAAAAGCATTCGTGAAGAGAATTGTTATTTTGTTTACTAAACATGGTTACTAATTTAGAGTCCTCTTAATCCTACCACTCAATGTACTTAGGCTAGTGTCTCACCTGGGAGAGTGGAGGTTGTAGTGAGATCTCTCCCGAGGGCAGACCTCGCCCTGAGCAGGCTGCATGGTTTGCTTTGGTAGAATGAAGAGGAGTCAGACCCAAAGAAGAGAGGCAATGTCTTTGGAGCCTGTTTGTCAGTTGGTGCTACCGCATAGTCATGTGCTTAGGCCTTGGTTAAGCATGAGTGTAATCTCATTAAGCTCTTAAAAATAAACAGCAGCAGGAAGCAGTAGGGACCCAAGTATTGTAGACCCAAGATCATTAAGACATCTTCTATCCTGGCCAGTCCAAACCTTATGATGTCTACATCACAGCGTGTAGCCTGGGCAGGTGTCCTGCATGGAATCGAGCAGCTCAGACTTAGAACTGCACATCCCAACTAGTCTTGACCTTCATCTTTTGTCTGTGCTTCTGCATGGCCTTACTATTTAGTTACTACTCAGATAAACTTTACCAGGGTGACAAGAACAGCAAGAGTTCCCATTCATTCGCCCCTGCACTCCAGGAAAATCAGGGCCTCAACCTGAGCTTCAGTATGCTCATTGGTCTGTAAATTCACTCTGTAGCAGTTCTGTGTTCTTAATAAAAGGTTTAGAAATTTCCATAGAAGATTTAAAAAAATTATAACCTGTATATAATTTTGTAATTATAATTTGAAAATAATATCTGTATGATTATTTAAAAACTTAAAAACAACTTTACATGTCCTCACAAAAGTACTCTGTGATAATAGTGTCACATTTTTGTCCCATGTAGGATGGCCTCTGGACCCAGGTGTCTGGTGATAGTGAGTCCAGGACACCTGAGTCCAGCTGTGGGGTTGGCCCACACCTCCTAGAGCTGCTTCACTTGCCTAATTCCCCACTCAGATTCCATTATTGTTCAAGAAACTTTCTCCTGCTTCTCTAGTTGCCTTCACTGTGCAGAATGTCAGACCACCCAGCTCCCTGGAGTGTGTTCATCATCTTCTTATGTCAAGTAAATGAAACCATGGCTCTGGACTTCAGGAGCCAGGATGTCCTGTTAGCTAAAAGGACACAGATGTCAGTGCTATGTTAAGTTCCTTAGATGCTGTTTTCTTGCTGATCTTTTCTCCGCTGTACACTCAGCATGCAGGAGATCTGTATCTGCAGAAGCAAAGTAACCCAGCACTTTTGAAAGCTGTACATGATGTCATGATCTTTACAGCTGGATCCACTCTGAGTCACTCTCAGCACTTAGGCTTGGCAGGGGAAGGTGTGGGAGAATGTTTCCTTCAGTGCTGTCAGGGTGCATGGTATTGTGCTTGTTCTTGGACCAATGGAACCAGCAAGAACAACAAGGAGACAGAGACTGAGCTTACTGAAAGGTGCAGCTCTGCTAGATACTTTTAAAATTCAAATATAATGGTTTGAGATGTCCTAATTTGCAGAAACAGATGACTGAAAATAGAAGACTTAATATTAGGTCATCCTTTGCATTGCCTTTCACTTTGACTATTTTGAATAATTTTCGCATAAAGATTAATATTCATAATTTTAAAAACTTACATTAGCTGTCCATATGGCATATTTTCTTCTACTTGATTTTACAGTATCATCTGTGATAATATAAAGTATAATTTCATAAACAGAATACATTTTCTGAAAGACGCAATAGAACCATTGACTATTTCACAGAGCTATCCTATATTTAAAAAAAGAAAAACATTTTAATGCCAACAAAGGGGAAAAAAAAGCAAGTAGAGAAAGTCTTTTGGCAAAGCACAGTGTTCTGATAGCCAAAGCTCTTGGGATGGTCTAGGGTCCCAGGGGTCTTCCTATGCCAGGGGGATAGGAAATGATCCTTGCCTGGGCCTCTCTCAACAGATACCAAGGGAAACACACAGGCTGCCTGGTTCAATGTTAATATGCAAAAATTTCCAGCTTTGGTACTCGTGATGCAATATGTGCATTGTAAGTGAATATGAGCATATATCCTGATAGGTCTATAAAGTCGACTAGATTAGTCTATAAATTAGACTAAATTAGACTGAATTGGACATGTAAAATATGTTATAATTTTACTAAATGCCTACATCAATTCAAATATTATATTTTCTTTCAAGATGTAGAGAAAGAGTCTAAATAATTCAAAACTTAATGCATATCAGGACTGACTATGCATTAGGTATATCAGCCAGAAAGCCTAGGATACAGATTAATTTTAGAGGCCCATGAGGATGCTTGAATTTCTTTTGAAATCAAAATAAAAAAAATAAAGGTTTAGAGCCAAAGAGTTTCTTCTCACAATAGAAACAGATAAAACTTTTAAGGTACATAAAAACTATTAAATTTTGCCTATAACAGAAAAAAGCTGAAATATTTAAAGTTGTATAGAAATAATTTTAAATATTCATATTATGGTGAGAAGGCCTCCAAAAGGTGAGAGTGTCCAGGGCCCACTGAAGTCATTTTGCTTTCCTGCTGTCACTAAACAGATGCACATAGAGAATTTTTTGTGTTTAATAAGCAAGTATCAAAGCATATTGGGTAACCTTACTCCCTATAAATCATGCAAAAAAGAAAACTCTACTGATAAAAGAAAAAAAAGATGCCTACCTTCCCAGAGTGCTAGAGAAAGCGGGAAACTCCTGAGAGCCATCCAGGAAATCACGGTGACACTGGACAGGCGCCAGATCCTGATAGCCCACAACACCAGGACCTGTGCTGACTGGAGCACCTGAGGGTTTTTATATTATTGCCACACTGAAGGTGTGTGGCCTTCATGTTACTGGAAATGACGCGAAACCCAAAGCCCTCTGTGCCTTTTGTTCCTGGAGCTGGGCCAGCCCTGACACAAACATTCCCTGGGACCTTGGCCAGTTTTCAGTGTGCATTCATTTCAATCTGATTTCACAGAATGGCTATTTTTTTTTAAGGCACATACCTCTCAATTTGTTTTAAAATTATATACATAATTCTAGTAACACTTATAATTTGAAATAACCTGAAATGCACAGGAAGTTTGAGAATAAAAAATTCCAAAATATTTTTCACCCATATTTCCCAGGATTTCCTAAGAACAAGAATATTCTATTATAAAATCAGAGTATACACAGAATTAGAGAAAACAGTACTAAAACTCATTTGGAACCAGAAGAGACCTAGGATAACAAAAGCAACTCTGGGCAACAAAGGCAAGATAGGGAGCATCACAGTCCCTGACTTGAAATTATACTATAAAGCTACCATGATTTACAAAAAACCCAGCATGGTCTGGCAAAAAAACAGACCCAAGGATCAAAGAAACAGATTAGAGGTGCAGAAACAACTCCAGACACACTCAGCCACCTTATCTTTGACAAAGGAGCCATCTTTGAAAAAATGGAAACAAAGCTTTTGTAAATAAGGAGGGGAATAAGAGGGGTTGAAGGGGAGGGGAGGGGACTGGGGAAAAAGAAGAATCAAGGTACATTATATATGGGTACAAATTCCTATGATGAATGTTATTATTATGTATATCTAAAATGTACCGATAAAACCAATTTAGAAAAAAAACAGAGTATAATTATTGAAACTAGGAAATGAAGGATTATACAATACTATTTTTTAATCTACAGGATGTATTCAAATTATGACAATTTCCCCAAAATCCCACTTACATAGATGGAAGGATAGGTGGATTGGTGGGTGGATGGATGAACGGATGGATGGATGGATAGGTGGTTGGATAGACAAAGAGTGAGAGAGATCTGTTCCAGGATGCAGTTCACAGCCTCCCCTTCTTGCATCGTTTCATCTACATGTCCTCTAACATTCAGTGCTTGGATACTTCTCCAGAGTTCATCATTTCTACTTCCACCTGCTGTGGATGAAGATATCAAGGTTGGCTTTGCCAGCCTGGGGCCCTCCTGCAGCTCACAGTCCCTGTTCCTAAGCAACATCTTGGGGTCGTGCATCTAACTGTCATGTTTCTTGAGCCTCCTTTATTCTAGGACAGTCCATCACTCTGAATTTGTCTGATGCTTCTTTATGCTTAGATTTTTTGACAGTGATATCCCAAGGAGTTGTGGGTTCTTCTCAGTGGATTGGATCAGGATGTTTTGCAGCCCCCCCCAACACACAAAGAATAGTGAAAAGGATTTTTACCCAAGAAATAGAACATAAAATCATCCATATATGTGTGTATGCCCAGAATGGGGGGGAGCTGCACATGCCAGCTTTCTGGGGACCACTGTGACCAAACAGCTCCACCATAGTGGTTAGCTCCCTTTATCTTCCCTCAGTGCCGGACCAAGCACAGTGCATGATGGTTTGGTTCCCCAAGGGCTCACTCGCTGTCTGCAGAGAACAGCTTCCTGGCACTGTCCTCACAAGGTCTTTGCTCAACAGATGTCCCTGGTGTCTGCTCTTCTCCTGAGGACTACTGGATTAGGTAGTCTGGGCCTGATTTCAGCCAAATGTTATTTAACCTTTAAAGGCCTCATGTCCAGATGCAGCCCCCTTCTGCATTGTACTGGGGCTCAGACTTTTCAGGGCTGTGTGATTCCAGCTCCTCTCAGTCACGATGTATTTTTGTGAGTTTCTGGTTATCATGAGCACTGACAAAGAGCCCACAAAGTTGTTCCAATACACTGCTTTGTGTGATGGAGTCCCGCTCCTCTCTGCACAGATGCAATGCAGGGATGAGTGGCTGCTTACACAGGACGCGGGGCGTGAAGGTGCCTATATCAATTTGCTCACTAGGACAGCAAATGTTTATTCTCAAAGTACTCAGTTCCACGTGATTTTAACTTTTTCATCTTTTCCAAACTTAGTCATTTACTTATTGATATAATAAAAATAAATCATTTAATAGTTATTAGAAGTAAACCATTTAATAAAATCAGTGGTACTGGTAACTTAGTAATTCTTTTTCAGGGCACTATGTGCCAAACACCGCAGCCCGTGTTGTAAGTGCAGCAGTGAATGTGACATTGCTTCCTTTGCAGACCTCACAGCCCCTGGAGAACACAAACAGGCAAGTTACTCACAGTTCATTGTCAGCACACAGAACGGAATAGAGTAGGCAGGGATGGGACGGGACTTGTCACCTGTCTAGGGGAACTGACTGAGAACCTGTAAGCACAGGGTTTCTGAGGCCAAGAGGTTCGGGGAGGAGGAGGAGCAGAGAGCACTGAGCCTGGGCTCTGTCTTCCAGGCCTCTGGGCCACAGAGGCTTCATTGCCAGATTTGAAGCCACTTCCAGACTCTTCTGGGAGGGGTGATGCACATGTTCCCATGATTGCATCTATCTAGATCCTGTGGCAAACTAGGGTACTGCCCACTTTGTATCATCAGTGTCATTATTGTTCCTACTGTAACTATGGAGTATTACAGTTCATTTTCCAAGTCAGAATAAATAGGCAGCCGTCCAGTCAGTGAATAACCAGAGAGCTACCATGTCAGGTCCACCCTTTCCATTCTCACCATGCACACACAGCCAGGGCACAGAGGGCTCAGGGCCAGGGAAGCAGAGCTGAGGGCTGGCCAGGGACTGAGCAGGGCTGGGGCACCGTCCTGGGCCAGACTTCAGGAGAACCATGTCCACCACAGACCCACGCAGCCTCAGCCCTGCACATTCCCCTCAGTCATAGCAGCCAAAAAAACAAGGGCTGGGCAGGAGGATGCAGCTCCCCAATCCTGCCAGGGCCCCTCACATGAATGGCCCACCTGCCAGGTGACACCCTACACCTGTGCTCCCTTAGCCTGTACTCTCAAAGGCTCTGTGGGACTGAGGACTTCATTGCTCTTGTGGAACCATTCTCACTTCCCACCTGCCCTGTGCACATCTCCTTAACAGCTCTCAAATCTGACTCCTCTCTGCCATCCAGCCTTCCTTTACCCCACTTTCCCTTCCCTTCCTTCCATCTGTCTCTTTTTCCTTTCTTTCTTTCTTTTTATCACTGGAGCTTGAACCCAAAATCTTCACACTGTGCCTCATCCTTGTCCCTATTTTTATTTTTTAATATTGAGACAGGGTTTAACTTGAAATCCTTCTGCCTCAGCCTCCCAGAGTGCTGGGATTACACTCGTGTGCCCTTGCACCAGGCCCCCTCTTTCCCTCTTAACATTTCTTATACTTCCTCACAAGTGTGACTCAGTTTTTAGAAAAGTATAAAGAAGAAAATAAAAATATCGGTCATCTCAGCGTCCAGAGCTTAGATGTGCTACTAAATCTCTGCGCTTCTTTTCAGTGTTTCCTGTTGTGTGTATGATACACATCAGGATGCTGCCATGCATGTAGCTTCAGGTCCTGCCTCCTTTACCCTCTACTGTGCTGTCACCATTTCTCAGGATCGGCCAGCTCTTCTTCTTCATGAGTGTCCCATCAATATTCCTACTTTTGCTTGCATCTGAGATATATCCCAACAGGTAGCCTTACCTCATCTATTTTCTGTTATCTTTTTGGTGAAATTCTTCCCTGTTCCTGGCCCTGCTGGGCTGAGCTGGGGTCCTCCTGTCTCTGTCCAGATCACCACGGAAGTCTTCAGTAGTCCAAGCCTGAGCTCTCCCTCCACCGTTCACTTGCTTCTCCCAGTGGACTTTCCAACATGCCAAGGAGCCCTGTTTTTGCCTAGCCTCACCCTTTGGTATCTCCCATTACATCTTTCAGACACAGTTTATGCTCCTGAACTGAGGACAGCATTTCTTTTCCTGTCTGTCTTGGCCTTCCAACCTCCTCTGGATCCATCCGTCTCCCTCCTACACTCAGCTTTAGACTCTCAAGTTTTCCATCTCCAAGTCTTTGTTCATGCGCTCCCTTCTGTCTGGCATATGCCTCCCCTTCTTTCATCGTTTCATCTACATGTCCTCTAACATTCAATTCTGGGACACTTCTCTGAAGTTCATTGTTTCTACTTCTATCTCCTGAGGGTGAAGATATCAAGGTCAGCTTTGCCAGCCTGGGACCCTCCTGCAGCTCACAGTCCCTGTTCCTAATCGACACCTTGGGTTTTTGCCCCTTGACAACAGGAGCTGAATGGAAATGCAAGTTCCTCACACATAGAGGACAGTCAAGAAAAATCTGTGAAGTGCAGTTAGTTTTGCACAGTTGTTCTGGCTTGGCAGCCAAGAATTCTTGTGTCTGCGCCAGCTTCCTTTTGTGGCCTCTGTCCGTTTTAACCTCAGCATGCCTAGCTCGTGACTCACTAATCTCTGGACATGGTCACCATTGAAGTGCGCTGTGAGGCCTCATGCCCTTTTGGACTTTCCCAAGGATTTCAGAATCTCCCTTTCAAGCCCCTTCCCTGAGCTTTGCCATCACAGATGCTTCTAGAAAGAGAGAGTGCAGCAATAAAGCATTGTTATGTAGAGGCTGAACTGGAATGTGTCCCACCAGAACGTCTTGTCCTGAGGAGTTACAGAAGAGGGAATCAAAGGAGACTAGGCTTAAAATTGGATGAAATGAAACAACGTGCAGAGTTTAATAGCATAGTCACAGGACTGGTTTGGGTGGAGAGGCAGAAAGACAGATGGAAATCAATCTGACTAGCTGAAAATACTATTTCAGAGCCAAGAGAAGGAAAGGCTCTTCCAATCTGAGCTAATGGAAGCTGTTCATAAAATCATTTTGATGACATAGGTCTGATTCACTATTCTGGCCATACAACAGAATCTCCTTTCATTTGTCACTGTTACCCGTTACTAGGGACATGGTTGCTAATTTATGTGAACATTTTTACACATTTAAGCAACAGTGGAATCCGATAAGTTAGAACTTTGTCACAGTCATGGGGAAGGTGGCACGGTACAAATGCCCCCTCACTAGTTCAGGTTCCTGTTCAGTGTGTTCATATGCTCATGTAGTGTGGTAAAGTTAGCTGAAGTCATTCATTTTATTCCATTTGGTTAGGACTATTGTTTTCTTCTCTCACATTCTTTTCCCTGCTCTGCATTTCTCCCCTGATGGAGTGACTTTGGAGTAGTTGTGACTATTTTTATGATCTGGCCAAGGAACAGTTGAGTTGAAGATTCTCAAATCCAGGTTCAGTCCAGTGACATGCCTTTTATCAGTCACAGTCACATTTATAAGCAGCTTTGTTCTTACTGGCCATCCCAAGGAGCACAGCTTCCAAGGAGCACAGGGGCACAGGGGCATCCTTGTGCTCACCCTGACAGGGAAGTCAGAATGCACCCTGGACACACACAACACAGCCACTCTCCACTTTAGGAGAGAGGAAGTTGAAAGAGCCAGAAGCTATTCTGGGGAAAATTGTTGCAATCATCAGAGGGAACACTTCTAAGTACTGCAGAGGGTTCACTTCTAAGTACTGCAGAGGGTTAATCCTAAACAAAATTAACTTTTCCATCTCAATAGTAGAAGTTCAAAAGTTCCCAGTATTGAAGGATCTTTTATTACAAATGCTTCATGCTTTTTTCCAGTTTGAGTGAGATGGTCGTAATTGGAATTGAGTCATGTTACATAGACTCTCCCCCATGCTTGTGTTTACAGAGCGTGCCCCATAAGTACCATGATGCATGTTTTATGTATCCAGTTATCAATTATAACCAATTTTTCACTGGTGAGATATAATTTAATTTAAAAATTTAAATTTACATTATTAATGAAAAAGATAATTTCTTATAATCCATGAATTAACAAACAATAGATAATTTCTTATAATCCACAAATTAACAAACAATGAAGAGCAATGCTATTAGAAGAGCAGAAAAATTTTGGAAAACTTTGTTGTCTGGGGGCTGGGGATTTAGCTCAGTGGTTCCACCACCTGCCTCACAAGTACAAGGTCCCGAGTTTGATCCCTGGTGCCAAAAAAAAACCCCCAAAACACCAAAAACCTTTGTTGTCTGAAGTAAAAGCAAGACACTCTCCAACTTAACTCTGACTCTGCCCATTGCCCTCCATTCTTTGTTTCCCGGAAATAGTATTGTAATGAACACTTACTATGATGGTGCCACTTAGTGGGCAAGGACTCCAGCCTGGCCCGGGTAGAAGAACACTGGGTAAATCATGATCCTCTGACTTCAGATCCAAGTGCCTCTTGCTGCCTGGGACTGAAAACAATCTCATGGAGTCCCAGTGACCTTGTCTACCTGACAGGCATGTTGGTTTCAGTGGGCATGGGTTCCTGATAAAAAGATGAGCCAGGCCAATTTGCTCTCATCTCCCATGCTCACTCACTCTTCTGCCATGTCACCATGCACCAGAACACCCTTGCCACAGCCAGCACCATGCTTTTGGACTTCTCAGCCTCCAGAACAGTGAGAGACACATTTATTTATAAATGATGAAGAATCTTGGAACATACTAATAAGAAAGGCTGGAAGGTATGGATTTATGATCTCAGAGAGAAAATTCCTCATCTTGTAACACTTCCTCCCTAGAAAAATCACACCAAAACACGCTTCTCACTAATCTGTCCAGTGAGAACAAACTCCTAACAAGCTTTGGTGCATGAGAGTTGCTGAATGTGAAGTTAGGAAAAGTCAGAGAGTGGAAAAAAAAAAACCAAAAACCAAATAAGGGAGGAAAATGTTCAGGGAATCCCAGCAGAAGACAGTGGGGGTAGAGGACAAAAGTGAGAGTTTCAGGGAAGAGCTGGGGGATCGAATTCATGCAGGGCAATAAGCAGTAGTGTGCCAGGAAAACCAGCTCAAAAAAATTAATGAATGGAAGAAGGCAAGATACACCACTTTATTGATTTTCTTGGTACAAACACTCCATCATGGCCAATTCTTGCTACCATCAGTTCTTAAGTGGCTATCAAGGTTCCTGACAGAATAGCAATCAGCCCTTGGAAGGCCCTGTGAGCCAGCTCCAGCACATAAGGACAAGAAGTGATGCTGAGTAGCTCTCATTGATGGTGAATGAGCCCCCATAGGACCCTGGGGACATGACTCTCCTGTTACTGAATGCTTACTGTTTTCTAGGGGTTTCTTTTCTCTACTTTTCCATGAAAGAAATGGTCACTATGTTGTGCCTTAGGAAGTTGGTATTCTTCTCCTGTGAGTCCACAGGGGTCTCTGAATAAGACTGTGAGTAAGTAAAGTGGGCATCCTCCAGGCCCAGGCCCACATCCAGGGCCAGGCACCCTGTCCCAGGTCCTGAGGTGATACACTTCCTGCTGTGAGCCTGGTCACTCTGAGACACAGGACTGAGGAAAGGGAAAGGGAGGCCAGGGACACAGCCTCCTGTTCTCACCCCACCCTGGGGCCTCACTGACTCCCACCTGTACCTCAGACCTTGGTCCTTCTGTGGAATGAACGACCCTTGGCCCCAGTTTCTAGGGAAATTGGACGCTAAAATCTACAAAAAACTATCATCATCCATGGGCAAGCCCACAAGAAAACCAGGAAACACTTGGCACAAAGATGTTGGCTTCAAGGGTTATTTTCCACCTTAGACTTGCATCAGTTTGTCACAGGCCTGACCACAGCAGGAGGGGAGGAGCAGCGGGACCTTTGTTAGTGGTTCCTGCTGCCCTTTGCAGCCGAGGTCAGGCCTTTTGCCCTTGCTTCAGTTCTGCTCCTCTCAGGGGACCAAGGACTGTGACGATTTACTCAAAATCCTGTGTGCTGTGAGTGAGCAGCCTGCATTGTGCAACACAACCTCATTCGGCCAAGATCTCAGCTTGCTGAATCATCAGCCTGACGAGTAGCTACAGCCCATGAAGTGGTCTCTGAGTCAGTGCATGTGCGCAGGGAGGGGCAGCTGGAGGCTCAGCACAGGGATCCTGGCACCAGTGCCTGACTACACCACCTTTTGCTAGAATGTGGTTTCTTCCAGATCCAGCTCAGCAGCTTGGGTTCTCATGCATTCTGGGTGTATCTTGACCTTCAGGAGTGGACCCAACACATATGCTAACAGCAGCAGGGGTCCAGTCTGCTACTGCCCTAGCTGCGACCCTGTCCCACCAGGAAATGACAGTGGCTGTCAGCCTGTTAATATATGAGCCATTTGATGCCTCCTATGCGATAAGTGCAAGTTGAGAAATGGATTTCCTGACTTGAAATTCCAGATCCTTGCAGTATTTCAATAAACTGAAGTAATTTACAAATAATTTAAGAGATTTGCCAAAAACCAGACCAAATTAACTCTTAGAATTGGGAAGTAGACTAAATTGGGCTCCTAAATCCCTGAAAGATGTGGTTGCCTGGCAGTGTACAAGATTTTAAGGATACTTTGAAGAATCAGTGATGGCAAGATAATGACTATTTTTCCCTAATGATGCCATTGTGTAAGGTGCATCAAAATTGATTATAGTTAAATGGCATTTTATGAACTGGCCAAGAAATTATGCTGAAAGGGTAAAACACATGCATCTCACCTCAAGTGTGGGTTTCCCACATGAGATCATAAGAAATGAAATAGGTTATCTATAGTCCATTTCAAGGTAGGAAGCAATATTTCCATTTTACACTTAAGAAAGCAAACTCAGAAGGCTTAAGGCCAGTGTGTTCTACCTGGGCCTGGGCCACATGAGGCCCTGGAGGTCTTGTAATGAGGCCCCACAGGATTGTAAACTTTTCACATTATTATGTGATTTTCATGGATATTTTTCATGACTCAATTCCATGGAACACAGAGGTGTAGATGATGTTGAAACAGTTGTGTAAGGAAGGGAATGATGCAGTGCCAGCTCTGCCACCAAAGGGCCACAAAGTCTGATTGAAACCTATGCATATCTGACCATCACATGCACCTGTGCACCCAGCAGCTACCACAGCAGCGTTAGAACCACCCACGCAGGTGTGTAGCTGCAAAGATAGGCTGTAGTATTATTAACCAGACATGCTTTTTCTTGCTTAAATATTGAACTTAGGTTTGTGTTATTTTGTAAAACAATTTAGTAAATGAAAATGTTTAAGAAACGAAATTTGGTTACTTACATACATTAACTGTGTTGAATGTGTTCTATGCCACTGAAGACAATCCCTCCTCACTCAATGCACCCAGGCACTAAAAGGTGGGACACTCAGGTCTGAAAGAGCCTGCTCGCAGCCAGGTAGCACTAAGCAGAGCAAAGCTGGCTGGTTCCCAGCCCCTGCTCCTACAGGCAATGATGTGTGAATAATGGCTTCACAGCACTGCCAAGAGGTGGACGTAGTCTTGGAGAAGGAAGGAAGATTTGCTAGTGGGCATGGGAAGAGCAGAACTGCAAGGAGGGAATGGAGCACCTGGAAGCCTGAGTGTCCACTGTGATATCACAGGAGAATATGTTATTCTGTACATGTGGAATATATGCAAGGGAAAGGGCCGAGGTATGTTAGAGAGAGTGGACCATCATTTCTGAGAGTTTTACCCCTTTTTGAGCTTTTCTTCATAAATTTTACCTTCAACACTGTAAGAATTATTTTGTTAAAATACAAATACAGCAAGGTCACTCACCTGTACAAACATTTGAAGGTTCTCTTTTTGCCTATGGTATAAGATGTGAACTTCTTAATAAGGTATATGCATTTGTTTTTCAATCTATGAAACAGGTATACACTGAGTATCTATTTTGTGGGCCATTGTAGAAGATGTTAAACTCATGCATGTACAAGTTTGGATGAGTTTTATACATAAAATGTACAAGAGTATGTTTTTATTAAGTGTTAGTGATTACTAATATTCATTACTGTCATATTAGTATTACTGTGATTTTGTGCTAACACATACAAGCTGGTGGATTGAATAAGTGATTTAGCAAAAGTATTTTGACAAAAACAGCAAAGAATGTTGAAATGAAATTCAAGTACTTCAATTGCTTTTTGAAGAATTAACATGCTAGGAAGAGGGGTGCCGTGATAAGTTACGATGATTTTACTTTTTTCTGCATTTCCTTCTGTGTCGGCCACAGCAAGGTCCTTAATCAGATATATTAGTCAGTCGGTTCAGCCTGGCTGGTTCAAGGACCAAAACCAATTCTGCCAGACCAACCAGTGCCAGTGCCATGCCAGCTTCTGACCCCTGGGGAGGACACCATTAAGTGGCACACTTATCAGCAAGCTCATGAGAGCCAGCCACTCCTGCTCGGAAAAGCCCAAGTTATAAAACAATTTACCGTCCTCCTCTATTGTGCAAACTTTCAGGGAGTGATGAAATCAGAATGGAATGTGCTTCAACTTTTTATTTTCCTGCCTGGAAATTCACCACAGATAGGACCTACAAACTAGGAATTATTATATAGTTACAACATTTATCAAGGTAATGAAATCATTAAAGTGTAATGAAATCCTTTGAGCCCGGAAGCCTCATTTTTTTTTTTTTTGCATCTGCATTGAGTGTTTAGTTTTACACAGTTACTCAGGTGAATAAGACATAAAATTGTCACAAAATAGTACTTGAGTTAACAGCATGTGATACATTATGATATAATCACTTCCTTAAAAAAAATTCTATCCTATTGTGATTTATTCCATTATATTTTAAAGACTGGTTACAGCTCACACAACTAATTTTATTACACACTAATGGATCATGACTTAGGTCATAAAGTATTCTTCTTATCTTCCAGTGACAGAGCGAAATTTTGACCCTCCACGTTGGAGTCTACCCTATTAGAGTGCCTTCCTGGACATTCTGAGAGCCAGGAGAGGTGAGAGATGTGGACCAGAGAGAAAAATCAAGCTGAAGACCCTCGCTGACCTAGGGATGGGAGTCTCAACAATGTCAGGGGTGAAGCATTTGGTGTTGAGAAGGGAGAAGAAAGTCCGTCAGTCTTTTGTCATGGTAACAGAATACTAGAGACTGAGTAATTTATAGAGAAATTTGTCTCCCACTGTTCTGGAGGTAGGGAAGTCCAAGAATGTGGGGCTGGCCATAGTGAGGATGTCCTGGTACATGGTGACATGGCCAAAGGGTGAGTGAGCATGGAGACAGGGAGAATTGGCCTGGCTCATTCTTTTCTCGGGAACCCATGGCCACTGCAACCAACCTACCTCTAAGATAAGGCATTAAT
The DNA here is from genome assembly GCF_053883595.1 of Heterocephalus glaber. Lineage (NCBI taxonomy): Eukaryota > Metazoa > Chordata > Mammalia > Rodentia > Bathyergidae > Heterocephalus > Heterocephalus glaber. The sequence continues at coordinate 1,621,333 of NW_028258324.1, read as the reverse complement.
CCACTCAGGAGGGAAGTCTTTCAAAACCTAATCACCTCGTGAAAGCCCGGTCTCTCCACATTGTTCAGTGGCGATTAAATTTTGACATGAGTTTTGGAGGAGACTCAAATTGTAGCTAATGGTCTTTGAGATGTTGCAATTTTGGGGTCAACTGATGTCCTCGCCTCTACATTTCTGCTTGTTTCCTAGTACAAAGCAGACAGAAGTATTGTTTGTTTGTTTTTTTATATTAAATTCTTTTATTGGTACATTGTAGGTATACAGCACAATTACATTTCTCATTGGGAATTGTACCTTTATATAATGCATCTTGGTTCTTATTTTTTCCCCATTCCTAGCCCTCCCTTCACGCCCTCCACCCTTCCCTATTTACAAAGACTTTATTTCCATTTTTTCCATTTCTCATCATTTTTCCTTTCCCTTCTTTCCTTTCCCCTGCCCCTCCCACTACCCCTACCCCTTTGGACCTTTTCTTCCTATTTTGCATTATTGATCATTCATTCTAATTGTTGGTACATTTTAGGTATACAATATAATGACATTCATCGTTGGAAATTTGCACCATTACATAATCTCCCTTGGTTCTTATTTTTCACCCTTGCCCAGCCCTCCCTTCAACCCCTCCATTCCTCCCTATTTACAAAGATTTTGTTCCTATTTTTCCATTTTCTCATATTAATCCCATTCCCTTCTATCCTTTCCTCTACCCACCTACTTCCTTCCCCTTTGCCCCTTTTCTTCCTATTTCACATGACCTATTATACATTTAGTCCTTATTTACACTTTCAGTTTCTCACACCAGAGAAACTATTCAGAATTTATTCATGTGTGTCCTATTTATTTCACTTAAGAGTATCGCCTCAATGTGCATCCACTTAGCTATAAATGTCTCTAATTTCTCATTTTTTATGGCTGAGTAGTACTCCATTTTATAAAAAGACCACATTTTCTTTATCCAGTCTCCAGTTGATGGGCATTTGGGCTGTTTCGAAGTTTTACCTATTACAATCTGTGCTGCTATGAACATGGGCGCACATATATCACTGTGGTATGATTCTTTTAATTCCTTGGGGAAGATCCCCAGCAGTGGAATAGTGGGGTCAAATGGGACTTCCAGTACTAGTTCTTTGAGGTATCTGCATACTGATTTCTGCAGTGGTTGCATCAGTCTACACTCCCACCAGCAGTGGAGCAGGGTTCCTCTTTCCCCACAGCCCTGCCAGCATTTGTTATTGGTTGATTTCATGATAGCAGCCATTCTTTCTGGAGTGAGGTGGAATCTCAGCATTGTTTTCATTTGCATCTCTCGAATGACCAGTGATGTTGAACACTTTTTCATGTATTTATTTGCTATTTCTACTTGTTTGTCTCAGAAATGTCTGTTCATTTCAGATACCCATTTTTGGATTGGGTCTTTAAATTTGGGAGGTCTGATCTTTTTAAGTTCTTTGTAGATTCGAGATAGTAGGCCCTTGTCTGAGGAACAGCAGGTGAAGATTTTTTCCCACATTGTGGATTGTCTCTTCACACTGCTGGTGGTTTCTCTTGCTGTGGAGAAGCCTTTACATAAGAAGAGATCACACTTGTTGATTGTTTGTGCTAGTTCATGGGCAACTGAGGTTTTGTTCATAAAATCTTTTCCTACACCGATGTCTTCAAGGGTTCTACCTAACCTCTGTTCCAACTGGTTCAGAGTTTTTATTTTAACATTTACATCTTTAATCCATTTTGATTTTAGTTTAGTGCATGGTGAGAGATATAGGTCTGGTTTTAATCTTTGGCAAGTTGAAGCCCAATTTTTCCAGCACCATTTATTAAAGAGGCTATCTTTCCTCCAGTGAGGGTGTGTGGCTCCTTTATCGAAGATGAAATGGCTGAGTGTTTCTGGTGTTGTTTCTGCATCTTCTAATCTGTTCCACTGGTCCTCAAGTCTGTTTCTTTGCTAGTACCATGCTGTTTGTATCACAGTAGTTTTGTAGTATAGTTGCAGGTTGGGGATTGTGATACCCCCTGCCATGTCTCTGTTACCTAGAATTGCTTTTGCCATTCTGGGTCTCTTCTTGCTCCAAATGAATTTTTGGATTGTTTTCTTGAGGTCTATGAAGTATGCTGCTGGGATCTCAATTGGAATTGCATTAAATCTATATAGCAGTTTTGGAAGTATGGCCATTTTCACTATATTAATCCTTCCTACCCAGGAGCAGGGGATGTCTGTCCATTTTCTGATATCATCTTCAATCTCTCTTTTCAGAGTTCCATAGTTTTCAGAGAAGAGGTCTTTGATTTCTTTTGTTAGGATGATTCCTAGGTATTTCAGTTTTTTGGATGCTATTGTGAAAGGAATTATTTGCCCTATTTCTCTCTCAGTGAGTCTGTCATTTGTGTAGAGGAAAGCTATTGATTTTTGTGTGTTGACCTTGTAACCAGCTATTTGACTGAATTTGGTTATTAAGTCTAGAAGACTTTTGGTGGAGTTCTTGGAGTCTTCTATATAGAGTATCATGTCATCTGCAAATAATGACAATTTGACTTCTTCATTACCTATCTTTATTCCTTTTATTTCTTTCTCTTGTCTAATTGCCATGGCTAATGTTTCCAAAACTATATTGAACAAGTATGGTGATAGTGGACATCCTTGCCTTGTTCCTGATTTTAGTGTGAAGGATTTCAGTTTTTGACCATTTAGTATGATATTGGCTGTTGTTTTTTCACAGCTGTCTTTTATCAGTTTAAGGTAGAGACCATGTATTCCAATTTTTTGTAGGGTTTTTATCATAAATGCATTTTGGATTTTGTCAAATGCTTTTTCTGCGTCTATGGAGATAATCATATGGTTTTTGTCCTTGGCTCTATTGATTTAGTGTATTACATTGATTGATTCATGTATATTGAACCATCCCTGCATCCCTGGGATGAATCCCACTTGATCAGGGTGTATGATCTTCTTGATGATCTTCTGAATTCTGTTTGCCATTATCTTAGCAAGGATTTTTGCATCTATGTTCATTAGTGAGATTGGCCTATACTTCTCTTTTTCGGTTGGGTCTTTCTCTGCTTTGGGGATCAAGGTGATGCTTGCTTCCAGGAATGAATTTGGGAGTATTGCTTCCCTTTCAATTTCATTGAAGAGTTTAAACAGTAGTGGCAGCAGTTCCTCTCTAAATGTCTTGTAGAATTCAGCAGTGAAGCCATCAGGGCCCAGGCTTTTCTTAGTTGATAAGTTCTTAATTACATTTTCAATTTCATTGGTTGATATTGGGTTGTTCAGAATTTTTAGGTCTTCTTCGTTCAACTTTGGCAATTCATATGTATCTAGGAATCTGTCCATTTCTTCTGTGTTGTCCATCTTATTGGCATATAGGTCCTGGAAGTAGGTACTGATAATCCTATGGATTTCTGCCTGGGTCTATTGTAATTTCACCCTTTTCATTCCTAATTGCATGGATTTGGACCTTTTCTTTCTTTTTTCTGATAAGGTTGGCTAAGGGTTTGTCAATTTTGTTGATTCTTTTGAAGAACCAACTCTTGGCTTCATTGATTTTTTGTATCGTTCTCTCAGTCTCCATTGCATTGATTTCTCCTCTGATCTTTAGAATTTCCTCCCTTGTATGAGCTTTGGGGTTGTCCTGCTCTTCTTTTTCTAGAAGCTTGAGGTTCAGCTTCAGGTTGTTTAATTGGGCTCGTTCTGTTTTCCTTATATGTGTATTCACTGCTATGAATTTCTCTTGTAAGACTGCGTTCATTGTGTCCCATACATTCTGATATGTTGTATTGCCATTTAATTGAAGGAACTGTCTGATTTCTTCTTTAATTTCCTCTGTGACCCATTGGTTATTCAGAAGTGTGTTGTTCAATTTCCATGTGTTTATGAAATTTTTCCAGTTTCTTTTGCTATAAACCTCCAATTTCATCACACTATGGTCTGATAATATACAGGGGATAACTTCAATTCCTTTGCACTTACTTAAACATGTTCTATGTGTGAGTATGTGGTCTATTTTGGAGAATGAGCCATGTGCAGCTGAGAAGAATGTGTATTCTGATTTTGTGGGGTGGAAGACTCTGTAAACATCTGTTAAGTTCATTTGTTCAAGAGTTCGATTGAGTTCTAGCATTTCATTACTTATTTTTTGTCTAGTTGATCTATCTATTTGTGACAGTGGGATGTTGAGGTTCCCCACTGCAATTGTATTAGTACATATATGACTTTTCATGTCCATTAGTATTTGTTTTATACAGTTGGGTGCACTAGTGTTTGGTGCATAGATATTTATGATTGTCATCTCTTCCTCTTGCATTGTTCCCTTTACAAGGATGTAGTGTCCTTCTTCGTCTCTCTTAATCAGTGTTGGTTTGAAATCTACTTGATCTGCCAGGAGGATAGCTACTCCTGCTTTTTTTTCGGGTTCCTGTCACATGGAGTATTGTTTTCCACCCTTTAACTTTCAGTCTATGAGTTTCCTTTTGAAGTAAGTGTGTTTATTGTATGCAGCATATTGTTGGATTTTGCTTCTTGACCCATTCTGCCAGTGTATTACTTTTTGATTGGTGAATTGAGACCATTAACATTGATGGTTATAACTGAAATGTATTGACTTGTCATTGCCATGACTTTTTGTTTTTGTTGGGTTCTCCCCCTTTACATTTAATTTCTTGTCATGCCAGATGGGTTCATTCTGCTTTCCTTCCTGGGGTTGTGATCCTCAATGTCTGTTCCTAGGATATTGTGTAAAATTCTTTGGAGTGCTGATTTGGTATTCACAAAGTTCCTAAGGTGCTCTTTGTCATGAAAGTATCTTATTTCTCCATCCATTTTGAAAGATAGTTTTGCAGGATACATCAATCTGGGTTGGAGGCTGTTTTCTTTTAGGGCTTAGAATATGTCACTCCAAGCTCTTCTTGCCTTGATGGTTTGTGTTGAGAAGTCTGCTGTGATTCTGATGGGCTTTCCTTTGTATGTGATTTGTTTCTTTTCTCTGACTGCTTGGAGAACTTTGCTCTTCTGCTGTGTTTCTGGAATTTTAACAATTATATGCCTATGTGTAGATTTCTTTTGATCAAGGCTATTTGGAGTCCTATATGCCTCACTTATCTGTATGTCAAGTTCTTTTCCCCTGGTTCGGAAGTTTTCTGCCATTATTTCTGTGAAGAGATTTTTTATTTCATCTCCACTCTCTCCTGTTTCTTCATTGACTCCAATCAGTCTTATGTTATTCTTCTTTGCATCATCTAGCAGGTGCTGGATTGATTTCTCATGTTCCCTCATAATTTTGAAGCAATTTTTCTTTTCCTGGTCATTAATTGCAATCTTATCTTCTATATCTGAAATTCTGTCCTCACATTGGCTCCTTCTGGTGTGTGGACTTTCAATGGAGTTTTTCATGTCCTGGTAATCTATTTGCATCTGTTTTATGGATTCCATTTGTTTCTTATGTTGGGATTCCATCATGTTCCTCAGCTCCTCTCTAGATTTATTAATCATGTCTTGCACTAGGGGCACAATTTCTCCTGTTATCTGAGAAATTATTTCTGATTTCATTTTTTCCAGATCCCCTTTTGTTGCCAGTTCAGTGGGTCCCGGTGGTTGAGTATCAGAGTGTTCCATCTCATTTTCCTTTGCGGTTGCTGTAGATGATCTGGAAGTCTGGTTTTGAGACTTATTTACATGTTTTCTCATTTCAACTGGGGTGGGGGCTGTTGGCGCCTGCATGGATTACCTCCTCTGAGCTGGGAGAGGTGGGACAGGGGCCAGGAGCAGCGGTAGGGATGGTAAACCAAAAGCCCTTTCCTGTGGGCTGGGAGCAGTGGGAGGGATGGGGGCTGGGAAGCCCCTTCCTCTGGACCAGGAGCAGTGGGATGGTGGCTCAGAAGCCCCTACCTCTGGGCCGGGAGTGGTGGGAGGGATGGTGGCCTGGAAGCCCGTTTCTCTGGGACAGGAGCAGTGGACAGAAGGTGGCCCAAAAGCCCTTTCCTCTGGGCTGGGAGCAGCAGGAGGGATGTTGACCGGGAAGCCCCTTCCTCTGCACCAGGAGCAGTGGGATGGCAGCTCAGAAGCCCCTGCCTCTGGGCTGGAGCAGCGGGACTCAGTACCTTGGTCTGGTGGTCTAGTGTCCTCTGCGTCTTTGTATTGTGGAACCAGGTGGCTGCCTGTCTGCAGCGGCGTGATTCGGGCATCTTCCGCGAGACTCGGGACCTCGGTAGGGCGTGTGCGGACCTGCCTGTCTCCAGTGGGCTGATTCGGCATATTCTGCATGACTGGGGGCTTCAGTAGGGCGTGGGCAGACCTGCCTGTCTGCAGAGGGGTGATTTGGCGTGTTCTGTGCGACTCAGGACCTCGGTAGAGCGTCGGCAGACCTGCCTGTCTGCAGTGGGCTCTGTTTGTTTTTTTAATGCATTGCTTTTCAGGAGGGCTAAGAAAGAGGAAAAAATTCCTAAAGTACACTCCATAGAGTTAAGATTCTTGGATCTTCCCTAGTCTCTTCTTATCTAAAGAAAGCCATCTTTAAGCCCTGGGCTTCTGATTTAGACAGTCTTGTACATGAATTTAACCCTACCTGTAAGACCCTCAACTCCAGTTTCCATCTGTACAAATAAGAACCATGATACTAACCTCCTAGAATTATTGAAATTATTGAAATTGCATCATGGAAAGCTCAGTCACTGTGTTCATCAAGCACTGCAACCTGAAGAGTAACTATGCCTTCCCTTCCCTGCCCTTGGCTCTTTACCTCACAGCAGGTATGGCACCTGCAGTGGCTGCAGTCCCTGAGCTCACAGGTGACCCACTAAGGAACCACAGGCAAGTGAGAATCTGTGCTTGCAGGATGACAGCTCAGAGCTGGGTGCTACATCCAGAAAGGAAAAATTCAGCACAATAAATAGAAGTTATATTCCACACAAGATCAGATTCCAAGTTTCCCCACAAAATTTGTAAATGTTTGTAATTCCACGAAGGATATTGAGTATCTGGTAATTGAGAGGCTGGCTTACTTTTTTTGTGAAAAAGCAGAAAGAAATAAATATTAAATGCAACTTTCTTAGTTATTTATTTCTTCACTGGATCAGACATAACTGAGGGATTAACTGTACCACTGTTTGATATTGTTTGGGTGGCAGCAAAACTTGGAAGCAAAGGGGTCATCAAGAATAAACAGAGTTAAGACTCCCAAAGCTAAGTTGACAACAGTGCTGTCTGATTTTGCCCTTCATCCTACAATTCCAGAGCACCCCACACCAATTTCATGAGATTTACTCCAGGATCTGTTGTAATTATTTATCTTTCTAGTCTGTTCCTCAAGAGGAATGAACTTCAAGTTTCCTAGTATCTAGAAAACACCCACTCAGAAGATGTTTTAAAAAGTTTTCAGATGCTACTCTTAGGGAAAAATTGTGGTTAATGTGAACTTTGGTAAGGACTTCTTTTATTGCTGGGTTAAGCAACTCAACTGAAAATTAATTAAGAGGAGTAATGCCATCTATTGCCTCATTTCTTGCATGATCTGATTTTCATCTCTCATAAGACAATGTACAGATGAGATGTGCACCCTCTATAGCATTACGCACAGCAGGATCTCTGGTCTCTGTCAGTTATAAAACCACTGAGTCACAAGAACTTTCAGGGAGCTGGCACAGGTTCCCTTCATCTGGCCATCCACAACCTCCAGTCACAATCACACACTATCACAAAATGTGTTCTTTAAATATTATTTCACGGTGTATATGGGTGTTTAAAGTGAAATGTGTCATTCATGATACATAACTGAGTCTTCCTCCTTCTCTTTTCTCCAATATCTGCTGCCCATCTGTCCCACATGGATCACATGACTGCAACCTCCTCCCCTTCAGAGCCTTCAAATGACAAGTTGGCTCCATCCCCAACAAGTACAACTCCTTTCAATACCAGCATCCTCAGAATGGTGCCACAGTCAGGATCATGGACACAAAAAGGCCTTTCTCACAGCCTCCTTTCCTTCCAGCCATTCCACTCACAGATTTATACTAAATATTTTCAACATGCGATGGAGAACAGAAATCTCTCTGAGATGCTTCATTTTCCTGTCTATCATATCTTCTCTTTCTTCATTTACCTTCCGTCCGCATCTGGACTTACTGGTGATCCTTTCAGCAAATTCTTCTCCTTACTGTTTACACCAGGCTCATCCTTGACCCTTGTTCCTTCTCACTGTTTTCTTTCTCCTTCTATCCTCAAGTTGCACTGCTGGGGAAGTGAAATAGCATGGATCATGGTGCTGATGTGATATAATTCTTCCTAATCCTAGTTGACCTCTCTGATATTCTGTGATCCTTTGGTTCACTAATGTCCAGTGCCTTTGGACTTTCACAGCTATTTCTCAAATCCTAGCCCAGTGACTTAAACACGAAGCCCAGTGATCAGCCCTGGCCACTCAAGAAACAACTTGCCCTCCTACTTTACTATTATGATCTCTAATCTCACTTTTTTCACCCTCAGCACCTCTCTGCATCTTCATCTTTTCTCTTTTTTTATACTGAGAAAACATCACTCCACCCTGACCCTGTTTGCTAAAATAAGCAATCAATAAAACCAATTACTTAACCTCAACTACTGAAGTATAAATTTATGACTCTGTCTTCAAATTTATTTGCTTTACTTTTGTGGTGGCAAAATATAATTAAAATATGTTACTTTAAGTGCACATTTTAGTGATATTAAAAATATTCATATTGTTATACAACCGTCACCACCATCCATTTCCAGAACTCTTTCATCTTGCAAAACTGAAGCTCTGTTTTCATTGAATAATTAGTCCCTCCTTTCCCTCCTATGGGCACCTCCATTCTACCTTGATATCTATGTTAGTTTCTGTACTTTTAAAGGCTACTTTTAATTTTATTTAATTATTTTATTATCTTCTCTACTTAATATTTCATAGGCCCTAGTTTTAAGCACGCTTTATGATTTTTAACTGATTTTACTTTCATAATTATACTATGAGAATACTTTTCAAGATTTTGAATAAAGTAAAAATGTTTAAGTTGGCTATAAATTGTAGGATGCAAAATGGACAAAAAAATAGACACAAAAGGAAAAGCTATAAGGAGCAATTGCATAGCCAAGAGAAACAGAAAAAGATATTCTTGACCTTCCATTTCTCAGTTCCAACCTTGAATAGTGGTTGCTGCTATTTCCTGCCCTAGCAATCTATTCTCTTCCTTCCTGGCCTCCTCTATGCTCCAGATACATAGATACATACCACCACCCCCAGCACACATATCTTTTATTTGCTTATGCTTGTTTGACGAGGTTTCAATTGCTTACCCCCAAATAATTCCTTAAAAAGCCAAATGCCACAAATATCAATGCATCAGTAAGAATTTTGTAACATGAGAATATACACAATATAAAATATAAAGGACAATTATATGTGTATATATGCATACACACATGTACTCACACATGCCCAGTATGATAACAATGTTTCCTGTCAAACATGTTGATATTGAACTGCCATTGGCACTAAGAGTTAGGACCTTGAAGAGATGATTACATCACAGGGGCACCGCCCTCATGAGTGGATAATGCCCTTAATGTAGGTGTGGGTTACTTCCAGCCTGAACAGGTTCCTGACAAAAAGGATGAGTTTGGCCCAACATCCTTGTGTCTCAGCACTGCAGCATATGGAGACTAATACAGTCTTCAAGCCTGGTTCCCTCTCCCCCTCCCTACCTGAGTCTCTCCCTCCCCCATCTCAAGGTGAAGCCCAGATACCGGAGCTGCTTGAGCTCAAGTGCACACAACGCTTCTTCTGGCTTCCATCCTTTGCTCTTTTGGGGCTCTCCTGTCATTCTGTCCTCACCCTTCAACCTCTCCACTCACCTGGGAAAATCTTAGCCTTCATTGTAAAACAAAAATCAAGAGGAACCTTCAGAAGAGTTTCTTTGTAATTTTTCTCTGAGGGTTCTGCCCACTCCCTTGAGAAACAAGGTGAGGTGTCCCACCTCTCTGCTCTGGAATACTTAGAACCTGTTCTGTTATGGGGCTTGCCAGATAATCTCACAATTTTTTCTTCCCTCACTCATCTTTCTTACCAGACTGATAGTTCTGTGGTAGTGCAATTCATTTTATACCTTTTTTTCTCTAGGACCTAACTTGATTCCAAACACATGAATGTTAAATAAATAATGAGCAAATAGAAAAAGGAAGAGAATGAAAGATTTAAATGGTGAGGAAATCAATGTGTGTTAGAAGACTAATACAAGTAGCAACATATAAAGCAGAAGTCATGTCTTACACCACGGATGATGGAAACACAACTCTAACTGAATAAGGGCATCCATTGGTATATAACAATGAAGATTAGCAGATTACATAGGGCAAAACTGGATTTAGGTTTACAAAACAATCTTAGGTAAATGGAAATATAAAGGTCATATGAAAATTCAGTTTTCAGAAGTACCTTGGGATGATGTCCAACCTAATATAGTAGATTGAATGTTAATTTTTGTTTTGGGTTTACCCATGTTTTTTTTTTTTTTTTTTTTGGTACCAGGGATCAAACTCAGGACCTTGCACTTGTGAGGCAGGTGCCAGAACCACTGAGCTAAATCCTTGGCCCCCTCCATGCTTTATCTTTTGCAAAACTCTTGTATGTTGGATGTGTCTAATTCAGTATCTACCTTCCCCTCATTTTTGATGCTAAGGTGAACCCACAGTTTAACCCAGGCTTCTCACCTACCCTATGGTAGAATATCCGTAAAGGTCATGGCCATGAGAACCCCAGGAGATGCAGGTAGCACCTTCCTGAGGAAGTGCCCCAGACTGATGGACGGATGAGACCCTCCGCCCAGCCCACCTCTCACTGCTCACTGGAACAACTCCAGCTGCAGGTGCCATTTGCTGCTCCCGGGGGCTTCCAGGCTTCTTCCAAACACCATGCCTTTGTTTGCTTGACCCTCTCCCTCTGGAATATTTCCACCCCTCAGTGTTTCCACATTTACTTGGAAACCACTTCATTCTTTAAGATTCACCTAACAAATCACCTCCTCCAAGAAAACTTCTCTGATACCTCTTACAAGTTCACACTATAAGAGGTGGAGCAGGTGGGACTCTCTGCTCCTAGTGCCTTGGGCCTGGTCATCATGGTGTTTGCATGCTTTTCAAAAAGCTCATCTCTGTGTTTATGCACACACACACACACACACACATACACACACACACACACACGCGCACTGCACTGAGTCTGTCCTTATCTTCATGTCCATGGTACCTAGCCTTGCTCCCACGTTACAGATGGAAGTGCTAAAATGAATGGAGCAAGAAAGGAATTGAATTCTGGTTGAAAGGCCCCTCTTTTAGAAACATAACCCTTGCAGTAAGTGGAGACAGTATAGGAATCCAGTTCAAATTGTCCTAATGAAAACAGGAACCATTTCATTTCCCTGAGAAACTGACAGGCTGATGAAAAGGGAAGAGAAGCTGAGTCCTGGATTTCAAAACTTCTCTCTGGGGATCCCTTTCTCCCTGAGTCTGCTGCTGTGCTCTGTGCTGGCTGCGTTTTAGAAAGTCTCCCCTTAAGCAGTGGCAAAGCTCCAAGCTTCTGTTCTACCGGCAATAACCAGCAGGAAGCACCACCCTTTTTGTCCAACCATTTCCCGCAAAAAGTACTCCAGGAATTTTTCTAACTTGGACAGGGTAGGCCACTGTCCATCCCTGATCCTGCCAGTGGGACTGGGGGTTGGAGCCAAACAGAAAGGGCTGTCCAATCCTAACTGAGGCTTGCAGCTCACTCCTGGAGTGAGCTGGAGTAGAGTTTGGAGTAGGATCACCTTACCTGAGCCACTCAGATTAGGAAGAAGGAGAGAGACCAAGGAAAAGAAAACTGGGGTCTGGTTTCCAAAGAAAAACCAGGATTCTCTTATAAAAATTCAAGGGAAGGGGCTCAAACCAGCAGAAATGACAGGCATGCTAGACACGGGACAGGGTGAAAGGCATTGACACTCAAAGGCTTTGGACTGAAGGGATTGAATGCCACCCTCAATATCTTAGTTACTTTTCTTGTTGCTGAGACAAAATACCCAACACCCAAAGTTAAAGGGGGACAGATTTATTTCGCTTACAGTTCATAGAAGTTTCAGTCTATATAAGCTGCTTCCAAGGCAAGGTGGTACATGGCAGAGGAGTAAGAGTTCATGGCAGGCAGGAGTTAGCAAAACCAAGAGGAGAGCTTAACAGTATCTTTCTGCCCCTTTTATCTTATTCAGACTACTTACAGTGGGTTACACTCACACCCTTAATGCTAATGCCCTTGGGCCTAGCATTGTACCATGAATCCATTCCAGTATCACACACTCTACATCCAGCCACCTAAAAAAAATGCCACCTATGACCACATGAGGCTTTGAGGGGACACCTAAACACAGGGCATAACACTCAGGCATCTTCATTCTTCTCCCCTCAGGATTGAAGTCATTCATGATACTCAGAGCAGTCATTGCCACAAAAATGCCTGGCTCCCTGTGATGGAAGAGCCCGCTCCCTGCTGCAAGAGCCCGCTCCTGTCATTCAGTCAGTGTGCAGGGTGAGCAGCAGCTCTGATGGAAAAGGTGTAGTAGATAAGTGATAACAAAACTGCAGATCCACCAATACACGAACTGAAGAAGGAATTATCAACTAACACTTTGTTTTAGTGATTGATGCCTCTCTTTTCTCCAGATTGGTGACTGCATATCTTTGACGTTTAGACATAGAAACCTGTCATCTAGATCACAATGAATAATTGGCTGAGAAAGACACTAAAATAAGGAAGAACTGGGTTATTTTGGTATAACATCTTTGCTTTTTAATGTTTCTAAAAAAGTAAATATGAGGCTATTAGGAATTAAATTATGAGGACTGATATACTGTAAAAGGAAAAACTTTTTAGTATTTCATTTTGTAGCAACTATTATTTATTACACAAGTCTTAGACATAAAGTTATACACATTGTTCTACAAATAAGAGGCTGTCTCTAGAAATATCTTGCCTTTTTGAAAACTACTGTACATTTTTAAAGCTTGATTTACTTTTGAGTATTTGCTTGTGTCAGTACTTTGGATTGAATCTGGAAGTCTTTACAGCAAATATCTCCCATTTTCTTAAATTATAGAGTTCTGGGCCACCTCCAACTACTGCTGAAGACATAGTACTTCAGTTGTTAACCCATGCTATTGGTCAAACAGGGTCCACGGAAAACGGGAAACTGCTCTCAGCAAGTTGGAGGCAAATGCAATGCATATTTCCACCTCCAGGAAGTGCAGAGGGCAGAGAATTCATTTCTGCTGACTTTGGTGGTGGTGGGGAGTTGATTTACAAAAACAGGAAAATAGAAGGAGATTTTATTAAATTAAGAATATATTGATGTCACAAAGGAAAGCTTTTGCTGTTAATGAAATAAAACACTGGAGAATTTTGCAATGTTTGTTATGAAGATTTAGGAAAAGTGAAGTTGAACCATGCAATAACAAACATTAAAAACAACTCTCCTGAAGTTGTGACTCATTTACCTCAGAAAAAAAATTTGTTGTGCAGTAAGCCCTGAAACTCAAATTCTGAATATTATTGACTGTGAGACCTGGATAAATTACTTAAATTCCATAGCCCTCCATTTCCCTATGAATTGCAATGTGGTTGTTTGGGAGGGAGGTAACTACTTCACGGGGCAGTTGAGAAGACTGATTGATGGGTAAATGTGAGGTGTTACCATGAATGACACCAGAGAGAACAATCATTTATAATGCTTCACATTTACTCAGCATCTTAAAACATACAAAATGTGTCACTTTCCAGGGACATTGAAGACAAAAGCAAAGATCTACTGAAGTTTGTTCTTTTGAGTAAAACAAAAAAGTCCTAATAAACAATCTCTTCTTCTTTTCTGCCCTTTATAATATTTTGCAATAAAGACGGATGGATCTATAATCAGAAAAATGAAGTAATATTTATAAATTTTAAGGAATAGCTATTATATTTCTGAACCACTAATTTTTTTTCAAGAAAACATCGTATTTCTCACTAGGAATCTCAGAAAAATAATGGTAACAATAGTAGCATTGACATAAATCCTCAATTATTGAAGAATCGGTCATACATTTTATAAGCTTTAGAGTATCTTCCATTTCCTACACTTTAAAAAATAAAATCTTTTAAATTTTTGTTCTTTTTATTGGACTGTACTAATGATCACAGGAAAATGTAAAAACAGAAATCTATTTACAAAGTTTTTCTAATAATTGAGGTGGAATATCTTGATATTTATCCAGATTTTCTAGTTGAAATTTCTAAAACTGGAATTAGACAATAACCCATGAGTTGAACTACACAACAAAAGACTCATCCTAAATTTCTTCCTAAGGAAAAAAAAAACTAATAAAAATCTTGATAATGGAGGACTTTTTTGTAAAAATTCATTTTCCTGGGTATAAAGATTTTCTCTCCAGGTGAATTTTGGCTTAGTTAATATGGGGGATGGTTTCTATTTTATTTATTTATAATTATTTACAACATTTAATATATACTAGTGTTTTATAAATGTTAACACATTCATTCACCACAACAACCTTCTGAGGCAAGTACTACCACTTATCTCCATTTTGTAGACAGAAAGACTAAGGCATCCACATGTAAAATGTCAGGTCCCAGAAAGGACAGAGGGGTGGACAGGCCTGGGACAGAACCTGCTCCCTGGCCTTAGGCATCTGTGCAGCGCCCACTTCCTGCTGCCTGCCTGCAAGGTGTCCCCCACTTCCAACATGTCTGCTCCCGGAACTCACTGCACCCTCAGAAACCTTCCTGCAATCCAACAAAGACATTCAAACTGAAGGGTTTTGGAAAGACCTGTTGAATGACAAAGGCTCTGTATAAGAGCTTAAAATGTCTTATTGGAAACCCTAAAAATGTTTGTTTCTTGATAAGAAAATCAAATCACTGGAGACAGAAAAATCTATAGGAGGTGGAAATGAAGCAAGATTTGTCTCCAAACAGCCAGGAAGTGGGATAAAATTTTTGACCAGTGAGAAGATGGATGAGGTCTGTGACCAGGGAGGAGGTGGCTCGGATCTCTGACCTAGAAATACTTTCTTCCCTGGTTGGGTGAGCAAAGAGCGCAGCTCACCTGGTAACAGCTCAGGAAATCTGTGATGTGAACAAACCCAGGGCCTGTGTCCGGGGACGCCAACACTTTCCAGGCCCAAGAGGCCCACCAAGCCCTGGCACATGGATCACATCTGCCCTCCCACCAGGCTGTTATGCTCAGGATTCCCTGGAGCTTGGGAAGTTCCCGCGTTAAACACAGGAAGGAAGCAGTGAAGGTTTACCAAACTTTCTCCCCAATTAAACACCGAATTGAACTTTTGACATTGGTCTTCCCTGTGGCAGAAACTATGATTTGATTGTCCTGCTAAACACCAGGATTGAAGCCAACACTCTTGTGTGAAATCCCTGATAGAAGTGATTAAACAGAGGGCATTTATGAGGACAGAAGGGAAAGCCCCAGCCCCTGGAGCTTTGAGTATATGACAAAAAGAAAACCATTCCCCACCCCATGGGACCCGATGCACCGCGTGTCCCCGCCCCGCAGGCGTCTCCTTCCGGATCCGAGCTGGGGAATCCCCAGCGCAGCCTCCCGGCCGCGCATAAAGGGGCGCAACGGCCGGGGAGCCCCAGTCCAGCCATGGCCCACACCGCCCCCAGTGCCCTGCGCCCCGTGCCACTGCTGCTGCTGCTGCTGCTGCTGGTGACGGGAGCCGCCCGGAGAGCCGCAGGTGAGGACCGCAGGGACCACAAGGACGCTGGGACGCGGGACGCTGGGACACCAGGATCACAGGGACTGACCGCGCTTGGCTTGCCTCCCCGCTTCCCCAGGACGACACACGGGGCCTTGCTCACCTACCTCCCTGTCCTTCTCCCCAGGAGCGCCTGTGACCACCGAGCTGCGCTGCCGCTGTCTGCAGCCTGTGCGCGGGCTGCACCCCAAGAGTATCCAGAGCGTAGCCGTGACGGCGCCGGGACCCCACTGCCACCAAACCGAAGTCGTGTAAGTCCCCGGTTGCGCTGCCCGACCCGACCTGGGGACCTGAGGCTGGGACCCTCACCGAGGATGACGCAGCTCGGATGACCCCGCTCACGGCCTCCTTCCTCCCGCAGGGCCACGCTCAAGGATGGACGTGTAGCCTGCCTAGACCCGGAGGCCCCGATGGTGCAGAGAGTCCTGCAGAGAATGCTGAGCAAGTGCGTGGGGCTGTGCGTGCACGGGGCGGGGTCAGACCTGCGCCCTGAAATCATACCGGGGAACCGGGTGCAGCTGCGGGACAAGGAGCGGGGTTTCCATAACTGACCTCCCCAGGAAGAGTATTCATGTGCCTCCCCAGCAGGGTCTTTGCCATGCCCAAGCCACTTCCTACTCTAATAAGTGCGGTTAAACTGTGCTCCTGAGAGACTTAAAATTGGCTGGTGAGGTTGAAAATCTCTGGCCTGTTGACATCAGTGTCTCATGGGTCAAGGCCTGAAAGATGGACCCATTGTTGCGGGCTGGGGGCCTTAAACCTCGGTGTCGACCAGTAGAGACATTTCCCGAGGCCCCCCTGGGTTCAGGAGGCTCCACGGGTTATCCTGTAGTCTCGGGGCAGTGTGGAAACAACCGCAGCTGCTCATGCGTGGGTTGCCTCTGAAGCTGTCCTGAGATGTTGTATTCTGGTTTTCACCCTGCTGTAATAGCGTGGGGTTGTTTGAAGTTAATCTACAATGGGACTATAGGTTCCCTCTTCCTGGCCAACAACACCAGGTATTTTTTGCCTGGTGGAAGAGTAGGGAATGAGCACATTCAGAAAACCCTAGAGCAGTGTAGGGCTGAGCGGGAGAAGGCTGAACAGTGGGATTTCTGAGACCCTGCTAACTGCAACCATTCTCTCTTCACAGAAGCAAAGCCACCTGAGCCCTGGAGGACTGAACCCTTCAGTGTGCCTGTTTCTGAGGGAATTCTCAGAGGAATCAAAGGGAAAGAGAGGCGAAATAACACCAGCGGTGCGGGATTGTGCCTAATGTCTGTGACCATTTCTTGTGGGAGTTTTTCTTCTATTTATTTGAATATGTATTTATTTTTCCATGCTTTTGTATGGTTTAATATTTAAAGATGAGATGGTATTTTTTCTAATATTTTATTGTACGGTTATTTTAACGGTCATTTTTAATGTTAAATCAAAGTTATTTTAGTAATGACTTAGTTTGAAGATGATGAGTGTAAGATATTTATTCATTAAACTTGTTGGGCACCATGCCAGCCAGGTAGGGAATGCAGAGAAGTAGTGAGATCCACCTTAACCTGGGTGAGTGTGTGCACACATGTTTTTGTAACTGTTTAGATGAATGTCAGCTGTTATTTATTGCCACACTTTCACAGAACGTAGTCAACATTTCTGATGTTGAAGCCTTAAGAACTACAATGTTCTAATTACCCCTTGGACATTTTATGTCTTCTTTGTAAGGCACAATGCCTTGTTTAGCCATAACTGTGCACTGTTTCTACATGTTTTGGAGCAGAGATATATTTATCAGTATGTTTTTACAAATATCATGAAAATAAAGCTTTTACAAAAATATTTTGCTTAAATTTGCTTTATGTCTGGGTTCCTCCCGAGTACCCAAGTGTCAGGAGGTCATAATAGATCTTGGCTTATGTCAGTGGCTGCCACCAGCTGGCTCTTCCCTTATTTTCTCTCAAGAAGGCACATTTGATTCTTTTTCAAAAAAAGTTCATGAAGGCCCCAACCTTACAAATCCATGTTTAACATAAAATATTAATTTTTGTCTCTATATCTGACCTGCTGTTTAATTCTACTGCTTTAAACACTTTGAAATTTTAATATATATTTTTAAAAGATCTCATTTATTTTTCTAAATGTCTTTCCAAACAATTATATATTCTTTTCCTTTCTTAAGAAAGTTGAGTGATAAGTTGTAGTTAAGTGGATTCTTTCTCAGAGCTCAATCTGTGCAATACTGGAAAGAAAAAAACCAGAAAAAGCAAGTGGCTGAGTACTTAGGTGTATGGTGCTAATTAAGAGGGGCTTCATTTTCTGACACTCAGAAAGGGAACAGTCACTAAATATAATGCCATTCCAATGCTTCCAAGTGTAGGGAAAGCCTGCAAATTTGAATTTAAAGTGCCCCAGATGACAGGAGAACGAGCTTCCCAGGTAGAAATATAGGCTGTCCCCTCCAGACCTGAGTCCCATGGAAAACTGGCCCCAAGCCTGAGAGGGAGAGAGTATGTGCAAGAGGCACAGTATCTGACTCAGAATCTGTCCTGCACTCCCTGCACTCTGAGTTCTGGTCAAGAGCCTGCAGCAAGGGGACGGATACTGGCCCCTGGAGACTACACAGGCTTCTCCCAAGCAGCACTCTGAAAAGTGAGTCCGACAGTCTCTTCATAAGTCCAATGCTATTCATCCAGAATGAATGAGACCAGTGGAAAAACAGCCCTTAAGTGTGCAGTGGTAAAGGACAGCAAACCATTCTGGACTTCATGCCAACACTCACTCCTTTACCTGAGTCAGGCACATGTTTCAGGCCTTGGGCAATGAAACTCCCTTGGATTTACCAGTATTCCTGTAAAAAGTCCTTTCCTCTTCGTATACCAGAAACTTCACATCTGTAGCCCTTTGTGTAGTTAGTTGCTCTGGCCAGGAGGATAATCAAATATCTCCACCACTACCCCCTTACCCTCTAAAGAACCCTGAAATTGACTTCTGGGACTAGGTCCCCTCCCCAGATTAAGCCTCAGGTGCTAGAGAAAACCAAAGTGCCACCTCCCTGGTTATATGTGTCAAAAAAGATGAGGCCGCAAGAACTAAGAGACAGCTCTAGACCATAAAAGTGCAGACAGTCTGGCTCTAGAAGATTTTGTCTATATATAAAAAGCTTGTGCTGGGATTCAGCCTCCTGTGTTTCCATGGAGACCTTTTCAGGGGCCAGAGACACCTTCTTCATTCTCCCCTTTAAACAGAAAAAATGTTTTTTCTCATTTTTCTTGTTGCTAGGTGGTGCAGTATCCCTACTGGAATAGGACAATGGGTGTGACTTTCATCTCATCCCAGAGGTGAGTCAAGGAAAGCAGGAGGTGACTTGCTTAACCACTGTGAGATTTTAATAAAAAATCTGACCTGGTCTAGGTGGCCACATGTGATCACTCAGGGTAAAATTTTAAATATGAATATAAAAAACAATATCCATCTTATTAACTTGGGGCATAGAAAGAAGAATGGAAAAGATGAAATCTGTTCCTATGATGATTAAGAACTTAGGCTAAAAGGAATTAGATGCATGAGGGTCAGATTCCAGTTCTCACCCCTTGTAATGGGATCTTGAGGTCAAGTTTCTTCATTTTCCCCTTTCATAAAAGGGATACAGTAATACTCTTCCAGTTGTATAGTTGTTACTAGAATTATGTGTCCTGATTTTGTCACAGACAGGGTCTGGGAGATCCTCCCAGAGAGGAAATGGGGGTTTTAATGTATCCCTGCCCATGGAGTAGGTAGTAGGTTGGCTGACTTACACTGCAGAAAAAGTGTATCACGATGCTTCCAGTGACAGGCACAGACAGATTTATCAGACAGAGTTTTAAAAAACACACACTCATGACCCCTCCCACTGCTCCCGGCCCAGAGGTAGGGGCTTCTGAGCTGCTGTCCCACTGCTCCTGGTCCAGAGGAAGGGGCATCCCAGCCACCATCCCTCCCACCACTCCCAGCCCAGAGGAAAGGGCTTTGGGGCCTCTGTCCATCCTGCCCCTCCCAGCCAAGAGGAAGGGGCTTCCCAGCTGCCATCCCTACCGCCACTCCCAGCCCAGAGGTAGGGGCTTCTGAGCCACTGTCCCACTGCTCCTGGTCCAGAGGAAGGGAGTTCCTGGCCACCATCCCTCCCGCTGGTCCAGCCCAGAGGAAAGGGCTTTTGGGCCATCTTCTGTCCGGCCACTCTGAGCCCAGAGGAAGGGGCTTCTGGGCCACCATCCCTACCACTGCTCCTGGCTCCTGTCCCACCTCACCCAGCTCAGAGGAAGTGAGCTTCGTGGGCACCAACAGCACCCCACCATGCCCCCCAAGTTGAAATGAGAAAACACATAAATAAGTCTCAAAACCAGACTTCTAGATCACCTACAGCAACCCCAAAGGGAAATGAGATGGAACACTCTGATACTCAACCACCTGGACCCACTGAACTGGCAATAAAAGGGGATCTGGAAAAAATGAAATCAGAAGTAATTTCTCAGATAACAGGAGAAATTGTACTCCTAGTGCAAGATATGATTAACAAATCTAGAGAGGAGCTGAGGAACATGTTGGAATCCCAACATAGGAAACAAATGGAATCCATAAAACAGATGCAAATAGATTTCCAGGACATGAAAAACTCCATTGAAAGTCTACACAGCAGAAGGAGCCAATGTGAGGACAGAATTTCAGATATAGAAGATAAGATTGCAATTAATGACCGGGAAAAGAAAAATTGCTTCAAAATTATAAGGGAACATGAGAAATCAATCCAGCACCTGCTAGATGATGCAAAGAAGAATAACATAAGACTGATTGGAGTCAATGAAGAAACAGGAGAGAGTGCAGATGATGTAAAAAAGCTCTTCACAGAAGTAATGGCACAAAACTTCCGAACCAGGGGAAAAGAACTTGACATACAGATAAGTGAGGCATATAGGACTCCAAATAGCCTTGATCAAAAGAAATCTACACATAGGCATATAATTGTTAAAATTCCAGAAACACAGCAGAAGAGCAAAGTTCTCCAAGCAGTCAGAGAAAAGAAACAAATCACATACAAAGGAAAGCCCATCAGAATCACAGCAGACTTCTCAACACAAACCATCAAGGCAAGAAGAGCTTGGAGTGACATATTCCAAGCCCTAAAAGAAAACAGCCTCCAACCCAGATTGATGTACCTTGCAAAACTATCTTTCAAAATGGATGGAGAAATAAGATACTTTCATGACAAAGAGCACCTTAGGAACTTCGTGAATACCAAATCAGCACTCCAAAGAATTTTACACAATATCCTAGGAACCGACATTGAGGATCACAACCTCAGGAAGGAAAGCAGAATGAACCCATCTGGTATGACAAGAAATTAAATGTAAAGGGGGAGAACCCAACAAAAACAAAAAGTCATGGCAATGACAAGTCAATACATTTCAGTTATAACCATCAATGTTAATGGTCTCAATTCACCAATCAAAAAGTAATACACTGGCAGAATGGGTCAAGAAGCAAAATCCAACAATATGCTGCATACAATAAACACACTTACTTCAAAAGGAAACTCATAGACTGAAAGTTAAAGGGTGGAAAACAATACTCCATGTGACAGGAACCCGATAAAAAAGCAGGAGTAGCTATCCTCCTGGCAGATCAAGTAGATTTCAAACCAACACTGATTAAGAGAGACGAAGAAGGACACTACATCCTCGTAAAGGGAAGAATCCAAGAGGAAGAAATGACAATCATAAATATCTATGCACCAAACACTAGTGCACCCAACTATATAAAACAAATACTAATGGACATGAAAAGTCATATATACACTAATACAATTGTAGAGGGGTACCTCAACACCCCACTGTCACAAATAGATAGATCAACTAGACAAAAAATAAACAACGAAATACTAGAACTCAAACTCGTGAACAAATGAACTTACCAGATATTTACAGAGTGTTCCATCCCATGAAATCAGAATACACATTCTTTTCAGCTGCACATGGGTCATTCTCCAAAATAGACCACATATTCACACATAGAACATGTTTAAGTAAGTGCAAAGGAATTGAAGTTATCCCCTGTATATTATCAGACCATAGTGTGATGAAATTGGAGGTTTATAGCAAAAGAAACTGGAAAAATTTCATAAACACATGGAAATTGAACAACACACTTCTGAATAACCAATGGGTCACAGAGGAAATTAAAGAAGAAATCAGACAGTTCCTTCAATTAAATGACAATGACAATACAACATTAGCGGAATCTATGGGACACAACGAAAGCAGTCTTATGAGGGAAATTCATAGCAGTGAATACACATATTAGGAAAATGGAACGAGCCCAATTAAACAACCTGATGCTGAACCTCAAGCTTCTAGAAAAAGAAGAGCAGGACAACCCCAAAGCTCATACAAGGGAGGAAATTATAAAGATCAGAGGAGAAATCAATGCAATGAAGACTAAGAGAATGATACAAAAAATCAATGAAGCCAAGAGTTGGTTCTTTGAAAGAATCAACAAAGTGGACAAACCCTTAGCTAACCTTATCAGAAAAAGGAAAGAAAAGGCCCAAATCCATGCAATTAGGAAGGAAAACGGTAAAATTACAACAGACCCAGCAGAAATCCAGAGGATCATCAAAATCTACTTCCAGAACCTATATGCCAATAAGATGGACAACACAGAAGAAATGGACAGATTCCTAGATACATATGCATACCAAAATTGAACGAAGAAGACCTAAAAATTCTGAACAACCCAATATCAACCAATGAAATTGAAAATGTAATTAAAAACTTATCAACTAAGAAAAGCCCCGGCCCTGATGGCTTCACTGCTGAATTCTACAAGACATTTAGAGGGGAACTGCTGCCACTACTGTTTAAACTCTTCAATGAAATTGAAAGGGAAGCAATACTCCCAAATTCATTCCTGGAAGCAAGCATCACCTTGATCCCCAAAGCAGAGAAAGACTCAACTTAAAAGGAAAACTATAGGCCAATCTCACTAATGAACATAGATGCAAAAATCCTTGCGAAGATAATGGCAAACAGAATGCAGAAGATCATCAAGAAGATCATACACCCTGATCAAGTGGGATTCATCCCAGGGATGCAGGGATGGTTCAATATACATGAATCAATCAATGTAATACACTAAATCAATAGAGCCAAGGACAAAAACCATATGATTATCTCCATAGACGCAGAAAAAGCATTTGACAAAATCCAAAATGCATTTATGACAAAAACCCTACAAAAAATTGGAATAGATGGTCTCTACCCCAAACTTATAAAAGACAGCTATGAAAAAGCAACAGCCAATATCATAATAAATGGTCAAAAACTGAAATCCTTCACACTCAAATCAGGAACAAGACAAGGATGTCCACTATCACCACTCTTGTTCAATATAGTTCTGGAAACATTAGCCATGGCAATTAGACAAGGAAAGAAATAAAAGGAATAAAGATAGGAAATGAAGAAGTCAAATTGTCATTATTTGCAGATGACATGATACTGTATATAGTAGACCCAAGAACTCCACCAAAAGTCTTCTAGACTTAATAACCAAATTCAGTCAAGTAGCTAGTGACAAGGTCAACACACAAAAATCAACAGCTTTCCTCTACACAAACGACAGACTCACTGAGAGAGAAATAGGGCAAATAATTCCTTTCACAATAGCATCCAAACAACCGAAATACCTGGGAATCAACCTAACAAAAGAAATCAAAGACCTCTTCTCTGAAAACTATAGCACTCTGAAAAGAGAGATTGAAGATGATATCAGAAAATGGACAGACATCCCCTGCTCCTGGGTAGGAAGGATTAATATAGTGAAAATGGCCATACTTCCAAAATTGCTATATAGATTTAATGCAATTCCAATTGAGATAGCAGCAGCACACTTTATGGACCTTGAGAAAACAACCCAAAAATTCATTTGGAACAAGAAGAGACCTAGAACAGCAAAAGCAATTCTAGGTAACAGAGACATGGCAGAGAGTATCACAATCCCCAACCTGCAACTATACTACAAAGCTACTGTGATTAAAAAAAAACAGCATGGCACTGCCAAAGAAACACACCTGAGGACCAGTGGAACAGATTAGAAGATATAGAAACAACGCCAGACACACTCAGCCATCTCATCTTCGATAAAGGAGCCAAACACCCTCACTGGAGGAAAGATAGCCTCTTTAATAAATGGTGCTGGAAAAATTGGGCTTCAACTTGCCAAAGATTAAAACTAGA
The DNA here is from genome assembly GCF_053883595.1 of Heterocephalus glaber. Lineage (NCBI taxonomy): Eukaryota > Metazoa > Chordata > Mammalia > Rodentia > Bathyergidae > Heterocephalus > Heterocephalus glaber. The sequence goes on along the minus strand of NW_028258324.1, from coordinate 1,597,297 downwards.
CCTATATCTCACACCATGGAATAAACTAAAATCAAAATGGATCAAATATCTAAATATTAAAATAGAAACACTGAACTGGCTGGAACAGGGGTTAGGTAGAACTCTTGAAGACATCGGTGTAGGAAAAGGTTTTATGAACAAAACCTCAGTTGCCCGTGAACTAGCACAAACAATCAACAAGTGGGACCTCTTCTTATTCAAAAGCTTCTGCACAGCAAGCGAAACCACCAGCAGTGTGAAGAGACAACCCACAATGTGGGAAAAAATCTTCACCTGCTTTTTCTTAGACAATGGTCTACTATCTCGAATCTACAAAGAACTTGAAAAGATCAGACCTCCCAAATTTAAAGACCCAATCCAAAAATGGGCATCTGAAATGAACAGACATTTCTGAGACAAAGAAGTAGAAATAGCAAATAAATACATGAAAAAATGTTCAACATCGCTGGTCATTCGAGAGATGCAAATGAAAACAATGCTGAGATTCCACTTCACTCCAGAAAGAATGGCTGCTATCATGAAATTAACCAATAACAAATGCTGGCAGGGCTGTGGGGAAAGAGGAACCCTGCTCCACTGCTGGTGGGAGTATAGACTGGTACAACCACTGAGGAAATCAGTATGCAGATACCTCAAAGAACTAGTACTGGAAGTCCCATTTGACCCCACTATTCCACTGCTGGGGATATTCCCCAAAGAATTAAAGGAATCATACCACAGTGATAGATATGCACCCATGTTCATAGCAGCACAGTCTGTGATAGCTAAAACTTGGAAACAGCCCAAATGCCCATCAACTGGAGACTGGATAAAGAAAATGTGGGGTTTTTTAATAAAATGGATTACTACTCAGCCATAAAAAATGAGAAATTAGAGACATTTATAGCTAAGTGGATGCACATTGAGGCAATACTCTTAAGTGAAATAAATAGGACACATATGTATAAATATCGAATAGTTTCTCTGACGTGAGAAACTGAAAGTTCATATAAGGACTAAAATATATAATAGGTAATGTGAAATAGGAAGAAAAGGGGCAAAGGGGAAGGAAGTGGGAGGGCTAAAGGAAAGGATAGAAGGGAATGGGATTAATATGAGAAAATGGAAAAATAGGAACAAAATCTTTGTTAATAGGGAGGAATGGAGGGGTTGAAGGGAGGGCTGGGCAAGGGTGAAAAATAAGAACCACGAGAGACTATGTAAAGGTGCAAATTTCCGATGATGAATGGCATTATATTGTATACCTAAAATGTACCAATGATTAGAATGAATAATTGATAATGCAAAATAGGAAGAAAAGGTCCAAAGGGGTAAGTGTAGTGGGAGGGGCAGGGGAAAGGAAAGAAGGGAAAGGAAAAATGATGAGAAATGGAAACGAAGTCTTTGTAAATGGGAAGGGTGGAGGGGGTGAGGGGAGGGCTAGGAATGGGGAAAAAATAAGAACCAAGATGCATCATGTAAAGGTGCAGGTTCCCAATGAGAAATGTAATTGTGTTGTATACCTAAAATGTGCCAATAAAAGAATTTAACAACAAAAAAATAAAAAGTACACACTCACCACCTCTACCCCAGGTAATGGGGGGAAACAAATGAAAACCAAGATACATCATGTACAGATACAAGCACCCAATGATAAATGTAAACATACTGTATACCTAAAATGTACCAATAAAAGAATTTAAGGGGAAAAAATTAAGGTACACACTCAGGAGATAAGAGTCTGGGCTCCCACAAGAGCTGCATGGTGGTCCGGGGAGTGGGTACTGATGCGGGTTTTGCAGGTGTCTTAAAGATGGGAGATCTAGGATGTGCATCCCTACTGTCTGTCCAGTGTCCCATGGGTGGACTAGGTTAGGATGCAAACCATTTGCATGTGCTTGAAGTTAGGTATATGGTGTCCAGTTAACAGTGCTCTTTCATTGAGGGTAGAGGTCTGGAATGTGTGAATCTGTGGGACCTAGGGGAAGCATGCAGGCCTAATTCAGAGGCTGATCATGTCTCTAAAACACTTGGGAATCTTTGGGATGAGTTTACTGGAAGGGAAGAAGCCACTGTAACCTTGGATAACTGTGTCCTGAGGCTGCAGTTTGTTTTAAAAGCACAATTCTGAAATTATGATTTTCCTTGTCTCCTTTCAACTTATCTTTATTTCTTCTATTCCACCTCAATTTGAGTAGACAGTTAAGCAGTGTCCGAGATGTAATAGTGGCTTTGGAATTTCCAGCACACTGTGGGAGGCATTTGACTGAAGGCAGAGGCAGGATATTAGTTTCCTATTGCTGCCTTGGCAATAAGGTGTAGGAACAACACAAATGTGTTCTCTCACAATTTTGATGTCCAGAAGACCAAACTCAGTGTCCTTGGGCTCAAGTTTAGATGTCTGCAGGGTTGTTTCCTTGTAGAAACCCAGGGAGAACATATTTCCTTAATACTGTCAGTGTCCACAGGCCATCTCTGACTCTGCACCTCCAAGGCCACCTTGAATCGCTCTGTCACCCTGCTCTGTCAGGTGCCTGCTGTCTGACTCTGATTCCTCCTAGGTCTCTCTCACAATAACTTTGCCATAATAACAGGCCCACCTGAATTATATTGGAATAATCTTCCCATCCTGAACTATGTAATCAGTTGTGCAGAATCCCTTTTGTAACATAACCTATTTACAGGTTCTAGGGATTTGGACAAGAACATCTTTATAGGCCATTGTTAAGCCTACCACAGGGCCTTGAAGGCCAGTATTCAAGATACTTTTTACTAGGATAGAACTATGCACCTACATACAGTAAGAAAGGAGTTTGAGATTGTGGGAGAAATCTAAGCAGTGTCAGCACTGGCTAATGTCCACTAAATGCAGCTATTGTTAATGTTCCTAAAGACACACAGACTTAGATATTTTCTGCAGACGGTACTAGAAATATTCAAAGCAAGCCAAACAACAAACAAATCTAATTATATAATTAGTGGAAAGATTTGGATGACTGGAACCTCAAGAGGAAGAAGGGCTGGGTGGAATACTTGGAGATGTTCCTCTGCATTCAAAGATCAGTTTCTGAACCATGCAACCCCATGACTCAGATACGCCATCAGGAAGCAGCAATAGCAGCAGTGCCTGGGGTTTTGGGGCCAAAGAATCCAGAACAGAAATGACGGGTGTCTCCATTCTGTGGTTATGATTACTCTTGAGTTCTCCTGAGATATCTGCTAGAGAGGTCCAGAAACTGGCAGGATGTGATAGAAAGGAGAGAGGGAAGTTTTGCAATAACAGGATGAGGCAGTGTTTTCTCTGCTGGAATATAAAAATCACATAGAATGTGTCTGCCATTAAACACAGCCTAAAGCAAAGGTTACAACTACCATACGTCTACATACCCTGGACTTCAACGCTCTGCATGTAGAGGGCCCATGGGGAACATCTGCTTTGAGAGTGACAGTGATAAATGACTGAAGTTGAGCCCCTACTTTCCACTGTTCTATGAAAAAAAATGAGATGACTTGGGATGTCATGAACAGATCAGCTGGACCAAGTCCATGAGACCAAGTTAGGTTTCGTCCACTCTATAGGTCACGAAACAGAGACAAGTTCACAGAATCACCTGATTCAGTCTCCTCACAGAACTACCTAAATACAAAACAAGGAAGAGAACCAAGGTTTAGTCCAGGGGTTTTACCAAAACTACAGCAATTCCCGCACCCCATCAAAGAGGCTTGTGTTTGTGCATATAGTAGACCCATAGTTTTTCTCTGCTCCTCAACATTCTTCTCAGACCCCTCATAACATCCATAGTATGTAGACTAAATGAAAAGTTGTAATCATTGTAGACACACACGCTTGGAAATCAAAGGTCTACCACTTTGTCTGTGTGCTCGGTGCTGGAGATCAAATCCAGGGCCCCTCACAGGCTGAACACACTCTCTACCATTCATCTACATCCCCAGCTCTATCACTTTCATTGATCTTGCCAAATGACTTATCTTCTCTGAGTTTCAATGTCCTCATCTGCAGAATAAAAGCAAGCCCTGTAGGCTTGTTATGAGGTTTCAAAAAAGCATGTCAAAAACATGTAAAGTGGTACTCTGCAATTGATTGTTGCCATAGGTTATGACATTCATGTCAGAATAGACAATTATTTTTGAGGAGGAAGATAGTAGACACAGTTAAAAGTGGAGTATTTAATGTGATTCACAAATTTGTATAACCCTCAGAGGAGCTGGAAGATTTTGGCAATGTAGTAAGTTATTTTGAAAAGCTGAGAATACAATACACTTAGAATTTTTAAAGTACAGAATTTACTGCAAATTAAATCTATCATTAGTGTTGGTCAAAATCTCAAAAAAGAGAGTCATTTTTGAAAGTGAAGATCCCAGAAAATCTCACCACGATCTCCTGGACAAATTCCATAGTAACTACCATTAAAGCCTAAACTAATTTGAAGTCAGAAACTACTCCCTTATTTTGAACCCTTAAACATTTCTATCTTATGATTGTATACTTATTATCATCATGGTAACTACGAACACTGACAAACACAATTTGATTGCTTTCCTTTGTTTCATAAAGAATGGTGAAGATTAAGATGGTGTCTGATTAGTGTTCCTTCTTCTTTGTAGCTTTGTAGCTTTCTGCTCAGCATAAAGACCAATAACTCAGTAATCAGTGGAATGTTACAATGTCAGTCTTATATTGCAGGCTGAGATTTTCCTGTCACAAAACTATGCTTCTGCTTGCAATGTTTTTCAGCTTTTTCTCTGTATGCTGAACTTTTTTTTTTTTTTTTAAGAAAAAACTCAATGGTATTTTTTCCTGTTGAGCCAGATGAGATAATCTGATTTTTTTTTTTTTTTTTTTTTTTTTGGTACCCGGTCTCAAACTTGGGTCCTTGCGCTTGCACAGCAGGGGGTGAAACCACTGAGCTAAATCCCCAGCCCCACTATTCTGATTTTTGAGGCTGGGTATAGAGTGGTACAGCATCAACAATTCTACTATTCAGTTAAAGGGTCTGCCTTGCTGAAAAAATTGTGAAATATTACATAACTAAGATCATTTGACAAGACAAAGAACAGAATTTGTTTTTTAGTAATTCAATTTTGCGATCTTTGAAGTTTAACAATCTGTTCCTTACCAAATAAAAACTATCACTTTATTCTGAATTCCATCTTTCTAATAGGTTATTAATAGATGGTGGGTTTCATTAAGATTTGATATGATTGTGCAAATGGGAATAAAATGAAAAGATAAACTATGTTAATTCCTGGTTTGCACATACATGGTTTTCTAAAAGACACAAAAAACTTAATCATGACAACATTCTTTAAATCATGATTAACTGCAGATGTCATTGGATCCTTCAAAATCTCATAGTTCCATTCCCAGGAAATAACAAGGCAAAAAGTACACACCTTTATTAAGAGATTTATTACATTCTGTACTTCCCTTCTCTCCCAAATAAACTGGAAAAATGAATTCTACTTCCTTATTGGCTTGTGTCTGATCAGCTTCATCTCTCTTTTTCTTTCACATTTTATTATTTCTTATAGGTAACTGCAGGAGATAATGATCACATTCCTTGTGAGGAGTTGGTGCAGGTATATGACACATCTTAATTCCTTTTTAATCTCCTCCCTCCTCCTTCCACCTCTTGGTTCCCTTCCCTTTGCAAAGATCAATCTTCCCGGTTCCTATTGTCTATCTTTGTCATTCATCTCCAAGGAGGGAGAAGGGAACAAGAATTACTCCTGAGGCTGGGGTGCACAAAGAACACTGGTGTTGACTCCAAGGTCTGAGAACAGAGGAGCCTTCTGAGACCTCACATTCTTCTGCTGTCTCTGCTGCAAGGATCCTTTCATTTGCTGCAACATTTCATAAAAAATAAAAAACAGACTTAAAGTGGTATTTCTTAGCTTTCAGAAAAACAAAAACTAAAATATCTAAAATTAAAACAAGACATGGATGCAGGTTGTCAAGGTCAAAGCCCAAGTAAAATCAGAACTATTACAGTCAACTGAGATCTCATGTATATCATATTAATACTCTTTCACTGAACAGAAGCAATTATTCCATGTTGCCACTGCTGACAACAAAAACCTTAAGATAGTTGCTCCAGTATGCTTCACACCATTCCATAATTTCATCCAATAAATGCCTATTGATTATGATATTGGCAAACAATTGGCCTTCTATGATTTCTCTGTGACTGTCTCTGTCACTGTTGAATTGTTAATCCAACACCAGGGCCTGCTACATTAGAGTGCTTATTAGACAGGCAGAGTGGCTGTCTTTACCCTCGCTAGGAGTTCTGCTGTCCTTGTCCCACACAGCTGATGTTTGGAAAAGCTAAGAGTGGAGGTGTCAGGATATTCAGATCTATTGTTTCATTCCTCCCAAATTCATTGAAAATTTTCAGTTGATACTTGAAGCTTCTTACAGTGGCTGAAAAGAAATCATGTAAATGGGAAACATCAGGGGAGAAGAGGACCTCTGGTAGTGAAGTTTTCAGAGCTGAAATCCTTATAAACTTTGCTCAAGTGACAACATAGGTGACTGAAGCTTTGGGCATTGTTCCTACACAGTGCGGGAGAGAAAAATTCCTCAGACTTCAAGGTTTCATTCTAAAAACTGTCTCTCTCTCTCAAAAAAAGTATCTGACATAAGAGCATGAGTAAGGTGGGGTTGAAATGTGTAAATTTTAATTTTAAAGTCAATGAGTATCTACAATAAGCAAAGATACATGGTGAGCAGTAATATTGCATGAATAATTCTGTTATTTGAAAATTATTATACACTTGAATAGAGAACATTCAAAAGCTGTCACTTAATTTTTCAGGTTTAAAAATCTTTTTGAAAGTGCATACTATAGTATAGAGATGAAACAGTGAATAAAACACAAAAACATATATAGTTATGTAAATGCTACAGCGTATAAAACATTTTATATGTGAATGTGCATATTATATGGATGTGTATATGTATACACATATACATATATAGTTTTAGCAGTAGTAACAAAATGAACCGCTGTGCTCATTTTCAACTCCAGGACATGGAACATTACCAGGGTACTGGAAGCACTCTCTGTCCCTCTCCTGAATCTCAATCCCTCTCCTTCTCTATCACACTTAACCCACCTTAACGCTCATTTGAACTCAGTGTCAAATTATTCCCTGCTTATCTCTGTAAGTTTATTACCTATAATAAGAATTCTAAACAACTCTTTAGTTTTCTTTTTGAACTCTGGATAAATGAGATGATGCTGTACAGACATGGCAATTCCATCACTAGGCAACATGTTTATGTACTTCATCTAAGGCTGATTCATTTCTTTAGAATTTCATATAGAATAATTCATTTGTACAGATCACCATTCCATTTAATGATCAAACCAAGATTTACTTATCTAATTCACTGGTGGGTGGAAATGTGAATTGCTTACAATTTCACTATTATAAATAATTCTGCTCCCAACATTTTTGTACTGGTTTCTGGTTATGCATATGGTAGAGCAACACACCAGGATGTATATGTGGAGTGGAATTACTGTTTTATAGGCCATGCATAAATTTGAGTTTGCAAAAGTATACGAAACTATTTTCAAAATCATTGTAGTAATTCACCATGCCCACAAACAATTCTTGAAAATTCCTCTTTCTACACCTACTGGCCATTTCTTAGAATTACCAGACAAAAATTGCTGAACCACTATATACATAGAGTGGCTTTAATGTGTATTTTTCTTATTACAAATAGAGTCGGATATCTTCTTATATGTTTATAGTACATTTTGAAACTTTTTGGTTTTTGTTTTTATTCTGCCTATTTGCTCTGTTATGCTATTAGCTACTTCATAACAGCTTTAAAAAACGTGTATTTTGTAACTAATCATTCATCACTTACATATGTGACACAAAATTGTCTCTGTGGTGCTGGTAACATTTTTTATAATGCAATTTTTTCTATTATGGATAATCTTATCTCAAAATCATATTTTTTCTTTTTATATTTAGAACTTTAGTCTCCTCAGAATTAATTTTCTTTAAAATGTAAGGTAGAAATTTAATTTTATTTTTCACAGATAGATAACCAGTTGTCCCAATATCATGTATTGAAAGGGCAATTTTTCAATCCCTGGGTTAAATCAAGTACACGTGTAGTTTGTTTTAGACTTTGTTTTTCCACTTGTTGATTAATATGTCATATCTACATGAGTGTTGCACTATCTTAACTACTATTGTATTATAAAACTTATTGATTACCAGAAAGGCAAGTCCTCCAACACTGTTTTTCCTCTTTAGAAGTGGCTTATCTCTCATATTCACCTCAGAATCAGCTCAGAATTTTCAGTGAAAGTGCATTGAATGTAAAAGTCAGTTTGGGTGGAGATTCTGATCCATCTTTAAAATATTAACTCATTTTATGAACTTGATATAGCCTACAAATTGAGGTCTTTAAATAACATTTAAATTTTTTCTTCCTGTACTTTGTTTCTTAAGCTCATTTTAAGAGATTTTTTTATTTCACTACTGTAAATGATATTGGTAAGACTGCATTTTCTAATTTTTGTATCTATCAACATGCTAATGTACCTGTAAATTATGTTGTATTTTCTACACAGACAATTCTGTTGACTGCTACTAATGGCAGTATAGTTTTCCATTCATTATAATTTCTGTGTCTTTTTCTTGCTTTATAGCACTGGTTAAAATTTCAGTACACATTTGAATGAAAGTGATAACAGCAGGCATACTAGTTCTGAACAAGCCTCCTAAATATGTCATCGCTAAGTATGATATTTACTGGAGGTGTCTTAAAGTTTCCATGAGGTTAAGGAAGCTATTTGCAGTTAATACTTTAATTTTCTCCTTAAATCATAGAGTAATAATAAATTAATATTGAATTACATTATTTTTCGATCCTGAATTCCCACTCTTAGTTCACAGTGGTCAAGTCCACACCTAATGAATTTCTGAGGAATCCCAAAGATTCAGGCAGAGCCTGTGTTCTGTGAAAAGCAGTTGAAACCAGAATTAATGCAAATGGCATCTTAAAAGATAAGCAACACTCCCCTTTTGATTTTGTCAACAAACATTGTCCCTTCCCAATAATAAATGTGGTCTTAATGAGATTCTAAAAGCAGAGCAATTGAGAAGTGGCCAGATTGCCAAGAGATATAATTCTAAACAATATATGATAAATATTCTATGGTGGCAACTTGGGAGATATCATGTAGATTTTCAAGCCTGACTCAAACCTTGTATGCTCAGCATGCTTTCTGATCATTTATTCCTAAAAAGTTCCTATCAGGCATTATAACTGATATTATTACTAGTAAACTGCAGAAAGTATAACTATAATAATGCATATAGAACACTAATCCTAAATATAGCTAGAATATAAATTTATCTTTAAATACATATAGTTGCTTTAAAAAGCAATAAATAATATTAAATCACATTAGCATTTAAATGAATCATTTTTAAGAAATAGTACTCACATTTTAAATTATACAGTTAGTTTTTACTTTAGGATCACATTTAAATACGGAAAATTAGTTTTATTTGGCTCCTGAGGATGTATGGTGGTAATCCTTACCAAGAGGATTAAAGAGAAATACAGTAAGTGGTATCAAATAAAATTGGAGGAGGCAGCTATTTTGGATCAAGCTCCTGTCCAGTCCAAGCTAAAAATGAAAATGGATTCATTTACTCTAAAATTCTGTTACCAAGTTAGAACTAAGCTATTTATCTCCCTCTTGGAGAAATCAGGATTGGAGAGTGTGTTAGTCTCCTTTCTGTTACTGTAAAAAACCCTGAGATGAATCAACTTAGAAAGAGGAAAAGTTTGTTTTGGCTCACAGTTTTGAGGTTTCATCCCATGACCATGATCCTGCAGTTTTGGGCCTGAGGTGGGACAGTGCATCATGACAGGGTGCACGTGGAGCAGACTTGTTCACCTGATGGTCAGGTGCAGAGGAGAGAGGGGAAGAGACCAGAGTCTGAAGTCTCCTTCCAAGGTCCACCTCCAGTGACCTTAAACTTCCCACTAGAACCCACCTCCAAAAGCTTCAATGAGTGCCACAGGCTTTGACCAAACCTTTGACATGCTGAAGCCTTTAGGTGATACTTGTCCAACCCTTAATAGAGAAGTAAAAATCTACATTTCTCAAACAGGCCAATTTCAATTGATATAATAGTAAATTTTCTTCTGCTTTAATCCCAACATGAAACAAGTAACCTGAAATAATCTGATATTAACTAGTCAGTTGTTTTCCTAGTGTTCTGTCTCCCTGTTCCACCTCATAAGAAAAGTAACTTTGAAATGATTAGTCTGCCTTTTGTTTTTGTTTCTGTCCCTTCAAGCCCTTCTCTGACTATAAAACCAAGCTACCCCTGCACAGAACCCTTATTCTGTTTCATGGAATGGAGTGTTTCCCAATTCTGGAATTAAAAATAAAATCAATTAAGATTATTAAACTAATTATAATTCTTATAATTTTGTTCTTTGACAATGCCAAAATATCTTGATGCTGTAATTTTTCTTAAGTAGACTAATACAGTGGTTCCTTGGTTCATGAACTTAATTTGTTCCACAACTCTGGGAAAGTTGGCCATGGTTTTGCTTGTCACATGGTGCAGATTTCTGGAATGGAAGCAAAATTTTGCCGAACGCTTCTGTTTGCAAACCAAATTGTTTGTGTGCCGCAGACCAGCTGCAGTCGATGTAGGGTAGGAAGCGGAGAGGTCCTGGGCCGGCGATGAGAAAAGAACCTTCACAAGCAATGTTCAGGTTCCCTCTGAGAAGTCTCAGGGTCCGATTTATTTTTATATCTTTAAGCAATAGCTAAGAGGCATCAGGTGGAACATGTTTACATTTTAGGTTGCCTTGGCAATATCTAGTGAGGTAAAAGTTATTTCTTATTAAACAGTATATTTTTTCTAAGCTGATTCATTTCATTGAACATCATGAATACATATCTTAAAAATTACAATTGTCCCCTTATTTTCCCAAACCTAAGCAGAACAAAATGTAACTTAATCAAAATCTCTATATCAATGGGGGTACAAGCAAGATTTAATTAATTAAATGTCAAACTTGTGGTCACCAGCTGGCCCTTGAGAAACTGCACCATGGTTAATATAGTTTGTTATTAGCTCTCTACTTTCCTATACCTTTATTTATCTTACCTAAGTGTCATTCAGGTTCATAGTTCATGAGCAGGAAATATTTTCAGCACTGTGAGAAATATTGATTAACTTGCCCCCTTAATGTATTTGCCTGTCTTAACTTTCTCTCTATTTCTCATTTCCCACTATTACTTACATCTAAAGTCTATCCTTCTAATTTCTTTATAAGACCCCTTTAGTAAAAGGAACATTAGCAATAAGAGAGGGAGTTATAGTTAGAGGGAAAACAGAGGGAGTTTCAGGAGAGGTTTTTTTAGAAGTAGATGAGGTAATAGAACTAAGAGAAACTGGAATTTGGGACTTTTGAGCCAGATCAGATTTCAATACATCACTGCCAATTTGCCTCATGGAGAGTTTGTTGTTAGTCACAAACACAATGACTCCTGTGACCAGAGTAACAATTTTAAACATTATGGCAAGAAAAAAATAAAACATGAGGGTACGATGTGTTCCACCCTTCTTTTCCCCCAGCTGGAACTTTGTCAAGCAGCATTGGAGGTCGGTTGGGCTTCGCCATTTGTGAACAGAAGTGTTTGTGAATTGAGGCATTACTGTATTTAAACAAAAGCTGTGCCCTGCATTTGACTCAATCGGGACTATATTTTTATGTGATGTGGCAGGATATTCAAAGTGACAGATACAAGTGATAAACTGTCTTACACGGATGAACAGGTAGGTCTTATTGAGGTCAAAGAGAAGGACATTAGCTAAGATAAAGTTTGAAAAACTATTTTTCTCCTTTGTGGGATAGCCTTTATCTTCAGTGAAGTGTGGACAGAAGGTCAACTCCAAGCACAGCTGCCAAACAAACAGGGTGAGGGTGGACTTGAGATGAACATTGAAGTGCACATATGTGCTGGGAGATGCAGGGAAGTGGAAAAGATAATACAGAGATGGGAACACCGCCAATAAAGGGTGCACTATTGAGCCAGCTGCCCCATTGCCACCACGGGCTGTCAGCTGAGCTCCAGGAGCAGGTTGTGTTGCAGGGACATCTGTGGAATGTCCCACAAGTCCACCAAAGACAACAAGTTTGATACTCAGGAATTCACCAAACTATATGAGGGGTGAAGAAAAAGAATTTCACACTTTGATGTCTCCTAGTAAAACAGGACAGAGGACACAAAGGAGATCTTATAACAGACTAAAGTTATTTCCTTTATGTCAGTGCTCTAGGCAAGAGGCATGGTCCAACTAGTTCCTTTGGTCTCTGCTAAGGATAAGCATAATTTGCCCATTATAAAATTGAGTTGGTCTGGATTGGGAGAATAAATGCAATTATCAGGGCTTTTCAAAGCTCATTTTATTTAGTGAATAGTAAACAAGTTTACAACAGAAAATTAACCATCAAAGTTATGTTTCATGTTAGTCACAAATCCTATTTTGAGATGGTGTCTATATTTTTGGAGGATTATAGTAAAAGTTAATTATTTATCCATTTATTTATTTTAAGCTTAGCTTCCTCTTTTGTAGCCTCATTCTATATACCTGATGACTCCCAGTAGAATATTTTCTCACCAGGACTTTTAAATTTATTTCTACTATGACTTTCAGGACATGCTGAGAGATATGCCTGCCTCATACTAGGCAGTGGTCTCCTGTCCCCATTCCCATGGTGTCATAGGGAGGCTGGATGCCTTGGTGGTTGGTCATTAAAATGCTGATGCAGACACCATCAATTTACAGATCAGACATTTGAGCAAGTTATTCAACTGCTTATAATTTAGAGGCTCCCTCACTTTTTAACCTACGAAGTTCTGTGCTCTAGTTACGTCACATCATTCCTTGGTTCCCTGAATTACCATTTTCTGTTCTGGATCAGGGCCTTGCCCATGTTGTTCCCTCAAATTTGAACAACTTTCATCTCCCCAACCTTTAAGCCCATTCATCTGGTTAACTTTCACTTAGTCTTCAATTCTCATTTTATAAATCACTTCCCCCAAGAGTTTGCCTGAGGCTTCCAAGAATTACTTAGCTAATAAGGTATACTGATAATAATCACTTTCTTTTTACTCTGATTTTCCAGTGAAAGGCAATGAGCAAAGAGAAATGAATTGACTTGCCAGGGTTATACAAACAATGAAAGGCACAGCCAAGGCATAATGCCAGGATAAGTATCTCCATTTTCATCCAAATTTCCACCCCAGTTGTGAAGTACTCAGGTCCACCTTGGTCACACCCAGCCTCTGGGGAATATTGAGACAAAATCTCCAGATAATAGATCCTGTGTGTATTCTTCTCCATGACCTGATTCATCAGGTGACTAAGACATCCTGACTACAGTCCTGGTCAGCTCTGCCAGCCTCCTTCACAGGAAGATCAAGTGCTATGATCTTCATGTGCACGATGCCCACTGGCTACACCTTCTTCTTGCTGCCAAGGTCAATGTTTAACCATGGTAATTTCATGAGCTCTCTCCCAAGTATTTTGAGGCAATAAAAGATCAGAATATAGATCTTTGCAGTGCTAAGAACAAAATTCAGCCAAAAACAAGTGGCTAATAAGAAATCTTATCTGTCTTCATGTTATGCTTCAAAACATACTAAATACTATTATTTGGCTTCAGCACTGGCCTAGTCCTCCCTGAATCTTTCAAAATGCAGTGCTTCTTTAATAGAAAGCAATTCATAGTCCTGACATTGTGTCATATACACCATTCAATCTGCTGTTAATCAGGCAAAAGCTAATATTTACACTGTCAAGTACATAAGCTGGTGATATTTATTAAAGAATAAAGTATAAGTCATACAAATTCAAATGATAAAAGTGTTTTATAGTGCAATGGTATTTTATTAAAAATTTTAAAAATCTAGAATAGACGCTTAATCCATTTTTAGCAATCACTATAGATAATCTAATCTATTTCTAGTTTATCAATGTAGGCAGATAGTATGTGCTAAATAAATAACTATTGCATTAAATAGTCACAGTATTTGTATAACCATAAGTAAATGCAACACTGTCTCAGCCATTATATAGTTTCAGGTATGAGAACAAATTTATTACATTTCATAATATATTAGTTAAAACTTTTGATCAAAGACATCATGAAGATTTGGCTTATTCTGTTTTAGTTACAGAAGGATTTTATTTCCAGATAGAGTACCAAAAAGTTATCCTTATAAAATTAATTACTAGTCATCTGTGTATGTAAATAATAAGGTCATAGCTACTAAATAGAATAGCCGCTAGACAATGAAGACAATAATAATCATAAGAGCAAATCCTTCACTATATTGTTATTTGACAAAATAGTAGATTCAAGCCAAAAGTCTAGCCTTTGGTTTGCATTATAAATGAAATTCTGTTTTGGAGCTTTCTTTGGGCAATGAAGTAACTTTAGACCCATATTATGTTAGAAAAAAGGATTCTTAGTAAGAGTGAGGGTTACATCTAGGAAGAATCAAGAGATACTTATGCCTCGTGTTGTATATACTTTAATTAAGGTTCAATTTAAATGCAATAAAATGCTTTTATTTTAGGTATGTAATTTGATGCATTTTGGCAAATGCAGAGACTGTGTACCATACCACAATCAATGTATAGGACCTTTCCATCACCCCAGACATATTTTTTGTATCCTTTTGTAGTCAGTGCCAGGTAACCAGTGCAATGTGAAATAGAAATGGTAAGAACAGACATCTTTGTCGTGTTCTTAAATCCTAGAAATCTTTAAGTATAATGTTATCTCTGAGCACTTTGTAGATGACCTTTATCATAAACAGATGTTGAATTTTCTCAAATACTTTTTCTAGACTGAGGTCATCATAAGATTTTCTTTATTTGGATTTGATGGTAAATTACACTGATTGGTTTTGGTATGTTGAACCAGATTTATATTCCTGGGATCAATGCCAATTGGTTATGATAATATTGTACTTTTTAAATATAACTCTATTCAATTTGCTGTTTTGAAAATTTTTCCTACAGTGTTGTTGAGGGATATTGATCTATAGTTTTCTATCCTTGTACTTACATCTTTGTCTTGGTAATGTTTTGCTATCACAGTAATGCTGGCCTTACAAAGTACTTACACAAGAGTTCCTTCCTACTGTATGTTCCGTCAGCTTTAGGAAGGATTGTTACTACTGTTCCCTTAAATAGCTGAGAGAAAACACCAGTGAAGACTGTCAGGCCTTCCCTAAACCAACAGGAAAAAGCAAGTAAGCTGCTTTCAGCAATTACAGCAGCTTCCCAGTAAATGGGGCAAATGGACCCAAAAGTGATTTACAGGCCCCCTGATGCCAAGAGGTCCAATAACTGTGTTATCCACCTGAGAAGACCGTCTTTGGGCATCCAAATCACAAAAGTTCCCTATGATTATAGCCCCTTCCCCCAAATCTATATAAGTATAGTCTTCCTTCCCTACTAGCTGCTATCTCTTTCTCCCAATGTTAGCCCATTCACTCATGGATGAAATCTTTCCCTGCTAGCTGCTAGAATCTCCCGATTTTAGCCCCTGATTCTAGTCCCTGTTCACTAGAATAAACTTTTCTTTTTCTAACAATGAAGAGCCTGTTTTTTTGACAAGTGGATTCTTTATAACAAAGACCGCTAGGCCTGAAAATTCTTTGTAGTAAGTTATTACTTACTAATTTGATTCTTTAAATTATAGAATTATTAAACTTTTAAATTTTCACTTAGTTTTTAATGATTTTATGGTTTGTATCTAGATATCTCCTCATAGCCTCATGTGCTCAAAGGTAGGGCATTTTAGAGGTGGCTGCATCTAGTGTGTGTGACTATGAACTATGGGTGTGTGATAACTGGATTAGTCCACTGATTGAACTAGCATGGTTCTGGATGTGGCTGAATGGATTTACTGAAGAGGGAAGACCCACCCTGGGTGTGAGTGATCCTAACCAACAGGCTTGTAGCCTGGCTGGAATAAAATAGGAAAGTAGAAGGAAGTCTTGCTGCTTCCTGTCTGCCATGCCCTGATCTGTTTCTCTTCTGCCATTGCCCTACCTTGGAGAAAGCCCACAGTGGACCAAAGCCTCTACAAACTTTGAGCTAAAATAAACCTTCTCTCCTTTAACTTGTATGTTTCAGGTATTTCTGTCCTAGCAATGACAGATGACATGTTTTCAATAAATTTATCTATTTTATTTATATTATCAAATATATATTGCTATAAAGTTTTTTATGTTTCTACTATATTATTATTTTAACTTTTAGAATTTATAATGTTATTCCTTCTTCATTCCTTTCATTGGTAATTTGTGTCCTTGTGAGAAGAAAATAAAAGCCCTTCATATTTCATGAAGACTCAAAGAAGAACTGAGATTCCTGGACAGAGACAGAAATTTGTTACAACAGAAAACAGTTACCAGAAAAAAACAATCCAGAGAGAGAATAAAGAAAAAATTTGTTTACACTAGCATTAAAAAGAATACAATAATTAGGAATAACTTAACCAAGAAAGACCTGTAATAGAAATTTACAAAATATTGATGAAAGAAATTAAAGATGCAAATAAATGGAAAGACATCCTGTGCTCATAGATAGGAAAATTTGTATTGCTAAGATGCCAGTATTACTCAAGGTGATCTGCAGGCTTCATGTAATGTAATTCCTATTTTATCAAATTCCCAAATGGCATTATTTGTAGAAATAGAAATAACCATGCTAAATTTGTATGGAATATCCAGGGATTCAAAGTAGTGAAAACAATCTTTAAAAAACAAAACAAACTGGAGCTCTAACATTTTATGACTTCAAAAGCTATCAAAAAGCCATGGTAATCAAAATATTATGGTACTGGCATAAAGGCAGATTTTTAGACCAATGGAATAGAATAGAAAGTCCCCAAAAAACCCCTCACCTTTATGGCCAAAAATGCCTTCTGACATGGTGCAATAGGAAAAAATAACTAATAATGCCAGGAAACTGGATATTCACATGCAAAAGAAAGCTGGACCCTCACCTCTCAAGATGCAAAAAATTAATCAAAGAAGATCAAAGACCTAAATGTATGAGCTAAACTATAAAATTCTTAGAAGAAAACACAGAGAAAATATTCATGAGACTGAACATGGTATAATTTCTTGGACATGACATCAAAAACATAAGCAACAAAAGTTAAAGTAGATAAATAGGATGACATCAAAATTTCAGACTTCTAAATTAATTTTAAAAATTTGCAATCTGCAAATGCAGAGGACACGCTCAACAAAGCAACCAACACAATGGGAGAAAATATCTGCAAATCATATATTTGATAAATTGTTAACATTTAGAATATATTTTTACAAATCTCCTATAACTCAACAACAATGACAAGAAAAACAACTCAATTTAAAAAATGGTGAAGGACCCAAGCACTAGTCTTTTTCCAAAGGAGACATACAAATGCCAACAGGCACATGAAAAGATGCTCAATGTTACTAATCATTAGGGTGATGCGAATCAAAACCACAGAACCTCAAAAGGTTTCAATTTCAGTACAACTTCCCAACACTTGTTATTTTCTATATTTTTGTTTTGTTTTTAGGAAATAACAAATGTTGAGAAGTTGTGCTGAAATAAACCCTTTTGAAGTTCTATTGGTAGTAATGTAAAATGGTGCAACCACTGTGGAAAACAGTTGACAATCCTTTGAAAACTTAAAAATAAAATTAACATATGATCTAGCAATTCTGCTTGTGGGTTACATAACCAAAGGAAGTGAACTTAAATCCTTGCAGGGGTATCTTTATATTCATGTTCATAATAGCATTATTCACAACAATAGCCAAAGAGCGAAGAAACTCAAGTCCACTGACAAATTGGATGCATAATTAAAATATTATTTATGCAAACAATGGGATACTATTCAATTCAGAAAAGGAAGGAAATTCTAACATGCTGTGACATGTGTGAAACTTGAGAACATTTTGTTAAGTGAAATAAATGAACTGCAGAAAGATAAATATTATACACAGTATTTAGAGTAGTCAATATCATAGAGATAGAAAAGGGCCTGTTGTTATCTAATGGGCATAGAGATTCCATTTTGCAAGATGTAGTACTTCTTGGAGACTGCCTGCACAAAATCTGAGTGCACTTAATGTAGGACTATATATTTAAACTTGTTAAGAAGGTAAACTTCATGTTATGTATATTTTGCCAC
Organism: Heterocephalus glaber; assembly: GCF_053883595.1. Taxonomy (NCBI): domain Eukaryota; kingdom Metazoa; phylum Chordata; class Mammalia; order Rodentia; family Bathyergidae; genus Heterocephalus; species Heterocephalus glaber. The sequence continues at coordinate 1,579,014 of NW_028258324.1, read as the reverse complement.
AACAAAGAAACAAAAGACTATTAATATATTGGGCTGGGGATTTAGCTCAGTGGTTCAGGCACCTGCCTCACAAGCGCAAGGTCCTGAGTTTGATCCCTGGTACCAAAAAAAAAAAAATTAGTATTATTGTTCTGGTTCCTTGTCCAGGAATCTCACAGCATAATGCAGAGTACCAGATGAATCCTACATGCTTAGTGGGCTGGGCTACTGAAGAGATGCTCTGAGCTTAAGAAATCCATCACATTTAAGGCAAGTAATAAGCAAGCACATTTTGCATGCATGTAGAAACTTTACCTCGTTTTTCAGAATTGCCATCAGTATATACAATTCTGATAAAGGCTTGGGTGAAGGTGGCTTTGCATCCTGACATCCTCAGCAGGACATGCAGAGTGCAAATGACCCAAAGTCTTCTTCTTCCCAATAGTCTTTTTTCTAATTTGTCTAACTATAAGTTTATCGATCATATTGACCTTTCCCATGAACTTTCTTTTGACTTCATCTATATTCTTTTTCTTTCTTTTATTGATTTTGGCTTTTATTTTCAACTTTACTGCTAATTTTTGAATGTAGGAACACAGAGAATTATTTTAGACTTTTTTGTTTGCTAAAATAAACACTTAAGGCCACCAATTTCTTTAAAAGCACTGCTTTTGACATCTTTTTATTTTCCTTTGATTCAAAAATATTTTCTGATCTCCATTTTTATGTCTTTGTTTTTCTTTAAGCAACAAAATGAAACTGCCTTTCTTTGAATTTTGAGTGTTAATTTTATCATATGTAAACTAGAAGTAATAAAAAGACCCATCTCCCAGGGCTCTTGTGAAGGTTAAGTGAGGTAATCCATGTACACCACACAGAAGAGTTTCTGGCAGAGTGAAATGCTATTATTATTGGTAGTTTTTAGTATTTTTAATTTTCTGTAAGGAATGTATGTAATTTGCATAAATGATCCTTATTTTAAAATAATTTTTAATTTTCTCAATTATATACTTTTCACTTCATGCACACCATTTTCTGTTTTGCACTATTCCATTAGGATAGGCTACCAAAGAGAGAGAGAGAGAGGCAACACTATTCAAGGGCATGAAAATACTTTTGTTCCCTACCCTCTCTCTTTTGAGAGCTATAGTCATGTTCTATTTGGTGCCTTGAAGTTCTTTTACGGCTTAATGATGAATTGATGCTTTGGGGTGTTTTTTCTGTATCCTTTCCATTTTTTATAATTTCTATGTCTTCAGGTTCACTAATCTTTATTTATACCACATCCACTACTATTATCTGATTTAGGAAAATGGGCACCAGAGCAGACTTTATATAAATAATAGAATGACAGAACAGGAGAAAATGAATCCTGTTGATACAGCTGTCTGTCTGTATTTAACAAAAGTGATATTTGGTCCCTACCTCACCTTGTCAATTTAAGCATTAATTATATATTTAAATGTAAAGTTCAATATTTTAAATACAAGCTGGGTGTGGTGGTGCACACCTGTAATCCTAGCACTCTGGGGGAGGCTGAGGCAGGAGGATCACTGCAAGTTTGAGGCCAGCCTGGACTACATAGTGAGACACCGTCTCAAAACAAAAAAACAAAACCAAAACAAACAAAAATCTTTAAACACTCTAGAGCAGTGATGGCAAAACTTTTAGAGCTTTCAATGAAAAAAACAGCATGCTGCAGCACGCATGTCATAGGTTTGTCACCACTACTCTACAGTAAATTAATAGGAATATAGCTATGTAATCTTAAAGTATGGAATAATTGCTCCAACATTACACAAAGCTCCAACCAGAAAAGATTGACAAATTGGATTACAAACCTTTCCAGGCCACACCCCTCATAACCAGACTCTTCCAACTAGTCCCTCTCTCATAACTATGAGTCAGCTATGAACCCCCATAATCCAATCACCTTCCAAAAGCCCTGACTATGAGCACATGGAGCTTTAGTGGGATATCTAGCGTTAAACCATCACATTCTAACCCTGGTCCCCAAAGACTCCTGTGCATCTGTTTCTGTAAAATGCTTTTAGTTCATCTGTAAGAACTGCCAATGTCTTAACAGTTTCAGCACTGCTGAAAAATAAGTTCAAGTCTGTATTTCTGGCCTTTCCAACTTTCTGGGATCTCCACTGCACTTTCAGCTTCACTTGCACACCTTCATGCACTGCCCTCTCTGGAGCACATTGCCTGACTTCTTAGGTCTTCCAAACTCTGGGTAGAAGTCTCCCCAACTCCATAACTCCTGCATTCTGCATGCCAGTAAAACCAGCACCTCATAGGTTATGCCAATGTCTGCTGCCAGCTCAAGCAGTATCCAGGCCCTCTTGAGTCATAGCTGCAGATGCCTCAGACCACCTGAGCCCTGGGAACCAAAACCAAGTGAACCAATTCCCTAGATGGCCTTTGTAAGGTTAGACTGAGGAACTGCTGAGATCACCGAGGCAGGCAAAGTCTAAGCAACATACGATGAGTTTATTGCCATCTGGGTACAGATGGGCCAAGGGTGAGAAGGTCGTTGGCACTGAGAGGAGGGTGCCTGTGGTTAATATAGGGCATTTTAGGTAGGGGAGGAGGGGACTGCTAAAGAGGGTGGACAATTTTAGAATCCCATGGGGTGATGGGCCTGGGGCGGGCTGATAAACAGGGCAGTGGTGAGAGCAGCAGGGAGGCTGCTGGCTTCTTGTTTTCTCTGTGCTCCTGTGGATGTGGGTAGCAGATCTGCTTGGGCAGGGGTCTCGCTTGGGGGTGGAGGTCTGTCAGCCTTTCTCAAGCATGGTGCCCCGGGTTATCTTCCCAAAAGAAAGCATTACAGCCTTGCACCCTTTAGCCTGTGATTGGTGTGGTCTTGCTGATTCCCAGGACCCTAAAGTATTGTTTCTGTTGTCATGATATAATGTACTTGGCTTTTTTTTTTTTTCAGTACTAGGAACTGAACTCAGGACTTTGCACTTACCAGGCAGGCAGAGTGCCACTGAGATATATCCTTGGCCCACTTGGCTTCTTTTTGATGCTAATCTTTCCAGTAACCAAGCTCTCCTTGGCCAAAGCTTTATAGGCCCTAACTATATTGGAGTTTCTTTTCTGATGAAACTTAAAATCACTCAACTGTGCCATTTGCTCTTGCTTTTCAATGTAGAGCTGGCTAAAAGTATCCATAGTATCCATGCTACAGCTTGAATGTTGGGCTGCCTGAAATTTCTTTTGCCAGATTAATTAGTCCACCACCCTTAACTCAGTCTCCTGCAAAGTCTTAGGATATGAACAAAATGTAGACAAATTTTCTACCAGAGCATAGCACAAAATGATCTCGAGTCCAGCTGCCAAAGGAGTTCTTGTCCCCAACTGAAACCTCCTCAGCCTAGTCTTTACCATCTGCCTTTTTAGTCAGCATTCTGACCTGAGCGCTGACCAGAATCTCCTGTCAAGCTCAGCTTACAGCATTCTAGGGCTTCTCCAACTATTATCTCCAAAGCTTTCCAAACTTCTGTAGTGAACCAATTCCAAAAGCTTCTGAACCACATGGTCAGGCAGTATCCTAGCAACAAGTCCATTTTTCTGGTACTAAAACCTGTCTCAGTCACTCTCCTCATTCTTGGGACACAATAGTGAACACCTGCAATGTAAAGAAGTTTATTTTGGCTCACATTTCAGTCTACAGTTGGCTGGCTGAAAGGCAAGATGGCAGGGCAAAGGGACATGGCAGAGGGGAGTTGCTCCTGGCATGGTGGACAGGAAGCAGAGAATGAAAGGAGGAGCGGAGGAGGAAGATAACCTTCCAGGTCATGCCCACAGTGACCAGACCCTACATCTTAACAGCAAGTCAGGTATAAACCCTCATAATCCAATCATCTTCCAAAAACCTTACAAGAGCTTGAGGCTTCAGAGGACATCTAGACATAAACTACAGCAACTACTTTACAGTTAAGAGACTTTGTTCATTGAAAATCTTAAAAGGTAAATGGAAAACCACAAAGAGAAAATATGTATTACCCATGCAACTGAAATTGTATTGATATTTAACATAAGTAATTTCTTTATCAATAAACTTTCAAAAGAATTTATTTCATAGACAACTAGAATTGTGAATAAATAAAAATATATTTCACACATTAGTAGGCAAGGTAATGTAAATTAAGAACTCAGTGAATTCTGTGTTTGTCATTAAAATCAAGAAGACTGATAACACAAAACTTTATTAAGGATGTGACTCAGTAATTCAGCAGGGGCTCAGAGAATATTTTTATTTGGAATAAAAATTAAAAATAGAACTAGCATGTGATACAGCTATCCTAGTAGTAGGTATACAGCCAAAGGAAATGAAATCAGGACATCAAAAACATATCTGCACTTTCATGTTTAATGAAATAGTTGATAAGAGTTAAGATATGAAATCAAATGAGGTGTCTAGTAGGGATGAATGATAAATAAAATGTGGTGTTTCTGTACAGTGTAATATTACTTAGCCATAAAAATAATGAATTTCTGTTATTTGCAGCAACTTGGACACAACGAGGGGACATTAAGTTGCTCTTTAGGATGACTTCGTTTTCATTGAAACATTTGGAATAATCAAAGAACATTTTCTTTATGCTATTCTAGTGACTGGCTGGCTTTTTTTAATTGTCCTTTTATCATTCCTGATTCAAATGAATCCTGTAAATGTTGAACAATACTAGAATCACATGGAAGGTAAAAAAGCAAAAGGTATCAACCCTTAAGTTTTCAGTCCCGGAGGGGATATTGATCAATTGCAATAAATGCAACTGGGATAAAGTCCATTATAGTTTCTCCGAGTATTGATTCTAATAGCGACCAATCCTGCCTACTTTTTGTTTTTAAGTGTATTTTTTGAAACAGTTATAAATTTGTAGAACAACTGGGAAGACAGCATCAAGAGTTCACATGTACTGCGCACTTGCACTTCTTTTATTAAGATCTTACATTATATGGTATGATTAATGAACCAGTACTGATACATTACTATTAGCTAAAGTTCATACTTTATTCAGAGTTTCTAAGCTTTTACATATCCTTTTTCTGTCCCTTTATCCTGGGCTATTGTGTAAGACAGCTTTACAGACTTACCTTGTTTTCTTTGATGACCTTGACTGGCTTGAGTACTGCTCAGGTAAACTGTAGGATGCCCCTCTATTGGGATTTTAAAAATAATTTCCCCCATTTATTAGGCCGAGGTTCTCGGTGTTTGGAGGAAGACGTCAGAAGCAAAGTACCATTGTCAGCCAGCTGTACGGAGTGTGTGTGATCAACTTGAAGCATCAGCACTGGCGTTGATCCTGATCACCAGGCAGAGGTAGTGTTTGTCAGGCTTGTTTGTAAAGTTATTCTCTCTTCTCTTTTCCTAACCCACTCCAAACTATTCTAGGGCCCCCTCCTTTGCTCAGCCCTGTCCTGCTCCTCTGACTGCCCATCTATGCAGGTGGTTTGAGCACCCAGTGCCTGGCTTTCCCGATCCAGTTCTACACCCAAGCCTTTCCCCATGAATTCCTGTGGAAGGGCACTGGATATCACGACCTGGGCGCGAGGCCTGCTCACTGCCCCGTTGTCAGCCCACTGAGACGAGCGTCGTGTGCGTAGACTCCCCAGTGGCCGCGAGCGTGCCAGGCCAACACGAGCTGTCTGACGTCCGGCTCCGACCCTGCTCCATCTGTCTGTGCAGTGCTCGGCTCACGGCGGGGCAGGGAAAGGCAGCAGACCCCGTTCCACTTCCCAGGCCCCTGGACCTGCTCGGGCTTGGGAAGCAATGGCTGCGGCCTGGGAGACGGCGGGGCGATGTCTGAGTCAGCAGAGCCCGGCCGTGCCCCACCTAGAGCTCAGGGAAAGTGAGTCCTCCGCAGAACCGTAGAACCATGGCCTGGATAGAGTGGCTGTGGGCAGAGCCCGAACTTATGGGCGGGAATCAGAATTTATGGGTGAGGCCTGAGTCTGTGGGTGGGGTCGAAGGGGCGGAGCCCAGGCATGTGGGCGGGCCAGGGTATGTGGGCGTGGTCTACAGACCAGGCCACGGGCTGTGGGCGGGGCACGGCCCGGAAACCTAACGCAGCATGGCCCTGGGGGTCCGGGGCTTCTCGTGGCTCCGTGGCCTCCTGGGCGGGAGCGCGACGCCATCCGGGGCCCTTCGGGGCGTGGCCGGGCGAGGTGCGTGGGGCGCGGCGGGGGAGGTGTGTGGGGCGCGGGCGTCGCCAAGTCCCCATGTAGGGCACGGGCCGCGCGTCCGGGGCGCCCTCTAAACCCTGGTTGCGCGTCTGCGCTGTAGTGTCCGTGGCGAGGGGCGTGGACGGTCCCGAGCCCTCGGGGTCGCACTGTCTGTGTGGCACCTGGCCCACACCGGACGCCCAGCGCCGCCTCGGATCCTCGTTTCCAGCTCAGTGCTGGGGAGGAGTCGTGAGCGCCAGCACGGGGGCTGTTTAATTTGAAAGTTTATCCCCCACATGTTCGGGTCTCAGTCTTGAGTGACTGAAATTAAACATGATTCCATGTCAGGGCCGTCCAGGGTTCCTATGACTGTGTCCTTCACAGAGACCTATGAGGGACACGGTGACTCTGGGCTCTGCCTTGACCTCGCGGGGCGTGCGTGAGAGCTTCCACCTGGCTCTGAAAATCAGCGAGCTCTGCTCTGAGTCTGCACAATTCCATTTCTGTGACAGAACTGACTACGGTCATTCTTAAATTATTTCTTTAGAACATTGTTCTTTGAATTTCCAATCTTTGGGGGCTTCTTTCCAGCCCTGTCAAATGGTGCAAGGTTATTAATCACTGTTCATCAGCTCCGCGTGAACTGCTCGGTCTCCCTATCCTGACCTGAGTCACAGCAGCAGTTATAACGCAGATACTTGGTTGTAGCCGCGTGGTACCTGCGCACAAGCACATACACACCCACTCAGGCAGAATTCAGGTCTTCTCTTAATGGCTTCTTTATAATTTACAGTAGTGGAGTCCAGTGAGACTATTGGAATGCTATTTTTCGTGTAGATGTTGGAAAGCTATTTTGGAAAGCTCTTTTTCATGTAGATGACAGGAAGTATTACTTTCAGCCTGGCTCCATTTCATCTCACTTGATACACGTTTTAACTATATAAAAGCAGATATTATTTTTATAGTGTTTTTTTAGACAGCACTGGTCAGGTTAGGGCAGGGTAATGCTTCTGATACTCTCTTGGCGCTGGATGCAATATCTGGAGGTGAGAGTGGTTGTGAGGTTGAGATATACCTTGGGCATGTGGTCTCTCTTGCATGTTGATGCCTACTGGTTTTTCTCTTTTCTTCCAGGACCAGAAGAGAGGAGAGAGTCCATCTTCCCGAGGTCACCACTGTCTGCCACCCCACCTGTTCTCACCGCAGACAGATTTGTAAAAATACATTAGCTGTATAGTTCCTCATAGTGGATGTCATTTATATTTGATGTCATTCCTGTTGACATAATATTTGCACCTCAATATTATTTTTACTAAACATTGTCTTCGAGTTTGATAAAATCCCCAGTGATAGTGACTTTTAATTTAAGCGATTTATCACCAGTTTCTGAGCTACCTAGAGCCTTAAATTAGAAAGTTTTAGATTATTTTTCATAGTATTTTTAATTACGTACCTATAATAATGGAATGTATTAAGTACATACATTTTGGGAGAAGTTTTTAAAAATAAATATTTCAAGAAATAATATTTGACAGAATTTGGAAATTACGGAATCTTGAGGTATTATTTAACATTTCTCTTTCAGTGATTTTTTTTCCTGTGTATGGATGAGAAATTAGTTCTTATTAATTGAGGGGAAATTAATGTCAAGTAAGCCCTTCTATTTGTCGTAACTTATTTCTCGAATGTATTACCTACACAGGCGAAATTTAAAAATGTTCTTAATGATTAAATGTTTTACATTTTGCCATGTTGGGTAAAGAGTTTTTGAATTGGGTTATAAACCTCGTGTGATTGCATGCTGTGCTTTTCAGTGGATAGAGGCTGGTGGGGATGGTACAGACCTTTACTTCACTGCTTTGAAGGTTCCTGCAGCCCCATACCAGGACCTCCCCAAATCCCACCCTTGATTCTGCACCTGGACTACTCATTTCAGTAACTAAATGGAAATTCCATGCATTTGTTCCATGTTTACCTGCTGCTCAATTCTCTTTTTTCCCTCCTTACAGATGCTATTGTCTCTTTTACCATCTGTAGAATTTTGTGTACCAGCCTAGAGTTTTTAATGGAAGCTTCATCTTTCTTTATGTCTCCTGCTAATAGCATTATATTTGCAGCTAGACCAGCATTTATTTATTTATTTATTTATTTTATTTATTTATGGGACCAGGGATTGAACTCAGGACCTTGTGCTTGCCAGGAAGGTACTACAGCATTTTTAAAAGAAAATTTCCATTTTTGGAATAAAAAACACTAATGTATGTTATTTAAATATTCATGTCTAGGGCTGGGGATTTAGCTCAGTGACACAGTGCCAAAAAAAAAAAAAAAGACAAATATTCATGTCTTTTAGAGTGAGTAGATGAGTTTAATAGTTTAACAAAGACAAGTTTTAACAGTAACACTATTCATTTTGCTTCTGGCTTTCCTTCTAGTACTTAATATTTGTATCTCTGCAGTGGAATGATTTGATTTAAAGATCTTTTTATTCTCATATGAAGCTTGAAGGACCCAGACTCCAGTTAGAACCTTAACCAAAGCTGCTTTTTTATAGACTGATTTCAACCAAGATAGAATTAGTCCTACTGGCTAACAAAGGGAGTTTCTCAAAATCATGTTCTACTTTGTTGGCAATGTGATGTTGTGGTTTTCCTGTCTTAGTCCTGCACCTATTCTAATGAAAGTGAGATATAGTAGCGCTCTGACTACAGTTTTGATTTCTAAGCAGTTCTTAATTCAGAAGTAAATGATCCACTGTTTGGTGTATTACATTCTAGTTTTATCAGCCAGTTGTGTCCCAGTTGTTTAGAGACATTGTATTCTAATGCACTGTCTCCAAAAAATCAAACTTTCTGATGGGCATGGATCAGTAGATGAGAAAAGGGGGCTGATAGTAATGTTGTATCTTGTTAGTTGTGGTCTTAATTTAGCAATTTCCTTAGTGATCTGAATTTTTGATTTTCAAGTGGATTGGAGTTATTCTTGTTGATACCCTGGTGGGATGATACAAACAGCAGGGGAAAATAAAAGAAAGTCAAGGCACTAGATGGTCTTCTGTGGCCACATATGCTTTCCATTAATCACAGGGAGCTCAAAGAAGGTTTTGTTGAAATAGTCGGGTTTAGAGATGATTAAAGTTGTTGGTGGAGGAAGTTTGAAGAGAAACTTGGGTGGAATTTGAACTGTTAAGTAAATGGGATAAATTGAAGGAACAATTAGAAACTAATGAGATTCTCTAAGAAGTGCAATTTGAATCTGCTAAGAAAGTGCTACTTACCTGATAGAAAACTTTGTGGTGAGAAAGGAACATAACCTAAGCCTACCTTAATAGTAGAGCGGGAGAGACTCTCAGGGCTGGGTATATCCAAGAAGGCTGTGGCTGCCCTACTTAGCGTCACATCATAAGCTTCCATGTTGTTACTTTATTAACATCTTAATGTGTACATTGTATGACATTAAATCTGTGTCTCTAATTTACTTAACTGTCCTGTTATTTTTTAATGACTAGTTCTTGGAAAATATGAAATATTAACTCTCAAACTCAAGTCATGTTCTTGTCAACATTGTACCAACCAGATTTATTCATTTAATGTGAACTCTAAGTAGGTTTTTGCGACAGTGCTTCTTAAAGAGTGTGCCTTGAGCCAATGGCCATCTAAAGATTCAGAATACTAAAATATTGGGTATCATTTACTTAAATTTAATATCAAATTATGGCCTAACACAAAATGATTGAAATATGGTATACGTTAACATCATAGAAAACCTTGAACTACTAATGATTATATTGGGCTTTTTCACCTTTATAGATCCTAAAACGGTTCCTTGAAGCCCTAATTAAAATTGTGATTAAAAATGAGATTGAGGGCCTGGGATTTAGCTCAGCGGTTTTGCTGCCTGCTGCACAAGTGCAAGGACCTGAGTTCGATCCCCAGTACCAAAAAAAAAAAAATGAGATTGAAACAGATATAGGATGATTTTCTTTTTTCTTTTTTTTTGCAAATTGACTTTGTTCTAATTTTACTAAACACCGTGTTAGTTCTAGTAACTATAAATTACAAAGGTCACAGTTTTCTGGAAGTATAGGTAATTAAACTCATAGGAACAGTGCTAAGTACAAATGATTTCCTATTTTCATATTGCTTAAGTTATCTAAATATGCCTCTATCTGTTGTTTAACAGAAAGAGAAGACAGACAGATGACAGAGAGCGAGAGCCATTTTTGCAAATTAGTCAATAACCGCAGCATAGCCTCTTAGATGAGATCAGCAGGGAGTATTCCCATTGTACAGATGAGGAAATTACATGTCTTGCAGAGAGCTAAGCGGTTTGCCTAACCTTGTTATGGCTGCTTACGGTGAACCCTGGCTGACACTCAGAAGTTAAGGCTTCAGATGAGCAATTTTTTACTGCATACAGCTGCCCAATACTGTCCCCTCCCAGGACCCTTCTGCTGTGCTGAAATGATTCCTAATGAAGCCCCATGTAGTGGCTAGCCCAATACCACAGGAAAGAGAAAGTATGGGGAGGAGAGAAAATTTGGGAAGAGCTCCTGTCCTGCCTTCCTTGGGAAATGATCACAACATTCCTGACTTTTGGGGGAAGCAGACCTCTACAAACTGTGAGAAGGTGTGTTGTGTGAAGAGTACCTAAACGATCAAGTTGACTGCACTTTTGATACATTAATGGCAAGGGACCACATAATTTTTTGACCAAATTAGCATATATTTGAAAGTTAAAAGAGGGCATAAAAATAGTGAAAATTGCACATTTGAAGTATTTATTGGATTAAAAATGTATTAGTGGACCTATAAAATAGTTTCTACTCAAACTATTTTCAAAAGATAACATCCTTATAAATTTAAAAATTTATGTTAATTTGTGATTTTTAACATGCTGAATAATTATTCTTGATATATATTGACTTGAATCCGTTTCTTTAGCTATATCTTCCTTTAATATTTCAATACTAATATTTTCTGAAAAGTTATTGATAAGATCTTATGCTTAATTTAAAAATTAAATTCCCTGCAATTTTCTTACAAATTGCAACTTAACTGTTTTGTTTAATAATAGTAATAGTTTTAAAAATACTTTATCAAAACAAACTAAAGCACTTGGTAAACTCAGAGTGAACAGCCAAATGGATATCCCAATTTCAGATTTTCTTGTAGAAATGTCAAGGTATTTCAACTGCATATTCTTAGGTGTTTTCTGTTCTTTCAGTATGTCCTTCTTTGACAGATACTTAAGATAAAAGCCACCAAGTAAGTTGTCCCATTTATGGGATTTTTCAAATATCCTGCCACATTTAGACATTGTAAAATTCTATTTCCTCAACTATATTCCATGATGTTATGAAATTAAATTTATTCAATCAAGTAGAACATTTAAAATTGGAATTGTGGTACCCTCTTCTTTTCATTGTTTCAGTTTCACTTTCCATGGTTTCAGTTACCTGAAAATTTTCTACATGGAAAACTCAAAAGATAAGCAGTCCACAAGTTTTTAATTGTATGCTGTTCTGAGACATGTGATGAAATCGCGGACTATCCTGCTTCATCCCACTCAGGATGGGAACCATCCCTTTGTCCAGGATGTTCAGGCTGTCTATGCTGCTCATTGCTTAGCAACTGTTTCATTTACAGAATCCACTGTGGTATTGCAGTGCTTGTGTTCAACTAATATATAGGGTTCTGTAATTTTCGTGATTTCAAAATAATCTAGAGGTCTTAGAACACATCCCTCACAGATGAGGCAGGAACTACTAACAATGCTGTAAGCAAAGCACCAGGAATGAGGTAGGTGGCTTAGAACAATGGAAATCTATCTTCACCTATCTGGAAGCTAGAAGTTTGAAATGAAGCTGTCTGTAGACCTACGCTGTCTTGTAGCTTCTGGTTGTGGCCCGTAATCCTTGGCATTCTGTAGTCTGCAGCTGTATAATTTTATCTTTGCCCCTGTATCATGTGGGTGTCTTTTTACATGGTATTTCCTCTTCATGAAAGAACAGCAATCCTACTAGAATAAGACCCTACTCTACTGCAGTATGATGTTAGCTTGCATCTTAATTATATATGCAAAGACTTTATTTTCAAATAAGATCACAGGCACTAAAAGGTAGGAGTGAGCATGTCTTTTTGGGGGACATAATTCAATCACAAAAGGATTTCAAACTTACTTGTACATTGCTAAACTATCATTTAATTTGATCAGTTCTTCCCCTTTTTTGAAGGTATGTTTCTGTTTGGAAGCTTTGTTTTCATTGATTGCAATTCACTAAAAGCTTCAAGTCTGAAGGAACCTTTCTCTCTTTTTGGTGTATTTGTTAAATATATTGACTAACAATTTTCCACAGATTTTAAACAAAATGCAACAACTGTAGTCCTTCTAGACTGCTTTATAAAATGATTTTTCAAATTATAATTTCTAAAACCTGGTATAGGCAGCAAAGAGAAAAGAGTATATTCTGCTATATTAAAATATTTTTATATTAAATTTTATCACTAGTTTTTAAATGCAGTTTTAATGGTGTGTATAATATTTAACTTTGTTATGGATATATACTTCATTTGATAGACAATTATTATAGTTTGTTTGTCCACAGTTATAGATAGTAATATGTTCCATGAACAATTTCTAAAAGACAAGATAGGTACCTCCTTTTTAACTGCTCAATCACCAGTGATTCAGTGTTCATTCACAGCATCACAAATAATCAGGAAAACATGCCATTACCTATGGAACAACCTATAAATACTGATAACTGCCCTTAAAGTAATGGAGAGCTTCAAACTGCCTAACAAAGAATTCTAAATAGCTATCGTAAAGGAGCTCAGTGAGCTACAAGAGATTATCTATAGACAACTTAATGAAATCAGGAAAACAATACAGAAACAAAATTAGAAGTCCAACAGTAAGATAGAAACCATTTAAAACAAAAAACCAAATTCTGGAGGTACTGACATACTAAGACAAAAAGTTCATATACATCTTACAGCACACTTGATCAAGTAGAAGAAAGTTGAAGACAGGTTTTTTTTTTTTTTAACTTACTCAATTTGAGAAACAAGAAAGAAAAAGAGTGGAGAAAGTCTATAGAACTTACAGATCACTAGCAAGGGGAACAGTATACAAATTATAGGAGTTTTGGAAGGAGAGCCAGAAGAGAGAAGACTCAAAGTTACAAATGAAAGAAGTCAATACAACTGATACCACAGAAATATAAAGGACCCTAAGAGACTCCATGAACATTTATACACTGAAAAATGGGATAACCTAGAAAAAATAGATAAATTCCTAGAAATTTTCAACTACCAAGATGGAATCATAAAGAAATAGAAAATATGAACACACTAAGAATGAGTAAGGGGATTGAATCAGTAATCAAAAAACCTTGAACAAAGAAAAGCCTAGAATCTGATGGCTTTTTTGATGCACACTATATATTTTGAAGAAGTAATGCCAACCCTTTAAAAACTCTTGCAAAAAAATGGAAGCGGGGAAACATTTACAGTCTCATTCTGTAAGGCCCAGAAAATCCTAAGAAAGGAAAACTGTAAGCCAGTGCCTCTGATGAACATAGATGCTGAAGTACTCAGAAAAGTATTAGCAAAAGGAATTCAACAGCACATTAAAATGATTCTATACCATAATCAAGTGGGTATAACTCTTGGATGCAAATAAGTTCCACTTACGCATATCAATAAATGTGCTACTCGACATGAACAGAGTGAAGAATAAAAATCATGATCATTGGTGAGCACTGTGTTCTTTAGCAGTGAGTCTGAGGAAGCTCAGGTGGAGGTATATAAGCATTAGGAAATTTGGGGTTTAGTGAAAACTCCTTTTTACTAGTTTCTGAGTTAAAAAAAATTGGCATTGTCTTTGCCTTTTGTTATTTTTTCTCATGCTCTACATCCTACATCATGCCCTGCAGTCTCAGTAAATGTCATTGGATGCCTCTCTCAAAACAGATTTAGAATTAGAGGACTGATCACCTCCACTACTATAGTCTTGCCCAGCAAGCCATCATCATCCCTTGCCTGGAATACCACGTGGGCCTTTCAGCTGGCATCTCCTCCCTTTGCTACCATAAAATCCATTCTCTATATTTTCACCAGATGGCTGTTTTTAAAATGAACAGATTGTGTCACTCTTCAGAAACTCCAAATGCCTGCCTGTGTCACTCACAGTAAAGCCGTGCTTCTTTCAAAGGCCTATAGGGCCTCATCTGATCTGAGATCCACTTTTCTGACTTCCGACCTTCTCTTGTCTAGTTGTTCTTTCCAGTACAGTAACTCTGTCCTTGAATTCACTGTTTAAAATGAAAAAAGAATGAAAACAAGTGGAGAAAGCCTGTGAGACTTATAGAACATTGACAAGGAACCAATATGAAAATGATGGGGATCTCGGAGCACAAAAGAGAAGAGAGAAGACTCAAGCAGGCCAGCAGCATCCTGCCCTCATACTTGCTATTCACTTTTCCCTGGGCTACAATTCCTTTCCCTCTGATACCCACACTGTATATTTCCTAATTTCCTTTATTTCTACTCAAAGGCAACCTGACTTACCAGAGAAATGATACCTTAATCTATTGATAGAAAATAATTCTGGCTTTCCTTAGTTATGTCCTTTCTGTTCATTATGTCACACAATGATAGATTAAATTTTTACTTTTTAAAGGAAATTGTTTATCTCTTCAATCACAGTATAGTTTCCATGGAAGTGTGTATTTGTTGGGTGCACTATTACTTCTCTTCCCAGTGTTTATTGCCTCATATATGGAAGACTTTCAATATGGATTAAATGAACAAACAAAATTATGAGGAGTTTTAACCTAGGGGATTTACAATTAAATTTAGAAAAATCACTCTGGCTGCAGTATTGAAAATGGATTAAAGAGGATCAAGGATTGATCCAGGAGTTCTCTTGGGTGCTTGTGTTCTCCAGTGGCTGAACATTTGAATTGTTGCTGATATTGTTGCTTTTTTAGCCTTTCAACAACATGTATATTGAAAAATCTCAGTTTTTTGTACACTGGACTCTATGAGCCAAATAATGTATGTTTGCCGATTATTCCAGCATGTGGGCCAATGCAGGCATTTTCTCTTTGGGTCTCACTAGTTCTGGGGAGCTTGCTACAGCTGTTTACTGTGTTTCTGCAGAGGTAGACTTACTGGTGTTCTGATGACTGAGGAAGTCTGTGGTAAGGGGCGATTACAATTGAAAATGCTTAGAGTTTCAATTCCTAATTTACCCATAGCCACCAGCTAGGGTATGTCATGCCACCTATAATTACCAAGCTGACTTAGCACCTCAGTGCTATAGTGCAAAGTAAGACTGCCAGAGTCCCAGACCCTAACCTGCAGCGTGCCAGCAAATTGAGTCCCTGTAGACAGTTTATCTCTTTGGAAGACAGGATTCATTTCATGCCATTACGACCTCTGACATTCTGAAGATCACACATCTTTGCATGGTCTAGGCTCCAATTAGCCTAGATTGTGTTCAGCCATTGCCAGCTTTACAGTAGTATGTGTAATAGAGAATCAACTAATGATAGCATTAATAGTAGCATTGCTACTCATATGCTATAAAATGCAAGATAGAGATCAGCTGGCTTGGAATTTTAAAATATATAATTATGTTCTTTACTGTGAGTAAATTCTAGCTTATTAGAGGTGTGATAATATGATGAATGTTTAAATGAAAAAAATTAATACAGTAAAAGATACATTGCCATTAATTCTTCTTAAAATCTCCTCACTTCAAACATTTACACCATCATTTTTGGCAATGTGTCTTTTACTATAATAAGTTTTAAAAATATTTATAAATGTATATATAAATTTTTAAAATATATAAATGTATAGTATCTTAACTGAATACTGCAAATTAACTTATAGAAAGTATTTGCTTCTTACTATCTCTTAGAAATGAGCTGTGCTGGAATTAGTGCCATATCTGCTCTCATCTTAGTAATAGAATGTTGATTTAACATTTGAATTAGTGTAAACCACCATATTAACAGACTAACATCAAAAACTCCTATATATGATCATTTCAATAGGTACAGAAAAATAATTTGATAATATATCAAACTAGCATAGAACTAAATTACAGAACTAAGTGTATAACCTGAACCCATAAAACTTCTAGAAGAAAACATTAGAGAAAACTTTTGAGACCTTGAGTTAGGCAAAACTTTCTAATATACAGCATTCAAACATGATCCATAGAAGGAAAAAACAATAAATTGGAATACATCAAAATTAAAAAGTAGTTTTCTTGAGACACAGGCAAGAGATTAGAAACACAAAGCTCAGACTAGTAGAAAACAATTCAAGTTATATATATGTTAAAAGACTTGAACCTATGGTATATAAGGAACTCTTAAACAACCCGTGCAACAATAGGCAAAAGTTTAAATTATGCAATTTACTGAAGGAAGGAGATGGAAAATAAGCACGTGAAAGAGCTCAACATTATTCATTAAGGAAATACAAATTAAAAGCACATGGTGCTGCTATATATCCACTAGAATACCACTGGCCATACCAAGTGATGGCAAGTACATGCAGCAACTGAAATTCTTATACACTGCTTGTAGGAGTATAAAATGGTGCAACTACTTCAGAAAATAGTTTGATAGTTTCGTTTAAATATACATAGCAGATGACCCATGCATTCTAATCCTTGGGATTCCCGCAAGAGAAATGAAGCATTTGTACATACAGTAATTTGCACATTAATGTTATAACAGCTTTCATTTGTCATGACTAAAAACTGGAAACAATTCAAATAGCTTTCAACAGTTGAGTAGGTAAACAAATACTGGTATATCCACACAATAAAGTACTACTCAGCAGCTGTTGTTTTTTTTTATTTAAAGAAAAGAACCATTGATACATGAAACAATATGAATGAACCTTAAAATAATTGTGCTAAGAAATAATAGCTGGACAAAAGAGAATATGTAGTGTATGATTTCATTTTAATGAAATTCTTGATAATATAAACTAACATGTATTGGCAGAATCTAGATCAATGGGAGCCTGTGAGTGAAGGGCAAGTCTTGCAGAGACAGGTTGCAGGGGGATTACAGAGGGACACTTGGGAACTTTGTGCGGTGAAAGATATATTCATTGTATTAATATTTCCTGGCTATAGACATTTTAAAACTCACCAAATCATACATTTTGAGTATATGTAGTTTATTATATGTCAGTTATATTTAATAAATACATTGTATTTATTAAAAGTAGGACAGTGGAGCAAAATTGATATGTTGAATTTACCCTGATCTTCTATATCCTGAAATCTATTAATTTTTTTAACTGAAGAGCAGGCAAAGTTAAAATCAGAAGTAGAGTTTATTTAGGGTCCACGTGTAATTGTTTTGTGTAACTGTTTATTTTCTCAGTTAATTGTCTACCAATGAATTATGATTTTTAAGATACAGCTTTGTGTTTAATTGCAGAAGTAGTTTTCACATATGGTCTTGTACAAAAATCATCTGTGGAAACTTAGATTTCCAGGCTTTACCCCTAGGGATTCTGAACTACAGGTGTGGTTCTGTGTAAGTTCAGCAAGCTTCTCTTGTGATTTTGATATGTGTAGCCATAGACCACTCTTGGGGATCACTTGTTAACAATATACTCCACATCAACATTACATGAACCTGAATAAATGTCATGGACCACTGATACTGAGCTGAAATTGAGTAACTTTGACTTGGTTTTATCTATCTGTATACAAACCTATTAGACAGCACAGTTTACTTACTTGGTGAGGGCAGCAAGTTTGCATTTGTGTGTTGACTGATAGTCATTGTGGATACTCTTATTAGGAAATAAGCATGCAGGTGCTAGAAAGAATTAAGATTCTCCTTTTTGTCTTCTGACTCCCCCCTCTTTCTCCTTTTTCTCTTCTTCATAATGGGTGCAGACCTAGATCTGGTGGGGTTTTTTTGTCATGTGCTGTAGGTCACGCTTTGACCAAGCCTTTCAATAGTGAAAGGGCAGACAGAACAGGGAGAAGGAGCCACTTTCTACTTTGCTCTGTACCTCTAAATCATCAGCACACAGAGCAACACAGTTCACCTGAACATAATTCAGCTGAACATTAAATACAGTTTGACATCATGGAGAATAGAAACACCTTCCTGCAGTACATTAATTTGTGCCTTTCTAGAGATGGTTTATGTCATCTATCAAGTACTTATAAATTGCCAAGAATAATTTTGTATAGAATTTTGTTCTATACATTTCTCTGTTAGAAATGATGTCATAGTGCATCATTTGAGCCATCTGCTCACTGACCTGGTCCCACCATGATCATTATCAGCAGTAAGCATGATAAGACTGACAGCTCTTGTCTGGGGTTGGTCTGGGACTGTGACATAAGAGCTGTGTAGCACAAAACTTGTAACTTCAGGGTCCTCTGGGGGTTATGCTAACCAAGAGTGAACTGGTTGAGCCTAAGATCTTGTGCCTGGATGGCTACATATATCCAACATGAAGCATAACTTTGAGGGATAGTGCCGGGGCTAACCAGGCTATGCTAACCAGGCTATGCTGATGTACTTTAGAAAAAAGAGTTTTTATTACAGTCAGTATTGTAATGCCGATCTTGAGTATGCGGTTTTGACAGTTGCATTGAATGAAAGTTGTGAAAGAATTCATCCTGTAGATAACAGCACACCACTCTCTCTGGCTTAGGAACAGCAGGCATTTGCTACTCACACTTCTGGAGGCTGACATCGGCAGAGTCCGTATCTGTTGAGGGCCTCTTTATTGATTCCCACTTGGTCACCTTCTTGCTGGGCACTCACATGGGGAAGGATGCAGGAGCTCTCTGGAGTCTGATGAGGCTACTGAGCTCATTCCTGGGGTCTCCAACCTCATGACCCAAGCACCTCCTAAGGCCCCACCTCCTGATTCTGTAACATCAGCAGCCACGATTTCAACATAGATACTGGAAGTTGGTCATAAGCATTCAGCCTGTAGAAGACAGATTATAAGGTAGAATTAAAAAGAAGAATTAGAACCTTTCACAAAATTTTTATGAACCTGAAGAATGAGTATCAAATATAATTGGAAAAAAGCAAATTTTGGATTCTTATGGTTGTTTTGTCCATTTTTGTACCTTAAATGTATGCAGTTGAAGGCTATTTATTGTCTTTTGAGTATTATACTTTTGCTTTGCTTTCCATAGACACGAAGCCATTATTATCTCTGGTACTGAAATGGCCAAACAGATCCAGAAGGAAGTTCAGCAAGGTGTGGAGGCCTGGCTCACCCTTGGGAACGAGAGGCCTCACCTGAGCATTGTTTTAGTGGGCGACAACCCAGCAAGCCACACATATGTGAGGAATAAGATACGAGCTGCCTCTGCTGTAGGTGGGCATTGTTTAGTTGTATTTGTTCTAAATGTTTTCTGTTTTTGCTTAAAAGTGATGATTTTGTGATAATTATAATTTTGTGATAATTTTGAACAATAATTATCAGATAAGTCCCATTTGAATAACATATGTTAGAGATTATTCAGTTACCAAAGTTCACATTAATTTCTTGCAATTTTCTTTAGATTTTTTTATACTGTATAATCAGTGTGATTTCATAATTTACAGATGTGTAGGATACTTCACATTTAAAGGGCCTACGTTTGTTACATTTGCAGTCAGCAAAAAGTAAATCTTAGGAGTTTACTCTGTCCAATTTGGCCTAGTAGTATCTATGGTAGCAGTATTTCTACTCTCTTCAAATCTGCTAACAGGAGATTAGGTTGTCAAAATTAGTGCACATTGTGGGGTCGGGGATTTAGCTCAGTGGTTCCGCCGCCTGCTTCGCAAGCGCAAGGTCCCGAGTTTGATCCCTGGTACCAAAAAAGAAAAAAAAAATTAGTGCACATTGGCCTCTCAGATAGCAGTCAAAGAATGCATGCAAGTTATGAGAAAACACCTGTACTACCTGAGAAATCTCTTGTGGTACGTGGATCCATATCTTTGTAGAAGGCTTTCCTTCCAGTGGACAGGGGCTCGGGCAACCAGTCACACACTGTGTAACACACCAATCATGAGAAGCCACATCTTGGTTCGTCCAGTGACTTTCTCTGCTTGTTTTTCTTGCAGGTATCTGTAGTGAGCTCATTCTAAAACCTAAGGAAGTTTCTCAGGAAGAACTTTTGGATATAACTGATCAGTTGAACATGGATCCCAAAGTCAGTGGTATATTAGTTCAGTTACCACTTCCAGGTACATAATGCTCTTTTATATATCTTGTTTGGTTAGGAGAAAGGGCATCTTTCAATATAATATGTATGACACTGTGGGTAATTTGTAAAATATATTCAGGAGGGGACTAGCTGTTATATAGTAATGGGTCAATAAGTGAAAATTTCGAATGATTTATGCTTACAGTGTTGAAAAACTATGAAATAAAATTTAGACATTGACCATTATGCCCTTCTTGCTTTTACATAGTGATGTATACCCATTAAAAATGATCTTAATCAGTGGGAATGAAAACAATTTTTTGTGACTTTGAAAAATTATTGTCAAAGATTAGAAAGTCAGTCGTTTTCAAATGTAAAGTAAAATAAAAAAGTAAAATAGTATATATTTAATGCACTATAGATCAAAACAGTACAAACATTGAGAATTAAAGTTACTGTTTTGCAAAAACATCAAGTGTAGCTTGAGTAGTGCTTGCCTTCTTATCATTGTATAGCTTATGGCATGGAGGGAGCATCTTTTCAGTGCCATGGAGAATTGAATTGTCACATTCTTCTGTACGTTTGGCTCAGGTTCCAACATTTTATCTTTTGTACTTTCAGTGTCATGAAATAATGCTGAGTAGGAATTCCTCTAAGGTAAAGTCTATGATGGTGGCATATCCTGTGGGACACTGTCGTTCCTCTCATAGTCAGTTTTTATTTATGAGGATCAGTTGACCTTCACTGTTTCTCTGGCTGTGTAACTACGTCTCTTCAAAGGCAAGCTGCCAGTATCCACAGTCCATGATGCAACTATTGTCATTCAGTGAGAATCTGATTGAAGCGACTTATCTTTTTATGTTCATCAGTCTTTTTCAGCATAGTTCTTGCAAGCCCTGGTGTTTGCTGTCTTTGCTCTTTTCTCACCATTTTTCAGATCTGCTAGAAACATACATCTCACTTCCAGCATGAGCATGGTTTGTGCCTTTGCTGTACTTTGATCTTCGTAGGCTAATCCCCTCTGCAGGGACCCACTTTGTAAGATGCCATGAGGATTAATCTGCCTGTGAGATGTGGAGACCACATAGGCTGCTGTCCATATTTGAAGTGAATAGCAAACAAGCAGGGCCCAATCATTAGCGGTCTGTGAGAGAGGGGCCACGATTAGTCACTGGTTATGACACACACCTCTTGTTCACATGGTGATGTGTGGCCTGCAGAGCCGGTAACTCTGATATAATTGCGGCTAATACAGTGTGACAGCTGAAATTTGAACTGTGTTGTTAGAGAACTGGTGTTACTCAACTAAATTGTGATTCTGAAATTTGTGCATTTAAACTGTGCAAAGTGAGGGCTACTGGTATAGTATAGATTACAGTAGCTTTGAGTTCTGTAAGTTTTGATCAGTAATTATATAACATACAGAAAGTGAAGCTGTGTGATGCTATTACATGGGATCTTTATATGGTAGTAGTATTTTCCTCTGTCTATGATACAACACCTAATATCTGTTATAGATTTTTGTGTATTTAAATCATATTAAATTTCACATTTCTAGTCCTTTTCCTGCAGTATCTTTGCACTTAAAATTATGATCAGATTGGAAGGGACCTTGGAAGTTGTCAAGGTTTCTCTCAGAAATAGTGTAGATTGATCATAGTAAAATTAATGTAGTGATGTATCACTTATTTTTAAAAATAGAAAATAATTTAACATGTGCAACATTCTCATTATGCATCATAAGAAATTGAGACTTACAGAAGATTAGGAATTTATTAACACGACAGATCTCTGTAGAAAGTTGTAGCAGTGTTTAGCAATTCTTTGTCTTATGCAAAAAAAAAAAAAAAGACTCTACTTTTGGTATTGTGTTTGCCAAGCAGTCATCTTATAGTTTGTAGGCTTTGGAACTTCTCTTTCTTGTACATTTATAAGATTCAAATAGTTTTATAAGATATATCACAGTTAACTTTAATTCTTAAAATTTCCATACTACCTACAGTGATCTATGGATTTATTGTAATCCCCATCAAAATTCCAGTAGTCTTTTTTTTTTTTTTTACAGGAGTAGGAAATATAATCCTAAAATTCATCTGGAACTGCAAAATACCCCCAAATAGCCAAACCAATCCTGAGGAAAAAGAATAAAGCTGGAGGCATCACACTGCCTGATCTCAAAGCTATAGTAATCACAGCAGCATAGTACTGGCTCAGATAGAGACATCTAGATCAGTGCAACAGAATAGAGCCCTGAAATAAATCCATAG
This sequence comes from Heterocephalus glaber, assembly GCF_053883595.1. Classification (NCBI taxonomy): domain Eukaryota; kingdom Metazoa; phylum Chordata; class Mammalia; order Rodentia; family Bathyergidae; genus Heterocephalus; species Heterocephalus glaber. The sequence continues at coordinate 1,556,377 of NW_028258324.1, read as the reverse complement.
TCACGATCAACTAATCTTGATGAAGGTGCCAAGACTACACATAGGGAAAAGGACAGTGACATTAGGGAAATCGGATACCCACATGCACAGGAAGGAAATTAGATCTTATTTCACCCGTTATACAAATACCAACTCAAAATGCTTAAATGTAGATCTGAAACTGTAAGCTAGTAGAGGAAAACTTGCAGAAAAACTTCTTGACATTGGTCTGGTCAAAAACACAGGCAATAAGAGCAAAAATAGGCAAAAAGGATTGTATTAAACTAAAACATGTATATACAGCATAGGAAGCAATCAACAGAATGAAGAGACAATGTACAGAATAAGAGAAAATATCTGTGAATCATACAACTGATAAGGGATTAATATGCAAAATATATAATATATAAGGAAATCAATTTGATAGCAAGAAAACAACTTGATTTTTAACATGTGTAAAGGGCCTGAATAGATATTTCCCAAAGAAGACATATAAATGATGAACCCTAATGATTCGGGAAAAGCAAATTAAAACCATAATGCTGATGGTATATGAAAAAATGCTCAACCACATTAGCATTAGAGGAAATCAAATTAAAACCACAGTGAAGTAGGATGGCTATGACTATGAAAGCAAAAAGTGGGTGTTGGCAAGGACATGGAGGAAAGGGAACCTTTGTGCATTGTTGTTGAGGTTGTAAACTGGCACAGCCATTAGTGGAAACAGTGTAGAAGTTCCTCACAAAATTAAAACTAAAACTACCATATGATCCAGCAATCCCACTCTTGGGTGTATATCCAACAGAAATAAAATCAGCTTGTCAAAGAGACCTCTGTCCTTCCATGTTTACTGCAGCATTCTTCACAGTGGCAGAGTTAAATGCCCACCAGCAGATGAATGAATGAGCAAAATGTGGTACACACATAGAAGTGAATACTACTTCCCAAAAGGAAGTACATCCTGGCATTGCAACAGCAGGGGCAAATATGGGGTGTATTATGCTAAGTGAAACAAGCCAGGCATGGAAGATAGGTATGCATGGTCTTACTCATGAAAGTCACACTCGTGGAACCAGAGTAGAATGGTGGTTACCATGGCCTGAAAACCAGGGTGTTTGTGTGTGGAAAGGTTGGCCAGAGAAGGCAAAAATTTGGGTACACTTGATAAGTTCTGGCGATACATTGTACAAAGTGGTGACTGTAGTTGATAACACATTATAGACTGAAAAAAGTAGATTTTTACATATTCTTACCACAAAAAATAAGTATATGATATGTTGGCTATATTAATTAGATTAATTTAGCTATTTTATAATATAAACATGTTTCAAAACCATGTTACCAAAAATAATGTCATTTTGTCAATTAAAATTTTTAAGAATCTCTCAAACTATTCAGTTTGTGAGAGATTTCTAAATACATTAGATTTAGTTCACCTTATCAAAATCAAATTTGTGTCTATACAAATTTCACCCTTTATAAGCAGTTCCTCATTTGGTGACTTTATTATCCACTTGCCAGTAGATGGCACTGGTGATCTGTCTGTACCAGAGACATCTCTTGAGTCCTTTTTGATTTCCGGTAAGAAGCATAATTAGAGGGACCACAGCAAATGTTGGTTGCTCTGAGAAAGGATAGTTTTCTCTCTAGCTGAAAAGCTAGTAGCATATATAGAAAGTAATAATGGCTAACATGTATTACATTAAGAATTATGTCAGGCACTTTACATTTATTTACTCATTGAATCCTCAATAGTCTTGTAGAGTTGGAGCTATTATTATATATGTTTACCTGATGCAGTATTAAAGACAATAGCTAATGTCTCCCAACATCACTGAATTGCGGGATTGAGTTGAATCCAGGCCAATGCCCCAAATCATTGTTAACACCCTCCTCAGTGGGTCAGTATTAGCTGTGCAAAATGTGAATGTTGGAAACACATGTGCTTGCCTTACAGTAGTCTAAGAGGCAGTAAAATGTAGCATAAATTCTGAAGGCAGGCTCAGGTATCACATGTCTTTGGTTTGGGTCTTGGCGCTCTCATTTACTCACAGGTGATACTGGTCACTTTATTTCTCTAGGTTTTAGGCCCCCTACCTGTAAAATGAAAAGCATAATTCCCACCACACAAGGATTTTTGTGGATTAAATAAATAAATATAAAGGAGTACCTGCCATATAATCATACATTTAGATTTCAAATTATTTCATGATTGGAAATCTGATATTTTTCAAAATTAGAGCAGCATCTTAAGTAAAAAGAAATTGCAAACTAGAATCACAATTCTAATATTGAAAGACAAGTCTGCATGAGGATTAACCAGAATGTGTAAGTAGTTTCCACTTTCTGGGAGGGAGAAGAAAAAGAGGTAGAATTATGTCCTGTGGAAGGATGCTAGCTGTGGCACTGGTGGATCTCTGGTTATGTCAAGAGCTTGTAGCACTGGTGAGGATCACAAGTGCTGAGAGCTGCCTGTGCCTGCCACCCACACTGCTGCCTTGTTGCTCATCCTCATACTGTGGTGGCATAGGAAAACCTTAGGTAGATGCGTCCATATCCTGTACTGACTGTGTGCGTATTCTGTCAGCATCAGTAAGTGACCATTTGGTCAAGGTGAGAGACAAGTTATTTGTATTCTTTCTCCTAAGTAGGCATTTTATTTGCTTTTAATTTTTATTGTTATGTCTGTTAAACTGATGTTACATTGGAATCTTTTAAATCTTTTATGAAATATGTATCTATATATTAAGTCACAAAAAATGGAATGATGATCTTTTAAAACTAAGTACTAATGATATCCCTTTCAAACTAGAGTAATGAATGGCCAATTATAATATCCAGAAGCTTGAAGCCACTGGGATTTTGTTATTAACATTTGTCATTGTGTGGGATTTGGTACATGGTGGCCTTTGTTTAAGAGGGTAAAGTTATGAACTGTGTGAAAGCATTCAGATCTAAGCCTATGAAACAGTAATCACTCATTTAACACTCAGAAGCCTTACTATGAGAATCTTATTTTTATCTGTGGTTTATTATTACGGAAACTGGGTGAACTTGTAGTCATGTGAGTGCACAGAGGCGGTGAGCAGCAGAGCTTTGCCAGATGAAACAATGCTAGCACCTTCCTCCCAGTCAGGGGCCCATGGCAGAACCTCCACAGTAGGCACCTAGAGTTGCCCACCTGTGTGCTGTTTACTGAGAAGTCTCCAGCTCATTCATTTTTTGTTTGTTTGTTTCTGGTACCGGGGATCAAACTTGGGTCCTTGTGCTTTTGAGGCAAGCATCGGAACCACTGAGCTAAATCCCCGGCCCTCCAGCTCATTCATTTTTGAAGCACAGTTAATTAGAATGCAAAGACAGCCAAATCATGGCTTTGTCCTCCTAGTTTCATGGCCTTTGGGTTTGTGAGGTGCTCCCCTCCCCATTCCAGAGGCCCCTATGTTCATACACCCCAGGCTGTGTCAGCTGTCTAAGCCAAGGCATGTTCTTTGTGGATAGGGAAAGCAAATAGGTCCCTGATTTCTGAGCTGGATGTAGGCAGCAGAGAAGGGGTTCAAGCAGGCTGCTAGACTTAATACCAGTACTTTCATACCCAGCCATCTCTAAAAGCCACACATGACCAGCCTCCTTCTCACTTCAGAGGGTAGGGCCCCTGCATCCTTCCTGGCCTAAGGTTTAACTTCTTAGAGGGTCTACATCTAACCTGTACCTGCTCTGCAGTTATCTTGTGATTGTCTCCCACCCAGTTACTATGGTAGGGTAACACTGCAAGCCCTGAAGTAAAGTTGTTCTGTAGTTGTTCTGTGGCTCCATCTTAAATAATTAACCTTTTCCCAAGATGACTTCTGATTAAACCCTTTAAAATATTGCAGGCACTGCTCTGGATTTCTTCTCCAGCTCTAGCCTGCCACATGGAAGGAGTCACTTTCAAAGTAACATCCATGCTATTTTTGCAGTTTAAAACAGCCATGTGCTTTTCTTGGGATAGCACCGCTGGCCTGGTCCATTGTTTCTCCTTGGGTCTGCTGGCCCTCTTTGAGCTTACCTGGTCAGGGGGTCAGGACTCCCTTTCCAGGAGCCGGCCTCAGCTTTCCAGACTTCTTCTTTTTCTGCATTGTGCTCCATTTCTCCTGCTTCTCTGGAGCTTCTCATTTTCCTGTCAGCTCCTTTCGATTCCCAGAGATTTACTGCTTTATTTCTCTTTATCAACTTGCTATTTTCCAGATATCTTGATTACTAGTTCCAGAGAGACTATATTTTGCTGTTGATTGCTACTATGCCATTTTGTCCTCTTATTAGTGTATTTTTGAAAATAAAAAATAGGCAATGCCATATATACTGTTTTGTAACCTGCTGTTTCACTTAGGGGAGTATACCTTTTCACCTCAGTAGATTCATATCAACATTGTGATCCCTTAATAACTAAATAAAATTAGTAACTTTTTTCCATTCTTTCTACTACCTTTCCTTATACCTCACTACCCCCTTTCCAAGTCCTCTATTTTTTCTAAAGAAATTGTGATATATATACACAATGGAACATTATTTGGCCATAAAGAAGAATGTCATTTTCAGGGAAATGGGCCCCTGCATCCTATTACATGAAATAAGCAGACTCAGAGAGACAAGTATCATGTGTTTTTCCTACCACATGTTAGCTAAAAAAAATGGTGTTAAGGTAGAAAGGAGACTATTATTAGGCCTAAATTATTATGAAAAATAACTAAAATTATACAGTATTTGGACTAATATTGAGGTTGTGTTTTAAGCCAGGAATTATGATTAATCCATTTTCTACACTTGATGTTCAGTCAAAGAAAGTAGACCGGATTTCAAATGGAAGATTTTATTTCAACTGCTTCTTGACATTATTTACATGCAGAGTCATCTCCATGTGTCATTTATCCACTTTAGAAATATAGATGCCCATAGGTAACTTTTTTTTTTTGGTACTGGGAATCGAACTCGGGTCCTTATGCTTTTGAGACAGGTGGCGTAACCACTGAGCTAAATCCCCAGCCCCCATAGGTAACTTTTTACTTCAGACTGGGGAGCAAGGGGAAGACCAATGTAAGCCAGTGGTCCTGCAGTGGAGTGTGAGCCACAGAGAGCGGCACTGAGCAAGCAGTGAGTTTTAGAAAATCACAAGGTCTTAACAGGTTGGTGGGGTTGGTTGATCTGGAAATCATCCTAAGAGGTTTTTCTAGCTGCTCAAATCTGTAGAATTACATCTTTTTTTTTTTTTTTTTTTGGTACTGGGGATTGAACTCACAACCTTGCGCTTGTGGGGCAGGTGCCAATGCCACTGAGCTAAATCCCTGGCCCTAGTCATTATAAGTTTACAGTATTATCTAACTTCAGATCATTTACTTCAAAAAGCTGCTTGAAATTCAGGGATTTCTTAAACAGCAGTAGTTACTGCTTTTCCTTTTGATCTTTTGTTTTTCCCTTACGTCCTTTCCTTATATATCCTCATCTGTTTTCATTTTTGTTCAGCTTGAAATGCTAACAAAAGATTTACCAGAATTAAAAGGCCCTTTGAATATTGGCTATTTCTCCATAGAAAGTCTTTGAACAGCCTACTTTATGATAGCTCTCTGACCCTTTCAATTCATTTGTTGGGTCAACAAATATGTACCTGGAGTACAGTTTGTGTGTGGCTGTGTCAGGCACCAGGGGAATGGGACAGTTAGGAAATAATCTGGCACTAACTTGCTGTCCTTGAGAAGTTTGGATACCAATTCTGGGCAACAAAGACAAGGCAGGAAGCATCACAATCCCTGACTTTAAATTATAGTACAAAGCTACTGTGATAAAAACAGCATGATACTGGCAAAAAAAGAGACCTAAGGATCAATGGAACAGACTAGAAGATGCAGGAACAACTCCAGACATACTCAGCCACCTTATCTTTGACAAAGGAGCCAAATACCTTCACTGGAAGAAAGCCTCTTTAATAAATGGTGCTGGAAAAACTGGCTTTCCACATGCTGAAGACTGAAACCAGTCTTCTGAAACCATAGCTTTCACCACATGCTAACCTAAAATTGAAATGGATCAAAGATCTAAACATTTAAAAAGAAACACTAAATCTGCTGGAAGAGAGAATAGATAGAATGTTTGAGGGCATAGGAGTACCCAAAGACTTCATGAAGAAAACCCAGACCACACAGGAAATACTACAAAGAATCAACAACTGGGACCTCATCTTATTAACAGGCTTTTGCACAGCAAGAGAAACCACCAACCGAGTTAAGAGACAACCCACAGCATGGGAAAAATTTTTACCAGCTATTCAGATAAAGGACTATTATCTAGAATATATAAAGAACTCAAAAAAATAAGATCCCCCAGATTTAAAGACCCAATCCAAATATGGGCATCTGAAATGAAAAGATACTTCTCAAAAGAAGAATTAGAAATGGCAAGTAAATATATGAATAAATGTTCAACATCACTGGTCACTCATGAAATGCAAATGCAAAAATGCTGAGATTCCACCTCACCCCAGATTGGGAGCTATGGCAAATCATGGTTAACAAGAGCATCTAGAATTTAACCCTCTGAGGCTTAGCTCCAGGCATGCCCAGCCCCTTCCTGTCCTTTCCTCATCAAATTCCTTTTCTAAGATCAAAATTTGCCATTTGTAGAGCATCTGAAATGAAAAGACACTTCTTATATGAAGAAGTAGAAACAGCAAATAAATATATGAAAAAACGTTCAACATCACTGGTCATTCATGAAATGCAGATGAAAACAACACTGAGATTCCATCTCACTCCACAAAGAATGGCTGCTATCAAGAAATCAACCAATAATAAATGCTGGTGAGGCTGTGGGGAAAAAGGAATCCTCCACTGTTGATGGGAGTGTAGACTGGTGCAACCACTGTGGAAATCAGTATGGAGATACCTCAAAGAACTAAAACTAGAGGTTCCATTTGACCCAACCCGAGAGTCAGCCTATCTGGGATCTCCTTGGTGATTTCTGGGCTGTAGGAGAAGGAGGCTGAGGCAGGGTGGGGAGCTAGGTCAGCCCTGTGGCCTAGAGAGCACTCTTGGTCCACCTTTAAGCTGCAAGCATTGTCAAATTGGGGGTGGAGTAGCCTCAAGAGGCGGTAGAGACACTCATTCCTTTTCTTTCCTCTCATCCCTGATGATGAAACAGGCCAAGGATGTTGTTGGACAAGTGCTAGGCACCTGGGAAGTGTTTTCTCTCTTGAAACTTTATCTAGAACCCAGAGAGCATTTGTGGGCTTGAGAGCAGTGAACATGGCTTCAAGAAGTATGTAATTTACTCCATTAAGAAACTATAGCTAAATAATTTGATTAGGCAGACATTATTCGATTAGCGTGTGAATTCCAGAGGGCATGAGAGTTCTATCTTTCAGCTAACTTACATATCCTAAGCCCCCACTGGGGACATGAAAGACACCCAGTAAATATTTGTTGACTGAATAAATGAGTGAATTCCTATAGGCCTTACACCCACACTGTGAGTTTAGACTTTAACCTAGTAGCATAAATATTTGCCTGGAATATTTTATTTTTCAGGCCCTGAAAGGAAGAAATAAATGACAAAACAAACAAATATGAATCTTTTACCTTAAATTTATATTGGAGGATGTACTAGTCCCAGGCATCCAAAATATGAATGCAAAGACATCGACAAACCAAGATTTTTTCCTTCCTTCCTTCCTTCTTTCTCTCTCTTCTCTCTCTCTCCTTCCTCCCCCTCCCCTTTCTCTCCTTCTCTCTCCTTCCTTCCTTCCTTCCTTCCTTTCTTTTCTCTGATTCATTCATTTTTTGGTACCGGGGATCAAACTCGGGACCTGGTGCTTCCAAAGCACGAGGCGGCACCTTCTACAGCTAAATCCCCGGCCCTTCTTTATATTTTTAAAAGAAGGATTGGACATTTTTCCTTATGCTAACCAATTCTAATTGTTCCCTGTTATCCACTAACTTTCTCTTAGCTGCTTCATCTGTAAGTTAAGGATGATAGTAGTCATTTATTCAGTAACTATTTCTTGAGTGCCTCCTATTTTCCAGGCACTATTTGGCTGTGGAATATATCACTGAAGGAAACAAGACCATAATTTCTGCCCTTGTGGAATATCAGGGGAGATAAAAAATAAGCATAATAAGTAAGCAACTATATTTTCAAAAGCTGCTAGCTAAGGGAAAAAAGAATAAAGCAGACCATGGTAAGAGGGATGAGGACATTAGAAAAGTTTCTATTTTTGCCCCCTAACCCAACAGTTTGTTATGAAAGATTTCAGGCATAAAGAAAAAATTAAAGAATAATATAATGAACACTCACATGCCATCAGTCTGGATTCTGTAGTTCTAAACTTTTTGCTCTGTTTCCTTTGTTATAAAGTGTATCTGTTCCTCCATCTGTTCCTCCTATTTTTAGGGCATTTAAATGTAGGAATACATATTATACTCCTAGAACTTCAGAGTGCATATTGTTAACAAATTCAGTCTTTAGGCTTTTCTGTGCAATTGAAATGCATACATCTTAAGTGTACTATCCCATATTGTTTGGAAAATGCAAACTCTTATGTAACTTAAAGCCCTCTCAAAATATAGAACATTTTCATCAACAGAGGTTTCTTCATATGCTTCCCAGTCAACCCCTGTCTTTACCTGTCATCTTCACCATATGATAACAAATGATCTTATTTTTTCACATTCATATTATCCATTGGAATGTTTTCTTTCTTATTTAAGTATTTAGCTTATTTAGAAAAGTTATATGTCTTTTAATGGTTATTTATTTATTTTTTTTTTGGTACCAGGGATCAAACTCAGGATCTTGTGCTTGTGAGACAGTTGGCAGCGCCACTGAGCTAAATCCCCAGTCCTTAATAGTTAAGTTTTATGTGTTCTTTATGTATCGCAATACTAATTTTGTATCAGACATATATGTTTAACAAATATTTTCTCCCAGTATCTTATCATTATTTGATGGGCATAAGATTTTGATTTTTCTGAAGTTGAATTAATTTTTTTCTTTAATGCTTTATACATTTTATATTCTAGAAGAAGCAACCCATAAAGATATTCTTTGAAGATTTTACTCAGTAACTATATAGTTTTAGCATTTATGAAGTTTATAATTGATTTCTTGTTAATTTTCCTGTGTAGTGAATATTTCTTTTTTGCAGATGTTCACTCTCCTGAAAATCTGTCTTTGACTCATTTTTTTTCAGATAGTTGATTTTTTTTAGTGATTTCTCTAAAGTTTGCAGTTCTTTTCTGTGAGAGGTTTGATCTAATATGAGCTACTTCTCCATTATAATAATTGGAACCCATATTTTTAAGTAGTATGACAAAAATAGTGTGATTGTTACCAAAAATGTGACATTTAAGGAGATATTTGAAGGAAGGGAGGTGACAGTTAAGGTGATAGTGTTTATCTGGTTATTTTTGTTATCATTTTGTTTATTAAAAGCTTCCCAGGCAGATAGAGAAGGCTTAGCAAAGAAGGGAAAAATGCCTGTTTTTTTTTTTTTTTTTTTTTTTTTTGAGGAATATTGAGGGAACCAGAGGGATCCTGACAGATGAGAGACAAAGACAGTAGCTGGGAGTAACCCGTGATGAGACCAGGCCGTGATGGGGTGGGGAGGGGGGCGCGTGTTTGAGCAGGGTGCATCATGGTGGCCCTGAGATGAGCCATCATGCATTTCCAAAGTATGCCTCTGGTGCTGTTTGCAAATAGATGATATGGGTGCAGACAGAGAAACAAAGAACTAATTAGGAGGCTGTTTCAAGAACTCACAAGAGGGAAAATGTCTACTCAGCTAGAGTAGGATCAGTGGATGTGGTTAACTGGTGGTGTGTGAGATGTATTATGAAGAAAGAGCCCAGGCATCTTCCAAAGGATTGAATGCAGGTGAGAAGAAGAAAAGTGTTTAGCACAATGCCAGGGCTTTTGGCAAGCAGCACAGAGGGATGAGATTGCCATTAACTGAGATAGAAAAGCAAATCTGGTTTTTTAAAATTCTTTTATTGGTACATTTTAGGTATACAACACATTTACATTCCATATTGGGAATTGTACCTTTATATGATGCATCTTGGTTCCTATTTTTTCCCCATTCCTAGCCCGCCCTTCACCCCCTCCACCCTCCCCTATTTACAAAGACTTTGTTTCCATTTTTTCCATTTCTCATCATTTTTCCTTTCCCTTCTTTCCTTTCCCCTGCCCCTCCCACTACCCCTACCACTTTGGACCTTTTCTTCCTATTTTGCATTAGCAAATCTGTTTCATAAGACAAGGTCTGTGTCCTAAAATCCTCACGGCAGGGGGGAGGGGGGAATGAGGATGAATTAAACAATGTGATCAAGTAGCTGAGCTAATGTGGAAGAACACAGGGAAAAAGTATCATTTTAATCTTGACGAGGAAGCAGGTGGCAAGGATCCATGTATTAGAGAATGAGGAGGATGTGAAAATTGAGAAGGGGTTTATTAGTGGAAAAATCATCATAAGAAATAGCAATGCAAAAATAGTGTTTAGGTGGAACTTGGAGAGTAGGAAAGCATGTATGACCAGTGTGGCAGCCAGGTGCTGAAAAGGATTGGGGCACGCAGAGAGGAAACTATAGGAGAGATATGGTCAGGTATTGGCTAAGTCACAAACTCTGCCCTTCATTTTCAAAATGAAGATGATGCCTTTTCAATTTGAGTCCCCAGTAACTATGAAGATCATTGTAAGCCATTATTCAAATTAAAGTATGCTAATTTAAATCAGTGCTATGTACTTTACATTATGTACTGAAAGGTAGATCTTTTCTGAAAAAGGATGCAGGTGAAATTTAATCCACTCCTGAGTTTAACAGAGTTTGAATTGTACTTCCTGCTTTTATGATCTTGACATTTTTCATTTATTCATACTTTTAAGCTAAGTAATGTCAGTGTTTATGAATCCTTTATGTCACACTTTGTGTATGTCCACACATCTCTTTTTAACTGCCAGTAATTAAGTAGCTTAAGACAAAATTGTTCTGAAACAGTGATCTAGGTTATGATTTGAGTTGAAATTGTTTAAGCACACAAGCGATAAACATGTGCTTACATAAGCAAGGTCCTGGGTTCCATGTCTACCACCAACCCCAGCCAAAAGAAAGTGAGGAGGAGGGGGAGGGGAAGGGGGGGAGAAGAAAAGGAAGGGGAAGGAGAAGACGATTTGAAAGAAAAAAGTACAGTACACAAGAGGACAGGTCTATAATCACGTCTCTAGCTCTGACTACCAAATTTTCAGCTTTTTCAGATGTTTCTATTTCAAGTATTTCACCTAATGTGTGAAATGAATAATATGTTACAGTTTCAGCATGTCTTTCAGGGAATGGGACAGCGAAGACCATTAGATAGTGGAATTCAGGGTAACTCGAGCTCATTGATAAGATGACTCTTAATATAGATAGGGTCCTGTTTAAATTCCTTAGTCAGTGGCTCAGGATATACATGTATTAGTGGATTTTGCTCTTATCAATGAACTAATCTGAGCCCTTGCTTTAAAAAAGAATCTTCAAATATAATTGTTCTTAACATTTACAAAGCCTTTAATTCTGTTGTGAGAGACATGCATGTCGTGAGGGGTAGGTTACTAAAACATGACTCAGCGCCATCATCATCACCGCTAGAATAAGCATCGTCCAGATTGTTAAAGCCATTATTTTTTATTTAAAAAGTGAATTAAGGGGACAGGGATTTAGCTCAGTGGCACCACCCCTGCCTTGCAAGTCCAAGGTCCTGAGTTGGATCCCCGGTACCAAAAAAAGAAAGAAAAAAAAAAGTAAATTAAGCATGTAATTTTTAAGTTTCTATAATGTCCTTCTGGTTTCAGAGAAAACAGATGAGGTTCACTCTTCTAGAATATTCTAGAAAAAATGTCATCTTTGGAAGTGAAAAATTTGCATGGAAGGACATTTCAGAGACCCAGTTTATATTTGAAAATGATTCAAGTGACTCTTTTATATAGTTAAAGGGCTGGTTAAAGTGTTGACGTGATGGTAAATTGGATCTGTCTAGAGTAATAGGGGAGTAGCCATCTTCAGAATATAAAAGACTTAAGACAAAAAATAGCTCATAGTTGGCAGTTTTTTTTTTCTTTTTGGTGGTACTAGGGGTTGAACCCCTAGTACACTGGCTACCTCCCCAGACCTTTTTAATTTTTTACTTTTTATTTTGAGACAGGTATTGCTAAGTTGCAGAATTGCTCAGGTTAGTCTCAAACTCATGATCCTCCTGCCTCAGCCTCTCAGAATGCTGGGACTATAGGGGCATGCCACTCTGCTTGAAGACATAGCTATTTAGAAGCAGTTCTAACTTGTGCTTTTATAAAGTTTTTTAGTTATGTCTAAGCAGCCATTGTGCAGTGGATTTATATACCAAATACATTTTATTTTAATATTTTAGGCACATGGTTTAGTTATTGGCTTAATGGTAACCTAAGCTACTCTGCACAGAGCAGAAAGAGCCTACTATATTTTATACTTCGTATTTGTATACTTTTTTGTGTGTGTGTGGTACTGGGGATCAAACTCAGGACCTTGTGCTTGCAAGGTAGGCATTGTGCCGCCGAGCTAAATCACTGGCCCATTTCTATTCTTTTTAAAATGAGATGGTCGGCATCCCATATTTTCTTTAATTCCCTCATTGTTCAGGTTATATTTTTTCCTCTAGTATAGTGATATTTTGGATTTCAGTGTGCTATGCTTCAGGAAAAGGAAAGGTGTGTGTGTGTGTGTGTGTGTGTGTGTGCGCGCGCGTGCGCGCACGCGGGCATGTGGGTGATATTTACTTTTTTATTATGTAATTTAAGGCAAGGCTAGGAACTAGCAATGTTATGACTGTTTTTCACCCTAATGAAGCCCTTTTAATGTGCAATGGTCAAAGTTCTTAATAAAAGCCTATTAGTGGAAATTTCTTATAGTGGAAAAACAGCATTTAAAGAATGTTTCAGTTGACTTCAGATGTTTAATTTGCTTTTTTGATTGCTTTATTATTCTTATAGAATCATACATGTAAGCCTTAAACCCTCTAAATATGCAAACTTCTTGAAGCAAAGATTTCAGGCTCAGCTTCTCTCAGGTCTCACTAGAGTTATCTTAATTCACACGTTTCCCCCTTTCTCCAGGCCAGCTGCCTCTGGCCCCGTAGAAGCACGTGCTCCAGCAGCAGTGAATTCCAGTGCCAGCATAAGCACTTGGTTCACTGTTTGGTGGCCAAAAGAGAGTGATGATTTCACATCTTCCTGGAACTGAATCATATGTGACCTGACTACAGGTCCCATGTTTCATATTCCAGGTTTGTATATCACAGCAATTTAATAAAGAAACCATTTTTATTTTCTTCTCAGATCATGTGGATGAGCGGACAGTGTGCAATGGAATTGCCCCAGGAAAAGATGTGGATGGGTTTCATGTTGTCAACATGGGGAGACTGTGCCTGGACCAGCATTCGTTCATCCCTGCCACTGCCAGTGCTGTCTGGGAGATCATCAAAAGGACAGGTAGTAACCTGCAGGACACAGGTGTCAGTTGCTGAACTGAGCATTTGTCCATTGCTTTGATGAAACTACCTCAGTCTTGTAGAAGGGCAGAATATGATAAGCCATAAAGCTTCAATCCCTAGGTAGGTAAAAAGCTATAGAAATCAAAAAATAATTCAAAATGAAATAAAATCAAGAACATGTGCCAGGTTTCAGGTAACTGCAGTTGGAAGTTGTAGGGGTGAATTTTCCAGATAATATTTATGGCTTGCTACCTTTAAACTAAATGTTGTACATTTTAATGAAAGCTGATCCAAAATGTATACATATTACATTTCTCCTACTACAATGATGTGCTGATGGTCTAGGAACCCACCACTGTTGCCCCAGGTATCTGTTGTAAGCATTCCCCTTGAATCACATCAGACACAGTCACACTCGCTCACTGTCAGGTGTACAGAGCTGGTCACCTCTCCGTGAACTGACCCCTGTCATTCAAGATATCGCCTGCCTGGAGGTAGAGATCACCTGTATCCACCACTCTCCTGCCATTTCTCGTAGCATCTTTGCCTCTGTAATCTATTTTCTATTTTTTTTTTTTTTTGGTACCGGGGATCAAACTCCGGTTTTTCTGCTTGTGAGGCAGGTGGTGGAACCATTGAGCTAAATCGCCGGCCCCTCTATTTTCTAACTGACAAAATATTTCGAAGAGAAAGCAGAACCTAGAATCATACATGTAGGATGTTAGTACTTGGACAGTCATTAGTTCTAACTTCTTTTACTTATGAAGAACTAAGCCCAAAAGAGGCTATGTTAAATCTGCAAGCTTTATCTTTCACATCCTTCTAAATCTCCCAAGTTTAGTGCTTCTTTCCTCTGGTGTAAAGTACATGAACTTTGTGAAAAATACTTTTTCCCACTCTATTTTATCCCACCTTTGCTCAAATGTTTGATTGCTGATTAAGCCTGATATTATTACTTGGCATATTTTATAATTAGTAATTAATATAAAGGCTCTGTACTTCTTCATGTAGATTGCAATGTTTAAAAGTAATTTAATGGTATCTTGAAGGTGTTTGTGGTTTTTAAATGAGGATATAATCAGAGAGGAAGTAGGTGACAAATCCACAAAGCATAAAAGGAAATACTCATAAATAATTGAATACAGGCACATAAGAGACAAGCCATGTAATTCAGATTTAATTAGAGCTTTTTAAAGAATGCTTCAGTTGACAATGTATGCTTCTTGTTATTGATTTTTGCATTTAAATCAACTCTGTATTTCAAGGAATTGAAACTTTTGGGAAAAATGTGGTTGTGGCTGGAAGATCCAAGAACGTAGGCTTGCCCATTGCCATGCTTCTGCACACAGATGGAGACCACGAGCGACCAGGAGGTGGGTAGGACCCAGACTCATGAAGTCTTATGACTCCCTTCCTTCTTAGGGCATCAAGTAAAAGTTATTGATGATGCGAATTTGCATAATTTTGGCCTTAAACAATTAGTTTCCTTTATTCCTCATCTAATAGTGTGAACACCTAGGAAGTGAATAAAGGAATTTCTGAAAATATTTGGCCCCTTTGTTCCTGTTGTTTCTTTTGGCCACATATATTTCTTTAAATCGTTAATAATTTAGACATAAAGAAAGGTGAAAAGTCACTAGATACATAAAAATTACATTTAAGAAAGTTCTCAAAATCTTGGAAAAATGGATGTGGCATTCTTGAAACGGCAAGGTCCTGGTATTTCACATGACAGCAAATTAGTTCACTTTACAGACAAGGGGTTGAGGTGTAGGCGGTAAACTGGTCATCTAGCTTAGGCAAGTACTTACTGAGCTGCTGGGAGTAGTCATTAAGAAAGCTGGGTAACTTGCTAGTGTTTGTGAACGTGTGGCTGGTTCTCCAGCAGCACACCACCTCACCACCATCCCAACAGCCTCTTAGCCAGAGGCAGAGCAGTTCCCTGGGGTGAAAAGGGGGTGACCAAGAGGAGATCCAGCAGAGGGATGCTGGGGTGCTGTTCATGGTCATCTGAGCCAGTGTGGTAGGTAGAGAATAAAAGATTACTTGGCTCATTGCCAATGGCTAGATTCTGCATCTTGTCCCAACAGGGCAAAAAGACAAGGTTCACGTTCTTATTAGAAGTAGTTATTGGTCTATGTGTGTCTTAGAGATTTTTATTACTTCCTTTTCTGCTAACTATTCTTAATATTTTTAGGGGGCAGGAGAGGAGGCTAATCTTTTATATAGCAAGTACTTCCTTGGTTTCTTTAGTTCCAAAAAAGAGAAGCGATACTTTTTTGTTTTCTAGTATTAAAACAGAGTATAGACATGCATTTGGTTGTGTATAACGCATACACATACACACACACACACACACATACACACACAGAGAAAGAGACCATGCGTAGGTATAATCTTGGTGAATTATTTTCCCTTTCTGTGCCTAAGAATTTAAATATGCCAGAAACCAATATGTATATAAAGATCATAGTAAATTACAGCCTGATAGTGACTCCAGGTAACTTTTTAAGTGCACAGTTATGAAGAGCTCTTTGAGAAGCCAAATCTGGTGGTATGATAAGTTTTATTATATCCATCTCCAAAGCTGAATTCTTGGTTTCAGTGTTCCCTTTAGATTACTCTATTCCTGCTTATCTATCTCATAGGTTATCATAACAATATTGATTTGCATTTGTCTTTACATGATGGCTTATATGTTAAGCAAGGTAAAATAATCAGGAACATTTACCTGGTGTGGTATTTTTCTTGGAAAATTTTGACCAAGAGCTGATAAGTAGGTTTTTCTTTATTCAACAGTTTGTTTTCTTATCTCAGTAACAATAGGCAGCATTATGTAGCTCTATGTTTTACGCAGTACTTTCTCATAAACTATCAATATTACTTTCATTTTGTAGCTAACAGAAATGAGCTTTAGAGAGCTTGGAGAATGTGCCCAAGGCCACACAGGAAGTGAGGATTCCAGCATAGGAAGGTGACACTGAGTCTTATCAGGAGGGCAGGCCTGGAGTCAGGCTCCACCATACTGTGCCCTTGATTTTGGACAGATCATTTAATCTGTGTAGAACTCCATTTTCCTCATCTGCAAAATGCAAATAATATTAACATTTCCTTTACTTGGTTGTTGTGAAAATTAAATGAGATACAAATGGAAAACAATGACAGTGCCTGAACCACAGTGAGTTAAGTCTATGGGTATAGTTGTGGCTGTTGCTATTATTTCAGTTATTATGGTTAATAACCATAACTATGGTAACCATCAGGTATAGAGTAATGAGATCTGAGATGAATTATTTTTTTTTGTTTTGGTACCAGGGATCGAACTCGGGTCCTTGCGCTTGTGAGGCAGGTGGCAGAACCACTGAGCTAAATCCCTGGCCCAGATGAATGATTTTTAAAAATTTTATTTGAAGTTTTTTTTTTTACTGGGTTTGAGTTGGCTTGGCTTTTTTGGTTCATAGTTTTTTTTGGTAACAATTTTTTTTTTTTTGATACCAGGGATTGAACTCACGACCTTGCACTTGTGAGGTAGGCATGGTGCCACTGAGCTAAATCCCTAGCCCAGCTTTTATAAATTTTGAAGTCATTCAAAAAGTCACTCAAAAGTCACACAAAAAGGGCCAGGGATTTAGCTCAGTGGCACTGTGCCTACCTCACAAGTGCAAGGTCCTGAGTTCGATACCCAGTACTCCAAAAAAAAAAAAATTATAAAAGCTTACATAGTATTTGATAAAAATGTGACATGACATTATTCCGGTTAGTACTTTACAATGCACTTTTTCTTATAGGCATGTGTATATTATATGCTCACTTCCTGTTAAATTTCAATTTTGAAACTTTGTATGTAAAGTACCTAAGAAAATTATCTTAGCCCTTCTTAATGCAGTTGTAGACTAGCTAATCTGTATAATAAACAGTATATATTTTATTATATATTTTATTACTATGGCTTACTTATAGGTACATACATATATAATAAAAATATTGAATTAACCATGAGAAATACAAACACAAATTGGTGGTAGCAATGACCTCTGAGCAGAGAATTGTAAAGCCATATTACTTTTAAAAATATTTTCTGCTTTGTATAATAGAATATTCTCACTTAAAAAAGCATGTTAAAATCAGATAAATATGGAACTGCTTATAATGCTGCTTACAAGCCAAATAGTTAAAGTTAGGTTTATTACAGTGGCTGATGCCATCACAGTTACAGCACGTAAAAAGTAAGAAACTACATAGAAATGTCCATGGAAGGTTCACAGCATGGATGCTGTTGAAGGTTGTACACTTGTAACAGGAGTGTGGTGACATGTACTCTTCAAATAATGACTGTCGAGAACTGCTTCCAGAAGACTGGCCATCTGTGGGAAGATGAGCATTCTGAAAGCTGGGGTCTGGCCAAGCAGCAGCTCTGTGGTGGGCTTCCCAGGGTATCATCAGCTAATGGAGACAATGCAGGACATTAACTTGGCAGGTTCCTGCCTCTGGGCTCATTCTAAAGACACCCCCAATATGGAGCATTCAGCTTGCACTGTCTCTGCCAGAAGAGATTCAGAACCCTAATGATTCATTTTTTTAAAAAATATCGAAGCCAAAGATAATTGCATTAAAAGAAAAAAAAAGCCATACTGTAATTTAGCTTGATTTGTATGTCTCTCCCCTGTCTGACTTTGAGTTTAGATGCAAAGGATGCAGACCTGAGCTGTTTAATGCAGAAAATGTCCTTTTAATTCACTTATGGCTAGAAATACTTCGTGAGAATATACTAAAATCTTGAATTGGAAGGGTAATGCTGACATGGGCTCCTCAGGAGGGAAGGGCTCACAGAGGCAGTTTGAAACCTGTGGTGCAGAGAGGAGATGGGGAGCCGGTTCTTCTACCTGAAGGTGTGGTCTTGCAGATGGTGACAGAATGCAAAGGGACACTGTGTAAAAATATGGGGAACTTAAACTTTAAAGATTCATGGGCACAAAATACAAGTTGGCATCCATCAGCAAATATACTCTTTGCTTAGGGAAGGCCAGGGTTAATTGAAATGACGTACAGAGATGGGCTGTGACAGGTCCCTTCCTGTGACCCCACTGGTTACCTGGACAGTTGAGTACATTGTGCCCCTCCTCAGGTTTTTCAGCTTCTTCCTGTGTAGTGTACTTTGAGAGTTTCACCTTCTTTCAGAATAAAACTGAATACCATTAACTCTAGCAGAATGTCTTTATTTTTTTTTTGTTTTATCGTGAGAAAGGAAGAGAGAAACTCTCCAAATTCTAGAAAACAGTTTTTTTCTTAAAAATAAATTGTCATAATGACTAAAGTATTATTGTTATTATTGCCAGAGAAATTCAGGATCTAAGTATACCTCAGAATTTAGTAGGCTAAGTTCTTCCCTGGATTTTTTTTTTATATGTAGAACATCTCATAAAACAGGCCCTGCAATATGTCCACACACAAATCACATGCGACTCCTTTAGCTGAAAGGTTGTGGTCTGACTGCAGGGCACTGACACTGACATACTTAAAACAACCATTTTGGAGGGACCGGCTCTCACTGCTCTTTTAGCCACAGAAACTGTAAGTAATGTTCTTGACCTTATGCAGCTGGTACCCATGAGGTGCTCACTGCATACCCAGCAGTGTATGCTCTCTGGATGCAGCAGTCTCCTGAAGCTCCCACTCTGCGTCTTTAGGATGCTTCTGTGGAAGGTTTGTCTTCTTCAGCCCTGTCTCTGCCTTTGCACTTTACATTCAGGCTGATCTGCTGGTGAATTTTCTTCATTGCAGGCATTTTTGTTCAAGAGACTCCCTATCTAAAAGGAAAATCACAAGACTTGCCAGAAGAATTTCTTGACTCCATTTGGGAAAATGAATACTTTGCCAGCCAGGGAACATTATGTCCCCTGCAGGACGCATTAACTCAGTAATGGATGCTCAAGGCAGTGTGTGATACTATGTGAGTGGCTTGTGTGAAGTGCTGCCCAGGGGCAGGTGGGGCCAAGCTTGCTTAGGGGCCAAAGAATGGAACCACACATAAGCACACAAGAAGGCAGGGGTTAGGCAGAGCCGTCACCCTCCAGGACTGAAGCGCTCAGTCATGAGGCCACAGAGCACAGTGGGATGTGTACTCTCTCTTCAGAAAGAACTATTGTCAGCTCGAACCATGGAAGCATTTTGTCTCTGAAAGCTGGAAGCATTTCATCTCTGCTACTCCGTCCTAGTGGCCCAGGTTACGAGCATTATAGCCAGATGTCAGGATACAACAATTCACAATGCCTCTGAGACTTCACTGAATCAAACTCATGAGTCTCAGTAGTTGATATGGTAGCAAAGAACAAATGATGATTCTAATCTCCTTTTCTAAAATGAGTAATAACAGCACTATTTCATTTTCATTGTCTCCTAAATTCTGAGACTAAAAACTGAAAACATCACAGGCACATGGTAATATATAATCCATGATGCAAATGAGCAATAATGAAGAAAAAGGAAAGGAAAATAGAACTAAAATAGAGCCAGAGAGAAGACTTCTAAAATGAACAGATCATTTCTTCCTGGCTCACTTCCCATTGTTGCACACAATCTTTTAAAAACAATGTATGTTTGGTAATTTTATTTAATTAACTTTAAATTATACTTGCTATGCTTGGGTAACTAATTTCATCCTGAGAGCTTATTAGTAGCAAAATAAATGACTAGTTACTCAAGTAAGTGCCTTTAAAATTAAAAATAAACATATGCTCGGGAAAAATAAAACATTTTCTGTTATTGAGATGGAAAAGTAATTTCTCCTGAAGGTTCTTATATTTTTCATTAAACAGAAAACCATATGACAGATCGACTAATGTTCATAACATGCTTTTCAACTTAACAAATGGCCACATTTTATGGGCTGTTTCTCTTGTTATTTAAACACAGATTTGAGCTACCACTGGCATGCATTGTGGGCTTTTCTCATTGGACTTTTCTGATTCTGTTTCTGGGTCACTCCCTTCTTTGCAACTTATGGACTGGTGATTCCTTGCCCCAGGTGCCCACTAGAATTGTCAGGGGGCTTTAAAAGGAGATACCTGCCTGCCTACAGCACAGAAGAAAGTTAGATCTTCAGGACTTAGACCTGCACATCACTTTTTTTTTTTTTTTTTTAGAAAGCATCATAGAAGAATCTAATATAGTTAGTACTGAGAATGATGGCTCAAAACATTGGGACGGGCACAGGATTTCTTTCTCTGTAGCCATTCCCTAAGTGACTCACTGCATCCCCATAGCTCTGAGTACCACCTGCATCCCTGTGGACTCTAGACCCTTATGACTATTGTCCAGCCAACACCAACCCCACTTACATGGCAAATGAGCATTCCAAACTTAGTGCATACAAACTTTTACTCCTAATTTTACCAAGTTCTTCCAGCCTGCCAGGGCAGTGGTGCAGGCTTATAATCCCATCTACTCAGGAGGTTGAGGTAGGAAGTCTCAAGCTCAAGGCCAGCCTGGACAACTTAGATCCTGTCCCAAAAGAAAATGAAAAACAAAGGGCTGGGGATGTAGCTCAGTGGTAAAGTACCTCTGGATTTGATCCCTTGTTCCACAAAACAACAACAAAAACAGCAAAACAAAGCTAGAACAAACAGCATCACCTGCTTCGCTTTTTAGTACCTTTTTTTTCCTTAAAATTAATGCGTTCACTTCAAAAAAATATTTCTACACTATTGTCTACCTTCATTTATTCAATAATCAAGAAACAACCCTGGAATTATGCTAGACAATAGGATGCATGGTTCTCTGCTCTCATACAGAGAAAGGCATGGAAATAGGGGTTCCCTTCAGAGTCCCAGGTTAGAAGAGGCAGGTGTTATGGTGCTGACCGGGTGCACTGTCTGCTGTGGTGGAGGAAGGCACATCATGGACTCTTACCATGTTGTGTTGTGGGTGTTCTGGGAAGCCCTGCCATGGGAGTGTGCACTGTGTAGAGGAGGAGCACGGTGGCTGCAGGGAAGCCAGCTCATAACAGTGTCATGTTCCACTTGAGAGGTGGCAGGGGCCTGGACCAGGATCTGCTGACTAGGGTGGTGACAGCATAGGCACATTCCACACTGCTTACTATTGAGTCAGACGTGTGTGAGAGAGACACCTCAGATGGACTGAAGAGCTGAGGAATCCTGGGTGCTGCTTAGTAAGATGGTCTGGCAGTCAACTTTCTGTTACTGTAACAAACACCTGAGATGATCAGTTCACAGAAAGATTTATCTTGGCCCACCATTTAGGGGTTTCATCCACAGTCATTTGGCTCCATTGTGGTGGAATGGGTGGTAGAACAGAACTACTCACTTTATGTTCAGAAAACTAAAGAGACTGGAGGCCCACAGTCTCCCGGAGGGCAGGCCCCCCAACACCTGAAAGCCTCCCCTAGGCCCCACCTCTTGAAGGCTCTGTCTCCTCTCAACAGTGCCTCCCTGGGGAGTGAGCTTTACCATGCGGACATTCGAACTACCTCAGATGTAACAGCAGGCATTTCCTCAGATTAGCATTCTGGGTTGATTCTGCACTACCACCTTCTCTACCATGTTACTTTACATAAATTCCTGAGGTGCTGATAGCCTGGAAAACTGCTCAGGTGCCTCCAGTGAACAAGTCTTGCTTAACTGAATTTTATATAGTCAGAAACACATCTTTCCCAGTAGTTAATTATAGAATTCTTACAAAATTCTAGGAGATAAGCTCTGAGTCTTTTATTCTTTCTATGTTTTATAAGTGTAATGCAAAGCACAGGGCATCAATAAGTTGCTTCAAACTCTGTTTATAATTTTTTAAAAATCTGGTTCTCTGTGCTATTTAAAAATGTAAGATGCAGTCTGTGGGGACAAACTGAGCATGGGAAAGTGCCATTGGGGACCAGGAATGAGCACCCTTCCCTGGAGCAGCTGCTGCAGCTTGCGGGCCTGCCCTCTGAGGAGGTAGAAAGGACCAGAGGAGCAAGCCAGAGGTTCCACTGGAGAAAGTTAACAAGACTTTTCACAGAGCCAAGTAAGACAGGTTAAATAAGGTGCTAATGACCAGGAAAGCCAGGTGCCAGGCCAGCAGCAGACACCAAGGCTTTACCAACAAGGTCAGAAGCAGAAGAGTCTGAGGCATCTCTGGAAAACTTTTGCTTTGTTTCTCTTGTAAGCATCATTGGATCTCTAAATAGCAGACTGAAAGCTCCACTGTGGCCTAGTTATTACTGTAGTCATAAACTGATCAAGCGAGTCTAAATATGATTGTCAGCTTTGATATTTTCCTGGACATTGCCTGCTAAGCTCATGTTGGAATCTCAAGGTAACCTGATGATACTTAAAAGATTTTGCCATGCAGATTGAAATTTATTTCTCTTCTGCCTGAAACTTTACAGATTGTTAATTATATGTATGTACATAATCACTGGATTATGCTGTATCTCTCAATTCTTTCCTGAAAATAGCATGGTTGGAAGGTGAGAGGTCTTGACTTTGTTTTGATTTTGATTGTGTGTGTGTCTGTGTGTGCATGTGTGTGTGTATGTATTGGAGAAGTTCTTATTTGGAACTAGAGAACATTTGTATAGTTGCTGGGGTACAAGATGGTCCTCTGAGTAGAAAAGAACTAAGAAATGGGAGGGTGCTTCTTAATGTTGGTGCTTTAGGATGTAATGCCAACATGTACTTTACAGTTGTTGGTTTTATAGTGAGTGGAGGAAAGATCAAGGGGCACTCAGGCTTTTACTCTAAGTAACTGGATTGATGTTGGTACCATTAGCAAAAAGGGAAATACTATTAGTAACTTCTTATTGTTCTTCTTTTGCAAAGTTTTCCTGGTTATCCTTTCATTTTTTTTTTTTCATTTTAACTTTAGTGTCAAATTATATGCTTCCTCTAAAAGGCAAAAGTGTTTTATTAGAATTGCATTATATTTGTAATGAACATAGGAAGAATTGGCATTATTGTACTGTCGAATCCTTTTGTCCAAGAGCATGGCTTATCACTTAGGCATACTTCTGTCTTTTGATGTTGACCTAGAGATTTTCTTGTTCCACATAAAGTTTCTACATTTTTTTGTTAAGGTTATTTCTAAGTATTTCATCTGCTATTATAGCAGGGCCTTTTCTTCTAATATATCTCTAACATTATATATGAAATCTCTTTACTTCTACATACACAGTTTTTCCTTGGAAGACTTACTGCATTCTCTTTATGTTTTTTTTTTTTTTTTGGTACTGGGGATCGAACTCGGGACCTTGTGCTTGTGAGGCAGGCAGCAGAACCACTGAACTAAATCCCCGGCCTTCTTCATGTTTTAATAATATATTTTTAGGTTTATTTATCAAACACACTTTAACTTTTATGTTTATTAACCTTTTTCTCTTTTATTTTTCTTTATGTAACTAAGTTAAATGATTATTTTATTTCTGTCTGATTGGTATAATAATTTAAGCCTGTACATTTTCTTTAAGAATTGGTTTGTATTTGTACTAGATTTGTACTGGGCTGCGTTTGCATGTCTTCCAGGAGGTGAAGAAAGAAAGTGTGTTCCGTGCTGCCACCCTCTTAGAGAACCCCCTTCCCCACTTTCCTGCCGTGGCTGGCACTTTCAGCCCTGGAATGCCTCAGGCTGCCTCCTTGTCCTGTTATCTACAGCTCCATGAAAGTTTTCCTCTGATATTCTAAGCTTCTTCACTATTTCCTAAACACAGTATTTTAAAGTTGTTTTTTCCCCCCTGCTTTCCTTTAGCTTGCATTGCTCTTCCTTGGCATACTCATGTTCATGCTTTAAGACTTCAAACATAGTTTGTCTTCTTTCGAAATCCTTCCTTGACACCTCTTCCGGTGGAATTAATCTCTCACCTGTGTGCCCCCATATATTGTCCCATTATTAGTACGTCTTACCTTGTTGCTTCCAGTCTTTATCTTCCTGTCATCAGCAACCCAGTGAGTAATCCATACCAGTGTGTTACCTGCTCAGGATGGAATTCTCACATCCTGGGTTTCTAGGGTTGATAGCCCTCCTTTGATAATCAGCACTCACCTCACCTGGCCTTGTCGATGTTCACCCATCCAGTAAAAAGGTACAATATTCTGATTTGCCTTCAGTTCCTTATCTTGCTTTTGGTCTTGGAGTGACTTAGTCATGTCAAGGCAATGTTTCTGCTCTGGGGCAGTAACTGAAACATCTCTTGATTTACAGCTTTCATACAATGTGGGAAAGACTGTGATCACTAATGGAAGCCCTTCTGCATTGCAGGTGATGCAACGGTGACCATAGCACACAGATACACCCCCAGGGAGAGGCTGAAGACCCAGACTCGGCTGGCAGACATTATTGTGGTCGCTGCAGGTGGGCCTCTGTGATGTTTTGTGGGGGAGATTATCAGCAGAGCGGGTCTTGCCCTGACTGCTAACATATTTGAGAGAATAGCTTCTTGGGAGATATGTTCATAGGGGTGTGTGTCACTTAACCTTTGTCGATCCTGTCTCTTTGCAGTCATCATACTGGTCCATTGTGTCTCTGTCAACATTTGTCCCTTCATTGTGGAAAATGCAGGTAGTTTAGGATGACAGATTAGGCACAGGAAGCTGTTATTTGAGACCAAAAACTAGATAAGGAACTGAAGATATTGTGGCTGTAGGGACAAAGAAATAAAACTTGTAAGTAGTCTTCATGAAAATAGAATGTCCAGTGGGAGGAAGAGACAGACAGCTGCCAGGCATACCCAGGCTGAAGAACCAGGTATGAATTCCACACTCGGAGGGCAAAGTTGCTGGACTGGACCATGTCCAAAGCCCAGGACCTGGGAGGTGTTTCCTCAGGAGGGCATGTGTACTTGGAACTGATGGACTGAGTATGCTTGGTCTACAAGGAAGAAAGGGTGACTTAGAGAAGATACAAAGGACATTTTTCTATAACATAAGGAAAAAAAGCTAAACCCACTGTTAAATTCTAATAAGACCTGTAAGTTACCAGTTCCTGAAACAGTCAGTTCCCTCTCTCCACAATTAGAAAGATGGATAAAATTATAATTGTGTATTAATTCTTCCTGTATTTTAGTGACAAAAATATTTTGTACCCTTTTGAAGATTACTATTTTAATAGATCATATATCACACATGTGAGCAGGTGTGATTGTTGTGAACATGTATTCTTGGGGGAAAGATACCTTCTTTCTTTCCTCTTGATGTCTAGGACCATTGTAGAAAATGTCTGTTTATTGAGCACAGGGTTGGGCATGAAGCATTCTAATTTTTTTTCCAGTTCTGGGATTCTGTTATTCTGTAACAGGGACTATTACTTCATTCAGGAAACACTGAACTCTTGCTGTGAGGTAGGAGCTGTTTTGTGCAGGGATTTGGTAGTCAATATGAATGACAGAATCTCAGCCCCTGAGAAGCCTATGTTTTAGAGGAAGAGGCAAAAAAGAAACCAACAACACAGAGTAGAGATGAGCATGTGACAGAGCTATATGCGTGGGTGCCATTTAGGCAGGTGGATTGGAGGCTCTTCTAGGAGGCGGCCTTTGGAGCAGGGTCCTTACCCTGGCCATTCCGCACTTGCCGGGCAGACCCATGCCCACCCTGCCTTGCCATGTCCCAGAGAAGTGTTACTGTGCCACTGGCTCTTGGCAGGGTTGAGAGATCCAAGGCAGGAGCAGAGAAAAGACAGGCTATTTCTTCTTTCCTCCTTCTCCTCCACACTGCCAACTTCCTCCTGTGTCCATGGCTCTGCTAGTGGACTCCTACAGCTCTGGTTCTTACTGAGCTGCAGGGACACTGCCCTCTCCACCTGCCTCTCAGGCTCAGGGATGGCACAAGCACCTCCTGTTTACAGTTTCCAAGCCCCTCAACAACCCTTGTGTTTCGCTTAACCCTGAATGCGTCCCTGGGACAGTTCCTGCAGGAATTTCTCTTCCTATAATGATCAGAAGTGGATTCTGTGTCCTGTGGGGACATTGCTGGTATAGCATGAAAGGAAGGGATAATATAGGAATGAAAGGTATAGCATGAAAGAATGGCACAAATCCAGGAAGTATCTGGGAGGAGAGCCTTCCAAGCAGAGGGAGAGGCACACACAAAACTCCTGAAGAGGAGCTCAAATTGTGTGTTGTGGAGCATAGAGCTATGAGTTTAGTCAGGAGGGATAAGTGTAGGAAATGCTGTTGGGAGGATAACCAAAGTTGGCTCACGGGGACCCCAAAGGCTGTGAAGAGGACTGTGATGCTCACCACTAGTGGCAGAGAGCAGAGGGACACTTGTGGATCATGTAGGCTCAGACAAGTATGTGCAGGAAAACTGATGCCAGAGAGGTAGGAGTAGAAACAGAGAGCAGACTTATTGCAGTTCATTGAATGGATCCTGGTTTTTCCTTAACTTCTTTTATCTTTGAACACACAAGATAGTTCTACTTTTCACGTCTGCCTTTATTCCTGCCACACAGTATCCCAATACTTCCTGCTTTATCCAAGGCTTGAGTGAGAGCTTTTACTCTTTTGCTTATCAATTAGATGTTACTGTCAATTTCTAGACTTTAAACTTGAATATATGAGCATTTACTAAATATGAAGGGAGGGTAAAGTTCCAGAAGAAATAAAGTTTGATGAGGAAAATACTGATAGTTCACATTAGTTTCAACCAAATTAACTCAATTTCTTGTTTTTATATCTGCCGTTTTCTGGAACCCAGACTGTAACTGTGGCTGGTGCACAAGTAATTTTCGCCTCACAGAGTAAAAACAGAAATGCTCCCTTTCCAGCAGTCATCAGGAAGTAGGTACACCTAATTATAGCTAACAAGTTATATTCAGGTGACAGCAAATGCAGATTTTTGAACCGGATCACCAAAAGTCAGATGTGATTAGAGAGGCAGTGATGGCAAACTTTTCTAGAGCTTTCAATGATAATAAACAGCATGCTGTGGCATGCGTGCTGTAGGGTTGCCATCACTGCAATAGTGTGTTTCAGACCACCACTTAGTAGGTAAAATACCACTGCAGGGCTTGGCGTGTCCTAGGAGATGAGCATCATGTTAACTTCATCTCAGAAACACTTGCTTTCACACACACACAGGGCTTAAAATTGGTGAGTGGAGAAGCATTTTCCATCTCTATCTCTTGACAGAATGAAGTTTTTGTTATATTTTAACAGTGTTGTTTGACACCCTGAGCAACTCCTAAGGAACATGGCTCAGGTACCCTTAGTTCCCATCCATTCTAATATTTGGCAAGCATTTTCTTCTCATGGGGCAAATGCTCAGCACACATCTATACCCATGTTTTGTATTGCTTTCATCACAACAAATGGCAAATGGGTGATTGATGCTCTTGGATGATCCACCGATGTTCTTATATGGCTAAAGATGCCTGCTGTCCAAGTCACGATGCCAACATTGTTCCCATCCTGGAGTTTCTCCCATAACTTCCTTTGTAAAGTCCTAAATCAGCATATGGTATTTAAAAAGGTGAGAGGAAAGAAGAAGAAAAAGAGAATAAAGGGAGGAAAGGAAAAGGAAGCATCACACTTAACAAACTGGGAGCCAGGAGGTATAATGTCCCCTGTGTGTGACTGCGGAGCCTGGTCCTGTGCCACAGCTGTCCCACTAGGGTCCTCTGACCACCTTAAAGCTACAGTCAGAGAGCAGTGATTTTAGATACAGGTATTTTGGCCACAACCCATTCTAGTCCTGGCCAGTGGCATTTTGAGCAAAGACGGTGGGTACAGCTCTGTCCCCTGCCTGAGTTCTGCTGGTGGTGACTGTCTAGATGCAGAGGTGTGCTGGACGTCAGGAGACTGTCCTCAAGTAGCCTTGTCCTCAACTTGGAGAAAGAAGTATTTGGTGAATAGGGAAGAAGACTGAGACTTCATGAGAAGTGACTAAATACTGCTGCATTTCAACTTCATTAATCAGAGCAAACATGAGTTAGTGAAAAAATAGATTCCAAATAAGCAGACAATAGGAACAAAGTCTTACCAAGGTGACCATGTGGTGCAGTGTGGGAAACAAACATGCAATTAGCCATGGGTCCATGGGTCATAGCGATGGTGATAGTGATCTAATGGCAGAGGCAGCTGCAGCAGGGCGGGCCGGGCCATGTCATCACTGGGCGTCAGCATCTATGGAAGCAGCCTGGTCCAGGAGCCAGGAAGAGTGGAAGGAGGAGGATTGCGTGTGTGAGGTGTCAGAAAGATTGATGAGGTTTCCCAGATGACAGTGAAGAATGTGCTGATGCAATCTTGAAATGGGCCTGCAGAAGTAAAAAGGAAAAGGAGAAATCGTTGTGTGAAGATCCTGAGGCGTACATGAATTAGCATATGCTAATAGTAATATCTTCCCTCCAGTTTCTCATGTATTAATATATATATATATAAACTGCATATCACTTACTTTTTAAACATCTCTGCTAAAATAGTGATTTAGACTAAGTTAGAGACTCAGATCTGAACATCAGACCGTGCCCATGCAATTAGAAATAAAAGGCTTCAAGCCTCTACTCAAAGCCACTGGTTGGAATTCAGAGAATGAATTGGGTTCTAGGATACTTTAATGAAATAGGTATGCCATTTAATAGTTGTTTGTAGTTGTCTGTCTCCTGAACTAAATTACAACAGGGATAGGCCTGATTTTTTTTTCTAAGCTTGGTAGATAAATTAAGTTATCGGTTCACAAACTTAATTTGTTCTATGATTCTGGAAAAGATGGCCATGTTTGTGTTTGTATGGGAAAGCTGGCCACAGTCATGTTCGTTATCCAATGCAGAGTTTGCAAACCAAAACAAAATTTTACCAAACGCTTCTGTTTGTGAACCAAATTGTTTGCAGAAAAAAGCATTCATGAACCAAGGTAACACTGTGCTTAGAATAATACCTGGCACATAGTGGCTGCCTAATTACTGTTGCTGCTTTGATTTTGAGATTATAAAAGGAACATGTACTGTCTCAAATCCATACAGACCTAGCTGGTACATTTTAAGGTACTTTTTAAAAGATGGAATCATTATGCTGGTTACTGGTGATTTACATAGTGTAGCTCTATTTAGAGGAGCAACTAATCATTCCTAGTTTGTCACTGTAATTTAGTTAAATCTTAAAAATGAAATATTTATTCATAAAAGAATAATTCATGACATTAAGTGAATGAGTGGACTGATTTGAGTTTGATATTAAAACTGAGAGATTATGAGAAGGGAGAAGAAAGAGGACAGTCACAGGCATTAAGCGCAGGGCTGCATGGAAGGAGTGTTGAGTGGAAGGCCAAATTAGCTTTCCAGAAGGTCAGTGAGGAAGAAGGGGCAACAAGCTTGCATAGGACATCAAGTCTAAAGTTGCACCAGAGATCCTTGGGTCTTCTATCTTGTGCTTCAAAGAAATGGGGGGAGGGAGGTAATATTCCTTATTACCAGGCAGGATAGGCAGATGCTTTGCAGACATGCCCCCCTGGACCAGTTCTTGTCTGAGTGAAGTCTCTGGAACTAAGCTCATCCGGGAGATGAGCTGCCGAGTCATGAGCTGTCCCCTGGCTGGAATCACAGTAGTGAAACTGTGTTTTGTCCACTAAGCCATCTCCTTGAGCACAGTGATCAAGCCTTCGCAGTTGCAATTCTAGTGTCTCTGTTACAACACTTT
The DNA here is from genome assembly GCF_053883595.1 of Heterocephalus glaber. Taxonomy (NCBI): domain Eukaryota; kingdom Metazoa; phylum Chordata; class Mammalia; order Rodentia; family Bathyergidae; genus Heterocephalus; species Heterocephalus glaber. The sequence goes on along the minus strand of NW_028258324.1, from coordinate 1,526,262 downwards.
TAATGATGGACGTTGTAATATAAAACAAGATAAATGGGAAATTCAGTGGAGTAATTTGGAATGTTCATACTTACTCATCATAAAATACAAAGTGACCTACTAACTCCCTGTCGCCATTTCTTCCAAGACGATACCAAATCTCAGACACATTCCCATCAGACATCACCCTGTGTTCTCAAAAAAATTTCCCCTCAGGTGGATTTCTTCCTCCTTGGAGCAGGATTAGCCATGTTCACTGAGAAGTTCCCAGGGTGGGGCAGCCATCTGCCCCACCATCTGCAGCTCCTCCAACTGGGGAGGGAACCTGGCTTGCTTTCAGCCCCTGCAGCCTCCCAAGCGGACGCCAGCACCTTTTGTAGCTTCATTAATGCCATTGTCCCTCCCCTGTCCTGTTTCTCAATCTCCAGTCCTGCCCCTCTAGCTAAACTCTGCATCTCCACTTGGGGTTCCTTCCTTCCTAAAGTTGCCATTTATCACTTTTGTCAAGTGTTTTAACTGGTATAGAGTAGAGTAAATGCACAGGCCATGCAAGGTAAGAACTCCAAGATTTAAATCTCAGCTCCGCCGCTTACTGCCTGGGTAATGTTGGTCAAGTCACCCATTCTCTGAACCTCAGACGCTTCCTTGACACAGCGTGAAGTGTCATGGCCTTTCTTTCTCAGGGGTTGTGACACCAACCTGTACATGGAAGGAGAACAGCTCAGTGTCCAGCATGTTGTCAGTATTCAATAAATAGTTTGTGTCAGTCATTACATGCCCATCCTTCTTAGGCTAACATATATGAAGATTTAAACAATAATTTAAAAATAACAAGCCCATTGATTATTAAGCTACAGCTTGACATAACTAAAGGAATATGCTTCTTGGATCATCTTGATACTAACAACATCAGAGTTAACTGATGATCATAAACATAAACCTAGAAGTGACTTGCACATGAGTCCAACTGTATAAAAACTTTCTTTTTACTTGTGAATTATAATTCTCAGGATGACATTAGTATTTGTTCAGAGCTGTGTATTGTGCTGTGTGCTGGAAAAGTCCTGATTGCCTCTCCTTCTGTGGGCACCTGACTTTGGGAGGGGTTGGGAGGCTGAGGCCCTGCCCCCAGGACCCACTCCCAGCCTCCTGCTCTCTCTCTCCGGCCCCTCTCCCCTCCCAGCTCCTCCCACTGTGAAACACGGAGCCTGAATTGCCAACTAGGAAAACTGCTTGGAATCCATGAGTTTTGTTCCTGTGTGAGAGGGCAGTAGGACTCGTGAATTCCCCCAGCTCAGTCATCCTTCCTCATTGCCAAAGCCCAGAAAACGGCCCCAGAGAGGCACGGAAAACCCGGCTAAAGTAGGACTGAAGGCAATGATTTTATTATGTTGGCTTTCCACTATCCCATACTTAGAGTAATTCAAATATTTAAACAGCTCTTTCACCCTGCACATACTATTTGTATTTTGCAGAGCTGCGCTCTGTACCTGTTTCTTCTTATGACTCCATGTTATTGCATACTATTATTTATTCCTACAGTTCTTGGATATGGGACATTTAGATGGTTCCTAGTTTTCCACTACAATACTATAGTAAATAACTTTGAACATCTTTATAAACACTTAGGATTATTTGCACACAGTACCTAGAATATTTATCATATTGATCTTAAGTCCTTTATTTACTTATTAATGGCCATTCATGTTCTCAAAACAAAATCAACAGTTAAGCCTTGTGTATAACAAAGGTACGTATGAGGTGTGTTATGGAACAGGTTTAGAGCACACAAAGGGAGTGTGTGTGTCATCTGTGCAGTCTATAGACCTGTGACCTTAAAGATCAATACTTGGAATGTCAGGGCCACAGAAGGAGATGCAGCCTATGTCCAAAGGGGAAGGAATTGGGAAGTAGGCAGGATGTGTGGTAGTGAAAGACAAGACTGTAAAGTAAAAGGACTTGGTTTCAGTTTCAATTCAGTGTTACAAAATAACATGTAACACTATGGGTTCGCTTTCAACTCTTGTACAATGGAGGCAGGAGTCCCAGTGTCACAGCTGCTGTTAGAATCCGGTACCTCGCACGGAACCACTGGTCAGTGGAGGCCTTTCCCGTCCTCTGTCTCTGGAGTTGGGACTCTCTCTATGCCTAACATCACATCATGTTAAATGTAAATACGCTAACGTTTATCATCTAGCACCAGAATACTTCTTATGTTGCTGATACTTGAGTGATATAGACGGGAAAAATGCATGCAAACTTTTGCATTTTTCCTTGACTCCCATTAGCCTCAAATAGGCAAAAATAGGCCTCCAAAATTGAGTACCTAAGAATCATCCCAAGGCTTTATTTATTTTTCTTCATTTGCCTAAAACCCTAGTAATTTTTTTCTAAACTTGCTGTATTTGCAGGATTTTTGCAGAGGGGACCATCATCTCCTCCTCCCCAAGAGCTCCCACTCTGGTAGCAGGACGTGCAGCAGAGGTGGGCATTTCCCTTGCAGGTTTGTCATGCTGCACACCTCTGCAGTTCTGATTTTTCATGAGTAAAGCAACCATTCATGCTGATAGTGAAACAACTTTTGCAGTGAAAACATTTAGATCAAAGATCTTTTTTCCTCATGTAGAAAGGCAGATTTCCTTAGAAATGTATAATAGGAGGCTGGGGCATGAGGATCACAAGTTTGAGCCCAGCCTGAGCAGACCCTGCCTCAAAAAAGAAAGAAAGTAAAGAAAGGCAGGGGATGTAGCTAAGCACAGGTTTCCTAGGTTCAATCCCCAGTACTGAAAACAAATGTATTATAAATGGTTAAATGACAGGTTGTTTCATCATAATTCTTCCTGGTTGCTTATGTGGATGTCAGGGGCAGTGAGGGTAAGTCCTTTCAGATGTAGCTCAAGCCCTTGCCTTTCCCTGCTTTATAGCTTTCTATGGCTAAGTCTCCAGCAGGTTATATTATGAAAAACTTACAATATGCATAAAAGTAAGGAAAGAATAATGTTGGCACCTGTATAATCACCACCCAATATTTGTCATGTGTACTGTCAGTCTCTATATGTTGTATATTCCTGCAAATTGCTGTGTTCTTGTTAACATTGTGATTTAGAGCTCTTCCCAGGCCAATGTGGGCAGCACTAGTTGTGTAATATTCGACTAAATGACTCTCCAGTTTCTGTTTATGGATATGCATATTATTTCCAAGTTATTGCTACCATAAATAGTGCTGTAGTTTAGAACTCTGATATATGTTTCCTACCTATATTAATGTTGCCATTACTACATATTAGTCCCTATATTAGGCGCTAAAAAAACAAATTATGTAAAGTATGTTTTCAAAGCTTATCAAGGCCAGAGTCTAGTAGAGGATAAAGATGTATAAATAAGTCTGTGTAATACAGTTTGCTAGTGCATGTTATTGCATGTGTGTGGGTATATAGGTAAATGTTGCCTATAGAGAGAAAAACAGACAGAGCATGTTACCAGAGAGGGAGCAATAGTTACGTTTCACTGAACATGAAGACTAAATGATTAGGCTGGGTCCTGTCTCACAGAATGAACAGAAATTCATGAGGCAAAATAAAAAAGAAGGGGGTTTCTGGCAGCTTCTAACTGTAAAAATGCTATCATATCAGAGAAAACATTAACTCCACAGATACCTGTCTGTAATGAAAGATGAAGCAGAACATTTAAGATAGGTTCAGACAGTATAATAATCAAGAGATTTGGATTTTATATAGTAGGAGCATGGGCAGCCTTATGTAGCTGTGAACAGAGGAACAACAGGTTGATTTAAGTTTTTAAAAGGTCTCTGGGCCAGGATGAAACTGGAAGTAGTATTGATATGGTTCTGAAGTTATACAGTAATGGGTGGAAGAGAGGAGAAATGAGAAGTAGACTTAAAGACATACTGGCTTTGGAGCCTGGGCATATGGTGTTACCGTTCACAGAAAAGAATACATAAAATGGAAGTGAAGAATGGGAGAGGTAAAGATGAGTAGATTGGAAAAGATGCTGAGTTCAATTTGAGCTTGTTAAGTTTAAGACACTTGTGGTGTATTTTAGAGGAAAAGGCCAGTAGCTGGCTGTGAATTTGGGTTTGGTAGTGAGCACTAATCTGGAGTGATAGGTTTGAAGCGTCTAGCCTTGGTGGTAGGGGGCCAGAGGCATGGATAAAGCCATCTGGAGTAGGTTTGTTTGTATTTGTAGGTTGAACAGTCCTGTCCTGTTGTGTGTGAAGTGTGCTAGTTGATATGGTTAGCTCCAGACATTGCCTTCTTGCCTCTGTGCATAGCCAGTGCCAACAAAGGATGGCCCTTTCTTGCTTCAGCATTGACTTTGATTGATGGTGTAAGGAAAAAATGATAACTTCCTGAAATGATAACTTCTTTTGCCTCATGCCTGTCGTTCTCTCACAACCCCAGCTTTTATCATCTCTGAGTGTATTGTATATGTAATATGAGAAAATATTTGATAAACCAAAATATACCACATGATAGAGACAAATTCAGGTCCTACAAATGAAATGATTGACTTAACTTTCTAAATGCCGAAGCCTTTCCTTGGATAAATGTTAGTGTTGTTAACATGGTCTTAACAGCCTTTGTCTTCTGTTCCCATTGCATTTCCAGTGTGCATGGTGGACATGTCATGGCCAAGCATTGTCAGCTGTTCCACAGGATGTGGCCTGGCCAAGTTTTCCAAGTACCAGCGTCCTCCCTCCATTCTCACAGCCCAGTGTGTCTCCATTGTGGTTTTAGTTGCCACAGAGTTTGGTTTTTAGTAATCATATATTTCTCATACCTGTTATTTCATTATTTAAATGCTTTATAAAGTGAGAAGAAATTATTTTTTAAAATCTTTATTGTTTGTCTCATTTCTGGGCCTGTGTTGACTAAGTTTTGTTTGAACATTAGTTAACTCATTACTTTTCTTTAAAAACTAGTTCTATGTCTGTGGATGAACTCCCTAACTTTAACCAGCCATCTGCCTGTTCCCTGTGGGCTGTTTATTCTTCCACACCTGTGCTGTCCACTCAACAGCCTGGAGGCTCTGATCGGGTCCTTCATAACACATCAAGGCCTGGACGCTAGTATGGTTGGAAAGTTCCCTCCCCTCCTGCTAGTAAATGATTATCTCTGTGTCAAAACAAGATAAATTCTGGAGTGTCTATATCTAATAAAGAATGGTGCCTACAGCCATTCTGTTTTTCTTAGTGTATCAGTAGATGATTGGACACCTACTTTAAGGTCTCTGTGTCCTTTTCAGATAGTATCTCTTGAGTACTATCACTCCAATAAGTGACTCACTCTACTATGTGAGACTCACTGAAGAGGAGATTAAAGGCATATTTTTCATCACATTTTAGTGGACTTATGTCTTTGTAGGTTTACTAATTTTTTAATAGTCTTACTTTGTAGGAGGCTATATCCAGTTGCAGTTTATGATTGTAAAAAGGTACTTAACCTTCCTGTAAGGCATAAACTATGCCTCAGTATTACATAAAATATAAATATGTCATGACAAGGTAAATATGCGAGAACATGAGCACCAGGAAAGTCCTTTCCTAGGGATCACATTTTTAATCTTGAAGTATAATAAAAAAATAAAATAGGAGAAGGAAAATAGAAACACAAAGGAGCTGGAAAGGGTAGAGCTAGTAGGAAAGACAGGGGTAGGGTCAAGTGGCTCCTGCCATCTTGGACTTCCAGCAGTTGGGGTCAATCTTAGGTATCTCTTCATTTCTTAACCCAGCAAAGAATGTTGTTCTCAGGCTTGACACCTCACTGTTGAATTAGCGAATATCCTCTTTAGAAGTCAGATGCTTATCTTGGCTTTAGGCCTTTCTCCCAGAAGGTGAGGAGGGTTTTCTGCAGGTAGATGATCTCTTAATTGGACTCATTCAGCCTTAGCTTCTCTTTGCACCTCATCTGGATCTGTCCTCGCTTTGTGAAGGCTTAATATGGCATTACACCAGCTCCTGTGACTCAGAGCTTACGCTGCAGAGTTTAGAGGTAAGGCAGGGAGGAGAAAGAGAAACAACTGAGAAGCGATGACTGCCTGCAGTGAAAGAACTAGAGAGTACTATTGGTTTACTTTCTGATGTAGTAGGAACTGAGCCGTCTGAGGGTGGAGTCGTTGTCGCTGTGGTGTGTTCTGCTTCCAGACGTGTGTTGCCTGGGCAAAAGTCAAATGATTTTATTCAATCTGCTGTCAGTCAATCTTTAGTTGTAGCTTTGTAACAGCAGCATTCACAGATCTGACTAAAATCCAGGAAGATTGAAAATTAAAAATAATTCAGGGATCAAAATGTTACATCCATGCTTGCATAACAGATGGAACAGAGGCACTGTGGAGAGCTGGCTGTCACCTGCTACCTGCTTCAGTGGCACCAGTCCTGATGGAGGGCACTGAGCAGGAAGGACTCACTGTCTGGCACATGTCTATGGTGACTTCTTGAGCAGCTTTCCACGACAGTCTGTTCTTTATATCCATTTATACAGTCATAGCAAGATTCCTGCCTCATGCCTTCATCTTTCATCTAAGTGCCTTTCCCCCAAATTTATTTCTGGTTTGATTAGTTAAAATGTCTTCACTTTGTTACAAAACCCGAGAGTCAATGGGTACAATATACAAGTGTGGGCCTTGCCACTGTGGGCAGAACAAATTCAAATACATAGCTTTTGTCTGAGCAGGCAGACCACAGAGAATTCATTCTTAGTAGTTTATTGATAGGTGCCCTATAGATCAAGATAATAATATCAAAGATGAGATATTGCATTGTTTTAAAAAGGCAGGTACATTGCAATAATGTTTCTATTGAATTTCTGTAGTGTGTTTCATAACTCAAAGTTACATTTATTTTGAAGATAACCAGGAAAATTCCTTGTCTCTGCAAAATGCAAACATACATGTACACCCAAAGACACATTGTAATATATATCTCTCCTAGGGTAGTAGGTTAAGATATTCCTAAAAATAATGTGGAATGCCAAATCAGAATGAGTGAGAATTCCTCTGTGTGCTCTACTCACATTGTTTTAGGTCACTAAGATCACACTCAAATTTACCTCTTTTGAATAAAAAAACACGTGAAGGGCTTCACCCTACACCACTTCATGATATATTTTATGCTCCATGTAGGCATCTGGTATATTTTTATTACAGTGCATTTCAATTTTTTTCAGTCTTCCCCACAGCAAATCCCAAATTCCCTGAGCCCAGGTGCTCTGTCAGCTGTATCTGTACCCAAATGAGAGGGTACAATCTCCTTCTACTCCTTTAGGCTGCCTGGAAAGAGACAGTTATGGTAGAAGTCAACCATAAAGATCCGTGATGTATTTCAGGGACAGCCTGGAAGCTCTCTTAGGTCCACTTTTGTTTATTTTTAAAAAAGAAACATTTGATTTATTTTGGCGTTTTATTTTTAATCAGCATTTTTACCTCAAAAATTATTCCTTTGATTTACATGATTTTATCTGAGGCCTGTTCAGAGTTCCTTTCTCTGCATGTCTGTAGTGTTTCCTCATGAGCGTGATGAACATAGTACCCTCATGTTTTGTTTGGCCTTTGCATCACAAAGTATATTTCATTAATTCTCCCAAAACAATGCTTTGGGCAAGGTAACAGAGTTACCCATTAAATCCTCACAAGTATGGACAGGTTTTTTTTGGTTTTGTTTTTGTTTTTTTTTAAAAAAAATTCCCATTCTTTCTTGACTTTGGCTTCTAAAATGAATTTACGTGTGGCAATCTACTCTGCACGATATGGCCCCAAACACTGTAACATAGTATTGTTTTTATGCTTTATATAACCAAAATTAGAAATAACACCAGATATAGCGGAACAATCCTCTTGTTACTATTTTTCCAGCTATCATTATGTGATTCTTATGTGTTAGCAGTTGGACCTGTGGGAAAAAATACCAACCCCTTTTGTGGGGGCTGAGGTCTTGCAGGAAAATTGAGATCATCTTCATATTCATCTCCACATGGTTTCAGATCTGCTGAGATATGTGGTAAAATTCTCAGACCAGAAAGATGGACTGGTGGTACAGGTAGAACCTTCTCCTTTCTTTGCAGAAAGGGGGTCAGAGTGCTCCTTCATCTGCATGTGTTGGGGGTAAGGAAGAGATCAAGCCAAAGACTGGTAGTGGATACCAAAGACGCTCAGGCGAGTTGCTGCAGATTTGTACCAGCCTTCTGAGCTAGGCTGTAGTGTGATTTTGAGGAACATAGGAGTCTGCAAAAGCAGTGTTACCCACTGTGAACTTGGCAGTTTCCCAATACTTAACACTTTTTCTGATGAGATCAATGATGATGTTAATGAAGACATCTTTTTATATTGCATAGTGACAGAAAACAACTTGTGGAAGTTCTGTATAACCTGGTGAAGTGATATTTTTCCAAGTATGCAATGCATGGTGTCATTAAATCCATTCAAAATACAAGGTAGATCAATGACTTTTTTTTTTTGGTACCGGGGATTGAACTCGGGTCCTTGCGCTTGCGAAGCAGGCACCGGAACCACTGAGCTAAATCCCCGGCAATAACTTTTAATATTACCCAAGATAAGAAATTTAGGAAATCACCAGTTGTCAAGTTTTAGTACTAGAGTACCCTGAATTATTATAAAATATTATTAAAATGTCACTTCCCCAGCAAATATGGTCAGTTATCACAAGATGTTCTCTCATGTTAACCCTTTCAGCACGTTTTCTCCATAGCGCACAAGATCATGTATGTTTTGGGATGAGGTCCTATTACCCCTGTAGAATAGCCTCTAGCCAGCCTGCCTTTCTAACCAAGATACACTGGATCCCTCCTGGGAGAGCTGCATGGAATTTTCTTGCAGAATGGAAAGAAAGGCCTCTTCCTCGTGGTGCCCTCCCTCAGAAGGACACTGACACAGTGCAGAAGTTTTAGGGAACTCAGTTCAGAATCCTTACTTATGATTTCTTCTCTGTGACTCCCGTGGACTCTGTGGGAGCCTGGAATAGCCACCAACAGGAGTGATGAACACTACACCTTCCCAGGCTCACTTCTCCTTAGTGACAGATATCATATGGGCCGAGCCAATCATAGGGACTCCACTGGGCCATCCCTCCAGGTCACTGGCCAAACCCAGTCATGGTTTTCATGTGAGTTCAGTGTAATGTAATCCTTGCTGTTTCTGATATTTTCAGTAAAATCTCATGAATAGAGAATATGCCTGAAATAGAATGTGATCTCTTAAAATGAGCCAGCCTTTCTTTCCTCTCAGGTGCATGTGGGAATGAAACATCGCTTCATATCATTCGGGGTTGTGTTCAGATGTCGGCTTCATCTCCAGCTCTGCCCTCAGCTTGCGTGCTAGACTATAGCCACCCCAGCTCTTCTGTTCTGTAAGGCTTTCAGGTTGATTGGAAGTCCGTGTTTTTTGTGTTGTGTGTGACTCCTCTATGTGAAAAAGCTTTTCTTTTTTTATTCTTGAAAAGTTTCTTTTTTATTTAGAAATTTTATTTTAATTTATTTTAGCCCATATTTTCACTTTTTTTCTTGCCTCTTCCTTTTTTTCTCCCTCCCTCTTCCCTTGTTCCCCTTCCCATTTGAACACTTCCTTCCCATTTCCCAGCATCCATTATACATTTCAGTCCTTATTTCCACTTTCAGCTTCTCACACCAGAGAAACAATGCGGTATTTAAACATGTGTGTCTGATTTATTTCACTTAAGAGTATGGTCTCAGGGTCCATCCATTTAGCTATAAATGTCTGAAGCTCATCCTTCCGAAAAGCTTTTCTCACTACATTCTCCTGATATCCTTCAAGACTCTCCAGAGAACCAGTGTATGCCTCTGGAAAACATCCCTTCATTGCCACAAGCTGGCCTCTATGTCCTTCCATGAATCCTTTCCTGGGTGATATAACTGTTTCCTGGGCATTTCCGCATCACAGTCCTGTACCCTGTTATAACTAACATACCTCTTCTGTGACAGTAGCTCCTAAACAGATCATAGATTTTTTTAAAATTTCCAGCATCAAGACAGAGTTTTGCATAGTAAAATAAGGTTTTACAAAATAAGTGCTTGTAAAATGGATAAGTAGGAAGACGTATATTACATGTTGGGAAAAGCTAGTGAATAGTTTATAAAATATTTATATTTGGAGTGTTTTCATGGGTTACATATTCACAACTCTAATCTTACATATGATTTCCAGAGAATCATAGGATTTTTCTTGGCTTATACAGTTAGTAGTGGTATGCCTAGAATTAGGACTGGAAATTTCTGATAGTTGGTTCAGTTCTTTTGATGTTTAAAATTTTGTTGTGGCTTTTTATTGGTCTTGTGTTTTTAGACTTTGATTTTGGTTGATTATTAATGGTTTAGCCAGTGCTAGGGAGGAAAACATATTTCTTAGTATAACTGAGATATTTGGAAGAAGCTATTAAGTTCTCATACTGTTCAGCTACCACAGTCCATGGTATCTGCACTCATGGTCCTTTACCAGCCTATAGTAAATGCTCAAATAGTTTCTTTGAAATATATCTATATTTCAATATTCTATAATTCAATATTTCAATATATCAGTATTTCTTTTAATATATCTAAAACATAGTAAGAGATGCATAGTAATTGCACTTAAAATTTGTACTAGATAAAATTTTAAAGCAAGATGAAGAAAGCAAGAAAGAACATTTTAAATAATACAAGCTGTATTACCTGACTATTAGAGTATACTGGTAAGTTAACATAAGATGGGAAATACAAATATACTCACCCTTCACACAGTGACAGTTACTGCAAGTTGCTTCCAATACAAGTGTTATGCTTCATTGTGGGAAAGTGTAGAAATGAAAGATATGATTTACTTTTCATTCAACATGGTCCCTAAATCTGAGCCAGCTACAACATCTGACATGAAGCAGGGGAACAAATCTGATCAGGGAGGAAACTGCCATGTTGGGTTCTCTGAGAGAGGGAGTATGTTCTCTGACCTGGTACCATCATGAGCAGCTTTCATAGACTTTAAAACCTACCATCCCACTGAGTGTGTTTCTAGTCTATGTCTGAATAAATAATACTTCTCCATGTGTCATATATATGTCATATATGCTGAGTATACTAGGTAGTAGACAACATGGAACATTTTATGTAAAGAAATTGTTTGTTTGGTTGCCTGGTTGGTAATGATGAATAGAGCACATGTTAAAACATACCCTACCCCATCTGTTACAAACTCAGGCATTAGGGGAAAAGTTTTTTAAATAATAAACATTGTTTTAGAAGACAGCTAGAAATAGAAGAACAAGCTATACTTAAAACAAGGAGAATGAAGGAAATAATAAAGATTATAACAGAGATTTGTGAAAAACAAAATAGAAACAAAAGAGATTATATGTATAGTCTTTATAATTTGGTTTTATTTAAAACCAAAAATTGGGGTTTTTTGAAAGACCAATTAATTTTCAAAATTTTACTTATATCGACCAAGAAAAAAGAGATAAGCATTAAATTAGTAGTGAAAGAGGGGATATCACTACTACATTTATAGAAATAAAAATAATTATAAGGAAATGCTAAAATGGACATAATTGTAGAGAGACACAAATTGTCAAAATTAATCAAGAAGAAATAGAAAACCTGAGTAGACTTATAACAAAGACATGGAATTAGTCATTTAAAAACTTTCTTTTTTTTTAAAAATTAAATTCTTTTATTGGTACATTGTAGGTATACAACACAATTACATTTCTTATTGGGAATTGTACCTTTACATAATGCATCTTGGTTCTTATTTTTTCCCCATTCCTAGCCCTCCCTTCACACCCTCCACCCTTCCCTATTTACAAAGACTTTATTTCCATTTTTTTCTATTTCTCATCATTTTTCCTTTCCAAAGGGGTAGGGGTAGTGGGAGGGGCAGGGGAAGGGAAAGGAAAAATGATAAAAACTTTCAAAAAGAAAAACCCAGGTCGAAATGGCTTCGCTGATGAATTCTCCCATATTTAAAAAAACCTATTTTTAGTACATGTTTACAGTACATAATAATGATCACATTCCTGGTGGGGAGTTGGTACATGTGCACAACATATCCTACTACTTTTTAAAATTCCTTTTCCCTCCCTTCCTTTCCCCTGTCTCCAACTGTTGGTATCCCTTCTCATTTGAGAAAGATCTTTCTTCCCATTTCCTGTTATCTATCTTTTATTTTACTCTTTATTTATATTTTGGGTTACTCATGTAAAAGAAACCACATGACATTTAAGCTTGTGGGTCTTATTTATTTCACTTAACATTATGTTCTCAAGGTTCATCCATTTCTCTAGAAATGACTCAAATTTATCCCCTTTTATAGTAGAGAAGTACTCCATTGTATATAAATAGCATTTTCTTTATTCATTCATCTGTTGATGGACATATAGGCTGCTTCCAAGATTTAGCTATTAGGAATTGTGCTGCTAAAAACATGGATATGCACATATTGTAATATGATGTCTTTAATTTTTGGGAAGACAGCTAGAAGGGGAACCATTGAGTCAAATGGAATTGGTATTTTCAGTTTTTTGAGGAGTCTCTATACTGATTTCCATGGTGGTTGCACTAGTTTACATTCCCATCAACACTGTAGAAGGGTTCCTTTTTCCCACATCCCCATTAGCATTAGTTATTTGATTTCTTGATGATGGCCATTCTTTTTGGGGTAAGATGGAATCTCAACATCTCTGACTAGTAGAGAAATACAAATCTGCCATATTTAAAAAACAAATTAATATCACTTTTTCAGCCTTCCAAAAATAAAAGGGATAGGAGCATTTCCCTAGTTGTTCTATGAGACCAGCATTACACTAAAACCAAAACCAGACAAAAGCATCACACAGACATCAACAGCAGCAACAACACTGCAGACCAAAGAGCTTATAAAGCATGGATCCCCATATCATCAACAAAATATGAGCACATTGACTCCAGCAACAGGTGAAAAGTATATACTATACAATGACCTTCTGCACTGTGCCCTGGGAATGTAGTGTTGCTTTAATCTACAAAACCAGTTAATGTAATAGTGTTAGAATATAATAACAGAATAAAAGACAAAAGCTATATGATCATCTCATAATATATATAATATCTATACACAAAATCCAGCATTTTATGGGCATGGTGATGCACACCTATAATTCCAGCACTCAGGAGACTGAGGCAGGAGATTCATCTCGAGTTCAAGGCTCGCCTGAGCTACATAGTGAGTTTAAGGCCAGCCTGGGCTACATAGTTTAAAACCCTGTCTCAAAACACCAAAAAAAAAAAAAAAGAAAAAGAAAAAAAAAAGGGAAAGAAGAAAAAAGAAAAAAAATCTGACATTCTTCTAAGTTAAAAACTCACAACAAACTAGGTTTAGGAGGGAACTTTCTTAATATAATAAACATCACTGAAAAGCCCACAGCTACAATCATGTTTATTAGTAAAAGACAACCATCTCTTCTAAAATCAAGAACAAGACAAGCTTGTTCATTCCTACTACTAATATGCAATATTGGATGAAAGTTTTTACATACAACAAAATGTAGTAAATGGCATCCAGATTGAAAAGGAAGAAATACAACCATGTCTATGTACATGCATTATGACCTTAAATACAGAAAATCCTAAAGAATCCACTAAAACTAGGAACTAGAAGTAGGAAAATGAGTCTAGCAATATTTCAAAATAAAAGATATGATTCATAAAAATCAGTTGTATTCCTACATATAAGCAGTAAATAATTTAAAACTGAAGTTAGGGAAACAATTGTAAAGAGAACAACACACTCCATATTAATTTTAACCAAAAAGCAAAAAAGGAAAGAAAAGCTTCAATAATTAAAAAACAGCAAAATAGTGTAAGTGAATTAAAGAAACTCTATTAAAAGCCATTCCATATTCATTAATTTTCATATTATTTTAAGAATAGATTTAGGGGCTAGGGACATAGCTCAGAAGAAGACATGCTTAGTGTTCACAGAGTCCTGGGTTCAATCACATCCACCACCAAAAATTAGAGAAAAAGAAAAGGACAAAGAGGGGGAAGGAGGAGGAGCAGAAGTGTAGATTGTAAATTTCTACAAAAAAACTCCTGCACTTATAATAAGAATTGCATTGAATCTGTGGATAATTTGAGGAGTATTGCCCCATCTTAATCAGTTTTCTGTCACTATAACAAAACACCTGAGATAAACGTGGTTGAGGATCTAAAATGTTCTAGAAAAGTCTCCTGTGTTCAGACCTGGGGCTTTTGGAAGGTGATAAGAGCATGGGGTGCTATACTTATCAGTGGATTCATCCATTGATGAGTTTATAGCTGAATTTGCAGTTAGGAGGTGGGGCCTGGTCAGAAGAGATGAGTCACTGGGATGTGACCTGTAAGAGTGCATTTTTATCCCCAGCTCCTCCCTTCTCTGTCTGCTTCCTGGCTGCTATGGGCTGAGCAGCTTTCCTCTGCCATGCCTTTTTGCCACACCATTTCTGTCTTGGAGTATCAGCCATCGACTGAATCCTCTGAAAATTATGAGCCAGAAGAGACCTCTCCTTTTTAAAGTTGCAGGTGCTAGGTATTTTGTCCTAGCAACAAGAAAGTGACAAATAAAATGTTTAAAAAGAAAAAGTTTATTTTGATTCACAGTTTTGATTTAGAAGACAGACTTGAAGGCAAAGATAAGATGGTGTTTGCTTGAACACAGTGTACCTTTAAAGCTCAAAGTAATCAATTGATAAAATATCAGACCCAATGAAAATTCAGCAAGGTTGCTGAACATACCAACATAAAGGTACATATTATCCACAGATATCAGTTACATAATATTAGTAAAAACCTACCTTACTCACAGCAGTAACAAAAATATAAAATTCCAGGGAAAAATATGTGTAGAAATAATATATGCAAAACTATATAATTAAGGGGCAATTCTGAATAAATGGAGATCTAATCTATATTCTAACATGGAAGAATATATTCACATAATGATGTTAATTATTCCCAAATTAACCTATAAATTTAATACATCAAAGTCATGATTTTGAAAATACTGATAAACTTCATTCTTAAAAGAAGGTAACAGAAATAATAAGGCTACATATCATGATTTGTTTGAAATATTTCAGGATTATGTCTGGTCACTTGCAATTATTATTATTTCCCAGTTTGCTCTCAGAATTGTCTCATTTGGGGCCATATAAATATATAATGACCTTATTTATAAGAATAAAGTACAACTGAGGAAAAAGTAAAAAGTAGTTGCTTCTTTGTTTTTACTTGTGCCTCTCAGCTTTTGTACTTGCTAGCTGTGTGACTTAATTATTCAACTTAGATTACTTAAGCTCATTTCTAGATGAGCTCAGTTTCCTCATCTCAAGGGTAGGGATGGAAAAGTGTACATTATATGTTGATCTAACTTTAATAGATATACATGTAAAGCAATTAGAACACTGACTAAAGCAATATAGGTATGCAGCAAGTGTCAGTTATCATGAATAGGAGTGCTTTATCATATATCAAGTTATAAAGTACCAGTAATTAAAAAGTATGTATGGGTGCAAGAAAATACAGATACAGCAGGGGAAGGAAATGGGAAAGCAAGAAACATGCAGTGTAGGAACCAGCCTATGAGTTTATCCGGGCCTGGAGGGGACAAATGAGGATCAAAGACAAAAGATACAAAAATAATTTGCAAGAGGAGGGCCATGGGACTTCTGTCTCTAGTGGACAAAGAGCCCCAAACTGACAGTGCTCCTCACTTTTATGAGACTCGCACAAAGAAGAAGCAAGCAAGCATATGATTCAAGGTTCAGACAAAGATCATCCAGTTCTCATAATTTACAGACTGTACCTGAATGTGTATTTTCTTTAATCAGACTTCAGCTGTAGTTGACCTTCTCCTTGAAACTGGCTGGCACTGGCATGCTAATGTGCAGTCCAAAGGAGTAACAGCTTGCTATCCTCCCTCATGTCTCAAGGAGAGGCCAACCAAGGCCTCAGTCTTTATACCTGGTTTCCTTTAATACATACATGTGAATCTTTGTACAGGACAGGTCCATTAAACACTGGGGAAAAGAACAACTTAATCATGTTGACATTTAACTTCACACTTGGAAAAAAAACATTTACCATCAAACCTTGGATTATGAGTAAGTTGGTCTACAAGTTTTCTGCAAGATGAGCAGACATTTCTAAGAAATTTTAACTGATAAATGAGTGATGTCTTGTAATACACGTAATATGTGATGCTGAATGTCACATGATCACAACTGAGCCAGTGGTTCCTCTCTCACCTCTCTCTTTCCTCCCTCTCTCTCCTTCCCTCTCTCCCCCTCTGCCTCTCTCCCTCTTTTTCTTTCTCCTCACTGCTTTGATATACAAATGTTTTGAATTGAGAGCAGAACAAATTATTCTGGCAAACTAAGGTTTTACTGTAATTAAATTTCCATCTTGCACCATACATAAAAATTAATTCCTGATGGAAAAATTAGCATATAAAAAATAAAATCATTGGATAATTATTCTCATGAATTTAGAGCAAGCTTTCTTAGAAGAAAATACACAGACATACAAGTAAAAATCAAGAGAAAAACTACACACAAACATTGGGAGGAAATATTTGCATCATAACTAAAGAATTAGTATTCAATATATATAAATGCATTTTTAAAAACATGACTGACTTTATAAAATCTAATTTTCAAAAATGATCATCTATAGAAAAGGATTATTTTTCTTATCAAATGTAATTTCACTTTATGATAATGTTATGAGCACATTTTAGAAGGCTTTTGTGGGAGTACAGCCCACACACTTATGGTCCAACTCTCTAAATAATTATCACTGGACAAAATGGATACCCTCAGACATATGTACAGATCTGCATAGAAAAGTGCACGTGTGCTTCAATTTATCTTCCTTTTCTAGTACGGTAGGAAATAGCATACCCTTCCTTTGCCAGAAGCAGCACTTGTACTATGGCAGCTGCTTGCTACTCCTATTATATAGTAAAGCAGTGAGGGGAAGGGCAGGGACAGGAAATGGGGGTGAATTAGGGGAGGGTGGGGAGTTGTCAACTTGGGCAGGAGATGAAGAGCACAAAGGAAGGTCTCTGTTGTCACAGACATGCACAGGCTCTGTAAGCTAGGACACAGGAGACATCTCAGTTTATGACCCCCAAGCCCAAAAATGTCACCTCCTTTTCTGTTCCCTCTAATACAGTACTTCTGGATTCCTCCTAAACAAGAATGCAGAAAGAGCATGGAAAATTGCTCACTGAAAGGAAACCTCTGAAGAAAAGTAAGGGAGGGAATGTAGAAATTAAGAAGTTATACAGAGCACTAAATTATAATTAATTACATTTTCCTATCTTTATAGTAATATAAAACAGTCACTTTCAGAACTGGTTCAGGTTACTTAAATACCACATATATTTTTAGTGTTTGGAAGTTACTTATAAATAAGTGTATGAAATGAAGCTATTAATATTTCCTTCAGTAACTGTGTGCTAGGAAGACCAACCCAAGCAGAAATTAGGGAAGAGCTGCAGTGTGCAGAGATGACAAACAGCTGACCCCATGCACATGGATGGATTCTTAGCTATAGGAAATCCAAGGGAAATAAGAGAGTGGAAAAAGAGAAGGATGACAAGCAGTATGCATTTAGTTATCAATCACTTTTGCTGCTGTTCAGCTCCTGCACTCTCTGATGTCATTGTGTTAAGTCATCTCTAAGCAACTTCATGGTGACCTCATAAGGTCTTTGTGGAGTGTGTCGAGTTGTGCAATGGCCAAATCAAGAGCTGTTTAGCTACAGTACAGACAAACTCTTGTCTGGGTTCCTGAGGAAGTCATTAAATGCAGAGAGAATGCCTTATTCTCTGGATTAAGACATTGATCTATAGTTCTCTTTTTCACTTGGATCCTTGACTAGTTTTGGAATCAGGATAATTGTAGCTTCCAGGAATGACTTTGGGAGTACTCCTTAAAGAATTCAAAAAAATTAACCCAAAGTAAAGGACCCGATGACAAAATGGACAACTAAAATGAATAGACACTTCATAGAAGTAGTACAAATGGACAATAAATATATGAAATGCTCAATGTTGCTACCTATTAGAAATTTAAAACAACAAATTTAAAACAACACTGAGATTCTCTTACCCAAGAAAGAATAGCCATGATCAAAAACTCAAATGGTGGTGAGGCTGCAGGGAAAAGAAAACCTACACTGTGGTGGGAACGTAAGTTAGTACAGCCACTTTGGAAATCAGTATGGAGGTTCTTCAAAAAACTAAAACTAGCAAGTCCATTTAACCCAGCTATTCTCCTTCTAGATATCTTCCCCAAAGAGTTGAAGACATCATATTAGATGACACATGCATACCTATGTTTATAGCAGCACAACTCATAATATCTAAATCTTGGAAGTGGCTGTGTGTTCATTAACAGTTGAGTGGGCAGAGAAAATGTAGTTTCTACACACAGTAGAGTACTACTCTGCCATAAAGAAAGATAAGCAAGTCATTTGTAGGAAATGGATGCACCTTGAGACCATAATGTTAAGTGAAATAAATCAGACACACAAAGTTAAGTATCACAGTTTCTCTTATATGATCTAAAGATAAAGAATATGATAAAAGATAGATGATAGGAAGTAGGGAGACTGATCTTTTTAAAGGGGGATTAAAAAAGAATTAAGATGTGTTATATACATGTACCAACTTCACAAAAGAAATATAAATAGTATATACTGCAAACAAGCACTAATAAAAAGGGTTGGTTAACAGGTATAAAAAATATTAGATCAGAAAATTACACTTAGGTGTTCCATAGCATTGTAGAGTGCCTATAATTAAGAATTTATTGTATATTTTAAAGTAGCTAGAAGAGAGGATTTTTAAAATTGTTTCCAACACAAAATAATGATAAATGTTTGAGGTGATGGCTATTGGTAATTACTGATTTGATTTCTGGTCACTGCATTCATGTGTTGAAATTTCACACTGTCCCCCACAAATATGTATAATTATTCTGTCAGTTAAAACTATAACTCTTCAGGGCCAAGGATTCAGCTCAGTGGTTCTGCTGCCTGCCTCACAAGTGCAAGGTCCTGAGTTCAATCCCCAGTACCAAAAAAAAAAATTATATATATATATAAAACTCTTTGTCTTAGACTTTCTATTAAAAAGAAAGAAAAGTAAACTGAGACCAATGTCCCTCATGGATATGGATGTACAAATCCCAAACATAATTTAATCCAGAATAACATTAGTAAACTGACAGAATAGGATCTCTTAGCCCTTATCTTCCCCTAGAAACACCAAGAACAAACATCCATAGATGAAAATACTTTTATGAGAGCTTTGCAGTTCCATTGAGAGGATCCGATATGTTATGCTCAGCTCCCTTGCCTCACCTCTTTTAATTAGCACAACTCTCCTTCTTTTGACATGTTATATGCTGAGCTTCATAAGTATTTTTCCTTTAAAGAAGAATTCAAAAACTATTTGAAATCCATTCTGCTCAACTCTAGAATTCTGTGTATAACATGGCACCTGATGATATGGACCCTTACCTGCTATTCCCTCTGGCCTCTGGGCTGTGCTCCTTCCCTAATACACCAGTGTATTGTTTTAGAGAGTTTAAAATTACATTGACTAGAGGAAGAAAAGAGAATCATGCCTTTGGATGCCATAGGTCCATTGACTTTGCAGAAAAATGGTTCAAAGCAGAAGATGATGGAACTATCCGAGTGCTCTAAAGATTTCTAAGTACAAAGAGGTTCTGTATTCCCAGTTCCTCAAGTCTAACACAGGACAGGACTCTGCTGGCCCTCAGCTCTGTAGGAAACTGATCATCGTTCTGGTTTTCAAGAAATAGAAGCTTTGAGAGCATCCAGACACTTTCTCAGCATGAACATTTTTCTCTGGATGGGTGTAGAGAAGATGGATGTTCTTGAGACTAATGTTAAGTAAATAAATGAAACACAAGCCTAAGCACCTTGAGGTTTGTCTCATATGAGAAACCCAAGATACAATTAAAGAGTGAAATAGAAGATAGATAGGGGGCCAGGGATTTAGCTCAGTGGTTTTGCCGCCTGCCTTGCAAGTGCAAGGTCCCAAGTTTGATCCCAGGTACCAAAAAAATAAATAAAAAATAAAAGATAGATAGTAGGAAATAGGAAGAGAGATGTTTTGCAAATGGAAAGAGGACTAAGATGGAAGAAGAGGGTGGGAAGTGGAGAGGAAGGGGGTTGTAAAAAGAATTAAGATGTGTTAGGTACAAGTACCAATTCCACATGGTAAATGTAATCATTATGTACTGCAGACATTACGGATAAAAACAAAAATTTTAAAAACTATCAGATAGGAACTGAAGAAGTGAGGGAAAAAGAAAAAAACAGGATATGCTAGGTGGTTACTGTCACTGACTCACAGGTTTGTAAATACTTCTTGAGAATCCCTAGAAATAACATGAGACTCTTGGAAGAAGGCACCCTTACCATTAATTGGCTCAGTTGAACTAGGATACATTCATCTACCACATGACTCTGCAAAACAAACTATGCTGAGGAGAGTTTTTCTACTCTAGGGAAAAGCTTGTGCATCCATACAAATTCTATCTATGTAGTAAGATAACTTCCAGCTGAAGGAGTGATCCCCTGAATAAGCATTTCTGTGGTGTTTCTTTCATATCTGTACTAGAGTTCTGGTGTCATTCCTAGCCTCACCTCTGACTCATCATTGTGAAACTGAGAGATCATTTAGCCTCTCAGCACCTCAGAGTCTCTCTTCTGTGAATGAGGATAATGGGTAAACCTTCTCTTGCTTCACTGATTTGTTGTGAAGTTTAATTAGGTAATGTTGCACAGCCCTTTGAACTCTTCTAATTAAAGTAATGTGTAAATACCGTGTGTCTTTTTATCAGGACACCTTGACTGCACCGTTTCATAAAGACTTAAAGATGATTGTGATAGGAGGAGCTGTAGGAAGGGACTACTTTTTAAAAACTTCATGTGAACTCAATTCTAAGATTGTCAAATTGGCATAAGAAAATACCCTGTTGGGGCTCTAATTGGTGAGAATAAGGAGACAGCCTCATAATTGCTCAAGAGGTAATGGTTACGCCTTCTGATAAAGGGAAACTTCATTCCTATATAGATGATGCCCTTCATTCCTATGTAGGTAGTAGGTATGGCTCTCATTGTCAAACCTTACATTGTTCAGTATATATTGCTAAGACAATAGTGGTAATTTATTTTATGTTGTCCATGTAAGGAATCACAGAAAAGCAAATTTGCATCACCTAATAAGAAAGGAATTACCTTGAAGCAATGTGATTCTGTGTAGATCTCCCATTATTCAGATTACTTCCTAGTCAGAATCTTAGATAAGTTAGAGATCTTTCTAAGTTTTCTGATGAGATCATTTTACCCTAACATATTTATATTTATTACCCTAACATATTTATATTTATATTGGGATAAATAGATCTTTTCTTCTGCCAGAAATAAATTTACAGATGGATTAAGTAGCTTGGATAAAAAACAACAAGCTTATCTTGAGCCTGTGCTTTCCTATATAACTATATTTGTAGAAACTGGAATTTTTTAATGATAAATATATAACAATTTGATTTTAAATGTTAGTGATGATGTAAAAGTTAGAGTTAAAATGTTTTATTGGAAACTTAAGGCAACTGGTAATAAAGTTTGAAAACTGCTAAATATAAAAGTGGACATTTGTAACAGCAAATGCTTCTATAAAATCTAATAAGTAGCTTATTATATTTGCAATGTTTCTTATTACCTGTGCACTTTGAGAATATATCTGCTGATGCATAAACATAACATAAAAGCATTTTAAACTGTTAGAAACTTTGAATCCAGAGTCTGATTCACATAATCTAAAATGTATTTCTACTTAAAAATCCCATCAACCCTAAAAGAGTAAAATTACAAGGAGATTCCAATTTTCAAATACAGATCCTTGTGAAAGACTTGTGAAAGGTATGACGGCGCCTTCTTAAAAACCTAGGCCGTAAAAGGGAAAGGCATATTGTTAGTACTTCCAGTGGGTGGTTAAGTGTTGATTATATTGATATAAAGAGACATTAAAGTAACAAAAATACATATCTAGTACTGTAAAATATATAGTTTCATGAGGCACAAAGGTAAAATAGAATTGAGTTTGCCAGTGCAAGGAAGTGAGGAATGAATATTCTGTTTATAGCTCAATGGTCTGAATGAATGTGTATCCCCACCTGTCAGCGTTTTTACTAAGATGACATGATCTTTCTTCCCTCACATCTTTTTATTTTGACTGGCCACCATCTGCTGATAGGTCCTCATGAAATGCCAGACCAATGGGGCTGCCTGGTCTTGGACTTCGAACCTCCAAATCTATGAGCCACATAAACCTCCTTTCCTCTGTAAGTCACCCACCTCAGATATTTTATTGAAGTGACAGAAAGCTACTTAATGCAAGAGCTCTGAATTATAATGTGCCAAAAGCTACTCTTAATTCCATTACAAAGTTTGTTGGGGCTGGGCTTTAGAAAACTTTTATTAACAGTGAATTTTATCTAAGAATGAGACTAAGACTTAATGTCAACAGTAAGGGGTTTTCTCTGTTTTTGTGGTGGGGTGTAATTTTATGAGGTTATTGCCCGTGAGGAACTTCTGGCCAACCAGCCTGTCTGTCTGTCTCTATCTCTGTCTCTGTTCATTCTCTCTCTCTCTCTCTCTCTCTCTCTCTCTCTCTCTCTCTCTCTCTGCCTTGGCCAAGGACTGTAGTAAGGGAAAAAGATGCAGACTATTGGATGTTTGAAGTTTTATTCTTTTATATTCTAAGGTGCTTCTTGAATATTTTTTTCTTTATCAAAAGTTCTTGAATGGTTATTATAATTTTAAATTATCATTAGTGAAGTGATGCCATTTATAAAGGTAATAAGTATGAGAATCTGGGGCTATGTTATAGACACAGTAAGCATCAGGGGTCCATATCAGAGGGGTAGAGGTCTGCAGTTTAAACCCAGGAAAATCCAGCAAAGAGCCCAACAGGGCTTAGCTCACACTGCTACCTCCTGCTGACTGCCCCACAATCCAGTGGCTGTTGCATCTCCAGCTACAGAGCTTGACTAATTTGCAGTTCCCCACAGGTGGCAAGGTCTAGACAAATTTCACAGACAAGACAGACTAAGAGAGTATTCTAAATATCTTGCTAAGTGATCAGACTCAAAGATTTTTCAAAGAATTTTTTTAAAATTTAGGAGAAACCTCTGTACTTCTCAGTCCTAAACTCAGGTTCAGAATGGGTTTTTCTAACTTACACCTATCTTTTTCCTGTAAACCTCCTTTTTATGAAAAACAACAAAATGACAGAGACAAGGACAAGTAGTGTTGTTAGTAATGAAGCTGATTTCCAACAAAGACAGCATTTTTTTCATATCTGATCAGAAAATCAAAGGATTCCTAAGGAGGGTTCTGAATTCATAGGGAACAAAATGAACTCAGCATTTGAAGAGTTTCAGTTAAAGGAAGTTTCAGAGTAGTCAGTGCAAGACTTGTCATCAAAGAGAGATAACAGCTTCTGCTCCAGCAGGAAGCCTAGGGAACTAGAGAGACACTGATGATTTCTAACTTGAGGTCTTGGGTCATGGCCAAGAGAAATTCTGGGTTAGATCTTTGGGGATCCCCAAGGTTGGAAAATGGTGACTTTTTGTGGTTTCTATCTAGATGTCCCCCAAAGTCTAATGCACTTATAGGTGGAGATTTGGAAGGTGTTTGGATCATGGGGAGCATGGTACTTATCAGGAGATTAGCCCACTGATGGGTTTATAGCTAAATGTGATGTTGGGAGGTGGAGACTGGCTGGAGGAGGTGGTCACTGTGGGCATAGCCTGGAAGAGTTTGTCTCCTCCCCTTCCCTTGATCTCTCTCTTCTTCCTGCTACCATGCCATAAGCTGCTCCTCTGCCACACCACCCTGACTTGGGGCCAGCTGACTATGGATCAAAACCTCTACAAACTGTGAGCCAAAATAAACCTTTCCTCTTTTGAGTTGTGGATGTCAGGTACTGTGTCCCAGCAATGGGAAAGTAACTAAGACTTGGCTTTCCAAAAGCATTATCCTGACAATCCAGTGGCAAGTCAAACCTGCGAGATGTGTGGGAATAACCTTGCCATCCTTCACAGTAGAGGTGTGCTGGGATCAGTTCCAGTCAGCCTGAGAAGGTGAGCTTCCAGCATCCCTTCCATGGTCTGTGTCCAGTGATGTTACACTAGTAATTTGAAGACAGACACAGTAGGAATGTTTATTCCACAGAAATCAGTCGACTCTGCAAATCATGAAGTCTCCTCCCCAACAAGTGTCAGCTTACCTTAACAGCATTTTGGTGTGTGAAGGCAAAGTTGGGATATTGATGAGATGTGGGAGGGTTTTTTGTAAAAGGCAAACCTTCTAACTTGAGGGCTTGATTAGGATTGGGTAAGAATCATATAAAAATGTTAAATTAGTAACCACAATAGGAGAGCTCTGGTTTTGATGCATGAATTTCAAAGTCATGGAGAACAAGAAGCCATTCCACTTAATGCTACCCACTGAAAAGTGATAGAGTTTGATGCTCACTACATCAAGTTTTCTGTAAGTCCTGAGACAAAAATAATTAACTTTCATCTTTCTAAGCAAGTCTACTGGAATAAGAAAGTCATGTTAATGTATAAAATAAGCTATGCGGGAATGGATGGTTTCCATTCTTGTATGTGATGCTTGAGCCTTCAAATTGTGTGAGAATTAAAGATAGAATTCACGGGGTATATAACAGCAAAAAAGAAATAAGGCTCCTAGGAATTGTTCACTTAAAATAACTCACCTTCAACTTTAACAAAAAGCCAAAAAAAGAAAAATCTGACTTCACATCATAATGGTATATGTCTTTTCTTAACTAAATATTTAAGTAGCTTTTAATGCTATTTTACATACATCACATGATTAGATTTTATAGTGTATATTTATAATTGGGGAATTAAATCATGTTTAAGAAATTTATTTTCAATATCTTTAAATGGACAATTGTTGGATAACTATTTCCAACCATTTGCTCCTGTGCAAGAGAGCAGTGTAAAGCAGACTACTTATAGTACTTAGCAGATCTGAAAGAGAGGTTGTTGTATGTCCGTTTGTTACAGTTTCAATCAATGCCAGTGGTGTTAGTCAGCTTTGACAGAGTACTGAGATAAAAGGCTTGATTTTGGCTCACAATTTCAAGATTTCATTCCTGGTTGGGTGGCTCTGTTGTTTTGGGTCCTGTGGCCAGACAAAGTGGCAGAGGAGACCACTCCCTTCGTGGCAACAGGGAAACAGGGAGTGGGGAAAGTGCTGCTCCAAGGGGCATCCTGTTCCCATCGACCTAACTTCCTCTGTCCAGGCTCCACCCCCTAACAATGCCACTGCCTCCTACAGTGGCACACACAGGTAGCTTGGCTCCGAGCCTTTGGGGGGCATTCAAGATCCAAACCATAACACTGATTACACTTGCATTATTTCTTCTTTTTCTTAAGTGGAATGAGAGGATCAGAAGTCACAAAGATTCAGAAAGGAATTAGCCAGGAAAAGAAAAAGGTTATATTTTTAAATTGTTAAAAGAAGATGAAAGTTTGAATTCTGGACTTGGAAGGCATCACCAGGCACAAATTCATGAATAGGGCATATGCTTAGAGTGGAGCTGCACCATAACAGCAGCTATGAGGTCAAAAAGAACCCCACTGCCCCTCTACCTGTGTGCATCTCATGAGATAGAACACCCGCAGCAAGCCAGGAAAGCAGATGTATTACAGAAAGCCCACAGAATAAACAGAAGCCTAGGATCTACAGTAAACCAGTCCCCTAAGGGTCAGGGAAGAAAAAGTCTCTTCTGTGCCAGGTGCTCCACTTCACACAGCTGAGGGACCCTAAGGCAACGCACCCCGAGCTTATATCCCTGAGGCGCCACCTGGCTTGTCCAGCTCAGGCTCTGCAGAACAGCTGTTTCTAAGAGAGATGAACCTAGCGTGAGTGGTGCATCCCTGGAGGTCTCATTCTTCGTGCACTGTGAGAATTACAAGTGGGAAGGGAGAGGGCTGGGCTGGCTGGGGCCATCTGTAGACCAATCCTCACACAACTGACCTTTCCAATTCAGTCCCTCTTTTACTCTATTCTGAGCAGTTCTACTGAGGGAAAAGAATAGTTAGAATGTTTCTCATTGTAGCATATTTTATTCTTAAAATCTTTATACTGAACTAAATTCCACTGTCTTCCTTTGTGTACCTTCTTTTTAAATTCTTCTCTCTGAAACCATACACAGTTTAACATATGGAAGACATTACCACAAATACTTTTTTTGTTTGTTTGTTTAGTTTTAGGCTCTTTTTTCTGAGGCCAGAAGCTTGAGTTCAGTCTTCTGTTTGAGAGGCTCTCAGTGAGTGGTCTGTACGCTGTTGCTGCTGGTAAATGTTTCTCACCCTCTAGGAATGTGATGTTTCGGGTCACCAACAACATAAGGCACTTATAAATACGCAGAGCACAGTCCAACACACTGCTTCTTTCATTGAGAAAGTCTTGGTATGAAAAAATAGAGAAAGCTAAACGTACTTAAAATTATAGCTGGTTTACATTCCAACTCAAGCTATTTGATCTTGTTCCAGACTGATAATAAACAGTTGAACCAAAGAGCAGAACAGTCGGCATGATTTCTAGACAGTTCTCATCATTCTTAATCTGGAACTGCCTCTAGAATGCAGCCTACTTTCCCAGCGACAGTCTACTTTAAAATCTAGTGGAAAAATATCACACCTTTAGATTTCAACATCACTTGACTTAGTTTTTAGTACATTTTAAACCAAATATATCATCTGGTATTCTTCTCCCTTCAGATTCTTTTTGCTGCTTGTAATCCATCATTCCAAAGTTATAACCTGCTAGCTATTTGTTATGATTTATATCTGGATGACCCTAAAAGTCTCATGTATTTGTAGGTGGGGCTTTTGAAAGGTGGTTGAATCATGGGGGTGCATAGCTAAAATGTGATGTTAGAAGGTGGGGCCTGGTCAGAAGAGGTAGTGGCTGAAGATGTGACCTACTAGGGTGTCTGTCTCTCCCTCCCTGGCTCCTGCCTTCTCTCTCTGCTTCCTGGCTGCCATGAGGTGAGCAGCTTTTCTCCACCAGACCCTCCTACCTTGCCTTCCTGTCTTCGACTCTCCAATTGTGGACTAAAAATGTGAGCCAAGGGCCTAGGATTTGGCTCAGTGGTTCCGCCGCCGACCACACAAGCGCAAGAATCTGAGTTTGATCCCCGGTACCAAAAAAAAAAAATAGCCCAAATAAACCTTTTTTCTCTTAAGTTGTGGGTGTCGGGTACTGTGTTTCAGTGATGAAGGCATTATTCTATACAATTTTATGTCATATGCAAATGTGGTCTATTTAGTTATTAAAGTATTTTAAAAAGCCACAGAACTCCAATACCCAGTCATTTACACAGCAGTTATTTTTTATTTATTTTACTTTTTTTGTATATCCTTTTATTGGTACATTTTAGGTGTACAATATAATGACATTCATAACTGGAGATATGTACCTTTACATACTCTCTTGGTTCTTATTTTTTCCCCTTTCCGCTGCCCTTGCTTCAACCCCTCCATCCCTCCCTATTTACAGAGACTTTGTTTCCATTTTTTCATTTTCTCATATTAATTCCACTCCCTTCTTTCCTTTCCCCTACTCCTTCCACTTCCCCCTCCCCTTTGCCCCTTTTCTTCCTACTTCACATTATCTATTATACCTTTTAGTACTTATTTACACTTTCAGTTTCTCACACTAGAGAAACTATTTGGTATTTACACATGTGTATTGTATTTATTTCACTTAAGAGTATCACCTCAATGTGCATCCATTTAGCAATAAATGTCTCTAATTTCTCATTTTTGATGGCTGAGTAGTACTCCATTTTATAACAAACCACATTTTCTTGATCCAGTCTCCAGTTGATGGGCAAACACCCTGACCAAGTGGGATTCATCCCAGGGATGCAGGGATGGTTCAACATACACAAATCAATCAATGTAATACACTATATCAATAGAGCCAGGGACAAAAACCATATGATCATCTCAAAAGATGCAGAAAAAGCATTTGACAAAATCCAACATGTATTTATGATAAAAACCCTACAAAAAATTGGAATAGACGGTCTCTACCTCAATCTGATAAAAGCCATCTATGAAAAACCAACAGCCAATATCATACTAAATGGTCAAAAACTGAAATCCTTCACACTAAAATCAGGAACAAGACAAGGATGTCCACTATCACCACTCTTGTTCAATATAGTTTTGGAAACATTAGCCATGGCAATTAGACAAGAGAAAGAAAAGGAATAAAGATAGGAAATGAAGAAGTCAAATTGTCATTATTTGCAGATGACATGATACTCTACATAGAAGAACCCAAGAACTCCACCAAAAGTCTTCTAGACTTAATAACTAAATTCAGTGAAGTAGCTGGATACAAGGTCAACATACAAAAATCAATAGCTTTCCTTTACATGAACAACAGACTCACTGAGAGAGAAATAAGGCAAACAATTCCTTTCACAATAGCATCCAAAAAACTGAAATACCTAGGAATCAACCTAATGAAAGAAATCAAAGACCTCTGAAAACTATAGCACTTTGAATAGAGAGATTGAAGAGGATATCAGAAAATGGAAAGACACCCCTTGCTCCTGGGTAGGAAGGATCAACATAGTCAAAATGACTATACTTCCAAAATTGCTATATACATTCAATGCAATCCCAATTGAGATCCCAGCAGCATATTTCATGGACCTTGAGAAAACAATCCAAAAATTCATTTGGAACAAGAAGAGACCCAGAATAGCAAAAGCAATTCTAGGTAACAGAGACATAGCAGGGGGTATTACAACCCCCAAGTTGAAACTATACTACAAAACTACTGTGATAAAAACAGCATGGTACTGGCAGAGAAACAGACCTGAGGACCAGTGGAACAGATTAGAAGATGCAGAAACAACTCCAGACACACTCAGCCACCTCATCTTTGACAAAGGAGCCAAACACCCTCACTGGAGGAAAGATAGTCTCTTTAATAAATGGTGCTGGAGAAATTGAGTTTCAACTTGCCAAAGACTAAAACTAGACCTATATCTGTCACCATGCACTAAACTAAAATTGAAATGGATTAAAGATCTAAATAAAAAAGAGAAATGCTGAACTGGCTGAAACAGAAGTTAGGTAGAACTCTTGAAGACATTGGAGTAGGAAAAAACTTTATGAACAAAACCTCAGTTGCCCGTGAACTAGCACAATCAACAAGTGGGATCTCTTTTTACTAAAAAGCTTCTGCACAGCAAGACAAACCACAATGTGGGAAAAAATTTTCACCAGCGGTCCTTCAGACAAATGTGTACTATCTCAAATCTATAAAGAACTTTAAAAAATCAGACCTCCCAAATTTAAAGACCCAATCCAAAAATGGGCATCTGAAATGAACAGACATTTCTCACACAAAGAAGTAGTCATGGCAAATAAACAGCAGTTTTTAAAACTACACTTTCACCACTCTCACCATTCCTGTTCAATATAGTTCTTGAAAGTTTAGCTAGGGCAGTTAGACAAGACAAAGAAATAAAAGAGATACAAATAGAAGAGGAAAAAGTTACATTATTATTTTTTTGCAATCATTACAATCCTATACTTAGAATACCCTAAAGACTCCACCAACAGACTTTTAGAGCTGATAAACAAATTCATAGAAGTCACAAGATATAAAACTGACATTTAAAAATCAGTAGCTTTTCAATACACCAATGATGGACTAGCTGAGAAAGAAATCAAGAAAACAATTCCATTTACTTTAGTTAAAAAAAAATAAAGTACCTAAGGATAGTCTAACCAAGGAGGTAAAAGACCTTTACAATGAAAACTTAAGAACAATTGAAGGAGAAATTGAAGAAGACACTAGAAGATGATAAGACCTATGTTCAATGTTTAAAGATTTACAGAATTAATATTGCTAAGATGGGACACCCTACTGAGGTCCAGAGTGTCATGGAACACGCCAAATCAGCCCACTGCAGACAGGCAGCCACCTGGTTCCACACTACAAAGACGCAGAGGACACCGGACCACCAGACCATGGTACTGAGTCCTGCTGCTCCCGGCCCAAAGGTAGGGACTTTTGAGCTGCCGTCCCACTGCTCCCAGCCCAGAGGAAAGGGCTTTTGGACCACCTTCTGTCTCGCTGCTCCTGACCCAGAGGAAGGGGCTTACGGGCCACCATCCCTCCCACTGCTCCCAGCCCAGAGGTAGGGGCTTCTGAGCCACCATCCCACTCCTCCTGGACCAGAGGAAAGGGCTTCCCGCCACCATCCCTCCCGCTGCTCCCAGCCCACAGAAAAGGGCTTTTGGGCCACCATCACTACCGCTGCTCCTGGCCCCTGTCCCACCTCACCCAGCTCAGAGGAGGTAATCTGTGCAGGTGCCAACAGCCCCCCGCCCAGTCAAAATGAGAAAACACATAAATAAGTCTCATAACCAGACATCCAGATTACCTACAGCAACCCCAAAGGGAAATGAGATGGAACACTCTGATACTCAACCACCTGGACCCACTGAACTGGCAACAAAAGGGGATCTGGAAAAAATGAAATCAGAAATAATTTCTCAGATAACAGGAGAAATTGTGCCCCTACTGCAAGACATGATTAATAAATCTAGAGAGGAGCTCAGGAATATGATGAAATCCCAACATAGGAAACAAATGGAATCCATAAAACAGATGCAAATAGATTTCCAGGAGATGAAAAACTCCACTGAAAGTCTACACAGCAGAATGAGCCAATGTGAGGACAGAATTTCAGATATAGAAGATAAGATTGCAATTAGTGACCAGGAAAAGAAAAATTGCTACAAAATTATAAGAGAACATGAGAAATCAATCCAGGAGCTGCTAGATGATGCAAAGAAGAATAATATAAGACTGATTGGAGTCAATGAAGAAACAGGAGAGAGTGCAGATGACATAAAAAATCTCTTCACAGACATAATGGCAGAAAACTTCCGAACCAGGGGAAAAGAACTTGACATACAGATAAGTGAGGCATATAGGACTCCAAATAGCCTTGATCAAAAAAATCTACACATGGGCATATAATTGTTAAGATTCCAGAAACACAACAGAAGAACAAAGTTCTACAAGTAGTCAGAGAAAAGAAACAAATCACATACAAAGGAAAGCCCATCAGAATCACAGCAGACTTCTCAACACAAACCATCAAGGCAAGAAGAGCTTGGAGTGACATATTCCAAGCCCTAAAAGAAAACAGCCTCCAACCCAGATTGATGTACCCTGCAAAACTATCTTTCAAAATGGATGGAGAAATAAGATACTTTCATGACAAAGAGCACCTTAGGAACTTTGTGAATACCAAACCAGCACTCCAAAGAATTTTACACAATGTCCTAGGAACAGACATTGAGGATCACGACCTCAGGAAGCAAAGCAGAATGAACCCATCTGGCATGACAAGAAATTAAATGTAAAGGGGAAGAACCCAACAAAAAGAAAAAGTCATGGCAATGACAAGTCAATACATTTCAGTTATAACCATCAATGTTAATCGTCTCAATTCACCAATCAAAAGAAATAGACTGGCAGAATGGGTCAAGAAGCAAAATCCAACAATATGCTGCATACCAGAAACACACCTAATTCAAAAGGAAACTCATAGACTGAAAGTTAAAAGGGTGGAAAACAATACTGCATGTGACAGGAACCCGAAAAAAAGCAGGAGTAGCTATCCTCTTTGCAGATCAAGTAGATTTCAAACCAACACTAATTAAGAGAGACGAAGAAGGATACTACATCCTTGTAAAGGGAACAATCCGAGAGGAAGAAATGACAACCATAAATATCTATACACCAAACACTAGTGCACCCAACTATATAAAACAAATACTAACAGACATGAAAAGTCAGGTATGCACTAATACAATTGTAGTGGGGGACCTCAACACCCCACTGTCACAAATAGATAGATCAACTAGACAAAAAATAAGTAATGAAATACTAGAACTCAATCGAACTCTTGAACAAATGAACTTAACAGATGTTTACAGAGTCTTCCACCCCACAAAATCAGAATACACAATCTTCTCAGCTGCACATGGGTCATTCTCCAAAATAGACCACATACTCACACATAGAACATGTTTAAGTAAGTGCAAAGGAATTGAAGTTATCCCCTGTATATTATCAGACCATAGTGCGATGAAGTTGGAGATCCATAGCAAAAGAAACTCAACAAATTTCATAAACACGTGTAAATTGAACAACACACTTCTGAATAACGAATGGGTCACAGAGGATATTAAAGAAGAAATCAGACAGTTCCTTCAATTAAATGACAATGACAATACAACATATCGGAATCTATGGGACACAATGAAAGCAGTCTTGCGAGGGAAATTCATAGCAGTGAATACACATATTAGGAAAACAGAACGAGCCCAATTAAACAACCTGATGCTGAACCTCAAGCTTCTAGAAAAAGAGCAGGACAACCCCAAAGCTCATACAAGGGAGGAAATTATAAAGATCAGAGGAGAAATCAATGCAATGGAGACTAAGAGAATGATACAAAAAAATCAATGAAGCCAAGAGTTGGTTCTTCAAAAGAATCAACAAAATTGACAAACCCTTAGCCAATCTTATCAGAAAAAGGAAAGAAAAGGCCCAAATTCATGCAATTAGGAATGAAAAGGGTGAAATTACAACAGACCCAGCAGAAATCCAGAGGATCATCAATACCTACTTTGAGAATCTATATGCCAATAAGATGGACAACACAGAAGAAATGGACAGATTCCTAGATACATATGAATTACCAAAATTGAATGAAGAAGACCTAAAAATTCTGAACAACCCAATATCAACCAATGAAATTGAAAATGTAATTAAAAACTTATCAACTAAGAAAAGCCCGGGCCCTGATGGCTTCACTGCTGAATTCTACAAGACATTTAGAGAGGAACTGCTGCCACTACTGTTTAATTTCTTCAATGAAATTGAAAGGGAAGCAATACTCCCAAATTCATTCCTGGAAGCAAACATCACCTTGATCCCCAAAGCAGAGAAAGACCAAACCAAAAAGGAGAACTATAGGCCCATCTCACTAATGAACATAGATTCAAAAATCCTTAATAAATTTCTTATATTCTCAACACCACCTGAGCACCTGCTTCCCAGAGAACCCAGCCTTCAGCAGTACAACCATGGCTATTTGTATCTCTGTTCCAGCCAGATACCTTGTACCTCCACAAAACCTGTCTTTTGTTTTGTTGGTACCGGGGATAGAACTTGGGTCCTTCTGCTTGCATAGTAGGCGGCGGCACCACTGAGCTCAATCCCTGGCCCCACAAAACCTGTCTTTTATCACCTATCCTCCATCCTTACTGTTAAAACTCCTTTATTAGTCCTTTAACACAATGCATTCTTTTTCTTTTCTTCTATTTCTTTTTTCTATATTTTCTCTTTCTTTCTTTCTTTCCTCAGTATTATGGATTGAACTCAGAGCTTTCACACTGATCTACACCCCCAGCCTATTTTTTTTTAATATTTCATTTTGAGACAGTGTCTCACTAAGTCACTGAGTTTCCCAGGCTGGGCTAGACCTTGCCATCCTCCTGGCCCAGCCTCCTAGACTGCTGCAATTACAAGTATGCACCATCATCTCTGGCCCAATCAATTCTTAGCCCAACAGCCACCATCTTTGTTGCTCTGCATGTGTTGTTCTGGACCAAATCTTAACCACACCTTTACTGTCACCTGATTTATCCTCACAGTTAGGACATTCCCCAGACCTGGGATAGCTACAGTAAAATGTCCTTTCTTCTCTCCTACTGTGAGTCTACTAAAAACCTGAAATCTGGGTTTAATGGTCTAATGACAAATCCATGCCATCTAACTTTAATTGGACCCTCAGGGCTAATTGCTAATAATTTTACTGATCTCTATAGACTCCCATTGCTTTGAAGCCAAAAATTTCCTTCTCTCTCTTACCAATGTCTCTTCCTCCTAATTTCTTCTCATATCCTAAAGATAAACTGTTAACATCCTTTTTCTGTCATTCAAGTACGTAGTCTTTAAATTTCCTTTTTAGAGGGGTAAACTTGAGTTATTTATAGGAAAATGGATGCATCTCGAGACCATAATCTTAAGTGAAATAAATCAGACACACAAGTTTAAATATCACATTGTTTCTCTTGTGTGAGAAACCCAAAGGATATATAAGAAGCATAATGGAAGATAGATATTGGGAAGTAGCAAGAACATGTTCAAATGGGAAGAGGAACAGGGAGGAGAGAGGGGCAAGGGAAGGAAGGGAAAAGGAAAAAAAAGAATAGAAGGAAAAAATGGAGACAAAACTTTTATAAATGGAGAAAGGAAGAAGGGTTGAAGGGAGGAAAGGGGAATGGGGAAAAAAGAATTAAAATATTATGTACAGGTACAAATTCTTTATGATTGTGATCAATATGTATGACAATTTGTACTAATAAAAAAATAAATTTCCCTCTTAAAAAAACATTGCTAAGATGGCCAGATTACTGAAGGTGATCAACACATTCAGTGCAATCCTCATCAAAATACTAATGACAGTCTTCACAGAACCTGAAAAAAACAATCCTGAATTGCATGTGGAAACACAAAAGATCCTTAATAGCCAAAGCAATCCCAAGTAAAAAACAGCAAGGCTGGAGGCATCACAATACCCAATACTCTGCCAACAGAGATTTACTATCTGGAATATATAAATAACTCAAAATTATAACATAAAAAATGAATAGCCCAAATGAGCAAAGGAATCAGACAAACACTTCTCAAAAGAAGAAATACAAAAAAAAAAAGAAGAAACACAAATGGTCAGAAAGTATATGAAAAAATGCTCAACATCTTTAGCCATTAGGGAAGTGTAAATCAAAACTGCATTGAGATTCTATCTTATCCCAGTCAGAATGGTTTTCATCAAGAATACAGAAAACAATAAATACTGGCAAGAATATGGGGGAAGAAACCCTTCCACACTGCTGGTGGGAATATTAATTAGTACAGCCACTGTAAATAACAGTATAGAGGTTCTGCAAAAAACTGAAACTAGAGCTACCATTTGATTCAGCTATACCACTCCTTGGTATATGCCCAGAGGAATTAAAAGGGATAAAAGTCAGCATACTGTAGAGATCCTGCCTACCCATGTTTATTTATTGAGCACACTTCACAGTAAGATATGGAACTAGCCTCAATGACCATCAGATGAATGGATAAAGAAAATGTGGTATATATACACAGTGGAGTAATACTCAGCTGTCATGAAGAATGAAACTTTGTCATTGGCAGGAAAATGGATGGATCTGGAGATAATCAGTCATCAGGTTGAGCAAAATAAGTCAGACTCAGAAAGACAAATATCACATGTTCTTCCTCATATGTGGACTCTAAAAGTTGTGACCTGAAAGTAGAAGGGGAACTATTAGACAAGAGGAAGAAAATAATGTGAAGGGAGGTTTAAGGGTGGGTAATAGAGGGATAGATATGGTCAAAATATATTATATACATTGAACCCCCCACCATGTGTAACTACAGGGTATGCCAGGGGACAGGAGATGAGGAAGTGTCCAAATGATCCAAGTATGTTATGTGCTTGTACAAATCTTTCAGAATGAGACCCATTAATCTGTATAACCAATATGCCCTAATTCAAATTTTGAAACAAAAACCAATTTTGGATGAATCTACAGTTCAGCTGGTCATTTATGGTGACTGGGCTCAATTTCCACTGATCTTACCAGGGTTGCGCATGCATCTGCTGTGAGCTGGTGGCTAGCTGGCGCTGGTCAGTTGAGGATGGTCTCTGCTCCACAGGACCATGTGCCCACCTGGGGCTGGAGCCTCTGCCATGGCCATGACAGGGTTCTAGAAGAGGTAGGAGGCATACAAGGTCTCCACAAGGACATCCTGCTACAGCAGAGCAGAGCAAAAGAAGGTGGAAAATAAATCTGAAGGAGGATGAAGACAAAACAATATCACAGTGCCAGCCTGTGCCTCCAAATTCTTTATAAAATTTTTGGAAATAGCTCTGAAAGATGTTTTTCACAAAAAACCTCAATAGATCTTGTTATAGATGTGTTGGTCTGTTGACTTTTGAATATGTTATTTAACCAGTGATGAATCTCCCAATAGGTGCTTCCATTCAGACCACATTTTTTCATACTGTTAACAAGGATTCAGTGAAAATTTTTGTCACATTTGATGCTGCAACTAAGAAGTTACCTATAGTTTTCTGAACATAACTGATCAGTAAATGATCATAATTTAATTTGAATGGCAAAGAGGTAAAATAGTGAGACATAATATGAGTGAAATGAAGGCATCATATTTTATATGTAATATGTAAATATTTTGAAATCCTAGAAACACAATAGAAATACTACCTCTTGTTATCTTTAGGTGGTATGAAAATAGTGATTTTCATTTTCACCTTAAACTTTTGAATATTATCTAAAATTTCTACTGTAGACAATATATAATATCATTATCAGAAAAAATATGGCATTTAAATGTTCCCATTTTGTAAGTTTCCTAGGAATTAAAATAGAGCTCCCATTTCCTTCCCTTTGGAAAATTGTAATATTGGTCCATTGTCATTCTAATATTCTCTGAGATGTCACAGTAATCAGAGGGTGACTTGAATCTTTGCTCTTAGTATAACCACTGGGATTTTCATGACTATTTTCATTTTTAAGTTTCCTGGAGCTATGGGATGGCAAGAATAAATAGGATTTTATAGATGTCTTTAGACATCTCAGTATTTATACTAGAAGTAATAAAAAGATAAAGTCTTATGTTACTGGATTGGAAAGCAAGGTAAAATACATCTCAAACGATGATGCCTCTTTGGTAAGGTCACAGTGGACTGTCAGGTTACTGGCCATCAGTTTGGTTTATAGACTTTAAACTCTTACTAGCACTAAAAATCACATGTCACAAGGTGACAACATTTAAGCCACCTAGCATCCTTAAGTGGCTAGTCTGGATGCTAGAAGAAAGTGTTTGATAACAGGCCAACTTAGGGCAAAGGATACAGCTGTGACATTGTGTGAATTAGCTAGGGACACATGTTCCCTAGAGGCAGCATGGTGAAAACCACAGACCCCTTGATCTGCCTCCTGCTGAGAAAGGACTCTTTTCCTCCTCTTGCATCTGAATGGACTGTGGTATGGTTGAGGCAATAAAAGATGACAGACAGGACATTCTAGCTTCAGACTCCCGTCCAGGGAAGCTGGCAGATCGCACTGCCTGTCTCTTGGCACACTCACTCTTAAAAGCCAGCTGCTGAGCCAGGAGAGTCACAGTGCAGGAGAGTTCACATACACATGTGCTCCATTTGAGCGATCCATGGCCACCTCAGCAGGCACATGAAGGAGCTGCAGACTGGCTACGCATGTCATCAGATGATCCAGTTGCATGCAAGATCCCAAGCCAGAGCTGCACAGCTGAGCCCAGGTAGCCCACAGAACCATGAGATGCAAGAATACATTCCTGTTCTAATACACTAAGTGTAGAGATGTTTTAATAAGCATTCACTCAAAAAAACCCTGGAACATGCACCGTTGATAGCAGGTACTATGTACTTGAAACAAAATTTGAAAGTGGTCGCAGGAAACACGATGACATAAGATCTCTGTAGAGCCACCATTTCAGCCAGAAGGAAGTAACAGCTAGGAGAACTTACTGTTCCTGACATCTGTTCCAGTCACATGCAAACAAAATGAACCAAAGACATCAAGAAAAAATAAAAAGACAGTGCTTCACATTTGGAGTTGATGAGAGGCCAGCGTGTGGATGGCACTTAGCTGCTAACTGCAACCCAGAGGCTTGTGAAATATTGTCTTCATTTTCCCCCTCTTCTCTCCCTTCCTCTCTGCTCTCTTCCTCCAATCTGCATGTTGCTTTCCCTCCTCCACATCAGCAGAGCCTGCACATGCCCATGATCTCCTGTGCTGCTGAGAGTGCAGGAAGCACAGGATGAGGCCGCCCAAGCAGGCGTCGCGAGGAGGCAGGTGAGCAGGTGCTGAGGTGAGGGCAGTGGTTGATGGGCCTTGTCCACAGGCCCTGAGCTGCCCAGATCTTCTGCTTACTGCCTTGTGGAAATCACTGGAGCACAGCCGGCCTCTTCCTTACAAATGATGTATTGTGTGGATTTTTGAAATCCGCAACAGCAAAAGCAAGAGATATATATCCATTGTTACACTCAGGCACAGGGTCAGAGTATTACGGGGAGTGTCTCATGATTCTGTTCTGTCTTCAGGCATTCCAAAGTTGATCACGCCTGATATGGTTAAAGAAGATGCTGTAGTGATTGACGTGGGCATCAACTACATCTGCGATCCAATGACAGGAAAGACAAAATTAGTTGGCGATGTGGACTTTGAAGGTAAGAAACAAAATCTCTTTTGATAAGTGAAAGGAAAAAATCCTAACTTTCGTGCTTTGATAGACAGATAGTAGAGAGAGACCATTTCTATTTGGTGGGGAGATGAGAATGGTAATGACCATCCCCTCTCTTCTCTTACAGAAGTGGTTTGATGGTCCTCTCCCTCCCTCCATCCATCCCTTCTTTTCTTCTCTTCCTTCCCCCCTTCAAATTGTAATATTTGGCTTTTGGATTAAATTTCTTATAGTGCAGTTTTTAGTGAAAGAATTTAGCTGGCCCTCTGTAGACCTGTGTGTTATTCTGACATTTTGGGAGTGTTCGCTTAGCTATACTTAACCATATACTTGACCCAGTGCTGGGCCAAGACAGTTGTCTGTGAAATTGAAGCTGATGTTCTTCCCTTGTGCCTAAAGAAGATGAAGAAGAGGACTTAGGCCCAAACTTCCATGGCTAATGAGGCTTTAAGACAGCAGTGTGTAGAAGTAAAAAGAGGAGCTCTAACCCGTGACAGATATGTTTCTTAGATGCCTGGCCCCTAAACCAGTTTTACATAATCTTTGTCAGCTTCTTAACCTACATTTGGGAACCTTAGCTACCTACAAAGGTATGAAGATAGTAAAGTGTGTGGAGACATTTTCATATTGGAAATATTTTATGCATAAGACTGACTCTGGCCAGAAAAGGCAAGGGCTACATCAAAAAATTATTAGTGACAGGCATATCACAACCTCACAGACAAACTAAAAGAAATTGGCAATGAGATTTTTAAAACTCAGATTTTAAATTTTCACTTGGAATCTGATAACCATCCTGGCATGGTGTTGAATAAAGTTGAAAATTGCGGACAGCCAGAAGTGTCCTAGGATGTTAACCCCACATACATGAGATTCTGGGGATAACAGGGGTCAGATCCAGATCAGGAGTTTAAGCCTGGTGGTCAAAGACGTACGTGCGGCACAGGTGTGTGTACGGCCCAGCACAGGCACCATCTGCACAGCATGCATGGAGGCCGCATGGAGCCCGTGTGGGCTCAAATTCACAGGGGCTCAGCACTGGCTTAGATTCTCACAGAATGACCTGGTCTCTTTATTTGACTTTCATGTTCCCTCTGTCCAGTGAGTAGTAGTACTTTATTTGAACTTCTTAACTCCACTGAGTAAAAATGTATTTCATCTGAAAACCTGACTTGCGGCACTACTATTCTGTTTCTTGGGAGCATTGTAGCTCCTAAGAGTATAATGCAGAATCACATAACTGAAGCACACAGATGGTGCTGACAGCATTTGGTGAACCTCTTGGAGCTTTCAGTGACACAAACAACCTGCTGTGGCACATGTGCCATAAGCTTGCCACAACTGGCATAAGGAAACCTGCTCAGAGAGAGCAGAGCAGGGATGTGTGCAATGCCCACCCTTGATGGCATCTGGGGCAAGCTTGCCCTGTGGCTCACCGCACTCATTTTCAGGCTCTTGCTGTGTAGCTCAGGCTGGCCTTGAAGTCACTATGTAGCACAAGCTGGCCTCAAACTCATGGCGATCCTCCTGCCTCGGCCTCCCAAGTGCTGGGATTATAGGTGTGAGCTACCACACCCAGCCATGCTCACCACATTTATAGGGTTCTTCACTTGTAGAGTATTTCTGTGGTCTCAGATCATTTCTGTGGTTTCTTTTTTACTGAAAATAGGTTCGCTCCTGAAGGTATTCAGAAAACATTTTAAAAATGAGTACCTGGGAGTGGGTGTGTATGCTTCATAGCACACACACACATATGCTCTTCCAGTTGCATACTGCTCAATTTGGAGAAATCTGTCAAACCAACTGTAGTTCTGTGTATCTGAGTGTGTAATAAATGTTTTATGAAAAGGAAATGGCAAGAGAAAAAAGCTATAAGATGAACAGGAAAGAGCTTTGGGCTGGGAAACGGAAGAGGTTACCCTAGACAAAGCACTGTTGCCCAGAAGCTTTGCTACCCCACTGGCCATCAGTGTTTCATTCATTACGTTTTTAAAAGATAACCATTTTAAAAAGGATCTCTCATTGCCAGCTAATACATATTCATATGTATTCTGGAAAATTCAGAAAAGTAAAATGTCAAAATCGCCAGAAATCCCAGTGGCTTGCTGACCTGGTGCTAACCCAGGCCCCTGCTGGGTCCTCTGTGTGGGCATCCGGGATGGATCTGCAGCCCTGGGCAGCCCCCTGCACCATCCTGATGGTCTGAATGATCCAGGGCAGGTCTTCCTGCACTCCAGTGTCCTTGTCCTAACAGAACCAGTGCCTGCCTTGAAGAAACAGGATGAGGGTGATATATTCATGCATAGCTGAGAATTCTTTGCCTGCAGCGAGTCTCTAGAAATGAGTAGTGAGCTGGTTCACTTGTATGCTATTTTAAGGCTTTTGACAGATACTGCCAATTCTCCAGAAGGGTTTTGCAAGCCTGTAGTCCTACTAGCAGTTTATATCCATTCATTATGTATTTGTTTTAACTATTACTATGGGGTTTTTTTTGGTACTGGCCATCAGTGATACTAGTGTCCCCTTGTCCTGGGTTCACATTCCTGTTACACTCAACCAGGAAATTATCACTGAATCATCTGACATCATTGCAGAAAAAGGGATGAGCACAGTGCAGTAAGGTATCCTAAGAGATGGGGACCACATTCCCATAACTGTTAACTGGTTTCTATGGCTATAATTGTTCTGTATTCTTATTAGTTATTGTATTAGCATCTTACTTTCCCTGGTTTGTACATTAAACTTGATCTTGGGTAGGTATGTACAGGAAAGAGCATACTGTACAGACAGCCAGGACTGTCTTCAGTTTCAGGTGTCCACTGGGGTCTCAGATCACACCCCACAGATGAGGGGGCCCATGATACAGGGCTTTCATGTTTGGTGAGTCCTGGACATTGAGTAGAGTGCTACCAGACAATCTCGTGAAAGCACAGAAACTCCTGGAAGGAAGATCACAGCTTTCTGCTTTCATCATGAAATATACCTCCATAATTATTGGTACTTTTCCTGCTGCCCGGAGTGTTTGTGGAGCCAGCACACTGAGGAGGGTCGGTGGGGTAGAGGAGAACTTGCCTGTGAGGCCGGGCGTGACTCAGCCACCACTGAGGAGCAGCAGTGCAGGTTCTGACAGGCTGCTGTAGGTTGTTGTCAGGACTTCACCTGGGGTGAAGGACAATCACCTACCAGGAGAGAGAGGGACTTCAGCCTGGGCTCTGTTGCAGACTCATGGGGAGCCACGGGGCAAGTGTGGCTGCTCTGTATCAGTGAAAGTTTCACTGTATCTGCTGCTAAGATCAATAAAACGGGTATGGGTGAGAGAAAGACGTGGAAGTAAATTGTGGTGGCAGAGTCACTGGCTTCTTAGTAGAAGAAACTGGGCAGCTCAGGTACAGGAGAGCCCATCGATGGGAAAGATCCATCAACCGAAGCGCTGGTGTGAACCTTCACTGCAGGGCCTCTCGGAGATGCCCACAGCACTGAATGCGCAGAGGGCGGCACTCCGGAGCCAGCATAGTCAGAAGGCAACCTGGGAATGTGTCATGGTAGAAAAAAGATGCGGAGAGGAAGGCAAGCACCATAGTCACTGTTCTTGATAAAATAATTCAATCCTAGTGTTTCTGCACTTTATGTGCACTAAGTGAATGTTAGTTTTATTATTGCTTTCAACTCTATTTATAAGTCATACTAGGAGGACTTTAAATGTTTTCACAAATTTATTAAAGATCATTGAGCAAGTATAATTTCTCCCATTGA
This sequence comes from Heterocephalus glaber, assembly GCF_053883595.1. Classification (NCBI taxonomy): domain Eukaryota; kingdom Metazoa; phylum Chordata; class Mammalia; order Rodentia; family Bathyergidae; genus Heterocephalus; species Heterocephalus glaber. Next base: position 1,483,981 of record NW_028258324.1, on the reverse strand, counting down.
TTACTAAAGTTGCTTTGCACACTTGCACAGTCACTCTTATGGTCTTACATTCCTGTGAAACTGAGCACTGCTATCTTTAAACCTAATAAAATACAATGAAATTAGTGGTCATGTAGCTCAAATTCACATCCAGTGCCATAACCATTCTATGACTTGGTTCTTCAATTTGTTTTATCACAGCAATTTCTTGCTTATTATTATTATTATTATTATTATTATTATTATTATTATTATTTGAGACAGGATCTCACTGTGTAGTCCAGGCTGGCCTTGAACTCTCAGCAATCCCCCTGGCTTGGCCTCCCAAGTGCAGGGATTAAAGGTGTGTGTTCCCATGCCTGGCTTCTTGCTATTATTATTGCAGTTCTATCCATGCAGGTATTTCAGTATTGGAGGTATTGTTTGCTTAGCACTTTTCTACAGTATCACATATGGGTGCCTTTTCTTCATATAGCCGCGAGTTGGACTTTTCCTCAATTCCATGTTCCTCTCTGGGCCCTTAGAAGAACAAATAGAGCCTTGCCATAGGCATACCACAGAAGTGCTAGTTTGGTTCAGTATTGATCCTCAGAGAACTCAAGATCATTCTGGCCACTGACAGATACTTATCATTACCTTCAATTACCTGAACAAACCTCCCCCTCCAATTTAAGAAGTTCAAAGAAGAAATAATTTAAAAGTATCTTTTAGAAAATTATTTTTATGTCTAAGAGTTGTTTTCATTACCAATAATTATGGAATGAATGATATATTTGAACATTTTAGATTTGCTCAATAGATTAAGGAATTTTAATAGTGGGACACACTTGCTTTCACCTATGATTTCTCCTTACCATTCTGTGGTGTGACTTTGGAAAAGGCTTCATACACTTCCGACAAGAAGCCTGTATTCTCGAGAGCTACACGTGGAAGTTACATGGTATGGGTGGCTGGGAGATTCTCCTGTGTAAAAAGCTGGAAAACAGTCTACAGTGCTGGACTCCGAAGCTCGTACTCGCACTGCTTTATAGCAGCAGTTTGCCAAATGGATGTGGTCAGCTGCACAGTCAAATTAATGATTTCCTCTGCTGCTACAGCAGTCAGCACTGCTCCCATTGGTGAACCCCGGGCCTTGCTCACACTTCACACCCAGATGTTTCTGTAATCCTTTGAAGCTTTAATAGCTTTGCCTCAGTTTTATGATGCATTCCACAGGGAGGGAGGTGGAGTGCAGAGAACTGGAATGTCTGCTTCCTGCTGCCCCTCCCTTCTCTTGGTCTTCTGGTCCCCTGGTCCCCTCCAGCCTCTTTGCTGCTCTACACCAAAACAAGGGGAGGGTGCCATGCCACAGAGGCCTGGGAAAGGGAGCAGGGAGGGGAGAAGGGGAAGGGTGAGAGGCAGTGCTCCCAGGGCAGTGGGGGCTCATGTCTAACAGCAGATGTCCTCTCTGAGGCATGGAGAGGATCATAAGAGAGGAAGAAGACCAAGCACATTCCACTGCTGATAAAACTGATTTACCTTATACAAGTAAGGCAGCCACATTTTATGGAAAGTCTACCCTTCTAACACAACTGATGCTATTATGAAGGGTTTTCCTTTCTATAGCTGCTCCCAGAGGTTGTGTGTGCATATGTTTTACATAGCTTGAGGGATATATGACTTGTGTATCTATGCCTTTATCAACCATTTTTCATGCTAAGGTTATAGCACATAGTTATGTTCAGCGAATGTAATCATAATTTGCTTCACCTTTCTCTCTTACACAATGCTTGGAATGTTTCCATTTTTCCCACAAGTATTATGTTTGAGTGTAGGGTAAGCTGCATGACAAAGGGACACCTAACCCACAGTTAGGCAGTTAAGGGAGGTAGGCAAGTCTCTTCATTCCAGGTACTTTCTTGCCCTTTTTAATGTCTGTAGTTTTTTGCTTGAGCTTTCATAACAAAACATGACATCATGGCTTAAAGAGCAGAAGTTTATTTCTTACAGTTCTGTATGATAGAAGTCCAAGATCAGGGGACCACAAGGGATTAGTCTTTATTCTTTCTCCTTGACAAATAGATGTCCGTCTTTTCCCTGTATCTTTATTGTCTTCCCTCTGAACATGTCCATATCCAGATTTCCTCTGCTTCTAATGACATCATCATATTGGATTAAATCTTAATATAATAACTTCCTTGTAACCTGTCTTCACTTTTAAAGACTCCACCTGCAAATACAGACACATTCTGAGGTGTTGGGTCTAAGGACATCAGTCTAAGAATTTTGGGAGAACACAATTTAGCCCCTAACATTGTTCCACCTGAGCACGTGGTCCTCATCGGCACAGCAGATGTGAAATGGTGTGTAGGAGGGTTCCCCTTTAAGAAAGTCAAACTGAGAGTTAGGTGATCACTTCTGCTATATCCTGTGGGCCTGAATGAGGTCAGATGTGGGAGTAAAAGGGATGTGGAATCCAAAGTTTGGAGATGGGAAGCCATTCTTGGGTGACACATAACCCGCCCTGTACATAAGAATGTGAAGGCTACTGTCTTACTTGGAGGAAAAAGACTAATCTCTTATTTTTCATCCAGTAACTATACACCATTCAATGTACATGTTCTGCATTCATGCAGTTGCGAGGACAATGTTATCACTGTCTGTTTGCTTTCTGGTTGGCTTCGAAGTGCACTGCACTTAGAAATTTCCTGCAGAGTTCATGGATGCCCTCTGTCAGAAGCCATACATTACCGCTGAACTTTCTGTAAGTCAACATATAGAGAATTGCAATAAAGTTTGTATAGAGAGTATGGCCTTATCTGAATGTCTTCATTTCTGACTAAACTCAGTTTATTGTTAAATCATGGATAGATATTTGACTTTTTGTCCACTTTATTCAATTTTGTAAATTATAGGATCACTTTCCCGTGAAGTTACTATAAAGGCTCAGTGTGAACTTGAACACAATAGGGAGAGAGCCATGTGGACATAGGAGACAGGAGCCTTCCAGACAAACAGCAGCTGGTGCAGAGACCTTGACAGGGACCCTACTCGATGGCTTTGATGAGCTGCAAGGGGGCACTGTAACTAAACACAGTAAATTAAGGGGGAAATTGTAGGTGAAATGTTAAAGAGGGAGCAGCTGGGGTGCCACATCATGAAGGGCTGGATAGACCATGGAAAGCAATCTGGATTTTACTCTAAGCTCAATGGATAGTCACTGGAGGATTTGGGCAAAGAAGCAACACTTCATTTGTATTGTAACAGGATCACACCAGCTATTGAGTGGTGTGCAGGCTTTGTACAGGTGAGGATGTAAATCAGGGTACCAGCTGAGAGGCTATGTATAATTATCCAGGTAAGAAATGATGGGGCGTGGACCAGGGTGGTAATGGGTGAAAGTTTTAAGGGGTGGTTAGATGGTAGATATAATTTAAAAGGGGAGTTGGAATGATTGGTTCCATGATTACATATGAGAGAAAAAGAATCAAATCTGACTGTAAAGGTTTTAGAACAAGCAGGAGTAGAGATGGCAGTTCTACAGTCTTAAAGGATCAATGGATTTCACTCAACTATGTATATTTAGGCTGGAGAGTGGGCAGAGGGGATGAAGATGCTCTGCTAGGTGGACAGAATAGCAGATAAAAGCAAAGTGGGAAAAATGTAAAAGGCCGTATGTACTTTGTGATAGATCCAGCATAGTTTACCAAAGGAGAAAAGTATGATGCAAATAGTTGTGAGTGTGCCCCCAAGTAGCTAGAGTCTTACCTGGCATATTTTAGAACTCCCACTGGGGAGGAAATCTCTCCCACAGAGGAACCATGCAATCTGGAATTCTATCTGGAAAGAAGAATCTTTCAGTTTCTGGCCCCATAGTAAACATGAAGACAGGAGAGAGAGATTCTGGAATTCTGTAGCAACCCAGCATCATTTACCTAAGAAAATACTGTATATGAAGCAAAACCCCCAGAGTGGCTTTTAAGATGTTTGACTTATGTGTTATGTGTTATGTAGTGATGGGTTCACTTTCACTCCTTTCTCTTTTTATCTTACGTCTAAACTTTCATGAAAGACCACTCTGGAGTCAGGCTGGCTTGGGTTTGAATCCTAGCTCTGTCCCTTCAAAGAATTATGATCTTAGGTAAGTCATTTAACCTCTCTGAGACTTGATTTTATCATCTGAAAAACTGAGATAATAGTACCTATCTTATAAAGTTGTTGTGAAGAGTAAATGAAATAATCACCTCCCCTGAGCTAATTAATGTATGTGAAGTGCTGAGCCTGATGGTTGGCAGAAGACATTGTGTGCTTGTGTCTGTAACTAGAAGTTTACAGCTTCGCACTGCAGTTACCACCATGCTTCTCATTAGTTTCCTGTCCCCAGTTCACCTCAGGTTCTGTTTGTCTTCCACTCAGCTGTCCTATGAATCAACTTTAAAGCATTCACATTTACTCCTTTCTTCCCCAAACTCCTCTAGCAGGATTCATCTGCCTTCATGATTCTGTTCTCAGTACCATGCCACCAGTGTACTTTCACTGAGTTGTTCCCCACCAAACTGCACACTTCTGCTATGTGAGCATCGTGTCCAGTTTCTTTTTCCTTACCATGACACACCAGGTCTCAGAATTCATACACTACCAGCCATTTGTATAAGCACCTTCTGCACTTCTACATCTGTAATGTCACTCTTATTCTAGAGAAGTAACTTCCCTAGAGTTGCCCTAATGGGAGCCAATGCTTCCACTGGATGTAGCAGCAAATGCAGTATTAACCTACAATAGTCTATGCAAGGCTCCAGATTCAATCCCCAGCATAATAAGTAAATTGCAGCGGCCCATATCCATTACTGATATACCCACTCACCGGTTGTTGCATTGATTTACTCAGCAGATAGTGTGTGAGTGGGGCTTGATGGTGGGCACCATTCCAGCCACAGGGGATAAAGTTGTGCACATAGAGTACCTGGAATTCACACTTTCTGTATTATGTCAAAATCAGCTTCTTTGGAAAGTGTTTTTGGTACTTCATACCTGGTATGTGTTCTACCACATGGGTAAAGTAAGAACATGTTACCGGTTTCTCAGGAAACAGGACTGTTTTGAACTGTATTACTTTTATAGAACTATTGATCTGTGATATTGTAAAGAACTAAATTACCAACTCAGCTTTCAGTGGTAATCATTTAGTTTGTTGACATGATTGCAATTGGTCTGATTCACACTGTCAGCATTTTACAGTAGATGAGTGTATGTGGCCCCAAAGTCTAGCTTTAATATATAGGAAGACTAATGCTTCAACCTAGAACTAATCTGTCTCAATCACTGAAAAATTTGATGGAAGTTGCAAAAGAAATTCTCTGGGAGAGACTGTCACTAACCCTGTGGTTACAGTACCCACACAGGTCATTTCATCACCGGAACAAGAACAGTGTCTGATACCTGTGAGTTTCTTTTGTTCTTACAGTACAATGAGAACCTGTGGTTGTTCTCAGCATCCAGTGTTAAAATACAAATATCTATGTGAGAAAAACTTCACCTCACATCTCGGGTTGATTGTGGCAGACTGCTGAGATCAAGGCCCTGCCAAGAGATTTGGAGGTTATCCAAATAGCCTATCTATTGTGGATTTGCCACTTTGAAAAATGTCCAGTGGCTTGGGACACAGGGTTAGGAGGGAAAAGAAAGGATTAGGGAAGATGACAGGAAATTATCACACTGGGTTTTTTAAAGACTGTATGAAACAGAGAAATGTTTTGTCATTTCCTCAGATGTTTATAGGGTTACCAGAAATGCCATAGCAGTGTTCTTATGCCCATCAGCCAGAATGGAAACAGGCAATGTAGCTGCCACCGTTCATGGTCACCACTGATAAGTGATAGAGTTTGCAGGAAGCAATGCCAACTTTTACCAGGTGACTGATTTGCTGTTTTGCTCCACTAAAGGTTTTCTATATGGTATGTTTTTCGATACTCACATCATGGATGCAGGAACCAAGTATGTGGAGATTTTATTTGATATAAAAGCAAAAATAAAGAATGAAGCTTTGATAAAAGACTATGCTGTGAAGTCAAGCTGACTTGGGTTTGAATCCTAGCTCTGTTGCTAAACCACAGAGTGCTTTAAAAGCAACACGCTCCACTGTGAAAAGGAAGGGAGGGAGGCAGGCAGACTTAGCCGTCCTACAGATATAGACTGGCAAAGAAGTCCTTCTAATATAGCTCACCAACCTAATAAAGCCAACATAATGCGTATAGAAATGTAGACCACAGCCTTCTGCTCTTTTATCCAATCTGGCAGTAATCTTCCCTCATTACTGGCCACCAGATGCCAGGACAGTGAACACCTTATGAGTACACATAGGAAGCTTGTGACCAATCAGAAGCCAGACATGCAGGTGAAGGCAGGAGGAAGCAGTCAACTGCCTGATTCCTGGCTCTTGCAAGAGTGCAGTGGCCAGTGGTCACCTGCTAAGGGGTCCTCTGCCATCCGGTCCCTTGTTCTCTTAAGCATCCCTCTTATGCCAGGCACCTGAGAAAGTGGAGTGTCTTCCCTCTTACCTCCTGAGTCATCCTGTTTCCCCAGACCTGTGCCATTCAGGTTTTTCTGGTTGTTATTCCTGTACTCATTTTTCTGAAGCCTGTCTCCCCTTCATTACTGTGGATATATTTGCAAGGCTGTGCCTAAGTGGTTTGCATTTAGCAGCATGGGAAAATTCCCTGAGCATTTAATTGAGCCAATTACACATCTACACTGAGAGGCCAGAATCCACAGGAAAGAAGCAAGACAGTTTTGTTCTGCTGCTTTGCTGCAGGTTTAGGGAATCACCCCTCTCCTCTTTGGAAAAGGAACTTGGTTTCAAAGATTAGTTGAAAAAAAGAATTAAGATGTGTTATGTTTATGTACCAACTTCCCACAAGAAATGTTAACATTATGTACCATCCACATGTGCTAATAAATGACAAAAATTAGTCTTTGGATTGTCTGAAATCTGACACAGGCCATAGAGTGACAGAGAGTCAGTCAAAATAGAGAAATAATGCTAGGAACTTGAGACATTTTTATCCTCTTCTATACTCAAAAATAGATTTATAGAGGACAATATATTCTTTGATTTTTTTTTCAGAATTCAGCTCACAAAACTTATTAGCAAAATTAATTGTTTGGATACATTTAGAAATTTCATTCTGGGAAATTTGGAGTGGTATATAATGCATAGACAAAGAAATTCACTGCCAAGCATTAGAGAATATTCCGCACAGAATGTGTTAGATAAGAATATGGATCTTTGAGTGCCAGACCAGGGGAAGTGGACACACAGTCTCTAGAGGAAGTGATGACAGGGGACACAAATTGGGGACACCCAACCATGGAGGTCAGGGGTCACAAGTTTTTTTCTTTCTTTTTCAGTGTTAAAGGGTATTAGCATTCTTTGCATCACTATCAGCATCCTCTGAGAGCAATCTTCCACGCCCTGTAACCACAGGTCACCCATGAATTTTTTTGAGGCACTTTCATGGGCCGAGCACCTACCCTCTCTCATCATCCCTGTCATTTCTTCACTTTACAGGTGGAATACTCTTTGTTCCATGCCTGTGGTTTTTATTTTGATACAGGAAAATATTTTTTCCACTTTTAAGAATCATGGAAATGATGTCCACCAAGACAATCTTCCTTTAGAAATCTGAGGCCAATCACAGAAAAGTCAAGTAGCCATCCATCTAGTGGGGAACAGTGGGCCTGCAGGTTGGATATATGTTCCAGCTGGCGACATTTCTTAAAGATTCATCTAACAATAGGCAGCAGCCTGAAACTTCATGAAAATACAGGATGACTTTCTCTTTTAATTTTCTTCTAAAAAGTATTAGTGACTATCCATTTTTCTCTCAAATTTTTCTTTTACAAAACTTTCCTGAATACACAAATAACAGTTCATTCATAAAAGACTTTCTTAGAAGCTTATTCACTGTGAATACAATAATGACAGATGGCCCAGCTCAACCTCAGTTCCTCTGTCCTGCCTCAGGGTCACACCTCTTAGGCTGTTTTTGTCATGCACTTCTGTCTTCATGGACTCTTTCCACTCCTTGCTGCTCCGCCCCTCCACTCCTCCATTACATCAGAGTCATTGTCGAGCTCAGACTGCCTTGCTTTTCCTCTTTCCTATGTCAGCATTGCTTTCTCCTTCACCTTCTTTGCCCTGTGTGGACCCTTCAGGTTTGGAAGATTTTTTGCAAATCTTTCCCCAACCCCGTATCTGATTTCTGCTCCCTCTTCGAAGTACTCTGATGAGATCCTGAATTTATTCTAACAACTGCATCTCTCCTTCCCTGATCTCCACGAGACAGAGTCCCTTCATTAGAGAAGTGTGCAAACACAAAACACACGTTTCCAGTTTGTTCTCACCCTGTCTCAAAATGTGTTTTCCCAAATGTTGACAAAGCCATTGCTATTAGTTTACAATCCCCAAATGTTGGCGTTGTAATGCAGGCTCTACCTCCCTTGTCTCCCGCAGCCCTGCCCTTCACTCCCATGTGTCAGCCACTGGTCTTGAGACGTTTCCCAGAGTTCAAGCTTCCTTCCACCTCGAGGACCTTCTTGCCACCTTTACCCCAGTGCCTCCTCTGCTGAGAACACCATCCACTCCCCACTCCTCTGTGTCCCATGGAAAGTGGCAGAGCTGGGTCTGTCACACGTTTTGTACAGTGCTCAGGCTCCGGTACATTCTCCATATGATTCACTGTGTAATATTTTATTTCATTTGTGGCACACATCATAGCCACAGCTCATTATTTTTTAGGGAATTATATTTTCAATGTGTCTCCCCAACTGAACTGTAAGCTACAAGATACAGTAACTATCTCTCTTGCACAAGAAATACTTATTCTGAATCTATTTGGGCTGGTTTTTTTTAGCATATATGGGAACAATGATCATCAGATATAAGATCAGGACATGATGCAAGGCAAAGATGTTGGGCCAGACAACAGGTTATAAAGAATCTGGATGACCATGACTAATAATTTGTATTTTATCCCAAAGATTGTGAAGATCCAATAAATGTTTATAAGCTGAGATGATCAAATCTGTATGTTAAAGAATAAATGTGGCTGTGTGGCTGATATGGTTTACTGGGAGCCAAAGACATAGTAGATTACACGAGTAATGGGCATAGTATGCACACACCTTTGCAGTGGGACTTTGCCCCTTTTTTACCCTGAGTGTTTGAGTTTCAGCCCTTGAGACTCCATTTGAACAGTGAGGCATTAGCATCTGCAAGGCAGGCAGAGTTGGGAGAACCGTCTGCATGGTGGGGACTGCCTGGGACTTTGCTGGAACCTGAGGCCACCCTGCAAGGCAGCCTCACTGCAGCAGTGAATCTCAACCATCTATAAACTTCCCCCAGCTTGGTTATATGTGCAGCGCTACTCTTCTAGCCTTAGTTAGAAATATCTCTGACTTAGGCAGTGATCTCAGGGGGGCAACCAGAGTCCTGAATCAAGGGAGGCGAATGTCATTTAACCACTTTTCATAGGGGAGCTCAACGCACTCTGTACCTCACATGGAAAGGGACTGTAAGTTTCATGGACCCGTGAATAAACAGCCACCTCAGCCTGGGGGTTAATGGGTCCATGAAGGATGTGACCTCTATGTTAGATGTAGGCAGGAAGAACACATGTTCACCAGGACGCCATGTAGAGAGAACAGTATGTGCAAAGCAGACTGCACAGCATGACCCAGGGAACCCATGTGAGTGACACTGTTACCTAGTTTGCAAAGGCTTCACCCAAATAAATTCTCACAGGAATTAACTGCCTCAGAGATTATTAAATTAAATAACTCAGAGATTATTACCGAGCCATTTCCCTCTAAGCCTCACCCCCACCCAGGGCAAGCTCCACACAGGGAGTAGGATTTGATGAGTGTTTTCTTTGCCTAGAATGTCAACTTCAGGAACTCAAATGGATAAAGACCTGATGGAATTGAACCCAACCCTGATTCCTCTATGTGTTCCTTCCCCTCTTAGGAAATTTCCCCTTTCAGTCAGGAACAATGCCTGGTTCTCACGTGTGCAGATCTTGTGCTACTTCCCTTAAGCACAGGCTCACATACTCCTGACCCCAGAGCCCTCAGAAATAAATCTTTAAAGGAAATCATTGCCCTATCACACTTCTGTGTTCTCTCCAGTAGGGCATATAGAATACTTTCCCCCAAACATAATAGGGTTAATCTTTAAAAGCATCATCTTCATAAACAGGGCAAACCCTCTCTGCCCTGAGGGAAAGATCAGCCAGTGAGGTTATTCTAATGATTTAATGCTTGTTATCTTCCTCTCTTTTCCACATGACTGAGGAAGGTGTTTTTTAGAGCATGAAGCAGGAACTGAACTGAAGTCTTTCTCCCATGACTAATTTCAGCTCTTCAGCCACCTCTGGTACTTCCTAAGCCCTGAAATGGTTATGCCAAAGCATTAGACTAGAGACTTTTTATTTCTTTTTATTAAATATAGGGTCTTGCTGTATTTTCCAGGTTGGCCTGGACTCAGGTGATCCTCCTGCCTCAGCCTCCCATGTAGCTGGGACTACAGGTGTGCACCACCCCTCCTGGCTGAGAATTTTTTAAAGCATTCACTTCATCCATCAGCATTTGCTAACAATTATCTTTTTGGAAAATCATTTACCAGTACTTCCATATCCTCATATTTATATAAAAAGACAATACATTAACACTAGCCTGCAGCACATAAACTTAAATATTTTCTCAGACAAAGGTACTCGGGAAAATTAAGTAAAAAGGAATAAAGAAGAGCAGAGGATGTAGGTCATTGGTAAAGCACCTGCCTAGTATATGCAAGACCAGGGATTCAATCCCCAGTACTACAAAAATGAAAGAAAGGAGGGAGGGAGAAGAATGAAGACCTAATAATATTCATCACCTAATCAGATGCATCAGTGTTTACCTCTTGTGACCATGTACAGACTTTACCTTCATATTTATACACTTGATTTCAACATAAAAATACTTGAAATAGGGCTGGGGATTTAGCTCAGTGGCACCACACTTGCCTCCCAAGTGCAAGGTCCTGAGTTCTATCCCCGATACCAAAAAAGAAAAAAACAAAAAACTTGAAATAATGATTTGAATAAGCAGCTGTGCTCACAGTGATGTCATAGTCATCTGCCTGCCAAATGATGCACAGGGCTCCACCTATGCTGCTCAGTGCTTATGACCCAGAGCCAGAGCATCCCCAGCCCCAGTCAGGCGAAGCCTTGTCCCAGCACAGTCTGAGTCTGGGAAGAGCAGGAGCAGGACAGGGGATGTGTGTTGCTTTCCACCAGGGCAGTGTGCAGAAACAGACACTGAGCTAAGGATTTTAGACAAGTATTATTTCATGCAACAGTTCATTTCCATCCTCTTATCCTCCAACTAAGCCTTGCTTTTTAAGTATGAATGCAATAGAAAGCATGTAAGAGAATCATAACGTGGAAGGGCAGGGTCATGATACCTGCAGGCCAATGTTTTTTGTGAGCTGACACCCAAGGAATATAGCAAGGCAGGCTGTTAAGCCCGCTGTGTAACTGGAGTGCCACAGCTGGAATTCAGGGCTGCCGAGCTGTGAGCGCCCACAATGAATGTGCAAGGAAACGGATCTTACAACTGCTCCTCTTGTGTCTTCTCTCAGAAGATCCTCCTAACCCTATGAGAAAACTGAGTCAATTTCTGGCACTTGAGCTATTCTTGGGGTTCTTCTCTTTGTTCAGGTCATGATAATACAGCTGTGTGGAGATGGAGTGAAATTGTAGAATCCTAGCATCTTTCAAACCTGCCTGTGAAAGATACTTCTCTCATGTGGGAGAGTGATAAGTCACACAGCTTCAGTGAGCCACACTGTTCTCTTGTGCTAACATAAATAATAATTAAATTATTCCAATAAGACAGATAAAGCCCAATGTGGTAAATAAAAAACAAAACAAAACCTGTACTCCCAGCTACTCCAGAGACTGAGCAAAAGGATCACTTGGATCCACAAGTTTATGATCAGCCTGGGAAAAACAAAAATAATAACATATGTGCTTTTGTCTAGTAATAGTCACTCAACTAGTAGCAGGCATGGTTGTTTGCTATTTTTCCATATACAAATAATATCCAAGGCACTTTACCTTTCAAAGTTGAAAACCAATCTATATAAAAACAATTATATACTCACAATGGATCTCTTGCTATAACTAATTTTATTCTACTCTGATTTAAAAATAAAAAATTTTGTTTTCCATGAAAATTAATTTTATACTTAATTCCCAATTTACCATATTAGTCAGTAGTATTTTCTTTTTATGTTTAATATTTCAAAGTTATTGCTTTACAGATACCTAACTTTGTATACTATTGGTGTAAACAGTAGTGGTACATTTCCTCAAAGTCCCTGTTTGCGTTTTAAAGGCATGATGTCTGCAGTGTTTAGGAAAGGGTCCTCAAGGCATTACTCATGCCACCAAGCCCTCTTACTGAAAAGGGAAAAATGCAGTTTATCCCCACAAGCAAAACAAAGAGCTTGAGTTATGCAGTAAGTTACCTTAAAAACACTGATATTGTTTATTTCCAGTCAAAATCAGGAGGATGCTTCCACAAATTAGTTTTAGATTTTAAATAAGGGCTGTTTTCATTTACTTTTTGGAGCGCCTCTCCTGTGCGAACAGAGTCGGTAAGACTGCAACTCTAGCAGCAGACAGGGCAACCTGCTCCGGCCCCACAGGCGGGTGAGAGAGCAGAGAGTGCAGTGGGTTCTTTGAATTGCTGGTAACTAACTGGGCCACTCATGGGTTATAACTTTTCATCATGGAAAGCTAGCTGAGCTGAATGAAGGTAGAACTGATAGTCTTGACCCCACTGTGTTCTTTCTGTACCTTAGATATCATGACATGGGCATGTCTGAGTGAGTGTGTGTGTGTGTGTGTGTGTGTGTGTGTGTGTGTGTTTATTACAGTCCCCTTTATCCTAAAAATAACTGGAGCTTGTTAGAATTGTATGTGTAATGCAGAACTCCCTATAGTAGTAGTGGCAAAACTGTGCCACTCGTGTTGTTTTTCTTTTAAGACAAGAGATGTTAATGTATGAGTTGTTTTTTCCTAAACTAAAACCTCAGTATTCAGGTTTAACTGCAGTGTTGGCACTTTGCGATAAAGAAGCGGGTTTGGGTTGCAGTTTGGGTGTTCGTCTCTAGAAGGTTCGCTATCACTGGTCTATAGGCAGCATTTGCAAACATGCGAAACTCGCGTAAATTTAGAAATGAGCACTATTTTCTGTCTCCTCTCTTAGCTGTAAGGAAGAAAGCTGGCTTTATCACTCCAGTCCCCGGAGGTGTGGGGCCGGTGACGGTGGCGATGCTTCTGAGGAACACCCTGCTGGCGGCTCAGAGAGTCATCTACTAGGTCACAGGGGAGAATAAAGCAGCCGGGGAACTCACAGTGCTCGTTTATTTAACACGCAGCAAAAATGTTTCTACTTTACCACGAAGCTATTTATTTCTACATTGTCTATTTTCTCATGGATGGAACCATCGTGGAGGAGATGATTCACATAATTTTGTGCATTTGCTGCCGACAGATGTGGAGTTTTAGGAAAAACCAAAACAATTTAAATGAAATTTTATTAATCATTTTATGGATGTTTGTTCATAATGTTAAAACAATAAAAGGTTCATAGTAAATATATTTTTGACATAATGCGATATCACCCACACTATGTTCTAACAAATGTTGTATCAGCCAGATGTGCACCCACATGAAATGTAATTTAAGTTTTACCATAAGCATAATTAGTTGATACATTTCATGTTTTATGTCAAATACTGAAAAGGAGCTATAGTAAAATAAATCTTGATCTTAGGTAGCTCCCAGATGCAACCAACAAGGGCATCCTAATGAGAAAGGGTATTCTATTGAGGGAAAGAAAAATATCCAAGGCAGATGAAAGACACAATGCCATTTGGAAAGTGGTGATTCTAACACAGTGTGAAGGAGTACTCACCATGGTAATACAGATGAGGAACATCTTAGGCTTGTCATCATTTCTTTCTTCTTTTAAATAGCTTCACTGAAGAATAATGGAAAATCCAAAAATAAATACACATACAAGATAAACCTAACGTTGTGTTTTCCTACAAATGTCAAAAAACTTGGTACAGCATGATGGAGGATACCATAAAGGATAGCAACTGAAAGGTTTGTTCCCAAATTCAGAAATCTGGTAAGAAAGCATAGTGCTTTCATTGTGTTGAAACTATACCTTAGGACACAACTGAAAATCTACAGCTGTGTGTCCACAGTTCCTCCCTTTTTTTTTTTAATGGCATTTGGTTCTCAAAAGAGATGCAGGCTCTCTAGTACAATTTAAATTAAGAAACACATGCAAACAGTAGTTGCAGGCTGGTTTGAGACTAGTAGAACCATATAACTGTATTCACTTTTTATGCACAAGTTCCAGTATGTTCATGAGCCAGTAATGATTCTTATTTAATGTGTGTCTTTATCAGTGTGTACTCTTGATCATTTTGTGAAAATAGATTAGATGTTTAACAACATTTCAAATACATAATAAAGCAATTTGAAGAATAGCTGTAGTCTCTCTTTTTTAAAAGATAGCTGTAAGTTTTTGTTGTTGTTACACATACATTTGTTACCTGTTTCTTTACTGCATGCTGGAAAAATGTAGCGGGTTTCCCAAACATGAAAGAAAAAATACTATAACATATTCCACAATCAGTCCAGATCAGTCTTTGTCCAGTAAATCCTGTCAGAAATTTAAATCCAAAGTTCACAAGGACAGATTTCGGAAGGGATCTCTTTAACTTCCCCCAAAATGTGACCAAAAATATATATATGGGAAAAAATATGAAGACTATAGTTCTGAGCCCTCACCCATGGTACAAGAGGGGTTATTCTGGAATAATAGGAGTCTGCCTTTCTGGAGACTTAAGTAAAATTATAAAAGGAAAATTCAAACAGTTGCTTCAGACAGTAAGGAAGGCTTTATTCAAGACTATTGCAATGGAATGGGAACTATGGAGTGGAGAAAATGGACTTCACTCTTTACACAGCAAAGACAGTTGGAAATTCAGAGCCCCTGAACAGAGGTGGAGTCAGTGGGCAGGAAAATTCTAAGAGGACCTTGGTTTGATATCAAGGGTAGGGCACTTCTTGCTAAGCTGGCTCGTTAGTATTTTGCTAATAACTGCCTAAAGATAGATATTAAGGGGACAGGGGACTTGGTCAGATACCAAGGTGTGGGATATTGGTGGAGCCCATAAACTGATTTAGCAGGATGATTCTCTGTTAAAGTCAAGCTTAGAGGGATAAGGTCAAGCCCTATTGAGAAGGAGGCTCAGAGGGTCCTGACTAAAGTTTGGGAAAAGAAGTCTTTGTCAATGCAGAAAAGAGATAAAGTCAGTTCACTGGTATTATGACTATTTATAGAGTCCACTAAATGCAGGCATCCTCTGGCTTTGTGGAGGAGCTTGGAGACATGGATCTCCTTCTGCACTGTCTGTGCCTGTGAACAATCTGAATCCTGAAAAATGAACGAGCGTCAAACAATAATAATAATGGAGGGGGTGTGAGAAGCTGAGCATATACATATGAAAGCAAGGGTTGCTGGTCAGATGAAAATAAAAAGTGTGAGTGGAAAAGTGCTGGAAATGTAGCTGGATTAACATGCAAAATAGATTTTGGGAAAACAAGGTAAATCAGAATGCAGACCGTACTTACTGATCTTGAGGATAGAGGTAGGACATACCACCGCTGATCAGTATAAGGAGTTGTAAGGGTGTGGAGTTTGGAGAAGAGATTAGATGTTCACTTTAAGACAAGTTGAGTTGGAGGTGATGACAAAATATGTAAATAAAATCCTGAAGTAATATCAGTCCCGGAAAAGGATTGGCATTCGTGGCCCCTGGTGAAAATTTAGGATTCATCAGCCCATGTCAACCACCTAGTCCCTGCCCTTCCTGGAGGTGGTGCACCAGCTGTGTAGGGACATGCTGCATCTGTCTATACTCGCCAAAGAGCAACCACTATCCTGGCTTGAGCGCCTCTCGTGGATCAAGTGCTCCCCTTTCTTTTCTTTCTTTTTTGAGGGGAGGGTCCTTTACTCTTTATTAATGATCTCTGCCTGATAGATGTGGAAGTTGGCCTGCTGGGTTATTAAAAAGTCTCAGCCAAGGCCAAATGGAGAGTAAAGTTGGGATCTGGATTTAAAATAAGGTCTGTCGGGATGATGGGAGTCAGAGCCCATGTCTTCACTACCTTGCCTTGCTGCCTTCAATGACTCCTCCCCCTAGAGTCCCTTCTCCTGTCAAGACATCTACACCCTGGAGAGGAGTAAGTGGTCCCTCAGCAGTGGCTGGAGTAACTTGAAGCTATTTTCTGGTATAACCCTTAGGCCACAGTGGTGAATGAGTTTCCATATGATGTGCTCTAGGCCACCACAGTGGGGAAACATCTAAAGAGGCAGAAGAGCTCTACCACTGAGCTGCTTCCCAGCCCCTACTCTACTCTGTTGAGCTTCCATTTTTCATTTGTCATCTGAAAATACAAAGAAGGCCAACTTTTTATTTCTTTATGCATTTAAGACAAATTCATTATTTACTATATGTCAGTCTCTTGATTTATTTGGGCCAGGATTATAAAGAAAGAATTGAGATGTACATGAAAACCCATAAAATCCAATGGGCTATGCTAGCTCCAGCTAATTGTTATTGCAAAAAGGATTATTATACTTCCATATCCCAGTCTTAGAAATAAAAATATTTGATTGGAGCTGGAGCTCAGTGGTAAGCCATCTTGCTTAGCAGGCACAGGTCCTGGATTTGATATTCAGCACTGCAAATGGAAGGGAAAGGAAGGGGAGGAAAAGGGGAAGGGGAAGGGAAGAAAAAGAGAGGGAGGGAAGAAGAATGGAAGAGAGTAAGGAAAGAAGGAAAGGAGAGAAGGAGAGAGGGAGGAAGATGGGGAGGGAGGGAGGAAGAAAAGGAAGGAAAGAAGGAAGGGCAGGAAGGGGGAGGGAAGAAGGGAGGGAGGGAGAAATTTCTAAAGCCAAATTCCTATTTGAATAGAGAAAGGGTCCTTTCTGCTAAATCCAGTTCCTTGCTGGATGGACATGATGTGAATGATACCACGCTTTGACTTGAATACGTTTTCGAGGCTCAGAAAACCAGCAGTTAAAATCCTAGGTAGAACAGCACCCACAACACATCAACAGAATATATTTATAATAATTCAGGGAAGGTGAAAATTTATAGGAACCCCCTAGTGTCAGAAAACGTAAGGGCAATAATTATATGTGTTGGCATTTATAATGGTATTCATCATAACTAGGTTAACATTGAGAAAACTCTTAAGTGTTGTGTCAAGACTTTCTATTCACGAGATATCTTTATTTCAATGGAGAATTTTTGTTATCAATATTATTCCTATTACTAGGAGTATACTTTATTGGTTCTTTCCAGCCTGATCATTGAGGCACAAAGTTTAGCATTGTTTGTGAAACTTGGCAGCTCATTATTCTGTTTACTCAGAAAAATATTAAATGGCAGTATGACAGAAAGGTAAATGTTGTAATACTGAAAATAATTATATTTACAGCAATTGTCAAAAGTGAATCTAAGTAACAAAATCTAAAACAAAATTTATTTATAGCAGCCCTGAAGCTGGAACCCAGGGCATTCTGCATGCTAAGCAGCTGGTCTACCATTGAGCTGCTTCCTCAGCCCCCACATGTAATATTAAATCTGGTTTTACATGAATTTAATTTCTCCCCTACAGCTACACTGACAAAGTGTTTTGTCTTGCAGGGCAATTGTCTGTAAGGAAGAGAGTGTAACTGATTAGGGTATTAGGGCTGGTTTTATTCACAGGTTTATATCATTTCCTGATTTGCAAATGTCTCTTGTTGGAAGCTGTCAACAGAGCTTATTTGTATGGTTCTCTTCACACTAAGGGGACCTTTCCCAATTCCTATTCTCTTCTGTTGTTTTAAGAACTTTCACAGACGTGAGTATGCCCACAGGTAACAGGAAACCAGTGTTTCAAAGGAAACCGGATCACACTGGCAGGTAACACAGGCATCCTAAACAAGTGCGGGAGTGCCTGGAGCCTTCATGCTGCTGCCAGAAATGCATATTTCGTTGATTGGTAAGAACTGGCAGATGACGCATCATGAAATATAAATGCAAGAAAGGTGCAGAGCTCAATAAAACCTGCCACCCAGCAGTCTAGGAGGATAGGAGAAAGAAAGTTAAGCAGCCATAGGATATGGCTCTGGGAGTTCCAGTGTCAGTCTATCTTTTCTTCAATGGTAGGTCATTTCCTTTTTGTTTAATTAACTTTGTGTCAGTGTTAACTGTAAATGGAATTTAATTTATCTGAATTAGGAGAAAAGCTGCCCAGCTGCTCACAACAAAGATCACAGCAAGGAATCTGTGGGGTAATTTAGTTTCTTAGGAAATGTATGTTCCTCTACTGAAATATTTTGATTCATCTTTTTTTAAGAACTCCCAAAATGTTTGCTTTCTACAAAGAATGTTGATAGCATTTTCCCACTGTAGTACAGTAGAGAAGTACTTTAATTTAATTGATGTGTAAATGTATTTGCATTCTCTTAAAAATTACTGTGTTTCTATTTCTTATAATTAGAATGTAGTCAGTGGAACAGCTGAGAAACAGCTGGAAAACTCCCCTTGTTAGGTTTTGTAGTTCAAATGTAATAAATTAAAAACAGAATGGAAAATGGGAATGAACAGAATGAGAATAACTGGGTCCACTGTTGCTACCTGGAAAGAGGCTCACCTGTTCAGGCTGCCCCTCCCCTCTGTGCAGCACTGACCGCCCTGACCACTGAGGCCGACTGGACCAGGACATCCCCAGGCACAGCCCCCCAAAGCAACAGGACAGCTAACAAGACCCAAGGTACTGTATCCCCGTCTTGATATTCCGAGTGTCTTCTTTAAAACCTTTGTCAGAAATTTGGATTGTGATAGAAGCAATGGTGGAAATTTTTAAGTATATATTTTATTAGATTATCAGCCCTTTTATTTAGCAAGATGGTGTAAGTTGAAGTGACAGATGTGTTAGCCGAAAAATGCCATTTTCGAGAGAGGAAGCGAAACGAGTGACAAAAGAGCTGCCTCCAGTGGCTGTCCGGCGTGTGACAAGTGCTCTTCCTGCTGGCTCTCGGCTTGGCTGGGAACCGTGTGCCTTGTGATGGTTCCCCGCCCTGTGTGGCATTCTCGATGACAGAAAGATAGCCATCTGTGACTACACACTTAGCAACCAAGCAATTCCCCTCATCTTTGGAAAGGTCTTTTTCTTGTTTGTTTTTGGGGGACCTTTGTTGTTTCAGCCAATGCTCCATTTCCTAACCACGATGCCCAGTTTTTGTTGTTGATGGTGATGCGTTATCTTCTTTCCTATTTTATTATTATTACTATTATTAGTAGCTTCTGACTGCTATTGAGTGTCAACACTGCTTTCAAACCTGCTTGAATTGGGGCAACCTTGGAAAAGAAAGCCTGCTGCCTGTCAAGACCTGTGCCTGAGCGGTGATGATTCTCATGGGCTCGCACAGTGTGCTTCGTGTGGTGCCCTGTAGTGTGACAGGGGCAACCAGATTTTTGTCCTCAGAGCCCAGCAAACAAAAGATCAGGTCAAATATTTTGTTTCCAAATATGAAGTAATACTTAACCGTTCTTCATTTCACCAGAAAGGAAACATTTTAAGCAGCTTAAAATATTTTGCCCACTTGATTTTTTTTAAGTATCAATCTGCAAAGCAAAATCAGTGTGAGCTTTAAAATAAGTTTTAGCCAACTTCTTCATGTTTTCTGAGCTTTTCAGTGAAGCAGGAACATTTTTATTAGAATATGATCAGTAATATTGTAGAAAGATGAGAGAGGTGTGATTTCCACATGTGATGGATGGCATACCATGATCCCCAGTGCTAGCTTTTACCTTCCTGCAAATAAAATTTTCCAAATTGCTCACAATAGGAATGGGAAAAAAGGGACTGAGTGTGTCACCTCTATTTTTCCTTTGCTTTCTTAGTAGAGAACTTTAGCTCCTCCTTTTGGTTTATATTCTTAAAAATATGACACCAGCATCTAAGAAAAATTTTCATAAAGTTATAACTAATATTTTTCAAAGGGGAAGGATGAGTCCTTCTTGCATATGCTTTCTTGGGACATGGCTTCTTTTAATCCTCACATTTTCTAGCAAATCTTGTTTCAGGCTTGGTTACTTGTTCAGTTTAAATTAAAAAGAATTCAGCATGGCTTCTAGTGGAAAACTCTCACTGCCTCAGAATTATTAAGATGATAAATTTGTCATGCCATATTCAACAAAATGAATGTGGATTTTAAAGTAATATTGTGTCTTCTCATGCCGGGGATTTAGCCCAGTGGTTCTTCTGCTGCCTGGCCCGCAAGTGCAAGGACCTGAGTTCGATCCCCGGTACCAAAAAAAAAAAAAAAAAAAATTGTGTCCTCTCAAAGTGAAGATACAACATAGGGCCAGGGATTTAGCTCAGTGGTTCTAGCGCCTGCTTTGCAAGCTGAGGACCTGAGTTCTATCCCCAGTACCAAAAAAAAAAAAAAAAAAAAAGTAAGTGAAGGTACAACATAGTCTCTTGTTGGTAATTTAGTACCTAAAAATTTAGCATTTTCAATATAAAGAAGAATACCTTTATCTGTTTTTCTCTAAAAGCAAATAAGTAGGATCATCTTAACCCCTTTGGCAAGGCAAATACAGTGTTACAGCATAATAGCCATAATGAAGAGCTAGAATTATCTATAGCAATGACAAAATAAAATGCCATTAATTCTGATTGAGAAAAATTTAAGAATTCATAATTAAAATATACCAAAAAGGGGCACTGGATTTAGCTCAGTGGCACTACGCCTGCCTCGAAAGTGCAAGGTCCTGAGTTTGATCCCCAGTACCAAAAAATAAAATTAAAAAATAAAAAATAAAGAAAGGAATCAATTCTCCAGTTCTACACAAACGCCTTTCCTCTGTGTAAACACCAAAGACAGGACAGGTATGTCTTCAGTACACCAGAGATCCTGAGCAGCCTCCTAAAACTATATTTGCCTAAACACCCTTTCCTGAAGAGCTTCCCATAGGAGGTTTCTGGACATTTGACTCCAAAAGTTACATTCCGCACTGACTATTTGCATAGTGTTAGAGCTAGAAATAAAAATCCCAAGTCCACAGATTCTACCACTGCTTCATAGTACCACTTAATTGAGTGAAACTTTAATTGCTATTCAAAGGTATTATCATCAGCTAGGTCTGGTGTCTTGTGTGGGTCACAGCAAGCCCTCTTCTGAAGTCATCAGGGAACTTGTCTTCTTTCAACTAGCACCTCGGGGAGGAATTCACATCACTCTTTCCACTGGGAGGAAAAAGATCGAAGTTTACTATCCCATTGGTGTAAATCCAAATCTTGCTAACTGACTACAGAGTGTAAGGGGAGGAAATGCAGAGATGATGTGAAAACTGCTATCTTTATTAGCACTCACTCTGAGCACTGCTCAAAATGACCTGCTGAGCCCAGAGCCAATGCTGCCACCTTTTGGCAAACCTGCCTCCATGCTTGCAGTGTGACTTCTAAATGGTGGACCAGTTATCAACCCATCCCATGCTCTGATTAATAAATGATCTGTAGAGAAGACATGAACCCAACCCTGCCAAAGGAGTCAGTAGTCCAAAGGACCAAGCGCTCCCCCAAACCCTCATATTAAGGGTCTCTTCACATACAATAGACAATTTATCATGAAAGCTGGACACGCTTCCTCCATTCACATGTATCTCCTTTTCGTAGTTGATTCTGTGGAAGGACCCATTGCCCTGAGGTTCTCACACCCCTGCCTGGAAGACCACAGCAGCTACTGCATCAATGGCATGTGTGCCTTCCACCATGAGCTGGACCAGGCCATCTGCAGGTAATGCAGAGCCTGCCCAGGCTGCAGGCAGAAGGGGCTCTCTGCCTGGGTCTTCAGCAGTGGCCTCCGTATTCCGCTCTTTGTCTTGTAGAAATGGTGGTTGATCTGGACATAACTTACCAGCCCTCTTGAACCTGAATATCTTAGGAGTCTTTTCCTAAACTACTTAATTCCCATTACTCAAAAATGTAATTCCCAGGTTGGTAGATCTGCATTTTTAACATGAAAAGGTGGTTCCTAGTTTTCACAGGATTGTTTAGGATAAAGTTTAACAGTCTAAAACAAAAAGCTTTTTGTGAATCTAAAGTTCTGAAATAACTAAGGTACATTTTTATAATGGCTGACTTGCTCAGTTTGCTTGACAGTTCAATCCCTGATACCAAAAAAAAACCCAAAAACCCACAAACACCCCCCCAGTATTTGCCTCTTTAGTTTAAATTACTTTCTATGGGGTGGGGTAGGGAGTACTAGGGATTGAACCCAGGGCCTTTGTCCTGAGCTGCCTTACTAGCACTTGTTATTTTTGTCTTTGAGACAGGGTCTAACTGAATTGCTAAGTTGCCCAGGATGGGCATGAACTTGTGATCCTCCTATTTCAGCCTCCCAGAGTGCTGGGGTTACAGGTGCAACTCCATGCCTATTTTTTTCTTATTCTTTGAAATATATTATTTTTACACTTCTATCAAAGAGTTTATAATGATTTATCCTCTTCTCTTTTTAAAGGTGTTACACTGGTTATACTGGGGAAAGGTGTGAGCACCTGACCTTAACTTCATATGCTGTGGATTCTTATGAAAAATACATTGCAGTTGGGATTGGCGTTGGACTACTACTAAGTGGTTTTCTTGCTGTTTTTTACTGCTACATAAGAAAGAGGTATGAAAAAGAAAAATTATGAAGTCAGTCTGTATGTGTTCATTTGACAATACTTATTGAGCCCCTACCAGGCCTGGTCATAATAGTTTTTTAATGAAAAAAGCAGTGTAAATCTGAGAGATTCCTTCATAATATTTTTATTTCTTTTCTCATAAACCCAGAAAAATGGTAATAGGATTCCAGTAGCATATTCCAAATTCACAATTTCCCTCCTATTTTTGTCTGCCTAAGTCAAAATTATAAAAAAAGGAGACAGCAGGCCCCAAGAAATTCAAAACTAAGCATGTCTTGCTGTGATTATATATTTAGCGTCTAATTTTATGCCTTACACATAAGAGACAGAGTAAATATTTGTTAGGCAAAAACAAAACTCAAGAAATGAGTGTTAAATGAAAATGTATGGCAAACACAGACTGCTTTCTCCCCAAACTTCAATTGTGGGAATCTTCGGAAAATATCATCTACTACTAAACCTCAAGATGATGAACTTGATCTACAAATAAGTATAAGCTACTTATTTCTAGTTTCTCCACGTTCATGATTATTCCCTAAGTCCATGTAAGTAGGAAAAATGCAGGAAATAATTGAGACACATTAATTTTTAAAAATACAAATACATTCCCCTTGCTGTTAGTAAGTTGTCACTTTCAAAATGACTAAAACTGCCTGTCCAAATCTAGAAAAGTTTGTTTTGCTTAACAACTAATCTTAGAGAAAATTGAACCTATACAGTATTATATCAAGTGCACATTTGTTGAAGAGACCAAAAATAATAATGAGAAGAGGAAGAGGTGCAGGAAAGACCACCTGACATACACAGCCTGCCTCAGGGCAGGCTCCCGGAGCAGAGCCTGGGGTGGGGTGAGGGAGCAGTGGCAGAAATAACCATCTTAGGGAGTTGAGTTCCTTCCTTTGCAATTATGTTTCTGCCACATAATTCAACCTGTAATAGCAGAAGGAAAGCAGGTAGAGGAGCAGTGTGGCTGGGCCTGAAATTGACCCTCTGCCCAGTTGCACATAAGATCTAGAGTATGAATGGTGTCACTGGCCTGTTCCAATAGAAGAGCAGTCTTAGATTTAGTCAGTCGTGAGCCACAAGAGCCCATGGGGTGGGGTTGGGGTGTGATCTCCCAGAACTCTCCTGGTGGGATGTGAAACAGTGAGGGGTGCAACTCAGGAGAAGGATGTGAGCCTGCGGATGCCACAGTCATGAGGGAGGGGAACTGGGTGAGGTGCCACATGCAGCCACTACAACAGTGCATGGGTGAATCCACAGTGATCAGTGTGAAACTGCTGTTCTCTTTTAGGTGTCTGAACCTGAAATCTCCCTACAACATGTGTTCTGGAGGAAAAGAACCACTGTGAGGCCTTTGGAAGACATCGTCATTGAGTCTTTTGTGAAAACCTATGGGCCTCAAATTGAAATCAAATGAAAAAATGCCAAACCTACTAGACTTGAAAATGATGGAAGCTGGGATCCTAGTGATGTGATCGGATAAAATTCAACACTCATTTCCAGACTTTGCCACCCTTGGGTGCCGTGGAGCCAAGTGCACAAACTCTAAGGGCAGAATTCAAGTGCCTGCTCCCTCTGTGGGTATGTGGTGCGGCTATTGTTCTCACTGCAGAAGAACTGTCCATGCTTCTGACCATGTCAGAGGTGACTCTTCCTGGTAATAACTCAGCCTCACAGCAGACCAAAGCAGTGCCAAGCATGAGCTGTTCGTGTGCTTGCTACTCACCATTGTGGATCATTTCTGTAGACCAGCTTTGTGTCTGTGCTCTCCCAGGACCTAATCCCAAGCTTTCTGCTTTCATGGTACTGAAATGATTCAGTGTCAACTTTTAGGATGAGATCAGTGTTACAGTACCTCCAGCGAATTGAGTATGGGTCTTGAGCCACTGAAAAGAAACTGAAATGCCCAAGGGAAGCACAAACCACTCCCAGCTTGTGACCACACCATGCAGCCTTTATCTTGGAAATATGGAATAAGCTAAAGAGATTCTGGGGCCTGAAAGCTATCCAGATGTCAAGTCCAGAGCAAGCAGAGCACTTGTGTTTCTGTATAGATCATGGAGCTTTCTGTTCGGCCCGTTTCTCCCATAATGCTTTGCCACTTCCTCTTGAACAGTTTCCTCCACAGCGATGGTGGAATTACCAGGTAGCTGTCCGTTTGGACTGAAGTCCTGGACTATCCTAATGATGAAAAATCTACAATTGTCATGAAACAGAAACTGAAGAACTAGATAAAGGAACTTTTTCACCAGTTAACAACATGTGGAAACGTCTGTATTTCTGAACCCTTGTAACAGATTTGGACAGAGGAAAAATGAAGCAGTGGTAGAAGAAACTACGGGGAATCAAATTCCTTCCTTTTTAATTCTATTTCTGAGGGGCAGGGATGTAGCTCAGTGACACTGCACCTGCCTGGCAAGCGTAAGGTCCTGAGTTTGATTACCAGTACCAAACCAAACAAACAAGCAAACAAAAAAACAAGAATCAATTCTATTTCTGCCATATAATTCAAATAGTCTGTGCAAGTTCCTTAATTTCTTTGGGCTTTGGATTTATTTTCTATAAAACCCTTGTACCTCTAAACTTTGATAGTGGGAGAAGCAAACAATGATGTGTGTGCCTCAGGTGAGATTATTCCCCATACTTCCATGTCCAGCGTCACTTCCAGCCCCAAAGCACACCACTGACTATCAATCTTAGGTGTAGATTTTAGTGTTCCCTTTGTAAAATAGTAATTTATTTTAAATGAAATGAAAGAAATTTAACAGCTACCATTTTTCTTATTAGAGTCAATCTAAAACGACAGACTCTTTTTTTTCTTCTTTACTTTTTTTTTTTTTTTTTCCAATTTGATGCACTTTTGATGATGGCTTGGTTAAAGAGGGCCAGACTTGAATGTTCTTATATCCATAGTCTGGTAACAAGCCTTTCATTTCCATGAACTTTAGGTTTTCCTCAGCCCTTTGAAAGGTGTACATTCTACTTTCCTTTCCTTGTTTCTCCTTCAAAAAGAATTTAATGCAGATGAGTGGTTTGTCAGCACTTTCTGGTGCCCTCCACCTTCTGTAAAGGTTACATCAGGAGGGTGGGGAGGGAACGTTCCTTCCAGTGACTCCTGCAGCCACACCTAGAAAGCTATGCACTTCCTGGACATTGCAAAAAGATGTAAAAGAACCTGGGAGAGTCGGGGAGAAACTGTAAAGGCCTGCTTTTAATTAACTAATGAGGGAGAGAAGAATTAATGATGGAGTCTGCAAAGGATACACACAGCCAGTCCTGAATACTTGGTGTCAGTGTTTGCCAATTTTAAACACAATAAATTGAAATTAGAACATTTGACAAAGAATTAAAATTCCCAGGTTTCTAAATCAAAATGTTAACCAAAACAATATAATACTCAATTTTGTGTACCTATGGAATGTTCATTAACAGTATGAAATCGACTCAGGGAGACTGTCCAGACACAGAGTACAGCTCATGAAAGCCATTGGTGTATGGCCTGTCACAGGAAATCATCCTGTGACCCCAAGATTGAATCATCTTTAATGCCCAGGGTTAAGTTTGCAGGAGGAATCTGGCGCATTGCAGTGGAGCCGGGCCACATCTGGCAGTGCTTGTGTATGTATGCGGGACTTGATGAGAAAATGTTTCACTACAAGATGGGCTGCACATGGTTTCATTTCTATTTTTTTCCGATATGCAATATGACCCTGAAAAGAGCCAACTAGTTAGTCCTTGCATCAGAACTGCACTTTCAGCTATCAATCAAGGGTGATTAAGTTGAGTGGATCATGTAACAATGAAATGATGACATATTTCTGGCATCTTTGACTAAATCAAACTACCCAAGGAATCCATCAACTTCTTTCACTCCCCTTTTTGTCTCCTCCCCATGTCTATCCCTTAATTTGCTGAGAGCACATTCTTATGCCAGCAGTATTCACCGGTGAATCACTGGTTAGCACTTTGGAGCATGATGGGGTGGGGGCGAACACCATTGTCTCTGCCATAACTGAGCCAGTGAATGTACATAAAAGGAGTTATAACTGCTTATCGTTGTATCTTCTTTCCCCAAATTACCTTTTGGTATAGCCATGTTTTCATTAAGTTTGCAGAGGGTAAAGTTGTAACATAGTCCATTTTTAGTGTTTCAGTGCAGGTCTAATCCTTTGATTTTGACATGTCTGTTGTGATAACATCAATAAGTTTTCCATTCATTATATTTAGTTGAAAAAACTGCCTTAGTGTTAACAAGACAGATACCAGAAATGTAAGCTTTTGATGTTCAACACAAGAAGAATTCACATATGCAGAGGATTCTGAGGAAGCCATCTAACCTCTCTGCCTTACAAAATGTGTCCTGCTTTCTGAGTGCAATGTAAATATTGATATTCTGCAGCCCACACTCCTGGGAAGGGCTATCAGAATCTATTGCAAAATACCACTCTTTCTGGCTTACATCATGGCTCCATGACATCAGGTCTGAGCACCTGCCAAGATGAACTAGAAGTGTTGAAATTTAATTTGTCAGAATCTGGCACTGCTAATCGGGATGAGTCCACATCTCTGTCCAAGCTTCAGCGCAGGTCTATTCAGTAGCATATTCAGAAGCCTACCCTTCAAATTTGGTATGAAACTTCTGCTAGTTAGTTAACCAATCGATGCCTACTCCAGAGTGACAAGAGCCTGAGCAATCAGTTTCTTAAGGATCCCAAGGCTAAACCTTGAGACTAGAGTATCATGTTAAATAAAAAATGAAGTGTCCCATCACAGTATTTGACTCCTCTGCCCAGACTAACGTGATGTACTTTCCAGATTGTGGGCAACACCTGCAGCTTATGAAGAAACACTCCACAACACAGGAATGTGACTATATGATAACAAGGAGAACTGAGCTGTTTAGTCAGGTCTTATCCAAACACCTCATGGCCTTTCTTTGTCATCTGTATGTCTCAGATATTGGAGCATAATTCATCTAAATTGAAATTTGGCCCAGACCAAGGAGCTACCAAACTAATAGTGCTTTCAGCCTCTAAGAAGATGTCAAAATGAAGCTTCGTATCTTTCTGAAAAGAATGGCATCTCTAGATCTTTAAAATGGCAAAAAATATATTGATTTGAAGCAACACTGTAACAGCTACCATTTATGAGCACTTATGCTTTTTGAAAATACTGTTCACATCATTTTAATTAATCCCCACCTGTGTGTAATTGAGGTGTAGCGATGGCAATTCCCTTGTTCAGCATCCCATGGTTTTTAAGTGGTGGAGCCAGAACAAGAACCAGGTAGATCCAATTCCAAAGCCTCTCCTCTATGTTCTAGAGGAGTCCAAAATGCCTCACAATATTTAAAGGGAAAATATTCATGTTGTGAGTTAATTTCTTTGTGAAATTAGCAATGTACCCAAGTGATCTGATCCGTATGCAGATGGGAAATTCTTTCCTTGACAATATATAAAACAACCTTTGTCATGGTTCAACCACAAAAATTTCCCGCTGTCATCTGGAGATTAAGATATGCATTTCATCCCTTGGGTGGAGCCTGCAGGGCTGAGTGCAGATGCAGAGACCTTGAGCTGTCAGTAAACTCTGACCTGTGTCCTCAGGACTTGGGCATGAGGGGGACACACCAGAATACCCCACCTTGGGTGGACAGGGCTCTCTGGCACTGTGTGACCTCACTGGGACACACCTGGCCAGAGTGGTGACAGGAGAAGGTGTGAGGCACACAGGTGAATTTCCTATCTGCAGTCAGACCTCAGTGACTCCCTCCTCTCTTTTGTTGTACACTGGCCCCGTGTGGGCTTTGGAGAGAAACAGAGAGTGCAGATCGTTGAGCTTAGGGTAAAAATTGAAGACAACTTTCAAAGTCTATGCAGTGGATCGACAGTCAGATGATCTGTGCTCTAATACAAGTGTGCTCTTACCCCTGTGTGGCCCTTTGGATCTGACAGTCTGTTGAGTGGAGAAGTTAGAATCTGAAGATGACTCCACATTCTCCACTGGTGGGACGGTGTGTGTTGAAAGCCTGAAGCTTATAAGCAGATCCAGAGCACAGATCTCTGATGACTCTCATGATGTTTGATTTAAATCAACCCCACATTTAGAAACCGAGATGTCTTACTATAAATATCTAGCTTCCTTTGAAAAACAAAAGATATAAAACACTGCCCTTATCTGCTCACACATCAAAGACTGTGTCTTTGACACCTAGCCAGCTTCCGCATCTCAGACCACCAATTCTGGGTTCCTTTCTAAGCCTGCAAACTTGGTTCATGGGTAATTTTAAGATCTTTGCTCATTTAAATTCTAATGAAGCTAATCACCAAGGTGCCTATAGGGGGCCCTGTTGTACCGCAAACCTCTCCTCCCACGAAAGACTCAGATCAAAGAGTAGCCCAGGAATGCACTCTCAGGAGAACCCAGACTCATCTGGAAGCTGGCAGACTGGCACCTGTTGACTCAGACTCTGCCCTGCCCACACCCCCAGCCACTCTCTGCTCCAGCCCTGGCCAGCTTTGCCCTCTCAGCACACCACCCTGGCAGGTCGCCTCTCAGAACGATACAGACAGATCTTGACTGCCCTGTGCTCCCCTTTAGTAAGGACACCAAAAGGCTCTCCTAGGCTTTTGTGGTCACTCTTCCCACCTTGCCCTGCCATCATCCCTGTGGCAAGGAGGGTACTCTGCTCCCTGGGGGACTCTGGGGTGCTTGTCTGTGTGTCAGCCTCCCTCATCAAGGGCTGCCTCCTTCTTGAAGAATGTGTTACTTACAGATGTCATGGCTTCCTCCTAATGCTTTTCTATTAACCTTTCCAGAGATATATTCATTCTGCCACACGTTATGATTATTAATGTTCTTGGCTAAGTTCCAGTGGTAACAATTAAAACAGACTTCATTCCTTAAATTCACAGCATAGATTGGGTACAGTGCTAAGAAAAGGGTACATACACAGTGTCTCTCAACCCGCCAAGAGCCAGGGGGAAGGTTTGATTGGGAGTATGGCAAATCATGGTTAACAAGAGCGTCTAGAATTTAACCCTCTGAGGCTTAGCTCCAGGCGTGCCCAGCCCCTTCCTGTCCTCTCCTCATCAAATTCCTTTTCTAAGATCAAAATTTGCCATTTGTAGAGCATCTGAAATGAAAAGACACTTCTTATATGAAGAAGTAGAAACAGCAAATAAATATATGAAAAAATGTTCAACATCACTGGTCATTCGTGAAATGCAAATTAAGACAACACTGAGATTCCATCTCACTCCACAAAGAATGGCTGCTATCAAGAAATCAACCAATAAAAATTGCTAGAGGGGCTGTAGGGGAAAAGGAACCCTTCTCCACTGTTGGTAGGAGTGTAGACTGGTGCAACTAATGTGGAAATCAGTGTGGAGGTTCCTCAAAAAACTAAAACTAGAGGTTCCATTTGACCCAGCTATTCCTCTTCTTGGTATCTTCCCAAAAGAATTAAAAGCATCACACCACAGTGATATATGGACACCCATGTTTATAGCAGCACAGTTTGTAATAGCTAAATCTTAGAAACAGCCCAAATGCCCATCAACTGACAAATGGATAAGGAAGATGTGGGTTTTTTATACAATGGAGTACTACTCTGCCATAAAAAGGATGAGTTTCAGAGATTTCTAGCTAAACGGA
The DNA here is from genome assembly GCF_053883595.1 of Heterocephalus glaber. Classification (NCBI taxonomy): domain Eukaryota; kingdom Metazoa; phylum Chordata; class Mammalia; order Rodentia; family Bathyergidae; genus Heterocephalus; species Heterocephalus glaber. The sequence continues at coordinate 1,453,485 of NW_028258324.1, read as the reverse complement.
TGAACCATGAGACCATATTCGTAAGTGAAATAAATCGGACATACATGTGTAAGAAACTGAAAGTGGAAAAAAGGACTAAAATGTATAATAGTTATTGGGAAATGGGAAGAAAATGTTCAAATAGGAAGGGGAGCAAGGGAGGAGGGAGGGAGAAAGGAACTAAGGGACAAGAAAAAAAGTGAAAATAGAAGGAAAAATGGAAACAAAGCTTTTGTACATAGGGAGGGGAGAAGGGAATGGGAAAAAGTAAAATTAAAATTTAAAAATTTGCCATTTGTAGGAAGAGGATATCTGTGCCTCATACAATGTTTGAGCATAATAAGTGCTCAATGAATGTCAGCTTTTTTACTGTGGTTGTCCCCTATTCTTTCTAGGAAACTGAAATGTAGAAAGTCCAAGTTATTTGTTCAGGACACCCCTCTGGTACATGGCAGAGCTTGTATTTGACCACAGGGCTGTCCGGTTCCAGGCCCTGTGGTCTTCCTTAGTGAGAGGCAGGTGAGCCTCTGGTGCTGGCCTCACTGGACGGGGCGCACTCAGCAGGGTTGCACTGTGACCCATGTTGTTAGATGTGGGGTCCGTGTTCTAACTCCAACTCTTTTCTACACTTGTGATTGAAGATGAATAATTTAACCCTTACAAGACCCAGTGGGATCATTTTAGGATCAGTTTAACTCAGATAGCTAATGTATATAGACCCAGCGGCCACCCAATGAATATTACTTATTATTATAATTACTAATCATTTGAAACTCTTCCATAGAGTCAATTTTAGTATACGGAGGTTGTTTCTAGAAATTATCATACTGCACACCTAAGGGGAAAAAACCCCAGGGCTTACTGGAAGATTGAGGTTGGGGGAAAACACTTAAAAACATCATCAGTAACACATTAAAAACAAGCAAAAGGAAACCCAGTAAAAATGGCGACATGATCTTACACATTATAGATGGCTGAGACAGACAAAAATAATCCAATAAATATGGCCCTTTATCTTGACAAAGACCAGAAGTTGGCTGGGGCAAGTGGGTGCGAGCAGAGCAGTGGCTTGTGGGTGACTGTCAGATGGTGGTGGGAGAAACAGTGGCACTGCATGGAGTGAGGAGGCAGCAGATGGGACCAGCGTGGCACCTGGTGCACGGGTGTGAGTGCCGTGCATGTGTGTGCTTGGGGTGCACACCATTCCGCTCAAGTCTCTCACACCCATCTAGCGTTTCTCTCAGATGGAATCTCACATAGACAAACACAGGATTCCTGTCATGTGCAAACCATTCCCTTATGTTGGAATAAACTAAGTTTTCAAAATGAGCATTAAAACAGAGCTGTCTCTTGAAATTATCACCTTTTTTGGACCTTAGCCTCAACTTTAATTATGATTATTAAGTATTTGAAATATTGTGATTACTTAGGCACTGAAGACCTTGGGGAGGAGAATTATCCTAACTCAAATTTCTCCAGTGAAATTTTAGCAAGAGTGCCAAGGACACAATTCCAATCCCTCATATTACTGTGGATGAAAGTTCTTATCATCATCTTGTTTGTTCTTTCCCAAGCTATAAATGAATAGAAGCCCATATGACTGTTTTTCTTCTAATAAGCTAATCCTCCAACGTAGTTTGCATCTTAATACTATTGACTCTCTGTAGTAATGTGAAGAGTTCCAATTCTCCCTCCTTTTTTCATAATTTAGTTCCCTCCTTTTTTTAATCCTCTGAGAAAACTCTTACTTGGAACCAAAACAACTGAAATGATGCAGAAGAAAGCAGTTTTATTTCCTTCAGTGGTCTATACTGGCAGAAAATTAGCCAGAACAGGGCTGAGAGTGTAGCTTAGAAGTAGCAAGTGCTCAGAATGAGACCCATAGTTTAATTCCCGGTATCCAAACTTAACAAAGTAAGCCCAAACTGTAGATGGTCGAGCAAGGAGAACTGCTTCAGAACATTCAGTACAGAAAAAGGACCATCAAACAAAAGAAAAACTGTAAGAAATAAAGAGAGCTAAACGCAGTGTATACTGGGGTCCCCTCTTGAGCTTGAGGCACATAACTGTCAGGGTGTAAACTCTCCAGGTCGGCTGGGCACATTCATGATTCTGCTAATGCATGCTGTCCATAGACTTGAATCCATCTGCTGGAGGGAAGAGAGCCTCCTAGAGCAGAGGGGAAACCTTCGGATCTGGCTCACACCTCATCAGAACTGGAGCTTTTTTCATCAGTTTGTGTCTGTGTGGCCAGGGAAATAAAAGGTGTGCTATAAGAAATGCTTGGGTTTGTTTGTTTTTGCTTTTTCATCATCCCTGCCCTTCTGAAGACTACTCCTGTTTTGCTCTGGGTACTGTCTCCCTTCACCTGCAGATCACCTGGTTCCCATGCACCAGCCCTAGGTCTAATCCCCAGGGCATTGGACCACTCACTCCTAATTTCAGCTGTTGTCTGAAAAGAGAGGCAGTGGAGGTCAAAACTAGATCAATGACAATCACCCCTAGGATGTTCACTGGAACTCTTTGTTGGGGGTGAGGGAGGGGGATTTACCTCTTTTAGGTTCAATGGTGAAATTAGCAAAATGAAATCTTAAGTTTTCAAAAGGCCATCAATGCCAGCACAACAGCCTGCCCCAGTATGAAACACACCTGAGAGAAGCAGCTAGGTTCCTGACAGCATTGTTTAAGCCCTTGATCCAAGCTACACTCCATCCTTGGACTTCTTTAGATAAATGAGATGTGACTTAAACAGGGAGCATCTTCTTAGACTGTCAAAGAGTGGAGTAGAAATTTTTGGACCTTAGAGGATTAGTAAGACATATATACAGTTTCACTTTTCCACATAGACTCAACTTATTTTCTTGATTTTTTTTAATAAAAGTTCAAAGACATTTGGACATGTATTGGGTGGCAGAAAAGTATCACACTTTGTTGGTGTTTTTGGCTTGGAGGATCAGTGTGTTAACATTGTACCTAGTAACCCACCTGGCAGAGGTTACTGTACGTGTGCTTTTCCAGATGGTCTCATGAGTCCTACACTCACAGAATTTGTGAAAAATTAGTTGGTAATCTTATACGTTAATGGCAATTTTAGATTTTTGATTATATAAAGCACTGGCTACCAACACATATCAAAGATTTCACTGCTCATCCTTAGTATTGATTGGGAATACAATACAATATTTACACTTACAGGTAAAATTTATGACAAAGATTTCTGATGGGGGAGCTCACATCAGAACCACTGTGCACTGTAATTGCAATCTATACTACCTTACATATTTTTGTATCATAACTGTCTCATAGAGTTGGTAGACATGTTACAGTTTATTAGAACAAAAACTTACAGTAGTTGGAATTTCTTGTTTTAGACAACTTTGTAATAAAATAAAAATAAATTAAATAATAGAAAGGCTTTTTAAAAATGCTAGTATAAAGAAGCACTTTCAAACCTAAAAATGAATAATTGCTTTTCACATGAAAATAATAATGATAAAGTAGTAACATCACAATACAGAATTAAGAATATAAATCTCAAAGGTAAAAATGAAGCCATGCTTATCCTAACACCATAAAGTTTAAGTTGGTCTGGCCATACCAGCACCCCCAAAGCTGAGGAACAGAGCTGCCCCCAGCACAGGGGAGGTGAAACTTGTGGGCCACCATACCAGTGCCCCCAGTGCCAAGGAGGTGAGCCTCACAGGTGCCAGGAGCACACATCCCTATGCCCTCAACCCCGTTGAAATGAGAAGACACTTAAACTAGTCTCAAAACCAGACTTCCAGATCACCTAAAGCAACCCCAAAGGGCGAGGAGATGGAACAATGTGATACTCAACCACCTGGACTCCCTGAACTGGCAACAAAAGAGGATGAGGAAAAAATTAAATCAGAAATAATTTCGCAGATAACAGCAGAGATTGTACCAATACTGCAAGACATAATTAATAAATCTAGAGAGGAAACAGATGAAAAATAGAGGAGCTGAGCAACATGATGGAATCCCAACATGGGAAACAAATGGAATCCATAAAACAGAGGTAATCAGATTTTCAGGAGATTAAAAACTCCATTGAAAGATTACCCAGCAAAATGAGCCAATGTGAGGACAGAATTTCAGATAGAGAAGGTAAGATTGCAATTAGTGACCAGGAAAAGAAAAAAATTCTCTAAAATACTAAGGGACCATGAGAAATCAAACCAGCAGCTGCTAGACAATGCAAAGAAGAATAACAGAAGGCTGATTGGAGTCAATGAAGAAACAGGAGAGAGCACAGATGACATAAAAAAACTGTTCACAAAAGTGATGGCAGAAAACTTCCCAAGCAGGGAAAAAGAACTCGATATACACATAAATGAGGCATGTAGGACTCCAACTAGCCCTGATCAAAAAAAATCTAAACATAGGCATATAATTGTTAAGATTACAGAAACCCAACAGAAGAACAAAATTCTACAAGCAGTGAGAGAAAAGAAACAAATCACATACAAAGGAAAGTCCATCAGAATCACAGCAGACTTCTCAACGCAAGCCATCAAGGCAAGAAGAGCTTGGAGTGAGTATTTCAAGCTCTAAAGGAAAACAGCCTCCAACCCAGATTGATGTACCCTGCAAAACTATCTTTCAAAATTGATGGAGAAATAAGATAGTTTCATGGCAAAGAGCACCTTAGGAAATTCATGAATACCAAACCAGCACTCCAAAAATTTTAGACAATATCCTAGGAAAAGACAACCAAGACCACAACCCCAGGAAACAGAATGAATCCATCGGGCATGACAAGAAATTAAATGCAAAGTGGGAGAATCCACCAAAAAGAAGAAGTCATGACAATGATAAGTCAATACATATCAGTTATAACCATGAATGTTAATGGTCTCAATTCACCAATCAAAAGAAACAGACTGGCAGAATGGGTCAAGAAGAAAGATACGATAATATGCTGCATACAAAAAATACACTTAATTCAAAAAGAAATTCATAGACTGAAAGTTAAAGGGCGGAAAACAATACTCCATGTGACAGGAACCTGAAAAAAAGCAAGAGTAGCTATCCTCTTTGCAGATCAAGTGGATTTCAAACCAACACTGATTAAGAGAAACAAAGTAGGACACTACATCCTTGTAAGGGGAGCAATCCAAGAGGAGGAGATGACAATCACAAACATATATGCACCAAACACTAGTGTGCCAACTACATAAAACAAATACTAACGGACATGAAAAAATCAAATAAGCACTAATACAGTAATAGTGGGGGACTGCAATACCCCACTGTCACAAATAGATAGATCAACTAGACAAAAAATAAGTAATGAAATACTAGAACTCAATCAAACTCTTGAAACAAATGAACTTAACAGATGTTTACAGAGTGTTCCACCCAACAAAATCAGCATACACATTCTTCTCAGCTGCACATGGGTCATGCTCTAAAATAGACCACATACTCGCTCATAGAACATGTTTAAGTAAGTGCGAAGGAATTGAAGTTATCCCCTATATATTATCAGACCATAGTGCGATGAAATTGGAGATCAATAGCAAAAGAAACTGCAGAAATTTCATAAAGACATGGAAATTGAACAACACACTTCTGAATAACCAATGGGTCACAGAGGAAATTAAAGAAGAAATCAGACAGTTACTTCAATTAAATGACAATGACAATACAACGTATCTGAATCTATGGGACACAATGAAAGCAGTCTTACAAGGGAAATTCATAGCAGTGAATACTCGTATTAGGAAAACTGAGTGAGCCCAATTAAACAACCTGATGCTGAAACTCAAGCTTCTAGAAAGAGAAGACCAGGACAAACTCAAAGCTCATACAAGGGAGGACATTATAAAGATCAGAGCAGAAATCAATGAAATGGAGACTAAGAGAATGATACAAAAAAATCAATGAAGCCAAGAGTTGGTTCTTCGAAAAAAATAAACAAAATTGACAAACCCTTGGCCAACCTTATGAAAGAAAGGAAAGAACAGTCTCAAATCCATGCAATTAGGAATGAAAAGGGTGAAATTACAACAGACCCAGCAAAAATCCATAGGATCATCAATACTTACTTCAAGAACCTACACGCCGTACACTGGGGGTTTAGCTCAGTGGTTCCACCACCTGCCTCACAAGCGGAAGGACCTGAGTTTGATTCCTGGTACCAAAAAGAAAAAGAACCTACTTGCCAATAAGATGGAAAACACAGAAGAAATGGACAGATTCCTAGATACATATGAATTACCAAAGTTGAACGAAGAAGACCTAAAAGTTCTAAACAACCCATTATCAATCAATGAAATAAAAAATATAATTAAAACTTACCAACTAAGAAAAGCTGGGTCCTGATGGCTTCACTGCTGAATTCTACAAGACATTTAAAAAGGAACTACTGCCGCTACTATTTAAACTCTTCAATGAAATTGAAAGGGAAGCAATACTCCTGAATTCATTCCTGGAAGCAAGCATCAGCTTGACCTCCAAAGCAGAGAAAGACCTCACCAAAAAAGAGAATTATAGGTCAATCTCACTAAAGGACATAGATCCAAAATTCTTAATATGATACTGGCAAATAGAATGCAGAAGATCATCAAGAAGATCATACACCCTGACCAAGTGGGATTCATCCCAGGGATGCAGGGATGGTGCAACATACGCAAATCAATGAATGTGATACACTATATCAATAGAGCCAAGGACAAAAACCATATGATTATCTCAATAGATGCAGAAAAAGCATTGGACAAAATCCAACATGCATTTATGACAAAAACCCTACAAAAAATTGGAATAGATGGTCTCTGCTTCAATCTGATAAAAGGCATCTATGAAAAACCAATAGCCAATATCATACTAAATGGTCAAAAACTGAAATCCTTCACACTAAAATCAGGAACAAGACAAGGATGTCCATTATGTCCACTCCTGTTCAATATAGTCTTGGAAGCATTAGCCACAACAATTAGACAAGAGAAAGAAATAAAAGGAATAAAGATGGGAAATGAAGAAGTCAAATTGTCATTATTTGCAGACATGATACTTTATATAGAAGACCCCAAGAACTCCACCAAAAGTCTTCTAGACTTAATAAACAAATTCAGTAAAGTAGTTGGATACAAGGTCAACACACAAAAATCAATAGCTTTTCTGTACAGGAACAACAGACTCACTGAGAAAGAAATAAGGCAAACAATTCCTTTCATAATAGCATCCAAGAAACTGAAATACCTAGGAATCAACATAACAAAAGAAATCAAAGACCTCGTCTCTGAAAAGTATACCACTCTGAAAAGAGAGATTGAAGACAATATCAGAAAATGGAAAGACATCCCTTGCTCCTGGGTAGGAAGAATCAACCTAGTGAAATGACCATACTTCCAAAACTGCTATATAGATTCAATGCAATCCCAATTGAAATTCCAGCAGCATACTTCACGGACCTTGAGAAAACAATACCAAAATTCATTTAGAACAAGAAGAGACCTAGAATAGCAAAAGCAATTCTAGGCAACAGAGACATGGCAGGGGATACAACAACCCCCAATTTAAAACTATACTACAAAGCTACTGTGATAAAAACAGCATGGCACTGGTAAAAAAACAGACCTGAGGACAAGTGGAACAGATTAGAAGATGCAGAAACAATTTCAGACACACTCAGCCACCTCATCTTTGACAAAGGAGCCAAACACCCTCACTGCAGGAAAGATAGCCTCTTTAATAAATGGTGCTGGAAAAATTGGGTTTCAACTTGCTAAAGACTAAAACTAGACCTATATCTCTCACCATGCACTAAATTAAAATCAAAATGGATTAAAGATCTAAATATTAAAACAGAAACGTTGAACTGGCTGGAATAGAGGTTAGGTAAAACTCTTGAAGACATTGGTGTAGGAAAAGATTTTATGAACAAAACCTCAGTTGCCCATGAACTAGCACAAACAATCAACAAGTGGGATCTCTTCTTATTCAAAAGCTTCTGCACAGTAAGAGAAACCTCCAACAGTGTGAAGAGATAACCCACAATGCGGGAAAAAATTTTCACCAGTGGTCCCTCAGACAAAGGTCTACTATCTCAAATCTATAAAGAACTTAAAAATTCAGACCTCCTGAATTTAAAGACCCAATCTGAAAGTGGGCATCTGAAATGAACAGACATTTCTCAGACAAGGAAGTAGAAATAGCAAGTAAATACATGAAAAAATGTTCAACATCACTGGTCATTTGAGACATGCAAATGAAAACAATGCTGAGATTCCACTTCACCCCAGAAAGAATGGCTGCTATCATAAAATCAACCAATAACAAATGCTGGAGGGGCTGTGGGCAAAGAGGAACCCTGCTCCTCTGCTGGTGGGAGTGTAGACTCATGCAGCCACCGCGGAAATCAGTATGGAGATACCTCAAAGAACTAGGACTGGAAGTCCCATTTGACCCAGCTATTCCCCTGATGGGTATCTTCCCCAAAGAATTAAAAGAATCATACCACAGTGATATATGTACACCCATGTTCATAGCAGCACCATTTGTAATAGCTAAAACTTGGAAGTAGCCCTGTTGCCCATCAGCTGAAGACTGGATAAAGAAAAGGTGTTTTTTTTTCTCTATAAAATGGAGTACTACTCAGCCATAAAAAATGAGAAATTAGAGACATTTATAGCTAAATGGATGCACATTGAGGTGATACTCTTAAGTGAAATAAATAGGACACACATGTGTAAATACCAAATAGTTTCTCTAGTGTGAGAAACTGAAAGTGTAAATAAGGATTAAAAGGTATAATAGATAATGTGAAATAGAAAGAAACGGGGCAAAGGGGAAGTAGAAGTGGGAGGGGTAGGGGAAATTAAAGAAGGGAATGGAATTAATATAAGAAAATGAAAAAATGGAAACAAAGTCTTTATAGATAGAGATAGAGGGGTTGAAGGGAGGGCAGGGGAAGAGGGAAAAATAAGAACCAAGAGAGATTATATAAAGGTGCAAATATCTAATACTGAATGTCATTATATTATATACCTAAAGTGTGCCAATAAAATTAATTAAAATTCAAAAAAATAAAGTTGGCCTATTTAACAAATAATATTTTTAAGATGGATATAAATCAGCTAAATGTTTTTCTGATTCATGACTTTGTGTTATTTCGTCCCTGCTATTTATGTGCTATTTTTACCAGTGATGCCCTCGTAATCTATTGTTTGAATTATAAATTCTACTGATTATGCATTGTTTACTTAATCTTTTGGAAATATTTGAGAAATGTCCTTCAGATATATCAGGGTTACTTTATAACTAAAATCCATTATTGGTCCTAAAACTCTCCAAATTAATTTGTATTTCAGTCACCTTTGTGTTGCCATTTTCCTTGAAAAATTGCTCTTGTTCTTGATGTTTAAGTCTAGAGAGACAGTTTGTGAATTTCCATCTTCAGGGTAATGTATTTTGAATTCCACTTGCCTTTGCTATGTGTAGCCTGGATGAAACTGTTGATAGTTGTTAGCATGCACTGTTCTTCTGTAAGGAACCTGATCTGAGAGTAGCCACGGGAAGATCAAACCTCCCGGAAATGTGGATGCTCTGAAGCTTTTTCCTGTGCATTGACTGCCGGGCTCTTAAAGAGGCCTCGGCATTCATGTTCTCAAAATCCAGGTTGTACAGGAGTCATGTTGAGGAGACCTCTTGAGGGGGATTGGCAGTTAAAAATTAATTACCAACTTGCCTGGTTCAGAGAACCAGGGGATTAACAAAGAGCACTTGGGAGGGGCTAGAGGTGATTGGCAAGCAGGCCCGCCAACTGAAGGGGAAGGCCCGCCCTGATGTGGATGGGGCCAGATAATAGGTTTGCAGCCTTGGACGCAATGAAAGGGAAGAGGAAAGAAGTCCGCTTGTGCTTGTAGAGCTCACTTCTGTGATTCTTTTTTTGCCTCTGCCATCGCCTGTGGACACTGGACTCCAGCTTTACCAGCCTGCAACACGGATTCACACCACAACTCTGCACAAAATTCGTAGGCCTGCAAGCTGAGCCTGTCCCTGCATCCTGGATCTCTTGTTCTACAGCTACGGGATCCTCTGGCTCTCCAGCATGCTGTTGGTCATCGTGGACCCTCCCAACTCTGATAGGTTTGTCTAACAAATCCCCTTGCATAATTACATATTATATACTATTATTTTATCACATACTATTGCTTGTCTTCCTCCAGAGAACCCTAATACAGGATGTTTATTAAAATGCATATTATTGGGCTCCAAAACAAATTAAAAAATCAGAATTCCAGGAGGTAAGGCCAAGGAATCTGTTTTCAGTAATATTGTACGTCATCCCCTCTACCCCAGTTTGTCTTAGGAATGAATATGCTGTCACAGATACTGGATGGAGGAAATTAAAAGCAAGCAAAACAATCATTTTATTTACAAGGAGAATATTATTCCTACTGCTTTCAATTCTTAAATTTATATTTTAAAAAATAGAAAAAGAATTGAACTGTTCAGGACCAGAGATTACTGTTTATAACAGACTACTTTTAAAACACTATTCAAAGTATATGAATAGAACATTGATATAAAATATAGATACAATAAATTTTTGCCTTCAGACTTATGTGATTACATTTGTTCTAGCTTAAACAAATACATGGGGAAGCAAAAGAAATTATTGCAGCTAAAATTATGTGTTATAGCTTTTCCTATGGCTTATCTATGTAAATTTTTTCATATGCAAATTTTTCTTAGCATGAGACCACAAAATAAAAATAATGTGATTAGAGTTATTATCACCAGAAATTATGAAATTAAAAGATTATCTGCTAAGATACATCTAAAAATCTTCTCAAGGGCCAGAGATTTACCTCAGTGGTGCCGCCACCTGCCTCACAAGTGCAAGGTCCAGAGTTTGATCCCCAGTACCAAAAAAATTTTAAAAAGATATATCTAAAAATCTTCTCAAATATCAATTGAAGCCAAATCTTGTCATTAGGCTGGCCTTAGTAAAGTTCTATACTTCCTTTCTTTTCAGCACATTGATTTGGTAATTTGCCTTTCATTATCTATGATGTGATTGAAGCACATCTATTCAAAAGTTTAGATGAAATATCCATCTATTGAAAACATTGAAGTACAAAGTGAAATAGCTGGAACTTCAACAGTGTCACTTCAGTGAGTGTTCACTTGCCACTAACACAACTCTGTCACAATGAAACCATACATTATACATCTGCTGTATTTCTTACTTGACACAGCAAGGAAATCTTGTGCCATTATTGAGATCAAAACAAAACTTCATAAAGTTCTTTATCTATGATGTTTACCAGCCTGAGCCAGAAAATTTACTGAGACCAGAAAATCTGCACAAGACAGTCAAGGTTTCAGTAGCTGGGAAAAATTCTCTCAGGATATGGCAGAAACAGTGTCAAATTCAAGAATTCAGAACTTGGAAATAGATCAAGGAAAGGTGCAGGGCCTGCCTAGAATCCTGAACTGAAAGATCCTGTGTGAAATAAACAACTCAGGACCAGTGGTTTTCCTGGAAACTAAGCAGAATGGCATAGAAAGACTCATGGAGAGGTTCCCTAGCAAATTGTATGTGTACAAGTATAAACTAACAGGTTTTTGGAGCAGGTTTTTAAGAACAGGTTTTGTTCTTAAAACAAACATTGGGAGGCTGAAGTGGGAGGATCACAAATTCAAGTCTCACCTGGGAAACTTAGTGAGACACTGTCTCAAAATTAAAAACAATAAATTAAAAAGGATCTGGAGATGTAGCTCAGTATGAAAACTTTGGGTTCAATTCTCAGTATGAAAAAAAAGAAAAGACCAATATCCATTGACTCAAAATCAGTAAATGAGAAATTAACAAGAAAAAGAAAGATTAAAACAAATAGACTAAAAACTAATAATGAATTAGTTTTAAAGAATCGTGGATGAGGGCTGGGGATTTAGCTCAGGGGCACCCCACCTGCCTCACAGGCACAAGTTCAATCCCCAGTACCAAAAAAAAAAAAAGAATCATGGATGAAATTAGAAATAAGAATCAAAATTTAAAATATTTTAAGCTTTATGATGCTGACCTGAAAAGCTGTCAGAAGTAAACATCATCTGCCTGAGGGTGAAGCAGACTGTGGAGTAGGAGATCCGAGAAGGAGCCGGAACCAGACGAGCCAGCCAGTATCTGCTGTCTTGCTTCCTTTGCCTCTGTTGAGTTCCTCTGTCATTCAGAGAGGAAGGCTGGAAGGTTGAGCAGATCTCACATGCCTTGGGATGGTGGGAATGCACAGTTCATGGCCTCTTGTGGCAGAGTGGAGAGAAGAAACTGGTGCTCCTTGTTCTGAGTGGAGCCCAGAGGACTATGCCATGGAAGGAAATCTATGACATCCTGACATTCAAATTCTGCTCCCCATGAACCTAAAAGCAAATGTAAATCATATTCAAAAAATAAGTGAAATTATCCTAGGCCTCCAATTATTTTGAAACTAATTTGCAATCAACTGCAAAAATACTGTCTAATACACAATTAAAAATAAAGCACACATAAAAACAAGACAGGATAAAAAATTACAGAAAAAACAGAGATCAACCCAGTCTCCACGTGTTGGAGCTGTCAAAAACAGGAACACTGAGTATACCTGTTATTTCAAGGAGATTGATTAGAAATGAAGATTTTGACAGGGAACAAAAACTTCAAAGAGAGGAAAAGTTGAACATTTTTGTGATGATTTACACAAATACATGCACATACACTCACCCACAATTACACATTTTTCATGAATACAGTGATTATAGCAGTGGGCTGCTTGTGAATTGGAGAAGGATGGGAATGAAGAGGCAACAGGACAAATGGGCTGGTGACAGGGCAGGGACCCTTGTACCAGAGATCTTGGGTCTCCCAGGCCCTCACAAACAAGCTGCTCACCTCTCCACACCTGTGTTTCTTCATCTGTGAATAGGGATAATAGACTCTCGCTCACAACGTTGTTATGAGGATTCCTTGACAGGAGAGTTAATATATTCATTAATGTGCGAAATTATTAGTTAATAGAAGGAAGGCACATAGAACCAGAGCCTGGCACACCAAACATATGTTTAATCATTTCACCTATATTATTTATTTTGTTAAAAAGAACGGGAAACAAATAAAAATTTCCAATTTCCTAGGTATGTATACATTTAGTACATAAATCTTTGAAATGCTTTAAGTTTTAAAAATTTATAAGAAAATAGAAAGATGTCTTAAACACTTTCTCTTCACTGGGACACAAAACCAGACACCCACAACTTAAAGCAGGAGGATTTAATTTGGCTCGTGTTTTCAGTTTGTGGTCTGCTGGCTCAGGCAGGAACAGGGTGGCAGAGGGACCTGGGGAATGGGGGGGTTGTCCCCTCCTGTTAGCCAAAACAGGGGAAGGAGATGCACTCTTCCATGCCCCGCCCCTTGTCCCGCCTCTGCTGGCCAAGCCCCCTCATAACAGCAAGTCAGCCATGAGCCCCCATAGTCCAATGACTTTCCAATAGGCCCACCTATGAGCACAGGAGTCTTTGAGGGGCATCTAGAGCTAAACCATGACAGAACACCTAGTGCAGTGGCACATGCTTGTAATCCTAGCTCTTGGGAGGCTGAGGCAGCAAGATCATAAGTTTGAGTCCCACCTGGGCAATTTAGAAAGACCCTATCTCAAAACAGAGGAGAGACGAGGCGGGGGGTGGGGTGTGGGGGGGTGCCGGATATGTAGCTCAGCATGAAGACTCTGGGTTCAATCTCTAGTACCCTCCAAAAGAAAAGAAAAAGAAAAAGAAATAGGAGGTAAGAAAGCGAGGGAGAAAAAAAGATGAAGAAAAACTTCAGGTGGCTGAGCAGAAAAGTGAAAAACAAGAGATTCTCCTGCTACTATGACCTGAACTTGGCTAAGGCCCAGTAAAATGCAGATGACACTTGGATTAAAAAGAAACATACAACATAACTGAATGATGATTGTGAGGTGAATATTGCAAAATAGAGAACATTCCCCTAGGAAAATCCACTTGTAGGTGTCTGTGTCTTAATTCTATTTAATCATGAAAAATATTAGTCATGAAACTGAAACAATTATGAGAATTATTTCTCCATATTTATGTTGCACGCTTTATGTATGAACAAAGAATAGTACAGTTACTTCTCAGATTGGAGCAAAATGAACTTCTTTCTTTAAAAAGAAAGTTGAATCTTTTTTGTTTAGCAAACATTTGTGATTTACTTTTGTGAAATTCCTATTTATCTTCATAACCATGTTACCCATGTTTGTTAGGTAGTAGTTCAACAGATTCTTATTAACATATAGGAAATTTAAAAATGAGAACTGTTTATTCTAAGTTGTTTTCCATTTTATTTTGTCTGTATTTCTCTTTGAAATGCAGAACTTAATGGTATGTTCACAGCTAATGATTGTCACCAGAACTACGTTGTTTTTACCTTTGTTTTCTCATACACTTCTTTATCAACCAAAGGTCCACAGCATTAAACAAAATAAACCACCACTCATCAAAAGAAAATGATCACTTTGCTGTGTGTAGGTGACTTTCCAGTGCTTCTTTTGAATAATTTATGGTGATTTTTTAGTGCATTTTGTGTGGCAGGATTTATCCATTTTTATTTGATGGTGACAGTTTTGGGGAGTCACTAGTTTCTCTTTCCTTGTTCACACTCAATGAAGCCTTCACTTGGAGATTATTTTTTTTAAAGGCTCTTGTGTTCACAGGTGGGGCTTTGGAAGGTGCTTAGATCATGGAGTGCCAAGGTCATAGTGGATGAGTTCATAGCTAGATGGAAGAAGTAGGTCACCTCAGGTGTGACCTGTAGGGTAAATTCTTGTCCCTGGCCCCTTTCTCTCTGGCTCTTTCCTGCTCTCTGCTTTCTGGATGCCACAGATGAAACAGCTTTCCTCAGCTTGCTTTTCTGCCATGATGTTTCTGCTTTGGAGCTTCCACCATGGACTGAAACTTCTGAAATCATGAATGGAAATGAACCTTCCCTCTGAGTTGCTTTATGTCAGGTATTCTGTTCCGGTGAGAAAAAAACTGACTAATACCTCTTTTCTTATCTTCTACAGCTTCATTTTTATGTTTAGACACTTGATCCATGTAAACTTTTAGTGTAAATCATTTATTTTTTATATGCCAATCCCAATTTCTCAGAATCATTCATTGAATAGTTCAGGTTCTTATATATTGATCAGAAATTCTGCCTTAATGTTATACTCCACTACTGTATTGCTTTCTGTCTTTTGACTGCTTAGCTTTCTTAATGCAGCTAATCCATTTCAAAAATTGACCTATTATAGTTTAGTGTGGTGGTACACGCCTGTAATCCCAGCATTTGGGAGGCTGAGGCAGGAGGATTGCCATGAGTTCAAGGCCACCCTGGACTACACAGTGAGTTCAAGGACAGCCTAAACTAGACAGTGAGACCTGTGGGGAAAAAAAAAAGATCTGTTATAATTTTGTCATTATAGGTTTAAATCTGTAGCTTACTTTAGAGAGAATTTACACTAAGATGTTGAGAGTTTCTATGCAAGATTAAGCTATACTGTCTTAATTGATTCATGTCTTTTTAATCCCCATAATAGGATTTTGATGTTTTGTTCATAAAGCTCTTGAACATTTCATATTAAATATATTGACAGGTATTAAAAGTCATCTCTATTACTATAAATTGGATCTTCCTCCATTATATATTCTAACTGGTTATTGATCGATTCTATTTAGGGAAAATCATCAATTTTTACATAAAACTCTGTTTTGGGACATCTTAGTGAAATGTTTCCTTGATTGTACTAGCTTATAAGATAATTCTCACAGTTCATTTTTTTTTTGAGACAAGCTCTCGCTATGTAGTTCAGGCTGGCCTTGAACATACTATGGAGTAGTACCTGCTAACCTCAAACTCAAGGCAATCTTCTTGCCTCAGCCTCCCAGGTGCTTGGATTACAGGTGTGCACCACCATGCCTGACAGTTCTCATGTTTTTTAAAGGTATAAAATATTTCTTTACTTTTAATAACTTTCCTCCTACTGTTCAAATATTTTTGTCTCATTTCTTCATTTAATGCTGACACTTATACTTGTTGGTAATAATTAGTCTCATTCTCAGCTTTAATGTGATTACATCTAATGTTTTCCATATTAAGGTGGGGACTGTTGAGTTGATCTATGTATGGATAATAAAAATATTTTTATTTCTATTTTAGTCAATTTTTTTTTGTACCGGGGCGGTGTCTTGGGACCTTCACTTGCTAGGCAGGTGGTGGAACCACTGAGCTAAATCCTCGGCCCAGTAAAAATATTTTAAAAACCAGGAATGGATACTAAATTGTATCAAAATAATTTACAGTGTCTAAGAGATTATTATGTGATTTTATCCTTATTTTATTAGTGTGATGAAGTAAATCAATAATTTTCCTACTGCAAGTACAGTCTACACACATGATCTGAATCATCCTTGCTTTCATTATATTATTCTTTAATGTGCTGCTGAATTTTCTTTTTTTATATAAGATTATTGTATCAATTGTTTTGTCTAAATGTTTAATTGAGCTGTCTTTCTTGTATTTGTGGGTGTGTGAAGCTCTTTTGTCTTTTGGTTTTTTGTTTCTTTTTCTATAAAACAATTGAAAAGGAAAAAATAGTTATGTATTTCTTATGGGTATTTGTAAGGATCAAATCTATATTCCTTTGTTAGAGCTACCATAACAAAACATGCCAGACCATGTGGTTCCACCAGTAGATTCTATCTTCTCAGCGAATGACCAGGGGGCAGGCCAGTTTGGCTCCTCACAGCATCCAGCCACCTGCTCTGCATCCTTTGCCTGTATGCACTCAGCTTTCTGTTACCTCTGCCTGTGTCCAAATTTCCTCTTCTCATGACACCGTCAGATTCAGTCCAGGCCACCCTAGTGGTCTCATTTTAACCTACTCTCTTCAAAGACTTTTCTCCAAATACAGTTGAGCTCTGAGATCCTGGGGCCAGGACTTCAACACAGTAGGCCTCTTATCCCCAGGGCGGTTCTCCAGGGCCTCTGGTGGATGCCTGAGACCAGGACTGCACCCAGGCCCGAATGAATGGTATTTCTTCCCAGAAATGCATAGCTGTGATAAAGTTTAATTTATTGTTGAGAAACAGTAAGAGATTAACAATGCTAACTAATAATAAAACAGAACAATGATAATAATATACTATAATTAGCTATGTAAATGTGATCTTGTTCCTTGAGTTTGAATCTAGGGTCCTGACTGATGGGATTTGTCCATCTGCCCACATAGGGTAGAAGAGAAAAGTGATATAAAAAGGAAAAGTGGTGCTGGACGTGCATCTCAGTGGTAGAATGCTTGCCTAGCATGCAGGAGGCCCAGGGGTTTGGTCCCTAGTACTGCAGTAAAAGAAAAGGGAAGAAAAAAGAATTAGTTTCACTTTGGCCAAATGAAGGTGACAGCTAATCTGTCTTCCAGGGAACCCACAGAAGCATTGCAGTTCACAGGAAGATAAGAGCTAAGACCTGTACACATGTAGATGCAGCCAGACTCGCACCTGTGCTGAGCTGAGAGCTGTGTGCAACCAGATTTCCCCACTCTGTATCCTCCGGGGCCAGTGTTCTGGGGGCAGTTTCCTCTTTGGTTCTCAAGAAGAGATGATTTCCTGTAGGGACCTGAGATGGACAATAGCTTAAAGAACAGGCTCAAACAACAATGGCTAGGATTAAAAATAAAAACAAATTTGAGGATTTTAAAACTTCATTTTAAGGCAGTCAGGGACCCCCCCCCATTGCAACTTCTGTCTCTCCACATACCTTCTTCTTGTGCTGATGTGAAATGATGTGGCGATGACAGTGGGGTGTGACACAGCTTTGACTGCTGCATGGATAAATGTCACTTGAAGACAAGCACCCCGCGACTGCGATAGTGGACCTCACCACTTGGCAGCTGAGTGAGTCACAGTGGACAGCAGACACAGCATAGATCCACCGAGAAGGGTGACTCACGTCCTGGAAGGGGCAGGAGGGAATGATGTGGGTTTCATCATCACTCAGAACGGCAGGCACAAGCGAATTATTTAGACATTTAAAAAAATACCATGTCCTGTTGCCCAACTCTCTTTTGTAAAAGACAAAGATCCTGTCCCTCTCCATTTTGCAATTTGTTTATGATTAAATGTACTATTGATGATCTAGCAACTGTGCATATGTGAAAACATTGTTTAAACCATCATGACATTGCGACACTCCCCACAAATGATGAAATTTATATCTAGCACACTTTTATTTATTTTGTGATAAAATAAAAGAAACTTTTCTGACATTTAGTCATATGTTGTTTATCTGTAGTCTTCGTCAAGAACAAGGATTGCTTCTCAGTTGGCGTGTGCTTGTGTGTGTGTGTGTGCGCACACATGGGCGTGCACCTGTGAGTGTATATATGCACACACTTGGGGGAAATCACATATTTATCGATAGCTTCTATACTCCATTCTTTTCAGCACTTTGTAGATGTGAGATTATTTCAACTTCAGAAGTATCCCATGAAACACATGCTGTTATCACCATTCCATAGATAAAATTATGATTCATGGTTGTTAAACAACTCCAAGTTAATAAGTATAGGAGCTGAGATTCAAGAAGGAAGTTTAAAAATAGTGTGAATCATTGTTCATAGAATCAAGACCTCAAGAAGTTTCTTGGCCTTCAGACAAACTGTACTTTATATTAATGCAGATAGATAGCCGTTGTGATATCCTGATATCTATATTTTTGTTTCCCCCGTAGTTTCTCACTCACATCTCCCTCCTTACATCAGGCCATAGAAACTAGAATTTCTCGTCCCCAAGGCCACTCCTGTCATAGAAACTCATTTACCAAGACTAGGTCATAAGATGCTCCCTGTTTCATAGGGGTCCTTTCCCACAGCCTGGAGGGAGGGGTGCTGCAGAGAGAGGCCTTGCTGGGTCTCCCCACGTCATCCATGAGCATTTGGTAAGCAATGGAGTTTCCATAAAGCCCCATGAGCACAGGGCTTGGGGAGCTGTTGGGGAGATGACCATAGGAATGTCAGGGAGGGTACCCGGCCCTGAGAAGGCCTTGGAGGCTCTGCACCCCTTCTCCCATACCTGGATCTATGCATCTTTTTATCTGTGTCCTTTGAAGCATGCTTTAAAATAAATCAGTAAATACAAACATTTCCAAGAGTCCTTTGAGCTGCTCAAGCAGATTGAATGAACCTAAAGAGGGGGTTTTGGGAACCCCAATCTGTAGACAGTGGGGCAGAAGCACGGGTGAAACAACCTGGGCTTGGATTGGCACCTGAAAGGGAGGGGGTGTCCTGGGGACAGAGCCTTCCACCTATGGGAGTGGACACTCTCTCCCGGTAAATGGTGTGGGAGTTGGACAGGGTTAGGGCACATGCAGCCGGCATCTACAACAGGATTGCTTGCTTGCTGATGGGGAAAATCTCCACACCTGTTGAAGTCACGGAGGTCTTCTGTGTTAATTATGGTGTGAAAGTGGAGAAAATCTTCTTGTTTTTTCCAACACAGTAGTCTATCCTTTATTCCCCCCAAATTCTCAAGGATGAGACTGTGATCCATGAGTGGCTCAGAGCAGTTCCCAGAAGCCTCCTATCTTTCAGGGACTTTCTGTTTCTACTAAAAGAGTATTCTCACCAATACTGTAACTGAAGGCTTCTCTTTCCATTCAACACATCCCATCCTGTAGCTGCTCTAGGAGGCCTGCTGAGCCGAGAGATCCCAACAGAGACACTGATTTGAATCTGTTCTTAGGATCCACAGTGGGTTCTTGACAGTTGGTCACCAGAAGCTCTAGTAAACTCTTGGGGTCTACTTGGTACTGACATGTCAGAGATTATAGTTACCAGCATCCATCTGATGCTTCTAGGTCTGTAGAATGACTCAAAGTTGGATGGATCTCTTGGGATCTACACACGTTATCTGACATGTGACCAAGAATTCAACAAGGAGATGAATAACAGGGTAAGTTTAAAAACAGTGGTACCTCCATTGAGGAATTTAATTTGTTCCGTGATTCTGGAAAAGACAGCCATATTCATGTTCATGTGGGAAATATGGCCAAGGTTGTGTTCATCACCCAGTGCAGAGTCCCCAAACAAAACAAAATATTGCCAAACACTTTTATTTGTGAACCAAATTCTTCCCAAACAAAAGTGTTCATGAACCAATGTACAACTGTACCACCAAATTTCTCAAAATAAATTCAATTTATTTTATCATAAATTTTCTGGTAAAAATATTCAATTTTACCAGTCCATTTCTAAGGCCCTTGTCTTAGTTACTTTTCTCTTATTTCTGAGACAGAATATCCCACACTCAAACTTAAAGGAGGAAAAGTTTATCTAGCTCACAGTTTGTAAAGGTTTCAATCCATAATCAGCTGACTCCAAGGAAGGGTGGCATGGCAGAGGAGCATCACAGAGGAGAAACAGTTCATCAAGTCCACATGGTAGCAAAAGCAACAAGGGAACCTTTCTGCCCCTTTTATCTTATCCAGACTACTGGGATTAGGGTGGTGCCAAGCCAATCAGTGTACTGATTTAGTAATCACACACCCTTAATCCCAGTATCACCCAGTCTAGGTTCAACTACCTCTGAAAAAGCCTCATCTAAGACTGCATGAGGCTTTGGGGGGCCATCCAGACGCAAACCATAACAGTCTTTTCTACTCCATAATTACAGCCCACTCTTAAATGCTGAAGGGATAATGCTAAGAGTCATTACATAGTTTCTTTACACATCTATGTCTTTGTTTCCAGTTATAAACATTGGACCCAAAGTCCCTTCTCTTACTTTTTACTTTCTCAAGTCTGCACAATTCTATCAACCAGTTAGCTGTTTAGATGTCTGTGTTCTGGTATGCGACAGGCTCCAAGGAGAATGGGTTTACAGAGAGAGGATGAATAACTACAGTCTTCTGATTTTCAATGCCAATTTTGTTACATCTCATGATTTTTTTTTTTTTTTTTTTTTTTTTTTACAAATTGGAAAATACACGAGTTGAGCTCATTTGAACAATGTGCTAAGAATGAGATTGACTGAACCCAGGTCATAATCCAATTTGTGACTAACATTTTCACTACTTAAAAAACGATTTGATGGATACTTGATTTCAGCTCCAATGTATGAACAGTTTAGAAGTTATCACTCCTCTCTTTGCAATAAGCAAAAAAATCTCAACAAGCTAAAATTAAATTTTCTGGGCTTTCTCAGAGAACTGAGACCACAGAGTAAACTATTACCACAAGTTCTAGGGCAGTGGTGGCAAACCTATAGCACATGTGTTATTTGTTTTTCTTTTAAGACAAAAGATGTTAATGTCTGAGTTGTTTTTTCTAAACTAAACATCAGTATTCAGGTTCAATTCTAGTGTTGGCACTTTGTGATAAAGAAGTGGGTTTTAGGTTGCAGTTTGTGCACTCATCTCTAAAAGGTTTGCCATCATGGGTCTAGGAAAGTGGATAAATTCAGAATCACTGCTGAAATGCATTTTCCAAGAGCAGTAGCCCTGGAACCATAAATTGGTAGGAACATTTCCTGGTATCTGGATTTTGCAGACTGTGTGAAGTACTAGGAGGGAGCCAGTCCTGGGGGGTGGAGCATGAGGGCTCCACTTTAATGGGTTTCTCAGGATGAGATGAGGGCATTCTTATGACCAAGGCCTGCTCTCCATGAGAAAGGGTTCTCCAGAGCCTAATCCACCGCCCCAAAGGGGACATTTATACCACTCTAACTCCTAGATTCCTTGGCTAACCCCAAGGACATAAGCAAGACAACACTTGTGAAGAGTGTATCCTAGGAAGGCAAACTCACTAAAAGATTTAATCATAAGATTACACAGCACTTGCTTTTCTGCCTACCTTACCATTACATCTAGCAGCTCCAGTATAATAACAACAGGGGATGACTAGAGGTGCTACACGATGTGCAAACTTTCACTAGGGAGCAGCATTTAGGGAAGACAGAATGATGAAGACAGAAAAGGGGGCCGCTGTACTTACACTGACACTGTAATTTACAGTTACTCCAAAGATTACATACAACTCAATTCATCATCAGATTTATTTAAAACTTCACACTCAAGACCTGTTTATATCAGTTTCTCTTACCTGATACATTATGCCTAGTTTTCAAGGAAAAATTCTAAGTCATGCTTAAAGATGAGGGGAAAACACTGGAGGAGACAACAGAACTCAGGTAATGAGAAAGAATCTAAAACAACTGTGATTAATATATTTAGCACTTTAGTCAATAGGCAACACACCTGGTCTAAGACTGAATGTAAAACCAGATGTGGAAATGCCCCAGCACTCAAAATCATGGTGCTGCAACAGAAATGAATAAGCAAACTGCAAGAATGAATGATTGGACATGAAAATACGTTGATAAAATGTCTCAAAACTGAAATACAATGAGGGAAAAGAATATCCATGCACCCACACAGAACATCCAAGACTTTGAAATCATTTCACAAGGTGTAGGTACACTGCAGAGGAATACACTAAGGAAAAGAGAGAACAAACAGGAGGAATACTTGAAGTGACAGTGATTTAACATTTTCTGAAACTAATGACAGATGGTAGACCCAGAAAGGTCAGAGAATGCCAAACAAGATAAATAACAAAACAAACCACAGCCAGGCACATCATACTCAAATTGTAGAAAACCAAAGACAAGGGAAGAAGCCAGGAAAGTAGATCTCCAAAGAGGAACAAGAAATACAGTGAACTAGCCTGATGTGGTAGTGCATGCCTGTAATCCCAGCACTCAGGAGGCTGAGGCAGGAGGACTGCCATGAGTTCAAGGCCAGCCTGGGCTACTTAGTGAGTTCAAGGGCAGCCTGAACTATGTAGCAAGACCCTGTCTTAAAAAACCAAAACAAACAAAAAAACAAAAAAATAGTAAACTTTACATCAGAAACCATGTGAACAATGCCCAACTTGAACGACATAACTAAAGTCTTGCAGAAAAGGAAAAAACACAATCAATCATTTAGAATTTTATATCCAGAGGTACTACCCTTGAAGAGTGAAGGAGAAATAATTTCTCAGACAAACAAAAATGGAGTGAAGACATTGCCTGTGGACTTGCATTGTGAGAAATGTTACAGGTTCTTTAGTTAGAAGGAAAATGGAATATAGGTCAAAAGTATGATTTCACAAAGAGAAAGCATGAGTGCTAAAGGAGTAAGTAATACACTATTACTAGAGTCCTCTGCCAGGGGCCTGGCTCTGGGGTCTAATTAGGAACAGTCATGCAACCTGTCACCTCCAGAATCCAACTGGCAGGGAAAAGGGGTGGTGAAACTGGGAAGTTGCCTTCAGTTTGGACAGAC
This sequence comes from Heterocephalus glaber, assembly GCF_053883595.1. Taxonomy (NCBI): domain Eukaryota; kingdom Metazoa; phylum Chordata; class Mammalia; order Rodentia; family Bathyergidae; genus Heterocephalus; species Heterocephalus glaber. Next base: position 1,430,138 of record NW_028258324.1, on the reverse strand, counting down.
CCTTGTCCGAAAACAGCTTTAGGGCCAAACAGGGAAGGACAAAAGCAGCATTCCAGGGGGTCATGTACTACAGGGATCCTACCAGGCTATGGTCTGGTCACAAGTCTGGTCCTGCTGGCACCAGGACTGCAGAGCAGATTCCACATCCAGAATGAGAGGACCCCCATAGGGATCTGGGAAGGTGAAATTACTTTAAGAAAAATCAGATTAAAGGGATGAAATGGAGTCAGTCAGAGCAAGGACTGGATTTTTCTTTAAATCTTCAATTTTAAAATGTCTTTTATTTTTTCTTGTTAACTGATCTAAAATGTAGCATTTAAAAAGTAATAATAGTAAACCGCATATCACATGAGTATAAAAAATGGATAAATAGGGCCAGGGATTTAGCTCAGTGGTGCTGCCATCTGCCTTGCAAGCACAAGGTCCTGAGTTTGATCCCAGGTACCAAAAAAAAAAAAAAAGGATAAATAAAAATATGACAGCAATGCCATAAGAATGGGAAATATCCTATCATCAGGTGATTGTTCTGCATGTGAAGTGGTATTATGTTATTTGAAGATGGACTTAGATATTTAAGTGTGTATTGCAAACTTGAGAGCAACTACTACAGTCTTTAGAAATACTATAATTGACCCACCAATTAAAATCAGAGAAGATCAGAAAAGAATAGAGTGCAAAAGAGGTTGGAAACAACTAGCAAATATGATTAATAAAAAACAGTTATAATCATGCAACATATTAATTCAAATATATAGAAATCACTCAGTCTAAATATAGCAATTAAGAAAATTTCAGAGTAAATTGAAATAAGACCCAACCATATGCTGCCTATAAGAAACTCACTTTATATTTAAAGAACAAAAAGTTAGGACTAAAGAGATGAAGAAAGATATAGAACACTATCACCAAAAAAAAAAAAAAAAAAAAAGAAAGCTGGAGAAACTGCACTGATTTCAAACAGAAGATAATCAAGAGGGAAAAGCTGAGGCACAGAGAGATGAGGTGACTTGTCCAAAGTTGCTCAATTAGTAAATGACAGGGTCAGGATTTGAACCCAGCTGGCTATAACTGTACTTTCCCATGTATCATCCCATTTAGCACTAACACCCCACCCCCCATTTTCCTAGAGAACATTGGTAGAGCATGACAGCAATCAGATGCAGAGCTGGGCACAGGAGGACACAGCATTTGGTTCACCATTCAGAAAAAAAGAGAGAAACTTGAGAAGTGTCCCCTGGGGATTCTAACACAGGCTGGGGAAACTCAGTCCTCTTCTCCAAGTCCTTGTTGAATCTAGAAAGGAAGAAGGTCTCTTGGGGAACCACAGGCCAGAGTTCTCCAGGTGTCCATAATATTCCAGGTACAACCACTTCTGTTCCTGAGGAGCTGTACTTCATGGTAGAAAAGCTCTGATTCTCAGGTGGAAAGGCAGACAGAAATCCTTTTTCCTTAATAGTATTACATTCTATTGTTATGTTACAAAAAATTGTGCTTCTATATCCTGGGTTTTCTACAGCATCAGATGCTACAACTTTGTGGTGCCTTAGACACCATAATAGCCTTTAAATCACTTGCTAGGAAACTTTCTCCTCCTCCTCCTTCTCTTTATTCTTCTTTTGAAACAACATCTCACTTTGTGTAGTCCAGACTGGCCTTGAACTCATGGTGTAGAGAAAGGCAGCTTCTAGGCAGGGAAAAGATGGGCTTTATTAAAAATTAATGGGGAATTTACTAAAAGCAGCTTCTCCCTCTACAGGTAGACTCTACAGTTAAAGCAATTGGAAAGACAATGGAGAAAGAAACTATACTCAGAGAGGAGCCAAGTGACACAGTTACCCTAAGAACTTATCAGAAAGAGGTAACAAAGCAAGGAAAAAGCCAGAAACATAAAAGACCAGTGAAACCAGCCCCCCTTACCCACCTCTGAGAAAATGCAAAGGAGATAAGGGGCAGCCACCAAAGGACTCTTACTTAGTATGTAAAATAAACACACATCTATACCTACACATGCATCTCATTTTAATATCACTATATTTTTATAGCATATACACACATGTCCCCTTTACTTAATCATTAACTCTAAGCTACCTTACTATAAGGCCCTCTCCACATGTATGTACTCATCCATCACAAAGGGAAAAGAAGGAATCAAATAGCCAGAAGAAATAGAGAGAAGTGCTCAGATTAGGATCAAAGACAGCCAATCAGATGATGACAATTTCCTGGGGCCCAAATTGGGGATGGGCAAAAACATTCACTAGTCATAAGTGAAAGGAACCAGGGACAAGTCCTGGGTGGGGGAGTAATTTACTTCTGATGCCCCCTACTCTTCTAGAGTAGCTATCTATCTTCTTTTTTTCTGTCCTTTTCTAAATAAACCATCTTCTTTTATTTTAAATTGCCTCATTAATTCATTGCTGGTGCTGAGTTTACAGTTCTGGTAAGATCTTGATAGCTGCTTGTTCCAGATGAGGAGCAGTGCAGACATCCTATCCTTCAACAACAACAGTGATCCTCCTGCTTCAGACTCCTGAGTGCTGGGAATATGGTTATGTGGCACCACACCCAGCACTAGTGAACATTCTGAGTTTTTGCCCTCCAGGCCAAGGCACCCAACTACCCTCTCCTCTCTCTATCTGACTGATTGACTCATGTTTTCCACACTTTGGAGAGTTTGATTTGTTCAGTTGTGAAACTCCAATTGTCTACTTCTTTGCGCTTCTCAGCCAACTCTGCCAATTATGCATGTTGTAATCAATTAGTGTGTCATTAAATCAATTTTAATAAATCACATCTGTCTTTCACATGAAGCAGAGACCATAGTGCATCTCAACAATTGCTTTTAAAGCAACTACTTCAAATTAATGTGAATATATATTCACAGATACGGTGCATTATAATGTAAAATAATTTCAGAATTCCGTTTAGAAAAGGCTGGAAGATTTGATACTACTATTATAGATAGATGAGCAAAATAGAAATATTATAGGCAGTCAGATAGGGCTAGGTCCTCGAGAGGATCAGGACAAAGATGAAACACACCACAGCTGCACCAGTGATACTTCAGCTAAAAACCAGGCCTCAAGATAAAGACAAGATGACCAGACCCACATACTTCCTCCAAGAACAAACACTGGGCCTGATGAAGTCTAGATAGACATCTACCACCCATATGGGTGACCAGAGACCTCTGGACCCACCACTTCCTAGGAGAATCTTTGTTCTTTCCATCCATGCTTGTTACGTGATTTGTTTCCCAATTGGACCAGCATTACCTAAGTGACTATACTTGCAAGCTTATTGGATGTTCATGGCTGTGGCCCACATTGTAACCACATGGATCTCACCCTGTAAAACTCCTCTGTAAAGTGGCATTCCCCAGGCTACCCGCTCGGAACCCTTCCTGCCCCCCAGGATCTTCTATCAATAGATATCTTCCTACTCTTAACCTCTGTTGTTCCTAGGACTCATTCTTCAGTTTCTAGAGAACAAGAACTAGGCCTATCATACAGATAGCAGGTTGGGAGATATAATATTTCATATTTCATGTCCAGTATTATTTCCTGTAACACTACTTCATGGAACTGAGAAAAGCCTCATGAAAATTATATTTTGGTAAGGAAATTTTCAAATGCCAAACTTTCAACTCTAAAAAAATATAGTGGAATTCTATACAAAGGAAAAATTACAACAGAACAGATGTATAGTCAAATCAATGAAGAAGGTGGAAGCAAGAATTTTGTTAGCAATAAAAAGAAACAGCAGAGTATCTTTAGCAGTTTATTTTTATTTACTTATAATTTATTAATTATAAATTTCATGCTATTTTTTCTATGAAAAGTTTCAAACCTAAGATTGTTGAATAACTTTGCCTGTCTCATGCCCTCTATCATAGTTACTAAATCCTTCATAAGTCAGTGATGCACATATAAAAGTACTTCAAATGCACTTTGGGAGGCTGAGGCAGGAGGATTAAGTTTCAGCAGAGCCTGGGCAACTTAATGAAACCCTGTCTAAAAATAAAAATAAAGGCTGGAAATATAGCTCAGTGCAAAGGCCCTCAGTTCAATCTCCAGTACTTGCCCACACCCTTCAAAAAAGCTTTAAATGCAAAAAAGTGGGAAAACAGGAAATAACAATTACTTGAATTGGATGATGTATCTTTTCTTAATAACAGCGCAGATGTTTGTCTTTCAGGTTTCAGCATCACACCTGTGTCAGTTTTCATACCAATAAACATGCAGATGTGATCAGACCCACTTTATGAGGAGCACAAAAGTATGGTGCTGCCTGTGGTCCTCATTGCTCGATGTCAATAGGAGGAGCCTGCTGGCCCCCTCAGCTGCACAGTGTTCTTAGAAGGATTCCAGTCATCTCAACCAGTTTGCCTAACCTGATGCAAGGTGTTACAGAGTCTGCAATAGGTAGCACGTTACAAAGACTGCTCAAAGTGTTTCTTCTGCTCACTATGCTTTTTGATGTCTGCATTACACCTGTCACATTACTTTGCTCTTGTGAGGAGTGCTGATCAGTGCTGGACAGGAATGTGAAGTAGACTGGTTAGCAGGCCCTCTTCCTTACCATGGACCCTAAATTTGCATCACAGAAGTCTAACAAAGGTGATCCAGAAATTAGGTGAGGTAAAGGTACAGCATTACTGTAATAGGAATTATAGTCATAATTATTACTCGCATTGTCATGTCTGATCACTGCTAGATAAAGGTTAACCTAGCTTTGATGTATTTTATTCTCTTCTTATAATTTAAATTAGGAATTCAGCTTTGGTAACCAATGAATCCCTTCAACAGCTATGCACTCACTGCCTGCTAGATGCACTCAACCAGAGATAGCAGGATGTTCAAACACAAGTAAGGAATCAATTTTGGCTTCAAGAATATCAGAATTTGGCACGAAGGAGAAAACAACTTGTCTTTTTATGGTGCTGTGGCTCGAACCCCTGGCCTGGCACCCTCCAAGTAAGCCCTCTGACACTGAGCTACACACCCAGCCCTAGAAACAAATCTTAGATCACCATGAATGAGAACAAAAGCTGAAATGTATTGAAAAATTACATGCCTCAAGAAGTGTTCTAAACTTTCTAAATTTTATTACTTTATTTAATAATTACTTTGCTTAATTACTTTATTACAACTCACTTATCATCTCACTCTGTATATCAGAAAGCTTTCCCAAGGTCACATAACTATGCAGAAGTATTCAAGTGCAGGCAGCTGAGAAATTTCACTTCCCACCAGTGTACCACACATTCTCTCCAACACAAAATATACAAAATAGGGAGAGATTACAGAGATTTTAAAGATAGAGCCAAAAATATACCCAATTGCAAAAACTAGTGCTTCTTAAATGGGACGGTTTGGGAAACAAAAAACTGAACTATATTTGGGGCTTCAATGTTTAGGATCATGGTAACCAAGGTAGAATGAAAAGAGGAACAAAATCTGGAAATCAACATTGGAGGGAGTGGAGAAAATGATTTTACTGTTGGTATTGGGAAGTCAACAGTAACCGCAGAAACAAACCTCTGCAGACACTGTTTGAAAGCAGTCATGTTGCTTGGGGTCCAGGATAGAAACGGGGAATTTTTAGAAGACACTTCCAAGGTATGGGGCCCTGAAGGAGCAGTGAGCCTGTGGGTTAAGGTGGTTATAAAATAGAAGACTTTGCTAGTGTGGAATAAAGCTATGAGGAGAGGGAAAAGAGGAAAGTAGTCAAATATGAGGCTCAATGAAGAAGACTCAAAGGAGAATAATACTATAAATGATTGGGCAAGACTCAGGAGGAGGTAAGAAGTAATTCAAACAAAAAGGGAGTAAGGAGGAGGGAGACAGCTTTCTAAAAAATTACCATGAAGAACAATGTGGTAAATGCTTAATACACAAAAATTGAGAGTATAGAAGAAACCACTAAGATTTAAACCCTATTAATATGTTCTGATTTAACTCAGAAAAGTTGTTTTTCAATTTACTTTCTTTACTTGATACTTTAATCTCAATTATTTTTTATTTATATTTTTATTTTATGTTTCATATACCACAGATTTAATTATAAAATTTGGGGCCCTCCAGGCCAATGGACATTTATCAATTAATTTATGCCCAGAATAGTTATAGAGCATTTGTTTTGTGCCTAGTACCAGACACATCTCAGGGAGGGGTGTACACCACAGCATGCTACTGATCTACTGGAACACACAGCTACCAGGATCCTACTGGGATCCTAAACTCGGCAACAGTAATGAATTAAAGAGGAAGAGTTTTAAGTAAAGGAAGATGGATTATTTGGAAAATGACAGAAAAAGAGAAGGTGGACAGCTACACTGGAAGAGTAGTGGGCATCGTGAATTTTTGCATTCTCTATGTGGGCACCTGGAAGTTGTTGCCATCAATTGGCTCTCTGGCTGTCTTTGGTCCTAACTTGGGCACCTCTGTCTACATTTTGTCTGGCTGTTTGATTTCTTCCTGTCCCTTTGTGATGGATATGTGTGGAGGAGGAGCCTTATAGAAAGGTAATAGAGTTAATGATTAAGTCAAGGGGACATGTGTATATCTGATGTAATAATATAGTGATTCTAAGGTGAGAATATACATACATGTGTACAGGTGTGTATTTTACATATTAAATAAGAGACCTTAGGTGGCTACCCCTTATCTCCTTTGCATTTTCTCAGAGGTGGGTAAAGGGGCTGGTTTCCCTGGTCTTTCATGTTTCTGGCTTTTTCCTTGCTTTGTTAACTCTTTCTGATAAATTCTTATGGAAATCTGTTACCTGGCATCTCTCTGGGTATAGTTTCTCTCTCCTTTGTCTTTCTAATTGCTGTAATGATAGGTAGAGTCTACCTGTAGAGGAAGAAGCTGCTTTTGATAAGATCTCAAATTCATTTTTTTTCTTAAATTCTTTTATTGGTACATTTTAGGTATACAACACATTTACATTTCTTATTGGGAACTTGTACCTTTATATGATGCATCTTGGTTCTTACTTTTTCCCCATTCCTAGCCCTCCCTTCACCCCCTCCACCCTTCCCTATTTACAAAGACTTTATTTCCATTTTTTTTGCATTTTCTCATATTAATTCCATTCTCTTCTTTTCTTTCCCCTACCCCTCCCACTTCCTTCCCCTTTGCCCCTTTTCTTTCTATTTAACATTACCTATTATACATTTTAGTCCTTATTTACACTTTCAGTTTCTCACACCAGAGAAACTATTCAGTATTTATACATGTGTGTCCTATTTATTTCACTTGAGTATCACCTCAATGTGCATCCATTTAGCTATAAATATCTCTTAATTTCTCATTTTTTGTGGCTGAGTAGTACTACATTTTATAAAAAAACCACATTTTCTTTATCCAGTCTCCAGTTGATGGGCAGTTGGGCTTTTTCCAAGTTTTAGCTATCACAAACTGTGCTGCTATGAACATGGTTGAACATATATCACTGTGGTATGATTCTTTTAATTCTTTGGGGAAGATCCCCAGCAGGGGAATAGCGGGGTCAAATGGGAATTCCAGTCCTAGTTCTTTGAGGTATCTCCATACTGATTTCTGCAGTGGTTGCACGAGTCTACACTCCCACCAGCAGAGGAGCAGGGTTCCTCTTTCCCCACAGCCCCACCAGCATTTGTTATTGGTTGATTTCATGATAGCAGCCATTCTTTCTGGAGTGAGGTGGAATCTCAGCATTGTTTTCATTTGCATCTCTCGAATGACCAGTGATGTTGAACATTTTTTCATGTATTTATTTGCTATTTCTACTTCTTTGTCTGAGAAATGTCTGTTCATTTCAGATGCCCATTTTCGGATTGGATCTTTAAATTAGAGAGGTCTGATCTTTTTAAGTTCTTTATAGATTCGAGATAGTAGACCTTTGTCTGAGGAAGAGCAGGTGAAGATTTTTTCCCACATTGTGGGTTGTCTCTTCATACTGCTGGTGGTTTCTCTTGCTCTGCAGAAGCTTTTGAATAATAAGAGATCCCACTTGTTGATTTTTTGTGCTAGTTCATGGGCAACTGAGGTTTTGTTCATAAAATCTTTTCCTACACCAATGTCTTCAAGGGTTCTACCTAACCTGTGTTCCAACTGGTTCAGAGTTTCTATTTTAATATTTAGATCTTTAATCCATTTTGATTTTAGTTTAGTGCATGGTGAGAGATATAGGTCTAATTTTAATCTTTGGCAAGTTGAAACCCAATTTTTCCAGCACCATTTGTTAAAGAGGCTATCTTTCCTCCAGTGAAGGTGTTTGGTTCCTTTATCAAAGATGAGGTAGCTGAGTGTGTCTGGCATTGTTTCTGCATCTTCTAATCTGTTCCACTTGTCCTCAGGTGTGTTTCTTTGCCAGTACCATGCTGTTTTTATCACAGTAGCTTTGTAGTATAGTTGCAGGTTGGAGAGTGTGATACCCCCTGCCATGCCTCTGTTACCTAGAATTGCTTTTGCTATTCTGGGTCTCTTCTTGTTCCAAATGAATGTTTGGATTGTTTACTCAAGGTCCATGAAGTATGGTGCTGCAATCTCAATTGGAATTGCATTGAATTTATATAACAGTTTTGGAAGTATGGCCATTTTCACTATATTAATCCTTCTAACCCAAGAGCAGGGGATGTCTGTACATTTTCTGATATCATCTTCAATCTCTCTTTTTAGAGTGCTATAGTTTTCAGAGACGAGGTCTCTGATTTCTTTCGTTAGGTTGATTCCTAGATATTTCAGTTTTTTGGATGCTATTGTGAAAGGAATTATTTGCCCTATTTCTCTCTCAGTGAGTCTGTCATTTGTGTAGAGGAAAGCTATTGATTTTTGTGTGTTGACCTTGTAACCAGCTACTTCACTGAATTTGGTTATTAAGTCTAGAAGACTTTTGGTGGAATTCTTGGGGTCTTCTATATAGAGTATCATGTCATCTGCAAATAATGACAATTTGACTTCTTCATTACCTATCTTTATTCCTTTTATTTCTTTCTCTTGTCTAATTGCCATGGCTAATGTTTCCAGGACTATATTGAACAAGAGTGGTGATAGTGGACATCCTTGTCTTGTTCCTGATTTTAGTGTGAAGGATTTCAGTTTTTGACCATTTAGTATGATATTGGCTGTTGGTTTTTCACAGATGGCTTCTATCAGTTTGAGGTAGAGACCATCGATTCCAATTTTTTGTAGGGTTTTTGTCATAAATGCATGTTGGATTTTGTCAAATGCTGTTTCTGCATCCATGGAGATAATCATATGGTTTTTGTCCTTGGTTCTACTGATATAGTATATTACATTGATTGATTTGCATATGTTGCACCTTCCCTGCATCCCTGGGATGAATCCCACTTGATCAGAGTGTATGATCTTCTTGATGATCTTCTGCATTCTATTTGCCAGGATCTTTTTAAGGATTTTTGCATTTATATTCACTAGTGAGATTGGCCTATAGTTCTCCTTTTCAGTTGGGTCTTTCTCTGCTTTGAGGATCAAGGTGATGCTTGCTTCCAGGAATGAATTTGGGAGTATTGCTTCCCTTTCAATTTCATTGAAGAGTTTAAACAGTAGTGGCAGTAGTTCCTCTCTAAATGTCTTGTAGAATTCAGCAGTGAAGCCATCAAGGCTCGGGCTTTTCTTCATTATTAAGTTTTTAATTACATTTTCATTTTCTTTGGTTGATATTGGGTTGTTTAGAATTTTTAGGTCTTCTTTATTCAACTTTGGTAATTCATATGTATCTAGGAATCTGTCCATTTCTTCTGTGTTATCCATCTTATCGGCAGATAGGTTCTGGAAGTAGGTATTGATGATCCTGTGGATTTCTGCCTGGGTCTGTTGTAATTTCACCCTTTTCATTCCTAATTGCGTGGATTTGGGCCTTTTCTTTCCTTTTTCTGATAAGGTTGGCTAAGGGTTTGTCAATTTTGTTGATTCTTTTGAAGAACCAACTCTAGGTTTCATTGATTTTTTGTATTGTTCTCTTAGTCTGCATTGCATTGATTTCTTCTCTAATCTTTATAATTTCCTCCCTTGTATGATCTCTGGGGTTGTTCTGCTCTTCTTTTTCTAGAAGCTTGAGGTTCAGCATCAGGTTGTTTAATTGGACTCATTCTGTTTTCCTAATATGCTTGGTCACTGCTATGAATTTCTCTCGTAAGACTGCTTTCATTGTGTCCCATAGATTTCTATATGTTGTATTGTCATTGTCATTTAATTGAAGGAACTGTCTGATGTCTTCTTTAATTTCCTCTATGACCTATTGGTTATTCAGAAGTGTGTTGTTCAATTTCCATGTGTTTATGAAATTTTTTGAGTTTCTTTTGCTATGGATCTCCAATTTCATCACACTATGGTCTGATAATATACAGGGGATAACTTCAATTCCTTTGCACTTATTTAAATATGTTCTATGTGTGAGTATGTGTTCTATTTTGGAGAATGACCCATGTGCAGCTGAGAAGAATGTGTATTCTGATTTTGTGGGGTGGAAGGCTCTGTAAACATCTGTTAAGTTCATTTGTTCAAGAGTTCGATTGAGTTCTAGCATTTCATTACTTATTTTTTGTCTAGTTGATCTATCTATTTGTGACAGTGGGGTATTGAGGTCCCCCACTACAATTGTATTAGTGCATATATGACTTTTCATGTCTGTTAGTATTTGTTTTATATAGTTGGGTGCACTACTGTTTGGTGCATAGATATTTATGATTGTCTTCTCTTCCTGTTGGATTCTTCCCTTTACAAGGATGTAGAGTCCTTCTTCATCTCTCTTCATCAGTGTTGGTTTGATATCTACTTGATCTTCAAAGAGGATAGCTACTCCTGCTTTTTTTGCAGTTCCTATCACATGGAGTATTGTTTTCCACTGTTTAACTTTCAGGCTGTGAGTTTCCTTTTGAATTAAGTGTGTTTCTAGTATGCAGCATATTGTTGGATTTTGCTTCTTGACCCATTCTGCCAGTCTATTTCTTTTGATTGGTGAAGTGAGACCATTAACGATGATGGTTATAACTGAAATGTATTGACTTGTCATTGCCATGACTTTTTCTTTTTGTTGGGTTCTTCCCCTTTACATTTAATTTCTTGTCATACCAGATGGGTTCATTCTGCTTTGCTTCCTGAGGTTGTGATCCTCAATGTCTGTTCCTAGGACATTGTGTAAAATTCTTTGGAGTGCTGGTTTGGTATTCACAAAGTTCCTAAGGTGCTCTTTGTCATGAAAGTATCTTATTTCTCCATCCATTTTGAAAGATAGTTTTGCAGGGTACATCAATCTGGGTTGGAGGCTGTTTTCTTTTAGGGCTTGGAATATGTCACTCTAAGCTTTTCTTGCCTTGATGGTTTGTGTTGAGAAGTCTGCTGTGATTCTGATGGGCTTTCCTTTGTATGTGATTTGTTTCTTTTCTCTAACTGCTTGTAGAACTTTGTTCTTCTGTTGAGTTTCTGGAATCTTAACAATTATATGCCTATGTATAGATTTTTTTTTTGATCAAGGCTATTTGGAGTCCTATATGGCTCACTTATCTGTCTGTCAAGTTCTTTTCCCCTGGTTGGGAAGTTTTCTGCCATTACTTTTGTGAAGAGTTTTTTTTAATGTCATCTCCACTCTCTCCTGTTTCTTCTTTGACTCGAATCAGTCTTATGTTATTCTTCTTTGCATCATCTAGCAGCTGCTGGATTGATTTCTTGTGTTCCCTTATAATTTTGAAGCAATTTTTCTTTTCCTGGTCATTAATTGCAATCTTATCTTCTATATCTGAAATTCTGTCCTCACATTGGCTCCTTCTGCTGTGTGGACTTTCAGTGGAGTTTTTCATGTCCTGGAAATCTATTTGCATGTGTTTCCTGGATTCCATTTGTTTCCTATGTTTGAATTCCATCATATTCCTGAGCTCCTTTCTAGATTTATTAATCATGTTTTACACTAGGAATACAATTTCTCCTATTATCGTAGAAATTATTTCTGATTTCATTTTTTCCAGATCCCCTTTTGTTGCCAGTTCAGTGGGTCCAGGTGGTTGAGTATCAGAGTGTTCCGTCTCATTTCCCTTTGGGGTTGCTGTTGGTGATCTGAAAATCTGGTTTTGAGACTTATTTATGTGTCTTCTCATTTTGACTGGCCAGGGATGGGGGTGGGGGTGCATTGCTCTTGGTGCCTGTGTGGCTTACCTCCTCTGAGCTGGGAGAGGTGGGACAGGGGCCAGGAGTGGCAGAAGGGATAGTGGCCTGAAAGCCACTTCCTCTGGGCTGGGAGTGGTGGGCTGGATGGTGGCCCAGAAGCCCCTTCCTCTGGACCAGGAGCAGCAGGACTGTGGCTCAGAAGCCCTTTCCTCTGGGCCAGGAGTGGTGGGATGGATGGCGGCCCTAAAGCCTTTTCCTCTGGGCAGGGAGTGGCAGGAGGGATGGTGGCCAGGAAGCCCCTTTCTCTGGACCAGGAGCAGTGAGACGGCAGCTCAGAAACCCCTACCTCTGGGCCAGGACCCCCCATTTATTTTTAATAACGCCAATCTTTTCTCTGCCTAGAAGCTGCCTTTCCCTGAAGTACCATGAATATAGGATGCATAGATGTGATTCTTTCCTCTGAGAGCTTACTTTTCAGTAGCAGAAGCAAAGGAGAATTATGCATGAAGTGCTAAATTTTATGATAGAAATTGTTAGGGATATAATAAAAGATATTGCCCAGGGACTGGGATGATCAACAAAATCTTCCAGAAGAAATAATATTTAAATTGAGAGTTTGAAACCAGGGATGGAACTCAAGACCTTGCACTTGCGAGGCAGGTGCAGTGATGCTGAGCTAAATCCTCGGCCAAGTATCTGTTATTGACTTGGGATTTTGGAGGTGCCAAACATTTCTCAGTGCTTCCAAAGACTTTGGCACAGCAGATATCTTAACAAAAAGCAGAAGATTTCATCGTTGGATACTACAGATCCATAAGAAGATGAGCAGGAGAAGTAGCTTTAAAGAGAAGGACAGGCCCAGCAACTCTGGCGACTGCACTAGGACCCAGCATCATAGCTCCATAGCTTGGCAAGGATCCCTGACCTGCAGCTTCCTCAGGAGCCCCTGCACTGCCAAGATGCCCAAGAGCAAAGTCAGCTCAGCAGCAGAAAGGGCAGAGAAGGAGGAGCTCAAGAGGAGGTCCTCCAGGTTATCATCAAACTCGCTCCTGGAATAGTGGGAACAAAGCAAACAAAGGCAGCAGGGGTGGGTTGGGTGTGGAGGTGGGGGCACGTAAATCCTCTAGACAAAAAAGGGCAAGCAAAATGGAAAAGGGAAGCAAAGGGAAAACTGGCCAAAGGGGCTAATCAAGAAACTAAGGAAGATTTACCTGTGGAAAGGGGAGAAACTAAAACATGGAGGGTGCAGCCTCTGACAGAGAAGAAGGGAAAGAAGCCAAGTTTGATTCATCGCATACCATGTCTTATTACTGGTCTCTGTCTCCCTTCTTGTAAAACCCAAAGGAATATTTTTATCAACTATGTTGTAAATGCACGTGTTTTAGTAGCTCTAGAAACATTTATAAAAAGGAGGGAATCCCACCTTACTGAATTTTTTAAGTATAAATGATATTTTTATGGGTGAAATCAGGCACTGTTTATTTTTTGGTACATCCAGAAAATAGTGGGATATTGAATCATGGCAGGTTTTCACCATCTTGGGTGACAGCTTAACATTCCCTAGATGGGGGTTAGTTTTATATCTTGCAATATAAAACATACTGAATGGCAATTTCGAGTCACAGTCTTGCATTTAGCATGTCATGGATATTTTAAATGACTTCTATTCGAATGTTGTTTTTAGTAGAATTGTTTCCTAAAGAAAACAACTTCCTGACTGTTGCCCTGTCAGAGCTGTATGCTCTCTGTAATATCTTTGGCCGAGATAGTCCAGTTTGCCTAATTTGTTAATGTGCTGTGAAAGATCGAAAATTTGAGTATGTAGTCTATATGATATGAAATTGTGAATTGGTGGGACTTAAGTAACACTTTATCAGCATTCAAAGATACTGGTATTTAATCCTCTTATGGAAAATTTGCCTCCAAATTTGAAGCTGGAAACTCACTGGAATAACTAAAAAGAAAAACAATACATGGCTTTTTATTATTTATTTATTTATTTATTTATTTATTTATTTATATTTTTGGTACCAGGGATCGAACTCTGGTCCTTGTGGTTGTGAGGCAGGTGATGAAACCACTGAGCTAAATCCCCAGTCCAATGGCTTTTTAGATTTTTGGTGCATGTGTTAAGAATTGTATACAAAGTGAAATATCTGTACTGATTCTCAACACAACCAATAAAATCTCAAATATGGAAGACAATTTTGAAGTATGTGGTTTTATTCAGAGTTCTGTATTTGGTCATTATGGGGGGGGTCTTGGGTGTTAAACTCAAGGCCTTTGCACTGAGCTACAGCTCCGGCCCTTTTTATCAGTACTCACTTGTGATCATCTTGTCTCTGCCTACCAGAGTGCTATAGTTACAGGTGTGCATCACCACTGAGTTCTTTTGTTTTAATTTGAAGGAGTTAAAATTAAAAATTTGAAAAAAAAAAAAAGAGAAGGGAATTTATAATCATTTCTTTTGGAAACACACCATTGCATGGGCATTGTAAGTTTCTCAGGTCCAAAGACATAGTCATCTAGACTAAGTATTTGGTCTGAGACAGATGAGAAGTACCTGACTCCCCCACCCCTTGCAAGAAGAGGCATGGACGGACCAATCATTCACATTCATCCCTCCACTCAGTTTCCTTTGCTCCCTCTCTCCCAGAATGGACTGGGACAATTTGCCTCTTGTCTCAGTGTCCTCCCATCAGCCCTGAGGTTGCTTCAAGGCACTCTTTGGGCCACTCCAACAGGAGGTGCAGCTCAGCTATCGACCATAGCAGCCCTGCCATGTACCCACAGCTCCAGATGGTGAAGAAGCAGCAGAGAAACCTCCCTAATGGGGCTAAGATTAGGGAGGGAGGGATCTGGGCTCATTGTTAATTTCCCCAATCTCCCAAACCCCAATAAACAGTGATGAATACAGCCAACCTGTCTCAAGATTCCCTGGCTTTAGCCCTGCCATTTGTCACAGAGACATGACAGCTGTCAAACAGCTCACTTGCCACCAAAACAGCTGAGCTGGCCTGGATTCTGGCAACCACTTGGACCAAGCACAGGTTTGTACTTGGACCGATCAGCAGGCATGAATTTTAACCAATCACAGGCCTGCACTTAGACCAAACACAGGCCTGCATTTGGGCCCATCACAGGCCTGCAGGTACCATATAAGCAGCTCTCCCCTCTCACATCAGTGTTAGTTTGTAAGGGTTCCCTCTGGTGTACTGATGAGATGCAGCACAGGTCCTATTAAAGACTTGCCCTGGTGGTCTGTAAATCTGTTAGTGATTTAATCTCAGGAAGTGTGGACTCTGAAGTTCCTGTCCTGTAAATCTACTCAGGATTGTTACATGGACAGAGAGATTGCTTTAAAAGGAAGAGCAGTAAACATTAATCCTGAAGAGCTCCAAGGACCAGCACCTGAAAGAGTCTCCTGACAGTATCAGAGATGAGGCAGCATTGAATGCTGGCAGCTGGCAGCAGCAGAGACCAACATCCTGTTGTATCAACTGATGACATCCAGCATTAACTGGAGTTGACCTGTGGCATCAAACCTGCAAGCAGAGCTGCACTTTGCTGATTCTTGATTTCCACCTGAATGGACCAAAAGAACCTTCAACTCTAATTGGCAACATGTCCACCTTCGTACAAGGTTCAGGTTTTCTTTTGGTGAGATTTGGGTTTCAGTTTTTTCTTTCTGTTTTGGTTTTTTGAGACACGGTCTCTCTATATAGTCCAGGTTGGCCTTGAATTCACTATGTAGCACAGGCTGGCCTTGAACTCACAGCAATCCTCAGCCTCAGCCTCTTGAGTGCTGGGATTACAGGCGTGCACCACCATGCCCGGCTCATTTTTTCATGTACTCTTAGGCACACTGATGTATGAACTAGGACAGATAGGTCTGAAATACTATTTTCTCTAATACAGAGGTAAAAATGATAATTGAATTTCTCCTGTGGACACTCTTAAGAGTTGTCTTTTGAAGAAGAAAAATGAATGATATTCCAGGGAGCTTGTGAGGGACCATTGCTGAGAGTCACAGAACTGAAAAGTAAGGTCTAAAGTCAAGAGAATAGTATTTCTTTCATGTCACCATTTTTCTGATCTTATGACAAATCAGTTTGAATTTCACAGTACCATGTGAAGACTGAGCACATTGAGCCAGTGTCTGTTTCTCTAGAAACTACTATTGGGCCTAAGTGAAGATATATATATATATCTCCACTCCAGTACAGATAGTGAAATTGGGGTAGATACAAAAAAACAAGAGGAGAAACCAATAAGTTTAAATAAGATTGAGTGAGATTGTTAAGTATAAAATCTTAGAGAATCACCCTATTCTTAATCTATTGTAATGTGTAAGAAAGTACAAATAATGTTTAGAAGAGCTATATATTCCTCCCAATTAAATAATAAATAGTAAGACAGGCATGTTACAGTAAAACCCATCATAAGCAGCTTTTCTATCCCATTCATCTGAATATGAGTTGTACAAAACTTCATGGAAAAATGTTTCATCTCTATTATGTGGGTTTTATGTCATGTTGACAACTTATTAAGGAGGAATTTAGGATATAACTGACCTTATTCTGAGCCTCATAGATAACCCCTCTTTGCTGATAGTGATATTTGAAATTAGAAGACATACGAGACATCATGCATCTGTAACTCGACGTCTGTCCGTCCACATTCTACTGAACTTTCTTCTGAAAGGCTGGAGATAACCTCATCATTGCTGTACCTCTTCCTCCCTCCTCCTGTCTGGACCTCATCACTCCACCTGGTAACAGTCCAAGTTCTTCTCTTACAAACACCCATGCTGGCTTTGGAATCTAGCACTGTGACTTTTGATTCTCTCCTATCTCCTGGAATTAAATAAGTATCCAGTATTTCTTAATCTCAAGAGTTATTTCTTACAGTTCTGTTGAACATTATCACATCCAAGCGATAGTGCCATGAAAGGAGCAATCATCTGTAAATTTTATGGATGAGGCTACTGCAATTTAGGTCATGAAGTCAAACACTTGCTTATGATGAGAACTTGTATTGAAATCTTGGACTTCTGACCATTAATTTAGTATCTTTGTTACTTTATTGATTTTTTCCTTGTTTTTAGAATATTATGTATATGTTATATACATAACAGGGAAATTCTTCACAAGTTTGATTCATATAATAAAACAGTCCTCTTCATCTGCAAAGGGATCTGGATTTTCTAGTTTCTAAATCCTCATATTGTTTTTGTTTGTTTGTTTGTTTTTGTTGTTTTTTGTTACTGGAAATCGAACTCAGGACCTTGCATTTGCCAGGCAGGTGCAGTGCCACTGAGCTAAATCCCCTGCCCAAAAATCCTCATATTGTTTTAGGTGAAGTTCACAACTCATAAATTGTAAGCAAAGGGAAGAAAAATGAAAAAAGAAGGAATGAAAATGCCTAGACAAAAAGCCTAAGAGCGGTGAAGTTGAGATTTTGAAACCTGTGAAGGCCTGTTTATAAAACCAGATACATTTGTATGTCCCAAGGACAGTCTCCTGCTATCTAGCCCACTAGAGTACTTTAGTGGAGCATTTGCACCCTTGTTACTGGAGACCCCTATAGTGAATCCCTGTCAGGAGCAATTCTACATAATTTTGGGGAAAAATTATTTCACAATTAGATTATGATCAGGCCTAGTCTTCTTGCCTACAGGTGAGCTATGACATGCTGAAACATAACTCAATTTTTCCCTCTGGTCACAGCTGAGACCTCAATGGTCCCATTATGCTGTGATACTCAAGGGCAAGATTACATCAGCTGAAGACATCTTGGTTCTTTGAGAACCAAGTAGAAAGTTCTCACCTGGGGAGGGACAATTTCCTTATCAGCTTAACTCATCCCACCTACTGTTGTAAGAACATCTTTGCTCATCTTGACATCCTAGTCAACATAAGACCCTCATCAGCATAAGATCCTCATGATTTTAGGATTATTGCCACCCTCTGAACTATTACTCCCTATGAACCCAATAAATAGTGGCAAACTTGGGGTGCCTTTGTCTTTGTTTCCCAGAGCAGCACTGATCAGGCCCAAAGCTAAGCTTCTTTCTAAGTCTTCTTTCCTGTCTTTATTCATTAGTTCACCTTGTGGTGTCATGGCTCACATGAGACCAGGACTCACTGCAGAAGTTCTGGTAATGTCTTCTTTCCCTGTTCCCTACAGATCTCCATCTTCTGCTCAGTGCTATGATGCATGGCAATAAGAAAGACCTAGAGAGACAGAATTAAAGAAACAGATACAGGGAGCCAGTGCTCGAGCAAGCAAAGGCTTGAGCAAGCAAAGGCCCTGAACAGCCAGAACCATCGATATTTATTGGTGACATAATCATTGGTTAAATTGAGGTAAGAGGGCAATATGGGGTCACCAGGGATACATTGCTGAAGCAGGCAAGGCTTGTAAAAGGAGAGACAAAGCATTCTTGTGTTAGGTTGGAAACGGAATTTGGGTAAGAGTCACTTCAGGCAGACTCACTTCTATAAACAAGCCAATTGTGGGGTTAACCCCTTACAGCCTGCACTGCTTATACCATGCTTTGGGCATAATCAGTGGGGCAATTCTCCACAACTTGCCTCATCTTACTCAATACTTAAAAGACTCTAGGTAGTTCCATCTTCTTCATATGGTCGTGGGCTGGCCACAGCATCAGATACCACACAGATCCAATTTGTACTATGAAGGTGAGAAGAGGTGTGGCCCAGAGAAGTTAAGTGACCTACTCAAGACCACGAGACCACTTCTCCACAGAGTCAGGAATAGAACTTGGATCTAAAATGTGTAGTTTAATGTTCTTTCTCTCTTCCTATGTTTTAGTTAAAGCATTAAGCTCTCTGTACAAATACATTTACAATATTTGGGACTCTTCTCAGATGAAATGAGTCAGAATCTCTGGAGGGTAAGGCCCAGGCCTCAGGTATTTTTTCTGAAGCTGATCAAATGATTTTGAATGCAGCAATGGTGAGGACAAGGGTGCCCCCAGTCATGCAATAAAATATTGATGATGTGCACAAATACTTCCTTACAAAGTATGATGCATTATATTATAGAGCATGATCTTACTAACCTGGCATTTTATTAGGAGCTATTTTTAAAGTCAAATACAGACAGTAATAGAGGCTTTAATAGCTATTTTATTACCTTAACAAGCGACATCTTACCTGTCTGTTAGTGCTAGAGCTAAACAGAGAAAACAATCAATCATTACGAAAATTCCTGAAATTTTTGTGACATTCCACTTGTTTTCTAGATATTTTACCTCTGGGGTATGTATAAATTAGGTAACCCTAGCTATTATTTATTGATACTTAGATACAGAAAATAACTCAGATATCTTTGAGGTTATAGGAAGACAAAGTTTCATGCTTCAGTACCTATCAAATAGGCTTTGTGTCTTTTCTACACCAGAGAGAATATTAATGTTAAATACCTGTAAAAGTACATAAATCCCCATGCAATGATTTAGTGCTAAAATGTAAAGTTCTTAAAATTAAATACATTCATTTAAATGGCTTCTGTGTGGTTTCATGAGACATAACATGTTTGCTGAAAGAATAGCATAAAATGTGTAGTGAATGGCTTGGAGAAAGTTAATATTGCATGGTTTCTTTTATATGAGAAACCCAAATTATAAATAAGAGCAAAATAAAAAATTATAGGAAGTAGGGAGATTTTTCTGAAAAGGGAAGGAGATGAGATGGAGGGAAGGGTAGGGCAAGGAGGGAAAGGGGATGAAAAAAGAAAGTAAGATGTGTTACGTGCGTGTAACAACTCCTCATGAGGAGTTATGTACTGTATCATTATGTACTGTAAACATAGACTAATAAAAAACTTTTTAAAAATTGGCAGGCAAAAACAAAAGAAAGAAAAGAAAGTGAACATTTTAACTGAACTGCAGCAGCTCCAATAAATGTGTCAGCTCCATATGAACCAGCAGCCCTTTAAATAGACAAATCCGCATTCCTGATTCATCATTTCTATGTGTGTAATTGTGGCTGTGTGGGTTTGTGCAGAGGGAGGTCCTCCTATTATTAGGGCATAGCTCACGGGAGGCACAGACTGAAGCACTAAGCCGAACCACTCTGTGTTTCTTTCCACCACAGTTCTGGATCTAAAGGAAATCATAGTAATAAATCCACTCATTTCACAAGTTAGTCAGCTATCCATAACCTTCCCTCAATGTCAAAGTGGATGTGGATTTTTATATGTGTTAGAATTCTTTTTAATTTAACAAAAATCCCTCAGATTATCAGGTTAATCAATGAGAAAATATAGTTTACTGTTCAATAGACTTTTGAACTTTCTCAATTCTTTTTATCTACCTCTTTAATTATATATTGAAAGAAAAATAAGAGATTTTTTTCTTTTTGAGTTCTTAAACCAATTGCAGAATGGATTAGTCCTCAGGAAAGACTTTTTTTCCCTAAACCTGTAATAGAGACTAACTAACAAAGAGTATCATTACATTTGATATGTAATTCTTTTTTCTTATTTTGTCTGTAACTGGATTAGAAGTTCTTTGAGTGCAGGGGACAAGTTCTTTGGGATGTGGGCAAGGTGGCACATTCCTATAATCCCAGCTACTTGGGAGACTGGGATGGGAGGATCACAAGTTCAAAGAAAGGAAAGAACAGGAAAGGAAATGAAAGGAAAGGAAGAAACAAGAAAAAAATTCTTTAGGTTCAGGGTTGTACTTGTGTGTGCATATAGCAATGCTATTATAGAGATATTCAATAAATAGTTGATTTTGGTTAGAACTGCAACAGTCACTGTCCCAAAAAGAGAATGAAGCAATATAGTGTGTAGTAATTTGCTTGGAAATTTGTACTTTGTCTTTATTTTATAAGACTTTATTTAATTTCTCATATAATTAAAAATTACCCTAAAAGGTCATGATTTTTTCCTTCACATGAGACTAAGAAGGCCCCAACTGGTGATCATGTAGCCAAATTTACAATATATTCTTTTTTTTTTTTTCATAAAGTAGCATCTGGGGCTGGGGATTTAGCTCAGTGCTGCCCCACCTGCCTCACAAGCACAAGGTCCTGAGTTTTATCCCTGGTATCAGAAAAAAAAAAAAAAAAGTAGCATCTGATAGAAGAGAATTCATGCTCAAGGTCTCGTATTTTGAATATTAAATTTAACAATATATGTTGAACACTTCTTCCTATTTTTCAGGGATTTAATTTCTTTGTGTGTGTGTGTGTGTGTGTGTGTGTGTGTGTGTATGTGTGTGTGTGTGTGTACATGTACTCTAGCATACTGAGCCACCACCCTGCCCACCATACCTTCATTAGAGAAAAGCAGTCCAGGCCAGGGATTTAGCTCAGTGGCTCTGCTGCCTGCCTCGAAAGCACAAGGTCCCGAGTTCGATCCCCAGTTCCAAAAAAAAGAAAAGCAGTTCAATCCCATTTTGTCTCTAGGGTGCATGCAATGACTAATGAATAAATGACTTAAAATAGTTTGTATTATGTAAAAAAAAGCTCACTAAAGTAGAAATTGTGCTCCTCATTGTGCTGATCATTGTGCTGATCATGCTTTGAAAAGCAGAAATCTCATAACAGATGCCAGGCTTCAGGTGTGTGTGCCTCGTGCATCTCTGCTCTGCTCCTGCCAGGGGTTTCCTGGCCCTCTTCTGAGGGAAGCTTTGCAGCATCCCCAACAGTCCTGAGGTGCTCCTATGTGAAGGGAATGTGTCACATTTCAGAACACATTGCCACAGAGCCACCAGGAATTCAGTATCAACTTAATATGAATACATTTTACTAATCACAAGGAAGACTAATGTAAAAGTGGTGTTATATATGTGTATTTCATCTATAGGTATTTAGATTTTCTAACCCCTTAGAAAGAAGAAAATCGCTGATTTGGCTGTCCTACAGTCATTACTTAGCTGGAAAATTCTACATGACTTGATTATTTGCCTCCAGAACTGTTCTGTCTTCAAATATGTTTTGTGCCTTTAAGGGGAAATATGACTGTGCTTTATTCTATGTATATGTATATTTAAATGAATGATTACTGAAAATTGTTCTCAATTATTTTTTAAAAAGGGATCCAGTACTGCTTTGCAGAGGCAGTGCAAATCTTCCCTGATGTGTCATGGTGCAGTCACTCTTGGAAAGCAATGGCTCAAAAATTGAGTAAACATAGAGCCCATAAAGGAGAGGTTTCTTCACACCACGTAAAATCGGCCCTTTGAAGAGCACATCGCTGTGGAAAATTTGGAGAAGAGCACATGAATTTTTTCATCATGATGATATCTCACGCTTGCCCTGGTCAGCTCCAAAGTGGCGAATCCCTCCCCAGTATCCATGCCACACATAGCCCTGGCGCTGTGGCAGTCAGATGTCATCAGCATGACCCCACCCCGTCCTCTCCTCTCCTGGGCACGGCCGGCGCTGGGTGAGGCAGAGGCTCCTGAATGCTTCTCCGTGTCACTCCTTCATGGCCCCGAGGTCACAGGCAGAATAAGGAATCTATTCTGGTTGACCCCATTCAGCTGTTTCTCTCCCAGATCCAATTTGTAGGACAGAAGCCACTTAGACCCCAGCACTCCCATTCCTGTCTGTAATTTACCAAACTCATGATCCCTCCCACTGCTCCCTGAACCTTCCAGTCACCAGTGCCAACTTTCTGCGCTCCAACCCTTGCACACTGAGAACTAAGCAAGATGTCACTTCCTGTTCCTGGGCAGTTCAGGGCCACACTTCGGACCCTAGCTGCTCCTCGCCTCTGCCCAGTGGCTCCTCTCGCCTCTGAGTGTCGGCCTCACAGTGGTCACTCTCAGGAGCAGGGTGCACCACCCCAGCCTTGCGGGTGGTGCTGGTCCCTCTCCTTGTCTCCCTGTGGCCTGCACTGTGGACACCCAGAGAACTTGCTGAGGGCCTGAACAGTGAAAAGCTTAGGAACGGAAAGAGATGAACATTTTCAAGCACAGATTCTGATATTAAAGAACCTTGGGGTAAGGGAGAGAAAAGCCAAATAATGACAATGATTTTAATTTCTAAATATTTCTAAATTAGAAATATCTGGTAAACGTTAACATCCGTCAGTCCCACTTTCTACTCTCATGTCTGTGCACCTTTCCATTGGCTCAGTACCCCAGGCCCTGGGGGAAGAGGAGAGAAATGACTTAGGCACAGAGCCCATGCAGGTAGGGCTGGCACCCAGGGAAAGCTGAGCTACGGCACAGTTGGTTCCCAGCGCAGGCCCAGGCCTGGACTGTTTGTCTATGCAGCCACAGGACCATGGGCGCTGGAGGGGATCAGGATGACCGAGTTCCACGTGGGATTAAGAAGCACAGCCCTGGGGAGACCCACGGGACCAGGCCAGTGGCTCCCACAGGACAGGGAAGTGACAGAGCCAGGGTGCCCTGAGATCTCCAGGGAGGGGCGCTGGTTGAACACGCACCCCAGCTCTCCAATCCAAGAGGGGACCCATGCAGCGACGCCCATCACCCTGGGGCCTCGGCCGCCCAAGGCCGTGGGTGACCCTGGAGGCTGCCAGCCCTTCTGTCTCCTCGCCCACCTCCTCTTGGTGAGGCCGAGGTCGAGATGGAAAAGTTTGGGGAGGAGCCGCGAGCCAGGAGGACATGTTTGCATTCCTCAGCCACCGCTCTCAGGTGCCTGGACAGGGAGGAGGACATCCGGACAGTCCCTGACCGCCACTCCTCCCGGGGGCTGAGGTTATGAAACTCTGGGGACTTTGCACCCAGCCCAGGCCCCTCCCCAGACTTATAAATGTCGCGGGGCTGGGCAGTGGAACTCACTTGCCTGGCAGGCCCGGTGTCAGAGGGACTCGGCAAACGCGTGGCTCCAGGCTTTCCAGCTCCGCGCCTCTCCTTGGGCAATCCGCTCCCGCAGTGCGCAGTGCGCAGCCCGAGGTCCCGCTCTTCGCCGCCGCCGCAGTTAGCAGGATGGAGACGCGTCCCGCGGGCCCGGCCCGGGCGCTGCTGCTCTGCCTGGGTAAGCCTCGCCGTCTCCTCCGCCGGAGAGGAGACAGCACTGCCCTGGGCATGTGTCCTGAGACATGTACGGAGCTGTCCAGAGTCAGCGCATGGCAGCTAAAGATGTCTCTCTGAGTGTCTTTCCCTGTGGGCAGGCTGGGGGCGCCAGGGGAACGAGGGTGCAAACTACACCCCTGCTGAATTAATGTTTGGTGTTTGTGTCGTGTTGCATTAATACAGCTTCCTGTTTGGTGAAATAAAACTTGAAAACTATTGCTTTTTTTCTTATGAATATTTGCCAGAGTTGGAAACCCCAGCACCCGGGCAGGAGCTGGTGCTGGCGCTCGGTTCCTTCTCGGTGAGGAGGAGGGTGGAGGTCTCTGTAAAGAAGGGCAGTCCTGGGGGCTCTCTGGGCACGGGTCCCCACTCGGGTCCCCCACGTGGGTCCCTCGGGCCCTCGGGATTTATTAGGCAGGTGATCACTGGCCCCAGGCAGGGGGAGACCCTTACGTGCCTCTCTGGTTAGAAAAAGAAATCAATGTACCCGGTCCTTAGCCTGTAAGGAGCCGGGCATTGTGAGCAAGTGTTTTCGCGCCACTATTTTAGTCAGGGAATCACAGTTCCCAGGGGATTTCCTCCTGGAGCTGCGGAGAGCCGGGTTCCCTGCAGGGGGCGGCGGGGACTCTGTGTCCACAGCCTGATCTCGGCTGGGCGCCCACAGCGCTTCTCCTGAATAACTGGAACTGGGGCGGCCGCGGCCCCAACTCCGGGACCTGAGGGGAGCCCGCATCCTAGGGTCCTGGCGAGGCTGAGGGAGGAAAGACCTGCAGAAGTTTCTCCACAAAATATGAGGTTCTCTGTGGGTCGCTGTAGAAAGAACGAGAGAGAGAGAGAGAGAGAGAGAGAAGGAGAGAGAAGAGGTGTCCTTGTCCTCAGGTGGCCGGGCCAGGCGCCTCTCCCCGGCACCTGTGAGGATTCGGGCAGGGCACCGCGGCCTGAGGATAACCTGGTCACCGCCTAGCCAGAGCCCTCGCTGTGTTTTTGTTGTCATGAAAGTGCTTAGCTCTTTTATGGCTACGGCGTTACTTAATTACAGCTCAGCAGTCGCCCAGCCCGTTCACAAATGAGCTGGGTCAGTTTCTGTTTTCCCAGTCTGTTCGGATGTTTCTCTGCCACTAGGAAAGCAGTTCCTGCTGGAGCCAGGCAGTGATCTGCACCTTCTGTGGGGGTGTGAGTCCTTCATCCCCCAGCAGCAGAAAAAGCAAGGTCATCTGCTACTTCTATTTTTTTTTTTTTTTTTTTTTTTTTCTGAGACAAGGCCTGGCTTTGCTGTGCAGACTGGCCTTGAACTCACTGTGTAGCCCAGGCGGGTCTCGAACTATGGGTGATCCAGCTTCAGCCTCCCAACTGATGGGACTACAGACGTGTGCCACCACATCCAGCTTACCTGCTACTTCTGTAGGCGCCCTTTTCCCCCTGAACAAAAATTACAGAGAAATGTTATCCCCAAGCCCCGTCCATCAAAAGGAAGAGAATTTTATTTTGGATTTCAGCGCATTCCTTATTGTTACCCTCTGTGGAATTTATACATATTTATGATGAGGAAAAAGTTCCTCTTCCTCCTCCCTGTATGCAGATTTAAAATGCCACATGCTTGCTCCCACAGTCATTTGATTGTTTATGCATTTTATAAGTGTTTGAGATTGATGTCTTGCTTTATAAATTGGGAAATGGCTGCTCCTAAACTTCCATCAAGACTGGCAGACAGAGTTCTCACTTGAGTTTATTAGCAGTTTTGGCTTCCTGAACACTAACTAAAAGGGGTGAAATTCTCCAAATTAGAGAAGATTTTCCTGAATAATCTGTAGTTTTCCAGCTCAAGCCTCCTTTCTAGGTTTGAGATGATTCCAGATTTTTATCTTGAGTTCTGCAGTTATGTTTGGGAGATCTTAGTCTAAGCCCCACCATTCTCTGCTGTCACACGGGTCTGGAGCCTGCTTCAACTTCAGGACAGGGAAAGGGGGGAAGCAGGGCAGGCGTTCCTTTCTGATGCTCTGACAGGCGAGAGCCCAGGCACCCTCGGCTTCACTTCCGGTCTCCCGACCTTGGGAGCCCTGAGCTCACTGAGCTGGCGCAGGCAAGGTGTGTCTGCTAATGCTGCAGACTCAGCCCTCTCAGGCCTCCGCACGAGCCTCCGTGTGGGCAGGGGGGACAGTGGGCTTGGGATTCCAGCCCAGGACAGAGTGGCGGCTCAGAGTCACCACCACCCATGGGGCTCAGGCGGCACCCACTGTGTGCTGGCAGAGCTGTGTGTGAGGTGCGCCCCATGGCACCTCATTTACTCCCCAAATAACACATCAGCAGAGAGCAGTCACCCCACCTTGAACCCAGGCGAACCTGGAAGGAGTAAAGACTGGAAGTTCTAGGTCAGCCTTGAAGAATGCGAGAGGAGCCAGTGGGTATCAGGGTTGGGGGAGCAGAACAGAAGTAACAGGTTCTAAAGGCACAGCTTGGGGCCTGAGTTTCTTGCCCTTCACACAGAGCCCGGCATAGACAACGCATGACTGATCTCTCACTTCAAGCTGAAAAATGCTGACTTTTTACCTTGGCTTCATGATTTGTATCAACATAACTCTTGGATATGACTTTTATTATAAACCAATCATTGAAATAATGCTAGGGCATTATTTCTATATTTCCCAAGGGTGTATTAAGGAAAGTCATCAAGGAGAAGGGTACCTAATGTCTTCTTTATTCCTTGTATCTGTTTTAATAATTGTAAATTGAATGTAGCATTGCTAAGGCAGCAAGTTGAAGTCGACAGCCCATCCCTATTGGCAGTGAGAAAGCAGACTTATTTCCTCTATTTAAGAAGTCAGTACTCACAGGATCACTTTGGAAAAATGGAATTTAAAATGGAATTTTCTGGCCACTTTTGTAAAATAATCTTCCATTTCCTGATAAGAGATGCAAATGTCAAATGAATGTTCTTTTCCAAGAGATCATAAATGAAGAGGTGGGCTCTTCTGAGTATCAGCTGAGCAAGCTGTGTGGTACAGGGCTGCGTTCCCCTTGGGAAGGCCCCGCTGGAGACACGGAGGGCTGCCAGGGCTGCCAACAATTTGGGGCCTGTGGAAAGGGCGGAAGCGAGAGGACAGTGTCCTCTGGAAGTGACATTTATGGAAGATGAGGCGTCTCCTACAGTGCAGATAAAGGTTCAGTGGCATTCTAGGTTAGAACAATGATTTAATTAACTAGGATCCTCAGGATAATTTCATACATATTCTGGAAAATGAACCTCTTATTAGAGTCTGTATTCACTGGTGGCTTACTGACCAAGTATCCATGTGTGTGTGTGTGTGTGTGTGTGTGTGTGTCTGTGTTTGAAGAAGGATGTGAGAGGCAGAGAGAATAGATCCTGAGCAGTGTTAGGAATGATGACAGGAAGCACTGTTTCAGAAATGAGAGGAACCTCTGGTCATCTAATGGTCTCCCCTACCTCCAGCCCACCGCACTGCCTGCTCTCTGATTTCAGACTCTGGGAAACTTGATCCAGAGGTGTAAGTGAACTTCAGTTGCAGGACTAGAGCAGGGCTCCTATCCGTGTGTCTCTGCAGGGTTTCTGAGCCTGGCCTGTGGCTGTGGCCTGCTTGCTGCCGTGGCTACCCTCTGGGTGGCTGTTAGCATCACTCCATCTCCACCCACTAGATGTCAGCCCTGGATGTGACAACCAGGGCCATCCCAGACCTCGCCCAATGGCCCGGCTGGCGACATTGCTCTTGGGTGAGAATCACTAACCTAATGTGGTTTGTTAAAATTGCTGTAACTTATTGCCACCCATATTCCTCAGTTTTAATAATTAGTACTTGAGTTACGAAGACAAATAAAATAAAAAATATTAATGGTGAGCTGGATACTAGCAGAAAACCAATTCTAGTGTTTAAAAAAGTCAGCTTTGGTGGCTCAGTGATAAGATGCTTGCGTAGACTGAAGTCCTGGGTTTGATCCCCAGCACCATACACACACACACACACACACACACACACACACACACGTGCACACATCTGCGTGTACCTCAGGTTGGTGATTTTTATTGCTGATCGTAGCCCTGAGTTATGATAGAGTTATTAGTGCTTTTTTCAGTCATGGCCACTCCAAACTCTCTTCTGACTACTTTCTGGACTCGCACTTGAAACTTTTTTTTTTCTCCAAAGTCTTTCTTTTCCCTTGACCATTTCCATCTGCTCTCTACCAAATCCTCTTCTCTCACTGCATTCCATTTTCCACTCAGGCTGTGTGAATCCTCCATGCCTGCAGGAAAGATCTCCTCCCAGGACTTCCAGGGACACCTCACCCTCGCCCCTCCTGCTCCTGCCCTCTAAACTTCGTCCTGGACACTCACAGTGGCCGTGGGTGACACAGGGATGGGTCACTCAACCTGGCCCTCTAGGCATCCTCTCTTCACATCATCATGCCTTAGTGTTCCATGTCGCCTCTCTTCTTTCCATGCCGCCCTGTGCAGGACCTGGGGTCTGCAGGCAGGACCACACCTTTCCCTCCAGCTTGTCAGTAACTCCTATATGGAAAATGCTCAGTGGAGACTTAGTGGAGAAGGAATCATCCAACATACGTAGCTAAGGAAGACCAGGTCAGCAGGAGATTCCCTCCTGTCCTTCCTGGCCATTGGGTATAAGGAAGTCCTCCCTCTTCCCCTGCTGCCCTGCTGTGGACCCTGTGGCCTCTCCCTCTCCCTGAGGTTGCCTCCCTGGTGCTCACCACACCTGGATTTTCACCAAGGAAAATCACTTCTAGAATGTGAGTTGTGCTGTGCAGGTTCTCTGAGCAATAATGAGCTTGAGACCTTAAAATGTGGCTTTTATATCCTCAGTTTCTCCTCTTTTTTATGCTTACTGATAAAAACTTTATCCTTTTGAAAACTTGTGTTTGGCAACAGGCATCTACAGAGAAAGCAAAATAGTCAATACACTTCTTAAGATGTCACTACATATTCTAAGGTCCAGGCCACAGTATGACCATTATGGAAAAAAAGTAAAAGGCAAACACTCACAATGGAAGCTGTTGCCCCTTGATGAAGTTTTCCTTTCGAGGAACAATGTGACGGAGAGGGAAAGTCCCCGTTTGCAGACATAGGAAGAAGCAAGATGCTAGCGGGTAAAACACCAAAGATTATTTTAATAAAGCCTTTCCTATGCCAAAGTATCTTGAGGAAAAAATATTTCCAACAGAATTAAAGAGCTCTTGCAGAGATGACTCTGCAGCTTTTAGGAGAGGCTGGCCTCATCTTTAGAACTCTTAGTTAAAAATTCTCAAAGCTCCCAGATTACTATAAAGTGCACCCTTTACCAGGAGTTGGTACACATTCTCTCTCACATTGTGGAAACACTCCTACTATGACCGAGATGGGTGTCTTTACATCCACATTTTAGGTCAAGTAGGTGATTCTCATACTTTGACTTACTAATCCTTGGTTAGAATAGCACTAAAATCTACAAGGACATGGAAGTATGATTTAGAAATTACTAACAAAATCATAGAATATAATTTAATGCTTATACATTGAAAAACCACTTGTCAAGGAAGATGTTGTGGCTAGCTTTTAAAACTTAAAATTAATAGAAATACTTCTTTGTAATCTTGTTATAGCAACCTCTGGTGTCATGCTGTTTTATTTTGAAGACAGTTTTTGCATTTAGTTTTTCATGAAGCTTAATTGTAAGCTTAACACTAAAAACATAGAAGCAGAATGATTGACAGTGAAAGGCAAGGTAGATTTTTATATATTTATAAACATACATTTTCTCTGATAAGTAGGCTGTTACTAGAAAGTACTGGCAATAGATCTTTTCAGTGTCTGATTAGATAAAGTTCAAAGATATTTTTTAAAACTGAGATGAAGCAAGACTATTTAACAGAGAAATTTAATTTAAAACAAACAAACCAAAAATGGCAGAGACATATACATACATTTCTTAAAAGTGCACAAGACCTAGCAAGCCCACGATGTCACAGACAAACCCTGAAATTACAGACTGCTGTGGAAGAAGTTCAGAAACTAACAGTCCTCGAGTAGGCTGGCACAGGACCACAGCAAAAGCATGGACAAAGCGGATTTTGCTACCTGTTTGGGCTGGGCAAATGCTATGATTCACCATGAGCTTACTGTTCTGGTCTAAATATTCTAAAAGATTTAACTGGGAAAATAAGGTGTATACTTTTCATCCTATAACATCCTTTCATCCTGGGTCATTTTTATTTGCTCCAAAGGAAAACCTCATCAAGGGGCAACAGCTTCCATTGTGAGTGTTTGCCTTTCACTTTTTTTCCATAATGGTCATTTCTGAGAATTTCAATTGAATTCAGTTTGTTGTTGTTGTTTTTGGCTTTTCAAGACAGTGTCTTACTATGTAGTTCAACTGATCATGTGTGGCAATCCTCCTGCCTCACCCTCCCAAGTGCTGAGATTACAGGCATATGCAGCTGTGGCTGGCTTGAGCTTGCTGTCTTGGCTTGGTCAGCCAGCCACCAAATCACAGCCTCCTCTGTTGGTCTCCCTGATGGGCCCATTAGTGTGACCAAGAAACCATGTGTAACGAGAAGCACAATCCCCATGTCTGGCCTTGCGCCCGACTACAGTATTGAGCAATTCCGCTCAGTGCTCTGGGCTCATGACACTTAGTGCTCTCCCCATTCCGGAGACGGTGCTCAACCTCTCCCACGCACTGCGTGAGGTCCCCACCACTTCTAAGGTGAGGCTGGCCTGACTCACAGGGAAGAGGCGATTTGCATCCTGTGAGTCAGTCGCTCCACTTCCTGCTGGCACATTGAAATTTCACTGGGACGAAGCCTCCCTGGGTGAAGGTGGAGGTGATGGGCGAAGGCTGGATTCCTGAAGCTCAGGCAGATGCTGACAGAGACCATAGCCAAGGGCTTTTAATGTTTATACCTGCACTGAAATAGAAATCTTGACTGCTTACTTTAGTTGTGACCACTGCCTACATCCTCTTTGTTCAGAGGTCCTCTGGGATTTGGTTACCAGGGTAAAACTTGTCACTAGACTGTTTTTTGACACAGACACCATTCAAAATCTTTAATGCTACAGTGAATTATTTTCTCAGCAGGGATTTATTGTACAGGATCAAAACCTCAAACATAATATTTGCAATTGAGTTACAGAGAGATTATTACATGTGTTAGATATGTATTGGAATAATACATGTATTATTACATGTGTTAGAACACTAAGATCATGAAAAATGTTAATACTAAAGAAATACATGGGCAGGACTATAGCATTTATTTCTTCCATGTATGATTTCAAGGGTGTTGGATGGTGGAAGTTACTGCTTTCTGTGGCCCGAGATTTCAATCTCCTGGTCACCCGTATCAGCCCTCTATTCCAGTTGGCAAGAACTTGGGACAGAGGCACAGCACAGGGACACCTGGAGACCACTGCTTTGAAGCAGGCCTGTGCTTTTGGACACACAGTTTAGACCAGCTTTGCTATTTCATTGGCTACATTTATGACAGAGCCATGGGGTCACACACTTTGATATGGGAAGGCCATTTGGAATTGTGTACAGTTTCACCTGGGAAATATCTTGCTATTGGGTTGACTCAGAAAGTCTCTCAGAAACTGTCCCAAGCGGTGGACTATGTCCAGGGGAGGTCCCAAGCCAGGGGAACCCAGTTTCCACTGGGGCATACCCTGGGCTGAGCATTCTTTCCTTAAAAAAGATGCACAGGTCATCTGTTGCCTGAGCAACCGAAACAAAAATTCCAACAGGGGAAAAATCAACAGCTAAGAAAGAGAAGAAAGGGAAAAAAGGTCAAGAAGCAACACACCTGAAGACAATGAGCAGCAATCCGTAGCCATCACAGTTGGTAGTAAGCAGCTTCTAGCAGGACCAGCTGTCTGGGTTCCTGCAAAGAAGAGATCTGAAACCTGCTTCTGAAGTGCACTTCCTCCCACTGCGCTTTCCTACAGGAGACTTGGGGATGGAGGTCTCCTGCAGGGCTTCCCTCCAAGAGGGAATCCCGGAGGGACAGGGGGGTCAAAGATAAACATAGGTGCAGCTAGAAGTTCAGGGCATACAGAGGAGACCAAGTTACAGGGTTTAATTCTTCAATAAACTACAAAGCAAAATTATATTGAGACATAGAGCAAATTCCTGTGGATGAGAATCCAGCTCATCTGTCATAAAAATGATGTGGAAAATAGTTTTCATCTCTGTTTAATTGACAATCAAATCTAGATGTTAGTTTTGTCAAAATCATTTAAAGATGATTTTGGGGGAGGTCTATGAAAGCTATTGAAACAGCCTTTATAATGTAGAGGAAGCTTGGAGCAGGGGAAAATAGTTCTACAACTTTCAAGGAAACAGTATTTTCAAATAATTGAAAGAATGTACGGTTTGATATTAGATTTTTAGTGCTTGTCTTTTGTGGTCACTAGATAAGTGCTATCACATCAGACATTTAATTTATATGCACTGAGTTTGTTTCAGGTTAATAAGGACCTCATGGAGATTATTGTGTCGTTTGAAACATGAAAATATAAACTATGGTGGTGATGATGTTAATGTAACTTGGTTTTTAGGACCCAAAGAATAAACAGTTTCCTTAGTAAATATGTCACCTATGACTAGGAAAAATAAATTAAAGTCCCTGTTTTACATGGATTAAATCATCTTTTAAAATGACTAAATTACAGATTCTAATCTTTTCATACACCAGTAGAGGGCAGCACCCTCATATCCTGCTAAAGCTCCAGGCCAGACCTTATGTGTGGAGGGTCATGTATAGTAACTCTCCTGTGTCAGGTGTTCAGAAAAGCATTGTTTCATTTCAAGCTCCTCAACACTTTGTAAGGTGAGGAAAACTGAGGCTTGGAGAGCTTAACTAATGTGTCCAAAATTAGATCAATTGAGTTTCCTCATGAGATGGCTGCTCCTTCCACCCCCTTAATAAATACTCAGCGTCCATTGGTTTTCCTCCCTCCCTCTCTCCTTCTGCCTGATGTTCAATGTACCTGGGTCTTCCCACCCTTTCCAGCTCCTGTTGCCTGGCTCATTTAGCAACACAGACTCTTGGGGAAGTCATCTCAACTTTTCATGCTGATTTTCCCAATGTTAAATAAGGCTAATAATAGCCGCCTCTTCAGAGAGGTACTGGGAGAATGAAGTGAGATGGTGCAGATCAAGGGACTGGAACTCTGCCCAGCACACAGGACAGGTCCAGGAAATGGCAACTGCTGCTGTCTCTTACTCCTCCCTTCGTGTTAGAGTTGAACACCTGCTCCTCCTGGAGACTGTGTAGAGGGCTTGAAGGTGGAGGCTTGAATCCAAATAGAAGTGGTTGAAAGCCTTTAAGTAACATGTGTGGGTAACACCTATTCTTACCATGCTCTCTCTGCGCTTTAGAAATTATTTCAGTTACTCTGATGCCTGTTTTCCAATATTAATCTTTTCATTGGCAACACACAGGGAAAGGCTGGTTCAGACTCTTCTTAGGCAACGGGAAGTGGTGCTGGGGCAGGGTGGGATCCATCTGACATGCATCCTGCCCATGTCACACAAGCCAGAGAGCTGGCCCTCTATGTACATGAGTTCAAACATTTTTTAAAAATGGTGTTCATACCAAACATGTTTGGGCCTTTTGGGGGTTATTGTTCCCTAAACAATAGACTATAACAAGTATCTCCATAGCATCCCTATTGTATCAAGGATTGTAAGTAAACTAGAGATGAGTTAAAGTGTCTAGGAAGACATCCTTGGTTATATACAACTACTAAGCCATTTGATGTAAAGAACTTGAGTACTTGTAGGTTTTGGCTTCTGAGGTGGTTTTTGGAAACTATTTCCCACAGATAAGAAGGGATAGCTGTTTTCTGACTCAACCTGGATTGTGTTGTATTAAGGAAAGTCTGTTTTCACGTGAAACGCAATGCAAAGTGTAACTTAGGCACTTCACAAACAATGAATGCTTCTCAGGTCTAGCTTCCTGGTTAGTTGTCACAATAAGTGGAGCCTGTTTTTTATTTGAAATCTGTGATGGGTCTGTCACCAAGCTTTACCTCAAGCAAAGCCATGGGGATTCTCTGCTGAGCTCTGGAAATCCGATATCAAAATCATATCTTTGAAAAAGTTACTATGAAACTTTTAGAAAAGGTGAAATATGTAACTATTAATACAATGCCATAGCTTCTCCCCTTGGACAGAAAAACTAGGGGTT
This sequence comes from Heterocephalus glaber, assembly GCF_053883595.1. Lineage (NCBI taxonomy): Eukaryota > Metazoa > Chordata > Mammalia > Rodentia > Bathyergidae > Heterocephalus > Heterocephalus glaber. The sequence continues at coordinate 1,395,809 of NW_028258324.1, read as the reverse complement.
CATTTATTTTCAAATATCTGTGTATTTTCATGAATTATTTTCCTTTATGGTTTTGATGGATTAAATCCTTAAAACAATTAAAATAGTTCTATAAGTAATGCAGTTGGATATTGATCAAGAGTTCTTTCCTTGAAAGATGAATTATATATTTGTTTTTTCTCTATAAATAGGTTTCCATCTTCTACAATTGATTCTCAGCACAACTGTGATTCCGTCCTGCATCCCAGGAGAATCTGACAATAACTGTACAGCTTTAGGTAAGGCCATTGCCTCCACCCTGCACCAAAGAGGATACAGTTTAACAAAATGGCAATAAGAGATATGTGACCATGAAAAGAAGAGTGATTAGCTGCTCGGTCAATTTTTAAAACTACTAATTAACTAGGATTCTGGAAAATTACAAAAGAGAGCTACTGGTGGAAAGGGGAGGGGGACAGACATCTAATTAGTTATAAAAATTTGGTCACTAAAACAAAAAGATTTGGTCACTAAAAATGGGGAATAAGGAAAATCACATTTTGCCACAAAATCATCCTTCCAGGACACACTGAAAGGCTGACTCCCAAGCAGAACAGGAAGATGGAAATTTTGTGCACAGGGAAGGTGTGTGTGTCTGTGTGTGTGTGTGGTGTGTCTTTGTCAGAGGAAAAATGATGCCCTTTCTAGTCATAGTGTACATACACGGAGTATTTCATGTGTGTTAATACCATGTTAAGGTACAGAGATGGAAAGATAAGTAGCAAACGGTCCTTTCCCTCAAGGACTGCAAACTCTGGCTGCAGCCCAAGAAAGCCATGTTGTGAGTTCAGAGACTCAAATAATAGTTACTGTGGAGTGGAGCAATGTGTGTGCATGCATGTGTGTGTGTGTGTGTGTGTGTTTGTGCTGAACTTACCTTTTCTGCTGTGAAAGTCTATTCGAGAATGAAGCCCTCAAGTGTGGTGTTTTGCATAGTCTGTCAGACTCATTCCTTTGGGTTTCGGGGTTTGTTTCTTGGTCTGCGTGATGTGATACTAACCTGACTTCCCCCTCCTGAAGACTCCTCCACTGACTGGTGTCCGACCTGTTCTGTTGGAGTTGCTCAGTGGCTCCTGCCATGGAAGGCTGATTAATGACCCCAGAACCCAAGCAGGCAGTAGAATGCATTCAACTCTCCATTCCTTTCACAGTCCAGATGGAGGACAGCCCGCGTGTGGCTCAAGTGTCTATCACAAAGTGTGCCTCTGACATGCAGGGCTACTGTCTGCACGGGCAGTGCATCTACTTGGTGGACATGAGCGAGAATTACTGCAGGTGAGATGCAAAGGCAGACAGGACAGTGGCTTTGCCCACCTTTCTCTCTCCTTTTTGTGTTTTCAAGTCACTGTATATTTCCTTGTACTGTTGGAGGGTGCAGAGTGGGGGGCACCAGGTACACCTCTCACTTGCTGCTTCACTTTTTTCTCACCATTGGACCTCTCTGTCCACTGTTGTGTAAGAGCTGGTTGCACTGATTCAGACAAAAAGCACTTCATGCCTACAAAACTTACAACAAGCCTGATCAAACTGTCACAGTGACCCTACAGTTTAGCTGAGAGCTCTGCGGAGCACTTTGGTCAATGCCAGCCTAACTCTCAGGTCAATCTTCGTATTCAGCTTTATGCCTGGTAGCAGATTTTATTGGTTTCTTGCATTACAGTGTGAAGTTAAACATACAAAACGAATGCATAACCATAGTTTCTTCTTGAAATGATTTATTTTCTTCCTGTGTTTCTGTTTAGATGTGATGTGGGGTACACGGGTGTCCGATGTGAACACTTCTTCTTAACTGTCCACCAACCCTTGAGCAAAGAATATGTGGCTCTTACTGTAATTCTTGTCATCTTGACTTTGGTCATCGTTGCTGGTTCCATATACTATTTCTGCAGATGGTAAGGCAGTGTTATTATATGTGTATATGTACGCATGCATGCAATGTGGGACTGGGAATTGAACCCAGGGCCTTTGCACTGAGCTACATAACCAGCTCATTTTTGTTTTTTAGTTTTTATTTTGACCCAGGGTCTCACTAAGTTGCTAAATTGACCAGATTGGGCTCAAACTTGCCATCCTCCTGCCTCAACCTCCCAGAGTGCTGGGATTACAGGCATGCTTTACCACATTAGGCTAAGCCAGTCGGCTTTTTAAATAACTCTACTTTTACAAATTACTTTACACAATACAGACCCAAAACCTTGGTAAAATGTGAACATAGTAATAAGGTCTGAGATACAATCTGCACTGATGAGATTTACAATGATTTTAGCTGCAGAAGATCTGGACTTTATTCTATTATTATCTCTGCTACTTATGACCTATGTGATTTTCTTTTTGGTACCAGGGATCTAACTCGGGTCCTTGTACTTGTACAACAGGTGGCAAAACCACTGAGCTAAATCCCTGGCCCTAAAGATAAAATACTTTTTTTTCTTTTTGGTAGTGGGGATTGAACTCAGGTACCTATGTGATTTTCTGAAAGTCAAACAGGGAAGATCAGTTTTTTCCTCTCTAAAATACAGGCAAAAATTCTTACTTGACAGTACAAGGTGGTATTTAATACCATACAAGTGGAAGAAAACTGTAGGACATGATATTACTGTTGTACTTAGACACTTGTATTTAATTTATTTGGTCAAATTTTTATTTCACAAAGCACAGCTTTGTAATTAATAGTCTAAGAGGCTCTCCATTTTAAAATTGAAGAGAGAGTTGTAGAAATGAGATTCTAGGCAGTTATAAAACTTAAGTGGCTCATGTCAGTCATCTGAGGCACAGCCCATCCTCCTGTACAATAGCGTCACAAGATGATAACCAAGGAAAAATAGGGCTCTGGACCGGCACTTGTAGTGGGTTAGCACCAGACAATTGGAACTGTGTGAATTAAAAATCTGTCTCAAGAATGTCTCTGTTTTAAGTCTTTTTCACTTTGAAACTGGTGTAAATTGTTCTGTGATTTTTCTTTTTCTCTAAAAGTAGCTGAGGCCTGAAGGTGTGTTGCTTTTATACAAAGAAATTTATTTCATCCATATGTGATTTTAAGAATCCACCCAATAATAATGCCTTCCTAATGTGTTATCATCAAAGACTGAATATTATTCAGAGAAAGAAAGAAAGGGGGCAGGAGGGGGTGGGAGGAAGGGAAGGAGAGAAGATAAAAGAAGGACGGAGAGAAATTCCTCCTTGGAATTTCACAGCATTCACAATCTTCTTAAGCCCTTGAGAAGGACTTGAACTGTTTCCCATTTCCATCCAAATTAGTTTGACTATCATGCCTCCTTTTTAATTTTGTGTTTACCAAGTTAATGTTTATCGTGTGGTGCACGACATGCTAATAATGTACCTTTGGTGCCCAAATATTGGTTTCTTTGGTTAACATACTTTGTTCTTTTTTTTGGTACGGGGATCAAACTCGGGTCCTTGAGCTTGCAAGGCAGGCAGTGGAACTGCTGAGCTAAATTCCCGGCCCAACAAACTTTGTTCTTATTTCTGTTAATTACTGTACTAACAGTTTCATTTCTCAATATTTCCAGGTACAGAAATCAGAAAAGTAAAGAGTCTAAGGAGTATGAGAGAGTGACCTTGGGGGAGCCAGCACTGCCCCACGTCTGAGGGCTTCACCAGCACCACCGGGCCAGGCCAGAGTGCACAGGGGCCCGGTTCACGTTCCTTTCCTATTTTGTTAATGATATTTATGTTGGGTCACGTGTTAGGTCAACAACTATGTATTTTTAATATACTTATAAAGTGTTTTTATTTTTGTTTTATTTTTGACAGAAGATATGGTGGTCAGGGCTGAGAGTGTCAGCGAGTGACAGATCTTTGTGAATCTAAACCATGGTCACATAAATTTAGCACAGAGTTTTTCTCCTCCTCCAATGGGTAGAACTGGCTGGCCTGTGTTATGGTCCGACCCGGTGTCAACGCTGGAGCCTCTGCGTTGTGTGTTAGAAGTCATCAGTTAGGACTAGGAGAAACACATACAGGTCGGGGCCACCCATCACATCCTTAAAACAAACCCAGCCAAGCAGAACACCCTTACCCTGCCCAGGGCTGCCTGGAGGGGAGGGGACAGTCTCTACACCGTCCTCAACAGCTACAGACAGAAGTCATCCACCTAGCAGACTCCCCATCCAGACAGGGATGGGTGTTTTTATATGATTTCCTGTCCATCTTGGTTGCATCAGAACCTCACAGTATTCCATTTTTTATGTTCCGTATAAACATCGTTGATGTGAAATAATCATTGCTTACGTGACAAGCCGAAAAATATCCACACTTGAAATGGCTCGTGGGCTTCTTTTGTTGGAGTACTTATTTTCATAAGGAGTTTGCTGAGGAACTGTAAGATTAAGTCAGAGTCTAAAATTTGATGGATTAATTTAAAATACAATAAGAGAGTAGTTCTATGTATTGTCTGAAAATAGCAATAAACTTACTGCATTTTCTATCCAATAGACTTTTTACTTACAAACATCTCATTAAGTAGCTTCTTCTAAAACTTAAATTTATGTATTTAAAATCTATCCTGATAGGCAGTGAGGGAAAATAAGGAAATAAATAATAGTGTGTGTTTTTAAATGAGAAATTCATTCAAAAGCTTCTGAACAAATTCAGATTTAACCACACCTACCTTTGGAGGCTGAGATGAGAGCTGGGTCCTTTCTCCTGTGGATGGTTTATTTTTCTGAAAGAGACTGAGGTTTGTCTCAAACTCTGGTCTCAGTGAATGCATGGGCCAGGAGCTGCCCCTGAAAGGCTGGCCAGGGAGGCCCCGCTCTCCCTCCTTCTTTTCCTGGCCATCAGCCAGAGCTGACCTGCAAGTGCTAAGTACCAAGACTTGGGTCCCACAGGGGCCCTGCCTGACACATCCAGCACACCCATGTGCATTCACATGTCTCTCCAGTAAGCTCCTGGTGCAGCTATAGCAGTGGGGAAACAGCAGGCAAAAGAGGCAGAAATATACACACACACACATCCTTATGCACACATGTGTGCTCCATTCATCATAGAACTATGGCTATTTGTTCTCTGTTAATTAATGTATAAAACTTAAAAACAAGATTAAGGAAAATAAAATAAAAAATCAGTGAGACCTTAAAGTATATTTATTTCCCATTTATTGTAGCTGAACTCAAACATGTTGCACAAGAACCTATTTTAAATCTTGTTAAGTACTTATTGACGACTACTGGATGTACAGAGAGCCTGCCTATTTTCAGAGATCTTGGCTATTTTAAAGAAAATTTTTTGGCAAATGCAGAACTCAGCTACAATCCATGTATTTTCAATTATGAAAGGTTGATTATAAGCAGCTCAATATTGGTATATTGGCCTATCCTAAACATCTTACTTTACATTATGTAACTTGGTGCAATTCATTTGGGATATTCTTACCTTTATTTAAAAATGCTGGTGGTGCACAACTGTAGTCTCAGCATTCAGGAGGCTAAGGCAGGAGGACTGCAGGCTTGAGGCCAGCCTGAATTACATACCAAAGACCCTGCCTCACAAAAAAAAAGTGCAGAAAACTAACTCCTGAAAGAGTTAAATCTTTATGAGTACATATTAAATAATGAAAAATTATGATCTAAATTTCATTTTTGGGTGAAAATAAGTAAAAAATGTTCAGGAGGATAATGCTAAATAAATATCAAAAATGATCACTATGAGTGCATGTTTCCTGTAGATAATGAAAAGATTTTGGCCCATATTTAGTCTGTTCTTTATCGTTTTACAGATTTCTTGCTATGCATGTGTCTCAAAGAGGTTGTAACATCCAATAAAATCTACATAATTGATCATCTCCCAGTAAAGCCGCACAATAACCCTGTAGTCACATTCTATAACCAAGGACATCGAGGTTATAACTGGGGCTAAGTCGAGCTTTCCTTATGTCCTATCACATAGCAGAGTGCAACTCTTCTTCACTGGCCTTTGCCTCCATCTCTCTGCAGTGACTGCTGTGATTTCATCTTAAATTGTAGCTTTAGTGGGCAAGAGAAGTAGCTAAATTTTATTGCTATCAGGTATTAAATCAACTTTCATGCAACAAATAAATGACACCAGTGTCTCATTTCTGTTTAATTCAATGATACAGTTAAAAACATTTTTATCTTTGCTCTGATTTCTATTCTATTTTATAGAACATTGCGAAAATTATGGGATTGCTGACCAATTTTCTAATTTGTTTTTACTCTTAGAAGAGAAAGGGGAGGATAAGCATCATTTCTGGAGTATGACTTAGGATTTTAGCTAAGGAATCTTTATGTTTTAAACATATCTGTTATTCAAGTCTGATGATATGAAATGTAATATAGTGTATTTCTCTCTCACAATGCCGCTTTTGCACTCTGCAACTGTACTTTGAAGTCTGAAGAGCCATTTTGGTATGCAGTTTCTATTAAAGATGCTATGGAACATAAAGTCATATTGCATGCAGTTTAATGTAATTTATTTGACTATGAATTTTATCTGAGTACTGAATTGTATCAATTTATTTATGTTCATATCAGCTTTGATAATTGTGTACCTTAAGATATTGAAGGAGAATATAGATAATTTATAAGATATTGTTAAATTGTATTTATTTTTGTTGAGAACTGCCAAAAGCACAATTGTGAAATAAAAATGCATTAAACACCATGCATAAAAATCTGCACTGACAATATAGTCTCTTCTTTTTTAAAAAATACTTTCATTATGTTTTCCCACCAAAATACATTAAAGGGCTTAAAAACAGTGGCAGAACTGTAATGTGCATTAAAACAATGACATAAAGCTCCTATCTTGGAAAAGCATGATACAAAGGTGTCACATTTCATGCCTTAACATAGGTCATGAATTCTTTTCAAGAAGAATTTCTTGAAAGAGTTACATTACTTACAAAATTCTGGATGCTAGAATTTAGTTTCTAAATACAAAATATTAGTGTCCTTTAGATAATGTATATAGGAATAGTTTTCAAAGACTGGGTATCCTGCTGAAAGGCAAATTTTGAAGAAATGCATCTGTTAGAATCATGACTCCCTCAGTGTCAGCCACAAGCTTTGGCTTCCCTGGTCTTTCAGAGCAGACACCTTGCTCCCCAAGCCTCCACCACACCAGCAAGGCTTCCTTGGTGTGTTGCTTCTGCAACCTACAGAGCCCTTTCTCTCTTGGCCTTGTCCCTGCTAAGTGTGCCCTCTCCCACTGAGCCACACCTCAGCCCAGTCTGCAGAGTGCTTTGCCCACCTCTTAGCCCCATCTTCCCCTCTGCAGTCTGCACATAGGGCAGGAGCCCTGGCTGTGACCATGCCACAGGAAGCTTAAGGAGTTGGTGGCTGCAGGTGACACCTCTATCCCACTACACTCAAGAGTAGTCTCAAACTAGGTTAGCATTTTCCTGGGAGAAAGAGGAACTCATAAAATAGGATTCTTAGGCTCCCACCGAACCATTAGGCTAATTCAATTCAAATGCTGAGAACCTGGCAGTGCAGAGAAAGACTAAAGCCTCTTTTCCTCTGGCTGCCAGGATACTCCACTCACAGGGCTTTCTATTCCTTACTCTGTGGATGGTGCTTCCTCAGCATTTCCTCATCTCCATCCATGGCCTAGTCAACACTAAAGACCTGGAGCACGACCTTGCAGGTGTTCTCTCTGAGCCACTCCTGACTCCATTCTGCACAGCCCAGGTCTTTACTTGCCATCTGTGTGATGCCTACTGGCAGCCTAGATATTTCACTGAGTTCTGGTTGTCTCAGTCCTTTTACCTCCCTACCATCTCCACTCAGACAGTCTCACAAGCCATCCAGTGGGAACATGTTCAGCAACTGGCTTTCCTCTATGAGAATTTGTCTCAGTGTTTCCATCTCAACTAAATTCAACTCCATCCCCCTTGTATCCCAGGCCTCAAACCTATTGTTGCCCTCTGGAAAGACTGAGTGAGTCATCTTCAGGTGATTTCAGAAAGGAATGACCCTGATCACAAAACACTTTAAAGCTAAATCATTTCATTAAATTGTAATATGAATAACCCATTAAAAAGAAACGTAAAACAGATCTCTTAGAAACAGTCTATATGGTCAGCAGCTTATGGTAACTACCCATCCTACAAAGCTAAATACAGACTGCTGGGGATTTAGCTCAGTGGTTCCAGCACCTACCTTGCAAGCTCAAGGTCCTGAGTTCAATCCCCGGTACTAAAAAAAAACAACAAAAAACCCCACAGATACAAGGTGTGATCAGAAACTAAGGTGAATATTTAAATTAATGATTTTATTACAGTAAAAGACATTTGCCATTAATCCCCCTCAAAATGCTCTTCCTCACTGCAAACATGCTTATCACTTCATTCTTGTGACTTTCTGAAGCAGTTCTGGATGTCCTCTTTGGTGAGCATCTTTATGACATATGGTAGAAAATACACTGAATGCTGCTGCTGAGTGCCAACCAATGGAAACTTGGGCTTGTAAAAATATTACAGTGCGTCCTTTTCTATCTTATTCACTGGATCTGGCACGATGCGACTTCTGGCTCTTTCTCAAAGTCAAATAATTAAGAAAATTCAACATTTTGAAATAATTCAGGATATCACAGCAGCCACAACAATACAACTAAAAAGACACTCACCAAAGAGGACTTCCAGAACTGCTTTGGAAAGTGACAAGAATGATGAGATGAGTGTTTGAACTAAGGAGGATGATTTTGAGGGAAGTGAATGGCAATGAGTCTTTCACTCTAATTATGCTTTTGAAATTGGAACATTTACCAGTTTCAGAGGAGTTATTGCACTGCATTGCTCCATTCTGCTTATCTGAATTTCAGAGAAATATTCAAGAAAATATTCCACAAATCTCATAGGAGGCTGCAGTACAATAGATGTACCAAGAAAATAGCCACAGCTTAAATTACTTTCTTGCCGATTGCATGAGTGGTTCCATTACATGCCAAGAAAATGGAAGCCTGATGACTGGAAGATAGTGGAATAGTGATCTTGCTAATCAGTCTATCAGAAAAGGGCTGTGATTTTCTTTTATCCAGTCAGATTTGTCACTTTTGTAGGGACAGCAGGATTGGAACCAAGGAAATATATGTCACATTCCTCCCATCTAATTACTAACCAGCCCCAACCCTGCTAGACTTCCAAGATCAGACAGGATTGGGTGCATTCAAGGTGGAAGGGCCGTGGACATATATTACTAACTTTAAAGTTGCTATACAATGACATCCATGTTCTTAATAAAATGATGAATAGTTTGTGAATTAGCCAATATTGTTGAAAAATTTTCAACAGGTGGGTGTAAAGTAATAAAAAGTGTAAACTGTACTTAGAGGAGGAATTCAAAGAGAAGTAGTTTTTTTTTTTTTTTTTTCAAAAAATGCAATGCTTTGGTAGTTAGAGTTTCTTGATTTTTATTTTTTGTGGTGCTGTGGATGGAATTCGGAGGCCCAAGCATACCAGGCCAGTGCACTATTGCTGAACTACATCCTAGCCTCAGTTTCTGGATTTTTAAGGAAAAGACAGTAGTTCTGGTTTAACCAAGAAGAAATTCATAGGAATATTCTAGGAAGATTCAATAGAATTAAAGTAAAAGCAAAAGAACGGGGTAGTGCTAGTGACTCAGGAGGCAGCATGTGGCTGCACACTCTGTGGCTGCCTGTGTTCTAGGAAGAAAGTGCATCATTGCCTCCCTGGGGACACAGGCTCACCTTTCAGCCAAGGCAGGGCTCTTCAGTTGAGAAAAGCATCAACTTTATTGCAGAAGTAATAGAAATCTCATATAATTAGTGCTTTGGAAAGACTGAAATGAAATTATTTGAGGAGGCTGGGTGAGAGAAAGAAACTGGAGGCTGAGTGGCCAGCCTACAGAGTGTGTGGTAAAAGGCCCATGGGCTAAGCTGAGGAAAGCTGGACTAGGGTTTTTGTCTGAGAGGACAGAGGGCAGCAGAGGAGCTGTAGACACAATGGCGGAAAATCTATTGCTTAGAGATACTGGATATGGAAATGAGCAAAGGCAAAATTAAAAAGAATTCAGCTTAGGAAAAGAGGAGATTAAATATCTTAAATCAGATAACAGCAAGACATATTACAGAAATAGTACATTTGCTGTATTAGGTAATATCTCCAAACTATGCACAGTTTACAATTCAGAAAAGACTTGCAAACTATTAATTTTCATTTACATGAAATGAAATGCATTGCCCCTGAGAGGGAAGATAGAGATTAATAATTGTTCTCCACAGTGCTCGGGGACAGCTCAGTGGTAGAGTGTGTACTAAGCATGTCAACAGCTTAGGACTGGCCCTGGCACTAAAGCAAAGCAAAACATGAAAAGAGAATAGAGTCTCCATGAAGGCTGTGATTTTTGGAATCCCAGAATTCACACAATATCTCTGGTGTCCTAAGGCCCAAACCACCCCTGGTGGTGGCTTCCTAGTGCAGAGTTTGGGTGTCGGGTCTGTGCTAGAGGTGTCGTGGTAGGAGCCCCATCATGGAGACAGTGTTGAACCTAGAGAAATACTTCTACTCGAACACTTTCAAAGACGGAGGGGAGAGGGAAGATTCAAAAACCAAAGCAAACCAACCAACCAACCAACCAACACAGGGACTGAGTCTGAGGAAATGTCCTTAGCTAAGGAATTGGCTAAAAAAAAGGAGTCTTAAAGAAAAAAGAAATGCTTACACATCTCATTTAATCATTCAAATATTTATTGAGGGTATATTGTATGTCCTTATGTACTACATTTTACAATAAGAGATATATAAGACAGGAAAACTATGCTTTCTTTGTAGTGAGAGAAGAGAGAAAATAAATAATACTACTAGTAAAAGTAGCACAGACTTGTATTACAGGGCTTACAATAAGTTATTAACCTTTTTGACTCTACCTTGTTGAATCTCTGTTATAGGACACATTACTACTTTAGTAGTTATGTTTTTCAGATGAAGAAATACATGACACACTATGACTTCAGGGTTGTCCTAGCTCTGGTGACCAGGGTGGCATATCTGTGGAGCTCACATAGGAGCAGGGACCCAGATAGGAGTCAGACTGACCATGCAAATGGGTGAAGCTGAAGGGTTGTTGGACTGGAGCAGCACAGGGTCCAGTGTGGAGAAGACAGTAAAATCCATGTGGGCTCAATGGACAGCAGCACGGGAAATCAGGAGGGGCTCAAGAGTAGGAGATGGAGGGGCCTAGGCTTCACTAGGGCCTTTGCCTCTTATTAAAAATGCAATCTCAGTAAGTCCCCTATTTAGGAACATTCAAGTTGTGAACTTTCACAGATATGAACGAACCTCACATTATAAACATTCATAGATGCAAACAAATCATGGAAGTAACTCACATGTCTGCCAGACATCATCAGAGTTGTGCTGCTGTGGGCTTACTGAACAGTGTGATAGTGTGCGGCAGTACAGTGCTCAGTCAGAGCCCAGGACGTCCGGAAGCAAGAGGAAAAGCAGCAGTGCTGTGCAGGGGACTGCTAGGAAGTGTAAAGCAATATACATTGTGTATTTGTGTCAAAGGCGTATAAGACTCACTCTGTTGGATTTATGAACAAATTAGGCTTATGAATGTTCTCCTGGAACGGAACTCATTTATAAGCCGGGGACTTACTGTAGAAGTTATCTGAAGGTTAGGAATAAGGGCTAATATAATTTGTATTTCCTGAAGAACAGCCCAAGGCTCTGTTGAAAACAGACCAAAGTGGGTGAGACATTTAATCCCTTAGCTAAGTTTCGGCATGGCCAAAGCAAAGATGGTGGTTAGAGGTAAGGAAAACTGACTGAACTTGGTGTTTATCTAATATATACTTTAAATCAGCTGGTTATATCCAGGAAGACAACAAGGAAAACATGACATGAAATTCAGGAGAAAGAAAAAAATATTCATGATTTACAGTAGTAGTCAACATTGTCTTGTACAAAAGAAACCTTGACAAAAAAATGAAAAACAGAAAATATAAAATGCTCAGGAAGAGGAAAAATGTCACTGCTTTTGACTTCTGAATGTAATGAAGGACAGGAGAGTGTTTTGAGTGTTTGAAGGTGAGCACTACATTGCACTGGATTAAAGGAAGTGGTGGCAGCTACTTGTAGAAAATACTCAACAAGAAGCCCGGCTGTGGAAGAGAGGAAAAGGATCAGTCTCAAATGTCCAGTAGTTGATTGCATAGTTTTTATGTCAACCAGAGCCTCCCCTTTCCTCTTTGGTCTTTTCTGTGTTCATCAAGATCTATAGTAAGGAAGGATAGGTGTTGGGGAGAAGAACACTACTGGGTTTTCTTTTCACTCACTTTGGCACACGTGTCCCGGGTAACTGAGAGCTGGCTGTCACCCTGAGTTTCAGGAAAGGGACCCTGTATGTGAGTCAGACACTTACATAAGGTGCAGTCCAGATTACAGTGGGGAATGTGGCTGTGGGAATCTAAATAAGGGCCTTATCAGTGGGCAGGGCCTCTACATACCTGGGTTGGGCTATGGACAGAAAGCTGAATTGAAAGACATACAGACACAGGCTGTATTGAAACCACAACCCCTCCAGAGCCCACCATGGCTCCCAGGCTTCCTGCTAGTGTCACAGAATTTAGAAATCATGAGTAGTATCTGTCAGGTTAATGGACAACAATCTTAGTTGACTTTTCAGAGGTAGCAATTTGCTGTCCTTGACATGAGACTAGAAAGCCTTACAATAAAGTGCTACACAACCACACTGTTTCTGTCTCTTCAATTTGTGTCTTCCAAGACTCATAAAAGTCTTCAGGCCCTCTGTAGTACTCATGAGGTTTAGGCCTAGTTCGTAGAATTTCTATGCTTAATATGTGTTTGTTTTCTGGCTCTTTGTCACTCCGGTACTCAGTAGACGAGTTCAACATTTATTACCAATACAATCATGATAATTACTCATTCCTCATTCCTCATTAGGACCAATCTAGGTTGAAATGAAGTGCCAAATCAAGACTGCAACAGAAATCATTTCTGGGCCCACACATCTGCAATTTGGGTCCTAAAATAACACAAGCAAATAAACTTGGAAATTAAATCACAAGAAAAGTAACTGAGTTACTTACTTTGAAAGTCCTGAGATGAAGAAAATGCGAGTTTAACATACAATATAAAGAATAATGCTTTTGGTACCAAAACTGATCCAACTTATTACCTTTTCTTGTCACAATGTGCAGCATTTGGGTTCAAGCTTACTTTCTTAAGAAACAGAAGCCTTAGGCATGACCCTTTATCCCAGCTGTCCATTGGATCACAGCAATGGAAGGGGAGTTTACTATGGGAATCGTTTGGGGCCATCCTCTACCACTCACCATCACTGGCATGGGGATTCCAAGCTACCGGGCAGCATGTATGATGTCTCACATGTGCATATGTGTGTGTGTCTAACAAGGAGCTGAGTCTCATAAAACTGTATGGGTATTTATGCTTCTTGTTTTTTAAAAAGACATACTCTAGATCCCAGAAAATTACTTGTTTTTATAATTGTTTTAATGTTCCTTTTAGCAAAATCTGAAAATACTGCCAAGTAAAAGTAAGTTTAAAAGTTAGTCTTTTCCCCTTGCATGTTAAAATTACCACTATTAGGATTTTGATTTGCAGCTTTCCAGTCTTTTAGGTGTGTAGTTATGGATCCATTCACATGAGCTGATATATACAGAAATGAAATTGTTCAGCATGTGCCATTTTTAATCCTGTTTATCACTTGATGACACTTCTACAGGCTAGTAAATACTGTTTGATAACATTTTAATGACAACACAATCTTAAACAACACTATATTGTTGGATGTGAAGGTGTTTTCAGTTTTCCATAATTGCACATGTCTTGATGAATACCCTTGTAACAAAATCACTATACCTCTCTCTCCACGTTTTTCCTGCTAATAAAGGTCCAAAAGAAAAATTACTAGACCAAAGCTAAGAAGATGTAAAATTTTCCTTTGATACAATTCTCACAAATTATTGTTTTAAATTTCTGGATGATAAAATAAAAATATACATTAATACCAATCTTGGCCAATTGTTTAATTATGAGTTTCTCTATGAGCTTTTTACCCTTTATTTCATCATTTCTTCTCTTTCTCTGAAAAGTTTGATAAAATTTCTAAATATCACATATTTCTGCTTCTGAATAGTCTTTATTTCCTAGAATAAGGATATTCTCATACACTACACAACCAAAAATTATCAAAATCAGGAAATTCAACACTAACTGAAAACTTTTTCTGTTACTCATTCCACATTAAAATGCCATCAATTGAACTAATATTGTCTTTCATGGTTACTTCTTTCTTTTACTCAGAATTCTATCTAGAATTACAGGTAACATTAACCTGTCAACCCCTTCAGTTTCCTTTAATCTGGAATCATCCCTCAGCATTGTTTTTTTCTCTCAGAACTGGGAATCAAACTCAGGACCATGAGCTTACCAGGCAGGATTAGCATCATTGAGTTGCATCCCCGGCCCCTTCTTTGTATTTATTGATATTGACATTTGTAAAGATCATAGTTGAGTTCTTTTCTAAGATGTAACTCATTTGATGGTGGTTTAGGATTAAATTCACATTGGTTTATTTGCAAGGAATTTGTGGGATGTCTTGTAGGACATTATATTAGGAACAATGGGATAACAATTTAACTCAATGCTGTGGCATTGACTTTGACTAAGACGATGTACACAAGATTCCTCAGTGAAAAATTACTACGTTTTCTCATAATTAATATCTAATTTGTGGGGAAATATTTTGGGCTATGTAAATATTTATGTCAATATTTTGGGCTGTTTCCCATAAAAATTTCACTGACTTTTTAACATTCACCAATGTTTTTTAATCTATTATTTGGTTTCCATTTGTTCTTTGGCACTTATGGTCAGGAAGAGATTTTCCTAAGCTCTATTTATTTATTTTTATCACTATGAACATATCAATCTTTGTCCTGTCACTAGTTACAAGTGAAAAGGAAGGGGCCTTTGATTTTGCCTGGGTAAAGGGGCTGTAGGAGCAGGACTGAGATCAGCTATAGCTGGGGATCATGGCTGTGCTGTTGGGCCTGGAGCCTGGTGTCTACCTCTCTGACCTCCACTTCCCATCTTTACAGCAGCTCTGCCATGCAGGGTTACTCTAAGGAGTCAACAGTAAATACGCGCACAATGTAATGACCAGTAGCAGGTGGATTCTGCAGGTCTGATAAGAGCCATCTGCTACTACTACTTCAGTAGAGTCCACTTTCTCACACTCAGTGCTGTCTTGGGAGAAACTGCACGTTTAAATGATGTGTCCAAATCACTCCCAGTTACTCCTAAATTACACCTAGAAGAATTGCATTTTCTCCCTCATGTCAGTAAACCGGGTGTGCTTTTGTACTGATTTCTGATGCATTTGCATCCCTGACTTAGTTACTTTTCTTGTTGCTGAGACAAAATATCTGACACCCAAAAGTTAAAGGAGGAAAAAGTTTATTTCAGCTCACAGTTTGTAGAGGTTTCAGCCCATAATTGACTGGCTCCAAGGCAGAGTGGTATGGCAGAGGGGCATCACAGAGTCCACGGCAGGGCAGGCAGGAAGCAGCAAGCAGGGAGCCCATCTTCTGCATTCCTTCTTTTCCCCTCATGTTCCATCCAGGCTCTAAGCCTACTGATTGGTGCCACCCACACCTAGGGTGGAGCGTCCCGTTACCCATACCCAAGACAATGCCAAACCAATCAGTGTACAAATCCAACTATCACACCCTTAATCCACATTCACACACCTTAGATCCAGCTACCTCCAAAAAGCACCCCCCACCATGAGTGCATGAGGCTATGGGGGGACATCTACATAGAAACTATAACAGATGTGTTGTCATTTTTACTTTGAAGTGAATCTCACTGCTCTCCTGTCCAATGACATTGAGTTTAATGTATTCACCTTACTTCTTATCTCCCAAGTCCTCATTTGAAGGTTTTGCCTCCTGATTAGACATAGACACAGTAGCTTCACCCAGTGTTTCCACACAGCAGTGACCTTGGGTCAGCAGAACCTCACTCTGGTGTTTGCAAATCTGTCTCTATTCCCTGTACCACAGCACTGTGGCTGCCTGGGGTGGCTCGAAGAGCACCCTGCTTTTGACAAAGACAGTCAGGCTGGAGTCCTCACTGTGCAGCCCAGTCTTAGTCAGAGGGGCCAGTGAGGGGTGGACTGCCAGCCCCTCAATGTGGAGAGCTCACGGGGCCTGCACCAAGGACAGGGTCACCTGCTCCTCAAGCTGTTGGGTGACTTCTTTCTTGAAGATCTGACTGATGTGTTGTCTTTGGCCACAAAACTATCTGGTGATTGTGTCCTTAAGAAAGGCAAAAGTGGGAGTTGGGGAGGAATGGAGAGAGTAAGTAAAAAGATAGCTAATAGTGTCTCTGGGGTGTAGAAACATGAATTTTGTAGAGTCATTGACATATTTTACAAATTTCTACAATATTCAACTATTGTTTGCAATAATGAAAGTCATGAAAGTTAATGTGAAATGGAACCCTCCCTCCTCATCTTAATCACTCATTTTTTTTCTTTTTTAAATTTTATTTTATTGGTACATTTTAGGTATACAATACAATGACATTCATCATTGGAAATTTGCACCTTCACATAATCTCTCTTGGTTCTTATTTTTCCCCCTTCCCCTCCCTTCCCTTCAACCCCTCCTCCCTATTTACGAAGATTTTGTTTCCATTTTTTCATATTAATCCCATTCCCTTCTATCCTTTCCCCTCCCCCTCCCCCTCCCCCCTCCCCTTTGCCCCTTTCCTTCCTATTTCACATGATCTATTATACCTTTTAGTCCTCATTTACACTTTCAGTTTCTCACACTAGAGAAACTATTTGGTATTTGCATGTGTGTCCTATTAAATCACTCATTTTTAAAGATTGTTTGGATCTTGCTGGAGAGCCCCACTTCCCTCCACTAAGGAAGCAGGACTTGGCTCTGCTCTGCAGAGATTCGCAGATGTGGCCAGTGTCAGTGAGCAGCTCCCTCTTCAGCTCTATTTTTAGAATGAAAATGTTGATTGAAAATCAAAATTTTAAAATATGAAATCAAAATTAACCCCAGCCAATAGCAAGTTCTAACTTTCCTCTTCACTTCCTCCAATGAGTGAAAGGACAGCATATTGTAGTCTCTGTTTCTGTCTGCAAAATTACTTGGAAAAGGCTTGTTTTCATTTTTAAAGTAAATATAAAAGTTAGAAGACATAAACAGAAGGAAAAATCCCTCTGTGCTTTGCCAGTGTTTCTATATATAGATTATTATTTCCTATACGTAGATGTACAAACATGCAATTTGATCTTTTCTTTTTGCACTTAATATGACTTCCATGTAATTTTAATAGCTGCATGATATTTCATTATATAGGAGCATAAATTATTTTCTTGTTCATTTATTACTTTACATTTTATTTTATAATTTTGGCTACTATGATAAATATATTCATCCTTAAGGAAATATGATTATCACAGTGGCCAAAAAAATTAAAAATAAGATGCAGTTTGCAAGGAATTACATTTTTTTTAGTTTTTGTAAAAAACTGGAAGCTACAATAATGATTGCAGCACTTGAGTATGTAAATGGGGGCTCTTCTCCAAACTTCTCCAAAGTTTGTTGTTACAAACTTTGATTGTAACATAAATGTTGTCAGTTTTAAAAAATGGTAAAAGCAATTACATCAATAACTAAGGAAGCAAAATCCATCCAGAAGCTGCTTATTTATGAACAGGTCAGATTCTGGCAGTTGTTCCAAAATCCTTTCCTCTTCAAAGTCAGCTTACAAATACTTTCACTAAGTTGAAATGAGTTGATCCTTTAAATTATTAAAAAGTGATCACATCTATCTCTTTAAGCTGGCCCATAAATATGCTCCAAAGTATCTTTCCCTAAGAGGAGCCAGCACCTACCCTCAGGTGGCAGAGGCTGTGGCATCTTCCTGGTGTTGCAGGGCGGTGTAGAGCCCAGCACAGCCCCAGGCACTGTGCCCTTCCCTGCTGTGGGACTCCAGGGCCCTGAGATTGTGACTCAGCTGTGACTTGCTAAAACAGATTCATCAACCAGTCTTTCAACCTTATTTAACCTGTAAGTTCCCTAAGGAACTCCTATTCTCTTCTTGAATTCACAAAAACAGATACTCAACATGGATGCTTACTCTCTGGACAGAGTCCAGCTGGCCCATCTTCATCCATTACTTTCTCCTTCTTTGATCCCTGTGGAGAGTGTATGGGCAGCACTGTCCCATCCATACTGGTGAATTACTCTCCTGTATGAAGACCCACATTCCTACAGCACATAAAAACTAAGCAAAACAGCTGATAAAACAGTCTGAAGACACAGTGCTCCCTGTGACTGGGAAGTGGGTTATTTCTAACATGGCCCACCATAGGCATAGGGTGTCCCCCTCCCAGTCCCCTCTTGGTTTTCTGTGGTTATCATTTATATCCAATGGGGAATGCCATGGCCTGTCAGCTGCCAGGGTCTTTTTGTTTTATTTTATTCTTTCTCAGATCATTTATTTCTATATTCAACAAATATGTGAGAACTTTGAATGTTCATGGTATTCTGTGAGGTTCAGAGTATAGACAGGAAAACAGGACAGTCTGGTGTAGATCATGTAATAACTAAACAATGAAGGGTGTGGCTTTGTAGTCAAAGCATGCAGTTTAACTCCTAGTTTTATCACTTGATGTCTCCCCAGGTGAGTTATTGTGCATCCCCAGTTTTCAGTTAATCCATCTGTAAATGGGAATAATGATGACTCCTCAAGGTAACTGGTACTGAGGTTAAACAAGTGTTATGGCAGGGGAAGATGGCTATCAAATAAATCAGAAAGCCATTAAATACCAACAAAGAGGAATCACAGAGAGCTATGGTGATGGAGACCAGGGGGACCTAGATAACTCCAGGGAATCGGGGAAGTGTCCTCAAAAAAGAAATGTTTAAACTGAGTCTGAGCAAGTTTTGGTTAAATGGAAGGAGTAAGAAGAAGAGTTTCTATTCAGGCAAAAAGGGTAATTTGGGCCAAGATTCTGAGATGGAAAGATTGGGTCACCTTTGAAGCTCTGGGAGGAGGAGGTGGGCAGTGCCATGGGGGGCAGGGTAGCTGGGCAGGGACAGATTGGGCAGGACTTTAAGGCCACTGGGAAGATTGGGGACTATGTTCCGAGAGTGAAAACAGACAATGAAAAGTGTTCTCTCTTACCCAAACCTCTTTACAGGACTTGATTTCAAAAACCCCACTAGGGGACTTTGTTTCAATCTACTTACTCCTCACTCTGGCTCCCAGAAGGGTTCCAGACGAAGACTAAAGTGTTTGGGGTGTTAGTTCTGTCTACTAACAGGCCCTGATTTGGGCCCTGTCCTGGGGGGCAGTGGGAAGCGATGAAAGTTGGGGTGTGCTGGGGGCCGGAGAAAAACAGAGAGAAGGGTGTCTATGGGCAAATTAGCTTTCCAAAGCTCGGACAGCAGAACTGAAAACACGTGCTTCACCTCTTTACCTCGGTGTGTGTGTGATTACCTTTAGCTTTGGAGTCACAGAATTTCTTTTTTCCTATATGTGTAGTTTTTGTTTGTGAAATGCTTATAATTCACCTAGTGTCCAAGTGATTTAGCTGGTATGGGATCACTACAGTACAGGTAAATATTCTAAAATTTAGACATAGATTGTTTTTCAAATGATATATTTATATCTATAATAATTAACTCATATATTGTATATCTAAAATGTACCAATTAATATATAAATAAAAAAATAATTAACTCGTGAAAATGTTCTCAAACATACTATTAATTGTCTCTAGTGACTTTGTTTTCTACTCTTTAAAGTTAGTATGACTACCTTCTAACTTCTATGACTGTGAAGGGAATCACATGTATAATGTGTCTACTGGCTATTCCCTATATGTACACCAGCTACCATTCTACCACAAAGGGGCTATTCCTAGAAGGAATATGGCAGTCAGGTGGAGCTCATCTGTTCCATCCCTTGTTGTATTCCATTCCCCCATCTGTATTTCTTTATTCACGTTGGAGATGAACTCAGGGCCTTATACATGTGAGGTAATGCTCTTCCCCTGAGCACCACCCTCAGCCCCTTTTCCCTCAGCCTTATTTGCAAGGTGCCACTGCTAGTTACTGACAGAGTTTTTATTGGAGGCTCTGATCAATTAGAGGATATGCAAGAAAGTTGGACAAAAGTTCCAGTGGATGCAAAGCTATTTTAGACTCCATGTCTTAATAAAAAAATGCATTCTTCCAATAAGGATCATTGCAATCACAAGTCTATGAGAACTTGTTGGACTTTGTCTGTGGAGCTGAGTTAAAAAAAAATTAGTAAAATAAACGTCCCCAAGGCTACCATTCATGTGATTTCTTTGAATGGAAGCATGCCATTATTTGAAGGCATAAGGAAAATTTTACATGAAATGATCTAGATGAAATGAACTAAATGTCTGGAGCGGAGGTGAGTCAGGAATTTTCTCCAGAAGCCTCACGATTCCTGCTGACATCACACAGAGTCACTGGTCTTCCTGTAACATTTCTGTAACTGTTGGCTTACTCCTCTGTCATCTTAGGACAAAAGCCACACAAATTTTCCCCAGTTGCGATACTAGAATACTATTATTTAGGTTTTTGGAGCTTATGTTGACAATTTTGTCTTTGATGAGAGTGAGCTGAGTCTTTTGGTTTTACAATGTGTTCTTTTTATAAGCAGCTGCTGGCGTGCATCAGAGGCGTCCACGCACACCAAGAGAGCCCAGAAACTGATAAGGCAGGAAGTCCCTCACTGGGGACTTGTGGGTTGCACAAACACATGTTTACAAACAAATGACAGTTTGTTTAATCTATGTCAGATGGATATGGAGTAAATAAATCTCCTTCCCAGCTGGTGGCTTTTCTAGGTGGTGACATTATGTTGAAAGATCACACACGCTCGCACGCTATTCATGCCTGGACTTTTTCCACCAACAGGGATGACTAAGAATGACCCTAGGCCAAGAATTCCAGGACAGACTTCTTGCTTGCCCAGGCCCAACCTGCCGGAAGTTCAGGAAGAAAACCCTTTCTGATTGTCCTGATAAGCACCCACCACCAGGAAGACATGAGTGAGATACACTAGTTTGTTAACTGGGAGGTCACTTAGTTAGAACACCATGATCTGTGAACAGCAGCCAGTGACAAACAGATCATTCTTGTGGCTGTATTTTCCCCACAATTAGATAAAACCTTTTTGTTGTCCCTCAGTCTTGTGCATCTCCATCTTCACTAGACCTAGCTACTGAAACTTCTTGTTTAGATGCTCCTGATGATGTTTACAGTGGAGCAAGCTGGGCACAGTGGCTTCAGCCACTTGATGCCTGTAACCCTGAGGCACAGTTGGGTTCCACCTGCAGCAGAGACTCAGAGGCAAGGGTCCAGAGACCGACTGGACACCAGGAGTTGCCAAAGCTCCACTGTGAGTCTGTGTGCAGCTGGGCTGAGATGAGGTTGCACCATGCCCCTGAGTCTTCTCATAGGAATCTGGAGGGTTCCAGAAGAAGATGCCACCTATAGCAGTGACTCAAGCATGGGTCTTGGGGGCTAGCAGAGGTACTCGTCACCAGAACAGCCCTCCACAGCTATGCAGTGTGCAAGGCGCTTCAGAGTGTTTTCCAAAGCACTAGATCATATTGAGTAATTGATATGGGAATATTTCAAAAATAATAAAACCATACAAATCCAATATCACTTAATGTTGCCTATCATCTTCTACTTTGAGTCTATCAATGATTGTTAACTCATACTAAACTCTTCTAATAAACAGCAGGCTCCTAAAGGTTCTTT
Organism: Heterocephalus glaber; assembly: GCF_053883595.1. Lineage (NCBI taxonomy): Eukaryota > Metazoa > Chordata > Mammalia > Rodentia > Bathyergidae > Heterocephalus > Heterocephalus glaber. The sequence goes on along the minus strand of NW_028258324.1, from coordinate 1,373,969 downwards.
TCTGCATCTTATTTATCTCAGTATCCTGCAGAAATGTTTGGTTTCCCCTGAAGTCACCCAGTGTGCTCTGCTGAATTCCACTGAGCACCTCCAGGCCACCTTTGTCCTTGGCTCTCTGGATACAGTGACCTGGATGATCACAGCTCCTCTCTTCCAGGAGCTTACATTCCAGGAAATGCATGAGTAACCAAGATCTTGATCCCAGGTTGGCCATACAAGTCTTAGATCAGAGCTGACTTGCCTCAGCAGAGCTCTGGGGAGGCTTGAGCCAAGAAACACAGGAGACTCGTGCCTTTCCTTTCCTTTTCCTGAGTCCTTTCCAGGACTCAGCCTGCTGCAACCTTTCCATTATTTTAAGTGAACAACTTTCAATTACTTTTAGCTTCCTCACAGAAGGAACTCATAAGCCACAATCAAAAAAATGTATTAGCAGTGCTCAGAACAGAAACCTGAAATCTTAGCAGGTGGTGCAAATGCCACAGGTCCCATTCATTTAGTGTTCAGTGTATTTCAGAGTCTTTTCCAAAGTGTTTCAGAGTGTATCTACGATTAATTCCCTCACTGGGAGGGCTGCACTTGAGTCTTCTATTTGCATTATTGATTTCCACTTGCAGTGTTTAAAATGGACATATGTGCTCAAGAGATAACTTGGCATGGGAAGGAATTTAGAAATTGATTAAAACTGAGCATGGTGGCATGCATCTATAATCCTTACCCTTAGGAGGCTGAGGCAGGAGGATCACAGGTTTGAGGCCAGCATGGGAGATATAGCTAGTTCAAGGGCAACTTGAGCTACATTGCAAGACTCTGTCTCAAAAGAAAAAAAAATTAAAAAACAAGTGATTAAAAGAAAATGATATGTGTGAATGTGTAATGATCTTCCACTTGACAGTTGCAGGGAGAATAAGGTGAATTTTCCTGAGGGCATGTGAAATTGAAGAAATAGGAAGAATCTCCAAAGGCCTGCTCTTCATTCAGAATCTTGCCCTCCTTCAACTGACATTGGTGTCTGACCTTGCATCATGCTTTAAGCAAGGACCAAGTATGCTTTGCACTCTTGTTCCAAGGACAGTGGGGTTTCACGTGAAAGGCTGGAAGGGTTTGTGGCATGCTCTGATGCAAGAGGTTTGAGAATCAGCCTCACCAGCCCTTCTGATTTCAAGATTGCTCCTGGAAAGGAGAGAGATAAAAATCATGAATCCCCTACCTCCCTTACAGTTATATCTTAAGCTGTGGTGTAGACTAGGCAGAGTTTGGCCAAAATTAAATTTATTTGTAGCTGCTAAAATTCTACTTTGGATTTTAGCATCCAATTTAATTGGGTTTTATGATCAAACATCTTTTAGGAGTACTGGAAGGCCTACAAGGAAGAAATTCTGTTCAAGTGCTTTCTACGCTTAGCATGGAACAAAGTCAATTTTATGTGCAAACAGCTGATGAAGCAGCATTATGCTGGAAACCAGGTGGAACTGGGAGAAAGTTATTTAGAGTTGGGAGTCCAAATATCAAAGTGATTTACATGGATGGAGAAATATCAGTCTACTTTTAACCTTAATTTTCAATTAAAGTTACTTATAACCATAATTTTTTTGAAAGTATCTTGCAAAAAATTCAGTGTGGTAAATTATCTGGCCAAATTAAAAGGTAAGAGGGGCCGGGAAATTAGCTTGGGGGTTCTGCTGCCTGCCTTGCAAGCACAAGGTCTTGAGTTCAATCCCCCATACCAAAAAAAAAAAAAAAAAGGGTAAGAATCTCAAAGTGTGATCTAAAATTGATATTTTGTTTGTCAATATTCCTTGCTATGATTCTGCAAATACTAATCTTAGATTTTATGTTTCTCAAAAACAGTAGACATGAGTCAGTCTATTGTTACTCATCTGAATGAAGTAATAAGAGCTAATTGCCAGGGAAGAAAAAAGGGCATCCCAGGCTTCACTTTCCTTTTCTGTGGCGGGGCAGGGTGATGATACAGGAACCACTTTTAAAGGCTGAGAACAGACTAGTAGAATCGAATCAGTGTGGCATGCAGACAGAGAACAGTGTGGTTACTACTAAGTTGTTAGGGTGAAAATACCAAGTGATACTTGACATAAAAGCAAGGAAAAGTAGATTGAAAGTATAACATTTCTATGTTTCATACATTAATATTTGAAGGGAGGAATATAGTTAATCAGTTTTCTATTATGAAGTGTTTTATTAAATAGAATTCACTGTTACACTAAATGTTCCCAATATAAGTATCCTCATTATTACAATATTATTATAATATTGTGAAAGTGAAACATTTTAAAGAATTATTTAAAGCACATTTGTTATACGTGATTTGAATATATATTGCATAAGTCATATTTGTATGTCTTAATTAACCAGAACACTTCCCCCTAGGAATGCCAGACACCATACTTCTTATATCTGCCTGAAAATTCCCCATTAATTTATAGTAGCAGGAAAAAATTAGTCATGAAGGTCTAGTGAAAAAGTAAGTTTTGCTGGAAAAAATTTATTAAGTGTCATCAGTATCTTACTTCAGGTAGAAATGGATTTGAGCTCATTGGTTTCTTTCTTCCATCAGTTTCCAGGTATTACAATGTATGTCTTCTCATAAAGCTTGGCTCTTTCTTGCTTTGATCGTGATCATCACTATTTAAAGACAAATGTTTTAGGTCCCACTACTGAGTGGAAGGGCACAGTGCAATGCTGGGAGTGGAGTAGCATTTTCAAGCTGGTTGGACCGCCTGGACCACAGCAAGCCACCCAGGCCAGTGCCGCCTGTGTGAGCTTTGAGTTTCACGCTAGGTCAGGGGAGTCACAACCTTGGAACAGGAAGGGGTGTTTTTGTACACCTCAGAAGGTTCTTGCTAAAGCTAAAGATTTAAAAATCTGCCTTAACACACTTGTTTCCCGAATGTTTAATAGGTTTTAAAGATTTAAAGTTTTCTGGTGTAATGCATGAAGGTCTCTGATAGATTTGCACTTCAACAGCAAGACCTAGAATCCTCTGAGAAGCTCTCAAAGCTACATGATGATGGCGGTGATGATGATGGTGGTGGTGGGGATAATGACTGCGAGGAGGATGGTTAGTGGTGAGAATCAGATTAAGTTAGGTAAAAATTCCAGGCTATTTCTTGAAAAATATTAAGTATGACACTGATCTCAGCGTGTTTTCTCATATTATGTTTCCTCTGCTTGGAAAGATCATTTTCTAGATTTCAAATGGCTTAGTTTTCATTTCTGCCCAGATGTTGTCTTACCTAAGATATCTTCCCTGTCCACTCTAAAATTGTACCCTCCTCCTTACTCTGTTGTTTGGATTTACTTTCTCATGGTTATCTTATATCTTATCTGTCTATTTATCTAATTTCCTCTCCCACTGGAATTTATGATGAGTGAGAGCCAGGTCTTTTTTGGTATCTACTGCTGTGTTCTTGTGCCAAGAGGATAGTGGCTGGCACATGAGGAGTCTTCCTAAGTGTTTGTGGGAAGGGCTGAGCCACACACACAGTTAATTCCTCAGCAACACTACTTTAAAATGATGTGAATGGACTTGAGGTGTGAGTTAGTGAACTCTGATTTGCCCCATGCTTTCTGCACCAGAAATGCTGCTGCTGAAGGTGACTGGGTTTCAGTATTTCAGTGCGTGCCCCTAAGAAACACCCTCCTCCTTCCTCTCTGGCCCCATGCTAATTCATCCTCCTCACAGAGCAGAGAGAAGAGGTCACAGTAGTCACCTCCTCCAAGCCCTCCATGCAACCCAGTAGCATACAGGATGAAAGCTCAGCATTCCGTGTGTACCTACCTTTCTGACCTCTGCCTGGCCAGCTTCTCCACTAGGCCACTTCTGCAGACTCAAAGCTGTCTCCATGCCATGTCTGTTGGCCTGCTTCTGATCTCTGACCCTGGTGGCCAGAGCCTGCTTGTTCTGAAAGCCCTGACTGAAGCACAGCTTCCTCTGAAAGCTTTCAGGACCTGGATCTTTAAACTAGTTCCTCTTGGCACCTTTTCTGATAGCTATAATTCTCCTCCATAATGCTTGTTACAATCCATGTAGTCTTGACGACACAGTTATTATTTTTAAGCACCTTAGTTCCACTAAACCCTTAGTTTCATTTCCCAGGATCTCTGTGCTCTGCTTTTCCAAGGAATTAGCTCAGTGCCATGTGGACTCTCAATTGAGATCACTGGCTGAATGAAATGCTGTCCAAAGCCAACTCCAGTGAGAGATGTCAGGTCACAGCGTCATGCTATTATGAGTGCTTCAAAGCTCCCAGGAAAGTTAATACTTTTACATATCCTTTTATTAATTCAGTTGTCCTCATGTATTTTTCTTTTAGTGTATGTGCTGCCAAAGCAAGCACATCCTCATGTATTGTTAATGCATGGATTAACGTTTAAATTTTTTCTGAGATGATTTTTATTGTTTATTCATAGATGAGGCTCCCTGCTAATTATGGGTGTCTTAATTACTTTTCTTGTTGCTGAGACAAAATACCCGACACTCAAAGTTAAAGGAGGAAAAGTTCATTTAGCTCACAGTTTGTAGAGGTTTCAGTTGATAATTGGCTGGCTCCAAGGTAAGGTGGCATGGCAAATGGACACTGCAGAGGAGAAACAGTTCACAGCAGGCAGAAGGCATCAAAGCAATGAAGAGGAAGCAGCAAGTGACAAGCAACAATCAGCGCCCCTCTTCCTGTCCGTTACATCCTATCCAGGGCTACCCACCCTTAGGGAAAATAGCACTCACACCCATGGTGGAGCAGCATTGCACCATGAATCAACCCCAGAATCACTGCCTTGATCCCAGCATGACACATCCTACATCCAACCACCTCCAAAAAGTCCCACCTATGACCACAAGAGGCTTTGGGGGACATCTAGATACAATCCATAACAATGGGAATCGGGATTTGTGTCCAGTTCTACTGATTTCAAAGCCTTAAACTCAACACCAAATGGGTTCCCCATTGTGAACCTCTCAAGTCTCCATTTCCTTCCCGAACTCCAAGACATGGCTATCCAGACTTGGGGATGCTCCAAATTCACATGAGTTCAAACACAGTTTTTATTCTCTGTCTGCGGATCTCTACAGAATGGAATGCAAATAAGCTAAGTCACCCTAGGTCATCAATAGACACTACAACTAAATCATTTAGTAGTCCATAAATAGCCTTTTGTATTTAGGTCCTGGGCTGGGGACCTTATAAAACAAAAGAGTGTCTTATCTTATTTTCTCGAAAGTATGAGCCCCTATCTTGATGAGTGCTGTGATAACTGTTTATTTGAAGGTTTGCTTAATATGCATGTTTTATTTTTGGCAGATAACAGGCATGTCTACATGTTGAGCCTAGACCTGCCTCAGCATGTACTCTGAATTTGCTCTCTCTGCCTTCCTATGGCCTTCGAACTGATAAAGATGAGGATCTAAAGTTAATGACAATGCCAGATTGTAGCTTTATTTGCTTTGAGTCAAAGTTCATTTGATCACCTGTGGCATTCCAGATATTGACCTGAGTCCTCCTAAGCTGTTCTCCTGTATTCTAAAGTAAATCTCAGGTGACATTTCAAAAGCTTGATGAACAGGAAACCAATTGTTGAGGTAAGTGAAAGGCTTGCATTCTTTTTGTGTGAAAGTCCACTGCACCTTTGAAGACATGCATAAATGATGGGTGAGTCACCAACCTGAGCTTATTATGTATCACTATGATTTTACCTTTAATCATGAATATTTCTATGTGGGACAATTACAATCACTTTAAAACTACTGTGGAATTTCAGTACTTTTTGTGCCTTTACATTTAACCTAGGTTAGACTCCAAAACTGACTATTCTTGCTTGAATTAGGACAATAGGCCAAGATGGGAAATCAGAACCTTGTGACTAACAGAATTATTTATTTTGCTGTATGATTTACAAGGTGGACTAGGGGAGCATTTAAGAATTTTAGAATAATTGGGAATTTCCCCCAAATTTTCACTTCCATTAAAAATAGTAATTAGCCTATTTGGTGGGCCATGAAGTTTGCTTTAAAAAATGAAGAGTGTTGTAATCATTTAGTTTCTCATTTTTCAAGGCTTATTAGATAAATATGCACTAAGCTGGAGCAATTAGACTTCAATTAGAAGTGTAATTGGAACTTCCAGTGTATCTTGTTCAACAGCCCACTGTGATTCAGGAGGTTGGGACCTGGAGCCTTTGCCAAGCTCCAGGCAGTGCTGGTGCTACTGGGTTCAAGCCACTATATTTACACCTTTCACAGAAGAAGAGTTTAACAGAGGCTGGGTTAAGTGAATGTGGGCAATCCATGACAGCATTGTCTCGCTTACTGAGCAATGCACCGAGCCCCTACTATGTCCCATGTATGTAGAAGGCATCACTTCCCCATCATAACACAGCAACACAGGAGGCTGAACTGGCTACTGTAGTGAGAGTCAGCCAGACACCGGCCTTGTCTCTGCCTCAGAGCCTCATGGAGAAGACAGTGTTAAAGAAATCAATGCATATGTAAGTATAGGGGTTTTTGTCCATTTTGGGTCATAATAACGTAATACCTGAGACTGAGCACCTCAAAAAGAAAGAGTTTTCTGTACTTAGCAGTCAGGGGTTGAACAGCCCCATCTGATCAGCCTGTGGTGGGTGCCCAGGACCACATCATGACACAGTGGGACAGAGGAGAGGAAGCAGCCTCACGCTCAGGGACTCCTTTAACAACAATCCCCTAGCACAAGAACACACTCACCAGAAAGGGTAGAGTTAGAATGACACAGCTGTGTCACACAAGGCCCCACTTTTGGGGTGCCCTACCCCACCACACTGGGCACTCAGCCTCCAGCTTGTGAAGCTTTGTGGGACAAGCCGTGTTTGAACTCCAGGAGCAGGATAACAAGTTGTTATAAAGGCGATGTATGTGATGGAAGGGCTCACAGGTATGCATGGAGTGTGGGGCAAGGGGTCCTCGCAGTCGAGAAAGACACCTAGGGTTGGGCCAGTGAAGAGGGGACAGGTGGACGTCAGACAGGATGGATGTCTTTGGCAGGTACCCAAGGAAATGGAAAGGTTTCGCTTCCTCCTGAATCATAGAGGAGGTAAAGCAAAAGAGGAAAGGGGGCAAAAGGTGAGGTCGGAGTGGAGCCACCCCCTAATTTACTATTTGGACCACACTGTGGAGGGTGTAGACCCAGGTACCTGGGACTGCCCAGTGTGCACCGGCAGGCAGAGCCACAGCAGGAACTTGGCTGGAGCAACGCTGCCGCTGTCTGTCCTCCTCTAGAAAACACTCCTAGATATCAGAGTAACACAATCCTATTGATGGTATGTTACATTATGCTGCAGGCTGTAGATATGGATCATGAAATCAAGGTCTTTTCCTCTATTTCCAAGAACCTTTGATTGTTTCAGAAGAAGCAGAGTCTAAATGACAGATAGTAATTTGAAAAAGAGTCTAGTAATATTTTTTTATCTTGTTCATTTACTTATTTCCTGTGGGCACACAATATTTAATTAGTATGTATGGTATGTGAGTTCATATAGTGTTTCCATTTATTTAATTTAAAGGGCATAAGCATTAAATAAAAATTCCTGCCAAGAATTTTAAGATCCTTGGAATAACAAAGAACTTCTGATGCCAGGAATGTAAGTAGGATGAACAAGTTATGATAAGGAGTCGGGCAAATGTCAGGTGTGTGCCTTTGGTGGAGAAATGGCTACCCAAAGAACATCAGTGCTTTGCCCACTTGGGTCTGTTGGAAACTAAGTCTTTGCACAAATGCCACAGAGAGACCTCTGGGCACCTTAAAGCAATGAACTACGATTTTAAAATTGCATTTTAGAATTATTTCAAACACTTTTTTTTTTTTTGCTAATCACTACATGCTATTAACTATCCTTGCATTTCTTCCTTTCAGGCACAGCTCTCACTGCCTTCCCACCCTTGTAAGTGGAAGACCCCCAAGCTGAGGACTGACCAGGCTCTTCTATTGTGGCAAGTTCTCTACTCCTCACTCTCTAACTTTGCTGGCGTAGACTCCTCCCAACCAAGCCAGGTCCTGGCAGTGAGCTGGTGCTGGGGGAACAGTTGCCCTTTCAGGACACCAAGGACTGTTTCTCTCCACCAGGAGCCTGCTGTTTGGACATTGCTATGGGAGTGAGCGTGCTGAAAGGCCCTGTAGTTTTCTTTCTTTGCTCTCCCCCAAGCCCAGCCATACACCCTCTGATGCTGGTTGACTCATTCTCCAAAGCTCATCATCTCCTCTGGAACTGGTCCATGTTTCCCCGCCTGCCCATTTCCTCTGCCTGGAGCTCTAACCCTAAGACAGAGAAATGCTTTCCTAAAGAGATGAATGATATCACATCCTTTTCCCAACTGTTGATGCTGTCCCTCCTCCAGTTGCACCCGGCAGTAAGCCTAATTCCCTTTGTGTGAGATGTCCTTGATACTGGTCATAAATGAGATTTATTTTAAATGCTCCGTGGCATCTTGCTGCTGAAAATAGTTTTCTGAAGAATGCTTTAAACTAGAGTGAAGTAAGGAGTTATTCTTAACTACCCACCTTCGTGTGTATGTATGGATTTCACACAAGCTCTTTGCCAAGACGGGTGCTTTGTATGAGCAGTGGCCTGGGACCATCTCGAGGGCTCAGTGCCCCTCTCCTGCTGTCACCAGAAGGCACTGGTGCAGCACTGGGAAGAACTGTGGTCCTGTTCTAATCTGATCAACTTCTCTGAGGCAACACGTCCCATCAACAGAAGAAAAGGACAAGTTTTTCTGTTTGTTGTAAAAAGAATTCAAATATAGCTAAAATGGTGAAGGAAAGACTCGCCCTCCACATAATCACCTAGGGGTAAGCAGGGTTTCCTTTGGGGACACTGAGATCCTGTTTCCATAGTGAGTGTCGCTGTCCCGGTTCTCACCCTGGGTGGGCATAGCTGGGGATGGGTTGGGAGAGGGAAAAACAACTGGGCCAGTGGCATCCAGTGTTCCTAGGTGGGTGTAGGAAACGTGTCATTTCCTTGTCCACGCAGTGCATCACAGCTGCCTCAGAGGAAGGAGTGAGAGAGAGAGTGGGGTGAAAGGACAGGCGATGAGCTCCCCTCTGTCCCTGTGTCGCCCTGGGCTGTAGGAAAGTCAAAGAGCAGGACTCACCATGAGGGGTGGTGCACTGTGTTTCTTGCATGTTCTCTGCTCTCTGCCTGAACATTGTCCCTTTAAATCTCTGCATGGTCCTTTCCTCACCGTTCATCCAACTCAAATGTCTCCTCAAAGAAACTTCCTTTTCCTTTTGAACATATGTAGCCATCACCACATCAGCCCTCTTTGACTCACTGGATTTTTTCAGTCTTATCACTGTTTGAAATTATGGTCTTCATTTACTTACATTTTTAATGTCTGGGTCCCTTCATTGTTATGAGAACAGAGGATTTGTCTGCCTGTTTTACAACTCACCTCTATCATAAGGTTCCTGGAGTGCAGTGAGTGCTCAGTGCACACTGAACTGTACTGGGTTGGTGAAAGAATGGAGAAATCTTGGGACACGAATCATGGCTGCACATAGTGCACATTATACTGCTAAAATAATTTTCCTGAAAGCAGTGAGTAAAGCTTATATGTTGCAACCCTCCAACTAGTCATTGGAAAGCTAAAGGAAGGAAAAGCAGTGTGGGGTGGGAATGCCCTGCAGATTGGTGCTGCCAAGGCCGAACCTCAGAAGATGAAGGGACCCTGGGTGGGGGCTCTTTCATCTGCTTCCTTACTTCCCTTCCCCAGCTGCTCCTCAATCATACGTGTGAACACACTTCCCCATTGTGAAGCACTTCATAAGCATGAAATGTTTTGATTTGTGTCACCAAGAGCCATCCTAACTCTCCATTCTTCTCTGTCTGATGAGAGGCGACGGCAGGTAGGGGAGAGCAGACAGATGGACACTGTTACATACACACAGAAGCCAAAACCAACCTTCACTGGGGACCCACAGGGACCCAACACAGTCATGGCTCCCTAAACACCCTACAAAATGTTTCGTGATGTGCCCATTTATCAGACGAGTACAAGAGTTTTGTATAACCTGTCCAAGATCACATGACTAAAAATTAAAACTGGTTCTGATTCCATAGCTAAGGGTTTCTGGGCCACCAGATCCCCTGATGGAAGGGACATGTGACAAGGGAGACCACCCTCTGGGGCCCCTGCCACCCTCCCCAACCCTCCTACTCTCCCAGAGAGCATCTGAGCAGAACAGTGTGTGGCCATGGGACTCAGGTGACACGTGCGACAGAAGGAGGAGCCATCTGCCTGCATGGGAACAGAGATCCTTTCCTGGATGTCCTTCCTATTGTGACCTTGACATGGGCTCCATCATCACTGTGAGGCAGAAGGAAGAGAGAGATGAGGGGTGGGGAGAGGAGGAGAAGAGGGACAGGCTGAAGAAGGAAGGGAGGGAGGGAAAGAGTGAGGAAAAGAAAGGAAGAAAGGAAGAGAGGGAGGGAGGAAAGAAAGAAGCAAGGTAGGAAAATAGGACACAAGGGGGAAAATAAACACATGTAAGACTTTAGGCACCTAGATTTGTTATAGGTATCCACACAAAATCGAAAGTGAAGCAAAACACAGAACCACCTTTCCTCACTTACATCCTGCACCAAACTATCTGGCTCACCACCAGTGAGAGTCCAGGCTTTTCTCTTACTGTGGGAGTTGCTCTCCTTTCGCACAATTAATGACTTCTGATTTGCTCTTGCTGGTCTTGGCTGAACAACTTTTAACATTGGTATTTTTTTTTTTGCTATCACTATAAATTTTATATGGAAAGCATCATTAAATAAGACAAGGGAGAAGGTGGGGTATGGAATACAGAAGAGATGAGACTGGAGAAAAGAAGATGGTCAAACTTAGTGTCAATAAAGGAAGAGGGATGAGCAGGATTCCCTGGGGCTGAACCTGGGCAGAGCCCTCTGGTGTCATGGCGCCCACTGGCATGGAGTCTGAGCTCCAATCCTGGGGCCCGACTGGCTCCTGGCTCACAGCTACCTGTGCAGCATAGCCCCACTGCTATGCAGCCTCCATAGCCCCCAGGCTTCTAGTGGGGCCCAGGAGCCTGTGATTGACATCGGCCACATGCACAGTGGCTGCTGTTGACTTCTTTGACCAGTGCCTCCTCCTAGGAGCCATAAGCTGACGTCTTTCCAGTAAGTAGATACTTGTCTTTTTCATCCCACTGAGAGTCTGAATTTCTTCCCTTCCTGTGTTCTTACCTGGTTTCGCATGTTGGATTTCCAAGCTTAGTTTGAAAAATTTTGACACGGACAATACATCCAGGTAACCACTGCCTACTCTTAAAGTTCAAGCTGTGTCATTGTATGCACTATCTCTTTTTGTTGCTAAGTAATATTCCACTATAAATTACACAACAAATTGTTTAACTATTCTTTGATGGACATTTGAGTTGTTTCTATTGGGGCATAATTATGAATAAGATAGCTATGAATGGCTCTGTACCTATTCTATGTTGGGTCATAAACTACATATATGTTTAATTTTATTAAAAACTGTCAAACAGTTTTTCCAAGTATACAAACAAGATATATTGGAGAAGAAGGAGAAGGGGAAGGAAAAGGAGAGGAAGAAGAAGAAAGAGAAGAAAAAGAACAAAGGGCAAGGGGAGCCTCATGACAGCCTCATTTTGCAGATAAGTAAACCAAAGTAGTCAAAGGTTAAGTAGCTTCTTAAAGTCACCTCCATAATAAGTAGAAAAATAAAGGTTTGAACTCATACTGCTGCACCCCAGAAGCTAAATCTTACTTACTACTTGATAATGCTCATATTAAGACTTAACTGAGCATTTCAACAAGCATTTCATTATTCAACAAGTGTTTCATTATCTTGTACTATTTTAGATAAATATGTGCATTGAAGAAAAATAAAGAGCAAAAGCCCTTCTTTTAGATTCTCTCCAAGAATCAAAGTACTGCATCTTTTTTCTTGACTAATAATCATCTTCATCAACAGTTTAGCCAACAGTGTAAGCTTCCTCTCTAATAATATGGAAGAATTTCAAGAGTTAGATGGTCCCTAGTGGTCTCAGAATTCCAAGCACACCCCAAGACTGGTCAAAGCTTTAGCCTGAGTATAGCAGTGAATCTTCTCACTCTCTGCACACGCCTTTCTCTCGGTGGTGAAAGTTCCGGTTTTAAAGGTCTAACACTCGAGCACAGGGCCATGTCCCAGGTCACAGCAGGAAGAAGACACCAGGCCACAGAGTACATAATGAGTTCCCAGGTTATCAGGAGCTGCTGGTAATCAACTAAGAATAGTGCACAACTCATTTCCAAGCCATGGTGTCGGCTCTGGTGCTGGTGACAGGAAAGTAAACAGTCAACAGAGCGGTGACTCAGGCAGCACACGCACTCTTCCCTCCCAGCCCACGGAGCTCGTCCAGCACTGGGTTCCTTCTACAGCCACGGATGCCGTGGGGCAGAAACACACTGACAGCCTCATGGAAGAAAACAGGGAAACAGGAAGTGTGATGAGCCCTCCTTTAAGTGACAATCACTGGGGGAAATGACTGCAGCTGGCCAGAAATGTGTCCCAGGTGACTGCCTCAAGGCACATGGGCAGGCAAGAGTTACCTGAAGCTTTGAATCTGGAACCCAAGCATTCTTTCCATTTTTAACACTTTCTTTCCATAATTACTTCACCTAAATATGATTTTGTTTAGCTATTTGATAATAAAAATAGAAAAAGTTCATTGTGACACCTTTCTCATTTAAACAGACAAGAAGAAATTTTCATTCTGCCCTCTGCGTTTCACTGTCTGCATTATTAACCCACTTTGAATCATTGTACCAACATTTCACTTAAAATTACTTACAACTGAGAAACTTAAGTATATGTACACCTGAAAGCGTTAATAATTCATAATAGAATAGAAATATGCTAGATTTTAAAAAAATATCTAAAATTTATAACCGTGTCCCATAAGGAAAAAAATGTAAAAGGCCTGGAAACGGCCAATGGAACGTGCTGTGAGGGGCAGGGGTCAGGCGGGGAACTGCCGAAGCATGAGGGGTGCTGGCCACGAGCTGCCAAGCACACCAAATGGTCCAGCAGCGCCACAGGAGGTGGACACAGCCTCAGATGTGTGGCAGCTCACACTGCAGCATGCAAATCCAACAAGAGCAGTTTAGAGGACACTGTGGGGGCAGAGGAAGGACACCTGGCAGGGACAGCTGAATGTGACCCACCACCGGCAGGGGCATACAAGTGACACTGCTTTCTCCACAGGCCCAGCATTGTGCTCCAATCTACAATGAGGGGCATATTGTTATTTTTCAGCCTTCAAGTGATCTATACCAAAAGCACTGTGGAGGCTAATTACAGTACCATGATAGGTTGTCAAAATTTTAAAAGAAGGTAATATTCATGTGTTAAAATAACCGACAGAAAAGGATGGTAGGATATGAAGGTGAAAAAGTAAAAAATACAGTAAGTTCTTGACTTATGAACAAGTTCTGTTTGGGAGAACATCCGTCAGTTGGATTCATTTGAAAGTCCAACAAAGCGAGTCTAATACACCTTTGACACAAATATACAATTTATAGTGCACTTCTTCAATGTCCCTTCCACATCACCACTGCTTTTTCTCTTGCTTCCATATGTCCTGGGCTCTGATTGAGCACTGTACTGCTGCACACTATCACACTGTGCAACATAGCAGGACAACTGTGACAATGGCCTGCAGACATGTGAACTACTTCCTCAATTTGTTCTCCTCTACGATTGTTCATAGTGCAAAGGCCATTAGTATCTGTGAAAGTTTGAAACTCTAATGTTCATAAGTTGGGGATGTACTTTAAAGAGTGATGCATTCGTTTCTATTTTATATTTGAAGGAAGTTGATATTTGTTTCTGTAAAATAAATACACCCAAAAGAGTACAAATATGTTCTTTCACATTATAAAAGCAAATAATGAAAAATAAAATTTATAATATAATTTTCAAAGAGGAATTGAAAAGAGTTGGGAAATAATGTTAGGTATTTTCTTACTTTTTCTTCACAGGAGAACTAAACAATGTCTAAAATTGATAAATAAAGAATAACACTGCAGTAGGATGCAAAGTAATGTAACAACCGCTGGAAGAACCAAAGACAGAAGAGACCACTGAGAAAGTAGCGTTGTGAGCAGGAGACCTTCTGGGATGATTACCTGCAACTTTTACTCTTGATTTCTTTGATTTAGTCATGGCCAATATTTACTTTGAACATTTAACAAGAAAACAAATAAAACACCTTGGTTTCCATTCTGTGGTTTAGTCAGTTATTTTTATTTACTATGTTGCCATTTCAAAAAGAATTTAAGTATAAAGTTGGTTTTCTATGTGTCAAAGTTTTATAAGTGAAGCATTTTGAATTAGCTTTTTCAAAGGTATACTTTGGACATTCTGAGTAGATAAGTCAGAGGGAAAGCATCAGAACAAATACACAGCTGAAGACAGCAGGGCCATGACAGAGGAGGTGTGAAGGTCCCTATCCTGCTCCCCCCCTTCCATCCCTCATGCCACCACCAACCTCCCCCTCACATGCTGCGAGACACACCTGGGCTTCAGTTGTTCTTTCCAAGATTCCTGGGGTTTCTTTTTCTTATTCTGTAACTAAATTTTGCCGTCTTCATATTTTAACTATTTTGATGCTGAAATCCTTTAGAATATTCTCTTCAGCTGGCCCTGGGGACATTATTTCTTGATTCCTTGTGCAGAATTCCACAGATTAACAGGTAAACTTCTGGCAGTGGACTCCGGTCCCAACTGTGTGTAATTTGTGAACAACACACAGATTGTGAACTCCTGAACACATGGCGGGTATCCCAGCGGAGATCTCTGGTGTGACTCGTGTTTGAAGGGGCAGGGACAGCAGCAGTTGTGGTAGGAAATGGTCTTTCTTAAAACAAGAGGAAACAAAATCAGATGATGGCAGAGAGCTGTACCACTGCCTGCCCCGGCTTTGGCTTGCTGTCTGTTTATATGGCCTGTGACAAAGAAGAGAGGTGGTCATGGAAGAAGAGTGTTTGTTGTTGCAAGGATGAGCCATCAGATCTGTCTTAAGAGTTAGATCTATTTCCTGCTACCTCTGTAAGGCTGCTGACTGCTCCACAGCAGCTGGTCCCTGCTCCTGACTGGATGAGGCCTTCACAGGAAGCTCTTCATGTCACCTGGGACACCAGAACCCTCCTTCCTTCACGCCCACTGACCTGGTATACTAGATTGCCCAATCTTAGCTAACTAATTCAATTCACTTTCTCATTTGTATCTATTTCTGCACTGTGAAATGTTTCTAAAAATTGTCTTGTTCAGTTTTGCATCCCTATGGCCTATCCCAATGTCTGGGATGCGGTAGATGTGAAATAAATAAATCCTTGGCAAATCAATGAATGAGTGACTTGTAGGCTCAGAACTCTATTGTGGCCAAATTTAGAGGGGAAAGCTGGCTGTAAGGAAGAGCTAAGCAAATTTGCAGAGTGAGGTGGAAAGCCGGAAGGCTAACTGAGTACTTTACTTTGAGAAGGATGACTCTAATGTGCCTGGATGCAATAATCTCTCCAGCCTGCAACATCCTTGGAGAAGCAGAGAAAACAAATTCTAACTGGGATATTGTGGCAGCACAGACTGGGTGACAGGGATGTGCTCACTTCTCAACCATCATGTGTCAGCTGCCAGCTTCCCTGGCTCAGAAAGACCCTTCTTGGAGACATGCAGAGCCACGTCAGACTTCTTAATGCCTTTCTGATTGCTGCATTTTTCCTGGAGTTCTATTATAACAGTCAACATCTTGTAGGCCTAGGACCAAGTTTGCTCTCTTAGTTATTTTAAGTTTCTACTCTGCCCTAATAGTTATTATAAACTCAGAGATTAATTTATTAATAAGTTTTCTTGTTCCTATGGTGCCAGTGATAGTTCAGTTTATCAAGCTATTCATTTTAAGAACACTTTTAAAGAGCACCTACTGTGTGCCACATGCTGGCTATTATATCTCATGGAGATCAAGCATGTGGGCTTTTGGTCAAAGAGTTTTGTGTTGGGATCATACCTCTTTGGAGGAAATGTGTGACCTCCAACATGTTTGATGTTCTCGTCTCTTAAGAGGGGATGAAAATAGTTACTTTATAGGGTTTTGTGATGGTCATGGGAGGTAAAATCTATAAAATATCTAGAGCATAGATCTTTAATAAATGTCATCTAAGTCATATGATAGTATTTACAAGTTAAAAGGCCAGTCTTTGTAATCTGAGAAACTTCTTACTACTTAAAAAAGGTAAATTCAAACTAATAGCTTTGAAATTACCAGTAAATTACGGATTATGTATTCATAGAAGAAATACTTAGTAAATTTCTGTTCCTATCTCAGGACCTGTATATAAGGATAAATTACATTATTTATTGAGACTATCCAATGAATTTAAAGTTGAGCTAAGTATTCAGAGTGATGAACAGATGAATAAAATGCATACTTGCGTCCATGTTTACAAACTGGATAGGTTGAATGCAGTTAATCCTTGTTTTTAACAGATTTTCAAATAGCTCATTCCCTTAGCTTTGGTAACTGCATTAACCTCATCACTATGCAGTTTTCTTATATAAAAATACATTTTATTTTTAAAAAAATAATGCAAATTGATTGAAATGTTATCTTGGTAACTAAAATAAAGATAAGTATTCAGTGTCCGTGGTTTGCTTACTAAATACTTGTTAATTTATTCCATGAATATTAACTGAACCCCTACTACTGACTTGACACTATTACAGAAAAAACAAAACAAAACAAGACACACAAAAGGCACATCCTGAAGCCAGCAGCTGGTCTAATAATGTCAACTAGGTCCCTTGATTTTCTGTTGAACACAAATAGTTTCACAGAATATTAAATCAAACAAGCCCACTCATGGCTAGGAGAGACAGGGCCCAAGCAAGACAATCTGTGGTCATGTGTGAACATGAGCCAGGACCAGGTGTCCCACTGTCCTGAGGAACACAGGTGACTACTAGTTCTTCAAGGTGACAGCTCAAGCCCCTGTCCTTCTCTGGAAGATTTACTGAAATACCCAAATCAAAGAATCTTGCCAACTTCTGGACAGCAGCCAGTTGAAGGCGAGATCCTACTCCTTTAAGCCTTCCCCAGTCATCTGCGACAGGCGCCAACCCCACATGCCTGTCCTCATGTACTCCTGAGAGACACAGGAGGTTGCAGGCCTTTTCAGCTGTGCTCCTGATGGTCTTTGGCTGGAGGACATGAGTGGAGAAGGGAGCACCGTGACAAATACAGTTTACTGATTACCAGATCACCAGCCTTGGGCTCAGCTGGATAGTATTAGAAAACCTAAAACAATAGCAGCCTAACCAAGATGGAAGTTTTCCTCTTATGTAAAAGAAATTTGAAGGTATAAAAATACAGGATTGGAGTGTTAGCTTGGAATCAGGGGTTTAGGCTCTTGCTCTTTTTCTTTCCACCATCTCAGCCTATGCCTTCCAACCACAGGGTCGGTTCATGGTCCAGCATGACATGGAGAGGCTGTTGAGGGCCTGTGTCCAGCCAGCTGGACAGAAGCAGGGGAGAATGATGACAGTGTTCCCTCTTTGCAGCAGAGCCCTTCCACAAGGCTTCAGGAAACTCAAGCTGAAGAACAGGTAAGTACTCGTAAGATATTTTTCTCAAAATAAAAAAAAATCAAAGATGTAATTATTTAAAGACTTTCATTGGCAGTCCATAAATATCTTTCATTGACTCTGACCACTTCAGTCACTGACTTTAATGTTATTTTCTATAATGATTCTATGCCAGACCTTATCCTAAAATTATCAATTCATAAAGAATTAAAGAGATACTAAAACTGTGATGCTTTCTAATTCAGTGCATGGTGGTTTCAGACATCCTGTTCTGCGGTCTTGTATTCAGAATCAAGTTAGTGAGGACTTGGAATTTAGAGTAGGTTTGACTGCGTTTGTTTATGTGACACATTGGTTCTTGAAAAGCTACATGCAAAGTGGACTTTAAAAGTAAGATCCTAGTCCCCCTTCATCCTCTAGAGAAAAAAAATGTGGCCTAAGTGCAGGGGACATGCTGTAGTCTGCATCCTCTACATCTGGCAAGCCTTCTAGATCCCCTATCTTATTTTCTTCCCAGAAATGGTCACTATCACAATGATTTCATGTCTTACTTCCCTGTATCACATCTGTTTCTCTCTAGTAGAGAATGAGATCCTTGGGAACAGGAACATTATAATTTATTGGAAGTTCTGTGCCCCTGCCTAGAATAGTGCCTAGTTCTCACATACATGAGATGAATAAATGAACTACCTGGAAGATTTGTTTGTATACACATCATTATTCGTATTTCACCTGTATTTAATTTCTATTGTATCAAATCACCCACTGCTCTTGTAACCATTTGCCAGTCCTTGATCTGCAAAGCTATGATACTAAAGCAATAAAAGCCAAGGATAGTAATCTAACTTTTCCTGTATATCAAGGTTCCCAACCACCAAGTTCAGGAGTTCGGTGAAGGCCTTCTTCTTCCTCTCCTCCTTCCCCTCCTCCTTTTCCTCATCCTTCTTCTTCCTACTCTTTTCCTTCTCCTCCTTCTCCTCTTTCTTCTCCTTTCCCTTCCTCTTCTTCTTCCTCCTCTTTTTCTCTTTCTCCTTTTTTCTTCTTTACAAGAACCGAAATTATATTCTTTAGCGTAGGTAAATTCTAAGAGGAAAACTAGAAAATTATAAATACATAAATTGAGCTGATGTGTTATTAGTAACATAGAAAATGTTCTTCACACATTAGGAGAATTTCTTCACGGTTTGGGTGTTTGTGGGTTGACTCATAGACGTGATCAGGATGTAATGCTTACTCAGCCCCTGACACTGTCTGGAAAAACTCAAGATCAATTATACCTTCGGTTCTATAGCACATCTTTTACCAGAACAGAAACCATTTTTTAAAATGATGCATCTGAAATATTCCTGGGGTACAGATGGTGGGCACCAGCATGAATGACTGGCTCGTAGCAGCCACTTTGCCTCACAGGAAGTGGGGGAACCTCATTTTATTGGGGTACAGTGGAGTTGCTGCTGGAATTTGTTGAAGTGGTTCTATCACAGTGGAGCACACACTCCAACTGTATAGTCCAAGACTGAGTTCCTTCTCAAGCATGTATGCCAGGATGTCAGGACACACCATGGGTGCTACACCAGGATGTGGTTAGGATGAGGCCCATACCAGCCTAGGATGCACCATAAAATGCCCCATATGCTAAGTAGGTACAAAATTCATGGCTTGAGATATAGCAGAGGATGACTCCACTTGCTCTGTGATAGCTCCATTTATACGAGTCACTTGGTTCTTCCAAGTGCTTGTGATTGAGTAACTACCCTAAAGTCAAGGGCACTAGTATAAGGTACAATTCACCAAGTGCCTACCGTGTGCTAGGATCAGTGATCAGGTTAGGTGCAACAGGAATGTAAACGATCACTCCTTGAATTTCCAACTGGAAAGGCAAGTGATTTCTAACGTGAAGAGCCCACTTTCACTTACACAAAATGTGAGCCCTTTCGGATGATAGAAGAAAAAGAAAATAAAAGGATGCAGATGTTAAATAGCTTAATTTAGCCATAATGTAAACATGCATGAAAACAGCATGGTGTATACCACTGGCAATTTTTAATTATTGATTTAAAAATAAAATGAAATTTAAAACAGGAACAGCAGAGCTAGAACAAAAACAAAACCCATGAGAACAGAAAGGTACAGTAGTGTGGGCCATCTGCTGAGCTCCACACAAAATCTCCATGGTCATTGCTGAAGTGTGTGGAAAATTTCTGAATCTTCTGAATCACAATGGCCTCATCCACCAAGAGCGATGACAGGGCAGCCCCTGGTTCACCTGAAGAGGGCAGTGCCATCTTCCCAGCCTGTACCACACTGGGACACACTCTCACAACTCAATTTTGTGCTGGGCAGACCTTCCAGGGGATTCCCATCTTCCCATGGAGATTCCCCTTTTCCTATGGGCAAAAGTAAGCAGTGATGTGTTTTCCACGCACTCTGAACCCTTCTTAATTGATGTATTAGAAGTATTCATGTATGTTATCTACCTCAAACCATGGAGCTGAAAAACAAAAAACTGATCATCATTCAGTTCCTCTTTAGTACCTATCCCTACCCCATGCAAGTAAAGCAGCAGGTGGCTTGCACAAAACACACCGTCAGCAAGGCTGACCAGAAGACGCCATTCTGAACTGTTGCTTGCTCCATCCTATTCAGTGCCTGAAGTTATTTAGTCTGCTCACTGTGAGATACAGAGGAAAAGCGAGCTTTTGAAGAGTTCCTCAGCATTAGGGCAGAGAGACATGGCCCACATTCCTCAGTGGGCTGTGTTGCTGCCCCAGTCAGGGGAGAGATAGGTACCTACAGGTCAAGGAAACAGCAGAGAGAGAGCAGTGCAACTGGTTTCTCTTCCTGAAGTCAGGAAAAATCCAGTTCTGGAGCTCCTCTGTCAAAGTCAGTCACCTCGAACAGCTGCCGCCTCCTCCTCATTTTTCTCCTGCTCAGGATGAAGGCCCTCCCAGTGTTCAGTGGGCCCTCATACTGGCCCTTTCATCCTGAAGCTTGAGAGGCAGAGGCTCTGGCCTGCCGTTGCCCCAGATGCCAATGCACTACCAGGTGAGATTGCCCCTTTGGCTCAGCAGTGCTCTTCCTTAGAGATCTACCTTACCCTTAGTTCCTTGATCAGAGGGGCAAGAGACAGGCTCAGGGCCAAGTGAATTCGAGTCACACTTGCCCAATGTCTACCACTACCACTGTGTCCATTCCTTCCCTGTGCTGTTTAAACCTGCCTTCTATCCTCCTGCAAAGTGAGAGGTTGGTACCTACCCAGCAGGACTACTGCACAAGATAGTGTAGGTAAAACTTTAAGTGATTCATTTGGCAACAGTGAAAGGGCCCTGGGCCATAGAAAGAAAATAGGAAAGGTGGTGGTTTGAAAGTCTGGCCTTGGAAGTCACCTAAATATCCATCAACAGATGGCTGGATAAAGAAAATGTGATATTTACACACAATAGAGCATTGCTCTACCACAAAGAAGGATAAACTTGAATCATTTGTAGGAAAATGGATGCAACCTGAGACCATAATGTTAAGTGAAATAAATCAGACACACAAGCTTAAATAAGGCATGGTTTCTCTCATGTGAGAAACTAATTTAACGAGCAAAATAAAAGATAGATAATAGGAAAACAGGGAGAGAGATCTCAGATGTTAAAGGGACCAAGAGATGGAGGGAAGGGGAAGAGGGAAAGGGGATGAAAAGAGAATTAGGATGTGTGATGTACATACAACCCCCCCCCCCAGGAATATGGTCATTGGGTACTGCAAACATTGATTAATAAAAGCAAAATGTTAAAAGAAAGGAAGTGGGCTGGGGATTTAGCTCAGTGGTTCCGCTGCCTGCCTCGCAAGAGCAAGGTCCCGAGTTCCATCCCTGGTACCAAAAAAAAAAAAAAAAAAAATAAGTCCCAGCCCTCACAGGATAGGAGGGGCCCGGCTCCGCTGAGACACAAGCCCTGCTGACCAAGAGGCCACTCTGTCCCCATCTGATGGACTGGAGACAGCTGACCATAGCTAAGTCATGCTTGATCTTCTTAAAACTCAATTGTAATTTTTATCAGTACCTGCTGGCAGTGCATGATGACCACACCTCTCCAGGGCGCCGGTGCAGGTGCATGCCACACCTAATCCTTGCTAACTGCCCTCCCTCCCCCATCTCTGGGTTCCCTTCCTCTGGCCCGCGACCCTTCTCCTGTCCCTGTCCCCACCCCGGGTCTCAGCTGGTGTCCTCAGCGGGTCCTTCCCGCCCAGCCCCGATGCTCAGGGGGGCGGGGCCCACGTCACAGGGAGGTCCCTCCCCGCCCCGTGCCTGTCCCCGCCCCGTCCCGTCCCGCCCTGTTGCGTCCCATCGTCCCATCCCGCGCTATAAAGCTCAGGTGCCGAGCGGAGAGGCGACCAGCGCAGCCTCCTCTCCGACAGGACATCAGGGACCAGGGGACCAGGGACCCATGACACCCGCGTTGCTACTATCACTGCTCGTCCTCTGCTCAGGTGAGCGCCGCGAGAGGGGAGGGAGGGGACAGGGACGCGGATGGTGCCCGGGTGTCCGAGGGCCCGGTGCCACCAGCTCGCGGATCCCGCACAGTCGCGGGCAACTTCGTGGGTGCAGATCCAGGGAGTCCTGAAGTCCTGCCCGGAGTGCCCTGCCTCTGCCTGAGCCCTCCCCATCCTCTTCTGGGGACCGTGTCGCCATCTCAGAGGACACCCTAGGGCCCCAGCGAGGGGTGAACAGACCCCTCCGATGCTGCTCTATTGAGACTTTAAAAATAAAGCAAGGTCCTGAAACTCAGGGGGCAAAATCTTACCTGGTGTTCAAGTTTTTTCTACGGAGTAACAATAATAAGCGAAAAAGGACAATGATAATCATTCTCATTGGCAACCTTTTACATGAGTTTTTCCTCTATCCCTTTAAATATTCAAGCATAGGGTAAGGAAGTCTGGTCTACCTGGCACCTCTTCGAACGGGGCAGCCAGCATCCTGGCCAGAGCTGTGGTTGGAGATGGGAGAGCGTTTGAACCAGGATGCTGAACGCTGCCCGCTGAGTGAGCCCACTGGCTTAACTCGGCAGGGCTTTGCCTAGTAGAAACTAACACAGACAGTGGAAAGAAACGTGGATCAGAGCGGCTCTGTACTTGGGGCAGCTGAGTTTCCTCCTGGCAAAGTGCGAAGTGGCTTTCTTGAGTGACTCAGCCGTGAATGACAGCAGTGAGCAGTGCCTGCCCGGATCAGGACAAGAGCTGTTCTACCGGCAGCTGTCTGGTGGGAGGCCCTCTTCATCTCCTGTCTGCCTTCCTCCCCTGCAGGCCGTTATGCCACTGGGCTGGACCTCAATGACACAGACTCTGGGAAAGGTGGGACGTTGTTGCCCAGGGGCCACAGTGACGGGGGCCTTGAGGTTACGACAAGCAGTGAGGTGCTCTCCCTTGCGAGTGCCACACCTTCTTCCAGGGAGCTGTCTTCAGGGGCTGAGGAAGACTACTCAGAAGAGGATGACACTGAGCTGGGAACATCGGGGTACATCGTGGATGACTCTGTCAGAGGTGAGCAGAGGCTAAGGGGACACAGAACTGTGGGAGGGGGTCTGTAGGACTGAGGCGGGGCTTGGAAGAAAGTGGCTCCCCAGAGCTTCTTGTGCATGAGTGCTGCACACCCATAGGTAAACTGAGTCAGGGGAGTTATATGTGGGCACATCCTGCATGCCCACAGCCTAACCAGTGCATTGTGCTTAACTCAATCCTCCCAACTTTGTTAAGTAGGAACTGTTATTCCCATTTGTCAGATGCAATAGCTGAAGCTATAAAAGATTGTCCTGGCCAGCGTCACAAAGGGAGCAAACAGTTGAGCCAGAATCAGAGCCCGCGCTGATCCCAGATACAATGACCTTTCCACTGTGCTCCACGCCCTCACCCTCCCTCCTGAGAAACAAGGAGCTCAACCATTCCTGTGTGTGCTGTGTCTTAGCTTTTGGGTCCCCTCTCCACACACCAGCACCACCTTTCTGCTAATAACTGCATTCTAACACAAGGAACCAGAAGGAAAGAGAAGGACAGGAGGAAGTGCACTTTTTACTTTTAAATACTAGGAGTTGAGAAAGTGGTGAGAACAACAGTAATACCTGCTAGAAACAGTCAAGAAGAAAGGTGTGCATAAACTTATATTACTAAAAGAGTGACTAAACCCAAATCTTACTGTATTTCTTAACTGTATCACTTACTATACTAATTACTATATTACTTATTATATTACTAAACCCAAATCTTATTTGTCAGTTAAAAAGTAGTGACTCATGCCTCCCTTCACTTTTTTGTTAGCTGATCTTTAAAAAAGACGCTTTGCTTAGAATGAAGTACATGCTAATGAAAGAGGTCAGATTGTTTGTTACCTTCACAACACTCTGGAGAACAAAGGAAGAAGAGGCCACGGTGAATCAGAGCTACATATGCTGGGGAGCATCTGTCCTTGAGGCAGAGCAAGACGGTCTTCAAGCATCTGACCCCTCCTCTGAGAAGGGGGAGTGGGCACTTCAGGGACAGTGGCTGGGGTCGGTGGCAGATGGGAAAGCTTGCACACAACCCCCTTGCTTCGGAGCTAGGCTCTGTGGGGAAGAGATCCACTTACAATTCCTGTATGTGGAGGGATGACAGTAGACCATCATGGTGTATAGCAACTGGTCTCCTAAAGATGGTTTAAGTTGTTACCATCTCAGAAGATCAAATACATTACCAGCAGGGCGAATGGCTAGTGCTCAAAACTGACACGTTATAAAGTAGCCTAAGACCGTTGGCTGAACTCCTTTGAAAGGCTGTTAATTTAAATGCCCAGGGATGTAATGTCTGTTGCAACACCTCGGCATGGTGACTAGTGTTTGACTCTGTGACTTGTAACCTACTTGATAAAGTACAGTTATATTCATTTAAAATGTTTCTTTTAGAGGACTTATGCTAACTTGTACTTTTTTTCAATCAGAGGAAAGTCTCAGTATAAAAGTTGCATGACCACCTACTAAAATTACTACTAATTTGACTTTTGTTAATGATATGAAAATAATCTACTAAAAGATTTGTCATTTTCTTAGTCATGGGGGTTCTATCTAATCTTTACTTTGTTTCTCATGTTTTCTATTTAATGAATGCTAGGTGACCTTATGACTAATAGTATTTTCTCTTTTTGCTGGGCTCTGTTTGCTAAATACTGGCTCATATAAACCTATTAAGGGATTGGTGTAACAAAATGTACAGCACAATATGGAAGCCTCCCCTCTCCATGTTTAGTGTACAAGTAAGCCACACCTTGTGTAACCAGAAGGCTGAACATTTCTGGAGATGTGATAATTTAAGAGAAATTTCTGGGGCATCAAATACAAAATCACTAGGCTATTTTCAAATGGATTGAACCCAGAAATGAGCCTCCTGTTAAGTATCAATTAATTATAATCTGTTGTAATCTAGGAGCTGGAAAAATTGATTAAAATATAATTCCCATTTTTTCCACCCTCCCTCAAACAATGCCCATCAATTTCCAACTGTAACAGTGACCAAAAGGCCAGTACAGTGCACAAAATCAACAGGTACGCCCTGTGGCCATTGTAATCAATGGCATCGAGGCTTTCAAGGGCAAACGCAGCAGAGCAAGGCAATCACAAACTTTAACATTCTGGCATTCATTTTCCACTGCTCATCCTAGGGCAAGTTACTTGTCTTTACTCAATTTTGGTTCCTTCTTCTATATCATGTAGCTAACAGTACATACAACCATGCCCATTACTAGGAACTTGGGAGGTGTTAGAAATTCAAGAAATATTTAAAATGTTTAATGAACTTTTTTCACAGGTACCTCCTATTAGCAGTAATAATGATGATAATTATATAAATCAATTTAAAATATGTGCATAAGCAAATGAAAGAACTAAAGTGTTCAAGTTTTTAAGTGCCGCACAGCACAACTATTCTCTGCCTATTTAGTAGGTGTGCACTGTGTGAACAGTGAACTTGCCTTTCCAGGGCTCTCCCTGCTGTGACTTTCTTGTCTCATGTCTCCCCAATCCTATTCCAGGTGACAGTAACAGTTGTCAAGAATTCTTGTTTTCATTTTTCAGTTGAACAGGTAGTGAAACCCAAGAAAAACAAGACAGAAGGTGAAAAGACTTCAGATAAACCCAAAAGAAAGAAAAAGGGAAGCAAAAATGGAAAAAGTAGAAGAAACAAGAAGAAGAAAAATCCATGTGCTGCCGAATTTCAAAACTTCTGCATTCACGGAGAATGCAAATATCTAGAGAACATGGATAGGGTAACCTGCCAGTAAGTTCTTGCAATTCTGTACAATTCGGTGTCTCCTATACCATATCTGAAGCCCTGCACTTCAGAAAACTATTGATTTTTACAGTGTATAAACCAAGGGTCAGCAAATGTCTCATTCAAAGGTCAGGCGGTAAACATTTAGGCTTTGTAGGCCAAGGTCATGTATGTACTTATAGAATCAATTAAAATGTAGCCATTTAAAAATACAAAAATTACTTCTAGCTTGTAGGTTGTAAACTAAAAAAAAGGCAATTGGCCAGATTTTATGTGTGGCTGTAGTTTGCTGACCTCCCTCCCCTGTATAAACCACCATTTTACAAAACATGTATTTTGAAAACCTCCTTTTAAAAAGTGACCTTGAAATACTTTTCATATAATCTTTCATGTTTTTCTACCCCCACCAAAGCATCAGCACTTGAGATGACAGGGAAAGTATTACCTGTGTAACAAGTCATCAGATGTAGCAGTTGGCCACTAAAAATTGGCAAGGTGTGACTTCTTGGATTGTCACACCCAGACCAATGCTAACAGATCTTTAGCTAGAATGTAAATTATGTCTTCATGATTTTGGAGTGAATACAAATATCTAGTGTGACCTTTTTTAATGTTGGAATTAAATGGCTGCTTTTGACCTAGAAAGTAAACTTGAAATACACAAGATGTATTTGGTGATTTTAATTTTTAAACATGGGTCGTTGCAGATGTGATCAGGATTACTTTGGAGAACGGTGTGGAGAAAAATCCATGAAGACTCACAGGATCCCTGGCCGTGACTTGTCAAAAATCACGTTGGTGGTCATCGCTGCTTTTGTCTTGGCTGTGAGCCTCTTAGCCATTGCAGGGGTAATCACAGTCCAGTAAGTGTGGCTGACCTAAACTCCCCGAGGAAAGAATGTAGGCCAGTGTTTCCCAGCACTTCTATCACATCTTACTAGAGTCCCTCTTTGGGTGGCACATGATCTCGAAACAGAATATGGTCAAATTTATTTTACTTTGGCCACCACTAAAACTTAATACGTAAAGCTTTTTCATAACTAGAAATTTTTTGAACTTAAAACTTGGCGGTAACATTTTATTCCATTTTCTACCCATGTTTTTTCCCCCAAGTCTCAGAAATAATCTTTGACTATTTTAAGCTTTAGCAAGCCTCCCAGAAAATAAGGGCTAATTCACAACAGGTTCATAGCATTGCGATTTGGGATTTGAAATCCCAGAGAATTTCAAATCAGCAGCCAAGATAAGACTGTCTCTGCTCATATTACAAGGCAAAATTCTGAGTTAGTTACCTTTGTAGCATGGTGCTTACATGCAACTTGGACCTATTTTGTTACTATCAAATAAGTAATATGGGAACCTATTAAAAAGCAAAACCAAACATTTCCTCTGCATGGCATGCTGTAGGAAGCAAGGACAATTCTGTTACTGTTGCACCTTGGCAGTTTCTGCCTGTGCTGGGAACAGCATAGCACTTACCCACTTCCTGCCCAGTGACTGTGAGCATCGGGCCATGCTAGGCAGTGGGCAGGATTGGGGCCTCAGGATGGCATTGTCCACTGTGTGCAGGGAGCTGGGGGAGGCATGAGTGGCTCCTAGATGACTCATGTGCCAGCCCTAGGAGCTTGGGAAAAGTAGTGGACTGTTCTAATTTTAGGTCTTGGTAAATTACTTTAACAACTGGATTGTGTACATGTTCTATGACTACTGACTTCAGGAAAGAAGAGGTTATCTTCTAATATTGTTTACTGCTATCTTAAATTCAGATCAGATAGTGATAAAATGACACATAAAACTGTTTTATCGTGTGCATAAAGTTTGATGTGCAGCTTGAATTTGTTTTGTGCACCCTAGAATTTACTCTGGTTTTGTACTCCTAAGCCAGATAATGCAAAGGTGTTTAGGAAAGATAGTCAGAGAAAAACCATTATTATTTGACATAGAAGGATAGAAGAAACAATTGCTAGTTAAGGATGATGTTTTGCAATAATTAAACTTCTAATTATTCAGCTTGCAATATTTAATAATTTTTTGGAAAACATGGCAAGACTGTCCTGTTGGCACTCTTCAAATGAAGCCATGAACTTTCTCCTTTCCTCCCACATTCTCCTCACATATGACACAAAAATCTAAGCCTAAGGCACAGTTGTCATTTTTTATAACTACAGAAATTTTCCCTCAGTTAACAAAAGTTTGTATGATTTTAATGATAATGCGTAGTAGTTTGACTAAGGACCTACTACAAATAAAATTGCTTTTACAACATCAAGAGATTTTTAAACAACTTAGTTTTTAAAGAAAGTAACAATAAATAAAACTAGAAGGAAATATTTATATTTACAGACAAATAAAATCTAAGCTGTTTTATAAGCTACTTAAAAATTCTAATCATTTAAATTAATTTGTGTCATACTGTGCCATAGGCTGCTCCTCCTGTGCTCAAGATGTATGTTCCATGCCTTCTCAAACTTTGCCTCTTGGAGACACAATTAATCTCATTTCTTTGGAAATGTGTTTACTTAAAGGCAATGTTGTTAATACTTCAGAGCTGAGTTCAGGCTTGGTTGAGTGTGAGGTATAGTGCTTGTGTATAAGAACGCAGGAGAAGGAACTTTTGGTACTTTTCCTGTGATGGAAACCCCTATCAACGTACAAATGAAGAGAACTGAGATAACTCTAGCATGTCTTATTCTCCCAAGGCTTCGGAAGCGATACTTCAGGAAATATGAAGGAGAAGAAGAACGAAAGAAACTTAGACAAGAAAATGGCAATGCACATAGCATGGCATAACTGAGGATAATACAGGTTTGATTTTCAAAAGATGTCTTTAAATTCTATCCTATAATATTCAAACTATGACACGGTTATCTTAAGAAGATGAGGAATATCTTCTTAATGATGGATTCACTAGAAACAATGGCTGAAGTGTTGTGCTTTGAGTATGAGATTGAGTTCGATGTTGAGAACTGTCTGTTTATTAATCGACTATGCTGGTGAGATACAGTTCTTGTTCTTCAGGAACTGTTTAGTAGAGAGGAATGGAAATGAAAAGAATCAGAATACAAGGGGAAGTGAAGTGAGTGGCACCCCGTGGAGAATGGCCTAATTCAGTTGTGTGCTGGGAAGAGAAGGTTGCAGGGGGAGGTTGAGCTCACACCCTGTCAGCCAAGGTCAGGGTGCTGGCACCACAGGTGATAAGGGGAGACAGTAGGCTGGACAATCCTTCAGGGACAAGAAGTAGAAAGGAGTACAGACTTGAGAGCAACTTGGTAAGAAATATAGTTTCATGTTTTGTAAAGACAGAGAGCTGTAGAGTTGGAGGTATAGCTCAGTGGTAGAACATGTGCTTAGCATGCACAAGGCCCTGGGCTCAATTCCCAGCACTTAAATAAAGAAATGAATAAATAAAGGAGAGCTGAACATGTTTTAGAAAGAAGGTAAGAAGCTATGAAGAAGGATATTTTGTTGATGATGAAAGTCAGGAGTTAAGGAAGAGAACTTCTAGAGGAAGAGAGAGGAAAGGAAATCAAGATACACTTTGATTTGATTAGAAGAAAGAACTTTATTTCCTCAGACATTCAGGGAAGATGATGCCACATTCTTAAGCCACCGATTTTCCTGGCTTTAGTGGGTTAAGAGTTACTTGAGGTTCTTGTTAGATATGTATATTCCCATACCCAACCCAAAGTCTACTGGAGGAAAATTTCTTTCTTTTTTTTGGTACGGGGGATTGAACTCGGGTCCTTGTGCTTGCACAGCAGGCAGTGAAACCACTGAGCTAAATCCCTGGCCCCAGAAAATTTCTTTTAATGAAGGCTCCTGATGGTTCTAGTGCTTAGAGAACCATAACAGTTAGTACTGGTTATGTGCTGTATTATGTTCTGAGCCTGTTACAGACATAGTCTCATAACTCAGGAAATAGATCATTGTTCATACCAATGCCACACTCGGGATTTATTACATCAACCATTTTTTACTGTATTGGCTTAACTTGCCGAAGTTAAGACCACTAACTTAAATGAGGGCAGATTTTTTTGTTGTTGTTGCTATTTAGTGCCCTTGTGGGACATGCTGTGCTAGCACGCAGTGGCTGCCTATTAACTGGAAGCGGCTATTATTAGGCCCTTGGTACTAATTATCCTAAATTAACCATCTATCATAAAACACTAAGCCTCCTAATCTTTGTTTTTAATTATGTCCACTCTGTAGATTTGGTTAGGAAAACTATTTTTCATCACTGTGTTCCTTTTTTTAAAAAAGCAGAATTTTATGCAACTGGTGTGAGCATTTGTAGTTTTCTACCTAGATAGGCAAATAACCTAAGGAGAAATGAAAGAGGCATTCAAGCCGCAGCCACAGTTTGCCTCTGAAAAGCTCTTCTCATTCTTCATAAGAAATCCTCGAAAAATTGACAGTAATTCTGATTCCTGATGATTCTTTGAAATTTCCTTGATACCATGTTGGGACTGAGCTCATCTCTAACATTCTATTCTCACAGGACGTCAGGTCAGATCGCCCTGTCTCAGAGTAAATGATGAGCTGGTCTCCTTTCATGAAGAAAAGGGAAACTTCTGGTGGTTTTGTCACTTTTTATGCTGTCTTATTTCTGTACATAAAGAGATGCCTGGAGATAAAAAGTATTTTTTCAAATTGTAAATAATTTATTTAATATTTAATGGAAGTGTATTTATTTTACCACTCATTAAACTTTTTTAATGAAACAGATTGAGTTTGAATATTAGTTTTGAGACTGCAGTATTCCAAGGTATTTTTCTCCTAATACTTGGCTGATCCTTTATAAAAGGATTTCCTCTCTCTCTCTCTCTCTCTGTGTTGATTTTTAAAACATTCTCTTTCTTAAGGAACTTTTTCTTTTCTCTTCTTTTTTTGAGTACTGGAGATTGTACTCTGGACCTTGTGTTTTCAAAGCAGGCAGTGGCATCACTGAGCTAAATCCCTGGCCCAGGAACTTTTTCTTAATGTGAAAATTATAGGCACTTTTTCTCCTCACAAACACTAAGAATTTTTATAACAATATTTTCAAGCTGGCCTTTCTTATTCTGTGCAGAGCCTGTGCCATGTCTGTGGATTGGTGTATGGCGTATGGCACTGGCTCTGTTACAGATGGCCCGGGTGTCAGAAAAGAGCTTGAAGCCTCTGCTCACACAATGAGATGAATGTTCCATGCACAGATGAGAATGGCTTGAACACTATGACAGGGACATTCTCAGAGAACCATAAAGTGTTTTCATTCAGACTTCTTTTCCTCCCATCAGGACACAAGTGTGTGAGGCATCTAACACTTACCCCTTCCCTCTGCTTCCTACTCTTCTCTCCCAGTATTTTAAACAAATGCAGGTGCTTACTTGGGGGGATCCTTTTTCAAGGCCAATAGGGCTATGAGGTGACCCACAGTCTGGCGCCCTGCTAATCAACCACGCTGCACAAGTGTAAACCAAAACAGCCTTTATAATCTGTGGGGGATATTTTGAGGACACTACCAAGCACAGAGCCAGCATCCTCTCACAGACTCTCATGGATAAAGTGCATCAGCCCCTCGCCTGTCCCCACCGTACCACTCACCGCATCCTTGTCCTTGCCCAAGGAGAACCCATCCAGGTGCTTCCCAGCCCAGCTGCACAGTGTCACTCAAGAAGTTCTAAACATCTGAGCATCCACGTCCACACTTCCCGCCCAGGCCCTGACATGAATGAGTTGAAGTGAGATGCGGGCACCGATATCTTTGAAGGCAGCTTGCATCTTTCCTGTCCGCAGCCAGTGTGGAGAACCTGTGGTTTACCTCTGCTTAAATGTCTTCAGTACTCTTGGTCTCACCCTCACTCACTGAGTACATGTGGCAGATGACCCAAGTGTAGAGCTATGTTCACGAGACAGAAGAGCCAGACTCGCAGACCCCACCTAGTCCACAGGAAGTGTGTCCCATCATCGTGGGCATGAGCCGCCTGCTGAGGTGACCACCTGGGATCTGTGGGGGCCTGAATGAAAGGGAGGGCCGCCTAATTGCCTGAGGCCACCTTCGAGGATTGAGCAGGCATGATAGAGACAAGATTGTTATAGGTGTAAGCAAAATTAAGAAGTCACCAAAGCGTGTAACCTGAAAGGGAAAACACAGAAACTAGTTCAGTGCTGGTGAAGTAAAGTGTGATGTCAGTAGAGGCTATAAGGAAGCTGGGTAGGAAGCCATGTGGAGCCTTTGGCTGACACTTTAGGGCAGGCGAACAATTCCAGCCAGTCCATGGGGAGGAAACTTGAGGAGATTTGAGTTCCAGATAGATCTTCAGGCCACCTTGTTGGGGAAGGAAATGAGCCAATGCTAAGTTAATGACTAGCTGGCTTGGAAGCAGCAAACTATTACAGGAGAAAGATGAACACCTGGGGCTGGGAAGAGAAACCGAAGGTGGAGCTCAAGTCTTAGAGACTAAAAACACAAAATCAAGATGACTTACTATAGAAAGAAGGCTGAGGGTAATGTGACAGTAAGGAAAGTGAGGGGCCACTCTAGGATGACCTCAGGGTCCTGGCCTCATTAGCCAGGTGGCTGGTGATCTCACGACACAGAGGACAGCATCTCTGGGAATGGCCTGAGTGTTGGAAGAGGGAAGCATGGCTTTTCATTTATTCTTGACTCAAGAATGGGCCTTCTTTGTTTTGGAAAGTTACTTTCTCTAATTTGCAACAGATTCATGAGAAAACAAGTAGCCTGGCCATGAGCCAGCTGAACCAGCCCTCACCTGAATCTAACATTGACCATGGTGGGAGAAGACAAGGACTGTAAGTGTGATGATGGAATCTACTTCCAGTCTGTTGAGCTCTAAGAGCTGGGAGCAATCAATAAGAAGTTGGATATGTCAGTCTGAAATTCAGGGAGGGGAAGAATTATAGATTGATAATTACTGGAATGTATTTGGTAACTGAAGCTATGAAGGGCTCCAAGATTCCCAAAGGAGGCTGTCACGAGTTGGAAGAAAACTTTCATGGGGCTCAGCAAACCTGGAGGCTTCCATAGATACTGTGAGGGTTGAGAGCTCACCTGCCATCCCATGGACTTTTCTAGCCCCTAAAACAAAATTCATGAAGTCATCACAGTGGAACAGAACGGGGAAAAAAACTTCCTTCATGATTATAATGAATAATAAAGATGTCACATTATTGGCTTTTGAGCCTGGTAAGTTAGGCTCAGAGAGATGCAGTAAATTGGCCATGACCACACGAGTCATAAATGACAGTGTTAGATTCTATACAGCTGGTCCACTGAAACCACTGTAGAGTGGCTTCTTCTATAACCAAGATGTTTAGTTTGGGCCTGGAGAATTCTATTTGTGACCAATTTAGCATGATTTTAATTGCCACTCATATGGAAGATATTTAAGTAGTTTATTTCAGACCCAAATAAGATGATACTTTCTTCAACTACCCATACCACCTTCCTGAAATTTTCCAACCCATCTCTTTTCATCATCTCTCAAAATAAGACTGATCTCTTATTTATTGCATACACACTGAATGATATAGACGACGACGTATCAGCTAACTTAATCTTGGGGATGCACAATTAAGCTAGGTGCTGCTCTTTAGCCAAAATAATGACTCCACTTTCTGTAAAGGCTGCTGTCCAATTAATTAGATAGCATCTGCCTATGTGTGTGTTGCTCCAGAGAGGCAAGTTCTGAAGTACTGGTTGGATTAGATTGCATTTGGTCTTGAAGGAAAATCCCACTAATTCTAGGATTTGGTGAATAACATATCTGTTGTTTCATTCATTGTCTCAAAAGTTAAGTCTAGAGTTAAATTCCATCCCAGATTGACACCTGGCAGGTCATAAGGAAGGCAGGTTTCCAATAGCACTTGGTGGCCCTTTCCTGGGTGTCTCCAGGCTAGGTCATCTTTGGAGAGGAGAGTGAGCAGTAAGCCAGGTGATCCAGGTCCTAATATTCATCTCCTCAGGTGCTCATGTCACAGAACAGCCACATTTTCCTATGAATATTCCTCATTTCTCTTATTCACCCCAAGCTTTGGTGTTTATTCTATATGTGGAAAATCTACTCTGTAGGTTCACAATCACAAAATTTTGTGTAGCTTATTTCAGAGTGATGATCTCTTTCTCCTGGAGACCTCATTCTCCAACTTGCCCTGAGGTAGATAAACTCCCTCTATGTTATAATTTCCTAGCACTTACTAATGTTTCAATTAAATGCTTATTTGGGTAAATAATATCTTCTTTCCCCACTAGCCCGTAAGCTTCCAAGGACATGAACTGAATTTTTTTCAGTGCTTAGTATGTGTTTATTGAAGAATGTGTGGTCAAAGGTCATCCAATATTATTACCTCTTATAGCTGTCATCATAGCAGAAAGCACTTTGCCATGGGAGAAAATTGTATGGGTTTGAATTATGCTACAATGTCTTTACTCAGTAGCAAAAAAACCCCAAAACTCTTTTATATGTTATGGACTGACAATATTAACTTCCCAAGGGATCTAATCCCCATTTATTTGAGAGTATATAAAAATTATACACAACTTTCAGTTTTCATGGGGTGACCTTGGCTTTTCCATTCAGAGGAAGTTTCTTATATCTAAAATCGTCTTTGTTACTAGATCTTCCCTTTTCCCCCCTTCATTTGTTCAACCAATATATTTTTTAACTGTATGAAGAATATTGTTTAAGGTGATTTGGAATGTGAAGATGAAGACAGTCTGCATCCTCAGAGCTAAAACCTGTGAACTCTGAAGGAGGAAACTAATCATCCCAGATTTCTCACTGCTAAAGCACTCACCACCTCACAGCTGAGTTTGTATTCCATGGCTCACCATCAGAAAGTGTGTGGTTGTTCTATGAAATAAACTAAAAGAATTTTCCATTTTAACAATAATGGCATCATACTTCCTGAAATTGATAAAAAGCAGTCTTTAAGAAACTAAAGGAGAATTTAAACTTAGTGGCAAATCAGCAGATGTTTTTCCTTTAAGATTAAAGCAAAGATTCCTGTTGTCACTAGTTTAACATAAAACAAATCTGACAAAGCTTTTAGGAAAGAAATATGAGTGGTGTAAAATTTTGTAGGAAAGAAATAAATGCAACCTTCCCTGTTTTCAGACAGTAAAATCTACCTAGAAAGCCAGTTGAATCAATCTAATTACTAGAACTTATTAGAAAATTTCATGAGATTTCCAGATATTATATACAATTCCCAAATTAATAGATTTTATATGACAAATTAGCTCAATATAAAAGTGAGAAATAAAAGAGCATTCACAATTGGTAACAAACTACAAGATACGTATGTATTAACATGATGGGTATTTTAGACATTTATTAAAAGAAGGCAAATAAATATAGCATGGAGAAAGACTCCTCTGTTGTAGACTTCAAGTTGTAAAGGGGTTAATTTTCTCCTCACATAATCTTTACATTTAACAAAACAACTTCAAAACTGTCCTCCAAAATTTTGGTGGGAAAAGAGTGGTACCTCAAAAATTGTCATTTTGGGGGTAGAAAGCAAAAAAATTTTAATTTATTAGATCTTTAAACATTATGGGTTGAAGATTACCATGGAGCTGGCACTATGGTTGCACTTACTCAGACCCTAAATGAATATACCCAATTACCCAGGCACATACAGTGGAAACAAAACAATGAGCTTCTGCCCTATGTATAAATAGACCAATGAAATAACACAGAGAGCTTTGAGATAACATATGATTACCAGAAAAATAAGGAAAAGTAGGCTGCTTAGCAAATACAGAAAAGGGTCTTGGGAAGTAGAGAAAAATAGAGCAGATGACTACCTTATACCATAATCCAAGGTGGATTCTAAATACAAAATGTGAAACTATAAAATTAGTGCAAAGTAATGTAGGAAAATATACTTTTGTATATTTTTTCAATTGTATATTTTGGATATATTTGTATATTTTCAATTGTT
Source organism: Heterocephalus glaber (assembly GCF_053883595.1). NCBI lineage: Eukaryota > Metazoa > Chordata > Mammalia > Rodentia > Bathyergidae > Heterocephalus > Heterocephalus glaber. The sequence continues at coordinate 1,338,103 of NW_028258324.1, read as the reverse complement.
TTATGTGTGTCAAATTAAGCTAGTTCTGTCAATAGAAGAATGTCATGAGCAAACTGGACAGATAGCAGGCAGAATGAGAGAAGAAATGAGTAAGGTCTAAACCCAAAAAGGGATTATAATATTCAAGGAATGACTAAAAAGTCAGCAAGAATATACAGACCTTTCAACTTAGGAAAGTCTATGAGCAAGGAATTCCTAGAACCTGAAACCCAAGTGACTAATACATGTGTAATCAGGATAAGTGAGAGCTTATCCTTGCTTGGTGAGGACTGGAAATGTCTTTCTGCCAGACAGTCTAGCCCTCACCAGAGCACCCAGAGCATGGGCTGTGTCCACTCCCATTCTCCAGTTTGATCTTGGCCGGCGAGTGCACAACCCACATCCCAACATCATGACCGGGCACACAGAGATGCCCTAACCTTTTGGAATCAACAGAAATGCAAATCAAAACAACACCACCATATGTCTTTTATGACCATCTGATTTGAAAAATGCCAAACGTTGGTGGAAAATGGTGAATATAGGGACTCTTACACGTGATAGGCTGGAGGTCAGTCTGGGGGTGCCATTTTGGTAGTTTCTGCTCAAATTAAAAATGAATATACTTTATTACCCAGAGTCAGTGTATCCCTGAGACATCTAGGCCCACTAAGGGACTTTTCCGAGGATATTCACCATAGTATTGTCCCCCACATTGGGGGATTAGGGACAGTGTCTATCATTGGGTGATACAGAAATCAAATGTGTGGATGTACTGGTGATTCTATACAGGTTTTAGAAACAAAGAAAGTATATTAATAGTGTAAGGATAGATTTTTAATGTTAAAAATTTTAAAGGTGGTGTTAAATCAAACATGTAAGAAAACCCCCCCTAAGATTCGTATGCATTTGTGTTAATCAAATACACCCTTGCAAGGTCATAATGCAATACACATAAACCACCTGGTTCATGGCATTTTGTTGTAACAATCCAAGGAAGATATGGCTCTTACTTGATTCCCCATAAAATCAGGCAGATAGATGACTTACTTTCTGAATATTGACAATAGATAAAACCCCACTGGTCATCCTTATCAGAAGTTGAGATCACTTATCAGGAAGATGAGCTCCTTATCCTTGCCCTGCCCTACTCTGCTCATCCTTTTTGGATAACTTCCAGTCAGCAGAGTGGACATCAGTTCTCTGCCTGCAATCAAGAGGGAGCCAGGAGGGTCTATTGTTAGTCCTGCCTTTCTCCATTCAGAGACAGGCAGTAGAAAGCCTGAGAAAGTGAAGATTTCACCACTGTGGTTCAGTCCAGGATTGCCATTCCTTACCGGTGAACCCCTAGGTCCAATGTGGAAAACTGTTTTCCATTCTTTGTTGCTCAAGGCTGAAAGAGGAAAAAAGAATGACTGAAACTCCAAACCTTCAGCCATTTCACTTTTCTGAATTCATTTTTTTTTAATTTTACGAAAAAATAAAACAAAATTGCATTACAAAATAATAAGAGAATAACAATAGTTATTTTAATGTGAGAACTCTTTAGAATTATAAATTCCTTTGCAAAATAAATGAAAGCTTTCCCCAGCTGTGTACTTTCTATTGTTTATAATCACAGTGGGTCAGTGGACTCTCTGAAATCCATTCATTGGCCACCAGAGTCCATGGACCAGGATTAAAAATCTCTGAATTAAAATCATCATACCAGCTCCTACATTTCTTAATTTTTTTTACTCTATTGAACTGAAAAACTGTCTAGTATTCTCAAAAGACCTGGCTTCAATTCTAGGCATTTTTACATAAATAAAAACCCCTTCAAGCAAAGCCCCACACCTCCTGTGAGCATGGGGTGCTTTGATGAAGCACACAAATAACAGACTTCTCCTCCTGGGGAAGAGAATTAGAGGTAATATCCAAAGCCAGGGATAGAAGTAGAGTAAGATCAATGAGTTCAGCAGTTTTCAATTCCAGAAAGTGGTGAATAAAAGAGAAAATAAGTGCTGAGAGATTGGCATCACATCTGGAGATGTGAAGAAGGGATTCCCTGTGCTGTTGGAAGTATGCAGAATAACTTGTGAAAAATTACAGGAATGGGCAAGCAATTCAAATATCAGGGATCCAGACTCAGCACTTGGGCAGGATTTGAACAAAGGTCCTGGGGGTTTCAGTCGATGGGTTATTTCTCCATTCTTGTTTCTCCTTCCCAATTTATTTGGTATATCTTCCTTCTAGGTACGGAGAATTCCTATATTCTTTCATTTTCCCCACAGGATTCTTATTTTTCAGGCTGCATATTAGATGAAATGCTTCATTGTTAAGAAATAAGTGGACATAATTCAGAGTGAAGAACAGTCATGATGCATGCACAAATATGTGTTTTCAATGGCGTTTTATACTATATGAGTTTAGAATTCATACAGGCACATGTATATAGCTAGTATATATACCAGTTAGTGGAATATAGATCCACTTGATTGTGGATGTATCAGTGCATATACTGTACAGTACAGCAGTGTATACCTTGTGATCCTTGTGAATAGAGGATGAGGTGGCGTTGTGCAGGGCTTCCTCCAGGGGCTCTGGCTCCTAATGACCATGCCACCTACATAAATGTAGATCCCTTAATACTCCTTGTGATTGGCCATTAAATATTTCATTCACTAATTGAAAGAGTCCTGGGATTCTAAGATGACATGAAACAAGTAACAAATGAATTTTCAGGTGCTTTTAATAGCCAAAGGTCATCTGTCACTTAGGTGACTTGGTAGCCTGCTTATTGCCGCCCCCCCATCATTGCAAGTGCATGACTCATTCCATGAAGGGGTAAAGCCTGGTGATGAGACTCCCTAAGTCAATTCCAATTAAACTGAGCCCCAAATTATGTGATCTGAAACCATCTCCAGGTAGATGGTGTCACAATGGGGTTGTAAGACAGCCACTTAGGAACTCCTTGGCCTGTGGGGAGAGCCACCCCCACATCTTCTGTCAGGGGTTGTGGACCCGCATTATTATGAGCAAAAAGATAAGAGCACATTGGAGACTATTTCTATTTCTTTACAGATATATTGAATTTAAGCACCCGAGTCAATGTTGCCTGACGGATGCCCTGTTCTTAACAGTGGAGCTCAAGCCTCTCATTTTCAGTAGTCCACATAGACTCTGTCATAGTCCTTTGAAAATCATTGATGATGGTAAATCATCACGTTTTTATTATGAGTTCTATCCTTGGAAGCAACTCAAACTGTCAAGAAGTAAATCTGAAGAATAAAGTAGGCATCCAAGCTGACCAGTGTGTCATCATTTTTATTGTTATGTGTTTAAAATATCTGAGTATAGGAACATTGACAAGGTCAGACGTGGATAAAATAGGTGGTAATTTTAGTCTTTTTACAAATCACAGAACATCTCCATTGGTGCTGTAGTTTATAAGACTAAGGAATGTATTCTACACAAGCAATATAGTCATAGAAAAACAAAAGCAGAACATTGTTACTGGGCTGGGACATCCTTTGTGTTCTGGAAAGAAAGAATCTTCCATAGAAGAATTAGCTTTACTTTGGAACTAATTTATAGTGTAAATTTTGCTCCCAGATATCTCTCCCAGATAAAATTTTAGCAACTAGTATTAACTTTCCCTCCTGCTGTTAACAATAACAAAATCATAAAAAAAAAATAAAAAGGAGAAGGAAGATGAGGAAGAGGAGAAGGAAGGGAGGCAGAGGAGAATGACTGACAGAATAGAGTTGTGCTCCTTGAGAGAAGGAAAATGCAGAATGCAGGAAGAGGGCTTCTCCTCAAGGGATCTCTGTAAGGAGCCACAGTACACATCCTGGCACCTAAAGGGGAAAAGTATGAGAGCATAGAGGTTTCGGGAAGTTGAGGAGACAGGGATTTGAGGTAGAATGACTGTGACAACTGAGATTCACTGGGTAGTGTCACAGGGGTTGTAAGACATACAGATAAGGAAGTCCAGAAATCTGTGTGAGAGTGTTCCAAGCCTTTGCTCACACATTAACCTACATGTAACTAAAGCAAAGTTCCAAAAGACCAGGCAAAGAACTGGACATCTTTGTAATGATTCTCAGAGTTCCAACAAGGCTGGGAGCTGTTCAAATTCCTACCTTCCCTCTGAGGAGATCTCATTGAACATCTGTGATGTCCAGAGGAGATTTCAGAAGAGCTGTGTCTTACCACTCAAGATTACGTTCTGCATATTCAAACAGAGCTTTAAGAAAAGCCACAAAAACAGCGAAGTGATCAGAAGTAACTTCCCACGTGCCAAAAAGAAAAACTGTTAAGAAGAAGACAATAGAATACAGACACTCAACAACATAATGTCCTTGGGGGTCCAGCTTCTGATAAGGACTCACTGAATATCCAAAGCAGCATTATTTGCTCAGGCTCCAATGAAAAGACAGAATAAACGTCATCTTTTCACAATTTTTCTTTTTATTTATTGATTTATTTTTAACAAACAAAATTGTATATATTTATCATGTATAATATAATTTTGAAAGATATATGTGGAATGGCTGAATTGATCTAACACATGTACTACCTCAAATGCTTATCTTTTTTCCCTTTTTGGTGGTGAGAACAACTGGTGTATTCTTATAGTGATTTTCAAGAATATAATTCATTGTTATTAGCTGTAGTCACCTTGTTGTACAACTGGTCTCTGGAACTTATTCCTCCAGTCTAACTGAAAGTTTTTATCCTTTCACCAATATCCTGCAAAACCAACCCTCACACAGTCCAGCCTCTGAGAGCAACTAGCATAATCTACCTCTATGAGATACCTTCTCTGATCCTACATATAAGTGGGATCAAGCTGCATTTGTCTTTCTATGTTTGGCTTATTTCATTTATCATACTGTCCTCAAGTTATATACATGTCAAATGACAGGACTTCCTCCTTTTTACAGGCCGTGTAGCATTCCATTGGAAGTAGGAGCCATCTTGTATCCATCCATCCATTGGTGGGCTCTTGGGTTGGCTCTGTATCTGGACTGTGATGACTGCTCTGCGTAGGTAGTTCTGTGACATACTGACTTCATTTTCTTTGGATACATAGCCAGTAGTGAGATTGTTTTTGAAGTTTTCAGGGTAGACAAACTTTATTGGCATATGTTAAGACTAAAAAAAATAGCAAAAAATGTATAGACTGGAAAAGGAGGTGGGGGAATGGCTCTGGTTACTTTGGATACCAGCTTTCCCAAGGAGTTCTATTGATACACTTAGTCATGAATTGAGTTGGAGAAGAATGGAATAAAATTCAGTTGGAATAAAATTCAGTAGTTAGTTTCAATGTTGACCTTATGGGGAAATTTGATTTGGTTCTTGTGCAGTTCAGTCCCAGAATCATGCAGAGAATTAAATTTGTGAACTGAGGTACTACTTACACTTGTACTGAGTACAAAAATGAATTAAAAATATCCTTCCTGATAGCTTTCTCTCTTTTCAGCTGGAAATGAAAAATGGTCTTTTCCTAGGAATGGTTCCCGGGAGGCCTGACCTCTCAGCAAGTTCACAGAACTGGTCTGGGGGAATCACTGACAACAAATCTCCCTGAGGAGGAAAGGCTGTAGGAGGGAGAGGAGAACTGTTTGAACTTGTTCTGGGAGGGACCAGCTGATTAGATTACTTTCTACACACAACTCAAACTCTTCAGGGTAGAGGCACAGTCTTACAGTGGTGGGGTAAAGCTTCTGATTTAAATGCAGACATTGCCTGTGGCATCTGTACACTCCCAGTCTTAGGAGGTAATAAGAGACGGCACTGAAGCTCTGGGATTCAACTAAAATGATGGAACTAGCAGTACGGATGGGGTGGAGGGAGTTATGGAGAGAAGGAGATAGAGAGGAAGAAGTAGAAGGAAAGGGCTAGACTAGGAGGGAGAGATAAGAGAAAATCCAACCAACTTGAGCCAAACACAAACTGTAAATCAACTACAGAGCATGCTACTCCATCTGTGCCCATGACCCCTGAGATGCTGTCAGGGACACAGAATCTCAGGTCCCATTCAGATCTACTGAATCTCAATCTGCATTTCAGAAAGATCCCAAGCCAACTGAAGTCCATGTGTGTGTGAAAATCACTGCTAAAATAGATATGCGAGCCAGGAAACAGGGAAGCTCCCCGGGAGGAGTTACCATCTCCACAAAACGGTGGTCAGAAAGTCGCACCAGTGCCCCCAGAGCAGCACATAGTGAAAGGTGTTGCTGTCAACATCAACTAATCTCTTCATATAGGCAGATGTTTCCCTTGGTATGGTGTAGGTACACATATTACTTGGGAGTTGACAGATAACAGGTATGTTAATAGCACAAAACCACAGGTTGGTGAACACAAAGCAATCCTGTACATATTTGAAACACACATATTCATGCACTTCTTGGTTTATTCTTGGCTGTGGTCTTTAGTAACATATCCATTGATCATTTTTGCTAGTAAAATTATTGATGTTCATGACTGTTTGCATGATTTAGACTTTTACTGAAAATTATGCCAAGTGCTTCTTCTCTAATGTCCAAATTACTTAGCTGCACATGACCCAATATACAGAGAGAAGTAGTGTAAACAGTATCTTGTATTGAAAAAAAGGGCCGATCAAACTTTTCCTCTTTCTGATTGTAGGAATTGGTCTATTACATGATGCAACAGAAAAGGTCTTGAAAGACCTGTGGGCCACAGCGAACTTGGGATGTTACTTAAGAAGGAGTTTTTAGATAACGATCCTAAGCCTAGTCCAGGCTCCACCAAATCCAGATCATTCTCTGTGATCCATAAAGAGACAGACTTTGATTTAATAGCATATTCTAACACTTGCTAGTGTTCATTTCCTCCAGACACAGGCATAAGGCAGAATGGCTTCCCCTCTTTCATGTGATGTGGGATGGTGTCCGAATGGTTTGAGGGAAGCTGTCCACAAAGACACAACTAATTCTCATTTTGGCAGCCATCCCTGAGTGGCAAGCTGGGACACTTAAAGCCCAACTTAATAGAATGATAATAGTGAATATTTTTGAGCTCCTTCAATAAGCCAGGTAATATTTTAATGAAGTTTTAAGTGAATTAGCTTATTTAATCTTTAAATTGAATCTATGAAATAAGTACTGTTAGTCTAGTAAGATGAGAAAAACAAGGGCTAAAATAGCTCAGAAATTTCATCAATGTTATTCAGCATTGAAATTTAAATCTACATCCTGAGTTACACTGAAAAGAGTATGAATTTTAAAAAGTAATTATTGTTTGGAACCATGCAACAAATGTGCTACTGTTGTGGGAAAGCAGAAGAGCTCAGTGTTATAGTCAAGTGGTACAGCTCAGTGTTACAGCTCTGGGTCACAGCTACCACAATTTGAAGACTCAAGAATCCAAAAGTCACTTGAAGAGGTGGAGAAATATCTTTTATTATGCCAATGGGGTCAGAGGAATTTGTATTCCAAAGTCTCAGTGCTTGACTAGAAAAGGGAGCCTCCTTTTATAGGGACCTATGGGGTAGGCGAGCTTGCTCACTGAAGCAAAGGGGAAGAGTTACAGAATATTCCTGAAAAACGCACCAGTGAGCATGCTCACAGAAGCAGAGGGGTGGAGTTAACAGAACATTCCTATAAGGAGGCGGAGCTAACAGAGCATTCTTGAAGGGTCACACAGTTCAGTTATAAAACATTTTGATGCATTGGGCAGGAGCACTAAGAAGCACAGACTGTTACATTTCTGGAACAAAACATTTTGTGGAAAAAAACATGGAGGCAAGGCAGGGGCAAGGCAAGGGCAAGGCAAGGGCTGTCTTATTGTGTATTATTGTTCTATCATTACCTCACACCAGACCTACACTCTACTACTAGACCTTGCCATACTAGGTTAGGCACAGCAATACATTGACCAAAGCTTTACAAAATTCTAGGAAATAGCACGAACAAGTGTCACAATCGGAAGTAGTATTGAGTGTGTCACCATGCATTGATGTAAATAAGTAATAATAGGCACTTATGGAACTGAATTGAACTCATCCTCATAGAAGCCAGTTTAAAGGAAATATGAAAAATTTCTTATTTGTCTACAGCTTAGAACAGTAAAGACAGCTATATTGGCGGAGAATACACCATGGCCCAGGCGCTTCTTTAAATGCTTTACGTGTATTATTTTACTTCATCTTCGTTATAATCTCAAGAGTTGGTGTGATTTTCCTCCTTTATAAGTGAGAAAGATTTGGCTGTGGAGAATTTGTGAAATTTAAGCAAGTTACCATGGTGAGCCTTAATGGCAATGTCCGCACTACAGCTGGCAGTCTAAATCCAGAACACATGTCGTTAGTATTTGCATATGGGCAACCATGAGCAAAGCAACAAACTGCCCTGTTCTAGCCCCATGTTGGTACTAGTTTAGTTCACAGAAAATGCTTGAAGACCATAGAGAGTGCCAAACACTCTTTATAGAAAAGAAAAAGCTGAAAACGTTTCACTGGTAACACATTTGGGCCTCTCGATTATCTAGTTAATTGACTTAGAGGTGCTGACCCTTGCATTGACCAATTTGTGTAGAGGCATTGTTCCAGGGGTCAAGCAGCCACCTCTGACTCCCATGCCAAATTCTTACCACTGCTTGCCCCTGGCATTAATGATTTGGCATCCCCTAAGGAGCTTACAGAGTGGCTGGGGCGTTTCTCCTTGGAAGGAGCCTTGCTGCTGGGATGGTTCAGTGGCCTTATTGCTGCTTCCTGTTGCCCAGTATCCATGGCAGGTTTGCTGCCTGCAAATCATCACCACTGATGGAATTCCGGGGCACAAAGCAGTCATTCGCAACATAATCTCATGTTGTCCGAGTAGAGTAAGGAATGAATTCATCTTTTCCAAGCACTTACCTGTAATTTCCTTTCCCTCATTGAACTTTCTGGCTGCTCTCATTTTGGAACACTTTTCTTCTTAATACACTTTGCTTGCAGACTTGGGTTGAGTATTTCCTTTCAGGGTCTTAGGGCCTTTGTGAATTAGGGACTGATGTGCACCTTGGTTGCCTGGGTCAAGCTGCTCTACTCATAGTTGTCTGATCTTTTGTGATCAGAGCTACTAACTGAGGCATCCTGGGATGCAGTTAGGGAGAAGAGACTCAAATGAAGGGAAATTGCTATAAGGGAGAGGGACAAGGTACTGCCTGTAGGGAGCAGGTTCTGGGAGAAGCTTGCTCTCCAGCTTCAGGCCCCATCTCAGTGCTCCTGTACCTTCTCTTTGTAGGAAAGGATGTAGGTAACTGTGAAACTTGGGAACATGTATTGTTCTTAGCAGCGGGTGATATTTTGGCCATGTATGCAGGGAGGTGTAGGTCCGAGATGACAGTGGAGACATCAGAACCACAGATTAAGGGTCTAGCTATACCCATTTCCCATGGGGAGGGAAGCAAGTACCTGGGCCAAGGTCAGGTTAGTAGATGAGCCACAAAAGAGCTTGGTCCAGAAAGAAAGACTGCTTGGTGATCAGTAGCAGAGAAAACTGGATGATCCCCAAGCTCTACAAAGAACAGCAGAAATAGCTCCACTCCTCACTTCCAGAGGAAGGTCAAGTTCCCTTTGACGCCAAACCTGGGGGGGGATCGAGTCCCCAGCTGGAGTCGAACAGGGAAGCCAGCACTGAGTATTCTCTAACTCACATTCTTTCAACCCATTTTCTTCCATATACACAACCTTCATTTCCCACTTTGAGCTTTGAAACTAAACTAGATCTTTCTGAAACAGCTCTGCAAATCTTCTAGCTTTCCCTTCTCATTCCTCTGTCCTTGTTTTGATGTTTTCCTAGGAAATTTATTTCCTGTATGCAAGATTTCTGCATATTTATTTTAAAATTTTATAGCTATACTATCTTTGAAAACATTTATGCTTTCTCACCCAGATCCTCCCGTTTCTCCATATCTTTTTCTTCAAGGTGGACCTCTCTTCCTAAGTTACCCAGCTCACCTCAGCCTTGGGCCATCTCCTCTTGGAGGTCACCATCTCCCTCTAATTCCTTTTTACAGTTCAATGCCAGGACAGCATCTCCACTAGTATTTTGCAAACACACATATCACCTTTACTCTAAGACTATGATGTCCTTATTTCTATTTGTCTCATAAAGTATCTTCCTGTCTTTTCTACTTTTTTATTGAATAGCAAATCAGCTGAACCTACCTGAATAAAACAGCTTATATAGATGAGTTTCCTACTTTTTTATCCCAATTGCTATCTCTTACTTAAAGTGTTGCAAAGCCTTCCAGTGAATTTCTCACATTAAGATTGCTCCTCATTCCTTTCTCTCATTAATCTTTCATAAAATTGCCCAATTAATAAGTCTGGAACAAATCACTGATCACATCATTTTCCTACTGAAATATACAAGGTTGTTATTATCTAATTTTTATTAAATGATTATTTATTCCCATATACTTATTATCTGTCTAGAAACCTACAATGGAATTAGATAAAACCCTAGTAGTATGTTCCAATATCACTTCTGGGATCTACCCTCTTATTGTACACCCTCTTCCCACCACTGCACAGCAACTTCTAAGGAGCAGGGAGAATATTAGATTTTTACATGAAGACAAAGTTTCCCATCCTTAGCTACCTCTGTGTAGTTTGGATAATCTGGCTCCTAGAATCAAGATACTGTTCCTTATTCAGCACCTAAGCATGCCTGGAAGTTCCCTTTACAGATGGCTTCCCAAGACAAGTCTGGGCTGGAACAATAATAGAGAATCGATGTAAGGAATTATCTTTAGCCTGTCTACCCAGAAACCTTCCAAGGTGTCTTACTGGGATTGTTATTTTAATAAGACATCCAGAAATATTCAAGGACCCTCCTCCCCCCGCCCCCCCCCCCCGAAATACTGTCATGGTGGTGTTTACCAGCTGGCAGGCATATTCCCACACTGTTGGGAATGAATCATGAAAGAAATTTGAAAAGGTTACACAGCCACACTCCCACTCGAGCCTTGTGCATACACCCAAACTTACTAGTGCCATATTTGACTGTTAATTACATCAATGATATGAGAATGAGGAGTTGCTGCAGGAGGAAATGCATTCCCAAAACTGGGGCTTGGGAAGCAGAGAGTGTGGTAGGGGAGGAGAGAAAAGATCCTGTGATCTTTCCAGTTTTATATATGTAATTAAGACTCCCTTAAATCTGGGCAAGTTGACAGCTTAGGTTGGTCTCTTTACATTGCCAACTAAAATGTTCTGGAATTCCCTTGCTCAAGATGTTGACAAGTTATTAAGACAGGGCAAGTTGGCCTCATCTGACCCTCCTCAGCTTGAGTCTTTGTTTATGGCCCTGGGTCCTTGTCTTTGCCAGGGGAAGGTGTGGCTTTAGGAGAGTGCACCAAGTTCTCTGGCATACAGTTGTAGGACACATGACATCATACAGGCTGGGCTCCTGTGCACCACAGGCAGGGCCCAGCACAGGCTGGTAGGAGTTATGCCATAGAGAAATGCAATGGTGCTCATGAGGCTGCACGGGAGGCTGGAGAGGAAGAAAAGAAGCAGGAGTGAGGCTCTGGGTGCCATGTTTTGGGTATTTGGGAATCTTTACAGCTAGGGTCACTCTAGATCAAGAGTCACTCAGCTCCAGCAGGCTTGGCTGTGGTCCAGACATCTTTTTTTGTTTTGTTTTGTTTGGTTTGGTTTGGTACCAGGGATCGATCTTGGGTCCTTGTGCTTGCACAGCAGGCAGCAAAACCACTGAGCTAAATCCCCGGCCCCAGACATCTTCTAATCAGAGCAGAGCACACAGTCCCAGGTCCATGAGCTTCACTGGTGAACTGGGGAGGGGTTGGCTGGCATGAGGTTGGGATCAGTGTGACAAACCCTTGATCATAAATATAGCAGAAAGGATGGGAAGAGAAACAAATAAAAAATTTTTATCTAAATAAAACAAAGCTAAAAAAGAACCATGTTCATTTTTTTTCTGCTAGAACCAAGAACGTGTAACAAAGTTTGCTCTGAAAGTTTACTCCAATCGTTGTATAGTCATATGAGTTAATCTCACCAGAATACAGATAAAAATGCATATATAACCAAAATATTAGGTCCCATACATGAGCATTAACACTTATCAGGGGGCGACATACTCTGGAGTCCACTGCAAAGTGAAAATGGGCTGGTGCTTGTTCAGAAAGCAAGAAGATGTTTCCATTAAGAGAATTAAACCAAAATCATTTTATTTCTTGTCATTTGACCTTTCACAGTATTATTAAATATCCTTCTAAGTAAAGAAAAAGTAAACATTTTATGATATTAGCTTGAATTTTACCATTCATCTTTATATTGTGCAATTCTGTTTTCCAATGCAAATAGAATGGTACTTACTGGTATACAGAATCAATGAAGTCCTATGATTTTTACTTTGCAGTTCATATATGCACATTCATTTCTTTCTTCCCAGAATAGCTGAGACATGAAACAAAAATGACTCAACTATTATTTCATTTCTTGATATGCACACATTTCTGCTAATGATCGCTGCCTTCCTCTTAATACTGGAGAGTCAGAAGATATTGAAAGGCGTTGCTCTAATCACTGATTTTCCCCAGGCCATCATTTTTATTGTGAGGGCCCAGTAGACAGAGAGAATAAACACAGGAAAGAAAAGATAGATGCTCTACGTCATTCTGTGACTCAAAGGTCTCTCTGACCACAGCAGTCCAGTTACAAACAAAGATGAGAGCAAAAGAAATACGATAGCATGGGGATCACAGCAAGTGATACGAAAACCATGTAAAGAACTGAAGAATTTTAGAGGAGAAAGAGGAGATGGAAAGCTACAAAAGTCAGTATCTTCAGGAACATCACCCTAAACTTTCAACAAGATGGCACAATAGTTACTTAGGTGAGAGAATTTGAATCCAGTTGGGATTTGGAAACATATAGATGAAAGGAAATGTCCAAAGTAGAGCTAAGGTGCTATAAATTGGAGAGAAAGTGGGCCTGAGCCAGAATTCAAGACTGTCTCTAGCCAAAGCCTTTTGGCTTAAAACAGTAACAGAGTTATTAATAAGAAGCTTCTACGAAGTGATTCTGTACGTTGGTGATAGTACAAACCATGTCCATTCCCTTCAATGTGTTATTTAGCTCCAGAAACCTTCATAGAAGATGAGTTGTACACTGTTAACAGACTTGTTTTCACCAAAGAGGAAATTATGTGAAATAACTTGCCCCTGGCCTCACAGCTGAGAATTTGGAGATAAATAATTGGCACATTCAGAGCAGAGAAATGCCACAGAGAGGTGGCTAACTTTGCTAACACAGTGGAGAGCCTATCAGGGTGAGGCTGGAGACAGTAGTTCAACCCAAGCAATTTTGAGATAATGGACATGGAAGGTTTTTTATTCTTAAATTCTCTTTTGGGTACATTTTAGGTATACAATACATTTACATTCATCATTGTTAACTTGTACCTTTACATGATGCATCTTGATTCTTATTTTTTCCCCATTCCCCTGCCCTCCCTTCAACCCCTCCATCCCTCCCTATTTATAAAAGCTTTGTTTCCATTTTTTCCTTTTTTCATATTTTTTCCTTTTGCTTCTTTCCTTTCCCCTACCCCTCCCCTTTCCCCTACCCCTTTGGACTATTTCTTTCTATTTTACATTATCAAATATTCATTTTAATCCTTATTTACACTTTCAGTATGTCACACCAGAGAAACTATTCAGTATTTACACGTGTGTTCTATTTATTTCATTTAAGAGTATTGCCTCAATGTATATCCATTTAGCTATAAATATTTCTAGTTTCTCATTCTTTGTGGCTGAGTAGTACTTCATTTCATTAAAAAACCACATCTTCTTCATCTAGCCTCCAGTTGATGGGCACTTGGACTGTTTCCAAGCTTTAGCTATTAAAAACTATGATGCTATAAACATGGGTGCACATATATTGGTGTGGCATGATTCTTTAAATTCTTTTGGGAAGATAAACAGCAGGGGAATAGCTGGGTCAAATAGGACCTCTAATCCTAGTTTTTTGAGGTATCTCCATATTGATTTCCACAGTGATTGCACCAGTTTGCACTCCCACCTACAATGGAGAAGGGTTCCTTTCTCCTCACAACCCTGCCAGCATTGTTATTGGTTAATTTCTTGATAGCAGCCATTCTTTCTATGGTGAGGTGGAATCTCAGTGTTGTTTTCATCTGCATCTCTCAAATGACCAGTGATGTTGAACATTTTTTCATATGTTTATTTGCTGCTTTTACTTCTTTGTATGAGAAATGTCTGTTCATTTCAGATACCCATTTTTGAAGTGGGTCTTTAAATTTGGGGGGTCTAACTTTTTAAAGATTTTTATATATTCCAGATTAGTAGTCCTTTGTCTGAGGAACAGCTGATAAATGGAGATGGAAGAGTTTAAGAGCATGGACCAGGGAAAAACACCAGAAAGGTAAAAGGAAAAGAAATAACAAAGAGTAAAAGATTGCTAGCTTATACCTGAGGTGTCAAAGCCATGGTCAGCTGGCTGAATTTTGTTTATCGACTTGTTTTGTTTGAGGACTTCATTATGCCAACATTTACTAAATAAGAGAGTTTGCATAAAAATTCAAAATATTGGTTATTTGTCATAAATGGAAAGATTTGGCAAAATCACTCCCATTTACTCATGGCAGTCATAGACCTGAGCCTCCTTTAGCAAGCTCTTGGCTTCCAGAACTTCACAGTCCTAACAGGCACACTTCATTTCTTTTCATTATCTGTCTGTCTCTATTAGGGGCATTTGAGTTATTAATGCTTACATAGGCATATAAATATTTTTCTGAAAAGATTGTGAAAGTGCTTTGTAAGTGCGTGGTAAATTACTAAACAGTACATAAATACCCATGTGACATTACTAAACTGTGTCAATCCCCCCTTATCACCATTTGTAGACAGAAGGTCGGAGCAACCCTCCAGAGGGGGAGGAGCTCATTTTGAAGCATCAAGCCCTTGCCTTAACGTGCACATGTTCATTCATGCTTTCATAAAACAACAAATATTTCCATCAACAACCCTTTATTGACATCTCAAACCTTCCTAGGTACCAGATTAACAATGGTGACTAAAGTAGATAAAGAAACTTATAGAATATGAAGAATTAAATGGAAATAAATTAGAAATGAACTCCACTCAGAATAAGATAATGTAAAAAATGAATAATATCAAATTAAAAATTAGATAATGTTAGAAAATACAATGAAGATGATAAAACAACTATAACACCATAATCTTTCAGTCTCTGCAGGCATGGAATCCGCAGACGCTCACGTCCTTTCTATCACACAGCACCATGTTTGGATATAACCTGCATGTGCCCTCCCCAACCCGAAACCACTTCTAGACTAATAATACCAAACACAATGGAAATGTCATGCAAATCGTTGTTATATGGCTTAGTAAAAATGAAGAGAAAGACCCTGTATGTCTTCCCGTACAGATGCAATGATTTTTCAGGTATTTTTGATTCTCATTTGGTCGAATGTGAATGTTGAACCTAAGAATATGAAGACTTGACCTTAATGTGGTCAAGAAGGACTAAGGAGGGACAGATTTAGATCAGAATGGTCAGGGTCTCCCAAGGAAGGAGGTGACAGCTCAGCTGAAGTTTGAGTGCTGGAGAGAAGGTGGCTGCGGTGTCATTCTGTGCAGAAGAGGATGAGCAGCTGTGTGCTCCAGAAACAGGAAGACCCCTTGTAGGGCTGGTGCAGGAGAAAGAAACTATGGGATTAAAGGCCCAGTAGAACTGCCTGTCTGGGGCAGGAAGTGACCAGGAGCTGTGTGGACATCACACTGCAGCATGACAAACAACATCAATCCACCCTGTACAACTGATAGCAGGCAGAGGGTTGGTGAGGCCTCCCAGAACCTGGCACCATCTGCAACACACCCCGCCCTGATCATCCCAGCACCCCAGGACCCTCCTCTCTGTGACTCCATGGCAACTAACACTCCACAGGTGATCTGCCTGCCCCTCTGAATTGGCAAGCTGGGAACTGACTCCCTGTCTGTCTGTCACTTTGAGCCCTTCGAGAGAAAAGTGCTTCGTAAACAAGACCTGGGATTATCTCACTGTTTTGCAAGATCAAAGTACTTTGCAAACATTAACTAATTGGGCACAGCATGCTTGGATTGTCTGTGGAGTTCCGATTCTCTGTGTAAGCTCTTTTTCCTTTCTAAAATGTCCATCTTCTCTTTAAAGCTAGAACTTCTCCATCCAGTTCAGCTGACAGAGCCATTGTTTGTCCCTTCCTCTCCACGGCTAGAGAATTTTACCTCAGCCTTGAGATTGAAGGCATCATGGAGAGGATGGCACTTGACAGAATTAGATTCTTCCCACAGTCAATGTTCATGCCTTTGAGTTATGGATCTCTGCTAATCAAACTGAGACTTGGTTTAAGAAACAAGGGCCTGGGCTATGTGGATCAGCATTCTTTGTCATGCTCTCCGAACTCAGTGCCACCTCTGGCCTTTACCAACTGTCTCACACTTGTATTTCCTTACAAAGAGAAACTGGGAAAGAGAACATGAGTAGGTCCATCTTCAGAATCCCTTCTTGGCAAGTTGAAAATATGAGCTCTTGCCACCTTTTCTAGAACAATTGTATCACTTTCCAGGCATCTGTATTTTAATAAACTTTCCAGTTGCTCTCAAGCATATGTGCTTGAGAACCATTACTGTGGAAATCAACCAAAAGTCACATGAATTCAGTCCCATTCAGTACATATTTATAATGCATCTACCAAGTACATGGTGCTAAGGCATTTGCTGCTGAAGAAACAGAAAAAAAGATCTGGGTTCAGGTTTGGAAATATTTATGATGGGAGTACGAGGATGGGAAGAAGGAGGCAGGTGATTTTAATGAGAAGATAGAGCATGATAAAGATATGGGGAGCACAGTGATATTTTAGAGCTGGTGGAGATGATACCCGATGGGTTCTGAGAAATAGAGATGGAAGCTTTTCCAGCTGTGCCTTGAGAGATGACAGTCTTAACAGTCACAGCCTCCTGAGTAATCCAAAACATGGCTCTGGAGTGGGAAAGTCCTAGATTCTCCTGGTGACTCTGCTACTCATGCTACGATCTTGGATAAGCCTCCTATGTGTTGTGTTGTTTATCTGCCTGCAGACCATGTGCCTGGCAAGGTAAATGGAGGTACTTTTCCTCACAGGGTGGATCAGTCTGGCTTTATCTGTCTGAGTAACCCAGGGGAAATTGTCATGGTTTCTCAGACTGACTGGATGGGGACCAAGATACCCAGCACTGCTGGGAGTGAGCTCAGGTGCCAGGCAGAGAGGTGCTATGAGGCCAGAACCCCGTAGCTGGGCTCTCAGGCAGGTTTGGCCAGAAGATCTGCTGGCACAGTGGTGTCCTGCCAATTTTAAAGTTGTTTACTTCTTGTTAAATACTCACAGTGAGGATAAAAGGGAAGAGTTTGTTACTGCTGGAGATAAACACACTTCTTCACACAGGAGGCCTGCTAAGTCTCTGGAGCCACCAAGGAACTAAGAGGGGTAAAAGCCAGCTTCAAGCTGCCCACACAAGGTCATCAGACTGGGATTCAGAAAGAGGTGAGCATAGCCTGTCCAGCAGACCCGGCCAAGCTGGCTCCTCTGCAGGCTTTAGGGCCCTTTCCTGAGTGGCTCCTTAGCTGAGGCTGGGGTCTGGGCATGGCCTGATTCAAAGGACCCTTAATGTCACCACTCCAACCTGAGACAGTGAGGTATATCTCTTTAAAAACCGTGTTTCTACCTGGTGCTGGCCACTGCCAGTGTGGAAAATCCCTGCCTTTATCCCACTCCAAAATTGCTAAGGAGGCTGGGGTTGGATGAGCAGTATGGAGAGGTTGGCTGTGAGGTGGAGGGTCTTGGAGAGACTTTGAGGCAATCATTGGAGCAGATTCAGGCTCTTCAGAGCACTCCAGGGGGGCTTGAGGAACAGAAATCGCATTTTGCAGTACCTCTCTTTGGATATGTTTGACTTTTTTGACTCTATTCTACAAAGTAAATTCTCAGGCAAATAAAAATAAAATAATATAGAGAACTACAAAGTAAAAGCAATACCCCCTTCCTTCGCATCTCCTGTTATACACAACTAGAACTAACCACACCAACAATTGGTGGGTGGGAGCCCAGGGTTTCCTATTGTTACTGAAACACAGGTGGAGGGTCTTATTGCTGGTTTTAACATGTTTTGATATTGTACAAAAATGCAATCATTTTATACATAGTTTAAAATTTGTTTTTTTCAACTAACAAAACATGTAATAGGTATCTTTCCAATTAGCTCCTTCAGATATATGTAGTTCATTTTACTGGCTCCTTAAAAATTTAAGCAATACTTTGAAAGTGGTTTCATTTCCTCCCCAGAATAAAGGTGCTGAAAGCAGCAACTTCATAGAGCAGAGCAAAATGGCTCACATTCAGTTCAGGGTCTCCTTGGGAGGCAGATTATTTGGGCTTGGATCCTTCAGTCTTTGCTCATCTGTGTAGCTTTGAGCAAAATGTTTATCCTCATCTTACCTCAAGTTCAGAATCTGCAAATGGAAGTTGATAATAAAGGCATCTGATGTTGTTAGGATAAAGGACTTTGACACATGTGCCTAGAACAATACCTAGTGCACGGGAAAAGCTCTGCGATGCTAACTTTTGTTCTACTTATGTGTACACACATGACAGCTTTCTTGTCTGCTGGATACCAACAACTGAGTCACAGTGGGCACAAGTGGCTCTGATGAGCTTCACACTGGTTTCAGCAGCTGCTGCTTGCAGTCGTTCCTGGGGCTCCACTGCAGTGTACTTTTGATGCATAATCTCATGGTGTCTCAGCCCCTAAGATTGTGCCCTTTGAATTCCAACTAAATGTGCCTCTTGCCAACACCAGAGGTTAGTAATCATTAAAAAATGTTACCAGTTTGCCATAATACATGTTGTGAGGCTGGACTCCTCCCAAGAATAAAATTTCTAGGAATTCTTGATACTGAAAATCATGAGAAAGGGTCAGGCAGATATGGAGATAGGAGTCTGTGTCCCTTTTATTAAGAACAAGCTCACTGCTGTCACTACACAATTTTTCTCCAGGTAGTGTTTCTAGTGCAACACCTTTCTTTCCCCATCCTTAATGGTCTAGTGTGTGTGTCTTGTGATTGGCTTGGGATGATTTTATTAGCAGATGTGTATCAGATCCAACAGGCAGATGATGTAGCACTAGAGCTACCTCAGACAGGAGCAATGTGGCATTGTCTCTTTCTCCAAAGAGCAGGTCATCCCCAGGTACTCTTAGCCAAGGCAGGAGGGCCTGGTTATGCGAGTCCCTGATCACTTCTCCTACACGAGTAACTTCTTACTTCTGTTTTGTTAAGTGGTAGTTAAAGTACAGGAAGAGAGAAAGAACTGCATCTCCCAACACCCTCCTCAGAGAGCATACACTGGGCTCACAGGCCCAACGTGGTACCACCAGAGAGCAGCGTGCTGAATTTGAATGGGTTGTGGAAGTTTGATGTTATCCAGGAGCAGAGGAGCACCTAGTGAGATCTAGGTATTGTGTATCAAGTACATACCATCCTTTGCCAACTGTGTCATCCTCCATCTCATAAGAATGTGGCAATTTTATTCTGGATAATGTAGAGCCCTAAGTAATCAATAAAAATTTTCCAAACCATGGTTTGGAGCAATATACATAGAAATCATCAGTTATAACAATCATATGATAGGAGAAAAAGAAAAGAAAACTTTTGGACATTTAGTCAAATAAGGAGACATATTTTGCTGCATAAATTAGCAGTTCACTTAACTATGCTGCTAAAGGTTGCATTTGACCTATTGCAGCGTACATGCACCTGCAAAGAGGACATCATTCGACCTGGAGCGAGTGTGTCCAACTGAAGGGGAGAGCTTATAACTCAGTGGGATACAGCTATAGAGAAAATATTCTCTCTGTAGCTTAGATTATCAATTAAATCCTGGAAAAACTAGTTGAATAAAAAATATGCCCTGCATGTTCACATCCACAATATCTTTGCATGACACAAGGCATGAAATGAGGTTGACTCCATTTCACATCTTCCAGAACACAAAAGGGAATTGTTCTTTTAATCCTCATATTTTTCCCAAATTAATAATGATTGGATTCAATGTCTGTGAAAAGTCATTGGCTAATTTGTAAGCATATGAAGATTGTTCGTATTTCTATATTATGTGTTCATTAGGAATGAAAAGATAGAGAAAAGCAAACACATCACTTAAGATGTCAAGAATGTGGTGAAGTGAGAGCTTGTTTTTTAGAGGAGGGCACAAAAGGATGTTTTATTAATATGACTGAATGATCCAAAATCAGATTTTGTGCACAAACACACAGAGATTCCCATTTTAAAGAAAAGTTCAAGGGATTCTACAGCACAAGGCACTCAATTACTCTCTCTTTTCCTATCATGCTGTATTGCTTTTTCATCAAAAGCCTCCTTCGAAGTCAATTCTGGCCCAACACAAATAAGAAACAGAGTATTGGGGATAAGAATCTAGTCTGAGATGAACAGCAGGTTCTGCCTCAGCCTTCCTGTCAGGCAAACCAAAAAGACAAAAACTCTCCCAAGGTCTACCAGAGCTCAGTTACAAGAATGTGGAGAATGGGACTGGAGCAGGAATCGGCAGTGGCATATAGGGTTTCACGTTGATGAACACAGTCTCATTTCTATTTTAAAATTCTACTGTTCTCTGGGTTGGCATCACTAAGCACCGACCGGTTTGAACATGCATGATTCTCAGCTAGCACTCCTGGAAGGAGGATGTATTTCTTGTGAGCATAAGGAGAGCTCCTTAAATACAGAGTTTCACAGACATATAAACTCTCTTACTCTCCCAAGAAGTGGCTAAAATAAATATTCAAATGTATCTAGCTAATTTGTCTTGCAAGAGCATCTCAAAAGCAAATGAAATAAAAACGAAACATTCTTATTCCTCCACCCTTACCTGTGTGCAATTATAACCTGTCACACCAGGAATTTCTGTGGAACTACATGTCACACGTTGACACTGAGCTTCTAATCCACAGAGAGCTAAAGCTTACAGAATGGAAATATATTTGCAGATGTAATTCCCACTAATTTATTCAATTCTGGGAGAAGATTTAGTGATTTCCTAGAAGTTCCATGAATAGCTCTGAATTCCAAGGATGGAGAAATGCATAAGGTATATAATTTGTAATAGAAGATCGAGCAGGAGAAACAGAGCTTCAAAGAATTGTAATGCCTATAATAATTAATACAGTATTCATGGGCTATGTGACAAAAAAGACCAGTGCCCATTTGAAGTGTTTTGTCTTCCTTTTCTGGAGGTAGCTCCCTCTTTTCATGGCTTTGTCTACCCTTAAATATCTTTATATTTATGCCAATTGATAAACCTTTTCATACATATACTTGCTTGCAAATCAAATCACTTTAAGAACAGACTTTGCTACAGCTGCTGCTAATTATTTTTACATTCATGAACTCCCGGTTAAGTCCTTGGCACATACTGCAATCCAGATGCCATGTTTGACCAAGTTTATTATTTGAGCTGCATTAGCCAGAAATATGAAACCAAAATGTATTTCCAGGGCTGAGTTCAGAGAGTAAAGCCTTTTTCCTAAGGGGAAGGTAGTTGTGGGTGCTTATTTTCACCCAGAAGTTCTGATTTCTGGTTAGCTTCCCAAGAGCAGTAATTGGAAATGCCTTCTCCTTGCCTGGCTCTGCTTTTTGTCCCTGTCTGTGGCTTTTGGGTGGCAGTGTCCTGGGTGTGGCAAACAAGCAGGTTAAACACGTCTCCTGAGCAGTTTGATAATTGCTAAGCTGGATAAATGGGACAACACAAGCAGCATTATGCTGAGTACCTGTGGAAGCAAGGGAATAGCATATGAAACAAACATCTTATAGCATTTCTGCTTAAAGCAATGCAAATATAATCTTTTATACAATTTTTAATTTTCTCTTCTGAAAAACACATATTACATTCTTACATTTGGCAAACATTCAGTGAGGACCTGCTATGGCTTGATACAGATGTCACCTGTAACTGATTGGGAAGGGGACTGGGTGGCTTTGGGTCTGAGAAGTATGCCTGACCCTGGTTTTAGGCTCAGTAGTTTGGGGCCTGGAGTGAGTAAAGCCAACGTACTTGCTGAGATTATTTTATGTTTTGGAGGATTTCTTTTTTTCTTTGTTTTCTGGCCACTCTCATCACAGTTTAACTGGCAAAGTTGAGAAAAATTTCCTATCCTCAAGGGACTTTAGAATCTAACAGCCTAAAAATACGTTCATGCATTTATGCATTTATCCATTTATCTGCAAATACTAAGTGTTGATTGACCATGAAACAGTGAAATAGAAAATCTTTTTTAAAAATTAATTTTATTGGCACATTTTAGATATTCATCATAGAGAATTTGTACTTGTACATGATAGATCTTGATTCTTCTTTTAGGATCAAGGAAGAATTTATGCGGCATAGGTTAAACTTTTATTGTTGCTTTTATTCGGTAGTAATGAGACAGGAAAGAAGGGCTTGACACTACTCAGGAGGTACAATATTTTTAAATTTTTATTTTCTCTTTCTCCCATCCTTGATGGGCATGGCTTCCCCAAGAGCCGCACAGCTGGCCACAGCCACATCACATGTCCTGGGACACATCACTGGAGACTCCCATGCCCAGTCAGTGGAAGAATTGCAGAGAACTGCCGACCCCAAAAGAACTAATAACACTAAGAGATGATTGCCACTGACATTCAAAGCCCAGAGCTGTTACAGTAAATAAAGTAAATAAAAGAGCTCTACTCTTGTCTAGTTGTGACTTCTATCCAAATTGGGCAAAAGACACCTCAGCTGATTGGTAACAAGAGAATGCTCTTGTAATGCTCTTCTCCAGTAAGAGAAGCATCAGTGTTCACACTTCTCATGTCCAATACAAGTATTAAGGTAATGGATATGGGAGCATAAAAATCAGCCACAGGTACACTGGTAAATTTTGTGTATTGTCACAAATATTCCTTGAGATGAATTTCTAATTATCTTTATTCTTCTTTTCCCTATTTGCTTTATAAACATACTATTCTTTATCTGCTTCCCTTAGTCTTTAGATTACTCATTGATATAAACAAAACATTCATTGTCAACATACATGCTGATAACTGTCAACTGCTGAACCTAAACCAACAAAAGATTATGTGAAGGGCCAGGGATGTAGCTCAGTGGCTCTGTGCCTGCCTTGCAAGTGCAAGGTCCTGAGTTTGATCCCCAGTACCAGTAAAAAAAAAAGATTATGTGAAGAGGGCCGCAGTGCAACTGTGTACATTGATAATACATGTAGCTAGGTTTCCTTATAGTTTATTCTTGTTGTGTTGCATTAAGTCAACTTTGATTGTTTTCCATGGCTCTTTTGACAAAGAATAAGAAAATATTGAGTCATGGAAAGAAACTCTTCTAAACCTTATCACTGATTCTCTGCAGATATAATAAATGAAATTATGCCTTTAATGTTCAATTGCTAATTCCTTCAGTTTATACAGGCTGATAGCATCTTGAGTACATGGTGTATTTTTTCTACATATCCATAAGAAATGTGAACAGGAGCCTGCAAATACCATTCTCAACTCATGTCTATGCCTAATGGATGTTAAAATTGTGCTGACTGTATGTATTATACACATACTCATTGCCACACTGTTAATATAAAATTAGTTCATTTTGTAATCTATTTTGATTTTATTTCCCTAATAGCCATACATATCTGATTTGTCTTATCTTAAATATATGATTCTGAGAAAAAGTTCCGTATTCTAAAACTCTTGGCTTAGATAGCAGGAATGTCAGATAGAAATTTCTGGAGGACAAGATACAACTGAGTAGCATTTGTGATTCAGTTATGAACAAATAGCCTACCTTCTGAAAATGTTTAGTTTTTAGAACAAATTTTTAAAGCTGTACTCAAAGATGTTCATCTTAGGATCATAGATATAGATGTGCATAATGTATAGCTGTCCCTTGTGAAGGTAATTTTGGTCATAACCATGCCCATTAAATTGAAATTAAACAAGGATTTTTTAGAAAAGTATGCTGCTACATATCAGGAAGGACTGGATTAGAGTCTTCATTGTTTTCTTGCCAATCCTGATGGAGTTTCTATTTTTTACCTTGTTTTCTATCTTTCAACTGTGTTCCTGTTGCTTTCTCTTTGTGTGAGTAAATGAATTGAACACGAGTAAATGAATTCCACTTGCACTGTTCAAGATGTGAAGCTGTGTTCATCCATCCTCAGGCATTCACACGTTCTTCATTCACCATTTATTATTTCTCCACTCACTCCACACATGTGTATTGAGGTATTTATATTTCCCAGCATTGTGCTAAGCACTGAGTTTATAAAAATGCACAAGACATTACTGGAGTCTTATGATATTTTAAGGTCACCATTCTTGGAATTAAAAAAAATCCGTTTAATATTTTGGTATTTTTGATTGGTTATTCACTTTTATTATTTAGTAGTTTATGCTGTATTACAGTATTTGTGTATATAATTTAAAACATTATATATTATACAATATTATACATCATATTGATCTACTTTGGGGACTGATTTAAGAGTTGAATCATGTTATTCAATGTCTCCAAAAGATGAATTGATAATGACTGGCTGACAATGACTGAGCGTCAAATATACATTATCTCATTTAATCTCCACATCCTGATGTAGATGCTAATATGACCCTTATTTATCATCCTTACCATAGTATCCCTCTTTTACAGATGAGAAGCTCATGTAGCCAATGAACAGTTGAATTTGAACTCAATCCTGACCTATCAGGAGCCATCTCCTGGACTCCATCACTAGTTTCAGAGTGGACTCCATTAGGGCCTGCAACATATTGAGGAAATGTGTCAACATGTTATTCCGCAATTTCATCCAGTGTCAGGAAGAATAAATTATTCAGTCACTTAAACTATTAGGTATTTCAATGAAATTAATACAAAGAACATGTGATCTAAAAATCTTAGGTCATGCCCATCCATCTGCCTCAAATGCCATAAAAAAATATGTGGCAACTGGGAAGCAAGTAGATTCTCATTTTGGCTTGCTAGCTAGAAGCATGTGAGGATGGGAAGTACCTTTTGATAAGCCTCCACCCAAGGAAGAAATAAAAACAATGTTTGCCGTACAAAAAGAGATTAAAGAATTACTGTAGAAAATTCATCTAGAAATGGGTTTATCAAAATACTATACAAATTAATGCAAAAGGTAAACCCATGATAAGGTTGCCAGGGTTACAAAACCCTTAGTTCCAATCCTGCATTTACTGGTTATTGGTCCTGTAAACCTAAAGTTGAACATGGTCTGCATGCTAATGCCCATATCCTAGTAATGTAATAGAACAATAATAAAGCCTACCTTATAGGTTGTTGGAAAGATAAAATGAAATATGTGCATAACTGCCAGGAGAAAGGTTAACACAGCGTAATCACTCAATAATGACATTTTTCACTTGTTGTCGTTAGCTTTGTTGGGCAGAGGGCTGCATTTTATGTCTCACTTCCTCAGAAAGCCCAGTCTTTTTTCTGTGTGAACAGTCACCACCTTCCCATCCTGTGTTTCCATAGTCCTGGCCCTCTCACAGTGTTTCAGAGACACGAGGGTCATTCCCTCTTTAGTTTCCAACATGAGCCCATCGTCTCTGACTTCCATCTTCTGTCCAGCTTCTGCTCATTGTTAAAGACTCAGTATAAATGTGGCTGCCTCAAAGCCATCTTCCCTGCCCCTCCACATCCCAGCTCTAGGCTCTCCTGGGGATCTCAGTAATGCTCTTTGTAGATCCATCATTTCTCTGAGGTGCTACCACAATGGAATTTTGTGTCTGTTTAATGAATGCCACCAGAAAGATAGCCTGATTCATGAGGACAAGAACACTGTGCATCCCAGGCACTCAATGTGGTCTTATTTTTGGTAAGCAGGATGAATAAATGACACAGCAAATGTTTTGAAGCATTAGTTAAGACATAGTTTTCCATTTCTCAATGCTTAACTTCATTTGGTTCTGACTTTCAGACCATTTAGTCATTATTTCATCATCTTAAGCACATTTTAAAACCAGAAAATTTACCACAAATTTGTTTTCCATTAACAGGTTATTAATTGCAAGTAAAAACATGTTTCAGAGGACACCAAGTTAGGAAAATAAAGTGCATCAGGGAGATGCACAGAATCTTTATTGTTGTGTTTCAGGGCCTCCCAGATGGTCTCAAATGGCTTCCTGTCCAAGATGAAACTTCTACAGTGTCCAGGATGGAACTTCTCTGGTGTCCAGGATGGAACTTCTATGGTGTTCACAGAGAGTTCAAAACCTGACAGCCATCTCTATGCCATCCACGAGCTCATTCTTTCACTCTCTGTGTCAAAAACAATTAGGTAAAATCAGACAATGTTAAATGTTAAAAACAAGGCAAACAAGAATTGACCATAGACTTTTCCCTGAGATGAGTGGCTCTATCAGTTGGATATGAAAGCAGAAAAAACAAGTCATTTCTCCAGAAGTTGTGAAGATTATCATGGCCAAATAAAAGCTCTGTTTCAGAGATCCTGTCCAATACACAGGATTGTAGGAGACCATACTGGGAAACTCAATCATTAGAGCACTGTAGAGAAATTGTCCCTGGAAAATAAAAGACATACATGGAAAAGAAATCTTTAAAAAAATAGACACAAAGATAGTCAGAGGTTCCCAATCCAGCTATTTTAAAATATTTGATCCAATCACTACAAATTGGAAAACTGAGAGGGCAGCAGGGTCTGGTGATGATATAAGACTGTGTTCTCCATTTTCTCTATGATAAGGCTCAGGCAATCCCATGTCATTGCATGCTGGCACTGCACTGTTAAAAAGCAAAATGTTTTTATCTACCCTTAAATACATGTCCACATTAATATTATAATATTCAAACTAAGCTTTTGTATTTTAGGTGTCAAGATGAGGCTGACCTTGTAAACCATGTTGGGAACTATTCCTTCTGTTTTTCAGAAGAGCTGTAGAAGAATAGAGGCAATTATTTGGATGTTTGGTGTTCAACTGTGAAGCCATCCAATCCTGGCTTCTTTTTCCAGGGAGGTTTTCCTTACTTCTCACTAAGGTGCAAACGTCCCTTCCCAAGCCCCGGCTGGCACATGACCACCAAGACTCTGCCCTCATGTCTGGGTTGGTGCTGTCACTGGGCTCATGGTAGACCAGCCCCTCATTCTCTCTGTGTCCCTGTGCTCATGTGCTGTTCTGCCATGGAATAGTTATCTTGACTGGTGTTTTTCTTTTCTTTCTATTCCTTGTATTATCCCATTCTCTCCTAGCCTGCAGACTCTTTTTTTGCTGGGAAATTTGCTAATAGTCTAATTAGGATTCCCTTATATGTGACTTGATCCCTCTTTATTGCTGCTTTAAACCTCTCACTTTGTCCTTAACTTTTGACAGTTGAATTATGTTATACCTCAGAGAGCACTCAGTGGGTTAAATCTGTTTGCAGACCTTTGAGCTTCCTGGATCTGAAAGTCTGTGCATCTACTAAGACTTAAGAAGTTTTCATAAATGGTTTCCATTAAATAATCTTTCTTTCTCCTTCTCTATCTCTTCTTTTGGAACATCTGTAGTGTATTTATTTGTTCACTGATCTGATATTCTCACATGGAGTCATAGGCATGTGCTCCTCAACTACATCCTTGAATGCACTTGCATGTGAAAGTTCCCCTATAAAGGCATTTGTAAAGTTTGGGAGAGAAGTTTCTACCACCAGATGTGGGAGAATCAGTGAGAGGACCCAGGAACATAAAAAGTCAAGGAAGCACCTCCACACAGGGAACACAGTGATTGTCTGTGATGCCCATGGGGCTACCTTCTGAGGGAATATGGGGGCATCATGGCAAATTTTTTGAAAGGCACATATGGCAGATGTATAAGGCACACATTTATTTTTTAGAAGTATTTTTATTGGTAAATTATTAATTTTAATTTTATGAGTTTTATTATATTAAAAATGTGCACTTAATAGGAAAATAAATATCAATAAAATAAAATATTAAATTTTTAATATGTAATGAATGTTTATAATAAACATCAACATTTTCTACATTAACTGTTTGCTTACTAAATCTAAAAAATAACAGCAGAAATAAGTTCCTATGTGAACTACAATAAAAATACAAATAAAATGCTACCACAAAAATAATCTTTACTTCAATTATCACACCTAAGGCAGTTTTCACACATGACAACAGCATGTTCCATACCCAAGTATTGCTTACATGGATACCACATGTGTTTTGCTTCCCTGTCTTCTGTAGTAGGACATACTTGACATCTTGCTGGTCTTCCTGTTTTCTTTAGAGGTTTTTGTGATGTTTCACCTGCTTGTTTATCGGTCTGCTCCAGAATTATTTTGAGGAATTCTTTGAGCAGATACATACTATTCTTTCTCTGTTGTAATTGATCATTTATTAATTCCCATCCTAGTCCTCTAATAAAATTTCTCTGTGATATTTTGTGTTTGTTATTTTCTTTGTAAACTATGAAACTATGCCTGACATGTTTAGGATTGAGTAAAATGCAACCACTAGCCAATCCTTTGTGTTTCAAGTGACATCATAGTTGCTGTATAACTTGTCAACAACATCTACTCCACTTTTCATTTTGTTCTAAAATATGACCATTTCTGGCTTCATTTGTGTAGAGGATTCACTATCAATCTTTTTTTGTTGGTTGGTTTGTTTAGAGAAGGAGTCTCCTGGAACTCCTGGCTAGCCTGGAACTCACTGTGCAGCACAAGCTGACCTCGAACTCACAAAATTCTCCTGCCTCAGCCTCCTGACTGCTGGGGTTATAGGCATGAACCACTATACCCAGATTCACTATCAACTTTATTTCATAGTCTAATGTTGATACTATTAAAACTACTTTGTTTTTCTTTGCCACACAGGAGGCCAATGTTATGTCTTTCTAAAATCCTAAGATTGTACTATACAATTCTGTGTTGTGAACTTGCGACATTTTTTCAGGAATCTGGCCCTTGTCCTTGCAAATAGTTCCTGTGCTAGTCAACTGTTGTTCTTTTAGCAAATGTAATGTCAATGGGTAACTAGTGAATCAATTGGCTGATGTGACATTTGGGTTACTTTTTGAATTAGGTGCAACAAGTCTGTTCACAATGTCATACAATTTATTACTGCATAAATAAAGGTCTGGTGGCTGAGTTCCAGGATTTTCTAAGTTCAAGGTGTAAGATGTCTTCACATCTACCAGGGCACATATTTTCATACTCTATTTGGAAGGTTTATTTAGCATATATTGCCAAAAGCTTCAACAACCATGAAGCGATACAAGTTGTTCATTGTCATGTAGTTAGATGGCGTATAAATTGTTTGACAGTTCAAAACAAACCTTTCAAAAAATGAGCAAATGGCAACCAAATTGTTGGATTTTTTTTCTTTCTCAGTGGGTCTTTTTGTTGTCAAAATGTAGGCAATTTTGAAAGAGACTAAATCTTTTGAGTGTCAGTATTGTTGTAAAAATCTCAATGCCAAATCTGTCACTTCTCCATAAATCCTTTAGTTTCTGAGGATTATAATAATAAAGTCTTGTTATAAGGGCTTTTAGTTCAGATAATGAGGTGACATAATAAATATATTTTTGAGTATTGCTATTGATGCATATAGAATGTTTTACTTGTATTTCACTACTAGTACGTTTCAAAATATCTTGTTAGCATATTGTCCATTACAATTTCCAACACTGAATCACTATGTTAGCATTCTGTCCAATACGTTTCATTCCTGGCAAGAACCTAATAACATTTTCTGACCTAGTTCTAACATTGGATCATTCAAGTATACTTGACCATTTTATAGCTTTTTGAATAGTCAAATATTACTGTTTTCTTCCTCCTCTGAATCAAAGTCTTCATTCTGTACTTCTCTGTCATATTTTTTTTTCTTAAATTCTTTTATTGGTACAATTTAGGCATACAACACAATTACTTTTCTCATTGGGAACTAGTACCTTTACATGATGCATCTTGGTTCTTATTTTTTCCCCATTTCTAGCCCTCCCTTCACGCCCTCCACCCTTCCCTATTTACAAAGACTTTATTTCCATTTTTTCCATTTCTCATCATTTTTCCTTTCCCTTCTTTCCTTTCCCCTGCTCCTCCCAATTCCCCTACCCCTTTGGAACATTTCCTCCTATTTTGCATTATCAATTATTCATTCTAATCATGGGTATATTTTAGGTATACAATATAATGACATTCACTGTTGGAAATTTGAACCTATACATAATCTCTCTTGGTTCTTATTTTTCACCCTTGTTCAGCCCTCCCTTCAACTCCTCCATTCCTCCCTATTTACAAAGATTTTGTTCCTATTTTTCCATTTTCTCATATTAATCTCATTCCCTTCTTTCCTTTCCCCTACTCCTCCCAATTCCTTCCTCTTTGCACCTTTTCTTCCTATTTCACATGACCTATTATACATTTTAGTCCTTATTTACACTTTCAGTTTCTCACACCAGAGAAACTACTCAGTATTTATACATGTGTGTCCTATTTATTTCACTTAAGAGTATCGCCTCAATGTGCATCCATTAAGCTATAAATGTCTCTAATTTCTCATTTTTTTATGGCTGAGTAGTACTCCATTTTATAAAAAAAAACACGTTTTCTTTATCCAGTCTCCAGTTGATGGGCATTTGGGCTGTTTCCAAGTTTTAGCTATCACAAACTGTGCTGCTATGAACATGGGTGCACATATATTACTGTGGTATGATTCTTTTAATTCTTTGGGGAAGATCCCCAGCAGTGGAATAGTGGGGTCAAATGGGACTTCCAGTCCTAGTTCTTGGAGGCATCTCCATATGATTTCCACAGTGGTTGTACCAGTCTACATTCCCACCAGCAGTGGAGCAGGGTTCCTCTTTCCCCACAGCCCCACCAGCATTTGTTATTGGTTCATTTCATGATAGCAGAAATTCTTTCTGGAGTGAGGTGGAATCTCAGTGTTGTTTTCATTTGCATCTCTCAAATGACCAGTGATGTTGAACATTTTTTCATGTATTTATTTGCTATTTCTACTTCTTTATCTGAGAAATGTCTGTTCATTTCAGATGCCCATTTTCGGATTGGGTCTTTAAATTTGGGAGGTCTGATCTTTTTAAGTTCTTTATAGATTCGAGATAGTAGACCTTTGTCTGAGGAAGAGCAGGTGAAGATTTTTTCCCACATTGTGGGTTGTCTCTTCACACTGCTGGTGGTTTCTCTTGCTGTGCAGAAGCTTTTGAATAAGAAGAGATCCCATTTGTTGATTGTTTGTGCTAGTTCACGGGCAACTGAGGTTTTGTTCATAAAATCTTTTCCTACACCGATGTCTTCAAGGGTTTTACCTAACCTGTGTTCCAACTGGTTCAGAGTTTCTATTTTAATATTTAGATCTTTAATCCATTTTGATTTTAGTTTAGTGCATGGTGAGAGATATAGGTCTAGTTTTAATCTTTGTCAAGTTGAAACCCAATTTTTCCAGCACCATTTGTTAAAGAGGCTATCTTTCCTCCAGTGAGGGTGTGTGGCTCCTTTATCGAAGATGAGATGGCTGAGTGTGTCTGGAGTTGTTTCTGAATCTTCTAATCTGTTCCACTGGTCCTCAAGTCTGTTTCTTTGCTAGTACCATGCTGTTGTTATCACAGTAGCTTTGTAGTAGAGTTGCAGGTTGGGGATTGTGATACCCCCTGCCATGACTCTGTTACCTAGAATTGCTTTTGCTATTCTGGGTCTCTTCTTGTTCCAAATGAATTTTTGGATTGTTTTCTCAAGGTCTATGAAGTATGCTGCTGGGATCTCAATTGGAATTGCATTAAATCTATATAGCAGTTTTGGAAGTATGGCCATTTTCACTATATTAATCCTTCCTACCCAAGAGCAGGGGATGTCTGTCCATTTTCTGATATCATCTTCAATCTCTCTTTTCAGGGTTCTATAGTTTTCAGAGAAGAGGTCTTTGATTTCTTTCGTTAGGTTGATTCCTAGTTATGTCTGTTTTTTGGATGCTATTGTGAAAGGAATTATTTGCCCTATTTCTCTCTCAGTGAGTCTGTCATTTGTGTAGAGGAAAGCTATTGATTTTTGTGTGTTGACCTTGTAACCAGCTACTTCACTGAATTTGGTTATTAAGTCTAGAAGACTTTTGGTGGAGTTCTTAGGGTCTTCTATATAGAGTATCATGTCATCTGCAAATAATGACAATTTGACTTCTTCATTTCCTATCTTTATTCCTTTTATTTCTTTCTCTTGTCTAATTGCCATGGCTAATGTTTCCACAACTATATTGAACAAGAGTGGTGATAGTGGACATCCTTGCCTTGTTCCTGATTTTAGTGTGAAGGATTTCAGCTTTTGACCATTTAGTGTGCTATTGGCTGTTGGTTTTTCATAGATGGCTTCTATCAGTTTGAGGTAGAGACCATCTATTCCAATTTTTTGTAGGGTTTTTATCATAAATGCATGTTGGATTTTGTCAAATGCTTTTTCTGCATTTATGGAGATAATCATATGGCTTTTGTCCTTGGCTGTATTGATATAGTGTATTACATTGATTGATTTGTGTATGTTGAACCATCCCTGCATCCCTGGGATGAATCCCACTTAATCAGGATGTATGATCTGCTTGATGATCTTCTGCATTCTATTTGCCAGTATCTTATTAAGGATTTTTGCATCTCTGTTCATTAATGAGATTGGCCTATAGTTCTCCTTTTCGGTTGGGTCTTTCTCTGCTTTGGGGATCAAGGTGATGCTTGCTTCCAGGAATGAATTTGGGAGTATTGCTTCCTTTTCAATTTCATTGAAGAGTTTAAATAGTAGTTGCAGTAGTTCCTCGCTAAATCTCTTGTAGAATTCAGCAGTG
This sequence comes from Heterocephalus glaber, assembly GCF_053883595.1. Lineage (NCBI taxonomy): Eukaryota > Metazoa > Chordata > Mammalia > Rodentia > Bathyergidae > Heterocephalus > Heterocephalus glaber. Next base: position 1,305,172 of record NW_028258324.1, on the reverse strand, counting down.
AAGCCATCAAGGCTCGGGATTTTCTTAGTTGTTAATTTTTTAATTACATTTTCAATTTCATTGGTTGATATTGGGTTGTTTAGAATTTTTAGGTCTTCTTTATTCAACTTTGGTAATTCATATGTATCTAGGAATCTGTCCATTTCTTCTGTGTTTTCCATCTTATTGGCATATAGGTTCTGGAAGTAGGTATTGATGATCCTCTGGATTTCTGCTGGGTCTGTTGTAATTTTACCCTTTTCATTCCTAATTGCATGAATTTGGGCCTTTTCTTTCCTTTTTCTGATAAGATTGGCTAAGGGTTTGTCAATTTTGTTGATTCTTTTGAAGAACCAACTCTAGGTTTCATTGATTTTTTGTATTGTTCTCTTAGTCTGCATTGCATTGATTTCTTCTCTAATCTTTATAATTTCCTCCCTTGTATGATCTCTGGGGTTGTTCTGCTCTTCTTTTTCTAGAAGCTTGAGGTTCAGCATCAGGTTGTTTAATTGGACTCATTCTGTTTTCCTAATATGCTTGGTCACTGCTATGAATTTCTCTCATAAGACTGCTTTCATTGTGTCCCATAGATTCTGATATGTTGTATTGTCATTATCATTTAATTGAAGGAACTGTATGATGTCTTCTTTAATTTCCTCTATGACCTATTGGTTATTCAGAAGTGTGTTGTTCAATTTCCATGTGTTTATGAAATTTTTTGAGTTTCTTTTGCTATGGATCTCCAATTTCATTGCACTATGGTCTGATAATATACAGGGGATAACTTGAATTCCTTTGCACTTACTTAAACATGATCTATGTGTGAGTATGTGATCTATTTTGGAGAATAATCCATATGCAGCTGAGAAGAATGTGTATTCTGATTTTGTGGGGTGGAAGGCTCTGTAAACATCTGTTAAGTTCATTTGTTCAAGAGTTCGATTGAGTTCTAGCATTTCATTACTTATTTTTTGTCTAGTTGATCTATCTATTTGTGACAGTGGGGTGTTGAGGTCCCCCAATACAACTGTATTAGTGCATATATGACTTTTCACGTCCATTAGTATTTGTTTTATATAGTTGAGTGCACTAATGTTTGGTGCATAGATATTTATGATTGTCATCTCTTCCTCTTGGATTCTTCCCTTTACAAGAATATAGTGTCCTTCTTTGTCTCTCTTAATCAGTGTTGGTTTGAAATCTATTTGATCTACAAAAAGGATAGCTATTCCTGCTTTTTTTGGGTTCCTGTTGCATAGAGTATTGTTTTCCACCGTTTAACTTTCAGGGTATGAATTTCCTTTTGAATTAAGTGTGTTTCTTGTGTGCAGCATATTGTTGGATTTTGCTTCTTGACCCATTCTGCCAGTCTATTTCTTTTGATTGGTGAATTGAGACCATTAACATTGATGGTTATAGCTGAAACATACTGACTTATCATTGCCGTGACTTTTTCTTTTTGTTGGGTTCTCCCCCTTTACATTTAATTTCTTGTCATACCAGATACGTTCATTCTGCTTTGCTTTCTGGGGTTTTGATCCTCTATGTCTGTTCCTAGGATATTGTGTAAAATTCTTTGGCATGCTGGTTTGGTCTTCACCAAATTCCTAAGGTGCTCTTTGTCATGAAAGATAGTTTTGCAGGGTACATCAGTCTGGGTTGGAGGCTGTTTTCTTTTAGGGCTTGGAATATGTCACTCCAAACTCTTTTTGCCTTGAGGGTTTGTGTTGAGAAGTCTGCTGTGATTCTGATGGACTTTCCTTTGTATGTGATTTGTTTCTTTAACTGCTTGTAGAACTTTGTTCTTCTGTTGAGTTTCTGGAATCTTAACAATTATATGTCTGTGTATTGATTTTTTTTTTTTGATCAAGGCTATTTGGAGTCCTATATGCCTCACTTATCTGTATGTCAAGTTCTTTTCCCCTGCTTGGGAAGTTTTCTGACATTACTTCTGCAATGAGTTTTTTTATGTCATCTGGACTCTCTCCTGTTTCTTCACGGACTCTGATCAGTCTTATGTTTTTCTTCTTTGCATCGTCTAGCAGCTGCTGGATTGATTTCTCATGTTCTCTTATAATTTTGAAACAATTTTTCTTTTCCTGGTCATTAATTGCAATCTTATCTTCTATATCTGAAATTCTGTCCTCACATTGGCTCATTCTACTGTGTAGACTTTCAGTGGAGTTTTCCTGGATATCTCTTTGCATCTGTTTCATGGATTCCATTTGTTTCCTATGTTGTTTCCCCCTATGTTGGGATTCCATCATGTTCCTCAGCTCCTCTCTAGATTTATTAATCATGTCTTGCACTAGGAGCACAATTTCTCCTGTTATCTGAGAAATTATTTCTGATTTCATTTTTTCCAGATCCTGTTTTGTTGCCAGTTCAATGGGTCCATGTTGTTGTGTATCAGAGTGTTCCATCTCATTTCCTTTTGGGGTTGCTGTAGGTGATCTGGAAGTCTGGGTTTGAGACTTATTTACGTGTTTTCTCATTTCAACTGGGGGATCAGGGTGGGTGTTGTTGACATCCACGCTGCTTACCTCCTCTGAGCTGGGAGAGGTGGGCCAAGGGCCAGGAGCAGCGGTAGGGATGGTGGCCCAAAAACCCCTTCCTCTGGGCCGGGAGCAGTGGGATCTTTGGTCGCCTGGAAGCCCCTTCCTCTGGACCAGGAGCAGTGGGACAGTGGCTCAGAAGCCCAAAAGCCCTTTTCTCTGGGCTCAGAGTGGTGGGAGAGCTCAAAAACCTTTTCTTCTGGGCTCAGAGTGGTGGGAGGGCTCAGAGAGGTGGCTGGGCAACCCCTTCCTCTGGACCAGGAGCAGTGGGATAGTGGCTCAGAAGCCCCTACATCTGGGCAGGAATTCTTTAAATGCTGAGAACTCAATTAGCTCCAGTACTGTGGTCCGGTGGTCCGGTGTCCTCTGCGTCTTTGTAGTGTGGAACCAGGTGGCTGTACAAAGAAGAGGCCAAAGGAGCGGGGGTGGGGGGGGGGGGGAGGGGTCCAGTGGATTATGTGCAGTGTCTGTGGATTGTTCCTCATTTGTGCAAACCCCCTGATGCAACAGAGTGTTTAGGCAAGGAAATGCATCAGACTCTTTCTGGCAGCATTGTTTACTAGCCAGCATGAGAAATTGACTGGAATTAGTTGGAGGCCATAAAAATGTTGATAAACACTTCATGAAAGGGCACAAATGTGAAATTGGTGACTTCAGAAGAATAAATATTAATCTAGTTGTACAGTCCAGTTCAAACATATTGAAAGTTACATAGACAATTTACATTTACTGGTAGGCACACTTTAAAGAGTAAAAAGCAAGCAAAATTACTTTTGATGCAGTTTATTTAACCCAATATATCTAAAATGTTATCACTGAGCATGTAATCAATATAAAATTATTAATGACATATTTCAAACCTTTTTCACATGGGGTCTTCAACATCTCACAGATACTTTATACTTCATGGACCTGCCAGTTCTAACAAGCTGCACTTCAATTGCTCCATTGTCACATGTGGTGACCAGTACCTACAGGATTCCCTAGACACCCCATGCCCAAGAGGAAGCTGTTGCCAGTCCCTGAGGCTTCCTTGCTCCAGGCTTCTCTTCAGCCTGGGGCCTCAGTGAGATGTTATCGGGCTCCAGAAATCAGAAAGTCAGTGGCTTCACTCAGAGGCCAAGGAGCATGAAAGTTTGTTCCTTCTCATGGTTAAATCTATCATGGGCCCAACTTCACATTTTTTAAAAAAACAATGAATGCTGCTATGATGCTTTTTCTGGAAGGAGTTGTTACAGCACAGATCTGGGATATCCTCTGGAAGCTCATACCTCATGCATTGGTGTTCTTATCTCCACCCTGCAGCAGTGTTCAGAGGAAGGGCTTGAGGGGTGACTGGGTCATGAGGACTCCAGGTCCTTAGTGGATCTCTGATTCTATGTCACTATGGGATGTGATGGAAATGTGGGAGGTGTGACCATGCAGAAGGGAGTGAGTCAGGGGAACTGTGTCTTGTCCCTAGGGCTTCTGCTGTGGTTCTCCCTCTGCTCCTGGCTACCCGGCCTTTCCACTATGATGTTTCTGCCTAAAAGCAATGGAGCCAGCTGACCACAGACAGAAATCTCTGAAACCATGAACCAAGACAAACTTTTACATCTTTAAATTGTTTCTCCCCAGGTATTTTGTCACAGTAGCGGAAGGCTGACTAACACAGGTATTTTTATTTTCTTTAAAAATATTTCCTTCTTACTATTAGTGCCATTAGTTCCACAAAATATTGGATTTCAGTGCATACAATATGTTTTGATCATACCTGCCCCCCACATTGCCCATTCTTACACCTCACTCTTCTTTCTCTTCTCCTTGTCTAGTAAGTCTCCATCCTACTTTCTTATCATCTTTTTAAGATTCCTCATATTAGAGAGAACATGTGATACTTGTCTTTCTGTGTGGCTTGTTTTGTTCAGCAATATAATCTCTTGATCTATTTTTTTTAAATCACATTTTTTTCTTTTTTGTGGCTAATACTCATTGTGTGTACAACCACATTGTTTTAATCCATTCATCTTCTGATGGCCACCTGTACAAGTTCTATATGTTGGTTACTGTGGAGTGTGCTGCAATAACCACTAGTAGTCAGGATCTCTATAGTATACTGACTTCAATTCTTCTGGGTAGATACCAAAGAGTAGTATAGCTGGATCAAATAGTAACTTTAGTTTTAGTTTTTTGAGAAACTTCCAGAGTGATTTTTCACAGTGGCTATAATAATTTACATTCCAAAAATCAGTGTAGAAGGGTTCTTTTAACACATCTTTGCTTGCTTTCTGTATTCTTGATGGTAGCCATTCTGACTGAGATGAGATAGTATCTCAATGTGGTTTTGATTTGCATTTCCCTATTGGCTAAAGATGTTGAGCATTTTTTCATATACTTACTGACCATTTGTATTTCTTTTTTTGAGAAATGTCTGTTGAATTCCTTTGCCCATTTATTGATTAGGCTATTTGATTTTTTGGTGTTAAGAGTTTTCAATTCTTTATATATTCTAGATAGTAATCTTCTATTGGAAGAATAGTTGGCAAACATTTTCTGCCATTTTATAGGAAGTCTCTTCACTCTATTGTTTGTCTTGATAAGTAGAAACTTTTAAGTTTGATATAGTCCCATTTTTTATTCTTGTTATTATTTCCTGTGGTATTGGAATCCTATTCAGTAAGTCTTTGAAGTACCTATGAGTTATGTTGTTTCTCCTGTGTTTTATTTTCAGTTTCAAAGTTTCAGATTTTACCTCTAGGTCTCTGACCCATTTTAAATTATTTTCTTGTACAGTGAGAGACAAGGATCTATATTCAATCTTCTACATATAGATATTCAATTTTCCCAGCACAGTTTGTTAATGTATATTTTTGGTGCCTTTGTTTAGAATCAAATGGTTGCAGTTGTGTTTCTGTGTCCTCTGTTCTGTTCCATTGGTCTATGTGTCTGCTTTTGTACCAGTGCCACTTTATTGTTTTTCCTGTAGTTTTGACATCAAGTATTGTATTGCTTCCATCCCTGCACTTCTTTGACCATTTTTGGTTTTTGTGTTTCCATGTGAATTTTAGGACATTTTTCTGATTCTGTGAAGGATGCAGTTACTGGGTTTCCTCTTGCCAAAGATTAAAACTAGACCCATATCTTTCACCATGCACTAAACTAAAACTGAAATGGATCAAAGATCTAAATAATAAAACATAAACACCAAATCTGCTGGAAGATAGAATAGGTAGAACTCTTGAAGACATAGATATAGGCAAAGATTTTATGAACAAAACCCTGATTGAACAGGAACTATCACAAAGAATTAACAACTGGAATCTCATCTTATTAAAAACCTTTTGCACAAAAAAGAAACTACCAACAGAGTGAAGAGACAACCCACAGTGTGGGAAAATTTTTTCCCCACCTGTTCTTCAGAAAAAGGACTATTATCTAAAATATATAAAGAACTAAAAAAAATCAAAGGCCTCAAATTTAAAGACCCAATCCAAAAATGAGCATCTAAAATGAATAGGCACTTCTCAGAAGAAGTAGAAAGAGCAAATAAGTATATTAGAAAAATGTTCAACATCACTGGTCATTTGAGACATGCAAATCAAAACAATGCTGAGATTCCATCTTACTCCAGAAAAAATGTCTGCTATTAAGAAATCAACCAATAACAAATGCTAGTGGGGTTGTGGGGAAAAAGGAACCCTTCTCCACTGTTGGTGGGAATGTAGACTGGTGCAACCATTGTGGAAATCAGTGTGAAAATTTCTCAAGAAACTAAAACTAGAGCTTTCATTTGACACTCCCCTTCTTGATCTTTCAGAAAGAATTAAAAGCATCATACCATCACAATATATGCACACTCATGTTTATAGCAACACAGTTTGTAATAGCAAAATCTTGGAAGCAGCCCAAATGACCATCAATAGATGAATGGATAAAGAAGTGGGTTTTTTTTTATACAATGGAGTACTACTTAGCCATAAAGAAGGATAAGCTTGAGACATTTCTAGTTAAATGGATGTACCTTGAGACCATACTCTTAAGTAAAATAAATTGGACACACATGTTTAAATATTGCATTGTTTCTCTGGTATGAGAAATTGAAAGTGGAAATATGGACTAAAATGTATAATAGACATTGGGAATTGGGAAGAAAATGTTCGTATGAGAAGGGGAACAAGGGTAGAGGGAGAGGGGAAGGAAAGAATGTGAAGAATGCAGTTGGTATTTTGATAGGGAATGCACTGAATCTCATTATGCTCCTTTTGCCTTTTTAATATATGAGTTCTGTCTTAGTTACTTTTCTCATTGCTGAGACAAAATACCTCACGCCTAAAGTTAAAAGAGAAAAGACTTATTTCAGCACACAGTTTGTAGAGTTTGTAGTTTGCTGGCTCTAAGGTAAGGCGGTATGGCAGAGAAGAAACAGTCCATGGCAGGCAGACAAAAGGCAGTGACTCAGTGGCCTGGAACCTCCCTTTCCCTTTTATTCTATTTAAACTATAAGTCTATTGGATAGTGCCAGTTACACCCATGGTAGGCCTTCCCATTATCCACAACCTAGAACTATGCTAAACCAATTAGTGGTCTAATTTAGTTATCATGTACTCTTAATCCATATTCATGTACCCCTAGATCCTGCCACCTCCAAAGAACTTCAGCTCTGAGCACAGGGGTCTTTGGGGAGACATCTAGATATAAAACACAAGGGCATGAACATCATTCAGCCTAGTTCTTGGCAATTCTATAACATGGGCAGTATTGCCCCTCTTGTCCAGTATCTCTTTCCTCATTTCTGCCTAACTCTCATCATATGATCTCCCTCATCATTTCTTACAATATTCTGTTCACAACTTAGGTATTCTTTAAGAAATAGAGGCTTTCTCATTCAGTTTTCCTCTTTTCTTTCTAAGCCTTGCCAGAAACACATTTGATGGTCCTTGATAATAATGTAAATTTTTTTCTGGCATGCATCTAAAAACAGTTTTACCTTCTATTCATTTCCAAAGTCTTTCCCACATTTTAAAGTTTGTGTTTTTTTTGTTGTTTTTTTAAAAATGGTACCATCACTTCTTGGTACAAATTTTACACCTTAGTCCACTTGAGCTGCTAAAACAAAATACCCCAAATCAGGTAACCTATAAAATATTTATTACCCACAGTTCTGGATTGCAGGAAGTCCAAGCAAGGTGTCAGCTAGTTCTGTGTCTCGTGAGGGCCTATTTCTTGCTTCATGCCTGATTTCTTCTTGCTGTGTCTTCATATGGCAGAAGAAGCAAGGGTTGTCTCTTACCCTTTTTTATAATGACTCTAATCTCATTCATGAAAACTCTGCCCTCCTGACCTAATCACCTCCTAACACCATCAGCTTGGGGGTAGGAACTTCAGCATATGAATTCTGGGGGACACATTCAGACTATAGCAATCATCCCAAAATCTAACATGTTTTTTTCTATGGAGAGGAGTAACTATCATTCTCCATTTGATAATGAAGCACCCCAAAATGCATTGTACATGCAGCAGATTATTTAAACTGCATGTTGACTGTCAAGGTGATGTGCACAGCTCCAGCTGTGAAGGAAATGGAAACTCTAGAACACACGTTTAGGAAGTGGTGTGTCAGGGATCTCAGCCTAGTGCTGCTTGACTATGGTGTTTATATCAGTAAATTTTGTTTTGCATTATCAGTAACCTCTTTCTCCACTTACAAAGTGCTTATTAAATATATAAATGTGCAATATAAATTAAATAAACAATGTTAAATACATTTACACTTGGATTTGTTGTTCACCTGGTCTTCTTGTAATGGTGGAGATCTCTGTAGAGCCTTCTTTGGGCTATAGTGCAAGCAGTATGGAGACTAACCCCAGCCCGGTTCCTGAGAAACCTCCATTCATTTGTCTGACCTGGAGAAAGTTCCTCAGCCATACTGAACCTCTGTCATTGCTAACATATAAAGCTATACCAAAGCTCCTTGTTACCCAATCTCACCACTGCTTACCCCTTGCATCTCCCAAGCTCTTTCTTTTTCTTCTTGTCTACACCATTTAGTTTACATATGGTTCTCTTTCCTGAATGAAGTTGTACTCTGCAAAAGTGTGGGATAGTTCATCCCAATGCATCAAGAACTTAGATGATGTATGGTGAGAAAACTCCTCTAGGAATTCTGCCCAAATCTCATCTCCACTTTTTTCTCTATTAATCCTGAAGAACAGTTCTCTTTATGTTCATTAATTCATTGTTAGTCCTGGCACATGGAAGAGTAGCTACAATGCATAATGACCCATGAAAAATGGTCATTTTTTTCATTTAAACACTTCCACTTTTTTGGTCTTACTTCTACCATGCTCAATTTATTCATCAAATACTAGTAAAATCAAATGGGTTGCATAAGATCAGAAATGCTGCATTGTTGTGGTTCTATGCATCTATTCTAACTCATTGGATTAATTCCTTTTCATGATTCAAGATTCATCTTAGTTGCCCTCTCTGCCAAGTAGATTTTCTTATATAAGGCGACCTTACTAAATTAACCAATATACACTCCTTTCATGATAGCTATTCATGCATCTGTCTTTGTCTTTAGATTGTAACCTTCTCAACAGCATAAATAATGCATTTGCTTTTTTACTGCGAGAAACTAAAACATTATCTATCCCATAGATTGTACTCAATAAATAATATTTTGATCTGAAATGAACCATTTGTCTTGATCTGTAACCTGACTCAACACCAGGATTCCAAGTGAAACTTGCTACTTCTAAGAAGTACAAATGGCATTGTCACTCGCTGTCTTAGGGTAAACCAAAAGTAGGATTTAACCCTGTGGTAACTATGCTCCTAATAATACAGCATGTGGTTTCCACAGGGATTTCTTTTTGTATTTTATTAATTCACTTGAAAATATTCATTGAGGAACACAGGGCAAAGGCTCTATGACATTGGTCTAGATAATATGTTAGATATGACAATAAAAGCAAAAATGGACAAATGGAATTATGTTAAACTAAAAATCCTCTGCATAGTAGAGGAAACAATTCATGGAGTGAAAAGACAATCTATGAAATGAGAAAAATATTTTTAAACCATCAATAATGGGTTAATATCCAAAATATACAAGGAATTCTTACAAGTCAATAGCAAGAAGGGGCCAGGGATTTAGCTCAGTAGCACCACCTTGCCTGCCTCACTAGTGCAAGGTCTTGAGTTTGATCCCTATTACCAAAAAAAAAAAAAAAAAAAAGAAAAGCAAGAAAACAAAATCTAATTAAAAATGGTTGAAAGTCCTGAACAGACATCTCTAAAGAAGACACATAAATGATGACCAACAAGTGGAGGAAAAAATGATTAATATCACTAATCATAAGGGAAATGAAAATTAAGACCACAATAAGCTATCCCCTGACACATGGTAAAATGGCTATTATATAAAAAAACAGTCAGATTTCCATCACTGTGACAAAATCCCTGAGATAATCTATTCATAAGAACAAGTTTTATTTTGGGTCAGAGCTTGGAGGTTTTAGTCGAGGCTTGTTGGCCTCTGCTTTGGGCCCTGTGTGGTATGAGAGGTAGTGACTACAGCATGTGGCAGAGGAAGCTGCTCAGCTCACAGCATCCAGGAAGCAAAAAGAGAGGAAAAGGAGGGTCCAGGATCCCAACATCTCCTTTCAGGGCACACCCTCATGACCTCACTTCTTTCTATTGGCCCCACATCCTGCAGGTCTCTCTTCACATCCCAGGGGTGCCATGGGCTGGGGACCAAGCTTCCACCACATGGGCCTTTGATCCAAACCCTAACAGAAAAGAAGTACTGGTGAAGAGATAGAGAAAAGGCATCCCTTCATACTGTTAGTGAGTTTGTAAATTAGCAGAACCATTATGGACACCAGTGTGGAGGTTTCTCCAAAGATTAGCAGACCTTCCCTGTGTTCCAGCAATGCAGACTGAGTCAATATCCAAAGAAAGGAAACCAAAGTGTACAAGAGACACTGAACTCTCCTGTTGATTACAGCAGCCAAGACATGTAATTAACTTGAATGGCCACCAATGGACCAATGGATAAAGGAAATGCAGTACATGTGCACAGCGGAATATGTTCAGCATTAAAAACAGAGAGAGGGCCAGGGATTTAGGTCAGTGGCACAGTGCCTGCCTTGAAAGCACAAAGACCTGAGTTCAATCCCTGGTACAAACAAACAAACAAAACAAAACTCAGAGAAAAATCCAAGGAGAAACTTTGAGATCAAAATGTTTAGTGAAATAAGCCATATATGGAAAGACAAACACCGAATGATCTCACTTAAGTGTGGAGTCTTGAAAAGTTGGAAGTAGAGAGTAGAATGGTAGTCAAGGCTGGTGTGGGGCCAGGAGGGTAGAGATGCTAGCCAAAGATGCAAAATGTCAGATGGGTAGTGTAAGTTCAAGAGCTCTATTGGACAACGTGATGACTATAGTTAATAACAATATATCATATGCTTGAAACCAGCTAAGAAAGTAGATGCTAAGTGTTCTTACACAAAACAGAAGGTAATGAATACATTAATTAGCTCAATTTGGCCATTCAATGATGCATATATATTTCAAAATTTTATGTTGTCCACCATAAATATACACAATCCGTATGTCATTAAAAGTAAATTGCAAAAATGCATCTTGTGTACCTTTTGTGTTACAAATCATGGAGACAGCAATGAGCAGGGTGGATTCAGACTCAGCCTTCTTAAACCTTAAGGTTTAATTGGAGGTGGACAATTGAGCAATTGCCACAAAGCATGAAGGGTTCTAGGTGTTGAGGAAACACCTAGTAGGTCATCTAAATCAAAATAAGCTAATATCCTGCTCTGAAAATGGGAACCTGGGGGCTGCAGTGTATCTTGCTGATAAAATGGGTACATGGGGGGGAGAGACAGAAAGAGAGAGAGAAAGAAAAGAAAAGAAAAGAAGAGAAGAGAAGAGAAAAGAAGAGAAAGAAAAGAAAAGAAAAGAAAAGAAATGGTGTGTTTATTACCAAGCCAGGCTACCTATGGTTGAAGTTGTGGCTTATCCATTTATTAATTGTGTTCTTAGATAAGTTTCTTAATTACTCCAGGCTTCATTTTCTAACTTTACAAAGTTACCATATAAATTGGTTATTATGATTAAGTAAAAGAATTTATGATGCTTATATTTAAGAGGATAAAACCAATTTTGCTTTAAAAATAGGTATTTCCAATCTTCTAAATGTGGAAGTCTTGGTATTCATATTTGCTTATAAATAAATCTAAGAATTTGGGAGCTAAATATCTTGAAATATCTAGCATAGCTCTTCCTCTGACTCAGGGATTAAAACTAGAACAGAATTAATAACTTTTCTTATTGTTCCAAAATAATAAAAATTCTCATGTACATTTCCAAAAATCTCACCTATATCAAACTACATCTAAAGTGGAAACATTTCTCCTCTCTTAAGGGGTTTATTGTTCCCTTCAGTATAAAAAGGTGTGCTCAGCTGCTTTTCTCTTCCCAGCTACTGATGGTCTTCTTCCTCCCCGTCTGACCTCTTGGAATGGTTGAGATGGTCTAGCAGTGGCATTGGCACTGGCTTGGACTGAAAGGAGTGTAAGGGTGGCAAGTTTCATGTTTGAGGGGTAGGTCTGCATTACTGGGTATTGATCAACCACAATCATCTTGAGTTATGCAAGGGCATCCCTTTTTAGCTGGTCATCTATGACTTCTCAGCTCCCAAGCACCCAGTGTTATCCCTGCTGGATCTTTTTGTTAAGATTCTGCTTTACTAGGTCTCATCTGGGATGGGACCTAAGTAATCACAGCCCATTCTTGCACCCTGCCCACATCATGCCTGTGTTATACACTCATGCATCCTTCTTTTCAACACCTTTTGTGTGACCAGAAGAAGCACCTGTCTCTCTCTTTACCTGGAACTCATAAGTAAGACATCAGTCCATAGTATCATACAAAGTCCCTGAAATACACACTGAGCTCTCTTAACCCATTAAACACCATTCTCTGAAGATTAAGTGGAGAAAAAGATCTTTCTTTCTACAAGGCAGAAAGTAAACTTCTAACATAATAATATTCTTCTAAAAATTCTGCAGGGCTTGGGGTGTATGTAGCTCAGTGGGAGGCACTGGGTTTGATTCTCAGTACCACAAAATAATAAAACCAAAAACAACAAAAAAATTTTATTACCTGGTTCTCAACTTTATATCCTTAATAACTAAAGAGATGTTAACCAATTATCCCAATGTTCCTTGCAGATACTGCAAACTTTGTTTCCCCCCTCAAATAAGACCTAACAAAAGACACAAAAGTTATTCTTCCTAAATAGCTATTGGAAATTTTTTAAGTTGATCAAGTTATTATCATAAAGCCAAGGAGTGATAAATATCCGTCATAATCAAATAAAATATATCCTGTAACTATTTTTCAACTAAAATAATCATAAAGTACCTAATAATGGTACATATATTTGGGTAATTGGAAAAGATGGTTCTAAATACCTCATAAATTTGAGAAGAAATTCTAGTAGAAATAAGAATGACATTGATAGCCAATGTGCCATTGGCTGAGAATTAAAAAGCTTAGCTTACAACATAAAAAGTTAAATACAGCAATCTAGGAAATAGTAAAAAAGGAAATATTTTCCAGATATTTTTATTGGTATTATCTTTATACTAATATCAGAAATTGGAGTTTATTCTTCCCCATGAATATAGGGGCTAAAGCTCCAAACAAAATGTTAGCAATATAAAAACATAGATCGCAACCAAACTGAGTTTATACAAAAAATGTAACTACAGTTTACACTGAAAAAAGGTTTTGAATGATTGCACTTATTATTTTACTAGATCACACTTTAAAATCATATAATTTAGGAGATGCAAAGATTTGATAAAATTCAACAAGTTTAATGACAATAGACAAATACAAGACAAAAATCCTCTGAAAATAAGTCCTTTAAGTTGATGAAGAGCATCCAATAAAGTCTCTTAAATAGCATAGAAATGCTGGTTAGGGTGATAGGGACAGTAAACCAAGAATAAAAATAAAATCTGCAAGGTTTAGAATAAAAGAAACAAAGTTGTATTATATAGAAATGCTACACAAATCTATAGATGTCAACAGAACTAATGAGAGTTGCTGGATATAAAATCAATATGCCAAAGGTTCCTATATCATACTTTAGCAAAAGTGAGAAAATGTATTTTGTAAAAAATGTAACATTTTCAGGACTAGGGCAAATATAATGAACAAAAAACAAATGTTTGTATTTTATAACAACTTTATGGTGGAAATTATAAAATTTATAATTATTAGATTATAATTATTAAAAGACTTCAAAGAAACTTAAAAAAAGAAGAAGAGACATAAAATAGGATGATGACTAACAAGGTTAGAATAACTCAATATCATAAAGATATCGATTTTCCTTACTGTATACATTTGGTCCAATTTCAATGAATATGTCAGTAATATTTTCATGAAAATGGTAGCACTATGACTCTAAGATAAATTTGGAAAAGTAAAGATATAAGAATAGGCAAGAAATTTTTCAAGTAGAAAGACAAGTTGTGGTACATACCTTACAAGAATTCAAGATTAAGCTTTCCTCTACACCAATGACAGACTCACTGAGAGAGAAATAGGGCAAATAATTCCTTTCACAATAGCATCCAAAAAACTGAAATACCTAGGAATCATCCTAACGAAAGAAATCAAAGACCTCTTCTCTGAAAACTATGGTACTCTGAAAAGAGAGATTGAAGATGATATCAGAAAATGGACAGACATCCCCTGCTCTTGGGTAGGAAGGATTAATATAGTGAAAATGGCCATACTTCCAAAACTCCTATATAGATTCAATGCAATTCCAATTGAGATCCCAGCAGCATACTTCATAGACCTTGAGAAAACAATCCAAAAATTCATTTGGAACAAGAAGAGACCCAGAATAGCAAAAGCAATTCTAGGTAACAGAGTCATGGCAGGGGGTATCACTATCCTCAACCTGCAACTCTACTACAAAGCTACTGTGATAAAAACATCATGGTACTGGCAAAGAAACAGACTTGAGGACCAGTGGAACAGATTAGAAGATGCAGAAACAATGCCAGACACACTCAGCCATCTCATCTTTGACAAAGGAGCCAAACACCCTCACTGGAGGAAAGATAGCCTCTTTAATAAATGGAAAAACTGGGCTTCAACTTGCCAAAGATTAAAACTAGACCTGTATCTCTCACCATGCACTAAACTAAAATCAAAATGGATTAAAGATCTAAATATTAAAATAGAAACTCTGAACCAGTTGGAACACAGGTTAGGTAGAACCCTTGAAGACATCGGTGTAGGAAAAGATTTTATGAACAAAACCTCAGTTGCCCGTGAACTAGCACAAACAATCAACAAATGGGATCTCTTCTTATTCAAAAGCTTCTGCACAGCAAGAGAAACCACCAGCAGTGTGAAGAGACAACCCACAATGTGGGAAAAAATCTTCACCTGCTCTTCCTCAGACAAAGGTCTACTATCTCGAATCTATAAAGAACTTAAAAAGATCAGACCTCCCAAATTTAAAGACCCAATCCGAAAATGGGCATCTGAAATGAACAGACATTTCTCAGATAAAGAAGTAGAAATAGCAAATAAATACATGAAAAAATGTTCAACATCACTGGTCATTTGAGAGATGCAAATGAAAACAACACTGAGATTCCACCTCCCTCCAGAAAGAATGGCTGCTATCATGAAATGAACCAATAACAAATGCTGGTGGGGCTGTGGGGAAAGAGGAACCCTGCTCCACTGCTGGTGGGAGTATAGACTGGTGCAAGCACTGCGGAAATTAGTATGGAGATACCTCAAAGAACTAGGACTGGAAGTCCCATTTGACCCCACTATTCCACTGCTGGGGATCTTCCCCAAAGAATTAAAAGAATCATACCACAGTGATATATGTGCACCCTTGCTCACAGCAGCACAGTTTGTAATACCTAAAACTTGGAAACAGCCCAAATGCCCATCAACTGGAGACTGGATAAAGAAAATGTGGTTTTTTAATAAAATGGAGTACTACTCAGCCATAAAAAATGAGAAATTAGAGACATTTATAGCTTAATGGATGCACATTGAGGCAATACTCTTAAGTGAAATAAATAGGACACACATGTATAAATACCGAGTAGTTTCTCTGGTGTGAGAAACTGAAAGTGTAAATAAGGACTAAATGTATAATAAGTAAGGTGAAATAGGAAGAAAAGGGGCAAAAGGGAAGGAAGTGGGAGGGCTAGGGGAAAGGATAGAAGGGAATGGGATTAATATGAGAAAATGGAAAAATAGGAACAAAATCTTTGTAAATAGGGAGGACTGGAGGGGTTGAAGGGAGGGCTGGGCAAGGGTGAAAAATAAGAACCAAGAGAGAATTTGTAAAGGAGCAAATTTCCAATGATGAATGTCATTATATTGTATACCTAAAATGTACCAATGATTAGAATGAATAATCAAAAATGTAAAATAGGAAGAAAAGGTCCAAAGGGGTAGGGGTAGTGGGAGGGGCAGGGGAAAGGAAAGGAAAGAAGGGAAAGGAAAAATGATGAGAAATGGAAAAAGTGGAAATAAAGTCTTTGTAAATAGGGAAGGGTGGAGGGCGTGAAGGGAGGGCTAGAAATGGGGAAAAAATAAGAACCAAGATGCATTATGTAAAGGTACAATTCCCAGTGAGAAATGTAATTGTGTTGTATACCTACAATGTACCAATAAAAGAATTTAATACAAAAAAAAAAGAATTCAAGATTAATTTTTGAACTATAATATTTAATGCTATGTGATAGTTGGATGGAGGAGGGGGACTAGGTGAGTGGAAAAGAATAAAGAATTCACCTAAAGTATGACTAATAAATAAAAATTTCATATACTATAAATGGAACGTTGAAGATCTGAGGGGAATAATAAAATATCCAAAAAACAATGCTTGGAAAATTGATTTCCCTATGGGAAAAAGTAAAAGTAGAGTTCTACTTTAGTACAAATCATAGAATACCTACTCCAAATAGATTAAAATCTGTACACAAAAAACATAACTTTGAATTTTTAGATGAAAATAGAGCAGAATACATTTATGATCTCAGGGTAGGGAAGAATTTTTCAAATAAGATAAAAATAGAAAAATTTAAAATCATACTGTATTAAATGAAAAACTTTTGTGTTTCAAAGACATCATTTTAGCAGAAGGAAAATGTTGAATCTTAGCATAGGAGAATTATTTTCAGCACCCTTAATCCACAAAGGCCTGTAGGAAGCACACAAAAATTAGTAAGAAAAAAATTAGGAAGCAGGTAGAAAGTGTGGACAAGCAGCTCAGCAGCATAGGGGCTCAGGTAGCTCAGAAACACAAGAGGAGGACATATATGTCTTTGAGATACAGCTGGCCTGTAGCTCCAGAGGAATGCAAGGGAGAAACCAGTGCTGCAGCAGGAGCTTGTGGCTTACAAGCTTCAGAAAAGGCTGAAGCCAGGACAGCACAGTGGGGTCTGTGCTGTGGGATCAGGACAGTTGATCACCATGTAGCTCAGTCACCTTCTTGGCAAGGAACAGAAGGTGGGGCCTGGCTGGCGGTGCTTGGGCCAATTCTTCTGAGGGGAACAGGCAATCAAGGAATGTGGGTGGTCCACTCACAGCATGTGTCCCCTAGTGGGACCACTCACCATGCTTGTGTGGACCCTTTTCAGTGCCAGGGCCCTTCTTATCAGTGCACTGCTCACTTCTTTTCTTTTAAATTAATTTTATTGGTTCAGTTTAGGTATACAATATAATAACATTCATCATTGGAAATTTACACCTTTACATAATCTCTCTTGGTTCTTATTTTTCCCCCTTCCCCTGCCCTCCCTTCAACCCCTCCATCCCTCCGTATTTACAAAGACTTTGTTTCCATTTTTTCATTTTCTCATGTTAATTCCATTCCCTTCTTTCCTTTCCTCTACCCCTCCCATTTCCCCTTCCCCTTTGCCCCTTTTCTTCCTATTTCACTTTATCTATTATACCATTTAGTCCTTACTTACACTTTCAGTTTCTCAAACTAGAGAAATTATTCAGTATTCATACATGTCCTATTTATTGCACTTAAGAGTATTGCCTCAATGTGCATCCAGTTAGCTATAAATGCTTCTAATTTATCATTTCTTTTGGCTGAGTAGTACTGCATTTTATTAAAAAAACCAAAAAACCTACATTTTCTTTATCCAGTCTCCAGTTGATGGGCATTTGGGCTGCTTCCAAGTTTTAGCTATTACAAACTGTGCTGCTATGAACATGGGCACACATATATCACTGTGGTATGATTCTTTTAATTCTTTGGGGAAGATCCCCAGTAGTGGAATAGTGGGTCAAATGGGTCTTCCAGTTCTAGTTCTTTGAGGTATCTCCATCCTGATTTCCACAGTGGTTACACCAGTCTACATTCACACCAGCAGTGGAGCAGGGTTCCTCTTTCCCCACAGCCCCACCAGCATTTCTTATTGGTTGATTTGATGATGGTAGCCACTTTTTCTCGGGTGAGGTGGAATCTCACTGTTGTTTTCATTTGCATCTCTCAAATGACCAGTGACATTGAACATTTTTTCTTATGTTTATTTGCTTTTTCTACTTCTTTGTCTGAGAAATGTCTGTTCATTTCAGCTGCCTATTTTTGGATTGGATCTTTAAATTTGGGAGGTTTGACTTTTTTAAGTTCTTTATATATTCTAGATAGTAGACCTTTGTCTGAGGAACAGCAGGTGAAAATTTTTTCCCACATTGTGGGTTGTCTCTTCAAACCATTGGGGGTTTCTCTTGCTGTGCAGAAGCTTTTTAATAAGAAGAGATACCACTTGTCCATTGTTTGTGCTAGTTCACAGGCAACTGACCTTTTGTTTATACAATCTTTTCCTACACCAATGTCTTCAAGAGTTCTACCTAACCTCTCTTCCAAGCAGGTGAGAGATATAGGTCTAGTTTTAATCTTTAGCAAGTTGAAACCCAAATTTTCCAGAACCATTTATTAAAGAGGCTATCTTTCCTCCAGTAAGGGTGTTTGGCTCCTTTATTGAAGATGAGGTGACTGAGTGTGTCTGGAGTTGTTTCTGTATCTTCTAATCTGTTCCACTGGTCCTCAGGTCTGTTTCTTGGCCAGTACCGTGCTGTTTTTATCACAGTATCTTTGCAGTATTATTTCAAATTGGGGATTGTGATACCCACTGCTATGTCTCTGTTGCCCAGAATTGTTTTTGCTATTCTAGATCTCTTGTTCCAAATTAATTATTGGATTGTTTTCTCATGGTCCATGAAGTATGCTGCTGGAATTTCAATTGGGATTGCATTGAATCTATATAGCAGTTTTGGAAGTATGGCCATTTTCACTATGTTGATTCTTCCTACCCAGTAGCAAGGGATGTCTTTCTAATTTCTGATACCATCTTCAATCTCTCTTTTTAGAGTGCTACAGTTTTCAGAGAAGAGGTCTTTGATTTCTTTTGTTAAGTTGATTCCTAGGTATGTTGGTTTTTTGGATGCTATTGTGAAAGGAATTGTTTGCCTCATTTCTCTCTCAGTGAGTTTGTTGTTTGTATAGAGGAAAGCTATTGATTTCTGTGTGTTGACCTTGTAACCAGCTGCTTTACTGAATTTGGTTATTAAGTCTAGAAGACTTTTGGTGGAGTTCTTGGGCTCTTCTATATAGAGTATCATGTCATCTGCAAATAATAACAATTTGACTTCTTCATTTCCTATTTTCATTCCTTTTATTTCTTTCTCTTGTCTAATTTCTGTGGCTAATGTTTCCAAGACTATATTGAACAGGAGTGGTCATAGTGGACATCCTTGTCTTGTTCCTGATTTTAGTGTGAGGGATTTCAGTTTTTGACCATTTAGTATGGTATTGGCTGTTGGTTTTTCATAGATGTATTTTATCAGGTTGAGGTAGAGACTATCTTTTCCAATTTTTTGTAGGGTTTCATCATAAATATATGTTGGATTTCGTCAAATGCTTTTTCTGCATCTATTGAAATGATCTTATGGTTTTTGTCCTTGGCTCTATTGATATAGTGTATTACATTTATTGATTTGTGAATATTGAACCATCTCTGCATCCCTGTGATGCATCCTACTTGTTCAGGGTATATGATCTTCTTGATGATCATCTGCATTCTATTTGCCAGTATTGTATTAAGGATTTTTGTATCTATGTTCATTAGTGAGATTGGCCTATAGTTCTCTTTTTCAGTTGGGTCTTTCTCTGCTTTGGGGATCAAGGTGATGCTTGCTTCCAGGAATGTATTCGGGAGTATTGCTTCCCTTTCAATTTCATTGAAGAGTTTAAATAGTAGTGGCAGTAGTTCCTCTCTAAATCTCTTGTAGAATTTAGCAGTGAAACCATCAGGGCCCAGGCTTTCCTTAGTTGGTAAGTTTTTAATTATGTTTTCAATCTCATTGATTGACATTGGGTGTTTAGAATTTTTAGGTCATGTTCGTTCAACTTTGGTAATTCGTACATATCTACGAATCTGTCCATTTCTTCCGTATTGTCCATCTTTTTTGTGGGGGTCGGGGGGTACCGTGTGTGGAGAGCTGCGTGTGCCGCGCCTTAAAGATGGCGCTGGTTTCCGCCTTCCGCCATCCCGACGGCGAGAGCTCTTTATGATAAACAACTCCTTATTTGGCTGTGATGTGTCTGATGCTCTGCCCCCTCTTACGTGTACCTATCCGCATTCGCCACATGACTATCCGTGATTGGTTGGTTCAGGGGTACTTATTCTAGGGACGGGTGCTCCCCAGGGGTAGAAGAAAAAGAATGTTAAGTTTTCCTGAATAAACTGCTAGAAGAAGAGCGTTGGTGTTGCGTCGTCATTGCTGGTCAAAGGCGAACGCGACAAGTGGTGGCCCGTACGGGGAACCCTCAGCTCAGAACTTCTAGCAGTCAGGGCAGCGCGCTGGTAAGTTCCCGAGGTAAGTTGGGACAATAAGGTCCGCAGTCATTGCGGCTAGTTGCTCTTGTCTGTAGGCAGAAGGGAGCGAAGACAAGTTCACGGATTCGCGAACCGAAAGTAAAGTTCGTGGGACAACGAACCGAAAACAAGACATGGGCGCTTCTCATTTGCACCCAATTTTTTTGGCTCTACAGGAGCTGCTCTTATCAAAGAATTTAAGATTGAAGAAATCCATTCTACAGAGGTTTCTAAATGAGTGTGATACTGCCGCCCCTTGGTTTGCAGTATCGGGTAATCTTACAGTCCCCTGCTGGGACAAACTAGGGCGAGACCTAGACATGGCAAAGGAACGGGGAACATTAAAACCAGGAGTTATACCTGTGTGGAAACTTGTTAGGAGCTGCTTGGGGGATCATAGGTGCTCTCATGCGGTAGAGGAAGGGCAAGCAGTGTTAGAACAACTGAAAGAGGAGAGATCGGCAAAGTCAGACAATTCATCTGAGACTGAAGGCTCTAGCTCTAATAGTGAATCTGAGGCGGAAAATTTGGAGAAGGAGATTCACGCTCTTTTAGAGAAATTAGATAAGACATCGATTAAGGAAAAGAAAAAGAGAAAGCCTCCGGAGAAGGAGAAGGGAGACCTGGTTCCATCTGCTCCTCCTCCCTATCATCAGGAGGAAATGGGTATGGGCCAAGGGAGCCGTAACCGGTCACTTTGCCCAGATGTATGGCATCAAGTCCGCACAGAGCTGACTCTGGCCTGTCCCGTGTTCCAAGATAACGTTGGGTTCCAGTGCCCATGGATGCTCCTTCTTCTATGACACTGTTTAGACAGAAAAGAGATTTTGGGATCACAGCCGCCATTGTTGCTGCGGTCTCATTGGCTGCTGTGGGAGCTACCACTGCAGCGCTTGCCATGAGCCAAGCTGTTCAGACAGCCCAAACCTTAAATAATCTTTCAGCTAATGTGGCTCAAGCTTTGGATATCCAAAAGGGAATTATTGGCCAATTGAAAGGAGGGCTATTAGTATTGAATCAAAGAATTGATTTGACCCAAGAACAAGTTGATGTATTATGGCAGCTAGCTCAATTAGGATGTGAGTGGAAAATGCAGGGTCTCTGCATTACTTCTGTACAGTATCGTAACTTTACTTATGCCGCTAATCTATCAAAAGTTTTGTCTGAGTATCTTTTAGGGAACTGGACCGGAGAGTTTGACACCATGGTGGAACGGCTAAGAGTGGCCATCGTCCACGTAAATTCAACCAGAATTGATCTCTCCCTGGCTACAGGATGGACATCTTGGATTTCTTCCGCCCTGAATCATCTTAAGGAATGGGCGGGTATTGGGGCAGTAGTTTGCCTTCTGATATTGACCTCTCTGGTGGGCCTGTGGTGCTTGTGCCGGATGAGGATTACACAAAACCGAGACAGGGCTATGATTATTCAAGCGCTCACAGCCATTGAGGCTGGGCAGTCCCCCCAAACATGGCTTGCAGCCATAAAATTATGAGGCATCGCGTTCAGGCTGCACGGCACAGCACTGCACATGAGAATCGCTGTCTGCTGTTAGTGGTCTCATGGGGAGCATGTCTGATTACATGCGGGTTAGTACCGTCCTCTCCCAATAAATCCTTTAACAACTCCCGCCTCTGGAAAAAGGGTACTGGACGGGTTGGACTCAAGTTGGGTTGAGAAACTTGATGTAGAGTCTATACAATGTCCTTTATGGTTGCCAGAGATCAGACCTCTACTCTCAGCCTGTTTCGCTTCTAAACAATAAGGGGGAACTGTGGAGAGCTGCGTGTGCCGCGCCTTAAAGATGGCGCTGGTTTCCGCCTTCTGCCATCCCGACGGCGAGAGCTCTTTATGATAAACAACTCCTTATTTGGCTGTGATGTGTCTGATGCTCTGCCCCCTCTTACGTGTACCTATCCGCATTCGCCACATGACTATCCGTGATTGGTTGGTTCAGGGGTACTTATTCTAGGGACGGGTGCTCCCCAGGGGTAGAAGAAAAAGAATGTTAAGTTTTCCTGAATAAACTGCTAGAAGAAGAGCGTTGGTGTTGCGTCGTCATTGCTGGTCAAAGGCGAACGCGACAACCGTGGATGGAACTTGGGAGCTTGTGCTTCTGAGGCAGGGGGCAGAACCACTGAGCTAAACCCAGGCCCTGTATTTTCCATCTTATTGGCCTATAGGTTCTCGAAGTAGTTATTGATGATCCTCTGTGTTTCTGTTGGGTTCGTTGTAATTTCATCCTTTTCATTGTTAATCATGTGGATTTTGGCCTTTTCTTTCCTTTTCTTGATAAGGTTGCCTAAGGTTTTGTCAATTTTGTTTATTCTTTTTTTTTTTTTTTTTTTTTGGTACTAGGGATTGAACTCAGGTCCTTTCACTTGCAGAGCAGGCAGCGGAACCACTGAGCTAAATCCCCAGCCTAATTTTGTTTATTCTTTCCAAGAACCAACTCTTTGCTTCATTGATTTTTTTGTATAGTTCTCTTAGTCTCCATTGCATTGATTTCTGTTCTGATCTTTGTAATTTCCTCCCTTGTATGAGCATTGGGGTTGTCCTGCTCTTCTTTTTCTAGAAGCTTGAGGTTCAGTATCAGGTTGTTTAATTGGGCTCGGTCTGTTTTCCAAATATGAGTATTCACTGCTATGAATTTCCCTCCTAAGACTGCTTTCATTGTGTCCCATAGATTCTGATGTGTTGTATTGTCATTGTCATTTAATTGTAGGAACTCTCTGAGTTGTTCTTTAATTTCCTCTGTGACCCATTGGTTGTTCAGAAGTGTTTTGTTCAATTTCCATGTGTTTATGAAATTCTTGAGGTTTCTTTTGCTATTGATCTCCAATTTCATCACACTATGGTCTGATAATGTACAGGGGATAACTTCAATTCCTTTGCACTTACTTAGACATGTTCTATAAGTGAGTATGTGGTCTATTTGGGGGAAAGAACTGTGTTCAGCTGAAAAGAATGTGTATTCTGATTTTGTGGGGTGGAATGCTCTGTAAACATCTGTTGAGTTCATTTGTTCAAGAGTTTGATTGAGGTCTAGTATTTTGTTGTTTATTTTTTGGCTAGTTGATCTATCTACTTCTGACTGTGGCATATTGAGGCCCTCCATTACTATTGTATTAGTACTTATTTGATTTTTTATGTCCATTCGTATTTCTTTCATATATTTGAGCACACTACTGTTTGGTGCATATATATTTATGATTGTCAACACTTCCTCTTGGGTTGCTCCCTTTACAAGAATGTAGTGTCCTTCTTTTTCTCTATTAATCAATGTTGGTTTGAAATCCACTTTATCTGCAAAGAAGATAGCTACTCCTGCTTTTTGTGGGGTTCCTGTCTCATGGAGTATTGTTTTCCACCCTTTAAGTTTCAGTCTATGAGTTTCTTTTTGAATTGTGTGTGTTTTTTGTATGCAGCATATTGTTGGATCTTGCTTCTTGACCCATTCTGCCAGTCTAATTCTTTTCTTATTTATTTATTTATTTATTTTATTTATTTTATTTTTATTTTTATTTTTTTCAGTCTATTTCTTTTGATTGGTGAACCGAGACCATTAACATTCATGGTTATAACTGAAACATATTGACTTATTTTCATGACGTTTTCTTTTTGTTGGATTCTCCCCCTTCATTTTAATTTCTTGTCATGCCTGATGGATTCATTCTGCTGGGCTTTCTGGGGTTGTGATCCCCATTGTCTTTTCATAGTATATTGTGTAAAATATTTTGGAGTGCTGGTTTGGTATTCATGAAGTTGCTAAGGTGCTCTTTATCACGAAAACTTCCTAAGGTGCTCTTTGTCATGAAAGTATCTTATTTCTCCATCAATTTTGAAAGACAGTTTTGCAGGGTACATCAATCTAAGTTGGAGGATGTTTGCCTTTAGGGCTTTAAATATGTCACTCCAAGCTTTTCTTGCCTTGAGGGTTTGGGTTGAGAAGTCTGCTGTGATTCTGATGGGCTTTCCTTTGAATGAGATTTGTTTCTTTTCTCTAACGGCTTGTAGAAGTTTGTTCTTCTGTTGGGTTTCTGGAATCTTAACTATTATATGCCTATGTGTAGATTTTTTTGATCAAGGCTATTTGGAGTCCTATATGCCTCACTTATCTGTATGTCAAGTTTTTTTCCCCTGTTTGGGAAGTTTTCTGCCATTACTTCTGTGAACAGTTTTTTTATGTCTTCTGTGCTCTCTTCTATTTCTTCATTGACTCCAATCAGTCTTATGTTATTCTTCTTTGCATTGTCTAGCAATTGCCGGATTGATTTCTTGTGGTCCCTTACTATTTTAAAGAATTTTTTCTTTTCCTGGTCATTAATTGCAATCTTACCTTCTATATCTGAAATTCTATCCTAGCATTGGGTCATTCTGCTGTGTAAACTTTCAATGGAGTTTTTAATCTCCTGATAATCTGTTTGCATCTCTTTCATGGATTCCATTTGTTTCCTATGTTGAGATTCCATTATGTTCCTCAGCTCCTCTATTTTTTTTTTAATCTGTGTCTACTCTAGATTTATTAAGCATGTTTTGTACTATGGGCACAATCTCTCCTCTTATCTGAGAAATTATTTTGGATTTCATTTTTTCCAGATCCTCTTTTGTTGCTGGTTCAGGGAGTCCAGGTGGTTGAATATCAGATTGTTCTATCTCATTTCCCTTTGGGGTTGCCTTAGGTGATCTGGAAGTCTTGTTTTGTGACTTGTTTAAATGTCTTCTCATTTCAACAGAAGCAGCCTGCTGTGCCTTTGTTGAGAAAGCTTTTTGCTCACCCAATGGTCTTCAATTCTCAGCAAGCCACTGAGCAACCTTTTCTCTGTTGCTCACTAGTACACTAATTCCTGGCTTCAGACTGGTGGCCTTCTGGATCCCTGAGCTGACCTGTTGTCTGGGGATGCTTCCATCTTGGGCTTGTGCACACTTGGGATGGCATCTAGGTTTGCCTCTGACTAGGGCCCCTATGTACTTGTTGTCTGGGAGGGCCTTTGGCTGGGGGCTGTGCACCACAGTTCCTGTTGGGTGAGTAAGCTTCTGGCTAGGGTCTTGTGCATTTACCAATGATATCAGGGCAAACCTCTGGCTATTGCTTGTGCACCTGTTTAGCTCTTTTCAAGGTAGGCCCTTCACTTGGGCCAGTGTGCCTGAGCCTCTGGGGTCGGGGCAGAGCCCTGGCTAGGATCTGCTTGCAGCCACACTGCTCTAGTCCATACTGCTGCTCCCTCAACTAAGGTGGTCTGGTGTGCCTTTATTGGAGGGATTTTCTTCACTTTTCCAGTGGCTTTCAATTTTCATAAAGGAACCTCAGAGAGGCCCTCTTTCTACTCTATCAGAGAGGCTCACTTCTATTCTATCTTCTGGAGCTCAGAACAGTGTCCTTTATGATCCCTGCAACTCTCCCATGTAGATCCAGGTAATGGCTCATCACATCTGCTGGATGGGGGGGGTTGTGTGCTGCTGGCACCCGTGTGGCTCACCCCCTCAGTGCTGGGGGGGCTCTGCTCTACACTGCTCACTTCTATAGTCTCCACTACCACTGTCAGCCACAGTCTAGAACTACTCAATGGAAAATTCTACAAATACACAATGCATACTTTTTAAATAACTTTCATTATCTTATATTGTATCGATAGTCTTATGTTTCTTAGTTATTGTTGTTAAATTTCTTGCTGTGCCTAACTTATAAATTAAACTTTATCATAGATATATATTGTTTAGGAAAAAAACAGTATGCCTATGAGGTATGATCAAAATATACTGTGAATATTTAAATTTTAAAAATTTCTACATTAAAAGACACATTGCCATGAATCCTCAGAATGCTCTCCCCTCACTCCAAACACACTCATTCCATCATTCTTGCCACTGTCTGAAGCAGTTCTGGAAGTCCTCTTTTGTGAGTGTCTAGTTGCTGTCCAGACTGCAGTGATGTCCTGAATCAATTCAAAACATTTATCTTTCCTGGTCATTTTGTCTCTGGGTAAGAACCAAAAGTCACATGGTACCAGACCCAGTGAATAATGTGGATGAAGACATGTTATCATATTGTCATATTTTTATGAGCCTACCTTTCCATGGGATGGCAGTCAGCAGTGGCATTCACTGTACTTTTTATCACACCTCATAATAATGTGAAAGAAGACTTCTAGAACTTCAGAGAATGACAAGAACTGGATTTTGAGGGGGACTGATGGCAATGCATGTTTTTACTGTCATAATTTTTTTTAAAGTATAAACATTTATTGTTCATTTAGGTACCCCTCATAGAGGGTCACATCTGCTGAGAGTGTTGGAGTGTGTTTTCCTCACATGGGAGCACTGCTACAGGGACCACATTTCTTTGTGTCTCCTTCCAACCTCTGGAGTCAGTGTGAAGTGAGTTAAAGCAGCCAAGGTTAATTTAACTTGAAGGTCATGTTCTGCCCAAGGCAGCATCTTACCTTCTATTCCTACTTCCATCCCAAACCGTGCTTGTCCCCATTGTCTGATACAGTTTACTCATCATTCTATAAATGAAAAATAATTTAAATATTCTACTTAATAAATGCTGACAACATTTAAATGTCCAAAATTTGGATGTAATCCTTCTCCCCTTGTCAAGTTTTCAAGAAGTTAAAGTGCGAAAAATTTGTTTTCAAAGACTTTAAGTCTAATAATGCAAACTGGAATTCAAGTTTTAAGTTTAATGTACAAATCAAGTTTACAATCTCTTCCCTCTCTCCTTGCTAATACAGAGGCATTCTTCCATAGGCATGTTTTGGAGGACAGCCATGCACTGGCTTCTTCATGCCAGACCTGAGGCATAGCACAGTGAACACTCAGCCCTCAACACTGTGTGGACACACAGCCCTCTCATCTCCCAGGATGTGGTGTTAAAGTCAGCACCTCCCTCATAAGAGACTTCAGACCCTGAGGATAAGCCCTCTATGCAGTTGTTATCACATGTTGTGAGGAGGCCAATGGTCTCCCTTCTTGGGAGGTCACTGTTCTTTACTGTTTGGTGGTTCCGGTGAGGAAGGAGTCTACTGTCTCCAACAGGTACTGCTATTGTGGGGACAGCCTGCGGCCTTGTTCTCTGGGAGACACTGGGCATACTCACTCCTAGCTCAGGCTCAATGCCTTGAAGCCTTGGGGTCAAGTGCCAGACTGAAGATGGCAAAGGTTCTTGGGAAATAGCTACATAAAATACTACATCAGCAAACTCAGCTGGAATTTATCTGCCTTTAGTCACCTCTAGTTCCAGATCCTGGTGGTACATCCTTGTATCTAATCTCCAATTTTAGCGCATTACCCAAACAGACACTGATCCTAATCCAGGACCATATGTTTTAGGCAGAATTCTTGTACCACATCATTTGGATGATCTCTCAGCTCTTCTGTGCCGACCTCCAATGCTCAGAGCCATTGCCAAACCCCATAAAGGCTCCTAGAAGGGCTATTTTGATAAGGAACTCATTTTGTCTCCTTTCCACTATGCAGTCACTCCCAGCTTATTCTTAGCTTTTTTTTTTTCTTTTCTCAATGCTGCTATTAATCAAACCCTAAGCAGACCATTGTATAAGAGCATGGTGCTATGCAGCCTCATTAGAAGCTCATCAGAAACCCTATTGGGAGACCTGTGTGTACTCAGGTTAGAGTAGCTACAGCTCTTCCTTGCCATCAGGTGGTTACAAGCATGTGAGAATCTGAGTCCCCAGCAACCTTAGCTATTTCTAGTCCACTGTCAACCAAAAATGTAGTTTTTGCCTTAGAGTTCCCAACTTACCATTGATGGATTGTACAATGCCAGAACTTATGGCATTCAATAAATTATTCTTAATGGTAATAGGTTCACACATGAGGCATCCTATCATCTACCTATTGACTATCTATCTATCTATCTATCTACTTATCTGTGGTGGACTATCTACCTATATAATCACTGAGCAGAGCAGTTCAAAGAATCTATCTATATAATGGTATAGCATATAATAGTCCTAGGACTACCTATTTATATTAATAGTGGTGACAGAGCAGTTCCAAGAATCCTGCACCTTCCTTGAGTGTGGCAATGCTTGAAGTGGTCGGGCTGTGACTCAGCTATAGTTCTCACAGTCTGACTGCACATACTTTTGCCATTATCTACCTAGGAGCACCTGGATACCTCAGAAACAAGTTTCAAGTTGAAATAAATAAAAACATTCCATCCCAGTCTCCCATGGCTCTTTCTCTAAATATTCCATATGACAAGTACATTCTTGATCCAAAGTTCCTATCACATCTGCAGGGTGTTCAAGTCTTCACATGACTTGAATGGCAGGCGTTCATGATTTGCAGGTGATCCTATTATGTGCTGGTGGGGGAATGGAGCAGAAGGGAAGCTGATAGATTCTGCACTAATGATCAGGATTCTACTGCAGGCAACTGGGCTCCACCTCATGGAACCCTCCTGAGTCACTCTGGAACATGCCTCAGAACTGTCCACGGAAGGGCAGAGAAGCCAGGGCATTTAACCACTGACTACAGTCCTTCATTGTCTTAGGGTTGCCCTCATAGCATTAAATCCTAATCCTTCCAAACTTCTTCCTATGAACAAGCCCATCAAGAGTGATGCTGCAGAAAGACCTTGCAGGGGGTTGGGGGCTAGAGAAAGAAGCAGGAACCTGAGATGGAAATCCAAGACCACATGTGAGCGTAGCCACAGGGAATATCAAGGAGTCTGAGGGACTGTGAAGCCTGGTGCTAGGAAGAGGCATTGATGCTTAGTGGATTTTGGAAGTTCTATAGTTTTTGTGAATTTGTTTTTGTCTCAAATCTTGTCTTAGTCCTTCCAGATTGCTGTAACAAAGTGCCAGAGACTGGAAAACTTATAAACAACAGAAATTTCTTTCTTATTGTTCCAGAGGCTGAGAAGTCCAAAATTAAGACACCAGCAGATTTAGTATCTGGTGGTGGCTCAGTTCCTCATCAATAGCCATCTTCTCACTGTGACCTCACATAAAGACATCTGTGGATGTCTCTGCAGTCTTCCTTGTAAGGGCACTAACCCCATTCATGAGGGATTTACCTTGATGAACTAATCATCTCCAAAAGCCTCTGCCTAAAACCATTGCCCCAGGGGTTAGGATTTTAATACACGAATTTGAGAGAGACAAAGACACTCAAACCATAGCAATCCTTTGGTGGTTAAGCAAACTAGGATGTTCAAAGCACATAAAAAGTTAATAGTGCCTCAAGTGTTTGTATTGTGGCCATCCTGGGAATGCAAATGGAACCAAGGATCTCCTAACTCTGCAGTCAGTCATGGACCTTTACAGGTGCTACAGAATTCCTGGAAGTTTTATCTTAATTTCATCTCCTATGCTCATAGCAAATGGGTTATCTTAAAATCATGTGGTTTCTATGCCTCAGTGGCTTGAAATAAGTTCTGTGGGTAATCCTCTTTTGTACTGTGGCAATTTTGTTAAGCAGTGGAAGAACCATTCATCAGCACACACTTATGCAGGTCTTGAATTTACAGAAGTGCAAGGCTTCATGGATTTCTCAGCCACAAGGCTTCTCCTTCACCATGGTGTGAGGTCCATCTCTTGTTCCCTGAGTTGCCTAGGTCAGCTCTTTGCCAATCTAATGAAAGACTTGTTCTTTTTACTTGCTCCCCACTCATCATATTTGACTGCAGTGTCAGTCAAATAACAACTGTGAGATATTCCCTGAGACCACATGCTTATCTTGTGGTTTTTCCCTGAAGACTGCCCTTCCTTTGAGACTAGGTTCTTGAGTGCTCATATTTCATGGCCATTCTTTGTCATTCTCCTCAGATCCCTGTGGTGTCTTGTCTTATAGTTCAGTCCTTCCCAGTTTTGGTGAAAAACCACTAGGCGCACTACTACTACTGCTGGTGCTGCTGGTGCTGCTGGTGCTGCTGCTGCTACTACTACTGCTACTACTCCTACTAGAGTAACTTAGCATATCCTTAGAGTTATTCTAGAATACCAGACCATTGTCACAATTGGTCTTGGGTTTCAGATACTTTCTATCTACATTCTTTGGATTTTGGATCTACATATACAAGGCAGGGAATGTCTTTCCAGACCTCCATGGCTGGCACAAGACTCAGTTTATGTTAGGGATGCCTTTTTTATCTGTATATTTCACCATTTTCTTTGGATCAAAATTTTGATCTATGAGAATCAAACAGGGGCTGGGGATTTAGCTCAGTGGTGCCACTTCCTGCCTTGCAAGTGGAAGGTTCTGAGTTCGATTCCCAGTACCAAACAAACAAAAAAGAATCAAACATAAAAATGTTGTGGGATTCTAACTTGGTCAAAGACCCAGTTGTTACTCTAACTAATGTGGTGAGAGTCACCTACCATTGCATCATTCTAATTTAGGTGCCTGACTCCAACTGTGACTGATGTGTGTTCATCTGCAAAGTAACTTTCCTGGACTGAAGGCCCTCTTTACTGCTGGTGTGGGAACCTCATGTGTTTCTATCATATTTTGAATAGTCATCACTCTAACACCTAGTGTCTCTGAAAATCTACTAGGTTACCTTGTATAATGGAGGAATTGTTGAGGTTTTATAGAAGATCAAACTGATAAGTGATCCCTGAGGACAGTTCTGCCTGGGTCACTAGTTTTGATGTTTCTGAAAGTCTGTGTAGAGTCTGTAGATGGAACACACTGGAAATGTAGTTGTTACTGAACATCCATCCCTCTGAAAACAATTGGAAAGAATTTTGGAAGAAATGGGTTGGTATATATGGTACTTATATCCTCACACATCAACTTCAGTTCATCCCTGATAATAGGCCAACAGGAATTTTCATACTGTTTCAAACACTGCACATCCAGGAGACATAAGCCACAGGTCTGTTTCCCACAATATTTTTTTGTTAGCCTTATGGCACGGGACAATGTAAAATTACAGTAACATTTACATTAAAAATACTGCTAAATTATTAACATTTCAATATGAAGGTAGGGTTGCTATTTGTAAAATGCTTATGATTTGGTTTTTTAAAATTAATTGTATTGGTATATTTTAGGTATACAATATAATGATATTCATCACTGGAAGTTTGTACCTTTACATAATCAATCTTGGTTCTCATTTTTTCCCCATTGCCCTGCTCTCCCTTCAACCCCTTATGATTTGTTTTTAAATGAAAAAAAATTGTCCAAAATTTCATTCATAGTAAGCATAGGTAAAAAAAGGATTACAAAGAAGTACAGAGAAAAATTATTTATTAGTTGGACCATGTGCTTATGCTTTTGGGTTAAAAGATATTTCAATTACAATTACAATAATAAAAATCTGAAAAAAAATAAGTGGAGAAAACCAAATAGCCCCTTTTTCAAAGAAATCATTTTAATCATAGTTAAGTTTTAACAGCAAATTCATAAGTTTCAAATCTGATTGGATGAAGAGAAATTTATAAGACAGAATTTTTTGAGACTTTTATGATTAGGGAGTTGTTTTAAAACACAAAGTGAACAAGTGACTCCAGCAGTTGTGCCATTGTGTCAATCAAGGCACAGTGCCCTCCTGGATCTCTCTGAATTGGGACCACATCTACCTGTTGGCCCATCCTGTCTTTGGGCAATGGCCCAAGGTGACTGGAAGATGGACCTCTTCTATGCATGGCAGAGCATGTGGCCTATTACTGAAGGGTTGTGAATTTAACTCTCATTTTGCCATTTACTCTTTATTGCCCACTGATGTTCCTACAAATGATAGTTTCAAAGGTAGAAGCTTGTTTTTCTTTTTCTTTTTTTCTCTTAAATTCTTTTATTGGTACATTTTAAGTATACATTTACATTTATCATTGGGATCTTGTACCTTTACATGATGTATCTTAGTTCTTATTTTTTCCCCATTCCCTTGCCCTCCCTTCAACCCCTCCAGCCCTCCCTATTTGCAAAGGCTGTGTTTCCATTTATTTATCTCATATTTTTTCCTTTCCCTTCTTTCCTTTCCTCTACCTCTCAGAAGCTTGTTTTTCATTGTGTCTAAACAGCAGAAAAAAGTTAAAGTTCATAATCGTGAGCATTATTGTTTGAACTTTTAAAAATGGCACCAAATATCCCTCTTAGTGTCTTATAACACTAGTGGCATGCTGGCTAAAGAAACAGACCCTAATAGGACCTTCTTGATATTGCCATTTTTCAGCAAACAAGAAAGACTCTCTTTAAATATGTCTTATGAAAATACATTTTCTAACCCTATTATAAATTGGAAAAGAGGACATCTGTTATTCATGAAAACTAATGCCCCTGATCACCTTTGGCCCCTGTCACATATCTCCTTACAAGGTACCCCACTTTGGTCTGAACCTCAACACGCCACAACATCCCCTCTACATCATGCCATTTGTCATCTTCAACATCTGTGCCAATCAACAATTAAGCTTCCCCATGCTTTAAATGCAACACAGTGCATGGTGTGTGGAAATAAACCTTTGTAAAGGAGCCATTCTCTAGAACCTGTCTGTAGTCATGTGAGCTGTTTGGAAACACGTAATGCATGCACTAACACTGCATGCCCCCTGTTGATATTTCTCGGGTCCTGTGTGCTCAGCCTCAGTTTATACTCATTCTTGTTTAAAAAGAAAAATGAAGAGCTTCATGGATAATTCAAATCAGAACTTCTAAACCTAAGTGACTGACACAACTCCAACTCTAGCACTCTTGGAAAAGGATTAGTTTGGCTTGTGATGCTGGTCATGCTAGCAGCTGGTAAGTGGGTATTCTAAAAGCCTGTGTTATATTTCTATAGGCTTGGCCTTTTAACAGATTAATAAAAAGGCTTGAAATAAGAATTAGAACTTTTTGATGAGTTCCACAGATGTTCACAGGCAGAGCCTCTGAGTATGTTCTAAGGTGAAGGGACCAGACGTAAAACCACAAAATGTTATCTGTGAGATTTTACTAGAATATCTGTTGTGAAATACCAGAGTATGAACTATGGATAGAGCTACTAACCCCAGACCTTTGTCTTGGCGATTTAACTCAGCTAAGAACATAACACAGAGGAGGGAAACCCCCTCCTGATCCACTTAAATAACACTTTTGTGTGCAGTAATTATATTATGATGCTGAGGTAGTTACAAAAAGAGAAAGTTTTGAAACTACATTATTTCAGAAAAAGTTTAAAGCCCTACTCCATCCCCATTTCATCTAGAGTCACTTGGTCCTCTCCATCAATCATACAAATACTTGTCTGCAACAATCTTAGCTGCACACTGGTGAATAACCACAAGATGACACTGACCTTTTGGTTGATGTCAGTAATGTGCTGCTCTTTGGGAGGATGATGCTGCTGTCAAAGCATAAAAGGGACATGAACTTCATATTGATTTCCTAATCATGGTGATGAGTTAGACTTGATGTTCCTTGAAATGTGCACTTTATTTTGGGAGGATATAATCCTTCCTGTGCCATTGTTGATGCAATTGTGCAAGGTTAAAGTAAACTGACTTGCCCACATAGACTCTACCAGTTCCTTCCCCTCCTCTGAACTGAGTTCTGGCCAACTGAGTTGAGAGAACCAAACCAAAGTATTCTACTTAATAATTCTACCCACCACCCACACTCAGCCTGGGAATTTTACAGTGGAATTTCTAACAAAATTTCACAGATATACCATGTGCATTCACTATATGCATTAAGTGATCCGTTTTAGAATCATATGATGAACTACAGAATAATTCTGCACTGATCAATTTCAGCCACTTAAATTACTTCAAATGCCAAATTTATGATGCTACCAGTATCAGAAGGGAAGAGGATAGAGAGGATAGAGGTTTACTACACAAAACTGGATAATATGTAATATTCTTATATCTTTCCTTCAAATCTATGGCTTCTAGGAAACCAAGAAGAGCTCCTAAGAATCTCTGATTCTTTTGTCTTGTTAAGAATTCCAAACAAGCGTATTTCAAACTCTTTAAACCAAAGAGCCCTTTCACCTCAACATTACTGACAGATTTTAATGTCTCCAAGATATGTTAGTATTTTCATCATGTATATGAACAAGGAATATTCCCATTCAATTACTTCTATCTCCCTCCTCCAGGGAATGAAACAACTTTTTTAAATGTTTGAAGTTATACTTTTAATCTTTTAGGTCTGATCCAGCACTTTGAATTCCCTAGATCAAATTTTGATTTTTTAAAAAAATTTTTGACTTTTTATCTGCATATATTGTGATACTGCTAATAGTGATTTAAAATATAGTTGTATGTGAGAAAAATGCAGAGAATAATATACTTAACTACTGGTTAAAAGTTTACTTTATTAGGCTACTATCTAGTTCAATTTTTTAAAAACTGTACACTTTTATAATATGTTTCCTTGAAATGGTCCACTCAATAAAATTCAAAGAATTTTAGTGTGATTTAAGGTCAAAAGTTTGCCAAAAGCCAAATTTTTTTCTAGAAAGTAATTTCAAAGGAGGTTATAATATTTTTAAAAGTAGTCTCTATTCAGGCCCATTTGAAAATGTGGGATAATGGCCTTTTACCTTGTCCTTTGATGGTTCCCTAATGTTTACTGTGCTGCATTTGGGTTAAATGGCCTGTTTTTGGAAGAATCTTGGGTCCTTTCACCTGGTGTTCTTTCTATGACAAATGTCTGTCCACACTTTATCATTCCCGCAACTTTCTCCTGTGAACTTCTGCGTTGAAAGATCTTTTACTCTGAGGTAGTGTTGGATGTTCATGCTTCCATATTTTCAATATCCTCTGCCCATATTTCTACTTTGAAGTTTATTCATTCATCAAATGATTACTGGGTACCCGTGATGTAACAGAAACTGTGCTAGGGATCTGGAATACAAAAAAAGTGACACACAATCTACATTATTGAAAAGTTTAAGTCTTCTGTAGGAACTTCTAACTGGACAACTTGAGTGAGCTTTTAAGGTTCCATTTAATTTACTAGACTTGCAAGTGTAAATTTAAAGTTATGTGCACTTGTGAACTTCTCAGCAAGGATGGTTTAGATCTCAACAGATTAAAACAGAAATTAGTAAGCTCCAAAAGAACCACTGACTTACTGAGAAAGACAAATAACCAGTTGATTGCAATGGGTTGTGTAACCAATGATAAAATGGAAGTGTGCATGAGACCAAATTATGAAGAGTATATGAAAGAAACCAGAATAATGTGGGGGAAGAGGGTGAGAGGCTTTTGAGGGGGAGGCAGCAGTGTCTGGCCATGTCCTGGATTAGTACTTTCCACTTTTCACCATGTCATCACCCATTCATCTCTTGATCTACAGAAATCTGGCCACCAACCCACCATCTTGCTGAAACTACACTGACTAATGGTCACCAATGACATCTTCCTTGCTAAGACCAATGGACAAAACCTATTTAGTTTCCATCTTGCCTGACCTTTATGCAGCATTTACATATCCCTCATTTTGAGTATTTCTCCTTCTTTTCTTTCATTTCCCTGTTTCCTCATTCTTGTAGCTTTCTGTGTACTTCTCTAAATAGCATCTCTAAGAATTCTGTCCATATTTTCCCCTATTTCATAAACACTGGAGTTCCATTTCCAGATATCTTTCCTTCCTGATCCATCTGTTCTTCCTAGCTGAGCTCATGTTCATGAAGGATCCACAGAGCTTTGCTGCAACCTTCCCTCCACATCTCCAGCCACACCTGGAGTTCCCTGTGAGGTCAAGAATCACCTACCCACTTATCTTCTAGACATCTTTATTTGATGTCCCATGGGTAGTTTCTGCTCAAGGTGGTAAAGGCTACCCTCATCATATTCTCCATCAATGTATAGAAAAGATCTTCAATAGACCAGAGAAAAGAAGCAGATAATGTGTGAAAACAACACTCTATGAAGCAGTAAAAAAGGGCAAGAATACTGAGGTGTTGATAATAAATTATACAACACTGTTCCAACCTTCATGGAATTTAGTTGAATGATAAATATACATACAGACAATCAAGATGCGGAGTGAAAGTGTTATGGAGAGAAGGTAGAGAAGCTATTACCTAGCACATGGTGGGAGATCCCTAACCTAGATGTGAAGGGCTAGTTAGGAAAGAGAAGGTCATTTATTAACTAAATGAATTAGAAAGGGTTAATCCTGAATGGATGATATAGAGTAGATGATAAAAAGTTGGGGTGGGTGTAAGGGAGAGCAGGTGTTGCTCTACAAATTGAGGCTAAAGAAGTAAAGAACTTAAAAGCCAAGTCCATGAGTTTGAATTTAACCCTAAAAGCAACAGATGCTTTGAAGTGGAGGGCAACATGACTGCAACTTTCATTTAGACAGAATCCCCTGAGTTAGGTGTGGAGCCCAGACTGCAGAGAGTGCAACAGAGCAGAATGGGATTTGGCAAACTCTGTGGTTATGGAGGAAAAGACAATGATGCCTTAGGCCAAGGTGGAGCAGTGGGCATGGGTGACAGCCTTTGGGAGCTATTTGGAAGGTGCAATCCATAGGCTTCAGGATATATTGATTGCAAGTCAGAGAGAAAATAATGGGGGAGGGAAAAAGGGAGTGAGTGTACATGAGTAAAAAAAATGAAATAAGATGGGTTTTGTGTTGCTCTTTCAAAGTATATTTGCCTCTGAGGAAATAGATTACCCTCAAACACAAAAATTTATTTTTATCTTCTAGGTGCTCATGAAAATTCAGCACTAGAAATGTGGTTGTAGGGAAGAAAGAATTCTCTGGTAAGGAGAGGGAAATAGAAAACGCTGGCTGTGTAGCTTCTTTTTATTGGGCCAAGCTAGAGTTACAGATGATCTCTCTAAGATTATGTTCCTATAAAAACAGCCCGAGTGCTTAGAATATTTTATTTATTAGTAATGATTAGAATATTTTGTTTATTAGTCAGATAATTAAAACCTCAGAATCTTGTTTTAAAATCTCAGCACATTAACAACAAAAATGTATTTCTTGCTCACATCAGAAGTCTGTCACTGCACAACTCCCCTAATTGTCCAAGCTTCCTGTCTTGCCTCTCTATTTTACTGTGTCTGTCACTTGCACTTAGAGAAAGTCCCCTGATCTTAACTACTTCCAATCAAAAATGATACACTTCACTTCCACAAACAATCCTCTGGCCAGAATTAGGCAGATGACTCCAACTCAATGGAAGCTGAACAATAAAGAAGGCACATGTACTACCTCTGAATACTGGCATCCTCTCAGAGTCTTCTGTTGTGGTCACAATGCAGTTACCCCTCTCAAGGGGGGAAATTAAAGTCCTGGCAGTTGTCCATGGAATTTGAACCTTAGGATCTCCAGATATCTGCACATCGTCCCTCCGTGAGTGGCAAATGTGGCTCCTCATAGATTAGGAAACCTATGCAGTTGTCTGTCCCTCCCACAGCACACCCGCAGCTACACTCATTATACAGTAGGGCCAGAAGAGCTGGAGGAAATCCTCTCAGTCAGTGGAAGAGCCTGCTTCTATCACTGCCCTGTAATAATTCTGAAATTCTTTGGGCAGGTGTTGTAAAGCCTTTGTATTTTAGGCTGGGGAATATTCCTTGATGTTCCTTTAATACTGCTCCACAGGAAGAATTTTCTTGACTGCTGTGTTTTATAATTATTGGTTCTACCTGTGAGGTCATTTTATATTCTTGTTGGCTATATCTTAAGTATATATTAAGAAATTGTCTTTGTCATAGCTACATAGCTTCCTCTTCTCCTTTTAATACCAAACCAAAGATTCCCAGTTGAAAATTTACCTACAGTCAAACCCTATAACTTTATAATAAGGGTCTAATTAAACCTTAGAGGTCAGTCAATAGCATTAGTTAAGCCACCCTGGGAGACTTAGAGTGCATGTACCACATGTAACTCTTAAATGCAATAAAATTCCTAAATCTAATATTTGAAGGTTTTATTATTTATGATAAGATTGATTATATAGATAATTATATAGATTAATGATAAGATTGATTTAAATGTAGCCATTTAAAATCTCCAAAATATCAAATTAATGAATCATCTGCATTAGAATGAAAATTTATTGTTTTAGAAGCAGTTCTGGAATTAATTTTCTAAAGCAAAATGGCAAAATCAATTACAATTCCAAAGGCTTAATTTTAAAGCTTCAACACAACACAGATTCGCTGTGTGTTGATTGTTTCACAGCCCCTAAGGACCTGGAAACGCCTGCACAACTCTAAGACTGTTCAGGGACTCAGATGGCTCCTACTGTGCAACTCTGCCTCCTTGGGGTCTTCCATTTCCAGCTATAGGCAGGAGAGAGAAGGCTGGTCATTAACACAGAGAGGTACACACTCTTAGCTTCTGGGAGGCTGAGAGCTGGGGAGGAGTGTAGAGGATAATTGTTTGGTCCTCCCCACCTCTGCTACAACAGGTAACCCCTTTGTGTGGGACACTGGCTATTATATCATTGTCCTTGATATGGCTAATTTAATAATGAAGTTCAATAGTTTTTGGAGCACTTGTAACTTGGGCTAACTGCACTTTAGTAGGGATTCTTGTTCCTTCTGTGACCTCCCGTGGGAGGAGGGAGAAGCTAGGTGCTACCTGTGGCTGTGCTTGGGCTGCCGCAACACAGATGGGCAGGGGACTTCAGTAGTTACTTCCTTTAATGACAAGGGAAACACAATTTGTATTAGGGGTTCAGCTTCACTTTATTCACCAGTGACAATCACACAACCCATTGTCTTTACTTTTACCCTCAAGAGACGATGGCCCCATTGTATCTATAAGTATAAATACAGTGGACTGGAATTTGCAAAAGCATGTCTTTCATATTGCATTTCTGCAGTACTCACAGTGACATAAAATCCAGGAAATGTATAAATTCTTTTACTGCCAATTATGTCTCTGAGTATTCTTTTTCATCAAAACTGTGCCTGTTGATACATGGCAATAACCTAAAGGACAATGGTCAGAAACCCTTTAAATTTAATCAGCTGAGAAAAATATCCTATCTGTGCTTATGTCCTAAATCAAACTGATGTTCTATTGTTATGTTTATCTTTATAAAGAGGCCAGAAATTTGCTCCCATCATCTGACAAGGATGCCTGCATATTGAATTGATAGAGTAGATGACTTAAATCAGAATTTATAAGAGGTAGCTGGTTCTTCTTTGGCTAATTTTAGCAACTTAAAGTGTATGCAAGTTAAATCTAAGAAGAATCTTTTCTTAGCCACAAAATTTCTATAGTGTTAGTACAGATTATGAAGAAATTCTACACATGATGACAAGTTAAAGACGGAAAATTTTGTGATAGATGTGCTTTGCATCTCTGCGGACAAGTCACGTTGACTTTTCACATGCCAGGGGTGTGTGTGTCCTTGCAAAGGTGCCTCAGCCCAGACACCCTGTGTTTATCTCATTCCTCCTCCCCTTTCAGGCAGAAACATCAATGACTCCCTGGGAACTTCCTGCAGTCTGCCTCTTCTTGTACTGAAAGACTGCTCCTCCAGCCCTGGGAACAAAAAGCCAGCAACCCAGGGACAAAGCTCCAAAAATAGTATATTTCAGAGCTTCACGAATAACTGGCCTAAAATTTGGGACCAGGAAGCTGGAGTCCCTCCTGTCTCTGTGGCATTCAAATAAAGAAAAGAGACACCATACTTTATGCTCCAAAATGACACAAGAGAAAACAAACACAAGTCGGTTTCCCACGTGCAGCCCGCACAGCAAAGGCCATTGTTCCTTGGGAATCCAGCCGGCCACGCCTGGGCTGCCTGATGAACTGGCTGGTCCTCAGTTCACAGGCATGAAGTCACAGCAAGCATGGTCCCAACCCTTGGGTGATTTTCCTCTTGAGCTGCACAGAGCTGCTTCCTGATGGGCCTGAAGGGCCTGAATGCAAAACTGCAAGGGGAGAAAACTCTTGCTTTCCACTTACTTTATCCCTGGGAGAAGTCATCTCTCAAGACAAGTCAGGAGAGATGCTGGAAGCTGAATCACAGTCGTTTATAGACAGGTCAGCCATGCAACCAACAGTATTCTGGTCTGTTTTGTGCGACACAGTTAAAATATATGCGAAGCAGGTTCTCAAGAGTCCATCCCTTTACCCACAGAGGCAGAGCTCTGAGGAGCTGCTTTGGGGACACTTCTAGGTTTCAAACAAAAGCAGGATGAATTTTTAAGTGTGCACACCTGAGTCATACTCAGGCCTATTCCCTGCTAGGGACAAGTACCTGATAGCCCTACTACATCCCTATTGCTTTTTGGTAGCAAGAGCAGAACCAAGCTTTCAAAACTTACTCCCATCTCCACTTTATTGTCCTGTCCCCTAACAAGTGCTTCTTCCTTTCCTGCCTCAGCTGTCACAACAAGAAGTAGGACAACAAAAGTACAGATCATACTTCAGCGCTGCTGTTGTGGGCACAGGCGCTCCACAGTGGGGAAAGACTTCTCTTCCCCAGCGTGTGGTGACGGAGAGGAAACAGAGGTCTAAGCCATCCCCTCAGTCACCACCATGAGGATCCCAGAGGTCTGTGCACATCCACACCAGGGAGCGTGAAGAGTGAATTAAGGGTAGATGGTGAGCAGGGCCCTCTTCCATGCAAAACTGCTAAGTCTTGGACGGCAAACTGCTGCTCTCCAGCCTGGTCCTCAGGATGGCCTGGGTTATGGTAGTGGTGCCTGCAGAGCAGGAATCCCCTTGAGTCAGTGGGTGGATGAAGGACTGGCCTGCTAGCACAGCTTCTGACCAAGCAGGCCCAGGGAAGACTTTGGTGAGACCTTTTCGAGGCAGAGGCAGGGGGAGCCAAGGAAAGCTGGAGACTAGCAGCTCCGAGGAGAAAGAGGGCAAAGGGGGTCCAGGGTACAGCGACCTCATAGAGTTTACACTGATGTCAGAGTGCCATTGTGTACTTGGGTTGTCATTGCTGCAAATATAATTTTTGAAAAGTTTTTGAAGAAGGTAAGTATTTCTGCCCTAACTTCCCATAAAATAAAACAGTTGTAGGAGATGTGCCTAAGCTTGTCATCGAGTGATGTCAGTGGTTCTCCACAGGGCACTGACAAGCAGACTGGTCACAGCATATGGCCTTTGGAATTGGAAGCCAAAACGTTTTCATTTCTGGCATCCAGAAATACAGATTTTATTTCTCGCTCCAATGTGTTTTTCAGCTGAGGTTCACATAATTGCTGGGGCTGTCCTCTCTTGAACAAAAAGAGTATTGGCCACAAACAGCTTGCTCATTTCTCCTGGGAAGCCATGGTTTCTTCTGTGGACATCGTTCTGAGCCTGAGAGTTCTGTAAAGCCAAGAAAATTCCCCAGAAATGCAGGCAACCAGCTGTTCAGTTAGGACCTGGAGAGAAGGGGGCCCCCTTCCAACACACTGCCATCTTTTGACTACAAGCTGCATAGCAAGAAGAAAAGGAAAGAAAAAAGCCTTGTCACTGATTCCTGTGGCAGCCAGCAAGGGAAGCAAGGTGGAAGCAACTGCCTGCTGCAGAGCTACAAGCTCCATGGAAATGATACGACAAACTAGAGTGGAGCAGTGCTTCACAACCTGGTGACAATCCACCTTCACACTATTCTGTCCACACCATGGAGTCCATTCTTTATCTGATAATGTACTAACTGCTACAGGACCTTTCATGGTGTCATTCTGTTTGTTAATGATGCTATAATATAAAAATGGTGGGGCACGGTAGCACACACCTGCAATCCCAGCACTTTGGGAAGCTGAGGCAGGTAGATCATAACTTCAAGACCAGCCTGGAACACTTAGTGAATTATTAGCAAGACCCTGTCTAAAAGAATATGAAAGAGCTAGGGACGTAGCTCAATGTGAAGGCCCTGGGTTCAATTTTCCAGTATCTCAAAAACAACCAAACATATAGTAGAATTTCCTTACGGGTCATATGTTTTTAGAGTCATAGAGCACTTCCCACAATTTTGGACACATGTTATTTTTGTTCCAGATATTTCCAAGTACCTTCTGCCTACCAGGCTGTGCTGGTGGTAGAGATGGCATGGTGAGCAGAACAGATAAGGTTTCTGCCCCATGGATGTTGAGTCTATTGTGAATGTTGGACGGTGGGCAACAGGCTACCAAAGAGTAATTGGAAAGGCACAGGATTATATAAGAATAACAGAAGAATTTAACTCCAAAATCAAGTTCAACTCCTCAGGCAGTGACATTTAAGTGAGGGCCAGAAGGAGGACCAACATTTTGCAAGATGAGAGTGGAGGAGGATGAGCAGAGGGTTCTTCCCAGGAAAATAATCAGTCTGTAAAATATTTGATCCCATGAATGATTAAGTGAATTCTTCATTTGCCTCAGATACTTTACACTAACAATTAAAACTTATGTTTTATTTCTGAAAATATACTTCTACAGATATAAGCATATTTAATGGGAGGTGGGCAGTAGGTAAATATAGGGCTTTAAAATTGCAGAGATTAATTCAGATACAATTTGCCCTAAAATTGGCAGCAAGCTATTGTTCAGAGATTATTTATCTCACAAATGGGAAATGTTGAATGTAGGTCACAATTTCTCACCATATTTGCAACAAGAGAATGTATTTAAGAGCCCAGCATGGAGTATTACCCAGTTGTCTTTCTGCCATGTAACTCCTTTGGATGCTGACGATTCCTGCTGTTAAGAATTGTCCTGCAATCTCCACTACTAACCTGGTGTTTGATTACAGTCTCAGTCTCAGTAATGAGCCTGTGAACACCTTGGCTGCCTAACAATTCCTCACAGTCTATTTTTAATAAAATTGTCTGAATGCACTGTTCCAGCATGCAGTTGGCCAGACTGCTTTTGTCACTCATGGAACAAGGTTTAAGCAGAATGCAAAAACAGAGGTGCTTTAAATAGCAGAAAGTCTCTGCTTGCCCAATCTAGACTATTCCAAGTCTCTTGATAATTCTACTTTTCTCATCTATGTAGTCCTAATTGTGGGTCACTCCCTAACCAGTCCTATGTGTGTGCAGAGTGTATGTACTTATAAGCTCTTGCCATTGTTGTAAGTTTAAGTGTGATTTACCAATTGAAATATGACAATGTCAAGTTAAAACATGGTGATTACCACTCAAGCCCTAAACCCACTTTATAGAATTTAAATGTCTCCCCCTAGGCAATACCTTCTGCATTGAGGTCTGGCGAGGTAAGCCTGGGAGGATCCTAGCAATATCTCTTCCAGTCTACTCTACAGATCAGGAAACTGAGGGACCGAAATGGTAGCTTTTCTAAAGCTTGTGGGAGCCAGAACAAGGGTTCTCACACAAATGAACCTATTTTCTACCTGTTTGTGCTGTACCCAGAGTTCACAGGCAAACAGGCTGCGATGGTTTCAGTCATCTGAAACAAATGCTATAAAATGCACTTGATAAAAAACTTTAAAATACAATTCTATTAATAATAAGTTCAGTAGTTGTATTGTGTTGCTAACTACAATAATATTTATTAAGCATTCTTTTAATAACATCAAGAAGTAGGTTGTTAACATTGATTTATTAACAAATATTTAATGAACATGTAGAACTTGGAGGATACTATACTGGGTCACTGATTCCTATCTTATTTTATTAAGCAGAGTAAAGAAGGGGGAAGATGAATGTTTGCATGGATGAGTCATCAAAAACCTTCCTTCCTCAATTTCTCCATATTCTGGACTATTCTGATAGCTTGGATCCTGACTGTGTTTTATGATTTTTTTTTTTTTGTACTGGGGATCGAACTCAGAACCTTGCACTTGACAGACAGGCACAGTGCTACTGAGCTAAATTCCTGGCCCAGTATTTTACAATTTTAAAGCACTTTTCCATGTCATAAATTTCCACATCAGATTATTTTAATCTTCTGACTCTTAACCCTTTCATCCCACTTTCATTATTATTGACGTTGATTTCATTGACCTATCTCTGGGATTTTAAGTTCATAAAAACTGAGGCTATTTGAAATAGTCCTGAATCTGCCAGAGTCTAGTCTGCTTTCATGAATACAGGAGATGCTCTCTGTTTAGAATGAGTGGCTTTACAGTTGATCCTCACAGGCAGGGCAGGTATGATAGTCTCCATGCAACTTCTCGCTGCCAGGAGGACTTAGACCTCCACCTCAGATCTCTTTCTGCTTTTACTATTATTCA
This sequence comes from Heterocephalus glaber, assembly GCF_053883595.1. Taxonomy (NCBI): domain Eukaryota; kingdom Metazoa; phylum Chordata; class Mammalia; order Rodentia; family Bathyergidae; genus Heterocephalus; species Heterocephalus glaber. The sequence continues at coordinate 1,260,618 of NW_028258324.1, read as the reverse complement.
GCATTGTGGGCCAATCCTCACACAGAACACAGAAGCACTTCTTCTCCCATTACAACTATTATATAAGCCACTAGATAAGATATTATGTGGGTATTTGTTGAACTATTCTGAATTTACTTTTCAGTAACAAAATTGTGGTATAATATTGCTCAGGTCCTTTTAGTGTAATGTCCAGTTTTATCATTAGAAAGATAATCATGCGGAAGAGAGTACTAAACTCTCTGGTAAAGAGTAAGAGACAGAGATATGTTCACGGGTAACCCATTCCGTGCTGCCTAGCTCATGTTTTCCATTTACCCTGACTTCCACTTCCTTGTGAGGAGTTTCAAGAGAACATAGTAGCTCTCTCTTGTCACGTGACCATGGAGTCTCAGGCTGAGCAAGTTCCCATTGCTTAGAAAGAACGTTGGGCTTCAAAGAGAGACTTCCTGTCAAAACTGAAACCTTGTCAAGAGGATGTTAAATACTGGCTTAAACTATATAGCTTTAGCAAGAAAAAAAGAACTTACTCTTTTTTGGCCAAAGAAAATAGTTTCTTTATGCTTCCCTTATGAACATACTGTAGATAAAAGAATGTCTCAAAGAAAAAAACTTCAACCAGGTACCTTCAACCTTTGAGTACTGAACTAACTTTATTTTGTCAAAATAACTGGAAAAAGAAAGTTCATGCCTCTAAATTGGTACAATTAAAGACAGAAGTGGAAATACTTAGAGTTTTAAAAAATATATACCAGTTTTTTGAATATGTTTTATCTTACACCATTTCTGAATTTTACACCCATTTCTGAATTTTACACTCATTTCTGAATTTTACACTCTTGTTCCTTGGCAAGACCTTATTTCCTTTGTGTGAACTATCAGATGGTCAGTGACTAACACCTTGGGTTGTACTGTTCTTTGTAGTTTCAGAAGCACTTTCATATTTATTATCTTGGTTGACCCTTCCACCTGCCTGGTGGAGCTGGCAAGGAAGGTATCATTAACTTCCCTTTGCAGATGAGAAACTGAAACTCATGGCACTTCAGTGTCTTACCTGAGGTCAAACAAGCAGCATGTGGAAAAGTCAGGCCTTGAACTTAATCTTTAAGCTTCAAATCCAGCACCTTACGTTGCTGAGCAGTAAAGAGACATGAATCGTAAATAGCAAAACTTCTTAGAACTTAAATGAATTAAAAATTATAAGCTAAAATTATTAGTCCCATGGGTAAAGTGCTAGGTTTAAATATGTTTTAATTGCCAAGAGAAAGTAAGTATAGTAATAGTTTAGTTCCAGTTCAAAAAAAAGAAAACACTTCAGGTTTACTGTAAACTCTCCAGATATAAACTTCAATAATTATTGTCCAAATTGACATAATTGTTAACCTTTGTATGTGTTTAATTATTTAGAATGGCTTGAGAATACAGATATTTAAATATTCTTCAGATTTTTTGTTTTAGAATTAGCCAAGTTTGACCAATGTGTATTAATTTGATGTTACTGTATGCTTATTTTAAAATGTTAGGCTTGTTATATAACATTTGCATAGGATCTCATAACATATTCAAAATAAAATGCAGACCAAATTTAGATATAACAATAGCCCACATCTGGTTGGCTCATTGTAAGGACCAAATGAACTGATGGTATATAACATGTTTAGTTTCTAGTACATAGTAAATATGTAAGAAATCTTACCCATGACCTTTCTGTAGAATTTACTATATCAATTATATTTATTGTCTTGGTGATGAACACACTATACATGAAAAATCTCTCCAGTATTACCATTGCTTTATACAAATTCTTCAAAACTGTCTTAAGTTCCAAGGAAGTTGATGCCTCCCAAATGGTCATAACTTGGAAGGGGGGATAATAGCTCTGCGCTTACCTGCGATGGATCATTCTACCACCTTCCATGACTGGGTTCTTGTACTGAGAGAGCTGAGGTGCAGTCACTGCTCCCTGGGAATGTTAATCAAATGACAACATATTCTTAATGAAGATGAAGATAAATCATAATAATAATACCAACCAAGATTGCTCGAAATATGGAAAAGCATGCTTTTCAGGTTGAAATTTGAAAGAAAAAAGTTTGCATTGTATGCAGTGGTCTCTTCTAAGGAGCAATAAATGATATAAAGTGCATTTCTTTTTTTCCTATGATGAATTTGTGTATGTGAGAGTGAAATAGAGGTGGGGGGAGGAGAGGGGTAGGGGAGAGAGAGAGAGAGAGAGGGCGAGAAAGCATGCTCAATGGAGACACAGGGATGAGAGAGTAAAAGAAAAGAATGTGTAAAAAGAGAATGAATTTTCTAGTGTAACTTATTCAGTAGGAGGGTAAAGTAAGTGTGCTGGGGTGAGATTGGGAATTTTCAGTGATGGAAGAAGAGAAGGTGGATGAACAGTGGAACACCCACGCTCATGGCAATCACTGAAGGTGACAGCAAGATTCTGTTTTGGACTCCCCTGTGCCACCTGTGGGCCTTCTCAGGTCTATCTAACTATGTCATAGGGATGAGAAAGAGTGACTCCCTCCTCTAAGTGAAACCTTGACTGCAATGAGCTGGTGGCTTCCTGAAAAAGGTCATGAAATTCCAGATGAGGAGGAAGCTGATGACTTAGAGGCTTTGATGAGGCCAAAGAGCAGGTCCCGTAGGTTTTAGGAACTGGAAGAGGTGGGAGAAGAAAAGCTTACAGACACAGAGAGGAATTCTGTGTTGACATACTGTAGGTGGAGCAGTGATGAATGCTGTTAGAGTCCACACTATGGCTGAGTGGGTGACTGACGTGGGGTGAATAGAGAGATCTCTCAGTGGAAAATCTGGGAAACTAAGAGAACTCAAGTACCTGAGGGGTAACCAAGGTGGACAACAAACTATCTAAGTATCTTAACCGGAACTGGAGTGGAAGGAGCACAAAATCAAGTGCCTCATCATTGAGAAGGGTGAGAATACTCAGAAAGGCGGTAGATCATGCACCTTGGACTAAACTGTGTGTTGAGAAGACATTCACCATGTTGGAATCAAAATAGGGAGAGAGCTGTGAGTACAAAGCTCTCCTTTTTCTTCACTTTGGGTTCATTACTTAAACTCCCTGCACCTGTTTTCTTCATTTGAGCTCCAACATGTGTTTAAAAATTTTTGACAAGGTCCCTTCTAGAGACTCTATTAGCCAGAGCAATGTAGGAGCTACCAGCTTTTCAGATATCAGATGGTGATGGCTTCAGCTTCAGTGGTAGCTTTGTGTATGGTAGACAGTTTGGAAAACAGAAACTAATAGAGAAGGACTAATCAAGATACATCTCCAGACTTCTGCTGCCTGTTATTAAGATGCGAATGACAGAAGAAGGAATAAATTGGGAGATCTAAAGCTCGCTTCTGCACACATCTTATTTGAAACACCCAAATAGTTGGTCCATCTGCAAGGGAAGTAGTGTGATTTTTGTGGTCAGAAGAGCGGGCTGAGGTCAGTTGTGTCTACATAAGATGAATTATTTTACAGTTAGTGATTAAAACAATAGAAAAAATGAAATCACTATGACAAAAGTATAAAAAAGAGGAAAAGAACCTAGAACAAAGTCTTGAGGAATTGTAGTGTCTGGAGATGTCCCAGTGATCAGGAAGGACATCGAGAGTGAGTTGCCTGGAAAAGTGAAAGGAAACCAGGAGAGATGAGCTTGGCACTGGGGAAGGCAGAGTGGAGAGTATTTCTCATCAAATCCTCACAATAGTCCAGTAAGATGAACTCAGGGGAAGGCACTGAGTCTCGTGAGTCTGGCAGAGCAGTTTCTGGAGGAGACTTTCCATGGGCCAGACCAGGATACAGTGTCTTCTGACTTGAGTGGAAGACTAGAGTTCTGTTCCCTTTGGTGCAGCCCTGGAACCATTCAACATTCAGAAAAATTTACATTTTTGAGTGGAGGAGTATGGTACAGCCTCATGTCCTTTCTCTATTATCCCCTTGTTGGTTTGTTCACTTTCTATCTACAGCAGATGACTGGGTAAATCATCAGCAAAAGGAAGGGCAAATGTATGTGCTCCCAAATTTCCAGACAGAAGTTGCTACTTCCCTTTGTTACAGAATTAAAACACTTCAGGGAGTAAGATGCCCTTTCACTGAAATGCTGCCTTCACTGCTCCATTTAATAGAACAGCCCAGCATTACGCACAACATCAGAAACACATGTGCCACCATATGGCACAGTTCACAACAGCGAACACTGAACGGCCGCTGTCTGGAATGTGCTGTACGCATTGACCAGCTTGGTCTTGGGGACAAATCTGTGAGATAGGCAGGTGCGATTATTTTTCCATTTTACACTTGAGGAAGTGAGGCCCAAAGAGATTAAGTGACTTGCGTAAGTTTAGCTCCAGACTCCAAGGAGGTTGATTTGATGGTTAAGAGCTCCAGGCTCATAAAGGAGAGCTGGCACACCCCGGAGCCATGGCTTTCGAGTTGGATGAGGACAAAGTGTGAAAATTCATCCCCTGATAATGACCTGAACTCTGGTCAGCTCTCCATCAAAGGCATCATTTGGGAACACCCTTCACCACGTGGCCTAAACTCATTACAAGAAATTCCTGACCTCAAAGTTTACTCTGGTCTTACAGGCTCTTAAAGTGGCAGGCAGCATGACAGTTGTCCCTCTGGCTAGGAAGTCCAGCTGAGTGGAGCCCATGACACACTTGCAGTAGAATTAGCCTTTCAATTTTTATTCTTGGAAAGCAATGTGTGTTCTGCGGCAGCCCGGGTACCTGCTCCTGGGGGCTGGACATGTTCTAGTTATTAAGATTCTCAGTGCACCCTGACATCAACCAACAGTACTGGAATGAATGTAAAAATAAATGAATATGTAGCATAAATCTTTTAGTTTTAGCCTCAAAGAATTTGTCTATTCATGGATATCACCTGGGATTTTGTTATCAGTTTAGCATTAGTCTAAAAAGAGAATAAATGTCATTAGTAACATGAAGAGCAGGGTGCTTTGTGGTAGCTGTTATGTTGGGAAAAGATATTTCCATTCCATGTGGACTACTCAACATTTAGAAAACATAGTTCAGAAAGCCTTGCTCCCTCCATTCCCTCTGTGCACTCATCCGGTACTCACCAACAGAGAGGCCTTACCATACTCTGGAAGGTAAATAACAATGACGAATACCAGAGACCTCATTGGCCAACATCTCATAGTTGGAGAGAAAGACAAATGCCCAGACCATGTGAGTGTGGTGTGGGGAGTTAGACATAAACACAGGTTGCTATGGGAGACCGTGGGAAGCCACCAGCTTATTTGAAATAAATACTAGCAATGAGGAAAAAGTAAAAACCAACCCTCCTGTCTCTCTATGCCTTGTAAGTGTGAGGTTTCTCCTGAGGAATACCTGTTTTAGGGGAACCCTCAGGCGAGAGAGCTTCAGCATGATCTCTGCCTCTCAGGTCTGACTGGGACACAGAGCAGACACGGTTCGGGTAGAAGCTGAGGGCGGGAGGTTGAGGGGAGGGAAGGGCTAAGGCCCTGTGAGGACTTTCAGGCATCTGCCAAGTTCTTCCTCAGTGGTGTTCATGTCTGATGTTAAACTGTTTCCCTTTCCTTCAGAGAGGATGAATAGCCAGAGGTGTATGATTAGCTCTTAGGGGACAGGTAAACTCCTTAACGGATACAGAAGACTGAATACATTCTTTGCAGTAGTGCCTGTGGAATATACAAGATTCTCAAAAGGGTTTATTATTTAAAAAGAAAAGAGAATAGGAATAATTCAAGGATAAATTTTTATTTTTATGGATAATGAAGCTTTGGAGTCCTCTTGAAGAAAAAGAATAGTTATTTGTGAGAGTGACCACAACAGAATGGGAAAGCAACTTTCCTGGTGATTAACTGCTGATAGGCCTCAGCAGCGCTTTCTTCAGACTGTTCTGTGACACGCCTGTGAGCACTTTGTCTCGTGGTGGCTGCCGCTTCCTTCTATCCACTCTCACTGAGTCCCACATCTTGCTCTCTAGGAGTCTCCACCATGTACCGGGGGACAGCCATGTGAGGCTTCAAGTGTCGCCTGGGACTTGCTGTCTTCACTGTCCTGAGAATGCCTGTATCTGAAGGAGTGCAAAGACAGCACCACTCTTTCAGTGTCGCTAAGACCAAGCAGTTTGTAGTGACACTGTGCACCACCTCTCCTATCACTCCCTCTCCACTCTAGGGGCTTTCCCTGTGGAACTCACTTCAGGCTCATGGTGACCCTGAGGTTGAGGCTGTCATCATGTTTTTTGATGAGCAAATAGCTCTGGCCAAGGTCACACAGCTGGTATACAGGCAGCTTGGGGTTCCAGTGCAGCTGCCATCTCCCACTTTTCCTAAAGTTGAGAAGCAGCCTGAGGGGAAGGTGATGCCCATGTCTCACCACTGCCCTGGCATGAGACCACATTGCAAGGTGGCCTGCTCCAAGACTGTTACTGTGGCAGGCACCCCCGAGCAGCCCATGTTCCCTCTGGAACAGTATTCACAGAGCCCAGCAGGGAAGCCTGTCCACCTCCACAGCAGTAGGGGTCAGGTGTATCCCACCCAAAGCCACAGGGATGGAACCCAACACCTTAGGAATCCTATGGGAGGACAGTAATGACCAAGACACCAGTCCAACTCTTGGACACAGAAAAAGGAGAGAAAACAAATAAATAACTCTGTTATTATTCCCCAACTAAACTCCAATAAAGAGAAAATGCATGACCATATGAAGGATAACAAAGGGAGAAAATAGGCTTTATTCACTAATTCATTGATTTAATAAGCATTAACTGAGCACCTACTATGTTCTAGAAGCTATACTGATCAACAGGACAAGAAATAAGGTTGAACAAGTTCTTATTTTCAAAATGCTTACCAGAAAGGTGAGGAATTAAGATAACACAAGAAAATAGTAACAAATAAGATAGAGTAATGAGGAATTAAGATAATAAGGAAATAGTAACAAATAAGATAGGGTAAAAGCAAATGCTAGAAAGAGTGCTCCATCTGTTTTATTTTAAAAGGTGGGAAAAGATTTGAAATAAATGTAGCAGAGTGTTCCCACTGTTAAATCTCAGCTATGAGAAGATGAGTGTTTGTTACAGTATTATCCATGTTTTTCTACATTCATTGTTTTGGCAATAAAAATACATGTTGAAATAAACAGCCACATATTTGGGAAGCTATGTAAGGCAATATCTCCACAATTGTCATACATTTCCTAATGGTTTGCTTTGGGGAAGAACTGATCATTTTTGACTTGAAAAACATCTGCTCTAAAATTATCTGAATTTCTGGTAATTTACAGCCTCTGAGAATCTAGATCTTGTTCCAACACATCTCCAAACTGAGTGGAAAGTCACTGCTTTAGAAATGGATGAAGGGTGCTGTGTGGGTATTCAGCAAGAGTTCCTTTCATGATTTCTAGAGTAAGTATTGAAAAATTCTTCATTCAGATCCTCAAGGACATGCCTTCCAAGAGTATTCTGGGGTCAGACCAAGGACCCCATGCATATTAGGGAAGTACCACAGACCCTCAGCTCCAAACTGAGGAATTCCGAAATTCCTTAGAAGAAAAGAGAAGAGAATATAGGCATGAATCTGGGACTTCCCAAGGCACTTTGTTCAGTGTGAATTCCTGAAAATCAGGTTTATGTTCAGTGTGTGAAAGAGAACAAATTCTTTTACTAATCCTTTGATTGCTTTATGGTTTCCTTGTTCATTCTACTGATTGTACTGGAAACAAGTTTCACTTCAGATATAATAGTTAATGACAGACAAAAGAAAGGGAAGTGGGTGTGGTGAGGTAGTTAACTCTAATGACAAGAGCGTTGGCTGCTATTTATAGCATTTGTTAAACTTTCATCTCCTCAAATTGCTATTTTCACACAACAATTTTTTTTTAAGTTTATTTATTGGTACATTTTAGGTATGCAGTACAGTTACACTCGTCATTGGGAACTTGTACTTTTACATGATGCATCTTGGTTCTTATTTTTTCCCCATTTCCTGGCCCTCCCTTCACCCCTTCCAACCCTCCCTATTTACAAATAATTTGTTTCCAGTTTTTTCCTTTTCTCATATTTTTTCTTTTCCCTTCTTCCTTTCCCCTACCCTCCCACTTCCCCTAATCCTTTGGACGTTTTCTTCCTATTTCACAATATCAATTATACATTTTGATCCTTATTTACACTTCTAGTTTTTCATACCAGAGAAACTATTCAACAAATTTGAATCTCTCAGGCAACAGGGCCAGTAGGGTGTGATTAGAACTGGAAGTCATTTCTGCCATTTCTCAAATATATAATGACTAAGGAAATAGCTCTTCACCTGCAAGTGCCACCTGTTTCCAGTGAGAAGAGGAAACCAAATGTTCACAGAGCACCCTGCCATGATGAGTGGGAAGATAGGAGCAGAGCAGAGGAGCTGGGTTCCTTGAGCCCATCCAGTAGGCAAAGTATGTTTCCAGCAGAAACTTGGGGCTATATAAAACATTTTTAATTGGAGCAATTTTGTTAAAAAGAATGTGTCAGAGAACCATTTACCTATATCTAATGCCAAAAATAATGGGTACAGACACTGGATAGGAGCTGAATCTGAGACCAGAAATTCAGAGTTAAAATTTTAAAATGTTGACTCCTAACTGTAGTGTGGCTAAGAAAAGTGTTTTTGTGTCCAACTCTCCCTAGGCTCCTCTGTAGTCATGTTCAGCTCTGTGACAGTGAGTGAATGGAAGAGGGCAGTTGGGAACCATTCGAGCATTTAGGGTGCACAGAGAGAGGCTACCAGGGGACATCTCCTTCTTGCTCTCCAGTGGTCTCTCTCTCTCTCTACTGGTTGAACTCAGGCTTTTGCATTGAGCTACATACCTATCTCCTTTTATTTATTTATTTTTTTTAATTTTGGGAGAGGGTATTGCTGAGTTGCTAAGTTGCCCACATTGTGCTCAAACTTATGACCCTTCTGACTCAGTCTCCCAGAGTACTGGGATTACTGACATGCGCCTTGATGCCTGGCTTGCTACTTATATCTTACACAAACTGGTGCCCAGTTTTCTTTCCCCTGCTAGGCCTGAGTTCTTTGTGGATCAGATGCTTTGTTTACAGCCTGCTGAGCTCCTCCTCCTTGCACGCCGTGTGTGCATAACACACTGATGTTAAGGATGGCAGTGTGGTAAGGAAATCCAGATGATGTGACTTGAATACAGTTTGTCTCTTGATTTGAAGAAGTTGTGCCAGCCACTGACAGGAAGCATGCAGAGTTAGGTGAGTGAAAAACAAGGAAAAGAGGTTGTGGCCAGTGTACCCAGCCAAGGCTTGGGCGACGCTGTTTCTGGTGAGCAAGGACAGAGCTCTGTAGCTGAACCCAGAAGATTTTTTTGTTGTTGTTGTTGGTACCAGGGATCAAACTCGGGTCCTTGCGCTTGCAAGGCAGGTGGTGAAACCACTGAGCTAAATCCCCGGCCAGATGTTTTTGAAATTACCTTAAACATGGTGGTGTTGAGTCCTAACAATTTAGATGCTTAAATGACTGGAATTCTTCTCATTTATAATTTCCAGCTCAATATTCACTTATAAATCTTGTTTGTTGCTGACTTTGGATGTTGAGAATACTGTGAGTAAAAGAAGACTTCATACGGAGGTTCTTCTCTACTAGCAAATAAAACATGGGTTCAAAAGTCTGAGACTCCATATTTGCCCTTCCTTTTACATCAGTTAACATCATTCTGAAGGCTGCAACCCTTGGTGTTTATCTCCCTTATGGCTGTGCAATCTTGTACATCATGTGGGGCCCCATTCTGGGATGACAAGGAAATAAGAGTTATATATGTTTGCATTCCATTGATGGAAGCTACAGGTATGCATTGCTCACCTACTGTACATAACTTTCTAGGACAAGGGCTGAGGGACATAAAAATGTGTAAAGACTGATTTTATCCTTTAGGAAATTAGATTATAACCTGAAAAAAAAGGCCTAGCCGGCAAGGTCAACAGTCCCTAGCAGATAGGAATGGGAACATGGTGTGGAGCAAGAAGCGGGGGAGGGTGCATTCAGGAGGCTGAAAGGGTGAAGGAAGACTTCCTAGAAGGGTGGGGTAGAGCTAAGACTCAAACACTGAGCACCAATTTGGGAGATAAAGAGAAGACAATAAGGGCTTTCTGGCCAAGGGAATGAAGTGTGTTCCAGTGTGGGTTCTTTGGAAAAACTTATTTCAAACTGGATTGAGAAACAACTTCTTCCCTCTTTTAGTCTCCCCCCACTCAAAAAGATCTAGCAATTTATGGCTCAGGTATTGATAAGTCTAGGGGTATTTCCAACTTCAGTGTGGTTTGAGGCCAGTGCCCCAAATACTGGCTTCCCTGGCTGGGTGCAGCCTCTAAAGGCTGTCCTAGGTAGCGGGACCCAGAAGCCCGAGATTCCTGTTCCATCAAAGCAGCAGCCCTCAGGATAAGGGCACGTGCATCCTGGGGTTGAACTTCTTGGTCTGATTGTGGACAAGTCTGTCTCTGAGGAAACCACTGCAGCCAAGATGATAAACTTCTCTTATTGTCTGATATTTGTCACCAGCTCCTGGAATTGAATTAGATGGGGACAAGGGATTAGTTCCACCTTAATCAAACAGATGGTGGGCTATGCATTCCTAGTAGGAGAAGTGAATGGTAGAAGTCATAAACAAAATGGCATAATTACACTTCAGAAATGAGGGGAGGTCAAGGTTTACACACATCTGGTGGTCATTAAATGTAAGGACAGATTATTATTATTAGAAGAAATTATTATGTTTTTTCAGAATTGTCTTACTTTCCATCTATTTTTAAAGTGATATACTAAGACAGAATTTAAAAACGCTTCACCTATAGACCATGTTTAATGCCCATTCTCCTCTTCTCTTTCTCACCATTATCTTATGTTTCTACTAAACAAAAAAGGAAGAAAGTAAATTGGGAAGTAGAGTGAAGCATGAGAGTATTAGGAAATCTTTTCTTGGGAATTTCCCATGTTTCAGAGAGACTAGAAATTAAGTACCTGATTCATTCATTCATCAACAACAGGGAGAATGTTCTGAGATGCTGATCCATCCTAAACCCAGGGGATCCTCCTTAATGCCTCTTCTTACAAAATGCCTCTGAAATTCCAGGGTGTTTACCAGCATTTATCCTCATCAAATAATATGCTTGTGTCACAATACTTTGTTTATATAGTGTGGATGTTGGCATACTTTGTTTTAAAGCATGACCAGTGGTATGTCAGAAGCACCAAATACTCAACTCAAATGACATATCATGTTTTACTTTTTGTTGTGGTTGTTCCCAAGGTCCACTTTTTCAGGGTTTTAAATTCCATGTAAATTAATCTGCTAAAACCTCAACAGGTTGAAACTGTGGTTAAGCATGTGTTTTCATAATGCATATTTCTAATTACTTAAAAACCTTCCAAGACTCTAATTAATTGAAATGTGTGGATCCAGCAAGCTTTGGTGTAAATTGACACTAATTAGGCAGTGAATGCTTTCCTCAAAATGAAGTTTTTATCTCTTTTGGAAACTACCTACCTTGATGACCTGTTTCTGGCATAAGCCTTTCTTCACATTTATACTTACATTCCATAAGTTCAAACTCTGATCTCAAAATTATTTTTAGCTCTTATTTTCTGGCTTCCACACTCATTTTTCGGTATGTCTCAATCTTTTGAGGATAGCACGTACCTCTAAAACTTTGTAAAAATTATGTCCTCTTTTCCCTCCAAAATGCATCAAATATTGTTTACAGTTATGGAAGGTTTTAATAACCACTAATATCATATAGTTACGCCATTTAAAAAACATTTGCTTTAAATATTGAAAAAACATGAATTTCATTTTTCATTTCAGGTACAATTTATAGAAGTTATCCATGACATCCAAGTTATCAATGATAATTTTGCAGTTGACTTAATTGATGTCACTCTTGGGGACAATAGCATAGACCACAGGGGAAAGAGCATGATGAATCATTTGTCTCTTGCTGGTAGTCTCATTGTGAGGTAAGGGCATCCTTTGGATTTCATGCACTGTAAATTAGCAATGCCAGCCAACAAAACAGCCAGTCAGCTAGCCAATGACACCTAAAATCTACTAAACTGGGTGTTTACAACCTGACCAAATCCTGGGGACACAGCAACAGGCTTCCCTTTCCTCTTATTCCTCTTATTCTTGGGTGTCTTCTATGTTCATGGCACTTTGTATGTATTGGTTAGTTTCATTATGCCTTGGGCAGAACCCCCAAAGAGTAGACACTCAATGCATACTTTTTGAATATGAATAATAAATAATATTTATTCATTACTATGTGCCAGGAGTTTAATTTACAAAATAACTCTGCAAATTTTGTGCCATCAGCGGCATTGTACAAATGAGGAAACTGAGGCCTGAAGACATTCTGTACTTTGCCCATGGCTATGTAGCTGGAAAGTGGTAGGGCAATCATAAGGTCAAATCTGGTACTTTTAACAGCTGCATTATAATATTTCAATCCATTGTGAACTTTGTGATTGGTTAAGCCTACTTAGGAGAAAAATCAAGATTCAGGATCAAGTGAACAGCTTGCTCAAATACACCTAGTCTGGCTTTTACCTGGGTTTGGCTGATTCCAAATCTGACCTGTTCTGTGATGTCGCTGCTACTCTCTATGTTATAGCATGACTCCCATCCACACACTACGTCCTCTAGCTTCTGGTCACCTCCTCCCTCGCAGCCATTGGTCTGAAACCAAGTCATCACCATGGAATGAAGGCAATGACAGCTGTTCACAGCAGGTTCTGATTCCCAAGCCATACAAAGATCCTGAAAAATTTAGGACCTCATTCACCATGGTCTCTCATCACTCAGCTACTTGTGTATTTTAAACTTAGTAGTATGGTAGTTCTCTGCAAGTTCCATGGCAAAAATTTTTTAAGGGTTGGGACTGGGAAGCAGAAAAGTGATCCTGTTTAGTTTCTCTGATTGTATTAATTGTTCTTTGCAGGTTTTGTCATTTCTGGAGGCCATGGCTTACCAGTGTTGCCTTTGGTTTTCCTCTAGCTCCAGGGGTGGGTGCCTATAAATGGTGTCCACCAAGCGAGGCCTGTGTGCAGCCGTCACCTGTTCCTCACTGCACAGTCAACCCCTTCACTGTAAAAGTTGGTGCCTGTCCAGGGCAAGATCTGTATACAGTTAACCATCACCAAGGATGGCCCTGTGTGTGACACAAGTGAAGCCTGAATCTGCACGTGGATTCCTATAATAATTATAAGCCAGGGTTTTCTTAGTCTACAGATTTATAAAGGGACATAAAGGAATGGCCAGATGATACTGAGCTCAATCTGTACCATTTGACAGTTAAAAATCTCATTTCACATTGATGGAGACAGAGACAAACACTTGAGCAATACACTGGTCAGATTCTTATTCAACAAGATGAACGAACGTTTGCTCAGTGAGACCGCCATGCCAGCTCCTGAGAACATCGCTACTCTTGTTAACCATCTAACCAAAGGCCACATGGTTATGTCATTCTTTAGACTCTGTTATCTTCACTTATAAAAAGATTGCATTCCTAAAAGCATGTGTGTTCCCAGTACTGGTGAGCCTTTGAGGAATATTAGAGGGCTACCTAAATCCAGGCACAAAGAGAAACTTCCTTCTTTCCAACTTTGACTTTTTTCAAAAATTGGCAAAAATTCCAAGTACACGGTATTAACAATTGGAGAAGATTATTTAAAAGTGGATCTAAAGCTTTTTTCATATTTAATTTAGTTATAGGAGAATTAATACTGACCACACTCTCTTCCCTCTTGATCTTCCACTTAACTTTCATCATGTCTATTCTTAGCAATATGAGCACAAGAAGCAGATGGGTAGGTTTACCACTTTTCCAATACCACATATAAAGTTCAAACACATAATATTTTGTTTTAGTTAGGTGTGGTGGTAATGCCTATAATCCCAGCACTCTGGAAGGCTGCGGCCAGGAGACTGCAAGTTCAAGCCTATCCTGCCAATTTAGTGACTTAGCAAGACACTGTCTTAAAATAAAATAAAAATTTGAAAACCCTGAAGATGCAGCTCAGTGTGAAGGCACTGAGTTCAATCCCTAGTACTGGGAAAAAAAAAGATATTTTGTTTTTATTTTCTGTAGGACTCTAGGAATTTCTAAACAAGTTCCCTGTTTTTATGTTATTTGGATTCTGATATTAGCTTTTGGATTAGAGACTTATTGCAGATGTCAATTCAAAGCAAATTAAGTGAAAAATATATTATATATTATTATCTGTTCGGAATATGTAAAATTAAAACAATGAAAGAAGACATTCCTCTATTGCTAGTGATGAAAATAATATGCTACCACTATATACAAATATTATACTACCAAGCCTTCTGAATTAGTTTTCTTGATATGAAGCTTGGTTTGATATCTCACTAGCTTTCCTTGACACCAAATTCATGTATCTGTAAACTGACTGGAGCATGTGGGCTACTAAGCAGAGTAAAGCCAGTGACAACTGACCTGACACGCCAATGTGCCAGAGCCACCAGACAAGAGACAGGGTTTAACAGAATTCACTGTAGGTGGAGGCTCTTGTAATAACAGTTTGGAGACACAGAGAAGTCCTGCTTACTCTAAATTCTTACTGCAACTAAATATGGTGCTTGGATTCTAACCCCGCGAGATCATTCCTTTGGGTTAAAAAATTGCCTCATTAAATACCTTACCCTCCTTTGTTATGATGGCCAGCTGTTTCCTTTTCTACATGGTTGCAGGGACTCACAGGCATTGGGAAGCAAATGAAGAACATGCTGAAAGAGAAGAATTGCTGCAGAAAATTAAAAATTTCTTACTTTTCCCACTCAGTCTGTATAATTTCACCTGAAACACCTTGAAATGTGATATGAGGACTATTACAGAAGGAGGAGCTTGAACACTGGCAACATTCATGACCACAACCTTAAACACCTTTGAGTGCCATACATGGGTTGTATTAAGCATACATTTTATCTGTTATCTGATTTAATCCTCAAAACAACTGCAGGGAGCTACTGGTATCTATCACTAGAATTGGATCCAATTCAAAATTAAATAATAACTTAGAAAATAACAGTGATGTCACGTAACAAGACAGGGAGGTGGGTGGTTCTAGGATCAGGTGACTGACTCAGTAACAAAGCCAAGGTTCTTTGAAACTTTTTACCCCTCCTCTTGTGGTTCTGTGCAAAGGCTGCCAGCCTGTGATTACCAGAGAGTAGGGACTCTGACGTATCACAACCCATGCAGTATCCAAAGTCTGAAAGAGAGAACAGGATTTATGTTAAGAGAGGAAATAGATGTTTTGGGGGGGGTGCTACAGTTTGGATATTGAGTGTTGAGTGCAGGGACTTGGGGCCCAGGATGGTAATATTGGGAGGTGCTGTGGATTTTTAAAGGGCAGGGCCTAGTGAGAGGCCTTCAGGTCATGGGGTATCTTCCAAGGGGGCTGTGGCCCTGGTCTTTCCCCTACAGCCCCAGCTTGAGCTGTTTCTACCTGCTCCCACATGCACTCAGCCATGACCTGTTGCCATCTGCCACTCCACACCCTGGACTCTGAATCTCCCCAAATGCGAGCTAAACTTTTCTCTTTACATGTTAGCTGCCTCACATGTTTTGTTGTGGCAGTGAAAAGCTGACCAATACAGAGATAGAGTGGAAAATACACATAGATTCTATATTTGCTTTCTTTGAAATTACTTGAATATTTAAAAAGTGGAAAGAATAGTGACAAATTTACCAAAGTCCTGTATTTAAATCAAAATAAAGACCTATTTATATATAAAATATATTCTAATAGGTCAATATAGTTTATACAATAAAATAATTAGATAACTGGTTTTACTAATTAGAAAAAAATAATCTTTGGAGTACACAAATAATCACTGAAAATGGAGGGCTGAGAATCTTACATGCATGCACTTTGTGGCAGTGTTCTGTAATAAAATACCAAAATAGATAAAGAGCCAAAAAATCTCCCCTTAAGGAATTAAAATATTGAATGTGCCTAGGGAGTTAGTAAGACAGAAATCTAGTTGTAGTTTCTTTCCTTTCATCTGTATTTTCTTTTCAAATCCATCCTCACACCCTTCTTTCTTTTATTTAATTGTAACTATGGAAGCAAAAACTGAGCAGATAGACTTGTGCTCTTCAGATAGAGACATTAAGACAGCAAAGGACAGCTGGTCAAATAAGATAAAAACAGAGATGGCTTTTAACACTAAGTTTATATCTATGCTAAGGCTACTATGGATCAATCAATTTATTTTTTTCTAAAAAATTGATGAGGTATTCTGTTACCATGGAGAGACACCCGAGATTCAGTAAAAGATATTTGTAGTGCATTTGGTGAAAAAGAAATGTTTTCTAGCTAACCGATTTACTGTCATCGGGATCATTTTGAACATAAAGAAACAAAACATGTTTGTATTATTTTAAAATGAGCATCACTTTTTTATAGTTTTGAAAGAGAAATTCTAATAAATAGTATAAATAATTACTTATAAAATCATAATTTTATGAAATAGTTTATATGTGATCACAAATAAGCAATATAATAAGAGGCACCATTAAATTCTTGGACTGAAGTTTAAATAAAATTTAATCTGATTTCATTTAAAGAAGATAATAAAGTAAGGTTGTATTAGTGGACTTCAGAGGCAGTAGATTGTGATGCTAATGGTATATATGCTACCCTCCCATCTCTAACTGGTTTCCATCTACAGATCTCATTTCCTGTCAGGGAAGGGTGTGCCTGGCTATGACCCATGGAGTGTGAAGGAGGACAGTCTGTACACCTAGTCCTCCTAAACAGGCAAGCCAGACACAGCATCCACAATAATCCACACAGGACCCCCACATAGGAACTGCATGGCTGAGACAGGACCCACTCAGACAGGTCATCTGGGCCAATGCAGGGGAATCCAGTAAGCAAAGGTTTGCAGTCTGTAAATTTTGGAGGGTTTTCCATTACCTTTCTAATCTGTAGTTAAGTATTGGTTAGTGAAGTTTTAGGGTATTCTAAAATAAATTAGACAGTTGATTTAGTCAGTTCTTTGTGACTGTGACAAAATACCTGAGACATGCACCTTACACAAGGATGTGCACAGAGATTGCATGTTGCACAATGCACAGAGATTTCAGTCTCCACGACCCATTAGCCCTGGTGTCCCTGGGCCTGGGTCAAGGCCCTACATCATGGCAGGAGTAGGTAGGGGAGGAAACTGCTCCTCCAGGTGACCAGGAAGCAGGGGCCAAGGAAGCAGAGACAATACCCCACACAGGCAGGCCTGGTGATCCTACTTCCTCCCTCCCAGGAGGCCCTGCCAAGTGGATAGAAACCTAAAGTCCTGCAAATGTTGGATCCATTTCAATAGCTGCAACTCACTTGTTACAGCCATTTGCATGTAAATTGGCCTGTTGTCTGAGTGTTGTGGACCTTGGTGTGTGGGTGGTTCCTGACTCTACTGGCCTTTCCCAGATTTTTGTAATTACACAACAGTAGGACTTACTTTGACCCCACTACCTCAGATGTATGTGCACTGCTATATCTTGGCAAAACAGCAGTGTAGGAAAACAGTCAAGGGTAAGTACACAATAGCGAGAATTCAAGAGTCACCCTGGAAACACACAATGGTGGATCTGCCAGCTCCTCAGAGGAGGCCAGGGGCCTGGCAGAGCTCATTCAGCTGAGGAGAGAGCTATGGTGACCACTGCTTAAAAAAGAGACACCCCAGGTCTGCACTAAGGAGTGGCCTGAAGGAACCCAGCCTGGGGCCTGCTTTGAATTTAATTCAGTAAAGATTACTATTCATCCACTCAACAGTGCTTCCTAGGTGCCTGCTGTGTGCTAGGCACTATGTGAAGAGCTATGATACAGTGGTGAGGAAGACATACAAGTCTAGCGGGAAGATAGACACCAACAAATCAGTGCAGCTGCAATTGACTGATAGGAGAAAAGAAAAATGCTATAGCAATGCACTGGAAACTACACATGTCCCTGTGTGCTGGGACAGCTCTGTGTTGTGATTATTAACCTAAAGTATGTATTAATACTGTGCAATGCACTCTGACAAGTACTCCAGTTGGAAGATAAATACATGATCTCTAGGGACATGGAAGACTTCTTAGGCATTGATTTTTCACAAAGCTAGGCACAGTGCCACACACCTGTAATGATAGCAATTAGGGAGGCTGAGGCAAGAGGATTACAATGTTCAAGCTCAGCCTGGGAAACTTAGTGAGACTCTCTCTCAAAACAAAGTCTGGGGATGTAGCTAAGTCGTAAAATGCCCCTGTGTTCTATGCCCAGTACTGAAAAAACAGACAAACAAGCAAACAAAGTGATTTTCAGCTGAGACACAGGGTAAGAAGAGATAACCAGGAGGAGAGTTAGGCCTCAGTGGAGCAGAGGGAGGACAGAGGTA
Organism: Heterocephalus glaber; assembly: GCF_053883595.1. NCBI lineage: Eukaryota > Metazoa > Chordata > Mammalia > Rodentia > Bathyergidae > Heterocephalus > Heterocephalus glaber. Next base: position 1,242,180 of record NW_028258324.1, on the reverse strand, counting down.
GCTGCAATTACAAAGACCTAGCGGGGTGGATCCACCTGTTTAAGGACTAAAGGCAACTGGGAGAATGCTTGGTAAGTTATGTGCAGTGGAGCAAGGACATCACTGTCAATAATTTCATAGATTTATGATCCAGGCAATGTGAAGCCACTAAGCCCAAATTGCAGTAATGACTGCTGCTACAATGAATTTAGAATGTGCCAATAACATGTACAATGTCTGTGATACACATATGAGAGACACTAACTCACTTGGTTGTACAACTATTTGAAGGAAGGGATATTTACTTGTCCCATTTTTCATATTAGGGAATTGAGACAAAAAGGCAAGGGAAATTTGCCCAAAGACAGTTATCAAGAAAGCAGTGGGATCAGGTTTCCTGTGAAGCAGACTAGCTCCAGAGTCCTTGCCCTGTTGGTCAGATGCCTGGCAATTCTTGTAATATTCTAACTACACCCCAGGAACACAAAAGTTCTGAGATTTACATTGCAATAATAAAATGACAGTAAATGTTGATCTTGCTGTTATTTTCTCAATGATCTAAAATTTCTCTTCCAACCACAGTGAAGTATCACCCTATCTGTGTTAAATGAAGAAATGAGAGCACACATTAACAAAGAAGGAAAGACGGAAGAAGGAAGACAGGCAAGCAGGAAGGAAGGCGGGAAGGAAGGAAGGAAGAGGGAGAGGAAATAACTTCATTACCATAGAGAGGAAACAAAAATTGTTAAGTGGTTATCTCTGCATATTTCTTGGGAATGAAGAAGTGCAATGAATTTTGTTTTTCATTCTAAACTATTAATTTTTTGGTGAACACATATTTTAACAATAAAAATAAAAATTAAACAGTCCCAATATTCTTGCTTATTAAGAAACTTATAATGCTTTTGGATCTGAAGCAAGCTATTGTAAGAAAGGAATCACTGGAAATCCAACTTTTGCCTATACTATGAGAACAGGTAGTCATTGAAAAGACATCAAACAAACCACATGGAACATTTGTTTGGACAAGAAATGAGTGATGTGCACATTACCAAGGTACTGTACGTTCTGACAGAGGAAACTTTCCTGGTAATGGGATGAACTCATTGGAGAGAATCTGGAACTATCACAGACAGTACATAATGCAGCCCAGGTTGAAGAGTTTCCAGGTAGTGTAAACTGACATCAGGCACACTTGAAGTAAAATTGCAGTGTGCTTAGACTGAACTTTAATTTTAGCTAATCTGTCAGTTGATTCAATCGATCAAGAGGTTTCAATTCTTAACGTTCTCCAACTGCCTTTTTTTTTCATGTGGGACTGGCTGTGACCGCTGTCTTTTACTGCACATGCTGGTGACTTTCAGATCATAGTACCCTTCCAGAAAAGAAAGAGAGAGCTGTCTTTTCTGTGAATAAAGTTTTCAGACATCCTTGTTCATTTTTCTGAGCAAACTGAAAACTCATTTTGCTTTATGTATGATATTCTACTTTATATTCTACTTTATTCTGCTTTATGTATGATATTCTTTTTGTATGATATTCATTTGCAATGTTCACTTGAGTGATACTGTTTCATAGGGTGAAGTTTTGGAATAGAAATCTCCAGACCGTGGTGATGAAGACTTAGGGATTATACTTAATGATAACTATGCTGAGCAATCAGATTTGAACTTTGCAGTAGAAGTCCTTGTTTCCTAGGAAATCTGACATTTGGGGACTCAGTTCCAGGATCCACATGTTGCAGGCTGCACCAATCCTTATATTTTAAAGTGTGTGTGTGTGTGTGTGTGTGTGTGTGTGTGTAACTACAGAAAGTAGTTACTTTTGTGTGTTAAGATGAAAAGGACACATGCTCCTGGGATATGGAATATTTCATTCACTTTAAAATCAAATGTGATTGGCAGTTGAATACATGTGGCCTGAATATGTGATCCTACACATTTTGGAAAACTAAAAATGTTGAGTTCTATGAAGAGAACCCTTCTTCTTTTGTTAAATAGACATTTTGTTAAGTCATGTTTAGAAAACCTGTTCTTGTCTTTGCATCTGTAGTACATTGTTCTTAGCACCACTGCGATATGTAAAACTTTATTTTGTTCCATTTTGATCTCATTCTTTTTATAGGTTTTTGAAGAATTAGTATTTGTCATCATCATCATTATTATAGTGTTTCAAACACTGAAGAACAGTCTCTAACAAGTCATAACTTCTCCAGACATACAGAAGGAAGGAAGGGAGGAAGAAATTAACAAATGTATGAGTGGTTATGGATGTATACCTGGGGTGATGGTTAATTTTATGTGTCCACCTAACTGCTCAGGAGTGTCAGGTAAAACATACATACATGCACATTCAGCACATGTTTTGACATAGATATTACTGTTTCTGTCTTTCTGATGACTTGAATATTCATCATTTAGTCTGAGCTCTCTGATTTCAATAACTATTGAAGTAATTATTTGCTCTTTCTGAGCAGGTAGGGATAAAGAATACATTATTAGTTTTCTCTTTCTGAGTCTCAGAGGGGATGAATATGCCTAAGAGGGAAAACAATGAACAGCCATGATTGTCTTAGATTATGATATAACCATAAAGATGGTGATAAATGAGATAATTTAAAAGAACTAACACTGGGACATTTCAGAGCAAGTGGGAAATAGAAAAGAGTGAAGGAGCACACATTAGCCTACTGCTTTTGTAGAATGTGTTGCCTCTTATCCTACAGAATGAAAGAACAGCTCTAACCACTCTTCAGGACCTAGGACAGAGGTATAAAGAGCAAAATTGCCAAAAACAGAGAAGCCATGTGAACCAGACCTGTACAGATCAGCATCATGAACATGTTCCTAACACAGCTCCTGCATCTTGTCCATTTTGATGTATGTATGCATGACTGGCTTTACTTGATTCCTTAGTCTGTTCCATTGAAAGACATATAATATGTAAAGTCTCCTAGTTAGTTTCTTCAAAAGTATATACAGATTTATTTTTAAAGATTGGAAAAGAGAGATTTGCCTCCTGTCATTGTTTCCAAATTATACTTTAGTGGTCTCTTTTTTGTTGTTGTTGTTAGCTCCACCTCAGGAGACACCTGTTCTTTGTCTTTGTCTCTTTCTCAAGTTACTGAGTCTCCTTACATGGGTCTCAAATTGTGCCCATTATGGGCTTGGATTCTCTCAGTCCTCAAGCAAGGCAAGCTGCTGAGGTCTAATAAGCCCTCACGATGAGAAACAGAAGACTCTGTTCCAGGAAGGAAATCAGCTTCATGCTGGAATAGGACTTCCACACCTTGTGCTTCCATCAGACACAAGTTTAATAACCATCAGTGGACATCGATTCCTTGATCAGGCCTGGAATCTAGCTGAAAGTGAGGCTGCAGTGTTCCTGTGGAGCATACATAGTGTGATCAGATTGTATGGCAAATGTTTAATTTTTATAAAGTATTCCAGTAAAAGACATTGTTATTAAAATACTTGCACATACTCCCCTCAGAATACTCCCCAATGCTTTGAACACACTGGCTCCATTATTCTTGCCACTTTTTGAAGCACTTCTAGTTCTCTTTCATGAGTGTCTTTACAAGATGTGATCAAAATATAGTGAATGCTGCTGTGAGTGCCATCCAATGGAAAGCAAGCTCATAAAACATGATGGTGTATCTTTATCCTTCATATTCACTGGATCTGGCACCGGGTGACTTCTGGATGACCCTAAAGTCAAAATAACCATGAAAGGGGAGTGTTTTGAGTCAATTGAGAACATTGAGGTAGCCATGGCAGCACAACTAAAGTCATTCAGGAAAGAAGATTTGCAGAGCTACTTCAGAAAGTGGCAAGGACTATGAGATCAGTGTATTTGAAGTGAAGAAGAGGATTTTGAAGGAGATTCATGGACATACGTTTTTTACTGTAATACATTTTGGAAAATTTAAACACTCACCATATTTTCCATGATACATCATAGAAAAAACCCAAGATGCATAGAAATGGGCAGGAAAATAATTTATCTTTATTGCCTCACCCTTCTCGAAACCAGCACAGTGCTGAGAAGGATCCCCTCCACCTGTAAACCCTCCAACCAGGGGAAGAATGAGAGGCGTGGGCATCTTTCAGGGTGCAGCCCAGGAGTCTGGCTTCTGCTGCCCCTGCAGAACTCTGGGAATCATCATGGTCAGATGGCCTAGGGGAGCTAAGAACAAAAAAAGGCTGAGGATCTCTACATGCAGTGGATGGATCATAGCAGAAGCTAGGGTTCCTGCTGCCTGTTCATCTAGCTGTGGTCTCCACTGTGCACGCAACCAGGGCACCTGCTCATCTCCCAGGGGCAATGGGAGGAGGTTTTCATGGGTATAAAGTTCCAGTCAAGCAAGATAAATAAGTCTAGAGACCCACTGTGTAGCCTGGTGCTTGGAGTTAATAATATTTCACAGTGTTCTTAAAATGTGCTAAAAGGTTAGCTCATGTGAAGTGTTCTTATCAAAACTGGCAATGATGATAGTAATAAAGAGGGTGTGTGGAGACTTCAGGATGTGATGGGCATATTTATGGGAATTGCAGTGGGGTGTACTTGTCCCTAATGCATCAGGTCAGGTTAAATATGTATAGCATTTCGTATGTCACTCACATGTCAATGAAATGGCTGGAAAAAGATTGTATTTCTCTGCACTTGAGCTCAGGTTGAATGGTATGTAATTAATGTCTCCACAAATTTATGGTGAGTTAGGGTCCAGAGAGCTTGAAGAAGAAAGAATCAGGAAAAAGAGATTATCCTTTGTAACATCATTGCAGTGTTTATAATCCATTATTAAAATTTTTATTTTAAAAATTGAAAACCTCAAAAAGCTAGGGCTGGGGATTTAGCTCAGTGGTTCCACCGCCTGCCTCGCAAGCAGAAGGACCCGAGTTTGATCCCCAGTACCAAAAAAAAAAAAAGCAAAAAAAAAAAAGTTGGCTACTTACTCATAGTGAGAACTTGGACACATGCCTGTGTGCATCATGGATGTGAACACACACACACACACAGCAGCGACAGCTATACTTCTCCTCCATCATTCTTACCATTTTTAACTCTGCTACAAAACTTAATGTGTCCCTTCAATATATCCAACTTTCAATCCCTAGAACCTGTAAATATGCTGCCTTTCATGGAAGCTGAAATGGGGAGATTATCCCAGATTATCTTCATGGACCCAGTGTTTTCACACAACTTCTTCAAAGTGGAGAACCTTTCCTGGCTTTAGTCAGAGAGCGATGACAAAGGAAGAAGCTTCAGAGATTGGAAGGAGCATTGGGAAGATGAGCCATGATGGATTTGGAGGTGAAGAAGGGAACCTGTGATCAAGGATGTGGACCTCTTCTAGGAGCTGGGTCTCCACTGTAAGGCTAGGGGAACCACAGTCCTACACCCACAAGCAGCTGAATCATGCTGAAAATCCAATGAGCAAGGAAACAAAATTACCCCCAGAGCCTCCAGAAATGAATGCTGCCTGGTAGTATCTTGATTTGACCTGGCGAGACCCATATTAGGAGTATGATCCCCATAACCATGAGTTAACAAGTGCTTATCATAGGATACACCAAATTTAAGGTGATTGTTATAGCAGCAATAGAAATTAATACACTAAAAATTATAAACCAGGAAATTGCTATACTCTCAGAAAAACAAAGACAGCACTGTGTACATCTACTACATTTCAGGTAATTGTGGCCTAAGTCAGATTCTAGTTCTGTTCCAGTAACAAATGACCTAAGACCAGGGCCCTGAAGGTTATTACATGTCATGCCAGCTATGATAGAATATTAAGCCATCTATCAAGGTCCCTTTCTTATACTCTTTCCAATCATGCTCTATCTGAGCCTAGTTTAGCTAACCTGATACCTTGCTACCTTGGGACCTCCTCAGGTTGGGGATTTCCTTTCTCTCCTTCTTGTGTTGGATCCCTTGTTTGTTAGGTTTGGTCTTCCTCTTTCTTGGTTTGCTTTCTTGTATCCACGGACAGTGACCTTTAGGAGTGTCCTCCTCATTCAGGCAAACCCTCTTTGCTGCCCACCAAGTTCCATGTACTGTTCTAGAGCACAGTAGAGAACAAAGCTTCAAGGAATTCAGAAAGGCACTAAGATGAAAGGAATCAAACTTCCTCCATCTACCTGGGAAGAGGTGATCCTGTCCCTTGGGACCCTGGAGCAGTGAGGTGCAAGAGAGAATTGGCAACTCCTTCCCAGCATCCAGTTTCCACTTCCTCAGATAATGGCATTGTTTTCCTTGGAAATAGTACCTTTTTACTGAACTTCAAGTGATCCCAGTAACATGTCTGGCAAAGGGATAGGCATGTGGCCGAAGCTGATCTTTCATGTAAGAGATTTTCTAGGCACATTTTGAAGTCACTGTACAGAAATGATATAATCTGGAGCTTGCTGTAGCTTGTCTTCTTTCCTCCAGCACATGGAGTTTTTCCACTTCAAACTTTGCCCATTCTCTAAAGTGTGGAGAAAGCCTGTGTGAATCTGGATAGAATGAACTGAAATGTGCAGAAGGAAATGCAAAGGGAGGAGAGAAGGAGAGAAATAGAGGAAGAGGGAGAGAGAGGAAGGAGCTCAATAGCATTTGGGTGCCCTGTGAACCTCAGTATTCTTTCCTTTATCCCTGGAATCCCTAATTCTTCCAGGCACTGAATTCCCCCTCCTTCTTAAGCTTATTTGATTTTTATTTGTTTCCTGAAACCAGGGTCTTGGGTAATGAGAGTCAGTAAAGGGAACACTGTCTATTGCAGAAAAATCTTTGGGAATATCCTCTTGAGAACCTAAGATCTCCCTGACAAATCTATGTAATGAGATTTCCCTTTCTCAGAAACAAGATGGCATCAAGAAAGACACTGCAAGGTCTTTAGATCCCTTCCATATGACTTCCCACAGGTTCACAACAAGGAACACAAGCAGATAAATGGGCAAAACCAGCAAATTCCCTGAGGAAAAAAAGATTTTCCTAAGGGGCGCAATCTCTATAAGCTCAGGAATTTATCTAATTTTATTCACTCCTGTATCCCTGGTGCTCAGAAGAGTATTTGAGAGTATATGTGAATGCCTGCATGCATGCATGAACTGCTAACACCTAAGAGGGTAAGGGGGAAATTGCCCATTACTATCCTCAACAAGAAATGTAAAGAGCATTGTGTTGGACGGGTCAACAAGGGCCTTAAATTCCGAGTGGAACAATAAAAGGAGTAGACGTTCCCTTCCTCTGTTCCTCTGACCCCACCAGGAAACTGTGGCGCGCATGACTCCTGATTGGAACAGCCAAACCCCCAGCAGGGGATTGAGTCACAACTTGAGGCAGAGTTTCTAGACTAGGGTGCTTCCTACTTCCTTACAATGAGAGGAAATAAAGTCTAGACCTCCTCACAGAGGGAAGACAGTGCCAATTTGGACAGACCCTAAAAGACCAAGAAAAGACCAGAAGAAAAAATATTTCCTTAACACTTTATGTAGGACCAGACTTTTCTTTGATGTTCAGCTGTTTCCAGGGTGTTAGGCCACTTAGTGAGTGGTATCTTTATACTTATAATCCTTCTAATGTTTTTTCATGATGAAATGCCCATAAAATACCATTGCTTATATTATTAAAGAATGCACAGGGAAAGTAATAATTCAAGTATGGTTATTATTTATCTGGACTTTTAGAGACACCTCAACAACTTGAAACTTTATCTCTGGAGGATGAGCAGTTAACTGGGGCCAGCTCATTTTCTGGTTGTCCAATATAAGTGTTTTATTTTGCTTTGCTTTGTTGTTTAGCTGAAGAGAACAGAAAACATCTCCATGGAAGCCAAAGGTGTGTGTTTCAATGTCTCCAATTACTGTCTGTTTGAAAGATGGTGACCAGTATCAATGTGTCAAGGGAAGAAACTTTGATGATAAAAAGACCAAAGCCACTTTCTGATTAGATGTTCTTTCTTTGCTTGTTTGTTTGAACATGTTATGTTTCATGACAACTTTCGTAACACAGAAATATACAGCCAGCAAAACACCCATTCTTTGCTTCCAGTGGGTGAATCCCTATGTCCTGTTGAGTGTTTGTCTCCTTCCCTGTCCCTGTGAGACCCAGAGGACTTGTGCTGAGTAGTTATGCCAAGTAACACATAAGCCGATATGCAATATCTATAGTGAGTGTGGTCTTTCTTCTTTCACTCTACATAAAACCTAAATTTTCCATGACCATTTACAATGAAATGAATTAACTCTGGGATAATTATTTCCCACCTCTTCTCTTTTATTTTGGATGTGGAATTCAGATAGTTGTCACCAACACAATCATTTTCAATTCTACTCTTTCTTTAAACTTTCCATATTTGGAAGAAGCTCTCACTCTGCCTAGCTTATACAGCAGTGTCATCTCAGCTGTCACAACACATACTTAGCCCTCCATAAATATTTAGTAACTGGAAAAGGCTTTTCACTAATGTGGAGACATTTGTCATTTTCTCTCAGAAAGTTCCCATTTTTGCAGTTCTTGGAGTGAGAGATATGTGAACACACTGCTTTTCTCCCTTGATGATTGATGATTGGCCTCAGATAACCTTACCTGAGGGATGGACATTTGGGAAAGACTCTAATCCCATAATGAGATACCAGTTGAAGGAAGAATGCTGATAAAGATGGTTGTAATTGTCCTGGTTTGTACCACTATTTTGATGATGCATTAATTATATTTGTTTTCACATTCATATTTTTCAAAATGTACACACAAAAAGATTACTTTGAGTGGTAAAATCAAGATGCACGTTAAAGCTCGAAGTTTAAATAGTTATACAGCAAGTATAGATGGGATAAATACAGTATGAAAGCTGCTTATTACTCATCCTTAAATAGATCATTTTGGACAGAGCAACAAATAACTTCATTCAGAGAAACTGATTGAAAGAACACACTTCCTTAGCATAGACCATGGAGAGTAAGCATCATGGTTCATGAAGTAGCTTTCCAATATGCATAGTTAATGTGGTCAACACTAATTATGTGAGATTATTGCTTTTCTTCAGCCTAATTTGGCTGATATAACTGAGTTTGGAGTTGGTTAAATACTCATCATATGGCAATATAACACAGAGGTTCAACTTTGTTTCATTAGTTTCCTATTGTTGCTATAAAAAATTACCACAAAATCAGTGGTTTTGTAGGGTTGGGGTCTGTAGATATGGAAAGAATAGAATAAGGGCCTCATTAGTATTTCTGGAAAATCCTTACTAAAAGGGATTAAAACTTATCTAAAGGAATTCCTTTAGGAGCAATTAGAAGGACAAAGTTAGAAAGAGAAGAAAACAAGATAGAGAAAGGTATTTTAAAGAGTAAAAATGGCATAAGAACAAAGGAAAGAATGCTCTCTAATGGAGAGATTAATCAGAGGAAGAGATGGCAGGAAGAGCACGGAGGAAGCCAGTTACACAGAAACCAAGATAGGCACCTCTCCTGACCTCCAGTAAAATGCAAAGGAGACAAGGGGCAGCTACCTAACTCAAAAGAAAATTCTTATTTAGCATATAAAATATGTGTTCACACTTATATCCACTTTAGGGTCACTATATTACTACACTAGATATATACACACACAACCTCTTGCTTAATCACTAACTGTAAGCTGACTTTGCATAAGGCTCCTCATCAACCTATAAATCCCAAAGGTAAGCCCCTGACAAGGACAGACGGGCAGCAAAAAGTCAAACAAAGTCCACCAAAAGGAATATAGACATAGGCAAGTGTGCCAGGTTTAGGGTCTTGTGGCCTGAGACTCATCCAAAGACAGCCCAGGAAGCCAATCAGACTGTGAAAAGTTCCAAGTACTCACCTAGAAGGAAGGGTCCCTAAAACCTAATAAAAGGAACCAGGGACAAAGGCTCATGGCTATCCATCCAACCCCCCTGGCCTCTCTCTGGAGCAGCTTATCTCTGCTTTTTTCCTCCTTACAAATAAAGTATCTTCCTTTCTTACACTCGTCCCTCTAATTCATTATTGGTGCTGAGGTTATGATCCTGGCTGCTCACTCTGGTTGCAACAGATTTATCACATTATAGTTTTGAAGGACAGAAATCTAAAATACTACCACAGAGCTAAAATCCAGGGGTCAGAGCTAAAATCCAGGGGTCTTCCTGGGGACTCTGGATGACAATCTGTTCCTTGACATCTCCAGCTCCTCCAGTCCACTGCTGTCTTAGGCTCACAGCCCCTTTCTTCACCCTCAAAGCATCCTCTCCAACATCTGCTCCAGTAGCATATCTGTTCTGTGCCTCTAACCATCCCTCATTATGCATTGGTCCCACCCAGATGATCCAGAATAATCTCCTCCTCCACTTTCTTAATGCTTAATCAGTTAGCCATATAGAGTAGTTTGTTCACAGGTTCTGGGCCTCAGGGAAGAGACATCTTTTGGAGGTTGTTGCCCTTCACCAGTTTATATGCTTACTTTGACAATGATAAAGTAGAATTTGGTGTCCCTCATCCTCTACTATTTTTTAATCTCTAGAGTAGAATTGTCATCAATCTCAGCATTTTGAGAATTAAAGGAGACAGCGAGTGTGAGAAAATTAGTGCATTTGTCAGTGTGTGTCACTGATAAGCAATAATGAGTCTGTGTGCATTGTGTCCTGTTTCACTCTCAGACTACATTGCTGCTTCCATGGACTCTGATTAGATAGACACAGACCCTAGAAGAGCAGTCGCTTCAATTTTTCATTTCCTTAATTAAATGCTGGTGTCTCCAATTTTGAATTTCTTAAGCAGACCAATCTGACCCATTTCCCCAAAAGGAAAGAAATAATGAGACATCAAGAGGGAATGGTTTAGAAATAAGAAGTATTTTAGGAAGCTCTGACCCCACAGATAATTTCAGAGCTGAGGGCACTTTGACTCAGACGCCCTGTGGGCGGTGCCCCGAGCACTCCAGCCTTGGGTGTTGGCCTATGGCTCTCAGTTCTGTTGGCTGCTGCAGCAATCGGCTTATGGGGTGACGAGTGGAAAACACACAAATTCACTTACATATATACACACAGTAAACAATCATAATTTCAAACAAAAGCAGCATGTTAGCAAAGTGTGCAGTGGCCTTAAATAGGATGTGTGTGTAATTCATAAAGGTAAGTTTATTCCCTGCACTTATGTATGAAAATTATTGAAATAAAATTGCATTGTACAAGTATGCAAAACCATAGATATATATTGTCAAATCGGCACTTTTGACTCTTTAAAAAAGCTATATAATAATTGCTGCATATACATGTAGCTAGTGTGTCTTTGGCAGTTTTTCTAATTGAAAAGCTTATCTTTATATCTAATCTAATCCCAATTTTTCTTGCAAAGAAGGACAAGTCAGTTACATTTTGTGTGACAGTATAATATTTGAAGATTGTTATAAAAGCTATACCAAGATTTATAGTTATGCAGCAATCCTATCATTTGACAACTGTTAGCTGTTTCTTCATTTCTATCTTAATTATGTCTAACTTTATGAACTACGAAGATATTTATATTTTGGCTTTCTTATAATTTGTTTTGCTTTGAGATGCATTTGGGAAAATTAGGAAGTAGTTGAACAAATTTAATCAGCAAATATTTATTGCACATCTCTTACATTCCAGGAGAAGGATATGAGGATGGGACAGGTGATCCTGAACCTACTCTCATGGAATTTCCCTGAGCAGAATGGAGACAGTGGGCTAAGATATAACTGTTGTACCATGGCAGTGACCTGTAGTATGCAGAAAAATGACCAGTAAAACAACACACATGAGAGGACAGGAGCCCTGAGAGTCTGTACTTTAGATGGCATTGAACAAAGAAGCCCTCACTGCTGCCTACTAAGAGGTGGCCATGGAGTCCTCCTGCTGAATGTAAGCAATTCTACAGAAAACCAAAATCAGGCAATCTCATCCTATTGACTACAGTAGAGGAAACAAAACCAAGATAAAACCTTAACCATGTCTGAGTACAGACAAAATAAGAAAGTTGTGCAAATTACAAAAATAGCCAAATATCCTCTATATCCAGCTACTATGAATAATCTGGATTCTTGTTGATTCTTTACCAATTACAGCTTTCACCTCACACCATTCCTCCTACTTAAAAATTAAGGTGCTTGATCCTATAATAGCTCATGCTTTCTCACAACCTCTAATCTAGATATAAAATCATGCTTCATTAATCCTCTCTAAGATTACCTAGCCAAACCTGAGCTTGTGATAAGTTCCCAACAGTCTGGTGTGTGACTTCCCTCCCTGTAAGGAGACAAGAAACCCAGCACTAATAGATGTGATCCTAATAACATTTGGCTAAAAAGCATAGCCTGAGAAGTTACCCTTAATGAACTGGCAATTGGCAAAAACTTGAATAAAATAAGGAATGAATAATGTAAGCAAAGTAAAATCAGTCAGTGGAAAGCTCCTAAGATTAGGGCATGCCTAGGTGGATTCAAGGAAGAGCAAGGATACAGGGATAGTTAAGTCTGAGTAAGTGAAAAAGAGAGGTAAGAGATGATGTCAGAGTCTAGATTTTGAAGGGTTTTGGATGGCATAACGCTATGGGATGAGAAATTGGGGGCCCTCCAAATTTATGTGCCCTAATGTTATTGTGATGGTCAATGGAGATTGGGACCTTGGGGGAAAGTGGGGTTAAATAAGGTCTTCAGAGTTCTGTCCTGCCCTAGGAGATTGGAGCTTCTATAAGAAGGGATACCAGGGAGATGGCTCTGTTTCTTTACTCACAGGAGCTGAAGAAAGGTCCAATGGCCACACAGTGAGATGCCCATTGTCTATCTGCAAGCCAGGAAGAGGCCCTGGCTAGAACACAACCATGCCAGAATCTTGACCTTAGTCCTTCAGACCCCAGATCTATGAAAAAGTAAATTTTCATGATCAAAGGCATCAAAGCTATGGTATTTTGTTATGGCAGCTTGGACAGACAAAGGCCTATGGTAAGGATATGGATTTTTACCTCCCTCCAAGTGAACTGGCAACATTTGGAGTGTTTGAACACAGGAGAGATATTTCTTGGTAGGATCATTAGGCTACTCTGTTAAGAATATGTGACTGTCAGAGAGTCCAGAAAAGAAGCCTGAGACCCAGCAAAAAAATGGGGCAGTAGATGGCAGTGGATATGTTCAAGCCAGCAACTACACAAGTAATAAGAAGTAAGACTCAAGAGAGAACATCTCACTGAAATCCTGTTGATGGGACCCAGGGCACTTTTAAAGCAGAGCCAACAAACTTGATATAACCATGAGGAAGATAAACAAAAAACCAAGTCAATAGGATGAGGTTTCTGGGCTGCCTGAGCACTGCTCCCAGTGCAGAGCAGGAGGATTCTGGGCTGCCATACCACTGCTCCTAGCACAGAGGAGGTAAGCTGCACGGGCGCCAGCAGCACCCCTCAATTGTTTGAAATGAGAAGACACATAAAGAAATCTCAATACCAGACTTCCAGACAACCTACAGCAACCCCAAAGGGAAATGACATGAAACAATCTGATACTTAACAACTTGGACTCTCTGAACTGGCAATAAAAGAGGATCTGGAAAAAATGAAATCAGAAATAATTTCTCAGATAAAAGCTGAGATTGTGCCCATAGTGCAAGGCATGGTTAATAAATCAAGAGAGGACACAGATAAAAAAAAATAGAGGAGCTGAGGAACATGTTGGAATCCCAACATAGGAAACACATGGAATCCATAAAACAGATGTAAATAGATTTCCAGGAGATTAAAAACTCCACTGAAAGTCTACACAGCAGAATGAGCCAATGTGAGGACAGAATTTCAGACATAGAAGGTAAGATTGCAATTAGTGACCAGGAAGAGAAAAATTGTTTTAAAATTGTAAGGGATCACAAGAAATCAATCCAGCAGCTGCTAGATGATGCAAAGAAGAATAACATAAGAATGACTGGAGTCAATGAAGAAACAGGAGAGAGTGCAGATGACATAAAAATACTGTTCACAGAAGTGATGGCAGAAAACTTCCCAAGGAGGGGAAAAGAACTTGACATACAGATAAGTGAGGCATATAGGACTCCGACTGGACTTGATAAAAAAAACTACACATAGGCATATAATTGTTAAGATTCCAGAAACCCAACAAAAGAACAAAGTTCTACAAGCAGTTGGAGAAACGAATCAAATAACATGCAAAGGAAAGCCCAACAGAATCACAGCAGACTTCTCAATGCAAACCCTCAAGGCAAGAAGAGCTTGGAGTGATGTATTTAAAGCCCTAAAGGAAAATAGCTTCCAATCCAGATTGATGTACGCTACAAAACTGTCTTTCAAAATTGATGAAGAAATAAGATACTTTCATGACAAAGAGCACCTTAGGAACTTTTCATGACAAAGAGGACATTAAGAACTTCATGAATACCAAACCAGCACTCCAAAAAATTTTAGACAATATCCTAGGAAAACACAATGAGGATCACAACCCCAGGAAGCCCAGCAGAATGAATCCATCAGGCACGATAAGAAATTAGACACAAAGGGGGAGAATCCAACAAAAAGAAAAAGTCACGACAATGATAACTCAATATGTATCAGTTATCACCATCAATGTTAATGGTCTCAACTCACCAATCAAAAGAAATTGACTGGCAGAATGGGTCAAGAAGCAAGACTCGACAATATACTGCATACAAGAAACACATTTAATTCAAAAAGAAACTCATAGACTGAAAGTTAAAGGGTGGAAAACAATACTCCATGTGACAGGAACCTGAAAAAAGCACGAGTACATATCCTCTTTGAAGATCAAGTGAATTTCAAACCAACACTGATAAAGAGAGACAAAGAAGGACATTTCATCCTTGTAAAGGGAACAACCCAAGAGGAAGAGCTGACAATCATAAATGTATATGCACCAAACACTAGCATGCTCAACTATGTAAAACAAATACTAATGGACATAAAAAATCATATAAGCACTAATACAATAGTAGTGGGGGACATCAATATCCCACTGCCACAAATAGATAGATCAGCTAGCCAAAAAATAAATGATGAAATACTAGAACTCAACCAAACTCTTGAACAAATGAACTTAACAGAAGTTTACAGAGTGTTCCACATCACAAAATCAGAATACACATTCTTTTCAGTTGCACATGGGTTGTTCTCCAAAATAGACCACATACTCCCTCATAGAACATGTTTAAGTAAGTGCAAAGGAATTGAAGTTATCCCCTTTACATTATCAGACCATAGTGCGATGAAATTGGAAATCAATAGCCAAAGAAACCGCAAGAAATTCATAAACACATGGAAATTGAACAACACATTTCTGAACAACTAATGGGTCACAGAGGAAATTAAAGAAGAAATCAGACAGTTATGTCAATTAAATGACAATGACAATACAACATATTGGAATCTATGGGACAAAATGAAAGCAGTCTTATGAGGGAAATTCATAGCAGTGAATACTCATATTAGGAAACCAGAATGAGCCCAATTGAGCAACCTGATGCTGAACCTCAAGCTTTAAGAAAAAGAAGATCAGGACAAACCCAAAGCTCATACAAGAGAGGAAATTATAAAGATCAGAGAAAAAATCAATGCAATGGAGACAAAGAGAACAATACAGAAAATCAATGAAGCCAAAAGTTGGTTCTTTGAAAGAACAAACAAAATTGACAAACTCTTAGCCAACCTTATCAGAAAAAGGAAAGAAATGGCCCATGCAATGAGGAGTGAAAAGGATGAAATTACAACAGACCTGAGGAAATCCAGAGGATCATCAGGACCTACTTTGAGAACCTATATGCCAATAAGATGGACAACACAGAAGAAATGGACAGATTCCTAGATACATATGAATTACCAAATTTGAATGAAGAAGACCTAAAAATTCTAAACAACCCAATATCAATCAATGAAATTGAAAATTTAATTAAAAACTTACCAACTAAGAAAAGCCCAGGTCCTGTTGGTTTCCCTGCTGAATTCCACAAGACATTTAGAGAGGAACTACTGCCACTACTGTTTAAACTCTTCAAAGAAATTAAAAGGGAAGCATTACTCCCAAATTCATTCTTGGAAGCAAGCATCACTTTGATCCCCAAAGCAGAGAAAGACACAACCAAAAAGAGAACTATAGGCCAATCTCACTAGTGAACATAGATGCAAAAATCCTTAATACAATACTAGCGAATAGAATGCGGAGATCATGAAGAAGATCATACACCCTGACCAAGTGGGATTCATCCCAGGGATGCAGGGATAGTTCCACATACACAAATTAATCAATGTAATACACTGAATCAATAGAGCCAAGGACAAAAACCATAAGATCATCTCAATAGATGCAGAAAAAGCATTTGACAAAATCCAACATGCTATTCTAATAAAAACCCTACCAAAAACTTGGAATAGATGGTCTCTACCTCAATCTGATAAAAGTCATCTATGAAAAACCAACAGCCAATACCATACTAAATGGTCAAAAACTGAAATCCTTCACACTAAAATCAGGAACAAGACAAGGATGTCCACTATCACCACTCTTGTTCAATATAGTTTGGAAACATTAGCCACGGCAATTAGACAAGAGAAAGAAATAAAAGGAATAAAGATAGGAAATGAAGAAGTCAAATTGTCATTATTTGCAGATGACATGATACTGTACATAGAAGACCCCAAGAACTCCACCAAAAGTCTTCTAGACTTAATAACTAAATTCAGTCAAGTAGCTGGTTGCAAGGTCAACACACAAAAATCAATAGCTTTCCTCTACACGAATGATAGACTCACTGAGAGAGAAATAGGGCAAATGTTTTTTTTCACAATAGCATCCAAAAAACCCGAAATACCTAGGAATCAACCTAACAAAAGAAATCAAAGACCTCTTCTCTGAAAACTATAGCACTCTGAAAAGAGATATTGAAGATGGTATCAGAAATTGGAAAGACATCCCTTGCTACTGGGTAGGAAGAATCAACATAGTGAAAATGGCCATACTTTCAAAACTGCTATATAGATTTAATGCAATTCCAATTGAGATCCCAGCAGCATACTTCATAGACCTCGAGAAAACAATCCAAAAATTCATTTGGAACAAGAAGAGACCCAGAATAGCAAAACAATTCTAGGTATCAGAGATATGGCAGGGGGTATCACAACCCCCAACTTGAAACTATACTACAAAGCTACTGTGATAAAAACAGCATGGTACTGGCAAAGAAACAGACTTGAGGACCAGTGAAACAGATTAGAAGATGCAGAAACAACTTCAGACACACTCAGCCACCTCATCATAAAGATAGCCTTTTAAATAAACGGTGTTGGAAAAATTGAATTTCAACTTGCCAAAGATTAAAACTAGACCTATATCCTTCACCATGCACTAAACTAAAATCAAAATGGATTAAAGATCTAAATATTAAAATAGAAACACAGAACCAGCTGGAACAGAGGTTAGATAGAACTCTGGAACACATTGTTTTAGGAAAAGATTTTATGAACAAAAGCTCCGTTGCCCATGAACTAGCACAAACAATCAACAAGTGAGATCTCTTCTTACTAAACCACTTCTGCATAGCAGGAGAAATCCCCAACAAAATGAAGAGACAACCCACAATATGGGAAAAAATTTTCATCTGCTGTTCCTCAGACATAAGTCTACCATCTTGAATCTCTAAAGAAGTTAAAAAAATTCAGATCTCCCAAATTTGAAGACCCAATCCAAAAATGGGCATCTGAAATGAACAGACATTTCTGAGACAAAGAAGTAGAGATAGCAAATAAAACATGAAAAAATGTTCAACATCACTGGTCATTCAAGAGATGCAAATGAAAACAATGCTGAGATTCCACCTCACTCCAGAAAGAATGGCTGCCATCATGAAATCAACCAATAACAAATGCTGGCGGGGCTGTGGGGAAAGAGGAACACTGCTCCACTGCTGGTGGGAGTGTAGACTGGTGCAAGCACTGTGGAAATCAGTATGGAGATACCTCAAAGAACTAGGACTGGAAGTCCCATTTGACCCTGCTATTCCCCTGGTGGGTATCTTCCCCAAAGAATTAAAAGAATCATACCACAGAGTTATATGTGCACCCATGTTCATAACAGCACAGTTTGTGATAGCTAAAACTTGGAAAGAGCCCAAATGCCCATCAACTGGAGATCGGATAAAGAAAATTTGTGGGTTTTTTCTAAAATGGAGTACTACTCAGCCATAAAAAATGAGAAATTAAAGATATTTATAGCTAAGTGGATGCACATTGAGGCAATACTCCTAAGTGAAATAAATAGGACACACATGTGTAAATACCAAATAGTTTCTCTAGTGTGAGATACTGAAAGTGTAAATAAGGACTAAAGGGTGTAATAGATAATGTGAAATAGTAAGAAAAAGGGCAAAGGGGAAAGGGAAGTGGGGGGAGGGGAACGGAAATAAGGGAATGGAATTAATATGAGAAAATGAAAAAATGGAAACAAAGTCTTTGCAAATATGGAGGGATGGAGGGGTGGAAGGGAGAGCATGGGAAGGGGAAAAATAAGAACCAAGAGCGATTATGTAAAGATGCAAATTTCCAATGATGAATGTCATTATATTGTATAACTAAAATGTACCAATAAAATAAAATTTTACAAAAGACAAGCCAATAATTATTAAAAATCTCTTGATAATAGATGAACTGAGTTACAATTTCATTTAGATACATGAGTCAAGGGGATGAGGCATTGGGAAGACTATGAAGCTGTTAAGACTGTTAAGCTGTCAATTTTGGACAGCTTGAAATGAAATGCCTTTTCTGTATTCATCTAGAGAGACCCAGTAGACAAATATCTGAATCTCAGCCTTGAGGAACTGAATTATAAATTTGGCAATTTTTATTCAATGGATGGCATTTCCTGCCAAAAGAATGAACAACCTAGGAAATGAGAGGACCCATTTCTGACCCCTGTGACACAACAAAACCTAGGAAAGAACAGGTGGTGAAATAAGAAGAAACCCATGTAAGTGTTAGGTACTCTATCAAGCCATGTTGGGTCTCCCAGCCCTAAGTGCAGTGTGGGACAAGTTCATCCTGCAAGGGCGATGTTCTTTAACATCATTAGGACCTTGGTTAATATCCCAGATGAGGCAAAGTAAGCTTCACTCATCTGTAACCTTATGCTTTCTGCTTTGTTCTGTGCCTCCCATCATCATGGTGAACATCTGGGGACTTGTCTTAAAACACACATTCTGAGGCTCAGTAACTCAGCTTCCCAGACAGGCCTCTTAGAACTTGCATTTTTAATAAGTTCTCAGGTGGATTGTCATGTAGAGTAAGATGAAGAACAAGCTGAGCAATTCTTATCTTTTCATGAAGAGGGAAGGAACCAATCTAACACTGGCAAAATTCATGACATTGTGGTGGAACAAAGATCTTTTAGGGTGGATTCCAGTATTGATACTACTGATCCTAGCCAGCAATCTCTTTATAAATATCTATAGAGAGTACCACTGTGATAAAATTAAGGAATGTATACTATTTTTTCTAATCATATCTTGCGCATCAGAATGCAAACAACTTTACAAGTGGTATGTCACAATCAGAATTCAAGATTTAATTTAGAAAATCAGGATTCAAACCATTACCCACAGGAATGTTGCAGAATATTGCCACCCAAGGAAGCTGGCAGCTTTAGCATGGACAGAGGAATTTGTCTTCCTATTGAGCTGGCTCTGTAGACTCTTTCTCTACTGAATAGAAAGGTGCTCTCAACCTCTGGGTTCTGATTTCACAGATTTGACTGGAAATACGGAGGAGAATGGTAGAGAATATCCTTCAGCAAACTGATTTTTTTTTCTTTTTGGTACTGGGGATCAAACTCAGGACCTTGTGCTTATGAAGCAGGTGTGGTGCCACTGAGCTACATCCCTAGCCTAGCAAACTGATTTTACAGCAACTATGATAATAATGGTTTTACCACTTATTGGTGCATATGTGTGCCAAGCACTATAGTAAGGACATATTTCATCTAATCTTGACAGTAATGCCACTTTGCAAATGAAAAAGAAGATTTTAGAAAATGTTTCCAATGGGAAGCAGATGGTAGAGTAACTCTGAGTGATTATTTGGGAGACCCTTGGGCTCACACTAGTAGAAAGGAGGCAGAGAACAGTTGTAGATAGAGGGAGGGGAAGATGTTGAGCTATGGTGCAGCCCCATTCCCATCAGCCACCCATGGGTACTCCAGAGCTAGAATGGCCCAGCAGAGTTGTCTTGATGTGGGTATAGATGGCTAAGTCTTTACCCCTGCATTAATTAGTTTTTGAAGGGGGACCAGCTTGACCAAAGGCACAGCCTGCAGTGTGTAGGTGAGGTTCTCTGAAGGAGGCAACTGCTGATGTGCTGACAGCTAAAGGTACCTGCAAAAACTTCCCAGTGTGGACAACAGGTCCTCCATGGTAAGCCTCTCGGAGACACAGCACCGAGAACTCAGCAAACCAGGATGTCAGAGGGGAAGGCTACAGAGATGAGTTTAACGCAGGACAGTCAGATTATAAAAGCAGTGGTAAGAAGCAGTCTACAGCAGCTTACAAATGCTTCTCCACTTAGAGGCAAGTTATGAAAACATGCACAGTGTCTGTCTTCAGGACCTGTTTCTGCAGTTTGTGTTTCAGGTTAATGTATCAGACTATCAGTTTACACTCATCTTTGCCCTCCCTATGCTTTTTAAAAATATTCCCTCATTTTAAGCATGCAGCCTGGTGATTTTATATATAGTGTACTTGTTTTGAGGTTTTTGCAGGACAGAAAACAGTTGATGCCTGGATTAAAGTATTCCTCTGTCCTTCCTGAGTATCACACACATTGAAGAGTGGCTGCTCCCTGCTAGCGAGAGTCAGAGAGGCAGGATGCTTGAAGGAAACCAAAGGAGAGAAATTCTAAGTGTGGGGACAGAGAGAGGGAAAAGGAGAGAGAGTTTCTAAAGAAAAAGAAATCTGTCTGGTGGAAGACAGAATTCTTTGCTATCAGAGGTGGTCTCAGGGACAGGTGACAAGACCTCATGATCTCAAGAGGGTGAATTCTTGGTGTTGCTAGGGACAAGTAAACTAGGTCCTAAGTTCCCACACTTCAAGGACAGTGATGACAGCCCCTAATGCTGAAGAACTACTTATATGGGAACACAGGTAGTGTCAGCACATGTGGGCAAATGGGATGTGGCCCTGGACCCAACCTAGCACTATGGTGCAGTCCATGGGATGGAGAACCATCCTAGCAAGGGATAGGATTGAGTTGCAACCATAAGAGTGTGATATAAGCTCAGAGATAGATTTAAATTTATTGATTCTTATTTAATTTAAATTACATCTATTTACAGAAAACTTTAAATGCAAGTTTTTGCCCGTGACATTGTCAGGAAGGATGTACTAAGAAGTCGGAATGGATTGTGGATGTCAGGCACACCCAAGACTGCAACTGCTATTCTTGTCAAGAAGAAAACAGAACTTCAATGAAGGAAGAGGAGGAGGAGAAGGAGAAACAAGAAGAGAAGGAGGAGGAGGGGGAAGAGGAAGAGGAGGAGGAATGAGTCTTTATTCTGCAATTTACTTGACACCTTCTTCAAAATCAGTGAACCCATCACAAAGGGAATGAAGGGGAGACTGTCCTGCAGAGAGTTTGCATTTCATAAAGTGGGGATTGTACTTCATAAAGTTTTCTTGTTAACTATTTGCACTTCCACATCAGGGTGCAGAACACGAATGTTGAGAATTGGGGCATCTCATGCCTACACATGATTATTCTCTCCTTTGGTTGCTTTCTTAGAGGTTCTGCTTTCTTATTGCCAAAATATTAAAAAGTGCCTGTCCTGCAATGTGTTAGGCCTGGGTACCAGGACCCCTTCAGGTTCTGAAAGGGAAAATGTTGCAGAGGGTTAGGAACCTGCCATTCCTCTCAAAATACAGACAAGGTGCAGTGGATAGAAGGGAATGAGAAGACAGAACTGTGCTTTGGGAAAGATTTTATCTGAGTTGCATGATATTAAAAACCCACAATTTGAATATGCTATTGAGCCTGCCCCAGTCCTTACCCTCATCAGTCTTTCCATCCTTTTTGTCTAAACAATTTTGAACATGTTATTTATTGTTTAAAATGTAATATGTTACTTTCATTTCAAATCACCTCCTCTGAAACAGGAAGCAAAATTACAAACACCTGTATAATTATCACCCTGCTACATAAAAATCTCAAACTTCTACCAAATTTGCTTTGCATTTTTAAAAAGAAAAAAATGTATGTTTACTCAAAGGCTCATTATGTCCTCTGTTTTACCTCAGTCTTTCCCTTTCTCCACAAAAGTAAGCCATGTCCTGAATTTTATCATTCCCACACCTGCTGTGATCCATACAGAACACTTAGTAATATTTTTATGTTTGAAAAATTATAGAAAGACCATCTTATTGTTCATAAAATTCTGCAACTTCTTTTGTTGATACAAAGTTTATATAATAATAAATTCTGTTTTAAGTGGCTTGTTTTGACGAATTTTGGTAATTTATAAATTGCACAACACGAATAGGTGACATAGAAGAATTCCTCCTCCCTGAAAAGTTTCCCCATGCCCCTTTGCTGCAGTCCCTTCAGCTTTTATTGGAAGTATCAGTGTGAGGTCCCAGGAAAGAGGTAGCAGGTATGTATGCACCAGCCACACGGTCACCGGCCAGAATTCATCCAGTTCTGCTTGTACCCGCCACTGTGGCAGCCACTTCTTCTCACTCCTCGTCCCAGATGTCAAACAGCACCTGTCTGTCCTGCTTCTCCTTGGAGGAGACAGTCTTGGGGCTCACCTTATCAGGTGGCCCTGTAACTCCTGTTTTCTAATGATCTCCATATAATGGTGTAGAAACTTTGGCCTGTTTTCTTGCAGCTTTCTCCCTCTTGAGTGGAAGCTGAAATCTCTTCAGATGGATGATAAAGGATAGCAAACATTTGGATATATACATTCTCTTGGACATAACAGTTTTATTTTATAGAGTCAAGTTTGCATCTGCACAAAGTTATCTCCTTTACATTTGCACAAAGTTGTGACAGTAAATGTTTAATGAGATACTTTAGATTTCAATTTAAAAACACGTTAGGTTTTCTAAAAGTCTCTCAAGGGGCAAGTAGGCAAAAAGCTTGAAAGAAAGCACTAGCCAATACCACGTAGGGCCTCTGGAAAGTTTGCTGTAGCCTCAGAATCTACTGTGAAAGGTAGGTAATGATGTAGTTAAAAGAGAAATATCTACAGGGAATCACAAGAGAATAGGGTGGCCACATTTTGACTACTTTTGGATGCTTGGGCTCCTGAAATGTTTTTGGGAAAGCAATTCCTTTTAATGCTCTACATCAAGCATCAGAAGATTTTTCTGAAAAGCAACAGAGAGTAAATATTTTAGTATTTACAAGCCATATGGTCTCTTTTGCAAAGTTTCATCTCTTCTGTTTGAAAAGTAGCCAAAGATACATGGACACACACCATCCCAATAAAATTTATTTACAGAAACAGGAAAGGGGTAAAATTTGGGCTGCAGGTCATAGTTTACAGACCTGTGACCTATGAAATGTTCATTTAACTAAGTTTAAACAGTAGTGGCAGTAGTTCCTCTCTAAATGTCTTGTAGAATTCAGCAGTGAAGCCATCAAGGCTCGGGCTTTTCTTCATTATTAAGTTTTTAATTACATTTGCACTTTCTTTGGTTGATATTGGGTTGTTTAGAATTTTTAGGTCTTCTTTATTCAACTTTGGTAATTCATATGTATCTAGGAATCTGTCCATTTCTTCTGTGTTATCCATCTTATCGGCAGATAGGTTCTGGAAGTAGGTATTGATGATCCTGTGGATTTCTGCCTGGGTCTATTGTAATTTCACCCTTTTCATTCCTAATTGCATGGATTTGGATCTTTTCTTTCCTTTTTCTAATAAAGTTGGCTAAGGGTTTGTCAATTTTGTTGATTCTTTTGAAGAACCAACTCTTGCCTTCGTTGATTTTTTGTATCATTCTCTTAGTCTCCATTGCATTGATTTCTCCTCTGATCTTTATAATTTCCTCCCTTGTATGAGCTTTGGGTTTGTCCTACTCTTCTTTTTCTAGAAGCTTGAGGTTCAGCATCAGGCTGTTTAATTGGGCTCATTCTGTTTTCCTAATATGCGTATTCACTGCTATGAATTTCCCTCGTAAGACTGCTTTCATTGTGTCCCATAGATTCTGATATGTTGTATTGTCATTGTCATTTAATTGAAGGAACTGTCTGATTTCTTCTTTAATTTCCTCTATGACCTATTGGTTATTCAGAAGTGTGTTGTTCAATTTCCACGTGTTTATGAAATTTTTTGAGTTTCTTTTGCTATGGATCTCCAATTTCATCGCACTATGGTCTGATAATATACAGGGGATAACTTCAATTCCTTTGCACTTACTTAAACATGTTCTATGTGTGAGTATGTGGTCTATTTTTGAGAATGACCCATGTGCAGCTGAGAAGAATGTGTATTCACTGTTGCAATGCTAGATAACTCATCTGCTGGCCTTCAACACTCTGTAAGCATCTGTTAAGTTCATTTGTTCAAGAGTTTGATTGAGTTCTAGCATTTCATTACTTATTTTTTGTCTAGTTGATCTATGTATTTGTGACAGTGGGGTGTTGAGTTCCTCCACTACAATTGTATTAGTTCATAGATGACTTTTCATGTCCGTTAGTATTTGTTTTATATAGTTGGGTGCACTAGTGTTTGGTGCATAGATATTTATGATTGTCTTCTCTTCCTCTTGGATTCTTCCCTTTACAAGGATGTAGTGTCCTTCTTCATCTCTCTTAGTCAGTGTTGGTTTGAAATCTACTTGATCTGCCAAGAGGATAGCTACTCCTGCTTTTTTTGCAGTTCCTATCACATGGAGTATTGTTTTCCACCGTTTAACTTTCAGTCTATGAGTTTCCTTTTGAATTAAGTGTGTTTATTGTATGCAGCATATTGTTGGATTTTGCTTCTTGACCCATTCTGCCAGTCTATTTCTTTTGATTGGTGAATTGAGACCATTAACATTGATGGTTATAACTGAAACATATTGACTTATCATTGCCATGATTTTTTCTTTTTGTTGGGTTCTCCCCCTTTACATTGAATTTCTTGTCATGCCAGATGGGTTCATTCTGCTTTGCTTCCTGGGGTTGTGATCCTCAATATCTGTTCCTAGGATATTGTGTAAAATTCTTTGGAGTGCTGGTTTGGTATTCATGAAGTTCCTAAGGTTCTCTTTGTCATGAAAGTATCTTATTTCTCCATCAATTTTGAAAGATAGTTTTGCAGTGTACATCGATCTTGGTTGGAGGCTGTTTTCTTTTAGGGCTTGGAATATGTCACTCCAAGCTCTTCTTGCCTTGATGATTTGTGGTGAGAGGTCTGCTGTGATTCTGATGGGCTTTCCTTTGTATGTGATTTGTTTCTTTTCCCTAACTGCTTGTAGAACTTTGTTCTTCTGTTGAGTTTCTGGAATCTGAACAATTATATGCCTATACGTAAATTTTTTTTTTTGATCAAGGCTATTTGGAGTCCTATATGCCTCACTTATCTGTATGTCAAGTTCTTTTCCCCTGTTTGGGAAGTTTTCTGACCTTACTTCTGTGAAGAGTTTTTTTATGTCATCTGCACTCTCTCCTATTTCTTCATTGACTCCAATCTGTCTTATGTTATTCTTCTTTGCATGGTCTAGCAGCTGCTGGATTGATTTCTCATGCTCCCTTATAATTTTGAAACAATTTTTCTTTTCCTGGTCATTAATTGCAATCTTATCTTCTGTATCTGAAATTCTGTCCTCACATTGGCTCATTCTGCTGTGTAAACTTTCAGTGGAATTTTTCATGTCCTGGAAATCTATTTGCATCTGTTTTATGGATTCCATTTGTTTCCTATGTTGGGATTCCATCATGTTCCTCAACTCCTCTCTAGATTTATTAATCATGTCTTGCACTAGGAGCACAATCTCTACTGTTATCTGAGAAATTATTTCTGATTTCATTTTTTCCAGATCCCCTTTTGTTGCCAGTTCAGTGGGTCCACGTGGTTGAGTATTAGAGTGTTCCATCTCATTTCCCTTTGAGGTTGCTGTAGGTGATCTGGAAGTTTAGTTTTGAGACTTATTTACGTGTTTTCTCATTTTGCCTGGGGGGGCAGGGAGGGTACCATTGGCCTCCACACTGCTTACCTCCTCTGAGCTGGGAGCAGTGGGCCAGGGGCCGGGAGTGGTGGTAGGGATGGTGGCCCAAAAGCCCCTTCCTCTGGGCCAGGAGCAGTGGGATGGCTGCTCAGAAGCCCCTACCTCTGGGCAGGAATTCTTTAAATGATGAGAACTTGATTAGCTCCAATACAGTGGTGCGGTGGTCCGGTGTCCTCTGCATCTTTGTAGTATGGAATCAGGTGGCTGTACAGAGAAGAGGCCAAAGGAGCAGGAGATGGGGGTCCAGTAGATTGCTGCAGGGGGGTGGACTGATTCGTGTTTTCCGCATGACTGGCTACCTCGGGACCATGTCCGCAGACCTGCCTGTCTGCAACGGGCTGATTCGGTGTTTTCAGCACAATTGGCAACCTCGGGACTGGGTCTGCAGCTATAATTGCTATCTTGACCTCTGTATTTAATTTGGCATGGCAGTCTTTGCAACAGTTAATACTCGCTAGGTTGTTGGAAAGAATGGAGCCCAAGATACTATTTTACTATGCATTTTTATAAAGCCTTATAGTGGCAAAGTGAATATAGGAAGAAATCTGGATAAACAGAACTGAAAAGAGGAGGAACAGCCAGCAGCACAAGGAGCCAGAGCCCCCCAGCCAATAGGGTCAGCAGAGGAGAGGAGGAAAATGGAAAGGCAGAGTTGCCAGAGACCAGCATGGTATCTAGTGTTGCACTTAGAATAACTAGGGTTTACTGGTTAAGTAAGGGAACCTCACATCTTCAGAGCAGAGCATTTCCTCCCTGGGTCCCTGGTGTGTTTATGTAAAAATTATATAACAGGAAATGAGAATGTTTCAATATTTTAATACCAAGTCCTGGCGACAGGAGTCATAAGGAAAGTTGCTAGAAACATGGAGCATTTGCTTTCAAAGAAGATGTGTATATAATAAGGGGTGTGTCTGTTTATTAATCATTATTTTATTAACTTAAATGACAATAAGTGGATGACTAAGAATGCATGAGAATGAATCAGTGACATTGATACCTGGGTGGTTCCCTTGTAGTTTTATGGTTTCCAGATTAGATTGTTCCAATCACTTGTATTTTCTGTTTGAATAACAAATGAATTGGATTCTGGTCCAACTTATCCCCAAATCCACATCAGGCCAAGTGTTCTCAGAAACACCTTGAAAAAATAATGATAGAAGTAGAAGTACAGGTAAAGAACAAGTTCGACCTTTGCTGGAGGGACACACTGATGTGCCCAGACAGGACAGCAGCCATGTATGTCACAGGGACTGCTTGAGGTATAGAAAAAAGACTGAAATCCTGGCCAACAGTGAAGGGTGCTGTCAGGAGTAAACCTGCTGGTAGGTTATCTGAACTCAAGATGGGCCAGCATGTGTACAGAGGGAAGCTGAAAACCTGCACAAATTAACTGCCCCTGCAATAACAAGCAGGATTTTCTGTGTTGTTTTAATATAAAATTGTGTCTTAATATTCTTTAAAAATAGTCTGGTTCTATAAAGTAGAGACAATACTGCAGAGGTAAACCGATTCTTTATGAAACCCCTAAGAGTTATTTCTTCTCCAGGAAGTGATTAGGTTGGTATCTGTACAAAACATGGTGGTCAATTCTGTATTTGTGTTCAAAGACAGAAATGGAACCCACTGATGCAGGTGCCATTCCACCCAGAGAAAAGAGAGCTCAGGAAAAGCAGAAGCTTCCACAGAATGGTTTCTTTTATGTGAGAAATCCCAAATATAAATAAATTAAAGACCAAAATAGATGACAGAAAATAGAAAGCAGGGAGATAGATTTTTTGCAAAAGGAAGAGGACGAAGAGGTGAAAGGAAGGAGGCAGAGGGAAGGGAAATGGGATTAAGAAAGAATTAAGACATGTCATGTACATGTACAGACTCCACATGAGAAGCATGATCATTAGGTACTGCAAATATGGACTAGTAAAAACAAAAGCATGGAATCTACTGAGGAAATCCCCACTGAGTGAAACCTGGAAGCTTTCCCCTTGACCTTCTTTTGCTATGGAATGATTTCTAGACCTTCTCCTTCTCTCTGTCCTTCTCTCTTATGATCATACAGTATGGATACATAAACCTTTGTTAGCTGAATGAAAGGATTGAAATCCTGCAGGGCACAACATTTGGAATATTAAATCAAAGGAAGCTTAAAACACCTGCATCTCCCTAACTCCACTGAAGCACTCTGAGTCATTGGGTGGTGCAGTTTCCTGCAAGTGCCTTTATACTGGCAGACACACACGTAAGTATGCATGCACACTGTGCACTTTTTCAAATTTCATGTTTTACAATTTATAGTATATACTGAAGACTTTTCCCTGTGAGCAACTATTCACCAAAGCATGATTTTCACTGCTACATAGTTTCCAGAGCAATGATGTTCTCTCATTTGCAGAACTGCCCATCTTACTGTTAAACATTTAGATTGCTTAAAGCATTATAAAATGTCTTTGTGTATAAATACTTGGAATTCAGATTACTACCTTGATGTAATTTTATGAATTGAAGTATATTTACAATTAGATGTACAAAAGCAGTTGTCTGCTTGTTTTATTTACGTCTGTGATTGGTGTGTGTATATCTTCACACTCGTTTTTCTACATTTCTCAGTTTTCTCATAATCTCTTCTTCACTGATTACAAAAGTTTTTTATGTGTAAAGTACATGACAATGTTTTGTCTGTCAGGTTTATTCTACATATCTTCCAGTTATTGAATTACCTTTTAATTTTATACCAGCTTTGAAATAGGTTGAATTTTAAGTAGAATCTAGCAAATTATTTCTTCTTGAATTCCTCTACATTGATTTTGATGTTATAAACAATGTCTTTCACTTGCAGTTGTAGTTACATTTTTTTCTAGCTTTTATGTTAATGTACATAATAAAGTGTAAAAAGTGCTATTTGCAAATAATTTATCATTTTTCCCAGTACTATTTTGAAAACACCTCAAACATAATATTAAGCAAAAATGCAGACACAAAAAGAATGCATACTGTAGCAATCCAGTTATACAAAGTCCAAAATCCAATCTGGGGTAGAATGTACAATAGTGGCTTCTTCACTAGGCAAGGAGTTTGCAGAAATTGAGAGGATTGGAGAACTGCAAGAGAAAGAAGTGATTTAATTTATGATGGTGTAGGTCTTAAATTTTCAGCTTTGAGAAGCCCCTCTTCATTGAAAGAAGAATGTGATCAAAAGTGTCTTTTCCCTTTAAGGAGGATTTGGCTGAATTTTACCTGTCTCACAAAGTCCCCCTGTAAAGTCCTGGCTGCCACCCTATGGCACTTTGGGAGGTGGCAGGACCTTTGAGAGTGGAGCTGGTGGAGAAGTTTAGGTCATAGAGGATGTGCCCTTCCAGGAGATGCCAGAGCCCCTGCCCTCCCTGAAACAACCATCAGCCACACCTTCATCCTTTCATCTTGATCATCGCAGGCTTTTTGTCACAGCACCAGAACACTGACTAATGCAAGGGTAACAACTAGCTCCTAAATAATATTGCTTCTCAAAAAGACTGAAGGTTTCAATGCTTTCAGAGCACATAAGTAGAGTTTTTGCATAAGAAACTGTTCTCCAAACCACTCTTCCAGTTACCATTGCTCATAACAAACCATCCCCAAACTTAGAGGCATGAATCCGTTTTATCTTAGGTAGGTTCTTTAGGCAATGAATTTAAATTTCACATCAAAGATAAGTAGTCAGCTTCTTAATTTTTTGGAGCTCAGCTGAGAAATCTCCAGGGCTGAGGGCCGGAGTCACCCAAAGACAAGTCTGTTAACTTGCCTCGACTGTCACCTCAGCCTGGAGCTCTCACCAGACACTGAGCTGGCACCCAAGTGCTGGGTCTGTGTGTCCCACAGGCCTCCTCAGAGCTAGGAGGCTTCAGATTACTCGAACTTTGCATATAGTAGCTCAGAGTCCCCAGGCCATTGTTCTAGTCAGCCAGGCAGATGCTATAACCCCTTTCATGACCTTGTCTAGGAAGTCAGACAGAGCCACTTCTACCAAATTGCATGGGCAAGAAGAGAGCCACAGGCTCATCCGTGGTTAGGGGTAAGTATTGTTCCAGCATCCTTGGAAAGTACAACCCATCTACTAAATTTTTGCTTGAGATATTTTTCATTAGCATTATAATTTTGTGTTTTAGTTCTTCAAACAATTCACTATATAAATAAGTGGGGAATGCATCTTTCCCATTAAAATACTACAAAAGTTGCCTGGCTGCTTTCTGGAACTCAATATCTCAGAGAAGATACTTTAGCCAGAGTGGTGTTCATTTCTCATTACTCAACCTCTTCTTCATGGTCCATTCTTACCATCTTGTCATTTATAAATTCTTCTAAGCATTATTATAAATTATACATCACAAACAATGACATCCATCAGTAAGGATAGTTTACAGTATAGTACATCAAAACAGAGGAAGATAGAGTAGCTGAAAAGAATGAAGCAACATTTTATTTACTAGCTTGGAAAGTTTTTCAGTACACATTCAAGATTTTTAAAA
Organism: Heterocephalus glaber; assembly: GCF_053883595.1. Lineage (NCBI taxonomy): Eukaryota > Metazoa > Chordata > Mammalia > Rodentia > Bathyergidae > Heterocephalus > Heterocephalus glaber. The sequence continues at coordinate 1,211,484 of NW_028258324.1, read as the reverse complement.
TTATGGCTGCACAGAATGCTTTCATTTGAGTAGAGAAAAAAGATACAATCTATATAAATGTATGATTGAAGAGGAAAAATATCTCTGCAAATGTAATCAAGAATCTATCTGTTGGGGCCAGCGATTTAGCTCAGTAGTTCCACCACCTGCCTTGAAAGCACTAGGTCCTGAGTTCCATCCCCGGTACCAAAAAAAAAAAATAGAATCTATGTGTTAAGAGACAAGAAAAGTAAAAAAATGTATTTTTCACTGTACTTTTCAATGTATTTTCATTTATAATTTTAGATGTGGTACTATTTGCCTATGTGTTAAAGAAACAAATACTCCATGTTCCAGTTTCCTATATCTGGAATGAGCATATACTTGGTAGCTTAAGACAAAACTTTATTATTCTATGGTTCTGAATGCCAGAGATCTGAAATCAGTGCGACTAGGCCAAAGCCTAGGTGTTGTGAGAATCACATTCCCCCAGGTGGGTCTCCAGGACAATTTTTGCCTCTCAGATGCTAGCATCTTTGGCTTGTGGCAGGCCCACTTGATCCTTGAGGCCAGCATTTTCAGGTCTCTCCTCATTCTGTCTTCTCTTCACCTTCTCCTCTGTGTGTGTCTTAATCTCCTGTTAGGGAAGCACATGATTGCATTTAGAGTCCACCCAGAGAATCCAGGATGAGCTGCCTATCTCAAGCTCCTTAGTTAGTTGACATTTTCAGCAGAATAAAGTAGCATTTGTGTTTCCCAGGATTAGTATGTAGAAAATTTGGAGTAGGGGAGTTCATTTATCCTACCACAGTGTACACAGATGTAAAAACTTTTTAAAACAGCCCAAATTCAAAACAAAAAATTACATATGTGTACATGGCTATACACATGCACCTGCTCTATGGGATTTTCTTCTTCTTTCATTTCTCTTTGCTTCTAACTATGCCCTTTGAGTCTTCAGAATCAGAATTTCCTTCATTTGTTTCAGCTTCCATAGTTTTCATCCACTGTGCCTATGACTATTGTTGTGTCCATTTGCTCAGTTATCTTCTTCAGGAACACATCTGAAGTCAGTTGAAGTCAGGCATGGTGGCGCATGCCTGTGATCCCAGCACTCAGGTGCCTGAGGCACGAAGATTGCCAAGAATTCAAGAGCAGCCTGGGCTATATAGTGAGTTCAAGTCCAGCTAGAACTATATAGTGAGACCCTGGGTCAAAAAAAATAATGAATAAAATAAAGTATACAAAGTCAAGTTGATTGTCTGTTAGATGTTTACCACAAAGGGGACCTACGTTTGCTCTTGCAGACATTAGAATTATGCTCCAGGATTCACTCTTTCTGGAAGTTATTCATGAGTACTATCCACAAAAGAGTCCAGAGATTAAGAAATTTTAGGAAATGCTACATATTAGATTTTTGTTCTTAGAGATTCACAATGCATATTAGATATTAAGGTGTTAAAATTCATGCAGATCAATATTTTTCAATTTAAAGAAATTTAAACAAGTGACAGAAGATAGCTATTTGTTTACAGGTCACACAGCCCCTTTTGAGAACACACACAGAACTCTGTTTTAGAGGACAAATCCATTTCGGAATTCGACCTAGGATGGTGTCACAAAGCATACGTAACCTCTGCCTTCATCTTCACATAGCTCTGTCTTTTCTTTCCCCTTAAATTCTTTTATTGGTACATTTTAGGTATACAGTATGTTTACATTTATCATTGGGTGCTGGTACCTGTACATGATGTATCTTGGTTCTTTATTTCCCCCATTACCTGTGTGCCCTTCACCCCCTCCGCCTTCCCTATTTACATAGATTTCGTTTCCATTTTTTTCTTCTCTTATAATTTTTCCATTCCTGTCTTTCCTTTCCCCTTCACCTCCCACCACCCCTACACATTTGGATCTTTTCCTATTTCAAATTATCAATTATTCGTTTTAATCATTTTAATCCTTATTTACACTTTTAGTTTCTCACACTAGAGAAACTCTTTGGTATTTACACATGTGTGTCCTATTTATTTCACAAGAGTATGGCCTCAATATGCATCGATTTAGTTATAAATGTCTCTGGTTTTTCATTCTTTATGGCTGAGTAGTACTCCATGTTATAAAAAAAAACCACATCTTTATCCAGTTTCCAGATGATGGGCACTTGGGGTCTTTCCAAGCTTTAGCTATTATAAACTATGCTGCTATAAACATGGGTAGATTTTTAATACACTTCGATCTTATCTTAGTGCATGGTGATAGGTATGGGTTCACATAGCTCTGTCTTATATGAGTGTCTGTCTCCAAATGTACTTGTGACAAATACACTTGTCAGATCAGATCAGAGGCCCATTTTGCTCTACATGACCTCATTCTGACTTAACTGATTATATTGCAATGACACTTTTTTCAACAAGGTCACATCCTGAATTAATGGAAATTAAGGCTCAAGATATGAATTTTGGAGAGGAGCATAATTCAATCCATAGCACACACCTAATTGGTTTTATTCTCTATAAAGTGCTCCCTTACGTTACAAAATATATGATTGCAATGGTGCTGTATTGTGGAGGCTCCCTAGTCCTGAATTATCTTCTATGTAATTTCAGAAATTCACACTGTTCTCATTTTTATGTGAACTACACATGCACATTCATCTCCTTGGAAATTTTTGATTATCTGCTAATAGAGGAGAGCAGTGTTGCAAGCTAAAACTGAATCCTGACAATTAGAGTCCACTATTTGCTTTTATTATGCATCATAAGAGTATATCTTCACAGTTCCATCTTGTTTGGATAAACAGAAATTCAAATTACATTCCCTGAAATTAGTGGTTATGGAAGCTGGAGCTAAATTGTGGAAAACAGGCAGGGATTCAATTCAGACTAGCAAGTACATTTGGGCAATTACATTTTGATTCTATTAGAGAAATGTAGCACTATGTTAAATTTTAAAAATCTAACAACAGCCTTTCATACAACTTGGGAGATTCATAAGTTTGAAAATGTTGAAGGGCCAGAAGTTCAAATACCCAAATAAACTTCTCTTTATTTGTGTAGCTTTAAGATGGCATAGTTTGTTATGATTCAATTGCTTAAGCATTTCTCCTTTATTGACTTTTCACAGTTTCCAAATTTCCTACAGATTTACCTATTTTATTACTTTTATCTGAAACACTCATCATCACAATGAAAACAACACATTTGGATCCTCGTGGGCTGGTCCCCAGAGGAGTAGAGTCTAATCTTACTAGTATTGTGTGGAAAGAGTGTAACTTGGAAAAGAAGAGGCTACAAAATAGATCATCTTTAAAATAATCCCTCCTTGTGGGAGACAGGATTTTGAAGATGCATCTTGACTTGATAAAGAGTCACCGGAGACTGGACACTTTCAGGACCTGTCAGGCTGAACTGTGGACACTGAGAGGTGGCAAGCAGACTGGTGGTGCATGTACAACACTGTGGTGGTGCAGCCACACAGCTGAGGGCAGGCAGCATCAGGAAAGCATTATCTTTTCTTCCTGTTTCTTTTGACATTCCACAGTGTTAGGAATCAATGTTGGGGAGGCAGAGTTCAAAAGCAATACTGTCCTCTACATCACTGCCACTTTATGAGGAAGAAGGCACACCAGCTGGAAAGGCAAAGAATAGCTATGCAATGGAATTGATTGAGCATGCTTGAAGAACATCCATCCTAAAGTTACCAGCCCACCCTGTTCCTTTCCTCCGTGTTTCTGTAGATTGGCAGCTCTGTTTCACATGCCATAGGCTTGGAGCATGTTCAGCATTCAGCAACTGAAATTGATTTTCTGATGCTTTGAATTAATCCCATAAACCCCATTCAAGAAAACTCAATTCATCAGTAATTAAAAGAAATTTAATGGAATTAAATGGACTCTTTCTAAGGAATCTTAGTGAAAGTTACACTAACATAGTAAGAAAATACTCTCTGTTAACCTATCTTACAAAGAATATCAAGTGTTGATCTAAGCAAAGATAATTTGTCTTATTTATAAAGAAATAAGTGTGTTAATCCATCATCTCTAACAGGATTCTGATCCAGATGAATGACTCAAAGAAATAACACAGGCTCAGGTGATTTACATGGCCCTGTAAATTCACCAGGGAGTTGAAGTGTGCTGCCCTCCAGTATTTCCCTGTCGTGGCAGCCCTGCCAGGTGTGATTCTGCATGCCTTTGGGTGAGAAGTAGCCCCGCCTCTTTTCATGATGGTGAGAAATTACATCAACTGCAGGATGCAGTAGCAGGTGGGGGCCACCTTTCAAGCATGCAGACACATTTCACAATGACAACTTAAAAGCTAGATATTGTTGCTATTAATAAGGGGTAGGGGTAGTGGGAGGGGCAGGAGAAAGGAAAGAAGGGAAAGGAAAAATGATGAGAAATGGAAAAAATGGAATTAAAGTCTTTGTAAATAGGGAAGGGTGGAGGGGGTGAAGGGAGGGCTAGGAATGGGGAAAAAGTAAGAACCAAGATGCATCATGTAAAGGTACAATTCCCAATGAGAAATGTAATTGTGTTGTATACCTACAATGTACCAATAAAAGAATTTAACAAAAACAAAAAAAAAGAAGTCAGAGCAACACAGGTTTCATTACTGAGGTCGTTGTATATACATTTTACCAAATCTCTCACTTTCATCTTTACCAATTCTCTTTCTTATGTTCTGGGCTGGTACATAGATTTCCACATAGTGACTTTGGCGTATGAGAGGGAAGAGATCACAGTTCTTTACCTAGTTAAAAAGAACAGAGAATTCGCCATCATTTGCACGGCTTCAGCAGTTCAAATAATCCAAACTCATCCCATGTTGCTTCTTTTGGAACTCAATACAATGATAAAGTATAGAATAGTATGCTTTATTTATCTTTCATAAAATGTTATCGAAATGTTATAGAAAGTGTTATTTGCATACAATATTTTAATATGCACCTTTGGGCCGGGGATTTAGCTCAGTAGTTTCACCGCCTGCTGCACAAGCACAAGGACCTGAGTTCGACCCCTGGTACCAATAATAATAATAATAATAATAATAATAATAATAATAATATGCACCTAGTTGGGTTCACTTAATAATGGGTTAAGTGCATTTTGATAATTAGGAAATTAAATATGTGTGTGTGTGTGTGTAATGTTGAAATAAGGATAAACACACCTCTCTACTCATTTATCATTTCTATATAGTGAACACATTTAAAATCCTCTTATCTAGTTTTTTGAAATACACAGTACATTCTTGTGCTGTGTAGTCACTTTGCTGAGCAATAGTGCACTAGAACTTTTTACGCTTATTGAACTATAACTTAGTATGCATTGATCAACCTCTTCCCAACTCTTCCTCCACAGTACTGAATGTTTTCTTACTCCTCCTTAATCATTCCCCAGTTTTCAGGTTGGGATTGACCTAGCACTAGCTACTTCCATTAAAGAGCATCTTCAGATATCATTTAGTAAATGAAGTTATAATTGCAGAAATAGTATAAAGGTCTTTTTTTCTAGTTATCCAAACTTACGTGCTAGACCCTGCAGCAGTTGCTGCTGGATTCAAAGCATGAGAGTCCAGTTTACATGGCCAGATAAGCCAGGAAGTTACAAGTCCTTAAATGCTACTTTTTCTCTATTCAGGAGCAGCTAGGGGATTCAGTGACTGTGGACCTTGATACATAAAGCAAGGTGTTTCCCACTTAGCTCTGAGATCATGAATCTAGAGATGGGGATCATTACATTAATGCCTCCACTTGTTGCTGGGTAACTGCAGGGTCTGGCACAAGTGGATTTCCCCCAAAATAGAAGTGAAGTAGCAGTGGCTCCTCTAGAAGACCTGAATAGTCTGGCTTATGGGTTGTATCCCCTTTCTCCTGATGGAACTATAACTCCAGTAGGCTCTGTTCAAGGATATTAGCTCTTGGGAAGAAACATAGATGGAGAACTTTGTAGACTAGAGAATGTGGATGGGGTTCAAGTGGAGTGACCCAGACAAGGGAAGGCATGAGACCTGGCCTTGGGAGGCATCTAGCTTATGAATGACCAGGAGTGAGGGGGCAGGCCTGCCTGCATCATAGCCTGAGTCATGGGAACTCAAGAATGCCACTCACCTGCCACCATCCCAAAAAGTCTGCTGGCCTGCGGTGCCCATGCTCAGCTTCCACAGGCCTGGAAATGTCTGATGAACCAAGGGACAAAGAATGAGGACAGGGTGATATCACCCTCTGCCTATCAGTCCTACTTTGTGGGGAGAGAAGGGACAATCCCAAGGCCTCCCCTCTCTTCAGATCTCTTAGTGAACTTTCCCTCAGTGATTCAGAAAAGCTCCAATGCAGCGTGACCTAAGGATGGCTGCACTGAGGCTCTGGGGGACAACAGGAGGGAGAGGGAAGGATACACAGAGGTGCCTTAGCCTGAGCCAGCTTGGTGGCCACTCTTGCAGCCGGCTGCCTTGGCCTGGGAGCTGTAGGGAGCTGAGTTGTCACTGGTGCCACCCCATGCCACTCTGCAGCTGGACTACACTCATGCTGAAGCCCTGGCCCTAAAAGCTCACCCTTTCTCCTTTTATCTAGCAGACTCAATTTAGCCTTCAGTCTCAGCCGGGCTGATGCATCTTCCCCTTCTTTGTTTTCTCATTGTTTTGATAAACTGATCAACATGTTCCCCATTTGTTTTTAGAAGGCTCGTCTCTGGCTAATATTCAATCTGGAAGTGATGGTCATTTTCCTTAAGCTTCCAGACAAAAGTGTGAGGCTGGGGGTTGGCAGTGAGCTCTGGGTGTTGAGCTGCACTTAGCTAGGTTTTCTAAATAGCCCCACATAAGAGCTTGTGTAACGTCATCTGAGTCAGCACAGATCTCAGTAAAGCTCATGCCACCCTCCATGCCAGCTCCCTAGCGATGTGCCCAGGCTCGAAGATTAGAGACATGTCAGGGTTTTAAACCTCAGGTACTTGCAGAGATCAAATCAACGATGGGAATGAGCAGAGGGGGGCAAGTGTGAGACCAGAGAGAGTGGTGGGGTCTTTGGCGACCAGCAATGTGTCCCCCATGCCGGGGCACAGCAACTACTTAGTGGAGCCAGGGTCATTAGCTTGTTATGTGAGCTTACCATGGCCAGGATTTCCTTCTCAACTGAATCTAGCAACATGGGTTTTAAAGTAAAAGCCACATTGATTGTAAAAACACCACATAATCCAAACAAAATACACCACAGGCTCTTGCATTTGACTCTAACATAGGAAATATAAGTGGCTTATTGGCACGGCCTTCTTAAAATGCCATTTTAGAGCAGGCCTCTTCTGCAGGTGTCCACATCCGAGCTCAGACGATCTCAGGGCCTGTCTCTGGCCTGCCTCATCCTGGACCTCAGGTGGTGGGACAGGCCAGTCCCCAGCAACCTCCTCTCCTCTCTCAGAATGCCAAGAGCGAGCTTCAGAACTTGTGGTTTGACAATGCAGTTATTTCTTTGTAATCACCGAACATTGCATATTCTTTATATCATTATTTTGTTTTCAGAGAAATTTAAGAAGGCAGTAGAGAATAATGCCTTATAGTTGACTTTTTAATCTAGAAGCCTCCCCTATTCAAACTCCTCTCAATTAATGCTTTTTCCCATCCTTGTTATTCTAAAACTGCATTCCTGGTCAGGAAAAGCTACACAATTTTCAGACCTCAGTGCACATAAAATTGCAGTCACTTTTTAACAATGACTGTGGATTTCAAGGGGGTGTTATCATATTGTTAAGCCGAGCATGGGTCTGCTCTGAGCATAGGACCTTGGGCAGCTACATAGCATGTACACTTAGGATGGGTCTGTGCCTAATTCTTATCTATCTTTTATTTTATTTTATTTTTTAACTTTTGAGGTGTTGGGGATCAAAGTCAGAGCCTTATGCATGCTAGGCAAGACTACTACTGAGCTACAGCCCCATCCATCTGATCTTTCTTTTAGGAGCCTTCTCTTGCCACCCTTTCTCCTTGCAGGAAATTCCTAGGTCAGGTCTTCAACCCAGTTCTTCTCACTCTCCATATACTTTCTTTGCAACTTAATTCAAGTGGATAACTTCAACTTTCAGCCAAACAGAGAAAAGCTCACATGATATTTACCTGTGAACTTTCCCCAGTCAAGATTCCTCATGCGAACTGGTATGGCTCACAGCCATCAACCCTGTAAATATTTTCCTCATATCCTGAGTGCTAAGCCTTCATCTTCCTTCTCCATTGCCTGTCTTCCTCTGTCTCCCACTGAAGTCAGGGATCTGCTTCTCACCAGAGTTATCTATATTCTGTGTGTCAAATCTGGCTCACTGTTTATGCACAAATTTTTATTAGAACACAACCACACTGGTCACCTCATCTATGGCTGCTTTCGCACTTCAGCAGTAGAGTTGACAGTTACACAGGGACCATGCTGTGCACACAGCTAATAGAGTTACTGTCCGGTCTTTTATAAAAAAGAACACTTAACAACACCTCTCCCCATCCCTACCTCAGGTCTACATTCACTCTCCAAATTCCACCCAGCCTTCTCCCTTGAGTCCACCCCGGTCAGGCACTATCCTCACGCTCTCCACCAAAACTGACTTCAGACCACTAATGACCGTTCTCCCTTCTCAGTATACTTTGCTAGTTGCTCCTCATTTTCCTCATCCCTAAATCTTTCAGTACTCTGACACTCAGTCTTTGAACCTCTTTTCTTTTCTACATGACTACATAACTACCCTGATAAAGCTCTAGTCCTTGCATTCTTAAGATTATATATGTGTTGCTAATGCCCAAATTTACACTACAGTCCTAACTTCTTGCTTGAAATCTAGGCTCGTAAAACTTTGTTGCATTCAAAATTCTACTAGCAAAGTTATGAAGCTCCCAGTTTTGCATGGTCAACCCAAGCTGCTCTTCTTTCCAAGTCCCAAGTCTCCCAGTCCTCAGGCTGTACCTGTCTCATCAGTGCCATCTTCCCAGGTAGGCAAGATAGGTAATGTCTGACAATTGAGATGTCTCATCAAGGTCATCATTTGTGTTGTTCAAATAGTCTCTATTTTTATTGATGGTTTTTGGTTTTATCAGTTGCTGAGAGGGTGTGTTAAAATCTCCAACTGTGGCTGTGGTTGCCTCTTTTGCTCTTGTCAGATTTGCTTCAAATAAAGCTCTGTTATTCAGTGCATATAGTCTTGTGACTGTATGTCTGACATATAGTCTTGTGATTGCTATGTCTTCCTGAAATATTGACCCACTAGTTATTATGAAATGTCCTTCCTTATCTCTGACTGTATTTCTTGTTTTAAATCTCCTTTATCTGGTAATAAAGTAGTCATTCAAGATATCTTACATATATTGTTTTCATAGTATTTCTTCTAATTACATTAAATGTGATTATTGGTACAGGTGAGTGTGTTTGTGTGTGTGTGTGTGTGTGTGTGTGTAGGGGAGCAGACCAGACCACCTCAAAATATGTCACTATTTTGAAGTAAAGGTGATTAAGAATCAGCAGAAGGAGATGGAAGTCTTTTTGGAACCTTCTTAACTTGACCACAAAGGGAAGCTCCTAAGGGGTCAGGGCTGCCGTAAACCCCCTACCCAGGAGCTTCACAGGTTCTGGAGAAGCTGGGCAGACCCCTAGCATCTTTATGCACAGACTTATCACAAATTTTATCTCTTACTTGTTCTCCTTAACACTCATTTTGTCTTTCACAAAGAAACCTATATTTTTTTTCACATGATCCTTTTGTGTATGTCCTTTTGCCCTACTCAGTTAGGGATAAAGTCTTTAACTTTATTTAAAGAGCCAACCACTCCTTTTATTGGCTCCCATATGTATAGAAGGCAGTATTTTTCTCCTGTTAATTTGTCTTTTATCAACTAAATTTGCAGGCTTCAGGTACTGAATTTAAGAGGGTAGAACAAAACATTCTTTCGTTCTCTATTGTCCTTTCCATGTTTCCTTCTTCTATTTTCCTATTTATTACATTTTGATTTTTAGGGAGAAAAGATAAATTGAAATTCTTTAGAATTCCATTTTAATGTATATTGGGATTTTAGCTTTATTTCTTTAGATAATTTTTCCAATGTTTGCTCTAGGAAGTACAATACACAACTTCAACTTTCAGTGGACCTGTAATTAATATTGTACCACGTCCCTCACAGGCTAGCATCTTGCAGTTGTGCGGGCTCATTTATCCTCTCTCACTAGGGCAGAGAAGCTCAGCCTGTCCCAGTACCCAGAAGGAAGCTCCCCACCTCCATCCCAGGCTCCTAGGGCAGAGAAGGTGAGCTGTGTGGGTGCCAGAAGCACCACTCCCGCCCCCACTATGGAAATGAGAAAACACATAAACAAGTCTCAAAAACAGAGCTCCAGATCACCTACAGCAACCCCAAAGGGAAACGAGATGGAACACTCTGATACTCAACCACCTGGACTCTCTGAACTGGCAACAAAAGAGGATCTGGGAAAAATGAAATCAGAAATAATTACTCAGATAACAGCAAACATTTTGCTTATGGTGCAAGACATGATTAATAAATCTACAGAGGACACAGATAAAAAATAGAGGAGCTGAGGAACATGATGGAATCCCAACATAGGAAACAAATGGAATCCATAAAACAGGTAAGAACAGATTTCCAAGAGATTAAAAATTCCATCGAAAGTCTGCACAGCAGAATGAAGCAATGTGAGGATAGAATTTCACATATAGAAGATAAGACTGCAATTAGTGAGGAGGAAAAGAAAAATTGCTTTAAAATTGTAAGGGAACACAAGAAATCAATCCAGCAGCTTCTAGACGATGCAAAGAAGAATAACATAAGACTGATTGGAGTCAAAGAAGAAAGAGGAGAGAGTGCAGATGACATAAAAAAACTTTTTACAGAAATGATGGCAGAAAACTTCCCAAGGAGGGGAAAAGAACTTGACAGTCAGATAAGTGAGGCATATAGGACTCCAGCTAGCCTTAATCAAAAAAAAATCTACACATAGGCATATAATAGTTAGGATTCCAGAAATTCAACAGAAGAACAAAATTCTACCAGCCAGCAATGAGAGAAAAGAAACAAATCACATACAAAGGAAAGCCCATCAGAATCACAGCAGACTTCTCAATGCAAACCCTCAAGGCAAGAAGAGCTTGGAGTGATGTATTTCAAGCCCTGAAGGAAAACAGCCTCCAACCCAGACTGATGTACCCTGCAAAACTATCTTTCAAAATGGATGGAGAAATAAGATAATTTCATGATAAAGAGGACCTTAGGAACTTCATGAATACCAAACCAGCACTCCAAAAGCTTTTAGACAATACCCTAGGAAAAGACGATGAGGATCACAACCCCAGGAAACCCAGCAGAATGAATCCGTTGGGCATGACAAATTAAACGCAAAAGGGGAGAATCCAACAAAAAGAAAAAGTCATGACAAGGCTTTTAAAACTTTTAACTTCATCTCCCTAATGAGTGTATAATTCAATCTCATTATTGTACTGATTAGTATTTTTCTGATTCTAGAGTTGCACATCATTCCTTGTGCTATACTGGCTATTTATCATCTTCTTATGTCTACATTTTAATTGGGTTGTCTATTAATGAGCTCTAAGAATTCTTTATATATTCTGCTCATAGGTTATATGCATTGTAAATATGGTCTGTTTAAGGACTACTTTTCATTTTAATGATGTCATTTAAAGTTCTAAATTTTGATGGAATCTCATTTATCAATTGTTTTCTTTTATACATCATGTTTTTTTGTATCCTAGGTAGTTCTTGCCTACCCTGAATTCATAAATATTTTCTCTTATAATTTCTTCTTAAAGTTTTATACTTTTAGGCTTTCTTATTTAAGTTCATAGATCCCTTCAAGTTATTTTCATGTATGGAAAAAAAGGGTTGAGGTAATTTTTTTATATACAGATACCAGGTGTTCTAGTGCTGTTTGCTGAAAACACTATCTCTTCCTCGGCTCTTGAATTGAGTTTATATTCTATAAAATGCTAATGTTAAATAATCTTTCAAAACTCAGTGGACCATATATGTGTGGTTCTATTTCTAGATTCTCTGTTTTATTCCAATGATCTATATGTCTTTCCTTACACCAACACTGCCTTGATCACTGGTAGCTTTAGAAGAAGTCTTAAAATTAGGTACTAAACATCTTCCAACACTGTTTTTGTTTGTGTTTTTGTTTTTAACTTTTCTAGGTCCTTTGTACTCCTACATAACTTTTAAATTTCAATATCCAATTCTTCATTTATAGCAAGTATACACAGACCTGAATTTTTATATATACCTTGTGTTTTCTAATCCTGCTAAATTCAAGTACAAGTTCTAGGGGCTCCTAGAGATTTCTTAGTATTTTCTCTGTAGATGATCATTTCATCTACATATAAAGATTTTGCTTCTGCCATGCCAATCCTATCCTAGTTGTGTCATTTTATTGCCAGACTATTTTGGTGGGGACTAGGTTTCAAAGTTTAATGGGCAGATAAAGAGTAAGCATATCTTCCCTTGTTCCCCATCTTAAGGAGAAAGCACTGTATCTTCTCCATTCATATAAGGCGTTCTCACTGGAAGTATGGAGTACGTGTCTTTAATCTGTTGAGAAGTTTCTTTTCTACTTCTAGTCTCCTGATAGCTTTTGCCATGAACAGCTGTAGAATTTAGTCCAATACTTTTTCTCCAACTACTGACAGGATCATATGGCTTTTTCCTTTCCTCTGTTAAAATGATGAATTTTGGGGGTGGATCTTCCAATGCTGAATCAACACTTTCATCCCTATAACAAAACCACTTTTTACATCCTTCCAGATCTGACTTCTAATAGTTTGTTTTGTTAAACAAATGTCTATCTATGTTCATACTTTTTTCTTCTATTATCTTTATCCAGTTTTAGGATTAGTGCAATGTTGAGTTCCTGAAATGACGGGAGAAGTGTTCCTTCTTTTTTCTGCTTTAATTGTTTGATATAATTTATCAGTTAAAATGTTTATGAGCCTGCTGTTGTCATATAGGTAGGTTTTCAAACTAGGAATATACTTTCTTTAATAGGTGCTATTCAAATTTTATATTTCCTCCAGAGTTAGTTTCATTAATTTGTCTTCCAAGGTACTTCTTAGAAGTTGTCAAATTTATTTCAAAAAAGATTTTTGTAATATGCTTTCTATATCCTTTTAAATTCTGTAAAAATCTGTGGTAATGTCTCCTTGATCTTAATATTGTAATTTTAAAAATGTACAACTGATATTGTGTAACAGGAAGAAAAGGTCTAAAAGAGCAGGGGAATTGGGAGGGGTAGGGGAAGGGAAAAAAGGGAAAGAAAAATATATGAGAAGAGGGAAAAAATGGAAACAAGGTCTTTGCAAATAGGGAAGGGTGGAGGGGGTGAAGGGAGGGCAAGGGAAGGGGAAAAAAATAAGAACCAAGAGACTGGTACAAGATTCCAATGATGAATGTAACTGTATTTTATACCTAAAATGTACGAATAAAGTTAATGGGGGAAAAAAATATCCTCTCTCTGTTCTTCATGTTCTAGTTGATATACGTCTTATGTGTTATAAGCTTCACAATATAGCAATATGATTTTTGCTTCAAACAGTCATATGTACTTCAAAAAACAAACTTCTATTATTTACTACTGTTATCGTGTTCATTGTTTTTCCTTCTAAAAATTCCAGATTTCTGTCTTTCAAACTTCCATTCAGCCCGAAGAGCAATTTTTTTTTAACATTTCTGCAAGTACAAGTCTATTGATAACAATTTAGCTTAGTTTTTTTTTTTAACCTGAAAATATATTTATTTTAGTAGCTAATAATTCCAGAAGGATAGTTACTGTATATAGAATTCTGTGATATCACTTTTAGTTTATGTTTTTCACATGAAAGATCATGTATTCTCTTATGGTTTCTATTGTTTCAACTGAAAACTCAGTGATTATTAAAATCATTACACCTCTGGGTGGAACATGTAATTTTTTCCTATAGCTGCTTTCAAAATGTTTCTCTTTATTTTTTGTTGTCAGAAGTTTGGCTATGGCATTTCCAGGTATGAGGTTATCTGTGTTTTGTTTTGAAATTTCCTGAGCTTCTTGAATTTGTAAATTTGTGACTTTTACCAAATAGGGAAAAAAGTGGGCTACTATATATGCAACATTTTTGCCATATTCTTATATCTTTGCTTTTGGGGACTTCAGTTATATGTACATTAGGTTTTTAAAATATAATTTTATATGTTCCTTAGCCTCTGTACATCTTTAATACTCCATTTTCTCTTTGGCCTTCAGATAAACAATTTCTAATTGATCTTTCTTGAATTCCACTGACTCTTCTGTTTTTCACAAACCACCAAGTAGCCCATCCAGTTCTTTCTTTCACTTTAAATCTTTTACTTTGGATGTTTTATTTCCCAACTACAGAATTTTCTTTTTATTCTTTTAAAATATTTTCTATTTCTATAGTAACATGTTCTATATATTCATTTATTAAGTGCATATTTTCCTCTATATTTTAAATATATTTGTATGAACCACTTTAAAGTTCTTGCTTGCTAATTCCAACATCTTAGTCAGCTAGCTTGGTGTTGGTTTCCACTGACTTTCTGTTAAATATGAAGTGTAGTTTCTTGTTAATTGGAGTAGCTCATAATTCCATATTGTATCCTGAACATTTAGAAATGACATATTGAAGGCATTCTGGGCTTTTATTTTCCTTTAGATAACATCAGAATCTTATAGCAGACAATTAACTTGGCTGAATTCAGGCTCTGAATTCTGAGATCAGATTTAGCTCTTGTTTCTTTCCTAGTCTATTCAAGTAAATGCTTTTCATTTTTCCTTTAGCATGTACACTATGCATTCACCTGGATGTTGGTGCATAGGAGCTACTTAGCTATGGCTGGAGACAGACTGTGATTCCTCTGTGGAGCCCCACCCCCTCTCTTTTGCATCCGATTACTCCTGGGAGATGCTCAGCTTCTGTCCTTTCCCTCCTGTAAGCTATGTGCATTTCCAGAAGCCAGAGTGATTCCTTTCAATTGTAAGGCAGATGATGTCATCACTCAGTGATTCCAGTCTCTCTAGAGGGAGAGCCAGCACCTGTACCCTCTCCTGCAAGGCTGCACATCTGGCTTTCAGCAGCTGCTGTGATCCCCTCCCTTCCCACCTCCCCCACGCACATCTCATTTCATCCAGTCCTGATGGTCACGCCACTTTCCCCCAACACCTCTGGGGCCCTGATCCTCCTGGCCTGTGTGAAATGTCAGTTCCCAGGACATTGGCATGGCTTCCTTCTAATCCTCCTTCCAGAATCTGATAGATATCACTCCCCCAGTGAGACTTTTGGACCATCCTCTTGAGTCCTATCTCCTTGATTCCATTTCCCCCTCTCTTTTTGCCTTAATCTTCGCCATTTCACTTACCATCCTCCAATCTATTTGTTGGGATTTTTATCTCCTCCAGTAGAGTAGAAGTTCCAGGTGTACACATAACTCTGTCTCTCTCATACACCAAGTGCTGGAAACAGTGTCTGGTGCAGAGGAGCCAATCTGCCACTGTTCTGATTGCATTCCCTAGGTGCAAAGCCTGCATCTGACTCTAGTCTTCAGCATGTAGAACATGGCCCAGTATTGGGAGCTCTTCAGACCTTCGAATACCTGGAGAGAAAAAAATGGGGAATAAAAGAGAGACAGAAACAATATTCAATGTGCAATGGGGGACCTGGAGGAATCTAACTCTAGTGGATAGGCTTTAATGAACTCCATGGTGGGCCAGCTTTTATTAATCAGCAAGAAGCACAGGGGAGGGAGTGGTACACTATTCCAGGGACAGCGACTGCAGTAAGTTTAGAATAGCCAGATAGGGACCAAGTTTAGCATCTCAAAGGGGAACAAGTTAAGGTCCTTCTCCACACCAGGATGTTTGCATTTTATATTGCCCTCAGTAGAATGTTACCTTGCCTCAGGAGTACTATGCGGCTTTCCCATATGGCCAGGAAGTCTGCGATCTTTTGCATACTTCTCCATGTCAAAGGCAAGTTAACCTGGACTTTGGGATTAGGGGCCTGTAATCTGGTCCCTCATCAATCTATGCATGTCATGGCTGGTCACCAACAGCCCAGCCAAAAACGTTCAGTGTAAAACATTCTTTTGTTTACAAGAGAATAAACAAGGAGATGAGAACTCTAATGATGCTTTCTGGGCTATAAATTCTAGTTTTTTTTCTAATGATCTTGTTTTCATGTATTACATTTATATCTTCCATCTAAATAACCTTAGTGCCCTCTAGTTCTCTTCCTACATGTGAGTTCTCTGAGGAAGCACTTACATACATCAAGAACTGGACAGCTGTATCAAAGCCCACAGATTGAACTGTGGGCTGTCTGACCACAAACCAATGTCCTTTGAGATTATATCATACTCTCATTATCTTAATTGCACCTAATTTGGAATGAAATTTCATGCACATCAAAATGAGTAAGAGTCATCAGGTATAGTGGTAACTTGTAACCTTAGCTGGTCAGGAGGCTGAGACAGGAGGATCACAAGTGCAAGATCAGTCTGCCCAATTAACAACTTACAAAGATCCTCTCTCAAAACAAAAAATAAAAAAAGATTTAGAATGTAGCTCAGTGGTAGAATGTCCTTGAGTTCGATCCCTGGTAACTCCCCTTCCACCACAAAAGTCAAAACATCTAGTAAGACCTTCTGGAGAAATATGTTAACAACTACTGATCAATAAAAATCAAGGGTCTTTGCTTATGTATGGTAAAAAGAAACTGAGTTTGAAATCAAATAGATGTGAGTTGGAGTCCCACCTCTGCCCACCCAAGACAAGATAAACAACCTTTGGCTCCCTGCTAAGCACATTCTTCATCTGCAAATTTGGGCAATATCCTATCTACCTAGTATGCATGTTCTGAGAACTGCACAAAAGTGGTTATGTAACTTGCCTAATATACAACTGATTTCTAAAAATGTTTCTTCATATTTATTTTCCTCCATTTCACGTTGTTGCCGTGGTTTATTTCACTATGGGAATATGGGCTCTTTTTATTGTTGTCATTTAAAACTAAATCTGAGAATTAAAAAAAAAAAGTCATGGTCAGAGAGCCCTAGGGGGCCTGCGTTGGAGACTTCTAGCTATGGCTTCAGCATCTCCACACAGAACTCAAGCTGTCAATAGCCACAGAGGTGCAGCAAAGAAACATCCTCAAGTCATTCATATTGGGGCAATAAGCTACTGATATTCCTCAAAGTTTGTTAGCTTTTTTTTTTTTTTAAGGAACATGAACAGAAGCAACATTTCTTTTACACATCTTTAGGGAAAAAAAAACAGATCAGCAACATAACCAGCTTTCTCTAAGAATGGGCGTGACCCTCAATTGAAGGGTTTCTAGGTAGCTTGACTCTCTAAATATTTGCTGAATAAATGAAAGAATAAATACTTGTATGAATTAATTTGTTAATATTGTTTCAGAGTCCAATGAGTACCGCTGTGGTTTTGATCTTTCACCAGCCACTTGTGGGAAAAAGAGAGCTAGAAAGAGCTAGAGAGGCTGCCCTTGCAGTCTCCCCAGGTGTGACCAGATTTCTCAGCTTGGCTCTCAAACTGAGAGACCCAGTTGCTGTTTTGCTGCCTGTTGCCATGAACACCATGGGTGTGGCCATAGCTGAAGACAAATGCCAACACCCCCACCCCACCCCCGTTTTACTGGTTGAGTTTTTTCCCTCTTAATCTTGAAAAAGTCACTCTTCTCTTTTCTTCTGACTGTTCTGGAATATGTTTGTTTGCACTTTTTACTGAAAACAGAGCAGCAGTGATCGGTGTGATCATAATAATGTATATGGACAGTAGAATTCTAGAATTCATCTCCCTTATGAAAATGTGTGTGTTTCACCCCCCTTTCTTCAGTGGTTAGTGCAACAGTTCTTGGCTTAAGACTCTTTCAAAAATTCAAACAGTCATGTGGGGCTTCCTCCATAGGACCTTAGCCAAGGATGCTGGAACTGTGACTAGAAACCTCATTCATTTTTAAGGGTGCTGCTGTCCTCCTAAGCATTCTCCAGTTCATGGGACTTTAGAGACTGCCCTTATAAGACGGATACTAAAGCGTAGTCACAAAATCTGCACTGCTGTCCAAAAGAATTCAAATCCCATTGCACTTCCTCTAGGATTTACCCACTACAAAAGGACCAAGAAAGATTCATTAACTTGTAAGAAGACAATGAAAATATTTTTTCCACATTAACTCGAGCAACAGAACAGCCCTGAGGCTCTAACTTTATTTTTCTCAGTCCATGGTGATAACTTCCAACCTTTATTTTATGCATCTGTTCTCTCATTTACAAATTATTGGAAACAATAGTACCCTTCACGAGTTGATACTAGAAAGAAATAAGTTAACATTTTCAAAATGATTGGAAGTGATATTTATTGTCATTTTATCATTATGAAGCCAAATTATGCTATTTTGTTTTTAATACATTCTCCCATCTTGCAGAGAAAAAAGCAGTTCTTCATCCTTTCTGCCCTAAACCTTCAATCCCAACTCATGAGCTCACTACTGTCCCTGGGTTTTTACTGGTGGGAGTCAGCTGCTCATCAAAAGGTCAAACAAATAAGGGAGGGAAGAGAAAGGATAACATAAGTGGAAGGACTGAGGCAGTGTCATAGGGATTTACCTTATTAAAGATATCGTAAGTTCACAGAGGACAGGTGCTACATCACCTATATTTATCATTCACAGCCCTGGAGCATTGTCTTGCCTGTGACACTCAACTCAACACAGTCTGAATGAGGAAATGAAGAAAAGAATGAGAGGTGCTGATCACCTGGAAGGCTTATAAATTGTTTGCTCACAGAAGAGTCATAAATATGGTAAAGATTCAATGATTATCCACAGATGGAATGCATTCAGATATTCTGTCTCCCAGCAGTGTATATATTTATCAGGAATGGTTACATTCATCTCTCTCACCCCAATAAAATCATGAAAGAAAGGAGGCTAGAATGTGTGAGAATCAGAGGAACTTCTCTGGAAAATCTTTTAATAGACCAGAAAAATCTCAAAGGCAGTCTTATATTTAAAAATTTTTGAACTTTGGGGTCTTTGTAATAAAACTATCATTTTATTGAAAATTGTGTTAACCTAAGCTTACTTTAGGCAGAGTAGGTTTTCATATGAACTTGCTGATCTTCCACTTTCTGCCCATTGACATTTTCATGTCCCTACTTATACAATTGAAAGGAAAAAGAGATCATTGGAGGAGTATGACCTGAGTACAGGAGACAGTGGATGAAACAGCCAGCCTGGAGAATCATCAGCATCACTTCTTGGGACACATGGAAAATAATTTCTCTCCTCTCTCTCTCTCTCTCTCTCTCTCTCTTTCAAATTTGGAAATATAATAGATGTCTCCTTGATTTAGAATAGAAGGCAAGTTTTGAGGCATTCAAACTTTAGACGTGCAAGCCTTTCGCATTTTCAGTTTAGATCTAGACCCCCCCAGAACCTGTCTCCCACACCTCCAACCCTCAGCTCCCTACACAACATTAATGACTCTCTCTAAGATCAAGAGTATTTCTCAAATATTTTTCACCTAGACTCATGTAACTAAGACAAAACAGAAGAAAATGCAGATGCTCCTTGACTTACCATGGGCGTCTGTCCTCACAAACCCATGGTAATTGAAATCATCATATGGGGAAATGCCTTGAATAAACCCAAGCTCTGAACCTCATGGCCAAACCTGGCTACCTTTGAGGCTCTCAGAACACTGACACTGGCTTCTGGGTGGGCATCCCGAGAAAACACTGTACCATCTTGAGTAAAGATAAAAATTCAAAGTTAAAAGTGTGGTTTCTACTGACCATGAAGTGTTTTCGCATCATCATAAGTTTGAGCATCATAAGCTGAGCACCACCTGTACATCTCCCCTACTTCCTTGATTCTGCTGTGGCAAAAAGCTTTGTTACTCAAAGACCCGAAGAAAAAACAGTAAGAACAACAGCACTGCAACAATTACAGAAGAAGAAAGCCAGCAGGAAAGTACAAGCAGGAGTAATTCTACAAAAACAGCAAGAATACAAAATAGGAGCAACTGAAAACCACATTTTACAAGAAGAGTAGGGAATCTTCTCTCAAAATTTGGGAAATTCCAACAACCTGAGCCAGGGTTAGAAGTTATTGCCAAGCATTGCTTGACTGTGAGACTTCTTCACACCATATTAAATCACAATCCTTTTACATCTTAGAGGCACAATAATTTTAATTTATGAAAAGCAAATTTTTGGAATCCTTGATAGTTCACTGAGAAGGCTATTCATTACCAGCTAAGATTTCTTTGGACATATAAATAAATATCTATGAACTTCTCAAACATTTTGACTCCTAAAAAACAAGACATGGAAATGAGTGGCCCTTGAGCTTCAGCCCAAGCTGAGATCAAGTTTCAGCACCAAGCCAGCCAGGAGTCACTGATCCTAGTATGCATTTGGGTGCCCCCTGCTGGCCTAGTGCGACACCATATGACACAGGTTGAGCCAATGCACATGACCATATGCTGAGCACTGTGCCATGTCACTTGCCACGCATAAAAATGACAGTGTAAGGAGCACAAAAGATGCCTCCCCTATTAGACGAGGCAAAGGTTAATCAATCACAAAACACAGGCCACAAGGGAGAGATCCTGCTCTCATAGATCAGGGAGGCTGAGGCTGGGGCTTGGTCAGAAGTCACAGGTGTGAGGCAGGAGGAGAGAGATGACAGGTAATGAGAACCCCTTGGCAAGAGGGTGTGTTGAATTTGAGTAAGTGAGGAAAAACCATGGTGGCTAGGACCCAGAGAACTGCAGGAAAGATGGGAGAAAAAGCTGAAGGGATGATTCTAATACCCAGGAGGTTCCAGAGTTTCAATTCTTCTAAAGTCCCTGAAAGGCAGAGACCATTACATTCATTCTGTAGATGAGGAAACTGAGGCACAGATAAGGAAAGTAAGTAGTCACTGGAGATGGCCCAGCTGGTTAGTGGTGGATCCATTAGTTAGCTTTCACTCACTGTGACATATACCTGAGGTAAACAACCTACAAGGGAAAGGGTTACTTTGGCTCTCAATCTTAGAGGTTTCTGTCCATGGTCACTGGACCTTGTTGCCATGGGCCTGTAGGGGGACTATGACTCATAGTGGGATCAGAGAGAGTGTAACCACTTACTTCATGGTGGCTGAGAAGAGAGAGAGAGACAGAGGGTCCCAATATCCCATCTGAGAGACACCCACATGACCTAACTTCCTGGACACACCATCCCCCAATCGGCCCATAGCTGTCCACCAAACCTTTAGCATAGGGCTCTCTGGAGACAGTTAAGATCAGAACCAGAGCAGTAGAGGCAGAAATTGAACTGTGACCATCTTGGCTCCAGAGTGCACACTCTCAGCTTCCATCCTATGATGTCACTCAGGTGACAAAGGACTCTAAGGCTGTGTGGACACAATCTCTTCACAATAACAGGCCCACGACATTTCATAAGGAAGCAAGAACAAGATTACCCTTGTTTAGAGGAGACCATCTTTCTACATAAGGGAAAAATGGGAGTGAACTCAGCATGCCCAGCAGGTTTCTAGGATAGAAACTAAGAAACTCCAAGTGAGGGTAATGCAGTGCTCCTAACCTGAGTGAGACAGTAGCTTAGGGAAGGAGAGAAGTAGAAAGATTTGGAAAATGATTAGAAGCTACAGTGAGCAGGATTTGGTTCAGAGTTGAGAATTTGGGTGAGAGGTAAAGGACAAGGAGGATTCAAAGACGACTTCTGAGTTTCTGTGTGGAAAATTTAACTTCAAGAAAAGGAGAATTAAAAAACTAGGCCCTATTCTTTATTGCTTCATTACAATTCCCTAAATTTTGGAGCTCTTAGAAACTGAAAAAAAAATGCTTTCTATTCAGTATGTTCCTAGATAATGTAGAATGTAGCTAATTAACTCTGTATGTCCACCTTTCAGGTTGCCCACTTTCTTTTCTCTCTCTCCTGGCCCTTTCTCTTTCTCTCTCCCTCTCTGAGTGAAGAATTTTCTTGAGTCACATATAAAGTATACGATATAGTTAATGTATATAAATAATAAACTTCTTTTTAAAATATTCTTATTATAACATTTGTAAAGAGAAGCCTTAGGGCCCGGGGATTTAGCTCAGTGGTTCCGCTGCCTGCCTTGTAAGCGCAAGGACCAGAGTTCAATCCCTGGTACCAAAAAAAAAAAAAAAAAAGAGTCCATAAACAAAGGTGGCCAATGATGGATATGCCTATGGTATAGTGTCCATCAAATGTTCTTTGAAAAGAAATTTCTCTTCCTATCTACTCAAGCTACTTTTTGCCCATCCATCTCATTCTTGTTCCCACAGTTCCCATTTTTATAAGCTAGAAAAGGCAACAGAACAAGAAGAAACTACTCCAGTCAAACACTAAGAAAAGGCCAACCCAGCACTCCCACAGAGCTTCTATGGAGGACGCCATATTGCCTTTCTTGTCAGAGCCACTCGAGAGAAGGAGAAACTTTCAGTTTAGCCACAGATGAAATGTTCAATGGGAAAAAGAGTCGGGTACATGAGAAAATGAAAGTAAGTCTTCTTAACAGGAAAAAGATAATGATTATTGGGTCACATATCATGGAATAGTATGGAGCAATTACATGTACACCGGATCATTATTTAAGAAAACAGGGAATAATGGACAAGGTAGATTGTTAAGTGAAAATAGTAGGTGACAAAACAGTGTATATGATTATAATTCATTCAAAAGATGAGTATGTGCATGAAAAAGACACTAGAAGACATATTTTAAAATATTACCATTGGTCATACCTGGATAGAGCAATTACTGATGATTTCCATTTTCTTATTTTTGCTTGTGCATAAACATCAGACACTGATTTTAATCAAGGGGAAATGCAACTGTTTTTAGAAACTGTAAGAGTAGGTTGCTCTTCAAAGGATATTTCTCTAATGTGGCTTCCCAGAGCATGAATCTATAAATGTTCAATGTAATCATAAGGAGACCAGCAGTGGACCATTTTCCATAACCACAATGTTCTCATCCCCAAGGTTATCAATAATACTGCTACCAAAATCAAAGATAACAGCCAAACAAACTGACAAGTTCAGCATTTAAAATTGTTTTAAAACCAAGACTTGGGTGCTAAAATAAGTTGAAAGTTAAAGGAAATAAAGAACTAAAGTCCTGTATTTCAGATAAAAATGCAATTATAGAAAAGAATATGGGAGAAATCTTGCTTATACTAAAGATAAGGAAATTTAATTTGATCTCAGTTTCAACATAGACCAAAAAGACACAGAATGTTAACTTGAAAGTTGTTTAAGTACCCTTTTTGGATCAAGGAAAGTAGGCGTCCAGAAGAGTCTAGCAGTTCTGCATAGCATATTTACAGGACTTGGACAAACTAGATAAAGGGATCTTAGTGATGAGAGTTTAAACGCACACCAAATGAGATACTTAGCTTGAAGGGAAAGGGTGTGTGGAAAACATGGTACATTTTTCACAATTGGAAAACTTGTGATGTAAAAGGGGTGAATTCCTTCAGTGTGGAGAATGGAATAACTGCAGATGGATGGACACTACTGGGGGTGAGAGTCACAATGAAACTCTGAAGCAATAAGCTTACAGTGACATGCAGTGATGGCTCTGGGGATGGTGGTGGTGATTTCTGAGGCCAGGGACCTGCATATGGTGAAAGCTCTAGTGTGAATGGAAAATCCCGATTTCCACTCTCAGCCCTGCATTATGGCACATGGTGCCAACAATGCATTTCTATCAATACCCCACCTCGAAGGGGCTGTAGAGAAGAATGCAGGAAAGAGGAATACAACCTCATTGCTAAACCAGAGGAGGTCAGGAAAAGCCTGACCTTGACAGAGGGAGAAAAGCCTGGGAAAGAAAAGAAAGTGTCCCCTTCCTTTTCTCTTTTTACCGCCTTGTGTGCCTTTTAAAAATTGCATTCTTGTTTTCATTTTTCAACTGTCATCTTATTCTTAACAAAGGACCAGATTTGTTTAGTGAATTCCAGGACAATTGGGATTTTAAAAAGAAAACATTAGAACCACAATAACCGCAAAGTCTGTGTAATAAACATCACAAGGGCTGCACAGAATGAGAAGAAAATAAAGTCAACGTTGAGTTTAGATAGGCTGACAGAGTGTGAGTTTGTGATTAGTCATTAAAAGAAGTTGGGAACACATCCTGCCAAGATGGCATCACCCAGTTCATGCTGCTCTGTCCTGTACAAAGGCCCTTGGTCCTTTTCCAACAATAATAATAGTGATAATAAAATAAAAATAAATAGACGACTCCCTGGTGGTCCAGACCTAGCACTGAGCTTCCTACATTTTCTCTTCTGTCTCCTCTTCTGCGAAACTATCTTTAAAAAATGATTTCTAGGCAGACAAAGCAGGGTGTGTCTATGTAAACTAGAGTTGCCTGTCTTGGTGAACAGAAGAATGGTAGCCTTGGTTTGCAGATTTAAATACAATTAAATATAATGAGCAGATAAAAACAAGAAGTGACAATTGGAGATAAAAAGGAATAGGATTGTTGTGTCATAGCCTTAGATGCAGCTTAACTATTTTTAAGATAAAATGCTTGCTGTCTCCTGGGGAGAAGCAGGTGGTCAGCTGGTAGTCACATCACTCCCATGGTGGGTATGAGATGTGTCCCAAATGCTGAATTAAGTCATAAAAATGGCTTAGCTTTGGCTCAGTCTGATGGTTTTGAAGGGAAGGGGGAAGGAGTCACACCTTACAACTCTCATTTGGAAACATAAGTTCTGATGTTATCTTGTGTTTGGAAGATGAAAGAAGACTACGCAAAATACTGAGTCTCCCAAATTATATATCCTTGGCCATATGAGTAAACATGTGTCACTGCTCACGGCCTTGCCTCAAAAGAGCTGTAACTTACAAAAAATTGTCAGCTTTTTCTATACTGCTGACTTGCTAAGGTTGTTCTTCTACAACGAGAAAAGAGATGATTAGTTCATGGGGAGGTGCATAAAATAAGTAAGAGATGACTCTAGTCTCATGCATTATAGCTGGTAGAATAAGGAGGAGTCTAAATCTGAGCAATTATAAGATGGCTTATAATAGCATGGCTGTGTAATGTACTTTCCCATCTGGTGATGCGCCTCATTACTTACTCGTGTTTGTTACAGCTGTAACATTTGCTAACCATCTTCCCATGGTTTTTTAACTTCTTCCTGTAGAGTATAAAAGAAGCAAAAGTTAAGTGCTCCTAAAACTTTAAAATAGCATTGCTCTTTGGGGTCAAATGTAGAATCAATAAATTGTACCGCAGAAAAGAAAAATATATAAATGGTCCCCAGGTTGTCAAAAGCTGACTGTAATTAACTGGCTGTATTAATATGGTAAAAAGAAACAACACTATTAGAGAGAAATCACTGTATCAGTCAGGGTTCGGAACAGGAAACAGAAATTACTACTGAAACCCTTTGATTCAAGAACGATCACTGGGATGTAGGAGTCAAAGTTGGCCACTACTGCAATGGGCATCAAAGCAGGAGACTGGATGTTGAAACACTGTCACTTGCTAGCTAAAAATACTTCAAAGCATCAGCAAATAAAAATGGCCTCAGCTTCCCCTTACTCTCAGATCCTGTGCAAATATAACACTGGAAGATTTTACTTTACCTGTAAATATCCAGCTATAAAGTGAGGTGGAATTTTTACCTTTCCGAAGTCTGCAATGTAGAATGCCCAGCAAAGGACAGCAAGACAAACACTTAGCACCTTCCCTCCTTGTCTGCTAGGATTAGCAAGTCCCTGCTGAGGAATCAGGGCATGTACATTCTCATCCTACAGATGAGTGCACAGAACTTTTAAAACATTTCAGTCAAAGAACTAATTCTCTCTGCTGGATCCCATGACCATAGGCAGCCTTCTGATTATGAATTTACCTTCCAGTGCACTGAACCTACTGGAGAAAAGGCACTGACCAGAGATGCCAATATTTGGAAACTTTCATTTCACATTTTAATTGCTGTATTTCTCCATGTTGAGATGCTGATTATAGTATGTAGTGCTAATTTTAAGAGAACCTTAAAGGAAAAAGAAATACCACTACAGTAAATAAATCTCTCATTGAAAGAAATATTCTCATTTCAAGACTGTTGAAACATTTTTTTAAAGCTGCAATTTAGCATCAGGAAATATAGTAATTAATTCGCACTACTTAAGAACCAGATCCATTCCAAGCGTCTTGTGGCTTCTAAGCCCACACAGCCAAAGGCAACAAGTTGGAGTGTGGTACTGTGACCCAGTAATAGTTAGTATCTGTGGGGACACCCCTGTTGGCCAGCCCATTATGAGCATGCTCTCTCTCTCTCTCTCTCTCTCTCTCTCTCTCTCTCTCTCTCTCCCTCTCCCTCTCCCAATCCTGTGGTCTGTTAGAAGCTGTACCACTTTCAAATTGATGTCCCCTCATGGAGTGAGAGCAAAAGGACAGGTGGGCTTCGGACCCTACCTATCTTACATGAATAAAAACAATACCACCTCAGAGGCAATAGTTTTCTTGCCTATGATGCAGCGCTGTTCTTATCTTAATTACTTTACTGTTTCATGTGGATGTTGGGCAAAGATTATCAATGGTACATGAAGTGCCATTACTAAATAATTGACCAAATAAAGTAAATGATCAGAACTTCATGTTCACGTTATGCACAGTAACTACTTTCCCCCATGAATCTGTTTAGTTAGGACCAAGAAGCCAGCAACTGTAAGTTTGAGGGGTCATCTGAAAGCAAAATATCAAGTGAATAGTCCAAATTCAGGGTTAACAATCTAGGAAATATGACAAGGGTGACTCTAAACCTATTACATGTGCATGTATTCTTTCATTACTAAACAGGAAGCTGTGAGTTCAAATCTCAGCTTTTCCTCTTTCCATTCATGTGGCTGTGAACAAGTTATTGACATCACTGATCATGTTATTCACTATTAAATGAAGATATAAGAGCTACCTCATAGGGTTACTGTCAAAATGAAAATGAGGTACTACAGGTAGATTACTTAGCACAGAGCTTAGCAATTGGATACACTTAGAGTAGTTATTATAATTATTTATAAGCACATAATTGCCTGAGAAGGGAGCTGACACAGAGCACAATGTGAGTGAATGATGGAATATCATCAGCGGAAGAGAGTGTGTGGCCACAGGTGTGGGTTTAATAAAGAATTCCTTCAGCTGGCCTGAGACAGATTTGTCTGTGGGTAGGTAGAAGATTTCTAGATGTGAAGGGAAGATGTTTAGCAACAAACAATTTTGGTTAGGGACCTTGAGTTGAGCTACCTCCTACACTGTAAATAGTTATAACATCGTCCATGAATCAGCTACTTAAAAGCCCCTGTTTCCCTGGTCTTATTCAAACTTGTCTGGCAGAAACCAGGGGATTTCCACTGGCATTCACATTTGACTTTACAGTCTCAAACTGAGCTTAAATCCAAATACCACTTGCCTTAAAGAATTTATCCTGATCTTAGTTACATATTTTATATTTTCCCTTCCAATTCTGATACTATCTGGAAAAACATCATTCTGTATATATTGTTTTTCAAAGACACAGTCATAACCAGGTTTACAATTTCCTGCAAGTGAGCCAGATACAGGGCAACCAATGCAAACACAGGCACAAACTTCATAAAACTGAGAAGTCCATGGGCCAGGGCTAAGGGGACTTGCAAGAAAAGAAAGGCAGAACCTTTCCTAAGTTCATCCTTCCTCCCTCATCCTCTGTCCTGTGCTGATTGCTCCCTGTATCTTGGTTAAGCAGAGATGGGGAAAGTGCTGGGCTGACCCTGAGCAGAAGGGAAGTTATCTCCTCCACAGCAGGTCACATTGAGGAATGTCATTATGGCCCGCAAAGCCTAAGAGGAAAGTTCCATGTCACCTTTTCCCTGATCATACCTGGTCACAGCTGACAATCTTGGAATGATTCTGAGTTCTGCTTTTCTAGCTCTGATTCTCACCTAAGGTGCAGTTTTATGCTCCCCACTGCCTACAATTATCTCCAATAACTTAATGTTCTCTTAATATCTCAATCCAGTGCAAGCACAACCAAACCAAATATCTAACATTACTGGCTCCCTACCAAGAGTAGACATGCATTATTCCATTCCTCTCAATCATCATTTCTATTTTATGCCCCACCATCCTTTCAGTCACACAAGCTGTCACCTTTCCTATCATCATGGCTGCCATAGTCCTTGTTGACTATAATTGTCACAAAGTCTTCTCCATCCATGTCTACTAAACCCACAATTATGTCTTCCTATCAATGACACCCTAGCATATGCTCCCATTACTTCTCACCAGAGATTTTGTAACTGGTTCATGATTGGTGTCCTTTGTTCCTATCACTCAATGATCCAACCCAAGCATCGTCACCCCATGGTCAAATCAGTCTTCACATTATATGCTTCCAAATGTGCATATGCCCCCCACTGTTACCTTCCAAAAAACTAGAAACTTATTAGCCTGACAGTCAAGACTCTCCATCATCTGGCCCCTTAACTTTGTTTTCCTCCATGATTTCATTATTCTTATCTAAATTCCATCCACACTAATGATAAATTCTTCTCATCAGCCTTTCCCACTGGGTGGAGTCCTCTGCCATAGGTTCTAGAATTTTGCCAATGGAGGAAGTTCTCTTGCCCATAGTAGTAGCTCCTCTGGTTATGTTCTCTCTATCTGTAGCCTCCATGTCTCCTTTCACTGGCCAGCCCAAATTTCCTTTACCTCCACCTTGCACACTGGGAGCATGAATGGTCCCAAACTCTACCCTTCCTTGTATCCATATATATTGCCTTGTGACTTGGCTGTTTTTCTCATTAAACAGGCAGAATACATTTTCTCGCCCTCAGATTTCAGGCTGAAACTGTGTATGAGCCACAAGAAGGTACCTTATAGGCCTCCAACTTCATGAAGCAGAGCTGACCCAGGGCCCAGTCCTGAGCATTTATGATCTAAAGTTCATCATTGCATCTATACTGAGGCAATGTTTTCCAGACTCCTTCCAGCCAATGACGGCCTCCTCTTGGAGAGACATAGGATTCACTGATGCTCAACTATGTCCTGAAGGCTCCTCCACCTTCCCCAAGCATTTTCAGATTGCTGGACATTCTAGGACACGTCCAACCAACTTTCCTTCCCTGTCTCACCCAGCCAGAGTCCAACTTGCTTTGGAACTCAGGGCCGTCTCCACATTCTCAGGCTCTCTGCCTGTCTTCTCCCACAACTGGTTTTCATTACCAAATCCTAATGTGTTTATTCCAATTGTGGCAACCCTGTGACTTTCTGTGGTGGCAGCAAACATTGCAAAAGCCAAAGACCTAAGATGCATTTATGGGTTTCCGCTTGCCCTAGCCTCTGTCATCTTCATGAGCAGGACATGCCCTGTCCTGGAAGACAGACGCTGAGAGACTTCAGCAGAGCAAAGTCACCCCAGTCACCCCATCTGAAGTCTTCCTGTGTCAACTGCCAGCTCAGTGACACTATATGGTGACAGAGTCCAGCCAATGAGTCCTGCTCAAGTCAGGCTGATACTATAGACTTCTGGGCTGAGTAAATGGTCTTTGTCCTGATGCTGACACACAGCAATAGCTACTTGTTGCTTAGTACTACTGTGTCAATAGGAAAGGGATAAATCTCCCAGATAAACTACTTGTCCTCAAATCTTTATCTGTAGGAGTTCAACTAAGACAATATGTGAGAGGTACATGCTCAATAGCATAGAGTTCTAAATTTACCCTCTCTTCCAGGAACCATGGACTGAGGAACAGAGCCTGGCACTCTGCGGAGCACCAAACATAGAAAACAAACAAACAAAAAAAGGAGCTCAAAGAGATTGACCAAGAAATTTTCTTGGATTATGTGCACCCTCTATGGATTAGGAAGGAGGCATAGAATATCCCTGATTCAGAGGCCTTCTGTGAATGGGTCTAACTGTGCTTTACCAGCCTGAAGTTAGTGACTCTGAGGTTAGAGGAAGAACACAAGTTCTACCTTCCAACTCAAGGTGTACAGCAAAATGCTAGAGCCTCCAAAATGAAATGTTCATCTGGGTAAAACTGGACAGGTTCTGCCAATGAGCACGAAGGAACACCAGGCTGGAATGACTCTGGTAACAAACTAATAAGGAAGGGAAATCATTCTACAGAGACATTTCCTTTTCTATAAGTGCAGAAAGCAGCAAAACACTTGCACAGCAGCCCAGCTGAGCCTGGACAGCTGACCTGGCCCAGAGGATCAGCTGCTCAGACCTTTCCCTGTTCCCCGGAGTGATGGCTATCTGCAGCATGTGCACAGAGAACTGCAGCATCTGTGATAGTACATCTTTAGATGAGGACAGGTACCCGGGAACGTGGTATTTCCAGTGCCTAGCTCAGTGTCTGGCACATAGTAGGCATTTTACAAATATTTAAATATGCACATAAGTGTTTTGTGACTACTTCCTAGTTTCAAAGGAGTTTTCAGGGGAAAAAAAGTTTTTCCTCCTTTAAAAAAACAGTTAATCCTGCTATCTTTAGAAGTCATTGTTATTGTAGTAATCCTGACTTGGTCACTTACAAACAGAATGGCTTCATCTCCCTGTGACTCAATTTCCTATTCCAAAAATTGGAGATAATAATGACTCTAACTCATAACATTGTAAATGGATAAAAGGCAATTAAGCTATGTCAAGTGCTTCAAACAATACCTGCCCCTTGTTCAGTGTTTTATCAGTGTTAGCTAATAGAAGTTATAATTGTGGTAGTAGAAAGTACCAAGAAAATCAGTCTATATCATCCAGTGATAGATCATAAAGCTCAATTAAGTGGAGAATAGATCTTAATTATCAGTGCAGATGCAAGGAATCACAGGCAAAGCAACCTGCTGTAAAATAATTTATTAGAACTCATTTCTCTTAACATATTCAAGTAAATAATTAAAACTATAAGGTATTTGGTCTCCTTGAAGAACAGTAAAATATTATGATTATTTTAAATATCTGAGGTGCACTGTATTTAGCATCTTCCACTCTTTTCCTAAGGTATTTTTGACACATTACTCTCCCCCAAAACCCGAGTTCAGAGACAGTCACCAAGGAGAGCTTCCTGTCATCGCTGGACACCTCAGCCTTGTGCTCAGTAGCACCTAAGCTCTTCGTGCTCAGGCGAGTGGCTTCCTGTCTGTGTTTGGCTTGAACCGGTTCCAGGGCTGGTGGTTTTGTCCAGGCTCATATTTCATGCTATCATCCTACTGTGTATTTGATGGTGGTGTTGATTTTGCTGTTGGGCAGATCACTCCTACATTTCTTGCAGGACTTAGGGGAATCTTTCATGTTCCAGTTTGCATAACCTTTTCCTCTTCTACTCTTATGCCACACAAACTCCATTAAGCCTGCTCTCCAAGCTTAACATTTTCTTCCCTTGCAAGATGGGAGGCACATTTTGAATAGTGGAATCATAGAATTACAAGGTAGGAAATAGGATTAAGCTAAAGTAACTAGAAAAGATGTAAAAAGAAAATATTTTTTCCAGCAAGGCAATAACTGGAGAATGTGAATTTTTCATGTGGCTTAAACAGATAAAAAACAGAAAGTTATGAATGCAAAAGACAAGTATAGAGGGCCGGGACTTAGTGGTTCTGCCGCCTGCCTTACAAGCACAAGTTTCCAAGTTTGATACCCACTACCAAAAAAAAAAATACTAATATAGAGGAGAGGTCTTTTGTCTGGAAGGCCCTTGACCATTATAAAGGATATATCCCTCACCAGTATTATGGATGTATTTATCAAATTTATAATTCAATGTTATCTAGAAAGGAATAGCCTGTAAGGCTATGATGCCAGTCAGGCATCACTTACACCTTAACGTTAGTGTCTACACAAATCAACGTCGCTTTTATCTTGATAGCTAGATCAAAGAAGCATTTGATAATGAAATGGGTAGAATGCTGAAATTTTCAAAAGCCATTGTATTCACTTAGCAAGAACATGTTGCCAACTTATTCTTACCAGGTATTGTAGTACACACTCAAACTGCAAATTCGAACTAGACAGACATGCCCAAAACTTCCAGTGAGTTGTCTGAGGAGAAGACCAGACATATAATGAAATCATTTTGAACTTTATCCCTCAAAATTCCTCTGAGCTAAAATGTTTTACCATTTAAATATCAACAGAATTTTCTTCAAAGTCCTTGGACTAGTGGATGGAGCAACATTACCCAAACTTTACCCATGGTATCCACTATGGTATCTTCACCTTGGGAGGATCTGACTTTATAAACCTATACTAGGAATGTAAAACAAAGCACAGCTGTCTATTTCCTCCCACTCCTTCATTTGTCAGAAGGAATCCCAGCTCCTCAGAATCACCTCACTTAGCAAGAAAAAGGCACTGAGGAGAGGGGAACTACTGTGTGAGTGAGACAGAAAGTGGGCCACCTAGAGACAGGAAGTGGGTCACCCAGATGCAGGCACTGAGCAGCAGCACAAGGGCTCATGTCAGTGTCTTCCATCTCTTGTTCCTGTGGGGACTTCCCAATGCCTCATCAATTTGGTATGAATTTCTTTATTACAGGGAAAATCATGACATTGACCATAAGAGTTTGAATTATCTGAAGAAGTGAAGAGTGTTGTGGGATTCCAGGGAAATGTCAACAATCAGCCTGGTTGGATAGCTATAAAATTATTTATCTGACCATCCTATGTGGGGAATCTTCTTACTGTGCTCAGCAGACAGAAAAGGATGTAGCTACCCAAGTGCCTCAAATTGCCTTGCAGCCATGTTGGGCCCAGAGAATGCTATCTACTTGATTTCACAAAGACAGTCTCTGTGGTATTGGAGACTTAGCTCTGGCTACCATTTGCCCCTAACTTGAGAGTGTTTAGATCAGCAGGGCTGACAAAAGAACATTCTGGTGTTTATGGTTTAAGAGGAAACCCTGTATTCCTATAGTGCATCTGCATCATTTTTTTATAGAGCCCTTACTGCAAACCTATAGTTTTTTAAAATCTCCATTTTACTCATAAGAAGTTCAGAAATATAATACAACACATATATTTACGTTAAGGTTAATGTGACCCTGAGCTAAGAATATCCTGAGCAGTGAAAGTCTCAAGTGAAAAATTCCAAAAATTATCTATATCCAGGTAAATGTTTATATTTAAGAAAATCTAAAATTTAAAAATCTGAACTTAGATTTGTGGGAATATATAAAGAAGATAAAAAAAATCAGACCTCCCAAATTAAAAAACCCAATCCAAATATGGGCATCTGAAATGAACAGACATTTCTCAGACAAAGAAGTAGAAATAGCAAATAAACATAAGAAAAAATATTCAACATCACTGGTCATTTGAGAGATGCAAATGAAAACAACACTGAGATTCCACCTCACACCAGAAAGAATGGCTGCCATCATGAAATCAACCAACAACAAAAGCTGGTGGGGCTGTGGGGAAAGAGGAACCCTGCTCCACTGCTGGTGGGAGTGTAGACTGGTGCAACCACTGTGGAAATCAGTATGGAGATACCTCAAAGAACTAGGACTGGAAGTCCCATTTGACCCCACTATTCCCCTGCTGGGTATCTTCCCCAAAGAATTAAACGAATCATATCACAGTGATATATGTGCACCCATCTTCATAGCAGCACAATTCGTGATAGCTAAAACTTGGAAACAGCCCAAATGCCCATCAACTGGAGACTGGATAAAGAAAATATGGTTTTTTTTAAATAAAATCAAGTATTAGTCAGCCATAACAAATGAGGAACTAGAGACATTTGTAGCTAAATGGATGCACATTGAGGTGATACTCTTAAGTGAAATAAATAGGACACACATGTGTAAATACCAAATAATTTCTCTAGTGTGAGAAACTGAAAGTGTAAATAAGGACTAAATGTATAATAGATAATGTGAAATAGGAAGAAAAGGGGCAAAGGGGAAGGGGAAATGGGAGGGATAGGGGAAAGAAAGAAGGGAATGGAATTAATATGAGAAAAAGAAAAAATGGAAACAAAGTCTTTGTAGATAGGGAAGGGTGGAGAGGTTGAAGGGAGGGCAGGGGAAGGGGGAAAAATAAGAACCAAGATGGATTATGTGAAGGTGCCAATTTCCAGTGATGAATGTCATTATGTTGTATACCTTAAATGTACCAATATAATTAATAAATTTTTTAAAAGACGTACCGTTTTCATAAATAATTATACAAAATTTCTTTACCTAATATGTGCCTTAAAAAGTATGGTTTTCCTATTTCAAATTTTATTTATCCACACCAGCAGTGTAAAAATCCTGACTGGCGGAAGTGAGTCACAGTGTTCTCCAAGGAGTTATCCCATGTATGAAGTTACTTGCAAGACTGGCAAGTGAAATACAGTGCCTAGATTTATAATAATCAGTCCCCAACATTTAAAACATAAAACCCTGAAGCCAAAAGCTGAACTGAGATACTAAACAAACAACAGTATTAGGATAAAACTGATTAAATGGCCCTCAAGCATGGAAATATCAAAGAAGACAAGATATTGCTGATCCAGAAATTGTTGTATTAAACAAATTTATGTTACAGGGCTGGATGAAGAAGCATAATTTACACTACACAGTGAGTGACTCTTCTAATGTGGTAAATGAGGGGTTGGGGTGGGAGTGAACTCCCAGCTCTAGGTAAGATGACTCACAGTTCTCAAGTGTGTTCACTTGTGGGCTCTGGTGACATGTGGAACCCTGAGGACAGAGTGAGGTCACTGTGTGGATTCTGTTAGCTCACCCTCCCACTTTTCCAAGAGGGTCTCAGCTAACGTCAGATCACTGACCTTAGGAGCCTGGCAAATCACAGACTAGATGCATGGCTGAGTCATGCAGACCTAGGGCCTCACCACAAGCCACTAGAGGAGACACCTGCGCCTCTACTCTGTGGTCCTCATCTATGTGCTCTGACCCCTCTCCTTCCAGCACAGCTGTAGGACCAGCCAGGTGCCCTCTACCCTTGAATGCTACGAGCTTCATGAGCCACCTCTTCTCTGCTGTCACTGTCTCCAGCAACTATACTCCCATGAGACAAACAGGTCCACAAAACAGGAGGTGCTGAGCTGTGTAGTTCCTCCCTCTTTAGAGTGAGACTGAGAAATCAAAGCTGATCTCCGAAAGGGCACTATGAACACAGGTGATAGTGACAAATGCAGAACTCCGGACCTGAAGGATTAAAGCTGCAGAAGATTCATGTGAGAACACTATTTGTGAATTCTTCATACAGTTTTCAGATTTTCATTAAACAATTCCTGGTAACTTTGGACATAAGGACACAAAGTCTCTAAGACAAGTGATCCAGTCAAAAGGCTGCTTTGGTCTCTTCTTACATCTAGTTATCAGCTAAGCTAGAAGTGGCAAACATGTTTTAACTCACCTATCAATTCTGACTGGTTGGAAGCAACTTAGATTTATAGTGAGGATTTCAAGGTTGCATCCAGAACTCAGGGAAGCGACTACAGAAGCCTATGAAGAACATGGGAGGAAAAATTGCTGGCATCCTGCCTGTAGATTTCATCTCTGGCCCAAGCACGTAGCTGCCGTTTCCTCAAAGGTCTGGAACACTAAGTAGCTTGTCTCTAGGTTGTGACTTAGGAAATAAATGAAGAATAAGAAAACCAAGCATTCTACACATTTTTCTTTCTTCATCATTTTTCTTACTTTTATTTTTGGTACTGGGGATTGAACCCAGAGCCTCACACATGCTAGGAAAGTGCTCTCTCACTGAGTTATATCCCCAGCCCTTCTGTAGGGATATCTTGTGAACTATATTTTAGATACTTGTAATATCCACCCCAATGCCCCCAAACAATCCCTGTGTCTCTTCCTAGGAACTGTGGTACAAGTAGAAAAGAAAAACTCAGAAGATAGTAAGTTTACTTTTCTGAGGTATTATCATGAATTAATAGTTATTATCTAATTACCCAGGTGAAAGTTCAGCCAAAATCAAAACAGAACAAACAAAAACACTTCCTGTCTCCACCCTCCAATACTACATTAGGGAATCTGTGGGTGTGTTTTGGAATATGATTTTTTCTTGAATATAAAAACTTCATAGCAAGAAAAGCAACCATTTATTGTTACTGTGTTAGGCACCATTTTAGACATTTTCACATGTATTTTACTAATAAATAATTGAAGTAAGTTTATGAGAGTACTAGCATTCCATTTTACAGATGACAAAACCGAAGTCCAGGAAATGAAGGTGAGTCAGACACACACAAAGGCACAAGGGTAATACATGCAGGCTGCTGGCTTCCGGTCCTGCCACATTGCACCCCTCATCCGGATGAAGTCACTTCTGAGGAGAGGAACACAAAACGGGCCACACTGCAAGCCAGATATATCCATGCCTTCCAGAGGACCCAGCAATTGTGTTTTGTTTTATGTAGCAAAGCATAATTCAATACCTTTAAAAAAAATTCTGGCTATCTCTTCTTTCCTTTTTTAACTGTCAGATACAGTTTTGAACTTCTAGTTTGTACAGGGACTGAAGAGCTGTGAGAAGAAGGAGGAGGAGAAACACAAACTGGGCACTTGTTGGTCAGGAACAAACACGTGCTTTCCTTTTGCCCAGACCTCAGAACCCAGGAGAAAGGCGAGCTTTGCGGGGAACAGCAGCCACATCGCTATCCAGGTAGCCGAGGTGAGCAACAAAAGGACGACGTCTCCTACAA
Organism: Heterocephalus glaber; assembly: GCF_053883595.1. Lineage (NCBI taxonomy): Eukaryota > Metazoa > Chordata > Mammalia > Rodentia > Bathyergidae > Heterocephalus > Heterocephalus glaber. Next base: position 1,174,757 of record NW_028258324.1, on the reverse strand, counting down.
CTTTACGTGTGACTTTTATGTGACAATAATGTCTGTTAATTTGTTTGAAAATATTTTTCTTTACCTAACATCACCATTTTAAAATTTTTTCTGAAAATGTATATGCTGTGTTGATGCATTATGATGGATGACATTTAATTTTAATAGGTTTCTTTTCCATCAATTCTTAAATGTATTCCACTCACCTGGCTTTCTTCTTTTTTTAATGAAATAAAATAATAAAAAATACTAGACTTCTTTTTTTTAAAATAACTTTATTTTCAAACACACACACACAAATTAAAACCATTCAAAGAAGAGCAATGCAAGGGAAAAAAAACTTCAATGATATTCAAATACAGTAGAACTCAATCAATTTTTACATATAACTTAAAAAAGCATCTCAAGCACCAACAAGACACCTGAGGATGTGATTCGTTTCAGAAAGATCCCCAAAACCAACATTGAACAAATAGTGCTCTGGAAAAAACTTCAGTTAGCTAGCAGACTCCACATAAGGAAAACTTCTGCCTAATTTAAATTTCGATACAGTCATATGACACGAGATGGAAACACAGTCCGAGAAATATATTATTAGGCAATTTCATCCACGTGTACCCTTAATTACACTTTCAGTTTCTCACATTAGAGAAACTATTCAGTATTTACACGTGTGTCCTATTTATTTCACTTAAGAGGATGGCCTCAATATGCATCCATTTAGCTATAAATGTCTCTACTTTCTCATTCTTTATGGCTGAGTAGTACTCCATTTTATAAAAAACCACATCTTCTTAATCCAGTTTCCAGTTAATCGACACTTGGGCTGTTTCCAAGCTTTTGCTATTATGAACTGTGCCGCTATAAACATGGGTGCACATATATCATGGTGGTATGATTCTTTTAATTCTTTGGGGAAGATACCCAGCAGGGGGATAGCTGGGTCGAATGGGACCTCTAAACCTAATTTTTGAGTTATCTCCATACTGATTTCCACAGTGGTTGCACCAGTCTGCACTCCCACCAACAATGGAGAAGGGTTCCTTTCTCCCCACACCCCCATCAGCATTTGTTATTGGATGATTTCTTAATAGCAGCCATTCTTTCTGGGGTGAGGTGGAATCTCACTGCTGTTTTCATCTGCATCTCTCAAATAACCAGTGATGTTGAACATTTTTTCATATGTTTATTTGCTGCTTTTACTTCTTTGTCTGAGTAATGTCTGTTCACTTCAGATGCCCATTTTTGAACTGGGTCTTTGAATTTGGGGGGGGCTGATTTTTTTCAGTTCTTTATATATTCTAGATAGTAGTCCTTTGTCTGAGGCACAGTTGTTGAAATTTTTTCCCCACACTGTAGGTTGTCTCTTAGCTCTGTTGGTAGTTTCTCTTGCAGTGCAGAAGCTTTTTAATAAGATGAGATCCCAGTTGTTGATTCTTTGTGCAAGTTCCCATGCCATTGAGATTTTAATGTTTTCAAGAGTTCTACCTAACTTATCTTGCAGCAAATTTAGTGTTTCTGTCTTAATATTTAAATCTTTAATCCACTTTGATCTTAATTTAGTACATGGTGACAGGTATGGGTCTAGTTTGAACCTTTGGCAGGTTGAAATCCAGTTTATCCAACACCATTTATTAAATAGGCTATCTTTCCTCCAAAGAGGGTGGTTGGCTCCTTTGTCAAGGATAAGGTGGCTGAGCATATCTGTAGTCGTCTCTGCATCTTCTGATCTATTTCACTGATCATCAGATCTGTTTCTTTGCCAGTACCATGCTGTTTTTAATCACAGTAGCTTGGGGATTATAATACCCCCAGCCATATCTCTGTTGCCTAAAATTTATTTTGCTATTCTAGGTCTCTTCTGGTTCCAAATGAATTTTCAATTGCTTTCTCTAGTTCTGTGAAATATATTGTTGGAATTTCAATCAGCATTGCATTAAACCTGTACAATAGTTTTGGAAGTATGGCCATTTTCACTATATTGGTTCTTCCTATCCAGGAACAAGGGATGTCTTTCCATTTTCTTATATCCTCCTCAATATCCTTTTTCAAAATGCTATAGTTTTCAGTGTAGAGGTCTTTTGCTTCCTTTGTTAGATTTACTCCTAGATATTTCATTTTTTTGGACGCTATTGTAAAAGGAATTGTTTCCCTAATTTTTCTCTCAGAGAGTCTATTATTTGCATATAAAAAGGCTATTGTTTTTTGAGTGTTGACTTTATATCTAGCTACTCTACTGAGTCTGTCAATTAAGTCTAGAAGTCTTTTGGCAGAGTATTTTGGGTCTTCTGTGTAAAGTATCATATCATCAGCAAAAAATGACAGTTTAACTTCTTTCTTTCCTATTTTTATTCCTTTTATTTCTTTCTCTTTTCTAGTTGCTGTGGCTAGTGTTTCAAGAACAATATTAAGCAGGAGTGGTGATAGTGGGCATCTGTGTCTTGTTCCTGACTTTAGCATGAAAGTTTTCAGTTTTTGACAATTTAATATGATGTTGGCTGTTGGTTTTTCATAGATAGCCTTAAACAGGTTGAGATAAAGACCTTCCATGCCAATTTTCTGTAAGGTTTTTATCATGAATGGGTGTTGGATTTTGTCGAATGCCTGTTCTGCATCCATTGAGACGATCATATGGTTTTTGTCCTTGACTCTGTTAATATAGTGTATTATGTTTATTTATTTATGAATGTTGAACCAACCTTGCATCCCTGAGATAAATCCAACTTGGTCAGGGTGTATGATCTTCTTGATGACCCTCTGTATTCTGTTTGCCAGTACCTTGTTGAGGATTTTTGCATCAATATTCATTAGAGAGGTTGACCTGTAGTTCTCTTTTTGGATTGTGTCTTTCCCTGGTTTGGGAATCAAAGTAATACTTGCTTCCAGGAATGAATTTGGAAGCCTTGCTTCTCTTTCAATTTCCTTGATGGGTTTAAAGAGTAATGGTGATAGTTCTTCTTTAAATGTCTTGTAGAATTCATCAGTGAAGCCATCAGGACCTGGGCTTTTCTTTGTTGGTAACTTTTTTATTGCATTTTCAATTTCACTCATTGTAATTGAAGTGTTTGGAATTTCTATATCTTCTTCATTTAACTTTGGTAATGTGTGTGTATCTAGGAATCTGTCCATTTCTTCTGTGTTTTCTGTTTTATTAGAGTACAGGTTCTCGAAGTAGGTATTGATGATGCTTTGGATTTCTGCTGGATCTGTTGTGACTTCACCTTTTTCATTCTTTTTTTTTTTTTTTTTTGGTACCAGGGATCAAACTCGGATCCTTCCTTTTGCAAGGTAGGCGGCGGAACCACTGAGCTAAATCCCCAGCTCCAACCTTTGTCATTCTTGATTGCATGGATTTGAGCCTTTTCTTTCCTTTTTTGATAAGGTTGGCTAAGGGTTTATCGATTTTGTTTATTCTTTCAAAAAACCAACTCTTTGATTCATTAATTTTTTGTATCATTCTCTTAGTCTCCATTACATTGATTTCTTCTCTGATCTTTATAATTTCCTCTCTTGTGAGAGCTTTGGGTTTGTTATGCTCTTCTTTTTCTAGGAGGTTGAGGTTCTGCATTAGGTTATTTAACTGAGTTCTCTCTGTTGTCATAATATGGGCATTCACTGCTATGAATTTCTCACGTCAAACTGCTTTCATTGTGTCCCATAGATTCCTGTATGTTGTACTAGCATTATCATTTACTTGTAGAAACTGTCTAATTTCTTCTTTAATTTCCTCTGTGACCCATTGGTTGTTCAGGAGGGTGTTATTTAATTTCCATGTGTTTGTGGGAGTTTTGCAGTTTCTTATGTCATTAATCTCCAATTTTATTGCACTATGGTCTTCTAATATGCAGGGGGTAACTTCAATTCTTTTACATTTACTTAGACATGTCATATGAGCCAGCATGTGGTCTATTTTGGAAAATAAACCATGTGCATCTGAAAAGAATGTGTATTCTGCTTTTGTTGGGTGGAACACTCTGTAAACATCTATTAAGTCCATTTGTTCAATAGCTTGGTTCAGTTCTAGAATTTCATTAATTTTTCATCTAGATGATCTATTTGTGATAATGGGGTATTGAGATCCCCCACTACAATTATGTTAGCCTTATTTGGTTTTTCATGTTCAATTTGTTTTGTATAGTTGGGGGCATTCATATTTGGTGCACATATATTTATAATTGTCGTCTCTTCCTCTTGGACTGTTCCCTTCACAAGGATGTAGTAACCGTCTTTGTCTCAATTAGTTTTGGTTTGAAATCTACTTTGTCTACAAATATAGGCATTGCAATATAGGCACACCAGACCACTGTATGTGGTATGTTGGAGGGATCATCACTTCTCATTTGAAGCTGGACTTTTTTTGGGGGAGGGGCAGCTAGAACCTGTAGTGGAAACTTGCAGAGTTCAGCCCTGCAGGAGGACAGGGAGCTCAGTTTCAGACTTGCAGCCAGAGGACTGTCTGGGTCTTGCAGGTCTGTGGCTGGCTTACTGAGATTCATTGACTTTTAACTGACAGTACCAAAAACAAAAATGAGGAGACATTTAAGCAAGGCACAAACTCAGACCTCCACCCCACAAAAGGCAATTTCTGGGGAAAATGAGGTGGAAAGGTCTGTTAATCAACCACCTGGACACTCTGAACTGATAGCATAGGAAGTAACAAAGCAGATGAATGAGGCTCTAGAAAAATTCAAAGCGGAAATAATCTCCCAGATAACTACAGAGATGGTGAGCAGAGTGAAAGACACAATTAGAGGCTCTAGAACAGAAACAGATAAAAAATAGATGAGCTTAGAAACATGCTGGAAGCCATGAATCCCCAGCATAAGAAAGAAAAAGAAACCATGATTGCCCAACATCAGAAAGAAATGGAATCCATGAAACAGATTCAAATAGATATTTAGGAGGTTAAAAACTCCATTGAAAGCATGCAAAGCAGATTAAGGGAATCTGAAGATAGAATATCAGATATAGAAGACAGGATTGCAGTGAAGGACCATAAAAACAGAGATTTCTTAAAAATAGTAAGGGACCATGAGAAATCAATCCAGCAGCTGCTGGATGATGCAAGGAAGAATAATATAAGACTGATAGGAGTTCACAAAAAAACAGGAAAAAATACAATTGACATAAAAATCTGTTCACAGAAGTAATAGTAGAAAACTTCCCAGGCAGAGGTAGAGAATTGGACATACAGATAAGTGAGGTATATAGAACTCCAACTAGCCATGATCAAAATTAATCTACACCTAGAGACATAATAGTCAAGATCCCAGAAACCCAACAGAAGAACAAAATTCTACAGGCAGTTAGAGAAAAGAAATAAATCACCTGTAAAGGAAAGCCCATTAGAATCACAGCAGATTTTTTAACACAAACCCTTAAGTCAAGGAGAACCTAGAGTCAAGTATTTCAAGCCCTAAAAGAAAATAACTTCCAACCTAGACTGTTGTATCCTGCAAAATTATCTTTCAAAATCGATGGGGAAATTAAATACTTTCATGACAAAGAACACCTGAGAAATTTCATGAATACCAAACCAGCACTCCAAACAGTCCTAAGCAGTATCCTAGAAAAAGAGAATGAAGATCACAACTCCATGAGGCCCAACAGAGAGAAGCCACCAGGCAAGGTAAGACACTAAAGGGAAATGGAAAAAAACCACAAACAAACAAGAAATAAAAGAGCCACCAGAAGTAAAACATCCTGACAAGGATGAGTCAATATCTATCAATTATAACTATCAATGTTAATGGTCTCAACTCACCAATCAAAAGAAATAGACTGGCAGAATGGATTAAGAAACAAAATCCAACAATATGCTGTATACAAGAAACACACCTAACTCAAAAAGAAATACATAGACTGAAAGTAAAAGGGTGGAAAACAGTTCTTCATGCCACAGGAACCCAGAAAAAAGCAGGGGCAGCAATTTTATTTGAATACTAGATTTCTTAATGTTAGTTTATAGTTCCTAAAATAAAATTTTAAATTATTTAAAAAGTCAACCCAATAAACAATTTATTAACTATCATCTGATGAATTACACATTTAAATATACTACAGTAAACTCCTAATGCAATGAAGGCCAACCATTCCACATGGCAGCAATGGGAAATTTTCATGAGAAGAAAAGCTGAGGTCCATGGCTCTGGGCCAACATTCAGTGGCCTCTGACAACACCTGCCAGAGTCCCCCACATGGCTCTCACCCCTGACACTGGGCAGGAGTTCTTCACCTCTCTACTTTGAGTATGTGTGGAGACCTGGCATCCACTTCCTGTGTCAGAGCAGATCTAAAGCCACATTTCCATGTTTCCATGATTTCACTAAACCTTGGGAAGCTGCCACTCCACAATGAAAACCATGAGAACAATTTGTGTTATGTAAAAATCTCACCTGAGGTACAAACCATGGAAAATTGAAAGGATTAATTCTTCTATTATTATATTTTTTAAAAATTTTAAAACTAAATAAAAAAGTCACTTCAAGAAGTCAGTATAAAAATTATTGAATTTTTGCTTCTCCAAGTATGACAGGGAGCCAGACACTTTCTGGGCCTTCTGAGTGACATGTAATTAAATCAAATGTAAATTGCAACAAACAATTTTTAATGCATGCACTGTTACCTGGCTAGAAAGTGAGGAAATCTGCACAAGTAGCACCAAACTAAAAATGAAAACAAATAAGCAAAATATAAAAGGATAAAAGGCGTATCTAAACCATAACAGAAAGCCTTAAGTAGCAAGCAAAGAAGGGAAATGGACTGTGAAACCTGGTCTTCCCAGTGACCAGGGCCCTCAGTTCTTTTGTTAGGAAGTCCTCGCTGGAGTCCTCACAGGGCTCCACCAGAGGCAATGCAGATCTTCTCTACAGAAAAGCATCCCTGGTTAGGGCCTCATAATACTAAGTTCAAGGAATCAAAACTACACACACACACACACACACACACACACACACACACACACATGCACACACACACTTGTGCATGGGAATACTCATCATGGAGAGAAAGGAAAAGCGATAGACAACACATATTCATTCTCAAGACTTCAGAGTAAAATTCTAAGGCACAGAATAAATAACTATACAAAACACTAAAAAAGGAATAATAGAAAAATGAGGAAAATGAACACGGGTAATATATTGTAAGAAAATGGTCAGGACAATTTGACAATCAGCAATAGTAATTCAATAACTTCAGAAATAGGAAAACACTTTAAAATTATTAAGAGTGTGCAAGGATGTGTGGAATAATAACAACTATGATATTTCTATAAAATTTGAAGCAATTCTATGCACCAGTGATTATTCGTTGGTAGCATTTAATTAAAAAACCCATTCAAGAAAAAAGAAAACATAAGATGCATATTAATTTATCCAACTACTGAAGTAAATGAAAAAACAAACATATATGGAGAAAATGTTTAAAATTTTATTGAAGAACATAAAAGAAAAACTGAAAATAAAGGGATATAACTTTGTATGGATGACATTTCAGTGTGATAAAGATGTCATTCATTGTTAATTTAGTCTACACACTTCATGAGTTCCAATACAAATACCAACAAAATCACTTACAGAGTTTTATAATCTCATCTTCCTATTTATGTGGACAAAACCTGTCCAAAAATAGCTAAAAATTTCAAAAAAAAAATCTGAAAAGACTTGCTCTATTGCAAAGGCAGACTTTTATAGAGCTGTAGTGATTAAGACAGGGCAGTACTGCCTTGGGAATAAACCAGAGAAGGGATAGGAAAGACAGATGCCAGTGGCAGCCCCAGCATCCACATGGAAATCAAGTGCACGGCAGGAATAACTTTGCATTCAGATCTTGTGGGAGGAGAGACTCTTTTCCATTAAGAACTAGCACTCCAACTACTCAGCCATAAAAAGTGAAAAATTAGAGACATTTATACCTAAATGGATCCACATTGAGGCCATATTCTTAAGTGAAATAAATAGGATACACATGTGTAAATACCGAATAGTTTCTCTAGCATGAGAAACTGAAAGTGTAAATGAGGACTAAAAGGTATAATAGATAATGTGATATAGGAAGAAAAAGGGCAAAGGGGAAGGGGAAGTGGGAGGGGTAGGGGAAAGGAAAGAAGGGAATGGAATTAATATGAGAAAATACAAAAATAGAAACAAAGTCTTTATAAATAGGGAGGGATGGAGGGGTTGAAGGGAGAGCAGGGGAAGGGGGAAAAAATAAGAACCAAGAGAGATTATGTAAAGGTGTAAATTTTCAATGATGAATGCCATTATATTGTATACCTAAAATGTACCAATAAAATAAAATTTAAAAAAAAAGAACTGGCACTCCATAGTATCCATTATTAAAAATATAATTAAGGGGCTGGGGATTTAGCTCAGTGGTTTTGCCACCTCCTGCTCAAGCGCAAGGACCCAAGTTCGATCCCTGGGACAAAAAAAAAAAAAGAAAAAGAAAAAAAAATATATATACACACACATATATATATATATACACACATATATATATATTTAAGAATTTCTATTTATGCAAATTTCTTAAATTTGGTTGTAGAGGGATTAAAGACACATAAAAGGCAATATTTTTAAATGCTTTGATTACGTCACAGTAAAAAATATTTCATATGCAAAGAAATATTTTAAAATTAGATAATTTAACTATATAAAATTATATTTTAAAATTTTGCTAATCAAAGGCAACATTAAGAAAATGAAGACAAGCTACAAATGTCAAAAATATTTACAAAATATAATCAGTAAGATATTTTCATCCAGAAAAATTTTTTGAAAATGGAAAGATTATAAATAAAATAAAAAGACAAAAATTGAACAGAAAAATAAATAAGAGATGTTAACATGCATTTAAAGAAAGGAAAAAATAAATGATAAAAATATAGAAACATAGTCAAATTTCAATGACCTAATTTTGAACTGTTCTGAATAAAAATTGCCAAAATCGAGAAATATGACATTACAAAGTACTAGTGGAAATATGAAGACATGGAAAAGCTTATGAATTACTGACAAGAGTGTGACCAAGTGTAATCTTTTGGAAAGTAATTTGTCTTTATATGTTAGGTCTTAATATAATGTATGTTTTACAACCTAGAAACTATTTTGAAATCATCAAAGAAAAGTAAAAAAAAAAAGATGTTAATTACCAAAAAGCTAACTGAGAATACTTATAACTTAAGTCTTTTTTTATTAGGAATTCTATTACTCGCATATAAAGACATCCTAATAGGTGTAGTATCTCTTTTAAGCACAAAAGAGTTTTGCTATTGTCTCTGATATTTAATGAGACAGTGGAAGGTCTATCATAATAAGATTCCAGATTCTGGAAGGAAAAAGCATATTGTTATTTTCAGGTATAATCATCTACAAGGAAAAATTTTAAAAAGCATTGGAAGGCCATATGTAGTGGTGCATGCCTACAATCCCAGTAATTGGGAGGCAGAGGCAGGAGGATCACTGTGAGTTCAAGGACAGCCTGAACTACATAGTGATACCCTTGTCTCAAAAAAAAAAGAAAAAGCAATGGAAAATTTATTTGAAATTATAACACCATTCAAACAAGCATACAAACAACTTGGCTTTCCTGTGGATCTCCAATCATCAGCAAGAAAAGTCATTGGCTATTCATGGATCAATTTAAGAATCAAAACTCTTTCAAAAATGTTATAAATTATAGGAATGTAAAACAAAAACTGCATAGACACAGTCCACATTTTTTAGTAAAAAGAATTAATGCAGTTGAGAAGCCATCTTTTCCCAAATGCGAGACAATTCAAATCAGAATTCAGTGTCTTGGGCTGGGCATGTAGCTCAGAAGTACAGTGCCTTCCTGGCAAGTACGAGGCCCTGAATTCGACTTCTGATACCAAAAGAAAAACAACTTCAGTATGCTTAATGCTTAATCCAGTATGCTTACTGTGAATTCCTTTCAGAAATTTTAAGCAAAGAATGAGAATAATCAAGAAATTTTTAAAAATATAGTTAGGGAAGGACTTGCCTTTTCATAAATCAAATGAAAAATAATGATCTGGGGTTTGCAGAACAATGGATCTAAAGAAGAGAAATGAGGGAGTCAGAAACAGAGCCTACTTCAAGTGGCAACTGTTTTCTGAATCCCTGAGTTGAACTGTGAATGAGGCATGGATTTGAGTTGAAGCTATCCGATTCTGATGCTGGGTGACTTCATATCACACAACACAGCTCCCCACTCCCCACACACAAATACTAACAGGAGACCACTGGAAATATTATAGGTAACAAAAGAAATTAAGAAATACTGGCCTGTAAGATATTAAATATATTATATAGCTACAATGAGTAATAGCATGTGATTCACATGTCAGAATGCCTGGACTAGAACTTGACATATTTTAGGTACTCAAAAAATATTTGTTGAATGAATAGATCTATCAGATTCTCCAAGCAGAATCCATTTACCCGCCAAGGGCCTGGTCAGTATTAGTCAAATTCTTTAGTGTGATCAAATTTCCCTTGGTGTCGTTGCTAAACTTCAGAGCTCCTTCTGTTTCTTCTCCTCTCCATCTATGGGAGCCTCATAATGAGCGATCAAGGTAAAAAGCTTTAATCTTCAACAAGCCTCAGTGGTCTCTAACACAGATTGCCCAAGAAATACCATAAGAAGTACTAATATAGAGGAAGAAGTGCGGATCTGGTAGGCTGAGGAGTTTCATTTCTATTGTGAATGCAAACACAGGACAGTGCATTATGGGTATGACCTGTACAAGTAACCTCAAGCAGCTGATGAACTTTGGGAGTTCAACACAACCAAATTTCCACATTCAGACCTCCTCGTGTCCCTACCGAGCAGCCAACTTGTTACTCTGGTGAGCCCCCCCACCCACCACGACCTTGCCATGTACATTTTCAACCTTAGGGAGCTAGGAGGCAGTCCATCTACCATGGTGATTTCCTTTCCTTTTCCAAGCTACAGCTTGGAAACAGAATCAGTTTATCACCTTCTCCTGTTGTCTGTGTGGATTTAAATGTGGTGGTGTTTTCTCCTCTGTCAGCGACTTTTCTTCTGTAAATACCTAGGTTCAAAGAAAGCAATAAACCATGTTTTTCTCTACTCTCTATTCTTTGAACTTTCATCTTATAGATTAGATATCATAAAGGTTGAGAAATGTCTACATAATTCTGCTTACTGATCTACTTGTCAAAGACCCATGACCCTCATCTTGCAAAAAAATATAATAAGGCTACCTGAAAGACATGATGTAATTCTTATTCAATATCACGTGTTCTGACTCATTCTTTTACTGTCGTTTTCCCCCAGTGAAAAGTTTATTTCACTATATTTACAACTGTCGTTTTTGGCTCATTAATGGATCATGAAACCAATTTAGCGGATCTTGACCAATATTTTTTTCAATGAAATAATGTAGATTAGAATAGGAAGTACAGTACATTTTATCACAAGTAGTTAGGATAAATTTTTGTTTCAATTATAGATGTGTGAATGTATAGTTGATTAGTATAAGAAAGGAATTTCTTATTTTGAGTCTCTGTTAGAAAATGTATGAAAACCTCTGTTTTGAAAATTTAAATGAATGAACTTCATGAATTTTATTTATTTTCCTTGACAGAATTAATTCTAGATCACAAGACCTGGCTGAAAGCTGTCTTGATGACAACTTGACCACTTCCATTAAAATTCAGATGTCTTTTAGGTAGCCCTCTAAAGCTTCTAGGACCTCTTGCTCCCCTTTAGCTGTTTCTCCTTCCTCTTTTCTGAGGTAACCTACAATTAAGGGGTCTTGTGTGGTGTCCTGGCATTGTGATGACCTCTGAGGACTCAGAGGACTTGACCAGACCCTGCTCTTGTGGGCTGACACCTTCTTCTGAGAAGGAAAAAGTAAAAGGAGTTACTCATCAGACTGGACTGAAGCAGATAGCTAAAGAAAGACAAAAGCAATATAAGTGCCTGACACAGTAGATTGAATGAGAGAACAAATTGTTTGTTATTGCCCAGAAAATTCAAACTTGCAAAGATCTTATGAGTAAAACTCAGAAGGTTAAGGTGAAGAAAGAAACAGTGAATGGCCCAGCCATTTACAAGTTTCAGAGTCATAGGAAACACTGACATTTTATAGACAAGTCTTATCATTCTGCATCAAAAATAATTCCACTTTTGAAAATAACTTCAAGTTCCATTAGTTCAAATGGCATGGTTTTCCTGTTTATAACCATGATTTATTGTTGATCTAATATTTGAGGTCTTTCTATGAGCAATGTTAAAGCCCCTTCTTCCATGTCAAAAAAATCTCCTGAGATTCGGGACACTCAATGTGACCCACTTTCATGATCTACATGTTCTGGCCTCCTCAATGTGCTGCTAAACCCAGTGCTTACTCTCAGCTGCCTTAACAGCTTTTGCAGGAGTGCAGAGGACGCTTTCTCAGTGAGCAGAGTGTGGTTTCAGTTACTCAGAGGCTTACAGATTCCTTTTTTGTGTTCTTTGTGATATTTATTCAGAAACATGTCCTTCCACACCAGCGCTGTTCGGCTTCTGGGAGGTGAAACGTGCCCTGTGTACCTGCGCTGCCTTACGCGGTGGCCTCTGGTTACCCGTGACTATTAGGCTCTTGAAATATGGCCAGCCTGACTGAGGAGCTGAATTTTGCATTGTATTTAGCTTCAGTTGATTGAAATTCGAACAGCCACAGTAGCCACTGGCTACTTTGTTGGGCGATGCAGTTCTAGGCTGGAGCTGTATCCTTCCTGTGGCCAGTTTGGAAAAGAGCAATTACTGCTGCCAAAATCCTGGGGTTAGTGAAATAGCAAAGGAGGAAAACAGAAGCAATGTTTTAACATCTCTTCATACAATCCTGCCATATTAGCTTAGATTGCTTCATCAATTTCACAGAAGCATAATTTTTATATAATAAAAACATATCCACCTTGAACATATCCATTAGAATTAATGAGTTTTGATAACTATATCTGGTCATGTAATCATCACTATTAAGCTATATGTTCCATTTCTTTTTTTTATATTGTGAATTTTATTGGTAGATTTTAGGTATACAATATAATGACATTCATCATTGGGAATTTGCACCTTTATATACTCTATTTTGATTCTTATTTTTTTCCCCATTCCCCTGCCCTCCCTTTCACTCCTCCTCCCCTCCCTATTTACAAAGACTTTATTTCCATTTTTTTCATTTTCTCATATTAATTCCATTCCCTTCTTTCCATTTCTGTAAAATATTTCTTCCTCTACTCCTAGCCCTTGCTAATCCCCGATCAGCTTTTAGTTGCTTGTGTTCTGCCTATTCCAAAGTTGTGTATGTGTAACCATACATATGCAGTCTTCTGCACCTGGTTTCTTTCTACCAGCTTAATGATGTATTTGTTCAGCAGTCTGTTTCTTTTTATTGCTAAGGTACACTCCATTATATTGATGTCATACAAATTGGTTTTCCATTCATTGAGTATATTTAGGTCATTTTTAGTTTTGAGGTTATTATTTCTAAAGTCTGCTATTATGAATAAGATACACCTCTTTTTGTGGATATGTGCTTTTATTTCCCTTTGGAATATACCCAGGATTGGGAATGATGAGTCATACCATCAGTGTAAAGTTATACAATGAGCTGCCAACCATTTCCTGAAGTGGTTATATCACTTTACCTTCCCACACCAAAGCATGAGAGTTCTTGTCAACCTACCACTTACCATTCCTTGGTGTTGCTGGTCCTCTGAATTGTAGACCTTCAAGTGGTGCTCACTGCAGCCTGAATGTGCACTCCTCTGGTGACTGTGAGGCTGGGCATTTTTTTCAAAGTAGTCTTTGCATTTTATGTCACCTACTTTGGTAAAGCATCTGTTCATATCATCTTTAAATCAGGTCACTCTCTTCTTTAGTAAAAAGAGTAATTTATCAACCTGTGATTTGCTTTTGTAATTTCTGAACATCTTTCAGCACACTGTGTGTGTGTGTGTGGGGGGGGTGTTTCTGTTTTTAGTTTTGGTCTTTTTCTCTAAGAAAATCTTTGCTTCATCAAGGTTACAAAGACTTTCCTGTTGTGATTTCTTTTAGGGTGGCAGTTTTATTTCTTAGCTTAATGTTCAATTTGAAGTAACAAAAAGTTGTCCTTTCAAATTAATGCTGGGCTCCACATTTTTCTTATCTTTTGTTCCAAACCTCAGACCAATATAGAACCTGTCTCATAGATTAGTTATAAACTGGGCATATAATTGTTGAATAATTGCTAGCCAGGGATATTTGTGTTTATCCCTCATACCAACCAATCCTCTCAAAGCCTAGAGGGAATCCTGAGTTAGAAAAAACATTTTATCAGGAAAAGTTTTAAATATTACAAAGAAGATCTATGAGATAAGAACTAAAAATAAAGCTTTTTCACTAGCTGGAAACATTTTTAAATTCTGAATAAAATCAGTCACTCTCAGTTTCTTAGGTGCCTTTGCCCAAATCTGCCTGGTGGCACTGAGGCATCTATTCTCAGGACTATTGGTGACACAGCAAAGATGGTCTGACCACTGCTTGGTTGTGTGCATATCTAGAAATCAATTGGCACCAAACTGAGCAAGGAATCACAAAGAAATGAATATTTTTCCTACTGTCTTTCCTTAGAGATTAGTATACATTATCTGTCTCATTTTTAAGTCACTCAATTCTGGGTATGAAGAAGGTTAGCTACCTCTTACTAACTCTGAGCTAAAATAGAGGATCAAGCCCAGTACCCAGGAAGATGTTTGTAATGCTTTTTCTGGAATTGCCTGTAGGCTTGTAGTTTGTGTTTGCAAAGAGACCTGGAGCTACAAGCAGAAGAAAGGCTCGTTTCTTCAGGGCATTAATGTTACCTATCTGATATCCTTTTCCTCTCCCCTCCTCCATTGAATGGGATTTTCCAGAGTCCAAATGATTTGACTTAGGACCCTCTGACAAGAATGTGATGAAAAACTGCAGTGGGGAAAAAACCCCAACCCAATCTGACTAAATTGTGATTTCTATAAAATACCTGAAATGCAACAAAAATTCTGTCCCTTTGTTCTCTGAACTCACCTACTCATTGCATGCAAGAAAAAGCCATACTCCTCCTTTATCTGGTAAATGATTTTCTTGAATGATGTGACAGGTGGAAGGCGTATCTCCTGGATTATATCTGGACTGTTCACAAATGTGTAAGAATGAATGGTCTTGCTTCCTGTTTTTCAAACTGCAATCTATAAGTGCAGAATCCTGAGAGTCACCTGATATGAGCTGGCAAAGCATCTTGGGAGAATGGGCTCTCCACTTCTGACACTGAAGCAGGAGAATTACTTTGTTAGGGGCAAAAGATCTCTGGCACAGCCAAGTCTGACAGAATGTTAGGCCTTCATCACTGTTTTGATTCATTTCTTCAATGAACATTCATTCGTCTTTTACTACTAGTCTTTTTCTAGTTTTAATAGTAAACAAGACAGAGCTTGGTATTTAGCTCAGTGGTTCTGCCTCCTGCCTCTCAAGCGCAAGGTCCTGAGTTCGATCCCTGGTACCAAAAAAAAATAGTAAACAAGACAGAGTTTTGTCCCTGTTGAATGGGTTTCTGCCAGCTCATGTACTGAAGATGGCAATAAACTTCCAGTGCTTTTCTTCACACTATGAAGCATAACATGGAAGTCAAGGATTTTATCTTAGTTCATTTGCACAAACTCTATTTCTTACTTCCAGTCCTTTGCAGGGTGAGTAAAATATTAAGACAGATTCCTAGGACAGAGCTCCTCAACAGATGCGTTCTCTTTGTGCCAGGGAATTTAGTCAGGGAACTTCCTGGTCTGAGCCCAGGGTGCAGGTCCTAATGCAGGCACCTCTCCAGAGGAGAGCAAACTTATGGGATCCTGCTCGTTACCTGTGACGCAGGAGGAAGCACTATTTAGCTACTTCCCTTAAACAGATATCTAAGTTCAAACCTGAATTTACTTACTCCTTTGGACACAGACATATCAACGTTTCTTCAGCTCTTCTATTCCAGCACACATATCTGGAGGCCTTTGGACCAACTGCTGGAGGAATCAAAGTGACAACATAAAAATAGTCGTTGGCACTCTATCTCACATTTGACACTGTTTTGTCTGTGCCTGGACAACTCCATATTAACATGCACAGCTTGACCCTTATGATAAGTCTAGGGTTTTGGTACAGGGATCCCTAAAGCATAGTCTAGATGATCCATATTCCCTAATTGTTGAGCATGAAACAAAACATGAGAAACTGTGATTCGGCAAGGATTAACAATTAAAAAATAAAAAAACAATTCTGGCTGGAAAAGTGGAGAGGTGCAAATGAGTTGGAGATATGTGGAGATACATGTATATAAAGATTAAGCTAATCTGGAAGAAGAAAATGTTTAATTTCACCCTACCAGGCTCCAGGACCCAAACCTGAAGCTACTATCAGCCCTCCCATCTGCAGCTCCAGATCTTGGGGGAGAACTCTCCCCTTCTCAGCTTCCTTATCACGTGGTTGAGTATCAGACAAAACTTGGAGGTGAAGGACAGGAAGAGGGGCATTCCACTTTTCTGAGGCCAAGAGGGAGGAAAGATGGGGAGAGAGTGAATATGTACCAATGATGCCCATTTTGCCTGTCTCCATCTAGCACCCTGAGGCATGTAACAGGCAAAATCTTTAACATTGAAGTTTGATTTTAAGGAACACTCAGTGTTTCATCTTGAAATATTCCCCCCTTCCACTTTGGGGTACTGGAAGAAAGTGGAAAGTGAAATGACAGCTCAAAAGACAAGATTTCACTAAAAGCCAGTTGTAAGAAGTCGTGTAGCCCACATGTCATATTGAGAGAATTGGTCTATCCGAGGTCACTATTCCCAAATGATGACACCCCTGGTCTTCTGTACAATGTCCTTACTCATACAGATAATGCCTGAGATCCAGACAAATGGCTGTGGCTTTTCCCATGACAATCTCTTCACTAGAAATAGCTTTGGTAAAATAAGAAATGTTCAATGAAAATTGCTGTGACCCCCAGGATCTCTTTTAGCAGTTAAGTTCCATGAAGTTTTCTGGACATATAATGACTGTTGTCAACTTGTTTGCAGTGTCTTGTTTAACATGCTCATGCCTTTGTATTAGCTGGTTACAGGCTCGCTTTCATCTCTGTACATAACCGGCATTGTTAACTCCTTGTGACCCCTGGACTAATTTCTGTATACACAGGGAGGGTTTATGCTCATTTACCAAACACTTGCTGCGCTCCTACGAACTCTGTGGCCAGGATCAAGAGTAGCAAGCGAGATGGACAGTCACTCTGGCTTACACGAGCTTCCTGTCCACTGGTGGGAGAAACAAAGTAGACAGCAGACAAATAGCAAACAAAAATGTCTGGCTGCAGGAGGTGCAGAGAATAGACCAACTAGATGATAACTGACTGAGTGATCCCTTCCCAGTTGGTGGTTAGAGACAGCTTTTCTCGGGAAATGACAGTCGAGCAAATACTCGAATGACAAGAGAGACTCAGGCATGCAAAGATTCTGGGCCGATGGATGAGAGTAATAATTACACTTAGGTGGAAGTAAACTTTGTGCAGCCAGTTTTTTAAAAAAATAAATAAAATGATACACAGTAACAACAAAATGCCACTATAAATCTGGGTGATAGGAAGTAAATGAGAGGCAAGAGCAAGCAAGAGCCATACTCTGTGGACGCCCCCTAGGTCCTGTGACCACCCCAAAGAGTGTAGTGGGAAGCACTGGAGCAATGTATACAAGAGAATGATGCAGTGGGACTTACCCACAGCGACCTATGGGAAACCTAGCATCAGAAGGGAGGATAGCACTAAGGCAAACACCCACCCATCATAAGCCTCCCTCTCAGCCTCTCCAGCATAATGCACACTCAATGCACAGACATAAACACATGATGTGTCCGTGAATGGCCACTCACTAATAAGTGTAGTAAAGATTTCCTCCTAGATCCTGGTATTTCTTTCCCATACAGAGAGTTCAAATTGCATAACTAGAATCTCTCTTCGCACCTTTGTTCATTCTGTGCTTCAGGAATTGGCTTTCTTATCTGACTGGTAAATTTTGAGGAGTAACTGGTTATGCTTGGCTCAATGCTAGGTATTTCTCATGAAAGTGAGTCTACCTCTGTGGAGTAAAAATCTTGCCTGTATCTTCTCGGCAAAAGTGTTACCTAGCAGGCTCCTTTCTTTTGCCCCTCCTTTATGATCACTGTCATGATGGTTCAGAGCTCTGCTTAAATTTGAGTTCAACATTAGCAAGTCCACATGGTTAGTAAGCCCAGGGCCCAGTTCTACAACCTGATCTCTATTAGGAATAAATGATATCCTGGTTGTCACGTCTATTATTTCTCAACTTGCTCAGGAACAAGATAGAGAAAATAAGGTGCCATTTCCCTTTGGGGTTGCATGTATCAAAGACCCTCCACTTCAGACACATATGGTGCACATAGAACTCTCTTACGCTCCATCAAAGAAGTAAACGAAGTAAATGCACTGTCTATATTGCAGAAATTTACAATCTTTACTATTAAAATATTAAATCCTACAGATAAAAAAATAGTGTCTCAGATAGAACAGAAAATCTAAATTCTACACCAAGAGCAAACAAATCAAAAACCTGGTGAGTCTGGAGACTCCCAAGACTTTAGCTCTGTTTACACCAAACAGTGGCACAGGAGAAGCAAGGAAAAGAGCAGTAATGAGTGCTCCCCTCTCACGCACACTGTCTTTTTCCTGTGTCCACCCACTGACGTCATTGTCTTGCTGGTGCTGATCTGTAAGCTCTGGCCCCCAACACTGTTCCCGTCTTAGGAATTTTCAGCTCTCTGCTCTCCAGTTTCCTGAAGCTGCGTTGCTGTGTTCTGGAAGATGTGAATGCAATGTCTCAAAACCTGCTCCACATCTCATCCCCAGGAGCAGAAGCCACCTTTGGTCTCTGCCTGTCTGACTCTCACTCAGAGACAATGTCACCATGTGAGCAGAGGGCCTAGACACAGGGAGACTTGTGCAGTAGAGATGGGAGATTTTGTTTGCCTTATAATGAAACAGAATACAGATCAATTCATCGTTGCCATGAAAAATAGCTCTGAATCAGTTACTGGACATTATACACGAATGAACTGAGGACAAGACTATGCCAAATTTGCCTCCATATATTTTAAATAATTTTTTACTTTTTTTCAAATGAAATAGAGAACCACTTTGTTGAATTTTCAACTATAGTAAGTATGTATTTGAAGTATTATTTAGGAGCCCTTTGTAACAGTTTTGGTTTTCTTGCTTGTTTGGTTGGTTTGGCCTTTTACTTCTTAGGTATTTCAAGTTTCATAATGGAGTGTTTTTGAGTCCAAATATACATGGCAGTTATAACATTTAATGGCTCATACCTGAGGGTATTTGATCCACATCTTGTGGGCCTCCTCTGGAACGCTTCCCAAGGAATCAGGCTACCCTAGCAGAGCTGTCCCAAGAAAAATGAAAGAGAAGTGATGCTAAGTATGCATTGCTAACATATCCTGAAATGTGTCCAGAAAGTGTCAGAAAGAATGGTCATACTCTAACACCAGCACTCTGAGGCTGAGGCAGAAGGATCACAAGTTCCCGCTCAGCCCGGACAACTTAACAAATGAGAGAGAGCCTCTTTTAAAACAAATTTTTTTTAAATGTACCAATAAACTTAATGAAAAAAAAGAGGCCAGTGTGATAGCCCAGGGTGAAGATCCAGGATTCAATCCCAATACCGCAAAAAAAGAAAAATGACTGCAACATCCTTTTTCCTGGTAAGTCCCCATACCAAACAGGTTAAGACAGGAGAAGTGTGGGTGTTGGAATAAAGAATCAAGGTGAACTTCCCGTCATGCCACAAGTAGGAAGTGCGCTTTCATAAACCACGGCGTAGCCATTACCCTCATCGCTAAGCTCCAACCTTGAATTCTCCACTGGGGTCCTCCCCCAGGTCCTGCTGGTGAGTCAGCCCGAAGCCATCCCGCGCTCCAACTGACTCACAAGTCTCCAGTAGCAGCTGCCACACATTTTTGCTAAAGAAGGAGTGGCGTTGTTGCCGTGAGTCATGAGAGAATGAGAGACAGGGTGAGGTGAAAGGTGCAGTCCACATCCCGAATGTACCGCACAAGGAATGGCCAAAGGATAAAAAGACCTCTAGGCAAACTTTACCCTAGAAACTTTTGAAACAATTAGAAAGCAAACTACTAACTGTTTAGTGACCACTCTTTCTTGGACAGACAGTGATAGAGCAATAAATATAGCTCTCTCTTGTCCAAATCCCCTCTGTGAATATTCTTCCCCACCATCCCCTCCATGCTTATTCCAATGTACAGCTGGACTTCAATTCTGAATCAGTGCTTGAAGATTAATTGAATGAAATCAAGCCTTCTATGATTTGGTTAACCATTGTATAAGGCCAGTCTTAGAATGAACAATTTCAACATTGAGAGCCTAGTATGGCTATTGATACTAAAACAGTTTTTTAAAAGTTCAGCCAGAACCTAATTTTCAGCAGAGCACATGCTAATTTATTCTTTTAAATTTGCAAGCCATCTTAAAATGATAGTGATTTACTATAACTGTAAGGCCGGACAAGGACATAGAGTTAGAATTTAGCCAGTGAGATTCCTCACTCCTTTGGAAAAGACTCAGGGACTCATGTCAAAGTGAAATATTATTTGTAAATCAGTAATCTTAATTAATTTTCAGTTCCCAGGGAAAGCTTCAGAAAGGGTTTCTTACTGTAGCTATTATTATTGAAATAGAGACATGCAAATCCACTGACCCTAGACCTGATTGGATGCCACGCTTCTGGAGGATTTGTCTAGAGTTTGGATGCTCATGGTGGCCAGGCTGCTGGAGGAGCATGGCGCATAGGCTAGCACTCCTGCCCATTTGCCAGAGCTGGAATCCTGTCTTTACCTTCTCCTTCCCCTCTATCCTCAGACAGCTTGTGACCTCTCCATGTCTCACTTCCTCCATTCATAAACTGAAAATGCAGCATTGCTATGGGGGCTAAGGGTTAAACATAAAGTACTAGGCATATCAAGAGTTGTTTGAAAATGCACACTGCAGAAAACACAGAGGCCAAGAGAGGTCTGTGACCTTCCCAGGACACAGAGAAGCAGAGCTGAGATCTGAAGTTGCATCTCTGAGACCCCTGACCTACAAGCTCAGATGTGCTGATGCCACTCACCAGGAACAGCATGCTGTGTCAGTAAGTGTTGACTAATAGGTGAAAATTAATTCAGAACTTCTGCCAAGTTCGAAAGTTTTACTTGGTCTTGAATTTTTGTTGATTGATTGATTGATTGATTTGTACACATAGGGACTTATAGGGTAAGTGAAATCTTTTGAGGAACTTAAACTTGTCCAAAGAGAAAAAGTTGCAAAAGCAGATGCCTTGAGTGCTGATGTCCACACTGTGACTCTCAGAATCCACTTTGCCTTGAATTCTCCAAGCCCACGGAGGGTGGCTCTGGGGGCTATGCCTCCATTTGTAACAGAGCCATGTTTCCAACTCAGTAAATTCAGAGGGCCAGAAGGGAGCATACAGTATCAGTGGCTTTAGGCTGTTATCACAAGCCTCAGGGTCTCAACAAATAGCTCCTGACCTGTAACTATAGAGACACTAACTCCTTCTGGCCACTCATCTCCCTCCTCAAAGGAAGGCATCTTTGATTCAAAGTCGGAAGTTGTCTGGGACCAACTCCTAGCCAGATATTTTCACCAACTGCAGGACGGGGCAAGTAAGAAACACATGTGACAAAACAAGCCTCAGAAGCAAGAGCCTGGTGGGAATCATCAGGCCCAGCAAGGGGCCTCCTTCACATGATTCAGGAGAGATGAAGGCCATTGGTCCTCACACACTGCTGACCAGGCTCAAGGCCCGTCACAAAGCCCCACAGGAAATTCTGAACCACTCTGAGAATCGCTGACCCTAGAGAATGCTATGGGTGCCATTTTGGGGTTCAGTCAGAATGAGATTCACTCCTGTACATGTAGATTTGTGTGAAAAGGATTATGTGATCGGTAACAAGCATGTTTGGTTTCCACTAGCCCCACCCTCACCTGACTTCCCAGAAATGCAGGCCTGGCCTTGAGCTCTTCTGGTGAGTGGTCTCCCCAGGTGGGAGGCTGCCATACCCACATCTGAGGAAGAGTTGCCCACTACACCCTCACCTCAAAGGTATGGTTCACACAGGCACAGGAGATTTTAGACGTTGAGCTCTCCACTTGGCCAAGGAACCCACTTCCCTCTAGACAAACAATGACTTCATTTGGAAAGCATTTTCAGAAAGACATCTACCTTCAGTAAGGGCTGCCAAATTATTCTTATCAAGAACCCGGTGACCAGAATCTACATATTTGCCAGTCTCTCAAGTTACCTGTGCAACTGTTGACAAGAGGTCCTGCCAAGAACAACTACAAGGTGTAGAGTTCATAATCATCACTGGAGACAGCATCCAAATAAAAAGAAACAAACCTATCTCCTTGGAAATATAATTGCTGATGGAAATATAAGTTACCTTAAAGTACTGTGAAGAACAAATGCTTAATAGTTTTAAAATGAATCTAAGGTTTTATATGGACTGAGTTAATGTAAAACATATACACAAAACTAGTTAGGTTAAATAAGAGAACACAAAATCATACTGCTGTGATGATGTAAGATCCACAAATAATGAAAAGGGTCATAGGGAGACATAATTAGATTTCACACTTTATGGGATTTTTCCATAAGATTGAAAAGTAGTATGTATAAGAAAAAAAAAGGAGATCTTCTGAGAAGATTCACGGGCAAGTATCTGGAATAAGAAAGCATCCGCTTTAAAGGCACCCAAGGATGTCTGCTGAAGAGAGCATGATCCACAAGGTCACTGGAGTGATAGCTTCAGTTCAGAAGATGATCAGCAGACACTTCAGGAAGACCACACAATGATTCTGATGCCAAGCAATTATAAAGATTTCAAGTTGAACATTAATCACCACATTTCCATATCCTTAAAGATAACACACAGCAGTGGTGAACCTCTAGATGACACCGATGCATTCAAGTCCTGAGGTCGGATGCCATGTACAAGATCCCAAGGTTTTCCTGAAGGATGTTACTGTGTTCTCTCCCCACTCACTCCACTCAGTACGTTGAGGAATTAGATGGCACTGTTTAGGGCCTCAGAAGGATTATGCTTTCTTGGGTAAGAGAGTCAATCAACATAAAGTGTGGAAGAGAAGAGCTGCCTGATACAGACAGGCTAAACTAACACAGTTAGAAACCACAGCATCTGTTCTGTGGATGGAGCGTCAGGTTACTGATGGTCTCCTGGTCAGGCTTGTGTCCTTAGAAAGCAGGATTCATACAGTGAGTGGGATTTGGATTGGAGGGAGACGAGGGATAAGAAATAGAGAGGACATGCTAGACACAGGAAAGGGAGCAAGATGGAGCCAGCAGGGTGACGGGGCACACCGGGGCATGGGCTGTCTGCAGCCAGAACACAGTGCTTCAGATTGGTAGATTGGTGAGGTAGAGGGCAAATTTGAAAAATAGAAGCCATAATCCACCTTGATACTTTAAGCAGAAAAGCATTGCAGGGGTTAAACTGGAGAATAGAGAAACAGTATTTCATCATTTTTCCAGCAATGTTCAGAGAAGAAAATGAAGGATGTAACCCACTGCTGAGGGCAGAGCCTGAAGATAGATGGTCCTTTGCCTCCTCCCTACTCCCTTTCTCCTCCATAGATTAGGCTGTGTCTGTTTGACTAAGATTGTAGACCCTGGATGCCACACCCCCAGGAGACAGTTACATTATGTGTCCTTCTTCCTTGTTCACTTTCTGAATACGCCCTGATCTCTAGAAACTCATACTACATTCAGCCTAGGCCACATAGCCTACGTGGCACTAGTTACCCCACCTTCTTTTCCTGTTTGTCTTACACTATAAATGAAGGGCATGCTGGACTCCAGGTGGCCATTAGCTCAAGCATAAGCATCAGCTTTCAAGCATAATTTTGGAATGTATCCTTCTTTCTTAGTATTTTTCTTCATCTCCCACTGCTCTCCCTGGCTTTGGACCCTATGCTGTGGGGGTCGTGGTACCCCATCACCACTGGGGGATGTTGTGGTCACATACGACTGAGGGTTGAGGTGCTGGATGTGAGACGGGAAACAGGAGCTAATGACAAAACGATTGGAAAAGGAAAAAAAATAAAAGTTCATTTGTGAGTATGAGCTGGATAAAAGTAAAAACCCAAAAGGCAGGAATTGAGAAAGCATCTGTGGTTACATCAACAGGGGCTTCAGTTGGTGGACGTGGGGAAGAAAGAGAAGGAGAGAGAAGGGGTCGGGGAGTTTGGTTTTGCTGATGCCGAACTTAGGATGATGAGGTGTTCAGGTAGAAATGTTTCCTTAAAGTAGCTAAAGAAAAGCCTATAGATAACTGCAGTCATGGGGAACATTTTTATACAAGGTTTCTAAGGAAAGGGTTAGGCTAGGGAGTATTCTAACTTTTTGTTTCCTGCAGAATTCTTACTTCAAATCAAATGCCAAGTGTTTCCTGTTTCCATAAAAAGGGGAGAGAGGCACCAGCTAAGAGTGATGGTGGTAAAACCCCTTTCAGAACCAAACCCTTCTTTCTGTGGTACCCTGGGGACCAGGAAAAGCAAAAGGAGCCACACACAGGAAGAAGCTGAGCCGCCCAGGAGAATTTTATTCCTGGAGCGGGCATGATTGGTAATAATAGGAAGAGGATAGGAACCCCCCTTCCCTGAGCAGAGTCAGAGCTGGGAGCAGTGTCCAGAGTTAGCCAGGTGGGACCAGGTGATCCCAGGGGGCAAGGATAGGAGCCCAGGACAGCCCATCTGAATCATGGTGCACAGCTTGGTCAAGCGGGAGCTCCACAGAAACCAGTGGGCAGTGCAGAAACCGGCCCGACAGGGCCAAAGGCCAGAGAGGTAGCTTGGAATCAGGACAGCCAGGCTCAGCCAGCTGGTGCAGGTTGACACTGAGAACAAGTCCCCAGGTCACCAGGGCACGCATTAACTCATCCACACAGAAACACATGCTGAGTGTCACTGTGGGCCTTAAGACACCAAGGGGAGAAGACAAAAAGGCACCACCCCTGTCTTGATGCTGTTCACTCTGTGAAAGAAAATCCCCTGGATTCCAGAAGGTCCTCCCCTGTATCTTCTCACTGCACAGATGCCTCCATGCCCAGGACATTCAGCCTCACCCCAGGGAGTCTGCTTCATGAGCTGAAGTCTGCTCTCCAGTCCTGTCATGCACTGGTCTCCCCTTCACTCCCAGGTCTGCAGCAAGGAACTGAGAGAAAAACCTCTGGGTTTGATGATATGTAGGCCCCTGCAACTCTAAAAACTGGTTTCAGATGGTGTGAGCCCACACACCAGGTCTTAAAGGCTCATAGAGGGAATTCATAAGAAAGAACTACAAGAAAATGCTTTTGCTTGATTGCAATGGTTGGATCCATCATAGAAATTACAAAGAAATAAGAAGAAAATATACATAGAGAACAAAAATCTCCCTTAATCCTGCTCTCCTGTCTGAGGTAATTTATCTCCTTTTATGCAAAAACTGTGGTTAAAATATAGAGCGTGGAGCAAGCCTACTGAGTACAAGATCAAGCTGTGGTATATCCTTGAGAAAATGGCACACAGACATGTGCACACATCCAGATGTGTGCACACACAGACGTGTGCAAAATGCCCAAAGCACCACAACTTCTTGTACCCCAAAGTGCTGCTGTCTGGTCTCCTACTGTGATATACAACCATGCTGTAGAACATTATTTAGCAATAAAGAAGTAGGATTCATCTTAGAGTACGAATGAACCTTGGAAACCTCCTGCTGCACGAAAGAAGTCAAAGACAAAAGATCTCATGTCCCATGATGACCTTTATAGGCCTTCCCCGGATAGGCAAATTCAGAGAGGCAAGTAGACTGGTGGCTGCTGCAGGGTAGGGTGGGGAAGTGGGGAATGGCTTGCTTTTTGGGGATGGTGAAAATATTTTAGAATTGACAGTGGTGTTCCTTGTGCAGCTCACTGTATATATGAAAATCAGCTGAATTACTCCTCAAAAGGGTGATTTTTGTGGTTCGAGAATTATAGCTCAAGAAATCTTAGAGAGAGAGAGAGAGAGGGAGAGGGAGGGAGGAAAGAAGGAAGGAAGAAGGAAGGAAGGAAGGAAGGAAGGAAGGAAGGAAGGAAGGAAGGGGAAAATTAAACCTAGCTTGAGCCCTAACTATGTGACTTGGGACAAATGACTTCTGTGTGTCTCACTTTCCTCATCTGTAAAGTGGATACAGTAATTGCTCACTAGATTGTTGCAAGAATTAAGTACACATGTGTGTAAAGGGCTTAAAGGAGAGCCTTACACATAGTAAGTGCTAGACAGTCTTCAGCTCTTATTAGTAATATTAGATGGAGAAAGGAAATATATCTCTTATTTAACTGATATCTTTCAGGAAGTAAATTTATATATTAACCTTTTCCATAACAAAAAAATCTTTGTAAAGGCTATTATTATATATGATGAATCATCATCTTTTGTCACCCATTCCTGTGATGTTGGATATTTAGTTTTCAGTTCATGGTATTTAAGTTATGCTACAATTGATACCTTTGTGTCCAAAGGTTCATTTTTTAAGTATTCCCTTAGGACAGATCACAGACACTGTTGGAGCGCCTGGCTTGGGACTCTGGTGTCCCCTGTGCAGAAGCTGCCCATGTCCCTGGGGCTCCTGCACACGATGAGCTCACCCTTTCCATTGTCCTTGCTAATGGATAGCTCACCATACTTTTATTTTTATTTATTCTTTCTTTTCTATTTCTGTTCTTCATTAGCCTGTGATTGCAGTATACACAACCCATTCCTCCTGTGGGGTGTGTGCATGTACAGAACACATCTCCATGCTTTTTACCTCCACTTCTACTTCCCCTCTGCCTCCATCGCTCGCCCCACCCCTCTGGTACCGGGAATTGAACTCAGGGCCTGTGCTTGCCAGGCAGGCAAGGGCACCACTGAGCCACATCCCCTGCCCACCCACCTCGATCTCTTGATCCCCTACCCATTTGCAAAAGCTCTGTCTCCTTATTTCCTATTATTTATCTTTTACTTTTCTCTTTATTTAAATTGTGGTCTTCTCATATCAGAGAAATCATGTGATATTTAAGGTGTGTGTCACAATTCTTTTAAATTCCACTCAGCTAATTGTCACTGAGGTTGAATTGTTTTCCAAACATTCTTTTTGGATTTTGGGGGGTGGGCATCTATCCATTGAGTTCTTAGAAAAAGAAAGGAGCCTAATTTTCTCTTAGACCTCGGGAATGTATGTATCTCGCTATTTTCATAAAATACAATTGAACAGGGGGAAAATGTTGGCAAGAAAGTGAGTCCTGAGCCGCTTCTGTCAATCACTCCCCACGTCAGTGTTGAGGTGTGGAGATGCTTGCAGGGAATGTCGCGCCTCTTAACAATCAGGCTCCAATTTCTGCTTTGCTTTGCTCTATTCATCATTAGGAAGATTAGACAGAATTTTGACAGTAAGGAAGTCTGACCTGCAAAAAGCAAATTTTTGAGATTATGTGAGATTTCTCATTTTAATGTAAGGTCTATCCAAGGAAATGAAAACATGGAGTTTTTAATTTTGTTTTGTTTTGTTTTTTAATTTTTAGTACATGTTTGTAGTCAATAATGATTATGTGCATTGTGGCAGTTGGCACCGGTACACAACACATCCTAATTCTTTCTATTCCTCTCCCCTCCCCCTGTGCCCTTCCTCCACTGCGAGGTCCCCTTCCATTTACCAGAGATTCATCTCCCTGTGTCCTATTGTCTATTGTCTCTTTAGCTCCTTAAACTATTTATTCTTTGGATTTGTCAATAAGAGAAGTGATGCGATGTTTAAGTCCATGTGTCTGATTTATTTCACTTAACATCTGACTTGAGCAGGCTTTTGACAATTTGCTTCCGTGGCACCCTGCCTTCCCCAACAGGCCCAGGGCAAGCCTCCAGCCCTGCCTTCCCAAGTCCCGTGCCCCTCTCCCTCCTACCCCTCTGCTCATTTTACAGCTGTGTTCCCAAAGGCTGCCCTTTGATGGCAGGTGAGCACCGTCATACATGTATTTATTCATTTGACCCATACATTGTAACTACTCCATGCCCAACCCTGCAAATGAGGATTCAGAGATGGTGAGGACCATGCTTCTGCCATAACTCATTCAAATATACCTTCCCCCCTCTTTCTTTTTTTCTTTCCTTCCTTCCATCCTTCTCTTCTCTCTTTCCTTCCTTCCTTCCTTCCTTCCATCTCTGCACTTTCCATACCAAAAGTAGGTCAACAATTTGCCAGGGCCCATGGAGGACAGGGGAGGAGACTGTTGTGATGCCTCACACTTCCTGGGCCTGCCCCCCCCCCCCAACTGCGACACATAAGTAACAATACCTACCTTATAAGAGAGATTTGAAAATGAACAAAAGGTCAAAATAACTCAGTCATACCAAGGATTCATCAAATGTATGTTAGACTGCTTGCTTCTTACTAGACAGGACTTCCATGCCAAGGGACACCCTGTAGGAAAAGTACCAAAAGAGAAACTCTGGTTCACTCCCATAGAAGCTTCATTGTCGTCCTTCCTCAACAGGAAGGTGGTCCAAGATAAGAGGAAGGAGCAGGCAGCTCTTGAGGAGCCTGGACAAGAGCCCTAAGGATGTGATGTATACACGGGGCACTGCGGGGTTAGAAGCATCAGAGGAGAATGGATGGAAGCCATGGATTAGAGAAGAGGCTGTCAGAAGCATGAAAACCAAGAGACTAAACTATGACAGCATCCAAGGGGATGGACATTTATGAATATTTAAGAAGAAAAAGTAAGCCTTGCATACAAAAAATGCTCAAAAAATCGCACTTAAAAAAATGCATGACCACCATGTTCCAGCTGTTTTGCCAGCTCAGTGGACAAGGGTGGTTTTTTGATTCCCTGTTCACAGCAAGCTTCCTTTCTACATGCTGTGAAATAGGGGTCCGGACTTTCAGAAGTACATCAAACTTTCGAGGAAAAGCTCAGAAAGCTCAGAAAGCTTTGGAACTCAGCCAGGCTCATGGTCAGTATAGAGAAGAACCAGGTCTGAGTCAAATTTGTGCAACTCTGAATGTTCAGAGCTGTCGTCTGTGAGCACCTGCTGGGGCATCATTAAAGACTGGACTCTCCAGACCAGCTGTCCATGAGAAACAGCAGAGATGTCCAAGCCCCAGCTCTGATTTGCCAAATGAGAAATACTGCTGAAGAATGAGTGCACCTGTACTTTATAAAGCACCCTTGAGGAATTCTGATGGGGAGGTTGAGTTGAAAGGCTCCTCTCTGGAGACAGGGCTGAAACTTTGACTACCTGGGAAAGTTAAATGGAATGAAGGACTCACACTGGGGTTCACTGGTGGAGGGGGTTGTGCCCTGTCCAGGCTTCTACGAGAAGTGCAGTACAGAAACCAGGAGCTGTGGAGCCGAGGAAAGAATTAGGTCTCACAGCTTCTCATCCCAGACCAACTGAGGAGTAAATGTGGCCTACAATACCTCAGTAATTCCTAACTCAGATCTGACTGCTAGATGAGAAAGCCAAAGTTTCAAGGAGAAGTATAGAAGATGAATACATTCTTTCTTTCTGCTTTCCAGCAGATGCTACAGTAAACTTGTTGTGATTTTTAAATTAATTCCTTTTACATCAAAGGTCTAAACAGAAAGCTCTGAATTTATAGTCAAGACCATTGCCTCCTTCACATGGCCAACTCCTGCTCGTCTTCTGGGCCTTGACTCCGAGGACACATCCCAGACTCCCATGCTGTTTGGAAGCCTCTCTGCTGCCCTCCTGCCATGTCCTCAGTGTCCTGTCTCTTAGCCCTACTCACCCTTCAGTGCAGTAGACTGTGAGGCCCACCTTTCTGCTGCTGGGGCAAAAATATCTGGCACCCACAGCTCAGAGGAGGAGAGGGTGGCTCAGCCTCAGCACTTCGGAGGTGTCAGTCCATGGTTGGCTGGCCCCAAGTCAGAAACATGGGGACTGAAGAGGATGATAGAGGAGAGCTGTCCACCTCACTGTGGGCAGGAAGCAGAGAGAGCAGGAGGAGATATGGAGAGGAAGGGGTAGGCAGGGACTAGAAGTCAGGCCTCCAGAATCTCCTTATCCAGTTTGGCCCCATCTCCCATTGAGCCCACTGGGCTTTGAGCTCATCAGTGATTCACCCACAGGATAAAGTTGGAGTCCTTGTGTGGGACCCATTCAGCTATTCAAACCCCAGCAGCTGGGACCAGCCTTCTACACAGTGAGGCTTTGGGGATTCTTGGATCCCAACCATAACAGCCTTTGAAGGTGAAGGCTTTTTGAATCCATTTGCAATACTCAGGCTCTACCATAGAGGCTGGCACAGGAAAGTCACAGTATGAATGAACAAAAGAAGGAAGGAAGGAAATGACAGAGGGAAAGTGAAAAGGCAATGAGGGGGGGAGAAAGGAAGGAAGGAAAGGGGGAAGGAAGAGAACTGGAAATCTCTTTTGGAGAGCATTGTCATCAGCTCTTTCTTCTCAGGTGCTGAAAGATAAAAACTATGGTGTGAAATAGCTATTTCTATATTTAAAAACAAGAATAACCTCTGGAATTATATCACAGTTGGAGTTTCCTACACATTGTCATACATTATTGCAAATAAATTACTTGTGATTCCAGAGATATACTTTATGCGCAGACAATAATGGATAAGAAAGGGCAAAAACGCCCCCCAGAGGCCCAAGTGGGAGCTCAGGAAGAGCCAGCCTCCTTTCCTCTGGGCGGAACATCAGGAAGATCCTGGGAGGGACTGAAACAGGCGCCCGTGTGTGTGTGTGTGTGTGTGTGTGTGTGTGTGTGTGTGGCAGAGTGGCAATTGCAAGGCTGGTGGCACAGGGCACAGACTGCTGCTGCAGTTTAGTAACCCACAGCCTCTGTGGTTTGCAATTGAATAGTGAAACAAAAGACACTACTGGAACCTATATGAAATAAAATTAAAGTATTCCAAGTAGGTTGCATGATGTACTTGAGGTACCTAATTTTAACATTGGAAATTCAGCGGCTGTATTGGATAAACCTCTAGTACACATGCACAGAAGTATCCCATCATCCGGCTGAGGACTGGGTTTTCTATGGCTCTCAGGGGCTGTCAAAGTTCTCACACAGATGGTGATGCGCAGATGCTTCTGTGCAGAAGCATGGATACTTCATGAAGTCTTTCGTGAAGATGAAATTAGGCAGTGTAGACAAGCGCACCTGCCTACCTGAAAGATGAAATGCCCCAGCTGAATCAAGTGCACCCCGACTCCTGGACGGGGTGCTGCCTGCTAAGCCTTCAGTTCTTAGCATCATTGTTTATTATCCTTTCTCATTAGGAAATTAAAACAGCACAAGTACATTAATGATAAGTAGCCCTGGAAATCAGAATAAGCTCATGCAAGGTCTAGTGCTTAAGCAGCCCATGATACAGGCAGGAATCAGGGAGAAGTCACAAAAGGCTGAGTGAGTCATGGTCCATGGGCCTCCATCTCCACATCTGTGGTCTCAGCTAGCCTCAGGCTTCAGGGAAGCCCTCATGTTTAAGCCTCAAATCTCATACCCAGCCTGGCAGGTCAGCACAGGGCCTTCATGGTCAAGAACAAAGGCCCTGAGATGTGGATAGCACTGGTGTGATCACAAGAGGGCCGTGAAGGACCATGCAGAATGTGCCGCGGGTGGTCCTAGCAGGTACAGGGCATAGGTGGTCTGGGCACAGGAAGGCCTGCATGCGTTGCTCTTCAGGTTTGGGGTTAGGGTTAACCATTTGAGGATCCTATAGCTGCACCGGGAATAGATGTAAGGGGGTGCCACAGAAGGCACAGGCCACTGCAAGGCTGGGTGAGAAGTCAGGGAAGGACTAGGGCTGGGTAGGGTGCACAGCCAGGGGCAGGTGGAAATAGCTCAGATGCAGGATGCCTTTGGGAGGTAGAGAAACTGACTTTTCCAATGGTTGAATGGAGGGCACAGGACAAGTGGGCATAGGGAAGAATTCCTAAAGATTTATCCAGACAAGCAAAACAGATGGTGGTGCCATTTGCTAAGAAAGACCCAAGGGAGCCCCAGGTTTGGTGGGTGCAGAAGGGAGTCGGGACTCTGTCTGGGATGTGTACAAGTTGACACGCTTCTTGTCCATAGCACACAGGTCACTATGTTTCTTCTATGTGTGGCTGTGGAGAGCAGTCCAGTTTGGGGGGTGCGATTTTGCTCCATCTTATTGGCCCATTGGGCAGCTAGAAGGTCAAAAGGTAAACCCTGCCTTCCACAGACTTGAAAACCAGGAACACAACACATATGTGTAGCCAGGACTAATGTGCAGAAAGAGTCGAGCCCTTAGATTATGCAAATGTCAGTGTAACCCCACGGTGTCAATGCTGCCTAACATTTGCTGAGCAGCCCCTTGAACAGGATTCACAGAGCAATTTCCCTGCCCCTGAGTGAAGACTGGGGCAAGTCCACAATTTTTCTAGCTCCTTTTAAACAAAATTTCACTCATAAAAGACTATTCAGAAGGTAAATGCCCAAATCCATGCAGTAGTCAAAAGTCTAAACTCAGGTGTAAATCTCTTCCCACTGTCCAGCTGAGACCTGGTTCTGATGATCTTTTTGCCCAGCCAGAGACCCAGCAGCAGGGGCAAGACTTAGACAGCACAGCTCGTGATAGCTAAATCTTGGAAACAGCATATATGCTCATGAACCGATGAATGAATAACGAAAGTGTGGTATTTACATGCAAGGGAGTACTACTCTGTCATAAAGAAGGATGAGCTTGAGTCACCTACAGGAAAATGGATGCACCTTGAGACCATAATGTTGCATGAGATAAATCAGACACAAGAGCTTAAATATTGCATGGTTTCTTTTATATGAGAAATTCAAAATATAAATAAGGAAAATAAAAGAGAGATAATAGGAAATAGGGGGGACTTTTTCAAACAGGAAAGGAAAGAAGAGATGGAAGAAAGGGAGGAAAAGAGGATAAAATAGAAAGAATTGAATAAAAATAGAGCTTTTGCACATGAGAAGGGGACTGAGAGTTGGAGGGAGCAGGGAGGGATGAGACGGGAGAGGAAGTAAAAAGAATGAAGATGTGTTGTGTACATCACCAACTTCACTGGACAAATGCAACCGTCACATGCTGCAAACATGCACTAATCAAAAGAAGGAAGCAGGAGAGGCCTCACCGGGCTGGAAGAGCAGGGAGGCCTCACCTGCCTGGAGGCCTCAGACTCCCTGGGGCTGGCAGAAAGCTCCTCTCTCTCCTATCTCTTTCTCCCCTCCCGTGTCCAGAGCTCCCTGCTCTTCCCCTGAACGAGGCCATGCTTCTGCAGTGGGCTGGGCACCTGATGCTCATTCCTGGCGGGGGGGAGCCAAATGCTATCCAGAGTCTGCACTACTTTTTAGTCTTGGTTGAGCACCAGTCCTCACGTGGTTCAACTGAGGAGCTCATTTCACAGTTCCCTGAGTGGCTTCTGCAGTCCATTTTTAGATGAAGGTGTGGCTAAGGGAAGCTCCACTGGCCTTTTCTAAGAGAAAGATGATAGGAACTCAGAGCAGGACCACCAGGGGCTTTTGTTTGTTTGGTAGCAGTACTGGGGATTGAGCCCAGGACCTTCCCACTGAGCTACATCCTCATCCCTTTTTTATTTTTTATTTTGAGACTTGCTTTCTCTAAATTGCTAAGTTGTCCAAACTTGCAGTCCTCCTGCCTCAGCTTCCCAGAAGGCTGGGATTACTGGTGTGAACCACCAAGCTGGGCTCCATCAGTTCTGAAAAGAATTCCATTTACCAATATCACAGCCACGACCCTTCCCAACACCCTTTCTCACCTTGGACCCCTTTTACATCTCTAACCTAACTGGCCAAAGGTTGGGGCTGGGCTCTCTGAGGCCTCGGTGTCTGAGCATGGGAAGTCGGCCTCACATTCGAGGGTGTCAGTGCCCACCTGCAAGGTGCTGTCAGTGCCTGGGAATAGTAAGCTGAGGCAGGAGGAGGCTCACCTGGGCCATGTAGGAGCTGGGTCCCAGCAGAACCATCTTCCTCATGCATGCATTTCATAAGCCACCCCCTCTCTTGATTGGTCCAGTAATTACCAATTTTCATCAACTGACTCAGTCCTTGAAACAACACACCCACAAATTACCCACCAGAACATGCATTCAGGTAAAAGACCACCTATAAAGCAACATCACTGTTACCTGACTCCATGTCTCCACTCACCCCCGGGCCTCTGCACCTGTTCCCTCTACTCTCGTGCACTACCTAGGACACTGTCGCCCCCTGGTGGCAGCACTTGCGTCCGGCAGTGCGGAACACATTACTGTCGGGCTGTTGGATCTGTCCCTTCCATATTTTTTCCCTAGAGGGTGTTTGCCTCATTTATTCATTGTGACCTTAAACCTGAATAATATGAACATAAGGGGGTTATTGAAAAAACATGGCAAATGTTTAAATTTAAAATTTAAACAATTTATTGCAGTGAGAGACATTGCCATTAATCCCACTCAAAATAATTCTCCTGACTTCAAACACACTTATCCCATTGTTCCTGCAGCTTTCTGAAGCAGCTCTCCAAGTCCCCTTTCATGCTTGTATTTAGTCGCTCTGTCGTGGCTGCACTGATTTAAAACTTTTATCTTTCATGCCCATGTTGATTTGGGGGAAGAAACAGAAGTCGCACCATGCCAGAGGCAGTGAGTGAGGTGCATGAGGACTCACCATCCCGTTTTCACAGCCTGCCTTTCCACTAGAGGGTGCTCAGCAGCAAGATTTGCTGTATTTTTTATCACATCTCATAAAGACATTCAGGATAGAGGCCTTCCAGAACTGCTTCAGACAGTGGCAAGGATGATTGGCTAAGTGTGCTCAAAACCAGGGGGAATACTTTGAGGGGGATTCACGGCAATGTGTCTTTTTCTGTAGTAATTTTTAAAACTTTCATCATTCACCATACGTTCTGATCACACCTTGTATTTAGTAATTCTCTTTTACTATCTATGCTTCAAGTAATTTCTGCCATAATAAAACAAATGTTTTGTTTGAAATTAACATGAATGTCCCATCTCAGTTCTGAGACCATTACCCATTTGAACCTTATCTCTTACTGCCTCCATTTAGGACATTAGAAGGGAAGACCCTTTTTATTTTCACTAATGACTTTGGCTGTTTTGAATTAAGCTGCTTTGGGATCATTATAAATCAATACCCGGATGTAAGAAATAATGCAGAGGTCCTGTGTACTCTTTACCCAGCAGCTGCAGACGGTGACATCTTGCAAAACTAGCAGAGCTTGCATCCCTCCAGCCACCTTTCCAATGTCATCTCCATGCCTTCCTCCCCACACCCACTCCTAAGCCTAGAGAGCACTCATCTCCTCAATTTTCTGTATTCCTCACTCCAAGAGTGTTGCTGTAAACTTAAATCATGCAGTGTGTGGCTTTTTCCCTCAGAATAGTTCCTAGGAGAAGTGCTCATGTTATTGTGCACACCTGTTTTTTCCTTTTTATCACTGAATAGTATTCCATGGAATGGATTTACCTATTTGTTTAACCGTTCATTCAGTGGAGGATATCCAGGCTGTTTCCATTTGGGGGCTATTAAAAACAAATCTGATATAAGCATCTTTGGCAGGCTTTTGTGTCAACATAAGTTTTTATTTCTTGGGATAAGTGCCCAGGAGTGCAACTGCTGGCTTGTATAGTAGGTTCACGTTAAACTTTTCCAGCAAAGGCTGGTGTCATCTTATGTTCCCACCAGCACTGTGAGTACTCCGTTCTCTGTGCATCCTGTCCAGCACTGGATGCTGTCACTGGTTTTGGTTTGCCATTCTGGTAGGTAGCTAGAAACATCACACTGTGGCTTTATTTCCAGTTCCATGATAGCTGATGGTGCTGAACATTTGTCCTGTGATTATTTGCAGTCTACATTTCCTCTTTGGTGAAATGTCTCTTCTATCTTTCACTCACCTCCAAATTGGATTTTTTCCTTACCTGTTGTTTTGAGAAATACTTGAGTACTCTAGATGTCCATCATTTTATCAGAATGTGGTTTGCAAATTTCTATTCCTGCAGCTTGTCTTTCATTCTTGTAACAGGTTTACTAAATTTTCATGAAGTCCAATTCATCAGTTTTTCTTGGATAGATGATGTGCTTGGTGTCAAGTCTTAGAGTTTTTTTCCTAGCCCTAAGTTCCAAAGATTTTCTGCCACATTTTCTAAAGGTTAATGGCTTTACATCTTATCCTTGGGCCTGTGGTCCTTATTGTCCTATGAGGTGTGAAGCTGGCTCAGGTTCACTCCTTGCCTGTGAAGGTTGAGTCCCTTCAGCACTGCTGGTTGAAAAGGCTCTCCTTCCTTCACTGGGTTGCTTTTGGCTCTCTGTCAAAAAAGGGTGTGAGCAAGTCCATCAACAGAATGAAAAGGCAACCCACGAAATGGAAGAGAATATTTACACATGCATTTGATAAACTGCTAATATCCTGCAACTCAACGACATACACACAACTACTGTAAAAATGGGCAAAGGACTTTTACAGACATTTTTCCAAAGAAGATATGCAAATGGTCAGGAAAGCACAAAAAGAGGTTCAATATCTATCATTACTAGGGGAATGCAAGACAACTACTTTGAGACACCAGCTCAAACCATTAGAATCACTGTTATATTTTTTAAAAGCAAAGAAAAAGAGATGAAGTATTGGAGAGGGTGTGGGAATCAGAAGCCTATGTCCTAAATGCTTATGTAAATGGCATAGATGCCTGTAAAACAGTAAAGACATTCTTCAGAAAAGTTAGAAACAGAGTTGCTATGAAGTCCAGCAATCCACTTCTTAGTACTCACAGAATTGAAGGTAGGGATTCAAACAGAATTTGTAAACTTGTATTCACATTAGCAGCACTATTCACAAGAGCCAAAATGTGCAAACAACCCACATGTCCATCAGCCAATGAACAGGTAAATGGAATGTGGTGTAGACGTTTGGTAAAATACTCAGTTTCAGAAAGGCAGGAAATTCTGCCACATGCTGCAACACAGACCAGCACAGAGGACATGATGCTCAGTGAACTAAGATAGTCAGGTGTGGCTCGATCTACGTGAAGGCCCTCGAGTAACTCAGCATGCAGAACACAGACGGGTGCCAGCCAGCCGCGGGGGAAGGGGAGTGGGAGCAACAGTTTCCTGGACACGGAGTTTCCATCTGGCAGGGCGGTGAGAGTTTGATGCAAGATGGTGGACATGGTTGCATAACGGTGTAAATGCACGCGATGTCACTGACTGTGCTCTCGGACGTGATGACCACAATAACTTTCATGTTGTGTGCATGTTACAACAGTGAAGACGAAGAAATTCACTGGGCAGAGTGGTGCAGGATTTTTCTAAGTTTCTCATGCTGCCCTGTTGTTCTGTGTATCGCTCCCCTCACCCACATGGCACAGATTGATACTGTAGCCATATCCTGCTCATTTATGTGGGCTACAATGACTCCCTATTCCTCCCCTTCAGAATCACGTTAGCTATTCCAGTTCTTTGTCTTTTCGTATGAATTTTGGAATAATCACATCTATAGCTACAAAAAACTTGCTGAGATCTTGATACCAGTTGCATGGAGCCTGCATATAAATTTTGACAGAATTGATATCTTTTTTGCCTCCTCCAATGCATGACTATGCTGTTTCTACATTTCTTTTATAGTAATTTGTAACTTTATGGATACAGTTTCTGTACATGTTTTGTTAGATTTACACATAATTGTTTAATTTTGAAGTGATTATTAAATAGGAGTGTATTTCTAAATTTTGAGTCTATATTGATAGGATAAAAGAAGAGAAAAATCATCAAAAATGTAAAAATCAACAATATCATAAACCACAGGCTCTCCTAGACATTTCTGCGCCAGAGATAGGACACATTTTCCCAGGTCCAGGGGCAAGTACTGAGCAGCCCCTCTACTCCTGTTATTTCCCTTCTGTTTTAGCCATTCTTTCCAGGCAGGTCCACCTGCCTGGTCTTAGTCTTTGTTCGCCTGGGAATGTCTTGATTCCCCTTCATTCCTCAATATTTTTTCCACGAATGTGGAATTCGCAATTGACTTTGTGTTTGAAAATGTGTGTGCCACTTGTTGCTGCCTCCAGTTTCCAATGAAGAATCCATTTGTCATTGCGTCCTTGGTCCTTGTAGACAAGTCATTGTTGCCTCTGCTTTCAACATTTTGTCTTTAGTGTTCAGAAATCTAAGCATGACATTGCCTGCTGTGGACTGCTTTGGGTGTATGTGTGGAATCCACTCAGGTTTGTGGGAATAGAATCCCAGGCCCACTCTTGGCCTCTGGGATGCCACTGTCACTGCAGGGTGGAGCCTACTCACCACCTGGCAGGGACAGAAGGCTCAGGGCCCTGGTGGCCTTCTCTGACACTGTCCCACAGGGGTGGAGGGGCACTGGCTGCACCCTGGGGGGCGGTGGGGGTCTCCTATGTCTGGCCACAGTCCAGTGGCAATCACCTAAAGTTGCCAGCTTACTAGGATGCCCTTCTCCTGTCCCTTCAGTTAGAGTGGGCTTTTGTCAGGGCCAGAGATTTGTTTTTGTTTTGCTTGGTTCTTTCCACACCGATGACTCTTCTGTGTTGTTCAGGTCTATGTCTGCGGTGACGGAGACCAAAACTAAAGCCAGGGGACTAGCTCTCATGCGATGCCTGAGTCCTCAAATGCCTCATCAGCATGCTGCCTTCTCCCTGTCTTTTAGTCTTTGCATATTTTTCTATAATGCCCAGGACTCTTGTACATGAGCAGGAAAAAGAAGGAAAGATATGTCCACTCATTTCATAAGCAATGTGATTTTCAACGGCCACGTCCTTGATTCCATATCTGAAGAAAGTCCTTTGTAAAGTCTGTCTCTGGTTTAGGACTTTCGCCATCTTCGCTCCCAGCTGTTCCTGTCGCCATTTATTATATTTGATTTCTAGCCTGTTAGGTAAATTCAAGCCACATCTCTGTCTTGAAAACAAAAACAAAACACAATAAGCTTTTATAACCCCTTAGTAGTTAATTTCCTGAAATCTATATTTGATTGGGAAAAAAACAAAGAAAAATACATGTCTTAGTATTATCTTTAAATTTCAAGGGTCTGTGTCAACACAGCTCTGAACTGCCCGGAGTAGCTAAGAGGGCAGGCTCCCAGGCAAGCTACAGCACCTGAGACACAGGCTGACCCAGGTAGCTATATTATAGGAAAATTTAAGTTCCTATCTCTGAAAACCACTGGGAGAATTAAGTGCCACATCTTAAGCACAGTTCCTTCTCTTTCTCCAAAAACTACCACTACCCTGAATCTTTTAGCAACCCCTACCTTGGTTTTTAAAATGCTTATATCAACCAAGTGTGGAGGCACAGGCCTGTAATTCCAGCCCTCCAAAGGCTGAGGCAGAAAGATCACAAGTTCCAGTCCAGCCTGGGAATTTAGCCACCTTAACAAGGCCCTGTCTCAAAATAAAAAATAAAAATAAGGTGGGAAGGTAGCACAAAGTGAAGGCCCTGAGTTCAATCACTAGTATCACAAAGAAATTTCTCAAGTGCTTATGGTACCAAATGTGCACACATAAGCACTATAGTTTAATTTTTCCCATGTAAAAATTGTCTTTCAAGTCTCCCTTTCAAATGAATATTTTGTTTTGGAATTGTTTTAGGTTTTCAGAAAAATTACAAAAATAACAGAGTTCTGGTAAATCTCACACTCACTCTCCCCAGTTTTAACCTCAGTCGGCATCCTGTAATAGTGGGTTGGGCATCCCCTGATGATCATCATGTGACATTAGGCCCCTCTGCACTGTGACAGATCTTTAGACTTTTCCTTGCTTTTGGAGACCTGGACAGTTTGGGGGAGTACTGGTATTTATAGAACACCCCTTAAGTGAAGTTTGTCTGATGTTTTTCTCCTGTTATGGGTTTGGGGCTGGGAGAGATCTCAACACAGAGCTGCATTCAAGTGTAACTTGAACACCTGATGGTAGCTTTTCGTCCCTCTCCATCCTGGTTTTCTGGGAGAAAATCATCCATGCAGCATCCACACAGCCTGCACATAAGGGGCAATATGCCACTTCCTGGAGGGCAGAGATCTATGTAATTTACTTGGAATTCTTTTCCATGGGATTTTTATCTTGTCTCTCCCATTTATTTATTCATTCCCTTATTTGTAGCTATGGGCTCATGGGTATGTATTTAATACTTTGAGTTGTAATCCAATACTTTATTTTATTGTTTAAATTGGTCCAGATTTGCTCATTGGCTTCCATGATCTTGGCTTCCATGTCCCTCCGAAATATACCAGTCATTGTGGGGATTTTGGTTTTTTTTGTTTTGTTTTAGCGCTTTCTCTGTTTCTGTCATTGTAAGATGTTCCAGGATAGTCCTGTTCCTTTTGGCCCTGGTCCTAGAACCATTCATTTCTCCAAGAATCCTGGTTCCCGATACTGTAAAACAGAGTTAGAAGCTAAGGTCTAGGTGCTGAGTGTGCTCCTTGCTGCTTAGGTGCCCTTGTGACCTCTTAGAGCAGACACTGACAATGGCGTTCGTCCCTATGTCCACGGATATTTGCCTGTGCATCCAGCTGTGATAACAGGAAACCGAACACTGATGTCTCCAGCACTGGTCTGTCACTGTGTGGCTCATCCTAGGCTTTGCCCTTGCATGTCTGTGACACTTGCTTCTCAACAGTGAGAAGCCCATGACGTCAGGGATCAGCTAAGTAGTTTGGCTGCCCACAACATGCCTACAATTGTCTACTCCCAGCTCTAGGCAGAGAGGATGGAAAAATGGCAACAACAAACAGAACTTCTGCACTGTGCAGCTCATGTTCTAACAGCCAAACCCGGCCTCACAGGTTGCATTTCTTATTTACTTTCTAGCTCAGTAATACACTTTAAAAGACTACTATACTTTTTATAATTACTCTGTGTTGTTTTCAGCAGGAGAATTGCTCAGCTTCTCTAATCTGCCACATGACTGGAAGCGGAAATCAGCAATGTTTTAAAAAGTGACTTCTCTTTGAAGCTCATTGTGGGAAGTGATTTTTAGATTACAGCTCCATACTCCACACCTGCTGAAATGTATTTATGCCTTGTGTGATGTATTTAACTCAAGTGCTTTTCCTTTTTTCCACTCCATGCATGTGGCCTTTCCAATACTTTGTGGAGACATTCAGCAACTAAAACAGAAATAATCTCACTGGAACACAGCGAGGAGAGAAAGTCTGTGTGTCATGGTAGGGGATGTGTAATATCTTGCTGAGCACAAGGCAAAGTCTTCAAGAAACTCTAAGACTGAGCCTTAACCAAAGACTAGGGAAGAGAGCATGGAAAGAATCTCTTGCTCTTGCCCCAGCCTGGTCTCTGTCACTCAGGAGAGGGAGGAGGAGATACCACATGGTGAGGAGGCAGGAGGGGACCACAGGGTAAGTAGCAAGGGCAGCATCAAGAGTCCCCAGGCCCTGCAAACTCGGCTCTTCAGATAACCTAAGAGACACTTGTCTCTTAGAGATGCTTGTGCAGAACTTGAGACCCATGATCTTCCTGAAGGCATCAGACTGCCTCATCTGGGATTCTTCTACCTCCTCCCAACCACACAAGACACAAGAAACTAAACAGGGGGTGCCCTTGGCACCAAAGTGGGCATGTACGAACATGCATCACACAATGCCTCCTTCACCTGGACATTCACCTCAGCTTGCCTATTCCACTTTATTTTAAGCAAGAAAGCTGTAAACCAATACTGCACCCACAGGTGGGTGGGTGAGGTGGGCAGACTGGAGGGAGAAACGGGTATGCATTCTCCACTGCAAGCCCAGACTCAGGGACTATCGCTGAAGCCCTGAGATACACACTTCCTAAGAGGGACAGAGCCCACACCCCTCAGGAATACTTTTCACTAACTGACTTGCCACTGTCATCTTTAAGGTCTGCCCATAACAGATGACACATGGACCTTTTAAGGGGTGGAAAGGTCACTAGTGCAAGTGAGACCAGCAATGAGGCCTAGGGTCCAGGGGCGGGCTGCCCCGCTGCAGCAGCAGTCCCCAGGGCTCACACAGGGGACACACAGCCTCATCTGCATAAAAAGGGAGCCTGCTGCTCACCTGGCTAAAAATGCCAAGAAAACATCAACAAAGGTGCACACTTCACCCATCCCTGTCCTCGGAGGATGACAGCAAGCCTACCATACTTCCAGGGAGTTGGGCAGGGAAGGCAGAGCCCTGGAGCCAAGGGGAGGGAGGCTTCGATATCAACTCTTCTGCAGAGAAAACTATCACCAGCAATTGTTACCCTTTGGCATATTTACTTTGTTTGTTTGTAAATGTACACATCCCCGTTAGTGTGTGCACTTCTACGCGGGTCTATACTGTGTGACAAGCAGATCAGGGTAACCAGTGTAGCTATCATCTCAGGCAGACAGCATTGCTTTGTTCACCAATGATTTTTCTCAGTGCCTTTTAGTCATTAGTCTATTACCTTATGTGAAATATAGTACTTGTCCTCTGGAAGGCTGAGGCAGGAGAACCTTAAGAACAAGCCTAGCCTGGGCAAGTTAACAAGACTGTCTCAAAAAACAAAAAAGGCTGAAGATGGAACTCAGTGTGAATGTCCTGGGTTTAATCCCAGCACTACCAAAAATGTGTGTATTCATGTGTGCATGTATGTATATGTCTGACAAGGAATTCCACAGCTTCTCTATCAATACAAGTTGACAATTTGTGGGCAATTTAGGAGTATTTTTTATCTGGAGTCCACAGCTCACCAGGAGAGGCGATTCTTTTTCAGGGCATCTATGCAGATGTGGTGGCAGGGGATTCTGCAGAGACAGAGAACCCTGAGACTGTGGACAAGCCATCTGTCCTCATCCCTTTCCTGCTGTGAAGTGCTCATTGTGTGCAGTGCTCTTTCCTGCCCAGCAGGAGCTCAGTTTGCACAGCGGATGGCAGTGCTGCTAAAGGAAAGCAGCAGTGGACTTTCCACCCATGATCAGAGTGCAGGGGATGGGCTCTGCAAGGGATGGGGCTGTGTGTGCTAAAGGCAGTGGTGCTTTCACCTTTAAAGCAGGCCGTGTGGGACAGTTTCCTGTCACTAGAGGTGCAACCTCAAGGGGAACAGGGGACCCAGGCTCTTCTTGTCCTTTTTGCTTTGCTTCCTGGCTCAGAAGGGAATGATTCTACTATTTTATGTGCTCCATGTTGTGCTACCCTTGCCAGAGGCCCACAACTAACTGAGCCACTTAGTTTGCACTGGAAATTCCAGAACTATGAGCCAAAATAAACCTTTTTTCTTTATAAATTACTTGCCTTGGGTATTTCATTATAGTGATAAGAAGGTAACTGATACCTAATGTCAGTAAATCTTCTAAACATTAGTTTCTTTTTCAGGAAACTTCAGGGGTTCTTTGTTTCCTGCCTGATATTGAAATTCTTAATGAATTGTCCTCAGGTTTCATGTATAGTGTATATCTTGCTAATTCCTGTCTACTCTGCTACTACTCACCCTAATCTCAGAGACAAGGACCATGAATACTCTCAGTTTATCATGGCTCAGTTTATCCAACCACACTTTTCCTTCAGGAATGCTCCTCTTATTAAACCCAATATGAACATTTATCAGTACTCCTAGGTTGTAGTTAAAGATGAATCTCAGGTGCCAGGTATGGATATGACTGCAGAGCACTCCACCCTGTGAAAGCTTTCTTCTTTAAGATATAAATAAAGCAAGAACAAATCTCATCATGCATCATAGAAATCCATGATCTCCAAAGCTTGAGGGGTGGGGCGGCTTCTATTTTTCTTTGCCATCTCTCGTGTCCACCTTTCTCTGAATTCTTGATGCCCTACCCCATTCCATGAGCTGTTCACATGGGCTAGGGGTCTGGGAAGCCTGTGACACCTGCAAGCTCAATTCATCGCAAGCATGCCCAGCTACTACCACCATCACTGGGTGTCTGACTCCAGCTGCATCAATACTGTGACCAGGACTCACACCAACAACTGTCCAGGAGCTTCCAAGTTCAGACTCAGACCAGAGGCTTCCAGCATCTAGGGCTGACAGCTTCTGGTTTCTTTGGCTCTCCAGACTGTCTACTTTCTGATTGGATGAGCCAGCATAATAAAGTACCATTTATATGTATAAAATCAGTTCTGTCTTCTAGAGAATCCTAACTAAGACAACACATCAGGCATGGCAGAGAGATCCTACAGAAATCTGTGCACACAAACCCAGGTATATTTCTACCATAAAGTCCAGGCCTCAGAAAACCTCATGTGGAGGGTTCTGTGATGTAATATTTTCTTGCTAACTATAGTAATCAAGGAAGCTAAGTATAGCTCAGGGTTGATTATTAAGAATT
Source organism: Heterocephalus glaber (assembly GCF_053883595.1). Classification (NCBI taxonomy): domain Eukaryota; kingdom Metazoa; phylum Chordata; class Mammalia; order Rodentia; family Bathyergidae; genus Heterocephalus; species Heterocephalus glaber. Next base: position 1,130,296 of record NW_028258324.1, on the reverse strand, counting down.
TACTTCCTGGGCTGGGGATTTAGCTCAGTGGTTTCGCTGCCTGCTTTGCAAGCACAAGGACCTGAGTTCTATCCCCGGTACCAAAAAAAAAAAAAAAAAAAAAAAGAATTTACTTCCAGTGGAAGTTATGCTGATTGCTTCATACAAAACCTGAGATTCTCACTGCAGTTCTGAGCAGGGAATGTTACCATCCTACACTTTATACAGAAGAAAACAAACATCTGGGGAAGCTAAACTAATCTTCCCTCTGATAAATGAAAGTACAGAATTCAAGTCTTACATTTGCTTCACTTAAAAACTACATAATGTTTTGGCTAAGATACACGAAATTGCCATTTTGTATATCAAAAGTAGTCATATGTTGGCAATTCTGTGTGGCTCATGGTGTGACACACACTAAGCTCTGATCTTAGAGCCATTAGAAGTCTGAGAATTTCCAGGTTTGACCAGCTAGAACCTACAATGACCATGGACATCAAGACCCTGGGTAGCTAGAAGGGACTTTGCCAGAAGGGGCAACAGAATAAGATGCAGAGTTGGAGTCAGGTTCCTGGTCAGCAAACTTCCCACAAACTCCAGGTCAGCAGTGTGACCAGCTGGGCAGGCATAGACACACCCCTCAGTGTGGGAGGTGATGTGGACAGCACAGGGACCCAGACATGGGCAGGCTTGTGTCAAGTTCTTTCCAGGATAAGGCCATCTCCTGATCTGGAGGAAAGAGTTCCCTGGTTATTCTTTGAGTGGTTAAAACAGAAGAAGTCTCACAGAGATATGAGAGAAACATGGACAAAGAGTGCTCAGATGAGCCAGGTCAGTCTGATGGTTTGGGGGTCAGCTCTAGGATTGGTGGAGCACATTCCTGGGTGTGTCTGGGTGGGTCATGGAGGTGTGACCTTGGCGCTCTATGTCCTGTCCCTGGTCCCTTCCCCCCTGGCATTACTCCCCTACTCTTTGTCCAGGCCCCCCGAGAACTTAGCAGCTTTGCTCTGCCACATATTCCACCATAATAATCCTGCCTGGGAGCCACTGACCCTGGACTGAAATCTCTGAAAATGTGAGCCAAATGAACCCCTTCTCCTTTCAGCTGTGGATACTGTGCCAAGCAACAGGCAAGTTGACCGACTAATATGGTGATTCATGATCTTGGCTGTGGAGTTGGACTGCTGACCTCTGAATTTCTGTTCAGACACTTACTATGTAGCCATATGACTTTGGGTGGGGGCTTTAACCAATCCTAGATTTTCTCATCTGTGTAATGAACTGATGACACTGTCTTTTTTGTAGAGCTGTGAAAAATGAACGAGTCTAAGCAATGTCTTAGAGCAATGCCTGGTTTATACAAATCCCTCAATAATTGTTAAACAGTTGGGTGTTCAAGGGGATTTTCAAGGCCTTGGGAATTTTTTGGCCAAGTCTCTGCAGTGAATGACATGAGAGGAAAGGATATACATGTTACAGATATCTTTGCTTGATGATTTCTGTGGCAGTCACTTTAGGACATCACAGCAAACCCAGAGCTGTGAGTTTCATTCCTTGGAGGCTCTAGTAGACCAAACCTGATGTCCTAAAGAGGGGCTGGGATGGAGAGAGAGAGAGACAGAGAGAGAGAGAGAGAGATATCTTGGGGGCCCCCCTTTCCCTAAATCACTCTAGAGAAACCTTCCAGGACTCCTATTAGAGAGGGAAGAGGAGAGGGGTACCTCACCCTCTGCTCACCCAGCTATAGAAATGCAAGTCAAAGTGTTTTCATTAGGAACGAGAGAAGAGAAAAATATGAAAGAACTGCTGGGGAAAGATTAGATGGATCCCCTTGAATTTAGGGGCTTCATGAATCTGGAAACTGACACTTAATGTCCACATGAAGAACACTGACAGCTCTACACTGCTGAAATAGAGCTTTACCTGGCAGAAAGGAGGGTGAACAGTTGGGGAGTTACATTCCTGCTGTTAGCAGTGCATGATATATGGATTTCCCCTGGGTAAATGATGGCTGAGAAAACTGAAGCAGGAACTTCTGTAAATGGACACAGTTCAGAAGCAGTAGGACTAGATACAATGAGGTGGCCCAGCTGCCTGATGGCAGATAAGCGGACAAGAAGGCGGGGCCCAGTGAGGTCGGCCAGGGGTGTGAGTCCTGGATTAAGAAATAGCAGAAAGCACTGGAGAGTCTGTGGACAAAACTCCAGGTAGGGACAACTCTGGGTCTCTCTGCATTTAATTCTTCTTTTTCCTGCTAAGCCTGGGGAAGACAGAAAAGACAGAAAAGTGTACGGGTGGAGATAAAAGAAGAGTAAAAATCTGACTATGGTCTTTGTTCCCATAGCAGCCCCAAATTCGCAGGTCAGGACTGGATTATTAAGGAAGGGGAAAGTTTTTAATTGAGTTTGAGATTGGAATATTGATTGTACTGTACATTTTAATGCCTGAAACATGAATCACCAAAAATGATTGCTTTTAAAGAGCAAAACCCAACTGAAAATTTGTAGGAGCTGCCCAAATGTCATTTAAAGTATAGAAGGGTGATCAGAAGCAGCATGGAGAAAGGAGAGGGAGAAATTTAAGCCATTTTCTGTATATAAGCACTGAATTAATGGACTGGTCACATTGGTCTTGCTGTTGAAACTGGACACGAAAGTAGACAGCAAAGTTTGTGGAAAAAGTAAAGGGCTTGTCTTAGTCACTTTCTCATTGCTGGCTCACAATACTTGACACAGCGAATTACAGGTGGACAGGTTTATTTTGGCTCTCAGTTTGTAGAGGTTTCAGTCCATAGTTAGCTAGCTCCAAAGCAGGGTGGCAAGGCAGAGGGGTCTGGCGGAGGAGAACTTCTCACAGCAGGAAAAGCAGAGAGTGAAGGGAGAAGTGGGAAGAAATAAACCCTTCCATGGCACACCCCCAATGAATCACCTCTTCCAACAAGGCTTCCCCCCAACATAATATCACATTTAGCTGTAATTCCATCAGTAGAGTAATCCACTGCTGAATATCATGCCTCCATGATCCATTCATCCCCCTCAAAAACCTCAGCTAGGAGTGTGTGAGTCTTTGGAGGATATCTAGACATTATCCACAACAGGGATCTTTCAGCCAGAGTGTGGTGAGGGTATTGGTTAAATAAGGGGCCAAAGAAGGAGAGTGAATGTGGGCAAGGCGTACGTCACTCCTGAAGAGTTAAGAAAACAGAGACCGGATGTGGAGAGACAAATGAAGGTGTGAATGTACCGTGGAGTGTCTTCCCTGTGGTCTGGTGACAGCTGTCTCACTTGGGGGGGGGGCGGGGCAGACAAGGAGAAAGCTGTTGAGCTGTGTCTTCTCCTACATGGAATTAACTCAGAGAAAACAGGCCAGAAATCTAAATTTTAAGAAAATTTCCTGGCAGACGAATCCCCAGCCTGGCTGATGTAAATTTGCACATGTCTAAGGAGATAAATGCACAGATAAAATTCATAGCAGTGAATACTCACATTAGGAAAACAGAGAGAGCTCAATGAAACAACCTGATGCTGAACATCAAGCTTCTAGAAAAAGAAGAGTAGGACAAACCCAAAGTGCATACAAGGGAGGGAATTATAAAGATCAGAGCAGAAATCAATGCAATGGAGACTAAGAGAATGATACAAAAAATCAATGAAGCCAAGAGTTGGTTCTTCAAAAGAATCAACAAAATTGACACACCCTTAGCCAACCTTGTCAGAAAAAGGAAAGAAAAGGCCCAACTCCATGCAATTAGGAATGAAAAGGATGACATTACCACAGACCCAGCAGAAATCCAGAGGATCATCAATACCTACTTGGAGAACCTACATGCCAATAAGATGGAAACACAGAAGAAATGGACAGACTCCTAGATATGTATGAATTACCAAAGTTGAACGAAGATGATCTAAAAATTCTAAACAACCCAATATCAACCAATCAAATTGAAAATGTAATTAAAACCTTACCAACTAAGAAAACCCCAGGTCCCGATGGCTTCATTGCTGAATTCTACAAGACATTTAGAGAGGAACTACTGCCACTACTGTTTAAACTCTTCAATGAAACTGAAAGGAAAGCAATACTCCCAAATTCATTCCTGGAAGCAAGCATCACCTTGATCCCCAAAGCAGAGAAAGACCCAACCGAAAAAGAGAACTATAGGCCAATCTCACTAATGAACATAGATGCAAAAATCCTTAATAAGATACTGGCAAATAGAATGCAGAAGATCATCAAGAAGATCATATATCCTGACCAAGTAGGATGCATCCCAGGGATGCAGGGATGGTTCAACATATACAAATCAATAAATGTAATATACTATGTCAATAGAGTCAAGGATAAAAACTATATGATCATCTCAATAGTTGCAGAAAAAGCATTTGACAAAGTTCAATGCATATTTATGATTAAAAACTCTACAAAAAATTGGAGTAGATGGTCTCTACCTCAATCTGATAGAAGCCATCTATGAAAAACCAATAACCAATATCATACTAAATGGTCCAAAACTGAAATCCTTCACGTTAAAATCAGGAACAAGATAAGGATGTCCACTATCACCACTCTTGTTCAATATAGTTTTGGAAACATTAGCCACAGCAACTAGACAAGAGAAAAAAATTAAAGAAATAAAGATAGGAAATGAAGAAGTCAAATTGTCATTATTTGCAGATGACATGATACTCTACATAGAAGGCCCCAAGAACTCCACCAAAAGTCTTCTAGACTTAATTACCAAATTCAGTAAACTAGCTGGATACAAGGTCAACACACATCAATAGCTTTCCTCTACATGAACAACAGCCTCACTGAGAGAGACATGGGGCAAATAATTCCTTTCACAATAGCATACAAAAAATTGAAATACCTAGGAGTCAAGCTAATGAAAGAAATCAAAGACCTCTTCTCTGAAAACTATAGCACTCTGAAAAAAAGAGATGATATCAGAAAATGGAAAGACATCCCTTGTTCTTGGGTAGGAAGAACCAACATAATGAAAATGGCCATACTTCCAAAACTGCTATATAGATTCAATGCAATCCCAACTGAAATTCCAGCAGCATACTTCACAGACCTGCAGAACACAATCCAAAAATTCATTTGGAACAAGAAGAGACAGAATAGCAAAGCAATTCTAGACAATAAAGAAAAGGTAGGGGGGTATCACAATCCCCAACTAGAAACTCCACTACAAGGCTACTATGATAAAAACAGCATGGTACTGACAAAGAAACAGACCTGAGGACCAGTGGAACAGATTAGAAGATGCAAAAACAACACCAGAAACACTCAGCCACCTCATCTTTGACAAAGGAGCCAAACACCCTAACTGGAGGAAAGATAGCCTCTTTAATAAACGGTGCTAGAAAAACTGGGTTTCAACTTGCCAAAGATTAAAACTAGACCTATATCTCTCACCATGCACTAAACTAAAATCAGAATGGATTAAAGATCTGAATATTACAACAGAAATGCTGAACCGGCTGGAACAGAGGCTAGGGAGAACTCTGGAAGACATTGGTGTAGGAAAAGATTTTATGAACAAAACCTCAGTCGCCCATGAACTAGCACAAACAACAGACAAGTGGGATCTCTTCTTATTAAAAAGCTTTTGCACAGCAAGAAAAACCACCAACAGTGTGAAGAGACAACCCATAATGTGGGAAAAAATTTTCACCTTCTGTTCCTCAGACAAAGGTCTACTATCTAGAATCTATAAAGAACTTTAAAAAGTCAGACCTCCCAAATTTAAAGGCCCAATCTAAAACTGGACATCCGAAATGAACAGACATTTCTCATACAAAGAAGTAGAAATAGTAAATAAACATACGAAAAAATGTTCAACATCACTGGTCATTTGAGAGATGCAAATGAAAACAATGCTGAGATTCCACTTCACTCCAGAAAGAATGGGGGCTGTCATCAAATCAACCAGTAACAAATGCTGGAGAGGCTGTTGGGGAAAGAGGAACCCTGCTCCACTGCTGGTGGGAGTGCAGACTGGTGCAACCACTGTGGAAATCAGTATGGAGATACCTTAAAGAACTAGGACGGGAAGTCCCATTTGACCCAGCTATTCCCTTGCTGGGTATCTTCCCAAAAGAATCCAAAGAATCATACCACAGTGATATATGTGCACCCATGTTCCTAGAAACACAGTTTGTGATAGCTAAAACTTGGAAACAGCCCAATTGCCCATCAACTGGAGACTGGATAAAGAAAATGTGGGTTTTTAAATTTTATATAAAATAAAGTACTACTCCGCCATAAAGAGTGAGAAATTAGAGACATTTATAGCTAAACGGATGCACATTGAGGCAATACTCATTTTTTTAGGTGTAAAATATAATGACTTTCATCATTGGAAATATGCACCTTTACATACTCTCTTGGTTCTTATTTCTTCCCCCTTCCCCTGCCCTCCCTTCAACCCCTCCATCCCTCCCTATTTACAAAGACTTTGTTTCCATTTTTGCATTTTCTCACATTAATTCCATTCCTTTCTTTCCTTTCCCCTACCCCTCCCACTTCCCCTTCCCCTTTGCCCCTTTTCTTCCTATTTCACATTATCTATTATACCTTTTAGTCCTCATTTACACTTTCAGTTTCTCACACTAGAGAAACTATTCGGTATTTACACATGTGTGTCCTATTTATTTCACTTAAGAGTATTGGCTCTTGAACTGAGGCGATATTCTTAAGTGCAATAAATAGGACACACATGTGTAAGTATTGAATAGTTTCTCTAATGTGAGAAACAAAGTGTAAATAAGGACTAAAAGGCATAATAGATAATGTGAAATAGGAAGAAAAGGGGCAAAGGGGAAGGGAAAGGGGAAAGGAAAGAAGGGAATGGAATTAATATGAGAAAATGAAAAAATGGAAACAAAGTCTTTGTAAGTAGTGAGGGGTGAAGGGGTTGAAGGGAGGACAGGGGAAGGGGGAAAAATAAGAACAAAGATAGATTATGTAAAGCTATATATTTCTAACGATGAATGTCACTATATTTTATACCTAAAATGTACCAATAACATTAATTTAAAAAAATCAGTCCTTTTGTCAGAGACTTAAGAAAAACTAATTTAAATGAGATGAAACATGTTACATTATTTGTGAAGCTATAACATATTTCATTCAGGAACTTATTTCATTATTCATCTCAATGCACTAGATTTACTAAAATTTAGGGAATTCTGTTATGGAAACTATCAATAATATAGAAAGTATTTAGTAACATTCCTGTAAGGAAAAAATCACATTATAGGCAGTGTGTATTATGTTCACTGAAGTTATGAGTTATGAATACCTTTATTTATGCTTTTTGTGTATGCTGTACATAAAATACCATTACTAATATCATTTATATAATCACAAAACAGAATTTTGCTTTTCTGGGAGGAATGAATGAAAATGTCATAAGCTCTTGCATTTTGCCTTAAATAACAGAATTTTATATCTGAAATCTTCCTGCCTGGATAGCACGACTATTCTAAAGTTTATCTTAGTCACTTTCTCCTTACTGCGACAAATACCCAACACCCACAATTTAAAGAATTTTATTTGGGTTCATGGTTATAGTCCATAGTCACAGTGGTAAAATAGATACAGGCTAATTGAGTAATATGAAAACTACCAGTCTAGTTTTATTCTGTGTGTATCGAAGTGACTATACATGGTTTCAGCATGGTCAAAACTGTTTTGTTAAATTAAATGTGCTAATTGCATCTCGGCCTTGTGGCTAAGATCAAGTGTAAATGGAGATGTGCTATGTTCATGCTCCACTCCTCACAAGGAATGTTTTCATTATGTAATGTAAATATGCATGAATAAAAAATAGAATTGGAAAAAATAATTTTGTTGTGAAAAATAGAAATTATTTACTGGAGTTTACTTGAACAATGGCTGTCTTTCAAAGTTATTATTGTGTTTGCCAAATGTAAAAGAAAATACAAAAATTGACCATCAAATTATTTTACTATGCCAGACTTCAGAAACTTAAATGGGTTCTAAGAATTATATGAAAATAATATGTGACTATTTATTTCCTGATTTTGAATTTGTAATCATGTAAGAAATGTCCTTTTTGTAGGAAATAAACACTAAAATATTTGGGGATGAGGGACATCTGTTTAGAAACTTTCTCTCAAATGATTCAGAAAAATATTATTTTCTCTGTAACTATTCTGTAAATACATGATAATTTGAAAACATGGCTTCTTTCTTTTTCTTAAATCAATGATTAATGAAACAGTAAATTTCCCTCTCCTCTTATAAACCTGTCCCAGTTCCCTAAGAAATATCCGTCTATACGTTTGAGACAACCGCTAATGAATCTGATCATTGTGATTCTAAATTATATCATTGTGGAAAGACAGACTCTCTAGAGTTGATTCTCAGAGTGCCCTGGCAGGATCTGCATTTCTACCTGACAGCAGGAGTAACTTTGCCATTGAATGTCTTACAAGTGGAAATACTGTATATAAAAATAACTAATTTAAGAAGCAATAATTTTATGAAATGTTATATGAAAGAAATATAGTAAACATACACACACAGGCATGCACACCCACATACACATGCACCATCCACCACCACCACCACCACCAGCAGCAGCTTTAAAAATACACCTTCAAGAAGCCGAGGGTCACGCTTTATCAGATGCTCTCCTATGAAGTCTGAAAGTGGGTCCTGCAGCATCCTGTACCTTTTGGACAGTATTTCTCCATATCTGATAGCACAGGAGTTCATCGGGTTGGGATGCAAATTGGAAGAGTTGAAAGGGCCCTAGGCTAGGGACAGTGTTGGCTCTGATTCCAGCTTCACACACGTTGAGCTCTTTGAGAACATTATCTAAACTCTCCCTCTGCTTATGTACCTGAAGCTCCTACATGCCAAGGCCCGCATGGCTGAAGGGTCCACAGAGTGAGAAATAATGATGATTAAGAAAAGACAAAGGAAAAGAGACATAAAAGAAAATAAAGTGGGGCCAGATGGGGCTCTTACTCCTGATAGGAGAAAAAGACCACCAAGCAAATGCAGCACATTTATTTATAGTGGTAGAGATAAGGGAAGTACAGGGGAAGGTAAAAGGGGCTGATCTGTAACCAGAGCCAGGAGAGTAGCCAAGGTCTGCAGAACATCATGCTTGATGGTTTTCTGGTTAATGGGTGGGGAGGAAGACAGTCCTCTTCTGGGCCAGGCCTTGCTTCACCATGCTCTCTTGTGGCCTGTTCTCCTCCCACAGGGCCATGCTTCATCCCCTGGAGGAAGCAAACAAGATGTGTGTTCCTTTTTCCACTTGGGGCCCTGCCTCACCCACTTGGAGAAGGTGAGTTAGTTAGGCTTGACTATAGTGATCTACAGCACAGCACTCCCTGCACCTACACAGTGGAGTCACTATTTATAGAAGTTACACTTACTATTGTGAAGGTTTAGTGAGGTGTAAGTCAGCAGGCCAAGGTACACGTGTTTACTCAACCGACAGTGATGGTGTACTACAACTCCAGGCCTCGGAGTCACATCTATGCCTATAAATATGGTCCCTGCTGTTGGATAGTGGGGACAGGAAGGGTAGTCAAATGGCGATGTCACAGAGTGACTGGCCAAGATCAAAAGTGACTTCAGGTAAAGGAAATCGTGATAAACGTCCTGAAGAAGAGCTGATCTTCAGTAATAGGAAGCAACTGGGCCAGAACTGAATGAAATGCTCCAGAGAGGAACCTTGAATGGGCCTCAGAGGGGAAAAATTGTTTTGTAGAAATAAGGAGTGGTCACCAGAGTGATTGCTTCCTGCTGGTGCCCTGATCTCAATGACATACCTTAGGGCTTGTAAACATACCATGAATCTTCCACGCCCTGACATGTATAGCCATGGAGCAGCCACATCAGAGTGAACAAAAACACCCCAGCTGAGGACCTATTCTCAGATGCAAGCGAGAGAGCATCTTCCAGAGCCTAACCCCTGGCTTCTTGGAGGTGTTTTTTAAAGGTGATGGTGATGGGGGTGGTGTGTGTGTGTGTGTGTGTGTGTGTGTGTGTGTGTTAGATTTCTTTCATATAACATTTCATAAGATTATTACCCCTTAAACTGGTTATTTCATGATCTCCTAACTCAAAAATTACACTCCCATTTACAATCTCTGTTAGCGAAATTATTCCTAAATACAATTAAGAATCTAAGAAAAGATCAGAAGGGGACCTGAGGCCTCAAACAGCACACTACACTACAATTGCATTGCTATGACAGAAGTAAGAAGCAAGAGGTAAAAGAGAAGATATTCCAACTCCTAAACCTTCACTGTCTACACCAACAGTCATAGATTGTCCACAAACCTCAACTCTTAGTTTTGTCTTTACTTTGAGCAGTGACATCAGCAAAGTTTTGTTGTCTGATTAATGTTTCAACATTGTTTGATTGTAAAAGTTTTCTTGAATTAAAAGTGGAAAGCTCCTGAATTAGGCTTGAGCACTAGAATGGTTTGTGTTTAGATGTCCCCCAAAACCTCAAGCGGTCATTGGTGGGGCTTTTCTTTTTTTTTTTCCTTAAGTTCTTTTATTGGTACATTTTAGGTATACAGTTTGTTTACATTTATTATTGGGTGTTTGTACCTGTACATGATGTATTTGATTCTTATTTTTTCCCCATTACCTGTGCACCCTTCACCCCCTCCACCCTTCCTTATTTACATGTACATCATAGCCATTTTTTTTCTTTTCTCATAATTTTTCCTTTCCCTTCTTTCCTTTCCCCTTCCCCTCCCTTCACCCCTACGTCTTTGGACCTTTTTTCCTATTTCAAATTATCAACTATTCATTTTAATTATTTTAACCCTTATTTACACTATCAGTTTCTCATACTAGAGAAACTATTCAGTATTTGCACATGTCCTATTTATTTCACTTAAGAGTATGGCCTCAATATGCATCCATTAAACTATAAATAACTCTAGTATTTTGTTCTTTATGGCTGAGTAGTACTCCATGTTATAAAAAAACCACATCTTCTTTATCCAGTTTCCAGTTGATGGGCACTTGGGCTGCTTCCAAGTTTTAGCTGTTACAAACTGTGCCGCTATAAACATGGGTGCACATATATCACTGTGGTATGATTCTTTTAATTCATTGGGAAGATACCCAGCAGGGGAATAGCTGGGTCAAATGGGACCTCTAGTCCTAGTTCTCTGATTTTTTTTTTTTTTTTTTGGTACTGGGGATCAAACTCGGAACCTTGTGCTTGTGAGACAAGCAGTGAAACCACTGAGCTAAATCCCCGGCCCACTCTAGTCCTAGTTCTTTGAGGTATCTCCATACTGATTTCCACAGTGGTTGCACCAGCCTGCACTCCCACCAGCAAGAGAGAAGGGTTCCTTTCTCCTCACACCCCTGCCTGCATTTGTTATTGGTTGATTTCTTGATAGCAGCCATTCTTTCTGGGGTGAGGTGGAATTTTAGTGTTGTTTTCATCTGCATCTCTCGAATGACCAGTGATGTTGAACATGCTTTCAGATATTTATTTGATGCTTTTACTTCTTGTTCTGAGAAATGTCTGTTCATTTCAGATGTCCATTTTTGAACTGGGTCTTTGAATTTGGGGGGTCTGATTTTTTTCAGTTATTTATATATTCTTAGATAGTAGTCCTTTGTCTGAGGTACAGCTGCTAAAAATTTCTTCCCACATTGTAGGTTGTCTCTTAGCTCTGTTGGTTGTTTCTCTTGCAGTGCAGAAGCTTTTTAATAAGATGAGATCCCAGTTGTTGATTCTTTGTTCTAGTTCCCGTGCTACTGAGGTTTTCTTCATAAAGCCTTTTCCTATGCCAGTGTCTTCAAGAGTTCTACCTAACTTATCTTCCAGCAAGTTTAGTGTTTCTGTTTTAATATTTAGATCTTTAATCCACTTTGATCTCAGTATAGTGCATGGTGATAGATATGGGTCTAGTTTGAATCTTTGGCAGGTTGAAATCCAGTTTTTCCAACACCATTTATTAAATAGGCTATCTTTCCTCCAGTGAGGGTGGTTGGCACCTTTGTCAAAGATGAGGTGGCTGAGTATGTCTGGAGTTGCTTCTGCATCTTCTAATCTATTCCACTGATCCTCAGGTCTATTCTTTTGCCAGTACCATGCTTTTTTATCACAGTAGCTTTGTAGTATAGTTTCAAGTTGGGGATTGTGATACCCCCTGCCATGTCTCTGTTGCTTAGAATTGCTTTTGCTATTCTAGGTCTCTTCTGGTTCCAAATGAATTTTGGATTTTTTTTCTCTAGTTCTGTGAAGTATATTGTTGGAATTTCAATCTGCATTGCATTTACTCTATATAGCAGCTTTGGAAATATGGCCATTTTCACTATATTGGTTCTTCCTACCCAGGAGCAAGGGATGTCTTTCCCTTTTCTTGTATCCTCTTCAGTCTCTTTTTTCAGAGTGCTGTAGTTTTCAGTGTAGAGGTCTTTTGCTTCCATTGTTAGATTGATTCCTAGATATTTCTTTTTTTTGGATGCTATTGTAAAAGGAATTGTTTCCCTAATTTCTCTCTCGGTGAGTCTACTATTTGTGTACAAGAAGGCTATTGTTTTTTGAGTGTTTACCTTGTATCCAACTACTCTACTGAATCTGTCAGTTAAGTCTAGAAGTCTTTTGGCAGAGTTTTTTTGGTCTTCTATGTGAAGTATCATATCAGCAAATAATGACAGTTCAACTTCTTTCTTTCCTATCTTTATTCCTTTTATTTCTTTCTCTTTTCTAATTGCTGGAGCTAATGTTTCCAGAACTATATTGAACAGGAGTGGTGATAGTGGGCATCCTTGTCTTGTTCCTGATTTTAGCATGAAAGTTTTCAGTTTTTGACCATTTAGTATGATGTTGGCTGTTGGTTTTTCATAGATAGCCTTAATCAGGTTGAGATGAAGACCTTCTATGCCAATTTTCTGCAGGGTTTTTATCATGAATGAGTGTTGGATTTTGTCGATTGCCTCTTCTGCATCTATTGAGATGATCATGTGGTTTTTGTCCTTGGCTCTGTTACATTTATTGATTTACGAATGTTGCACCACCCTTGCATCCCTGGGATAAATCCGACTTGGTCAGGGTGTATGATCTTCTTGGTGACCCTCTGTATTCTGTTTGCTAGTAACTCGTTGAAGATTTTTACATCTATGTTCATTAGGGAGATTGGTCTGTAGTTCTCTTTTTAGATTGGGTCTTTCCCTGGTTTTGAAACCAAAGTAACACTTGCTTCCAGGAATGAATTTGGAAGCCTTGCTTCCCTTTCAATTTCCTTGATGAGTTTAAAGAGTAATGGCAATAGTTCTTTAAATGTCTTGTAGAATTCAGCAGTGAAGCCATCAGGACCTGGGCTTTTCTTTGTTGGTAACTTTTTTATTACATTTTCAATTTCACTCATTGTAATTGGGGTGTTTAGAATTTCTATATCTTCTTCATTTAACTTTGGCAATTCATAAGTATCTAGGAATCTGTCCATTTCTTCTTTGTTTTCCATTTTATTAGAGTACAGCTTCTCAAAGTAGGTATTGATGATCCTCTGGATTTCTGTTGGATCTATTGTGACTTCGCCTTTTTCATCTTAATTGCATGTATTTGTGCCTTTTCTTTCCTTTTTTTGATGTTTGGCTAAAGATTTATCCATTTTATTTATTCTTTGAGAAAAACAACTCTTTGAAACGATTTTTTTGTATTGTTTTCTTAGTCTCCATTGCATTGATTTCTGTTCTGATCTTTATAATTTCATCTCTTGTGTGAGCTTTGGATTTGTTATGCTCTTCTTTTTCTAGAATCTTGAGGTTCTGCATTAGGTTATTTATCTGAGTTTTCTCTGTTTTCCTAATATGGGCATTCACTGCTATGAATTTCCCACATAGAACTGCTTTCACTGTGTCCCATAGATTCCTGTATGTTGTACTGGCATTATCATTTACTTGTAGAAACTGTTTAATTTCTTCTGTGACCCATTAGTAGTTCAGGAGGGTGTTATTCAGTTTCCATGTGTTTGTAGGAGTTTTGCCATTTCTTATGTTTTGATCTCCAATTTTATTGCACTATGGTCTTCTAATATGCAGGAGGTAACTTCAATTCTTTTACATTTACTTATACATGTCCTATGAGCTGGCATGTGGTTTATTCTGGAGAATGGCCCATGTGCAGCTGAAAAGAATGTGTATTCTGATTTTGTCAGGTGGAACACTCTGTAAACATCTATTAAGTCCATTTTTTCAATAACTTGGTTCAGTTCTAGAATTTCCTTGTTAACTTTTTGTCTAGATGATCTGTCTATTTGTGATAGTGGGGTATTGAGGTCCCCCACTACAATTGTGTTAGTGCTTATTTGGTTTTTCATGTCCATTAATATTTGTTTTGTATAGTTGGGGCCATTAGTATTTGGTGCATATATATTTAGGATTGTCATCTCTTCCTCTTGGATTGTTCCCTTTACAAGGTTTAGTGACCATCTTTGTCTCTCTTAATTAGTTTTGGTTTGAAATCTACTTTGTCTGCAAATAAGATTGCTACCCTTGCTTTTTTCTGGGTTCCTGTGGCATGGAGAACTGTTTTCCATCCTTTTACTTTCAGTCTATGAATTTCTTTTTGAGTTAGGTATGTTTCTTGTGTACAGCAAATTGCTTCTTAATTGCTTCTTAATCCATTCTGCCAGTCTATTTCTTTTGATTGGTGAATTCAGGCCATTAACATTGATGGTTATAATTGATAGATATTGATTCATCTTTATCATGATGTTTTACTTTTGTTAGCTCTTTTATTTCTTATTTTTCCCCCTTTCCCTTTAGTGTCTTACCTTGCCTGGTGGCTTCCCTCTGTTGGGCCTCATGGAGTTGTTTTATTCAAAGATATTCTTTAGAATTGCTTGTAGTGCTGGTTTGGTGTTCATGAAATTTCTCAGGTGTTCTTTGTCATGGAAGTATCTAATTTCCCTATGAATTTTGAAAGATAATTTTGCAGGATACTACAGTCTAGGTTGGAATTTATTTTCTCTTAGGGCTTGAAGTACTTCACTCCAGGCTCTCCTTGACTTGAGGGTTTGTGTTGAGAAGTCTGCTTTGATTCTGATGGGCTTTGCTTTGTAGGTGATTTGTTTCTTTTCTCTAATTCCTTGTAGGATTTTGTTCTTCTGTTGAGTTTCTGGGATCTTGACTATCATATGTCTAGAGGTAGATTTTTTTTGATCATGTCTAGTTGGAGTTCTATATGCCTCACTTATCTGTATGCGCAGTTCTCTACCTCGTCTGGGAAGTTTTCTGCCATTACTTCTGTGAACAGTTTTTTTATGTCATCTGCACTTTCTCCTATTTCTTCATTGACTCCGATCAGTCTTATGTTATTTCTTTGCATCAGCTAGCAGCTGCTGGATTGATTTCTCATGGCCCATTACTATTTTTAAGAAATCTCTATTTTTCTGGTCTTTATCCACGATTCTGTCTTCTATATCTGATATTCTATCTTCAGATTCCCTTAATCTGCTGTGGATATTTTCAGTGGAGTTTTTAATCTCCTGAATATCTGTTTGGATCTGTTTCATGGATTCCATTTCTTTCTGATGTTGGGCAATCATGGTTTTCATTTCTTTCTTATGCTGGGTATTCACAGCTTCCAGCACATTTCTGAGCTCATCTATTTTTTTTTATCTGTTCCTGTTCTAGAGCCTCTAATCATGTCTTTCACTCTGCTCACCATCTCTGTAGATATCTGGGAGATTATTTCTGCTTTGAATTTTCTAGAGCCTCATTAATCTGTTTTGTTACTTCCGGTGCTATCAGTTCAGGGTGTCCAGGTGGTTGATTATTGGACTTTTCTCCCTTGTTTCCCTGGGGTTTACTCTTGGTTGGGTGGAGGTCTGAGTTTGTGCTTATTTAAATGGCTTCTCATTTTTGTTTTTGGTACTGTCCTTGGTTTTACTTCTGTGTTGATACTTTGAAATTGCTTATTGTAAGTATCTTTGTTGCTTGTAATTAGAACCCTTATGGAATGATTGGGTTCTCAGAGGTATCTTCCATCTATAGCTTGTCTTTAAGCTTCGAGTCTCTAATGACTCTGAGGCTATCTCATTTTCATTATACCAGGAAGGATCACTGACTAGACCAATACCAACAACTTAGCCCAAGTGATACAATCAGCAACACCATAGCATCAAGTACATCTTAGAAGATGACAATTTGTGGTAGTTATTAATCTATCACCTTTAACTGTGTGAATTAAATCAAAATCAAGGACCAACCCAACATATGTTTATAGTGAATAAACTCTTCAATATAACAACTTTACCGTTGGGGTTGGGGAATTAGAAGGAGTTGGGGAGGGAGGGATAGATAGGTAGAAGGATTGGAGAAGGTTAGTAGTGAGGCCAGAGGACACAGGAAGATTGCACAAACTCTTAAGAAACTGTTGAAGACAAAAAGAAAATGCAGAATGAAAGAACAAAGGTGTGAACAGAACAACCTAACAGCAATAGGGAGGCTAGAAACTGTATTTACTTTCCTTTAAAACTAATGACAATCAAGAGAAGGAAAAGGAGAAGAAAAGAAAAATAAAGGAGAAATCTGAATTAGGGCCAGAACAGGAACAAAAAGGGAGATGAAGAACAATGTGGAATGACTGAGAGACAAAGACACAGAAAAGAGAAAAGAAAGAAAAAAAAGAAGAGAAAAATAAAAATTTGAAAAGAGTAGAAAAAATTAAAAATTAAAAATTAAAAATAAGAAAATTTTTTTTTTCAAATAACAAAAAATAAAAATGAAGGGCCTCCTTCAGGGTATGTCTCTGCTGTCACAATAGACAATGTGGGCAGTTGAGTGCAGATATAATTCAATGATTCTCAGCAAGCCAGTCACAGACCAGTGAGATTCAGGCAAATATCTGGCTGCTAGTCCCAAGTTGAACTCCCTGTCCTCCTGCAAGGTTGAACTCTGCAAGGCTCTACTGCAGGTTCCAGCTGCCCTTACCCTGAAGATAGTCCAGGTTCTGATGGGAGGTGATGATCAATTCAACTTACCAGGTCTGGTGGTCTGGTGTGCCTTTATTGCAGAGATTCTCTTCACTTTTCCAGTGGGCTTCAGTTTTCATCAAGGAACCTGAGAGAGGCCCTCTTTCTGTGGTTCACTCCTGCTCTATCTTCTGGAGCTCGGAACAATGGCCTTTATGACCCCCTGTGCCTCTGTAGTATGGAACCAGGTAGTGGCACAGCCAGGAGGTTGGAACTGCAAAGGGGGAGGGGGTGTGGAAAACAGGGATGGATCTGGGGCTCCACACAGGTGAGGACCTCCCAACAATCTTATTTTAGTAGTTTTTTTTTAAGTTTCTTCTAAATGCCTAACTTCTCAAATGATTTCTGGAAGAGTTTTAATATCTGTATGGCTTTCTTAATAATTAATAAGTAAATAAGATCTTTGAAATGTGTTCATTGTACATAGACTAAAGTGTTATGATTTCTTTTTAATTATACCTTAAAACAAAAGATAAAGAGAAAAAAGGAAATAAAGTCCTGACTACTCCATTTCAGTACCTGAATTCTATAGACCTCTTTGTGGACTTGTATGTCCTCCTTTAATTCATTACATTCCATTTATTAGTCAGTCAGTGCCAGCTGGGCTTCTATGTCTTATAACAATGGTGAAAAGTAACGGTGAGCTCTATAGCTACAAAAATGTAGTTTAACTGCCATTCTGAATATACACCCTGGTGAAACCTAGGAAATAAGGACTACATATGAAAATAGAAATATCACGTCTTGCTTTCAGCCAATATCCCCCAAATCATAAATGGTGTTTACCCCTGACACACTGGGTCAATATTAGCACTGTAAAAACTCACCTTTGAAAACCAGTTTTGTGACCCTCACTGAACATTAGCTCTGGTGTATGAAAACAGGTTGAATAGTTAAGATAAAGTATGTGATGTTGGGAGACTGTACTGTGCAGGATGTTGTCACTGGGCAAGAGCCCTGGTCTCGGGGGTTCATTATGGTAGGAGCTGCCTTCAATAACCATACTCACATTGGGAGCCCATCATGGGGGTCCATATGTGAACAGCTGTCAGGATCACAGCTGAGAAGTACAAGGGGTGTGAGATCAGATGGTGGCTACTCTGCCAGGGAAGTGAAGGTGTGGGTGCTGTATTGGGATCAGCTTGTGTTCCCAGGGTTGTTATGGTGAAAAAATAATGGCCATTTCCTGTGGATTACAGAAGGATCACTCATGAGAAAGCTGCAGGGGCACAGGCTGGATTGGTGGGTTCCCTGCAACAGGGACCCCATTGCAGCATCTACAGATGTTTGGTGGGGCTTTTCAAAGTGGTTGGATTGATGGTGTATGATCCTGTGATTAAGAGTGTGATTCTGGGATAAAGGGTATGTGATTACTAAATTTGTCCACTGATTGGTTTGGCATTGTTCTAGGTATGGATAATGGGAAGGTCCACCATGGGTTGGAGTGTGACCCACCATAAGGGTATGTGGCCTGGGTAGAATATAAGACAGAAAAAAGTCTGTTGTCATCACTTGCTGGTTATTTGCTACTTCACTCCCTTCTGCCTGCCATGAAATATTTCTCCTCTGATATACTCCTCTGTTATGCCTTGGAGCCAGCCAACTAAGAGCTGAAACCTCTACAAAGTAAGCTATAATAGACTTTTCTTCCTTTAACACTGGGTGTCACTTTGAGTGTCAGGTATTTTGTCTCAGCAGTGAGAAAAAGTAACTAATACATGCACATGTATGTCTTTCTATTGGTCCTAAATGATTTTTCAAGTCCATATTTACACTCCAGTCTACTATTGCTAACAGAGAATTCTCAGATGCTGTCTATATTTGGTAGAATTGTATGAGACACTTGATTATATATATTACATTTTTAAAGAACATAGGTTGCTTTGTGCACACTTCTAGTTCTCCGTTCTCTTTGCATTTTCTCCTCCAAGGAACATGTGTATCCCCCCTGCTCTGTCCTCTTCCCTTGGACTGAACCATGTTTGACATAAATGGAGATTCAAATTTCTGGGTATGATAAAGCCACAAGATGAAGATCTTGGTTCCTTGAATTATATCATGGAACAAAGCCACCTACTTTTAGGCTGTTAGCTGAGGGAAAAAATAAACTTCTACTCTGTTTGGGCCTCTGTACTTTTGAATTTCTTTATGACAGCAGTTTTATTTGTATCTACACAGACACCCTAAGCAGTTAATTTGACATGTCTTCAATCATGTTTGCTCTTTGTGCTGGGCCCTTTGCAGACTCAGTGTGGATAAACAACATAAAAAGCTATAGTTCTTGCCCTCAGGGAGATTAAAAGCCCTTACTATATGATAGACTTGGTCAAGATGGGAAGATCTGAGGATAGGGAGAGACAGGAGAAAGGGAGCAGAAGAGGAAAGAAGAAAAGGGAAAAAAGAGAAACAGAAAAGATAGGGGTAGAAGTACAAAGTGTAGGAGGGTCTGAGAGTGCTTCAGAGAAGAAAAATGCAATATCCTGGCAACCTCTCACCTTCATAGCTGTTGTGGATGAGTGAGTTCGAACAATAGAGATGCGCCACACTCTGTGCCAGATTTGAGCTTGTTTATTATAGCTGGTGCCTGAGAGGGGTTAGCACCCTAGAAAGTTTCCTTGGCAATGGGAAGTGGTTTGATTTCTCCTTTTAAATCATGCTTTCAGTTGGGGAGGGCCCAGGGGACAGCAAGTGGAATCTTACAGAAGCAGAACCATGCCAGGTTGGTGGAGAGCACAAGGAAGTTACACACACACTAGGTGAGCTGCAAAACATCTTGCAACTGCAGCAAGTTTACTACCAAACAGGATGTGGCAGTTTGGCGTGCTTTGTCCAAGCACAAGCACTTTGTCCAAGCACAGGTACAAACTGGCATTAAGGCACAAGATGGAGTTGGGTTGGATATCACATTCCCAACTCCTGTAAGCATGATGTCCAAGTATTGACTCAATGAAAGCCTCTTGATTGGGCAGGGGATTATACAAGGGATTGTAGTAGGATCTCATATACATCAGTGTAACAGAGGCTATGCACTGTTTCACAAAGTTGATTATCCAATTAAGAACACAAGGGCTAATCAAGAGCCCGAGAAAAAGCAGGATGAGGGGACCAGCCAGTCCAGTGATAAGGGTAGTTACCCAAGGGCTCCAATTGAACAGGTTATGATACCACAAGTTTTTACTTTCCCTCTCTTTCTGACATCTATCTAGATAGTCTTTGACTTTTTAAGGGTACCGTGGATTACACCAGACTTGTTGGCATAGAAACAACATGCCTCCCCTAGAGCAGCACATAATCTCCTTGTGACAAGAGCACCAGATCAAGCCCCCTTTGATGCTGGAGGACCATCTCAGCTAGTGACTCTACTTGGGAGTGAAGAGTCTCAATGGCATATTGCAGGCTTCCTAGGTCAGTGTCTACCTGTTCTGGCAAAGCTGAGAGTCCAAGTTCTCCTCTAGCTAATATGTCAGTTAAAAATGCCACTGAGCCAGCTACCCTCAATTCCAAAAAAATTGGAATGACTATGGGGGTTGCTTGCTTCTTTCTGTATGGTAGTCCTGGAGGTGCTACAAAATCCCATCCCTGTGGTCCTCCATACATATAAACTTGAGGGAGAATTCAGACCAGGATCCACAAGACTTCAAGTTTAGTATTTGCCTTGGGAGTTTTGGCACACCTGGTGAGTCCTGAGGTGCAAGCTAGCCAAGTGCCATTAGGGGCAAAATAAGCCTTCAAGGTCTCCAGAGTCATGGTTTAGCTACACAGCATGGAAAGGGGAGTTATTCATATCATAAGAAGTTGCCAGACAGGTTGCATTTCCATAAACCTCACCAACTGTCAAGGAGGGCTTTGTAGAGGTGTATGCTAAGGCAATACTTGAGGCTTTGATTGGCCCCAAGGCTCCCACACACACATAATAAGGAGGCTTTGATAATTGCCAGACCAAGCAGTCCTGAGCCAGGTCTGGTTGGATCAGGATCAGGTTTAACATAGTGTTGATGGCTCCTAGCATGGGGAAAAGGGAGGGAGGCAGTACATGTGAGAGGTCTGCTTTATTGATAGCTAAGAGTGGATGCTTTGAGTGAGGGATAACAGGGTGAGGCTCAAGTAAGGGGTCCTTTACCTTCATTAAGGGTCCTATTGGCTATCTCAGTGCTCAGCTTAGCAACCAGGTTTGAAAGGTAATGATTCCCCTCGGTCAGGAATTAGTCCTCAAGGGAGCCAGAAGTGGAAGCCCCAACTCCATCCTGTGGCCCATTTAGAGTTCTGGGACCTTTGTATCAGAACTGTGACTCAGCACCCATGTTTCCAAACTATGATATTAGTGACATTTGGTTCCCCACTATAGGAGGCAATCTTTACACAGCCCCAGTTAGGGCAGTAGAAATCAGGAGGGGACCCACAATCCTGCTGTCCAAATAGATTGAATCCTGGACATGGATAAAAGTCATGGCTTCCCAGTGACTTTAGGAGCTGATAGTAGTAGCTTCCCCAATCTCTCCTAACTAATTTATAGAGATCTACCTCAGGCAAGCTGACAGGTTGCCAAGGTGTATAGTACCAAAAGTGACATTACCTAGAACTTCTCTTGAGTTAAAGGAGGTGAGGAGAAAGGAGTACAACTCTCCTGGTTGCATTTCCCCAGAGTTCAGACTCATCAGCCCAAAGCCAATAAGGACAAGGTCACAATCATGATCAGACTAGCCTCAGCTTTAAAGGATCAGGTCCCAGCTCAGCAGTCTACTGTTTCACCCACTTGATGCGAGAATGGTAAACCCATGTAGAGATTGTGTGAAACTCGAGAGCCAAGGGTGTCATGAGGAAAACAGTATAGGGTTCCTTCCAGGCTGGACTCAGTCCTTCACTCTGAAAGCCTTGATGAAGACAGTATCCCTGGGCTGGAATTGGTGGCACAGTGTACAGCTGGGCAGGGTCTGAGTAGCTCCTACCTGGGAGTGAACAGTTTTCTCTACCTGTTGGAGAAACTGGAGATACTTTAACAGGGACTGGTTAGAAAATTCTTCTACTACCTCACTTTTGACCTTGGCGAGCAGGGGAGGGGGACTTCCAATTTTATAAGGAGTAAAACCTGCTTTAAAAGGGGTGCATCTATTTCTAAGGACAGCCAAAGCCAGCAGGCTGACCCACTCTTCACCAGTCTCCAACATCAATTTAGTCAGAGTAGATTTTAGGGTCTGGTTCATCTGTTCCACTTGTCCCCAAGCTTTGGGGTTGGTAGGCACAGTAGAGTTTCCAATTTATACCTAGTGCCCTACTGACTAACTAAGTTATAGGAGCTACAAAGGCAGGGCCATTGTCAGATCCAATGGACACCAGTAGTCCAAATCTGGGAATTAATTCCTGAAGTTTCTTTGCCACCACAGTGGCAATCTCCCACCAAGTAGCATAGGCTTCTGTCCATCCTGAGGAAGTATCTATGAAAACCAGGAGGTAGCAATAGCTGGTGCTTTGATCTCTGTGAAATCCTCTTCCCAGTGTTCTCCAGGACTCCTACCCCAGAATCTGACCTAGAGGGGTGCAGATGGGCCCTAGATGGGATTTACTTGTATACAGGTTGGGCACCTAAGACAGGCCTGGCAGACCAGCTCCTGCTGCTTTGAAAAGCAGTGCCTTGGAGTTAGAAGCTCAGCCATCTTGGAGCCCCCCAGGTGTGTGACCGAATACAGCTCCTGGATGAGTTATTGTCCTAATGCCCAGGGGAGGTAGATGCTCTGGACATTTCCACTGGCCTCAGGGATCTTTCTTTGCTTGAGGCTGGCTTACTTCTTTATCTTCTTCTTCATTGTAAGTGGGGCTAGTCAGGAGCAAAGGGGGAGGAGGACTCACTGTAGGCAGGATGAGGAAGGGTTCAGCTGGCCTCAGGGCTGCCTCTCTGGCTGCACAGTCTGCAAGTTGATTTCCCTTAGCCTCAGGTGTATTTTCCTTTTGGTGACCCCAAACATGAATGATGGCCACCTTCTTGGGAAGCCATACCACCTCTAGGAGAGAAAATCTCTCTTCTTTGTTTTAGACAGTCTTTCCTGTGGCTTTCAGAAGACTTCTCTCCTTATAGATGCTCTCATGGACATGTAGAGTAGAAAAGGGATACCTACTCTCCATGTATACATTTATCTTATTCTCCTTTGCCCATCTCAAGGCCTGGGCCAAATTGATCAATTCTGCCTTTTGGGCCAAGGTTTCCTTGGGCAGAGGCTGGGCCCAAATGACTCTATCAACTCTAGTCACTGCAGCTCCCACCCTCTGCACTCCGCTTATCACCATGCTGCTTCCATCTGTGAAGAGGGTGGCATCGGCCTCAGCCAAGGGGGTATCTGTTAAGTGCTATTGGCCTCCCTGGGTCTGGTCCAGCACCTCCTCACAGTCATGAATTGGGATGTCAGGGTCATCATCTGGCATCAGTGTAGCCAGATTGAGAACCTGTCCTGCTAAGCAGACTATGTAAGGCTGGTCGAGCAAGAGGCTTTGATACTGAGTGAGGAGGGCATTTGACATCCATTTGTTAGTAGCCCCCCTGAGCAGAGTCTCTACTGAATGAGGGGCAGTTAGAACTAGGTCCTGTGTGAGAGTCAACTTATCAGCCTCCTTGACCAATAAAGCTGTGGCAACTACCACCTGAAGAAATGAAGGCCATCCTGTGGCCACAGGATCTAATGTTTTAGAGAGGTAGGCCACAGGGTGCTTCCAGGATTCCAAGGACTGGGTCAGAACTCCCTTATCAATTCCTCTTACCTCATGGATGAAGAGATGAAAAGGCTTAGTAACATCGAGTAGTGCCAGAGCCAGAGCTGACACCAGAGCTCTTTTCAGATTCTGGAAGACTTTTTCTTCATCTATTCCCCAGTCTAGGGCTTGATTTCCTCCCGTGGCAGAATGGAGGGGCCACGCTATCTCAGCAAACCCAGGTATCCAGAGGCGACAGTATCCAGCTGTACCTAGGAATTCTCATACCTGTTTCTTGGTAGTTGGTGTGGGTATCTGGAGGATGGCCCTTTTCCTGACCTGGGACAAAGCTCTTCTTCCTTCTGAGATTTCATGCCCCAGGTATGATACATTAAGGGCAAAGAATTGTGCCTTCTTGGCTGAGATGCAGTAGCCCAACTCCTCTAGTAGCTGAAGAAGCTCTCACATCCCCTGCAGGTATTCTGAATAGCTAGTAGCAGCTAATACCAAATCATCCACATATTGAAGGAGGGTGAGGTTAGGGTGTTGGGATTGAAAATTCACCAAGTCCTTCTGGAGGGCCTCACCCTCCAGAACAGGGTGGGTGCATTTTTGAATCCATAAGGCAGCCAGATCCAGGTGAGCTGGCAGGAGTTGCTGGACACTGAATCAGCCCACTCGAAAGTGAAGATAGGTTGGCTAGCTGGGGCAAGGAGCACCCTGAAAAAAGCATCTTTTAGATCTAGCACAGTATACACTTGGTGCTCAGGAGACAGCAAACTGAAGAAGTTATATGGGTTTGGGATAGTAGAATGTAGAGTTACCACTCACCTGTTAACTTCTCTCAAGTCCTGAACCGGCCTGTAATCTGACATCCCCAGTTTCTGTACTGGCAAAAATGGGGTGTTCCACAGAGACTTGCAGGGAGTTAATATCCCAAAGTCCATCAACCTCTTAATGTGAGGGGCTATCCCCTTCTGGCCTTCTGAGAGATCAGGTATTGTTGAACTCACACAGGCATGGCTGTCGACAAGAGCTTGACTATCACTGGAGCATGGTGGGAAGCCAAGCCTGGTGGGTTAGTTTCCATCCACAACTTCAGGAACTCTGCCTGAAATCTGTCCAATAAGCCCCTGGGGCTTATTTCCTTTGGGTTTTCTTTCCCCAAAGGAGATACCCCTCGGGCAGGGCAGTGGCCAAAGACAGTTGGTATGGAGGGAGTGACAGCTGAGTCTCAGTCAGAGTGAAAGAAATGGTGGCCATGAGCTTATGAAGGAGGTCTTGCCCCAGCAAGGGGAATGGGCAATCTGGTATTACCAGAAAAGAGTGAGTAACTTGTTGTGATCCCAGGCTCACCAGTCACTCACTTGTGAGTAGGCAATTTTGGATTGCTCCAGTGGTCCCATAAATGGGAACAGTTTGTGATGAAAGCTTTCCTAGGGGAGTTTTTAACACTTACCTCTTGGCACGAGTGTCCACCAGGAAAAGGACCCATTGGACCCCTATTTCAACATTTACCATGGACTCCCAGAGACCAAGAGAGAAGGGCCCCTGGCCTCCTCAGTCTGAGTATTCCTTTTCCCCAGATGTGGGGAGGGGTAGCACCTTGGCAGAGGGCCCGTGGGAGCATTCATTTTTCCAGTGCCCTTCTTCCTTGCAAAAGACACATTGTTTTCTTCCCAATGGCAGGTGTCATCTTTGCTTTCTAGGCACCCACCCTTTGGGCTTCCCCAGATCGGGTCCTGTGGGGTCCCCTCTGACTGATGATGCCAAGATCTTTGCTTGTTTTTTTGCTGACCACTCAGCCATGGTTGTGGCCAAGTTTTGTTTTTCTGAATCCCTATTGTCAAACACCTTTTGAGCTACTTCTAACAACTGAGATGTGGTCATTCCTGGAAATTCATCCAATTTTTGTAATTTTCTCCTAATATCATGTGCAGACTGAATAACATAAGCCAAATTTATAGCTCCATTGTTCTCTGGAGCAGAGGGGCCTAACAGGGTGTAAACCCAGGACGCCTCTCTGAACCTCTCCAGGAACACAGCAGGGGATTCTTCTGGTCCCTGCATTACTTCAGTGGTTTTTAACTGATTTATAGGTTTCTGAGCTGCTGCTCAAATCCTGTTCAACAAGTTCTGATGAAAAGTGAGCAAAGCCTGCCTCCCCCCTGAACAATTTTGATCCCATTCAGGCTGCTCCAAGGGGAACCCTTGCTTCAGCAATTTGTGGGCCTCCTCCTCTGAATGCCCCCCCCATAAAACCTTTCTAGCCTCAAACCTAATCCTGTCCCACTCCACAGCAGTGAACAGGGTCAATAGCAACTGCTGACAGTCATCCCAGGTCAGTAGATGAGTCCTAAAGATTGACTCTATTGGAAATCAGAACCTGGGGCTTCTCAGAGAACAGTGGATTCTGAGTTTTCCAGTTGTAGAGGTCAGAAGTGGAAAAGAGAACATATACCAGGAACAGGTGGGTTCCTGATCCTGTCCCATCAGGAGAAGGGGCCTCTCTCAAAGGCAAGAGAATCTCTAGCTTGCATCTTCCCAAGGAGGTGAACTCCTGCCAGAACCAGAGATACTCTCATATGGGGGAAGTAGAGGAATAAACTAGGGAGTTGGGGGCCAGATGGGTCAGGATGGACAGGAGATGGGGGCAAAGTAGAGTTATATGGAGGTGAATGGGGGAGGACTTCCTCAGCATCTGATTGCTGTAGAACCAGTTTCTATCTCTCCTGAGTTCATCTATGAGGGGGAGAACAGCTTTTGGAAACAAGCAGCTTTGAATAGGCCTTTTAGCCATGGAGGAGAGTGCGGCACTAGAGTAAACCAGGAGTTAATGTGAGGGAACTGATCAAGGTGTCCTGTTGACCCAGTAGCAACCTTGAAAACTGCTTGAACCAAGGCAGAGTCAAGAGAGCCCTCAGAGGGGCAGTGCACATCAAAAGAAGGTCTCTCAAGCTTGCATAAAGGGCGAAGTTTGTCCTTTGACAATTTCACTCCATAATCATCAGAAAATCCTGAGGTAAAATTTCTAAGCATGCAGACCAGGTGTGTAACAGGTTGTGAAGATAATGACCCCATGGTAGAGAGACTTAGGGCAGGCAGGCAATACCTAAGAACAGGAGCTGCAAAAACAGATAAAAAGAGAAGATATCTGGACATAGAGAAAAAGTCCTTCATGTTTATGTGGTGCACACTTGAATGATGTTGCGACAGACACAGGAGGGGAGTGTTCCTCTGTGGGAGGAACCACTCAGTTGGTCAACTGGATGTGGGCCTCTCAGCTACTTTAAGGACTGTCCAGAATTTAGGGTGTATTTATCTCATCACAAGAGCACCCACTTGGTGTTTCTTAGATGCATCCATGGAACCACAGTACAACCTCATTCATATCCCTAACTCTGAGGGGGGAATCCCCCTCTTTGAAGTGAGACATGGATGGAACAGTCTATTTTTTTTTTTTTGGTGTTAAATTCTTTTATTGGTACCTTGTAGGTATACAACACAATTACATTTCTCATTGGGAATTGTACCTTTATATAATGCATCTTGGTTCTTATTTTTTCCCCATTCCTAGACCTCCCTTCATGCACTCCACCCTTCCCTATTTACAAAGACTTTATTTCCATTTTTTCCATTTCTCATCATTTTTTCCTTTCCCTTTTTTCCTTTACCCTGCCCCTCCCACTACCCCTACCCTTTGGACCTTTTCTTCCTATTTTACATTTTCGATTATTCATTCTAATCATTGGTACATTTTAGGTATACAATATAATGACATTCATCATTGGAAATTTGCACCTTTACATAGCCTCTGTTGGTTCTTATTTTTCACCCTTGCCCAGCCCTCCCTTCAACCACTCTAGTCCTCCCTATTTACAAAGATTTTGTTCCTATTTTTCCATTTTCTCATATTAATCCCATTCCCTTCTAACCTTTCCCCTAGCCCTCCCACTTCCTTTCCCTTTGCCCCTTTTCTTCCTATTTCACATTACCTATTATACATTTAGTTCTTATTTACACTTTCAGTTTATCACACCAGAGAAACTATTCAGTATTTACATGTGTGTCCTATTTATTTCACTTAAGAGTACTGCCTCAATGTGAATCCACTTAGCTATAAATATCTCTAATTTCTCATTTTTTATGGCTGAGTAGTACTCCATTTTATAAAAAAACCACATTTTCTTTATCCAGTCTCCAGTTGATGGGCATTTGGGCTTTTTCCAAGTTTTAGCTATCACAAACTGTGCTGCTATGAACATGGGCACACATATATCACTGTGGTATGATTCTTTTAAGTCTTTGGGGAAGATCCCCAGCAGTGGAATAGTGAGGTCAAATGGGACTTCCAGTCCTAGTTCTTTGAGGTATCTCCATACTGATTTCCACAGTGCTTGCACCAGTCTACACTCCCACCAGCAGTGGAGCAGGGTTCCTCTTTCCCCACAGCCCTGCCAGCATTTGTTATTGGTTGATTTCATAGCAGCCATTCTTTCTGGAGTGAGGTGGAATCTCAGCATTGTTTTCATTTGCATGTCTTGAATGACCAGTGATGTTGAACATTTTTTATGTCTTTATTTGCTATTTCTACTTCTTTGTCTGAGGAATGTCTGTTCATTTCAGATGACCATTTTTGGATTGGGTCTTTAAATTTGGGAGGTCTGATCTTTTTAAGTTCTTTATAGATTCGAGATAGTAGGCCTTTGAGGAAGAGCAGGTGAAGATTTTTTCTCACATTGTGGGTTGTCTCTTCACACTGCTGGTGGTTTCTCTTACTGTGCAGAAGCCTTTTAATAAGAAGAGATCCCACTTGTTGATTGTTTGTGCTAGTTCATGAGCAACTGAGGTTTTGTTCATAAAATCTTTTCCTACACCGATGTCTTCAAGGATTCTACCTAACCTGTGTTCCAACTGGTTCAGAGTTTCTATTTTAATATTTAGATCTTTAATCCATTTTGATTTTAGTTTAGTGCATGGTGAGAGATATAGGTCTAGTTTTAATCTTTGGCAAGTTGAAGCCCAAGTTTTCTAGCACCATTTATTAAAGAGGCTATCTTTCCTCCAGTGAGGGTGTTTGGCTCCTTTATCAAAGATGAGATAGCTGAGTGTGTCTGGCATTGTTTCTGCATCTTCTAATCTGTTCCACTGGTCCTCAAGTCTGTTTCTTTACCAGTACCATGCTGTTTTTATCACAGTAGTTTTGTAGTATAGTTGCAGGTTGGGGATTGTGATACCCCCTGCCATGCCTCTGTTACCTAGAATTGCTTTTGCTATTCTGGGTCTCTTCTTGCTCCAAATGAATTTTTGGATTGTTTTCTCAAGGTCCATGAAGTATGCTGCTGGGATCTCAATAGGAATTGCATTAAATCTATATAGCAGTTTTGGAAGTATGGCCATTTTCACTATATTAATCCTTCCTACCCAGGAGCAGGGGATGTCTGTCCATTTTCTGATATCCTCATCAACCTCTCTTTTCAGAGTGCCATAGTTTTCAGAGAAGAGGCCTTTGATTTCTTTCATTAGGATGATTCCTAGGTATTTCAGTTTTTTGGATGCTATTGTGAAAGGAATTCTTTGCCCTATTTCTCTCTCAGTGAGTCTGTCATTTGTATGGAGGAAAGCTATTGATTTTTGTGTGTTGACCTTGTAACCAGCTACTTCACTGAATTTAGTTATTAAGTCTAGAAGACTTTTGGTGGAGTTCTTGGGGTCTTCTATATAGAGTATCATGTCATCTGCAAATAATGACAATTTGACTTCTTCATTACCTATCTTTATTCCTTTTATTTCTTTCTCTTGTCTAATTGCCGTGGCTAATGTTTCCAGAACTATATTGAACAAGAGTAGTGATAGTGGACATCCTTGTCTTCTTCCTGATTTTAGTGTGAAGGATTTCAGTTAGTATGATATTGGCTGTTGGTTTTTCATAGATGGCTTCTATCAATTTGAGGTAGAGACTATCTATTCCAGTTTTTGTGGGGTTTTTATCATAAATGCTTATTGGATTTTGTCAAATGCTTTTTCTGCATCTATGGAGATAATCATATGGTTTTTGTCCTTGGCTCTATTGATATAGTGTATTACATTAATTGATTTTCGTATATTGAACCATCCCTGCATCCCTGGGATGAATCCCACTTGATCAGGGTGTATGATCTTCTTGATGATCTTCTGCATTCTATTTGCCAGTATCTTATTAAGGATTTTTGCATCTATGTTCATTAGTGAGATTGACCTATAGTTCTCTTTTTCGGTTGGGTCTTTCTCTGCTTTGGGGATCAAGGTGATGCTTGCTTCCAGGAATGATTTTGGGAGTATTTCTTCCCTTTCAATTTCATTGAAGAGTTTAAGCAGTAGTGGCAGTAGTTCCTCTCTAAATGTCTTGTAGAATTCAGCAATGAAGCCATCAGGGCCTGGGCTTTTCTTAGTTAATAAGTTTTTAATTACATTTTCAATTTCATTGGTTGATATTGGGTTGTTCAGAATTTTTAGGTCTTCTTCGTTCAACTTTGGTAATTCATATGTAACTAGAAATCTGTCCACTTCTTCTGTGTTGTCCATCTTATTGGCATATAGGTTCTGTAAGTAGGTATTGATGATCATCTGGATTTCTGCTGGGTCTGTTGTCATTTCACCCTTTTCATTCCTAGTTGCATGGATCTGGGCCTTTTCTTTCCTTTTTCTGACAAGGCTGGCTAAAGGTTTGACAATTTTGTTGATTCTTTTGAAGAACCAACTCTTGGCTTCATTGATTTTTTGTATCATTCTCTTAGTCTCCATTGCATTGATTTCTCCTCTGATCTTTATAATTTCCTCCCTTGTATGAGCTTTGGGGTTGTCCTGCTCTTCTTTTTCTAGAAGCTTGAGGTTCAGCATCAGGTTGTTTAATTGGGCTCATTCTGTTTTCCTAATATGCCTATTCAGTGCTATGAATTTCCCTCGTAGGACTGCTTTCATTGTGTCCCATAGATTCCGATATGTTGTATTGTCATTGTTATTTAATTGAAAGAACTGTCTGATATCTTCTTTAATTTCCTCTGTGACCCCTTGGTTATTCAGAAGTGTGATGTTCAATTTCCACATGTTTATGAAATTTTTTGAGTTTCTTTTGCTATGGATCTCCAATTTCATGGCACTATGGTCTGCTAATATACAGGGGATAACTTCAATTCCTTTGCACTTACTTAAACATGTTCTATGTGTGAGTATGTGGTCTATTTTTGAGAATGACCCATGTGCAGCTGAGAAGAATGTGTATTCTGATTTTGTGGGGTGGATGACTGTAAACATCTGTTAAGTTCATTAGTTCAAGAGTTCGATTGAGTTCTAGTATTTCATTACTTATTTTTAG
Source organism: Heterocephalus glaber (assembly GCF_053883595.1). Classification (NCBI taxonomy): domain Eukaryota; kingdom Metazoa; phylum Chordata; class Mammalia; order Rodentia; family Bathyergidae; genus Heterocephalus; species Heterocephalus glaber. The sequence continues at coordinate 1,099,276 of NW_028258324.1, read as the reverse complement.
TCTAGTTCATCTATCTATTTGTGACAGTGGGGTGTTGAAGTCCCCCACTACAATTGTATTAGTGCATAGATGACTTTTCATGTCCATTAGTATTTGTTTTATATAGTTGGGTGCACTAGTGTTTGGTGCATAGATATTTATGATTGTCATCTCTTCCTCTTGGATTGTTCCCTTTACAAGGATGTAGTGTCCTTCTTCATCTCTCTTAATCAGTGTTGGTTTGAAATCTACTTGATCTGCCAAGAGGATAGCTACTCCTGCTTTTTTTCGGGTTCCTGTTGCATGCAGTATTGTTTTCTACCCTTTAACTTTCAGTCTATGAGTTTCCTTTTGAATGAAGTGTGTTTCTTGTATGCAGCATATTGTTGGCTTTTGCTTCTTGACCCATTCTGCCAGTCTATTTCTTTTGATTGGTGAATTGAGACCATTAACATTGATGGTTATAACTGAAACTTATTGACTTGTCTTTGCCATGACTTTTTCTTTTGTTGGGTTCTCCCCCTTTACATTTAATTTCTTGTCATGCCAGATGGGTTCATTCTGCTTTGCTTCCTGGGGTTGTGATCCTCAATGTCTGTTCCTAGGCTATTGTGTAAAATTCTTTGGAGTGCTGGTTTGGTATTCACAAAGTTCCTAAGGTGCTCTTTGTCATGAAAGTATCTTATTTCTCCATCCATTTTGAAAGGTAGTTTTGCAGAGTACATCAATCTGGGTTGGAGGCTGTTTTCTTTTAGGGCTTGGAATATGTCACTCCAAGCTCTTCTTGCCTTGATGGTCTGTGTTGAGAAGTCTGCTGTGATTCTGATGGGCTTTCCTTTGTATGTGATTTGTTTCTTTTCTCTGACTGCCTGGAGAACTTTGTTCTTCTGTTGTGTTTCTGGAATCTTAACAATTATATACCCATGTGTAGATTTTTTTTGATCAAGGCTATTTGGAGTCCTATATGCCTCACTTATGTGTATGTCAAGCTCTTTTCCCCTGCTTGGGAAGTTTTCTCCCATTATTTCTGTGAAGAGATTTTTTATGTCATCTCCACTCTCTCCTGTTTCTTCATTGAGTCCAATCAGTCTTATGTTATTCTTCTTTGCATCATCTAGCAGGTGGTGGATTGATTTCTCATGTTGCCTTATAATTTTGAAGCACTTTTTCTTTTCCTGGTCACTAATTGCAATCTTATCTTCTATATCTGAAAATCTGTCCTCACATTGGCTCCTTCTGCTGTGTAGACTTTCAATGGAGTTTTTCATGTCCTGGAAATCTATTTGCATCTGTTTTATGGATTCCATTTGTTTCTTATGTTGGGATTCCATCATGTTCCTCAGCTCCTCTCTAGATTTATTAATCATGTCTTGCAGTAGGGGCACAATTTCTCCTGTTATCTGAGAAATTATTTCTGATTTCATTTTTTTTGCAGATCCCCTTTTGTTGCCAGTTCAGTGGGTCCAGGTGGTTGAGTATCAGAGTGTTCCATCTCATTTCCATTTGGGTTTGCTCTAGGTGATCTGGAAGTCTGGTTTTGAGACTTATTGATGTGTTTTCTCATTTCAACTGAGGCAGGGGGCTGTTAGCACCTGCATGGATTATCTCCTCTGAGCTGGGTGAGGTGGGATTGGGGCCATGAGCAGCGGTGGGAATGGTGACCCAAAAGCCCTTTCCTGTGGGCTGGGAGCAGCCGGAAGAATGGTGGCCAGGAAACCCCTTCTTCTGGACCAGAAGCAGTGGGATGGTGGCTTAGAAGCCCCTCCCTCTGGGCCGGGAACAGTGAGAGGGATGGTGGCCCGGAAGTCCCTTCCTCTGGGCCAGGAGCAGCGGGAAAGAAGGTAGCCCAAAAGCCCTTTCCTCTGGGCTGGGAGCAGCGGGAAGGATGGTGACTGGGAAGCCCCTTCCTCTGGACCAGGAACAGTGGGATGATGGCTCAGAAGCCCCTACCTCTGGGCCGGGAACATTGGGACTCAGTACCTTGGTCTGGTGGTCTGGTGTCCTCTGCGTCTTTGTAGTGTGGAACCAGGAGGCTGCCTGTCTGCAGCAGGGTGATTTGGTGTCTTCCACAGGACTCAGGACCTCGGTAGGGCGTGCACAGACCTGCCTGTCTGCAGCGGGCTGATTCAGCATGTTCTGTGCAACTCAGGACCTCGATAGGGCATGGGCAGACCTGCCTGTCTGCAGCGGGGTGATTAGGCATCTTCTGCGTGACTCAGGACCTTGGTAGGGCATGCACAGCCCTGTTTGACTAACAGTCTATTGTTTACATTACCCACTCACTACTAGTCATTCATTCATTCACACAGCAATCAGAGGTTAAAGGCATTCCAAACCCATCCCTGGGGATTTACCAGACTGGCTGACTTGCAGCCAGACCAGACCACATCAGATCAAAGGGCTACCTCATGCAATCATGAAGGCTTCTACCTAGATTTCAGTGGAATATCTCAGAGGCCAGGCAATATGTCCCCTAGAGGGCAATATGTGAAGCTGTGAGAGTGAAACCAAAGGTGCCATGGGGACCTCAGGAAGTTGGAGATGTCAGGAACATGGATCATTTACTGAAGAAAGCCACAGGGAATCAGCAGAGGCAGCCCAAGAGAAGGGGCATTTGAGCTGAGACCAATAAGGCTATAATTGTAGGGTTGCCCAAGGCCTTTGGAATTTACATTTGGGCACAACTTGCCCTGGGTGCTAGATATGGAGTTATTTAATGTTTTCCCTGTTTGTTTTAGGTCTTGCTTTTGTCCAATTCCTTCTATCCCTCTAGTCCTTCTTTTACCCTGTGCCATTGTATGTTGGAAGTATTTTTCTTTTGATATTTATAGGATCTCACAGCTAAGAGTTTGCTTGAATCTCAGAGAAGACTTTAGACTTGGAATTTACTGCACTGCTGAAACTGTTAAGACTGTCAATTCTCAGAGATGAACTAAATATATTTTACATAATGAAATAGACATTATAATGAAATGACCCTTTTGGGGGAACGAGTAGAATGTTATGATTTAGATCTAGAATGTCTCCCAAAAGTCTCTGCCTCTTGTGTTCAGAGGTGGGGCTATGGAAAGATGCTTATATCATGGGGGTGCTACATTCATCAGTGAATTGATCCATTAATGAGTTCAGAGTGCCATGTCTTTTTAGAAGGTGGAGTCCAGTTGTGAGGGTGTGTTACTGTGGGCTGTGCTTTGGGGGAGTTTATCTCTTCCACTAGCTCCTCTTTCCCTCTCTTCCTGGGTGCCATGACATGAGTAGCTTTCCTCTCCCATGCTCTTCTACCATGATGCTCCTGCCTTGGAGCCAGCCAACCATGAACTGAATCTCCAAAAACTGTGAGCCAAATTAACTCTCTCCTCCTGTAAACTGTGGGTGTCAAGTATTGTGTCACAGCAATGAAAAATCCAACTAATCAATATTTGAACAGAGTAATCTAATTCTTGAGCTCCTAGAGTCTGTGCTGTTGGCCACACATTGCATAACTTTTAACATTTTTTCAGTCACTTTCAGAAAATGAGAATTTTGAAAACTAAGTAGTGAGATCATTGGAATTAGGGGAGTGTTTTGATAGCTTCCTTTTTTCTTCCATTGTTGAAGACTTTCACCCTGGAGTTCTAGGGATGACAGAACACATGGCACCCAAAGCTGGATGGCTGAGATCACAGAAACTTATTACTGGTATATATCCACAGCCTGGAGAAGGAGGACACAGTGTGCCACTCTGGGAGCACTGAACTTGGGAGTGGAATGAACAAGCAGGAACTATGGAAGCAGGCTTCATGGTACCAAGGGTGTGATTCGCTAGTTTAATAATCCAGCAGGAAGGCAGGGACCTGAACCCAGATACTGAGGAGCAGGCATGCACTGTGGCAGGCTGTTGTGATAAGGCTTGTTGTCAAATCAGGGCTTCATCTACAGCAGTAGAGTGGGGAGAAAAGCTTATGGTTAGGCCACTTGAGACCCCATTAATTTCAGTTTATGATGCCAAATCATAATCCTAGGCTATATCCCACAAGAAGAAAGGAGAGGCATGGGGGACGAAAAGATGTGTTCAGGCATAAGCACATTAAATCCTGTGGTGAGAAAGTTGCTCCCTTTTTAGATCATAAATGTCTCCGATTTTGTCAAGGAGAAAGTCTGGGGTCAAGGCTAATGTTAGTTTACCACTTCCTTAACACTTGGAAATCTCCCTTTTTCACAGTAACAAAGAAAGTCTGAACCCTGTTCACTGGATAGTTACACTCTCCAGCCAGATGTTTAAATGTTATTTACTTTTTTTGCATCATTATTTGTTGCTTATCTTCTACTTATAGGGGGTGACAGTTATCATTATGATAGTGAAATAGTTATTGTTTAAATATAAGTCTAAGATGCAAAAATTAAAGTGAAATTGAGTAAATAGCATGGACAATAGTACAGAAAAAACTAGAGATAGTAAACAAAACACTGGAATTTAGGAAATACTTCCACAGAAGATATGAGTTTTCCTGACCCATGTACTGTGGCCCAGTGGTGACAGTAAATATTAATGGAGGTAATCAAATTTGAACATTAACACTACCTAAGGAAGTTCTTTTTGAGATACTCAAAGACTAAAGATCAGAAAAAAATTTAGACACAAAATTCAGAACCCACATAATGGGATCACTTATCTAGAAACTACTGACAGCAAATAAACACACACATACATATTCACCAGTAGTTTAAGTAATGGTGCTTATTATTCTTGCCATCCTAGGCCAGATAAAGATTAATTTGGAATGACAGAGGTTCAATCACTACCTTGTTTCCAATCTTTTTGGTTTTTACATTACATTTTTTTAAATTAAGTTTATTGGTACAATTTAGATATATATAATGATCACATTCATCATATGGAATTTGAAGCTGTACATGATATATCTTAATTATTATTTTTCCCATTCCCTTCCCCTCCCTTCAACTCTTCTTCCTCTCCTTATTTACAAAAGCTTTGTTTCCATTTTATCTTTCTCAGTTTTTTCCCTTTTCCCTTTCTTCCTTTCCCCTACCTCCCTCCCTAGTACCCCTTCCCACTTGAACTTATTTTTTCCTGTTTCACATTATCTATTATATATTTTGGTCCTTTTTCCACTTTCAGTTTCTCACACAAGAGAAATGATGTGATATTTACACATGTGTGTCTGATTTGTTTCACTTAAGAATATGGTTTCTAGGTGCATCCATTTAGCTATAAATGTCTCGTTTACCCTTCTTTATGGCAGAGTAGTACTCCATTGTATAAAAAAACCCACATCCTCTTTATCCATTTGTCAGTTGATGGGGATCTGGGCTGTTTCCAAGATTTAGCTATCACAAATTGTGCCATTATAAACATGAGTGTGCATATATTGCTGTACTATGATGCATTTAATTCTTTCTGAAAGATACCAAGAAGGGGAATAGGTGGGTCAAATGGAACCTCTAGTTTTAGCTTTTTGAGGAATTTCCACACTGATTTCCACAGAGGTTGCACCAGTCTACACTCCCAGCAACAATGGAGAAGGATTCCTTTTTCTCCATAGCCCCTCCAGCATTTGTTATTAGTTGATTTCTTGATAATTTTTTCTGGAGTGAGATAGCATCTCATCTTTGTTTTAATTTGCATGTTTAAAATGACCAGTTACATTGAACATTTTTTCATATATTTATTTGCCAATTTGTATTTCTATATTTGAGAAGTGTGTATTCATCTCAGGCCCATTTTAGTATTGGTTCTTTAAATTGGGGGAGAGTTATTTTTTCAATTCTTTATATATTCAAGATATCAATCTTTTGTCTGAGGAATAGCTGGCAAAAATTTTTTCCACTCTGTTGGTTGTCTCTTAACTCTGTTGATGATGATGTCTTTTGCTGTGCAAAAGCTTTTTAATAAGATGAGATCTTGGTTGTTGATTCCTTGTAATATTTCCTGCACAATTGGAGTTTTGTTTATAAAGTCTTTGCTTATATCTATGTCTTCAGAAGTTCTACCTATTGTATCTTCCAGCAGATTTAGCATTTCTATTTTAATATTTAGATCATTGATCCATTTTGATTTTAGTTTACTGCATGGTAAGAAATATGGGTTTAGTTTTAGTCTTCAGTATGTGGAAAGCCAGTTTTTCTAGCACCATTTATTTAAAAAGTTACCTTTCTTCCAGTAAAGATGTTTAGTCCTTTTGTCAAAGATAAGGAGATAAGATGGCTGACTATGTTTGGGTTGCTTCTGCATCTTCTAATTTGTTTCCTTGACCTTTGGGTATGGTTTTTTGCCAGTACCATGCTGTTTTTATCACAGTAGCTCTGTAGTTTGACTTCAAGTCAGGAGTTGTGGCACCCCTTTTCTTGCCTTTGTTGCCCGGAATTGTTTTTGCTATTCTGGGCCTCCACTGGTTCCAGATGAATTTTAGGGATGTATTCTTTAGTTCTGTGAGGTATATTACTGGCGTTTTGATTGGGATTGATTAAGTCTGTATAACAATTTTGGGAATATGTTGGTTCTTCCCACCCACAAGCAAGGGAAGTCTTTCCATTTTTCTGATATACCATTCAATCTCCTTTTTCAGAGTACTCTAGTTTTTGTTGTAAAGATTTTTACTTCCTTTGTTAGATTGACTTCTATTTCATTTTTTCAATGCTATTGTAAAATTATTTTGCATTGAATTAGCATTGAAATTAGTTTCCCTAATTTCTCCCTAAGTAAGTTTGGTATTTGTTTACAGGAAGGCTATTGATTTTTGAGTGCCGACTTGTGTCTAGCTATGCAACTGAATTTGGTTATTAAATCAAGCAGTCTTTCCATGGAGTTGTGGGGTCTTCTATGTAGAGTACCATGTCACCTGCAAATAATGATAGCTTAACTTCTTCCATTCCTATCTTTATTTTATTTCTTTCTCTTGTTGAATTGGTCTGGCTAATGTTTCCAGAGCTATATTGAATAGAAGTGATGATAGTGTTCATACTTGTCTTGTTCCTGATTTTAGAGTGAAAACTTGCAGGTTTTGACCATTTAGTATGATGTTAGCTGCTGTTTTGTCATATATGGCTTTTATCAGATTGAGATAAAGACCATCTATCCCCATTTTGTGTAGAATTTTTATCAAGAATGAGTGTTGGACTTTGTCAGATTTTTTTTTTTGCATCTATTGAGATTGTCATGTGATTTTTGTCTTTAGCTCTGTTGATGTGATGTATTACATTTATTTATTTGTGTGTGTTAAACCATCCCTGTGTGAATCTTACTTGGTTGTGGTGTATAATCTTCTTGATGATTTGCTGCATTCTCTTTGCCAGTATCTTATTGAGGATTTTTGCATCTATGTTCATTAGAGAGATTGGCCTATAGTTCCCTTTTTTGGTTTGGTCTTTCTTTGGTTTTGGTATCAGGGTAGTACCAAAACAATACTTTGTTTTCAGGAAGGAGTTTGAGAATATTGCTTTTCTTTAAATTTCTTTAGAGTTTGAAGAGTAGTGGCATTAAATCTTCTCTAGATTTCTTGTAGAATTCAGCAGTGAGTCCATCAGGACATGGCCTTCTCTTTTTTGGTAGATGTTTAATTATGTCTTCAATTTCATTGGTATTAGGTTATTTACCTTTTTTATGTCTTCTTGATTCAGATTTGGTAATTCATATGTATATAGTAATTTGTCCATTTCTTCTGTATTTTCCATCCTATGAGAGAAAAAGCTCTTGAAGTACGTATTGATGATCTTCTGGATTTCTGCAGGATCCATTGTGATTTCACCCTTTTCATTCCTAATGGCATGGATTTGAGCCTTTTATTTTATTTATTTATTTATTTGTACCAGGGATCCAACTCGGGACCTTGCATTTTCAAGGCAGGCGATGGAACCACTTAGCTAAATCCCTGGCCCAAGCCTTTTATTTTTTTGATAAGGTTGGATAATGGTTTATCAATTTTATTTAATCTTTCATAGAACCAACCCTTTTATTCATTGATTCTTTGTATCATTTTCTTGGTCTCAATTGCATTAATTTCTGCTCTGATCTTTATAATTTCTTCCCTTGTGTGAGCTTAGGCTTGACTTATCATTCTTTTTCTAAACATTTGAGGTTCAACATTAGGTTGCTTATTTGAGCTCACTCTGTTTTCCTGATGTGAGAGTTCACTGCTATAAATTTCCCTCATAGGACTGCTTTCATTGCATCCCATAAGTTCCAGTATGTTGTATATGTACTATCATTTCTTCTAATTCTTCTTCAATTTCATCTGTAAAATTGGTTCACAATTTCCATCGGTTGTTCAAGAGGGAGTTATTTAATTTCCATTTGTTTATGTAGTTTTTGTAGTTACTTTTGCCATTGATTTCCAACTTCATTGCACTGTGGTCTGATAATACACATAGGATAATTTGAATTCATTTGCGTTTATTTAAGCATGTTCTATGAGCTAATATGTGGTCTATTTTGGAGAACATCCCATGTGTAGCTGAGAAGAATGTATATTCTTATGTTGCAGGGTGGAACACTCTGTAGACATCTACGAAGTCCATTTGTTCACAGGTGTGGTTCAGTTCTTATATTTCTTTTTTTTTTTGTCTAGCGATCTATCTATCACTAGTAGGGTATTGAGGTTCCCTCATTACAATTGTATTAGTACTTACTTGATTTTTCATGTCCATTAATATTTGTTTTATATGTATGGTGCACCAGTATTTGTGCATATATCTTTATATTTGTTATCTCTTTCTCTTGGAGTTTTCCCTTAACAAGTATGTAGTGACCTTCTTTGTCTCTCTTGATCAGTCTTGGCCTGAAGTTTATCTTGTCTGCAATTAGAATAGCTACCCTTGGTTTTTTCCAGGGTCCTGTCTCTTAAAGATTATTTTCCATCCTTTGACTTCAAGTCTATGAATTTCTTTTTTAGTTAAATGTGTATCCTATAGCCAGAAAATTCTTGGATCTTATTTCTTGATCCATTATGCCAGTCTCTTTTGATTGGTGAATTAATACTATTTTCATTGATGGTTATAACTGATATACATTCACTTATTCTCTTCATATTGTTTTCCTGTTTTTGGTTCCCTGTCTTTCACCTCTCTTTAATTGCTTGTCTTGCCTGGTGGGTTCTTTCTATTGGTGTTCTTGGAATTGTGGTCTGTCTTATATCTTTCTAAAATATCCTTCAGAGCATTTTGTAGAGATGGTTTTGTGGTCATGAATTTCTTCAGTTGTTTATTGTCATGGAAGTATCTTATTTCTCCAATGATTTTAAAGATAATTTTTCCTGGTACATCAACCTGGGTTGGAAATTGTTTTCTTTCAAGACTTGAAATACTTCACTCAAAGCTCTCCTTTCTTTAAGGATTTGTGTTGAGAAGTCTGCTGTGATTCTGATGGGCTTTCCTTTATAGATGATTTGTTTCTTTTCTCTAACAGATTTTAATATTCTGTTCTTGTGCAGAGTTTCTGGAATCTTGATTATTACATGCCTTGGTATAGATTTATTTTGGGCATGGCTAATTGGAGTTCTATATGCCATACTTATTTGTATGTTAAATTCTTTTTTCCATGTTTGGGAAGTTTTCTGCCATTACTTCTGTGAACAGATTTTTTTATGGTGTTTGCATTGTCCCCTGCTTTTGCATTGACTCCAGTCAATCTTATGTTGTTCTTTGCATCATCTTGCAGTTGTTGGATGGATTTTTTTCATGATCCCTTGCAGTTTTTAAGATTTCTTTCTTTTCATGGTCTCTAACCACAATTCTATCTTCTAGATATTATGCTCTGTCCTCACCTTGGTTCAGATGATTGTGCATACTTTCAATGTAGTTTTTAATCTCTGGCATATCTGTTTAAATCTATTTCATGGACTTTCTTTCTTATTTGGGGTATTCATGGTTTCCATCATTCTCCTAAGCTCTTTTATTTTTTTAATCTATGTTTACTCTATAGTAACTGAGCAAGTCCTTCATTTTGATCATCATCTCTTTTTTTAAACTGAAAAATTATTTCTGATCTGATTTTCTCTATAGCCTCGTGCATCTGTTTTTTTTTTTTAACTTCTACTCCTATCATTTCAGGATAGGTGGGTGGCTTCTGATTTCCTCTATCTCGTTGTTCCCTGGACTTGTCCTGGGTGGGCTGGAGATTGCTTCTATGTCTTTTCTATTTTTTATTTTAATTGGTTTTTTCCTTTGATGCTTGTAAATTTCTTATGGTAGATGGCTTTATCTTTATTATCGAGGCTTCCCTAGGAAATATCTATTCCTCAGAGATGTCTTCTAGGTGTAACTGGCTCTTGATCTTTCTGTCTGTTCCAAGATTCTACCTTCCTTATTTATTAGAAATGAGAAGTTGCTATTTGGCTCAGTACTCAGTCCTTTGGTACTAGACTATGGTGACAGTTATCACCCCAGACAATCACCATGTTGTTAAACAATGGAGAACAACTGATTACAACAGGTATGGCATCCTGGTTAAACCAGTACAAATAATAATAACAATAGCATCAAGCACAGCCTAGAAACTGATAAACTTTGGTATATATTAATTTGGTACCTTTAACCATAGAAGCAAAATCTACAGTTATATAGCAAATCTAACATAAACCAGGAACTTGTATATATTGAGTTTCCCCTTAGTAGAGTGATTTTATCCTTTATGGGGAAAATCTAAGGGGAATAGAGGACAAAACAGAGAGTAAATGAAGAGAACTACAGTAGAAGAAAGGTTGAAGGACAAAGGATGCTCATTCAAGCTTTGGGAAACAGGAGGAGAGGCCAGGAGAGAAAGAATGAAGAAGAAAGTAAAAGAATATCTAAGTGAACCAGAAAGACTAGAGACAATGTTCATTGGCATGAAAATGTTAAAAAATCAAGAAAGACAGTTGAGGAAATAGAGAAATAAAATAAACAAAACAAAAAAAGCAATAAAAGTAAAAATCTAAACAACCAAAAAAAAAAAAATCCCAGACAGATAAATGAAAACAAAGCAAATAAAGAGAGAAAGAAAGAAAAAAACCCCAAAATATTTTACTGGTGCCCACAGTTCTGTGGTAGTGTTCAGATCAGAGCCCAAGTCTGTGCCACCGAGTCTGCAATAGGATTAGTGCTCAGTGTAGGGCTGGTTTTGGCCTCCAGATATGGGCACTGAGGCCAATCTTCTGCCAGCAGCTTTCTAAATGTCCCTTGGTGTCCCACCCATGTCTCCTTACCCTGTTTGTCTCTGTATGGCTCTCTCAGTTGCTGTGGCTCCCTCAGCCAGAGACAGCCTGAGGCTGCTCTCCATCCTGTGTACAATTGGCACCTCCCAAACCTTGCACTCTCTCCTTTGTTCCACTTTATTGGCTCTTTTCACACCACTTATTGCAGGATGGAGGAGTGTTATCTTCCCACTTGATGCCTTGTGGGTGGCCCAAGCCTGCTTGAATCCCACTGAAGTGGTCCACATCCTTTTCTTGGGCCACTGATCACAGGGTAGGAGGGGTGTATTCTTCCACTTACTATCTGCTGTGGTCCATAACCTTGTCGTCACTTGAAGTTTCAATTAACCACTATGGCACACACACAAAAACAAAAACAAAAAACTAGCATCCCACCAGAGAGGGAGCAGCTTCCTGGTCACGCAGCCCTATGTGTGCCAGTGGAATTTGTTGCCAGGCTGCAGCATCTTCTGTTTGCAGGAAGGCAAACGGGATGAGGGGCTTTATATTTCAGATCTATTCTGTGTGGATTGAGTTTGCCACACTTTTGCAGTTTTGTTTTTTTTTTTGAAACAACCCAGAATGGGGATTCCTGCTCTGCATGCTGGTCACAAGCACCAGTACCCCTGGCAGCCCTGTGGGCTGCTAACCTGTTTTATGAAGTCCTGTGCCTATGCTTTGTTTGATTTACAAGTCTTTTTTCAAATTGATTTTGGCATCAGGATGTTTGTTCTTTCCTTTCTTTCAGTTACCTGTGTTTTTAGTTGATTTTCTCTGAGTTCCTCTAATGTGGCTCTCCTCCTCTATCCAGCCATGTGGAATAGGTTCCCTCTAGGTTTCATGTTTTACTACCCTTTTCTCACATACATCCTGGTCATCTACTTCATACACCCATTTTCTTTCTTTGAAATAATACAGCATAGCATGCAGAAAAGAACTTGGCTTTGTAGCTAGACACACTTAGGTTCCAATATCCAGGTACTGGATATCTACTGCTGGGTCACTCTCAACAAATTACCTAGCCTCTCTGGACCTGACTTCTTCCTCTGTAAAGTGGTGATTATACCTCCTTGGAAGATGGTATACATAGTAGAACCAATACTGGAAAAGAGCTGTTCACAGTGCCTGACAGCACAGCAAATCCTGGGAGCACTGAATGTAGCAATTGCTCAGAGCTGGGGTCTAATGCACAGCAGTCTCATGTGAACTGAGCATGACATTCTGTGTTTCACTATCTGGATTCCTGTCTGTTACCACATGAACATGGAACTTAAGGGCTCTGTCCAGGATTCTCTTCTCCACCCGTGCATCCTAACAATCCTCCCACCTATAAGAAAGACACCTGTTTCAACTAAGGGCAAGGAGAAGACTTCCTCATAGAGCTGGCTTCAGTAGGGGGTCTATTGCTTGCTTGGGTTTTATCCGTTATGAGTAAGGTGCTGGGGCTAGAAGTTTCTGAAGGCACACAAGCTATTTAAAGTATGAAAAATGAATCAGTGCTGACATATACATAGCTGAATCAAAATTAATAAAGTTTAAACAACACAAAATATAACATTCTGCTGTGGTGTGCTGAATGGAGGCCCCACAGATAACAAGCCCTGATCTCTAGAAGCTGTAAATGTCCCTTTCTTCGGAAAAAGGACAGTCATAGGTAGGATTATGCTAAGAAGGGAAGAGTAGGAGATAATCCTGGATTATCAGGGTTGGTCCTAGTGTCACCTTGCGTGTCCATGTAAGAGAAATGAAAGGAAATCATGCATGCAGAGAAGGTACCATAGAGAGGAGAGATGAGAGTGACATAGCTACCTGCCAGGGAGTGCTGGCCACTTCCAGAGCCTGGGAACACAAGGAATATTCTCCCTGAGAGCCACCAAAGGAGCAGGGCCCAATCAATCACACCTTCATTATAACCCAGGGAGCCTAATTGTGGACTCTGCCCTCTGAATTGTGAGAGAGTAAGTAATGATCTAAGCCATCCAGCTTGTTCTGATGGCTGTAGGAAGTTGATTTATGTCACACTGGGTGCTACAACTCACCCCTCACATAAACAGTGACAATAAATTTCATATCCTAGCACCACAAATTTCTAATGATTTTCAACTTTATAGAATTCCTTTCATAAATTTTATAGTAAATGTGATATACCCCTCAGATGTTCCCCAGCTGTCCCAGACACTCAGAGCCCTCAAGGCAAAAGTACTGGATCAAAGGCCACTGCATTCTTTAACCACAGACCTATTCCCTCAACCTGCATGCCAGGATAGGAGGATTAAACAGACATAGAAGAAAATAAAGGTAGTATTAACGAGAATAATTATGTTTGCCCAGCAGTAATACTATTAATTAGTATTCTTTTTGATAGACAGGCAAGTTAGGCAGATAGCAGGTAGCTAGGGAAGCACTGGGCCCAAAGTAGAGTCAGGATGAGCAGGCCTTGATCAGAGGAACAGGAGCCTGAGAGGTCAGATTTAACAAGAACCTGGTGGACAATGAAGTCCAGGGATGTGACAAGTGAGGTGACAGCAAGGTGATGGACGCCCATTGTGACAACTTCTTCTCCTGGCTATCTGCAAAATTTTTTTTTCCTTCTCACTTTGTTCTTCTAATGAGCCATATAGATATGATAACAGCCAAGAAAAACCTGTAGGCATATGCTTGCTACATGGCTCGAATCCTCATAGGCCCATTTCTAGTTTAAGTAAGCTGGTTTTAGTTGAACTTATTTTGACTGAGAGTGGTCTGAGCCCTGGCCTTTTTTTTGGTATAAAAACTGCTAGGCAAAGAGTCCCTGTGGCAACCCAGTTACAGGTCCCCTCTCAATTATTGGGAGTTATTTCTCTCTTCTTAGTAAACACTCCTCCTGCCTACCTCCTTGGTTCTTGAATTCATTCTTTGACATCAGGCAACACTGGCCCAGAGTATTCCATTTCCATAAGGGCTGTGTCCAAGTTACAAAATGTCCTTAGGAAATCACAAATAGAATGACTTGGGCTTTGTCCATAATTCAGAATGTTTTCACTTTTTGCAAGCTCTTCTCTGAGAAATCTCCAGGATTGGAAGATGAATGATTTCCCCCAGACAGTCAGAGGACAGAGTAACTGAACCCAAGTGGGGAAGGGAATTGCCCTATGAGCAGGCTTTGAGCCTGGGTTCACTTGACCATGTGGGCTCAGCACAGACCACCCAGCCTGGAGACTCTGTGTCTACAACACATGGGCTTACCGGTGACCTTAACAACAGCTTTCACTTTTTAAAGACTGACTCTTGTACAACAGGAAAAGTCATAATCTATCATTATTCCAGCTTATGATAACCAGGGACTTTTCCCTGTCTCATGTTTTTCTGTGTATCTTGACATTTTTTACCAAAAGCAATAGTCCCCCATATCAAAAAACAATAGAAAAATAGGAATACATTAAAATGCATTTATTTTGTGTTTATGTTCTAAAATGTAACTCGGGACCCATTTTCTCTATTTTGATGTCATTTGACATCTGAGTAGCCTCCTTCTTACCCTTCCTCAGCTTCACTGCTGCTCTCAGGAATTACAGGGTCTGAGGACTTCACACAGTGTGGCCTTTGAGGGTCTCTATCTCAGTGACACTGAGCAAGCCACACTGAGATGGTTCTAGCAACACCTGTCATGCATACAGCTATGTGTTTTCACTTCAGAGTAGTTTAATTCTCAGTCTCCCTCTGATCCATGACACAGCCCATGAAAATCCTGAACAGTACAACTGACTGAAGATTAATTCTAAGTAACTATAAATCTATATTATTCTTATGAATCCTTGCCCTATGGTCTCCTATATGGGTACAGACAGATCCAGAAGCTGGACACCAATGTATTGAGAGAGTTTCCACTGTATGGTTGTGAGTACCGCTGGGGTCACCTCAGAACACGTCAAATGCCAGGCTCACCCCACGAGAGGTCAAAATCCACGTGTTCCATACCCAGCTTTGTCCCCTCCTCCCTAGACAGAAGCTAGACACAGGCCGAAAGCATCTTCAACAGCTATCACAGGTCCATGTCAAAGCCTGAACTACTCTGAACAGCACTGTTGCCATGGAGAGAGATGCTCATCACACTCTTTTTAGTAAAAGCTCCATTGATATTTTTCCATGGAAAGTTGTTATTACTTTGTTCAAGCAAGTGTTTGTGGGTTTAAGGGCACTGGAAATTGCATCAATCAAGGAGGCTAGACATGGTGTTTTAAAAATGTGGATTTCTAGGTCATTTTTGCTATGCTAGTTATTTCTCCCAAAGCTAATTACTAAAGGAAGCAAGGTAGGATGACAAGAAAAAGAGCCATGCTAAGTGAGAGGAAAACAGAAAAGGCCGAGTGCTTTTCTTAAGACCAGAGAAACCTGAATCATGTAGCACTGACTGAGGGGTGCTGGGAAAGGAGCCAATTTCTCAGCAAGAACATGATGACTCCTGTGATGTGCAGAACCCACAGCATGAACAGGGGCTGGGACACTCAGGGATCCCCATGCTGTGTGAAGTGGGGTCTGGAGTTCTCTTAACTGGGCCAGCCAGACCGATTTCCTCACCCTTTGCCTTTTATCTGTCATGCACATGGACTCATGTAAGATTTTGCTTGAAACAAATACAGTACTTCTTTGTTTGTGTGATTAAGAAAAATTGAAAAATAAGGCAAGGTAATGGTATCTATAATATATAATACAAAATAATATTTTTATGTTTTATAGTGCCTGGCCCCATAAATTTTTTATATCAACATCTATCACTTCAGGTCATTGTGGCAATGCTGCAGGACAGACAGTACATTTCTCTCTTACCAATGAAAATCGATGGCCCCAGACACATATGGTCCCTTCTCCTTCTTTTGTATCTTATTCAGAATGTCACAAGCTAGAGATGAGTGAATTACAAAGAATTCATTCTATCACCAATACCCCTATCTTCCTAGCTAGAGTTTTTCTCAACTCCAAACCACTCATATATTTTATTGTTTCTCTCTCTATCTCAAGAAATTTAGATATGTTTTTCCAGGTTTGGCCTAGAAGAGAAAAATTCCCTAGAAAACATGCCCTCACTAGCATGAATCAGTGGCCTAAAATGTCCCCTGTGTAAACAGACTCTTATTTTTCCATTCAATGTTCATTCATTTAAGATATGGATATTGTGCTTTGACATATCAGTCACTAGACACCCAATACCAATCTCAACCTGCACCCATGTGTAGAATTCCAGCCTTGGAAACATCATGTCAAGAGACTCAATGCTGTCTTCTAAGAGCAACATGCTGGATCTCACTGTTCTCAGTAAGTATTTCCCCAGGAGGCCTCTGGTTTCCCTTACAAGGAGATGGAAATGTTGTGATGTTTAAAGAGATATTTGCTGTGTATTTTGGTCACCAAGCAACACTGTCATCCAAAACAAAGTCCAGGACAAAAAGGATTTTTAACACAGTAGGATTTCTCCAATCCAGGACAATGCTTCTAGCACTCTAGCATGCTCTTCCACCTGTCCATCTCCTCCTTCAAGACTCCTTTGATGTTCTTGTTTATGTGATCTCCCTGGAAACCTCTTCCACTGGCTCCAGCCCATCTCTCCCACTTTCTCCTGCCCTCTAGATTTTGTATCACGAGAGCCCAGAAACCAGCTTTGCAAGGTAGAAACCTCCTTCTGAGAGAAGAGGAGAAAGAAAATGCTGAGGTGGCCAAGAGAGGCTGAGTGAGGAAAAGGCTAAGTGCATCACTAATCAATCCTCTGACATCCTGCAGAGGGAGTCCCAGTCAGTCCCATCTCAATGGTAGGAATATAAATACATAAAGGTCCACTCCCACATGCTATTCAAAAGTCACTGCCCACCCTCCCACTCACCACTCTGATACACAACTATGACATGAGGGTAAGATGCCAGCTCACATCCAGCATGAAGGTTTGATCAGCTCTGCAGTCCTGAGCAATTCATATTTGAAACAGCCTGCAGCAGACCACACAGTAACAGAAATATGAAGGCCTGAAACCCACAACAAAGTACCTGCATTGTGAAAATCAAGGCACAGCTCCAGAATGAAACTTGGAACTGGCTCGTGGGAGGAGTTTGGGAATATTTGGAGTCACCAGTCCTAGAATATTGTGACCTGAGCTTAATGAGAGATTCTGGCCAGAGCTCAGAAGACCAGAATGTTGATAATAATGCAGCTGGAAAAGACTCGGCTCAGGAGGTTTCAGTTGGGAGCAAGAACTGCTTTAGCATTAGAGCCCAGGCCATGAGTGTTATGCTATGGCAGAAAATTTGTGTGCATTTTGCTCATGTCCAGAGACACTGTGGGAGAATTGAATTAAGGGCAGCAGACTAATTAATCTAGCAGAGGAGATTTCAAAGCAGCCTAATTTGAAGCACAGGTATTGTTGGGCTTTTTTTTTTTGCCAGATCTATGATCAGAATCAAGAGCAAAGGACACAACTGAATGATTTTAAGTTTTGACTTTGGCCCAAAAGAAAACTCTGGTACAGTTGGGGCCTGCAGAGATGGAGCAGAGGACAGCTGATTGTGGACTGAAACCTCTACAACTGTCAGCCATAATAAACATTTCTTCCTTTAAGTTGTGAGCATCAGGTATTGTGTCTCAGTGACAAGAAAGTAACTAAGAAATCTTGGCTGCATAACACAATCC
Organism: Heterocephalus glaber; assembly: GCF_053883595.1. Lineage (NCBI taxonomy): Eukaryota > Metazoa > Chordata > Mammalia > Rodentia > Bathyergidae > Heterocephalus > Heterocephalus glaber. Next base: position 1,081,478 of record NW_028258324.1, on the reverse strand, counting down.
CACAGACTGGGTGGTTGAAAAACAGAAATGCATTTTCTCATAGATCCAGAGGCTACAGCCCAAGATTGAGGACAGGTGCCATGTTGCTATATCCTTTTATAGCCTTTCCTCAATTGGAATGTGTAAGGAGGGAGTGAGGGAGGGAGGGAGGGAGAGAGAGAGAGAGAGAGAAAGAGAGAGAGGGAGGTCCTCTTCTTATAAGGCTGGCGCCCTACAGGATTAGGAATCCATTCTTATGACCTCCTGTAACCTTAATCATTTCCTAAAAGCTCTATGTCCAAACACAGTCACACTGAGGGTCCAGGTGTCAACCTGTGAATGTGGGGTGACCTGACTCAGTTCACTGGGGAGGAGGAATCTGCAATTTAAAAATAACACACTCCAGGTGGTGGCTTTGCACATAGATGTCTGAGAACCACTGTCTGGGCTCCGAAAGAATTAATTCACTCTCAAACAGCAAAATTTTAGATCATGTATACTATATAGTTCCCGTTTTCAGATTATAGTGAATGAAGGAAATGGGGAGAAAAAGAGGGGAGAGAACATACCAAGCTAAGATGAGATCGATATCAAGCTTGTTTTACAAACACTTATGAGTAGGCAAACAAAATCTCCACAATGATGGGGCCACACCAAAGGGACAGACGTGTTAGGGACAGAGTGCACATTGGCTGGAGCTGCACAATTTAAGCAATGAAATCATATAATACTATTACATTATGACCCAAAGTATAAAATGAATATCCATGCATCCATACTGATACACATATATTATTAAATAAATATGTGGTAAAGAATAGACAGACCTCTCAAGTGGAATGTTTGAACTGGTTTACGCAGAATTCCCACAAGCTCCAGGGGTTGGAGCACAAATTCCATACCCTTTACGTGGAATACATGCAGAGCTTCCCTTCCAAAAACACTCTGGGAAAGGGGACACAGAATAACTCCACAGAGAAGACAGGCAACAAGTGTGGCCTGGGCCAGGTGATCCAGGTCAGTGTCCACACTGACCTGCCGAGCTGCCCCAAGGTCAGACAGGACAAAAGTGGCCTGTGCCCTCTGCAGTTTTCTCCCCCAGCACAGTCTCCCAGCCTAATCTCAAGAGGAACGTTTGGCAGGCCCTAACTAAAGAATATGCCATAAAGTACCTTGTCTCTACTCCTCAATACTTCCCAGGCCAACTATGGCAAGGGACTCTGAGAAACTGTCACAGTCCAGAGGAGCCCAAGGAGACCTGAGGACAAATGAGATGTGGAACCCTCGAGGGACAAAGAACATGGGACCAACACTGAGGACACTGAAGACAGCTCGGAGTTTGGTCAAAATTAACATCCATATGGCTTCATTAATTAGAATAAGTATGCTATACTCACATCAGACAGGAATAATAAGAGAAAGCAGGAGCTTGGTTTATGTAGATATTCTCTATTATCATCACAAGGTCTCTCTACATCTGGAAGTATTCTAAAAAACAAAGTTCATTCTAACAAATACATTAAATAAATAAGATTCTAGACGTGAAGAAATTTTAAGAAGATGACTTTTTATTTTTTTTCTTAAGTCTTTTAAGGTCTTTCAAAAGTGATAAGAAATGAAGAAGTCAAATTCTCATTATTTGCAAATGACGTGATACTCTATATAGAAGACCCCAAGAACTCCACCAAAAGTCTTCCAGACTTAATAACCAAATTCAGTAGTGTCATTGGATACAAGGTCAACACACAAAAATCAATAACTTTCCTTTATACGAACTACAGACTCAGTGAAAGAGAAATAGGGCAAACAGTTCCTTTCACAATAGCATCCAAAATACCTGGAAATCAACCTAATGAAAGAAATCAAAGACCTCTTCTCTGAAAACTATAGCACTCTGAAAAGAGGGACTGAAGATGATATCAGAAAATGGAAAGACATCCCCTGCTCCTGGGTAGGAAGGATCAACATAGTGAAAATAGTCATACTTCCAAAACTGCTATATAGATTCAATGCAATCCCAATTGAAATCCCAGCAGCATACTTCACAGGCCTTGAGAAAACAATCCAAAAATTCATTTGGAACAAGAAGAGACCCAGAATAGCAAAAGCAATTCTACTAGCAGAGACATGGCAGGGGGTATCATAATCCCAACTTGAAACTATACTACAAAGCTACTGTGATAAAACAGCATGGTACTGGCCAAGAAATAGATCTGAGGACCAGTGGAACAGATTAGAAGATGCAGAAACAATCCAGACACACTCAACCACCTCATCTTCTACAAAGGAGCCAAACATCCTCACTGGAGGAAAGATAGCCTCTTTAATAAATGGTGCTGGAAAACTTGGGCTTCAACTTGCCAAAGATTAAAACTAGACCTATACCTCTCACCATGAACTAAACTAAAATCAAAATGGATTAAAGATAAATACTAAATACTAAAACAGAACCACTGAACAGGCTGGAACAGAGGTTAGGCAGAACTCTTGAAGACATTGGTGTAGGAAAAGATTTTATGAACAAAACCTCACTTGCCTGTGAACTAGCACAATCAACAAGTGGGATCTCTTCTTATTAAAAAGCTTCTGCAGAGCAAGAGAAGCCACCAGCAGTGTGAAGAGACAACCCACAATGTGGGAAAAAATTTTCACCTGCTTTTCCTCAGACAAAGGTCTACTATCTCGAATCTATAAAGAACTTTAAAAAAAATAAGGCCTCCCAAATCTAAAGACCCAGTCCAAAAATAGGCGTCTGAAATGAGCAGACATTTCTCAAACAAAGAAGTATAAATGGGAAATAAACACATAAAAAATGTTCAACATCATTGGTCATTCGAGAGATGCAAATGAAAACAACCCTGAGATTCCACCTCACTCCAGAAAGAATGGCTGCTATCATGAAATCAACCAATAACAAATGCTGGTGGGGCTGTGGGGAAAGAGGAACCTTGCTCCACTGTTGTTGGGAGTGCAGACTGGTGCAACCACTGTGGAAATCAGTATGGAGATACCTCAAAGAAGTAGGACTGGAAGTACCATTTGACCCTGCTCTTCCCCTGCTGGGTATCTTCCCCAAAGAATTAAAAGAATCATACTATAGTGATAAATGTGCACCCATGTTCATAGCAGCACAGTTTGTAATAGCTAAAACTTGGAAACAGCCCCATTGCCCATCAACTGGAGACTGGATAAGGAAAATGTTTTTTTTATAAAATGGAGTACTACTCAGCCATTAAAAATGAGAAATTAGAGACATTTCTAACTAAATGGATGCACACTGAGTCGATACTCTTAAGTGAAATAAATATGACACAGATATGTAAATACTGAATAGTTTCTCTAGTGTGAGAAACTGAAAGTGTAAATAAAGACTAAAAGGTATAATAGATCATGTGAAATAGGAAGAAAAGGGGCAAAGGAAAAGCGGAAGTGGGAGGGGTAGGGGAAGGAAAGAAGGGAATAGAATTAATGTGAGAAAATGAAAAAAAGGAAACAAAGTCTTTGTAAATAGGAAGGAATGGAGGGGTTGAAAAGCAGCAAAAATAAGAACCAAGAGAGATTATGTAAAGGTGCAAATTTCCAGTGAAGAATGTCATTATATTGTATACCTAAAATGTACCAATAAATTAAATATTTTAAAGTGATAAATTCAAAATTCTGTATCAGGAAGCACACAAAAAAACAGCCTATGAAAAGCTGTAATTCATTTTCAACCTGAAGAGCAGTAAAGGATAATAAACCACAAAATAAAGTAAAAGTCTTTCCTTTCTGATACACATCATATTGTTAATACATATAAAATTAGCAAAGGTTAGCATTCACTTCCCTGATATCTCTCTAAGACTACCATTGAGAGTCAATTAAAAATAATCCATGTGATATTTCCATTAGATCAAGTTTACTATGTAATTACTGCCCACATAATGCTTTATTTCTATTTTCTTGCATGCTTTCTTAATTTCTCAGCTTTTACTTGGTGCTCTAAAGCAGAGCCAATGCCTTAGAAAACAGCCTTCAATTTGCTCTTACATCATCCTAAGGAAACACATTATTTTCCTCTGCCCAGATACGGCAGCTAATAAGTGTCTGGTGTATGAATGCAATTTCTCCTCACTGTTTTGTCCAGGACTCTGACTCAATAATTGCAGGGTGTGATTACAAGTCAGGTTGCTACCCGAGCTTTAAGTGCTTTATCTCACGGAAAAGCTTGATCCATGCAGATACAGATCTCAGCACCTTCTGGACTTGTGTGGTTGTTAGCGTAGATGTGTTTTTCACACTGTAAGATGGAGAAAGAAGCTGTACCACACACGGATATTCCTACAGTATCCTAAAAAAAGGTCCTCACTTAATATTCTGTGCTTTGAAGACAGGAACAGAGCTCCCTCTTTCCACCTGCTGTCTGTGCAAATACAGCCAACATTAGTCAGCTTTTGCTGTATAAAAACCACTTCAAAGCCTGGTGGTTTGAAAACAACCATTTCTCTTAGACGCTTATTCCCTGGGTTGTCCCTGATCAGTGAGACCTTATTCCCAACAAATCCCATCCTTTAGGAAGCCAGCCATGCTTTCTCACATGGCAAGTTCCCAGAGGAAGAAAAAGCGAGCCTGGCGCAGAGAGAATTTCAAGCCTCTTTGGGTAGGATTTATAGCATCACATTGGCCACAGCAAGTCACAGAAAGCATCATCTCTTTCCTGTGGTTTGGGAGGCTGAAAGTTCAAGATTGGGGCAACCACGCCTGGATCCAGGGCCTCGTGCTGCATCACAGTGGCTGAGAAGAGAAGGGCAAAGGGGCAGGTGCAGAGAAGAGGACACAGGCAGCCTCATTTTGGATGACTGCTCTGGAGAGGACTAACCCATGCCCAGGAGAGTGAGAACTCCTCCCTCCCAGGGCCAGGAGCACAGCACTCTGCCCTCTTGATGGCCTGGTCGCACTTCCACATTGTGACACTGGAAATCAAATCTCAACTTGCATTTGGAAGGGGATAAACTGCACTCCAGCTCTGCACACAGGGAAGGCCATATTGGGGAGGGTGAAATGTCAATTCCACTTCTCGGTGAGGGACGTCCCTAAATATGAGGGCCATTTGTTTCAGTCTACCAGGGTTCACTGTCTGGTTAAATTATTTGTACTCTTTCCAGTTCCCAGAACCTGACCCTCTATGACTGCCTGAGACCTGATATCATCAAGATCCAACATCTCAGAGGATGTTCTGTTCAAAGGTTGATGAGGGCTTTCAGTTGAGTCACCTTGCATCTCCTTTTAATCCAGAGGCCTCTAAGCTTTTTTTTTATTAAATTCTTTTGTTGGTACACTGTAGGTATACAACACAATTACATTTCTCATTGGGAATTGTACCTTTACATAATGCATCTTGGTTCTTATTTTTTCCCCATTCCTAGCCCTCCCTTCACCCCCTCTACCCTTCCCTATTTACAAAGACTTTATTTCCATTTGTTCCATTTCTCAGCATTTTTCCTTTCCCTTCTTTCCTTTCCCCTGCCCCTCCCACTACTCCTACCTCTTTGGACCTTTTCTTCCTATTTTGCATTATCGATTATTCATTCTAATCATTGGTACATTTTAGGTATACAATATAATGACATTCATCATTGGAAATTTGCACCTTTACATAACCTCTCTTGGTTCTTATTTTTCACCCTTGCCCAGCCCTCCCTTCAACCCCTCCAGTCCTCCCTATTTACAAAGATTTTGTTCCTATTTTTCCATTTTCTCATATTAATCCCATTCCCTTCTAACCTTTCCCCTAGCCCTCCCACTTCCTTCCCCTTTGCCCCTTTTCTTCCTATTTCACATTACCTATTATACATTTAGTCCTTATTTACACTTTCAGTTTCTCACACCAGAGAAACTATTCAGTATTTATACACGTGTGTCCTATTTATTTCACTTAAGAGTACTGCCTCAATGTGCATCCACTTAACTATAAATGTCTCTAATTTCTCATTTTTTATGGCTGAGTAGTACTCCATTTTATAAAAAAACCACATTTTCTTTATCCAGTCTCCTATTGATGGTCATTTGGGCTGTTTCCAAATTTTAGCTATTACAAACTGTGCTGCTATGAACATGGGTGCACATATATCACTGTGGTATGATTCTTTTAATTCTTTGGAGAAGATTCCCAGTAGGGGAATAGAGGGGTCAAATGGGACTTCCAGTCCTAGTTCTTTGAGGTATCTCCATACTGATTTCCACAGTGCTTGCACCAGTCTACACTCCCACCAGCAGTGGAGCAGGGTTCCTCTTTCCCCACAGCCCCAACAGCATTTGTTATTGCTTGATTTCATGATAGCAGAAATTCTTTCTGGAGTGAGGTGGAATCTCAGCGTTGTTTTCATTTGCATCTCTCGAATGACCGGTGATGTGGAACATTTTTTCATGTATTTATTTGCTATTTCTACTTCTTTGTCTGAGGAATGTCTCTTCATTTCAGATGCCCATTTTTCGATTGGGTCTTTAAATTTGGGAGGTCTGATCTTTTTAAGTTCTTTATAGATTCGAGATAGTAGACCTTTGTCTGAGGAAGAGCAGGTGAAGATTTTTTTCCCACATTGTGGGTTGTCTCTTCACACTGCTAGAGGTTTCTCGTGCTGTGCAGAAGCCTTTTAATAAGAAGAGATCCCACTTGTTGATTGTTTGTGTTAGTTCACGGGCAACTGAGGTTTTGTTCATAAAATCTTCTCCGACACCAATATCTTCAAGGGTTCTACCTAACCTGTGTTCCAACTGGTTCACAGTTTCTATTTTAATATTTAGACCTTTAATCCATTTTGATTTTAGTTTAATGCATGGTGAGAGATATAGGTCTAGTTTTAATCTTTGGCAAGTTGAAGCCCAAGTTTTCCAGCACCATTTATTAAGAGGCTATCTTTCCTCCAGTGAGGGTGTGTGGCTCCTTTGTCAAAGAGGAGATGGCTGAGTGTGTCTGGCATTGTTTCTGCATCTTCTAATCTGTTCCATTGGTCCTCAAGTCTGTTTCTTTACCAGTACCATGCTGTTTTTATCACAGTAGCTTTGTAGTATAGTTGCAGGTTGGGGATTGTGATACCCCCTGCCATGTCTCTGTTACCGAGAATTGCTTTTGCTATTCTGGGTCTCTTCTTGTTCCAAATGAATTTTTGGATTGTTTTCTCAAGGTCTATGAAGTATGCTGCTGGGATCTCAATTGGAATTGCATTAAATCTATGTAGCAGTTTTGGAAGTATGGCCATTTTCACTATATTAATCCTTCCTACCCAGGAGCAGGGGATGTCTTTCCATTTTCTGATATCATCTTCAATCTCTCTTTTCAGAGTGCCATAGTTTTCAGAGAAGAGCTCTTTGATTTCTTTCGTTAGGATGATTCCTAGTATTTCAGTTTTTTGGATGCTATTGTGAAAGGAATTATTTGCCCTACTTCTCTCTCAGTGAGTCTGTCATTCATGTAGAGGAAAGCTATTGATTTTTGTGTGTTGACCTTGTAACCAGCTCCTTGACTGAATTTAGTTATTAAGTCCAGAAGACTTTTGGTGGAGTTCTTGGGGTGTTCTATATAGAGTACCATGTCATCTGCAAAGAATGACAATTTTACTTCTTCATTTCCTATCTTTATTCCTTTTATTTCTTTCTCTTGTCTAATTGCCATGGCTAATGTTTCCAGAACTATATTGAACAAGAGTGGTGATAGTGGACATCCTTGTCTTGTTCCTGATTTGAGTGTGAAGGATTTCAGTTTTTGACCATTTAGTATGATATTGGCTGTTGGTTTTTCATAGATGGCTTCTATCAGTTTGAGGTAGAGACCATCTATTCCAATTTTTGTGGGGTTTTTATCATAAATGCATGTTGAATTTTGTCAAATGCTTTGTCTGAGTCTATGGAGATAATCATAAGTTTATTGTCTTTGGCCCTATTGATATAGTGTATTGCATTGATTGATTTTCATATATTGAACCATCCCTGCATCCCTGAGATGAATCCCACAAGATCAGGGTGTATGATCTTCTTGATGATCTTCTGCATTGTTTGTCATTATCTTATTAAGGATTTTTGCATCTATGTTCATTAGTGAGATTGGCCTATAGTTCCCTTTTTCAGTTGGGTCTTTCTCTGCGTTGGGGTTCAAGGTGATGCTTGCTTCCAGGAATGAATTTGGGAGTATTGCTTCCCTTTCAATTTCATTGAAGAGTTTAAACAGCAGTGGCAGCAGTTCCTCTCTAAATGTCTTATAGAATTCAGCAGTGAAGCCATCAGGACCTGGGCTTTTCTTAGTTGATAAGTTTTTAATTACATTTTCAATTTCATTGGTTGATATTGGGTTGTTCAGAATTTTTAGGTCTTCTTCATTCAACTTTGGTAATTCATATGTATCTAGGAATCTGTCCATTTCTTCTGTGTTGTCCATCTCATTGGCATATAAGTTCTGGAAGTAGGTATTGATGATCCTCTGGATTTCTGCTAGGTCTGTTGTAATTTCACCCTTTTCTTTCCTAATTGCATGGATTTGGGCCCTTTCTTTCCTTTTTCTGACAAAGTTGGCTAAAGTTTTGTCAATTTTGTTGATTCTTTTGAAGAACCAACTCTTGGCTTCATTGATTTTTTTGTATCATTCTCTTAGTCTCCATTGCATTGATTTCTCCTCTGATCTTTATAATTTCCTCCCTTGTATGAGCTTTGGGGTTGTCCTGCTCTTCTTTTTCTAGAAGCTTGAGGTGCAGCATCAGGTTGTTTAATTGGGCTCATTCTGTTTTCCTAATATGTGTATTCACTGCTATGAATTTCCCTCCTAAGACTGCTTTCATTGTGTCCCATAGATTCCGATATGTTGTATTGTCATTGTCATTTAATTGAAGGAACTGTCTGATTTCTTCTTTAATTTCCTCTGTGACCCCTTGGTTATTCAGAAGTGTGTTGTTCAATTTCCACATATTTTTGAAATTTCTTGAGTTTCTTTTGCTATGGATCTCCAATTTCATCACACTATGGTCTGCTAATATACAGGGGATAACTTCAATTCCTTTGCACTTACTTAAACATGTTCTATGTGTGAGTATGTGGTCTATTTTGGAGAATGACCCATGTGCAGCTGAGAAGAATGTGTATTCTGATTTTGTGGGGTGGAAGACTCTATAAACGTCTGTTAAGTCCATTTGTTCAAGAGTTCGATTGAGTTCTAGTATTTCATTACTTATTTTTAGTCTAGTTGATCTATCTATTTGTGACAGTGGGGTATTGAGGTCCCCCACTACAATTGTATTAGTGCATATATGACTTTTCATGTCCATTAGTATTTGTTTTATATAGTTGGGTGCACTAGTGTTTGGTGCATAGATATTTATGATTGTCATCTCTTTCTCTTGGATTGTTCCCTTTATAAGAATGTAGTGTCCTTCTTCATCTCTCTTAGTCAGTGTTGGTTTGAAATCTACTTGATCTGCAGAGGATGGCTACTCCTGCTTTTTTTCGGGTTCCTGTCACATGGAGTATTGTTTTCCACCCTTTAACTTTCAGTCTATGAGTTTCCTTTTGAATTAGGTGTGTTTCTTGTATGCAGCATATTGTTGGATTTTGCTTCTTGACCCATTCTGCCAGTCTATTTCTTTTGATTGGTGAATTGAGACCATTAACATTGATGGTTATAACTGAAATGTATTGACTTGTCCTTGCCATGAGTTTTTCTTTTTGTTGGGTTCTCCCCCTTTACATTTAATTTCTTGTCATGCCAGATGGGTTCATTCTGCTTTGCTTCCTGGGGTTGTAATCCTCAATGTTTGTTCCTAGGAATGTGTAAAATTCTTTGGAGTGCTGATTTGGTATTCACAAAGTTCCTAAGGTGCTCTTTGTCATGAAAGTATCTTATTTCTCCATCAATTTTGAAAGGTAGTTTTGCAGGGTACATCAATCTGGGTTGGAGGCTGTTTTCTTTTAGGGCTTGGAATATGTCACTCCAAGTTCTTCTTGCCTTGATGGTTTGTGTTGAGAAGTCTGCTGTGATTGTGATGGGCTTTCCTGTGTATGTGATTTGTTTCTTTTCTCTAACTGCTTGTAGAACTTTGTTCTTCTGTTGTGTTTCTGGAATCTTAACAATTATATGCCTCGGTGTAGATTTATTTTGATCAAGGCTATTTGGAGTCCTATATACTTCACTTATCTGTATGTCAAGCTCTTTTCCCCTGCTTGGGAAGTTTTCTGCCATTATTTCTGTGAAGAGATTTTTTTATGTCATCTCCACTCTCTCCTCTTTCTTCATTGAGCCCAATCAGTCTTATGTTATTCTTCTTTGCATCATCTAGCAGCTTCTGGATTGATTTCTCATGTTGCCTTATAATTTTGAAGCAATTTTTCTTTTCCTGGTCATTAATTGCAATCTTATCTTCTATATCGGAAAATCTGTCCTCACATTGGCTCCTTCTCCTGTGTAGACTTTCAATGGAGTTTTTCATGTCCTGGAAATCTATTTGCATCTGTTTTATGGATTCCATTTGTTTCTTATGTTGGGATTCTATCGTGTTCCTCAGCTCCTCTCTAGATTTATTAATCATGTCTTGCAGTAGGGGCACAATTTCTCCTGTTATGTGAGAAATTATTTCTGATTTCATTTTTTTTTCCAGATCCCCTTTTGTTGCCAGTTCAGTGGGTCCAGGTGGTTGAGTATCAGAGTGTTCCATCTCATTTCCCTTTGGGGTTGCTGTAGGTGATCTGGAAGTCTGGTTTTGAGACTTATTGACGTGTTTTCTCATTTCAACTGGGGCGGGAGGCTGTTAGCACCTTCAGGGATTACCTCCTGTGAGCCTGGAGAGGTGGGACAGGGGCCAGGAGCAGCGGTGGGGATGGTGACCCAAAAGCCCTTTCCTGTGGGCTGGGAGCAGTGGGAGGGATGGTGACCGGGAAGCCCCTTCCTCTGGACCAGAAACAGTGGGACGGTGGCTCAGAAGCCCCTACCTCTGGGCCGGGAGCAGCGGGACTCAGTAACTTGGTCTGGTGGTCTGGTGTCCTCTGCGTCTTTGTAGTGTGGAACCAGATGGCTGCCTGTCTGCAGCGGGGTGATTTGGCATGTTCTGTGAGACTCAGGACCTTGGTAGGGCGTGCACAGACCTGCCTGTCTGCAGGGGGCTGATTCAGCATCTTCCATGAGACTCCGGCCTCTAAACTTAAGAGATGACAGCACCTCCTCCCAGAACTCACACACAGGAGTAAAACAGGGTAAATAACAGACTTTCCTCCAAAGGCAAAGCATCAGAAAGTACCTGGCAAATACTTCTTCATAGCAACCCTGAGACATAGCTGGGTGTAAGTACACTGTCGCTCCTTCTAGTTTCCAGGCATAACCTAATTACATGCAGCTCTTCTCCAGGGGTGTGTCCCTTTCCCATGTTCTTTGTCTCTTGGTTCCACTCCTGCAGTTTTGGCCTCTACCATCTGAGATTCCTTTCATTTTTCCATGGGAAATCATGTTTGAAACAGTATATTCCTCAGACAGTTTTCTTCCTACTTATAAAAATTTAAATTATCTCTGCCCATTTTAGTCCACCTATAATGTTCTTTTGACAATACAACTCTCTTAAAAACATTGTGGATTTTCTATGAATCTAATTTGAGTCCATTTCATACCTCTTCACAATTCTTTTCATGAAACACCTATTTCTCTTTTGGGTGTGCCTGGTTGTGGGGAACAATGACCTAAGGGCAGCTATCAAGCACACCTGTAATCCCAGCACTCTGGGAAGCTAAGGCAAGAGGACAGCAAGTTCAAGCCCAGCTTAGACAATTTAGTGACTTAGGAAAACCCTGTCTCAAAATCAAAAAAGGGGCTGGAACGTAATGGCGTGAATGGCCTGGGTTTAATCTCCAATGCCAAACACACACACACACACACACACACACACACACACACGTGTACACAAACAAGAAAGAAGGAAGGAAGGAAGGGGAAAAAAAGAAATCCTTTCATCTTACTGAAATCCTTTCATCTAACTATACTTTGCAATTTTTAACAATATCTTCAAAGAATTTTAGAGGTTTAAAAAGGATGATATAACTGTATCTTTTATTTTTGGATTCAGTATTTATTTTACTTTGAGGATACTGCACTACCTAGAGAGACTAGGGATAAAAATATTTTCTTTTCCAACCCATAAAATCCTAGGCCCTATATTTCCTCTAAATTCTTCTTCAAATTAAAGTCACTTGTTTCCTTTTTCCTCCTTGAAAGACCTTGCCACACTCATGTAGACATAGCTGACACTCAGTCCCTGGTCTGGAAGTTTCCTTGGCCAGATTCACACATTCCTCTGGTATGTTCTACCTTCCAAGTTACTACAGGTAGCAATCTTGCTACCATATAATACTGGGGTTGTTTTTTTCAGCTATTGACATCAGCTTTATGAACACTTCCCACCTCATTGTTTTACCAACCTTACCTCAGTTTCTTTCCTGATTTTCCAACCTTAACCAGACACCTAGTCCCAACACCAATGCCATTTTGGGGTTTTTGTAATGGAAACACTTCATTTCTACAACTTGCATTATTTAGCTTTTATTGTGTAACAAATCACTCCAAGACTTGGTGTCATAAAGCAACAACCATTTCACTTATCTCACAGTTCCAGAGTGGCTTGGAGGCTGGGATGGCTGGGGCTCTGCACCAGGTCAGCTTCCATCCTAGGTTATGGTCTGGGCAGCTTCCCACCGTACAGGCTCAGGACTCCCAACAGCAAGAGATGCCGAGTCTTAATATGCAAGTGCTCTTCATGTCCCATCAGCCAAAAGACACAGAGTCAAGAGGTGAATTAGCTGTCCTCACCTGTTAGTAGGAGAAGTGGCCAAAGGCTGTGGCAAATTTGCTTTAATACAACACATAGTTCATCCTTCAAAGCACCTATAATTTCATATCCTCTCAGGAATTTCCTCTCTCTCTCTCTCTCTCTCTCTCTCTCTCCCTCCCTCCTCTCTCATACACACACATACTCCAGATCTTCTATCAAGAGACCTGGGTCCTTGTATATATTATTGCTTTGTTCAGAGTTATGGTTTCATCATTTACAAAATGAAAAATTTTAACTCAATATAAACTAAGACCTTTGCTATCTTTTTTTTTTCTTTTTCAATACTAGGGATCAAACCCAGAACTTTGCACATGCTAACCCAGAACTGTCCACATTCCCAGCCCCATTTTCTACTTTTAAAAGATATTTCACCTACACCTGCAGCAATAAAATTCAGATGTGGAACAGGAGAAGGGAACTGAGCTACTCTCAAATCCAACCATGTAGGAAATACCTTCTTGCTCCTCTTCCTTGAGCTAAGTTGGTCTTCTTACCACTTAGGGTGCTTTTCTCACCCATCTTTGTTTTTCTAGAACCAAGTGTTTCCAGAGAATAGTCTGCGCTTTCTCATAATTCCATCTCATTCTTGTGTTTGTTCTCAAGACTCATCTCACATCCCTACAAACATAGAGAATGAAAATCTTGTGCCCAGGTTAGCTCCTACTTTTTATTCACATCAATCTGAGAAAGTTTGGGAGGCCTCAGTTTATTAAATACCTGCTGTGAGTCTGTTATGCACTCAGTGCTAGTGACTTGGTTACTTTTCTCATTGCTGAGACAAAATACCCAGCACTGAAAGTTAAAGGAGGAAAGGTTTATTGTAGCTCACAGGTTTTAGAGGTTGCAGTTGATAGTTGGTTGGCTCCAAAGCAGGGTGGCATGGCAGAGAAGTAATAAAGAAGCAACAGACTCCCTTTTGTCCCTCCCAGGCTACCCACCTTTTGGTTGGTGCTGCCCACACCCAGGGTGGGCCTTCCCATTTTCCACACCCATGCTAAACCAGTCAGTGGACTAATTTAGTAATCACACACCCTTAATCCCAGCATCACATACCCTAGACCCAGCCACATCTGAAAAACTCCACCTATAACAGTATGAGGTTTTGAGGGGGATCTAGATATAAGCCATAAAAGCTAGGAATAAATGCTGACCAGAAACTGGTGCAGTCCTATCTACAGGTAATTCCATCCTGGTGGGATAGGCAGTTATTAATCAAATAGTGACATAAATATAGCTTAAAAATTACTACTACTAAGGAAATACACAGACTGATAAAAGTATGTATAAGAGGAAGTTTAGCCTAGCAGAGGGATTTCAGGGACAGCTGCTAGAAGGAGCAATGTTTAAATTGACTTGAAGAATGATAAGAATTTAGCCAGGTGAAGGAGAGTGTGAGCAGTGAATGGAGAAGATTATGAGCAAAAGGAAGATTTGTTACCCATGAATTCCTGGACCTTGGGCATTTTCCTTGAGCCCAGGCTCTAAGCCTTTTTCCTTCTCTGCACAACCTATAGCATGGAATCCTAATGAGCCGGCATAAATTCGAGTTTATGTGCAAAGTGCATAATAAGATTGCTGGTAAGCACTTAGTACCAGTTTGCTAGTGACAGTGACAATCTGGAGGTGGCTTCCTGAATTTGAATATCGGATCTGTCATTTCACTAGCTGGGGGGTCTTGGGCAGAACTTTCTCTTGTGTCCTTTACTTCTCGGGTCACAGCACCGTAACCTTAGCAACATCCACCCTGTGGCTGGAGGAAACAGGAGCTCCTGGGTGAAGGATAAGAACAATCCATAGCAGAGTAGCCACTACATGAATGTCAGTTTTTATTAAGAATAAAGAAAGCTCTAAATGTCCAGTTAGGCATTTAGAAATTATTCTATGGCTTTTACGGGAAATGAAGTTCAAAAATTGTAAGTGCTCATCCGAGTTTACTTAGGTAAGTGATTACATGATCTGAAATTCAAACACATAGCTTCTGATTCCAAGCCCCAGAAAAAATTGCCTTCTTTAAAGCTCAAGGAAAGGCCTTTAGCTAGTGGACATAATAATTTTGCCATTGACAATAATGTCCCTTATCCTTTTCAAGTCAGGCAAGATGAATTTCCTTAAGACATTTCTGAGCTGTGGAGAGATCAGTGAAAATTCATGTCATGCTGAACTTTCTGTCAGAATACTTTAGTGACAGCACTAGGAAATTATGTTACTGAACAGGAAATAAGTCTCAAATCAGCCTATGAGCATTTTGGTGCACTACTCCCAAAGCACACTTCATCTTTTAAAGACAAACAGAGAGCTTTCAACTGACAGAATACACTGTCGAGATGTCTGCGAGTAGTAGGAATTGCTGGTGTTGTATCTCTCCCTTGTGCACACGCAGGCCGTTCAGCTCCACACCCTGTTGACCACATACCTGCCACCCTGGGTCATCTGCAATGGCCATTTCATGCTTCCTGGAAGAGGCCAAGGTCACAGGGAGATGGATGAGAGGGCTCTAAAATGTACAGAAACTTACTTAGGAACAGAAAAAAGTCCCCAAGGCCAAATAAATCCTTAATACTCAGCCTTAACTTTCTATTCTCTTTTGGCTTGATTTCCATGGCAACCTATATTTACTGGGCAATTGCTCCTGTACTTGCTGAAAGCAGGTCACTGTGGTCCCTTAGCCTCAGGTGGATAGGAAGAGGGAAGCAGCCCGGAGAGGACATTTAGTAAAAGAAGGGAGGGGAGAAGAGAAGAGAAGAGGGGCGGGAAGCAATGAACACAAGCATGGTGTGCAGGTTGCCCTGACCACCCCAGCTATCTTAACATTTTCCCAGCTGGCCTTGTCTGCACCCTTTCTCTCCCCACCCCTCCTCCTTGTGCATCTGGAGTTTGCTTCTACCCTGAACAGAGGCAGAAGAAAGACACTGAGTGCTGAGTGGAAGGCACTACCATGCCCATTCCCAGGTCTAGAGACCACCTGCCTGAGCCTTGCTGCCCATCTCAGCCTCTCCAACACAAAGAAGCCACTCTACTGTAAGCAGGACCACCCACAGGCACAGAAGACTTAGGGGCACCCCAGAGGAGACCCTCTTCCAGGGAGGGGCGCACATCTGTCCATGCAGCTGTGGTGGAGCCCTGCTGAGGGTTGTCCTCTGCAGCCCCATAGGGAGCCAAGAGGGATGCTCAGTGTCCTCGGCTGTGACTCCCCTGCTGACACCCCCTCCAATGGCTCCTCTTTCTCTCTTCAACCTCCCAGCTCCTTTCTGTGGCTCCTGCGACTGATTCCAAATAATAGTTATTCCCAAATACTTACCTCATGGCCTGCTGTTAGGTAAATACAAACTCAAACATGAGGTCATCAATTATCTGCAAAAGATTCCTAATGATTAAGATTGATCATTAAAGCAAAGGGAGATTAGTGGTTTGGAGGTCACCGCTGTCTGAGCCTCACTCTGGGTCCACAAGAGAAACAAAAGCTTCCCAGGTCTCCCTGCAGGAGATGTTCACTGCTGCCATCAGAAGGGCTGGGGAAGCAGGGGTCTGGATGCTGCAGCTAGAAGCAAGTACCTCTTGGGCACCGCAGCAAAGCACTGTGGACCTTGACTGTCATCAGTTTCTCCTCTCTCCTGCCTGCAAATTCTGTGTGTTTTGAAGATTCCAATCTAGAAACATGAGAGGAAAAGGATTCTGGAACATAGGGTTCCAGGTCTCTGCCTCAAAATGCAGAGGGAGGTCACATTACTATGGTGACAGAAAAGCAGCACAGCAGGCAGAATAAGCCTGGCTTCCGATGTGCAGAACACACACTGGCAAATCCTAGTTTCTTGATTCTTCTTCTGTAGACCCCATGAGAACCATCGCACATCGTGCTTTTTGTAATATGTGTGCAGAGAGGGCCAGTTCTCGCAATCAAATCAGAGGGTCTAATGCAGTAAGCCCAACCTGAACATATTCAGCCAGGTACCCCAAAGGGCCAGATGTTCCAAAAGCGCCTTCCAGCTGAGCATTTGCTACCCCTCTCAGTCCATCCAAATATTTAATCATGTCCACCACCTCATTCCACTAGGGCCACTGTCCCTGCCAAAGCTTGCTCCTTCCCCAGGGTTCTCCACTGATGTTATATCAGTGCAGTAAACATGTACTGAGGATGTACTGTAAGTCACCTCCTGGACGCTGGCTCTTCCAAGCTTCCCTCCCAGTGGGACCTCCTACAGATGCATGGCCCCTGTAACTTCCCATGGCTTCTTCAGAGTAGACAGCAGCTTCCAGTGGGGTGGACCTGTGATGTTTCCTGTTTCATCTTTGTAGCTTGTACCACTGCAGCTCACCCTGTCCTTCGGGTCCCCTTCCTCTATCACTTTGGTTTTCCTTCCACTGCACTCTCTTCTCCTCCCATCTCTGGCCTTTCTGTTTCATGGCTGACCTCTCTTTCTTTGCAGTTCGACACTCCCTCCATCACTTTGAACTTTTCTGCCTTGCTCTACATGGAGGTTTTAACACTTGAGGACTTAACTTGTCACTATGATTCTGGTAAACCTTCAAGCCAGAGAATTCACAACAGCATGTTTGGGGGCTAATTTTAAATTTTACCATTCTGCCTCACTGAATGTGAAGACCCCCTGCGGGTCTCCCTGCCATGGGAGTCTGTGACTGTGGAGCAGGAAGCTTAGTTTACCTGAACATATCTGTGTGCCATGTGGATGCTGGGTTGAGAACTGGACCCCCAGCCGTCCAGCCCCACAGGGTCCAGCACAGTTGCACCAATGTCTGTGATGAAAACTCAGACCTAGCGACAGGCGGAGGATGAGATAGTAACCAGCAAGAGAGCAGAGAAGTCAAGTCAGCAAGAGCAAGATGGTTCCTGCTTCTGAGGATGCTGCACCCAGATCAGACCATAGGTCACTGGCCTCAGAGTCCAGAGTGAGGTGACAAGGATGTTGCAGGAACGATCAAAAACCGACCTGAGTCTCCACCGCTTCCTCAGCCCCTGCACAGGTACCTTAGGGAGAAAACAGGAACCAAGACTTCTTGAGCTCCGACCTTTGTATGCCATGCAGGTCGTGACATTTCTGGAAGAGAAGCTTTCTATTACCCATGGGAGCTAAATTTAAAGCAGTGTGCACATTTAATTAAATTTCTTTTTTTCCAAAAGAAATAATAAAAGAGCACTCAGATGGGAAAAAATGATTAGTAATGGACTAAATTAATATTCTAGATTTATTTTCTGCACAACCAATTCAGAGTATAAGCTGCATTTTTTTAACCGAAACACACGCACACACACAAACACACACACTTTGCATTTTTCTAGGATTAGGATTCTCATTCTTTATTTGTACCCTCTGAGATACTATTGACTTGTTATGGACTCTCCCTTTGCAAAATCTGGATTTTTAACTCTGATATATAATTTATATGAATAGGCTGTTTAATGCAGATGTTAGAGAGGTGAGCTGAGACTCAGTGCTGCAAGACTTCTTCCCTCCTTGCAGGCAACCCCGACTCACTGTGTCCTCCATGTTCCGAACACAACGTCCAGGACCCAGTCTTCCTTGTCTATAACACCAGGGAACCATGCCGCCTCCTTTTTTCCTTCATCTCCATCAAGACCCAATGTCAGGTGCTACTAATGTCTCTCTTTTGAAATACATCTAGGTTATCTTTCCATTCTATCTTCACACCATTACTGAGCACCAATTCTTAGAATCCTCTCAGCTTCTCCCCAAGACCTCAGTGTCTGGGCCCTCTAATCCCTCCCAGTAGAGCAGCTTCCTCTAGGTGGAAGGTGCTCCAAGCCCCCCGAGGGTGTCTGAGCCTGAGAGTCTGAGAGTCCTGACAAACCCCTATGTACTATTTTTCTGTATACATATTCACAGACTCAGTGTCTTTTTCTCTTAGCTAAGCACTTACCATGGACTGGGGCTGCAACTTTTGTAGTTTGATGTACACATCAAAACTAGCACAAAAAAGCTACTACTAGCTTTTTCATTCTTCATGATTTCATAGATAGATTTCATCTTAATGTAGATATTAACAACCTTGGTATAACTTCCCTCTTCCTTTTTACATCAAGAAAGTTCACCTTTCGCTCAAAGGAAGCCTTTACAGCTTCTCTTCAGCATATCCAAATTGCATTATTCACAACTTTGTCACTTTTGGGCCATCATTGAGTAAACAAGGTTACTGGAACTCACAGGCACTGTGAATCTGCAGCTTCCAGTCCAAGGGCCCAGGTGGTCATGAGGAGATGAATGGACAGGTGGGGGACACAGTGCGAACATGCAGGGGAGAGAGAGGGCTCATGTCCCAGGCAGTGCACAGGGACCAGGCAAGATCAGACCCCAATCCTCAGAATAGTTCACAATGTAAAACTGCTTATTTCTGGAATTCTCCATTTCTTATTTCCAAGCTGCTGTCCACTGAGCCATGAAAACCGGAGCTGAGGATGAGGGGCACCCACTGTCCTCTCAGGCAGGCCTTGAGAGCTATAACCCTGTTATGTCTTTGTGCTGCTCTTTTCTTGTGAATTCCAAGCCTGCACTACCGATGATCTGCTAGGTCTTTCTACAGAGATGTTTCCAGAGTCCTCAAATCCATTTATTGTAGATTTAGCTACCATTGTCCGGAGTTTTAAATTTTTTTAAATTTGAATTTTAAACACAGAATTAGCTGTGTTTGGAGTACCTAATGATTATATTTATTGTGGGAGTTGGTGCATGTACATAACACACCTTAGTTCTTTTTTCATCCCCTCCCCCTCCCATGTCTTCATCTCCTTCCTTTTTGCAAAGATCTATCTCCCCTGTTTCCTATTGTCCATATTTTATTTTGCTCTTTAATTTATGAGGTGGTGGAGGGAAATGGAAACCTCCTTTATTGTTGGTGGGAATGTAAACTAGTACAACCACTATGGAAATCTGTGTGGAAATTTCTGAAAACACCAAAACTAGAAATTCCATTAAATCCCATTATTCCCCTTCCAGGAATCTTCCTGAAAGAGCTCAAGAATCCAACTTGTTTCGTAGTAACAGTTGTTATGTTCACCACCTCACCCAAGCTCCACCATGGCTGCTCTTGCTCCTCCTGTCCATGATCAGCTGACCATGGCAGGGGTTCCTGGCACCAGTGGAGACCATTCTGCAGTTCTTGCCCTACTCCCCACTCCAGAGCCAGCAGATGGCAAAGTCTTGTTCACTCCCTGTTGAAGGTCTTGAGCATATCAGCCATGGTCTTAATGTTTCTAACTCCCAATTCCAGCTCCTACCACTGCTCCTGCCTTCCATCCTTCAGCTTTCTGGTTTACCCTTCACAATGCCTGCAAGGACATCTTCCTCAGCTGCACATCTCAGCATGTCACTTGTCCCCAAACCTGGCATCTTCCAGTCTAGTAAAGCTAAGGTATTAGCAAGCATGCCAGGTGCACTGTTGCCCTGTCCTGCTACTCCAACAGCCTAGTTTTAGGTGTATTCCTTAATTCCTTTTAAGGATTGTCGGGTTCGGCAAATAAGAATTACAGGATTGGACAGATAAACAGCAATATTTAGAACACATTTACCCTAACATACTATTAGTTTTTTATCTGGAATTTAAATCTAACCAGGTGTCTATCTCTCATCTGGCAGCACCAATCTCTCCTTCAGTCTCCAAATGTGTCCCACATTTACAAATCCATACAATCCTGTCTGTGACAGTTGTTCTGTTCAAAAGGATTCTCCTCCTGCCTCTCTCACTATTGATTTCCCACACATCCCACAGATTTTTTTATCAATACACAGGATCCAGGTCCTCTTCCTTCCTGAGACAGACTGTGCCTAGGGTGCTGTAGCAAGATGCACTTAAGACTTCCCTGTGCCCTCTCCTAAGGTGCTCTTACTATAGACAGGACACTGTGTGATACAACTCAAGGGCAAGGGGCAGACATTCTCACCTAATATAATAATATCAAGGTATTCACTTTCAAGAAATTGATTTATGAATTCACTAATAAAAGGAATGCAAATTTTTCCCTGCAGAGAATGGATTCCTTCTGCACATGGGAGTCAAGCCCTGCTGAAGGCCTGGGATGACCCTGAGTGTTGCCAGTTCCTCCCTCTCCATCCTGAGCTGTCACAGTGTGAATAGTCATCAGAGGTGACAGGGATGCTCCTTAGGTCACTTTAAGGGAAAGTGGGAGAGGCAGCATGTGGCACAGGAAGAGAAGGGGCAGCCTCTGGGTCCCGGTCTGAAGCTGCGCTGTCCCCCTCCACTGTGGGGTCTCTAACACATTTCCACCCAGACAGTCACTACAGGAGAAAGGCTGATTTGATTCCAGCTTGATCCCTCTGAAAGAAGCCAAAGATATCCTCTGAAGACACAAACACACTGGAGAACATGAGAACTACCACATGGACAATGCTTTATAAGCATTGTCTCAATGCTCTCTGCCTCGTTTTGCATAGAAAGATAACTTACTGAGGGTTTTATGAGGTGGCCATTGTGGTAGGAGTTGTATTGTTCACGCACACTGGGCATGACTGCTAATTGAGATTGAAAAAAAGCATTTCTCTTCCCTCAGGGAATAGGTACACCTCTGGGCTCCTAAACCATGGACTTCGAAGCAGCAATCAAGCAATCCAAATTTTATCTGATCATGAACAGAAAGTTGCTGCATAGAGTGAGGGACCAACTGCTGAAATCATAAGCAAGACCTCAAGTCTCAATCCCCCTCCATCTTGGTCCTCAGAAATGAGAGAAATGGGCTGTTTGTGTTTAGGTTATTGATAAAGGGAAGGCAACACTGTTGTCTGATTGCCTGAAGCAGAAAGAGGGCCAGGAAAAGGGGACCAGGCCCAGAATCATGGGCCCCTCTGCTGATCCAGATAAACAGAAGGACAGGCAGGGTGACTGGAAGCCTGGGGACACTGTGGCCAGGGCAAGGCCTGACTCAGGTCCCCAATGAGCTGCCTGCCCCAGAGCAGAGCACTGACCCCAGGCAGTGGAGACCCAACTTCTGTGGATGGTGACACAGCCCTGAGGCAGGGGACCTCCTTCCTGGCCCAGGCTTGCCCCCTCAGGGTGGAAGACAACTCAAACAGGGGAGGGGGCCCTGTCTTCTCCGAAATATAACTGCAGGTACAGTCACCAGTGGTCATTGACCTCCTGCTTGCCTTGTGCTGTTGCCCTCAGTTCCGTTCTGGTCTCCAACTCAGAGAGCTAGGACCATAACTAACACGGTGCAGTCCCCTGCTGAAGACAGGGAAGAATTCCATAGACATGGGTCCTATACCAAATGCAGTTAGCCCATTCTACAATACTGGTCTGCTGCAGCTAGGATAAGCTCCATACAGAGGTGTAATGGTAAACTGTGGGGAAAGTTTAAATTTAAAAAAAGACATCACAGTGAGAGACACTGCCATTAATTCCCTCAAAATCCTCCTCCTTGCTCCGAGTATATTTATCCCACTGTCCGTGCCACTGTCAGAAGCAGCAGCTCTAGAGTTCACTTTGCTGAGTGTCTTTAGTTCCACTGTCCTGGCTGCATCCTTGATAAGAAATGGACATGAGCAGTGGGCTAAATGTGCTTGATATGAAGAGGAGGATTTTGAGGGGAATAATGGATCTTGCTCATGGAAAATTACAAGTAGAAGCAGGTAATTTTAGCCACCTGGACTGCTTTTTTGTCCACAACCAAGGTGCACACTTGTGCTGGCCCCAAATTTAAGGGGTTACCAAAAACCTCAGTAATGAAAAGAAACATAATGAAAAGAAATAACTAAAATTCATGCCCAAATCCATGATAAACAAGATATCAGAATTAAACAAATGCAGGCTGTTGTACTCATTTTACAACCTTTCATTATTTTGTAATGGGGACAAACTGTTTCCAGACTCCCTGCTGCAGCTCCCTGCTCTGTTATGGTCAGGTGCATAGCAGGACAAATGTACAAGGGCTCACAATGGTAATGCGAACAGAGTGGACAATGCGAGGACATAGAGCCATGTTTTCTGGTAATTTTTCTTTGGATATTTTGATCATAGTATACTGAGACACACATTGTTCCTCTTTCCACTGGTGACATTATGGTCTGAAACAACACTGTTGAAAACTAATTGTGTTCCTGAGTACCAACTTACACAATGCCAAGGACATACACTGTACCCAGTATGGTATGAAATTGTTGGTGTGTGCTTGCTTTGCCACAGAAACCCTAAAGGATATTTTTACCTTTTAGGCAGAATACATTCTACTGAAACAGACATTCTAGGTAGATGACAAGATCTATACTTGTTCTAGTCATTACTATCCACAAGTTCAATGACTTGGGCATCCAGTTTAAACCAGTAGAATTAGCCACTCCCAAACTGTCCAAGACCTTTGTGCCTCCATTCACAGTGGTACCAGAACTGGAATGTCTCCTCCCCATACTCACTTACCTTGTCCCATGGACTCCCCCTGGCCTAGCTAAGGTGGTTCATCTGAGAAATCTTCCCTAATCCCTTAATCTGTTTTTTATACAAGCAAGGTCTTCTTTATACACATAAAACTCTCATTTTCTCTATTGGAGGATAAAACTTTTGAGGGCATGGACTAAGTCTAGTTCATCTTTTTTCCAGATATTCCAGAATACATTTAGCACTTGGCACATTCTATGCCTGGAAGTAGATATTCAATATTCATTAATGAATGAATTATTTGATTTTGCACTATAACTATTTGTGTATATATATTTTCTCCCAATTGAAATCCTACACACTCTTTCTTATTCTCCCTTTAACTTTCCCCTTAGACTTAGAACAATTTTGTGTGTGAACCCATGGTCAGATTTTTGTAATATTTAATCAATTGACTTAGAATAATGATATCTGGTTTTAAACATGTAACTGGAGACAAATAAAGTGATGATACTACTATACCTCAAAATACCTGAAGTAAAACAACTTCAGTATCGGAACATTTTATAACATTGACCACTTGGCAAGTGTGGATCAGAGTGGCATGGCTGCAGGCAAATCCCAGTCAGAGCCCTGACCAGACACCAGTGGCTCAGGCACACAAGCCCAAGCCAAAAAGCTGCACAGGCACACAAGCATCAGTCAGAGGCCTGCCCCATACCATCAGTAAGTGCGCGGAGACCCTAGCCAGAAGCCTGCTCAGACATCAGGGACTGCAGTGCACAGCCCCCAGGCAAAGGTCTTCCAAGACAACAGCTACATAGGTGGGAGGCCCTAGCCAGAGGTATGCCTAGATACATCCCAAGTGTGCACAGGCCCCAGACAGAAACCTGCCCAGACAACAGTTCAGCTCAGGGATCCAGAAGGCAATCATTCTGAACCCATAAATTGGTAAACAGGTAAGCAGCAGAGAAAAGGTTGATTGGTGGTTTGTTGAGTATTGAAGACCACTGGGTGAACAAAAAGTTGCCCCAACAAAGGCAAAGCAGGCTGCATCTGTTGAAATGAGAAGACATATAAACAAGTCTCAGAACCAGACTTCCAGATCACCTAAAGCAACACCAAAGGGAAATGAGATGGAACACTCTGATGGTCAACCACCTGGACTCCCTGAACCGGCAACAAAAGAAGATCTGTAAAAAATGAAATCAGAAATAATTTCTAAGATAACAACAGAGATTGTGCCCATAGTACAAGACATGATTAGTAAATCTAGAGCAGACACAGATAAAAAAAATAGAGGAGCTGGGGAACATGATGGAATCCCAACATAGGAAACAAACAGAATCCATAAAACAGATGCAAATAGATATCCAGATTAAAAACTCCATTGAAAGTTTGCACAACAGAATGAGCAAGTGTGAGATATAGAAGATAAGATATAGAAGATATAGAAGATAGGATTGCAATTAGTGACCAGGAAAAGAAAAATTTCTCAAAAATACTAAGGGACAGGCCAGGGATTTAGCTCAGTGCTTCTGCCACCTGCCTTGCAAGCACAAGGACTCAAGTTCAATCCCCAGTACCAAAAGAAAAAAAATACTAAGGAACAAAGAAAAATCAATCCAGAAGCTCCCAGACAAAGCAAAGGAGAATAACATAAGACTGATAAAAGTCAATGAACAAACAGGAGAGAGGGCAGATGACATAAAAAAATTGTTCACAAAAGTAATGGCAGAAAACTTCCCAAGTAGGGGGAAAGAGCTTCACATACAGATAAGTGAGGCATACAGGACTCCAAATAGCCATGATAAAAAAAATCTACACATAGGCATGTAATAGTTAAGATTCCAGAAACCCAACAGAAGAACAACATTCTAAAAGCAGAGAAAAGAAACAAATTCCATACAAAGGAAAGCCCATCAGAATCACAACAGACTTCTCAACACAAACCCTCAAGGCAAGAAGAGCTTGGAGTGATATATTTCAAGCCCTAAAGGAAAACAGCCTCCAACTCAGATTGATGTACCCTGCAAAACTATCTTTCAAAATTGATGGAGAAATAAGATACTTTCATGACAAAGAGCACCTTAGGAAATTCATGAATACCACACCAGCACTCCAAAAATATTTAGACAATATCCTAGGAAAACACAATGAAGATCACAACCCCAGGAAGCCCAGCAGAATGAATCCATCTGGCACAACAAGAAATTAAAGCAAAGGGGGAGAATCCACCAAAAAGAAAAACTCATGACAATGATGTCAATGTGTATCAGTTATAACCATCAATGTCAATGGTCTCAATCCACCAATCAAAAGAAATAGACTGACAGAATGGGTCAAGAAGCAAGATCCAACACTATGCTGCATACAAGAAACACACTTCAAAAAAAAATACAACATACAAATGCTTTTGAGGTCCGGGGATTTAGCTCAGTGGTTCCAGCACCTGCCTCGCAAGCGCAAGGTCCCAAGTTCGATCCCCGGTACCAAAAAAAACCAAAAAACCAACATACAAGAAACACACTTAATTCAAAAAGAAACTTGTAGACTGAAAGTGAAAGGGTGGAAAAAATACTCCATGCAGCATGAACTTGAAAAAAAGTAGGAGTAGCTATGCTCTTTGCCCATCAAGCGGACTTCAAACCAAAACTGATTAAGAGAGACAAAGAAGGATACTACATCCTTTTAAAAGGTACAGTTCAAGAGGAAGACATGATAATCATAAATACATGTGCACCAAACACTATTGTGGCCAACTATATAAAACAAATACTAATGTATATGGAAAATGAAATAAGCACTAATACAATCGTAGTGGAGGACCTCAACACCCCACTGTCACAAATAGATATATCAACAACACAAAAAATAGATAACAAAATACTAGAACTCAAACACAATCTTGAATGAATGAACTGAACAGACGTTTACAGAGTGTCCCACCTCACAAAATCAGAATACAAATTCTTTTCAGCTGCACATGGTTCATTCTCCAAAATAGACCACATACTCACTCATAGAACATGTTTAAGTAAGTTCAAAGGAACTGAAGTCATCCGCTGCATATTATCAAATCATAGTGTGATGAAATTGGAGATCAACAGCAAAAGAAACCATAAGAATTTTGTAAACACATGGAAATTGAACAACACACTTCTGAATAGCCAATGGAAATTAAGGAAGAAATCAGACAGTTTCTACAATTAAATGACAATGACAGTGCAACATATTGGAATCTATGGAGCACAATGAAGGTGATCTTACCAGGGAAATTCATAGCAATGAATACTCATACTAGGAAAACAGAGAGAGATCAATTAAACAACTTGATGCTGAACCTCAACCTTCTAGAAAAAGAGCAGGACAAACCCAAAGTTCATACAAGGGAGGAAATTATAAAGATCAGAGGAGAAATCAATGCAATGGAGACTAAGAGAACAATACAAAAAAAAAATGAAGCAAAGAGTTGGTTCTTCAAAAAAATAAACACAATTAACAAACCCTTATTCAACCTTATCAAGAGAAGGCCCAAATCCATGCAATTAAAAAAGAAAAGGGTGAAATTACCACAGACCCAGCAGAAATCCAGATGATCATCAATACCTACTTGGAGTACCTACATGCCAATAAAATGGAAACACAGAAGAAATGGACAGATTCCTACATATGTATGAATTACCAAAGTTGAACAAGGATGACCTAAAAATTCTAAACAACCCAATATCAACCAATGAAATTGAAAATGTAGTTAAAATTTACCAGCTAAGAAAACCCCAGGTCCTGATGGCTTCATTGCTGAATTCTATAAGACATTTAGAGAGGAACTACTGCCACTACTGTTTAAACTCTTCAATGAAATTGAAAGGGAAGCAATACTCCCAAATTCATTCCTGGAAGCAAGCATCACCTTGATCCCCAAAGCAGAGAAAGACCCAACCAAAAAAGAGAACTATAGGCCAATCTCACTAATGAACATAGATGCAAAAATCCTTACTAAGATACTGGCAAATAGAATGCAGAAGATCATCAAGAAGATCATACGCCCTGATCAAGTGGGATTCATCCCAGGGATGCAGGGATGGTTCAACATATACAAATCAATAAATGTAATATACTATGTCAATAGAGCCAAGGACAAAAACCATAGGATCATCTCAATAGATGCAGAAAAAGCATTTGACAAAGTCAAACACACATTTATGATTAAAAACCCTACAAAAAATTAGAAGAGATGGTCTCTACCTCAATCTGGTAAAAGCCATCTATGAAAAGCCAACAGCCAATATCATTCTAAATAGTCAAAAACTGAAATCCTTCACACTAAAATCAGGAACAAGACAAGGATGTCCACTATCACCACTCCTGTTCAATATAGCTTTGGAAAAATTAGCCATGGCAATGAGATAAGAGAAAGAAATAAAAGGAATAAAGATAGGAAATGAAGAAGTCAAATTGTCATTATTTGGAGATGACATGATACTGTATGTAGAAGACCCCAAGAACTGCACCAAAAGTCTTCTTGATTTAATAACCAAATTCAGTAAAGCAGCTGGATACGAGGTCAACAAACAAAAATCAATAGCTTTCCTCTACATGAACAACAGATTCACTGAGAGAGAAATGGGGCAAAGAATTCTTTTCACAATAGCATCTAAAAAATTGAAATACATAGGAGTCAGCCTAATGAAAGAAATCAAATAGTGCTACTCTGAAAACTATAGCACTCTGAAAAAAGAGATCAAAGATGATATCAAAAAATGAAAAGACATCCCTTGCTCCTGGGAAGGAAGAACCAACCTAGTGAAAATGATCTTACTCCAAAACTACTATATAGATTCAATGCAACCCCAATTGAAATCCCAGCAGCATACTTCACAGGCCTTGAGAAAACAATCCAAAAATTCATTTGGAACAAGAAGAGACATAGAATAGCAAAAGCAATTCTAGGCAATAAAGAACAGGTAAGGTGTATCACAATCCCCAATTGAAACTATACTACAAAGCTACTGTGATAAAACAGCATGGTACTGGAAAAGAAACAGACCTGAGGACCAGTGAAACATATCAAAAGATGCAGAAACAATCCAGACACACTCAGCCATCTCGTCTTTGACAAAGGAGCCAAACATCCACATTGGAGGAAAGATAGCCTCTTTAATAAATGGTGCTGGAAAAACTGGGTTTCAACTTGCCAAAGATTAAAACTAGACCTTTATCTCTCACCATGCACTAAACTAAAATCAAAATGGATTAAAGATCTAAATATTAAAATAGAAACTCTGAACCAGTTGGAACAGAGGTTAGGTAGAACTCTTGAAGACATGGGTGTAGGAAAGGATTTTATGAACAAAACCTCAGTTGCCCGTGAACTAGCACAAACAATCAACAAGTGGGATCTCTTCTTATTAAAAGGCTTCTGCACAGCAAGAGAAACCACCAGCAGTGTGAAGAGACAACCCATAATGTGGGAAAAAAATCTTCACCTGCTTTTCCTCAGGCAAAGGTCTACTATCTCGAATCTATAAAGAACTTAAAAAGATCAGACCTCCCAAATTTAAAGACCCAATCGAAAAATGGGCATCTGAAATGAAGAGACATTCCTCAGACAAAGAAGTAGAAATAGCAAATAAATACATGAAAAAATGTTCAACATCACTGGTCATTCGAGAGATGCAAATGAAAACAACGCTGAGATTCCACCTCACTCCAGAAAGAATTTCTGCTATCATGAAATCAAGCAATAACAAATGCTGTTGGGGCTGTGGGGAAAGAGGAACCCTGCTCCACTGCTGGTGGGAGTGTAGACTGGTGAAACCACTGTGGAAATCAGTATGGAGATACCTCAAAGAACTAGGACTGGAAGTCCCATTTGACCCCTCTATTCCCCTACTGGGAATCTTCTCCAAAGAATTAAAAGAATCATACCACAGTGATATATGTGCACCCATGTTCATAGCAGCACAGTTTGTAATAGCTAAAACTTGGAAACAGCCCAAATGACCATCAACAGGAGACTGGATAAAGAAAATGTGGTTTTTTTATAAAATGGAGTACTACTCAGCCATAAAAAATGAGAAATTAGAGACATTTATAGTTAAGTGGATGCACATTGAGGCAGTACTCTTAAGTGAAATAAATAGGACACACATGTATAAATACTGAATAGTTTCTCTGGTGTGAGAAACTGAAAGTGTAAATAAGGACTAAATGTATAATAGGTAATGTGAAATAGGAAGAAAAGGGGCAAAGGGGAAGGAAGTGGGAGGGGTAGGGGAAAGGGTAGAAGGGAATGGGATTAATATGAGAAAATGGAAAAATAGGAACAAAATCTTTGTAAATAGGGAGGACTGGAGGGGTTGAAGGGAGGGCTGGGCAAGGGTGAAAAATAAGAACCAAGAGAGGTTATGTAAAGGTGCAAATTTCCAATGATGAATGTCATTATATTGTATACCTAAAATGTACCAATGATTAGAATGAATAATCGATAATGCAAAATAGGAAGAAAAGGTCCAAAGGGGTAGGGGTAGTGGGAGGGGCAGGGGAAAGGAAAGAAGGGAAAGGAAAAACGCTGAGAAATGGAAAAAAAATGGAAATAAAGTCTTTGTAAATAGGGAAGGGTAGAGGGGGTGAAGGGAGGGCTAGGAATGGGGAAAAATAAGAACCAAGATGGATTATGTAAAGGTACAATTCCCAATGAGAAATGTAATTGTGTTGTATACCTACAATGTACCAATAAAAGAATTTAACAAAAAATAGAAAAAGAAAATGTGGGGGTTTTTTTAATAAAATGGAGTACTACTGAGCCATAAAGAAGGAGAAATTAGTGACATTTATAGCTAAATGGATGCACATTGAGGCAATATTCTTAAGTGAAATAAATAGGACACACATGTGTAAATACTGAATAGTTTGTCTGGTGTGAGAAACTGAAGGTGTAAATAAAGACTAAAAGGTAAAATAGGTAATGTGAAATAAGAAGAAAAGGGGCAAAGGGGAAGGAAGTGGGAGGGATAGGGGAAAGGATAGAAGGGAATGGGATTAATATGAGAAAATGAAGAAATGGAAACAAAGTCTTTGTAAATAGGAAAGGATGGAGGGATTGAAAGGAGGGCAGGGGAATGGCGAAAAAAATAAGAACCAAGAGAGATTATGTAAAGGTTCAAAATTCCAATGATGAATGTCATTATATCGTATACCTAAAACATACCAATAAAATTAATATAAAATTAACCACTTATCAATTTACCCTGAGCATCTCTTAGGTAACGCATTTGTTTACATACTGACTACCCCAAGCATTTCTTGGTCAGGAGTCATTTCCACCAGTAGATTTTTGTATTAAATTAATTTGATAAAATTGTTGTGTTTATATATCCTATTATATTCCCTTATAAAATTTATGGAAAGATGCAATTGTTGGTCATCCTGTATTTAAATAATTGGTCTTGTAAGTAGTTAACACTGCCACTTTGATGTTTTAAAATTACTATTTTTTCATTATCATAAAGATAAACATTTGTCTAGTCCATTCCCAACAATGACAAATTCCAGATTGGTAGAATCTAATTAATGAAGTTACATTGAATTCAGCAGACTCAGCTATGTTTAACTAATTTTTGTTATTGATAAAATTTTTCTATCTGTACCCATTTTAAAATTTCAGGAGAAAAATGTTTCCTTGATTGCTTACCTCTTCATGTTCTGTGTTGTCTAGAGATGTTCCGACCCCAACATGTTGGCTTTTTCTGATCCGTCTGCACACAGTGTATTATGTTTCATGTCCTTTTCTCAGACTCTCAGATATTTCAGTAGATTTAAGAAAAGAGAGCTGAGCCTGCTAAACCCAGGTGAAAGGTTGAATTAAAACAAGAAGTTTGTAGGTTGCTACAGAATTCTCAGGTTTTATTATAGTCCAGTTTTTCACTTTTTGAACTATTTCAAAGATATATATATATATATATAACATAGTCTTATATGATTTATATAATATGTATATTACATAGTCTTAGCTATCACTTATTCAGCCAGTCCATGGAGTTCAGAACAATACCCTGTCCCCCCATCAGAAACACTTCATGCACTTTTGTTTCAGAGATTTCAGAGTGGGAGAGACTGAAGTCAAGGTGACAAGGATGCTGCACAAGCATCATGACCTTTGACCTGAGCTTCCTAGCTCTGTGCTCACCATGAAGGCCCCCTGTGTACACCCAAAGCAAGGGGCCATTTCAGGTCCCTGTTTTCAAACTCACCCTTGATGCTGAACATACAATACCAACAGTATCTCACATATGTCAGCTACAGCCTTTGCTTATTTCTAATGGCATTGTGGTGGGTTTCCTTCACTGTTCTCATTGGTTTCTCTTATGGGAAGTAAAGGTAAGAGAGACAAGAATGTAGGAATATAAATGATGGATTTTCTCAGAATTAGTCACTGAGGCAGAATTCTTCCCCTAAACATGGCCTGTTTTGATGGAATAGACACATTCCTTCACAGGGATCATAAATCCTTAAGAACACAGACTTTTCACCATGTCAGTATCATGACTCAATTTCAACTTGAGAACTCCTTGTTTTCCGTAAGATGATGACAGAATATCAAAATTATCGGTACCCCAGTATCATTACTCTTACTGGCTGAGTGATGGTAAGACAGCACTAATTGGTCTTGTGCCTAGAGAGTACTTTATTCCAGCTGTCAGGCTAGGCCTCTTAGGGGCATAATCTTAATTAATCCTCTTAACTCACTCCCTTAATTATTTATTTTGACTTTTCAGATCAGCCCAGGGCCCCACAGTTAGGTAGCAACTGGGGTTGAAGCCCAGCTCTGTATGAATGAAGATATTATGCTGATAGCCTCTGTACTGTAAGACTTAGAGGCAGATTTTCCCATGCCCACAGGATTTCTGTAATGATTGTAAGCACTGGTTTGGTCCAAAGTTCAGGTATTTTAAAGTCCAGATGGAATAAGAAGGCAGAGGCATGGTAGTATAGTATTCAAGGATTAGGTTATCTTTACTTTGAGTAAAGCAAAAACCAACCAACCACACAAAAACCACTATATAAATGACCTTTAGAATTGCTAGTTCTGGCTCACTGAGTAAAAACAGTGTTCCTAGGATGTGAAAAAGTATGTACTAGAAAGAGTTTCCTCTTAATTAGCTTACCCATTGCAGTCTTTGGAAAATAGTTTCAGAGAGCAAATCAGATACAGTTTTTTTTCCTCTTTCAGTTCTCATTAATACCTTCACACTGCTCCTCATTGTCTACCTTGGGTCACAGAGTTTCAGAATATTTCATTATTCTCCATACACAGTGAGGAGCATTAAGGAGTTCTGTGTTTGTGAAGAACTGTGTTTATTTCTCTTTCTCTTAAACTGAAAAGATGAAGAAAGCAAGCCTCTTAAAGTGCTTCTGTTGCACTTTACTTATGTAATTTAAATTTGGCGAGAATAAGAAAACATGTAGGGAAAACTTCTTTAAAAACATTTTTGGCTAACGTTTCTTTTAGAACCCAAGTTCTGACCATAATTGTTCATTAAACATATCTTGAAATCCACATTTTGAAATTTCCAGAAACAATTCTGTTTACCTCTTGAACAATAATCACTGGTATAGTTTATGAAGTTACATAGTTTACACATGTTTCTAATGAAGAATTCCAAGCACCAATAACTGACAGGTCCTGGGGAGAATGAGAGGGTTACAGAAGTGCCACCTCAGTGTTACTGTAAGACACATTCCTAGGGTGCAGTAGCAACAGCAAACAGACACTGTGGGCTTTTTGAAAGTCCGACTCTGTTTTCTTCTGCAAGAAATGCTCAAAGCACGGAGCAATCTTTGAAGAACAGATGCCCAGTCCAGCACCAATATTCACTGGGCATTGCCAACAAAAGCATAAATAAAGATTTTTACACTAAAGAAGCATAGTTGTACTTTTTGTGTTCTTGCTAGTCATTAGTAAAATACACCAATTATTCAGGGTGAAGAGGAACTCACAACACCTGCTGTCCTCTGGGTTCTTCTGTGAGAGCTTATCTTGTGTTTCATGATGCAAGACAACGGTTTAAGATTTACGACAATGTCATGTAGGTGACACAACTTCTTGGATATGTCTTGTTTTAAATTCTACACTATGAAGATTACATCCACTAGAAGATAAGCTCAATAATGTCATTTTCTTTAAAACTGTTTTATGTAACTGGTTTAATCACAAGAACTAAAGTATCTGGCATTTGATGGGCACTTAATGGACATTTAATACTTGACTATGAATGAATGAATGGTAATAATGCTCCAATATGTCCAAGCTATCTTAACCATCAGGCACAGAACGTAATCAAAAATGGTCTTTTGATGGCAGTATCTTGGTATTAAAGCCATAGGACTGAAATATGCCCTTAACTTCCATCACAAAACTGTGCAAACTGGGTCTCGTCTAAATAGCAATTTATTTGAGTTAGAACATCTTATTTCAATCTCTGTGTAACTTGCTCTTACTATAGGCAATGAAAGAGAGTAGAAAATTTGAAAGGCCTAAATAATTCACTGCAGGAAATAAAAAGCTTTAACTCAGCCTATCACTTAATTGCACAATACCAGCAAGACCAGGACAATCTCCCTACCACCCATGTGTCCACAGACTGCCTGCCATGCCCAGGGCACCTGGACCAAAACACAAAGCCCCTGCTTCCCCGCCCCCTTCCTCTGTTTCCTTGTGGCAGGGTCCACTGGTCCCTGTGCTCCTTGAGTTTTTGGTAAGTACTCAAGAAATGTTGGCATTTGCCCAGGATTTTGGGCAGAGATGTTTAGAGCTCATAGCCTGTGGTCAGTTCAAGTGTAATGTCCTCCGGGAGCCAGCAGCATGCCCAAAGGCCTCACAGCCAGAGAAGCTAATGGTATAACTTTCAATCAGAGGCTGAGAGCCCAAAGTTCTGATGTCCAAGTGAGCAAAAAGAAATCTACCTCCCTCATAGAGAAGACGCTGGCTTCCTTCTGGATTTGTTCTCTCCAGGTTGATGGTGGCAGTAAAGATAGGTCCTCCTCTCCTGGCCCAGTCAGACTCACAGGCCAGTTTCCATGGTAGTGTGTACACCAAATAATCCACCACCAAGCTCCAGGCAAGCAGCTACCTGAAATCAGCCATCACAGCACCAGTCTGTATTGAAATGATCTGTGCACCGCCGGGCCCCTACTCAGCTCCTAACTTCTGGAGGGCTACATCTTACACCTCTCTGGGACTCGTCCCAGGGGGTGGCACAGCTCCTGGAATACAGCGGTCCTAATCAATGTTTGCCAAACCCTTGTTCCTTTTCTGTGCTCCCCAAAATGGCTGCATGGTAAAAGCTACATTTCATTGCTAGCTGTGTTGTTTCTCCAACACAATGCCAGTACTGTGCGACAACAATGGTTCGCTCTTCCGTTTCACAGAGAAAACTGTCCACAGTCTGAGGATGCACCTGAGTTCATCATGATCTTGATTCCAGGAGGGGAGAATTAGTTTAAGCCAAATGAGAAAGCTGTTGTAGAGACACGAATATGTCTCATGGAACCCACAGGCAACAATGAGGCTAAGACCCGATGATGGAGTAACCAGTACAGGGACTTCAGGAGCAGCACGTCCCATACTTTCTCCACTGAGTTGTTCAAATCTTTTCTCTCTCTCTGCTGACCAAGTCCCTTTGCTTTCCTGGTCCACTTGAAGCAAAATATAACTATCAATAGCTTCAAACACACATTTTATATTTCAGGAACACAAGCAAGATGGATTTCAGTTCACATTCCCAATTTTCTCAAATGACTCCAATTGGCCCGGCCTCATTAAGTGCCCTCCTCAGACAACTACATGCAGCTGGAGGTA
Organism: Heterocephalus glaber; assembly: GCF_053883595.1. NCBI lineage: Eukaryota > Metazoa > Chordata > Mammalia > Rodentia > Bathyergidae > Heterocephalus > Heterocephalus glaber. The sequence continues at coordinate 1,046,450 of NW_028258324.1, read as the reverse complement.
GAGCTCAACCATACATCCCAGGGACCCGCAGACACACCAGAGGGTGGGTACCAGGCTTCCCAGGGCTTTCGTGTTTAAGGAAAATGCAATCAGAATGGACCATTCCAAATGTATTTGTGAATGTTTTCTATAAAGTATGTTTTTAAAGCAATAATGTTCAAATTTTTTCTATTATTAATTAATGGTACCAATAGAAAATGCCTAAGTAAAAACATATTTGCTTTGTTTTAAAAATAAATTTATTTTATTATATAATATTGATAGTTTACATAACCAGTCTTTTAATGTATGCAAAAAACAATTATAAAACACATTTTCAAAAGACATGAAAGTGCTTGAAATTCTTTCTTGATATCAGAATTTCAGAAGGCATCATTAAAATTTTATAATCTAAACAATTTTCCCAAGCCTGAACTGGCCTGAGAGATTTCATTGGTCAACCAGCCTCAGTCCAGCAAAGAAACATTCCTGGATTGCTTAGTGTTTCTAAATGCTCCAAGGGGGCATTTCTCTCAAGCCCTTCAGTATCAAAGAAGACTGAGGAGCTAAGGGGCAAAAGGATCCCACAGGAGACCGGAAATAAAGCAAAAATGACACTAATAAGTTGAGTACAATACTGCTTCAATGATGACCATTAAGTCTGAAGGAAAAATAATCAATGTTGAACATCACCAGTTGTGCGACTGTGCCCTAACTGGTAGCTGAGCTTTTCTGCGTCACATGTGAGCACTCAGAGCAGGCTCACTCAAACACTGCGCATGCGACAAAAGGATGCATGGCTGGGCTTTGGTGTGAACACTCTGCTTCATGTTGGCTATGGAACCCACATTACAAAGATTCTGATGAATATTTTGCTTGGCTGATGGTCACAGATTGCAGCAATTTGGGGACATCTTTCACTCGTTTTTGTAAGTGACTCATCTAATCAATGTAAAGTCAGGCATTCTATGGAATATTGGCTAAATCCAGATTTCACCTTTTCAGGGTTAACACAGTCTTTACTAAAAAGGCCATGAGGCTGAAGGAGCGTCTGGCAGAATTGATCAAGTAATGGATGCTGTGGTCATGATATTGGTGCCCCCAACCTCACCTGAGACCAACGCTGTGTGCTATTGTGAAGAAAGACCAGAAATGGTCACAACCGGGGTCTGCCTGAGGCCTCGGATGCTGTCACCAACATGGACAGTCTCTTCCCGGGCAGTCATTTAAGTACTTAGAAGTATTAAGCTGAGCATTAGTACTTCAGCAGGACTTAAGAAATGCCAAGCATTTGCTTACCCAGCTTTATTCATTACTCTAGTTATGGAACAGTTCTGTTTGCTTTGGTAATGCAAGAATTCATTTGAGTTACTGAGACTTCATAGTGAAGCAAAGAAAGGTAAGAAATGTCAACTCTATGAAAGGAACAATGATCACACCCACCCTGGCTGGGACTCTGCACCTTGTGTCCTTGCAGGAATATGGCCTTGACAGTGAGGAGCACAAGGGGCAACAGAAATCCTGGCTTATGCTGTTGGCTTAGGTGACGCCAACCCAAATGAACAAAGAGGCTAATGAAGAGCACCAACTTCAAAAAGGGATAGACTTAGTCTTAATCCTAGCCCTGCCGATTCCTAACTCTTTAGAGCTAGGCTAGGTTATGTATCTTCTTTGGGCCTCTCCCAATCTGGGAAATGAGAATCATAATACCTTTCTCACAGATTGCCAAGAGGACCAAATGAAATAATATATTTCAAACCCTTAGCACATAGCATGTGAAAACAGTAGCTTTATTGATAATTAATTTCCTAAGATCTAAACTCCTTGCCACTTTTCTTTTTTACTTGACTAATAATCCTGGTGACAAAACCTAAGTGGAAATTTACTGAAACGTCCTGTTTTGTTGTTGTTGCTACCTAATGAGGTGCTTTTTCCCAATTGCTAGACTATAATTAAATTATTAGTAGTAGTAGTAAAAAATGACAGTAAACAACACAAAGTTAAAAATAAGAAGTACAGTATTTAAAGTTCATTTCTACAAGTTGTTTTCCTGAGACGTGTTCCTTCTGTTTTCAAATGAGCAAGGCAGTGTGTAGCTTGGACCAGCCGGGAGGAAACTTCATGGCCTGTGGGTGAAAAGGTAAGAGCGATCACTTAAAAGAAATATACTATATAGCAATAATAGTGGTAGTAAAAATCCAGAGTCAGCATTAGTGTTTCTTTGTAACAAGGAAGGAGCACACTATAATTCCTCCATGGGCATATACAGTATTGTACCTAGGAAGCTCTTGGCTGCTGGAGGCAGGAGATGGTACTACAGAGACTGCTGTGGGCCACAGCTCCATCATGCTGGCTGTGCACAGGGAGCATGAGGCCCAATTGCTATTGGCCATTTGAACAGTGAACAGAAAGAGAAAAGTCATCCACTTCAGTGCGCATCTGGTCTGACCAGGCTGGAAGCCTGCTTCACCTCTGAGCTGCCACTCACAGGAGCCTTCATGCTGCTCCGACTCAGAGCCAGTCTGAGCTGGACTCAGTGTGACCACCACCAATGCTGTGCTGCTTGGTCCTGCTACTCTGCACCCTGTCCCATCTATCCCACTTTGTCTCCAGTGTGCTGACTGCTGTAGATCACATCACCTGCTCTGTGCCTTCGGATTCTGGTTGGGCTTACTATTGGAGGCACCTGCTAAGAGGTCTGAAGGTTGGCAAGGAGAGCTAGGGATGTTTCACTATTTCCTCCTCTGTCTCTGCACAGGCTCCAGTGGTGCCTATTCCTGCCACAGCTCTGCCTCCTGCCTGGCAGGCTCCTATCCCGAGCTCCTCAGAGTGCCAGGTGAAAATTACCCCAATGGCCGAGGCACAGGAGGGACAACAGCTCCTTGTCATTGCTGCTGAGAGTTTCAAGCTCCCCAAAGTTCCCTTAGGCTGCCCATGGGCAACCAAAATCTCTTCCATGGATGACCTGAGAGGACTCGTGACCCCTGCTGGGACCCTGACTGAGATGACACTGAAACAACACTCAGCACATAGTAAATGCTTAGTGAGTGTAAGTGAAAATACCTGGCCTCTAGCCCCTCAAATGAGAATGAAAGAAACAAAATAACCACAACCCCCATGAAAAAGTAGAATGCATGCAGAAGAAACATGTGACATGCAGATTATGTGCAAAAGAAACATATGACAAAGTCCTTTGTTTGGGCTACAGTTCTCTGAAAAAGCCACCAATTTATTTTTAAATGTTTTAAAACTTAACCAAATTCCTGCCGGAGGTTATTAGACCATCTCACTACTTAGAGGTCACTTGGACAGTTTCCTATCTGCCAAGTCCACCACACTTACTGTCAAGCAATATTAGTTTCTTCAACGCCTTCATTTAGAGGAGTCGTATCTTTACCCAAAGCTTCCCTTTCTTCTTCTTTCTTCCTTTCTTCACGATGTTTCTGAAGAGGACTTAGAAAATAACATGTCAGAAATTAATCTGGGCCTGTTAATTCAAGCAAATATAAAATTATTCAACAGGAAAGCCTGTGATCTTATTTCTAGACTGTTAAAAATGCGTAAGTTCATTTTTGCTTAAATATTTTGAGCTCTCCTTTAACACATCTCTTTTTCTAGGCTCAGATGATAGCTACAGCAGGCAACAGTGTGGGTAGAGAAGCGTTATCTAACAGGAAGACTATGCAGCTAATGGTTGATGGAAATTAGTTAGGGCACAAGACAAGTTTCCAGGAAACGTCATTTTACAAAGTAGAACAAGGAGCATTATTCAGAGTGTAAAGAAAAAACTGTAAAAATTGTAACAAGCATTAAAAATAAAGTGACAGCAGCCTCTGGATATATTAATTAAGCTTCTACATACTTGAATCTATCAAAGTGGTTAAATACTGTATTCTGCACTGTTTTCCAGTTTCCTGGAAGTGCCGTTAGAAGTTAGTGTTACCAAATAGCCCATTTTTCGGTACAGCCCACTCATCCTCTGCCTCAAATCGGGCATTATAAGTATTTCCTACCACCATAAAGTATGTAAAATCAAAAATATTTTTCAATTTTATAGTTAGAAGGGATCCTATAGATTAGCTGGTCTAATGCTTTGGTTTTACACAAAATGCAATTAAAGTTCCCAGATGTTGAGAAATTTGTGCCAAGTCTCAGAGACACAATGGCAGAGCTGATCCAGGAATCAAAGACATGTTCATGCTTGTGTTTTGATGCCCAGGACACTGTGAAGAAAGGAATTTCCAGGCACCCTCTGTTGGTATGGGCCACAGCGCAGAAGTAGATGCAATTGTTTAGGAAGCTGGACCAAACAGGCCCTCTCTTCAGTGTATGTTTTTGGCCCCTTTGTCAAAGACCAGAGGCTGAATGTGCCTGGGGTTGTTTCTGAGCCCTCTGTTCTGCTCCATTCATCCACATGCCTATTTTTGTGGCAGGACCATGCTGTTTCTATCACACTATAGCTTTGTAATATAACTTCAAGTCCAGGACTGTGATACTTCCTGCTTTGCTCTTGTTACTCAGGAATTTGTTATTCTGAGTTTCTTCTGGTTCTATATAATCTTAGGACAATTTTTCTAGTTCTGTGAAGAATGCTCTTGGTATTTTGATTGGAACTGCAATAGACATATATATATATATATATATATATATATATATATATAAATAAAATTTTTGGTAAAATGCCTATTTTGACAATATTGGTTCTGCCTATACAGGAACAGGGAACACTGTAGCTCTATTTCCCAATGTTCTTGTCAATCTTTTTTTCAGAGTGCTGTACAAAGGTTTTGATTGTAGAGGTCTTTCACTTCTTTGGTTAGGTTAATTCCTTGGTATTTAATTTTTTAAAGCTATTGTGAATGAGATTATTTTCCTGATTTCTTTCTTGGTGGAGTTGCTGTTGGTGTATAGGAACGCTATTGATTTCTGTGTATTGATTTTGTATTCTGCTACTTTGCTGAATTTATTAGTTCTTATAGTCTTTGAGGAGCTTTTTGGGTTTTTTTGTAAAGGAAGGACTGCATTGTCTGCCAAGAAGGCTAGTTTAACTTCTCCCCTTTTTGCACATACCCTTTTACTTCCTGCACATATCCCCTTGCCTGACTGCTCCAGCTCCTGTTTCAAGTACTGCATTAACAGGAGTGGTGAGGGCAGACAGCCCCGAAAAAGAAAACACAACAGAGCCTGGGCTGGCTCTTCATGTCAGGAAGGCAGACTCTAGTCAGGTGGTTTTTCCGCATACTGTAGGGTGGCTCTGCTGTGATTAAAGAACAGGTGTTAAAGAAATTGGCTTCATTGAGAAGTGTGCCATGCCACTCTGCCTCAAAGAAAAACCAAGGCATTTCCGGCTCCCAATATTGTGGTATGTAACAAGAACTAAGGGAGGATGCTGTGACCACCATTTGCACATAAAATTATTTAATGTGGCCAACCTAGAAACAAATGTTTGTTTTTTCAATGGTATTGTGTCATAGCACATTTTAGAAAATGAAAGTCCTAGTTAGCCTAGTAACAAACACAAAATGGACCTGACTTTAGGACAAAATGATTAGCTATAACTGAAATATTTATACAAGTTTTGTTTTAAATAATAATTTAAGATGATAAAAATTGCTTTTTATGTGTTTTATTATAAATACCTCAATAATGATAACAAATCTCAAAATGTGGATTTATTCAAATCAAAGCAAAAGGGAAAGAGAAGGTAGGAAAAAAGCAATAAGCAACACACTATTTCTCAAATTTACTGAAAACTAAGTTTAAAAGTACTTACTGACAGCATGTGCAGACACTGATGACTAGAATGATAAAAATGACCATCACTGCTATTAAACAGATCACCAAAATCTGTCCTCTGTCTCCTCGCAGGTAGAACAGGTCAACTCTCTCACACCGGGCTCCAGTGTAACCCTCATCACAGCTGTAAAACAAAAGCAAGCAAAGGCAGCAAGGTAAAAACTCGAGACTTCTATGAAACTCCACCTCATTTTGAAAGACTTCCTGACATGGATGCGGAACACAGGTCCTTTGCTCAGCAAAGCTTTCCCCACTCATTAGCAACTTTTCTTTCTTTGCTTTGCTGATGCCCTGCCATCACTTGGATGTTATTAATGTATCTAATATAAATAAAGCCAGGATAGTGACAGATTACTAAAATATGTGTTGGAACTGTAATCCTTGTTTTGAACAGAAGGGGATGAAAATGTCCCTCCACACATCCCCAGTGCTTAAAAACCTCCCTGACAAGGAATTCAGAAATCCCCAGGATTTCCCATTTCATCATAGGCCAATGTGCACAATTTCAGCATGCCCACTCGCTTTTATAAATAATTTTAAAATGACATTGCTTGGGGCTGGGATGCACCTCAGTGGTAGAACACTTGTCTAGCAAGTGTGAAGCCTGGACTCAATCCTCTGTACCACCAAAAAGTAAGCAAACAAAAATTACATTGTTTCATATAATCAAACACAGTAATGTATATGAGAGCTCATAGCCCAGTGACCAAAATAGAAAGTCCCATAAATATCCTACAGAATCCCTCTCCCATTCCACTTTCATGCTTCTGCTTGGGAGGTCCTGGATTAGGTAATGTTCTTTCTTACTCATGCATTCACCCTTTCACCAACCACATCCCCTCAGAACAACTCAGGTCCTGTACTAGCCCTTCTCCATCTGCATCTCTAGATCAGTTAGCTGCTCTCTCCACTGGCTTCTCATGGCCTACTTGTATTCATCCTCTGGCCCTTTCAAAAGGGAGTAACCAGAATCAACCAGCTCTGTAAGTGGAGTCACCACTTCCCTATAACCTTAGGAGAACAGCAGCTGGTGTCCTAGACCTGCGTTCCAGTTGTCAATCTGTCCCACCACCCTGGAACCCATCTGAGCAATGCTAGAAGAGGTAACAGCTTGATGTTCTGTGGACGACCCATAACAGCATCAGAATTGCAGCAGAAGCTTCAGAGATACCTAAAGATTTTCCTGAGGACCTTTGAACCAACCTGTCTTTTGTAACATCAGCACCCTTGTGTTGATATTTTCCCTTGTCTCTTCAGATGCATAAAACTAGCTATATGCATAATTACCTCAATGTCAGAAAGATTACATTCTGCAACTTGAAAAGATTTCTGTGTGGCCTCATTTTTCTCCAAGAAAGTATTCCTGGCCAGGCTGTTCTATAGCTATGCTTGACAAGAGCCATGGCAGTTAATTTCCACAAAGCTCATATTTCTCAAGTAAAGAAATCCTTTAAGGGCAACATTGTAGCAGAGCAGTGCTTCAAAACCAAAATGAACAAAACCTCAATAACAATCATCAATTGAAAGGTGAACTGCAATGAAACAAAGACAGAAGATGCTCAATGCTATCTGTCACAAAAGGACCCCAGGACACACAAGACAGAACTGCTTGCAGCATGATAACTAGGTACCTTCATTCCAAGGTCAGAATACAGGGAGGGAGCTTACGAATATCTGGAAATATAAAAAGTCTGTTGTTCACAGAATTGAAATTGTGGGAGGATCATTTTTAATTGCATGTAGGAAGATGTTTTCAAAACTTGTTTTAAGAATGTATTTAAATCTTACAAATACATATTCTCTTCCAATCAGCATAAATATTTCTTTAACAAATGCAATAAATATGGCATTTTTAAACAACAGCTTTGCCCATGAAGAGCCCAATTCCTGGCTGAGCTTTTGGAATGTTTTCCCAATTTTGCTCCCTGGTTCAGTGGCTGAACTGTGGTTTGGTTGAGTTGCTCAGTAAGCCACAGTTCCTATAGGCTATAACCAGGAAGTCCTGCCAGAGAGACAGATTCTCACATAGTTATGGTGACTCTCAGGACATTCACTCTTCCACAAACCGTGAGACTGTCAGCTGTTGCCCATGATCAGGGAGTGCCTCTCCATAGGGAGGAGGAGGAGGAGACAGGAAGCAAGCGCCACACTCACTGAATGGTAAGTAGACTATTGAATAAGTACCTTACTGAATGATGTCTGGTAAAGTGAAAGTGAATACAACTTTGGAGGATTCCATGACTCTTGAGAAACTTCAAAATTAGGCTTTGCAATCACTCTCCTGAAATAATCAAAATGTGTAGATATCAACGGGACTGTGACAGCAGCCTTCGAGAGAGGTGCTTGTGTGGACCTCAGATAGCAGGTGAAAAGACTGCAGTGCTGAGGAGCGGAGTGAGTGGGGCAGGGATTCCAGCACGGGCGTCTGGCTCAATGAAATGTAAATGAACTGTTGTGTATAAATTATTAAAAATTACATATCTAAAAACAGGTGACACACTTTCCAAAAAGGTACTGACAAGACTAATAGAGGATATGAACTCTCTGAAACACATTTAGTGCGCATGTGTGTAAAAAAGGAGTCCATAAACTCCTGTGATCCCAAGTAAAGGGGACATTTTTGTTTTCCCAAGATGGCACTATCACCGATAGCAAAGAGTTTGGCCTGAGTTTCGTACAAAAGCAAGCCACCTGAAAGGCCAGGCCTGGGTGCTATTATACCTGCCACTCTTCCCAAGGGTATAGTCCTAAAATGCTTGCTCTCTTTTGGATCATTATATACAAGTTGTGTTGCTTTTATTATTTGGCTTAATCGTCAAGTCTCGAGAGGAAAGTAGAGTATTATTTTCTCCTTTTATAGATGATTGAACAGATGTAGGAAAGACAACTGACCCATGGCTACCACCTCGTATGGTGGATGAAGGCAAAGCCTGACTTTAGGTCTCTTGACTCTAGAATCAGTACCTGGACCTTTATGTCATGCCACCAGCATTGGTTCTGTATAATTCTGCTGCAGGGACAATGCTCCCAGCTCTAATGAAGGCTGTTAAACTTGGCATTGTACTCACAAATGGGACACAAACAGGAATAAGCACGAGCCCAGCCCACTAGAAACACAGTCAGAGCGGACCTTCAAAGAAACCAACAGCCTCACTCCGGTGGATGCCCGCTGTCTACAAGTGGGAGCAGATGGCAAAGCAGGGGCACCCACCTCAGCACCTGGAGGAAGCGCTCGAGGAGGACTCAATGTGAGTCCTGGAGGAGCTGGTGTCGGTCCACATCTTAAACCATCAATGGGAAAAGCTCCCAGCTGTGAGAGGAGCTCCCACAAAAAACCAGTAAAGAAGTGGAGAGTTTTAGAGGAACATTTGAGAGGTGCGGCTGGAAAGTTAAGCCGGGATCAGAGGAATGGTGGAAACCCCAGAAGTGAGCTTTAACTTCCCAGGGCACAGGACAAGTGTCAGGTCACACCTGTGGCAGGCAGATCATACACTGTGGTTTTCTTTCCAAAAGCAGTGATCTTAAAGAACAATAAATGGGTGAGCATATGGATCAGTTACAGAGATGCTCTGGGTAAAAGGGCACTCATATTTTATTTTTTTAATTATTTTTTTATTTTTGTATTTTTGTATTAAATTCTTTTATTGGTACTTTGTAGGTATACAGCACAATTACATTTCTCATGGGGAATTGTACCTTTATATAACGCATCTTGGTTCTTATTTTTTTCCCATTCCTAGCCCTCCTTTCATCCCCTCCACCCTTCCCTATTTACAAAGACTTTATTTCCATTTTTTCCATTTCTCATCATTTTTCCTTCCCCTTCTTTCCTTTCCCCTGCCCTCCCACTACCCCTACCCCTTTGGACCTTTTCTTCCTATTTTACATTATCGATTATTCATTCTAATCATTGGTACATTTTAGGTATACAATATAATGACATCCATCATTGGAAATTTCCACCTTTACATAGTCTCTGTTGGTTCTTATTTTTCACCCTTGCCCAGCCCTCCCTTCAACCCCTCCAGTCCTCCCTATTTACAAAGATTTTGTTCCTATTTTTCCATTTTCTCATATTAATCCCATTCCCTTCTATCCTTTCCCCTAGCCCTCCCACTTCCTTCCCTTTGCCCCTTTTCTTCCTATTTCACATGACCTATTATACATTTAGTCCTTATTTACACTTTCAGTTTCTCACACCAGAGAAACTATTCGGTATTTACACATGTGAGGGCACTCATATTTTAAACACAGTAAATAATTAAATGAAATTTTTTAAAACTCTACCTTTCTTAACACGCACACGAGCACACGCGCATGCGTGCACACACACACACTTTCCTACCTGTTTTACAGTAATAATTCAGCAATTCTTATCCTCTTCAAAGAATTATCCTTGCATATTTCTTTTGCAAAATGAACTTTATATAATTAAAATTTGAAGAAGCCTATGACCTTTCAAGTTCCCACAAAAAAGGATTTGGAATCACTCAGATCTTAATGGAAAAAATGTAAATTGGAGAATATATGGAAGAACATAACCATTCTGTGAATTTCAGATCCAAGGAATCCCCTTGTTCCTCTGACAAAAGGTCTCAGCAGCACGTTAGAGGACATCTCTTTATCAGAAAAGGAATGCTAAACAGATGCTAAAGCTGTGTGTGCCTGAGTAAAATTAAACTTGGGCCTTCACTCTGTGAAAAGCTGGAAGGAGAACCTTCTCCTGGTTCCCACTGTGCTAGACTCTGCTTACAAACAAAGCTGGCATCTTTGCACATGGCTGACACTTGCAAGAGTAGCTTTTACTTTGGCAGCAGCTCCTCCATATTTACATTAAGGACCAGCCTCCTAATGCTGCCAGGAGAATGTGTTTCCATGGGAACCACCCAGGCAATTATTGAAGCTGAAAAGCATCCTAACCCTGGACAGAATCAGCTTCGCTTGCCAAGGCAGTGAGGACGGCCCAGCCTGGACATGGATCCAGCTCCCACGCTTGTGTTTCGGAAAAGTGTGCGTCAGCCTCTCCATAAGCAACTTGGACCAGGCCCTGGACAAGAGGCCAAGGGCAGAGTTAGGCAGAGCCCTGTGGACAGATGGCGTGGTGAGCTCAGGCTTTCCGAGGCCCACCCCGGAGGGCACCACCTCTCAGCAGGCTGTCAAGCTCACTTACATGCAGGAGGGTGTCTGCTCAGCCACCACCAGGCGACATCTGCCCTTGATGCAGTAATGCTTGTACTGCTTGGGGCAGCGGGAGAAGTGGCCTTTCCGCTTCGGCTGTGTGGTGGGGGCTGGAAGAAAAAAGAGAGTTGGATCTGTCAACTCACTTTGCACACTTACTCAGAACTGAGCCCCATTCTTATCATGGCTTTTCTGCAGACCACACTTCAATTTCCCATCTCTCCCTCTCCTCACTCTGAGATAAAAGCCAAACTTTCATGGCTACAGAACAGGTCTCAAGATTGGATAACGAGGATCTGGGTGGGGATGTTTCATATCTAGTTAATATCTGTGCAAACCACCTCTCCGAAATGTCGGTGTCATTTAACAAGCAGTGCTTGGGTGTGACAGGTAGGAGGGCTTTCTTTTTATGACTGTTATCAGAACCCTGCTAGAGGAAGAAGTCTGCTGGCTGCTGGTGTTGTTGCTGCTGCTAATTTCTACCCCATGAGCGTGCACACATGGGGCAGGGACAGAGTCCCCATGCGATCCACTCGCTGCTCACACACCAGCCTGCTCGCTGACCACACAGCCTTCTGAGGTGAACACCATCTGAGCCTCCAGCTTGTAGACAGCACAGCACCACGCAGAGAGGAGGCCACCTCCCAGGGTTATATGTCTGGGGGTGGCAGCCCTGCCCTGGGCCCACACTGCCAGCCACATCCCTCTGGCGCTCTTGGGACCAGCAGCCGAGCCAGCATCTGTCAACTGAACTCAACCTGTATGTCCAGAAGTCACACTCATCTCCTCTCTTCTGGCCCACAGATGCCTTCTATTGCTCCACACTGACTCCCTTGCCTACCTTTTAGAGCCTTGACTGTCCCACGTCCTAACTAAGGACAGTGATATGTAACCATTGTCCCACCACTCACGAATAAGAGGGTTAATAATTACAATTGCTGACTGTACAGAAATAATCATTAGCAGTCTTGTTTGTTGATTGATTGAGAACTGACATATGCCCACATCAGAGACAACAACTAAAAAGCTGGCTGCAGCCCAGGTTAAACTGCCCACATCCACAATAAGCAGCAGCTTGTGTGACCACTGTATAGCACTCAGAAAAACCACACAGCATTCACTTTGGAGGCATCCAAACTGGGTTTGCCACAGCACATTGCATCACAGTAGCACTAAACAACACTTCTGTGATGGCCATGGTCTCTGAATGTCCTAGCACTAGGAAACAGGTGCATACAATCGCACAGACCACAGGGAGAGAACCACAGAGGAGACCCACAGGGGACACTGGATGATCTCCAGGCTGCACATCGGTGACGCCAGGATCCAGTACAGTCATCCTTCTGGATCCAGGGGATTTGGTCCCAGGACCCTTCCAGATGCCTGAATCTGAGGATGATCCTCCCCCTTGTGTAAGGTGAGGTAGTCTTTGCACAGAACCTACACACATCCTCCTGTGCACTGTAAGTCTAATCTCTAGATAACTTGTGACCTAGAGTACAGAAATGCTGTGTAAGTAGTCATTACACTGTGTTGTCAAGAAATGATAGCCAGAATGGTCTGTGGATGTTGGCACAGGAGGAATTCCACTGGGGTATTTCCAGTTTACAGTTGGCTGATTCTATTGAGATAGAACCCACATACACAGTAGATGGCAGAATGTCACAGAGGAACTGGCTGACCAGGTTTTGGTGGTGACTTGCTAACCACGCTGGCTGACAGCTGATGCATGCCAGACATCAGTGGGACTCATCAGGGGGACTGATGTTTCTTTCAAAAATAATTGTATCCGTGTGTCAGAGGCAAAAACCTGGGTTATTTGACAAATAACTTCATAGCTCAACTTCCACTGTGGAGGGTTTTCTATTCCCAGAGACTGGTAAGAGGTACAGGAATACATCAAATACACAAAGAACACCCTACCTATCCATCTTAATTGGGGCAGTAGAATAAATCAGAAACAATAACAAGTAATCAACCATAAAGACCACCACAGGCACCATGTAATCAGGTGCAGTACTGAGGGAACCAGTGGAAAGAACCCGGGATTCAGAGGGAGGAAATTAGTGTTTATATTTTGGTTCTATCTTTCACTGTTTGAATCAAGCTACTTAAACTTAATCAACCTAACTAAAGCCTCAGTTTGCTAGTCTGTAATATGGAGATGATAACCCCAACTTTAAAGAGCTGTGGAGATGTGTACATAAATTACCCATGGAAGTTTCTTCCAGAGTGCCTAAGACAGTAGGGTCCCCAGCACATGAGTCTATAACCTGGCCTATCTTGGCAAACTTAGAAGAAATCTTGTGTAAGTATGAAAGGTGCTTCCTTAATCAAAGACAATTTCCTGAAGACACAGACTGTAGGAGGCAGTAAGCAAGCAGTTTACTTACGGGGAATGTCCGGAGCAAGGGCGTGATGTCAGGGGTCTCGTGCGGCATTGGGTGTGGGGCAGGTGCAACTGAACAGAAGGAGCCAGAAATGGGCAGCTGAGGATCTGGGCACCGGGGTTAGGGTGGGGTGGAACACCTCAAATGTCGGTAGGCTGAGTAAAAGCCAGGCAGAGAGAGCTGAAGATAGTTCTTGTGGGTGGAATGAAACAGTGCTGTAGAACACTCTAAGCTGGAAAGCATTCTCTCTATTCATCAGCAAGGGCACCGCAGACTGGGATGAGTAGGAAGAAGAGGGGCCCTGGAGAAAATGAGGACAACCTGAGCCTTGCAGACAAGAGTGACACCAGCCCAGGAAAGGGCACTGAGGGCAAAGAGACGAATTCAAGAGGCAACAAGATCCCAAGGCAGCTCCTGTGTGCTCACTCCAGGAAGCTTTTCCTGCTCAGCAAAGTGTACTTGGCTTTAGATACAAGGGATTTGGCTTTGTAGTCTAAGCAGTGCTAATTCCCTGAGTGGCTGTGCCTCTTTAAATGTATCTAAACATTTAATAAACACCACACCAAGTTTAATTCCAAAAGACAAACTAACCAGCAGCTGCTGGCTGCAGCAATTTGATCAGTCTTAGTCCATCTACCCAGCACAAATACACGCCAGCAAGACTGCTGCCAGTTCTGTTCTGATCACTCACAGAGCTCATGCCACTGCCAAAGAACCAAGCTCATAAGTGTGCCCAGCAATATTTGGATTTAAAACCTTTCCATGCCACCAGGCAGAAAATGTCCAGTGATCTCTCCATGGAACTTGCAGCTCGAAAGAAAAATAAATCATACATATTGCCATGTAAACAGAACAAAACAGAAACGCAGATGAGGTCCCTCCTCCCTCTTTCCTGGAAATGAGAAGCTTGTCTGTGTTCTCCCTTTTGGACTACACCTGGAATTTCTATTGCTTCTCATCTAGTATCCATCAAGGACACAATTTCTGAAAACACAACAATTATAAGGCAGCACATTTTTCTGCTTATCATGAGACTTGATGGTGGAGGGAACAATCTACCCTTTTATTATCTGGAGATGTGTATCGGGAAGAAGGAAAGTTAACCCAGTGACAAAAGAATGATTAGTCCTTACCTAGGTGTGTGTGGTGATGTGTGTGTGTGTGTGTGTGTTTCTCTTTTGAAAAGGGCATGACATGTCTTGAGACATGTAGCAATCAGGAAAATTCTTGATCCTAAAGTGATCTTTTCCTTCCCACTTTTCCAACCAGAGCCTCCCCTGGGAGCAAGATGGTGCTACATAATTTCACTGGAAAATGAGATCTTCTCATTTGGCAGGCACACACAATCCCAAAGGTAGACAGACCCAAGTGGGAACAGAGTTCAGTCTCAGCGTGGGGCACTAAATGCCAAAGACTCTAAAAGCCAATTAAACAAGAAACTCTCGCAGGAAGGACCAGAAGCAAGGATGTGTCTTAGATCATATGATCAGTTAGAGGAGAAGAGATCATCTTGTCAGGTCTCTCAGTCAGATCAGATGTAGCAGGCTCCTTTGGGGTATGCTAGAGGGCAGTAATTTAGTAGATAACCTAACGAACTAGTCCAGTATGAAAACTTTCTCAATTTGCTGGATGCTTTGATTAAACACGGTGTGATTCCTTTGTCTTTCTTTATAGGATTCTAATACTTCAGAAGAGGTTCTCTCATGTCTTTGGAACCGAATTCTTCAGAACGGATATATTAGGTCTCTTTTTCATAATCTGTCACTCATTACTCCAGCAATGCTCACTATAAATTTATTTAATGGTTCTGTAAATGGCACTGGCTCAGAGCCTTTATTCTGCAGTCAACCCTAATGACAATCAACACTACAATTATTACTGCTAGTGCTTTTCGTCATAGTCACTGCAATGATTGTAACCTCACAGTATTTCTAGCCCCTGCACTAGACAGACAGCAAAACTCTGTGTCACAGACCTAAAGGCAGAGGACACACTTTGAAACAGAAGTCCCACAGGGTTAACAAGGAGCAAAGGGAGGGAAAACAAATGACTACACATCCATCTTTCCTCACACATATCTGACTAAAAAGGAAGCGGAAGTGCACAGAAGAGAGAAGTGGTCACAGCAAAACATAAAATTCTCCCTCACCTGAGGCACAGAGCAGAAGGGTTTAATATTCAACTCTGGCTTCCAGTCCTCTTCCCCATATGGGTTCCCTCACTTTACATCTTTGTAAGCCAAAAGGCTAGGAAGAAAGTTCATATTTTTCAAGTTAACTTCTTCTTACCCTGCCAACTATCTCAAGGAAGGAAATGAAAATTCATGGTGCCTTTGAAGAAATGTCATATTTGGAGATGTATTCTAATTGAGGATTCCCATTTGTTTTACATCAAATGACATTTTCTACAGAAAAGCAGAAAGGGAAGTTGAATCTCATGCTGTCCTTGTTACCTTGTCCTGGCTGCCAGGATGTGTCTGGGGGGTGAGGATACAGCAAGTTGAGCCTGTCTCTCAGCCAAGAGGACTGTGCCAACCATAGGCTTGGGCTTCACTCAGAGCTTCCCTTTTCCATTCTCCTTTCAAGGAAACAAAGAACTCAATGCTGCTGTGGTTTGGATAAGTGTCCCCAAAGACCTGGTTGTCAAAGACTCGGTCCTCAGCTCAGGGCCCTGTTTGGAGGTGGGCGGAGCTCTGTAGGAGGCTGAAGGTCATGAGAGATGTGTTGTCACAGGGGACTATGGGATGCCAGTGTCCTGTCTTTGCTTCCCAGCCACCACCATGAGGTGAGCAGCTTCCTCCTCCACAAGTTCCACAATGATGTCTGCTGCCCCAAGGCCATCCAACCACAGAGCAAGTCCTTCAAACCTGAGGGCCAAAATCAACCTCTTCTCTTAATACATTGGTTAGTCCAAGTGTTTCTTGCCTTATTGGAACCCTGAAGAACGCACATGCTGAAATGTGAGTGTGTTTGCGTGTGCCAAGGAAGACCACTGGACAGGAAGAGACCTGTTCCTATCTCCTTCTCAGGAGCTGGTGGTACAGGATTCTAATATAATTGACGCCCCTTTGCTCATTCTCCTTTGCTGGTTTTTCCTCACCTCTGAGGAAATCCAAATCTGCTATCTTTAAACATACCTTCATGGCAACAATTTTAAAGTTTATTTTCCATCCCAGATATCTTCCTGCCATACCCAATGAATATCTCCAGTTAATGTCTAAATGGGTGTTGCAAGTTAACAGCTGAAAAGTGGAATTTTTAATCTCATCCCTCAAAGGTGGTCTTTTCTTATCTCAGTAAATAATATCCATCCTTTCTGCAATTTAGGCCAAATATCTTGACAACGTCTGGACGTATTTCTCTCTTACTCTACATCCAACACATCAACAAAGTCTGTTCCCTGTACTCAAAATATACACAGAATTATCTCCCTATCTTTTCTCCCATGGCTTAACATCACTCCAAGGCTGGAAGTGCTCTCCCTGGCAACTCTTCCAACTGATCGCCCTGCTTCTGCCTTGGCCCCTTAACTGTCCAGGCTGCACAGGCACCAGCATGATCCAGCTGAAACGACTGAGGGTGAAAGCTGGAGGCCACGTCATCCTCGGCCAGGATCCATATGCCAATACCTCATCTTCCCCTTGGTGCTCTCTGATTACTCCTGGCTCTTGGAAGAAGGCCTGCTGCACCCTAGGCACTGATGAATGCCCAGCATTAGTGGGCTATAAGTGGCACCTGCTTCTTGCTTTCCACAATTTGGCTATATTGTTTTATATCAGGAGTCAAACTTAAGCCCTAGGTGACTCAAATGGGCATGTCAGATGGTGGACTGGGTGAGTATACCTTCTCCCTCAATGGCTGCCATGGAAACTCAGGCCCTGGTCTGTGAAGTGTCAGGGCTCTGCTGAGTTATGTGCACCAGAGGTCAGCGTGACCCCAACTAAAATCCTTTCCCTTGAATTATGGTTTCTCACTGACCCGATGGGTTGCATGCTATTTGTACCTGGTCCCAGTACCAGTTTGTTCTATCCAAGCAAGATAATCAGTGCTTACTCCCTAACAGCCCTGCCTGGCACCATCAAGCCAGGTGTTCAGCAGTATTTCACTAGATGCCTTCAAAGCATACCCGGCTCCCTATTCAGTCCCACAATTGTATTCAATAAATACTGGTTGCACTTGGGAGCTTTTGTCTTTGCTGCCATCAGCAGCACTGACCAGGACCCAAGAGTCAACTTCTCCACTCTAAGTCTCGTTTCTGTCTATTCTTGAATTCACCTTGTGCTGTGGTGGCTCACAGGCCAGGACCCATGGCAGAGGACCTGGTAATGTACCCTTCCCCATTCCCTGCAAACGCCAGTGGGATGAATGAACGCCCTAGGCAAGCCGGACAGAGACTATCTAAAAAAGAGATGTGTAAATGCTGGGCTACTTACATAAAACTATAGAGTGACTCAGACACAGAAAAGGCACATAAAGACCATCTGAATCACTTCCTCACTTCACAGGTTCCAAACTCATCTCTGAAAGCCCAGGTGGCTCACTCAATTCACACAGAGAAGATGTGTTACTGCTCCATACTGATTCCTCTTTCTTTTTTAGGATTCTTCTTGCATGTGCTGCATTTCAATCTTCCCACATGATTCTAAGCAGTTTAGTATGGTGATCAAAATGTTAGCTGTACTCGAAATATACACATTAGCTATATTCAGGATATCATCACTGTACCTTTAAAAGATGATCTCTCCAAATTCATGGCTACTCTGCTTATTGTGTGACTTTAAACACATTACTTAGCCTTGCTGTGTCTCAATTTCTTCATCTGAAGAAGGGTATAATGAAGGCATCTCATAGGACTAAGTGAAAATATACGTAAAGCATATAGCACAGTACTCAGCATGCAGCAGAAGTTTGATGGATGATAGACGCTATTATTTTGATTAAAATGGTTATTGTTTTTTCTGGTGATGTTATGTACACCTTGATGCATAAAAGTTTAATAAAATAAAATAGAAATGAAAGGGAGAAAAGAAAGACCAAAGGAAGAAAGAAGGAAAGAATGGAAAAGAAAGGAAGTGAAAAAATTATTCAGATTCAGCTCTAATGGAGCCCCTGTATAAGAGTTAGCCTGTGTAGCTTCAATACTGAAGCACCTAGCTCAGTCATGTTTAATGTCATTCATGCATTGCTATTTGCAGATACTTTAACACAATGCGGTCATTTAGCCTGCTAATATAAAGGTTCAAAAGAAATTTAAGTACTACTACCCCTTATGTCACAAAAATTTGGAAGCCCTGTTCCTTATTAGCATTTTCAAAATCACATCACTTGATTTTTCAACATCAAAGGAATCATCTCTTTGGAGGTTTTTGTTTCTTTGTTTGTTTTCCTTTTGTATGGATATTAAAATAAAAAATCTACTAAGAAAAGAGAAAACCAAAGAGATAAGTATTTTTGCTCTAAATTTCTGGTTTCTCATTTGCTTCCCCAATTTTGTCCAAAATATGACCATCTTGAAGCTTGTTTTCCCTCCATCTCCAGGTAATAGTTCTCAAATAATAAAATATATTATTGTATTTTCAAGCCCATTTGCAAGAAAGAATTCTATATTCTATGTAGAAAAATCCAATATAGTTTTGCTGACATCCAATTATTATTGTGCTGTTTTTCAAAACTCTGACCCTCTTCCAAATCACTGCTCTAGTTGCTTTTCAACTTTGCTAATAATGGCACCCAAGTACCCATAAGCTCTCACAATCCCACCCTAAACTCCCACATGAGTGAAAATGAACAGAAACAAAAATGACAGTAAAGAATCCAGGATTAATAAATTTGTCTCTTCACAGAAGCTGCAGGAAGAAAGCAGAAAACACACCAAAAAGTACTGATTTGGAGATTGTTCCCAGATCATGCCTGAAAAAGAAATTACAACTGATGGAAATTCCTTGGGAAAAACCCAGAGAAAGGAATGGATTTTACTGGGAGGAAAAATAACTAATTTCTTACTGATCCTTCAGAGTACAACTGGAGGTTTATGTAAACACCCTAGATTATTCAAATATGCCAAAATGAGTGTTTTAATTTTAAAGATTAAAGTTAGAGATCATATTCTACACCTTCACACTCTGAGAAGTGGGCTTTAATGCAATGAATGGCTGTGTCTGCAGCCAGGACCTTGAAAGAACAAAACATTGAGTTCCTCTGGGGGTGACACTGGGACATTCTTCAGGGGCATATGCAATCTTTAAAGAAAGAAACTTTGGTGCTGGAAGGAGAAAGATGCCTGAGATAAGCAGAATTGGGTGAGAAGCTGGGGAGTTTTCTGTCCAGTGATTAACTTAACCCCCTTTTTGTTAAACAGTATAAGGAGAAATATAAAAACAACATCCACAAAAACATTAGAAAAATGGGAGTGACATCAGCAAATGGCAGAATAGAAAGCCTTCACCTCTCCTTCCTCCCATGAGCACAATGAGTCATCAACAAAATCAGGCAAATTCCCTTTGTGAGAAATTCAGGAACTAGGGGGGAAGGCCTTGTACTCTGGATGAGCACAAAACCACCACATCCAAAGCCAGTAGAAAAACAGGGGACATTTTCTTAGAGACTTGTCACCTACAGTGCTGTTCCTTGTTTCTCCTTTGGAAGGAAGAGCCAGACTGCAAGTCTAACACCTCAACGTTTCTGGGGATGCCCAGAAGACTGGCTGTTGTCTTTCATTTTAGGGATGCTGGCAGAACCTGGCAGTCTACCTACCTGGAGCAATGAAATTGGAGGCAGCAGTTATGCCTGGCATTTCCATAGCCCATCCCCCTGGTTCACCCCTGAGCAAACAAGGGAAGAATATCCACTCCCAGAGTCTCCAGGGGAGGAAAAGAGCAGGACTTCATGGTCAGTACCCAGATTTGGATGGGGGCTGTCAGAGGACTTGTTTCTGTCTCTCCTCTCTTGGCACACTAGAGGGACCCTGCATACACTGGCCATCTGAAAAACAGTGAGGACAGGCCATGGCTGAAGCTAACAGTAGTTCCCATTCCCACCAGTCAACCACATCAGCACAATGTGAGTGGGCAAATGCCCAGGTCCCAGATTCTCCCTGCAGAGGAACACAGTCAGACTGTTCAAACTTTCCAAGGCTGCCTGAGAGACTGACTTCAGCCTACAGCACAGTGGTGTACTCTCAAGGCCTGGGAGCACTAAGAACAAAGGAATGCGCTAGGCTTGCATGAGGACGTGCAGCGCCCCCAAGTCTCTGCCTGGACTGAATGATGAGGGTCTCCTCTCCTACAAGCCAGCCTGTGAAAACTGCAAGAGGTCACTGTTTTCTCTCTTGTGCAGATACTACCCAAAGACTCAAAGAAAATGAAGAAACAGCAAAATTATTCCAAAGAGAAGATCAAAACAAACCAGCTGTAATGGACTGGAGAAATATGTCACAAAGGATTCAAAATAACTCACTGTAAAAGTATCCACAAGATCAAGAGAACAAAGCACAAGTAAAAATTTCTACAAAGAAATAGAAAATAATTTTAAAAGAGTAAATATAAATCTTGGGGCTGAACTGAAAAATTCACTAGAGAACCAAAAGCAGATTGTATCAGGCAGAAAAAGAGATCAGTGAACTAGAAGACAGGTCACTGGAAATAAAACAATTATGGGAGCAAAGAAACAACAGTGAAAAAGAGAGAAGAGGCTTGAAGGATTCATGGCACACCACAGAGCATGCCAGTATATGCTCTATAAAGGTAAGAGGGAAACAAGACAGAGAAGAAGGCAGAAAGCATATTCAAAGAAACAGAGGCCAAAAACTTTCCAAAGTTAGGGAAATAACTATGTGTCCAGACCCAGGAGGCCAAAAATATCCCAAATAAGTTGAACCCAAGGAATCCACATCAAAATAAGTTATAGTCAAATTTTCAAAAAAACAACCAAAATGAAGAGAAAGTTTTGAGACCAGCAAGACTTTTCATGTAAAAAGAATCTTTGCTAGACTATCATAAAATCTTAATAGAAATCTTGCAGACCATAAATAAGTAGGATGATATATTCAAATCATTGAAAGAAATAATGTCAATGAAGAGTACTATACCTAGCAAAACTGCCCATAAATAATGAAAGAAAGATAAAGACATTCACAAACAAAATCCACCAAACCCACCTTACGAGAAATGTTAAAGGAAGGAAGTTCTTGAAGTTGAAATTGAAGAATGCTAACCAGTCACATCATAAGAAAGCATACATTTTTTTGGTAAATGTAAATATATAGACAAATTATATTGTATTACTACATTAGTGATGGTTATGTCACTTTTAATTCTACTATACAAGTTAAAAGACAAAAGTACAAAGGTAATTGCAAATATAAAATTCATTAATAGATACACATTATGAAAATAATGTACATTGTGACGTTAATCACAAACTATGGAGTGGAGAAATGTACAAGTGTAGAGTTTTTATATGTGATTGAAGTTTTTACCATCTTTAGTCTACCCTAATTATATTTTACATAAGCCCCACAGTGACCACAAATAAAATAATTACAGTAAAACACATAAAAGAGAGAAGACATTCAAAGCATATAAGTACAAAAAAAGCCACAAAACCTAGAAGAAAATAATAAAAAGGAAAGGAAGGACAAAAGAACTACAAGACACACAGATAACAACAAACTTACAATATCATTAATCCTATCACTAATGAATTCCCTGTCAATAATTTACTTTAAATGTAAATGGGTTACATTCCCCAATCTTAAAATATAGAGTTCATGAATGGATACAAAAAAACAATCTCTTGCATAAGAGATTCACTTTAGATTTAAGGACATATATAGACTGAAAGTGAAGGATGGACAAGCTTCCATTCAGAGATCAGGGTCAGCCATATATGTATTAGAGAAAATAAGCTTTGATTCAGTATCTGTCACGAAAGACTAATGACAAAGATGGACATGTGAAAGATAAAATTTGCAGCTCACCAGGATGATGTAATGATTATGAATATATATATATACATATATATTATATATTATGAATATATATATGCACTCAACATCAAAACATCTAAATATACAAAGTGAATACTGATAGAATTGAAAGGAGAAATAGTGATCACCAACCACAGGCCAGTCGTGAACACACACAAGTCCAGTGAACAGGGCACTCACATGACAAGTTATGCAAAAAAAAGTCACTACTTACAGACAGGCAACAAGAGACAATACCTTACATCAGCGGAGAATGAGTCTGTCAAGGCCCAGGAACACTGCACAGGGAGATGGATTCTACCCAGTGTCTCCCATGACACTGCAGGTAAGGGCCCTGGAAACCAGGTGCCCATGGGCCAGTGAGACTCACCGGTCTAATGCACTGTGGAGCATCTTGTTTTAGGAGGGACAAGAAAAGACCTAGGCTACTCTGGCCAGTTCCTCCTATGTTGAAAAAAGCACATTCTACAGTTCTCCTTGAGAGAGATGAATGAGAAAGGGGAGAGATCTGGGTTGGTCCAAGACCTGTAGAAAGCTGTCCTGCTGACAGCAACACTAATATCAGAAGCCTTCAACATCTCATGTTCAGTAACGGAGAGAACACCCAGACAGAACACCAGTAAGGTAACTGTGGACTCCAACAAGATTACAGACCACACAGACCTAAAACACACAGACAGAACTCATTACCTGAAGGCAGAAGAATACATACCTTCTCAAGGGCACGCACAGTATTCCTCAGGATAGATCACATGCCAAAAGGGTATTAACAAATTTATGAAGACTGAAATCATACCAAGTGTCTCTTCTAATCACATGAAATGAAACCAAATATTAATAACAGCAGAAAGAAAGCTGGAATAGTCACAAATATGTGGAAATCAAACACTGTAATCCTGTACAACTGTTATGGTTTATACCTAAAATGTCCCCCAAAAGTGTCCTATGTTCAGAGGTGGGATGTTTAGAAGGTGAGTGCATTGGGAGGGTCTGTACTCATCAGTGGATTAATCCAGTGATGAGTTCATAGTTGAATGTGTGGTTAGAAGGTGAGGCCTGGTCTGAAGAGGGGACTCATTGCAGGCATGATGTAGAGGATGTATTCATTCTGTCATGTATTCATTCTGTCTCCTCTCTCTCTCTCTCTCTCTCTCTCTCTCTCTCTCTCTCTCTCTCTCTCTCTCTCTCTCTCTCTCTTTCTCTCATCTCTCTCTCTCTCCCTCCCTCCCTCCTTCCTGGCTGCTGCCATGGGTTGAGCAGCTTTTCTCTTTTTTTTTGTTTTCGCTATGAAAATGCTTTAATGGTGGTGTCTGTACAGCATGTGATGTCAAGACAAGGACAGCAGTGCACACAGTGAGACAGGGCTACCAGAGCAGACTGTGGGCGAATAAAGAGTTCACACCACTTCCACACTTTACCATGTCTTTCCACCATGGTGTTTCTGGCTTGGAGCCAGCCAACCATAGACTAAACTCTCTAAAATTGTGAGACACAATAACCCTCTCCTCCTTTAAGTTGTTGGTATTGGGTATTTAGTCCCAGCCACAGGAAAGTGACAAAATCCAACAACCAACTGGCCACAAGTAAAATTAAAAATGAAATTAGAAAATATCTTGAAACAAAGATATATCATATAAAAACTTATAAGATGCAGCACAAAGAGTACTTAGAGGAATGTTTGTAGTGACAAATGCCTACTTTGAAAATGAAGACTTCAAATCAACAGCTAGCTTTACACAGTATTTCTCCAAACCAGACTTACAAATGGCCAACATGGATATAAAAAGATGCTCAATGCCATATATCATCAAGGGAATGAAAATTAAAACCACAGTTAGAGATCACTTCCTACTTGTGAGAGTTGGAGGGAGGGAGGGAGAGAGAGAGAAAGAGAAAGAAAGAGAGAGAGAGAGAGAGAAATTGGAGTAGTTGGAGCAGTTGTAAATTGATGGTGGCAGTGTAAAACAGCACAGCTGATATGGAAAACAGTATGAAAGTTCCTTAACAGAATTTGAAACCCAACTACCATATTCCTATGACAGCAATCTCACTGCTGTGTATTAAAAAAAAAATGAAATCAACAACCCAGAGAGATGTCTGCACTATCATTGGTCATTGCAGCATTATCCACAGGAGTCAAAGGTGGATATAACCCAAATGTCCATTGATAGATGAGTGGATAAAGAAAATATGAGATATATATAAAATGAAATCATATTCATCTGTTTAAAACAAGAAAACCATCCAATATGTCACATCTTGAATGAATAAGTTGAGGGTATTAAGTGAAATAAACCAGGCACTGAAGGACAGATATCAGATGATTCCATTCACATGAAGTATCTAAAACAGCAAAATTCACAGAAGCAGAGAGTTGTATGGTGGTTGCCAGGGTCTTGAAGAAGGAAGAAACAGGAGTTTTATTCAGTTATGCAAATGGATAAATTCCAAAGATGTGCTAATAGCATCATGCCTAAACAAAACTATATGTCCAGCTTAAAATTTGTTTAAAAAGGGAAATTTCATGTTAGATGTTATCATTACAGTAAAAGCAAAATTAGACAACTTATTTAAGAGGATTATGAGGAAGACTTTTGAACATTGTCCATTATCAGATCATGGAATCATTTCTTGAGAAATGCCATCATTTAAGACTGCTGAAACCAGTCCACAGAAACACACAATCACACACAGGTGGCCGTGTCCTCCTTCCATGGTGACAGGCCAGGCCTGCACAGGTGACCTAAGATGCCAGTGGATTCCCCAGCCCACACACCCTGCTTCCCACCCAGAGCTGTGAGGATGAGCAGGAGAGGCCGGAACTGATGACTCATAGCGGGGAGACTTGCCCAGCATGTTCCTGGCTCAGCGGCAGCGTCCCCAGGGTGGCAAAGAAGGAGTGTGTCATACCAAATCACCGTTCTCCCGGCTCAGAGAGGACTCCAGGGAATACAGGAGGTTTCTCCACTCCACCTGACTTTTTGAATTGGCCTGTGCTTTCTTCGAAAATCAGAAACAACCCTTGTAGAAGATCAGATCACATAATGTACACAGAACAACAGCACCTCAGACCAGGGTCAACTAACTGTGGTCTCACAGCCAGACCTGGCTGACAGCCTGTTTCAGCATCCATGCAACACAGCCACACCTCCTCATGTGCATAGCTGGATGACTGCTTCACAGTCAATGGCAAGACTGAGGGTTGGGACAAAGCCTAAAACACTTACCATCCAACTCCAGTCCGGGCCAGCTTGGACTTAGACTAAGAACTCTGCGAACACTAATGCAAGCACCTCCAAGGCAAAATATATAAAAACCCTTGCCTTCCTCCCTTTATTAAGGTACAGAATTGTAAAAGAGAGAGGAAGAATCTAAATTTGAATAGAACTCACCAACTTTCTAAAACTGCAGCTCAGGATACCCCAGCTAGATTCTGCAGCATACATCTATAGCACCCCAGTATTGTGGTTAAGAATCAGAGACTGCATTCAAATCTCAGATTTGCTATTTACTGGCTGTGGCCTTGAGCGAGTTATTTAAAGTTTCTAATATTTTCCTTGAAATAAAATATTTTTAAAAAAATTATCTTACTCATAGGGCTGCTATGATACATGAGTAAATTAGCCCACCTAAAGCACTTAGCACAGTACTTAGTACATTAGTGTGTGCTCAGAGAAACACCTAGTACTATTATTACTATCATCAAAAGATTCAAACTCGAGGAAATCAACTTTCCAGACTGCATGTGAAGCTTAAGCGTTACCTGTACAGTTTTCCACAGGATCTCTGCAGAGAGGACCGTGAGTCGCGGGACTTCTGGTTGAATTCTCATCTGCCAGCACACAGTGGAGGAGCATGAGACCTTCAAGTTCAAAAAAGAACCAAAAACAAACATGAGAACTTGAACTTTTACTTAATGTGAAATACCTTCTCAAAGTCAATATCCACGCAAGAAAACAGGGCACCTGCATTTTCCTTTTCCAAGGCACATTACAGGCGCTCAGACCAGTGCCAGAGACAAGAGTTTGCAAGCCAGCATCACCTGCATCCTAAGGCAGGAGGCCCAGCCACAGTGTGTAATGGGGCCTCATCTCAAAAGCAGAGGGGTGGAGAGGCTGGATGGATACCCAGACAATGGACAGTGAGCCCACAGTGCAACGCAGCTTCTCCATCCCACACTGACCCAGGCTTCTTGAGTGTTAGCTGTAGAATATCCTTCCTTCTGAGGAGATGGGAATAGATACTCAGCCCATGGGGAGTTTCAAAGTGAGGTTCCCTCAGCTAAGAGTCTGATTCAAGAGATATGGATAGTCTCCCCAACTTCCAGGGGAAAAGGAATCCTCTGTGTGCTTAGAATGGCTCAGAATACAATAAACCAAATCCACACAAACCCAGTGTGAAAAAGTGACTTATGAGATCATCAGGGAAATGTGACACTCACTGGGCACTAGATGATAATAAAGAACTGTTATAAATATTTTGAAGTATAATTGATATTGTAGTTTACATTGACAGAGTCCAAGTCACTTAGAGACCTGTATTTAAATAGTTACTAAGAAAATAACATATCTGAGTCTGCTTTAAAATAATCCAACAAGGGAATGAGCCTGCAAGGTCAGGAGGGACAGGCGTGCAGGGGACGAGGCTGCCTGTCAGCAACGGCTGAAGCTGGATATTGCTGTGTGGAAGTTTGCTATGCTGTTTGCTCTGATTAGTAAATATGACATATGTCTACGATGGAAAGGAGAGGAGGAGAGGGTAGACGAAAGGCAGAGAGGAAAAGAGAGATGGCTTAGAATTAGCTGGTGCTGAGCAGGAGACCTTTTTTGTCAGAGTTCAATATGTTGAGTGTGGGTTAAATATGCAGAGCCTAAACACAGTACTGGGAAATCATCAGACCTCAGAAAAATCACTGTTATGCAGCTGACAAGAACATAACCTCTCATTGGCCATGCTGGAAAAAATACACCAGGCCCGTGATTTCTTAACAACACTGCTTCTCTGAGTCACCAAGCATCCATCGACACCCAGGAGAACACAGGTAAAACTCTCAGTTCCTCTGCAGCCACCAAGATAGTATCGGCCAACAATCAGCCCTAACCCAAAGTGA
This sequence comes from Heterocephalus glaber, assembly GCF_053883595.1. Classification (NCBI taxonomy): domain Eukaryota; kingdom Metazoa; phylum Chordata; class Mammalia; order Rodentia; family Bathyergidae; genus Heterocephalus; species Heterocephalus glaber. Next base: position 1,019,012 of record NW_028258324.1, on the reverse strand, counting down.
AAGTACGGCAAAAAGAAAGAGCAGTGGCTACCAATTCAAACTTCTCCAGCATTTTCGCAAAGGGTCTTGATAGAGATGGTATTCTATCTGTCAAATTGGACAAGATTTATAAGGGAGACATGGTTCCTAGTGCTAGAAACAGTGGTGACAATCGGACTCAAAGCCAATGGAGAGGGTAATGGTGTGTTGTTTTTCTGGAGGACAAGCTAGCACTACACAAAACAGAAAAACAAAAATAACTCAAAATGTACACCTCCTTAAGTCTAGTAACTACATTGCCAGTAAGTTTCCCCAAGGAAATAAATCAGGATCTTCAAAGAGATTTAGCTACAATATCTCTCTATATGGCATAAGTTTTAAAAAATTAGAAATTATCTGAATATCTAACAGTAGGGGTTTGATTAAATATGTATGGGTTATCTGTGTGCAATAAAATGCTATTCAGAGGGAAGGTAGGGTTCCAAAACTGCCATTCAGCTATAAAAATGATGCTCAGGCATTAAAGGGGCATTTCTATGTTTCTAACTAAGAAAACAGACTATTGGATAGTAAGTTAGTGTGATCTGTCTGTATGTGTACCTGTATATGTGTGAAGTGTAAAAAACCTCTTATATAAGTAGTGAGTAAATAGAGTTGCTCACATTGGTTAGAAGATTGTTCCCTAACTTTTGCTTATTTTTATTTTCTAATTTTTCTAACAGTATATTTTGTTTGTTGAAACAAGAGAAAAATGAGTGCTTCCTATATATTTGTTTTCTGGAATCACAATTTAGCCACCAAATTTCTTGATTATTACCACTTTTATCCCAACATTTACCCATCCCTTCATATTTAGAACAAACAGAAGTAAACAATCATTTTGGGTTTCTCAAGCATAGAAATTTTATATTACTCATCTTTGTAATACTAATACCTAACATAAAACACAATGGACTAAAACCAAAGCAATCAAACAAGGAAACATTCTTCAAATTCAACAATCCCACTAGAAATCTCTAGTGGAAAATAAAAAAGCATATTTAACTCGTTTCTAAAATCCCATACATATGCATGCTTCATACAGCAAAAGAAGTAGGCTTTAATTTTAGAAATAAAACCTTGCTCTAATACTGAGAAATGAAGGAAGGAACGGAGAGGGAGGAAAGAAAAGAAAGAGGAGGGAAGGAAGGAAGGGAGGGAGGGAGGGAGGGAGGACAAATCCCCAATTCTTATAAAGACTCAACATCTACAAATTGGGGATAGCCAGATCTCCTTGGGGTTATCATAAAACTTAAAATTTATGAGCAGAGGCCCTTGGCTCAGCACACACTGTACAGTTCTAGTCTAGTCACACTCCTACCTGGTGTCATTTACAGTGTAACCTATTATTCTCCCACTCCACACACTGATGTCCACTGGCAAAATGAGGACAAGGACCCCAAGACAGGCAGCAGCCCAGGAGAGGCAACCTCTGCCAAGGCACACAGGGTTCTGGTCAGCCCACCCTGCAATGCCACAACCTCCCCAACAGTCTCCAGATCCCAAAGCCTCAGCCGTGACTAGATCTATCTTGGAGAACTATTTTCTTGGCCTGCATAGTTCTAAAAAATGGAATCCAGGCAGGTCACATTAAAACTGACTTTTTTTTCTTTGCTTAAATTCTTTTATTGGTACATTTTAGGTACACAATATGTTTACATTTATCACTGGGCACTTGTACCTGTACATGATGCATCTTGGTTCTTATTGTTTCCCCATTCCCTGTCCTCCCTTAACCCCCTCCACCCTTCCCTATTTACAAAGACGGTTTCCATTTTTTCCTTTTGTTATACTTTTTCCTTTCGCTTCTTTCCTTTCCCCTTCCCCTCCCATTTCACCTACCTCTTTGGACCTTTACTTCCTATTTCAAATTATCAGTTATTCATTTTAATCATTTTAATCCTTATTTACATTTTCAGTTTTTCACACCACAGAATCTGTTCGGTATTTACACATGTGGATCCTATTTATTTCACTTAAGAATATGGCCTCAATGTGCATCCATTTAGCTATAAATGACTCTAGTTTCTCGTTCTTTATGGCTGAGTAGTACTCCATTTTATAAAAAAAAACAAAACACATCTTCTTTATCTGGTTTCCAGTTGATGGGCATTTGGGCTGTTTCCAAGCTTTAACTATTACAAACTGCGCTGTTATAAACATGGGTGCACACATATCGCTGTGGTATGATTCTTTTAATTCTTTGGGGAAGATACCCATCAGGGGAATAGCTGGGTCAAATGGGACTTCCAGTCCTAGTTCTTTGAGGTATCTACATACTGATTTCCACAGTGGTTACACCAGTCTGCCCTCCCACCAACAATGGAGAAGTGCTGCTTTCTCCCCACAGCCCCACCAGCGTTTGTTTTTTAAAAAAATTTATATATTAATTGGTACATTTTAGGTATACAATACATTTATATTTATCATTGGGTGCTTGTACCTGTACATGATGTATCTTAGTTCTTCTCTTTTCTGCCATTATCTATGTGCCCTTCACCCCCACCACCCTTCCCCATTCACATAGACTTTGTTTCCATTTTTTTCTTTCTCATAATTTTTCCTTTCCCTTCTTCCCTTTCCCCTTCTCGTCCCGCCACCCCTACACCTTTGGACCTTTTCCTATTTCAAATTATCAATTATTCATTATAATCATTTTCATCCTTATTTACACTTTCAGTTTCTCACACTAGAGAAACTATTCGGTATTTACACACGTGTGTCCTATTTATTTCACTTAAGAGTATGGCCTCAATATGCATCCATTTAGCTATAAATGTCTCTAGTTTCTCATTCTTTATGGCTGAGTAGTACTCCATTTTATAAAAAAAAAAAAACCAAAAAAACACATCTTCTTTATCCAGTTTCCAGTTGATGGGCACTTGGGCTGTTTCCAAACCTTAGCTATTACAAACTGTGCCTCTACAAAGGAAGCAAAAGACCTCTACACTGAAAACTACAGCACTCTGAAGAAGGAGATCGAAGAGGGTAAAAGAAAGTGGAAAGATATCCCTTGTTCCTGGGTAGGAAGAATCAATATAGTGAAAATGGCCATACTTCCAAAACTACTATATAGATTTAATACAATATCAATTGAAATTCCAATATACTTCACAGAACTAGAGAAAAAAATCCAAAAATTCATTTGGAAGCAGAAGAAACCTAGAATAGCAAAAGCAATTCTAGCCAACAGAGACATGGCTGGGGTTATCACAATCCCCAACTAGAAACTATACTACAAAGCTACTGTGATAAAACAGCATGGTACTGGCAAAGAAACAGACCCAAAGATCAGTGGAATAGATTAGAAGATGCAGAAACAACTCCAGACCTACTCAGCCACCTCGTCTTTGACAAAGGAGCCAATCATCCTCTCTGGAGAAAAGATAACCTATTCAATAAATGGTGTTGGAAAAACTGGATTTCAACCTGCCAAAGATTAAAAGTAGACCCATATCTATCACCATGCTATTCTAGGTCTCTTCTGGTTCCAAATGTATTTTTGGATTTTTTTCCTCTAGTTCTGTAAAGTATATTGTTGGAATTTCAATCAGCATTGCATTAAATCTATTTAGCAGTTTTGGAAGTATGGCCATTTTCACTATATTGGTTCTTCCTACCCAGGAAAAATGGATGTCTTTCCATTTTCTTATATGCTCTTCGATCTCTTTTTTCAGAGTGTTGTAGTTTTCTGTGTAGAGGCCTTTTGCTTCCTTTCTTAGATTGATTCCTAGATATTTCATTTTTTGGATGCTATTGTAAAAGGAATTGTTTCCCTAATTTCTCTCTTAGTGAGTCTTAAACCTGACTTTTTGCTTCCATAGAAATAGCAATCTGGCAACATAGGCTTCTCTCATAACAAATGTCTGGGGGAAGAAACAGGCAACTCCTCTAAGTGCCACTGACACTGAGTTGTGCTGCATTCCTATTTCTTAACTGCCAGATCCTAGCAGTATTTGAGTTTGTGATCTGTGAGAAACTCAGAAACCAGAGAAATGCTCCCAAAGTCGTCTACCAGACACTAAAGGCTGCCACGTGGAGACAAGTCCTCCTCTTCCATCCATAGCACAATCACTTTTACTAAGCTGTGGTTAGCGCTTGCACAAGACCCTGCAGGTTCAGAGATAAGGGCAGAATCCCTGATCTCAGGGAGCTTGTGTTCCTGTGGGACAGACACATGGATCTGTAAAGTCCAGCAGGGATAATGCAGGGGGTAGAAATCAACTCTGGCTGGCAGCAGTCTTCTCTTGCATGTGGATGAATTTTTAATGAGGAATAAATGATTTTTTAAAGCATCAATTAATAACTTTTAGAAAACAAAAACTGTGCAAGTAAGACAATCATGGGGTATTGTTTGTTTCAGCAGTGGATAATATTTATCTCGTTTTAATAATGTCAATATTGATAATTTAGCAAAGATTGTCCTAAGTAGGGCCAGTAATCAGCCCACATGTACCATCCAGGGGGACTGGAAGTGATTAATCAGGTTTGTGCTGGCTTTGAAATGTTTTGGGCATCAGACCTGTCAATAACTAGACTGGAGTTAAGAGAAAAGAGGAACTCAGCAGGTAAGATAGCAACACAATAAGGCGACAAGCAAGTTATTCAGCAACACACAAGTGGATGCCAGAAGCTCTGCAAGTCAAACACTGTTGTCTCTAGGAAAGTGGAAGGGTGAAAAGTGCAGTGTAAAGATCTGCTGTTTCTTGTTACCAGACTTGAACTACTTCTGGTAAATAAATATATGGATATTTACTACTTTAAGAATATATTTTTTGATTTGTTTCCAAGACTTAGCTATTACAAACTGTGTCACTATAAACATGGGTGTGCATATATCACTGTGGTGTGGTGCTTTTAATTCTTTCAGGAAGATACCAAGAAAAGGAATAGCTGATTAAATGGGACCTCTAATCCTAGTTTATAAAGAATCTCCACACTGATTTCCACAGTGGTTGCACCAGTCTGCACTCCCACCAAGAGTGGGAAAGGGTTCCTTTTGCCCCACATCCCTGCCAGCATTTGTTGTCTGTTGATTTCTTGATAGCAGCCATTCTTTCTGGGGTGAGATGGAATCTCAGCATTGTTTTAATTTGCATCTTTTGAATGACCAGTGATGTTGAACATTTTCTCATATATTTATTTGCCATTTGTACTTCTTCATCTGAGAAGCGTCTATTCATTTCAGGTGCCCATTTTTGGATTGAGTTTTTAAATTTGGGGCATCTGATTTTTTTCAATTCTTTGTATGTTCTAAATACTAGTCTTTTTTCTGAGGGACAACTGGCTACAATTTTTTCCCACTCTGTGGGTTTTCTCTTCACTCTGTTGGTGATTTCTTGATGAATGGATAAAAAGATGTGGTTTTTCTATACAATGGAATGTTATTCAGCCATAAAGAAGGATAAACTAGATATTTAAAGCTATACTTTCAGCTATACTCTTAAGTGAAATAAATTGGACACACATGTGTAGATATCATATTGTGTCTCTGATGTAAGAATCTGACAGTGTAAATGGGGAACAAAATGTATAATAGATGATGTGAAATTGGAAAAAAATTATTCAAAAGTGTAGGGGAATTAAGGAGGGGAATGGAAGGAAGGAAAAGGGAAAATCTGAGAAAAGAAGAAAAAATGGTAATGGTGCTTTTTTTAATAGGGAGGGGAGAAGTCTGTGCATGCCCTACCGAGGTCCTGAGTCACGCGGAAGACACCGAATCACCCTGCTGCAGACAGGCGGCCACCTGATTCCACACTACAAAGATGCAGAGGACACCAGACTGCCAGACCAAGGTACTGAGTCCCACTGTTCCCAGCCCAGAGGGAGGGGCTTCTAAGCCACCATCTCACTGCTCCTGGTCCAGAGGAAGGGGTTTCCCTGCCACCATGCCTCCGGCTGCTCCCAGCCCACACGAAAGGGCTTTTGGGTCACCATCCCTACCGCTGCTCGGGGCCCCTGTCCCACCTCACCCAGTTCAGAGGAGGTAATCCGTGCAGGCGCTAACAGCCCCCCACCCCAGTCGAAATGAGAAAACACGTAAATAAGTCTCAAAACCAGACTTCCAGATCACCTTCAGCAACCCCAAAGGGAAATGAGATGGAACACTCTGATACTCAACCACCTGGACCCACTGAACTGGCAACAAAAGGGGATCTGGAAAAAATGAAATCAGAAATAATTTCTCAGATAACAGGAGAAATTGTGCCCCTACTGCAAGACATGATTAATAAATCTAGAGAGGAGCTGAGGAACATGATGGAATCCCAACATAAGAAACAAATGGAATCCATAAAACAGATACAAATAGATTTCCAGGACATGAAAAACTCCATTGAAAGTCTACACAGCAGAATGAGGCAATGTGAGGACAGAATTTCAGATATAGAAGATAAGATTGCAATTAGTGACCAGGAAAAGAAAAATTGCTTCAAAATTATAAGGGAACATGAGAAATCAATCCAGGAGCTGCTAGATGATGCAAAGAAGAATAACATAAGACTGATTGGACTCAAGGAAGAAACGGGAGAGAGTGGAGATGACATAAAAAATCTCTTCACAGAAATAATCGGAGAAAACTTCCCAAACAGGGGAAAAGAGCTTGACATACAGATAAGTGAGGCATATAGGACTCCAAATAGCCTTGATCAAAAAAAATCTACACATAGGCTTATAATTGTTAAGATACCAGAAACACAACAGAAGAACAAAGTTCTACAAGCAGTCAGAGAAAAGAAACAAATCACACACAAAGGAAAGTCCATCAGAGTCACAGCAGACTTCTCAACACAAACCATCAAGGCAAGAAGAGCTTGGACTGACATATTGCAAGCCCTAAAAGAAAACAGCCTCCAACCCAGAATGATGTACCCTGCAAAACTATCTTTCAAAATGGATGGAGAAATAAGATACTTTCATGACAAAGAGCACCTTAGAAACTTCGTGAATACCAAACCAGCACTCCAAAGAATTTTACACAGTATCTTAGGAACAGACATTGAGGCTCATAACCACAGGAAGCAAAGCAGAATGAACCCATCTGGCATGACAAGAAATTAAATGTAAAGGGGGAGAACCCAACAAAAAGAAAAAGTCATGGCAATGACAAGTCAATACGTTTCAGTTATAACCATCAATGTTAATGGTCTCAATTCACCAATCAAAAGAAATAGACTGGCAGAATGGGTCAAGAAGCAAAATCCAACAACATGCTGCATACAAGCAACACACTTAATTCAAAAGGAAACTCATAGACTGAAAGTTAAAGGGTGGAAAACAATACTACATCCGACACGAACCTGAAAAAAAGCAGGAGTAGCTATCCTCTTGGCAGATCAAGTAGATTTCAAAACAACACTGATTAAGATAGACAAAGAAGGATGCTACACCCTTGCAAATGGAAGAATCCAAGAGGAAGAGATGACAATCATAAATATCTATGCACCAAACACTAGTGCACCCAACTATATAAAACAAATGCTAACAGACATGAAAAGTCATATATGCACTAATACAATTGTAGTGGGGGACCTCAACACCCCACTGTCACAAATAGATAGATCAACTAGACAAAAAATAAGTAAGGAAATACTAGAACTCAATCGAACTCTTGAACAAATGAACTTAACAGATGTTTACAGAGTTTTCCACCCCACAAAATCAGAATACACATTCTTCTCAGCTGCACATGGGTCATTCTCAAAATAGACCACATACTCACACATAGAACATGTTCAGGTAAGTGCAAAGGAATTGAAGTTATCCCCTGTATATTATCAGACCATAGTGCGATGAAATTGGAGATCCATAGCAAAAGAAACTCAAAAAATTTCATAAACACATGGAAATTGAACAACACACTTCTGAATAACCAATGGGTCACAGAGGAAATTAAAGAAGAAATCAGACAGTTCCTACAATTAAATGACAATGACAATACAACATATCAGAATCTATGGGACACAATGAAAGCAGTCTTACGAGGGAAATTCGTAGCAGTGAATACACATATTAGGAAAACAGAATGATCCCAATTAAACAACCTGATGCTGCACCTCAAGCTTCTAGAAAAAGAAGAGCAGGACAACCCCAAAGCTCATACAAGGGAGGAAATTATAAAGATCAGAGGAGAAATCAATGCAATGGAGACTAAGAGAATGATACAAAAAAATCAATGAAGCCAAGAGTTGGTTCTTCGAAAGAATCAACAAAATGGACAAACCTTTAGCCAACCTTGTCAGAAAAAGGAAAGAAAAGGCCCAAATCCATGCAATTAGGAATGAAAAGGGTGAAATGACAACAGACCCAGCAGAAATCCAGAGGATCATCAATACCTACTTCCAGAACCTATACACCAATAAGATGGACAACACAGAAGAAATGGACAGATTCCTAGATACATATGAATGACCAAAGTTGAACAAAGAAGACTTTTTTATTGAACAACCCAATATCAACCAAAGAAATTGAAAATGTAATTAAAAAGTTATCAACTAAGAAAAGCCCGGGCCCTGATGGCTTCACTGCTGAATTCTACAAGACATTTAGAGAGGAACTGCTGCCACTACTGTTTAAACTCTTCAATGAAATTGAAAGGGAAGAAATACTCCCAAATTCATTCCTGGAAGCAAGCATCACCTTGATCCCCAAAGCAGAGAAAGACCCAACCGAAAAGGAGAACTATAGGCCAATCTCACTAATGAACATAGATGCAAAAATCCTTAATAAGATACTGGCAAACAGAATGCAGAAGATCATCAAGAAGATCATACACCCTGATCAAGTGGGAATTCATCCCAGGGATACAGGGATGGTTCAATATATGAAAAACAATCAATGTAATACACTATATCAATACAGCCAAGGACAAAAACCATATGATTATCTCCATAGATACAGAAAAAGCATTTGACAAAATCCAACATGCATTTATGATAAAAACCCTACAAAAAATTGGAACAGATGGTCTCTGCCTCAAACTGATAGAAGCCATCTATGAAAAACCAACAGCCAATATCATACTAAATGGTCCAAAACTGAAATCCTTCACACTAAAATCAGGAACAAGACAAGGATGTCCACTATCACCACTCTTGTTCAATATAGTTCTGGAAACATTAGCCACGGCAATTAGACAAGAGAAAGAAATAAAAGAAATAAAGATAGGAAATGAAGAAGTCAAATTGTCATTATTTGCAGATTAGCATGATACTCTATATAGAAGACCCCAAGAATTCCACCAAAAGTCTTCTAGACTTAATAACCAAATTCAGTCAAGTAGCCGGTTACAAGGTTAACACACAAAAATCAATAGCTTTCCTCTACACCAATGACAGACTCACTGAGAGAGAAATAGGGCAAATAATTCCTTTGGCAATAGCATCCAAAAAACTGAAATACCTAGGAATCTACCTAATGAAAGAAATCAAAGACCTCTTCTCTGAAAACTATGGAATTCTGAAAAGAGAGATTGAAGATGATATCAGAAAATGCACAGACATCCCCTGCTCCTGGGTTAGAAGGACTAATATAGTGAAAATGGCCATACTTCCAAAACTGCTACATAGATTTAATGCAATTCCAATTGAGATCCCAGTAGCATACATCATAGACCTCGAGAAAACAATCCAAAAATTCATTTGGAACAAGAAGAGACCCAGAATAGCAAAAGCAATTCTAGGTAACAGAGACATGGCAGGGAGTATCACAATCCCCAACCTGCAACTATACTACAAAGCTACTGTGATAAAAACAGCATGGTACTGGCAAAGAAACAGACCTGAGGACCAGTGGAACAGATTAGAAGAAACAGAAACAACACTGGACACACTCAGCCATCTCATCTTCAATAAAGGAGCCAAACACCCTCACTCGAGGAAAGATAGCCTCTTTAATAAATGGTGCTGGAAAAATTGGGCTTCAACTTGACAAAGAATAAAACTAGACCTATATCTCTCACCATGCACTAAACTAAAATCAAAATGGATTAAAGATCTAAACATTAAAATAGAAATTCTGAACCAGTTGGGAGAGAGGTTAGGTAGAACCCTTGAAGACATTGCTGTAGGAAAAGATTTTATGAACAAAACCTCAGTTGCCCGTGAACTAGCACAAACAATCAACAAGTGGGATCTCTTCTTATTAAAAAGCTTCTGCACAGCAAGAAAAACCACCAGCAGTGTGAAGAGACAGCCCACAATGTGGGAAAAAATCTTCACCTGCTCTTCCTCATACAAAGGTCTACTATCTCGAATCTGTAAAGAACTTACAAAGATCAGACCTCCCAAATTGAAAGACCCAATCCAAAAATGGGCATCTGAAATGAACAGACATTTCTCAGACAAAGAAGTAGAAATAGCAAATAAATACATGAAAAAATGTTCAACATCACTGGTCATTCGAGAGATGCAAATGAAAACAATGCTGAGATTCCACTTCACTCCAGAAAGAATGGCTGCTGTCATGAAATCAACGAATAACAAATGCTGGCAGGCCTGTGGGGAAAGAGGAACCCTGCTCCACTGCTGGTGGGAGTGTAGACTGGTGCAACCACTGTGGAAATCAGTATGGAGATACCTCAAAGAACTAGGACTGGAAGTCCCATTTGACCCCACTATTCCACTGCTGGGGATCTTCCCCAAAGAATTAAAAGAATCATACCACAGTGATATATGTGCACCCATGTTCATAGCAGCACAGTTTGTAATAGCTAAAACTTGGAAACAGCCCAAATGCCCATCAACTGGAGACTGGATAAAGAAAATGTGGGTTTTTTTTAATAAAATGGAGTACTACTCAGCCATAAAAAATGAGAAATTAGAGACAGTTATAGCTAAGTGGATGCACATTGAGGCAATACTCTTAAGTGAAAGAAATAGGACACACATGTGTAAATACCGAATAGTTTCTCTGGTGTGAGAAACTGAAAGTGTAAGTAAGGACTAAATGTATAATAGGTAATGTGAAACAGGAATAAAAGGGGCAAAGGGGAAGGAAGTCGAAGGGCTAGGGGAAAGGATAGAAGGGAATGGGGTTAATATGAGAAAATGGAAAAATAGGACCAAAATCTTTGTAAATAGGGAGGACTGGAGGGGTTGAAGGGAGGGCTGGGCAAGGGTGAAAAATAAGAACCAAGAGAGACTATGTAAAGGTGCAAATTTCCAGTGATGAATGTCATTATATTGTATACCTAAAATGTACCAATGATTAGAATGAATAATCGATAATGTAAAATAGGAAGAAAAGGTCCAAAGGGGTAGGGGTAGTGGGAGGGGCCCGGGAAAGGAAAGAAGGGAAAGGAAAAAATGATGAGAAATGGAAAAAATGGAAATAAAGTCTTTGTAAATAGGGAAGGGTAGAGGGCGTGAAGGGAGGGCTAGGAATGGGGAAAAAATAAGAACCAAGATGCGTTATATAAAGGTACAATTCCCAGTGAGAAATGTAATTGTGTTGTACACCTACAATGTACCAATAAAAGAATTTAATACAAAAAGAAAAATAGGGAGGGGAAAAGGGATTGAAGGGACAGGAGGGGAATGGGAGAAAAAGAGGAATGAAGATACATCATGTACAGGTACAAATTCCCTATGATGAATATGATCATTATATATATCTAAATAGTACCAATAAAATAACATTTTTTAAAGAATACATTTTTTTAAATATATAAAGTAGTAATCAGAGCATTCTAAACAAGGAGATACTTTATAATAAAGAAAAGGGCTGAGTATAGAAAGACCCAGCATCAAACAGCACAATGTGCCCCACTTGGGGGTTGGGGTTTGTGCTGGAGGAGGAGACTGAGAAGGTAACAAATGTGGCCAGAGGCCCAAGCTCAGGGCAGGTATTTCACATTCCACACACCTCACCTCATTGTTCACAGGGGCCCAAGCCCTGGTTTAAAATGAGTGAGGAAACATTGTGTGGGTTGCTCCACCTTCACACTGTTGACATTTTCAGCAGGCTGCCCATACGTTGTGGGAGTCTGTGGCTTGTAGGAGACTAATGCATTCTTGGCCTTTACCCAGGAGATGTGAATAGCATCCACCTCCTCCTCAAATACCACTCTTGAGTTGTCAGTCACAATCATCCAGGCAGTGCCAGATGTCCCTGAGTGTGTGTGTGTGTGGTAGGGTGACTCCACTTAGGAACTGCTACAGCTCTGTCCAACCTGTCTTACATATTTTTGATCTAAAACACAGCTTTCATGTTGAATACATCTCTTCAATCTGAATCAATAGTGCAGTTTTCAAAGGCTTAAATTGTGACTTTTACAAAATAATTTTTAAAAGAAAAGTACTATTATCTCATGGAAAGATCACCAGACTCAAACATCAGTTCACTATATGACTTTGAGCTAATCAACAATTATCCTGACCTTTTTCCTTGAGAAAATCTAGGATCATAGGTTCCCTGCCCATCCTATAATCTAGTTCATAAAAATCAATAAAATAATATAAGAATATTTGTAGAAATATATATCACTTAAATTATTATCTTTACCAAGAGAAGCATGAATAGTATGTTATGGAAATATGATACTTACGGTGGAAAACACAAGATTCCCATTCAAAAGAGTCACAGGTTATATTAAATTTCAGAATTCCTAACAACTAAAAGTTTTAAAATATCCCACCAGCCAACTCTCAACTGCTTGCAAATTATCACCTGGAAGAATCCATCCAGCCCACACGTAAGATTTTACAAAGCAACTGCAGTCACTCCCAAGGTGTGCATTTCAAAGAGTCCAACCATCCATTCTTTCCACCACAGTCATTCATTTATTCAAAAAGTACATTATGCACCTATTTCTAAACCTCTGTAAATGCTCCTTCATATTGACCTGGGTTTGCCTTCCTGTTATTTTGCTCTGCCTTTGAGCACACCTATGTAAGTTTCATCTCTCTTTTCCATAACAGTCTCATATATTTGAAGCCAGCTATCCAGTTTCCCTAAAAGCATTTCTCCTCCTCAGCCTAAACGCCCTTGTTCCTTCAACCCCATTTTACTGGCCCTCAAGCCCCTCTGAAGCCTTGCTCTCCTTCCCTAGATGTGAGGTGGAGGTAAAGGGCCACTCCTGGGGTCCTGGCAAAGACAGAGCTCTCAGCACACTGCTCCTGGTAACGTGGCCCTGTAGTAGATGGGCCTTTTCCGGCTGTCACATTAATACTGTGGTTTTATTCTGCTTACCATAAAAAGAAGCTCTTCATCTTTGGTGTATAAGCAGATAAGTTTTACACTTCTAGGTATTTCTGGGTCAGATTTTACCTGTCATTCAAATATTTCACAGTCCTTTTGCTTTCAGATTCTTTCCTTCAACCTATAGGTATCATACATACTTCCCTACTCTGCTGGACTTGAGAATTTCTGGGGTGCATTAAAACAGTAAAAACAAAATGAAATGAATGGTGTTGTCAGCTGTACTTGCTGAGTCTTTGTAGGACTCAGTTTAAAACATCAACTCCACTCATAAAATTAAAGAAAAAGAGGAAAGAAATCTCACTCTACTGCAGTGAGTCAAACTTCCACTTACTTTTATGTACTTTGAGATTCTCAAGTTAAAAATTACAGAATGTATTAAAATATGAGCCCATCAGTCAGCATAGGGTGAAGTCTTTGGGAACAATACCCGCTTTCAACGGCAGGTCCCAAAGCCACCGCAGATGCTGAGGTAAGCTGCCTGCAGCTGCATCAACTGTTTAAAGAGATTCTATGTGACCAACTTGAACAGCCACGGATGTTGTATTTGCCTCATCTCTGAGCTGAATTTTCCATTTTTAAAGCCAAGTACATTTGGTATTTTAAAAGTAAATATAACACTATCACCAAATGCCCATTCGACTCTGTTAATGATTTAGGGCATTTTAGACACATTGCGAGTTTCTGCTTATGTATACTAAATAGAAAGATTTCTTTCATAGCTTATCAATTCTAAGATTTTAACTACACTACATTCCTTTTAGAAAGTCCATTCCTATTTGAAAGTCCATTCCTATTAGAAGACCAGAATTTACCAATCAGTGAAAAAGAAAACAGAGATGGGAAGAATATTTCATAGTCAGATCCCCAGAACTGTACTTCTATAAAAGGGAAGTAGTATAGAGGAATGGGAAAAGAACAGCTTTGGGTAAAATGTAGCTGGATTTGAATCCTGGGTCTACATTGTAATTGCTAGACTTGTGATTATGGTGTTACTCAACCATCAGGCTTTAAGTAAAATTTTCCTTTTATAAACTGAGGCCCATAATACCTAACTTGCATGGCTGTGAGAAGGATTTAGCTATGTGCTTAAAGAAAGGGAGAAAAATGATGAATCATTAACCTCGTAATGCTATACCCATAGTAAGCATTCCAAAAATAGTTACTATAAGAGACCAGAAGAAGAAAAAATATAATTACTCTGGTAAAAAGCTAGATCCTTGCTCTCACATGGATACTGAAAAATTTCTAGATTTAGGATATACTTTGACTTCTGTATAAAATATATTTGTAATATAAACTATAAAAGATAAATACATGTTTATATACATACATAGTACCTTTCTACAGTGTGAATGTATGCACTTAATGGAACAAATGTGTGCACTTAATTGGTCCCTCCCCAAGCTGTTTCTTCCTGGCAGTGTTAAGAAAATTTGAAGCTAATATGCCTCAGCTGATTAATAGGAATCTGGTGTCTCCTACATGTGTTTCTGTGTTCTCAGCGCAATTCTGCCAGTGACTCAGCATACTATTTATTTCCCTTGCCATTACTGATTCCACTGACTGGCTTAGTGATTCACTGATAGCAATACAGTTGTTAAAGTAGAATCAGAGACAGTACACTATCTAACAACCATGTGGATTATACATCAAATCTCTAATTTCTGAAAAGACAAGCTTTTAAAGTTTAAATCAGTATTAGGAGCAAAAACTGTAAGCATCTGGGGAATTTCCCATTAGGTCATCATCTTCAAGAAGGAAAAGGGAACCTTGAATATGGTTACTGTACACAGAGTATTTCCCACATCAAAGAAGAGGCTCCATCCACTGTGGAGTTGAGAAGGAAGTAAGGACGGGGATGACACGTTTGTCACTGGGCTCACAGGAGGCTCCACCAAAGACTGTGAAGTGGTGGCACTGCCATTAGCGTGCCCCTCCTTGTCTCTCAACTCCTTTCTGCATGTTTTGTTGTTGTTCTCTGCCTTTCTATAAACTGTTATCCTCGCTCACACTGCTTTAATACAGTCCTAAGTCTAATTCTCTTTTTTAAATTTTATTTATTATTAGTCAAGGTTTTTCAAGACATAATGATCACATTCACGGGGAGTTGATGCATGAACCTAGCGCATCTTAAATCTCTTTTCATCCTCTCCTCTCCTCCTTATCCCTCCATCTCACGGCCCCCTTCCCTTTTGTCAAAGATCTCTCTCCCAGTCTCTTATCTTCTGTCTTTTATTTTATCTACTTTCCTTAAAGCAGGTTATTCTGCAGTCGAGAGTATCTGACCTTTATCTAGGGAGCAGAGCCTGAAAGAGGAATGAAAGGGTTATGCTTTTCCTCAGAAGACTCACTGAGGAGGAAAGGAAAGGAAGCAGAAAAAGGGATGGAGAAATAACATTTAGTGCACTGCTGTGCTAGGTGAGGCTCCAAAGTGAGCTGCACAGAAAGGCCACAGAAACGTGCTCAGATGCGCATTTGCATGTACATGGGTCATGCCAGTGCTCACGAGGAGCTGGGTCTTGAGGATGACTGCAGAAGAGAGAAGGAAAAGGGATGCTCCTGCCCTTTTGCCACCAACCTCCCACTGAACAGGACCCCTCCCAGGGGTGCTCATCTCTCAGTTCTGGTCTCTGCTGGACAATAGGCTGGAACCCATGCCCTGGGCAGTGGCTGTTCATCCTAGCCCAGAATGGGGCCAGTTGGTGTGACAGGGAGCAGAGCAGGAGGCAGAGCAGGAGGCAGAGCAGGAGGCAGAGCAGGCGAGCAGGGCCTGAGGAGGCAGATGGTGTCAATGTCCCAGCCAAGTGAGGAACAAGGCCATTGGAATGTCTCATGGGGGACAGTGGGCTGGACATAGGGATTGTCCACTTCTCCCAAGTCACTCATCTTCAGGAGCCAGGTCCCGGATTCTCAGGGCTTTCGGGGGGACACTCAGACAAAGAGAAAAAGTCATTCATCTTCACAAGCTGTTGTGTTCATTGGAAATCAGGAAAGTTCAGCGTGGACTCCTCCTTCCCTCATGAAACTCTGCTCCAAGTGGAAGACAATATCTTGGCATTTAATAAAGGTTAAGAATGATGGATAATGTTATGTTTAAGTCATAAATTTATTCCACAACCTGAGATTTTAAAGCTCAAAGAAGGAAGTAATTTCACAACCTATCACAAACTAACTAACATATCCAAAAACTGTTCACACCACATGATGTCTTTCCAGTAAATCAACCTCTTGTCTATTTCCTTTTTATTTTACTATTACTATTATTAAATTTGTGACAAGAATGACTAAATTGAATGCGAACCCCATAATACCCTGGAGCTAGTTTCTTAGAAATCATCAGTTGTCAAAACTTGACTTTTTGATGACTATTCCTTTATGATGAGACCATACCAAACAGTCAGACACTGTAACACTTCAAACAAAAAGCTCTGGATTCATTGAATGTTCATAACAATTCAAAGAGAGGAGGAAAAGGAATCAAAGAAAGTGAACAATTTGTTTTCAAGGAGGATTATCTAAGTGCAAAGTGAGAAGGAATTATAGAGTTGGGCTCTGGATCCAGCAATAACACAGTCTCTGACCCATGAGGAAAAAGTCATCAAACTTTAATAATGACAGAGTAAAGAAGATGAGATTCAGAGTGGGTGATTACTCAACCCAAAAAAGCCCTAGAATTTAGGATCTTCAAATAGATAAGAGTAAGTCAACCCTTTCTAGCATGAATCCATTATTATCTTTATCAATAAAGCTATCTACAGAGACAGAAATGAAAGAAAAAAGAAAGGAAGGAAGAAAATGAGAGAGAGAGAGAGAGAGAGAGGAGATTAGGTAGAATATTGTAAGTCCCAGGTATATAGAAAATAAATTGTTTTGGAATTCCAGTGTGTTAAGCTGGAGAAATCATGGAGAAAATTCCAGCAAGAAGCAAGGGGGCTGAACTGAACCAGAGGCAATGACAAGAAACGAGCTTGTGGGGGGGAGCGATCATGTGCAGAGCTGTCCAGATGGAGTGGAGAATTGAGCAGAAAAGCACTAAGCAACAAGAGCCCTCTTGATGCATGTGATGTGACTGTGAAATAAGTCAACTGATTTTCTTGTGTCATTGTGAGGATTAGACTAGTCAGTAAGGGGCAGTCACACCACCTATTTCCAGCTGTGGCTTTGCAATGCTTGCTCACATCCTGAGAGACATATCCCTAATAGTGCATCTGACTGGCCTAGGAAACCACTGCATGAGTACTTAACTCTGGGACTGCTGAGGGACGGGAATCAGGCACAGCACTTGTACTAGGCTTCTGCTAAGGCCAGAGAAGTGAAGCTCACTACTCAGCATGTGGGCTCATTTCACAATTGTAGCGAACTTAAAATCGCATTTCTTCTCCTCCACTACAGGGTGACGGTCATTTACCTAAAAATGAATAGAGACTTTTCTCACAAAAGTTTCAACCACAGATGGAAATGCTAAAACTAAGTATCTCCTTATATAACAGGATTTGAAATTTTGTCAACATAACTTATCAACTATAGTTGTGCTCTTTCCCCTTTACTGTAAGACCCAGTTAATAACTGCTATCCAAATCCATGGGGAAACATAGAGTGCAGAGTCTTTATGGCACAAACTGAGCCTGGCGCATGGGATTGATCCATGATGAGACCCATGAGAAGAAAGTCACCGATGATTGTTTTTAGCCTTCTGAGTCTCCAAAAACCCTGGCTCTTCTGTTCTCCCTAAAGATAGCTGTTGAGTGTTTAGGTTGAAGCTCCATCTTGCAGCCTCTGAAACATCTGCAAAGTGTGGCACTATTGTCCTTCATTCATAGAGACATCACAGGCCCCGGAAGGCATTTGGTCCACCTCCTGCCTCACCTAGAAATGCCCCCTGCACACTCCCATAAGTGCCACCTCATGCCTGGGCACAGGAAGCATGCCACACCCTGAGGCAGCTGATTCCATGCTTGTCGAAGCTCCACATGTGAGAAAAATTCCTCAAAAATCCAGATGCAGCTGCTTTCCTGAAATTCACGTTCACTTACCTAAGACGTGCTCTCTGAGGCTTGCCGAAGAAGGCTTTGCTGAAACAACTTTTTCCTGTAAGGGCTGCTCTCATAAACCAGACCCTTCTCTTTCCCAACCTCCACCCTACTTCTTTCCTCTCAGCTCTCAGGTGTCTGACTGCTTCAGGCATTGCCCGTCTCTGTTCTTTGCAAGGGCACCCCGATTTCCTCACAGCTCCCTCTCCTGACCCTCAGCCTCCTCCACATCCATCCTTGAGTCTGGCTGCCCCTCCCACAGTCCCCGTCCAGAACTCACCCACCCAGCTGCCTGCCTTGTGCTTACCTCGTTCTCAACTCTGCTGTTTTTCCGACTCCTGTACCACAAATATGGATTCTGCCAACACTCTACTGCAGGTGCCTTTCCACCAATTTTTATTGTGGTAAATAAATGTAGCATAAAATTAGCTATCTTAATGATTTTAAGTAAACAGCTCAGTGGTATTAAAAACATTTATATTGTGCCACAGCCATCAGCACCTGCCATCTCCAGAATTCTTTATAATTTGTAAAATTGAAACCATATAGGTATATAGAATATACATCCATCCAATACATAACTCTCCATCCCCCTGGCCTTCCCACAATACTCACTCTGCTTTCTGTCTGATTTTACCTCAGTCCTCTTTTTAAAAATGTTATCTTGGGCCAGGGATTTAGCTCAGTGGTTTGGCCACCTGCCTCGCAAGTGCAAGGACCTGAGTTCGATCCCCAGTACCAAAAAAAAAAAAATGTTATCTAGGCTCGCAAAACACCCCAGACTTGCTGTTTGAACAAGTGCTTACTCAGGATTTATGTGTGTCAGTCAGGGTGCTGTACTCTGAAATTATAATTAGTTAAGTGACTCATTTAGATTTCCAGTTTTCATTTCTAAACTGGTAGTTTTCCAAACTGGCTAATGATTGGAATATCTCCTCAAGTTCCCTTCCTAAAAGAACTTTTTGGAGTATTTCATATTTACAGGACAGTTGCAAAGGGCAGAGCATTCCCAATGTACCCTTTACCCATTCAGATATTATCAACTTGCATCCCTGTGATACATTTTTCAAAAATAGGAAAGCAACTTTGTTACATTGCTATTGACTAAACTCAAGACTCCATTCTGATTCTATCATATTTTCCATTAATCTTTCTTTTCTGTCCTCTGGTCTGTGACAGGTTCCTAGTCTCTCCTATCTTCAGGGCTTCATTGACAATGGGACTACTAGTTAGGTATTTTGTAGATTTTCTCTCAATTTTTGGCTTGTCTGATGTTTTTATCATATTTGGACTTGGATTATCTACTTTTGGAAAGAATATTACATTGGTGAAATGCTCTCATTACATCATATTACAGGATATACGGCATCTACGTGACATTGTGGTGATGTTAACTTTAAGGCAGTATTTACCAATTTCTGCATTATAGTCACTATATTTCCCTTTAATATTCTCTTGTGTGTGTGCACGTGTGTGTGTGTTGGAGGGGAAATAAGAAAACTTAAGCTAAGATCTATCTTCTTAGAAAATTTTTAAGTATACAATACAGTTTTGTCAAGTACAGGTACTGTGCAGATCAGTAGATCTACAGGACTTATTCATTTCAGGTCACTGAATTCTTCTGTGATCTCCTCATTTCCCTTTGCCAACCACCCCTGGACACTACCGTTCTTACTCCCTGCTTCTATGAGTTTGACTGTTTTAGATTCGTTCTATAAGTACAGAATTCCCACTGTTGGATGTATACCTAGAGAATTTGATAACAGGGTCTTGAAGAGATACCTGCACATCCATGAATATCGCAGCATTGTTCATAATACTCAAGATATGGAAACAAACTAAATGCTCATCAAAATGCAGATGGATAAATGCAGTATATGCATGCAACGGAACATTATTCAGCCTTAAAAATAAGGAAATCCTGCCACTTGTGACATCATATTCTATTCTTCAAAAGCGATTTTCCAAGTGCACCCTACACTCATAAGGGTTCATAATTTAACATCCACCTCCTAGAGGGAGGAAGGTCCACATGAAACAATCACAATTGGGCCGGGGATTTAGCTCAGTGGTTCTGCCACCTGCCTCACAACCACAAGGTTGTGAGTTCGATCCCCAGTACTAAAAAAAAAAAAAAAAAACACAATCACAATCAACAAGGAAAATCTGTTTCTCCTACTAGAAAGTCTTTTTAAAATTTAGAGTCCCAGGTCATATCAAATTGGACTGTAGTAGTTTTGGGGAGAGGCATAGTAACCTGTCTATTTTTACATTCCCCGGAAGAACAACAACATTTGGGTCCACTGATATAATTTGAAGTCAACTTTCACATTTCCAAATGCTCACTGGACCTGTGAGAATCCCAGATTCAGTTCCAATCTCATAACAAAATGAGTTCTCTTTCAAATATGGTGCCATAAAATTATTTTCTCCCTCAGACCAGCAGTCTTGGACACAGCTTTTAATTCTTCTTTCCTCTTCCTTACCTAGACATGATTCCTCATTATATTTGATAAATTCTGGCTTTGAAATATTTATTAAAGTTTTTCCTTTCTCTTACTCTAGCACTGCCAGAGTTGGCCCTAGCAGCTTCCTCTTTATTGCCTTTAATTACCTTTTCCTCATGTGATTCATTCTATACCAAGAGCAATCTTAAACCATTGCATTCATTGGATTGCTCCCCTGTTAAAATTACTATCTTTACTCCATTCCTATGGAGGCCCTCAGATAGGAGGTAAGGACAGAAAGCTGTCCCCCTATTTACAGAACATGGCTCTCATATGCTAAGGTGGAGTTTGAGGGGAAAATAATGGAGTGCATTCAGTCTTGGTTTCCTCTATTTAAGTGTTGTGTACTCATGAATCAATTCTCTTAAATTTGTCATTAAATTTTATTCATTAAAAATTTTAATCATTTTATTTAGTCATTAAAATATTAGTTTCTTTTAACAAATACTATGGCTTCCTTAGGATGGACCTGGAGCCATCTGCTGAGTAAGAGGCACATCTAACAGGAAAACTGGCAGTGCCTGGGCAGGGACCAGGAGAAAAGCCAAGCGTCAGACCTCCCATCTGGACCTGGGGAGGAGGTGGCGGCTCTTCAGCACACTGTTGGGAACCAGCTCTAGGGGCAATCTGTACATTTCCACAGATTTGCACAAACTCCCCATGAAAGTGGCCACATGACACTTTAAAATAAAGTTTTAATTTGTTACAAAGACTACAAATTTATCCAAATTACAAAATCACTTGGCTCTAATTCCTAGGAAATCTTACAGAGATGGAGATGACACTGCACCAAGAATTCAGAGTGCGGGTGATTTCCTCATCTGGGAGCCATCTCCTTCTTCAGCTGATAGTTCCCTCAGTATCACCACAGAGTTGGTCCCTTTGTTCTAGGCGTGTGGGTCTCCTCACTTTTCAGCACACAAAACTGGCAACTATTAATTTTTTCACCTCATTCTTTCTCATGTTTTCCTCCACCAACATCACAGAAGAATTGTCACAGGCCATTACTTTGTCAACAAATTTTCCCAATCACTCAAACCCATTGTAAATTCTCCTTCTCTGAGATCACATTTAATATGTACTATGTGATATAAACTTTGCCAAGGTTGATCAGTTCTTTGTTTCATTCATGTCAAACATTTTTATACAGTACATTATAAACCCTTCTTAGAAAGATACTAGCTTATAATTAAACTATTCTCATTAACTCATGAATGCTTAACAGTTTCAGAGACACTTCAAGATGTTCTTAAGCACAACTGAAAGTAGTGAAACTTTAAGTAGCAAAAATTTTCAAATCTGTCTTTGTCATATGACATGTTTTAGAAATGACAGTAGCACTTTCCATCAGCCCCTCTGGCACTATACCATGGCCAAGAAAGTTCTACTTTTGGCTAAGTTAATGTTTGCTGATCTCATTCTGACAGGTCAGCATGTTTGGTAAACCATGTCCAGCTATCATCTTAGCAAGGATTCATCTAACAGAAGTCACTGGTAGCAAATCTGAAGATATTACAGATGGAGTATTCAGAGTATTGGAGAAATTGAAATGAGGGGTTCTTAGTTTCTGCTTTTGGAAGCAGAGAGAGAGAGAGACAGAGAGAGAGATCTGCACAATTTACATCAAGCTCTGGATGATACACTATAAGGAGCAACAGGTAGCTGTAGAAGAACTTTCTGAACTATCCTCATTCAGATTCATTCTTTCAACAATATTTATTTAATACCTACCCTGTAGAGGTGCTATTCTGGGTACTGCAGTATAACTGTAACCAAACCAGACAAATCCCTGTATGATACAGCTGGTTCTAGTAAATCTGTTCAGAGCCCTGCTGACACCATGGTCACAGGGTGGGGTGATGCCATTTTTTCATCGATTGCCTCCAGTGGTGAATGGCAATTTCCTTCCACAAACCCTAGCACTCTGGTTAGCGTAATGAACACAGTGATTCTATTACTCCTCTTGGATCACAGTCGTGAAATAATTTAAAAGTTATCTACATATTCACAAAGTTGAGAGCAGTAATTTTATACTAAACATTTACTTGTGAATTATTCTGCTAAAATCTTTTCCTGCATTATCTCACTTTATCTTTGAAATAATTCCATGTCCTGAGATGACAGTTACTATTATTATTATTATCATTTGTATTATTATTCTATAGATAGAGAATGGGTTTAGAGAGGTTCAGAAACTTTCTCAGTGTTACAAGGCAATTCTTGTGGGACAACTTAATGTTTATGCATAGCTGTCCACATTTAAAATCTGAGGAAACTGTTACCCTTTAAACCTTCCACTTGATGCTAATGGTGCAGGTCTGACTTCTGTGTCTAATCTCAGCATCAGGCAAGTGCTAGAAAGCCTCCGCTGCATGAAATTAGGATAGAAATTGGAGGCATGTTTTAAACAGATAGGCATTTGGCTTTTGCAGTTTTATTTTTCACATTTGTTCTTTTCTAACAAAAGAAATCAAATTAAAACTCATTTGAGAATATATCCACTGCCAATTTCATAATTAGTGGAAGCAAGGATTGAAGCAATGCAGGCAAGAGAAGGTTTTTGCATCAATTAGACTCCAATTACATTCAGAAAGTACCCAGGATCACAATAACAAAAAAAGGAAAAAGTTAATTGTTAATGATTTAATCTTTGCTTCCCTGTTATTTATTATGGTGACTCATGCTTGTCCAGAATTTACTCTATTCTGGGCAAATAGCATGTGCCTTGAATAGTCAAGAAGTTTATGCACACAGAGGTCATGGTTTTGTTACTGTCCATGAGGAAACTGAGGCTGTAACTTGCCCAGAGCTTCACCTCAGCGAGTCATCGTGCCAGGGGTCACATATTACCTACCTCAGCCTCAGATGGGTCCCTTTAACCCACTATGTCAGTCATAAGTACACAGGGCCATTAGGAAGAATATAAAGCAATGGCATCCCTCCTCATCCACCCACAAGAGCACCCATAAGTGTCACGGTACTGTGAACAGACAGGGAAGGGGCATAGGAGTCATCTCCCTCCCAGTTCAGGTTTATAAGGGTCCAAGATGCCTGGAGTGGCATTCATCACAGATCAAGTTCAATCACAAGGTCAATCACTATCAGCAATGATGTCCTGGACTGTGCCATGAGTAGACAGGGTTTCCAGGGTGGGATGAAAAGCCAGGAGTCCAAATACCAGTGGCACGGTGATTCCAGGGATGCCACAGATATATGGGTAGGCAGCACAAGCACAGGGGCAGGAGACAGTGAGGATGAACCTCATCGCTTTTTAAATGAGTCAGAAGAACTGAATTCTGGTATTGGTTTTGCCACATGGCATCCCTGTCTTTGGCACCTTACCTTTCCCTGTCTGCTACATTCAGCATGGAATATTATCTACCATGAGCCAAGTCCTCATCTCATACTTAGAGCTCAAACTCGCAAAGCCTTGGACATGTGACATAATCCCTTGGTGTCTCATATCCACTCCTATAGCTGGGATAATAATGACATCTAGCTCCTGTGTTCGGTGGATAACATTGTGTGGACAAAATGAGTTAGTTAGCCCTTAGACCAGAGCCTGGCTGCCTCATTACCTAACAGCTTTACTATTATGAAGAGCAAATGAAGTATTAGGCATGAAAATGCTTTTTCAGTTCTAAAGGTCCCCCCAAAGCAAGAGTTACTATGTTGGAATTCCATGGTCAAGCAAGATGTCTAAGTCTATCTACAGCAACATTCTGGGTCTGTCTCCATAATTTTGCAAAGAGGGAACTGTTATATTTGTAACACATTCTGTTATGCAACTAATCCAGCACTTTTAAATACGAAGGCTGAACATGAACATAATTATCCTTTCCATCCCTACTTTGAAATTAATGTCTCTAATTTACAAATCAGTGTAATAACACAGTACATATCCTTAGGAAAAAATGTAAAGAATGAATGAAAGTATTTCACAGTTACTTGACCTTGCTGATAACCAAAGTAGCCAACTGCTTAATTGATATAAATTAAGATTAAATACCTCTCTCCAGCCATATAAAAAAAACCTGTCATTTCTAAAAATTCTCACAATTGGAGATTCATTTGAGCTACTAATATTCCTTTTTAAAGACAGAAATAAGCCCATGAGAGCTGCCATAAGCCCACCTTTAATCAGACTGTTTTCCTCTTAAATTTGACTTGGCGTATTTCTGACCGAGGAATTTATGAATTGTTTTACAGCAGTATTAACTGGGATAATCAATTAAGATCCATTAATAATAAAGGAAGCACAAAGGGAGGACAGGGTAGTGTTGAGAGCACAACACTTGGAGTCATATAGACCTGAGTGTGAGTCCCAGGAGTACAGTATGTTGCAGAGAGCCACTTAAAACTCTCAAAGTGTTAGTTTCTGCATATGTGAAGCTGGGCCATTAATAATAGCATCTGTCTCCTGGAGATGTGCTGAGAGTTAAAGAAAACTCAGCCTTCCTCTATCTGTCCTCCTGAGAGGGAATTAATTCTTAATGTCCTGAAGCATTCACTGTATCAACTGATTTAATATCTTTCCTAGGCATCTAGAATAGCACTTGCTATGGACCCTCCTTGGGACAATGAGGAAAATGTGACTCACAATGGATCTTTGGCTTAAAACTCCTGTGGAACTCAGGTTCCCAAAGCCCACAATGGTAAACAGTTCGGCTTGTGGCAGACACTGAACAGATGATCCTTACTGTTACCCACAGGGCAAGTGTAGCTGTAGGAGCAGTGTGAGAGAACCAGGAAGCCAACTCACTGTATGGTGACTAAGTCGCTGTGTCACTTCAGCAACTCCAGAACGTGCTTGAGCATTAAATTCTCCACATGAATTAGGAAACCTGTTCATCTCAAAAGGTGGCTTAGGATCACTTGATTCAAAACATTTGCACCTGTCCAGTAAGTGATTTAGGAATACACTTGACTCATACAGATGAATGGTGATACTAAATACTTGCCAGATCAGACAGTATCCAACCTCCCAACCTTAGATGTATAAGTCAAAAAATATATTCCACAAAAACGCTTGTCTTTTGCCCTCCATCTGAGGAATAAAACCTTGAGTTGAAAGGTGTTTATTCAAGGGTCGTGGACTACAGAGAGCCTTCATTCCTAACAGATACTCAGTTAAATATGTGTTGAATAATGATGGAGGACAGAGGATTTTAGATACTCAGATATTACTTCACCCTCCTCCAAAGCCCTCAGAGATGAAGTAAACCAATGCTATGAAGATACAGTTTCTGCTAACCTGATGTTTACTTACAAATATAATATGAAATAGTCACCTTTAGTTCTATCCTCTAAGTACGCTGTGAAATGCAAGTCTTTTGTGAGCTGACCTGGAAACATAACCCCAATTATTGTTTAAATGGGATGTTTTTGTGATAGAAGTTTAAATTCTCCAACATTCACATTAGAGAAGTCAGAAAGTGCTAACAAGATCATTTATGTGTCTGCCTTTTAAAAAGGGCACAGCCAGCCAGGCTCAGAATGAAGTCATGCAGGGTGTTCCCTGCTGTCCATGAGATGGAAGCAAGGGCTTGGTTCCTTAATCATTTAAAGAATCATAAACAGACACGAATAAAGACTCTGTCCCAGCACCTGCAAGGCTCAGAGCCAGCAATCATTCTAATGGGATTATTTCTCAGAGTCCGTAACAAAGCAGAAAAGTAGAATTCCATTGTCTCCTCTTTGGCAATTTTCTCTCAATTTCTGGAATTAATAAATGGATTTGTTAATAAGAGAATACAGTTGGGAAAATCCCATTTTTGGAAAATATCATATTAAATAGTTCAAAATTTCTACTAACATTGTGAGAATGCCTTTAGATCATTTTAATCAAATCAAATCAATGCATACAAAGGATACCAATTATACATATATACATGTTTTATATAAATACATTATATATCCATATAATTTATATCCATATTAAATTTACTTATGTTATATAGATTTATTCTTCCTAAGTGTTAGGGTTCAGGTGTGGAATGTCCCCTAAAACACTCATGTATGTGTTCAGAGGTGGGGCTTTGGGAAGGTGATCGGATCGTGGGGTTGATACACTCATCATGGATTGATCTTCTGATGAGTTTGGGCTGACTGTGCTGTTAGGAGGGTGGCCGGGTCTGAAGAAGTGGTCACAAGGGGTGCGGGTGGCCCAGCAGGATCATCTCCTTCCCTTCTCCTCCCTTTGCTCGCCACTTCCTGGCTGGCAGGGCTTGAGAACATTTTCCTCCTCCGTGTTCTTCTGCCACGCAGACCAGGACTGAAACCGAGAGCCAAAACAAACCTCTTCTCCTATAAGTTGTGGGTGTTGAGTGTTTTGTTCCAGCAACAACAAGGTGACTAAGACACTATGGCATATCATCTCCAACCCCATTCTTCCCATCATACAATTTCCCCAAAGGAGTAGTACCTAATATTAGTACATTAGAATTAAAATCACCCTGTATAGATCCATCTATTCAACACCAACTGTGTTTATTAAGAAGTGGTACGGTTATCACCCACACGAGCCATTCCTAATTTGTCACACACTAGAAAAGAACGTGACAATATAAGTGTGATCATCTAGGGAAACTCCTTCATTTGATGAAAGAGGAAGACAATGGCCAGAAAGTTGGACTACAGGTATTTCAGGGGCACAGGATGGCAGCTGGCATGCCAGCCTCTAATGCACTATGACACACATACACACACATGTACACACCACACACACCACACTACTCATATTCTTTTCAAAAGCACATAAACTTACATGTGGTTTAAATTGGGGATGGGGCTTCTGAGTAAAGTGCAGAGGACAGTCATGGGAACACTTCATGGGAATGTTGACTCCAACAACTTATACCCGTTGACATGCAGAGAGCAGAGCTACTAGGGGATCCTGAGACCAAATTCAGTTTCCCAAAAGACTGTCTTCCCACAAGGTGGCTGGCATCTCAGGTTACAACAGCTCTGAGTTGAAGTTGTCAGTGTTTGTTTTTTTTTATTTCTAACTTTTGACAAGTTTTGTGAAAAAGTACAGCACTGTGTGATAGTAAAGGTGGCCAAAAAAAAAAAGAATGTCATCAACCTTGGGTAATCCTCTCCCCAAAGGGCACCCTGCGGCCCTATTCATCTCCTCTAATTGGTTATTTGCAACCTATCACTCCCTGATTCAAACTCTGGGGTGATATGCACTTCACTGGATATTCATTTGCATCCAAATATTTTAACCTGACTTTTTTGGTTCTTTGCAGCCTGTTAAAAGCTTAGAACTACTTTCTGCTGCCTTCTCAGGCAGGCATTCAGGTTGACATTGCCAACTCTGCACTAAGTGCACTTTCCCTATGCAAGGCTGCCCACTGCTTTCTTCTCTGCTCCTTGTCCCCCCGGCATCCTCCCTGCAGCTGGACAAGGTGGAGCAGGAGAATGTACAGCCTCTGAGCTGTCTCCAGGCCCAAATTTTGGGGCATGGCTCTTCTTCAGATGCCACATCCCTCCACAAGGGTAATATAATACTCTACCCACCCATCCAGGGACAGGCAATCAGATCCTTCTCTCAGACCTAGGCTCTAAATCCAATCCACCTGCAATCAAGTTCAGGACATCTTTTAGCCACCTCCACCACTCCAAGGACATAGCCAAAAGAAAACTCATTTAGGTGCCATTGTTTTTGTCTTTCTGGAAGAAAGTCCAGTCCTTTCTCACGTATAGGAGGGTCCCTTTTCTACGGAAGGTAGGAGTGATGTCAAGGTGCCCATTAGGCTGGGAGCCCTGCTCCCAAAGCTGCAATGCCTGATGCTGCCACACTCCAGCTAGGACCAGGAAACATCACTGGTGTCTGTTCCCTTCCCAGTCTCCATGTAACTGCGGAAGCAGGGGGCACCGCTGAGGCAGAGCAATCTCCCCACTCAGATGCCTTCTTGCCCCCTTGCACCTGAAGAGGAATGGCCTCCCTGCATGCATCCTGAGTCCCACAGGGGCCTGGGGAGCTGAGATGAGTGCCTGGCACCTGCTTCTGCCACCACCACCACCTGCCCCTCACCCGAGGATCACACCCAGGTTTAAACCTAACCACCAGGTTTAACCTTGTAATGAAGGAAATGCCCCCCACCCCACAGTGTCTATCTCCTTCAATCAGGAGGAAACAGACTCCATGTGTGCATGTGTAGCATCCACAGGTCCTCAATAAACACATCACCTCCCAGACCTGCTTCCCTATCAGCCACAAGAGCAAGATCTCAGAAGCTGAGTCTTCCTTCCCAGGTGCCCAATTGTCCAGGAAAACGTGGGGAGGTGAATCTCATTGCTAGCCACCACATCTCCAAGAGTGGTCCCCCTGTGCCTGTGGCTAGGCCCCAGGACGCAGCTCTGGCCAACAGTTCTCCACCTCAGGCTTGGGCAGGGCTGCAGCCAACTCTCTCCTCCCTCCCTCCCTCCCTCCCTCCCTCCCTCCCGCAGGACCCCCGGCCCCCAGGTCCCCCGGTCACCGCTGGACCCCAGTCCCCTGTCATGCACACCGCCCCGTCCCCGAGCTCTCCCCGGTCCCCCCGGGGCTCAGAGCACCCTGAGACAGGTGCACGGCCCCCGCCGGCCCCTGCCTGCCCTCCTGTCCCGTCCCGTCCCGTCCCGTCCTGTCCCAGTCCCAGCCCCCGCTCAGCTCACCCAGGCCCAGGAACAGCAGCAGCGGGGGCGGCAGCGGCGTGGTCGCGATTCTGCGGCGCGGGGCAGGGCGGGCGGTCACAGTCCCGGGCCCCGTCTTGGTCCCTGTCCCCATTCTCGTCCCCGTTCCCGTTCCCCTTCCCGTTCCCGTTGCCACTGCCGTTCCAGATCAGCGCGGCCGACTGGAGCTGGCAGGAGACTGCGCGTCCCGGAGCTCCAGGGCAAGGGCGCCCCCTATTTATGTCCCGCCCTTGGCCGCCCGAGCCCCACGGCCCGCTCCGGGTGACAGACACCTGTGTCCCCTGCCCCGGGACGAGTGGGGTGGGACCCGGGACAGAGCCCAGACGGGGGGTGGGGGGGGGTGGATCTGGGACAGGGAACCAGAGTGCACCGGGCCAGGAAACACCTGAGTCTGCAGTCATTGCTGACAGTCACAGCCTCAGATTCAGGGCAGGGGACTCAAGGGTCAGCGTCATGTTCAGGACGCTAAGGTGACCTCTTTGCAGCGCTCACTGTCTGCCCATAATTTAGCTGTCTGGGAACGCAGCTCACCGAGATCTACTTTAGAAATTTCATTTACAATGTCTTCATCCATTCACTCGTTTATTCCCTATATTTATATTTACTTATTGTACTTCCTCTATAATTCTCTTTATTTTAGTTAGGTCTGTATAAACAAGAACATTGTTGCCTGCGGCACTGTGGCGTTGTGGAAAGGTGGAGTTTGGTGTTGGTGGAACAAGTTATTTTACAGACACTCAGTTTTCAAGGACAGACAATTATGCCCAATTTGACCTTATACTTTTAATATATTTGCCTTCCAAGTAGCCAAAGGTACAGGTGTTAGGTGCCGGTCTGTGTTTCTCTTTTAAGAGCAATACCAGGATGCACACCCCTTTAGAAGCTGTATTTCTATTGCATCAAACTGTCCACCAAACACTATTTTGGACATGAAATGCAGTTCAAGTGTCTGCCCCTTCCTCCAACCCCACTGTTGGAATGAAGCAAATGTATCACACACTTTACTTGCACAGGTGACATTGCATTCCAAAACCAATTCAAATATTTTAGAGTCCCGAGGTAAGAGATCCACAGCTATTAATTTTCCAGACTCCATTCTAGCCCCACACAACAGCTCATACAGCATTGGTACACAGGGCAGGCAAGGGCTTAGAGAAGCCCAAAGTTGGGGTAAAAGGTCACAGTATTCCAGATGACAAGGGCAAAACTAGAAAAGCAAGGGGCTTGGAATCACCTCTCCCTCTCTGGACTTTTCCCCTTGTCAGTATCAGGGCCTCTCATCCCCAGAGGGCACTCCAGCCAGCAGCTATCCTATTATCTCCAGCAGAGTGCTCCAGTCCTGTTTCCTTTTTCACAGGAAATAAATAAATAAATAAATAAAGCACACCTAAGCAAAAAGTACTACATGTTTGTTGAGTGTTGTACATTGTCAGGACTTCAGGTAAATGTTCATCATTCATGCCATTCAAATGGCAAATTAACTTTCTCAGGCCACTAGAGTATGAAATAGTGTAATTTAATATATTAAATAGGCCAGATAAATTAATAACCTTCCCTAAGGGCTTTGTTTACTGCCAGAAATAGTAAAGTGCTCCCAGGAAAGTGCCCTCTGCATTTTCTGACACCAGAAATCCAATCTCTTCAAGGTTAAGAGACTTTTCCTTTCTTCCTCTCTTTCCTCTTTCTCTTCTCCTTTTCTCTCTCTTCCATCTCCTTCTTCTTCCTCTCTCCCTCCCTCCCTTCTCCATTTGCTTATGAAGGAAGATAAATTGTAGAGGTTGAAGGTAAAAACTGATTTTCCCTATCACTAAGCTGTGTCTCCATCCTTTAGACATAAGCTAAGCTGTTACTAAAAGAAGAAAAGATCAAAATCACTCCAGAGTTCCAGGGTAGAACTTGTGCCCCAGCATCCCCAAGCTGGATGGCTTGAATGGTGTCTAGCCCAAACCAGGACCAGGCAGGTAGAACCAGCCCTCCCAAGCCCGGTATGAGGCTCAAGCAGATTCCTTTGTGGCCTGGAAGAATCAGCCTTCTCCTCCCTCCCACCCAGAGCAACCTCCAGCAGGCACATTCCTCCCCCTCCTCTGGACAGGACAAAATAAGCTTGTAGTTTTTTGTGGAACACATCAGCAGACACACACGTGGAGTTGGGAAGGAAGATTTTGGAATGCATTCATTCTAGGTCAACACATTCTCCAAATGTCCATTGAAATTACTTAATTCAGTAAGAATGTGTGAATGAGAAGAACGAAAGATTTTAAAAGTGCAATGTTGTACAGTAATAATGAGCATAATACTTTATATATCATTAAAATTAATAGCATGGTATAGAGAGAGAACTTGCAAATATTTTTATTGAAAACTGTTATATTGAAATTAGTCTGTAAGGAAATACCAATGAAAAATCACAACTGGATTCTGTTTTCAAATCTAATTGGGAGAAAGTAGTTATTACTGTTTTTTCCTTTTCCTTCCCACTTTATAGCACCTTCATCATTAGTCTTTTGGGGAGCCTTGGTTTTATATGTGTGCCCCAAACTTTTTGGTTTGCTATCTTTTGAAAATGGCAACTCAACACAAGTTCAGCAAATCTCAAGCAGAATCCTCTCTGGGTCTGTAAATTTGATGGTTTCAGTTCACCATTGTAGTGATTTGGGGCCATATTCATATATGTTTTTAAAAGAAGCTGCTGTTTAAAATAAACTTGGGCTTTTCTGCAAGTCCAAGTTGTAGGTGACTTGAGAGAGTCCTTGACTGGTGTGACCTGAGTGCTGTAATGTGGGAAGCCCCTATGTGCCCTTCCCTGAGACCCCAGGAACAGTGGCTTCCTCCCTCCCACCTAGTCCTGGAGTCCCCTAGTATAGACACCCTCTGCATAGGATGACAAGGTGGAAGATCTGAAGAATGGGTTTAGGAGTCTGTTCAGTCTGTGTGTGTGTGAGTTGTCACTAATTGGCCAAATCACAGTGGCTTCCCCCAGCCTCCTCTCCTTATCTGTCAAATGTGATGCAGTGATTTGCAGACTTCATGATCCACAATAATACATGTCTCCAAGGTGAAAGTCTGGCAGAATAGAAGTTATTCAATGAATGATGGGTGTTATGTTATTAAATTTTACAGATTTCATAGACAAGATCAGGAGGGATTGGTTTTCTTAATAACCCTGTATTATTCCTAGTTAAGAGGAAGAGGAGACAAAACACAGAGTAAGACAATGGTGGAAAGTCATCATGGAGCTGAAATTCCATGGCCTGGGGCATCATTGTGCCTCCTCCTGATCCCTTAGACTCCTCTGACCTTCTCCACCAACTCTTTTTCCTCTCCTCTCTTCAACACTGTAGATACCAAGACAGCAAGTAACCAGGACATGAGAACTTACTGAGCAGTGTCTCAGTCCATTTTCTACTGCTGTGACTGAATACCATAGCCCACATGGATGATAAAGAGTAGAGGTCTATCAGCTCATGGCTCTTCATGCTGGAGAGTCTGAGGAACAGGACCACTGCATCCATAAGGCCCCCTTCCTGCACTGTCATAATTCAGGAGTGTCACACACATGTCAGAGCCAGTGAGCCAGCCCAGGCTCTCCTCCTCCTCTTACAAAGCTACATATACCATGACTATGCCCATCCTTGTGACCACACATAGTCCTAACCACCTCCCAAAGCTCCACCTCCAAACATTATGGCACACACATTTGGGGATTACTTTCCAACATGGACTTTCCTCAGATGCATTCAAACCATGGCATTCGTCCCCTGACCACTCAGTACATGTCCCTCTCATGCAAAGTACACTCATGCTATTTCTATAGTCCCAAAGGCTTTGGGTCCATCACTAGCCCAAAGCCCAAAGTCCAGTCTCATTTAAATGAGACACTGGCACCAGCCACTCAGGTCTCTATGCTTGCTGCTCCCCCTGAAACAGGGGAGACTATTTTGGTGAAAGGAGAATGAGGGGCTTTTTTCCAAGCCAGCTCTGAGAAGATGGAGGAGCTCTGATTGACTCAAATCATCATTTCCCTGTATCAGGGGTGAAAGGAAGAGAGGAGAGACAGAATGCAAGGAGATGATACAGCATACAGAGCTCACACATTCATGTAACCCCCCTCCCTACTTCTTCTGTCACCAGACAGGGTCCCAGGAGGACCCCAAAGCTAAGTTAAGGAACCTAATCCACTCTACTTGCAGAATAAGTTTGCAGGTTTGCTGACTCCCGTATCAGAAAAAGAAGTGTTTTATTAAGCATAAATTAAAAGATATGCACTCAGAGAAGTAGAGAGAGAGGGACACATTTCCTGACACTGGGAACTTTTATGCTTCTTTTTAGGGGGCAGAAACCCTGGGAAAAGGTGCCCCATCCCCAGAAGGTTGCTGGCCTATACTACAGAGATGAGCCCACTTGTTTTTTAAGATGAACAATTTAAGCATTCTTTAGATTCTCTCAACCTGCTCCTTTAATTAGGATCAGCTTCCTGCTCTCTACTTTCTCAATTAAGCCAATCTATGGAGGGTCAGCATTCCTGGGGAATTTTGGGTGTGATGGGTCTGGAAGGGGAGGAGCCTAAATGTAACCAAGGGAATGCAGATATGGACTCCATGAGTGACTGGAGCCAAGACCTAGACGTGGTATTCTCCAAAGTACAATTTTTAGTAATGATTTCCTTGTCTCCTTTCTACTTTTATTTCTTCTATCCTCTCTCCTTTCTCCCCTCTTCCCTTCCTTCCCTGGAAAGGACCCAGGCTCTGACCTCCTGGTCCAGCTGTCCACTCATCTGGGGTGAGGAGAGGGGAAGTGGTTTACACTTTGAGCCGGGGGAAGTCTAGAGAGGCAGCTGGTCTCCAAAGGAAAAAGTTCTAACTTTTAAAGATCTGCTTTGTCTCTGGGTTACAATGTGAGACTCAAGGCATGATTCATCCTGTGGAAAACCCCCTCTATCTATGATAAGCTTGTGAAATAAGTTATTCACTTCCAGAAAACAATGGTGGGATGGGAAAAGGACAGAGAGTCCTGCTCCAAAAAAAGAGAAGTAGGCAAGAAGAAAGGAATAACTGGTCCCGAATAAGTCCAAACCCAACAGAGGAAACAGCACTAAGCTGGACAGACTTCTCCCCATATCCTACACACATGTGTGTTCAAGACCCGGCCTCCCAGGCCCCAGAGAGCTGTGCCCTGTGGCCTTGTTGGGCTCAGCCCTTGCTTCTGGCCTTGCTGGTTGGAGCCTGTTGTCTGCAGCTCTTCTCCATAATCACTGTGATGGTGGGATTCTGCTCCCAACACATACTGCTTGGCACAGGCTCTCTGCACTGGCTCTGCCTCTCTGACAAGTGCCTGCATGGGCCTCCAGGCTGTCTGTGGTAGCCTTTGAAATCTAGGTGGAGGCAGGCATGTCCTGCAGCTCTGGTATTCTGCAGGCCTTCAGAATTATTACTATGTGGACATTGCAAGTGTTGACAGCCTATGCCTCCCAGAGCAGTAGGTGGAGCCTCTCTTGAGGGCATCTAAACCACAGCCACCAAAGAGCACTGTACCTGAACTTAGATGACACAAATTTACACTGTCTTGGGTAGTGAGACTGTGGAGGGTACTCCCGACCAGTCCCAGGAAACCATGCTGCTCACCTAGTACGCTTGGTGCTGGCAAGAGAAGCAGCTGTGAAGACCTCTGAGATGCCTCTTGAGTGTCTCTCCAATGATCTTGGACTTCCTCCCATATATACTAGTCTCCTTCATTCATACGAATCTCTGACTGTCTATAGCAAATGTTGCTCAGCCACAGTTCTCTGGGAAATGTTCATTCATTCTCTGGGCTGAGAATTTCCCAAATCTTCTCACTCTTGCTCCCTGTTAATTACAAATTTTGTCTTTAAGGTTGTTTCTTTGTCTTCGAATTTTACTACAAGCCCATGTGTCAAATCTATGGCACACATGTTGTTTTTCTTTTAAGACAAAAGATGTTAATGTATGAACTGTTTTTTCTAAACTGAAACCTCAGTATTCAAGTTTAATTGCAGTGTTGGCACTTTGCAGTAAATTAGTGGGTTTGGGGTTTCAGTGTGGTCACTCGTCTCTAAAAGGTTCACCATCACTGGACAGCTAGTACAAGCCATTAAAAGTAGCCGCACAACAGCTCAAATGTGTGGCTGCTTAGAAATTTCACCCACCAAATATCTTAGTTTATCACTCTTATCTTTCACATTTCATAAAGTCCTGGAGCATGGACACAACACAGCCAAATTCTTTGTAACTTCATAGCAAGGATGGTCTTCAACCCAACTTTCAATACCTTGTTCCTCAAGCCCATTTGAGACCTTTACTGTTCATATTTCTATTAGCACCCTGGCTGTGAGACCACTTAGGTCTTCACTAAGAAGTTCCAGATTCCCCTTCCTCTTCTCTTCATCTCACCAGAATCAGAACCTTGCTCTTTTCATGGCAATACAGGCTTTTCCCATCATATAGTTCAAACTGTCCCAGCTTCCACCCGTCTCCCAGTACCAAAGCCTCCTCCACATGGTCAGGTTTCTAAGATCCAAGGAATAACTTTATCTTTTAAGTAAAAAAATTAGTTCTCACTGTGCACCCCCAAGGGTCTGTGTCAGTGGTGGCGAACCTAAGAGAGCCTCATGAGGGCCTCCACAGGCTGTTTGTATCATTGAAGGTTCTAAAAGACTCACTATCACTGGTCTATGTGATCATTGTCTCCCTGTCCTCTAACTTCTGTGGAAGACAAACTGAAAGAGTGAGAACTAGGAAGCTGAAAAATAGGAGATGTGAAATGGTTTCATTTGAAATTGTTCTTTTAAAATACCTTTTGAAAAAGCAGAATGTGATTTGAAAGAATGGAAGGAGTGGAAGGAAGCTAATATTTACCTTTGAACCATGCATATTTGTCACCTTTTCTTTGTTTTAAGGCGAAAGCATTGACATACTTTTATCAACTGCAATGTAATGTATAAGTCTACCAAATAGTCCGGTTATGTCCTTAGCCTAACAAGCTGGAACATAAGGGTTTGCTAGTGACAATCATGCGTGTTCTTTTAATATTTGCTCTAAATTGCTTTCATTTTCTCTTACTGTCATTTGTTTCTGAAATGTCCCTTTACCTATGTATGTACAATAAGTTCTTGATTTACAATCATTCTAGTTGCGAATTTCCACAGATATGAATGGACATCAAATTATGAACAATTGTAGATGCAAACAAATCGCAGAAGTAGCTCATGTGTCTGCCTTATGTTTTCACAGGTATGCTGCTGTGTGCTTATTGTACAGTGAAACAGTGTACGGTATTGTAACTGTAAAAGTAAAAATAGTTTATTTACAATTGTTGTACTATACTGTACCACCGTTTTATGGTAACTGTAAAGGGAAACATAGTTTTAAACAGTATTTTTGTGTTTTTTTTGTGTTTTACACTGTATATCTGCGTCAAAGGTGTATAAGACTTACTTTGTCAGACTTATGAACAAATCTGACTCATGAACGTTCTCGTGGAACCAAACTCTTTTGGAAGTCAGGGACTTTCTGTGTCTGACATTTGTCTGTATATTACACTATTTGAAATGCTAGAAAATGACCCTGGATGTTGAATAGCTGTTACCACAGGCTGGGAAGTTGGAAGTGGGGAAGGAGGATAAAGAGAAGCCAGATTGGACTAATGCATGCTGTTGAAGAATTGCTCTGAACCCTATTAATTTGCGCATTTAGTTCAAGTTAATGAATGCACATGTATGTTAACAATAAATAAATAAAACAGCTTCTAAGATGGGTAGACACTGTTGTTATCCCCATTGTAATGAAAAGAAATCGAGGTCTGTTGTAGTCAAGTGATTTGTCCAAGTCTCAAAGTAAGTAGGTGGGCTATCATAAAATCCCAGCCTAAAGTCAACAAGGTTAAGAAAGGGAAAGCTTAAGAAAGTGTGTCTCCATCCACATGCTCTGCTATAACAAAATTCCATAAACTCAGTGGCTCAGACCACAGAAATTCATTTTCTTACAGTTGTGGAAGTTAGAAGTCCAAGGTCAAAATGCCAGCTGATGTGGTTCTAACACAGGCCCTCTCCAGGCTAGCAGGTGGTTGTTTTCTGCCTGGGCTCTACATGGTCATTCCACAGGCCCTGCACATGGTGAGAAATCAATTTCTCTCTCTCTCTCTCTCTCTCTCTCTCTCTCTCTCTCTCTCTCTCTCTCTCTCTCTCTCTCTCTCTCTCTCTCTCTCCCTGTCTCTCTCATTCTAATTCATTTTTTATGAGGCCATCAGTCCCATCAGAGTAGGACTTAGGACCTCACTATGGCCCTATGACCTCCTTTAACTATACTTACCTCCTAAAACTGAAATAGCAGAGTTTAGGCACTCAACATCAGAATCTAGGGGACAGATAAACGATCAGTCCATAAAAGGGAGTTTTCATTTTCAGAGTTGACTTAGTTCTGTCACTTCTCAGTTTTGGAGTTAGGCAGGCTTAGTTCTGTCACTTTTTTAAAATAAAATTTTTATTTTAAAGTCATAGAAAAACTGCAAAAATATCACAGAGAATTTCTGTACATCCCAAATCCATTTTCCCCTAATGTTAATCCTTTACTTCAGTATAGTACATCTACCACTGTTAAGAAAATTGTGCATTGCTATTAACTAAAGTCTGTATTTTACACAGGCTTCCTTAGTTCTTGCTAATGCTCTGCTTCTGTCCTAGAATCTACCCAGAATTCTACAGTAGGTTTGGTTCTTATGTCTCCTTAACATCTTCTTGGCTGTGACAGTTTTTCAGAGTTGGTGTGTTTTTGATGATCTTTAGACTTTTGAAGAGTATTTGTCAGGTATCTTGTAGAACACTCTTCAATTTGTGTTTTCCTAATGTTTTGTTCATGGTTAGGCAGAGTTTATTAGTTTGGGGCAGGAAGGACACAATAATAAAGCTTGCTTTCACTACACCATATGTAGGGTACATGATGTCAGTGTGACTTATCATTGTTGATGCTCACTTGGTCGTAGGGCTGAGTAATTTTGTCAGGCTTTTTCCACTGTGAAGTTGCTCTCTACCTCTTCCGCCCACACTATACTCTGTGAGCTCTGGAAGGAAGGTATTATGTCCAGCCCACACTTCAGGGTAGAGAGCTATGCATCGTATCTACATACATTATTTGGAAATTTTGCAGAAACTCTTCTATTCTCTGGCATTTGTTTATTTGTTCAACCATTTATTTGTATCAAGGTGAGTCATGGAGGCATGGCCCTGGGTACTGTACATGGTCCTTCACCACTTCCAATCTGGCACTTTCCCCCTGCTCTGATTCTCTCTCTTGCCACTGTGAACTTCCCATCCTTGCTCCACCATGTCCTTTACTCCTGATCTTTCTGCATTGGATCTAGTGACAATGAGCTGCATCTTCTGAAACCAAATTAAGTCTTTCCTAGAAATCAAATGAACCAAATTAAGTCTCTCTTCATTTAAGCTGTGAGTGTTGGGTATTGTGTCTTAGCAATGAGAAGACTAATGCAGTGCACAAATACATATTGACAGGAAATAACATTAATTTATGGTTTTTTAAAACATTATCCACCACAAGATAAAATGATGTTCCTGCTAATGCTTAGGCTAGGCTGAAATTTTAATTGAAAAATATGTATGAAAATGGTGCAGAACTACACAGTTGTATATAAAGTGATAGAAAATGTGAGCACTGATCTTGTCATAATTAACTTAGAATCTATCAATTCTAAGATACATACTTTTGATACTTCAGCATTTTAACATTAGCTTACTGCTATCCACTGTTGTCAGGCAACAATTATGATAAAGTTGCTATTGATTTTCACAGTTTCAAAGGCTGAGAAGGAAATCCTGTAGGCCACAAAGTGGAGCTTTAAGTGATGCTGTATCACCAATGCTTTTAAATGTATAAAGACAAATGTTGTATGGAAAAGCAAAAATATCAATTATTCAAAATTGAAAGTGGTTAAGAAAAGTAGGAACTAGAATTGAATAAATTAATCAATTTATTATATTTATTCTTCCTTTTAATGTATATACAACACTGTATACAGTAATACCTCGGTTCACAAATGTTTCTGTTCATGAACAGTTCAGTTTGGCAAAATTTTGCTTCCCTTCATGAACTCCACATTAGTTGACAAACACAACCACAGCCATCTTCCCGAGAATCATGGAATGAATTAAGTTCATGAACTGAGGTACCACTGTATAATAAAATCTGTGCCTGAGTCAAAAAACTTCCTCATTTAATTAGGATAAAATTAAAATTCTAAGTAATAGGGGCCGGGGATTTAGCTCAGGGGTGCCACTGCCTGCCTTGCAAGCACAAGGTCCTGAGTTTGATCCCTCGTACCAAAACAAACAAACAAAAATTCTAAGTAATAATAAATCAACGTTTGTTTTTTAATTTAAAATTTTCTTGATTTCCAGAAAATAATATTTCATCTTATTGATCTGTGGTATAGTAGATAAAACCTTCTTTTGGAGTGCCAAATGATAAGTTCATTGATATCCACTAATCTGAGAGACTGGTCCCCCAGACTGGTCCTTGCACTGCATAATTTCAGGGACAAAATAAGCAGCACCTCATGATATGTGTTCAAACATCTTCCTCTGGGTTATGAGAATTTTCACTGAAATCCTCTTCTCCCTTGAGCAAAGTTCCTAGAGACATTTATGAAAAATGTAAAGTTGTTATCTAAGAGAGATAACTCATCAAAACATTAACACCCATTAGCATCTGAGTATACAGGGACTAGTAGGAGGTAGGCAGTCACCCAGTGAGATAGGACAGGTAATTTCTGACTGCATAAAGCATCACTAAAAACAGCCTGGCTGGGGTTTTGGGTTCCACACTGAGTGAGCCTGCTGAGGTGAGAGAGTGATAGGAGGGGAAGGATCACACCAGAAGATCAGGGGAGAGAGAGAGCTGATGCTTTTGTTTATCCTCTGTATTAGTCAGTTTTCCATTACTATAACAAAATAGGTGAGATAATTAACATAGAAGGTAAAAGGGTTTGCTCTGGAGGTTCCTTCCCATGGTCAGTTGGCCCATTGCTATGGGATTGTGGTCATGTCATGGTAGGATGGCCTGACAGATCTAAGCCACTCACCTTATGGTTAGAAGGCAAATAATGAGACAGGTAGGGGCTGAAGTCCCACAGTCCTCTTTGGGGTCCTGCCTCTGATGACCCAGGACCCCCTACCAGGCTTTACTTCTCAAAGGTGCCAACATCTCCCAATAGTGCCACCCTGGGGACCAAGCCTTAAAGACCTGGTCCATTGTGGAGCATTCAAGAACAAAGCTACACCTCTCCTTTGTTCGTGGTCTGGTATTACCTTCAATAGAATCTTTCTTTCTATTCTCCACTCTAGCACAAAGTTCTGCAAGATTTCACTGGAAATACGTATGAGATGGGAACAAAACACATGGTGAATATTTAAATTTGTAAAAAATTATTACAGGAAAAGACACATTGCCATTAATCCCCCTCAAAATCCTCCTCCTTGCTTTGAACACAGTCATCCCATCCTTCTGGCCACTTTCTGGAACAGTTCTGGAAGTCCTCTTTTGTGAGTGTCTTTAGTGCATTGCTGTGGGTGCCTTGATGTCCTGATCATTTCAAAATGTTTACCTTTCATGGTCATTTTGACTTTGGGAGGAGCCAGAAGTTGCATGGTGCCAGATCTGATGAATAAGATACATGAGGGCAAGCCATAATTATTTTTATGACCCTGCCTTTCCATTGGCCAACTCTCGGCAGCAACACTCATTGCATTTTTAATCACACCTTGTAAAGATACTCACGAAAGAGAACTTCGGGAACTGCTTCAGCAAGTGAGAACAGCAATGGGAAAACGTGTTCAAAGAAAGTGAGTATTTTGAAGAGCATTCCTGGTAATGTGTTTTTTACTGTATTTTTTTAATTTAAGCATTTAATTCTGAGCTGAGGGCTCAGTGTAGAGCTGAACCTGCAGGAAGTAGACTCCACCTCCCTTCTCTGCCTATTCTCATGTAGGTAAAATCTGATTGGCACTGTAATGCTGTAATATCAGCCACTGACTAATTTTACAATATTTTATATTGTAATATAATAAAATATTTTATGTATATAAAATTTTATAATATTTCCCTGTGTGGAAATGTTATACAACAAATATATTTCTATATTTTCTCATTTACTTTTCATCATAATCCCATGAGGTATTATTTCCCCCCATCTTAAAAAAAGGAAAACTAAAGCTAACATGAGTTAATTCACTTGCAAAAAGACACAAGGAGAGTATATGGTATATCAAAGCCTCCTTCTCAGAACCAGTGACTTAGAAAACTAAATTTTATAATGTTAGACTGGGCCTCTCCTTTGGAGACAAATACAGTTCTGGAGGGTGTAATATAAAGAATTACATACATGCAATGACCAGCAGTATTCTGGGTCATGGTGACACACATTCTGACTATGGAATCCTCCAGGGCCCTAGTCCACTTTTCCTACCCACCTGAGTTGGAATGCAGGAATTCTACGCTGGCGGTGTGGCATTCTAACACTGTAACCACAACTAAACTCCTCCCCATAAGAAATCCTAGACCAATCTTACACACTATAGCAACAAGGCTAGGAATCTGCCAAACTAGATGAGTCTGGGCGAGGGCTGTTCCAAACCCACATTACTGAAATCTAGAAAACTAGATTTACCCAGAATGATCACAATGACTAATTCTGTCTTCATTAAGAAACAAAATTTCTGAAAAACTAGTAAACAAAATTTAGAAAATTCATTATGCCTTCCAGCTTCTAGATGAGTTCTCTAGAAAATGTGGTTTCAATGTAACAAAAGAAAGAATGTGGGAAAGTCCTGGTCAGCTGAATCATGGTAACAAGCAGAGCCATCTTTTGATGGCTCTGTTTGTTAATTCTGCTAGTGAATATATAATGAGCAAAGCAGAATGATGCCAAAGGGTGTCATGCCAGCCTCCGGGGCCTTTTCTCCTAGTCACATTCTAATTTTGCTCTTGGGACTTTATCAGACAGATTCAAGAGGAGGCAAGAAGGCCCAGTCCTGGGATGACAGCCATTTCACCTAAATACATAAAACTAGTCTATCCTGTTCACCTCCTTCACCCTGCACCTTATTCTGGCCCCATAATACCTCAGTATTCTGCAAACAAGCAAAGGGTACACATAGTGTTGAGTTTTAACTGTATGATGATATTCAAGGTATCCCCAAAGTTATAGCAAGACCCAATACAAGTGTAGCAATCATGGGAACAAGACATAGGAAGAAGCAGACTTTTTAGAAGAGGTAGATATTTATGCTCTTGGGAGACTCTCAGTTCCCAGAAGCAGACTTTACGGAGACTGGTGGAAAGTATTAAGATTGAGACAAGGAGAAAGTGAGCCAGTCCCAGCACCTGGAAGAAAGCTCCCCCACCGCCATTCCATGCTGC
The DNA here is from genome assembly GCF_053883595.1 of Heterocephalus glaber. Classification (NCBI taxonomy): domain Eukaryota; kingdom Metazoa; phylum Chordata; class Mammalia; order Rodentia; family Bathyergidae; genus Heterocephalus; species Heterocephalus glaber. Next base: position 976,136 of record NW_028258324.1, on the reverse strand, counting down.
TAGGGCAGAGAAGGTGAGTCGGTCCCAGCTCCGGGAAGGGAACTCCCCCGCTGCCATTCCACACTTCTAGGACAGAGAAGGTGACCTATGCGGGCACCAGAAGCACCCCCGCCCCGCGTGGAAATGAGAAGACACATAAACAAGCCTCAAAAACAGACTTCCAGATCACCTACGGCTATCCCAAAGGGAAACGAGATGGAGCAATCTGATACTCAACCACATGGACTCTCTGAACTGGCAACAAAAGAGGATCTGGGAAAAATGAAATCAGAAATAATTACTCAGATAACAGCAAAGATTGTGCTCATAGTGCAAGACATGATTAATAAATCTAATGAGAACATAGATAAAAAAAAAATAGAGGATCTGAGGAACATGATGGAATCCCAACACAAGAAACAAATGGAATCCATAAAACAGATGCAAACAGATTTCCAAGAGATTAAAAACTCCGTTGAAAGTTTGCACCAGCAGAATGAACCAATGTGAGGATAGAATTTCAGATGTAGAAGATAAGATTGCAATTAGTGACCAGGAAAAGAAAAATTGCTTTAAAATTGTAAGGGAACACAAGAAATCAATCCAACGGCTGCTAGACGATGCAAAGAAGAATAACATAAGACTGATTGGAGTCAATGAAGAAAGAGGAGAGAGTGCAGATGACATAAAAAAAAATCACTGTTCACAGAAGTGATGGCAGAAAACTTCCCAAGGAGGGGAAAATAACTTGACATACAGATAAATGAGGCATATAGGACTCCAGCTAGCCTTGATCAAAAAAGTCTACACATAGGCATAAAATAGTTAGGATTCCAGAAACCCAACAAAAGAACAAAATTCTACAAGCAGTGAGAGAAAAGAAACAAATCATATACAAAGGAAAGCCCATCAGAATCACAGCAGACTTCTCAATGCAAACCCTCAAGGCAAGAAGAGCTTGGAGTGATGTGTTTAAAGTCCTAAAGGAAAACAGCTTCCAACCCAGATTGATGTACCGTGCAAAACTATCTTTCAAAATTGATGGAGAAATAAGATACTTTCACAATAAAGAGCACCTCAGGAACTTCATGAATACCAACCCAGCACTCCAAAAAATTTTAGACAACATCCTAGGAAAAGACAATGAGGATCACAACCCCAGGAAACCCAGTGGAATGAATCCATTGGGCGTGACAAATTAAATGCAAAGGGGGAGAATCCAACAAAAAGAAAAAGTCATGACAAGGCTTTTAAAACTTTTAACTTCATCTCCCTAATGAGTGTATAATTCAATCTTGTTATTGTACTGATTAGTATTTTTCTGATTCTAAAGTTGCACACATTTCCTTGTGCTGTACTGGCTATTTATCATCTTCTTATGTCTACTTTTCAATTGGGTTGTCTACTAATGAGCTCTAAGAATTCTTTGTATATTCTGGTCATAGGTTATATGCATTGTAAATATGGTCTGTTTAAGGACTACTTTTCATATTAATGATGTCATTTAAAGTTCTAAATTTTGATGGAATCTCATTTATCAATTTTTTTCTTTTATACATCATGTTCTTTGTATCCTACATAGTTCTTGCCTACCCTGAATTCATAAACACTTTCCCTTAAAATTTCTTCTTAAAGTTTTATACTTTTAGGCTTTCATATTTAGGTTCATAGATCCCTTCAAGTTATTTTCATGTATGGAAATAAAGGGTTGAGGTTAATTTTTTATATACGGATACCAGGTGTTCGAGTGCCATTTGCTGAAAACACTATCTTTTCCTCGGCTCTTGAATTGAGTTTATAGTCTATAAAATGCTAATGTTAAATAATCTTTCAAAACTCAGTGGACCATATATGTGTGGTTCTATTTCTAGATTCTCTGTTTTATTCCAATGATCTATATGTCTTTCCTTACACCAACACTGCCTTGATTACTGTAGCTTTAGAAGAAGTCTTAAAATTAGGTACTAAACGTCTTCCAACACTGTTTTTGTTTTTGTTTTTGTTTTTTAACTTTTCTAGGTCCTTTGTACTCCTACATAACTTTTAAATTTCAATATCCAGTTCTTCATTTATAGCAGGTATACATAGACCTGAATTTTTATATATACCTTGTGTTTTCTAATCCTTCTAAATTCAAACACAATTTCTAGGGGCTCCTAGAGGTTTCTTACTCTTTTCTTTGTAGATGATCATTTCATCTACATATAAAGATTTTGCTTCTACCTTGCCAATCCTATCCTAAGTGCATCATTTTATTGCCAGACTATTTTGGTTGGGCCTAGGTTTCAAAGATTAATTGACAGATAAAGAGAAAGAATATCTGCCCTTGTTCCCCACCTTAAGGAGAAAGCATTTTATCTTCTTCATTCATATAAGGCATTCTCACTGGAAAGTACATGTCTTTAACCTGTTGAAAAGGTTCTGTTCTACTTCTAGACTCCTGATAGCTTTTACCATGAACAGCTGTGGAATTTAATCCAATACTTTTTCTCCAACTAGTGACAGGATCATATGGCTTTTTCCTTTCCTCTGTTAAAATGATGACTTTTGGGGGTGGATCTTCCAATGCTGAACCAACACTGCCATCCCTATAAGAAAATCACCTTCTACATACTGCCCGATCTGACTTCTAAGAGTTTGTTTTGTTCAACAAATTTCTATCTATGTTCATACTTTTTTCTTCTCTTATCTTTATCCAGTTTTAGGATTAGCACAATGTTGATTTCCTAAAATGAGGGGAGAAGTGTTCCTTTTTTTTCTGCTTTAAATGTTTGATATAATTTATCAGTTAAAATGTATAACGACCCTGTTGTCATATAGGTAGGTTTTCAAGCTAGGAATATACTTTCTTTAATAGGTGCTATTCAAATTTTATATTTCCTCCAGAGTTAGTTTCATTAATTTGTCTTCCAAGGTACTTCTTAGAAGTTGTCAAATTTATTTCAAAACAGATTTGTGAAATATGCTTTCTATATCCTTTTAAATTCTGTAAAATCTGTGGTAATGTCTCCTAGATCTTGATATTGTAATTTTAAAAATGGATAATTGATATTGTGTAATAGGAAGTAAAGATCTAAAGGAGCAGGGGAAGTGGAAGAGGTAGGGGAAAGGAAAGAAGGGAAATAAATATGAGAAAAGGAAAAAAATGGAAACAAAATCTTTGCAAATAGGGAAGGGTGGAGGGGGTGAAGGTAGGGCAGGGGAAGAGGGGAAACAAAAGAACCAAGATACTCATGTAAAGGTACAAGAGCCCAATGATGACTGTAACTGTATTTTATACCTCAAATGTACCAATCAACTTAATGGGGCTGGGAAGATTGAGACAAAAGGGTGGACGTGGAGAAACAGCATAGTATTATTGTGCAGATAGCTTATAAACAACTGGCCAGATAAAGAATGCTTTCCTAACCCATGTCCCTAATAGCAAGTGGTCAGGGAAAGAACGATTTCAGCCTTCTCCTGCCCCCGTATTCCAATTTGTCAAATGTATACTGAACACTTCCCTTGAAACAGGCCTTACGACGGTCTGAGCTGGTGTTACCCAAGTAGACACATCACATGTGAGAGTGTCCCAAGCGTAGCCTCTTCCTCCTTGCTGTGGACAAGGTGAGTGCTGTTGTACATGTAGCTACCCCAGGCCACTTTCATGGGTAGGGAGGGTCCCCTCAGTTCAGAGTAGTGGTGCAGCGGCCAGCTCTCCACTGTAATGAAGCACTGGAGGCAGTGACCTTGGAAAGAGAGAAGAGGTCCATTTGGCTCTCAGTCCTGGTGTTCTTGTGCAAGCTCAAGTGACCCCATCACTCTGGACCTCTGGTGAGGGCAGCGCACTTAGCTCTCTTGCCTGCAAATAGAAGGAGGGAACAGAGCGATACCCGGACCTGGTTCCAACCACTGTATGCACATCAACTTGGAAATCCTCACCCCATGCATTCTGAATTGTGTCCTGATATTCTCATCTCATAACTGAGGAAACTAAAGCCCGGAAGGGCAGTAACGTGCGCAGGTCCCAAGGTGACCATGTGGGGGACCTGTGCTGGATATCTCCAAGTTATGAACCCTGAGCTCACTCTTCACATCCAGCGAGAGCTTGGACAGTGGTGAGGAGGTGAAGTCAGTCCCTTTGCTTCTCCTGTGACTTAATGTTCTGCCACAGAGAACAAAGGGGACAGAAAAAGCACCCAAAGAGGTGTAAAACCCCAAGGTGAGTGTAAAGATTTTACGAGCATCCCCAATGACTCTGATGAATTCAAGAGGTTGGATTTCATTCTAGTTCCACTGCAAGATACTGAGGGAGAAAGGGAAGGTCTTGGTAATCTATATGGAATCATTTCTAAAAGACTGAAGATAAGAAAATATATTTTCAGTGGTCTCCAAGGACAAGAAAACACATCTTATAAATGACAGATTGCTGAGCTTAACCAGTCTAGGGAGGGTTCTTGCTTCTGTGTCATACGTGTAGCCCTTTCTGGGTTGTTTAGCCTTCAGCAGAGAGGGAGGCAGGAGCCAAGAGGGTGGTAGGGAGGTAGGTGGCCTGCATGGGAGATGTCTTTAAATATTTGAAGACTTATCACGTGGAAAATGAGTTATATGCATACTGCTCAGTCCAGTGGTTGCAACAAGGACCCAAGGATTAGTGGAGATAAATTTAGATTCGCTGTAAGAAAAGATCTATTTACAATTCTAATAAGAGAATAGGTTCCCCTGGGAAATAATAAGATCCCTGGCCCTGAAAGTGTACAGGCTGTGTATTGCAAAGAAAATTTAAATAATTCCCTTTCCCACCTAACCTGAAGATTCCAGCATTCCAAGACTAGGTGGCCTCAAACAGCCTTTTTCAGACTTAAAATGCCAATAATACAATGTGGCAAGTTTTCTTCCCTTAATAGAGCTTTAAAGAGAACAGATGGTCACTAAGAAACCATTTCTACTTAAGTCTGCCATAAAACCAGACATTTAAAAGTAATTTAAAAGAACTAATTAGCTTACAAATGGTTGAGAATTCCCCATATTCTAGATAATTCTCAAATTGCAACTTAATTTAAAACTGGAACTTTTGGTTTATGGTCCATAATATTCACATGCTCACTTATTCCTGTAGAAATAAAAAGACATATTAAACTGTATTTATTGCAACTATGGTCTATAGGTCTCAAAAGTGGCATAATTTGACAAATTCTGCATTCAGTAGTTTATCAACTTGTACAAGCTAATGTCAATTATCAAATAATCTAACTATGAGTTACATGAAGTTAAATGTTGACACAACCTAAAAAGATATTTAATATTTAATTAATTAATATTTAATCTATATTTAAGATATCTAGAATATATTTTATATACATTCCTGAGGGCACAACATGGAGATTTGCGCCATGATTTGAGCACAATATCATGTATAAGTAAATTAAATCTTCCCATGAACAAAGAAAACTGAAGAAATGCTTCTCTCCCACACTCGATGCCCCATGGATGAAGAGTGAGATATGAAATGTAATCTAGCATCAAAAACTATGGCTGAGAGACTTCCAGTTGCTCTGACAGATAACATTTATACATTTTGGTAACTTCTAACTGCTGTGCCCCATTTTTTAGGGAAACTGCCAAGATGAGAATTCAACAGAAGACCTCAAAGCAAGCAAATAATCTTCAAATATTCCTTAGCTTGAGTTTTGGCTCTTCAGGGTTACCTTTCACTTCACATCTTCTGCACCTCACAAGTCTTGGAAGTGTCCATTCCTATTGTTGTGTCTTGTATTTGCTTTACAAATATGGCACAATTAAGATTTATGACCTAAGTCTTAGAGTTAAAACAAGAATCAGGATCTTTCATGACCAAATCTAATACATAACCTACAAATCTAATACACAACCATTATAATTCACCTCCTCACAGCTGACAACTTCATTAATAAAATCCTTCAGTTCAATCCAAGCATTCAAATTCCCACAGCCTCTCACTCAGGGGTAAGAAAGAAATCATGCCTTCCTTTAGAAACTTACCTAGCAGGAGGTAGGATGGGGAAGAAATTAAAATATATACTACAAAAACGCTCCCTCAACCCTCTTGATTTTTATACATTCACCATCTCTCAGTGAAAGCCTGTATTTACATTGCAGCTATTTCCAACTATCTTTTCTATTAACACCTGAAATGCTTTTCTCCATGAAATAAAATGATAATTTTGCCAAAAATAAATACCTGTTATGGTCTTACACAGAAGATAGTTCCAAAAACACTTCTGCCCAGGGCAGGAATCCAAGCTATCCACATCATCTTATGGGAACTTTTGAAATCTCCTCAGAAAATAGGAAATAGAATAACCAAAGATGGAAAACATTATCTCTGCCCTACCACTCATGCACAGCCAGATTTCCTGCCCTGTTTCCAACACCACTGCATTAACTTAGATCCTTCATCCTGTGTCTGGAATAGACTTCTGACCAATTTTCCTGATCCAATATTATTTCTCTGTTTCAGTTCCTTTTCATGTAAGGTAGAGATGACGCCTTCCTAGTGGGCTGTTATGAGAAATAAGTGATTAAATACCTGAAAAGTGTACTCTACAACTTGCTGAATACACTCATCAGTACCTCACCGTTGCCAAGGGTGAGTTCAGGCTCTTTCACCAGATTATACAAGGCGCTAGAACTCTGGCCCTGCCCATGCCGTTGGCCACGCCCCCTCACACACCCACTGCAATGGAACTATCTGCACTCTCCTGGCCATACATCTAAACCTCTTCTGCTGACCTCAATGTCCAGGTAGTCTTATCCACCTAGAAAATGCTTCCTGTCTTTCAAATGTGAAGCTGTCCTTGAGCTTCTAATTTCTGCTTGTGACAGTTAATCTTAATTGTGTCAACTCGATTGGCTTGGAAGCCACCCGGGAGATTAAGCCACACTTCCCGTATTTCTGCGTGGGTTGTGGAGGCAGGACCTTGGATCTATATCTGGATATTCGGCCCTTCCTCTCTGGTACTGTTTCTCTGCTTTGCTTCCTGGCCAGCAGGAATACTGACTTTAGTTAATTGCCCCCAAGAAGACAGCAGAGGTGAGGCAAAAAGAATAGACATGCGAAAGGCTATGGTCTGGCCTGGGGCACACAGAGCAATCTTTATACCATCTTCCTACCTGAGGATGGAAACGTGGAGCTCAAGGGAAGGCAACATCCTGACCACTTGGACCTTTGGATCTCTTTTGAATTACCTGAATTCTGGGAAGTCTTTCTTGACTCCTGCCAACAGAGATGTGGGGGTCCCAGCCTGGGAGACTACATGGGAGAGGATGACCCCAAAGAGCTTCCAGTAATAGGCTCTAAAGAAAACATTAAAGTGGGAACAGGCAGAGAAACCAGAGAGAAAGAGAGGGAGGAAAAAAGAAAAGTTTTTTTTTCTCCACCAGAACTGCCCTGGAATTCTGGGCAAAGTTGGGTTGTTCTTTCCCCTGATTTCAGACCACCTTCTTTCTCTGGGGGCAGTTCCTGGACACCAAGCCAGCTAGACTCTTTCCTACCTCTACCCTTTAGCAAGGCTTTCGGGAATCTTCCATTTCCCACTGATATAAACCCTCTTCTCTGATCAGGCATTTTCCTTGTTTTGTCATCTGTTCCTTGGGCCAGGGCCACATAACACACGGGCTAAGGTTAATGACTTCATTAATTCCCTGACTCTCTGATGTGCATCATTACTTTTATCACCTTTGCTCATAGCAGGATTTTGTGCACAAATCTCAGTTAAGCTTCAAATCATGTGCCAAGAGGCTGGGAATGAGAAAAGCCCACAGTACTAGTGCCAATAGAGCCCTCCCAGCGCTGGCTCCAGTTGTGTCCCCAACTTATCTTGCTGGATATAACATAGTACAGCCTAAGCACCTCTGCTGCCCTTACTCTGGCTTTTATGCCAATTGCACCTCTGCGGTGTGCAGAGATGAGGCAAGTGCTCTGCCCTCGTCCTGGGCTCCTCCCTAGCACTCTCAGATATGCAATAAGGGGAGTCAGCAGGCCAAGGAAAAGCTCCACTCTGTGTCAGGGATGCCATGTCAGATAAAACCTGCCGCTGTTTCTAGAACCCACAGTTCAACTGAAGAACAGAAAAATAAATCTAAGAGTTTCGTAAAGTTTAAAAGATAGAATGATAGTAATAATAACTAGAATAACAAGATTAGCTAATATTTATTGAATTCTAACTACATACCATGCATACATTACTTTTTTTTTTTTTTTTTTTTTGGTACCGGGGATCAAACTCCGGTCCTTGGGCTTGAGCAGCAGGTGGCGAAACCACTGAGCTAAATCCCCAGCCCCAGTACATTACTTTTTATGAATTAGTTCAAGGCCTGACTTGATTCCAGACAATCTCACTCATACCCTGGAGCATGTAGACTCAACACAGTGACCTAGGACCCTATTCCTTATCTCTATTCTTGACTCATAAATCTACCTGGGCCTCTGCTTCTGACTTGTTGACAATTGCTGCAGTGGCATATACCACGCACTTACTATGTGCCACAAAAAAAGTCCCCTCGCTACAGAAGCTCATGGTTTCAGTTGGGTAGAGAGACCTGTAAAAATGTCACACTAACTCAGTGTACTTAGCCAATAAGAAAGGTACAAGCCAAGTACAGAAGCCCGGGGAGGGTGGGCATGATCTCCGCCATGAGGATTACAGAAGACACCACGTGGGAGGCACTGCCTAACCACAGAGGCAAGGACTCCTGGGAAGACTTTCAAGGTGGAGGTCATCCCATCTCACCGCCCTTGGGCAACTGGCTCCTCTTTCAAACCCTCCTCAAGTTCTCCTCAGGAAGTCCCCACCAAAACTGTGTGGTAGTTCATTTTAAGTGTCAGTTTATAGGGCTGAAGAATGCCTAGGTGTTTGATTCAATATTACTTTGGGCTGTCTGAATGTTTAGTTTAATGGACTGAGTAGAGCAAAAGGCCCTTTCCAATGTGGCGGGCCTCAGCGATGCTTAATCTGTTGGAAGCCTGAATAGAAAAAAGGACAGGGAAGGGAGAATCTGTTCTCTCTGCCCAACAATTTCCGAGCTGAGCCATTGGGCTAGAAACCACACCATTGTTCTGGTCTGTATCTTAAATGTCCCCTGAGAGGATCACATCCTGAAGGCTTGGTTACCACCCTGGGCACTCTTGAGAGATGCAGGAACTCTTAGGAGGTGGGGCTGGTGGAAGGAACATAGGCTACTGGGGGCATGACCTTGAAGGGGATACAGGGACCCAGGCCCCTTCCTGTCCCTCTTCTTGCTTCCTACCCACCATGAGGTGAGCACTTTGCTACACTACATGTCCCATACCATGCTGTCTGTCTCAGCAGGACCAGAAATAGCAGAGCCAGGTGACCACAGACTGCAATCTCTGAAACCCTGGGCCAAGAGAAGTCTGTCTTCCTTTTAAGTTTGCTGTCACAACTATTTTGTCACAGTATTGGGAGGCTTCCTAATAAAACCATCAACTCTCTTGATTCTCAGGCCTTCAGACTCAGACTGGAGAACACTGCTGTCTGTCCTGAGCCTGTAGCTTACAGGACACCAAGTGAGGGCTTCTCAACCTGCCTTATTGTGTGAGGAAATTCCAGATAAGACCTCTCTCTCCCTTCCTTTCTCCCTCCCACCTCCTTCTCTTCTTCCCCCATCTTCTCCATCTCCTTCTCTTCTTCTTTCTCTTCTTTTTCTCCTTCTCTCCCTTTCTTATCATCCTCTTCTTTCTTCCTCTTTCTCTCTCCCTCCTTCTGCTCCTTATTCTCTCTCTCTTTCTCGCTCTCTCTCTCTCTCTCTCTGTCTCCTCCCTTCCCTCTGCCAGTTCTGTGGCAGGAGCAGAGTCAAAGCGGGAGAAGGGGGTGTGGTGGCGGCTCCTTCTTTTCCCACCTTCTCCTTCCACACCAGCTGCTGTTTCTGATGCCTCTGGGCTGTGGACCAGGGGGTGGTTGAGAGCAAAGAAGCAGTGTTTCCCCAGCTGGGCCTGTTAGAAGCTGGCCTGACCTTTTGGAGCCTAGGGATCACTGGAGTTGACTTTTCCCCTGAAGGGCACATTCATGAATTGTTCAGAACCTCCCATCCTTGGGATGATGGCCCTAAAGAACCTTGATTTAGGAGGGCACATCTGTGTTCCCCAGGCACCTGGGTCCTGGGGATTTGGCTGTCTTCAGCCTGTCTGGCTGAGACCTCTTGGTCATCTGGGGGTTGTGAATCGTGGACGACTCCAGCCTTGCACCCTCACTGTGTGCAGGACCAGTATGGAGCAGCAGGAGCCATAGGTACATGTCCTCAGCCAGCCCCATCCACTGTCCATCGTTCACTGTCAGTAGCTGGCTTCCCCCCAAGGGCCCTCAGACAGGACCCTTGCAGTCACTGTGAACCCCTTCACCTGCAAGCCACTCAGTGGTCTCCATAAGCTGGCGGTGCTTTCACCTGAGCACCATTTTCATCTTTCCAGGCTGCAGTAATGAAATACCGTGGGCTGGGTGATTGATAAAGAGGAGAAAAATATTCCTTCCAGTTCTGAAGGCTGGGGAAGTCTGAGAGTGAGGGCCTGGCGCCTCCTGGTCCGTGGCCCTCCTCAGTCCAGCCTCATGTGGCAGAGGCCAAGGGGTCTTTGGGGAGTCTCTCTAAGGGCATTAATCCTATCAGGAAGGCACAGCACCTCTCTTCTGCATTGAGACAAAGAGAAAGCCTGGTCTCCTCCCTTTAGAGGACACCAGGATTCAGAGCACATAAAGTTCCCCCTAAAATGCCCTCTTTGCATCTAAATCCTCTTTTCCCTGAGTACAAATCCACTAGTTCAGGCCATCTATATTTTTAAAATTCAAATCGGTGTTCTCTCTCATAGCTTGCTAATCTGACACTTCTATTTTGGTACCTGTTGTGCAACCCTTGCTAAGCTGTGTCCAGCATTCATGGGCAGCTCAGCTGCACTTGACTTTAATGAGTGGACAGGAACTGCAATAACCTATTCTAAATATTACAGATTTGGACCTGATATTGGCATCTTCACAAAATGCTTTATCATATCTTCCCCACCCCCCCACCCCCCGCCGTACTCCTCATCCCTGGTCATGGACTTAGCAAATTTCTTCAATCGGTAATCCTTCAGTTCCCAGATCTGCTAAGGCCATGTGATGGGGAAGATGGGGAAGCTCTACCAGCCCAAGAAGACAGGGTTCTGTGGCAGAGACTTTCTGGGTTCACTTCAGGATCTTTCTGTGTTGCCTCATTTCTCACCAGTCACAAGTTGGAACAATGGACAGAAGATAACATATGAACCCGGTCATCCTGGAAGCTAGTAACTTTCCAGCTTCACTGTACACATCATTTCCGGGGGTCTACTCACCATCCCTGTCCAGGGCTTCTGCTGAGCAGGCCATGGATGGAGCCCGGACTCTGTGACCATGGCACAGAGGTGCTTGTTTGGGCAGGCGTCTGGTCTCAGGTGACACTGGGAGAACAGTTCCAACTCACTTTCACTTTCCAGGTGGAAGGGTCACAAAGCTCTGCTCTGTCTATAGCATGGTCATCCTGTTATATTTCCCCCATGTCCAGTGGTGGGCCTCACAGCTTTGCTTGTGTCCTGCAGAGTCACAAACACAGGGTGACAGTGGAATGAAGCTTCTCGGCCCCTAGCTTTGTGTCTTTCTTCTTATTTCTGTTGTTTTCTGAACACTTTTTCTTGCCTTGTTTTGTCTTGTTTCTCCTTGTATAGCAGACTGCTGATTCTGGGACCTCAGTGATTAAGGAGAGAGGGTAGAGATTTCCCCCTTATCTTTACCTGCATTGGTTCTTGCCCAGGCATTCTGAAAGACCTGAGTCGAGCCATCACTCAGACCTCCCAGTTACCTTGCTGTAGCCAAAGGTCCTTTAAAAGGACACATGAATTCATGAGGCCATGGTTACAGCAGTCAGTTTGTTGAGAGGGTTTCACCTCACTGGGAAGCTTAGCCTGAAGACAGGCTGGTGAGAGAGCCAGGGGGTGGCTGTCACTGCTGTCATCACCTACTTTGTTGGTCAGTTCTCTGTCACTGTGACAGAGTACTTGAGGTGACAACTTGCACAGAGGAAAGACATATTTTGGTTCATGGTATCAGAAGTTTCAGCCCAAGGTCCCTTGGCCCCATCACTTTGGCCTGTGAAGGAATCATAGCAGCCAGGATGTAGAAGACAGAAGGGGAGACATGCAGGGGCTCAGGCCCCCAAGGGTGCACCCCCCAATGACCCAGCTTCCTGTACTGGGTCCAGCCTCTTAAAAGTCCCCTTCTTCCCATAGTGCCATGGCCCTGGGACCAAGCTTTCAACACGCCACCTTGGGAGACACTCAAGACCCAAAATACAGCATGTTCAGAACCCAATGGCCACTTCTATGAATTCTAAGACAAATGCCTATCCATATTACACATGTACATCTTCTTTTCATTCTTCCTTGAGGAGATCTCCTCCTCTTCATTTTCCTTTTGCTATTCCTACCTTCTCCCCATGCCCACCTCTATCTATCCCAACACACACACACACACACACACACACACACACACACGCATACACACTACATGAACTACTCAAGGGATAGATAATTACAACTACATGCATTAAACATTGCTACTAAACTTTTTTCTTTCCATTTGAACTTAGTAGAAGCAGGGAAAGGGAATATTTTCTGAAATGATTTTAAAATACATTTTTGGTAGCATTTTGAATTGGGACATGTAGTCATTACAAATCTTGCTTTCTATTTTTACATAGTTTCTTTGTGCAAAACTAAAATTATATGATTTTATTACACATACATATGTGGTAAAATCTATAGAGAAAAGCAAAATTATAAAGGAATCGCAAAGCTTTGGTTCATGATGACCTCTGGAGAGGGAACAGGGGAAGAATTATATCAGAACCACACACAGGTGTCAAAAATGCAATGAAGACTCCGTCTCTCAAGCTGAGGCCAGGTACAGGAATATCCATTCATTATCTTTATCATCATCATCATTAATCACATGTGTTACAAATATCATTTTGTGTGCATTTAACATTTAATTTGGGGATTAAAGGTAAAAAAAAATTATGAACTGAGTTTAATTTGAGGGCTTTGTATCTAAGAGTTACAGAGTTCCAAAGGAATGTGGTTCAACCAGAATATCACAGTATACCTAGGAGTAGGCAGAACTTGGGAGGCCCAGGCTCGGGCTTTTTCTTCCTTTCTGCCTGCTGTGTAGTTGCCAGAACCTGCCTGATTCCATGAATAAAGCAGGTTGAGTTAGAGGGGTCTGTCCCCACCCAGCGGGTGCACCGCAGCCCTCAACAGGAGGCTGCGCAGGATTGGTCCCTGCAAGGCCCATTCTCACGGGAAGGACCATGAGAGTCTGCGCAGGGGCACAGCCGCTTTGAGTGAAGGAAGAAGACTCAAGAAAGTTCTTCCCTGTTGACTCTGGGTGGCCCCCACAAAACACACGATCTAAATTCTCTGGTGCTCTGTCAGAGATGCGGCCGCTGAACATTTGTGCCCCCAAAATCGCATGTCCAAGCCCCACTCCCAACATAGTGACACCTGGGGACTGATCTCTGGGAGGTGTGAGAGTCAGTGAAGACAAGAGGCAGAGAGCCAGTCTCTCTCTCTCTCTCTCTCTCTCTCTCTCTCTTTCTCTCTCTGTCACACACACACACACACACACATGAAAAGGCCCTCCAAGCCACAAGCCACAGCAAGTGACACCTGAGAGCCAGGAACAGAGCCCTCACCAGAAGCCAGACCCCACTGGACCTGGATCTTTGGTGTCCTGGCTTCCAGAGCTGCCGGCATTGCCCGGTGTCTGGTACTTTGCTATGGCAGTGCCAGCTGATGAGCAGAATGACTTACTGTACATTAACACAACATGGATCTCATTGTGTTAGTGTACTGAGCCATTCTATCCTAAGGTAGTAACAGATGACAACAACGAAGTCGTTACCACCAACTAAACAGTAAGGGCTTGTGTGACCACAGTAAGCAATAGCTCAAGAATTCACAGTCGTGAGCACATATAAAACTGCCCTTATAATAAGGCTGTTTCTTTTTCTTAAATTCTTTTATTGGTACATTTTAGGTATACAATACATTTACATTTATCATTTGGCACTTGTACCTGTACATGATGTATCTTGGTTCTTCTTTTTATCCCATTCCCTGTCCTCCCTTCACCCCCTCCACCCTTCCTTATTTACAAAGACTTTGTTTCCATTCTTTCCTTTTCTTAAAATTTTCCCTTTCCCTTCTTTCCTTTCCCCTTCCCCTGCCACTTCCCCTACCCCTTTGGACCTTTTCTTCCTATTTCAAATTATCAATTATTCATTTTAATCCTTATTTACACTTTCAGTTTCTCACACCAGAGGAACTCTTCAGTATTTACACGTGTGTCCTATTTATTTCACTTAAGAGTATGACCTTAATATGCATCCATTTAGCTATAAATGTCTCTAATTTCTCATTCTTTATGGCCGAGTAGTACTCTATTTTATTAAAAAAAAAAAAAAAAAAACACCACATCTTCTTTATCCAGTTTCCAGCTGATGGGCACATGGGCTGTTTCCAAGCTTTAGCTGTTACAAACTGTGCCGCTATACACATGGGTGCACATATATCACTGTGGTATGATTCTTTTAGTTCTTTTGGGAAGATTCCCAGCAGGGGAATAGCTGGGTCAAATGGGACCTCTAGTCCTAGTTCTTTGAGGTATCTCCATACTGATTTCCACAGTGGTTGCACCAGTCTGCACTCCCACCAACAGTGGAGAAGGGTTCCTTTCTCCCCACACCCCCACCAGCATTTGTTATTGGTTGATTTCTTGATAGCAGCCACTCTTTCTGGGGTGAGGTGGAATCTCAGTGTTGTTTTCATCTGCATCTCTCAAATGACCAGGGATGTTGAACATTTTTTCATATGTTTATTTGCTGCTTTTACTTCTTTGTCTGAGAAATGTCTGTTCATTTCAGATCCCCTTTTTTGAATTGGATCTTTAAATTTGGGGAATCTGATTTTTTAAAGTTCTTTATATATTCTAGATAGTAGTCCTTTGTCTGAGGTACAGCTGCTAAAATTTTTTCCCTCATTGTAGCTTGTCTCTTAGCTCTGCTGGTGGTTTCTCTTGCAGTCCAGAAGCTTTTTAATAAGATGAGATCCCAGTTGTTGCTTCTTTGTGCTAGTTTCCATGCTACTGAGGTTTTGTACATAAAATCTTTTCCTATGCCAATGTCTTCAAGAGTTCTACCTAACTTATCTTTCAGCAAGTTTAGTGTTTCTGTTTTAATACTTAGATCTTTAATCCACTTTGATCTCAGTATAGTGCATGGTGATAGATATGGGTCTAGTTTTAATCTTTGGCAGGTTGAAATCCAGTTTTTCCAACACCATTTATTAAATAGGCTATCTTTCCTCCAATGAGGGTGGTTGGCTCCTTTGTCAAAGGTGAGGTGGCTGAGTATGTCTGGAGTTGTTTCTGCATCTTCTAATCTATTCCACTGATCCTCAGGTCTGTTTCTTTGCCAGTACCATGCTGTTTTTATCACAGTAGCTTTGTAGTATAGTTTCAAGTTGGGGATTGTGATACCCCAGCCATGTCTCTGTTGTCCGGAATTGCTTTAGCTATTCTAGGTTTCTTCTGCTTCCAAATGAATTTTTGGATTGTTTTCTCTAGTTCTGTGAAATATATTGTTGGAATTTCAATAGGCATTGCATAGAATCTATATAGTGGTTTTGGAAGTATGGCCATTTTCACTATATTGATTCTTCCTACCCAGGAGCAAGGGATGTCTTTCCATTTTCTTGTATCCTCTTCAATCTCTTTTTTCAGAGTGCTGTAGTTTTCAGTGTAGAGGTCTTTTGCTTCCTTTGTTAGATTGATTCCTAGATATTTCATTTTTTTGGATGCTATTGTAAAAGGAATTGCTTCCCTAATTTTTCTCTCAGTGAGTCTGCTATTTGTGTACAAGAAGGCTATTATTTTTTGAGTGTTGACCTTGCATCCAGCTACTCTACTAAATCTGTCAATTAAGTCTAGATGTCTTTTGGCAGAGTTTTTTGGGTTTTCTATGTAAAGTATCATATCAGCAAATAAGGACAGTTCAACTTCTTCCTTTCCTATCTTTATTCCTTTTATTTCTTTCTCTTTTCTAATTGCAGTGGCTAATGTTTCCAGTACTATATTGAACAGGAGTGGTGATAGTGGGCATCCTTGTCTTGTTCCTGATTTTAGTGTGAGAGTTTTCAGTTTTTGACCATTTAGTATGATGTTGGCTGTTGGTTTTTCATAGATAGCCTTAATCAAGTTGAGATGAAGACCTTCTATGCCAATTTTCTGCAGGGTTTTTATCATGAATGAGTGTTGGATTTTGTCGATTGCTTTTTCTGCATCTATTGAAATGATCAAATGGTTTTTGTCCTTGGCTCTGTTAATATAGTGTATTACACTCATTGATTTATGTATATTGAACCTTCAAGAAGGCTGTTTTTTAAATAATATCAGTTCTGCACATCCCACAGATGCCCACCTCTATCTGACATGCCAGCAGCCATTCTGTATACAATGTGACAGCAGGCACTTGTCTTCCTAAAAGAACTCCTGGATTCTGGAGCTATGCAGATCCTGCCTTCACCACTTCCTGCTGTGTTTGTTTAACCTTTCCTTGCCAGCGCTTCCTCATCTACAGATCTGAAGTCATAATTACTATCTTGAGGGCCAAGATGAGTCCCAGAGATAATCTATGTGAAGCAGCCCATATGGTCCCTAACATGGGCCAATGTGGAACACAAGGTGTCTCTCACCCTGCCATGAGGTCTTCAGGGTCCAGCTCTTCTCCCCCATTCTCAAGTAATCCTCAGTACAAAGCATATGCTCAAAGGTCTTCCAGCCCAGACCCCAAGAATGCGGCCGCAGCTGAACATGCTGGGTCTATGATCCCTGCAGTCAGGAAGAGCACACACAGGGAGCTGTGGGCCCAAGCAGGACTCAGACTTTGCATCAGGAGAGTTTGGACAACAGTTCAGCTATGAGGGACTGGGTACAAAGCTTGGATTACCTGAATGCCTCTCACCCAGATAGAAGAAGGCCTAAAGAAGCTAATGCTGCAGCTGGGAATGAGCTTGCATTAGACCAGAGCCTGGAAACTGGGATCTAGTGGACACATAGTCTAGAAAGGACAGGAGGTGATACCTCCAGAGAGCAGACCGGAGGCAGAGGTGAGGACACGGGAGGTCTCTGAGAATAGGAGGTCCCTTGGGACAGTGGGAAGGAGCAGGGTGCTTAGAAGCAGCTCTCAAGCCGGTACTGACCTCACTGTGGAAAGAAAGGGAAAGAAGCAGGAGGGGAGCAGGAGAGCCACAGACTGGAGGAGGAGCTGACAGGTTTCTGAGGACCCAGTGCTCACTCGCAGCACTGGGCAAAGACAAGCGCACCCTGTGAGCCTGCCCAACCTGCCATCCCCATATCCTCCAGAAGGAGTTTGGTGTCAGTCAGAAAGCTCTGGTGAATCTGCTGCTGGAACCATCCTCCCTGAGCCTCATAGCCATCTCTCGTGGTAAGCTGGCTCCCTGATCGTGCTGGTGAGTGCACATTGAGGTGAACTAGCTTGATGACACCCATGTAATGATGACCCCAGGGTAGAATCAAGCTCTCTTCTACCCATTCATTCTTGTTAAGAATCAGAGCTGGGTATGGTGGTCTACATCTGTCACCTCAGCACTCTGGGAAGCTGAGACAGAATTGAAAGTTGCAGCCAAGCCTGGGCAACATAGTTACTTAGTAAGACTGTCTCTCAAAACAAAACAAAACAAAACGAAACAAAACAAAAAATTATAAAGGGCTGAGGATATAGCTCAGTGCAAAAGTCCTGGGTTCAGTCTTTAGTATCAAGAAAAGGAGAAGGAGGAGGAAGAAGGGGGAGAAGAAAAGGACATAACAGACCTATGGCTCTGCATAATCAAATAGAAATTCTTTTCCTAAACTATGAAATGCTAAGTACCTGCTGCGGGTGCAGTTAACCATATCACAGCTTAACAACCCATGAGATCTGGCCAGAAACAATCTGCTAAGCATTACTCACACACATCACACCTTGTGTTATGCCAGGCTGTGGATTTTCAGTTCACTGACATTGCTGCTAAAACCGACCCATGGATGTCAGGAGAATACTCTTTCCCATGTCTCTTTGGTGAAGTCTCCTAGCAGCACATTCTTATTTTAAAATACTATACTGTGCTTTTAAAATGCACATTTCAAAAGTGCTGTGTGTCTAAGTGGAAGGTTGGTGTCTTGGATATCTCAGTGTCTGGTTCTACTATATCAAAGCTACATGTCATGTATACTTTATAGCAAAACAGGAGGAGGAGATGGGAAAATGTTTAGCTTTTACATCAGCCCTTATGTGAACTGTTTCCTGGTGTGAGAAATAGGCTCTGTCATTTCTGTCAAAGCACAAAACCAAAGCAACTCCATTTTGGGTTTAAATGACCTGGCCATCTGCACACTATCAACCTCCCCAACCCCGTTAATATCCTGAGCTCAGAGAAATGGTGGCTTTGTACCTTTTCCCAGAACATAGCTGGTTTCCAAAATAAAGAACTAAGAATTGTCCATTCCAAACCACAGTTCCCCTCTCTCTAACCATCCCTTCCCTCATGATAAGCACCAAGGACTTTTTCCTTCCAAGCCTCATGCCCTCTTTCTAACTTATTCAGCAGCACACACATACACACACACACACACACACACACACACACACACACACACACACACCTCAAGCCACTGGAGTTAGACAACCAAGATAGACTGTAAGCCTTTGAATTCAGCCAATGAATTTAAAGGTCAGCTGCTTCTCCCACTTTAGGGTTAAAAGGGGCAGCCCTCCTTTGTTCTGCATGCCTGCTACCTCATTCCTGGGCTGTGCTTATGGCCTTCTGCAGAAGTAAAATACCTTGTCAAGAATTCATGATGTCTAAAACCTTTATTATCTGCATTGAGAAATTGAGCCCAAGGGGGCTGGGGATTTAGCTCAGTGGTGCTGCCTCCTGCCTTGCAAGCACAAGGTCCTGAGTTCAATCCCCGGTCCAAAAAAAAAAAAAACCCAAACAAACAAATTGAGCCCAAGGTCTTATTTCCAACATTAGAAATAGCTAAATATCACAATAGCTTTAGGTAAACAGGAAGCTGTATTTATCATATGCATAGTCAAGTAATTAGCTAGTGAATACTGGTACCTTACAATGATCTTCCCTATAGCAATCTTTAAACAGGTCACTAGAGGAGGGATAGACCAGCCCCATTCAGAGGAGAGTGGTGACATTTATGCTGTCATCCCTTCAAGCTCACTCCCAATTTCCAAGAATAATCAATTTTTATATTGATTATTAAATAGAAATATTTCTAAATATTATATGAAGTAAGGGCTCTGGAAATCCCATTTCACCAGGGACATTCCAAGTTATGATGTCCTAGGATCAGGGTCATTTAAACTCCTCTGTTGTGCATGTGACTCTACTGGGCTCATGTACCTCCTGGGGACATCTCTTAGGCCACTGACCTTCACTTCATTCCACGGACTCATTTGTTTAGGGTCTCCTGAAGAAGGGGTGGAGTTTGTCATTTTCTCTCAACCCCTCTTTGCCATCACAGCCTGTCTTTTGGTTATAGCATTTGTCAGAATTTTCATTCATTATTATTTGAATGATTATTGGTTAAATGTCTAGTTCCTCAAATAGCTATTGGATCCTTGAAGACAGGAGCTACAGTTTCCTTGTTTTCTGTTCTATTCAGAGCCTGGTCTACATAGGATTTTGATAAATATTGTTGTATTCCATCAGATTCAACATCAGATCCATTATTTCCCTCTGCTCATGGTACAAAATCCATACTGGTCCAGGCCAGGCTCCCTGTCATTTGCCCCCACCCATGTGTCCCTGCCTGTGTCCCTCTGCTGCCTGCCACATCTGAGCTTAGTGTGTTTGTACAATTTGGTGCTCAGTAATTGAAAATTGTAACATTTTAATTCTCTGTACAATGGTTACTTAGACTAATATGTATACTCTAAAGTTATATAGCATTATTCTGTACATTTAGTTATTTTAGTATGAATTTTATCCAAGTGCAGGTCATGAAGGTGCAGCCTGTGAGTCTCCAAAGAGGGGCATAACCTGCACCCACACAGGGTCCTCACCTGACCCCAGAGCCCTGTGATTCCTGCCAGACATCTCCATCCAAGCAAGGAGAACCACTGTCCTGATTTGCAGCACCATAGATTAATTTTGCATGCTTTTGGACCTTCTAAAAGTGAATCCTATACTACGTGCTCCCGGAGTCCACCTTCTTTCCTTCAAGGTACTGAGAGGTTGTCCTTACTACTGTCCAACCCAGGAACATGGTCTTTCTCTACACTAGTTCCTACAGTCTTTTTTATTACCTTTTAAAATTTTTAAATTTATATTTTTATTAGTATATGTTTACACTATGTAATGATGACATTCATTATAGGGAGTTGGTACATGTATATGACACACTTTAATTCTTTTTAAGGACTACAGTGATACCTTGGTTCACAAATTTAATTTGTTCCAGGATTCTGGTTGAGGACCATATTGGTTGGAAACTGAATCCAATTTCCCCACTAAGGTTCAATGTAAATAAGGTTAATCTGTTCTGAACCATATGTATTTTTCAACCACAAAATTTGAAAAAAAATTACAGTACAGTACAGTATGAAGAGAGAGAACATTAATTAACGTTGCTTGAGGCAACTTCTGGCATGGAGGACAAGAAGGTGGGTGGGGAGGAGGTTATTGTTTGGAGGCAGAGTCCTCCTCCATTGGGGGATCCCTTTCAGGGCTTTCTTCTCTTCTTTGTCTCTTAGCTGCAGGGTCATTTTAATGAAAAATTTGTCTAACATCACTTGTTTTTTCTTGTGCTGCATGACCATCCAGAAATGAGAGACCACGTTATTGTTCATCAGACCCAACACTGTTTGTTACAGTTATGTTGGCATAGTGCTTCTCAAAGAAACCCTGGCACTCATTCCATTTTTTCATGATGGATTTTATCACATCACTGCTAACCTCCTCTCTGTTTTCCTCTTCCTCAGTGGAGTGCTCCCCACCAAGTGCCTTCTGCTGTTCACTCTGGAGTTCAGCAATTTCTTCCATCATCAGCTCCTCCTTGTGGTCCTCAACAAGCTCCCCTATGTCTGCACCATTGACATCCAGACCCATACGCTTGCCTGTGGACACAATCTCCTCCACTACCTGTGCGTCAGGCCCTTCAAAGTCACGTTCAATAACACATTCTCATCACAGTTTCCTCCAGGCTGAGTTTAAGGCCTGATATGTGACAACTTCCCAGGTTTTGTCAGTGAGGTGGATATAGTGGAGGACATTGAAATGTTTCTTCCAGAACACTTCTGGTAACATCAAAACACCTGGTGAAGAGCGCCTTTGTGTACATACAAATGTCTTTACATTGCAAGTCACTTACTAGTCCATGGGCTGTAGAAGAGGTGTCCTGTTGCAGGGGAGGAACTTGACCTTTATGAGGTTATACTCAGCACTCATTTCATTTACCAAAGCCGGAGCGTGTGCCAAGACATTTTCCATTAGAAGGTTTCTTTCAGGCAGTTGGTTGTCAGAAAGATATTTCTTAACAGTGGGTGTGAACACCTCCTACAGCCATTCCATGAACATTTGTATGTGACCCAAGCTTTCACATCGATCCTCCACATGACAGGCAGTCTGACCTTGTTTACATTCTGTTCCTTGAATGCATGAGGGGTCTGAGAATGGTACACCAGTAATGGCTTAATCTTCAGCTCGGAGCTTGTGTTCCAACACTGCAAAAAGTTCAATATGTCTTCATGAGCTTGTGCCCTGGGAGTGCCTCTTCCTCTTGCATGATATAGGTTGTGTTTGGCATCTTCTTTCAGAAAAACCTTGTTTCATCACAGTTGAACACTTGTGGAGTGACATAGATGTATCCTTCTGCCTTTGTGAATACCTGAATTCTTTCTTGTAGGCTTCTTCTGCAATAGCCTTGTCAGAACTGGATCCCTCACCATGTCTTATTACACTACAAATGCCACTTCTCTTGTGGAATTTATCAAACTGCTCTCTACTGGCTTTAAATTCATCACTTGTTGCACTTATAGAGGGGTTTTCTTACAGTAAATCACTGCAATTCCCTGGCTCTTTCACAAATCATAGCTTCACTAACGCTATGACCTGCCAGCTGTTTCTCATTCAACCACACTGACAAAAGTTTTCCACCTCTTCCAGCACTTGTGCCCTCGCTTGGTTAACGTCATTACTCCTTTTGCCACACCAGCTCCTTTGATGGCATCTTTACTCTTCAAAATAGTTGAGATCTTGTACTCTGAGGCCAGATTGGTCACAGAAATACCATGCTCATGCTTTCCTACAATTTCCTTCTATAATTTAATGGTTACTTTCTTTAAAACCTTCTTCTTACCATTCTTGTTCTGCACATTCTTGTCATTTTCATTATCACTCTGCACTTTGTTTTTACCACCATGCTTGCTCTACATTTTCTTTGGTGCCATGCTGGATTGAATAATACTGTAAAGTACTATATGTGCTAAAAAGCCCACAAAAAGGCTTCATAGCAAGTGTGGACAGGTCTGTCTGTGACCACGATCTCAGCTAGAGGAAGCCACAACCATGTGTCAGAGCAGGGAAAATGGCCACATTTGTGTTCCTAAGGCAAAGACGGCCATGGTCACGTTCATTACCCAATGCAGAGTTCTTGTCACAAACACAAGCATTTGTGAACCAAGGTATTACTGTATTTTAAATAGTAACATAAACTCTTGTAGGACCTGCTGTTATACTACAGAGAAATACAAAGAAGTAAATAAAGTGCTTGCTAGGGAGAATTCAGACATGCTTGTATCCTCTCATCATCTTTCTTCTCTGTAAGGTTGGGAAGCATCTAGTGTGACTTAGGCAACAGAGAAGATGAGGACAGCGCAAGCTAGAAAGCCATAGAGTCAGGCTGACCACGAGCGACACCAGTTTATCTACTCACTGCCTTTGGGCGGGTGAATCATTCGTGTGATTTCTGGCACTTCTATTTCCTATTCTCTGAGAAACAATGTCTACATGGGAATGAGGTGACACGTGAGAGGCCTGGTCCATGGGAGGTGTTTGACAAACACCGCACCCCTTCCTATGCCTGCCTTTCACCTAGGAATCCCCCTCCATGGAGGACTCAACTGTCATTCTGCAGCACCTTTGGGAGGAATAACCAAGTCTCCCATGTCCATGGACACCCCCATATCAGCCTCCACTCGCAGAGAAAATCAGAAGAAGCTGAAGATAGATATGCCCTCCTCCTTAGCTTCCTGTCACTCAGGGATGAAATCATCAGGCCCTGAACACAGTGTGGAGGATGCTGGGCATGCATCTGTGTGTGTTCGCCCGAGCCAAGCGTGGAACTGCCTTACACATCTCCCACGCCTTCACCTGGCCTCCGGCTCTCCCTTGTCACTGTGCCAGTCTCACTTCTGTACACACATTCTCCACACTGCAGTGGTGCACTCCTCTGAGTTGTGTGGTCACTGCCTCCCTTCCTCCAGACTGTGAGCTCCTGAGAGGGCTGGGATTGCTTCGCCCATCGCTGCCTGCCGTGCCCCACACCAGCACACAGGCTGGGCTCCATATCTAGATGTGAACAGACAAGTGGGATTTTTGTTCAACTCAGCATGTGGGTCTACAGAGCAGTTTATTATCAACCAGATACAAAGTGTCTTCATTTTCACACTATAAATGGATATACTTGTTTCCACATTATCCACATCGGACCTTTTGAATTCTCAAGGTATTTACAGGCTTAAAATGATGAAATTACATAAGATATCACAGCTTCAAGAGAAATTAATTATTTTTCCTTCTATAACATTTTTCATACATAAAAGGTAACTATAAAATATAATTCTATACATAGAGTGGGAATTCAAAAACTATCAAACAAATTAAGGCATTATTAAAATTTGGACACTAAAATTGGAATTGTTGCAAGGAAGTAATTTAAAACAAATAAAACTTTGGATTTATGATGATTAATTTGCTTTTTTAAAAAAAGCTATTATCTGTTATCCCAGCACTCAGGAGGCTGCAGCAGGAGGTGCCCTGAGTTCAAGGACAGCCTGGGGTACATAGCAAGACCTCGTCTCAAGAAAAAGAAAAGAAAAGAAAAGAAGGAAAAACTGCTGTGATTCTAGGAAATGGAGATGATATGGATGCTCAGGTTCTGTTCTGCCTTGTAAGACATTAATAAAAGTACTAGAAATTACCATATTTCCATTCCACCACATTTGCACGTGCACACTCACACACACACACATACATACACACACACACACACACACACACACACACAGTGCACAAAATCTCCATTAAGTTTCACATTCTTATTTCTTGTGAATACAGTGGGACCAGATTTGGGGGAGGTTGAAGCCTGCAGATGCCCAGTTACAGAGCTGGGTGTGAGGAACTCCAGTGTCCTTTGGGAGCCCCCAAATCCCCACACCCTCTGAGTTGTGGGGGGGTCACCATGGTAACCTCTGGGCACACCACTCCTCCGTGCTGACTGACACAGCTGCCCAGCCCTGCAGGGCTCCCTCACACCCTATTTGGCTAAAAATTAAGTTACAGCCTCATTCCAAGTTTTCTGAGAATCTCTGAGCTTCAAACCTACCCCAGGAGGAATAATCATAGTCACACTGACTCGGAGAGCGTGTGGGACAGCCCTAAGTCATGAGCCACTTTATGGTTCCAGCATGGTGGTCATCTCAGAAGGCAGCTGGCTGCACCTGAGAGGTGGGGCCCTTGGAACTGCCCAGAGGGAAATGTACTCAGCCAAGATATCTGAGGCTGAGCTCTCCTTGCCAAGAAATCCAGGCAAAGCCCTGGGTGTCAGGCCATTGGCAGGTTTTTCATAAGGGCCCATGGCCCTTTTTGACTGCTGTACCTTAAATTAAGAAATGCAGGCTATCCCTCAGGTACCTGAATAAACCCCTGATTGTCCAGTCCTGAAAATGTATGAGCACAATTGGGGAAATACACAACACAGAAATATCCAAGTAGAGAAAAATAACACACATATGCTTTTCCCAGGCCACCAGATCTGATCTGTTACCCTTGAAGAGATGGATATTAGGTAAGTTTTCATCTCTCAGTGCTCATGGTGACCCTCTACTCATCAGACCCAGTAGCTGAAAGGCTCACTTGTTAAGACCCCTACTTGGGTATACTGGAAAACCAGCCACCCATTCCAGTACACATGCTCATGTTGTGCACTGCACACAAATGCCACACCAGAGGGGGCAGCTTACATATCATGACACAGATTAACATTTAAGGACACATGGGTCAATAGAGAGACTCAGAGAGTTGGCCAGGACATGGCCAGCACCAGATCCCTGGGAAGGCAGGTATGCACACACCTGGCTGGTATAATTTTTCTAGAGAGTGACCACATTTTCCTCTGTGAGGTGTAGGAGGAGATCCAAGGATCTGTCTCCTCTGTGTGAATTCTTCCCTCTGTCTCCCTGTCCCCTCAACTTCAGGGTGATAGCTACCTTGCCTCCCGAGTTCTAGCTTTGCAAAATTCTAAGTTGCAAGACTTGTATTAAGTTGTAAGATCTGACATACATTTACCTCTTGTAAAAAATTATTTTCCATCTTCCTTCAAAATATTAGTCAATGAAAAATGAAAAGAGGACCTGTTTTGTTCACTGCCTGGTCACAATTCTCTACCTGCATCCTCCCCCATTCTGTCTTCTATCTGAACCTCTTGGGACCTGCAGGGCTCAGGTGGGTCCCAGCCTTCCTGTACTCAAAGCCCCAGCAGCTCCCCAGTGTATGTGAGTGAAACCAGGTCCTCACCATGCTCAGCGGGTCCTAGGGTCTAACTCGGCTGCCTCAGATCCCATCTCCCACTACTCACCCTCTTGTGCCCCAGCCACCTGCCTGTGTTCTTCCCAAAGCTCCACAGGTGTCCACACTGCAGGCATTCTGATCTTTGTTCCCTTGGCCTTCCCTACCCTGCATTGGTGACATCTTCAGCTCCTCCAAGCATTTCATCAAATATCCCTTTCTCAAAGCACTGCACCCTGGGCACCTGTTTAACATGGTACTTATCACAGTCTCAACACCAGCCTTATTATCCTCCTCAGTATTTAGGACATGCTGAGTTCAATGAATTCATTTTTACTTCATTTAGTTTCCACCTTCCTGTGAATAGTAGATGAAGACTATTTTGGTGCCTGCTGAGCAGAGTGCCTAGTACAGAAGAAGTGGACAGTGCATGCTCTATACATATGTGAATGGAGGCGCAAGAACCAGTCCCAGACCCAGGCTTCAGGTGAAGAGCATCCACCCAACTGCATGGAGAGACACTGGCCAAGTCCACTGGGAGGACACTGTCCCAGGCAGAAATGACAGGAATGCCCAGGAGGAGAGACAAGTCCAGCCTGGTGATCTAGGATCAGTCTCTGCCCAGAGGGCTCACGATGTGTGGGTCGGTCTGAAAACATCTCCAGATCAGCTGCCCAGCCTCCTGTACACAGCCTAGTAGATAAGACACATGATCTGTGCGTGCAGCATGAGCAGAGCCCTGGAAAGAGGAACAGGGCATGACCCCAAGTCTGTCAAGACCGTGGCATCAGGCAGAAACCTCATGTTGTGGACCACTGGGGACCAGTGTTCAGCAACACAGATACCAGGAGGTCGCCTTCAGAGCAGTGGTGCTCATTGCTGTGAGGCTGGGCAGTTTTCTCTTTCTGCTTCTCATGAGGGTTGGGCTGGCCTTCTTCAACCACAAGCTTTTTGGGACTCTGGAACAATTGTGGGGACCTGAGGGGTAGAGAACAGGCCATGAGGTCGGAGCCTTGATGGATCTAGAGGGACATTCTCATACTTGGTGTGGCCATGCTAGGCTGGAAAGTGAAGGAGATTTGGCCAATCACGTCTGTGATGCTGACAAAACAAGCCATACTGGCTAGAGTATCAAGTGTTTCCAGGCTTCTAGCCTTACTCTTATAATTAGCTACAAAGCATTTGGGCCCAACAACCCAGAGGTTCTGAGACCTGTGCTTCTACTGTTATTAGACAACTAGCGGGAGACCACCCAAGAGTACGAGCTGCATCTGAATGGCCACACTGTCAGCAACCAAGTCAGCCCAGCTTCTTCAGGTATTCCTCATAGCAAACCACACAGCTGGGCCCTTTCCCTCAAGGCCCGGAAGTGATGTCACTTTCGTTGTATGGAGAAGAGGTTACATCTGCTTCAAGGAAACTGTCAGTCACTTCGTTTCTCTTCCTAATGAAATAAAAGAGGCTTTTCTTCAAGTGACTTTTTAACTATATTACTGTCTGTTGAATTCAATTCTCTCTTTTGTGAAAAGGTGGGAAATCCTACCTCACATTTTATAGAATCAAATGAGATACTGTTTGTCAGAAACATATAAATGCAATTATAATGCTACTATACTTTCTGATTCAGATCAGAATGTACACTTGCTATATGTTCTTAAAAGGTACCGTTTGCTTGAGAGTGTCTGAAGAATAGGTTAAGCCAGACATTGGGACTCTCCTGACATTGACAAGGTTGGAAGGGAACAATTATGTGAATTTTTCATTCTTAGAGTTCTGGGAGAGTTTGACATGAAAGACACTGTGTGTATAAATTCCATTCAGCCCAGATATCCCCCTTTTAGGTATCTTCCCCAAAACATTAAAGACATCATATTACAGTAGTACATGCATGCTCATGTTTATGTGGTACAATTTATAATAGCTAAATCTTGGAAGCAACCTACATGTCCATGAACAGATAAATGGATAATGACAATATAGCATTTACACACAATAGACTATTACTCTGTCATAAAGAAGGATAAGCTTGAGTCGTGTGTAGGAAAATGGGTGCACCTTATGGCCATAATGTTGTGAAATAAATCAAACACACAAGCTTAGATACTGCATGATTTCTCTTATATAAGAAACTCAAAGTATAAATAAAGAGCATAATAAAAGATAGTTAATAGGAAATAGCAAGATACAGCTTTTGTAAATGGGAAGAGAGTCAAGAGATGAAGGGAGGGGAGGGAAAGGAGATGAAAAAAAGATCAAGATGTGTCAGGTGCATCACATACCAACTCCCCATGGGGAATAATCATTATGTACTGCAAACGTGTACTACTAAAAACAACATTAATAACTTCACCAAGATGTTCGCAAGAAACAAAACCTGAAGATGCAAATCAGGTTAATAAATAAATGTATATAACTTTTAATAGGGTTTTTTTGGAGTGGACAAATTTGAAAATTTCACCTCTTATTAGTGTTTTAATTAGTTTTTTAAAAGGTGTGCATTTCTGCCACATATCAAATATGCTTAAAATCACTATTAAAATACATAAACAGGTGAACAAAATTTTGCTTACATTGCAAAAAAATACATACTACTTCAGGAAGAGACATGCATTAGGAAGGAAAACCAGGCAGGATGTGCATTAGAGAAGCTGTGGGTTTCTGGGACTCTCTCTCAGGGAAAGCCAGGGAAGGGCTCTCTCGTGAGGTGATGTTTCAACAAGGACTCAGAAGACAAATTGAGGAAATGAATTCTGGCTGGCAAGAGGTCCAGGAAGAAGGAATTGTCACAGCCACGTTTCTGAGGCCAAGGGTGTAGATAGCATCAGTTCACGATCCTCCCTTCTGCCACCCAGCCACAGCTTCCCCTAGGCATGATTTATCCCCCCCCCCACACACACACACACCAGCTTTAATCCAGGGTGTGAGTCTTGTGTTTAGCACAATGGCCTGGGAGTGGATATAATGAAGTCACATCTGCCCAGATGTTTTAGGGATTCTGTTTCACCTGTCCACAGCAGAGCCTGCCCTGCATGGCTGCTGCTCCCAGAACCGGAGGCCCATGGCCCACAGTGGACAGTGGAGCTGCCCATTCAACCACAGAGCTAGGGCTAAAAGAAAATTTCTGTTCTAAGCCACCAAACAACTGCTACTTGGATGTGTGGGTGTGTTACCTGGCATTGAGCAAGTATCTGAAACCAGCTATCATAGCTGGAGTAGATCGTACACCTGGAGCTACTTGGAGACAGGGTGTGAGGGTGACTTGAAGAAGTGTGAAATGTTCTCCAAGGGTGATCAAGAGGATTCTGAGGCTGGGGTTTTTTTGGATGCTGTACAGATAGTAGAATTAAAGAAAGTGTAGAAAGCTACTATTGTGAGGTGCTTCAAATTGTCTGGGCAAGAGATGATGGTAATTAGACCGAAGTTTATGGAAAGAGAGAGTGAGGGGAGTTCTATCTGACCCATATCTGGAGGCTGAGTTGGCAGGACTTGAGGACTTATTGGCATCTTGGACGTGACATTGCAGATCAGGAGCCATTAGATGGGCCTGAGTGACGCCCCAGTAAATATTCAGCTCTGCTACATGCCCCATGGAAGGCAAGAAAAACATAAGAGAGGGTTCCCATGTATCAGATAATATGTGACTTTTAAATTAAGACCATCTTTTTGTAAGACAAAACAAAACAAAATTGAAATCTATATTAAATACTGAAGATTTCAATGAAAATGATAAGAAATAGCATTGTTCATGTGTCTACACAATGCGTACACTGTATTCACACACACACACACACACACACACACACACATGCGCACACACAACTTTAACATGACTTTAGCCACCTTAAGGGTACAGGCCCCTACAGTCTTGCATGACTTGCTGGCAAGTTTCTTTTGAATTACAATGTTAGTAGCAGGCATGAAAAGGAAGGGATAAGAGGGAAGTTTACGTCCATTTGCTGATGTGCTCCTAGGAGCAAGAAGTAAAGCTCATTTGTCAGGTTTTAAGTTTGAATGTCCAGGAGGATGTGTTCTGTAAGGAAAGAGTGACAGAAGGGTTGGAGTCACAACGCTGGGCTGGGTCTGTATTTCATGTGGTACCTTACTTGGCCCCTATAACAACCCTGAGAGCCAGGTCCCAGGGGGAAATCATCTTGGAGAGACACCCTCTTCCCAAGCAGCTGAGCCAGGCTGATTGAGCCCTAATCCGATTCCAGGTCCCAGGGCCAGAAAGCAGAGGAGGACTGGGTGTGCTGAGCTTCCTGCATTGAGCATGTTCTCTCTCGGCCTCTCCTTCAGTATCTGGCAGGTTGGTTGCACCAAGACTGCTACAGTTTAGCTGCTTCTGGTTTGTTCTTCCCCCAGCCATGCTTAACATTCCTAGAGAAGTCACGCCTTCTTGTTATTCCCCCTCAGGACTGAGATAGTGCAGGCCATCATTACTTCAGCCATTCATTCATGCAGCAAACCTGCATGGGCTTCAGTCATTGACCAGGTACTATGCTCACCCATGGGGAGAACCAGAGGAGAACCCAGGGTCTTTCCCAGGGAGGGTGGTGGAGAAGCAGAGATGCCTGCTTGTTCAGGGAGCAACGTGGTGGCTATGGTGACACAGGGAGGTGCTGCAGCCTGCAGAAGGCTCTCAGAAAAGCTGAGCTGAACATGCTCCCTTTGACCTGATGCAAAAGGATTGTGGTCAGTTCTTAGGATCAGCTCCATGAAATTGCTGCTCACTGGGTCGGTATGAGCCACAAAAACACATTTTCTCATAGATCAGACAATTAGAAGTCCAAAGCCAGAGCATCAGCAGGACCACACCCCTCAAGAGGCTCTCAGAAACTCTGTCCTTGGCTCCTCCATCTCCAGTGGCTTCTGGTGTCCTCTGGCTTGAGGCAGTGCAGTGCCCATCTCTGCTGTCTTCATGTGGCCTCCTCCTCTGCTTGTCTTTGTCCTCTCCTCTCTTTAAAAAGATATCTACTGGTGTGCGCGTGCTGGTAGCCATCTTAATCCCGCGCTCCCTCTGGTGTCTGAGGTAAACTTTTCTGTCTCCATGTTTGTCACTGCCCAAGAGCAGCCTGGCAGGAGAGTGAGGGTGAAAAGGGGAGGTGCTGGGTGCTGAGCCCTCTAGTGGGCGCTCGGGAGTTGCAGTGCCTACTGCAAAAGCCGCGGACAAATCCACCTGCCTGGATAGAGCTACTGCCGTGGGCTCAGATCCGCGAGGAGGCGCAGCAGCGCCCCCATTGCAACCTTGGCGCCCTTTTAACCGAAGGAAAAGCATCCGTGTGGCCCGTGTAGCGGTGACTGTAGCCCTCACATCCTCCTGCCCTCACCGACCCTGTGTCCCGGTCCCGACTGCAGCTTCCGGTGCAGATACTTCCATCTCCTGATAGGAACTCGCATAGGCGGTCTCCAGAGTGCAGACAGACCCTCTGCACTCTTCCTCATCAGTCTGCAGGTAGCCATTCATTTCCTCCAGGGTAGGGAAGAGGGTTCCTTGAGAATGACAAGCCTTTGACCTCCTATCAAGCAGCCAGAGAATTTCCTCATGAACAGCTCCAAAACAGAAAGGTGCTACGCCTGCGAGTAGAGTCACACTGGCTGGGTTCTACCATCTGCTCTACCAGTCCCAAGCAGGTGACTTTAGCAAACAAAATGGGGCAGAGAAGGTGAGCTGGTCCCAGCACCCAGAAGGAAGCTCCCCCGCTGCCATCCCAAGCTCCTAGGGCAGAGAAGGTGAGCCGCGCAGGCGCCAGAAGCATCCCCCCCACCACCGTGGAAATGAGAAGACATGTAAAAAAGTCTCAAAAACAGACTTCTGGATCACTTACAGCAACCCCAAAGGGAAACGAGATGGAACAATCTGATACTCAACCACCTGGACTCTCTGAACTGGCAACAAAAGAGGATCTGGGAAAAATGAAATCAGAAATAATTACTCAGATAACAGCAAAGATTTTGCTCATAGTGCAAGACATAATTAATAAATCTAGAGAGGACACAGATAAAAAAATTAGAGGATCTGAGGAACATGATGGAATCCCAACATAGGAAACAAATGGAATCCATAAAACAGATGCAAACAGATTTCCAGGAGATTAAAAACTCCATCGAAAGTCTGCACAGCAGAATGAATTAATGTGAGGATAGAAGTTCAGATATAGAAGAAAAGATTGCAATTAGTGACCAGGAGAAGAACAATTGCTTTAAAATTGTAAAGGAACATGAGAAATCAATCCAGCAGCTGCTAGACGATGCAAAGAAGAATAACATAAGACTGATTGGAGTCAAAGAAGAAAGAGGAGAGTGCAGATGACATAAAAAAAACTCTTCAAGAAGGGATGGCAGAAAACTTCCCAAGGAGGGGAAAAGAACTTGACATACACATAAGTGAGGCATATAGGACCCAAAGAGCCTTGATCAAAAAAAATCTACACATAGGCATACAATAGTTAGGATTCCAGAAATCCAACAGAAGAACAAAATTCTACCAGCCAGCAGTGAGAGAAAAGAAACAAATCACATACGAAGGAAAGACCATCAGAATCACAGAAGACTTCTCAATGCAAAACCTCAAGGAAAGAAGAACTTGGAGTGATGTATTTCAAGCCCTAAAAGAAAACAGCCTCCACCCTAGATTGATGTACCCTGCAAAACTATCTTTCAAAGTTGATGGAGAAATAAGATACTTTCATGATAAAGAGCACCTCGGGAACTTCATGAATATCAAACCAGCACTCCAAAAACTTTTAGACAATACCCTAGGAAAAGACAATGAGGATCACAACCCCAGGAAAACCAGCAGAATGAATCCATTGGGCGTGACAAATTAAATGCAAAGGGGGAGAATCCAACAAAAGGAAAAAGTCATGACAAGGCTTTGAAAACTTTTATCTTCATCTCCCTAATGAGTGCATAATTCAATCTTGTTATTGTGCTGATTAGTATTTTTCTGATTCTAGAGTTGCACACATTTCCTTGTGCTGTACTGGCTATTTATCATCTTCTTATGTCTACTTTTTAATTAGGTTGTCTACTAATGAGCTCTAAGAATTCTTTATATATTCTGGTCATAGGTTATATGCATTGTAAATATGGTCTGTTTAAGGACTACTTTTCATTTTAATGATGTCATTTAAAGTTCTAAATTTTGATGGAATCTCATTTATCAATTTTTTTCTTTTATACATCATGTGTTTTGTATCCTAGGTAGTTCTTGCCTACCCTGAATTCCTAAACATTTTCCCTTATAATTTCTTCTTAAAGTTTTATACTTTTAGGCTTTCTTATTTAGGTTCATAGATCCCTTCAAGTTATTTTCATGTATGGAAATAAAGGGTTGAGGTTAATTTTTTATATACAGATACCAGGTGTTCTAGCGCCGTTTGCTGAAAACACTACCTCTTCCTTGGCTCTTGAATTGAGTTTATATTCTATAAAATCCTAATGTTAAATAATCTTTCAAAACTCAGTGGACCATATATGTATGGTTTTATTTCTAGATTCTCTGTTTTATTCCAATGATCTATATATCTTTCCTTACATCAACACTACCTTGATCACTGTAGCTTTAGAAGAAGTCTTAAAATTAGGTACTAAACGTCTTCCAACACTGTTTTTGTTTTTGTTTTTTTAACTTTTCTAGGTCCTTTGTACTCCTACATAACTTTTAAATTTCAATATCCAATTCTTCATTTATAGCAGGTATACACAGACCTGAATTGTTATATATACCTTGTGTTTTCTAATCTTGCCAAATTCAAATACAAGTTCTAGGGGCTCCTAGAGATTTCTTAGTATTTTCTTTGTAGATGATCATTTCATCTACATATAAAGATTTTGCTTCTACCTTGCCAATCCTATCCTAATTGTGTCATTTTATTGTCAGACTATTTTGGTGGGGCCTAGGTTTCAAAGTTTAATGGACAGATAAAGAGTAAGAATATCTGCCCTTGTTCCCCACCTTAAGGAGAAAGCATTGTATCTTCTCCATTCATATAAGACATTCTCACTGGAAGTAAGGAGTACATGTCTTTAATCTGTTGAGAAGGTTCTGTACTACTTCTGGTCTCCTATAGCTTTGACCATGAACAGCTGTAGAATTTAGTCCAATACTTTTTCTCCAACTACTGACAGGATCATATGGCTTTTTCCTTTCCTCTGTTAAAATGATGACTTTTGGGGGTGGATCTTCCAATGCTGAACCAACATTGCCATCCCTATAACAAAACCACTTTCTACATCCTTCCAGATCTGACTTCTAATAGTTTGTTTTGTTAAACAAACGTCTATCTATGTTCATACTTTTTTCTTCTGTTATCTTTATCCAGTTTTAGGATTAGCACAATGTTGATTTCCTAAAATGATGGGAGAAGTGGTCCTTCTTTTTTCTGCTTTAATTGTTTGATATAATTTATCAGTTAAAATGTATATGAGCCTGCTGTTGTCATATAGGTAGGTTTTCAAGCTAGGAATATACTTTCTTTAATAGGTTCTATTCAAATTTTATATTTCCTCCAGAGTTAGTTTTATTAATTTGTCTTCCAAGGTACTTCTTTGAAGTTGTCAAATTTATTTCAAAAAAGATTTTTGTAATATGCTTTCTATATCCTTTTAAATTCTGTAAAATCTGTGGTAATGTCTCCTAGATCTTGATATTGTAATTTTAAAAATGTATAATTGATATTGTGTAACAGGAAGTAAAGGTCTAAAGGAGCAGGGGAAATGGGAGGGGTAGGGGAAAGGAAAAAAGGGAAAAGAAAAAATATGAGAAAAGGAAAAAAATGGAAACAAAGTCTTTGCAAGTAGGGAGGGGTGGAGGGGGTGAAGGGAGGGCACGGGAAGGGGAAAAAATAATAACCAAGAGACTCATGTAATGGTACAAGATCCCAATGATGAATGTAACTGTATTTTATACCTAAAATGTACCAATAAAGTTAATGGGGAAAAAAAAGCAAAATAAAAAATACATCCATGTAAAAGAATTATGCAAAATAGGGCATTATTAAACTCAACTCCAGTGTTTGTCAATATTAAAAAAAAAATGACGTCTACTGTTGGATGACTAGGTCCACCCTGAATCCAGGATGGCTTCTCCCAGAGGTCCTGAACTAATTATGTTTGCAAAGACCTTGTCACCTTCTAGGCTCTGAAGCTCACATCCTGAGAAACACAAATGGTCTCCATGGGAAGAAGCTGGTGGCAAGTAGAAGAAACCCAGCTTAGGCTCACCTGGGCCACAGGAACAGAGGCATAGCCACAGGAAGCAGGAGCCTTCTTTGCCACCACTGTGCCCTCTTTGCTGCTCACCCACCCCAGCCTGGCTCTGTGTCCTGATGGACTGACCCATCCACGCCTGGAGACAGGACCACTGAGGGTGTCTGCCCTCACACTCTCTGCTTCACTATTGGAAAAGAACAGGGCAAGTAGCCCAGCCTCCACGCAGAAAATCCCAGGAAGGACAACTCTGCTTCTCAGAGAAGGGGAGCTAGATTTTATAAATCTTGAAAGCAGTTTAAAAATTGCTCCTCTGATGGTCAATGAGGAATGGACAGGGCAAGGTTGTTACCAACCCAAAGAGTCAAACTGAAGTTTTATAACTTGGAATTTTCAATAACTATTTGTCAAAGGAACTGTTGTTCTTCTGATAAAGTAGCGATTTAAAGCTTTCTAAAGCATTGCAAAGGAAAAGCAAAGGCATTAGTTTAACTGTTGGAAAAATACAGGCTAGAAGGGCAGAGGGCAGAGTAGAGTTTTCTTTTATAACTGAAGGTCATCACAGGGATTTCTATTTTGAACTCTCTCTGTAGGATGTGAAGAGGACAGAGCTGGCAATCGTTATCCTTAGCTCAGGTAGAAAATATTATAGGCTTTGTAGGCCAAGAGGCAAAATTGAAAACATTATATAGGTATCCAAAGAACCATTTAAAATATCATTTAAAATTTTAAAGAGACTGAGAAAGGAATATCCTTAGCTCATAGGACACGGAAAAACAGACAGCAGGCTGAATTTATTTTGGAGACTCAGCTTTCCAGCCCATAGTTCAGGTCTTCAGCAGCAAACCTTTCAGCAGAAAGCCTTCATCTTGGCTTTCTTTAATTTCACAACCAAATATCTTTAAAAGTGGTTAAGACTATGGCAGTCATTTGGTTTATTTATCCCAAAGGAAATGGAGACTCAAGAAAGTTTAGGAATCCTCCTGGGTCCTTCAGCTCTACCCTATAGCAGAACCCTAACAAACGTGAGCTCAGAGCCTTATCCAGGACAGAGTCTTTGGTTCCAAAATGCCTCTTGCAAACCCACTCTTCTCAGTTGACATCGAATCAAGTTTAAATGCTCACTGTCTCTGTCTATGCTAGGCCTGATCACATCATTAGTCCCAATGACATGGCCAATTCGAGCCAAGAAACATAACAAGCATGGGGAAGGGATTGTCCCCCCTGCACTGGGTCAGATCTGCAAGGGTTCCAGTGACACAGGAAGGCCACTTACCTCCCAGTGCCTCCATGAAAGGCAACAACAACCCCATCAGTGATGATAAAGATTAGTATTTTGAGCACTTATTCTGTGCCAAGCACTTCTATTACATTTTATAAGCACTCATTCATTTTAAACATTCCAAAAGAAAAAAAAAATTGGGAGGTTTTCAATATTGGAAGGAGACAGACCAGATGAAGCCTGAACATGTTAATAAGTCACACTGCATGACCCAATTTGTTTGCTGTTATTGAGGCTGGATTTTAAATCATGTAATTTTTGGCTCTGACCTGCCCCTGTGGGTGTCTGGGTGTCAGGGTAGGTGTCTGACATGACCCACAGGAATGATGATCTACCACAACCTCTAAGTTTCGAAGGAGGAAATCAGGTAACACACCACGTCAACCTCCAGAGTGGTTCCCTCTTGTGCTGCTCAGCGTACAGCAGATTGACTTCTCCAGGGTTCCTGGCTCTCCTCTCTTGGGAATTTTCACAGAGTTTCACAAAAATCCCACGCCTGTTACCAGGGATGCCCACAGTGTGATCACCATGGAAACAGGAAACATGGCTGATGTGTTGCTGGCCTGGCTCCTGGCTGAAAAGAAGGATGGAGAAAACCTTATTTCAAACAATGAATGCAGAAAAGTCCAGTTTAAAGTGTTAAACAAACAAAATGAACCCAATGACAATAAAATAAGCATTCTGGGTCCTATTGTCAGATGTGTTAGGGCCTCTCCAGCCTCAACCTTTAGTCCATCCAAATACTGTCCCTCCTCCTATGTCTCTGGTTTCCAGATACTGGCCTTTGCTCAAGCAAGTTTTGGGACCTAGATCTCCTCCTATCCTAATATCAATCAGTGGTTCTCCATTTTCCCCACAGAAATGCAATTAAGGGCTTTGACATCCTCCACACAGACGAAGAGGTCCCATCTGCCCCATGAAGTGACGAGAGCATGTCTCCAGAGGGTCACACAGCATCTGAAGAACTCCCCTACTGGGGAAGGGCAGGTGAGCACTCACTGCATCTCAACTCTGGCTGTCCACCAGGACTACCCAGAACGTTGAGAGAAAACATCTGGTGCCCAGATGCAAACCCAGATCCGTTGAACCAGCCTCTCTAGAGGCAGTAGTACCAGGGTGTGTGGTTACTAAGTGCTCCACAGGTGATTCTATCAGGTTTGAGGACTACTAACCTAAATTACAAATTCCATCCTATCCCCAACACCTCAGCTTTCAGAAGCTTCCTGGTAGAACATCATAAATATTGCCTTGAGGAATTTCCTCTGAAGTCTGTGGTTTGGTGAATTTCAGAAGTCAACTTTTTGGATGCATTGAATATGTGTGTGTGCATGTGTGTGTGTGTGTGTGTGTTGTCACACACCCCATAATCAAGCACATTAACATAGTGCAGTGCAACAGGCATGCGTACCAAGTGGGATAAACCGACCATAAACAGCTTTATCTTAGTTCAGGTGGATTCCAAACAAGCTAGGAAACATTTTTCCATTTTCAGAGTTTGGCAAGTTTAGACTGCAGACTTGGCCTTGTCAGGTCACTCTTTACCCAGAGCTCATGAGCTCATCACAAGGGTGAGGAAGCTATAGCCCCGCTCTGCACAGCTTCCACTCTTACAGGGGAATGGGGTGAGGGGCGGGCGAATAGCTGCCTCCCCTAGCCAGCCTCTCCCCAAGCAGCCTCAGTACACAGTTCTCAATCTTGGCAGCCTGTAAAAGTCACCGGGAACTCATGAAAATATTGACCCTATAGTCAT
The DNA here is from genome assembly GCF_053883595.1 of Heterocephalus glaber. NCBI lineage: Eukaryota > Metazoa > Chordata > Mammalia > Rodentia > Bathyergidae > Heterocephalus > Heterocephalus glaber. Next base: position 938,015 of record NW_028258324.1, on the reverse strand, counting down.
ACTCAAGGGATAATTACATCAAAATGGAGGTTTCCGCATATTTTAAAAGTGAGTAAAAAAATTTTTAATAATCATCAAAAAGAAAATACCACTGGAAGAGAGTAGGCAGAGTGGTATATTAGTGTGATATAAATGAAAGTGGCTTTGAAACATGCGCTCTTTGAGTTTGGGGCAGTTGAGAAGAGACCAGGAGGGAAGAGGAAGCTATGGAGAGCAATGAAGCAATGATGAGATAGAAATCCAAAGGAGAAATTAAAATCTGCTTTAAAATTGATTTGTTTTTCTTTCAAGTGGCGTTTCTCAGTCTGGTGAAGGAAAAGAGGATGAGGAGGTGGTGCTGAAGGAGCTTCCAAGTTGCTCCTCCACCTTGGCCCCTTCTGCAGCCCCAGCCCCAACAGTGAGGGAAGACAGCCTGGACATCTTCCACCCCAAGGTGGTGATTCATCGTTCACCATTCTGGACTTCTCATCAATCTTCTCAGCTGGAATTTGTCTTTGGTTATGAATTAGGTTTACTCACACCTATGCTTCATCTTCCTAACCAGATTATAAACTACAGGACAGAACACATTTTCATAATTCAATACATGTGCATCATATCATTTAGATTTTCAATAAGTTGGTTTTATTTTGTACTCAAGCCATAGACCTCCACTGAGACTCAGAAAACTGAAAACAATATAAATAATGTAACTCAAAGAAAGTAAGGATACATTAACAGTCATTTTTTTCCTGGTTTAAAAACTACGTATGTGCATCTTGTCCCAAACAATGGAATGGGCTGTATAAAACTCAAAGGAGAACAGAAGTTCTACAAGTCACTTAGAAAAAAGAGAAGGTGTGCAGATGGATAGATTCTTTAAACGCTCATTCTGAATCCAGATGACCTGTGGTGCTTGATAATTGTAAAAGTAACTGAACAAACAATCCCCAAGCAAAGGAGAAGAAACTTCAACTAAGTTACTAAGAAAAAAATTTTAGACTAAGTACTAACACGAAGGGAAACAGTCACTCAACTCAGCCAACAGAACAAATATAAGGACAGCTTCATATCAACAAAACGACATTTCAGAAGACATGCAGAAGCAATCTGAAGGGCCATTCTTTTCTATATCACATGTGAGGTGTGCTTTTTGAGATTTCAGTCCATTCACAGAAGAATATGCAGATGACTGCACAACATCAGTGGTAGCAGTTCTCAATGGAGAGAGGTCTAAAATTGGTTAGGAGACTGAATCACTAGGGTTTCATCAGAAAAGCAGGCCACTGACACCTTACCGAGGTTCCCAGTTGCACAGAACGCACTCCGAATCAGCCCGCTGCAGACAGGCAGGTCTGTGCACGCCCTACCGAGGTCCTGAGTCATGCAGAAGACACCTAATCACACCACTGCAGACAGGCAGACACCTGATCCACAATACAAAGATGCAGAGGACACCAGACCACGAGACCAAGGTACTGAGTCCCACTGTACCCAGTCCAGAGGTAGGGGCTTCTGAGCCACCATCCCACTGCTCCTGGTCCAGAGGAAGGGGTTTCCTGGAAACCATCCCTCCGGCTGCTCCCAGCCCAGAGGAAAGGGCTTTTGGGTCACCATCCCTACCGCTGCTCGGGGCCCCTGTCCCATCTCACCCAGCTCAGAGGAGGTAGTCCGTGCAGGCGCTAACAGCCACCCACCCCAGTAGAAATGAGAAAACACATAAATAAGTCTCAAAACCAGACTTCCAGATCACCTACAGCAACCCCAAAGGGAAATGAGATGGAACACTCTGATACTCAACCACCTGGACCCACTGAACTGGCAACAAAAGGGGATCTGGAAAAAATGAAATCAGAAATAATTTCTCAGATAACAGGAGAAATTGTGCCCCTACTGCAAGACATGATTAATAAATCTAGAGAGGAGCTGAGGAACATGATGGAATCCCAACATAAGAAACAAATGGAATCCACAAAACAGATCCAAATAGATTTCCAGGACATGAAAAACTCCATTGAAAGTCTACACAGCAGAATGAGCCAGTGTGAGGACAGAATTTCAGATATAGAAGATAAGATTGCAATTAGTGACCAGGAAAAGAAAAATTGCTTCAAAATTATAAGGGAACATGAGAAATCAATCCAGCAGCTGCTAGATGATGCAAAAAAGAATAACATAAGACTGATTGGGCTCAATGAAGAAAAAGGAGAGAGTGGAGATGACATAAAAAATCTCTTCACAGAAATAATGGCAGAAAACTTCCCAAGCAGGGGAAAAGAGCTTGACATACAGATAAGTGAGGCATATAGGACTCCAAATAGCCTTGATCAAAAAAAATCTACACATAGGCATCTAATTGTTAAGATTCCAGAAACACAACAGAAGAACAAAGTTCTACAAGCAGTCAGAGAAAAGAAACAAATCACATACAAAGGAAAGCCCATCAGAATCACAGCAGATTTCTCAACCCAAACCATTAAGGCAAGAAGAGCTTGGAGTGACATATTGCAAGCCCTAAAAGAAAATAGCCTCCAACCCAGATTGATGTACCCTGCAAAATTATCTTTCACAATTGATAAAATAAGATACTTTCATGACAAAGAGCACCTTAGGAACTTTGTGAATACCAAACCAGCACTCCAAAGAATTTTACACAATATCTTAGGAACAGACATTGAGGATCACAACCCCAGGAAGCAAAGCAGAATGAACCCATCTGGCATGACAAGAAATTAAATGTAAAGGGGGAGAACACAACAAAAAGAAAAAGTCATGGCAATGACAAGTCAATACGTTTCAGTTATAAACATCAATGTTAATGGTCTCAATTCACCAATCAAAAGAAATAGACTGGCAGAATGGCTCAAGAAGCAAAATCCAACAACATGCTGCATACAAGAAACACACTTAATTCAAAAGGAAACCCATAGACTGAAAGTTAAAGGGTGGAAAACAATACTCCATGTGACACGAACCTGAAAAAAAGCAGGAGTAGCTATCCTCTTTGCAGATCAAGTAGATTTCAAACCAACACTGACTAAGAGAGATGAAGAAGGACACTACATCCTTGTAAAGGGAAGAATCCAAGAGGAAGAGATGACAATCATAAATATCTATGCACCAAACACTAGTGCACCCAACTATATAAAACAAATACTAACGGACATGAAAAGTCATATATGCACTAGTACAATTGTAGTGGGGGACCTCAACACCCCTTTGTCACAAATAGATAGATCAACTAGAGTAAAAATAAGTAATGAAATACTAGAACTCAAACGAACTCTTGAACTAATGAACTTAACAGATGTTTACAGAGTCTTCCACTCCATGAAATCAGAATACACATTCTTCTCAGCTGCACATGGGTCATTCTCCAAAATAGACCACATACTCACACATAGAACATGTTTAAGCAAGTGCAAAGGAATTGAAGTTATCCCCTGTATATTATCAGACCATAGTGCCATGAAATTGGAGATCCATAGCAAAAGAAACTCAAAAAATTTCATAAACACGTGGAAATTGAACAACACAATTCTGAATAACCAAGGGGTCACAGAGGAAATTAAGAAATCAGACAGTTCCTTCAATTAAATGACAATGTCAATACAACATATCAGAATCTATGGGACACAATGAAAGCTGTCTTATGAGGGAAATTTATAGCAGTGAATATGCATATTAGGAAAACAGAACAATCCCAATTAAATAACCTGATGCTGAACCTCAAGCTTCTAGAAAAAGAAGAGCAGGACAACCCCAAAGCTCATACAAGGGAGGAAATTATAAAGATCAGAGGAGAAATCAATGCAATGGAGACTAAGAGAATGATACAAAATGATCAATGAAGCCAAGAGCTGGTTCTTTGAAAGAATCAACAAAATTGACAAACCCTTAGCCAACCTTGTCAGAAAAAGGAAAGAAAAGGTCCAAATCCATGCAATTAGGAATGAAAAGGGTGAAATCACAACAGACCCAGCAGAAATCCAGATGATCATCCATACCTACTTCCAGAACCTATATGCCAATAAGATGGACAACACAGAAGAAATGGACAGATTCCTAGATACATATGAATTACTAAAGTTGAATGAAGAAGACCTAAAAATTCTGAACCACCCAATATCAACCAATGAAATTGAAAATGTAATTAAAAACTTATCAACTAAGAAAAGTCTGGGCTCTGATGGCTTCAATGCTGAATTCTACAAGACATTTAGAGAGGAACTGCTGCCACTACTGTTTAAACTCTTCAATGAAATTGAAAGGGAAGCAATACTCCCAAATTCATTCCTGGAAGCAAGCATCACCTTGATCCCCAAAGCAGAGAAAGACCCAACTGAAAAGGAGAACTATAGACCAATCTCACTAATGAACATAGATGCAAAAATCCTTAATAAGATAATGGCAAACAGAATGCAGAAGATCATCAAGAAGATCATACACGCTGATCAAGTGGGAATTCATCCCAGGGATGCAGGGATGGTTCAATATATGAAAAACAATCAATGTAATACACTATATCAATACAGCCAAGGACAAAAACCATATGATTATCTCCATAGATGCAGAAAAAGCATTTGACAAGATCCCACATGCATTTATGATAAAAACCCTACAAAAAATTGGAACAGATGGTCTCTGCCTCAAACTGATAGAAGCCATCTATGAAAAACCAACAGCCAATATCATACTAAATGGTCCAAAACTGAAATCCTTCACACTAAAATCAGGAACAAGACAAAGATGTCCACTATCACCACTCTTGTTCAATATAGTTCTGGAAACATTAGCCACGGCAATTCGACAAGAGAAAGAAATAAAAGGAATAAAGATAGGAAATGAAGAAGTCAAATTATCATTATTTGCAGATTAACATGATACTCTATATAGAAGACCCCCAGAATTCCACCAAAAGTCTTCTAGACTTAATAACCAAATTCAGTCAAGTAGCTGGTTACAAGGTTAACACACAAAAATCAATAACTTTCCTCTACACCAATGACAGACTCACTGAGAGAGAAATAGGGCAAAGAATTCCTTTCACAATAGCATCCAAAAAACTGAAATACCTAGGAATCATCCTAACAAAAGAAATCAAAGACCTCTTCTCTGAAAACTATGGCACTCTGAAAAGAGAGATTGAAGATGATATCAGAAAATGGACAGACATTCCCTGCTCCTGGGTAGGAAGGATTAATATAATGAAAGTGCCCATACTTCTGAAACTGCTATATAGATTTAATTCAATTCCAATTGAGATCCCAGCAGCATACTTCATAGACCTTGAGAAAACAATCCAAAAATTCATTTGGAACAAGAAGAGACCCAGAATAGCAAAAGCAATTCTAGGTAACAGAGACATGGCAGGGGGTATCACAATCCCCAACCTGCAACTCTACTACAAAGCTACTGTGATAAAAACAGCATGGTACTGGAAAAGAAACAGACCTGAGGACCAGTGGAACAGATTAGAAGATGCAGAAACAAAGCCAGACACACTCAGCCATCTCATCTTCGACAAAGGAGCCAAACACCCTCACTGGAGGAATGATAGCCTCTTTAATAAATGGTGCTGGATAAATTGGGCTTCAACTTGACAAAGATTAAAACTAGACCTATATCTCTCAGCATGCACTAAACTAAAATCAAAATGGATTAAAGATCTAAATATTAAAATAGAAACTCTGAACCAGTTGGAACAGAGATTAGGTAGAACCCTTGAAGACATCGGTGTAGGAAAAGATTTTATGAACAAAACCTCAGTTGCCCATGAACTAGCACAAACAATCAACACATGGGATCTCTTCTTATTAAAAAGCTTCTGCACAGCAAGAGAAACCACCAGCAGTGTGAAGAGACAACCCACAATGTGGGAAAAAATCTTCACCTGCTCTTCCTCAGATAAAGGTCTACTATCTCGAATCTATAAAGAACTTAAAAAGATCAGACCTCCCAAATTTAAAGACTGCATCCAAAAATGGGCATCTGAAATGAACAGACATTTCTCAGATAAAGAAGTAGAAATAGCAAATAAACACATGAAAAAATGTTCAACATCACTGGTCATTCGAGAGATGCAAATGAAAACAATGCTGAGATTCCACTTCACTCCAGAAAGAATGGCTGCTATCATGAAATCAACCAATAACCAATGCTGGTGGGACTGTGGGGAAAGAGGAACCCTGCTCCACTGCTGGTGGGAGTGTAGACTGGTGCAACCACTGTGGACATCAGTATGGAGATACCTCAAAGAACTAGGACTGGAAGTCCCATTTGACCCCGCTATTCCATTGCTGAGTATCTTCCCCAAAGAATTAAAAGAATCATACCACAGTGATATATGTGTGCCCATATTCATAGCAGCGCAGTTTGTAATAGCTAAAACTTGGAAACAACCCAAATGCCCATCAACTGGAGACTGGATAAAGAAAATGTGTTTTTTTTTATAAAATGGAGTACTACTCAGCCATAAAAAATGAGAAATTAGAGACATTTATAACTAAGTGGATGCACATTGAGGCAATACTCTTAAGTGAAATAAATAGGACACACATGAATAAATACTGAATAGTTTCTCTGGTGTGAGAAACTGAAAGTGTAAATAAGGACTAAATGTATAATAGGTAATGTGAAATAGGAAGAAAAGGGGCAAAGGGGAAGGAAGTGGGAGTGGTAGGGGAAAGGATAGAAGGGAATGGGATTAATATGAGAAAATGGAAAAATAGGAACAAAATCTTTGTAAATAGGGAGGACTGGAGGGGTTGAAGGGAGGGCTGGGCAAGGGTGAAAAATAAGAACCAAGAGAGACTACGTAAAGGTGCAAATTTCCACTGATGAATGTCATTATATTGTATACCTAAAATGTACCAATGATTAGAATGAATAATCGATAATGTAAAATAGGAAGAAAAGGTCCAAAGGGGTAGGGGTAGTGGGAGGCACAGGGGAAAGGAAAGAAGGGGAAGGAAAAATGATGAGAAATGAAAAAAATGGAAATAAAGTCTTTGTAAATAGGGAAGGGTAGAGGGCATGAAGGGAGGGCTAGGAATGGGGAAAAAAATAAGAACCAAGATGCATTATGTAAAGGTACAATTCCCAATGAGAAATGTAACTGTGTTGTATACCTACAATGTACCAATAAAAGAATTTAACACACACAAAAAAAAGAAAAGCAGGCCACTAAGGAAGAATAAATGTATGCACACACATCCCGGTCACACACACGCACACACAGTCACAGACATTCAGTCACACACACATATTCAATCACACACATTCAGTTGCACACACACACACACACACACAAAGACTCGACATACAAGTGTGACCTAACTGTCAAATCAGTGGAACCTAAACATAAGATGAAAAAATCGAGAGCAGCCTGCGACCCACAGCTACAACTGGAAGCAAAACCACAAAGGAAAGCATGTTCTGAGAGCTGCAGATCAACCAACCAGTCACACTCCAACTGTGATATCACAGAGTTGCCACAAGGGCTTCGATTACTGTTATTTAAATATTTGGAAGGAAAAAATTTTTTTGAATTTTTGAAAGGAAATCAAATCTAAGCCATTGAACCATGTCACGCAAACCAAAGCCACTAGTTTATTTTAAGGGTCTTGTAATACTGATAGCATTCAAGTCAGTGATTTAACTAAACACTCTCAAACCAGGACAGACACAGACTGGATGCTGGAGGGCTTCTGAGGGCCCTGGTGAATTCCTCACAGGAGGAGGGGAGGCATGGCCAGGAGCCCTGGACATGGTCTGCATTGCTGCACACACAGAGTGAGCATGTGTGGGTCTCACATGCTGTGTGCTGAGCTGTAATGGGTGCTGTCTGGCCATCGTGAGTACCCAGACTGACACATCCAAATGGAGAACTTTGACAATCAGGTTTCCCAAGTGATGGATCGGTGCCCATGTTGGCGTTTTCCAAGTTGCAGAGTACTAATAGCATCCTTCATAGTGAAGCCCATTGCCCTGTGGCCATGGCAGCCCAAACCATCAGGCCATGGCCCTCCATTTACAGAGCTTTAGCCTGTAATAGGCAGCAGAGTGCAAACTACTTTATTTAACTTAGATATTCCTCATTCAACAACTGTTTAGACTCACAACTCATCTTTTTTGTACAATTCTGTACATCTTGTTCATAGAGCTCAACGTCTTTCTTTTGTTCAGTACACCTTGTTTATACAGTACTGTAATTCTTGCTGATTGTACTGTACAGTACAGTACTATAGTTTCATGTTCTGTTACACATCACAGTACTGCATGTAAGAGTTAGGCAAATAAAAGCAAAGTCACAAGTTGGAGTTTCCTATGACCATTTCTTTGTTCTGAATATTGTAATGTACATACTATATACAATTCCTCATTTAGCAATGAATTCACTTAACAATCTAGTCGCAGGAACGGAACTTGGTTGTTAAACAAAGGATGTCTATATTTAATTTCATCTTCACAGCAAGCCAGTGAGGTTGTTAACATTGCTGTTTTATTGATGAAGAGGAGGGCTCCATTACTCCCCAAGGTCCATCTGACCCTAAAGCACATTGGTAACTACTACATTATCCTGCCTTTATCTGGCTTTGTTCACCACAGCAGCCTGAATCTTCCTTGCCTTGATAGGAGCAGCCAGTGTTTACAGACCACGACCTGTGTGAGACACTGTCTAAATGATGTCTGACCTTAAAATCATTTAACCTGCACGTTTCCCCAGGAGCTGGGGTTATTATTAGCATTATAAACAAAGGAAAAGTGCGCTTCAGTGATGATTGTATGGTGAGAAAGAGGCAGTGTTTGGATCCCGTGGTGAGGAGAGGAAGAAAGGTTTGAATCCAGGGCACCTTTCAAATCCCAACACTGCCACCTTCCTTTATTTCAACTAAAATAACACCAGCCCAGGCATTGGCCTGCTAGCTACTTTATTTCCAATTTTTTTGCTCTCCTTATGTGGAATTGTCTCACACTTTAGGTTCTCTTCAATTTTTGAGATTACTCTTCCCTTTAGCAAGATTTTCCTTGCTGGAACTTTGCTGGACCCCAAGTACAGTGGCTGACACTGCCCAGCAGCAAAGACCCTGACCATATCAGCCAAGGGCCCACACCACCAAATGGCCCCACCCTAGGTCTGGTTATAGCCATCATTAGAGGGCGCCCTTGTGCTTCCCCTCAGCATCCTACACTCACACGAGGAAATGTCAAAAACAACGTAGGTCAAAGTCAAAATACATTTTTGCTATTTTTTTTTTTTTAAAACTAGTATTTTGTGAAGTGCTGTTTTCAGGCCAGAGCACCCACCAGCCCAAGCCTCAAGTCCATTTCTATGTTTTGTCTTCATTATGACATCCAACATTCTGGCTTTGTGCAGGTGTACTGGAGTAAGGAAGCTTCCCAACAGTTAGTTTGTCTTATCTTCAGCCATTGAAATGGCCTCCTTTCAGCACCCAAAGCAAACTTCTCCATTATTAACAAAGCAGAGGTTGCAGTTGTTCACATTTTTTTTGAAAGATTGATTTGCTTGTTTAAATCAGTTTGAATTCTCTTTAAAGGGATTGTGTAGTATGAATGTTTAATCCATTGCACTGTGATAAGATAAAAACATGTTGCAATTTGCCATGCCAGGCAACACAGTCTAACATACTGAGTGCACTGCCTACATTAACTTAATGACCCATTTGCAAGTCCTAGCTCAGCACCAACTCACACACCGCACCTCGGGCTCCCTTGGGCACACTTTTTCTAAAGCTGATTTTCTCAAAATAATAACAGTCAAGAAAACGTATTTCATCTGTTTCTTAAGTACATATTGTAAACACATTTTAGGAAAAAATATATGTCTAAAACTCTTGCACCCCCTCCCACCCCAGCAAAACAATTCATAACATCTCAGAGAGCTCTAGAGTTCTTAAGTGATATGAACAGTGGGAATTTCTAGATCCAAATGTTGTTCTTCGAGGTTAACGTGCATTTAAATGTCTGGGACAGTGCTTTAACCAAAAGGCTTGAAAAATTACTGCCTTAAATGCTAGCAGCAATACTACATCAGAGTCCTCTACTCCACTACTAATGTCAACCCAACCAAAGCATTTTCTAACCTTGGGGGTTGGCTATCAGAGTTCTGAAGTCCAACTGTAGGTGTGGTGAAGGCTAACTGATGGAATGGAAGGATTCAGAGCTTGAGTCAGAGAGTCTTGGTTTCAAATCCTTGCCACCTTTTTTTTTAAGTCATAAATATATTTTTCCCATTAAGTTTATTGGTACATTTTAGGTATAAAATACAGTTAGGTATAAAATACATCATTGGAATCTTGTACCATTACATGAGTATCTTGGTTCTTATTTCTTCCCCTTCTCCTGCCCTCCCTTCACCCCCTCCACCCTTCCCTATTTGCAAAGACTTTGTTTCCATTTTTTTCCTTTCTCATATTTTTTCTTTTCTCTTTTTCCCTTTCCCCTGCCCCTCCCACTTCCCCCGCTCCTTTAGACCTTTCCTTCCTGTTACACAATATCAATTATACATTTTTAAAATTACAATATCAAGATCTAGGAGACTTTACCACAGATTTTACAGAATTTAAAAGGATATAGAAAGCATATTTCACAAATCTGTTTTGAAATAAATTTGACAACTTCTAAGAAGTACCTTGGAAGACAAATTAATAAAACTAACTCTGGAGGAAATATAAAATTTGAATAGCACCTATTAAAGAAAGTATATTCCTAGCTTGAAAACCTACCTATATGACAACAGCAGGCTCATATACATTTTAATGATAAATTATATCAAACAATTAAAGCAGAAAAAAGAAGGAACACTTCTCCCATCATTTTAGGAAATCAACATTGTGCTAATCCTAAAACTGGATAAAGATAATAAAAGAAAAAAGTATGAACATAGATAGAAATTTGTTTAACAAAACAAACTATTAGAAGTCAGATCTGGCAATATGCAGAAAGTGGTTTGCTTATAGGGATGGTAATGTTGGTTCAGCATTGAAAGATCCACCCCCAAAAGTCATCATTTCAACAGAGGAAAGGAAAAAGCCATATGATCCTGTCAGTAGTTGGAGAAAAAGTATTGGACTAAATTCTACAGCTGTTCATGGTCAAAGCTATCAGGAGACTAGAAGTAAAACAGAACCTTCTCAACAGGTTAAAGACATGTACTCCATACTTGCAGCAAGAATGCCTTATATGAATGGAAAAGATACAATGCTTTCTCCTTGAGGTGGGGAACAAGGGCAAATATGCTTACTCTTTTTTTTTTTTTTTTTTTTGGTACCAGGGATCGAACTTGGGTCCTTGCGCTTGTGCAGCAGGCGGTGAAACCACTGAGCTAAATCCCTGGCCCAATATACTTACTCTTTATCTGTCCATTAAACTTTGAAATCTAGGCCCCACCAAAATAGTCTGGCAATAAAATGACACAATTAGAATAGGATTGGCAAAGTAGAAGCAAAATCTTTATATGTAGATGAAATGATCATCTACAGAGAAAATATTAAGAAATCTCTAGGAGCCCCTAGAACTTGTATTTGAATTTAGCAGGATTAGAAAACACAAGGTATATATAAAAATTCAGGTCTGTGTATACCTGCTATAAATGAAGAATTGGATATTGAAATTTAAAAGTTATGTAGGAATACAAAGGACCTAGAAAAGTCAAAAACAAAAACAAAAACTAAAAACACTGTTGGAAGACATTTAGTACCTAATTTTAAGACTTCTTCTAAAGCTACAGTGATCAAGGCAGTGTTGGTGTAAGGAAAGACATATAGATCATTGGAATAAAACAGAGAATCTAGAAATAGAACCACACATATATGGGCCACTGAGTTTTGAAAGATTATTTAACATTAGGATTTTATAGAATATAAACTCAATTCAAGAGCCGAGGAAGAGGTAGTGTTTTCAGCAAACGGCGCTAGAACACCTGGTATCTGTATATAAAAAATTAACCTCAACCCCTTTTGTCCACACATGAAAATAACTTGAAGGGATCTATGAACCTAAATAAGAAAGCCTAAAAGTATAAAACTTTAACAAGAAATTATAAGGGAAAATGTTTAGGAATTCAGGGTAGGCAAGAACTACCTAGGATACAAAGGACATGATGTATAAAAGAAAAAAATTGATAAATGAGATTCCATCAAAATTTAGAACTTTAAATGACATCATTAAAATGAAAAGTAGTCCTTAAACAGACCATATTTACAATGCATATAAACTATGACCAGAATATATAAAGAATTCTTAGAGCTCACTAGTAGACAACCCAATTAAAAAGTAGACATAAGAAGATGATAAATAGCCAGTACAGCACAAGGAAATGTGTGCAACTTTAGAATCAGAAAAATACTAATCAGCACAATAACAAGATTGAATTATGCACTCATTAGGGAGATGAAGTTAAAAGTTTTAAAAGCCCTGTCATGACTTTTTCTTTTTGTTGGATTCTCCCCCTTTGCATTTAATTTGTCACGCCCAATGGATTCATTCTGCTGGTTTTCCTGGGGTTGTGATCCTCATTGTCTTTTCCTAGGATATTGTCTAAAGTTTTTTGGAGTGCTGGTTTGGTATTTATGAAGTTCCTGAGGTGCTCTTTATCATGAAAGTATCTTATTTCTCCATCAATTTTGAAAGATAGTTTTGCAGGGTACTTTAATAAGGGTCAGAGGCTGCTTTCCTTTAGGGCTTGAAATACATCACTCCAAGTTCTTCTTGCCTTGAGGGTTTGCATTGAGAAGTCTTCTGTGATTCTGATGGGCTTTCCTTTGTATGTGATTTGTTTCTTTTCTCTCACTGCTGGCTGGTAGAGTTTTGTTCTTCTGTTGGATTTCTGGAATTCTATTATATGCCTGTGTGTAGATTTTTTTTGATTAAGGCTAGCTGGAGTCCTATATGCCTCACTTATGTGTATGTCAAGTTCTCTTCCCCTCCTTGGGAAGTTTTCTGCCATCACTTTTGTGAACAGATTTTTTATGTCATCTGCACTCTCTCCTCTTTCTTCATTGACTCCAATCAGTCTTGTGTTATTCTTCTCCATTGTCTAGCAGCTGCTGGATTGATTTCTCATGTTCCCTTACAATTTTAAAGCAATTTTTCTTTTCCTCCTCACTAATTGCAATCTTTTCTTCTATATGTGAAATTCTATCCTCACATTGCTTCATTCTGCTGTGCAGACTTTTGATGGAGTTTTTAATCTCCTGGAAATCTGTTTGCATCTGTTTTATGGATTCCATTTGTTTCCTATGTTGGGATTCCATCATGTTCCTCAGATCCTCTATTTTTTTTATCTGTGTCCTCTCTAGATTTATTAATCATGTCTTGCACTATGAGCAAAATCTTTGTTGTTATCTGAGTAATTATTTCTGATTTCATTTTTCCCAGATCCTCTTTTGTTGCCAGTTCAGAGAGTCCAGGTGGTTGAGTATCAGATTGTTCCATCTCATTTCCCTTTGAGGTTGCTGCAGGTGATCCAGAAGTCTGTTTTTGAGGCTTGTTTATGTGTTTTCTCATTTCCACGGGGTGGGGGGTGCTTCTGGTGCCCACGCGGCTCACCTTCTCTGCCCTAGGAGCTTGGGATGGCAGTGGGGGAGCTTCCTTCCAGGTGCTGGGACTGGCTCAGCTTCTCTGCCCTAGGAACCTTGCCACCTTTCAAAAGACATGTTCTCTCATTCCTCTTCCTCATCCACAGAGCACACACTGATAAATCCTTGCATTCTTAAAATGATTGGGTACCTACTGCACACAAAACTCTGTTCTGGATTATAAGACTATAACAATAAAAAGATCAAGAAGGCAGGGAATTTAGCTCAGTGGTGCCACCACCTGCTTCACAAATGCAAGGTCCCAAGTTCAATCCTTTGTACAAAAAAAACCCAAAAAACACAGACCATGTATAGCAGGTGGTTACAATCTAGTGAAGAGAAGGTAGGCAATCAACAAGGAAACAAATACATTTTTAAAAATCACCATGCATGCGAAGTACCATGAACATGATAAAGCCAGTTAATGTTCTGGAGCTGTGCTATCAGTTATAGTGACTGCATTAGTCAGCTTTTCTGTGACTGGACACAATATCTGACAGCCACAACTCAGAAGAGGAGAGGGTTAGTTTGGCTCACAGTTTGAGTGGATGCAGCCCATAGTCAGCTGGCACAAAGGCAGGGAACATCATGGTGGAGCCAGGAGAGATCACACATGCACACACACACACACACACACACACACACACACAAATATTACAAGGTATCGAAGAAAGGTATGGAAAGCCCTTCATGCTTTGTCCTCAGAGGGCACTGCTCCAAGCAGTTCACCATGGTTGATGAGACAAAGTAAAAGAAAAATTTTCTCCTCACAGCAAAATGGTACAGCAGAGCAGCCCAACTGGTGGAAGCTGTGATTTACAAAGAGAGTGTAGGACTCTGCTCCCAGTGAGTCCTTCTACAAACAACTGCTGGTGAGTGACTCTAATGCAACCATCCACCACATCCCCAGGGACAATGCTTGGTTGGACACCATTCCAGGGAAGGGTTGACTGTTTAAGCCCAGGACACAGAGCAGCCACTTGACCACTCTAGAGCTCCCAGGGTTTCATTTCCAAAGTAACTGGTTGAGGACAGCCACATAAGACAGCTAGCAGTCAGAGAGGAGGCTGGAAAGAGACCCCATGAGGGGTTTGAGCTACAGGACACAGACCTCACTCTTGCACCCAGACCCCAGGCCCAGCCTGAGTTGCATACAGTTTGAAAGTCATGGCATTGGTGCTCTTGTCCTGTTGTCTGCTGATACCTGCATCCAGCATATATCTTGGGTCTGACTGCCTGCTTTATCTACCAGTGTGAGCAGGATCTTGACTTCGACCCTGCCCCAAAATTGTAGTTAATGGAAGAAATCCTCACATTCAAAATAACAGAGAAATTTCCCTCTTTTTTTTTGCTTTTTTCTTTCTTCCTTTTTTTCACATTTTTGCTTTTATGAGTTTTTCTTTTATTAGTGTTTCCTTTTCTTCTTATATCTTTCTTCACTAGTTTACAGATGGTAGGGGAATTCTTCCTTTCCCTTCTTTCTTCTTTCTTTTTATTTCTATCCCTTTTTCTTGTTTTTTTCTGGATTTTTAAAAAAATTTCTTTTCTTTCCTTCTCTCTCTTTTAATTTGTCTCCCTTTAACTATTTCTCTCATATTTTTATTTGTCAAATAATTTCTTCTTTTTTCCCTTCATCGCCTGTTTCTCCTCAGTTTTTTCTATTACCTTTACCTAATTATATAAACATCCCTCTACCACATTAGAATTCTTTGCCCCAGTTCTTTTTCCTCCTTCTCATATCATCATTTCATATCAGTTTAAGGTTTCAATTTTTTCTTCTCACATTTCCCTGTCCCCAACTTCCAATATAGTTAACGGTATTACCACAAGCTTCATTCATCTTTAGATAGTTGATTTTATAAAATTACATTGAGTTTTTTCTACCATTAGAAGAGATATGGCTATTGCATTTAGTGCATGTTAGCTGTGGGTAATTAACTGAGTTGCCTTGATGTTTACACTGTAATTATGGATTCTTTCTATAGGGTTAAGGATAGTACATAATTGGTCTTCATGGTATGTTAATATCCAATTTGCCTTGAATGATACTACTGTAGTTGATTTGCTTGATATTTGTTGCATAATTGTTGAAACATGAGAAGATAAGGCAACAAAATGACTCCCCAAAATTTCAACTCTCCCAAAGCCAATCCAGGAGGGATAAAGGGTGAGATTAGCATAAGCCACATATCCAAATTACTTTAAAGGATAATGAAGCAGTTAGAAAACAGATCAAAGAGGTACTCAGTGAGACGACTGAAAATATAACAAAACAGGTAATGTAAGTAATAACAAAAGTGGTTCTGGAGCTTTTAGAAGACACTAATAAAAAGCTAGCTGAGCTAAACAAAATGATACAAAACACAAATGACTAGTTTAGCAAAGAATTAGAGTCCAAGAAAAGGTTTCAATTAGAAATCCAAGATATTAAAAATTATACTGAAACTATGGGCAGCAGAAATGACCAGTGTGAGGACAGAATTTCAGAACTAGAAGGTAATGACACCTTCAATGATCAGCTACTCAAAGACACATTAAAAGCAACCAGAGAACATGAGAAATGGATCCAGCAGCTGCTAGGTGACACTAAGAAGACTAATCTAAGAGTAATAGGAAAAAGTGAAAAATGAAAAGACACAACAAATGGCATAAAGAACCTCTTCAAAGAAATAATGGCAGTAAAATTTCCCAAATTCAGGGAAAGAAATAAATATACAAATAAGCAAAGCATGCTCCAAATAGCCTAAATAACCATAAGCAAAAGAGAGCCCCTCCACATTATAGTGCTCAAGCCAAAAGTCCATCGTTAGGTCAGAATATTAAAAGCTGTTAGACAAAAACAATGAATCACATATAAGGGTAAACTCATTAGAATTATTACTGACTTCTCTACACAAAACTTAAAGATCAAGAGGATATGAAGTGAAGTGTTTCAAGCCCTATAGTATAACAACTTCCAATCCTGACTTACAAACCCAGCAAAATATTTCTTCAAAATTGATGGAGAAATAAGATATTTCCATGACAAGGAGGACCTCAAGAAATTCATGACCACCAAATCATCATTACAAAAATTTCTCAAGGATATCCTAAAAAGAGACAATGAAGGCAATGATAAATCAAAATGAATGTATATACCTGGCAGGATGAGCAGCTAAGCAAAAGGTTAAAAAATGAGGAAATCAGCAACAGGAAAATAATGTAATGACATGAATAAATCAGTACCTCTCAGTAATAACTCCCAATGTGAATGGTCTCAATTCACCAATCAAAAAATCCAGATTGGCAGAATGGGTAAAGAAACAAAACTTAAAAATATGCAGCATATAAAAAACACATTTATTTAAAAATAAATTCACAGATTAAAAATCAACTGGAAAATAATCCAGGAGGAATCTGAAAAAGAAGAAAGAGTAGCTATCTTAACTTGAAACAAAGTAAATTTCAAGCCAAAACTGAGCAGAAGAGACAAAGAAGGTCATTACAAATTGGACAAGGGGAAAATTCCACAGGAAGAGATAACAATTATGAATATTTATACACCAAACATCAACACACCTAACTTCATAAAACAAACACTACTGGATGTGAAAAACCAGATAAACACCAATACAATTTTAATGGGGGACCTCAATACCCGACTGTCACAAATAGACAAATCAATTAGACAAAAAAAATCAATGAAGAAATATCAGAGTTAAACCAAACCTTTGAACAAATGGACGTAATAGATAGCTACAGTGTTCTGTCCAACAACAAAACATACATTCTTCTCTGCAGCACATGAAACTTTCTCTAAAATAGACCAAATACTAGCCCCTAAAGTATGTTTAAATAATGCAAATGAATCAGAATTATCCCATACATATTATCAGACCATAGTACAATGAAACTAGAAATCAATGGCAAAAGGGACCACAGAAACTCTACAAACATATAGAAATTAAACAGTACCTTCTTGAATAATCAATAGGTGTCAGAAGTTAAGGAAGAAATTAATTCCTCTAATCAAACAATTATGCTAGTAGAACATACCAGAAACCATGAGACATGATTAAAGCAGTCCTAAGAGGGAAGCTTATAATTGTAAATGCCTATATCAGAAAAAAAGAAAGTACAAATAAATAACCTTTTGAAGTACCTCAAGGTCTTAGAAAACAAGAGTGATCAAATCCAAAGCTAATAAAAAAAGGAAACTATGAAGATTAGAGCAGAAATAAATGAATTGAGGCTAAAAATAACTATACAAATAATGAATCATAGAGTTGGTTCTTTGAAAGAGTAAACAAAACAGACAAACCCTTAGTCAACCTTACCAAAACAAGGAAAGAGAAGACCCAAATCCATCCAATTAGAAATTAAAAGTCAAAGTCACAATGGATTCTTCTGAAATCCAAAAGATTGTGGGTAACTACTTTGACAACCTGTATTCAAATAAAATGGAAAATGCAAAAGGAATAGATAGATTTCTAAATATATATGGGCTGCCAAAGCTGAACTGAGAAGATGTAAAAACCTTGATTAATCCAATATCAGTCAATGACATTAAAGAAGTAATTAAAAAACTACCAACTAAGAAAAACCCAGATCCCAATGGACTCACTGGGGAATGCTACAAGAACTTTAGAGATCTAATCCTGGTACTCTTCAAACTCTTTAATGAAACCCAACGGGAAACAGTACTCCAAAAGTCATTCCTGGACTCAAGAATTATCCTGATTCCAAAACCAGAAAAGGATCAGGACAGAAAAGAGAACTATAGGCCAATCTCCTTAATGAACATAGATGCAAAAATCTTCAACAAGATATTTGAAAACAGAATGCAACAAATCATCAAAAGGATCACACACTATGACCAAGTAGGCTTCGTCTAAGAGATCTAGGCATAGTTCAACATAGACAAGTCAATAAATGTACTTCATCATATAAAAGCAAGGACAAAAATCACATGATCATCTCAAGAGTCACAGAAAAAGAATTTGACAACACCAACATCCATTTATGATAAAAATCTGGAAGAAAATAGAAATAGGTCTTTATCTCAATCTGATAAAAGCCATCTATGACAAACCAACAGCCAACACCATATTAAATTGAGAGAAGCTGAAAGCTTTCCCTCTAAAATCAAGAGCAAGACAAGGATATCCAATATAACCACTCTTGTTCAGTATAGTTCTCAAAACATTAGCTGAAGTGATCAGGCAAGAGAAAGAAATAAAAGGGATATTTATAGGAAAAGAAGAAGTTAAATTATCATTATTTACAGATGACATGTTCCTGTACACAGAAGATCCCAAAAACTCCACCAAAAGACTCTTAAAATTATAGTGGAACTATAGCTCATGAATGCTTTTGTTTGCAAACAATTTGGTTTGCAAACAGAAGCATTTGGCAAAATTTTGCTTTTATTGGTGAACTGTGCATCAGATGACAATACAACTGTGGCCATATTCTCCAGAATCATGTAATGAATTAAGTTCTTGATCTGAGGTAACACTGTAATAACCAAATTCAGTAGCACAGCAGGATACAAAGTTAACACTCAAAAATCAATATTATTCCCATATATCAATAATATACTCACTGAGAAAGAAATTAGGGAAATAAAACCTTTCACAATAGCAGCAAATAAAATGAAATGCTTAGGAATCAGCCTAAACAAAGAAGTGAAAGACCTCTGAAATAAAAACTACAGTACTCTGAAAAAAAGAGATGAAAAAGGATATCAGAAAATGAAAAGTTAAACCTGTTCCTGAATAGGCAGAACCAATATAGTAAAAACTGGCTATATTTTTAAAACTGTCATACAGATTTAATGCAATCTCAATCAAAATATTAATAACATTCTTCACAGAATTAGAGAAAATAATCCTAAAATTCATATGTAACAAGATGAGGCCTAGAATACCAAAAGCATTTCTGGGCAACAAGGGAAAAGCAGGAGGAATCATATTTTTGGACTTCAAGTTATACTACAAAGCTACAGTGATAAAAATAGGATGGCATTGGCAAAAAAAAAAAAAATACTTGTGGATCAATAGAATAAGATACAGGATGCAGAAAGAACTTCAGGCATACTCAGCTACCTCATCTTTGACAAAGGGGCCAAAACCTTTTGTAAACGGTGCTGGGAAAACTGGCTGTGTATATACCAAAGATTTAATCTAGACCCAGATCTCTCAACATGCACCATGTTAAAGTCAAATTGGATCAAAGACCTAAATATTAAAACAGAAACATTTAATCTGCTGGAAGACAAAATAGATAAAATCTTGAAGACATAGGCATAGGCAAAGACTTTCTGAACAGAACCCCAGTTGCACAAGAAATAATACCAAAAATCAGCAAATGGGATCACATCAAATTAAAAAGCTTCTGCACAGCAAAGGAAACCACCAACAGAGTGAAGACCCAACCTACTGGATGGAACAAATTTTTTGCCAGCTACTCCTCAGACAAAGGGCTAATATTTAGAATACCTAAAGAGCTCAAAAAATTTAGACCTCCTCAAATTTAGAGACCTAGTTAAAAAATTTAAGTCATCTAAAATGAATAGATACTTCTCAGATGAAGAAGAACAAAGGGCAAATAAATACATGTAAAAATGCTCAACACCAGTGGCCATTTGAGAAATCTAAATTAAAACAACATTGCGATTCCATCTCACTCGAGAAGAAATGGCTGTCCTTGAGAAATCAAATAAATGCTGGAGGAGCTATGGAGAATAAAGGAATACTTCTACGCTATTGATGGGAGTGGTATTTATATACAATGGAGTACCGCCCTACTGTAAAAAGGATAAACATGAGTCATTTGTAGGAAAATGGATGCACCTTGAGACCATAATGTTAAGTGCAGCAAATTAGACACACAAGCTTAAATATTGCATGGTTTCTCTTACATGAGAACCCCAATATATATGTAAAGTACAAAATAAAGAGCAAATCATGTAAAGTACCAAAACAGATCTTTGGCATACAGGAAGGGAACTGAGAGACAAGGATTGAGGAGAGAGGGCAAGGAAAGAGGAAAATGGGGGAGGAGGATTTTTAAATATTGTATACATGCACCAGGTCCCTATGAGGAATGGGATCATGATGTACCAAAAACATATATATATGAATCAATAAGAATTTATTTTAAGTCAAAATGATGCTTAAGGAAAGTTTAAGTTTGAAAAGTGAATTCTTGATTTTTCTGTAAACCCAGCACTAAAGTACTCCATCTACCACATCTTTAAGATCCTTATGATACTCACAGAATTTGACCTTGTGCTAGTCTCTAAAAGTTATGTGTGAAGTGAATATTTCTGTGTTGAATCATATCTTCCAGAAAGTTATTTTGAGAATATATTTTACTTAGATTAAAGTAGCAACAATACATAAAAATAGGAGCATTTGTTGAATTCCTAGAACATTCCAAACACAACAAAAAGAAATACTCTGTAACCAAAAATTTTAATATCCACTTTAGCGTAAAAATCTTGTAAAATGACAGATGAGTGGTTGAGTCTGTTTATGTTTGCACATTTATTTAAGAAGCATATGCAGGTTAAGCACATACTGATTTCATTTCTCCTTCTTTGAAAAGGATAAACAGTAATATTAACTATGCCCCAGCTAAGAATTTAGCAGAATCAATTCAGCGAAAGATAGAGATTTATTTCCAGCTAGAACTAGAAATCCCTGTCTGTCAGCCTAACACCAATGATGCTAATGTTTCTAAGTGAGAAAATCATGAACTACTCCCATCATAGTCATGCAAATTTATTGATCAAATGACTAAATAAAAAACTGGGTTAACCATCTCATTTGGAGAACCAGACAGCATTGATTGGGCCAGCAGGAAGCTCGGAAATGATTTTCCCCTTCCTGGAGCTGCCATCTGGTGCTCCTGGGGTGGACCAAAGTGACAGATTAAACTTGTATGCAGAATTCATGTCCAAAGGTGTTAGGGGAACTGATGTAGAACATAGAGCTGCCAAAGAGGACACCTTCTGGGAGGGTCACCTGCTGACACCTGAAGGACAGCTGCTCCCAGCTCTCCAAAGAAAAGCTGTACGATTCCCTTCCATCCTCTCTTCCTGGGCTAATTACTCCATGGAGCAAGCAAAATAGTCTATTTATACCTTTTCTTTGTACAAAAAGTACAAAGCTACATCTTTAAAACAATTTAAGACATGGACTGTGTCCAATTATAAAACAGAGCTCTGGCCATGCACATTGTGCACAGTGATATGAATTGTATCCTCTGTCAGCAACAACTCTTGGAAGCAGAACAGGAGCCAAATTAATACAACAAACTAATGACAGCTAGGAAATGACATGCTTTCTGCCTCAACCACCTGATCTATTAGCAAGCCTGAGGGGCAGCTGCTTGCACAATCTTGAGCTCGCTGGAGAACAGAGAAGCAATTGTTTACAACTTTTTCAGCAGTATGCTATAGGGGATGGTTATTTGACAGTTTCAGGAGACATACTGTAAAGGACTTGTTACTTTGAGGAAAGTTGCTATGACACTACACTATGCAGGTAACCACATATATAAAATATTTATTTTTTTCTTTCTGGTTTTACAAATATTACATGCTTATTCCTTTGAAAGGGGGCAATATCTGCAAAATCCAACTCATGGCCTGGAGGTTTTTCATTAGTTTTGTTTACCACATGATATATAATAGATACTTCCCCATGTCACTGCATGCTCCTCTAAAGCATGAGCAAACTTCTGGGACACAAACTTCAACAACCCCGGTTTTAGAACATTTGAGGTAGTTCCAAACTTGCTGTTATAAATAACACTTTGAGAAACATGCTCCTACATAAATCTCTCTGCATATTTTTCTTCAAAACACACTTACAAAAATGAAAGTACAAAGCCAAAATATTTTAAATATTTTTAAAGCTTTAGGTAAGTACGGTCAAATGCTGACAGCTACTCTGGTTTATGCAGGACAGAAAAGGAAAGTAAGTGATCATACTTGGACCTACTTACTGTCAAGAGCAAAATACAAAATGGCCACACCTCTGCTGCTGTGGATTCTTCCCAGCTAGGGCTGAGGCAGATCGTAAGGACCACTAGATGTCAGTCTAAAGCAGAACCCAGTGCATGAGCTCTAGAGGGCATGGAGGGGAAATTGCTCCACCTTACACACTGGGCTTTCACTCCTTAGGCTACTGGGAATTGGCCTTAACAGCAATTAGGCCAGGCATGGGTTTAGGGCTGCTAATCCATTTTATTTACACTTCCCCTAAAATCCTCTTCATATACCAGCCTCAAAGCTGAGTCTTTTCCCAAAGAGGTACTAGTTTCCTTGGGAGCAGCCAGAGTTCCTGATGACCTGTGTGCTTGCTCAGTAGCTCACAATGGGGCAACACCTCCTGGGTGAAACTAAAAACTTCAGTTAGATGCTCTAAGAACTTTTTCTTATTTTATAGCCAAATAAGAAGTGGCCTAGCAAGGAATGTCACTGTGCAATACCTTCTGCCAAGATCTTGGACAGCAGTCAGTGTTTCTTCTAACTTCACAAACATGCCCTGGCTTTTTCCCTCTTCCATCCTGAGGAGAGGAGGCTGCCTGCTCTGATACATTTGCAGTCTCCAAAGTCATACAGATCCCAATGTCCCCTACTTCATGACAGTGTTAGTTTGCTAGGGCTGCTATAACAAAATGCCAACCCCAGGATGGCTTACACAGGAATGTGTCTTCTTACAGTTCGAGAGGATGGAGTCCAAGGCCAAGTAGTTGGCAGATTTGGTTTTTCCTGAGACTTCTTTTCCTAGCATTGAAAGGTCCAGCTTCTCTGCTGTCTCCTGTGTGCCTATGCGTGTGTGTGTGTGTGTGTGTGTGTGTGTGTGTACACCCAAAATGTCTTCATGTGTCCAAATTTCCTTCATTTATTAGGGCACCAGTCAGACTGAAATGTGGCCCACAGCAACAGCTTGGTTTTAATTCAATAGTCTCTTCAAATGCTTTATGTCCAAATATAGACATAGCTGAAGTATTGGGGTGTTGGAATTCAGTACATGAATTTGGGGGCACAATTCAGCCCACAAGGACAATTTTCATACCAGATGTCTCCTTGCTGGGAAAGTCTTTGCTGGTAAAGACAAAGAGTAGGATCCAGGCACTTGGTGGGGAAGGAGGAATGAAGATTCATAGACTTCAGATAACTGCTGTCAACCCCACAAGTTTGCAAAAAAAAAAAATATGGTTCTGGCTTCTGCCTTCAATTTCAGGAAAGATATGAAGAAAGAAGATTAGCATCTCACAGATAAATGAAGTGTTAGAACACAAACTAGGCAAGGAAGCAGCTTCTCCTACTAGGATGGTGTTAAGGCTGGTTTTGATGCCCTCTCAAAGCCTCATGCTTTTCTAGAGGTAACTGGATCTAGAGTGTGTGATTGAGTCATGGTGGGGCTAGACCTGGAGGCACTGGGATTAAGGGTGTGAGTGATACCCACCCTAAATAGTTTAAATAAGATAAAAGAGGCAGGAAAACACTGGAACATTCTCTTGCTGCTTTTGCTGCTTCCTTGCCCTGAACTGTTGTCCCTCTGCCACTCTGCCTCGGAGCCAGCTAATTGTGAACTAAAAGCTCTATGAATTGTAAGCCAGATAAACCTTTTCCCCTTTAACTTCTGGTATTTTGTCTCAGCAATGAGAGAAAAGTAACTAATACAGATGGAACTGTGACACAGAGGCCAGGATGTCAATATTGTGGCCCTAACCCTGAGAAATGAAAGACAAAACATCACACAAAATACAAAACTACGCTGTCATCTTCAGTATTAAAGTGTTTCAGGCTGGCTTTGCCAATGTCTGCAACTAGCTAAGGTAGAGGGAACCATTTCTCATGCTTCCCTAAAGAGAATCTGAACATAGTTTGGTGTTTCAGGAGCATGCCTTGCTTCTTGTAAACTGCTGATACTCTGGAAGAAAACTAATCAAGTCCCCACTGCCCACTCAAGTCCTCTTCACAGATTAAGCTGGAATCACAAACACTATGCAGCTAATGAATTACACACATGCTGTTACTACCACTATAGTGGCCCCAGATGCACACCCAGGCCTGAGTGACATCACTGCTCTCACACTCATCACTATTTGATCACTTCTACACCCTGATTGCAGTGGCTATCTCCTCCAGTGCCTGAACGCATGGAGCCATTGACTGAATGCTTCCAGTGCATGTGCCTCGGAGGCTGATAGCCATTGGGTAGGTAGAGACTCCAGTTAACCCTCTGGTTAAATGTTCATGTTAAAACAAGGTAAAAGCTCAAAAGTATGCACATAAACTTGGGAATCAAAAAGGCTACACAATTTGCAACTGATAGATACACAACTGGTACAAGGTGAAGCCAGCAGTCAGCCTCATCCCTGGTTTTGAACTCTGAGTTCTCTTCCCCCCTCTGAACAGTGTGCTCATTACACATCCCCATGACTGCACACCTGTCCTTGCAGGGCTGGGAACACACAGATGCACACCCCTTGGTCTTTGCCCTCAGCCTCACTAGAGTCTCAAGAAAGAGACAGGCATGTGAATAAGAATGCATAGTAAAATGCCAAAAAGCTCCGATCAAATCCATGAGCAGAACGTGAAAAAGAGTGGACATTTTTCTCCAAAAAGAGGTAACAGGTTGAGCACCATGGTCACCAAATGGGGACAGAAAGTTCCTGGCAAGGGGGACTCACTGCCAAAAGCAGACACGTGTCAAAATCAAAGATTCAAGGACCCATGCAATATTCAGCTAGAGCACTGGGTATGTGGAAGGAGAGGCCATCAGAGCAGGCCTAAGAAGGAGAGAAGACAGGCTTTCTGGGGTCTCCCTAGCAAGCTCACAACTGCACTCTGTCATGATGTGCTCTCTTAAGTGCGGGTATCATGAGCTCGTAGGCATTGTGACACAATGATGTGGCTGGTGGAGGGCAGATTATGCAAGGCTAAGCCAGGAGGCAGGAGTATCCAGAAGGCTTGTTTCTGTAGAACAGACAGAAGATAGTGATTCAATCATAAGAACCATGAGAAAACGAAGAAAATTCAGCTATAGGAACTCTTTAAAACATAGTAGCCAGTCATTGATAGGAAACATAAGGATGGTATCTAGGGTGATGTAAGACCTGTTCACACCAGTGTAGGAAAGAAATACAGAAAAACAGTCCATAAATTAAGTTTTGAACAAGTCAAGTCAAGATGTCTATGGAATACTAGGAACCAAAATCCAGTAGATGGTTTGACAGTAATCAGAATTTAAATGATAAGTGTATAGGGTCTGGAGTAACAAAAACATGGGAGTAGATGTCCAAAGAGAGAGGAAAACAAGCAGAAAAGAGGGCTAAGAAGCTCCCAGAGCAGTTGAGGCACAGTCATCCCTCTGGTCAGTGACACATCAGTTCTGGGACCCTTCACAAATAATGCTCAACTCCTGCATATAAAATAGCATATGGCTGGGAGTGATGGCACATGCCCGTAATCCCAGCACTTCAAGAGACTGAGGCAGGAGGATCACTGTGAGTTTGAGGTCAGCCTGGGCTACATAGTCAGTTCAAGGCCAACCTAAACTACATAGTGAGATCCTGTCTCAAAAGAACCAAAACAAACAAAAAATAGTGTATGACTTCCAGATGACCCATGTAACCTACACCTTCCTTCTGTATTCTACATCATCTTTGGGTTACTAATCATACCTAATTCAATATAAATGCTGCATTGTTCCAGGAATAATGATGAGTATAAAAGTCTGTAGTTGCTCAAGACAAATGCAATGTGTAAAACATACATGATCTACACATATTTGGATCCATAGAAGAGGAACTCCTGCACATGGAGGGCCAACTGCTCATGTAAAAGAGAACTCAATGAACGACTTGAAGAATAAAAAGTCAGAGAGGAGGAGAGCCAAGACAAATGCATGGCAGAAGCTATGGGACATTCTGGTCCTAGATGCTTCAAGTAAGTCAGATGAGATAGAAACTAAAGTGTGTTTGACTTGGTATTCTGGGAGGTCACTGGAAATTACAGAAGCAATTTCAATAGATGAGTAGGTGTTAACTATGCTAAGTTTAAGAATGATTGAAATGTTAAGAGATAAAGGCAACAAGTGAAGGCTGTTCTTCTGAAAAGTTTGGCATAAAGATAAGATTCATGTGGAAGCTGGAAGAGATTTGGACATGTTCAAGGCTCATGAAGAAGACAGAATAGAAGGTTGGGTGAAGACCATAGGATGAGGAAGGAACCCATGTGACAGAGCCGGGGAGCCAGAGGAACAACCTACACTGGGTCATTGTGTTTGCACGAACAACAGGGACTAGAAGCAAAGCAGAGATCAGTGAAGCAAGGGAAAGGAAAGTTGAGGGTGGCCACGGGCAATAACCACAAATGTCTAATGAAAGACAGTGTGTGGGAGAGTAAGTGAAGAAAACCATGGCTGTTTGGGATTGACCTGATGATAAAGGAGAGAGTTGATTACAGTGTGTAAAGGATTTCTAGATACTACCCAAGGATGCCTTGGGTGGAGGTCATGATGAGGGCAATGGTTCTAGTTAAGAGGATGTATGGTACAGCTTCTTCCAGGAGCTCTGCCTTGGCCTGGATGCTGTAGGAGAGAACACAGATGAGAGGAACATCCAGGCTGGGGACAAACAAGAAACACAAGTAGAGATGCAGTCAGCACAGTAGAGGGCTGTGGAGCAGTGGCTGGAGCTGCTACAGAAGACAAGACATGGAGTCTCAACACCAATTCCTAGGCCTTTTCTCCCTGCTCTTTCTCTACACTTGAAACTGGAAAACAAAATATTTTCTTTCCAGCTTTCATGTCAGGTGAATATGATCTCATGACATAGCTCTGGCCAATGATATAAAACCCTAAGTCTAGTTTTGCTTTCCTGTTAAAAAAGAACAGATGTGAACAGTGTGGCCTTCTCTGTCTGGAAAAGGTGCAGCAGCTGTCTGTCAAGTACGAGGTGGAAATCATAAGAATCAAAGACGACAACCTAAGGGCATTGGAGAAGCTAGCAAGTGCCCAGGTTTGTGATGACACTGTGGAGCATGGCAGGGGGTGATCTGAGTGCCCCCCAAATCATATGTTAAAGTCCTAATTCCAGTACCTCAAAAAGTGACCTCATTTAAAGATAGGGGCTTAAGGTAAAGATAGGCAATCATGTTAAAGTGAGGCTATCAAGTGAGTCCTAATTCAATTTGATTTGTGTCTCTATAAAAAGCAGAGATTTGGACCCACACACAGGGAATGCATGTGAACTCAAGGCAGAAACTAAGACTTTACAAGCCAAGGGACTGCCTGCCAAAGATTGCTGAAGACCACCAGATTCTAAGAAAGAGACAAGGACCAGTGTCTTCCTCACCTGCTGAACAAGGGACCAACCTGTCAACACCTTGATCCTGAATTTCCAGGCTCCAGACCCATGAGACAATACATTTTTGTTGTTTAAGCCACTTGGCCTGTGGTATTTTGTTACAGCAATGTAGAAAATTAATATAGAGCATCTGAAATCCTGTGGTAACCTCCTACCTCCCCACTTCCTATTACAGGACAGAATGAGCAACTCCTTATTGGAGTTACGCTATTGGCTAAATCTTCTCTTTCCTGGAGGAATTAAATTCTAAGAGACTGAGATAGGGGAAGTGGAGTCCTGCGGGGAGTGGAGACTAAGATGAACAGTTGTGTCAGGAATTTCAGTGAGGTCAAAGCGGACACAGTGTGAATCCAGAGGTCAGAGTAAGCTTGGAGCTCTGGAGATGGAAGAGTGCTTTGTGACAGTGTGATTGCAGGTGTGCTGTGGGGACAGACAGGTGGCTGCGGTTGGGATGACAACCCCGAAGTTAATGATGTCAGGGGTCTTTGAAGCCACGTTGACAGGTTATGAAAGCCATAGACCCTGAAGTCACCCATTCTAATGACATGAGGGCATGACACGGAAAGACTGAGACCCCAGAGAGGACGAGGAGTATATAGTCTTGAGCTATCCAAGGAGGGCAACAAGGTCTGATGTTGGGAGAGGGAAGGACTTCCTTCTCTTGAAGGGTGAAGAACCATGCTTAGGAAGAACCATGCTTAGGAAGAACCATGTTTACGATGTCTGCTAACTGATAAAAACCCCAACAACATCTCCAGGCCCCCATGGCAGATAAATCATGAGAAACAGAGTCTATTCCACTCAGGAAAGCTACGCATGAAAGAGTGGCTTTAGCCATGGAAAGTCACACACCCTGAAGTATTATCATCTGTATTATTCAAATAATAAATGCCAAGGAAAATGCAGGAGCTTATGTTATCTGAATAAGTGAATGTCAGCACTGGAAAGGACCTTATAGGTATTTAATTCATGCTCATACCCATATAAGGGTGCTCATCCTTAACTTGTCTCTTAGAGTTAAAGTGTGTTCCCGGACTCAGAGTGTCCCTTGCCTATGTGCCTGGATGGGAGAGGATCATTAGACACATTGCTTCAAGTATGTCAGTTCAGTAGGTTATTTTTAAATACACCAAATTAAACTCCCATTTTCCCCCTTCAGATTCCAGTACAAAGGGACCTTTTCCAAAAGCGAGCTGTTGTTACTTATATATACACAGGTAAATTGCATGGAAAATGTCATGAAAAATAGGTCAAAATATCTATTGAGAGCTATCTTTCCACAATATGCAAAAGATGGTAATAAATAGGTTTACATGCAGCATTTTACTCATTAGCACTTTGAAATATTATCATTGTCCATCAGGATAAGAAGAAAGAAAAAATGTACTTTCCAAATGAGGCATCATTCTTTGAGAAGCCCCTGGCCTTCCAAACATGTACCAGGCCTCAAGCTATAAAAGGAATTACATCCCTTTGCACTGGGAAAACTACTGACTTAAAACTAAGTGAGTAACAAAGTGCATTTCTACCCCTCACCTTTCCATTAGGGAAAAAAAAAAACTTAAAACCAAAATGATCTGAAAAGTCCTCACTGCTGGGAGGAGAAGCCATTCTGGATTTGGCAATTTGTCACCCTGACATTTACTGTTTGATGAACACCAGCTCACTAAATTTTGCAGAGAGCTAGACAGGGTGTGTGACAGATCTTTCTGGCTATTAGTTATAGAGCTGCTAAACAGGTATTCATTTGGACTAAAAATTTTTAGGATTAAAAATAAAGTACTGATTAAGTACATGGAAATTATATAGTGGAGAGAAATATCTGAGGCTATGAATGCTTCATTTTTTCTGTCATTAAATGAGAAATGCTCACAGTGACTCCTCTTAGAAATAACTAAACATGAACAATCTTTTGATTCCCCTGGAAGCACAAAGGGTCAGTGTGAGGAGACAGATACCTGTAAGTAGAAAATAATCAGGCTTAGCAAAAAAGCACACTGAATTTTTCTGGGCTCAAAAAGAGTTAAATTATTCTGGAGGTGATATTTTTCAGAAATGTACAATTCCTAAATGAAGTAAAGCAGCCAAGGTATATAAAGATATAAAGCTTTACTTTTCCATACCTGAACTTCTCTTATCAGCCCTAATTTTTTATTGCAAACAGAAACAATAGCACCAATCCAAATAATGTAATTTTTACAGTTTGATACTCTATTTCTTCTGGTTACTCAGGATTTTCATCCTTCTTTGCTCTTAGGTGGCATTTGGACATGGGGAGAGGGGTGTGGCATCGGTGTTTGGGCAGTTTCTTCAGCATTCCAGCCCCAGATGTTAAGCAGGTGGGGTGCTCAGAGTCTTTGTGCCTTCCTGTCCTGTAAAACGAAAAATTATTCGGACACTTGTTAAAATTGGGAAGAAGACTTTATGCAAGATGCTTGTAATAGGAGGATGCTGAAACAGCCTGCTGCAGACAGGTCTGCACATGCCCTACCAAGATCCCAAGTTGTGCGGAAGATGCCTACTCAGCCCCCTGCAGACAGGCAGCCACCTGGTTCCACACTGCAAAGACAAAGAGGACACCGGTCCACCAGACCATGGTACTGAGTTCCACTGCTCCCAGCCCAGAGGTAGGGGCTTCTGAGCAGCCATCCCACTGTTCCTGGACCAGAGGAAGGGGCTTCCTGGCCACCATCCCTCTCACTGCTCCCAGCCCACATGAAAGGGTTTTTGGGCCACCATCTCTTCGGCTGCTCCAGCCCCCTGTCTCACCTCTCCGAGCTCAGACGAGGTAATCCATGCAGGCACCAAGAGCCCCACCCCCCAAGTTGAAATGAGAAAACACATAAATAAGTCTCAAAACCAGACTTCCAGATCACCTAGAGCAACCCCAAAGGGAAATGAGATGGAACACTCTGATACTCAACCACCTGGGCCCACTGAACTGGCAACAAAAGGGGATATGAAAAAAATGAAATCAGAAATAATTTCTCAGATAACAGGAGAAATTGTGCCCTTAGTGCAAGACATGATTAATAAATCTAGAGAGGAGTTGAGGAACATGATGAAATCCCAACATAGGAAACAAATGGAATCCATAAAACAGATGCAAAGAGATTTCCAGGACATGAAAAACTCCATTGAAAGTCTACACAGCACAAGGAGCCAATGTGAGGACAGAATTTCAGATATAGAAGATAAGATTGCAATTAGTGACCAGGAAAAGAAAAATTGCTTCAAAATTATAAGAGAACATGAGAAATCAATCCACCACCTGCTAGATGATGCAAAGAAGAATAATATGAGACTGATTGGAGTCAATGAAGAAACAGGAGAGAGTTCAGATGACATAGAAAATCTCTTCACAGAAATAATGGCACAAAACTTCCCAAGCAGGGGAAAAGAGCTTGACATACAGATAAGTGAAGCATATAGGACTCCAAATAGCCTTGATCAAAAAAAACTACACATAGGCATATAATTGTTAAGATCCCAGAAACTCAACAGAAGAACAAAGTTCTACAAGCAGTCAGAGAAAAGAAACAAATCACATACAAAGGAAAGCCCATCAGAATCACATCAGACTTCTCAATACAAACCATCAAGGCAAGAAGAGCTTGGAGCGACATATTCCAAGCCCTAAAAGAAAACAGCCTCCAACACAGATTGATGTACCCTGCAAAACTATCTTTCACACTTGATGGAGAAATAAGATACTTTCATGACAAAGAGCACCTTAGGAACTTCGTGAATACCAAAGCAGCACTCCAAAGAATTTTACACAATATCTTAGGAACAGACATTGAGGATCACAACCCCAGGAAGCAAAGCAGAATGAACCCATCTGGCATGACAAGAAATTAAATGTAAAGGGGGAGAGCACAACAAAAAGAAAAAGTCATGGCAATGACAAGTCAATGCGTTTCAGTTATAACCATCAACGTTAATGGTCTCAATTCACCAATCAAAAGAAATAGACTGGCAGAATGGCTCAAGAAGCAAAATCCAACAACATGCTGCATACAATAAAAACACTTAATTCAAAAGGAAACTCATAGACTGAAAGTTAAAAGGGTGGAAAACAATACTCCATGGGACATGAACCTGAAAAAAAGCAGGAGAAGCCATCCTCTGTGCAGATCAAGTAGATTTCAAACCAACACTGATTAAGAGAGATGAGGAAGGACACTACATTCTTGTAAAGGGAAGAATCCAAGAGGCAGAGATGACAATCATAAATATCTATGCACCAAACACTAGTGAGCCCAACTATATAAAACAAATACTAACGGACATGAAAAGTCATATATGCACTAATACAATTATAGTGGGGGACCTCAACACCCCACTGTTACAAATAGATAGATGAACTAGACTAAAAATAAGTAATGAAATACTAGAACTCAATCGAACTCTTGAACAAATGAACTTAACAGATGTTTACAGAGTCTCCCACCTCACAAAATCAGAATACACATTCTTCTCAGCTACACATGGGTCATTCTCCAAAATAGACCATGTACTCACTAATAGAACATGTTTAAGTAAGTGCAAAGGAATTGAAGTTATCCCCTGTATATTACCAGACCATAGTGTGATGAAATTGGAGATCCATAGCAAAAGAAACTGGAAAAATTCCATAAACACGTGGAAATTGAACAACACACTTCTGGATAACCAAGGGGTCACAGAGGAAATTAGAGAAGAAATCAGATAGTTCCTTCAATTAAATGACAATGACAATACAACATATCGGAATCTATGGGACACAATGAAAGCAGTCTTAAGAGGGAAATTCATAGCAGTGAATATGCATATTAGGAAAACAGAATGAACCTAAATAAGCAACCTGATGCTGCATCTCAAGCTTCTAGAAAAAGAACAGGACAATCCCAGAGTTCATACAAGGGAGGAAATTATAAAGATCAGAGGAGAAATCAATGCAATAGAGACTAAGAGAACAATGCAGAAAAATCAATAAAGCCAAGAGTTGGTTCTTCGAAAGAATCAACAAAATTGTCAAACCCTTGGCCAACTTTGTCAGAAAAAGGAAAGAAAAGGCCCAAATCCATGCAATTAGGAATGAAAAGGGTGAAATGACAACAGACTCAGCAGGAATCCAGAGGATCATCAATACCTACTTCCAGAATCTATACACCAATAAGATGTACGACACAGAAGAAATGGACAGATTCCTAGATACATATGAATTACCAAAGTTGAATGAAGAAGACCAAAAAACTCTGAACCACCCAATATCAACAAATGAAATTGAAAATGCAATTAAAAGTTTATTAACTAGGAAAAGCCCAGGTCCTGATGGCTTCACTGCTGAATTCTACAAGACATTTAGAGAGGAACTACTGCCACTACTGTTTAAACACTTCAATGAAATTGAAAGGGAAGCAATACTCCCAAATTCATTCCTGGAAGCAAGCATCACCTTGATCCCCAAAGCAGAGAAAGACCCAACTGAAAATGAGAACTATAGGCCAATCTCACTAATGAACATAGATGCAAAAATCCTTAATAAGATACTGGCAAACAGAATGCAGAAGATCATCAAGAAGATCATACACCCTGATCAAGTGGGAATTCATCCCAGGGATGCAGGGATGGTTCAATATATGAAAATCAATCAATGTAATACACTATATCAATACAGCCAAGGACAAAAACCATATGATTATCTCCATAGACACAGAAAAAGCATTTCACAAGATCCAACATGCATTTATGATAAAAACCCTACAAAAAATTGGAATAGATGGTCTCTAGCTCAATCTGATAGAAGCCATCTATGAAAAACCAACAGCCAATATCATACTAAATGGTCCAAAACTGAAATCCTTCACACCAAAATCAGGAACAAGACAAGGATGTCCACTATCACCACTCTTGTTCAATATAGTTCTGGAAACATTAGCCATGGCAATTAGACAAGAGAAAGAAATAAAAGGAACAAAGATAGGAAATGAAGAAGACAAATTGCCATTATTTGCAGATGACAAGACACTCTATATAGAAGACCCCGAGAATTCCACCAAAAGTCTTCTAGACTTAATAACCAAATTCAGTCAAGTAGCTGGTTACAAGATTAACACACAAAAATCAATAGCTTTCCTCTACACTAATGACAGACTCACTGAGAGAGAAATAGGGCAAATAATTCCTTTCACAATAGCATCCAAAAAAAATGAAATACGTAGGAATCAACCTAATGAAAGAAATCAAAGACCTCTTCTCTGAAAACCATGGCACTCTGAAAAGAGAGACTGAAGATGATATCAGAAAATGGACAGACATCCCCTGCTCCTGGGTAGGAAGGATTAATATAGTGAAAGTGCCCATACTTCCAAAACTGCTATATAGATTTAATGCAATTCCAATTGAGATCCCAGCAGCATACTTCACGGACTTTGAGAAAACAATGCAAAAATTCATTTGGAACAAGAAGAGACCCAGAATAGCAAAAGCAATTTTAGGTAACAGAGACATGGCAGGGGGTATCACAATCCCCAACCTGCAACTATACTACAAAGTTACTGTGATAAAAACAGCATGGTACTGGAAAAGAAACAGACCTGAGGACCAGTGGAACAGATTAGAAGATGCAGAAACAACACCAGACACACTCAGCCATCTCATCTTCGATAAAGGAGCCAAACACCCTCACTGGAGGAAAGATAGCCTCTTTAATAAATGGTGCTGGAAAACTTGGGCTTCAACTTGCCAAAGAATAAAACTAGACCTATATCTCTCACCATGCACTAAACTAAAATCAAAATGGATTAAAGATCTAAATATTAAAATAGAAACTCTGAACCAGCTGGAACAGAGGTTAAGTAAAACCCTTGAAGACATCAGTGTAGGAAAAGACTTTATGAACAAAACCTCAGCTGCCCATGAACTAGCACAAACAATCAACAAGTGGGATCGCTTCTTATTAAAAAGCTTCTGCACAGCAAGAGAAACCACCAGCAGTGTGAAGAGACAACCCACAATGTGGGAAAAAATCTTCACCTGCTCTTCCTCAGACAAAGGTCTACTATCTTGAATCTATAAAGAACTTAAAAAGATCAGACCTCTCAAATTTAAAGACCCAATCCAAAAATGGGCATCTGAAATGAACAGACATTTCTCACATAAAGAAATAGAAATAGCAAATAAATACATGAAAAAATGTTTAACATCACTGGTCATTCGAGAGATGCAAATGAAAACAATGCTGAGATTCCACTTCACTCCAGAAAGAATGACTGCTATCATGAAATCAACCAATAACAAATGCTGGTGGGACTGTGGGGAAAGAGGAACCCTGCTCCACTGCTGGTGGGAGTGTAGGCTGGTACAACCACTGTGGAAATCAGTATGGAGATACCTCAAAGAACTAGGACTGGAAGTCCCATTTGACCCAGCTATTCCCCTGCTGGGAATCTTCCCCAAAGAATTAAAAGAATCATACCACAGTGATATATGTGTGCCCATGTTCATAGCAGCACAGTTTGTAATAGCTAAAATTTGGAAACAGCCCAAATGCCCATCAACTGGAGACTGGATAAAGAAAATGTGGTTTTTTAATAAAATGGAGTAGTACTCAGCCATAAAAAATGAGAAATTAGAGACATTTGTAGCTAAGTGGATGCACATTGAGGCAATACTCTTAAGTGAAATAAATAGGACACACATGTATAAATACTGAATAGTTTCTCTGATATGAGAAACTGAAAGTGTAAATAAGGACTAAAATGTATAATAGGTAATGTGAAATAGGAAGAAAAGGGGCAAAAGGGAAGGAAGTGGGAGGGGTAGGGGAAAGGGTAGAAGGGAATGGGATTAATATGAGAAAATGGAAAAATAGGAGCAAAATCTTTGTAAATAGGGAGGACTGGAGGGGTTGAAGGGAGGGCTGGGCAAGGGTGAAAAATAAGAACCAAGAGAGATTATGTAAAGGTGCAAATTTCCAATGATGAATGTCATTATATTGTATACCTACAATGTACCAATGATTAGAATGAATAATCGATAATGCAAAATAGGAAGAAAAGGTCCAAAGGGGTAGGGGTAGTGGGAGGGGCAGGGGAAAGGAAAGAAGGGAAAGGAAAAATGATGAGAAATGGAAAAAATGGAAATAAAATCTTTGTAAATAGGGAAGGGTGGAGGGGCTGAAGGGAGGGCTAGGAATGGGGAAAAAAATAAGAACCAAGATGCATTATGTAAAAGTACAATTCCCAATGAGAAATGTAATTGTGTTGTATACCTACAATGTACCAATAAAAGAATTTAATTTTTTAAAAAAAGATGCTTGTAATAGAGGCTTGCAGTAGGGAAGGAGATTGGCTCAACTCCAAACACAGAAAGAACAAGCCGGGACTCACATCAGGTCAAGGAGCGGAGCGTGGTGGTATTGAATGGAAAGTTACTCAGGGACAAAATCAGCACAAGGGAACGCTTGGATTCTTGCAGAAGGCAGGCCATGAACTCATACATCAATGGTTTCGATGGGTAATTTGATCAGTTATCAAGTGTGATCAATTATGAAGGATGGGGGAATGACTTAGGTTCCTTTCTCTATGCTAAGGCTGGACTTGGCAGGCCAAAGACAGGATGAATGTCAAAGTCCAGATCTAGCAGAAAAGAGGGCCCAGAGGAGCTCAAGTAGAATTTGACCAAGGGGTGTGTTTTCGCCATTCCTCTGCTGAGGACACAGTTCTCCTGACTCCAAAGGCCTCGGCCACTGTCCTCTCAGTAGGCTGCCCACTGTGTCTCCCACTTCTCAGTCCACTCATTCTGTCCCTCTTATGCCACAGCTGATATCTTTCCTAGGCTTCCACGTCTGCATCCTCCTTAGGGCTCAACGACTCCCACCTGCATTCCCATGTCATATTGAATGCACAGGGGCCTGACATAGGGGTGCCTCCAGTGTCGTCCATGGAACCTCTCATAATTGTGGTTATTTCACCATATCAAAGTCTTTGAACTCTAAGACTCACATTCTCTTCAGGTACAGTTTGAGAAATAAGAGGCTATCCCTTTGATTCAAACACTTCCTTAGTTTACCCAGGGTCTCCACCTCTGGAGTAATAGAAAAGGAGACAGGCATCCAAAATCTGCTAGACTCTACCTCAGACCCTAAGAGAACAGCTGGGAAACCCATAAAGTAACTGGAGGAAAGAGGAGAGGAGTAGGGCACTCTTCTAGAACTCTTCCCAGTGGACTATATCACCCTCTAGGATTGGCAGGTATTCCACATAAACAGGGTTGTACTAAATTGAATTGTACTGCCCTTTCCACACATGAATCCTGTAGTGTTATCTGATTGTGAAAGTAGGAATTCATTTTCTGAACGTAATCCTCTCTAGGTAATTTCAGGACATCATCGTCTGGCAAAAGATAGGCAGACTCTGGCGTTAAAGTTCATTGTGAAGACCTCATAGCTGGGCTTTCTTTGTCTTAGCTCCATTGCTAACTAGGTATAGTCTTGGTGAGTCATTTTATTTCTGGCATCCTTGGTTGCTCCGTCTGCCCATGAGACAGATCTGGATCTGGGGCTGCTCTTTGTCATGGTACTTGATGGCTCTGTTCCTGGAGGCCCCTCGAGCCTGGGCATATGGGGGTACTGGGACTGTCTTACTTTTTTCCACATTCCCTGTGCACTCCTCACCCCCTCCACCCTTCCCTATTTACAAAAACTTTGTTTCCATTTTTTCCCTTTCTCATAATTTTTCCTTTCCCTTCTTTCCTTTCCCCTTCCCCTCCCACTTCCTCAACCCCTTTGAACCTTTTCTTCCTATTTCAAATTATCAATTATTCATTTTAATCCTTATTTACATTTTCAGTTTCTCACACTAGAGAAACTCTTTGGTATTTACACATGTGTGTCCTATTTATTTCACTTAAGAGTACGGCCTCAATATGCATCCATTTAGCTATAAATGTCTCTAGTTTCTCATTCTTTATGGCTGAGTAGTACTCCATTTAAAAGAAAAACACATCTTCTTTATCCAGTTTCCAGGTGATGGGCACTTGAGCTGTTTCCAAGATTTAGCTGTTACAAACTGTGTTGCTATAAACATGCATGCACATATAGCACTGTGGCATGATTCTTTTAATTCTTTGGGGAAGATCCCCAGCAGGAGAATAGCTGGGTCAAAGGGACCTGTAGTCCTAGTTCTTTGAGGTATCTCCATACTGATTTCCACAGTGGTTGCACCAATCTGCACTCCAATCAACAATGGAGAAGGGTTCCTTTCTCCCCACAGCCCCGCCAGCATTTGTTATTGGTTGATTTCTTGATAGCAGCCATTCTTTCTGGGGTGAGGTGGAATCTCAGTGTTGTTTGCATCTGCATCTCTCCAATGACCAGTGATGTTGAACATTTTCATATGTTTATTTGCTGCTTTTACTTCTTTGTCTGAGAAATGTCTGTTCATTTCAGATGCCCATATTTAAATTGGGTCTTTGAATTTGGGTGGTCTGATTTTTTAAAGTTCTTTATATATCCTAGAGAGTAGTCCTTTGTCTGAGGTACAGCTGCTAAAATTTTTTCCCTCATTGTAGCTTGTCTCTTAGCTCTGTTGGTGGTTTCTCTTGCAGTGCAGAAGCTTTTTAATGAGATAAGATCCCAGGTGTTGATTCCTTGTGCTAGTTCGCGTGCTACTGAGGTTTTGTTCATAAAGTCTTTTCCTATGCCAATGTCTTCAAGAGTTCTACCTAACTTATCTTCCAGCAAGTTTAGTGTTTCTGTTTTAATATTTAGATCTTTAACACATTTTGATCTTAGTTTAGTGCATGGTGATAGATATGGGTCTAGTTTTAATCTTTGGCAGGTTGAAATCTAGTTTTTCCAACGTCATTTATTAAAGAGGCTATCTTTCCTCCAGTGAGGGTGATTGGCTCCTTTGTCAAAGATGAAGTGGCTGAGTATGTCTGGAGTTGTTTCTGCATCTTCTAATCTATTCCACTGATCATCAGGTCTGTTTATTTGCCAGTACCATGCTGTTTTTATCACAGTAGCTTTGCAGTATAGTTTTAAGTTGGGGATTGTGATACCCCCTGCCATGTCCCTGTTGCTTAGAATTGCTTTTGCTATTCTAGGTCTCTTCTAGTTCCAAAAGAATTTTTGGATTGTTTTCTCTAGTTCTGTGAAATATATTGTTGGAATTTCAATCAGCATTGCATTAAATCTATATAGCAGTTTTGGAAGTATGGCCATTTTCGCTATATTGATTCTTCCTACCCAGGAACAAGGGATGTCTTTCCATTTTCTTATATCCTCTTCGATCTTTTTTCTGAGTGCTGTACTTTTTAGTGTATAGGTCTTTTGCTTCCTTTGTTAGATTGATTCCTAGATATTTCATTTTTTTGGATGCTATTATAAAAGGAATTGCTTCCCTAATTTCTCTCTCAGTGAGTCTGTTATTTGTATACAAGAAGGCTATTGTTTTTTGAGTGTTGACCTTGTATCCACTACTATACTGAATCTCTCAATGAAGTCTAGAAGTCTTTTGGCAGAGTTTTTTGTGTGTTCTATATAAAGTATCATACCATCAGCAAATAATGACTGTTCAACTTCTTCCTTTCATATCTTTATTTCTTTTATTTCTTTCTCTTTTCTATTTGCTGTGGCTAATGTTTCCAGAACTATATTGAAGAGCAGTGGTGATAGTGGGCATCCTTGTCTTGTTCCTGATTTTAGCGTGAGAGTTTTCAGTTTTTGACCATTTAGTGTGATGTTGACTGTTGGATTTTCATAGAAAGCCTTAATCAGATTGAGATAAAGACCTTCTTTTCCAATTTTCTGTAGGGTTTTTATCATGAATGGGTGTTGGATTTTGCTGAATGCTTTTTCTGCATCTATTGAGATGATCATATGGTTTTTGCCCTAGGCTCTGTTTTTATAGTGTATTACATTTATTGATTTATGTATGTTGAACCATCCTTGCATCCCTGGGATAAATCCGACTTCATCAAGTTATATGATCTTCTTGTTGACCCTCTGTATTATGTTTGACAGTATCTTGTTGAGTATTTTTGCATCTATGTTCATTAGGAAGGTTGGCCTGTAGTTCTCTTTTTGGGTTGGGTCTTTCCCTGGTTTTGGAATCAAAGTAACACTTGCTTCCAGGAATGAATTTGGAAGTATTGCTTCCCTTTCAATTTCATTGATGAGTTTAAAGAGTAATGGCAATAGTTCTTTAAATGTCTTGTAGAATTCAGCAATGGAGCCACCAAGACCTGGGCTTTTTTTTGTTGGTAAATTTTTAATTACATTTATTATAATTGGGGTGTTTAGAATTTCTATATCTTCTTCATTTAACTTTGGAAATTCATATGTATCTAGGAATCTGTCCATTTCTTCTATGTTTTCCACTTTATTAGAGTACAGGTCCTTGAAGTAGGTAATGATGATCCTCTGGATTTCTGCTGGATCTGTTGTGACTTCACCTTTTTTGTTCTTAATTGCATGGATTTGAGCCTTTTCTTTCCTTTTTTTTTGATAAAGTTGGCTAAAGGTTTATCAATTTTATTTATTCTTTTGAAAAACCAACTCTTTGTTTCATTGATTTTTTTATCATTTCTCTTAGTCTCCATTGCATTGATTTGTTTCTGATCTTTATAATTTCCTCTCTTGTGTGAGCTTTGTGTTTGTCTTGCTCTTCTTTTTCTAGGAGATTGAGGTCAGCATTAGGTTGTTTATTTGAGCTCTCTCTGTTTTCCTAATATGGGCATTCACTGCTATAGATTTCCCTCATAGAACTGCTTTCATTGTGTCCCATAGATTCCTGTATGTTGAATTGGCATTATCATTTACTTGTAGAAACTGTCTAATTTCTTCTTTAATTTCCTCTGTGATCCGTTGGTTGTTCAGGAGAGTGTTATTCAATTTCCACGTGTTTGTGGGGCTTTTATGGTTTCTTATGCTATTGATCTCCAATTTTATTGCACTATGGTCTGATAATATACAGGATGTAACTTCAATTCTTTTACATTTACTTAAACATGTCCTATGAGGTAGTGTGTGGTCTATTTTGGAGAATGACCCATGTGCAACTGAAAAGAAAGTATATTCTGATTTTGTGGGGTGGAACACTCTGTAAACATGTATTAAGTCCATTTGTTTAATAGCTTGGTTCAGTTCTAGAATTTCATTGTTGACTTTTTGTCTAGATGATCTGTCTATTTGTGATAATGGGGTATTGAGGTTCCCTACTACAATTGTATTAGTGCTTATTTGGTTTTTCAGGTCCATTAATATTTGTTTTGTGTGGCCAGAGATTTGGCTCAGTGGTTTCCCTGCCTGCTGCGAAAGCGGAAGGATCTGAGTTTGATCCCTGGCACCAAAGAAAAAAAATATATTTGTTTTGTATAGTTGGGGACAGTCATATTTGGTGCATATATATTTAGGATTGTCATCTCTTCCTCTTGGATTGTTCCCTTCACAAGGATATAGTGACCATCTTTGTCTCTCTTAATTAGTTTTGATTTGAAATCTACTTTGTCTGCAAATAAGATTCCTATCCCTGCTTTTTTCTGGGTTCCTGTCACATGGAGAATGGTTTTCCATCCTTTTACTTTCAGTCTATGAATTTCTTTTTGTGTTAAGTGTGTTTCTTGTACACAGCATATTGTTAGATTTTGCTTCTTAATCCATTCTGCCAGTCTATTTCTTTTGATTGATGAATTAAAGCCATTAACATTGATGGTTATAATTGATAGATATTGACTCATCCTTGTCATGATGTTTTACTATTATTGGCTCTTTTATTTTTTATTTTTCCCCCTTTCTGTTTAGTTTCTTGCCTTGCCTGGTAGCTTCCCTCTGTTGGGCCTCATGGAGTTGTGACTTTCATTCTCTTTTTCTAGGATATCGTTTAGAATTGTTTGGAGTGCTGGTTTGGTATTCATGAAATTTCTCAGGTGTTCTTTGGTGTGGAAGTATCTAATTTCCCCATGAATTTTGAAAGATAACTTTGCAGGATACAATAATATAGGTTAGAAGTTATTTTCTTTTAGAGCTTGAAATACTTCACTCCAGTCTCTCCTTGACTTGAGGGTTTGTGTTGAAAAGTCTGCTGTGATTCTGATGGGCTTTCCTTTGTAGGTAATTTGTTTCTTTTCTCTAACTGCTTGTAGGATTTTGTTCCTCTTTTGAGTTTCTGGGCTCTTGACTATTATATGTCTAGGTGTTGATTTTTTTTATCATGGATAGTTAGAGTTCTATAAGCCTCACTTATCTGTATGTCCAATTCTCTACTTCTGTCTGGAAAGCTTTCCATGATTACTTCTGTGAACAGTTTTTTTTTATGTCTATTGTACTTTCTTCTGTTTTTTTTTGTGTGTGTGTGTGGACTCCTGTCAATCTTATGCTATTCTTCTTTGCATCATCTAGCAGCTGCTAGATTGATTCTTGTGGTCCTTTACTTTTTTTTTTAAAGAAATCTCTGTTTTCATGGTCAATAACTGCAATCCTGTCTTCTATATCTGATACTCTATCTTCACATTTCCTTAAGCTGTTGTGAACACTTTCAATGGAGTTTTTAATCTCCTGGATATCTGTTTGAATCTGTTTCATGTATTCCATTTCTTTCTTATGTTGGGCAAACATGGTTTCCATCTCTTTCTTTCTTTTTTTTTTTTTTTTTTTTTTATCCCTGGGATCAAACTTGGGCCCTTGGGCTTGCAGAGCAGGTGGTGGAACCACTGAGCTAAATCCCCAGCCCTCCATTTCTTTCTTATGCTGTCCATTCATGGCTTCCAGAATGGTTCTGAGCTCATCTGTTTTATTTTTACCTGTTTCT
Organism: Heterocephalus glaber; assembly: GCF_053883595.1. NCBI lineage: Eukaryota > Metazoa > Chordata > Mammalia > Rodentia > Bathyergidae > Heterocephalus > Heterocephalus glaber. The sequence goes on along the minus strand of NW_028258324.1, from coordinate 895,264 downwards.
GTTCTAGAGCCTCTAATCATGTCTTTTACTCTGCTCACCATCTCTGTAGTTATCTGGGAAATTATTTCTGTTTTGAATTTTTCTAGAGCCTCATTCATCTCCTTTGTTACTTCCTGTGCTATTGGTTCAGGGTGTTCAGGTGGTTGATTATCAGACTTTTCCACCTCATTTCCCCCAGAATTTGCCTTTGGTGGGTGGAAGTCTGGGTTTGTGCCTTGCTTAAATGTCTTCTCATTTTTGTTTTTGGTATTGTCCTTGGTTTAATTCCTGGGTTGATACTTCAAAATTGCTTATTGTAAGTCTCTTTGTTGCTTGTGTTTAGAATCCTTGTGGAATGACTGCTTTTCAGAGGTGTCTTCCAGATATAGCTGGTCTTTAAGTTTTGAGTCTAATGACTCTGAGGCTATCTCATTTTCATTATACCAGGAAGGCACTCACAACATCTTAGCCCAAATTATGCAATCAGTAACACCATAGCATCAAGCAAAGCTTGGTAGTTATTAATCTATCACCTTTAACTGTGTGAATTATATCAAAATCAAGGACCAGCCCAACATATGTTTGTAGTGAATAAACTCTTCAATATATCAACTGTACCTTTCTGGATAGGGAGTTAGAAGGAGTTGGGGAGGGATGGATAGATAGGTAGAAGAATAGGGAAAGATTAGTAGTGAGGTCAGAGGACACAGGAAGATCACACAAACTCTAAGAAACTGTTGAAGACAAAAAGAAAATGCAGAATGAAAGAACAAAGATGTGAATAGAACAACTTAACAGCAATAGGGAGGCTAGAAACTGTATTTACTTTCCTTTAAAACTTATGACAATCAAGAGAAGGAAAAGGAGAAGAAAAGAAAAATAAAGGAGAAATCTGAATTAGGGCCAGAACAGGAACAAAAAGGGAGATGAAGAACAATGTGGAATAAGTGAGAGACAGAGAGACAGAAAAGAGAAAAGAAAGAAAAAAAAGAAGAGAAAAATAAAAATTTGAAAAGAGTAGAAAAAAATAAAAATTAAAAATAAGAAAAAAAGTTTTTTTCAAATAACAAAAAATAAAAATGAAGGGCCTCCTTCAGGGCATGTCTCTGCTGTCACAATAGACAATGTGGGCAGTTGAGTGCAGATATAATTCAATGATTCTCAGCAAGCCAGTCTGAGATTCAGGCAGATTTCTGGCTGCTAGTCCCAAGTTGAAATCCTTGTCCTCCTGCAAGGTTGAACTCTGCAAGGCTCTACTGCAGGTTCCAGCTGCCCTTCCCCTGAAGATAGTCCAGGTTCTGATGGGAGGTGATGATCACTTCACCTTACCAGGTATGGTGGTCTGATGTGCCTTTACTGCAGAGATTCTCTTCACTTTTCCAGAGGGCTTCAGTTTTCATCAAGGAGCCTGAGAGAGGCCCTCTTTCTAAGGTTCACTCCTGCTCTATCTTCTGGAGCTCAGGACAATGGCCTTTATGATCCCCTGTGCCTCTGTAGTGTGGAACCAAGTAATGGCACAGCCAGGAGGTCAGAACTGCAAGGGAGGTGGGGGGTGGGGGGGTGGAACACAGGGATGGAGCTGGGGCTCCACATGGCCAAGGACCTCCCCAACAACCTTATTTTAGTAGTTTTTTAAAACGTTTCCTCTAAATGCCTAACTTCTCAGATGATTTCTGGCAGAGTTTTAATATCTCCATGGCTTTCTTAATAATTAATAAGTAAATAAGATCTTTGAAATGTGTTCATTGTACATAGACTAAAGTGTTATGATTTCTTTTTAATTATACCTTAAAACAAAAGATAAAGAGAAAAAAGGAAATAAAGTCCTGACTCCTCCATTTCAGTACCTGAATCCTATATCTTCTTTGTGGACTTGTATGTCTTCCTTTAATTCAGTACATTCCATTTATCAGTCAGTCAGTGCCAGCTGGGCTTCTATGTCTTATAACAATGGTGAAAAGTAATGGTGAGCTCTATAGCTACAAAAATGTAGTTTAACTGCCATTCTGAATGTACACCCTGGTAAAACCTAGGAAATAAGGACTACATATGAAAATAGAAATATCAGGTCTTGCTTTCAGCCAATATCCCCCAAATCATAAATGGTGTTTACCCCTGACACACTGGGCCAATATTAGCACTGTAAAACCTCACCTTTGAAAATCAGTTTTGTGACCCTCACTGAACATTAGCTCTGGTGTATGAAAACAGGTTGAATAGTTAAGATAAAGTATGTAATGTTGGGAGACTATGCTGTGCAGGATGTTGTCACTGGGCAAGAGCCCTGGTCTCGGGGGTTCATTATGGTAGGAGCTGCCTTCAATAGCCATATTTGTAGAAAACAGGGAAAGGGGACGTTACTAGGACCTCTGCAGTAAGTCCTAGTCTCCTGCAAGCCACGGCAGCACAAGGTGAATTACAGGAAAGGTAGAAAAATGAGACTGAGAAGAAGCTGAGCTTTGGGCCTGACCAGTGCTGCTCTGGGCGGCAAAGACCAAAACCCCCACCTTACTGCTCCTTTTATTCAGTACATTGGGAGAAACAAATGTAACAAATGACTTGCAGAGAGTTCAGTACATCCTGGGTAAACAAGATGTAACAGTCCAAGAACAATGAGGAACTGAATAGATGTTTGTTCTCCCAGGATGTTTTCAGCTCCCAGGATGTTTCTTGTCCTGGAGAATCACAGCATCACCGAATCATTGAGGTCTCAGTTGTGACCAGAGGCCAAACTGGAGTTATTCCATAGCTGGGCTGTAAGCAAGAGAATTAGGCTAACCAAATGATTTTACCCTAAAATTATGTAGCATTGCTCCAGACACATACTCACATTGGGAGCCCATCATAGGGTTCCCTATGTGAACAGCTGTCAGGATCACAGCTGAGAAGTAGAAGGGGTGTGAGATCGGATGGTGGCTACTCTGCCAGGGAAGTGAAGGTGTGGGCACTGCATTGGGATCAGCTTGTGTTCCCAGGGTTGTTATGATGAAAAGATAATGGCCATTTCCTGTGGATTACAGAAGGATCACTCATGAGAAAGCTGGTGCAAAGTCTTCTAAGATATTGTCTAGAAAACTGCCTGGAAGTCCAAGGTGACCTCAGTGGAAAGGACCTAGAAGGGTTCCACTGAGAGCTTAGAAGTAAAGAAGGCCATGTAGCAATCAGATGGAATAGTGGCCTTCCCTTATACCCAACGGTTTAGTGACAGGATCACTGAATCCTCCATCTCCTGGCTTCACTTGGACATATTAAGTCCTCAATTGAGACCGGATTTGGTGACAATGCCAAATAACCAGAAAATTCATGGGTCTTGGTTTAAATATCACTTAAATGGATGGGAAGGAGCTATCCCTGAAAATTTCAAAGCAAGCACACATGAGATGCAAAGGAGATAAAGTTGGTTTTTTTCATATTACTCCATAAGTCCTCCTTGGTCAATATAACTGTTACATATCCATAAAATGTTCACTTTTTCTTGATCATTAAAGGAAGGTTTTCCCTGTCAGTTAAATGTTTTTGAAATCAGGATGCACATATTTCAATCATTATGTACATTTATCATTATGGAAATAGTGTGATTTTTTTCCTTTCTTAAAATACTTTAAGTTGGTAGTAAGCCTTAGCATAAAGGTATTTGGTAATGCAGAAAAAATACTACAGCCCATTAGCACGCCATCCCTGCCACCAGACGAAACAGCACTGACTACCTCATTACAATATAACAAACTCTGATAACCTTACCAAGGAGCTGAAGTTGCCCTATGTGGGCAAGACACACATTTCTAAACCCTGGAATGGCATCAGCAGTCACCCTGTCCCTCAGAAGAGTAACCAGCTTTTGATCAGCCATGCTGTCCAGGAGAAAGGGCTGAGAGTCTGGCAGATGCTACCGCTGCCTCACTGATTTGGCAGCTTTGTTGTCAGGGAACCCAGATGTCAGCACCAGCCTGGTGTCTTCAGCCTCATGGGACAGGGTGGGACAGGGTGTAGGGACTATATGGGCCACAGAGCCTTTTTAAGCCAGAAGAACCAACTGAGAGAGGCAGATCACTAGAAAGCTACCCACACAGAACAAATCATTACCCTTAAATTAGATTTTGAGGGTAAGGAATGATTGAAATTTAATTCACAGCTATTTAAATTCCTGTAGAAGCTGTTTCTGAGTAATGTTGACATGAAAGCAAGCTGGCTTTTGTCTTTTTACCCTGAGTCTGTGCTGCCCTCCAGGGGAGCACTGTCTCTCTTCCTCTTGGATTGGCCTCTGTGAGAAGCTGATGAGCCAGGCATGATGCTGCTTCCTCTGCTTCCCACCCACCTCAGCCCAATGGCTATGATCAGAAACATCCCTTCCTCCCTGACAAATAGCTGAATCCAGGCTGAAATGTTTGGCTCTGGGTCCTTTTTCTGATAGAATACACCCACAAGCCAGTTCCACATTTGCTAATATCTGCCCAAAACCCTTCTACTCAGCAATAGCATCTTTGGCAGGAGAGGAAGTATTCTGAATGTATTAAATTGATGTGGATTTGATTTCCTCCATAAAGAATGTTTTTTGGTAACCATTCCACTATTATATGTTTAAGGAAGGGTTGAGAGAGTGTATTCCACTTTGAAAATAAATCCAATGTGTCAGTTTGGATTTCAAAGATAAAATGTCCTCCAAATGTCTGATATGTTCAGAGGTTGGGCTTTGGGAAAGTGACTGGATCATGAATGCACATGGATTGAGCCATTCATGAGTCCATAGCTGAATGCACTGTTAAGAGATGGGGCCTATGTGGAGGTAGATCACAGTGGCTCACTCTTGCCTCTGGCTCCTTCCATCTCTCTCTCTCTCTGCTTCCTGGCTGCCATTGGCTGAGCAGCTTTCCTCTGCTACACTCTTCTACCATGCCATTTCTGCCTTGTAGCCAGATGATCGTGGACTGAACCCACTGAAAGCATGAACCAAAATAAGCCTCTCATCCCTTAAGTTGTAGGTGTCAAGTATTTTGTTCCAGTGATGAGTAAGTGGCTAATACGCAATGTGCTGTAAAAGAAATCTCTCTAGGAATGGGCAGGAGGATGAGAAGGGATGTAAGAGGAACCCTGTCCAGTCCAAGTGTAGGGACACATCCCAAGGAGTATAGACAAAGGAGAGTTGGCAGTAGTCAGCTTTGAGTTCTTTGCAGCAGCCCCACATCATCCCGGAAACTTGGCTGTTAAAGCATATAATTTAATAGGAAATGGGAGTTAAAGAACACTTCAGCTATATTCTGTTGGGAATTATGAACAATACCCCAAGTATTATAACCAACAACCAAGACCCCAGTAACCACCAACAGGGCAGAGTAAAAAGGGTAGCACAGCATATATGCAGATCTATAAAGAGATGAAGGAAGGGCTAAGCCAGCACAACATGTAGCAGAGAAGACCAAGAAAAACTCAGTAGTCCAGCTGCAAGATACATCCCCAGGGCCAGTGTTGATGTGAAAGTCAATGCCTCACCCTATCCCAACCTCTTCATCCAAAACACCAGTCACTAAATCTTTCTAGTGTGGGTTCCTTCCTTTGCCTGGTTTATTCATTTCTAAAAGTTTCAGTGGAAGGCTGATGATCTGCCCAAGACTAGATCCTTACTCATCCCCTTGACAAGAGACAAGGCAGTTAGTCTTCTTGGGCAGGATTATCATAACTTTAAATCATGTGGCTTCCTCTGTGCCTACCAGGAAAAACTGAGGAAGAGGATATATGGAAACAAGATGTAGATTTCTGAGACTGTGAGAGGCTTTTAAACTTCATGATGAGGTTTAAGCACACACCTATAGTATTTGCTCTCATTCTTTCTGATCCAAAACAGAAAATAAAGAATCTGTGTTTCCTTTGCACACATAAATAGTAGAGCAAGAAAATGTGTGGCTATTTTGTTTGCTGAGAAAAATAAATTAAGCTCTTCTTCACCAAAAATATTATAGCTAGGTATTCCCTATTGTTGTTTTTTCTTATTTATTTTTCTTGTCAGGGAATCAGATGGTCATAAAGTGAGATGGAAAATACAGGAGGAAGAGCAGATGCTGGCTTTGGGTCTGAAGTTCATTTTTTCATATTCTTCTTTCATATTATACCTGAAGTTCATATAAGAGGTTACAGCTAGAAAAGGTGATTAGGGAAAATATCTGCACATGGAAAATCATTAAAGCCAGGAAACTGGATGATATTGGCCTCAGGAGAGGGCAGAAGAAAAGATAATCTTATGGGATACTTTCATTTCGGAGACAAAAACCAGAAGATGGGTGTGCTAATCAGTTCTTCATTGCTATAAAAAAATACCTGTGATCCATCCACTTAAAAAGAGGAAAGGTTTATTTTGGTTTGCAGTTTCAGCCCATAATCACTTGGTCCCATGGCTCTGGGCCTGTGATAGTGCAGTACATTTTGGTGGAAGTATGGGGAGGGAAGTTCTGCTCCTCTCTAATGTCCACCTGAGGTCCACTTGATGATGGTGAGGAAACAAAGAGAAAGGAGGTCCTGAAGTCACAGTGTCCTCTTCAAGGGCACTGCCTGCCACCACTAGGCCCGACTTGAAGTTCCTCCCACCACCATAGTGTCATAGGCTGCAACCACCCTTTCAACACATGGCCTTTTGGTGACATTCAAGATCCAAACTATAACAAAGAATAGGAAAGAAGATAAAGAACAGTCATCCAGTGACCACCTGGGAGCTGTAGAGATGACTCAGAGAGTTCCAAGAAAGAAGACCACAGAGAGACTCTACTTAAAGCTCATTCTCTACCTTCACAGGGAAGATGGACATAGGTCACTCACTACAATGGAGGGGTAGAGGGTTGCTATTAATGTTTCTACAAGTAATGTTAGATGAAAGGAAGGACTGTGGGCAGAGGAGAGGTTGGAGTTGAAATTACAGCTAAAGCTCTGGGTCTGGCGGAGAATGGCTCTTGACAACTCCTCTAAAACCTGCCAGGACAATGTCTTTACCAAGCATAGCTAAATTAGAGGACTACCTTGGTAACCATAAAGAGCACTTTTAAAGGGCATAGGTAGCATTCTAGAAGGAGGAAGTCAGAGGAGAATGCTTGTAGGGCACGGGATTTCACTGGGTAATGTTTAGGCAGATCTTCTGGGACAGGTGACAGGCTAGGGTCATGCAGGGCTGTGTTACAGGATGCTGTGCAAGAGGAGGCGAGGATCTGGAAGTTAATCCTGATGATCACGCTTTGTTTTGGTTTTGGTTCATTCAATTTCCGAGGAGTAAATATTTCCAGGAACAAGAAGCTAAATTATTCTGTGCTCGTTCTTAGTATTATTTCACATGGCACAGGAAAGTACAGGCAATTTTGTTGAGCATATGGGCAGAAAATTGTTTTATTTTCAGTTCTCATTTTATAATTTTCTCTGAGGATAGTAAGAAAAGAACAAGAGTAAAAAGAAAAAGACAGGAATTATCCAACATTCAGAACTGTAAGTTGTGCAGGATAATGGTAACAGAGGTGCCACAGTAAAGCCTGGTAAAGGACCATGCTGAAATAGCAGAGCCCACAGTGCTGACATAGATGAAGACAGCAAAGGGCTTGAAGATGAAGACAAGAAAATGAGCTGAGGTTGAGAACACAGAAACTTCAATGAGAGTGAGGACTGGAAAAGGTTAAATAACAGGAGAGTGTGTAAAAGGCTAGCAACATAGCTTAAAACACAAGGGATGAAATAATGATTTATCCTATCCTATAACTGTAACTAGTAGGTTCCCTTAATTATACCAATATTTATGTATTAAGCCAGAATTAAAGATTTTCTGCCAGATAAACTCATCTCCTACCATAAAGCCAGCAGATTCCGTCTCTGGGAAGCCATCCTGACTTCATAAGGATCCTTCTCCCAGCTGTCGTGTCAGGTCACACACTCTGTCTGGGTCTCCACAGTGTTTCCTGGCATGGGAGACTGTTTACACGTGTGACACAGGAAGTACTTTGCTGTTTAAAGCCAGGACTGTCTGCAGCCACTCCTGTCCGCACAGAAGCCATAACATTTATGGGGTAGAAAGTATTCTTTTCAACACAACTTGTCCATGCCCCATTGTGGCTATGAAAGGAGAGCCCTCTAGAGCATGACTGGGACTGGTCCAGTGGACAAGGAGAGAATAAAACTGTTTTACACTCAAAATGACAAGGAATCTAGGAGACTGGAGCAGGTCAAGGAGAAATGGAAGAAGACCACAAAGGAGCAAATGACCAACCAGTGTACACACTGGGAGCCAGTATAGCAGAATGATGAGCTCCTCGTGCATAGAGCTGGCAGGCCAAGAAATCTAAACTGAGAGTGGATAGCATTGGCATGCAACTATTTCCTGTATGGCTCTTGGTCATCACATCATCCTAAACCTTTATTGAAGTGTTTTCCATGCACAAGTGCCTTGTACTCTGTGTATACAGCTTGGGAAACAGCAACCGTGAGGGTGAGACACAGTAACATCACACAAGCTGAACCGGAGTCATCAGGAACTGATTGTGAGACAACAAAATCGTAAGTGCATGGCATCCAAAACAACCGCCACCACCTCCAAACCTTGCCAGGGTAAGGAACTTTCCTTGGGTGGATAGCCACTATTGAACAGGTCTTAAATATCTGAGCAAAGAGGATCACAGCTGCCACCTGGACTATGTGTATGGGTCTCCAGTGGCTGGTCCCGGGTTCCTCAGGCCTGGAATGAGCCCCAAAGTACAAGGAAACACATCTTACACATCTCTGCAACCTCCAGGCCCAGCTGAATGTGCAAGGTATAGGAAGAAGTCAACAAGAATTTGTTAAATGGATAAACATTTCTAGATTAAAAACCAATTCTATTTTATTAAATTTCTTGTTCAAAGGCCTCTAACAAGGAAAGGACTTGTTTACATTTCACATTCTACTCTTGAAAAGTGTGGCTAACAAAAGTGAAAGTGAAGCACTCCAGCCATTAACAAAGAGAAGGCAAAATATAAGGGGAAATAAGGGGTCTTCAGAAGAATGCAGGGGCATGGAAAGATTATGAAAAGAAACCTTGACCAGGTTGGCAAGCTGACCCTGGACAGGACAGAGTTACTTAGTAATTCTTACATCAACCCTGTAGTCAACATCTACGCCAACAGAAATCCTTAAGAACAAAATACTCAGACTGAACTGGGCTGTGACTTTCACCCAGGCAGTGGTAGTCCAAAGCCTAGGGTCTTGTTCCAACACTGGAACCAATGAGGAAGCCAAGACCACAAAGGAAAGACCAATTTTTAAAATAAGCAGATTTTCTGCCAACTGTCTTGGAGTTATAAAGCCCTCCTGATATTTTACTTCACTACTTCTCTGCTCAAAGAGCCACAACTAGCACACACTTGCTATGGAATCTAATATTAACCTTTTAAATTTTTCAGATACCATTCAGGCATTTGTGAAAGTTAAGAATCACTGTATTAGCAATAAGTTGTGATTTTAAAGTAATGTACAGCAACTTGTGCTTTTACAGAGAAGTCCTTTTCTCCAAAGTTGTGGTAGCTGGTGGGGGTACTTTTGTGAAGAAATCGAAAGCAGTAATTTGGCTTCAAAGAATTAAATTTTCAGGCACAATTTATACCATGAAAGCCCTCTTCCAGACTAAAGCAGAAAAATAGTGATCGTAGCAAGGACTTTTTTCCTTTGTAGAATCAAGGCAAGAAGAGTAGATTTGAGGTGATAAAAACTAGTGTTGACAGAGGTAGGGATGAGGATTACTTCCAGCCATGAAATCATTCTATATAAATATAACCTAGCGCCAGCTTTCTTCACATACTAGGAAGAAACAGACTAAATTTAAAAGTCAACAACTATGTACTGAGTTTTATTGTTAGGGGTTGATGTAACATGCATAATGAAGAAAAGACTGCCATACGGATTAGCCTATGATTAGAATAAAATAATTATTAGAATATTAAATGGAAGAGTATAAAACCTTTATTCTACTCACTGGAAAAATCAACAGTGCTTTTACTTCTCATTTTTGGGGGGTTTTTTTGGTACTGGGGATACTTCTCATTTTTGAGAAGGTACTTATAATACTAAACAGTAAATGATTTTTGCAAAGTGCTTCTAGAGCCTGGATAAGAAGATTGCTCTTGGATACAAAGCACTGAATACTTTTTTCTTTTCTTATTGAAAAAATAAGGATTCTATCCAGCCCATCAAGTCATTTTACAAAGCCAAACAAATCTCTAATTTTCCTCCCTTTCATATCATCCAGAAGATTTCTAGGCCTTTTTTCAAAAATAACTTTCCTTCATTTTGACAAAAGAACCTTTCCTTACCATCCTCCATGGTTATCTTTCATGACTGAGGCTAACTGTATTTTCTATGTTTATTTCATTGTTTAGAAAACCTAAAACAAAGCTGGTTGGAAGCTGTCAGAGGCTGCTGAAAGGACAGAGGTTGTTTATTCAGGGATCCTCATAGCAAAGAAGTCAGCTAACACCCCTTGCACTTAGTTGAGATTCAGAGGTGAACAGCAAATGCAAAAGCTTTATAATGAAAAAACAGAAGACTTCAGGTGTGACTTAATGGAAAATTGTTGACATTGGGAAACTGGAAGAGGGATAACTAAAGCTGGGCACCATGTGCAACTATTTGGGAAATGTAGCTTTCTGCAGTTGGTCCTGAATTGGAACCAAAGGGAATAAACAGAACCTGACAGTGCTGACCACTGAGGGCAACTGCTGCAGAGGGTGTGGCTTGGCTTCCAGGCTGTGTGCTGCAGAGATCTGCAGTCACAGGTGGCCAGGATCTTTCTATTTGCCCAGTTAGCTTCTTGGTCTCCATTTCTGGCCATTCTTGCAGGAGGTTGACCAATCCACAGAAAGCAAGAGATCCAGCCTTCACTGCTTAGAGATCGTTCACTCCCCCCACTTACTCAATTACACTGCAAGATTGTCTCACTCTTCTCATCATGTCATCCTGGAAATCTGGACAGAATACAATGGCCCTTCATAATAAGCAGTATGACAAAACAAGAGCTATTAGTTTCTGTGCAATGCATGGAGCCAGGAACTCTGGTTGCTCAACCTAGGCCTAGAACAAATTACATTGGCTATGAGGATCAACCTCACAGCATAATAGCTTGACTGTCTCCGTGGCATAAGTAGAGCAAGAAGCAACAATGGCACAGTTACCACCGAGACTGACTCGTCAACAAGCAAGCTGGAGCAAAGTGATTGTCCATCACTGCTCCTGCCAATGATCCGAGGCTGATCTGCACTTCATCTAAAGTAAAGGTGATGTCAGTAATAACTTCTGCCAAAGTTTGTGATAAATTTCTTGACAGTCTTTTCTGTTTGTGTGATTCCCACAGGTGGGAACACTGCTCTGAGTGTTCACAGAAACAATGACTCAGACATTTCCTCAGGTGGAATAATGAATAATTAAAGCTGGCATTGTTTTCGAGCTTGCATCCAAATAAGAATTTCCTGTCTTGGTAATTAAAAGAATTAGGGTCCCCTATGTACATGGGTCTCAGAATATTATTTTTAAAATGAAGTACAGTGGTACCTCAGTTCACAAAGTAAATTATTTCCAGTATTCTGGTTGCAAACCGAATTAGATGAGAACCAGGTCAAATTCAATGGTTAGGTTAATGTTTACCTTATGGGGAGATTTGATTTGGTTCTCATCCAATCTCATCTAATTCAGTTTGTGAGCAGAATTGTGGAAAGAATTAAGTTTGTGAACAGAGGTACCACTGAATTAGGCTAAAGCAAGCAAAACCAAGCATCCTGGGTACAAGAAGTGGTTACCCATTAGAGTGACATGGAGAGTCAGGAAGACAATAGAAACAAGACATTCATGGAATGAGCTAAGAAGCAAGGACTTACAATAGTTGGCTTACATGTTTGGGTCTCGATTAGGTGTTTCATAGGTGTCAAGTATTTGGTCCCCTGCCCAGTGAAGATGGTTATATTATAATTTAGAATAATGTGTTCTTATCAGAGGTGGTCCTTTTTCTGGAAGAGAAGTATGTGCCAAAGTCAAAGGGTAATTTGTTTCAGGAATTTGTCCATATAGTGCAGGTGGGAACATTATCATCTATAGTTCCCTGTCATCACATTTGATAAAACAGAATTTATCCCTCAGGTTTTATCAAGGGGTTCCAAGTAAATGGGAGTCAGCGTTGGTGGTATAGTGGTGAGCATAGCTACCTTCCAAGGATAAATGGGATATCCAGCAATTAATAGCATTAACAGTGGTGACTGCTCTTTGGAATAATCTAATAAAGGCATTAAAGTTGCTATATTCTGATCTAAAAATTATCGTAAAAAGGAAAGAAAAGAGAACAAGGGGCTGTTATGTGTAAGTGATAATATAAAATGAGAAGAAGAGTGATTACAAGAAGGCAGTGAAAAACAAAACTTATCATGTAGGGATTCTGCCCCAAAATCTCAGGTGGCTCTGTCTCCTCCTCAGGTCACCAGCTTGTTCTGATACTCTTGAGCCAGCATCTGCCTCTGAAGATTATTCACTTCTAGGGGATCTCATGAGTCTTCATTCTGAGACACCTGCTGCAGTAGCCTGCTGAATGAGTGTTATTCTTGTGGCTGATTCAGTTGTCAATCCAAACTCAAGAATCCACTCCCTGGAATATCACTGCTGTGTGTGTTATTGACAATACCTGACAAGGTTATAGTCAATCCGGTTTGAGAGCAGCTTCTCTTTGGTGTCTCTTCCAATAGGAAAAAATATCTACTGGCTGAGGGTCACAAATAGGTGGTTTCAGCAGAAGTCACAGATGAGAAGGTAGCCTTAACCTGCTAGTATAGGACAAGAGTAGCTTGGGGCATTTTGCCACGTCTGTGTGAATCAGGCTGGAGCCTCATATTGGAGATGAAATACCTAATTGCACGAGTTCCTAAAGGATCACCAGTGTGTCCCCATGGAATGAAATCATATGACTTTATGGGCCATTGGAAGCACCATGGGAGTCCATTGATTTCTGAAAGTTTCACCAATTTTAATTTATAAATGACACCCATTCTTTCAGCATTTCCAGAAGATTGTGGGTGGTGAAAGGAGTACCCTGCACAATTTCTGAGTAGGGAGTAATCTCTTACTGAATTCTTTTATAATAGTTCCTGTAAAGTGTGCAAAGTAGTCACTTGTTGGTTTTTCTGGATCGAAAACACAAAACCTAGCAGCTTTTCAGTGGTTGTAAGTGTTGTAACTTCTTGGTAAGGAAACACTGCAGCTTCTGTCCTTTGCTGAAAATGGACATTCGATAACTATAACACATTTAAATGTGACAGAGGAAAGTTGGAAGTTGGGAACAATTCATCTGCAGGTGTGCAACATGCCCTTAAGTTTTTATTCCAGGTGCAGTCTCCTGCTCACAGTTTCCCAGGGTTATATTATTGTCAGATGGCATATGACCTTTAGCTATCTATTTAAACCTCCCCGTATGTGTTGATTTCAGAAAACAAGAAAAATTTTGTCTATGTCAGGATGAGTAGGATTGTGGAGAGATTTATTAGGTGCCATCTGAAGTCACCTGATGTTGATTATTTGATGTTACCGACAGCTAGTGGGAGATTGCCACAGACGACGGGACTGGGGGTAGAACCAAACACTTCCCACTCTTCCTTTTCCAGATCAGCAACTAAACCTTAATATTTTACAAAGGTCTCTCTGCAATGCTCTAGAGACTTTTCTTGGGTGATCTGATTAAGACTGTACCCTCAGTTACAGTGGCTACTTTGGCATGATAGCCTGCTAGGCCACTCCCTTTGCTTCTCTGCTATCTCTTTAGGCCTAGGTCTGAGACTTTATATCAGCCATGTCTTTAAGAAGTAGAAGCACATTTTACAGCTCCTTACCTTGTTTCCCACTTTTTGTGGGGTACCAGCAGCGGTGAGAAATCCTTTCTAACTCTGAAGTATGCCCAAATCATGCACACTCTCATAGACACACTTCTATCTGTATAGAACAGTGTCCTCCAAGGCCCAGATGTTAAATTCTCGGTCTCCAGTGACATGGGGTGGGGGAAATCATTCAGCAGTGGGGCCTCTGAGGGGTCTTCAGATGGCTTGGGCCTGCCCTTGAGGGAACAGTGGGACACTGACTCTCTTCACTCCTCTTCTGCTTTTTGGCTGAAAGGGGAGAGGTTTTGCTCCACAGTGCACCCTGCTCTGAAGTGCAGGAACCAACCATCCATGAACTGAACCCTCTAATACTGTGAGCCAAGTTAAATTTTTTCTCCTTGTTGGTTGATTATCCTAGGCAAAGGATGGTGAACCTTTTAGAGACCGAGTACCCAAACTGCAACCCAAAAGCCACTTATTTATCACAAAGTGCCAACACTGCAATTAACCACTTACTAGTCCAATTATTTAAATACAAGATAACCAAAAATTTATATTATTTTTTCATTAATTTTTATAAGAATATAACAGGAAATATAAAAACAATAGTTTTATCAAAATTATTAAATACAAGAATTGATTGGTCGAAATGACACCTAGCAACACTTGGGATGGTCAGTATGTAAACAAATGCACTGCCCAAGTGACACTTGGTGTAAACTGTTAAGTGGCTAAACCTGAATATTGAGGTTTTAGTTTAGAAAAAAAACCTGTTGTCTTTTTTGAGTTTTTTTTATTTGCTTTTTTTGAGACAGAGTCTAGCTATGTAGTTCAGGCTAGCCCTGAACTCACTATGCAGCCCAGGCTGGCTTCAAACTCACAGCTGCCCTCCTGTCTCAGCACCCCAAGTACTGAGATTACAGGTATGCACCACCACACTCACTGTTATCTGATGCTCTGCTGCTGGGGTGACTTGGCTCCCGAGCCAACAGAGAGTGCTCTGTGTGCCCACTGCAGTATGTGTCCCATAGTTTCACTACCACTGTCCTAGGCACTTGTTATAGTCTGAGAAAGTTGATATATACAACGTACATTCACACTTGATGTTTCCAGTCTGGTCTTTGGCTAGCTGATAAGCTCTGGGAAGAGCAGTAAGTTCTACAATCTGATCTGATTCCTGACTCAGGCAAAGCTCTTCTGAAGGAGAGCTTCAGCTGATGGTAGCACATCCATCCTGCTTGAAAACATCAATTTAATTTTAGTTTTGAGATAGGATTCATCAGCAGATCATTTAGGCCAGCATGCTCAATGGGAGGCTCTCATCAATCTGAGTGAGGTACAGAAAGTTCTCAAATTGAGGTAGACAATGGGATTCCTTTCTCCTGGCAGTAACAGCCAAGCAGCAGGATGCAGGGTGGAGCAATAATGAATTGTGATGTGGAGGTGAGACAATAGGACTCCAGTCAGCAGCAGAGTCTGCATCTGGTGAGGAACTAAGTGAGGAACCAAGGGCTCAATCAGCAGAAGCAAATGCTGCAGCTCTTACCCAGGACAGAGGCCTTTGCAGCCAGGTGAAGACTGAGTCCTGGCTTAGATGGCTTCCAGAGAGAGGTGTCTATGCCACAAGGGCTCATCCATTTCATTCCTGCATAAATACGCAAGGGGGTTTTGTAGTTAGAAATGCTTTTATGAGTTAAATTGTGCATCCTCTCTCAAAAAAAGGTATGTTATAATCTTAATTCCTATACTTCAAAATATGGAAAATAGGATCTTTGCAGATGTAATTACTTAGATTCAAATGAGCTCATGCTGAAGTAGTGTGTCCTTCATTCAGTGTGAGTGATGCACTTACAAGAAGAGACAAAGGAAGCGCTTGGGGGAAGGTACCCATGTGACAACAAAAGGATTGAGCAAGTGATATGACTGAACATCAGGGAATGCAGGGACTGCTAGCCAACAGAGCTAGAAAGAAGCAGGAAAGATTCGGAATGGGTGTACCTCTGAGAACATCTTGAGTTCCCATTTGTTGACCCCAGGCTTATGAAACAATACATTTTCCTTAACCACTTTTGGGTACTTTGCTACAGCAGCTCTAGGAAAGCAATGCAGATGGTGAGGGAAGGAGGCTAGGAGAACAACTTCTTCTGATGTGGATTAGGTTTTCTCCATAAAGTATGTTTTCTGAGAACCATTCCACTATTATATCTTTAGGGCAGGGTTGAGAGAATGTATTCCACTTTGAAAATAAATCCAGTGTATTACAGTTTGGATCTAAAATGTCTCCCAAAGTCTCCTGTGTTTGAAGGTGAGGTTTTGGGAAGATGATTGGATCATGGAGTACTGGGTTCATTGGTGGATTGACCCACTGATGAGGTTATAGTTGAATGTGCTGTTGGAAATAGGCCTGGTTGGAAGAGCAGGGTCACTGAGGGTGCGATCTGGAAGGGTGTACTCTAGTCCCCAGCTCTTTCTCTCTGCTGTTTCCTGGCTGTTGTGGGGTGCACAGCTCTCCTCCTCCAGGTCCTTCTGCCAGGCCACTTCTGCTTCGGAGGCAGACAACCATTGGTGAGCCCTCTGAAATCATGAGTCAAAGTAACCTTTACCCCTTTAAATTGTGTATGCCAGGTATTTGATCCCAGCAATGAGAGAGATGACTGATAGAGCATTCATTTCATGCAGGGTTTAGGGTAAGTTTGGATAGTCTTTATCAGGAGAGAACTTTTTTCATCTTAGATAGGTCATGTCCCATGTAGGGAGGAACTGGAGAAAGAGAAGGGAGGATTTATTAGGGAGATGAATTTACTTAACTGATGCTTAAATGTGTCAAGTTGCTCATCAGCTTTGGCCAAGAAAACATCAGCGAAGTAATTTTTTATTTAGAATTTGATTAGAAAAAATTAGCAATACTATATTGTGCACATTGATATTTGTTGAGAGGCTAGATTTGCAGTTAAGCGTTTTTAATACAGTAAAAGTAAAGTACAGCTAATTAAATTTAAATACACTGTCAGAACTTACAGGACATTTTCTCATTTACCATTTGTGATAGAGGAGTTTTGGATTTGTTCAAGAACTATTCAGCATCAAACAAGTTCTTCTTAATGGTACTAAAGTTATTGTATGTTGTCCATATTTAAATTCCTATAACTTGCGTTTTTATTTTCAACATCCTTTGATTTATAATATTGTCTTGCATTGCTGAAGTAGTTTTTCCTACAACATCAGAATGTTTTAGCTGTGAAGTTAATGCTCAGAGAAAAGAAGCCTGCTCGGAATGGAAACGGAGCTTGTGGGTACCTTATGACTCTGACTGTTGGCTGTGGTCTGACAGCTGTGCCGCCCCCTGGTAGATCAGAATCTAATCACCAATCCCAGGGTGCTAGGAGGTGTGGCTTCTGCAGGGGGACTGGGTGAGGCTGTGAAGCCTCAGGAAGGGGGTTAGTGCTGTTCCAAAACAGCTCCAGAGAGCTGCCCTGTCCTTTCTACCACAGGAGGACCCAGCTCAGAAGGCACCACTAGGTGCCTAGGTACCTTTCTAGGTACCCAGAAAGGGGCCCTTGCTAGCCCTTGAATCTGTCAGTACCTCTGAGGCAGGAGATTAGGGCATGGAAAAATGTCTGGGCAAGTGGATATGACATGTCAACCAGGGAGAGCCAGGACACATACACAGAACATCCTACAAGCCCCACACTTGGGACCAATCAGAGAATTCTGTCTTCAATTCTGTAGCACAAGATAAGGATGGCTTAGATCTGATGTCAAAATGGAGGATACAAAAGATAGCATCCATTGGCCTCATGGCCTCTTCCTTCTCTCAGTGGCCCACTCTACACTCTGCAGAGTGTGCTCCTTTTGCTACTTTAATTAGGCCACACTCATTGTGTAGAGCATACTTCTTTTCCCTTCTTTCTTACCTATAACACCTTTAATAAATGTAAACCTTTTCACTTCATTTCTTGTCCAGTTCTTCATTCAGGACAAGAGCCTGGAAGGAGTCCCTTAGGAAGAGCATAGCACACCGAAACTGTAATAACATCTCCATCTTGGTCTCCCCAGCTCCTGATCTGTGAGAAATAATTTTATACTGTTCATGACCC
This sequence comes from Heterocephalus glaber, assembly GCF_053883595.1. Classification (NCBI taxonomy): domain Eukaryota; kingdom Metazoa; phylum Chordata; class Mammalia; order Rodentia; family Bathyergidae; genus Heterocephalus; species Heterocephalus glaber. The sequence continues at coordinate 877,350 of NW_028258324.1, read as the reverse complement.
ATGCGGGCCATAGTGTTCTGTTACAATCACCTAAATGGACGAAGGCACTGCCCTTGGGACTTAAGATAGAATGTAAACGGAGTCTTCACAGGATTCAGCCCTTTAATTTGAGATTTTTAGGGTTATACTTCCATTATTTACCTCAGGGACAAATTTTTTATGCAAAGATTTTATGTTATCAAAAAAAGAATTTGATTGGGAGCTTTCTGGGTAACAATACAAAATATTGTCCATTGTGCTGGAGAAATCCCATTAAATTCTCTAAGACATCTTTCAATGAATGATTTTGTTCAGGTCAAATGTTACTCTAGAGTGTTCACTGGAGGACCAAACATCTGCAATGAAGTTGTTTGGTGTAGGGATTTAATAGCAGGAATTGTGATGGAAATAAGTGTGTACATCAGACGCAGAAGTTTGTCCTGGAACAGCAGAGGATTTAATTTTGATGCCTCAGTGACAACAGCAGCAGCCAAAATTGATTTGTGTACACTTTGTGTGTGGGCCCTCCAACCTGATGGCAGCCACCTGAACTGTTTGGGATTCTCCAGAGACACAGAACTTGTAGGACATATGCAGCTGTAAATAAGAGGACATTTATGGTAGCCATTTCTCATGGGATCATGGAAGCTGGAAGTTCCTCGGTATGCTACCTGGAAACAAGAGACCCAGGAAAGCTGATGGTGTGATTCAGGCTGCATCTGGAAGCCTAAGAACTTGGAGGGGGGCTGCTTTTGTATAACCCTGAGAGCAAAGCCCTAAGAATGAAAAGTCACAACATCCAAGAGCTGGAAAGAGGGTTATTGCAGCCCAAGACCAAAGAGTGAGCTAGCCTGTCCTCCACCTCTCTGTTCCATTCTGCCTTCAACAGACTGGATGATGCCTGCTCACATTCATGAAAGAGACCTTTACTCAGCCTAGCAATTTAAAAGCTGATCTGGTTCAGAAACACCTTCACAGGCACACCCAGGAAGAACCACCAGCTGTCTGGACACTTGTTAGCCCAGCCAAAGTTAACTTCTGTGCCTAAAGTTAACCATCCATGAATGCAGACCTGATCATCATCAGGTTCTCTCTCCCCTACAAGCAGGTGGAAGCCTAAAGAGAATGCATTCTGTACACCAAAACCAAGTTCTCCAGGCAAAACTCAGGACATAGGGGAAACTTTGTCAAGTTTTACTGGAGACTCACAGCAAAGTTTGTCCAAATGGATGCCAGCTCAATGAGAACTTCACTAGCTCATGATGCCAGTTGGAAGGGCAAGTGTCCAGGTCCCCTGCCTGTGTTCACTCCACCCTTCAATTCTTCATCCAGTGGCAAACAACACTATTAGACAACGTGATACAAAAAGGAAGAAGAAGAAAGAGAACAGAGAAGAATGGAAAAGGACAGCTTGATTCCACCAAGGATGCAAGGCAAATGGAATCCACCAAGAAAAGATAGCACTGCCTTGGACTTAGCTGGCCATGGGCAGCAAGGCACATGGTGGCTCAGTGGGGTGGTGAGGAAAACACACACACACGGAGCACACAGAGACTTCCTATCCAGTGCTCACTGTGCCAAAGCAGTGTTACCACTGTGCTCGTGAGGTGTGGTTTTTCCGTTGTTTGTACATTTGCTATCTCAGAGCTAAACTGCTTATTTTCTTTTATAGCATTTTGTTTTTTCACAAAAATATTTTAGGATGACAAAGACATTGCATTGAAGCAGAAGAGACAGTCTATTAAGAGCATTAGTTGAAGTTAGAGTTAAGATGGGATTTTTTAAAAGAAAACTTCATCTTTATGATGCTCATTGCTAGTTGTGCCAATAAAAACCCAGTTGCTTGGCCCTAAAGACCACAGGCAACCATATTCATCTGGCATGGCTTTCATCAAGTAAGGACTTAATTATAAAAATTCTTGTAACAATCGCCAAAATTTGGGGTGGGTACAGAAAACCATTTTAAGAAAATACAATCAACTCTATTAAATGACTTCTTAAATTTAGGATATATGATAATTCAGATAAGAAAATGACTGAGGTTTTTATTCACAAATAAGTGTTTTCCTAAGTAAATCATTATTTATACCCGTAAGTCAAAATTCTGGAGAGAAGCTCAGCTGGTCCCAGCACCCAGAAGGAAGCTCCCCACCTCCATCCCAGGCTCCTAGGGCAAAGAAGCTCAGCTGGTCCCAGCACCTGGAAGGAAGCCCCCCACCCCTGCACCATCCCAGGCTCCTAGGGCAGAGAAGCTTAGCCAGTCCCAGCACCCAGAAGGAAGCTCCCCCACCACCATCCGAAGCTCCTTGGGCAGAGAAGGTGAGCCGCATGGGCAGCAGAAGCACCCCGCCCCACCCTGTGGAAATGAGAAAACACATAAACAAGCCTCAAAAACAGACTTCTGGATCATCTGCAGCAACCTCAAAGGGAAATGAGATGGAGCAATCTGATACTCAACCACCTGGACTCTCTGAACTGGCAACAAAAGAGGATCTGGGAAAAATGAAATCAGAAATAATTACTCAGATAACAGCAAAAATTGTGCTCATAGTGCAAGACATGATTAATAAATCTAGAGAGGACACAGATAAAAAAAATAGAGGATCTGAGGAACATGATGGAATCCCAACATAGGAAACAAATGGAATCCATAAAACAGATACAAACAGATTTCCAAGAGATTAAAAACTCCATCGAAAGTCTGCACAGCAGAATGAACCAATGTGAGGATAGAATTTCACATATAGAAGAAAAGATTGCAATTAGTGAGGAGGAAAAGAAAAATTGCTTTAAAATTGTAAGGGAACATGAGAAATCAATCCAGCAGCTGCTAGACAATGGAGAAGAATAACACAAGACTGATTGGAGTCAATGAAGAAAGAGGAGAGAGTGCAGATGACATAAAAAATCTGTTCACAGAAGTGATAGCAGAAAACTTCCCAAGGAAGGGAAAAGAACTTGACATATACATAAGTGAGGCATATAGGACTCCAGCTAGCCTTAATCAAAAAAAATCTACACACAGGCATATAATAGGATTCCAGAAATCCAACAGAAGAACAAAATTCTACCAGCCAGCAGTGAGAGAAAAGAAACAAATCACATACAAAGGAAAGTCCATCAGAATCACAGCAGACTTCTCAATGCAAACCCTCAAGGCAAGAAGAGCTTGGACTGATGTATTTCAAGCCCTAAAGGAAAACAGCCTCCAACCCAGACTGATGTACCCTGCAAAACTATCTTTCAAAATTGATGGAGAAATAAGATACTTTCATGAGAAAGAGCACCTCAGGAACTTCATGAATACTAAACTGGCACTCCAAAGAATTTTCGACAATACCCTAGGAAAAGACAATGAGGATCACAACCCCAGGAAAACCAGCAGAATGAATCCATTGGGCGTGACAAATTAAACGCAAAGGGGGAGAATCCAACAAAAAGAAAAAGTCATGACAGGGCTTTTAAAACTTTTAACTTCATCTCCCTAATGAGTGTATAATTCAATCTTATTATTGCACTGATTAGTATTTTTCTGATTCTAGAGTTGCACACCATTCCTTGTGCTATACTGGCTATTTATTATCTTCTTATGTCTACATTTTAATTGGGTTGTCTATTAATGAGCTCTAAGAATTCTTTGTTTATTCTGGTCATAGGTTGTATGCATTGTAAATATGGTCTGTTTAAGGACTACTTTTCATTTTAATGATGTCATTTAAAGTTCTAAATTTTGATGGAATCTCATTTATCAATTTTTTTCTTTTATACATCATGTTTTTGTATCCTAGGTAGTTCTTGCCTACCCTGAATTCATAAATATTTTCCCTTATAATTTCTTCTTAAAGTTTTATACTTTTAGGCTTTCTTATTTAGGTTCATAGATCCCTTCAAGTTATTTCCATGTATGGAATAAAAGGGTTGAGGTTAACTTTTTATATACAGATACCAGGTGTTCTAGTGCCGTTTGCTGAAAATACTATCACTTCCTCAGCTCTTGAATTGAGTTTATATTCTATAACATGCTAATGTTAAATAATCTTTCAAAACTCAGTGGCCCATATATGTGTGGTTCTATTTCTAGATTCTCTGTTTTATTCCAATGATCTATATGTCTTTCCTTATACCAACACTGCCTTGATTACTGTAGCTTTAGAAGAAGTCTTAAAATTAGGTACTAAATGTCTTCCAACAGTGTTTTTAGTTTTTGTTTTTGTTTTTGACTTTTCTAGGTCCTTTGTATTCCTACATAACTTTTAAATTTCAATATCCAATTCTTCATTTATAGCAGGTATACACAGACCTGAATTTTTATATATACCTTGTGTTTTCTAATCCTGCTAAATTCAAGTACAAGTTCTAGGGGCTCCTAGAGATTTCTTAGTATTTTTTCTGTAGATGATCATTTCATCTATACATAAAGAGTTTGCTTCTGCCATGCCAATCCTATCCTAGTTTGACTGTCTCATCATCTACAAAATACAAATAATAAAATCTAAACAGTATTTTTTAAATCCCATTATAAGCAGTCAAACTGGCTGAAAGTAGAGCAATAAATCTCACCATCACCCACCTCCAGACTACTCTTGACCTGGTTTACAACAAAACAATGCTGTCACCAAGCAGAGTGGTGCGCACCCACAATCCCAGCATTCTGGGAGGCTGAGACAGGAGAATCTCAAGTTCTAGCTCAGCCTGGGCAATTTAGCTACTTAGTGAGACCTTGTCTCAAAAAAAAAAAGGGAAGGAGGGCTGGGAATGTAGCTCAATGCGAAGACCCCAGGTTCAATCCTCAATATCACAAATATGCACACAGGCACACCCACACCCAGTGCTATCTAAACAACCTGCTGTGCAGCTGCAGCATAACATGAACACAATGACAGGTAGCAGTTACCCTGCTGTTTTCCTGGCTACACACAGGGAACCAGGAGATGAGAGACCTGGTGAGTGAGTAATTCTCACTTGGGGTAATGAGTATTCAACAAGTTGCTCCTGACTTTAACTAAACCTAATCCTGGCCTCAGAAAATTCATCTTAATTCTTTCCTAAGAGAAAAATATTCCAGCTGCTCTGTGCATCCGTAGGTTTCAAACTCTAGTGTAATTGAGCTCAGGTATTTACCAGCTTGCCTGCCTTCCCTGGCTTCGGTGCCTATTGGTACACAGGAGGAAGCAGTGCCCAGAAACTGTGTGCATCTGAAGGGGAGGGGGCCAAGAGGAGTCTTCTTGATATGACAAGTATTTCTACAACATAGTCACCATGGCTCCCAGCTATGACATGAAAGGGGGCAGCTACTTTTTTTTCAGAACATCACATAAGTTTATTTCAGATGTACGGCAAGGTTAAAATTGAAAAGTTAAATTTTCAACTGCACCAAGTAAACTTAGCCACTTAAGGTATTTTTAAAGTTATTCCCTCCAAAAACAGGGAGCTTTTCTTTTCCACCACCACAAACTATGGTTTCCCAACCGTTCTCTTTTTGAAGGATTTTTCAACTGATGAGAAAATTGCAATTGCTGGGCTGGGGATTTAGTCTCATCTTATGAAAAGTTATCAACCTGTCAGAGCCACTGCCTACTTGCCAGATAATGATCTAGCATAAAACCAGTCCTGTCACTAGAGGAAGGAGGTCACAGTGATATTTGTACTATTAACATTTTATGCTTCTACTTTTCTAAGAATAGAAGCCATTTGTTTAACAATTCCCCTTATCCCAAATCCTTAAACTCAATATTGTAGGCACAGAGTATAAGCAAATCTGGGATATTCTCCAACAGATAAAGAGCATCATAACTATGTCATTCTCAAAAATTACTGTCTAGATAAGCAAACATTCACTGGCCACATTTTTTAACAGCCTGTATTAGTTTACATTAAATGCATTTATTGTGCCACAGGTCCATCTAAGCTTTCTTTTAGGTATTTTAAATATGTCTAAGACACCTTCTTCAGGTTTATTTAGGGGTGTTAACCTATAAGGACATCAACTTCATTTTTAAAGTTAAACTCACTATAGTACTGTTGGATTATGGAAGAAAAAGGACAGGAAAAAAATCTAAATCACAATAAACTTCTTTAGGTCAGTTAAAGCCCATTATCTCTAGCTGGGATATTAAAAAAATTGAAGCTCACCAGCTCACACTCTAAATGTTAATACCTCTTGTAACAATAGCAGGAAAAACAAACCTGCTGACAACCAGTCCACTCGTTAACAAAAAAGCAGTTTAACTCAAACACTTAGGCCAAAGTATAATACTGCCTACCCAAACTGCCCCACCCATCAGCAAGGAGAGAAAAATCAATTGCTTTAAAAGTCTAAATAAGCTTAGTATTTCTTACAAGGATAATAATGGTCCAACTCCTGAGAGGGTGCTCAGAAGGACTAAAGGTGGAACAAAGGCATGTCCTGGGATAAGCATCCCACAAATAGCCTTTAAAAACCCAAAGTACCACAAACACACTAAACTTGTCTATGAAATCAGAGAAAAAGATATTGCTGCTGCTTCTTTTAGTCTTCTGAAATAAACAGTATTTGTAGGCTCCGCCCTTCAATGTGAAACAGGACATTTTAAAAAAAGCTAAAAAATTTGAAATCATCTGATACCCAAACTTTTCAGACTGTACATCTTAACTATGAAACTAAACAGATCTTCTTCCTTCAATCCAACCACCTCACAAAACTGAGAGAACTAAAACAATCCAAACATGATTATTTTTAAAAATCCTTGAAATAAAACTTAAAGGATCAAAGAGCAGGGGGGAAAAAAAGGAAAACCAAGAACAAGAGAACAAGGAGGGGAAGCTTAACAAAGGGGGCTGGGGAATCAACGGGCCTCTCTTTGGCGACAAGCAAGTACAAGAAAGTTCATTTGTAATTTGTTCAGTTGTCTGTCTTTTGCGCATCTGCATTCTGATCAGAAGGGACTTTGAGGTTTTTCTGAAGCACATGAGCATCAGCAGTCTCTATCCTCTTACAGTAGTTCTTCTTTGTCTCAATAATCTTAAAACCAATTGACTTCCTGCAGAAGTCAATTGCTGACTCATTGCTGATCTGGACGTGCAGATAGATGTTGTCAAACATGCCATCTTTTTCACAGATGTTTTAAGACATGATTTAACATTCTAGTTCCTAGTCCTAGCCTTTGGTAAGGTGCAAGATATCCTAGTGTCATGATGTAAAGTCTCTTCTGATTCTGTGAATGATCCACCCTGCAGCGTACTGCGCCTATAGCAGTATCATTGAAATAGGCAAATTTTGCTAGCTCACCAACCTCCAGTACATCCTTGTAGAACTTGTCATTATAGCCGGCTGGAAAGGTGACCTGGTTTAACTTCTTCAGTTGTTTGATATTGTGTGGTGTTACATCTCCGAGCTGATCCGGCTACCTTTCATCTTCCCCGCCTGCAGAGGCCGCCCTTACCACCACTCTCAACTCCATGCTGTCCTCCTCGCTGCTCTGAGCGCGCTCGGAGCCCTGGCTCGGGCCACTCAATCCAAGCCGGCCTCCTCGCCTAGGGTAGGGAGTTGAGGGGGTGACGGAGGCCTCAAAAGTTAGCACTGCCCTGAATCTATGGAGAGGGCGGGGACGTCTCCAGCTGGCTCGCAGGTACCGCTCCTCCTCCACACGTGCATATGGGGCCCTCTGCTCCGGGGGCCGCCAGCTAGTTTTTATTCTTTGTGATTTCCTATAAATGTACACTACAGTAACTCAGTGTATCTCTACCTGTAGCAATTTTTCCCGAGGAAAGATAGTGACTCTTTTAGGAGAGGAGGAAGAGAATGGGAAGGAGAAGACAATGGGATCATTGTAACCACTTTGGGCTTCTGATTTGTAATTGCATTTATCTGAAAAAATAATGGGTTAAAACACTTAGAAATGCTGCAGAGAAGTGAGAGGTCCATCAGTGCCCCACCAGGAAAGGACGCTGCTCCTTGCCCACTGACTTGTCCCACCTTGGCCCAGTCATCACAAAGAGAAGACACAGCTGTTCACACTCTGGCTCTGTTTGGGTTTCCATCCAGATGGCACCTGTCCAGGGTGTGCCTTGAAAGTGCCATCATGCCAGACACTTTTGCAAACACTGGTGCTCTCATCAGCTTGTCTGCTAAACAGTCCTGTGAATACCACCCTCTTGTCCTGGCTGACTCTGCCTGTGTTCACCTTAGCCCAAGGGCTCTGACAAGAGCTGCTCCTCTGCTACGAGTGCTCTCCACTCCCACCTCTCCCCACCCTAGGGGCTCAGCCTTGGTCTGCTTGTTCCCACCCACATTTCTGATCTCACATAGGATCCCACCACAGAGGCCTTCCTGGCTGCAGGGATGGGCTGATGTCCCACTACATCTCCTGTCACACATCACAGATATATCACCTGTCTTCTCTCACCCACCTCTGGTTCTCCATCCCCGACCCACCTATCCGCAACTCTGTGAGCAACGGGATCCTACCCATCTTTTCATGACTTTTGCTCAGCACAGTGCCTGGCACACAATGGACATTCACAGTCATATTTATTGAGTGCGTGGATGGGTGAACAAATGGGCCAAATGGAATGCACATAGACACAGATTAAGGGAAAGGATCACATGAGTATTCTCAAGATAATCGGGGTGCCATTAGCACTAATGACAAACACCACAATTTCTGTGGCTCAACACAACACATGCTGTTTGGTCATTTGATAATTCATACAGATGTCCCTGATTGGTGAAGGGAGCAGTCTTCTCTAGGTCAGTTAGAGCCCCAGCTAGTACATCATGGGGAAAAAAGAAGAGAAGGCAGAAGAGAAGCCCCACTTACTTCCATCTTGGTGCTAGCTTGGAGATGATGCAGATCACTTGATCACATTTTATTGGAAAAGAGTCATATGCCAAGATGGGGTGCTAAGAAATGCAGTCCTTGTCAGGACATCTCTTCCCAGTGACAGTGTCACATATGAGAAGGAGAGTGAATTTTTACCAGATGGCTGATACAATCACACACACACACACACATATAATGAACCAATTAAGGAAACTGAGCTAAAACAATCCCCATGATTCACTTGTCCACAAGTGGCCTGTTAACTACACAAATTTCTGTTTCGTCTATGAAATTGTGGCCCTAATAAGGCCTTCCTCATGTTGATGCTTTGAATTTTGAAAAGTAAAGTTCACAAAGCTCTTTCTGACTTTCTGGAGGCTTTTGTAGTTTCCTCGTATCATTTTGTATAGACCAAAACGACCTACATCTCTTCAGTGTTGCCCTAGCTCCCGTGGTTCTTCATAATCACCAAGCCCACCCTGATTTAATTATCAGCATTGTAATCTAAAGTAGCATCTCAGTTACTTTTTTCTAGTGTTGAGACAAATTACCCGACAATTAAAGTTAAAGAGGAAAGGTTTATTTAGCTTACAGTTTGTAGCAGTTTCAGTTGATAATCAGGTGTTTCCAAGGCAAGGTGGCACATGGCAGAGGGGCAATAGTTCATGTGTTTCACAGTGGAAGACACCAAAAGCAACAAAGGAGGAGACAAGCCTCTTTCTGACCTTTATATTGTATCCAGGCTACCAAGAGTAGGACAGTGCCAAACCAATCCAGCAGACTGATTTAGTAACCACACACCCTTAATTCCAGCACCACACACTCTAGATTCAGCCACTTATGACCACATGAGGCTTTGGGGGGACGTCTAGACCCCAACCATAGCAGGTAGCCTGAATGCACACCTAGAAACAGCTCTAAAACCATATTTAAGAATATAAAGAATTGAAGTAGGACACAACTGTAGCTGTGTATTTTTATTAGCAATAAGTAGAAGGAATAATCTCTAGATTTTGTGAATTCTTACCACATCTAAAGACAAGGACTACTAGTTAATCCTTGGATGTTTCACAAACATAAAAGATCACCAAATAGTACCAAATGTGCACCCAAATGGCAAGCAAAGTAAAAAATTCCATGTAATACTCAAAACAAATGTGTTAGAGATCACGGGCTCTAAGGGAAACTGAGTCCTATTTCAAGGCCAATACCAGCAGAGCGGTATCTCCACAGGCAACACTCTGCGAGGGCTCCCTGATTTCATAAGTGGACTGCTGTGAGAGACAGTCGACTTGTTGGCAGCCCCCATGGTGACCCTTCTCCTGTCTTCCATAATCCATGTGTCCCCATCTAGTGGCTGCTGGTACAGCGGGGAAGCTGTGGCCCATCTGACAAGTGACCTCTCACACCCGAGGGCCGCAGTAAATTTATGATCCTCATTAGCCAAAGGCAGATGGACTGACCCAATGATGTATGCAGCCTTATTTTTCCCTCCAGACAAGTGACTTGTTATTAAGTTAAGGAGTAGGTGACAGGGGGTCAATTTTTGTAGAAAAGTTGTGCTGCTGTTATTTTGCTTTCTACCATGTATAAGATGGTAGGAACATCAAAATTGATTACATACTGACGGAAGGGTGACCATACCACTGGCAGCCAGTGATTACTCAAAGGTTGTATCTTCACGAGCTGGAAGAGAACAGAACCACCCAAGCCAGATGTAGTGGAACTCACCTGTAGTTCCAGCACTCAGGGGGCTGAGGCAGAAGGATCACAGCAAGTTTGAGGCCAGCCTAGGCTACATAGTGAGTTCCAGGACAGAATGAATTACATAGAGAGACCCTGTCTCAATAAGCAAAAAGCAAAAAAAAAGACAGAGATGGAGGAGAAGAAGAGGAAGAGGAAGAAGGAGGAGAAAGGAGGAGGAGGAGGAAAGAACAGATAATAATTTATTTTTAATAACAATAATTTTTACCCTGGAAGACTATACTTTTCCTTAGGTTTTCAGTCTTCTGGTTTTTTAAATTTTTATTTTATTTTCTCCCATTAAGTTTATTGGTACTTTTTAGGTATAAAACACATTTACATATATCATTGGGGTCTTGTATCATTACATGAGTATCTTGATTCTTATTTTTTTCCTCTTCCCCTGCCCTCCCTTCACCCCTCTACCCTTCCCTATTTGCAAAGATTTTGTCTCCATTTTTTTTCTTTTCTCATATTTTTTCCTTTCTTTCCTTTCCCTTACCCCTCCCACTTCCCCTGCTCCTTTAAACCGTTACTTTCTACTACACAATATCAATTATACATTTTTTAAATTAAAATATCAAGACCTAGGAGACATTACCACAGATTTTACAGAATTTAAAAGGCTATAGAAAGCATATTTCAAAAATCTGTTTTTGAAATAAATTTGACAATGTCTAAGAAGTACCTTGGAAGACAAATTAAGGCAACTAACTCTGGAGGAAATATAAAATTTGAATAGCGCCTATCAAAGAAAGTATATTCCTAGCTTGAAAACCTACCTATATGACAACAACAGGCTCATATACATTTTAAATGATAAATTATATCAAACATTTTAACTGATAAGTTATATCAAAAATTTAAAGCAGAAAAAAAAGGAACACTTCTCCCCTCATTTTAGGAAATCAACATTGTGCTAATCCTAAGACTGGATAAAGATCATAGAAGAAAAAAGTATGAACACAGATAGAAATTTGTTTAATAAAACAAACTATTAGAAGTCAGATCTGGCAGTATGTAGAAAGTGGTTTTGTTATAGGGATGGCAGTGTTGGTTCAGCATTGGAAGATCCACCCCCAAAAGGCATCATTTTAACAGAGGAAAGGAAGAAGCCATATGATCCTGTCACTAGTTGGAGAAAAAGTATTGGACTAAATTCCACAGCTGTTCATGGTAAAAGCTATCAGGATACTAGAAATAGAACAGAACCTTCTCAACAGATTAAAGACATGTACTCCATACTTTCAGTGAAAATGCTTTATATGAATGGAGAAGATACAATGCTTTCTCCTTAAGGTGGGAACAAAGGCAGATACGCTTACTCTTCATCTGTCCATTAAACTTTGAAACATAGGCCCAAACCAAAATAGTCTGGCAATAAAATGACACAATCATGATAGGATTGGCAAGGTAGAAGCAAAATCTTTATATGTAGATGAAATGATCATCAACAGAGAAAATACTAAGAAATCTCTAGGAACCCCTAGAACTTGTATTTGAATTTAGAAGGATTAGAAAACACAAGGTATATATAAAAATTCCAGTCTATGTATACCTGCTATAAATGAAGAATTGGATATTGAAATTTAAAAGTTATGTAGGAGTACAAAGGACCTAGAAAAGTAAAAAGGAAAAGAAGAAGAAGAAGAAAAACAGTGATGGAAGATGTTTAGTACCTAATTTTAAGACTTCTTCTAAAGCTACAGTAATCAAGGCAGTGTTGGTGTGAGGAAAGATATATAGATCATTTGAATAAAACAGAGAATCTAGAAATAGAACCACACATATATGGTCCACTGAGTTTTGAAAGATTATTTAACATTAGGATTTTATAGAATATAAACTCAATTCAAGAGCCGAGGAAAAGATAGTGTTTTCAACAAACGGCACTAGAATACCTGGTATCCTTATATAAAAAATTAACCTCAACCCTTTATTTCCATACATAAAAATAACTTGAAAGGATCTATGAACCTAAATATGAAAACCTAAAAGTATAAAACTTTAAGAAGAAATTATAAGGGAAAATGTTTATGTATTTAGGGTAGGCAAGAACTACCTAGGATACAAAAAACATGATGTAGGGGCCAGGGATTTAGCTCAGTGGTTTCACAGCCTGCTGTGCAAGCGCAAGGATACAAGTTCAATCCCTGGCACCAAAAAAAAAAACAAAAAACATGATGTATAAAAGAAAAAAATTGATAAATGAGATTCCATCAAAATTTAGAACTTCAAATTCATTAAAGTTCATTCATGTCAAAATTCTTTGACATCATTAAAATGAAAAGTAGTTTGTAAACAGACCATATTTACAAGGCATATAACCTATGACCAGAATATATAAAGAACTCTTACAGCTCATTAATAGACAACCCAATTAAAAAGTAGACACAAGATGACAAATAGCCAGTACAGCACAAGGAAAGGTGTGCAACTCTAGAATCAGAAAAATACTAATCAGTACAATAACAACATTGAATTATGCACTCATTATGGAGATGAAATTTAAAGTTTTAAAAGCCATGTCATGACTTTTTCTTTTTGTTGGATTCTCCCCCTTTGCATTTCATTTCTTGTCGTGCCGGATGGATTCATTTTGCTGGGCTTCCTGGGGTTGTGATCCTCGTTGTCTTTTCCTAGGATATTGTCTAGAATTTTTTGGAGTGTTGGGTTTGGTATTTATGAAGTTCCTAAGGTCCTCTTTATCATGAAATTATCTTGTTTCTCCATCAATTTTGAAAGATAGTTTTGCAGGGTACATCAATCTGGGTTGGAGGCTATTTTCCTTTAGGGCTTGAAATACATCAGTCCAAGCTCTTCTTGCCTTGAGGGTTTGCATTGAGAAGTCTGCTGTGATTCTGATGGGCTTTCCTTTGTATGTGATTTGTTTCTTTTCTCTCACTGCTTGCAGAATTTTGTTCTTCTGTTGGATTTCTGGAATCCTAACTATTATATGCATATGTGGACATTTTTTTTGATCAGGGCTAGTTGGAGTCCTGTATGCCTCACTTATCTGTATGTCAAGTTCTTTTCCCCTCCTTGGGAAGTTTTCTGCCATCACTTCTGTGAACAGTTTCTTTTTATGTCATCTGCACTCTCTCTTCTTTCTTCATTGACTCCAATCAGTTTTATGTTATTCTTCTTTGCATCATTTAGCAGCTGCTGGGTTGATTTCTCGTGTACCCTTACAATTTTAAAGCAATTTTTCTTTTCCTGGTCACTAATTGCAATCTTATCTTCTATATCTGAAATTCTGTTCTCACATGTTTCATTCTGCTGTGCAGACTTTCGATGAAGTTTTTAATCTCTTGGAAATCTGTTTGCACTGTTTTATTGTTTGCATTTGTTTCCTGTGTTGGGATTCCATCATGTTCCTCAGATCCTCTATTTTTTTTATCTATGTCCTCTATAGATTTATTAATCATGTATTGCACTATGAGCACAATCTTTGCTGTTATCTGAGAAATTATTTCTGATTTCATTTTTCCCAGTTCCTCTTTTGTGGCCAGTTCAGGGAGTCCAGGTGGTTGAGTATCAGCTTGTTCCATCTCATTTCCCTTTGGGGTTGCTGTAGGTGATCTGGAAGTCTGTTTTTGAGGCTTGTTTACATGTCTTCTCATTTCCACGTTGGGGGGAGGTTGCTTCTGGCGCCCACTTGGCTCACCTTCTCTGCCCTAGGAGCATGGAATGGCGGCAGGGGAGGTGCACCCTGGGACTGGCTCACCTTCTCTGCCCTAGGAGTGTAGAATGGCAGCGGGGGAGCCTCCTCCCGGGCACTGGGACTGGCTCACCTTCTCTCTAGTCTTCTGTTTTTATGCTAGTGCCATCTGTCCTCTTTTTGGGACATTTTTGATCAAACAGTGACATTTAGCAGAAGTTAGACCAATCAGACCCATTTGCTCAAGACTGTTAATCAGCAGAAAATGGATGAAGATGATTCTTCCTGAACACCCTAAGGGCATATAAAGAAATGGGCCTTTCGTTCCTGCTACCTTCCTCTGAACAATTCCTGGTTCCTGAGGCCTGATATTTAACTTTCCTTTCAATTTTGAGTTACTTATATTCTTTTCTTAAATTATCTAGAATCACTTTTTGTGGTTTGAAAGTTAGGAGCCTGACAATAGAAATGACTTAAGATTTGTGATCACATAGTCACCCAAAGACACAAGAGTTCCAGGACTTGACTGTATGTCATTTTTGTTTTTGGTTTTTTTTGCAGTTTCAATAGCTGAACAATACCACCAAAGAGAAAAATATGGAAGATGGTTGATCATGTTTAAAAGATTGACAGCTATGTCAAAAGACAAAGAAATGCCCAAATGTCAAGCTGCTTTGGAGAGAACAAGAGATAAGATAGGGTAGTAATAAGGTTAGTTTTTTATATCTTGAATTCCTGGAAATGCTATTCACTCACAGATAGGATTCTCTGGTCAAGTAGGAAAATGGATATGAAAAGACTCCCAGAATTTTTTTTATTTCTGAAGAATTCCATAGCTCAATAAATAGGGTCCCAAAATTGGTCCAGCAGAAATCTGGAAGTCAGATATGGATCCTGAGACTCCCTTTAACCGTACAGATCAGCAGGTAGCAGTTCCATTGCTTTTAACCCCAAAAGGTTTCTCAAATCTGTCTTTTGTCCTTCTTTGATCGCCACTACTGTATTCCAGTTACAATCAGATTTTTCAGAACTATCACCCTCACCTTTCAAACATGTGGCAGAAACATATCTGAAGTTATTAATCTACTTTTTGAATAGCGTTCTACCTTTCTCTTACACTGTCCTTGTTCAAACACATAATCAATCCAGGTCTCACTGCCAGCTTGGTGGAGAGGGAACAAGGAGGGAAGGATTGTGGCAGAGCAAAAATCAGAAATTGCTTGGTAATCTTCCAGGCTTTTGTTTCTAAAGACCTAATCCTTAAAGCTGGGAGAAGATTAGAGTATGGACAAAGTATTTTAGGCAAGAATCGCGAAAGGAATATGATTTCCCCAAAACAAGAAATCCCTGGGGTTAGGAGGATAAGTTGAATAATGAGCACAGGGATGGATCTAGGGGTCTGATTGCAGAGGGAACCTGTGACCTTCTTCCTAGGCACAGCCACTATAAGAGGTGAAACCTCTCAGTAATGAAATGACCAGTTTGGTGAGAATCCAGGTGACTGTGCAGATTCCTTCACCTCACCTTTAGCAGAAACCCCTTGCATCTGAAGAACTATGTTGAAGAGGATGACTGACACTCAGGAGTGACCTGCGTATGAGGATGGACAGACAGCCAATAACCAAACAGTTTCATTCCTGCTTCAAAGTTAACATTGTGTAAGATTCTGAGACTACAGTTTTTAAAATCCAGAAAGATGGCTGGGCATGGTGGTGCACCACTCTAAGCACTCAGGAGGCTGAGGCAGAAAGATTGCATACATAATGAGTTCAAGACCAGCCTGATCTCCATAGTGAGACCCTGTCTCAAAAAACAAAAATCCAGAAAGATAAGAGTAATTTAATAGTGACTAAAATTAAAGTTAAAGATAGAATTTGAGTTAGGGAAAATAAATGGAAGAATAAAAAGAAAAGGGAAAGATAAATATGAAGATTTAGTTGTTTTTAAAACCACCTACTGCTACAAACTGTCTTCAAAATGCTGAATAAAGTGCTATAATCTTTCCCTAAATATCTAGTAGAATTTGAAAGAAAGCAAGAGAAAACCTCAGAGGCCCAAATACAGTGGGAATGCAGCTACAATGACAGCAGCCACTAGTTGCCAAAGCTATGGATTCCCTGGGTTATCAGCCACAGAGCAAGCAGAAGCTGAGAACTCAGTTCACATTCATTAGATTCATGAATAGAATTCCTTTCATAGAGCTAAGGCTTTTAGAGGATGGCTGAGCTTCAGTGAGAAGGTAGGCTGAGAAGGAAACATATACCTGATAGTAAAGGGAGACACAAAGGTAGTTTGTAAGAACTTCACTCAGCTCCAGGAGAAAAAGGAAAGAAAATGTTTTACTCCATTTTCCAGAGCTGTAATGATATACCAGAGATCAGGTAATGTTTAAAGAGGTTTGCTTAGCTCACAGTTTTGGAGGCTGAAAGCTCAAATTGGGCAATTTTTTCATTCTGCCTCTAGTGAGGGTGCCCTCAGCTGTGTCACATACTGACAGATGGCATTGTGATGGGGCTTACTGAGAGGGACAGGTCACATAGGAAGACCAGAAGCCAGGAAGTGAATTAGGGATATCCACCTAAACCACAGAGGACTGTGTTGTATGTACTGTCTCAGGCCACTGGGCATTAAAAGAATAGGGCATATGTTAGCAATACCAGACTACACTAGTGTCACACTATTCATAATGTACAGTATCCCCAAATAGAACAATAGTTCAAAATCTAAATCTACTTAAAGGATAATTTATTCACAGAGATTAAAATAAAGCTTCAAGTAAAGTAAGTTTCTAAGTCACTCATTTATTAGTCTAACCAGAAAAGTCATTTACTAATTATAAATTAATTAAATTGTATTTAATTATGTAGCCAGAAAAGGATATCCAGAGAAAATAAAGCTTGTTAGATTTTCTCTGGCACAGGTTGCTCTATAAGTTGAGGACCAAAATAGAGCAACATCAATAGTAAAATTAAAAAACAAGAAATATAATTTCTAATTCCTTTCTTTGGTTCTTGATGAGTTGATCTGTGGGGGACCACCCTATTGATTATGCCCAAAGCAGGTTGTGAGCAGTACAGGCTGTAAAGAGTTAACCCCTCAATTGGCTTGTTTTGAGAAGCAAATGCAGCCAAAGCCTACATGCCCAGGTCAGGGTAACTCTTACCCAAATTCTGTTCCCAGAGTTAAAACCTTCTTTACTAAAAGCACAAGGTTAATTATTAACCACAACCAATATTTTGTCTGTTCTGTTCCTAATTCAAGAATGCTTTGTCTTTTCCTTTACAAGACTTATCAGTAATATGTCGATAGCAACTACACATTCTCTCAAGTAGCCACTTTAGCTCAATCTGTGAAGTCACCAATAAATATTGACAGCTCTGGGAGTTCAGGACCTTTGCTTGTTCAGCCTTGCTTGCATGAGTATTGGTCATCCTGGCTCTCCATATCTCTGTCTCTTTTTGTTTTGTTTTGTTTTTTGGTACCAGGGATTGAACTCAGGTCCTTGCGCTTTTGAGGCAGGAGGCAGAACCACTGAACTAAATCCCTGGCCCTCTGTCTCTTTAACTCTGTCTCTAAGTCTTTCTTCCAGCCATGTGTTGTAACACTAAGCAGGAGATCAGAACTCACTGCAGGGCTCTCCAGTATTGATCATTATTACGAACACTGTTTTGTTGTTGTTCTTAATTTGAGAATTCAAAATTGAGTTTGAAATGAATGAAACATTAATGTCTATGAATGGCCTGAAGAAAACTATAATCAAGAATACTTTCAAAGAAGCTGAGAAAACATGAACTCAGTATAACCTGAGATGGAATCTACTAAGATAGGTTGCAAGTTATTGTTGTAAAAATGTTCTAGAAACAAAGGCTTAATTGGACAAATCTGTAGATTGTTAAAATGTTAGATATTTAAAATAAAATAAATGTATCAGAATGTACACAGACTGGTGGAAAAGGTAAGGATGGCCAGGCCTCAGACAGGTGGAATAAGATTGGGATGCTACCAAACCTTCTCCATCCCTCCTTTTCTCTGAGAGTCAAGCATCTCTACTCCAGTCTACACTAGATTTTTCTATATGTAGGGGTGTACCATCAGAGTGCCAGAACCCCATAAGAGTTCCTTTCCCATTCTCAGACAGCAACTCTTAGTGACATTTTCTTGTTCCAACCTGAGGAATCTCAGGACCATGCATTGAGTATGGAAACATGGCCTGTGTAGACAGACACAGCCTCCACAGGAAGAGAGTAACCTCTGTTGGAGACACTTACTTGGAACAAGAGAGGGAGCTTTTGCCCCAAAGGAGGGGCTGCTCTGGCAGGGAACACAGTCAGTGTGCCCAGCAATTTTGTGGGGTGATTCTCTAAAGCAGCAGTACTTCGAAGTGTGGTTCATAGTCCTAGGGGTTTCCAAGATTCTCCCAGATCTACAAAGTCAATCCATGTTCATAAAAATGCTAAAATATTACTGTGAGACCTAAGGCTGAGCCTCCCCAGGAGCTTCTGTGGAGGGGTCCATTTACTCCATATAGTCATTCGTGAATGGTTAATTAATTCCCCAATTAGAACAACACAGAGAAGGTCAATCATTAGTATCAGGGCAGCATCAGAGCATAAGAGTTAGAGATGCAACTCCAGAGCTGTGTGCCTTTTTCCTTCAGCAAAACAGCAACATAGCAAATACAACAAACACAGCTACTAAAAGGTTACAGTGTTGTTTAGTTCACAAGAGTTACAGTGTCTTATCTGCTTACCGAGACATGGTGAGACTAAACACCTGCTGCATGACCTTGTTCATGCTGTGCATGTGCGGTTGAGTATGTTAAGTCATTCTTAAATAAATGTGGCCTGTTATGCACATATCTCTGAGAGCAAAGTCGTCTCCTTAAGTATCCTCATACACCTTCAGATGCCTGGGCTTTTAGTATAATCAGAATTGTGGTACCCCACAATTACTTATTTTTTAAATTTCATATTGACTTTTACATTGACACTAAGAAAACAACTGTGTATAAAACTTCTGGTGTATTAGCACACTAGCACCAGACTCTCCTGGCAATCACTGAGTGTTCACCATGGACATCTTCAATTGAAAGGGGAAAAAGTAAGCTTTGTCCTTGATTGAGCCATGGAAATCATAGATTTCAGTAAGTCTTGATCTTGGATGCACATGTTTTTATATGCTATGTAAGTAAAAGAGAAATTGCACAAAGCATGCTCTAGCTAACAAAGTAAGATAAGGTCTCAGAAAATACACATATTTGATGATTTGAGTTACAAGCTTAAAGGAACCACATTTTTCATGAAACACAGTTTTTACTTGGAGAAATGAATGACAGATAAACTATAGTTATTTAGGCTTGGGCATCTGTCAGACATTTTCTCCATGAAATTGGGTTGTCATGTCAAGAAAAACAACTGATGGTATTCAGGGCCAATGATAAGATTCAAGATTTCAGGAAAAAACTAGAATTTTGAAACTTGTATCCTTCACCATTAGTTTCACAGCTTCCCAATACTTAAAGACTTTTTTGAGGATACATGTGAAAATATTAAAAAGAACTATAAATTGATATTTTATAATAAAATGTGTAAAAATTTGGATCAGCTGCTTAACTCAGTGAGTGAACCAATATTTTCCAAGCGGCCATTACATTATGTACAAAATTATGTATGATTAGAAGGTCCATTCCAAGTACAAGATAAAGAAATAGATTTTGATATAATATAGCCTAAAAATTACATTACTTTTATGGTTGATATCTAGATGTCTGCCCCCCAAAAGCCTCATGCACTCATAGGTAGGGCTTTAGAAGGTGACAGGATCATGAATTAATCCACTGATGAGTTTATAGCTGGGTGTGATATTGGGAGGTGAAGCCTGGTCAGAGGAGGCGGATCACTAGGGGAGTGGCCCAGAGGGGTTTATGTCCTTCCCTCCTCCCTTAATCTCTCTCTGCTTCCTGCCTGCCATGCCATGAGCTGTTTCTCCTCTGTCACGCTCCTCTCCTATGCTGTGCTGCCTTACAGCCAGCCAACTATGGACTGAAACCTCTGCAAACTGAGCCAAAATAAACCTCTCCTCTTTTAATTCATGGATGTCAAGTGTTGTGCTTCAGCAATGAGAAAGTGTCTAAGACATATATAAATTCCAGATTCTACATTGCAGCTAATTTAAGAAACTACTATTTTTTGAGTATTGGTGCAGTACAAAAGAAGAAAACCACAATTATATTGAGAGATCTTAAAATGCTCTTCCTACATAAATAAACATTTTGTGGAGGTTCTTAATAAGCTTCAGGAGTGTAAAGGGGTCCAGAGACCAGACAGTTTGAGAAACGCTCTGAATTATACATATATAGGTTTTTCTAGGGCAAGTGATAATGTCAGTGCCTTTGAGTAGCAAGAAGCCTGATTCCACTAAATACTACAGTGATATTTTGGATGCTTTTACTGTTAATCACAGCTTTTCATTCTCATCATGATTCTACCAAAACCAACAGCAAACACTTGTTAAAATCTGCCTTGTCTAAGCTTCATTCTAAATACTTTCCACATGTTTCATTCTTAAAACAGCCACTTGTGGAAAGGTACTATCCTCATCCTCTTTTCACAGAGGGGAAACTGAGGCTAGACAGGTTAAGTACCTTTCCTCAGGCCATGAAGCAATGTGTCTTAGACTTGCAGCTGCTGCTAATTCAGGAAAGTCTCCCTTGCACTGTTCCCTAGGCTTAGCAAAAAATATCGAAGACTTCATTAATGTCTTTATATTCATTACTTGCTGAGATAGTAAACATTTTAGATACTGGATTAAGTAAAAAATTATTAAAGTAATTTCAATTGTTTCTCTTTCCATTTTTCAAATGTGGCAGGGGACGGGGAGGTAGCTCAGTAGTACAGTGTGTATTTGCACATAAGAGACCTGGGTTTGGTCCTCAGTGCTGAAAAGAAAATGTGTCTACTAAAATTCATTTTTCTTTCTTTTCTTACTGTTGTTTTTGTTTTGTTTTGTGACAGGGTCTTGCTTAGATAGTGTAGTTCTTGAGTACTGGGCTTACAGGCATATGCCACCATACCCAGCCACTAAAATTTTTAATTTGTGTATGTAGCTTGTATCTTATTCCTATCAAATAGTGTTTGATTTAATAGCATTAACTCAGTGAAGTTTTAAACTAGTTTAAATAAGTGGTTTCTTTATGTATCACCTAAGAAGACAGTTTCTTCTTAAATATTTTAAGGCCTTTAGTCCTTAATTAGAAATTTCTGGCGCATGGTTTTATCGTCCTCAAAGCCCTCAAGCAGCTTCAAACAATGCTGTTTCAATCAGGCAAGCAAGCATGTTTCATCATGCCCTTTGAAACTGCTCTATTTAACATGCATTTCGTAGCTAAGTTTCAATTTTACACTTTTACATGTGTTGCATAACTGCTTTTAAGCTTCTTTGCCATATTAAAAATAAGAGAATTAAAGTTAAGAGAAAAGCAAAGCAACTGGTACAATAATGGTGGCCCCAAAGGAAATTTTTACGGGGTGCAGCTTGTGGGGAGACCAAAGAAGCCAAGACAGGCAGACCAGGGTCTAGCTGCTGCTTTCCTGCTTGTGGACGTCAAGTGGGGAGGAACAGTCATAGGAAGTTGAGGGCTTTCCACTGCAGCCCAGCGGTCACAGGGTGGAGTGGCATTACTAAGGACAGAGCCCCAGTTGCGTAGCTGTGGATGACAAGAACAACCACTGCAGATGGTAGCATTTTCTCCTTGCATTTTGGGCCCTAACATACAGTTAGTATACCTCAAACTCTTCTATAATAATGGCTGGCGTCTATCGGCATTCAGCCTATATGGCACCTTCCACATGATCAAGTTTATCCTCATACAACACCAGGAGGGAACTATCCTATGCCTTTCCTCTCCTGTGTTTCTGAAACACATGATGGGGTCTGTTCCACATTACACAGGTAGAGAAGAATTTTCCTCAGAAGGAACTGTGCCTGGAGTCTCATCAGACCTGATTTAGAGCACAGTTAGGTGAGACTTGGACTTAGCCTTGCTGTCAGAATAGGTTAAGACTTTGGGGGTCTATGGGGTGGCGTGAGTGTATTTTGCATGTGAGTGGGTAATGAGTGAGGATCAGAGGGTGGATTGGACGGATGAAATTTGTCCCCTGCACACATTCCAAACTCACATGCCGAAGACTTTACTCCCGATGTAACTGTGTTTGGAGACAGGGTTTAAATGCTTCACTGCCTAGTGATCCACTTTTGGAACACCCACAACTATGGAACATAATGAAATAGTTTCTCTTTGAATTCTTGATCCTTGAATTTTTCTAGGTAACGTATCTGAATTCAAAATTCAAATAATTTCAATCTTTGGCATAAATGGATTAAGGAGGTGTTTAAGGATAAATGAGACCGTGAGGGTGCGGTGGTGACAGGAAGAGAGGAGAGAGGACCCCGGAGCCACCTGGGCAGTGCTTCTGCCTCAGAATCCTGACCCTCTGAAATGTGAGACATCGTGGTCTGTTGTGTAAGACACTGGGTCTCTGGTGTCATAGCAGCTTTGCTAGCAGAGTAACACAGACACCTGTACAGACTGCCGAGTCCTCAGTCTCCAGCCGGCCAGCAGATGGCAGAGAGAGGACTAGGACGGTCTCCAGCCTCCCTGAGCCTGGCCTCTCCAGCTCCCAGCCTATTTATTCTTTCCTTAGCTGGGATGAGACTCGCAGAGCCAGACACAGCCCCTCATGTCCTCCCACATCTGTTGTCCAGCAGTATCTGCGGGGTGCAACTAATCCAGGACATCAGAACCAAGTCAGCCAGGGACAATTTTTGTGTAAGGCATTGCAAGTCCACAATGCTAGAAATTCCTTTTAATAATGATCAAAACAAGAGTATTCAACCCAGCACAGCTATATGCTTGGAACAATTCCTACACATAGCAGAAGTTCAGTGAATGCTAGTGGATATTATCATTCATAACGTTTAACATAATAAATCACTGCATATGTTTTGGGAGGGCAGAGATGATGATTACCCACAGTGGCACACATGGCACTGTTCCTCCTTCCCCTTTCTCCTCTCCAGCGGGCACTCGGAGTGACTGTGCTTCCGGACTTGTTGAAGTCAGATATGGCTGCTGACTTGCATCCGCCTATAAAACACAGCTGGAAACATCACTTCTGGGTAAAAGATTAACTGTTGCCATAACCTTCCCTGCTCTCTTCTCCACCTCTTGGAATGTGGAAGCCAGCGGTGGGACAACAGTCCTGACAGTGGGGACAGCTACTCTGGAGAGGAGCCTGGATCCACCAGAGACTTTTATGATAAACAAATTGTCACTGCTCAAGATGCAGAAACTCGGGCTGGCCCATGACAGCAACATCACCTGCTCTACCCTGGGTGTGACAGCCACTAATGTCCCACAGCTGATCAGAGGGCCTGGCACATGGAAAGTGATTACATATGCTTTGACTGGATTAGTAAACTAAAACGTTTTAATCAGCAATTAACCTGAATGACTTTAATTAAAGAAATTATTTCAGCTCTGAAGTGTTAGAGATTCTGACTGATTAGAATGTAGGGCTCACCACCCTTTGAGTACCAAGCAGTCACCTTTGCTCCCCAAGCTAGAGCCCCACACGTCCTGCATTCTGGAGGGACCCCATTAAAGTGCTGCTGAACTTCAATGGAGTTAATTTCCCTGTGCAGTGGTCTTCAAAAAACATTACTTCCACCACCGTGACACTTCCATAATTCTCCTGCAGACTACACCAAGAACCAGAAGGACTGGGGGCTCAAGATCAGTCAGAGAACGTGTTTTAACAAACTGCACTTGCAGTTTCTTAGACTGGGCAGAATGAAGGAGGTGGGCACTGGCCTGTGGTATCCCCTGGTCCTCGCTGCAACAGGAATCAGTACATTTACCAAGGTGAAAGGAGCCCGTGGAAGTGGAAGTGGAAGTGGAAGCAAACTCTGCAAGTGGCGCTGGGCAGCGCTGGCAGGGAACTGGCCTGGCCCCTGAGAATGTGAGGAGCCTGGTCAGAGACAGCACCGAGCCCTGCTAGATGAGAAAGAAGATGGGAAGGAAGGTGTTCTCCAGAGGCACCAAGCACGGCCAGACTTCGCCCCGGGCCTTAGTTCAGGTTTCCTCAGTCCTAGGGGACACCGGGCTTCTGCTCACAGCAAACAGTGAAGCTTGCACCCCACCCCCACCCCCACCCCCGTGCATTGGGGCTGTGGACACAGGAAGTCCCAAGTGCAGGGGGAGGGAATTAAGCAAAGGTCCTTTTGATGGTGGCTTTGGGACTCTCTGCCTCTGGTCTCCAATCCCTGGATGAGACTCGACCAGGACAGACTCATCGACCTCTCTGGGCGCTGCAGCGTCCCGCCCTGAAGATGTGTCCACCTGGGAAGTTTCTGCGGAAAGTAAAAGACAGACGTGGTGGCCACCTGCAAGGCACCTAGGGTAGCACACAGCAGTCAGCTGGGAAGAGTCAGCCCGTGTCCCAGGGCCGGTGCAAGGGCTCTGGTCACCAGCTTTGAGACTTGGAGCACAGAATTTGCCTTCTCTGAGCCTTCGTTTTCTCCATGTTTTCATGTCTGACGTGCGGTCAGGAGTCCTATGCCTTACAGCTGCCGGCTGCAGGCTGGTGACAGCACAGCCCTGGCCCCGGGCCCTGGAGGGTCTCCACTCGCAGGCGAGTCTGCAGGGGTGAGGGTCCCTGTCCTCGGAGCAAAGGAGGTGCCACTCTGCTCTCCAGGTGCCCCTGCCAGGCTGTACCATTTCCCGTGGGGGGCACAGAGACGTCCCTGAGACACAGGTGGTCCCCTGCGCGTCTCTCAGGTCCCAGCCCATTCCAGGCTGCCTCGGTTTCTAGCCGGTCTCCGCCGCGGACTGTCCAGCAGAGGCCGCCCTGGGCCGAGTTCCTGGGACCTGAGCCCAGCAGGAGGGAGGGAGGGACGACCAGGAGGTGGCCCAGTCCCCGCTAGTCCTGGTGGGAGGGGTTTGGCGGCGGCGGCTCCAGCTCAGCTTTGGGGATGAAGCAGGAGAGCGCCGGGGGCGGGAGCACACGCTGCTGACTGCGCCAGCCGCGCCGTGTCCTCCGCACCTCGCCGCCTGCAGCCCGCGTCGCCCGCCGGCTCCAGGACCATGGGCGGCCGGGCACTCGTCGTCCTGTGCTTCCTCTTGGCAGGTACTTACAGTCCTCGGGGGCGCGGGCGGAGAGGAGATCTCGGGGGTGCCCGCAGTGTGGACTCCCAATCCAGTCCAGTCCGACCAGGGTGTGCGGTTTGTGCACCCAGACCCAGACCCGAGGAAGATGCGTGGCCCCCGGCGCTCCTGACGCGGTGGCGGGGGTCCTTGCTGCTTCAGCCTGCGCCCGCGTAGACACGGTGCCTTGGAACCCGCGGACGACACCGAGGTCCTGGAGAGGCCGGGAGCCAGGCGGCAGGGGCCGGGCGGGGGGCCGCCACAAGGAGGCTGAGTCAGGTGTGGCCGCGGCCCCGGAGGCTGCTCGGGCGCTCCTGGCCCTGGGTCTCAGGCGTGTGTCTTGGCTCTGAGTGGGATGATGAGGCAGGACAGTCGCTGCAAGGGTTCGGCCGCGCAGACTCCGGTTCTGGTCCGCTGTGCGCTCCCGCGTCCCGGTTTGGGGCTGTGCCCCCGTGGTCGGTGACAGCCAGACCCTCACCTGGGACAGAATCCTCGCTGCCGGGCTCCAGGAGCTCGGCCCCGGCTTGGTCAGGCCGTAGGGTTCTGTGGGCAGCTCTGACCCAGAGCCTGCGTTTTCTCACTCATTTCTGTGTTATTTTGAACCACCCGGCAGCTGGCAAAGCCGGATTAATCCTAACAAGCACTGTATTGTGGCTTTTTCCCCTTGACAGGCTCAAGATGTTTTGTTTGTGATTTTGTTTTCGCGCAGTTTTAGCTTAGCCTGGTGCTTGGCGAGAAGGAGACCTGTCCCCTTGGCCTAGGCGGGGTCCTGGGCCACTAATGGGATCCGGGCAGCCCTATTGTCCCTTCCCCATGGGTCCGGGTCCGGGTCCCTGTCCCCAAGCCCAATGAAGCCGCCCCAGGACCAGGACCGCCCTCCTTTTCTCCGAAGTTCACCCCCCAAGAATCTCTTTAGGCTGCCGTTTCTTGCTAGAGCTATTTACTGTAAATTTTCAGCCAGATAACACAGAAAGAACATAAGTACCTCCAGAGAGTCCCTGCGTCCAAAAGAAGGTGTTTTCAGAGCCACAAGACTATTTTTCGGGAAAAGCAGGCGCACTGGTGAAGGAGCCGGGTGGCAGGCACTGGAGTGTCTTGGCTGTGCTGGAGCTCAGCTGGGCCCAAGAGGACACTTTTCTTCTCTACTTTCCCTCCAGCTTTAGAGGCTTCAATTTTTAAATTATATCATCATCATTGCCATCATTATTACTGTAAAACCCTTAAAGTGATGCTTTCTTGAGCCAAGAACAAGGTTGGGGGGCTTTGTGGGGGTGGGGGGTGCAAGTACTGAGGATTGAACCCAAGAGCTCTCTGCCACGTAGCTGCAGCCCCAGCCCCTTTTTACTTTTTATTTTGAGACACGGTCTCACCAAGTTGCCCAGGCTGGTCTTGAACTTGTGTTCCTCCTGCCTCAGCCTCCTGAATAGCTGGGATTACAGGTGCATTACCATGCCCAGAGCTTGGTTTTTAGCTTCACAAATCCTCTAGATGTATACATAGCCTTTCCTCCAGGATGTAGAATGGGCACTTGCACATGTGTACGTATTGTCAGCAGTCCAGCCCAGGCGGTCTCTTTATCCTCTTGTGTCTTCAAAGGAAAGAGAAAGTCTGGGTGGTCTTCAGCTGTCTGGAGGCTGGCTCTGGTGGCCACTCTTTTACAGCACATTACTCAAACTCTTCTCATCTGGTGACTGCTAGCTGAAACTCCTGGGTTCAAAGCTACTCTGGAGCGTGGTCTCCAGCCTTAGAAACTTCGCTTTTTAGGGCTTTAGAGCTGCTTCTCCTTCATTCCCTACCTGTCACAGCTGCTTTCTGACATTCTATGGCCCCATTATTCACAACTCCCTCACCAAGAGATCAAAGATATGGTGAGGCTCTCAGAGGCCTTTTTCTGCAACACTGGCATAGGACAAAAGAGGAGCAGGTCATAGGTAGGGAGGCACAAATCCCCACTCTCTTGCTGCTCCTGCCCTGTCTGCTCTGGTGTCCTGCAGGAATAGTGTGGCCCACCCCACTGCCAGGCACTCTGTGCATCTTGTTGTCTCTGGGCAAACAGGACAGGAGAGCTGGACCCCAGCCTGCCACCCCCATGGGATCTAACTAACCACCTGATGTCCTCGTCCTTGAAGGATGTGCCCTCCCTATGAGTTTTCAGCTCTCTGTCTGCTACGGGCTCTGCTGTGTGTCTATTTAACCTTTTCCCAAATATATTAACACAAACCAGAACGGCACACACATGCCCAGAAACACCAGGGCCATCTGTGGCTTGCTGGGGTGGTAGAAAGTGTCGCCAGCCTTGCTTTGGCCTGAGAGACTCCTGTCCTCCAAAATTCGTGATCATAGGCAAAGACAGGATAGTTCCTCCACATGACACTAGACCTGAAAGGTGGCATCTTTTCCTTATTATCTGATGTGCAAACAGAGGTAGGGCTTCGAGGTGGTGAGCAGTAGATTCTTCCTGCAGTTGGATACCAACAGGCTTTGCTGCATACGCGCCCTGTTTAGGGCAAGCACCTTATTCACAATGTGTGTTCTTATCTTCAAACTTGATGGAAGTAAAACCTCACAAGGCTTTGGGAAGTATTAAACGACAGACTACACCTACAAGTAAACAGTGCCAGGTTGTAGTAAATATGTCCAGTAAGCATTAGCTAACCAATATCCTCATTGATAAAGCTGATTATATTCTGCACTTTCTGGAAGCAGGGTTTAATTATACAATTCCCCTTGGATGCTGTAAATCAAAGATCTTTGCTAATGCTTCAGTGCAGCTCTTCCAGCAAAACCAATGAACAAATTAAGAAAATATTCAGCCAAGCCTATTAAGTGACTAATTTTGTACAATAGTCCAAAAAATGCTCAATAACAAAAAGAAGTAACAGCTCACCAAGTGCTTCATTTCTTCCACAGGGAATTTTGCAAACTGGTGTTCTTAAAAGCCTCAGTCAGCTAAACCTTAAAAGTCAGGTGCCCAGAGCCACAAGATTTTGGATAATTCAGATCAAACAATTTGGGCAAAGATGGGTCATTTTGTTTCAAAGTTCTAGAATGGCTCTTTCCAGAACCCTGAGTCATCAGTAATTCCCAGATTTCTAACTTAAGTGCAGGCTGTAGACCTGGTCTAATTGTGCTTGTTTTTTTATGTAGAAAATACCGGTCAAGTATTTATACTGTTTAAGCAGACTTTTTAAAGCAATAATTTCCCCTCTCTGGCAACAGCCACCACTGGAAGTGGTGGACAGTAACATTTTAAAAATGTTTTTGATGGGAATTGGCCATCTTATCACCTAGGTAAAGTCTGTTCTGTGGTAAATGAAAGGAGTCCTGCAGTGGTGATTACAACCATGTGCTTCCTTTCCCAAGTTGCTGTCCCTGAAACCAAACATGTCAGTATAAGAATAAGTGTGTGGTTAGCTCATATGTTATCAACTGAAGGAGACCCTTGGAAATGTTAAGGTTTCCTGTGGAAGATAATGGATGGAGAGGAGGTGTCTGTCTGCTTTACTCAAGGATTGGTTTCTACTTGGAAATGCAGGGTTAATCAGTTGCTGTTCAGATGCTGTGCAGGCAGGGTGACTACCCGGTAAGATTCGTGTGTGCAGGTAGTTCACAACATTTCTCATTTTAATTACATTGTAAATTATTTATGTGACCCATTAATGTAAATCTTACTTTCTAATGTGTGGATGGATCTTCAAGTGCTCATCATAACCTTTGATGGCAGCATATCATTTCTTTCACCTGTTGAACATTGTTTTACACTTTGAAGCCATTGACATTTCATTTGTACCAGGAATGCTTAAAACAAAAGAGAAAGTTACAGACAGCTTCCCACTCATATTTTCCTTTGGTGCAGGGTGGCATTGTATCAATGAAAAATACACTGTCTTAATTTTCCTTTGCCTTGTTGCCAGATTTAGCAAATAAAAATCCAGGTTGTCCAGCAAAATTTGAATCTCAGATACACAGTGATTCTAGGTATGCCCCATGTAAAGTGAAAGTCAAATCCACCTAAACATTCTGTATATTTTTCTGGCAGCCAGACTGGGTCTTTCATCTGCAACTCCTCTGTGTAGTCAAGCTCATCTGGGCAATGGGTTTGGCATAAGATCAGCTTTATTTGGAATCTTCCCTTGGGGGCCTAAGCTGCCCTCTACTACTTCACTAAAAATGATCTGTCTGTGAGGAAATGGGGAGATTTTAGAGTCACTCTCTGGTCAGCAACTGCGTGGGTTGGGATTAAGGGACAACTTTCACTGCTGCAGTGAAATCTGTGCACTCCGGCTGTACCATCTGCTATGCATTTCTGTGTGTGTCTGAACAATCAGTGAGATTTCTGTGGCCTCACTCACCTACATTAATGAGCCCCTTTTGACTCTTCCTTTAAAAACATTGTGTGTTTCTTATGGTAGCAATTTTAAAAATGGCCGAAACAGCTAGAACTAGAAGCCTCATGGAATCTTGCTGGAAGCTGATTAAAAAAGAAAGTTATGGAGTACCTTTGGGTTTCAGTGTTGTTTTTTGTGCCAGGATCTCAGGACATCTTACAAATATTAATTAGATAAGTTTTATATAATTCCTTCTCTATAGGTTTATTGATGTCACTTAAAAGCAGTGGCTATACAGAGTTTCAAGCAACATATTAGAAGTTTAAGGAAGATGTAAAAAAAAATCTTTTAAGCAATTGCATTCTGGTGGAAATGGGCACCCTCGTACCTGAGGCAAAAATCTGTGAATAGCTGACTGTTAAGTGAGGAGATGGTGACAAATTACTAGGTGTGATATTTAGAAAACATTCCCTGTTTGATATCAAAGGAGAATAGTAGCATATACTTGGGTGATGGTATCCTCCACTTACACGGCAGATTCTGACACCCAATTTTCTTTTCTGTGAGCAAGGAAGTAATGACATGGAACTTGAGTGCAGGTGTCGGACAGGAGAGGAATCCAATGTATTGCCCATGGTTATGAATCTAGAGCTACCACTCAGACTTATCACTGGAGAGATGGCGTTGTGTGTCCTTATCTAGCGTTAATAAAAGATATGTTATAGTTTACATTGTGACATTCTTTCCAGCTGTGTGTAGTCAGAAGCACCCCTCACTGTAGAGAGAATTTACTTACCTGCCATTGTATTCACAGTGGACACGTCTGGTACCCCCTGCCTAGTAGAAAATGCTTCTAAGTCTTTGGACAGGCTTTTATGAACTGTTTTAGTCCAGGAGGCTGCTGTAACAGCCCAGCTGTGCAAAATGGATTCCCTTAAGCAGCAAGCATGTACTGGTCATTATGCAGAGGTTGTGATGCACAAGATCAGGGTGCTGCAGATTCTGTCTGGGGGGCGCTGACTTCCTTGCTCACAGGTAGCACCCTGTCAGTGCAGTCACAGGGTGGGGAAGGCAAGGCCTACCTCCTGGCTTCCTTCATGAAGTCCTCATAAGCAGTCCTCAAAGTTCACTACATCACCTTGGGAGTTGGGATTTTAACATCTAAAATTTGGGAACATGAAAACATTGAAGCCACAGCACAATCCCACAGATGGGGGGAAGATAGGATTATGCTGGGGTCGAACATATATGTGTGACTGTGAAGCTCTCCATGTTGTAGGACTCTTGCTTTATAATGGAATTTGGCTTTTTCAGGAAGAACAACTAATAGGATGCCCTTTTATGCACTATTTGAAAGTTACAGTGCACCTGGATGTGTGTAGGGAAATACTCAAGCTCCCTGTCTCCTACTGAGTTAGCCAATATGTCAAAAATGCAACATGAACAGGCCTCTCTGCCCCTGGTTTATTTGCACATTAAAGAAATCTGATGGGCTAAACACCTCTCTGTTGGCCTGGGAAGGAGGCAAGTTCTTGATAAATCACAAACTATGAGAATTCATATGTTGATGGACTCTGCTGTGTCACAGGTGGCACCAGAATGTGTACAGTCCTCACAATGGACTACGGAGGGGGCTGCATGCCTGTGGAGGTGACATGAAAGAGGGGAGTCCTGAAATCCTCCTTGTATGGAGGGCTGATCAGATGTGTCAGCAGCAGGGGAAGGATCATCAACTTTGGAGGGTAAATGATCCTCCATCACTTACCTTCTAGGAAATGTTGGTGGGGAAAGAAGTGAGATACGAGATTCCATGTGGAAACTGAGATGGAAGTGGACAGTTGGGAGGGCCAGTGGCTGGTTGAGAATTTCTGCATAAGGCACAGAGGAGTGGCTGGAGAGAGAGGGCAGAATGAAAGCATGAAAAATTAACCAGTGTGCAGATGAGACCGGTTGATAATTCAGATCGCTCAGGAGTACTGAGGCCCTTGCTGCTGCTCCACTGCTGCTGGGAATGAGAATTGTTCACATTTCTGTTCTAGGGGTTGGGGTCAGGGGTACCTCCTGTTCCAAGAATAAGAAGCCTTTTTCTGAACACCTTTTTAGTTCTATAAAAGGCTGCAAACTGAGCCTTTCTGATGAAACTATATGGAGATCCAGGCAGGTAATCGAGGTGCCCTCAACATTGCCAGTGAGGAGGGAGACAACCCAAGCCAAGGTGATTTGGCTGCATGGTTTGAATTAACTCCGGTGAACTGAGTGGCCAGAGGTGCTCGCTTCCATGTCCTTTCTAGAATGTACCTTATAGCTAGTCCTGCTGGGAGCACACTGCCCTGTACATGCTCATGGGAGAAATTCAGCCCGATACTTAGCACATGAGCTTGGGATTGTGTTGTCACATAGGAAGCAGTGTGGTATGGAAGAGTTTGGGAGCAAGAGGATGGTGTGGAGTGTGACTCCAGAGCCTTGTGTTCTCCTCGCAGAGCTAGGACAGGGGGCACACAGGGACAGTGTCTCGTCAGCGTCTACCATGCCAGCGGACAGAAGGTTTATTTCACTCTGCTTCCTAGCCTCATCTGTCTCCAACTAGGAGAGCAGAAATGGGAGCTGTTTGATCTGCCACTGTAACCCTAGCACAGAGAACAGAGTGAGACATTAAGTGGGTGCTTAATAAATATTCATACAATTAATTTTTAATTGAGCATCTACATGTGCTAAACACTCTCTGAGGCTCTGGAAATACACTGAAGAGCAAGAGAGACAGAGCTTTACCCTCGGGGAATTTCCATTCTTTGAAGATGATGAATTTTGACTTATGAAAAGAAAAACAACCATCGAGTGTCCAATATGCAAGTCCTACTCAACGTGTCCAAACTGAGCTCGCACATTTCCTTCCTCTGAGGCTCACCCTGCAGCTTCGCCCTGCACTGAGCGGCAGCTCCAATCCCTGCTGCTCCTACTCCAAGTCCTGTGTCATCCTGGCTCCACTCTGTGTCCCTGCATCCAACCTTTCAAGACAGCCTGCTCTCCTGACCTTTCAAATACATTTGGAACCAACCCACCTCCGCTACCACCATTGCTGTCCCCAGCAAGAGCAGCCGCCATCTTCCTCCCTATTCTCCCCTCCAGGCCTCTCCTCCTGAGCCTGCTTTCCACGGAGCCACACCTGGTCCTGGGAACTGTACCAGGCACATCTCTGCCCTGCACAAGCCCTGTCACAGCTTCCCTGTTGGAAACACTCTTTCCAAATGGCTCCATGGCCAACTCCCCACCTCTTGAAAACCTCAGTGGCAATCAGCTTCCTGTTACTGTGATGAAAACCCAAGGTAGTCAGCGTACAAAGAGAATCTTGCTGGGGCTCTCAGCAGTCTGTGACCAGGTGCCCTGGCTTTGGGCCTGGGCAGCAACTGGCAAGAGGGCCTGGTGGAGGAAGCTGTCCACCTCATGGCCAGGTGCAAAGAACAAAGAGAAGGGAAGAGGGCAGCATCCACAGCAGCTTTGAGGGCGCTTTCCCCGGCCTAAGCCTCCCCTGGGTCCCACACCTCCCAGTGCCACCAAACCTTCAACACAGGCCCACTGTGGGACACTCTAGATCCAAACTGTGGCACCTTTGCTGAAATGTCACTTTCTCAGTGAGCCCTGCCCTGACCAGTGTCCTGGCTCCACAGTGTGTCGCCTGCCAGCACCGTGTCCCTGTGCCCTCCTCTGCTTCCTGCCTCTGCTCAGCATCTCCCCTGTCTGTGCCCCTCCCCTCTGCTGTATGGAAACAAAGCCCCAGAAGGACAGGGACTTGGTCTCTCTCACTTGTCCTGGTCCCTCAGTGATATACCACTGGGTGGCATGTAGGGGATACTCAAAACTTTGTTGAACTGGGTGATAAAGATGGTTTTGAGGGCTGAAAAAATTAAGACTTCATTCAGATTATTCCATAAATCACTCAGAAATAAGACATTGGCAACCTTGCTTACCCTCAGGGGCTCATGTCTTGTGTTTTTAAGTAGCTTTTTTAAAACCAGTAATCAGATCTTTAGTCTTCACGGGGAATTACAAAAATGAATCTTAAAAATTAGCTGTTTTTTGAACTATGCACATACAAAACTCTTCTTTTTAAAATGTGAGTCCTAAGCCTTTTTCCTCCCATGGACATCATTTTAAAATAGCTGAAACTTCCCAAACTCTTTGGTGAATTAAGGAAATGTCCCTCATAAAAAAAAAAAAACCCCAGAAAACCAAAAAGAAAATGTCCCTTTTGAGCTTAGCCCCGCAGGATCAAGATACCTCCATGGTTTGTACATATTTGTGAATTTTGGAATAACTAAAAGTAGCCTGGTGATGAAAAGTGGCTTGCATTTAAAGGAATCACAAATGGCAGTTACCTAGGAAAGTTGGAGAATGCTCTGTCAGTTGGAACACCGAGTGTTGTAAGAGTGAGTTAGTCACTGATGAGCTCAAGACCACACTGGGTTTCCGGCCTTAGAGACCCTATCTTCCCTTCCATGATGATTTTTAGACTGGGTTGTGTTTCAGTCCAGTAAGAGAAATGATGGCTCTAACTCAAACTGGTGTCCTGGGATGGGGACCTACTCTGCTCCTGCAGGGCTGGCACCACTGAACGTTCATGTGGCCCAGTCTAGAACCCCCGGCTTCATCATGCAGCAAATACTCCTGAAATGTTCCAACTGGCTGAAAACAGGAATGATGAGTTATTTAGTGCTGCCAGGAGGAACAGGAGCTTTAAAAAGTAGCAACATACTGGTCTTGTTGGATCAACTAGAGCAATTTAAAAATAAACCAAAGAAGGGAAACGTGACAGTTTACTGAAAACACTTGGCTTGCCCACTTCAGAGGTTCATTTGTCCATTCTTTTTTTTTTCAGTTTTTGTTATTAGTGTGTGTGTGCAGTACATAATGACTACATTCCCTGTGTGGAGTTGGCACATGTACATGCCACATCTCCATTCTTTCATTCATCCCCTTTCTCTCCCCTCCATCTCTAGGTCCCCTCCCCATTTGCAAAACATCTCTTTCCCTTTTACCTATTATCCATCTTTTATTTTGCTCTTTATTTATAATTTTTGTTTCTCTTATAAGAGAAACTATATGATATCTAAACTTGTGTGTCTGATTTATTTCACTTAATATTATGGCCTCAAGTTGCATCCGTTTTCCTACAAATGACTCAAGTTCATCATCTTTATGGCAGAGTGGTATAAAGTGTGCACTAGTCTGGTCAGATGATCTGGCACACCCACTGCAAAAGAAAGCAGCAGCCTAGAAGAATGGGGTGTATTCGCTATGTACCAACTATAAAAATGGTTACCATGTGGTGTAACTGTCCATTTCCCAAAATATTGAAAGAGCACACTGTAGAATGAACCAGGTATTGCTGTGGGCATGTGTGTGCCTGGAGAGAATGGGGTTAGAAAGCTATAGTTGTATCTCTAGTAAGTGAGTTTTAGGTCAGTTTCTCCTCTTCTCTCCTCTCCTCTCCTTGTCCGAATTATTTAGTAAGACATCATGAATATTTTAAATCCATTTTTAGCAACAGTTAATGGGGTGATTAAAACCACTAGATGACTGTTTCAATCCTGAAAATCTTGACTCAAGAAATTATTCTGACCAAGCCCTCAAAAATGTGATCTTAGGGATGCAAATCACCTCAGAAAGGTTTACAGTCCTCACTGAACTCATGAGCAGGGAAGGTTCTGGGAGGATTGACTCCAAGTGGTACTACATTTTCTAAGTCCGGAGTGCTGTATGAATCATTGATCAAGACCTGCATCTCACAACCCACAAAACATCTTCACCTGCTCTTCCTCAGACAAAGGTCTACTATCTTGAATCTATAAAGAACTTAACAAGATCAGACCTCCCAAATTTAAAGACCCAGTCCAAAAATGGGCATCTGAAATGAACAGACATTTCTCAGACAAAGAAGTAGAAATAGCAAATAAATACATGAAAAAATGTTCAACATCACTGGTCATTCAAGAGATGCAAATGAAAACAATGCTGAGATTCCACTTCACTCCAGAAAGAATGGCTGCTTTCATGAAATCAACCAATAACAAATGCTGGTGGGGCTGTGGGGAAAGAGGAACCCTGTTCCACTGCTGGTGGAAGTGCAGACTGGTGCAATCACTGTGGAAATCAGTATGGAGATACCTCAAAGAACTAGGAGTGGAAGTCCCATTTGACCCCGCTATTCCCCTGCTGGGGATCTTCCCCAAAGAATTAAAAGAATCATACCACAGTGATATATGTGCACCTATGTTCATAGCAGCACAGTTTGTAATAGCTAAAATTTGGAAACAGCCCAAATGCCCATCAACTGGAGACTGGATAAAGAAAATGTGTTTTTTTCATAAAATGGAGTACTACTCAGCCATAAAAAATGAGAAATTAGAGACATTTATAGCTAAGTGGATGCACATTGAGGTGATACTCTTAAGTGAAATAAATAGGACACACATGTATAAATACTGAATAGTTTCTCTGATGTGAGAAACTGAAAGTGTAAATAAGGACTAAATGTCTAATAGGTCATGTGAAATAGGAAGAAAAGGGGCAAAGGGGAAGGAAGTGGGAGGGCTAGGAGAAAGGATAGAAGGGAATGGGATTAATATGAGAAAATGGAAAAATAGGAACAAAATCTTTGTAAATAGGGAGGACTGGAGGGGTTGAAGGGAGGGCTGGGCAAGGGTGAAAAATAAGAACCAAGAGAGACTACGTAAAGGTGCAAATTTCCAACGATGAATGTCATTATATTGTATACCTAAAATGTACCAATTATTAGAATGAATAATCGATAATGCAAAATAGGAAGAAAAGGTCTAAAGGCGTAGGGGTAGTGGGAGGGGCAGGGGAAAGGAAAGAAGGGAAAGGAAAAATGCTGAGAAATGGAAAAAATGGAAATAAAGTCTTTGTAAATAGGGAAGGGTGGAGGGGGTGAAGGGAGGGCTAGGGATGGGGAAAAAAATAAGAACCAAGATGCATTATGTAAAGGTACAATTCCCAATGAGAAATGTAATTGTGTTGTATACCTACAATGTACCAATAAAAGAATTTAATTTTTAAAAAAAAGGCCTGCATCTCGGATAGTATTTTAAGGGGCCCAGAACCCCTTAAGAATGTACTATTAGGTTTTTTTCTTTTATTTAAATTTCAGAATTTGTCCTTTATGAGAGTGATTTCTTACACATTATTCTAAATTTCTCACAATGAAATTGGCCAATTTAGATATGGAATAAGAAAAATAGACCTCAGAAGAGTATATAATCTGTTTTTCCTTTGGCAACCTTACATTTATTATCTCATCTTTTCAATAAAGGATCAATAGAATGTGGTTTAGCAGATGCTGGAGTGTCCATTACCAATCGCGAGGACTATCAGAATGCAGTGCAGTTGTAGCTGGGGAGATTCGGGGGGTGGCTCTGATGTGGCCCAGGCTGAGCCCTCTGTTAACGATGACCCTGGACACCTTTCTGGGGCATTTGTAAATGTGCAGCTCACCAGGATTCGCACATGATTCTGCATTTGTTTCCTCTGCAACCTCTCCCAGTCCTCACAGCAATGCTGTTCCCACTTTGCAGTCCAGGTGGCGGGGTTCAGAAGTTATGCAAGAGTGACAGAGCACACGGGCAGTAACTGCTTGGCCTTGCACCTGTGTCCACCCCACCACCCTGAACCCTGGCTCATTTGCTAACCCTCCTGTCCTACAGCACCCTCTCTTCCTAAACACTGCAGTTATCTGAAATGGTGACTGTGATTCACACAGCCTCCTGCCAGTTCTGGGGCACCCATTCAGGCCAGTTTTGGGGGATCTGTGCAGGCCTGCCCAGACCGCTGCAGAGGGAGGGAGGGGAAGGAAAAAGGAATTAAGATGTGTGACAAACAGGTACCATCTCCCCGTGACAAAAGCGATCACACTGCCAAAGTGTATTAATAAGAAGGAAACCAAAGGCCCAGGACCCACTGCCTGATGTAGGGCCGGCCACACGAGTGTTGACAAGGACGCTAACTGCACTGACAAACTCCATTCATCTCCTCGCAAGCTCACAGTGATGCCCAAAGCCAAGCAGTGATATGGGCAACTTTACTGATCTGCATTGGCAGATGGAATAAGATGGAATAAGATGGAATCTGATCTGCAGATGGAATAAGCCCACACATTATTTGGAAAAGTAACAGATAACTAGAAAGAATCAAGCACTGTTTATGATTTGATCATCTTCCTCTGTGACTGATGGCCTCTGTGTAAGGCTTCAGCTCAGAAGTGATGAGGGTGCAGTAGAGACAAAGCATCTCCCCGTCGCTCAGCCTAAGGAGTCATGGACCTCATCACTGTCACCTCTCACGCAGCCTGCCAGTTAAACAGCACCCACATCTGACCAGGCCTCCGCAGCCAACAGCCATGTTTCGGGGAACGTGGAGCCTAAGGACTGTGTTAAACAGCAGCATGGGATTGAAAACCCCAGCTGTGCAAAGTGGTGTAAACAAGCTGCCTTAGCCAATAATAAGTTGCAAGGTTAAAAGATAGATGGGCAGAAGAGGGTATTGAGATTGACAGACTAAAAGAGGTCTTAAGAGAAGTTTGGGTCCTTATTTGACCCTGAATTAAACCAAAAGTATAAAAATGAATGACACACTTATGAGATAGTTGTTAACATGCACGTTTCTAGGTATTTGACACTGGTGAGGTATTAATGTGTTAAGCATAATAATGATATGCCCCTTATATTTTTGGCAACTCTTTTATCATTTGGTGATACGTGCCATTATATTACAGAATAAGTGCTATTATTCTTAGCGGTTTCTTCAAAATAATAAGGGAGTGGAAAAATAGATGGGGATCTTATAGGAAAAAATGGTTTGGGGTCACTAATTGCTGAAGCAGTGAAGGGAACATGTGATTCATTATACTCTCTCCTTCGTTCATAATTAAATCCTTCCATTATAAAATGTCTTTTTGATTTTTTTTTTGATTAGGGAGTACTGGGATTGAATCCAAGGCCTTCATATTGAGCTACATTCTCAGATCTTTTTTAAAATTTTTGAGACAGGGCCTCACTAAGTGGCTAATTTGCTGGGGTTAGGCTGGAATGTGAGAGCCTCCTGCCTCAGCCTCCCAGGGTGCTGGGAATACAGGCGTGCACCACACTTGGCTATAAAAAAATTTAGTCTCCCAGACCTCCCTGTTGTTTCCACCAACAGTCCAAAGCCATTAGCAAGAGGCAGAACTAAAGAAATACAGGATGGTAACCACTATATGACAGGCCATGGAAGGGAAGGTCCTTCTTGTTTGGGAAGTCCTCCCTGGGGGACACTTGGCACATCCTTTGAGGCCTCTCTGCTCTAGCTCCTGCTACTTCCAGTCCAATATCCCCGGCTCCTCTGTTCCCTGCCAACCAAGGTTCCCTGCAGCACACAGGCCCAGCTTCCACCTCCACCTCGGGTGGCTGGCGTTAGCGCCACTGGTCTTGCAGTGTGAAGCTGGGGTCAGGTGTTGGCCCTGTGTCCCTCCTCCCACATGGGAGCATGTGCGTGGCAGGTGCTCTAAGAAACAGGCTCAGAGATGGTGCCCAAGGTCTCACAGTCATTTGGTGGCTGGATGGAGACGGAAATCCAGTGTACACTTAAGTCCCTGACTTCCAGTGGTTCTCAGCTGAGAGGCAGAGGTGCTCTGCTCTGTGACAAGTGACACACTGACCTGGAGGACTCAGAAGTCACTGTCTATGCCTGACATAGAGAGGAGCACAGAACCTCAAAGGAATGGCCCACAGGACAGGCACATCTTCACAGAGGACAGCAGCCTAGCCCTGGGCCTGGGACATCATTCTTTCAGAGGCTGCAGCATGAGGGCCCATGCATGTACGGGACAGCAGGAGGCCGTGGAGTCCCTAGAGGTGAGGGGTGAGGCTGTGCAGACCCAGCTAGCCTACCTGACATGCTTCCACCTGAGCAAATGCAATTTAAAAGGGGATTGCAATCCCTTTCTATACTGGCTTGCTCTCTGGGCAGTCCCTTCTGCACATCACAGGAAACAAGCTTTGGCTAGGAAGGGCACCAGCAGCAAGGGCTGCATTTCCCAAGCTCCAGAGCTGCAGCTCACAGGGCAAACCATGGGCAGATACCTGTGGGGTCCTCTGGAAAGCGTGTCTGTGTTGGGCTGTGCTCCTGGAAGGGAGCTCAAGTTGTGTCCATGCAGGTGGGTTTTCTTGCTTCCCCGTTGCAATCCACAGGTTAACCTGGGCAAACCATTGTCAAGACAGAGCCTGGACCTAGCCAATACCCATGAATTCACAATGGTCACTGTGTCCTGTGAAAACGGGGGAGGCCCTAATTAAGGTCCCTACCTGTGGTAGCTGCTGTCTCCTGCTCAGCAGAATCCACCCCTGTGTAGAAAAGGAGTGACAAAGAAGGGTGTTGCATGTCCCCTCTGGGTTCTTCTGTTGCTGGAAGCACACGTCTCTTCCTTTGAACTGGGGGCTCTGGAAATCTATCCTGTGTCCTCAGCCAAGACTGGAGCAGTCTCCGTGGTGGAAAGGGAGGCAGTGCTCCGTGGAGGACCATGGTCGAAAGTGTCTTGTCTGTAACCATTACCCTTGCAACTGCTATAAGCCAGTTGTCCCCTTGAACTATGCCAACCTGCCAAGCATAGGATAAATATAGATTTGCTATTGTCTGAGTAGTGCTGCCATAATAAATTAACACAAACGTGGATGGCTTAAGACAAAGACTATTCCCTCACAGTTCTGGAAGCCAGAAGGCTGAAATCAAGACTTCGGCAGAGCCCTGCTCCCTCTGAGCTCCGGGGGGACCCTTCCTGGTTTCCCCAGTTTCCAGTCACCCCAGGTGTTCTTCAGCTGGTAGTAGCATAATTGCAGTCTCTGTTCCCAACTTCCTGTGGCTGTTCACCTCCCTCTGATGCTGTCTGTGCCCGGATGCCCTCTCTTGAAGACTCTGGTCAATCACCTGCTACAGTAGGTCCCACCCTAGTGCAGGGAGACCCTGTCTTGGTGAGGTCAGCAAAGGCCATATTCCCAAACAAGTTCCTATTCACATATATTGGGGCTTGGGACTTCAACACACCTTTTGGAGACATAGTTCAACCCTTGGCATTTATATTATTTTTGCCTCTATACCATGTTCATGAAGGACCCTCACTGATAAGAGGAATCCATAACTTAATCAATTATAAATCACTTTGACTCAAGATAGCAGTTTCTACCCCTCCCCCCAAGTATTTTTGTTTGCTTACATCTTTATTTATTTATTGCTCCTGGTGATGGAAAACAGTTGAGACTATTTAAATCAGGTGTTTCTCAATCTGGGTACTTGAGGCATTTGGAAGGAGACATTTTTTTCAACTGTGGATCTTCCTGGGTCCTGACCACTAAATAACAGTAGTAACTTTCAGGTATTGTGACAAGCAAGAAAAATTATGTATACAGTAGAGTAAAGGAAGAAAAGAAGCAGGGAATATACGCCTTCACACACTTCCAAAATATTAGATCATCAGGAAGCAAGAGTCTGTTGATGAGGTTTTATGTCCCTCCTATAACCCCACTCAAAATGAGTTTTCTAAGCAACAACCACACTGGCTACCCGCCACCCTGCCAAGTGTGAGAGGCCTCGAAATGATTCCAGAACGTCCTGACCTGGACACAGCTGACAGTAGCTTCTATGCCAATGTGGATGCCTATGGGAAATTCCTGGCACTGTTTTCCCTCAGGGCCAGCCGCCAGGTCCGATGCTTTGCTGTTGTTGAGGACAGAGCGCCTGCCATCCAGTGGGGAACAGCACCGCAAGGCAGGAGATGGAAACGGCTGCCCGTTCTCTCATTGACAGCCATGGGGAAATGATGCCTGTCCTTTGTTTAATGGGGAAAGAGTCACCTTCCAAAAAGCACCTTTAGTTTAATTTTTTGTAAAGTATTACTGCTGTAAATGTGGGAACACAATAGGTCACAAGAATCTTTCATGGAAAAAATGCACACACTGTGACATGCTAGGATAGGGGGTTTCTGTCCACCACTGTGAAAAGTGTGTGTGTGTTGTGTGTGTGTGTGTGTGTGTGTGTATGTGAGTATTGGGTATATTTCCCTCTTTTACCCGCTTCCTTCCTTACTGAAATCATAAGAATTTTTAAGGGAGAATTCAAGTAGCATTCCAATGTCTTTTTTAGGAAAATTGATATTTGATGTATTCATACATTTTCTGGAGTTCCCTCCCCATATACAAGTAGAATACTTTTTACATGTAAAAGCTACAATTGTATTATTCTGTGTCTTCTGATAAGTGCCTGAGCTGTATGTCAGGTAAACGTGGGCATTTATTTGGTTCTGTAGCTACTTACTCAATGTTCTTATGAAATTGTACTTTTCCTTTGAAGTCACAGCAAGAATCAATATTGAAACTCTTTCCTCTGGAAAAAAAAATATAATTTTACTCATAGGAGATTTAATACTTAGAGAGTTTGCTTATGAGTAAGAAAAATGTTCTAAGAAGAGCGAGAGATCTGAAGCCTATATTGATTCACGTTATTCTTTAAAGGGTAAAAAATTTTAAATCTCTGTTACTACAAACAAAGCTGCTTGATGAGAACTACCTTCATGCAGAGATGAAAAGTTACAAAGCAAGAGAACAGCCTCATTATATTTTTTAAATCCCAGAGAGAGTCATTGTGTTGCCAAAGCAATGTGGTGAGACAGCCTGGGGCCCAGTGTTCACACTCAGGCGACCAGGAGGAAAGAGCTCCTGAAGCTTTGAGATTCTTCAGACAAAGCTCAGATTAAAGGGGCTAATCAGGAAATCTGAGGTTACATAAGGGTGCACAGATCAGCCAGCTCAGATGTCTGGCTTGGGGCACGTGCTTGTGATGACCCAAGTTTTCCACGGAAGATCACACTTAGTGATAATTCTTCTAGAATGAAACAAATGACAAGGAACATTAATGTGTGAAAAGCAATCCCCATCGCCACTGACATCTGAGCTTGTCCTGGCCTCTCCAGAGACGTCTGAGTGACCACAGATGCAGATGAACCGGCGGGGCCCAACCCTAAAGGCCTGGCAGGACAGGCAGGGAAGGGGTGAGCATCTTTCTCTCTTGGCAGCTCCAGGAACTGACTGGGAGGCTCCAGCTCTCCAAATGTGGCCTGGGTCACTCTTGAACTTGACAGGAAAGGTAGGAGTGGGCCTGGAAAATAGCCTCTGAACTCTGGGATTCAACATGCACAGAAGATCCTTCTGGAAGTGGGTGGAAGGAGAAGGTTCACTATTCTGGAGAGAACTCAAGCCCAGACCTCTAAGCCCTATGTGAAGAGACGGGTGTGGGAGAAAGGCAGATTCTGCTAGGGTCAATCAGGATTTCTGGAAAGGCAGTGAAATGGCACTCGGAGGGCAGGCAGACCAAGGAAAAGAGCAGCACTCAGAACTGAAGGGAAAGGCAGGTTTATTTTCGCTACTGGGCCCAGCGGAAGTCACCTTCCAGAGTCTGAGACCCCTTCCTAAGTTTGTTCTCATATTTATCTGTTCTTTAGCCAGGGCACGGGAGCAAGCAGAATTTTACAGAAACAGAACTTAGCAAAGGGTAGGGAGGCGGAGGTAATGTTGCTTTTTTTACTTTTCTTACAGTTTACCTTTAAGATATGGGGAGACAGGGAGGCCTAGGCAGGTGTTGTTTCAGCAGATCATCTTTCGGGCACAGTGATCTTCATGGGTTTAACAGGAGGGGCAGCCTTGAGACTGTCAGTCTGTGTCCAGCTCTGCAACTGTTAGTCTCTGCTTTGTCTTTTGTTAATTTCCTTTTCAGCAGTACCATGAACAAGGAGGTCAGGTTCCTTGGCATATCCTTGATGCTGCCCTGGGCGAGGAGCTGCACTGGTTCTGATGCTCTTTGTGATGCCATGTCTGCTCTGGACAGCGTGACTGGCAGCAGATGGCTTTGGAAGCGCACCTGTGCTCTTTGCTGAGCACTAACTGCAAGGCTTCTGACAGCCTGGATCTGACCTGTGTTTACTCATAACACCCAACAAATGTGCTGCTGCTGTCTTGAAATTACAGAGACCAGTGTGATGGTCTGAGCTTGCTGCGCTCCTGGGTTCCACCTGCTCATTTTCTCTTCTCTCATAACACTGATGGGCCCTTCCACATCCGATTCCAAGGACCTTGCCACCCCTGCACCTGCGGACAGCAACTGCTGCTGGCTGTGATGGCAGAGGAGAGGGCACAGTCCCAACTCCCATCTCCACTGGTGACGCTGGCTCTCCTCACCCAGGCTCCCGCATGTGTGAATTATACTGTTTATGCATTTCCTTGATTTTATTTTTATGAAATTGCATTTTAAAAGCATCAGACCTAGGTAACACTTGATTTCACAGGAATTTGGCAGAACACAGGCAATTAGCTAGGCCCTGTATAATTCAGGAAACCTGAATGCTAGTTACATCAAAGTTCATCTGAGAATTTAGGTTTAAGCCATGGTGGATAAAGTTTTCTTCTAAAAGTGTTAGACAGT
This sequence comes from Heterocephalus glaber, assembly GCF_053883595.1. NCBI lineage: Eukaryota > Metazoa > Chordata > Mammalia > Rodentia > Bathyergidae > Heterocephalus > Heterocephalus glaber. The sequence goes on along the minus strand of NW_028258324.1, from coordinate 833,121 downwards.
TTGGGTTTAAAGAAGCACTGAATTAATTCAACGCATGCTTTCTTGCTACACAGCATCATTTTGAAGCACAAATTTAGTTCATACTACAGAAAATGGATGAGATATGCATAAGCTTGTTTTGACTTAACTGTGAAGACAAATAAAATGTTTGGGTAACTGAAATATTCCAAACAGTTGAGCTTACTCTATATAATGTGGATGGCAGATTTCAAAAAATGAAAAAGAAATTGTGTTTCAAAGTACGTTTAGCCCCTGTGGTAAACTGATAAACTCCCTCACTATCTGTTAAATGGATTGAATGGTGATCATTAGAATCTGTTGTTTATGATCCAAAATAGATTCTTAACCTGAAGCCTACCAAAACCTAGATGACCTCTAAAGGAGCATCAGGAAGCCTATGAAATGCCCGAAATTGTAGCACACCTGTGCATCCGTACTTATATCCACTGCTTCCCTTGGTAGGAGATCCATAGATTTTATCCAGTATCTGAGTTCTGTCCCCCAATTAGGTGACACATGTGCAGCAGTCATTCTGTGATTCATCTGACCATTCCATGACTTAGGCGTTGAGAAATCGCAAGGCCCCTGTTGGCCGACCTGGGCCTGGCTCAGGCTCAGTCGTGTTTGGGCGTAACTGCCATTGTACAGACTGCTCCTGAGTATGCACATCCTGCCTACACTCACTTTCACTCTTGGAGTCAGGGACTGACCTCTCAGGGACAGGAAGTGGAGGATCAGGATGGCTCATGGGTGGCATGGCGCTGAGTCACACGTGTGCACTTCCCATGGCAGTCTGCTCCCTGGAATCTCAGGAAAGCTTCACGTCAATGCACAGAGCTCAGTATACTGGATCCCACTTACACTAGCAAAGGTCTCCAAAGTTCAGGTCTCCAAAAACACTGATCCCAAAGAAATCAAATTCATGGCTAGTATGAATTTCAATTTAAAAATGGAAAATTCTACCCAGAGCTTAGAGTTCTTCAGGCTCCTGCTTTTTAAATCTAATAAAGAAAATGCCATAAAACAGCAGTGGTTTCCTCAGTGCTATCAGTAACTGCATGACGCTCCATCCTTGTGGGCTTTTGGCAGTCAGCTTATTTCTCCCTGGTAGACATGAGAAAACCTAAACATGGAACTGAGGCCCACGAACAAAGTCACACATTAGAGGCAGGGCCAGAGCCCAGTGCTGGTCATGACTACAAGTTCTCCTTGTTCACTGCACCCAGCTGTCCTGCTGTTCCTGGGGGCACTGGGCACAAGGGGGTGGGGTTTCCTGCTTGGTGGGGGGAGGTGTTTGTGTGGACTCATACATCGGACAGGGCCATCTGCAAAAAAAATTTCATAGTGAAATAAACAGTGCATTCCCTAGAGTCTAAATCTGAAGAAGTTTTCTAAAAGTACAGAATATTTCTCCAAACCAAGCAAACAAAGGACAAATGTATCCATAGCCAGCAAGAAAATCACTGGGAATAAAGTCTTTCCTTGTAGCTGGCAACCTTTAAACAACTTTTTTTGTGGACTTGTAGTTTTTTTTTTCTTTCCAGAAGAAAATACAGCCTGTTTCAAAACATGGATGGCAAGAAAGATTTCGGCCTAGAAAGGCCATTGGTGTTCCCTATGTCACTAGCTTTTTGCAAAAACCATAGAAATTTAAGCACAGTGATTCTATCATTTTTTGCCAATTTTAAACCTTTTTCCTAAATAGATCTGTGACATGAAGTGTCTGGCAAAGATGTTTTATGGTCAGCTACACTGAAATGGCATCAGAATGCTGGGAAATGCATGGTTTATGTACTTTGATTTTTGACTTCTAAAAGGTTTGCATCCAAGCATAGAGACACGCAGGCAGAGAGAGTGCTTTGCGGTGTAGCACCGCTCCAGCTCAGGAGTCTGCTTGTGCTATTGCACAGGTGGAGGGAGCCTCAGCCAAGTCTTCAGGGCAGATCTGCACCAGTGTGGAGTGGGGATCTAGGACCCTCTTCTGAGCTCTGGCTCCACCGGGCAACAGACAAGAGAAAAGGAACTGAGGTTTATTAGACCTAGCAAGGTGCCAGCCATTCTTTTTTTTTTTTTTTTTTGCTTAAATTCTTTTATTGGTACAATAAAATTCTTTTAGGTATACAATACGTTTACATTTATCATTGGGTGTTTGTACCTGAACATGATGTATCTTGGTTCTTATTTTTTCCCCCATTACCTGTGTGTCCTTCACCCCCTCCACCCTTCCCTATTTATATAGACTTTATTTCCATTTTTTTTTCTTTCTCATAATTTTTCCTTTCTCTTCTTCCCTTTCCCCCTCCCCTCCTGCCACGCCTACACCTTTGGACCTTTTCCTATTTCAAATTATCAGTTATTCATTTTAATCATTTTCATCCTTATTTACAATTTCAGTTTCTTACACTAGAGAAAGTATTCGGTATTTACACGTGTGTCCTATTTATTTCACTTAAGAGTATGGTCTCAATATGCATCCATTTAGCTATGAATGTCTCTAGTTTCTCATTCTTTATGGCTGAGTAGTACTACATTTTATAGAAAAACCACATCTTCTGTATCCAGTTTCCAGTTGATGGCCACTTGAGCTGTTTCCAAGCTTTACCTATTACGAACTGTGCCGCTATAAACATGGGTGCCCATATATCGCTGTGGTACAATTCTTTTAATTCTTTTAGGAAGATCCCCAGCAGGGGAAGAGCTGGGTCAAATGGGACCTCTAGTCCTAGTTCTTTGAGGTATCTCCATACTGATTTCCACAGTGGTTGCACCAGTCTGCACTCCCACCAACAATGGAGAAGTGTTCCTTTCTCCCCACAGCCACGCCAGCATTTGTTATTGGTTGATTTCTTAATAGCAGCCATTCTTTCTGGGGTGAGGTAGAATCTCAGTGTTGTTTTCATTTGCATCTCTCAATTGACCAGTGATATTGAACATTTTTTCATATGTTTATTTGCTGCTTTTACTTCTTTGTCTGAGAAATGTCTGTTCATTTCAGATGTCCATTTTTAAATTGGGTCTTTAAATTTGGGGGGGTCTGATTTTTTTCAGTTCTTTATATATTCTAGATAGTAGTACTTTGTCTGAGATACAGCTGTTAAAAATTTTTTCCCACATTGTAGGTTGTCTCTTAGCTCTGTTGGTGGTTTCTCTTGCAATCCAGAAGCTTTTTAATAAGATGAGATCCCAGTTGTTGATTCTTTGTGCTAGTTCCTGTGCTACTGAGGTTTTGTTCATAAAGTCTTTTCCTATGCCAGTGTCTTCAAGAGTTCTACCTAACTTATCTTCCAGCAAGTTTAGTATTTCTGTTTTAATATTTAGATCTTTAATCCACTTTGATCTCAGTATAGTGCATGGTGATAGATATGGGTCTAGTTTTAATCTTTGGCAGGTTGAAATCCACTTTTTCCAACACCATTTATTAAGTAGGCTATCTTTCCTCCAATGAGGGTGGGAGGTGCCAGCCATTCTATGAGGCATTGACAAACACTTCCATGTGCCTCTATAACAGCCTTGCAAGCTGGTGCTACTGGTCTCTACTTCCAGATGAGAAAATGGGTTTAATGAGGCTCGATCCTTTGCCCAAAGCCATAACCTAACACAGCTCATGGGTGAATAATTATTAGCAAAACCCAGGAGAGAAAAATGAAGGTGCTTTTATTGATTGTAGGGAAACATGAGCACTGGGAATAACCCTGAACAGCATCTCCTGGAGCAAAGAGCTCAGGGCCTTAACCCATGATTCATGCATATTCACATGGGCACACTCCTGCACATGCTCAGTTCCAGATTCTGCTGCTGTTTGCATGGCTTGACCAGTAATGCTGGATGGGAACACCTCAGATAGAGAAGGAGCATAAATGAGATTAAAATCAGCAAATGTACCCAGCACAAAGGGAAGCCGGCTCAGCATTACACAGTGGCTTTGCCTAGCTCCCTGTGGCTGTCTCTGTAGAGAGCCTCATCTGTAACAGAAAGGCTACTCAAAAGCACAAAGCCCTAGGTTCAAATCCTGTACTGATAAAAAAAAAAAAACTTAAAGAAATGTTAACAGTTGTTGACAAGGGAAGCAGCCTTCCCCTTCTGCCCAGACAAGTATGGACCTTGCCCTGAAAAGTTCTCACCTAAGCCAGGCTAAGCCAGGCGCGGTAGCTGTAATCCTCGGCTGCTTAAGAGGATGAGACAGGAGTATCACAACCTTGAGCCCAACCTGGGCAATTTAGCAACCTAATGAGACCAAGGTTCAAATAAGTAAATAATCATATTTATTTACTTATTGTAAGAAAAAGACTGGGGCTGTAACTCAGAGAGAAGGCCTAGGTTCAAACCCCAGTATTGCACGCCCCCCCCACACACACACCATGGTAGAATGACCCTATTACCACAAAAAAAGAAGAGAAGAAAAAGTTCTGCCTAGCAGCTTATAAAACCACAGAGCTGGTGGCCCCCAAATCTACACCCGGGTCTCTTCACCATTAGGCTCATGCTTCTTCTCCTACCTGTGCTGGTTGGATGGGTGTCCTGTCTCCACCTGTAACATGAGATCTCCATGCCTACCTTTCAGGACTGGTGGATTACAGGGGATGGATTTACCTACAGCAGCCTTGACATACAGAAATGCTTCAGTAAATAGTGTCTTTCTTCCTACACTTTGTGCTGGTAGCAGCTCTCAGCTGGCTCTTTGATTTGTTTGCTGAATTAATTGATTCGTTTTTTGCTTTTTAAGATTTGAACCTACCTCAGCTCTTTCTACAATGCAGAAGCAAAAGGATGTCTCAAAATAGAGGAATCTGTATGATTTTGAGGACAGGGAGAGCCAGAGCAACGTGCTGTTCTTTCTCGTTTGTCTGGATGAGAGCTGTTAGGAGTGTAGGACAGGGAAGGGATGCTGTTTCCTCCCCAGGAGAACACCTGGGATCCAGGTCTTTTCCACTGAAGGTGGCCTTTGAGGACAGCTAAATATCCCTTCATTAAACGGTGTTGGGGTGCTGTTGTGGGAGAGGTGGAAGCAAGACCTCAAAAGCTGTGCCCTGTACCCTGTGCTGACCTCTGTCATTGGGACAGGTAGCCCAGGGTGCAGTCCACCCACCACATGGTGGAAAAGACAGAGAGTGATAGAATGGAGCTTTCACAATGAAGATCCAGTGATATGCTGTCTATAAGAGAGACTTCAGATTTAGAGATACAAACAGGTTGAACATGAAAATACAGAAAAAGATATTCCATACACATAGGCAGCAGAACAGATGTCCGTTGTAGGGTGGCTTTAAAGAGTCACATAGAGACTAACACTGAGCTACTCCACATCGTGAGGTGTGTGGGGTAGTCAGGTTCATAGAGATAGAGCACAGGAGGGTCGATGCCAGGGCTGGAAAGAGGGAATAGGGAATGAGTTTCCATTTTTTAAGAAGAAGTAGATCTAGAAAAGCCTGTGGTGATGGTCGGGAAATGGTATGAATATACTTCATACTGCTGAGCTGTACACTTAGAAACAGTTCAGATGACAAATGTTATGTTATATGCATTTTATCATACTTTCAAAATGTTTTCTTTTTTAAAATGTTTGTTAGATCCAGAAGAATTGATTCAGAAACTCTTATACCAACATTCTTAGCAGCATTCTTCAACAACAGCTAAAACTTGGAAAGAGCCCAGCTGTCCAGTAGCAGGTGTACACCATGCTTCCCTGAAGATAAGACCTAGCTGCAATGACCTAACAGGAACAAGCCCTAGCTGTTCGTTACTATGGTGATGGCCAGAGTCATCTGAAAGATTATAGTTCACTATTCTCTTGCTCTGTGGTTACTCTGTGATGGCGGGTAAGGCAAAGACAGGCTGATTGAGGTCGCATATTTTTTTCTGGTTAGATGTAATTTTTTAGAAAACATGGGCGATGTTGTGGCATATACACAAAGTGAAATATCATCCAACAGTGACAGAGATACAACTCTGATCCATGGTGCAACATGGATGGACTTTAAAAACATCATGCTAAGTGAAAGAAACCAAATATAAAGGTCAAATACTGTGGGATTCTGTGTAGAAAAAATACCGGTTATTGACAAGGGAGCCATCTCTCAGTGGATGCAGAGTTCCTGTTTGGAATGACAGAAAGTATGGGAAATAGTGTTGATGGTTGACCAACAGTGTGAATGTAACTAATGTCACCGAGTTATACATTTAAGCTGTTAAATTGACACATTTTATATATGTCCTTCCCAAAGTATATTAGATATCATTCCATCAAAGAGGGAGAGAGAGGAGAGAGAGAGGAAGAGGAGAGGAAGTGAGAGAGAGAGCAAGAAAGAGAATGAGAGAGAACCAAGTGCAGACTCCAGTCTCTGCAATGTCCAAACCAGGGAAGGCAGTGTGTGGGAGGAGGCCCTGTGCTGTGCCAGCACCTGGTCATCATCAATGCACCTCTTCTTTCTGTAGAAGGAATCTCAGCCTTTAGTTCCGATGACCCCAGTTTCAAAGGGCAGGTGGTGTTGGGAGTTTGAGTGGATCGTGGAGTCTCCCTATCTCATTCTTCACTGTGAGGATGGGTCAGTTAGCCATTCATTCACAGAACAAACACTACTGTGCTATGACCTCAAGGAGGTACTTAACCCTTGCCCTCCTGAGCACTCGCAGTGTGTGCTGCCTTGAGGCAGTGTTCACAGCCTTGAACCTGATCTCAGCCTGGTCCCCCAGGACTGCTGACACCACACGAGGCCCTGCCCAGGACACAGCAGTCTGCAGGATGCTCCAGCAGGTCCAGCTTTCAGCCTGGTCTTCGGGCTTCCTGTTGGCCAGTTTAAGTGACTCAGAGGTCTCATTCAGGTCTCCTGCAAACATCCCTCCCTCAGATAAGCCTGACCTCACTCATAAAGAGCAAACCAGTCCCCCCAAATGCTTGTGACACACACACACACACACACACACTCATTCACTGTGTCCTTCCTTGATGTTTTCTTTATGACTTTCATCATGGTTCGTAATGATACTTTATTTTTATGATATGTATTTAATATCCATCTCCTCCTTAGACTCTATAGATTGTACAAGGGTAAAGGTTGGGTCCATTTCGTTTACTGCCCTGCCCTAGGATCTGGTGTGAAGCTTACCAAAAATCCATTGAATCAAAACATAATAAATAAAAGAAAAGGCTGTGTTCAGCAGTAGAGACTACTGTTTTAGCAACTAAACACAAAGAATAACTTTTCATTGAGTAAGCAAATGAGTAAGGACCTCTCCTCCTGAGAACTGTAGGTTAGTCTCTGCTTCTTGGGGGGTTTTAGGAACAACCTTGTGGTCAGCTCAACTAAAGATTCCCTGGAACACAGAGAAGCGGAGAAAGTGACAAACAACTAAGCAAAGTTGTTAGTGAATTTGTGACTACCGTGAATGTGACTTAGCTCTCTGCTAAGTGCACAGTGACATTTGTTGTTACTAGAGTGCCCCAACATTTGGTTGCTGCTATAGAGTTGTCGTGTCATCATGTGTGAAAGTAAAGCAATTGTGACACTTGCTGAAATGATGAGGAAGACTTGCTGAGGTGATTGTCATGGTGTCGAGATAAACACAACTTGGGGAGAGGACAAGCTCTACTCCAACAACAGGCAAAGTGGGGTCTGTGGCCCGTGCGTGGGTGCAGAGAGTGTCAGTGAACATAAAATCAGGGCCAGGAGTCATCAAGAGCAGGGGGTTACAGTCAAACCAACCCAGCAGGATTGGGGGGGGGGGGTCTTATGTGCCATGCAGGGTGAGGGTGGTCACTTGATTAGAAGGACTCTTGTGAAGGCTGGGATAAGTGGACCAAAGACAGGACAGGGACTGAGGTAAGAGAGGACTCAGAAAGCTGTCTGAGAGTGGCCCAGCAGAGTCTGTGTCACCAGCAGTCAGAGGAAGACCATCTGACTCTGATTTGCATGGCTGGCACCACTCGGCATTGGCATTGACGGGTTTCCTCCCAAATGGATTGGCTGATGGGCTTTGCGGTTTGGCACAGGAGTTGGCAGATGACTCAGTAAATATGACCCACAGTCAGTTTCTTGCAGAGCCAAAGGCTTTGCGAGATGTGGGTCTTTCCAGTCAAAAGATGGCTCTGCGGATGCAAGAGCTGTGCGTCCAGTGTCAACATGAAACCATGAGTCTTCCAGGGCAATTTGGAAGATGAATGACAGGAGGACTTGTTTTCCTCTGTGCTAGTCTTGTACACTCCTTCACATTAACATATCCAGGTGTGGAGCGCTGCACAAACATGATAAACGAGATCTGCTTTGCATTTCCCTTGGTGCAGAATGACACAGTTGTTTGTCATTTGGGTAATTCCTGGAGCAGCATCGCCCATGCAGAGTCAAGAGACAAAACGAGGACAGCCAGGCCATTTCAGACAGAACCAGTGTTGTCTTTCGGCCTGCATTCTGACCTGAAATGACCTGTATGATAGCCTGAATCTCCACCTGGCTTTGGTTGTGGCAATGCCTTAGAATCCTGCCTGCAAGGAGCAGATGGTATCATGGGGACATTAATGCAGAGGGCCTGTGGGCAGGGCTAGCAGCACTTGACATTGGCACGTGGGCTAGGCTGGTGCAAATGCGAGTTCAAAGTTCTTTTTTCCTCTTTTTTGTTTCAGTTCCAAAAAAAATGTTACAGACTAACACACAGTCTGACTGCTTCAACTCCATAAATATTCTGAAGGGACATGAAAGAAGGTCTTAAAATACAACCAAATCCATGTCTACCTGTAAGGTCTTGTTCTGCTGTTATTTAACTTGCGGTTTTCCCCTGAGGGATATTTTAGTATATGGAGAAGGTGAAGTGGTGGCTAGAAGAGTGGGTAAATGGAAGCATTATTAACAAGCAACACATGGACAGGTTGTTAACCAGTGCCCCAGGACTTTGGCAGTTACATAAGTGGATAAAGCAGCCAACACAGAATTCGGTTGTCTTGGAAAAGGTGGGCAAGAAAATATAGGTGTTTCATTATTTCTGCAGTGTTATAGGTTTTCTCCCTTCCTTTAATTTTCCTACTTGCAAAACTTCTAAATTTTAACACCATTTCTTAGCCAGCTTTCAAAATAAAATTAATGCATGTCTATGACTTCATTTCTTCTCAGCAGTTTATGATATTTAAGGACAAGCCAACCATAATTTATTTATAGAATTTGATCCTGTTTCTGGTCCTCTATTTTGTCTCCTGGAAAGCAGAAGGAAAAAAAAAAAAAACCTAAATATATCAGAGAAATTAGACGTTGAACTTTACTTTCCCCCAGCCACTACAAGTAAAATTAGAACATTTGTCTCAAGACGAAATTAAGAGAAAAGAACATTGTATCATTTGAAAATCAGATTATGAAAACATCAGGTCTAGATAATTAAATTTGTACAGGTCAGGAAACAAGAAAGTTGATTTATCCTGGTTTTGAGCCTTACCCTTTATGTGGGTGTGGTATTCTGTAATCAGACTTTTGCCCTTCCTGCATTCTATACCATCTGAACTTCAAATAAGATTTGAAATTTATGCCACACCCTGGTGATTTGTCCATGTGAGCAGGAGGAAGAAGGAAAAAAATACCGGTATTTAAACCAATTGAAAGAGAAATCGATTGTGAAAGCAGCCTGGATCCCTCTGACGTGGTCTGATAAAAATAAAAATTAAAAATAAAAGATTTGGGAGAAACAAAGTTAAGTAATTTAAAGAAAGGCCCTAAATCCCAGGGGTACGGTGGAGCCCCCAGAATGTCATGACGCCCAAGTTGCAGACGAGCACACAGCCAGTCCACATGCACTGCCCCCTGCCTCCCATACTGCAACCTCTGCAGCCAGAGGAGGGGCAGGTCGTGTCTAGGGCTGTGTGCCCAGTGCCTGCCTGCTGGGTTTACACATAGCCAGTGCCTCCAGGAAAGAGGCATTACTCAGCGCCTCTCTGCTCCCTCCATCAGTCAGGGGAGGCAGAGAAAATGCAGGTGGAAACAGCCAGTGGCGGATTGATGGAAGGGAGTTCATGCCTTGGTTGCAAAGGCTGATGCTTTGGTTGCCCTCCTTGTGCATGCAGCTGGCTGCGCCCTCTCCTCTGGGTGCTATCTTGCTGGAAGCACACAATAGTGTGCCAGCTGTTCAGGCAACTGTGGGAATGTATGGCACTCTGCACTCCTGGGTTGAGGTTGGCACCGAGCCCCTGGCCTCCTCCCTCTGCTCTTGTCCAAGCCCCTGGCTCAGTCTGATGGCCAGCCCTGGCTCCGGAGTGGAGAGTGAGTTGTATATCCCCACTCCTGTGTGCACCAATAGTCACAAGGGCTGGGAAGGCTCTGCACTGAAGGACACTCCCATATGAAGAATCAGAGGCCAGGACACCCCAGACTAACCTTAGCAATGATGCTGTGTTGACAGGAGAAGCACCGTGTCTGGGTTCTGGCACCCCAGTTGGCTGAGATACTTCAGTTAGGCCTCTTCCAAGCAGGACTGTGCCTGGTATCACCCTGGCCAGAGGAGGCACTCCAGAAGCACTCCCCTTCCTGTGGGCCTGTCCCTCTTCTCAAGTCTGAGGGCTTCTGGGCCACTGAGGGTGAGAGAGGTCACATGTCGGCTACCAGGGCACAGAGTTTCAGTTGCAGGTGTGCAGACTTTCACTCGAAGAGAATCTCAGGACTCCAGCTGTGTATACAGGGAGGGCCTGGCTGGGGAGTAAAGCCCGTCTCACCTGGCCCCTTCCAGCAGGTCCAGGTCTAGTAAACGTCAGGTCTACTGTGATGGAGCCACTTAGCAGCCTGGCACATGGTTCTGATTTCACTCAGTGCATTCCCCACCAAGAGATACTGCCTTCCCCAATGGCAGGCTCCTACCCATGCTGCTCCAACCTGCCTGCCTGTGTTCAGGACAGCAGTTTAATTTTTATGTTATCATAAGGAAAACCTAATCAGGAGGCAAATGTTCTGCAGACTAATTTAGTTCTGTTTTCCAGAGCCAGAGATAAATCCCTTTGTGGGAGAGGCCACACAGAGTCACTGGAATCCACAGGGCACTGGAATCCACCAGGTCCAAGTCCTGGCCCTCCTCCTAATTATTAGTTTGGTGACTTGGAGGAAGTCATCCCCTCTGCAACTGAGGTTTTTGGTGGGAAATAAAGCGGCACAGTACAAGGAGGAAAGAGACCCCAAGTGAGTGCAGACCATTGAGGCCACGCTTACCCCAGCTCACCAATTCTGAAAAGGTGGTTTAACAGCCTCCTTTTTAACATTCACCACTGCTGAAACTAGGGAGCCTCTCACAGTCAGAGACACATCACAGTCTACAGCAGTATCCATCTCCCTTTTTAATGGATGTGAAACAGCAGTGCGTAGGAGTGCAACCAACTTTCTAGAGTTGGTTCCTGGCTGGAGTCACCTATCTGGGAGTAAATTGGTGAGTCAGGCAGGTCCTCTGGCTCCTTCTGCTCTGGGCTTCTGAGTTCTGCATGGTGGGTTCAATGAGGATCTGCCTTAACCTTTGAGTGACCTTGCCACTGATCCTTCTCATCCCCCAGCCTAATCTAGAATCTTCTTTCCAGGAGGAAATCCTCTAGGTTTTTGAAAAGTCCAGGATATCCTGTGGCACTGATTGGCGAGACAGTGCCCACACCCTCCAGGGCCAGAGGACAGCTTTCAGAGCCACAGAATGGTGACTTTACGCCGGACACCTTTTTATCCATAGAGTTCCTGGAGGTCACTGAGTGAGGGTGTAGCTGGGGGTGCACAAGGGTGAGTGAGAGTGTGGGCAATGTCTCTGGGTCTGAGCAGAGCAGGCCAAAGACACTGAGTCATGGAGATGGAGCAGCAGGTGCTCTATGGGTGCCATCTCTGATTTTTTTACCCTAAATGTTAGATCTGTTTACTTTTGGTTCCTCAATGGGAAAGAAAAATGTGTGTGACAACCCTCCTCTTTCAACTTCAGTCCTTTGAAGCTTCTCTGTGTCCTTTCAGAAGCCCCTGTGCAGCACCGGGTTCTATATCCCTGTGTTTCACAGCAGTAAGGCAACTTCAGAAAGAAGCACACATCTACATTACAACCTTTCTGCAAACTTTGCCTTCTGAAACCTCTGTAAATGAACCTGAACGCTCTCAAAGTTCAGTTTTCATTCATCCACAGTAGCATTACGCAAGCTTGAGCCTTGGGCTGGAAAGAGCTACATGCTATCAAGGGCTCACTGGAAAGACTTGGCTTAGCACCCTCGAGAAATCCTCCTGGGAAAGCTAGAGTAGACCTCCACCCCTCCGAGGGGTGCAGACCCTGAGAAAGCGGGCTCCTTATTCTCAGGATCATTCTCTTTGAAGTGCTAAGCCCTTTGTGATGGAATCTTGATGATCCCCTTGTGTATCTGGAGAGTGAGGAGAAATGAGAATATCCAATTTGGGGACAGGAGGCTGCGGGGCAGCTGGGAGCTGGTGCAGTACAACAGAGAAGGCCTGGGCTTCATTTCAGTCCAATGTCAGTTGGGAACTTCGGCTGCGCCCTTTGAGTGCCACGGTATCTTTAGTTTCCGAACCTCATTGCCCCCATCTATAAACAATGAGACAGTCATGCCTCACAGTGCTATTCTGGGGATTAAACTCCACAATCTAAGAATGGACTTTCCACAGTCCCATGGTAAGTATCTAAATTTATTCCTTCCCATTTTCTCATTTCTTTTAGGGCCCTTGTTTAATATTTTTATTGTTTGGAATTTTGATTGTTGTTTTTGTTTTTCAGTCAACAAAATATAAAACCTGGATATTGTTACATATACACATTGTATGGAATACAAATTTGAAGTAGAAAAATTAATAAAACTTTAGGTCTAAGTGATGCTGGAGAATATATATGGAAGAGAGTAAAATTTTTTTCCAATAAATATGAACAAGACATTCAAAGTGTCTCAAAGAACACACAATGTCAGCATGTAAAATGCTTTTATTTCCTCCATAAAGATTTCAGCATCTTGAAAATAAACAAGGATCCCCACGCTCCCCCAGGATTAGAGCACAGTCCAGGATCAGCTCCGACCTCTAGAGGCTGAGCTCTCTCATCTGTGTGGCACTTGAGCTGAACACCAGGCCTGCCAGGGGCCAGGACCAAGAACCTCTCCCTGCCTTCTCAGAGGATGCACCTCCAGGGGCCTGGGATGTTGCCTGGATGTTTCCCAGGCATAGGAAGCCCATATGTCTACACTGTGTGGATTCTGGCTGTGTCTCCCTTAAGACAAATTCTCCAGGTGTTGATTAGGGGAACCCAGATCATAACCCTCAGGCTTCAACTCTGGGAGCCTGAATTAGGGTGAGAGAGACAAGTAGGTTACATGCATTTTATATTTCAGAGAGAGAGAGACTGAGAGACAAAGACAAAGCAGACAGAGACAGGAACAGAGACAGAGACAAACAGAGAGAGAGACTAGACTGGCTCAGGGGTTCACATGATTATGAAGGCTGAGAAGCCCCACAACCCGCTATCTGCAAGCCAGAACCAAGAACATCAATGGTGTGATTCCAGTGAGTGGTGGACTGGGATCCGGGGAAGTGATGGTGTAGTGCAGTCCAAGGGTGGAGGGAGAAGAGGGGATGTAGTGTCCCAGACTGAGCAGAAAGGCAGAAAAGGAGCGGTGAAGTCCTCCTTCCTCCGTCTTTGGTTCTGTCCAGAATATCAATGCACTCCCACTGTGAGGAAGGAAGTCTGTCCCACTGAGCCCTCCTACTCCAATGCTAATTCCACCCAGAAACAGCTGACAGTGGGGTCCACAGCCCAGTCAGGTTGATAGGTAAGATTACCCACCAAGGACCTTGGATGCCTTGGTGTCATGGTCCCTGACGTCGGTGACATGGTGACACTGAGCACTGGATGTGGGCGAGGCTGCTGGCCCTGAGGTTCTGTTGGGGTCCCCTCCATCCTGCCCACCAGCAATGCTGCTCACCAAGGGCCCTGGCTGAGGTCACCCATCTGTAGCTTCTGCACCCCAGAAATCTCTTCCCTCTGTCCCTCGCCTCCCCTTTACCTTCCTCAGGCCCTGTACTCTTGTCTGAGCCATGGCTGTAGGGAGTTTACCTTTTGACTATTACCCATACCTGGACACTCAAGGCTACTCAACTGTCAGCTCCCTCTGGCTTCCCTGAGGTAAAATTTGTCCTATGTCTAGCTGGGCATGGTGACACAGACCTATCATCCCAGCATTCTGGGAGGCTGAGACAAGAGGATCACAATTTTAATCCCAACCTGAGCAATTTAACAATTTGGTGAGACATTGTCTCAAAATTTTAAAAATAATAAAAATGACTGAGAATGTAGCTTAGTGTGAAGGACATGGAATCACTACCGGCATCACCTCCCAAAAATACTGTGAACAAGTACTAATAAAAATAAAAAGAAAAAAAAAGAAAAACAAAACGCTTTCCTAATTTCCAAAGAAACGGAACTCACTTGAGGGGTGGGATGAACTTGACTCCATGTAGGGTCTGTGTACCAGAGAGTTCCCACTATTTGGTGCTGTGGCTTATGTCTATTTGTCCCCCAAAGCCTTGGGTGCTCAGCGGCAGGGCTTATGGAAAGCAATTGGATTATGGGGCTTACCACTGCCTTGCTTTAGGGAAGTGGGGTTGGCGGGTGATCCGAAAGGTCTGTCTCCCTCCCTGGCTCCTCCCTTCTCTCTCTGCCTCCTGACAGCATGAGGTGAGCAGCTTTTTCTCCACTGTTCCCTCTGCCATGCTGTCCTGACTTGTTGCTGGCCGACTATGGACTAAAAACTTGAGCCAAAATAAATCACTCTGCTAAGTTATAAGTATGGAGTAGTGTGTCCTAGCAGCAAGGAAAGCGACCAAGACATTTGGGGATGTTATCTGGAATACCAGCAGGGTTTCCTGAGCCTTAGACACTAGCAAGATTAAAACCAATCAACATTGCTTTGCATTTCCAGTCATATAAGCACCTAGAGTGGACACCAGGGTGTGGATGGTGTAGGCGCAGGTGCAAGATATTTCTGTGCATGTATGTGTGCATGTGTGTATCCCTGTAACTGAGCACAAACAGCAGCAGCCACAGAGATTTCTGGAGCTGTGAATGAGCACATGCACCTGCAAGAGTCAATGACCATTTACTCCTACTGTGGGCTGCCGTGAGGGGCAGGCCAGGTGAGACTTTGGGGTTGAAGGTGACTAAAGCAGTTTAAGTAGAGGGGGGGAATGTAATGAAAGAAATTAGTCCTTCTCGTAATATCTATGAGCTGGAGACCAGGTGGGTCCGGAGCAAGGTCAGGAACCCCTGCTAAGGAAGCCTGCCCTCTGAGACCCACGGTCACTCCTGCACTGGTGCTGCAGGCTCTGGAGTCAACTGCTAGACTCACAGTCCTGCTCTACCATGTCCAAGAGTCCACCTTTGCCTCAGTTTCCTTATCTTCAAATGCTGGAGTTAGTTGAGTTCTTGAACTCACCAAGGTAGAACCTTAGGATGTATCCTAAATATTCGGTAGAATTTGTGCTCCTCTTCTGTTCGCTTCATTCTTTTCCATCCACAGACTGGCTTCCCTTTCTTCTTTATCCACTGGGGAGATGTCCTCCAAGTTTAACCACTAATTCTAACAGGTACTTAGTATTCAGTTCCCAGTATTTTTCCTTGGGAGAAGAAATCCAATTGGCTCAGCCTGAGTAAGGGGCCTGACTCTGGTCTAATCAGTTGATTAGAAGACAGGACCACTGTGTCTGGATGTGACCACAGGGGCCACACCTTTCTTTGTGATTTGGGGGTGTGGGATCTAAGAAGAGACACAGCCTTTCATAACACTCTTAAATTAATTATAAATATGAATAGTTACATATGAGAGATATTCAGTAGTTGTGTCTATGACCAGTAGCTACATTAAGGAAGGAGACAGAATGGGTAATTTGAGTATATAATTTATCATTTGTAATGTAGGTAATTGTGCATGAAAGACACTGAATGTTTGAGCAGTTGCATTTTTCACCAGCAGTTATATTCAGGAAGGATGAGTGTAAAGCAAACCCCATTTTAAATGGTATTCAATAGGATCATGAAGTAAAATCATTTGTGTAGACAACTTCTAAATTTGAAATAATAATGCACTGGAATTCACTTCATGTATTAAGATCAAAATTAAAATATCAGGGCTGCTATTTAAGGTAAGTTATGAAAGAGTCAAGAAGTGAAACTGTGGAGCCTTAAAGCTTGTTGCATAGCTGGAAGGTATTTCTAAGGAACTGCACAGAGCACATCAGTGTTGCTTGTGCTTTTTCTTTTGTTTGCTCATTATGACAGAAGAATTTTCTTCTCTGAAAAGGATCAAATTCAGACACAAAGAAGCAGCCAGCACCTCCTCTTGTTAGACTACTAAATGGCCCCTGTCCTTCTTCCAACTATTCTGGGTACAAACAGCTCATCAGTGCATTTTCCATTCCCCTCGAGTTGTGGGATTCATTGACTCAGAGGAAAATTCACTACTGTTCAGTTCAACAGTTCCTGCTTGCCCTGTACTGTCCAGGGAAGGACCCCTGAGTGAAGTCAGGAGGGGTCAGAGGCAACTGCACCCATAAGGACTTATTGTAGGACAGACAGCTATGTAGACAGCCACATGTACACCAGAAACGTTCACTCAACGGCAAGAGAAATGGCCATGTGCAGGGTGTACACACTCACATGCCTGTGGGAGACAAGGTCCTCTACACAGTGTACTGTCACATGGCTGTGGGAGAGATGGCCATATGAGTGCTCTGTGTCTTTCCACACAGGTGGCCCTAAGATCCAGCTTCATTCTAAATCTAATTTTGTGTCATTATTCTTTAATTCACCTTGTGCTGTAGTGGCTCACCGTAGGCCAAGGCTCAAGGCAGGGGTTCTGGCAACATCCCTTTAGTCATTCCCTATAGTTACTAAGCAATGTATAACTGATACTCAAGGAGAGGGGAAATGGAAGTGTACAAGGGGATAAATATAAATACTTTTCCCCTTATTTTCGACATGTCTTTAAAAGTCACATAAAGAATATTGATGGAAAAAACAATGAATTATGATTTTTTAAGAAAAGAAGAAGCAAGATGTGTAATGGGTTTTTGTCTGGGTTTTTTTGAAGTTTTTTTTGAGATAGTGTCTCACTGTGTAGCCCAGCCTGATCTTGACCTCATGTCAGGCTTCCTGCCTCAGCCTCTAGGGTACTGGGATTGCAAGCATGTGCCACTATGCCAAGCTCAGTTTTTTATTTTTCATGACAAAAAGCAGGTCAGTGGTGACCTGGAGACAGGGCTGGAAGTGAAAAGTGAGATTACAAGGTCATGAGGAATCTTACGGGTGGTAGGTCTGTTCACTATCTTGATTGTGGTATAGGAGCATACAAATGTCAAATCTCAGCAGTTTTGTGCATTTTGCATACTCACAGTTACATGTCAACTGTACTTCAACAAGATAAATAAAAGAATAAGGTAAAGACAGTAGAATTTTAGAGAAGAGAAAGTTCAATGTGGGTCGTAATCATTGCAAAAAACTTCACAGAGGACAAATGACCTAGCTACAGAGTCAGGTTCTGATGAAATGACAGAGGGAAGGTGAGGTGGTCATGAAGGCTAAGAGCAGAATGATGCAAAGAAGCAGGAAGTGGTCTGTGGACAGAAGAGAGGAATACATTGAGGCCCAACATTTGGAGTCCTCCTCCATCTTTCAAGGGCAAATTTCTGCAAGTCTAAGACATAACTCATTGATCGCAAGGGCTGTAGATGCATCCTGTATCTCTAAATTAAGCCACTTATACTAAAACAATTACAATTCCAAATCTCCTTAAAATAGACATCATCACATTACTAAATGACACAAGTTGTCATAGCATGAATTTCTAAGACAGTTTTCCTACATTAATTCTGTGACAAAATGAATGCCTTAAGTCAGATCATTTATGGTTATTGTATGCCATGTACTTAAACATTTGCTGTCCTTTTCTAGCCCACAAAAGACAAAATAAATCAATAAAAGCTGTGCAAATGATCCATAAAATTGTCACCAACCCAAAATCCTGAGAATCCATCATCCCTAAGAGGATGACCTCATAGGGCCTGTTATTTCCTGGTTCTCAGCTATTTGGGGAGTATCACAATCCAGAGTAGCCGTCATATATGTGAATAAATGCACCACAAACCAAAACAGACATTACATGAAACTTTTTGCAAATTTTAATTCTTGGAAACTGGGAAGGTACACTGTGAGGCATAACTACAACAGGAAATAAACTTAAAGAAGAGGAAATAAGACCAGGTTAAGGAAAGTTTGAGATGTTAGATTAAGGATTTTGGACTTAAAAGATCTGGAAAAGTAGAGTGATTGTGAGAGATGTCTTGAGGATTAACTTAGAAGTTATGCACAGAGTAAAATTAGGCAGAGGAAGAGCAAGGTAGAAAGTGTATTGGAGATGACATCATGGGGTAAACCCGGTAAGATGTGATGATACTGTAGATAAAGCAAATGGCAGCATGATCCCAAGCAGCAGGTACAGATGGCTCCTTACATGGCTGGCTTAAGTGCTTACATGCATGAACTCCCTGTTTACCATCACTATCCATATTTTATATCTGAGGATGCAGAGGCGCCAAGAGGCTTGATGACTTGCCCTTGGCCCCACAGCCCCTGAAGGGCGGAGTCTGGCAGCAGAGTTCTGCATATACTCTGTACCCCTCCACCATCTCCTGGACACGGGCCCTGCATAGGTGCTGGGAGTGCCCTTAGAGACAGAGCTGAGTCCAGGGGAGATCTGAAGGTTCTCACTTATCTCTGTGGCCATTGCCTTATTCCAAGTCATGTACTCATCCCTCTGCAACACCCCTTGGCTACTTTCCCATCTCCAGTACTGCCATCCTTCCACCATCCTCTCACCAGAGGGATCCTCCAAAAGCAGAGATCTGGTCTCACCACCCCTTCCTTCAAAGTCACTGGGACAAAGACCAAAACTCAAGTGTGTCCTGCAAGGGCCTCCATGACCTTAGTCCCCAGGGATTTCTCTAGCATCACCTCTTGCTCCTACCCTCTTTGCATTCTAGGTTCCGGACATAAAACTTCACTCTCCCCATTCCAGAGTTTGGACATGATGCCTTTTGACTTGGAAATGCTGTTCTCCCCCTGGGCACAGCCCTGTACTTCACAAACTAACTTCAACTCAACCCTACGTCTAATCTGAGCAGTCACTTCTTTCAGAAACTCTACATTAACACCCTGACTCACATTGGCCACAGGCCCCTCCAGGGATGGAGAATGATAGTGGAAATTCAGACGTGTGCCTTCCTGTCAATGGCACTTTTCTTTTAGAGAAGTTTTTCTCCTTCCTTGCTTAGCCATGTTCATCTAGACTGAAGGTTGCTTCATTACAGTGAAACAAGTCACAGTGTTACTAGGCATACTCTTCTTTCTGGCCATACACAGAAACAGAATTAATTTTCTCTGCATCTTTCAGAAAGTTTCCTTGCATCTTCTATAGCCTCCTGTTTCTTGCTTATACAGGGAATGAAAGTGTGGGTTTCACAGATCCTAGCCAAAGCTGCTCTTGATAAATAAAATTCCACAGCAAATAGAAATGCTATTTCTGGTCTTGCAAAGAATGACTTTTGCCTTTCTGTACATCATTATTTGACAAAGACTTCATAAAAGGTAGATTTTCTGGATGGAGAAATCCAGTTGCAGCCTCACCATTATGCCAAGCCATAGTGCTGTGCTGCTGCCAGGAAGAGGCCTGGCTCACAATAAGTGCTTTTGGGGTGAGATGTGAATCTGTCACACTGAATGCAGCCTCTGAGCCCAAGGCATGTTGGTAATCTGGCTGGCAGATGGTCCCTGCCAAAGGACATGTGGGCATCCATGCCACGCTCATTTCCTTCTGGGTGACTGCATGAGGAATTTGTATGTCCGGCTGGGCAGACAAGTCCTTCCTGTCTGACCTGTCTGACAGCTCACATGGAAGGATGTATGTGAGAGATGTCATGGGCAGGATGACATTTTATGCCACTGGAGATGGTGGATTTCCCTCTGTAGCTTCCGTATGTGCAGGAATAGGAATCTTCCCTGCAGGAAGAGTAGGGTCCTCCTTGCAAAATGACCAGAAAAATGACTGGAATGGTGGGATAGATCTGGTCCAACCCCCAGCTTTGCCTCTTGCAAGCTCTTTGACTTCGAACTAGAACTTGAATATGGAAGAAGGGTGATGAGGGAATAAGGAAGACGGTTTGGTGAGGAAAGATAAGTCAGATGGCAGACTTCCTGCTTCTGAGGATGAAGTTCAAAGGCATTTGGAGATGGAGACCTGGAGTACAGGAGAGAACACAAAGCAGGATATTTAGATTTGGGAATCACTTGTGAAATGAAGCCACATGGTAGAGCTGACTGCCTCAAATCCACATGTATCTGGGGTGTCACTGTATAATCCCCATAGTGCCAGAATGAACATAGGAATATATTAAAGAAGCAGCTTGTGAGGTTTAAAGTGGGAAGAGTTATTTTTTGAGTAATTTTTTCCTAAGCAACAACACTTATAAATTTATTCTAAATAAGTACAGCAAAAGGAAAATTATTTTTGAGTCAAGCTATCAACAGAGCCAATTTTTCTATAGGTTCGATAATTTGTCTGAGTTAGCTCATGTTGCCACATTCTGTCCTTCCAGGCTGATGTGTTTAATAGCATCTGTCAGGAATGTCTGCAGAGTGGCATTTTAATGGGTTCCAAAGATTTCCATCAATATGCTGTGCTCTGATACCAGGGCTGGTGGCACCTCCCCAGTTGGCCTGGATGACAGTATCACTAGCAGCGGTGGCTCTGCTGCAGGCATTGCAGAGATACTGAGGGCAGTGGCTGTCAGAGGCCAGTCTGTGTGGCTGTTTGTGCCCAGATTTCCATTATTTTAAGCCTCGAGGGAAACTCATAAAGAGAACAAGCTGCATCTTTCTGGGGCAGTGAACTGTTAGGTACCAAAAGTGTAAGGGAGTCCAGAATTTTAGGCACATTGAAAGTCTGAAGGCTTCCTCTGCAGGTGACAAATTGGGAGGTGATTAATCACGTTAAATGAGGATTTGTCAAGGAGTTTCCTCAAACAGCCAGTTCCTCTTGCCACTGAATGTATTTGATTAAAATTCATTACCCATGACATCACTTACATAAAGCATGATTCCACATATTGATTTCAGCTGATTTAGTTCATTTTGGGCCACATTTTTGCAGAGAGCATTCATTCCTACAAAATTTATGTTACCTTAACAATACCTTATCTTCATCTGTTTTGTGCTGCTATCACATAATACCACAGACTGGGCAATTGATAAAGCAAAGAAGTTCATGTCTAACTGCTCTGGAGGTGGGGAAGTTGACAATCAAGGGGCTGGTACTGGTGAGGGCTTCTGGCCACATCATCCATGGTGGACATGGTCTGGCAAGAGACCATGTGAATAAATACACCTGCGTGCGTGTGCAGATGGGGGCACAAGAGGAAGGGGGCTGAATGCATCCTTTTATGAGGATCCACTTGGTATATGGTGGACAGTCCTGTGGGGCTTTCTTCAAGGGTGCTGGTGTCCTGAACAAATAACTAGACAAGACACACAGAAAAGGTAGCGAGGATGTATATTTATTGAAGGTGAAAAAGTGGTACACTCTCCAAGGTGAGAGCAGAAGGCATCTTTTGTATCCAAAATTCCTGGACTGTCTCTTTTTCATGCAAATAAGGCATTTGGACATTTGTCCTATGGCTCTCTAAGGATAGCACCACATGTAAACTGTCCTATCAAAAACCTGGCCTGGATTTCTGCCCTATAATAAATGAAGGATCAGGAGAAGAGTCTTTTGATTGGCTGTGCCCACATGCAAATGAAGGATTGAAAAAAGTCTTTTCTGATTGATCCTGTGGGTAGCACCAGATTGAAATGGAGGGTTGAAAATAGCATTCTTCCGATTGGTTCCATGTACAGGGATGATGGTGTCACCCTTTGGGGGCTGTCCCTTCCCCTGTTGCCCTGTCTTATACTCCCATAATCACTAACTCACTCCTGAGATGGCAGCTGTAATTCATTCCTCACCTCCTAAAGGTCACAGTTCACAACACTGTTGTCGTGGGGAATAGGTTTCCAACACATGCACGTTAGGGGCCACATTCAAACCATAGCTCACTGAACCTGGAAATAAAACACAGTCCACTTTCCCTTCACACTCCCCACAGCAGATGTGCATGGGTCCACATAACCTCTCAGTGGCTGAATCCCATTCTCAATCAGGAAAGAACGGTGCACGGCTCCTGCGTCATTACCAGGGATGCTCTGCCTGTCTCTGACTAGGACTTAGACACTTCCCTGAGAAGTAGAAACACAGGAGCCTGGGGACAAGCTGAGGTCTGTTGGACAGCACAGTTGGGGCACCAGCCTCCAGCTTCCACCCAAGATCCACTCAGCAAAGAAGCCAAATACAGCACTGAGGGTCCCAGTGGGAAAGGGGGCTGACTGCCAAGGGAACTGGGTTTCTGAGAACAGACCAGCTCCTCCAAGGAGCATGGCCATGGGACCCAAGAAGCCAGAGTCTTCAGAGTTCCCCTGTCTGCTTCAGCCCTCCCACCCGGACCACTCCAAGGAGTGACAGGCCTCATTATCACTAAATGTCCAAAGATGACGAACATTTTCAGGTCCTACAAGCCACATCCTGGTGCTGCAACATTTTAAAACCTGGAATTTAGGAAACAGCTTAAGAGAAGAAGGAGAACTGAAGGGTAGAAATCATAAATGAAGAACATCTTATATAAGTCTTTTACCTAATCACTCGTCCATTCCTTTACCTACTTGTTTAGCCCTGTCCTTCCAGTGTATTTGACAAGATAGGCTGTGTGAAGAAAGAGGGTGAGGCTGCTCCAATAGCAGAGGCTACTCAGGAAGGCCAGGCTCAGGAGGCATAAAGCATGAACACACAGGAGTGTGGACAAAACTGAACTGCACAGTTGATGGGAAGGCCATGTGGATGAACAAAGGTGTCTCCTCAACTCCTGCTCTCATGGCAATGAGACAAGGAGTCACTGGGTGCCCTGTTCACAGCAGGCACTCCATGCAGAGTTGCCAAACTAAACCCAAACAAAGTCCAGTTGAGTTTTTAAAAAAGCAAACTACTGAGTGATGCTTAACAGGTACAGATAATAGTAGGATGCCATTCTAGTGAGTGTCCTAGCCTGGCCCTCACAGCACTGATAAGGCAGTCCAGCTGGTCTAAAAATACCGAGGTGAGGTCCAGGTTGTTGCTGAGGGTCATTCTCTCTGCTTCCCTTCCACCTGCTTCCCACTGGACCTGCTGCTTGTTGAATCCAAGATGTGCTACTTTCTAGTTGCATATTCTGGAAAGTTATTTAACTCTAATAAGCCTCAGTTTGCTTACTTATAAAAGGGAAGTATCAATAATACCTACACTGGGTTCTTCTATGAAGATTAATGACTTACTACTCATAAATTGCCCAGAATTTGGCATATCATAAACAATTAAGAAATTGTTAAATGAGAAGCTAGTGAAGCAAGCAGCTTTATTTGTAATAGCCCTAAGCTATAAAGAGCTCAAATGTCTGTCATTAACAGAATGGATAAAGAAAGTGTGGAGTACCCACACAACAACATGGTTCAGCAGTGAAAAATGACTTAGTACTCCACACACCATCACAGGTTAGTTCACAGTGAGTGGGAGAATCTGTACATGAATAAGTATTCACTGTGTGATGCCATGTATGTGACATTCACCTGCAGGCAAAAGGGATCAAATGATGGAGGTCTGAGCATGAGTAACCAGACAGCCATGCTAGACAGGACATGGGAGAATCTTCCGGGATCTGGGAGGTCTCTACTGTGACCTGTGTGGTGATCGTGTAGATATAAACCTGTATAAAAGTCCATTTACTCGTACATTTGAGAGGTGTGCATTTAAGTTTTATTTTATTTAAACTTTAAAAAACAGAGAAAGATACCGTGAGGCACAGACTCATGGTAACTGAACTCTGGTGGAAACCCTTAGAAGAAAAAGGTGGCTTAAAGAGAATTGGGTACCCCAATGTCATAGGTCATCTGTCTTCTTTTAGAAAGCCCCCACCACCCTGTCCTTCCAAGAGGAGACACCCTCCGCATAGCTTTCTCAGTGTTTTCATTAGCCACACTTCACCCATAAGTGCCCTGGCTGCAAAGTGGTGGCTGCATGTGTGAAGCCAGCAGGGAGAAGAGGCACTAAGACTCCATAGATGCCATCCTGGGGGGGGGGGGTCACAGTGCAGTCACATCAAGATATGTCCATGGGGCACTCTGAGAGCCATCCTTCCAGAGCCCAATCATCCAAGATCTGCCCATTTCCAGAGCTGCAGCTGCAGGAGTCACAATGGATCAAACAGTTGAGCTGGGGACAGCATAGGAAAGCAGTGAACACATGTGCATGGGCTATGAAGGCGAGAGTCCAGAAGGTCATCAGGAGAGAGCAAGGCTGCATGGTGCGCTTGGTCAGTGCAGGCCTGGAGAAGGGTGGTTCAGGGCTCATAGGCTCAGTTAGGCTCTGGTTGTTTTCTGGGCAGTGATCAGGAGAAATGACGTTGCTATGAATCATCCCTGTAGAGGGGCATGGACTGATATGCAGCCCCTTGCCCAGCCAATAGACCCCTACATTTTACAGACACCCAAATACAAGAGCTTCTTTATTCTCAGTCTCATGGGAGATGGTCTGGTTGTTTGTTTTGTTTTCTTAGTTTAGGCAAACTATTGGGCAAACAGGAGAATGACAGGTAGCTGACCTGGGCTCATGGCCTGGAGGGTATGGCCTGCTGGCCCAGGAAGCTAGGAGAAGCTCAGCCTCTCCCCTGGAGGATGGAGTGGCTGTCCTTTCTGGAAGTTCATCCCTGGTGAAACCACCTCAATTGTCACTGGCCTGCCCTCGCTCCCCTCTGCCTGGGAGTGTCTAAAAATCTTGCCAGCAAAATGAGGCCTAGGGAAAAGGTGACTGCCCTGAGAAGGGGTCTAAGTGTCCAAGCCAGGCTCTTTGCTGGGTTAGGAGGACCCACGCTCAGCTTTGGCCTACACTATCCCAGCAGATCCCTGGCCCCATTAACCTCGGTCACTAGAGGGACCCTGGGGAGGGAGCTCCACAGCCCTGGCTGGAGCCTAGGCCATGCCATGGACCCATCCTCATATATAACAACTCCATCTTTAGACACTGTCTTTGAGGAGCTTTGTGTGTACTTTGCCCTGCACTCCACAAATGTTAGCATGGAGCCTCCAGAAGTGAAGTACCAGAGTACATGACTTCAGCCCTGAGGAAAAAAACCCCTACAGCTGAACATGGCTCAGGGCCTCTTCTCCTTCATCAGCACCCACAGAGTATCCTCTCAAAGCCCCTCAGCCTACTACAACACTGCCCTTCCTCTCCATTCTCCCTAGCCCTGAGCCACCCCAAGATGGTGCCTTCCATGCCCCAGGCATCTGTCTGATCCTTGCTCAGCACAGCCTCCCCCAGGCCCAACCACCACTGGCCCTCTCGCCTCCAGGTGGTGAGTTTGGGAGCATTTGACTGATAAAGGAGATGTTACTCCAGAGAAAAAGAAAGAAAGAGGTGTTTTCCCCTCAGGAAGCACAGCATTCTTCACAAACATTGTTTCTCATGAGCATTCACAGCCAGATAGCAGAGGGAGCAGCCTGGTGATATCATCAGCACTGACTTTCTAGATGGAGAATCAAGTCATACACCAGGTCTGTGAGTTCTAATTCGGTGGTGGGAAAACAGAAGATCTTTCTTCTTTTTGGACTGAATTATATCAAATTTCCATAAGCAAACACTCAGGAGACTGGCTTTTCTACTTCACACAAATGTCTCTTTTCACACAGTCTGGGGCTTTGGGCACACACGTTCTGTCCTCACATACAACAGCTGTCAAAGACCATGCAGTGGCACCACACTTGAAGTGGCTGTGGCTTTGCAGATGTCAGGCAGAGCTTCTGGAGTGTAGGGAGCTTTAGGAGTGTGGCTTCACCCTCCCCAGAGAACACTGAGACCTGCTTTGACATTGAAAAAGAAGCATCCTTAAGGTTCTTGTCTCCCTCACTCTCTGTCCTCCCAATGTCCATCCAGCCCACCTCATGGGAACCTTAAGACGAGCCTGAGTTTGGGCCACATGACAGAGGTCAGCATTTCAAGAGCTGGAAGTCAGGTCTCTGTCATGCATAAAAAGAAGACATCCCTGCTGTCTCCAAAAACAATCAAATATAAGTAACAAAAGCCAGTTCAGAAGCCCATCCAACTTTTCATGGTAGCTGATTCTTTTTATGTAACTTACAGACAAATCAAAGGGAAGACATGTTTCTCCTTTCATGACCCAACCAGCATATGAGGGAGAAAACATTTCTGTTTCTCAAAGGGTAGAAAATCCATGGTTTTTCTCAGTATTTATCAAGCACCCTCTCAGGGCCAGGCACTGGGACCCAGAGGACAAGGCAACACCCTGATCACTGGGGTTGCTGAGGAATGGGGGGGTCACTATTTCCCAGAGGTGCCAGGCTCCATGCTCCTCAGAGCTGGGCTAGCAAGGCCATCCAGGAGGAAGGGTCAGGGTAGGAAGAGCAACAGGAGTGTGCAGAAAGGGGATGGGCCTAGGGTGTCTCAGGTGCCTCAGCTGACAAGGTCATGGTGCCCAGGTGGGCACAGTGAGGACTGCAGGAGATGTTGCATGCTATGCCCCAGAGTTCAGGATTATCACAAGACATTAGGGAGCCAGTGAGAGGATTGAGGGGTGGATGGGCCCCTTCAGTTAGATCACTCTAGAGGCTCACACTAGAAACGGGAAAATTGAGGATTGGCCGCCTTACAAACATGGAGCCCGACCTCAGCCATCCTTGTGCTTCCCATCACAGTGGCATGGAGCGGATACCTAGAGGTCAAACTTGGAGCCAGAGTCCAGGTTCCAGCTCCACTGGGCTGTGTACCAGCCCTGAGACCTGGGGGAAGGGACTTAGCTTTGCAGAGCCTCTATCTAATCCTGTCTAGAACAAAGGTAATGAGGCCACATCCTGAGGTCAGGTGACAATGGAGGAGGTGGTGCATGTAGGGTGCTTGGTCTACACTCTCATCTCACGCACTCACGAAGGGTGTGTGCACCTGTGCGTCTGTGTATGTGTGCATGTGTGTGGTGTTTGTGTGCACGTGTCTGTGCGCATGTGTGGTGTGTGCCTGTGTGTATATGTGTGGGCATGTGTATCTGTATGTGTGGTGAGTGTCTGCATATGTGTGTGGAATACATGTATGTGTGTGAATGCAGTGGCCTTTTCAGGAGCTCACCCGGTGGGTGCAGTGTGAAGTCCCTGTGCAAGATCACCTAGCCGGCAGATCTGTATGGACCCAGAGCCTCTACCCAGAAACCACAGGCTGCAAGTGCACCTAACAGCAGGAAAGGGCCCAGTGCATTTTGATCAAGTTTTACCAAATTTGTCAAAGCTGTGTCACATGATTCCTCAGGTCCTTGAGAGAAGAAGGCAGGGAAGGATAAGGCCAAGGGTTAAAAACAGGATAGGGGGCCGGGTATTTAGCTCAGTGGTTCTGGCGCCTGCCTCGCAAGCTGAGGACTCAAGTTCGATCCCCGGTACCAAAAAAAAAAAAAAACAGAACAGGGGAACAATCCAGGTAAGCGCTTCAAAGGGGACCCAGGCACTGGCCCTGGTTGCTGCTCATACCATTTAGAGAAAGGAGACAGAGCTCAGGGCACTGCTGACCCATGCTCTCTCACGGCCAGGCATAGGGTTTGCCTGCCTGTCTGAGGCCTTAGCCTCCAGTCCCTCCTCTTAACAAGGCAAGGGCCTGGCACCCAAGCCAAACACAAGCTCTTCAGATATCAGAGAGATGTAAACAGTGATTCTAGTGTCCCCTGAAGGACAGTATACTTAGAAACAAATCATTTCTATCCAGCTAAGAATCGGGTTTTCTTTAGAGCAACAACCTGTCGGCTATGGTTGCCACATAGACACTCACCTTGGATCAAACTTACAGGAGGCCTGCCATTTGTCTACTCCCGAGGAAATCCTATCAGGTTCCCCCTCCCATGTGGGCTCAGTCTGAGGCCTCCTTCCTGGAGTCAGCCCCTCACAGGTGTGGACCTGTCCCTTCCCAGGCAGGGCACATGGTCCCTGGCAATGTCACTCTGCTTTGAACCATGCTCATTGACCTCTGAGGAAGAAGTGAATGGGTTCCATTCTTCATTTCATTAGCTTCCATTTTCTTAAGGAAAATTTAAAGCAAATTCTTTTTTCTGAAGTGCATGGCTCCCTCTGGGTGGGATGGTACATGTGGCCCCACACATTTTCCCTTCCTCCATGGGCTCCTTCTGCTTACTCTGTCACTGTGGCTGCTGGAAAAAGGTCCCTGCGTGGTCTTCCAAGCAGACATAGCTCTTGGGTGTGTGAAGTCTGTCACATTCTCTCCCCCTCTCTATGTCTGTTCCCTCATTTGCAGGTGAGAGGTTGTACTTAGCCACCACCGAGGCCCTCTCTAGACCTGAAATGTTTTTGAAATCTGAGGAAAGTATACACCCTTGCCTGTTAGACTGACTTAGTTTGGTGTTCATGTGGAAGGACAAGTCCTGCATAGGCGAGAACAGAAGCCATACTTCCTCAGAATGGCCTAGCGATTCTGATGCCGAAGCTTTGGCCCCCAAGTGTGGGCATGGAGGAGTGGACTTTGGGAGATAGTTAGGGTCAGAGGAAGTGACTGGAGTGGGACCTCAGGAAGGATCAGTGCCCTCACAGGAGACAGCAGAGAGCTTGCTCTCTCTCCCTCAGCACAAGTCCCCCAAGGAAAGGCCACATGGGAACATAGCTGGTAGGGTGAAGGGGGCCCCCCAGTAGCAGAACCGAATGGATCTTATTGAGCTTTGCAGCCAACACAACCGTGAGAAATAAATGCCTGTTCAAGCTCCCAGCCTATCAGGTTTAGCTATAGTAGCCCAGCAGGCCAAGACAGCCCACTTTCTCTACGGCAGGCATGGTGCCCTGGCCTTGACCATCCTCCTGCTGAAAGAAACCGCCCTCCAGCAGACTGGCACAGGAAGGTGCCATCAGTAAGGCAAAGCCAGGGTTCCTAAAGCCTGGCCAAGGGATGATCACCAGCAAGGTCACACACTGTTGGTTGGTGAGGAATAGAGATTGGCTGAATTTGACTGCAAAGTGCTTTAAATTGCTCGGTGTGTGGCCATGGGAAATATCATTTCTAGTCCTCATTGGGAGCAGGCTTGGGAAAAGTATAAAAGTATTAGTAAGAATTAACAAGGAAATGAGCATCTCCAGCCTCGACCCCAGCTCTTGGAGCATCCATTTTTAGCATCAAAATGACTTCCATAAGGAGCTTTTATCTCCACTGAGAATGACAATGCACACCGATTTCAAGCAGCATCATGTACATTGTTTTCTTTGTAGAACCAACTCAAATACCGCTTCTTCTATGACTTTCCTAAATGTCGTTTGGAAATGACATTTGTGTATCTTTTACATTCTATGCTTCCCTTGCAAAATTTTTAATCTTTCCTCCAGAGCTTCCACTGCAACTTGGTCCTACTTTTATAAACACATCCGCATCAACTTGGAGAAAACTAGACATTGTTTCTGTCCTTCTAGAGAGCGAATTCTCTGAAGGCAAAGCCATGGCCCCATGGACATAGAAGCTGCTCAATAAGTGAATGAACAAACTGGTGCTCTTTTGCAATTCCTGATTTAGCTCACAGTTTCAGAAATTTTCCAACCCAGCTACCTAACTGAAGCACTCTCTGCCTCTATCTCCCAAATGTGACGCTATGCACTGTTAAACATTGCCACTTTTTCCAGTCTGAATACTTAACCACCTGTGGAAGCTGCCAGGACACAGCTCCAGTGATCACATATGAAGATCCAGTGTTCAAAAATATTTGATTCATCCGTTGTTTTGTCCATATGTCAAGGATTTCTCGATCTTTTTCATCCTGAAACTGCAAAAGAACAGCTGTGAAAAGACCACAAGAGCAGGAATATTAAGTAGCCTAAGTTGGGAAGTTTACTAGGAAAGGAAAAGAACTCTCTTATAGTTCATGGTCTTGACCAATTCCTTTTAAGGCTTTTTTTTTTCATATTGGGGATTGAATCCAAAGCGTCATACGTACCAGGCAAGACAAGTACTGCACTAGTGAGCTATACTTCTATCCCTTAGTGAACTTCTTTTTAATAAAATAAAACCAGTTGTTTTCATGAGAATCCCAGTGTTGAGTTCAGGATATTACTCTGCAGCACAACTTTCCATCACCCCTGAATCCATCACATGACAGACAATGGAGTAAGCAGATTGGGGAAGGTGCAGGTCTTGGAGATGCATGGTGGTGATGGTTTACACAACTCAAATATACTAAGTGCCATTGAACTGTGTGTGTGAAATGGTAAAAATGCTAACTGTTAGATTATATAGATTTTACCATAGTAATTTTTTTTTAGTCTTTGAAAAAATGGACAAAGAGCTGTGTAAAATTATTTTCTATATTTGGGGCTGTTGTAAGTACAACAAGACACCCTAGAAGTCCTCCGGACAGCAAAGAACATGACCTGCTCTGCCATGAGAAGACCTCCCTGCTGTCTGTGACAGTAGACACAGAGAGGCAACCTGGAAACCAGAAGGCCACCTGAGGAATGGTTGCTACCATCCAGGCAGGCGACCGTGGGCCCAGACATGCAGACAGATGGGGGGTTGTATTTTTGTGGCTCTGGAGGATTTGATGTAGGGTGTGAGGGACACAGGTGCGTGAAGGATGGCAGCTCAGTTTTTAACAAGCATCCTGGTGGATGGGGGTCCCATTCACTGAGATGAAAAAGTTAGCTGGGGAAAGAAAAGGGGTGCACAGAGCCAATCAATGATGTGTTACTCAAAAAATAAGCCCTGAGTCCCAGGTCTCCAGAGGACCAGCTCAGAGAGCCATTTATTAAACAACAAAAGAATGAGTGAAACTTAATGAATAAATGAAGTGAGAGAGGAAAATAAAGTAGCTCTAAGTTTTACAAACTATGTATGAGAACCTTTGGCAAAATAATATGATCATAAAAACTAATATGGCAAAATAATATCCTCGTAGAATTTCAAAGAACTGGATTCCTGTCTCAGAATATTTCTAAACCTGGGGTTCCTCCTCCTGGGTTTCTTTCTGGGACACCCCACTCTTCTGCTCTGTAGGAAATGGGTTCACATATGCATGCATCTCAGCTGCCAGTCAGCCTATGTGCATTGAGCAGAGGGGACAGGGAACAGCCAACCTCTCAGCTCCCTGGCTTGGTGGGCGGTGGGCAGGACTGCAGTCCCCTGCAGTTATAGCCCCTGTATCAGTCACCACATATGCCACCAGCCATGCACTCCTCTGCATCCCTGCGGGTGCCGTGGAGCTGACACCCGAAGTCCAGGGAGCCAGGTCCCTCTAGAGGGGTCTCACCTCTCAGGACACTGATGTAAACAAACAGGCACAGGACAAGTGCACTCACCTAGGATTGAGCTGCTGGCCCAAGAATTGTTCTTCCTCTCTCTCTTGCCAAGCAAGGGCAAAGGAGTTGGTGGAAGAGCGTGTTATAAACATCACCTTCACAACCGAGGAGAGTACAGTGCAAAAGGCAGACTTCCTCTGACAATACTGTGAGACAGTGGCCGGGTGTCACCTGCTTCTGTCGCCGCTCTGTGGGTTCCCCTACTAACCCCTGTGCTGTCTCCTTCACAGGACTGAGGGCACAGAGCGGGCCAACCTTACCTGTTTCTCTTCCGGCCAAAGCCACCTCCCTGGCTGCCCTCGGGACCAGCTCTGCATCAAGCCCTGCTGTTCCCACAATGTCCCTGGCCAGCAGCACTCAGGATGCCTTGGGACTCCCTGTCACCACAGCGGCCACACTGACACTGCTCCCCAAGAACACTTCCTCTGAGCCCACCCAAGAGGCAATCGTCAGCCCAGATCCCAGCCAGCAGCACACTGACCCTGACACCTCACTCCCTGGGTTCTCCTCAACAGCTGGTGGGGTCTCCTCAGCCCTCACACCAGAGGAACACAGCTTGGGTGGTCCCGGGGCCAGCATGCCAGCCACAGGGTGGCAGTCCCCCACACCCCTATCCCAGCAAGATGTAGCCTCTTCCCCGTCAAACCTGTCAACTGCACCACTTCCAGCTCCTTCTGCCCCGGCCCCTTCCAACCACAGCTCCCAGGTGCCCAGCACACAGCCACCGAGGGCTCCCACCGCACCAGCAGAGGAGCCCAGCTTCGGCCATACAGCCACCACCCATGCCACAGTGGAGCCGGGGCCCAAGGAGAACACAGCCCAGGATGCTCAGCCTGGCAAAGCCATCTGTGGGCCGGAGACCACCACCCCATTCCTGATCATGCAAGAGGTGGGGCACGCACTGAGCTCAGGTGAGTCCTCTGCCAGACCTGGGGGGCTCAGCCATGCGACAAGTTAAGGGTCAGCACCATTCAAAGCATGCAGGTAGGTGTGAATTTTGAAGCTTAATGCCTAAGTGATCTTAACTCACAGCATTTCCATAAGAATGCAAATGAGTTTTAGTCACATGACAGTTTCCATGTGATGATTGTTCCTTGTGGCCAGTTGTCACCTTGGTTTGTTTTCATATCACATCACATGGATTGTGAGTGAATGAGACTGTGCAGCAAAAGCATTAGCTCTGTGTGCTTAGGGCAGCTTCCCAGGTCGCATCTCTGACCCAGGCCTGGCCACATCCTCCATCTCTCTGCACCTGGCTTTCCTCATCTGTGAAATGGGTGAAAGCAAGTTCCACCACGTGATGTTCTTGTGGAGGTTACACAAGATGACATATAACCTGCTTCAAACACTCCCTCTCGGGGGGGGCATTCAGGAAATCTGTCAGTTATTAGTCTGCATGGTGTTTTAAAGACATGTTTACTGCCTGGAAACCAGTCACAGGAGGGTGTGGGCGTAGAGGAAACAGTTGTTCTTTATCGTCATGATGTCTTTTATGAGAAAGACAATAAATTTTACAGGGCTCTACACTTGTTTTGACTCTCCCAACATCTCTGTGAAGTATTACATTTCTCTTTTTTTTTTACTTATATATTAATTGGTACATTTTAGGTATACAATACATTTACATTTATCATTGGGTGTTTGTACCTGAACATGATGTATCTTAGTTCTTATTTTTTCCCCCATTACCTGTGTGCCCTTCACCCCCACCACCCTTCCCTATTTACATAGACTTTATTTCCTTTTTTTTTAATTTTGCAATCTTAGAAATTACAGTGAAGAGGTGGTTAAGGGTCTTTTCTGAAGCTACGGCTCTGACATGGAGGAGAAACTGTACACTTTAGGGTGCTGGTCAGGAAAGGGCACTCAAGAAGCCTGGGGCCAAGTGGCTGAGACCCAACCAGGAAACAGGTGAGGAGAGAAGGGGTACAGGGGAGACAGGGCTGCAGCCTTCCTCTGGGTAGTCCTGTGACAGGCATGGACTAACAGGACACTCCAGAAAGATCCTGTGTGACAAGCTAGCATCCAGGAACAGCTGTCCCTCAGGAGAAACCCACCTCTCTTCTCAAGCTATGGGCATCTACCACAGTGGAAATGTGCGAAATGATGAGTTAGGAAGAAACAGAACTAAAGCTAACAAAGATCTAATTCATCATGGAAATCTACAACATAGGGAAGCCAAAAATCCCAAAGAATTGTAAATGCTCATTTCAAAAGGCTCAGTACATGGGTGAGGGGCCAGGCAAAAATGAGAGACCCTCAAGCTGGGTTAAAGGAACTAAAAACCAGGACCTGCCAGGGTACACTGGGACCACAAGGCCAGGTGTGAAAGGGAAGAGAGAGCCCTTAATGGTTCACCACAGTCCTTGAAGGCTGGTCAGAGAGACAGGTGGAGAAGCTGGAGACAGAGGCAGAGGAGGACACACAGCCCCCAGGGCCATCAGCACCCTGCTTCCACTGCCTGTGGATGTGCTTGTCAGTGTCTCTACCCCCACCCCAACTCCCAGCAAGCATGTCACAACTGTGGCATGGAGTTGGTCACTTATAAATCTGTCCCCAACAAAGGCGCCACCCAAGTACAGGTTCCCCCACTTTTCTCCTTGCTGGTTCAGACCCTGCCTACCACCACCTCTTCCATTTGCCAACTAATATCTTCTCCACCCCACCCCTCCAATGCACGACCCCTGCATATGAGAGATTTGATATTCCTGCACACAAATCTGAGTTTAGCACATGAGTCTCCATTGTCTGAGACAGCTACTGCTTTCTACAGGTGCCCCAGTCTACAGCCTGCATTTTCCAACTGTTCTGTTCCAGTATTTTAGTTTATTTTTAGACCATATGCTTGGGTTCTTCAACTCTAATCCATCAGGATCAACAGGCACAAACTTAGTGACAGAACTGTGTCTGGAGCCTGTGTGGCTCTAAGGCAGTTCTGGAGAATGTATGGCACACATGCTGCAGCAGGCTGTTTGTTATCATTGAAAGCTCTGAAAGGTTTTCCATCACCGCTCTAGGGAATACTGCACACAGTATGTACTCAGAGCAAAGAGATAAAGGGAGCTTGGATGCTAAGAGAAGAGCTGAGCGTGGTGGGCAGGAGGGAGGTCACTGAGGAAGATGGGGTTTCCATCACAGGCCAGCAAGGAGGCATCCTGCATGATCCATTCAGTTGAGAAATGCTTGCTGTGTGCCTGCAGGGACTTCTGTGTGAGGCGAAGCACGAGCCCTGTCCTCTAAGACCTTGTGGTTCAGGCAGAGAGAAAGGACACAGCCTAGGTATCTCAACCATGCCTCAGTGTCTAATACGATATGTGGAAGGCCCTGGTCATCTTGGTACAGTGCTCATTTCAAGGGGACGCAGTGGTGTCCTTGAACTGTGAAGAGCCTTGCTCAAGCTCACACCACTCAGCAGCAGAGCTGAGCAGAGCCAGGTCCCTAGCCCCAGTCCTGTCCCCTCTTAAACCCAGCTGTGCTTCTTATCAGCCCACAGACCAGGTGGCACCCTGGGGTCCTGCTGGCAGTGATACTTCGGGTGTTGTTGCTCAGACATTTTTCTGCTGCCTTCAGGGGTGGCACAACTGAGGGCACACTTCTGCAGTGTGTCTTATTCTGGGTGGGTTCACAGTGCCTATTTTTATGACTCCAGGGCTCATTTGCTCAACAAACGCCTGAGCATGGTCCCCAGAGAATAATTCTGAAACGGGTCAGGCAGACCAGACCATGAGAGTGGGTCTCGGTCTCACCCCAGCCTCAGCTCCCTGCACCCCAGAGTCACTCCGGCTCTCCATCTCCCACCCAGTCCCCTCCCCCTGGATCTCACAGGCTCCTGGGAGGATTGCAGTCTGTCACTTTGATGCCATCAGTGTGCTGGTAACTCTGAGAGGTAGAATGCTGTCCCCTTGTGGTTTCGTGGGACTGAAGATGTACATACCCAGCTGCTGACCAACTCACGTCTCTTCTTGCTGGCTCTTCTGCTTCCCATTGTGCAGAGAAGGACCTTAGCCCCACACTCAGCCAGTCCTTCCCAGCATCTCACCCTCTTTTCCTCCAGGTCCTCAGCCAGGAGCCTCGGGGTGACCCCAGTCTTCCTTCTTTCTCTCACATCCTGCGTCCCTTCCATCAGCTCTGGCCTGGTCTCCCCCTCTGTCTCCTCTCCCTGGATGCTCCACCATCCCTGCATGTGATGCCTGCTCCCCAAACTTCACCAGCAGATCCCTCGGAAGCACGTGGGCCTTCCAGTTTGGGGCCATGTCTGTCCTAAGCTCTGCAGTCCGTGGGTGAGCAGCCCAGCTGTCTTCCTCCTCCATGAAGAGCTCCCATGACCTTGACTTTCCCCAAGGACACAGGCTCATGCCAGTCCTCTCCTCTCAGCATGATCCAAACCCACACCCCTCTGCTCTCACCTTCTTCCCCCTCACACACACTGACAAACTTCTTGTTTGCTGGCTTCACAGAATACTCCTTCCTCAGGACCTTTGCACTTCCTGTTTCCCCTGCTGAAACATTCTCCCTCCCGTGCTTTAAGGTCCTATTCTTATCCACTGTCAGGACTCTTTCACTGTCGCAATACTCAATCCACTCCCCTCTCTGAAATAGTAACTCCCACCACCACTGATTGCTGTATTTTTCATTTTCTGACTTC
This sequence comes from Heterocephalus glaber, assembly GCF_053883595.1. Lineage (NCBI taxonomy): Eukaryota > Metazoa > Chordata > Mammalia > Rodentia > Bathyergidae > Heterocephalus > Heterocephalus glaber. Next base: position 797,000 of record NW_028258324.1, on the reverse strand, counting down.
ACCTCATTTGTTAGACAAGTGCCTGCTTCCCAGCACTAGAGTATCAGCTCCTGGGAAGGAGGGACCTCACTCACAACAGGGAGTCAGAGCCTGACAGGTGGCAGGCTGTCAATAATGTCTGTTGAATGGATCAATGGACAAGGCAGTCAGCAACATCAGGGGCCTCTGGCTTCTCTTCAGTCACATGGGAGAAGGCTGGCAGACGTGATAGGTTATGACAGGTTGAGATGAGATAGCACATGTGGCTGTAGAACAGTGGCCGATCGCTGGCTGTGGCTCTTGTTCTATTGTTCTTGTTATCATTGTTTGGCTGTTGCAGTCATTATCATCATCACTGTTATGTGTGCCATAGTGAAGGATGCCCCTCCGTCTTCAACCAGCATTTAATGAGCTCTTACTGTGAACCAGGCATCTAAGTCCTGGGGACAGAGCCATGAATCATACAGTCACCCCTCTCATGGGCTTTAAATGTCTCGTGCACACAAAGTAGGATGACCTAGTTTGACCAGTCTCGGGCTGTGTGGAGGGTAACGCTATGGATGGAGAAGGAAGGAAGGCACCAGGACATGTGTCAGAGGACCAGGGTGAGATAATTACCTGGCTGGCAGTCCGAGGATAGTCACCAACAGATTTGGGTCAGGAAAGAACATGCTAAGAATCATATTCTATGCAGGTGACCTGGCAGGAGGGACTTGTGTAGTGAGGCGCAGCCAGGTCAGCACTAGAAACATGCATGGGTTTATGCCTGGTTTCCTGTTCTTCACTGTCAGGAATCATGTCACATAACTGCTCTCACATTAAGCGCTCTTAGCTCTAAGCTGAATACCTGAGAGGCTATCTTTGAAGCCCTCTGGGCGTGTTGCACTATGACAACGGTCCATTGCATTCATCCTGCGCCTAAGCAGGCACATCATATTCTTAAGCAGCTTCCTGGTTAAGTGGGCTCCTCACCGACACATGTAGCTCCTCACATCCTCAGAATCTTCCAGTGAGGTGAACTCTGCAGGGTTTGTGACAAAATCAGTCTGGAGAGATTGACTGATGGACTCAGGTCACAGCTGGGCCTAAGAGGCAGCTCATGGAAGGAGAAGCAGGTCAGGTCAGCAGGCCATCTGAAACCAGCTACACGCGGAAATAGGTTTTGATTGATTTTCATTTTACTGTTTTTGTTTGGCCTTTAAAGAAAGGAGGATGTGATGTGTTAGATGTGGGTCATCTTGTGTTATTGAATCAGAGCTCTTCGTGTATGGGAGCTATGAGGACCAAATGTTTTTTATTCCCTGAAGGAATGCAGTTCGAGACTCACTAAAAGCTGGAGGGGTGCACTGACATTGCAAACTGAATTAGACTCAAAGGCCATCTGTTCCTACCTATGCAGACTCTAAAATCAGTCACCCTGCTTGGTGCAAACAGATTTCTCTCTTGTCTATGAGGTCCATCTTACGCTGTCCTGTATTTTCCACTACAAAGAGAAAGACATACAATTGTGGAATTGGATAAAGTCCTTTGAACTTAAATTGCTGGCCTGAACTCCAGAATTTATTCAGTATGAACTGTACTAATAAATATTCTTAACTAAAGGACCCTGAGCCTCACAGACATCTAGACATTTCTGTGTACCTGGAAGGCACTTTCTGGTCCTCAAAAGATCTATGTCCCCTGGGATGAGTATAGATTTGCAAAACAGAATGAATTGATGGGAAAGAAGAAAGAATAGTTTTTAAAGTATCCTGAGAAAAGTATCAGGAGTAAAAAGTGTATATTATAGTGAGTTAATGACCATCATGTTTTAAAAACATTAAAAACAGGTTAAAGGGTTACACAATGATTTAATTTTTAAAGATAGGCGTGAACGGCCATGTAACAGAATGTTAGCAAGTTCCTGACCCTGTTCTTTGAGAATGCCTAGGATAAGCCAGGAAGCAATCATCCTCTGGCTTATTTCACAACCATTAGCTCCTGGTGCATGTCCAGGCCTGGCCTTTCACTGCCCTGTGCCACTGTCTCTCCAGTCCTCTCTGCCCTGCCTCCTGCCTCCACTCTGCCACTGAGCATTGCTAGCTGGAACTGTTAGCAGCTCCAACCTCATCCACTTCTCTTCTTTTGCCTCGCCGGTCAGAGCCCCATCATCCCAGCAGCAGCCTCCTAGCAGCCCTGTCATCGCCAGCCTGGCCTGGTCTCTCCCTCCACAGTCAGAGTGAGGTTAAACACACACCTGATCAGGTAGCACATGACCCACAAGCATCCATGTCCTGGCCCTGCAGGGTGTCCTACTACTTTTAGGGTGACCCCCCAAAGCCTTCGGTTTATGGGTCCTCTGTGCCACCCTGGGTCGCCCACACCTTTGTCCCTTGCTCCCAGCACCCAGCACCTACACCCACTCACTCTCAGGTCCATAAGTCTCCTGGTCTCTCCTGGACTTGGGACCTTAACCCACCACATGCTACTGTCTGGAGCCTTCTCCCACTACCGCACCCCACCTGGCTGTGTTCCCTCACCCCTCAGAACTCAGCCAGACACCACCTGTTCACACGTTTCTGGGGAGCCCGGTCTGCTCTGGCCTCCCTGTTACAAACAGCACACCAACTCGGTTGTGTCCCTCCTTTCCAGTCTGCAGTAACCCGCCCCGAAAAGTCCGTGCCCTCCTCAGCCTCCCATGGTACAGGAAGGCAGGCCCTGTCCGCTGTGGCTCACAGATGTCTGCCCAGAACCTAACAGTGCTCACTTGATGTCCAATGGAACCAATCAAACTAATCAAATTTAGTCTTTGGTGACTAAATATCAATTTTAGATAATAAATCCACATAAATCACAATCTTCATAAATCCTGAGCTCTGAATTTAGAATGAGAAAAGCTGAACACCGTCCCCTGTGCACACAGAGATATCTCAGGGCTTTCCACTCCCACTCCGGACTCTGTCACCTGCACCCCCAGACCCCCACATCTGGTTTGCCCAGCATTCTGGGTCCCACTGTGGCTTCACTGTGGGCTTCGTGCCACTATGGTTACTGTTATGACCCTTATTCCCTTTGTTGTGTCTGTGCACAATTCTTTAAACTTAGGCTAAACCTTAAAGCTTATTAAAGTCAAGTAAATTGCCCTAAGGCATTCCAATGCTCAGATTTTATTTTACTTAAAAGTTGTTTGAAATCCTTTTTTCTACTTCTGATATTTCTCCTCTTGTTTACTTCTACTACCTAAATTTTAATCCAGTCTTTGAAATATTTCCAAAATGCCCTTTGACAAATATATGTCAAGGTCAAAACTCAGCTATTCACCATTATGTTGTCAGCTGGTAGGAAGGCAGTGCCATCATACATTGAAATTGTCCCAATGTCACCTTTATTACATCCAGAGAGTTTCTGTCCCCAAAGAACCATTTCTTTTTTCCATTTTAAACCATTCAATAGATGACTAAAGTGGTTTTGGAAATGCTTCACTGAGAAAGTGGGATTGAGCTCATGAGCACGGCTGAGGTTGTTAATGAATCGACAGCTTGCTGGCTCATTGGGAAAGCCGATTAGAAGACTCTGATTCCATATTGGACTGAACTGTTACGGTAATCTTCCAGCTCAAAAGAGCGAGACTCTACAGTAACAAAATACCCAGCCAGGGACATGAGGTGGACCAGCACCAGCCCATCATCTTTATCGCAGAGGGATCCAAAAAATTTTTACCCCACGAATTGAGGTGGGAGCTTGAGTTAGGAGAGCACATAACAGATGCTAAAAAATACTGTCTTCAGTGTGTTTTGTCACTCAGGTCATAGGAAAGAAAAACATTTTATTTAATAGGGGCTTGCTTTGGCAGTCAGACCCATGGCCTTCAAGGGATGGAATACAGGCTCAAAGATGAAGGTGAACTTACATTAAAATCCTAAAATCTCAGTAAGTCCATGAGAGTAGTCCATCCAAAACATTTTACCATATTTCCATTTGGAGAAATAGTGGAGTCATTCCAAAGGCAGGCTCTGGGAAGACAAGAATGTTCATACAAGTTTGGGTATAAGACTGCCTGGTTCAAATCTCACCAATGCCATTTGCCAAGTGGAAGACTTGGGGGCAAGTTTATTACTGGTTGTCAAACTTTTCTCATCTATAAAATGAGAGTACAGGTATAGTATTGTGCCCCTCTACAGGATTCTTATTAGGATTAAATAAGTTAACACTAAAATGTTAACTGTTGTCATTACAGTTGGGTTCTGAATCCTTAGTGTGGATACCAGCAAGAGTTTAAATTCTAGACTTTGGTTTTCTTACTTGAAAAATTAGAATGTTTGTAAAATACTTTAAGACTCCCAATAGGATACTTACTGTGAATTCTAGGCAATAAAAGTCCATTTAAGTGCCTGCCTACAGCACAATACAGAAAGGGATAATCCAAGAAGTGTGAAAGAGAGAAATAACTATGTTCACTTTTGAAACAGTAACGTTTTCAGAAAACTTAGGAAATCCAAAGGAAAGGATTAAAGAGTCCAAACAACTAGAGATTTCTAGCTGGGAGAAAAGCTATCGTGAGGAGCTCAGGAAATAAAGCTGAACTACTGGATTAAGCCCAAGCCCCACCTGCTCCAAAACTGCTTCCTTCAGACCCAGAAGTTGTACTCTTCCCTTGACTTGCACCAGAGTTTAGAAATTGGGTTTTTTCTCATGTTTTTAACTCTTCAGTATTAAGCACCTGAGTCTGGGAGGAATTAAAATTTGGTAAATACAGCATCCAAAAGCAGGTTCCTGTGGCCTTGGTGATTAATCACATGGGGACAGCACTGACCTTAGCTAAGGTTCCTAGGAGGCCTCTCAGTCCTTGGGACTGCAGTAATTACAGTGTTATCCTCACCCTCAGCTAAGGTGTTGGGGCGGGTGGCCTGAAACTGTAACTCTCTGGTCCCCACCCAGGTCCCATAATAAAAAACAATTAACATGCACAGTGCATGCCACTTGGCAAACAGGGCTCAGACTATTTTGGCCCCAAGAGCTTTGCCCTTCCTTCTTCCTACATCGTCTAATCCCAGGGAATGGCAGTGTAGAAGGTTGTGCATGTTTAAGGCCTCAAGGAATTGGGCCAGTGAATGATGGTCAGAAAGCACTATGTCAACTTCTCTGGCTAATTTCTCCCCTCAGCATTGTTTTATCAATGAAACAGAGGAAGAGAAAACAAGGAGAAAAAATTGTCCCCGTGTTCACGGAGATAAATGGTAGGCCATGGTGACACATTATTCACTTCCTGTGATGTATCTGCCCCCTGGGCACCATTTGCAAAGAGATGATTTAGGAACTGAGAACCCCAACCTGGCCTTTAATGTCAGGCCTGGGAGTCCCCGGAGGCCATCAGGAGGAGGACAAGATCCTTCCTCCAGCCTGAGCTACTGGGCTCCCATTGGCTGGTTCCCTTGTGGAGGGCTAAAGGGGAAGGAGAACAAGGTCTGCTGCTCTCCTTGGAAACACGCTGTGAGCTTCACGTTACAGATGTGCAAGGAGAATGGAGATCAGGAGACTTACACAGGTTGTTAAATTCCAAGGGAGGAAAAGGTCTCCTTTGTGCTGGAAAAGATTGTAAGTGAAGCAAAGAAAGTTTGAAAGCATGGTAACTGAGAATTGTGCTGCATGTGTGCCCTGGTCAAGATTTATTTCAAACCTGTATTCCAGCATCCTACAAATACAGTGGCTGTGTCCCCCAGAGAGAAGGAGAGAAGGAAGAAGGAGCAGGCACCTGTCTCACGCCAGGGCTCCTCCTCATCACCTCCACCAAGACGACTCGTGCCTTAGATGACCTACTGCAGAAAAGTGCAGGGATGGGTCCTGCCCCAGTGGGCCACGCCCAACTCTGCCCCCAGTGAGCTTCAGAATGGGAGCAGAAACCAGAGGCAGAAATCCTGCTTCTGCTTGGGATACCACAAAGCTCGTTTTAGTTCCGTTTACCTTCCCCACTCTGATGAGCAAATGACTAACAGTGATTTAAGGATTTAAAGACTTTAAGGGAAGAGGACTAACTTACACAGACAAGCTTAGGTTGTGTTAATTAAAAGCTTGTGTTTTTATGTTTCCATGCAAGTTATATGCTTTATGAAGGAGCTTTTTCTCTTGCATCATAACTACTAATAGCATTCAATTAGAAGATAGCTACACTTCAGAAGAAATTAGGGTTACTTTATGAATTATTTATTTGGGCCCAGATGAATAGGGAAGCATAATTTGGTGTTCCTGGCTTTCAGGGACTCTGACCTGGAGACCAGGCAGACAGTGCTTGCTGGAAGTCATTAGGTAACAGTGTATTCCAGACATCTCTGTCCCGTATGCATGCCATGCTTCACTCCCCTTGGCTAGAGATATCAGAACCAGGCATACACTAGCGTAAAGTCACTAAACCGAGCTGCACGAAATCAAAGAAGCATATAGAAATAGAAGGTGCAAGGCCCTCATCAGTGACAAATTCCCCCTGTGGCCCCTGTAGCCCAGGTCCGTGTCAGGAGCCTCAGTGGCCAACTCTCTCCGTGGCCACTATTAATTTCCATGACACCTCTTTATGCAGACGACAATCCTATTTTATCACTTCTGTAAATTGTGCAGCCTCAGAAATTCTGGTCTCTGGATCCACAAAGGGAAGGGACTGTGCTGCACAAGGTCTCTGAACCTTCATCCACTGATCCCTTCTGCAAAGCCCACCTTTTGTCTGCTCCTCCTAGTGCTTCGGGAAGTGGCAAGGCAGGATTGGTCTAGGGGCAGCTGGCAAATTTCCTTGCCCAGTCCAGAGGAAGCATTTCTTTCATGTGTGAAGGTGGCAGGCTAGGAAATCCCTCTATGAGGAGAATCCTCCGAGGGCACCAAGGTTTGGGAACCCTGGAAGACAGGAGGGGCACTGTTAGGTCATGCAAGGGGAGTGGTCAGCTGTGGCCACGACCAAATACCCCTGTGGTGTGAGAGAGAGAAGGCCATGCCTATGGGTGAGAGGCAGGTGAGGGCAAGAGGCCACTTACAGCAATGACACGTTTATTCCAGGATGGGCTCAGGACACCAGAGAGAGGAGTGGTGGCCAACTAGATCTGACCAGGGACAAGAGCTTTTGAGAATTCATTGTGCTGCTTCACAAATATCACCCGATTATTCATTATTCCTGAAGTTTTCCTCTAGGCAGCCATGGTCATCCACAGATTGTGGAAGGTCAGGGGCTGGCAGTGGAACCACAGACATAGCATCAGGAGTCGCCCTCACATGAGGCCTGGGATTCATGGACCTGCAGAGAGCCTGCTACTCCTGAGTTTTCTTAGCACGGTGATTAGGACCAGAAACTTCCATTGTGATTTTCCCCCAACATCACATTTATTTATTCAACATTTAAGAAAAGAGCTAGGTACCCACTGTGGGCTACAGGCTGTGCCTGGGGCTGGAAGCACACAAGTGAGGGCAGAGGCAAGATGCTGTGACTGGAATCCACCCAGGGAGCAGCCAAGCACAGGCGCAGTGATTGGCAGGTGAGGCACAGGGGCCCCCAGAACACAGAGCAGCCCTGTCACCTCCCCAAGTGGAAGGATTCTCGCCAGCGCTGGTGCTCAGTGAGAGGAACAGAACTGTACGTGCTGAGAGAGACACTGGAACTGAGTAAAAGGGCAAAACCTGGGTGAAGTGGCCCTGGGCTCAGAAGCTAGGTCAATCATTCATCAGAGTTAAACTTCAATCAAGTTCTGACCTCTCCAGGCCTTGACTTCCTCACCTATAAAACGAGGGTCATCCAGCTTCTCATACAGAGAAGTAAATGAGAGGAGAGGGTAAAGTCCTTGGTGCAGTGGCAGCCTCAGCAGGCTCCCATGAGAGGCCAGCAGCCAGTTATCCTTGAGCTCCCTTATTCTTGTCCTGGCCCAGGATGACAGTGGCCAGAGGTGCCCTGGGAAGTCCCAGACTTCGAGAAGGCAGGACTCGAGGGAGCTCTCTGGTGTGTGGATCCTCAAGAGCCCCTGGATGAGGCAGAACTTGCCAGCAAGGCGGATCTCCCTGTGTCTTGGCCTCAAGGACACACAGATTCGTTTACCCTGCTTTCTTCCTTTCTGTCCACCCCTGAGCTTTTCCACATGAGTCACACCCAGTCTTAAAGGGCACTGCCCACCCTCCCTGCCAGCACCAGACCCACAGTGCCCTGAGCAGAAGGTGAGTGGGAGGACTGGGGGAATTCCAGTGTGGTGTTGTTTAAACAAAACTCGGGGAAGTGGCGTTTGTTTTCACAAGGAGGAAACAAAGCTTTCCAGTTCCCTAAAGTTGTGATCATGTTGCCTCAGCAACTCCCTCACCTGCTTAAAGCTCGAAGCTTTCAGGGTAGAACCCCTCCCAGGGATGAGCTGCAGGGATATGTGAGCCATGGTGGCTGTGGGAGGAGAAAAACTCAGGACACGGGGACTCCCCGGCCCAGAGCTGGCCAAGGTCAAGGGCCGGAAGACTTGAGCCCTGGCTAGTGCTCTGACAGAAGTCTTAGACAGCAGAATAATTAATGGAGAAACCCAGGTGTCCCCAGCCACACTACCTCCCACCTCTGGGCCTCGTGTCAGGTGGTCCCGACTCTCAGAGGGCCCCTTGCCCAGCCGTCTGCAGGTGCCCATCCCATTCTGGTCATGTGGGGTACCAGAAAGAGTGACCTTCAGAGCCCCGTTAATATCAAGGTCACACCCAGAGCTGGACAGCTACTGTCATATGGTGGCCACTCTGTCACTTGCTGTCTCAACAACAACCAAAAAAAGAACAGCACTTGAGTTGGGGAAACAGCTTCATTTATCTTTAGAAAGAAATGCTGTATAAATAAGCTCAGCACATCACAGTGTTAGAGGAAGCCCAACTGCTTAGAGTTGGGGAGAAACTGGAAAAGGTCAAACCTACGATTTCCTACATTACACTGTCCCTGGGGCAAGAAAGAAGAATCCTACAGTCAAATCAGCTACTTTCCATCTCTTTTAAGGAAAGAAAGAAGTTAGATCAAAAGGCCAATTTTTAAACTGCTCCTAATTGCAAAAACCGCATCTTTTTTCATCTTAAGATGTCCCCGGCACCTTGCCTTGTGGTTAAAACCCTCCTCCCACCAGCACTTTGGAAGAGCTGTTCTGAGGCCTCTCTGAACTCTAAGTTGTTCTAATTTCAGCACAGCTTGAAGGCCAAGAAGCTAAGAGCCGCCTTGCAGAGCAGGAAGAGAGGCTTTCCCGGGAGGGTCTGAGGTGAACTTGCTCTGCTTGACCAATCTGCACATTCAAGCCCTCAGAGCCATTATTTCATCTCTACACTGTGAAAAAGGAAAAAGAATTACACCGATGATTACAGTAATCTGGTTCCAAAGGATCCAGGGTCAAAGGACCGGATACGTGCATGTGTGGAAGTGTGTGAGGGTGGACGTGGCAGAACGTGGCCGGTCTCCACAGGGACGTGGGCACTGGTCTCTGTCTCGTGTCATCAGCACACCCATTTGGCTCTCTTAGAAATGACAGCACAGGAGTGTGGGGCCAGGGCTACCGTCCCTCACCCAGAGCTCCCCGGGAGTTACTAAGCACTGAGTAGCTTTGCTTCTCAGCTAGGCTCGAATTCTTTTGGTGGCAGGAATAATGAAAAGAACAATGGACAAAAGCCATTTGTGTTGGTGGGGAAAAAAATAAATAGATAGCAAAATAATCTCCAAATAATTAATCTTCAAAAATTTAGGGAAGTTTCATCAACTTTGAGAGCCAGCACAGAAGTAGGAATTGATCCCAGATCGCGCATTTGATGTTTCTATAGACTAATGCTCACACCATCTCGTTTAATCTCCTTGAAGTCGTGTGAGACGAACAGGTAGACCATCCTTGTCCCTCCATCTCTGCAGTGAGGAATACAGGAGTTGGCGGGGTTGGGTAACTAGCTCATGTTCACACTGCTAATCCTGGTTGGGCCATACATGAGTCCCCACCTCCAGCTCCAGAATCTGTGAGCCCTTCCCGGTGTGTTTGAGAAGACTCTGTTCATGTGAAGCCATAAATCATTTCCCTAACACCGACAGCGTCAGTGCCAAAAGGTCACCTACAGTAATAAGGGACAAGAGCCCAATTGACTCTTGCATTTCTGAGGGGAATAAAGCTAAAGTATCCACATGATTATTAGCCCCAGGCTCACACAAAAAGAGTGTTGTGCTCCTGAGTAGTATTCAGAGGCAGTATGGTTATTCTTACCATGCTGCCTACTCAAAGGATTTGTTTTGTTTTGTTTTGTTTTTTAACTGCCTATTAATAGTTGCCTTTGGAACTAGATTTCAAACGACAGAATAAAACTTTCATGTTACTTTGTAATCACATCTGGTTCTTCCAGCAAACAAAACAAACAGTGTAACCTACTTTGTATACCAGACTTGACCATATTCTCTGTAAAACCAGATTTGCTATTTAAGGGTAAAAGCTGCACACACTTCCCAAGGAGGAGGGTTTATTTAAATGCTCAGTGTGGTGGCATCATTAAAATTAGCCTATCTCCCACCAAAGTGACCCTTTTAAATGAAGTGGACACTCCCAAGATAGCTGTGTGGCTTGGTTTATTAGGGAGCCAACCACATTACTTTGTGATGACCCCTGACTAGGACATCCTGTCTCCAAAATGCTTCATGAGTGGTTGGAAGGTGAGCCAGAGCCTGTACGAAGGAGAGAGGATACTGGGAGACTCAAAGCCAATTATCTCTGCCAACAGCAGTTGTGCAAGCCCTGGTGTCATTCTTCAAAAGCAAACCCAAGGTAGCCGTGGACTCGCTGAGTTCCACCAAAAGATCTCGGTTAATATTGACATAATATCAACCATTTGCTAAGCATCCCATGCCACAAAAATATGCCGACAGCAGCACATCGACCTGGGATTTCTTCCAGTTCTGACTACCTCGGAAGGGTCTGAAGTCAATGACTTTTTCCTCTTTCAGGAAGAGAAGGGGCAGGCAGGGGTGGGTACTGTGCCATATGAGTCACTAACTCTGTCCTCCACAGGCAGCGTCGCCGCCATCACAGTGACAGTCATCGCCATGGTGGTGCTGGTGTTTGGCGTCGCGGCATATTTAAAGATCAGGTGAGACTCACTCTTTATGAAAAGAAGATTGATTTCCTTTTGTGGGGGTGCAGGCTGAAAGATGTTTGACTAAGGGCTTCTTTTTTTTTCTTTTGGTACTGAGGACTGAACCCAGGGTCTTTCACCAAACTGCATCCCCAGCACTTTTTTTTTTTATTTTTTACTTTGAGACAGGGTTTTATTGTGTCACTGAGTTGCCCAGGCTAAATTTATATTTGTGATCCTCCTGCCTCAGCCTCCCAGGGTGCTAGATGACCAGTGTGCTCCACCAAACCAGCTGGGCTTGTTTCTCTGAGGTGCCTTGGCCCTTGGAGACACTGGCCAGGGGTAGACATGGCCAGTGTACTCCACACTAGACAGGAGTGGCTGGCCTGAGCCTGGGCAGGAAAAAAACAGGAGCTCAAACCAAATGCACGGCATGCTGCTGGGATGGAAGGAGAATGAAGCTGGGGTTAGGACTCCAGATTCAAGGCTCTGTGCCAGGATCTCCTGGTGACCCTGGGAAGCCACATGCACCCAGAGCCCAGGTCCCACCTGGGAGCCAGAGCCAGGGTGCAGGGTGGGACCCACTGCTGGATGCTCTGCAAACCCGCTGAGTCTCTTTATGAGCTTTTCACTGGTTCTATGTAAAATGTCAAAAGTAAAGGCAAGTGTAGCATTTCCCTAAAACTAGGATTTTTCCCTGAAACTGTACCATTAGGGTTTCAGTTTTAAGAAATCTTTTCTTTTGTGAAATGAAAGTGATCACGAATGGCATGTGGGATTCTGCTCTCCTTAGTGAAACAGGAAGTTAGGATGCCGTGAGTGCCAACTTCTTTTGTGTTGCTCTGAAAGTCTGAGTCCAAAGCTGCGTGCCCTACACTGGCTGTCCTCCCAACCAGGAGGCACCAGACGGCAAGTGGCAGTCCTGTTTGCCAGTCTGTGTGGTACTCATAGCGAGGGACAGAAGGACCATGACACACACAGCTCCTTCTCCTTTGCGGCTGAGGCCACCCTTGTGAAGCCTCGTGCTCCTGCTGCAGACTCCCCTGCCTGCGTCCTCCCACCCACTACACCTGCAGCTGTCCTTGCCAGCCCAGCCCCTCTTGCTGCCCTCTAGTGCTGCCCCTCCCCACCCTGCCCTCCTTGCCCTGCCCTGTCTTTCCAGCCCTTACTCTGAGCTGCCGTGCTCCCAACACCACCTCCCTGAGACCCCCTTCCCAGTTTTCATTTATTTCCCCTGGTGGTTATTGTCCAGATACCTTCACCCCTTCTGGCCCTGCTCTTGTCAACCTCTGTTGTTGTGTTTTGTTTTTCTCATCCTTGTTTGTTTGGGGTTTTTTTGTCTCTCTCCCCACAAAAATGTAAGTTCCAGGAGGACCCAGTCTTTGTCATAAGCTCAGGGCTCAGCTCAAAGACAATGGTTGAGAACCTGAATAAGTGAGAACCAAATGCAAGACACACAGTCACATGGCCCTGTGACACACACACACACACACAAACCAGTGTGTGCACCTGAGCTCCTGTCTTCCTCCCCCCACTGGTGATAGGCAGGCCGTCTAAAAGCCATATGTTGGCCTGTCCCTCCCTCCTGTCCTTCCCTCCTGTCCTTGCCCCCATGTGAAACTGACGGTGTAATCTCACCTTCTCTGTGGCCCTGTCCTGTCTCCCATCCACAGGGAGCTCCCTGCTCCTCCCTCCCTTCCCTCTTTCTCAGTCCTCACCGTGTTCCACAAGCCCAGTGATGGTGTCAAGCATGACAGACTCCTGGACATGGCCTCCCCCAAGACACCACCAACAGGGAAGGCCAGATTTCAGAGAGAAATGGGAAGAAAAATCCCCTCGCGACCTATACCTGAAAGCTTTATGAAAACATCCAGAACTTTCCTTCAAATTTTAAGAAAATCTTGCCTTCATTAGTCTGTATTTCTTTGAGCACCAAACAGTTTTATAAATTACATCTTACTAAATGGTACCTTTTCCCATCTGGAATAATTACTAGTTTATCACTGCAGATACCTCGTACTTTAATTATGAGTTAAATTGGCCTTTATGAAGTACTCTGGGAACCTCATTCCCAATTCCAACAAAGTCTCTGTTGAAAAATAGGTTCTTGGGCTCAGAAAAATAACTTATTGATAAATCATAGAGTCTTTCGAATTGCCAATGGTGAATTTCTGAGCTATGTCACTAAAATCTTACTACACCCCCTCCCCACAGAAGATGTTGAACTAACCTAAAAGACTCTTATTTTAGGCAAGAATTCAACCTTGCCTTCTCAGACCATACCACTGATAGGCAGGCCATCTAGAACAGTGCGGGGAGACATTAGTCTGAACCCAGCCCCAGCCTGTCCTAGTCGTGTGACCTGGTATGACGGAGCGAGTTGCCATCCTGATTCCTCCACCTGCAAACCTGTGAGGTAAGGGCAGTCATCCCAACTCCTGGTAGCACAGCCGGAGGGATTAATACACACTGCCCACAACATCATCACCCCCTCAGTGGTAGACTGTGAGGAACTCTGGGGACAGAGCCATGGAGAGCTAACCTGATGGGCAGACAGGAGTTGGCATCAGCCACATAACAGGCATCCCCTGGCACAGGGACTATTGAATGATGGGACCCATCCTTGCCACTATAGCAGCCTATTGCAATTTGTTCTGAGTGCTGATTAAAATAGTATAAAGTTTTATTTTGAACTCTATTTCCCCAATCTTTAACACTAGATAAATTTAGTGAATAATTGTATTGAATTAATCATTATTTCCCTGTACCATGCAGGTTCTCGCTGCTGAATGTAGAAAAGTTTACAGTGTCATAAATGTAAGGTTGCTATCTATCTACAAAACTGCTTGCATTTGGCACTGTAAACTAAAGAATGGGAAGCTGATCTGACCTGTCTTAGAAACCCCCTAAGAAAAGCCCCTTTCTGCTCCTCACTAGTTATTTTGGCAAAATGATATCAGAAGGTGGTTAATGGTTCTCATGAATCCTGAGGCTGTATTGAAACCCCTTCAAGGGTTACTTTACCAGGTTTGTGGAAAGTCCTTGGAATCATTCATCAAACATAGAGTTGGCTCACTAACTGTGTGTGTGTGTGTGTGTGTGTGTGTGTGTGTGTGTGTGTGTGTGTGTAAGGCTGGGATTTGCCTTGGCTGGAAGTTTATTCTTCTGTCATCCTGGATTTCTGAGAACAGTAACAGGAGTTTTCTTGTCTGGACTTGGAGCTCTCTTGGCTGAGGCTGCCAGAGACTGAGGTCACAGCTCGTAGGCATCATGACCCTCTGGCCTAAAACCATGGGCTGCACTGGCCCAGCCTGGGTCCTCAAGAATACAAGGACAGCCTCTCATCTTTCTGCCCAAACCTCAGCTCCTCCGAAGGTTTCCGAAACCTCTAGCCATCTGGTTTCCACACTCCCATTCTCCAGGGACCCCGTTTGGGCACAATGCCCCCTGCCTAGGGACCTGCATTGATTAATTACCTGAGTCATTTAGCATTTGACTTACAGGGAGCCACCGTGAGCTACTCTCCCAGGGACCCCTGTTATCCACTCGTCTTAACCAGCAGCAATCAGTGTAGACAAGTAGGCAAGTTCCACAGGCCAAGCTCAGCACAGGACTGACCTTTCCTCCTGCTGCTTAGGTGGCAGTGGGCAAATTCTAATCTCCCTGACCTTCAGTTTCTTCTATCTGCAAAAATAGAGGTGACCATACCCCTCCTCCAAGGGTCGTTTAGGGGACGTTGACACAGCAAGTACAGTGCTCAGCCTGACACCAGCACTATGGTTAAGAATGTGCCCAGGGGCAGAGTCTCCAGCACTCTACCTCAGTTTCCCTATTTGTAAAACTAGCAACACCTAACTCAGGATTGCCATGAGGATGGGCACACACACTCGGTCCTGGTGTGAGGTACAGGCAGTGGAAGGCCAACTGGTTGTGCTCATTCCCATGAGAACTGTGCTTTGCCCTCAGGGCCCCATGAGATAGCAGCTGCCAACAGTGGGCCATGAAGTTGGAGGATCCTCCAGGGGTACAATCAGGGATTGAAAGGAGAGGAAAGGAGGAAGGGGCATTCTCCAATCATGCCCTGGCTCTCCGGGCTTCCATGTCTCCCCCTGGGCAGTCACGAGGAGCTATTCTGAAGTGCTTCTGAGGTTGATTTAATGTTAGGCATTTATAAAAAGAAATCATCTCGGGGAGGTCTTGATCTCAGGGCTTGTTTGGAACTTTAGAAGAAAACATAGGCCCTGCCTGCCTCTTGCAGGAGGGTGTCTTTAATTAAGGATGAGGTCAGTCAGCTCTCTTTTGTTTAAACTGTTCAGCCAGGAGATGATCACTGTGGCGAGAGACCCTATCTGCTGTGGTGGGGAAGTGGGGCTGCTATAATTAGTGTGCTGGGACCCAGACAGACAACAGGCTGTTCTCTTCACAAAAATAACCCAACCCTAATTTATCACAGCAGGGCCTGGCCTCCGGGGTGTCCTGTCAGAGTCACCTGTCCTGCCTGATGTTTCACCACGGTTGCATTTTGCACAACTGGACTCGTTCTGCTCTTTGGTGGGCTTAAGCCCTAACCCAGCCAGCTCTGAGGCTGGGCAGCTGGTAGCAGAGGAGGCTCAGCTGGCTAGGAAGGCTAAGAGCTTCTAGAATTCATTGCCCACAAGTTGGCTTTGTGTTTCTTGGGTTTTGTTTTTCAGATCAGTTGGGGGTGGGAGGCTCCTGAGGGTCTAGACTACTTGGTTCTCAAGCTTCATTACATAAGAATCTATGGGAGAGCTTCGTGAAAACAGTTTCTTGGGTCCTAGCCCCCAGGCTCTGGTCTGGCCAGTTCAGGGCCTGCACCTACATTGCTAAGGGATCCTGGCCCCAGGGCCACACTGGGAGTGACCTGGCTTTGTCCCCACTCCTGAAACCCCCGTTGCACATTTTGCCATGGTGCTGCCCTTGTGTATCATGCCTCGGTGATTGTGAGTATGCTGTCATGGAGTCTGGCTATCCCTTCTTTCTTGGGCTCATACCAAGTTGTCCAGCTGAGAGGAGGCCTCTTCTCACTCCCCTCCTCCTCCACGCTGCACTCCTCGCTCCATGTCCCTCCTTATCTCCCCTCCGCCCCAGTGGGAGTCATCGTGCTCCCTGCCCGTGTCCCTGGCTGGATCTTCTCGCAGCTCCTGGCACTGCCTAAGAAGTCACCACTGCTCTGTAAACACATATGGATGACAGAAGGGTACAATGCAGAGTTGAGATGAAGCAGCAGGACTGTGTTTATTTAAGCCAGGTGAGGAGGAGCTGTTTTGGGGAAGGCAGCCATGGGCCTCCATCAGCCACACAGACTCTCATGGCCCCAGTGGCTTCAGACTTGCTTGCCAAGGGCAGATGTGCTGAGCACAGCCCTTTGTGGCGAGTGTCTGTGGCAGGCAGTGTCTGCAGACGTTCGTGACAAATACAATGAATGCTCAGATCTGCTCTTCAAAGGAAAGGAGATTATTTAAAGATAGGCATGAAAGCAATCACTTTTTTCAAAAACCCAGACAATGGAAGAGGATTTTGAAGATGATGTTTGGAAACCTGTTCCTCAATGGATTTTGATGGACAGGACAGGTCCAGTTGACAGGCCCTCGAGTTCTGATTCTTGGCCACTCACTCACCATGGTCACTAGGGGCAAATACGTGGGCCTCTTAGGCTCACAATCCTCTTAGCCTTGAAATTATGGCTCTGAATGTTAACTTCTTAGTTTTGACAAATGCACCATGATTATGTAAGATGGTGACATTAAGCAGAGCAGTAGGAAGGGTGTATGGGAGCTTTTCACTGCTTTGCAACTTTTCTGTAAAATCTAAAATCATCATTCCAATACAAAAAGTTTATTTTAAAGGGGCCTTGGTCCATCTTCCCTGTCTACAGGGTGCCTCTCGGGTCACTCAGGACCATCCCTCACCCCCTCTGTCTCTGCTCAGGTGTCGTCTTCATTGAGACCCCCTGGTCGCCGTCCCCACCTCCCGTGCTCTTGTCCATATCCTACTTACTGCCATTTCCATGTGATTATTTCTAACTTAGCCTCATGTCCAGGCTGTCAGGCTGTCAGCCTCCTCCCCATAGGGATGTGGTCTGTTTCCTTGGCTAAGGTGTCCCCAGGGTCCCAGAATAGGGGCTTCAGATGGTAAGTTTCCAATGAATAGTTAACAAAAAGGAGGCAGGAGGGACAATGACAATCAGGAAGAAAGAGCCACCAATGGGAACAAAGAAGACACAGTGACAGCTGCCCCTAAGGTCTAGGGCTGATTCTGAGGCCTGGTAAGCTGCTCCTCCAGCTGTTTCCCCAGCACAAAGCCAGGTCTCACTCGCCCTGTCCCTGTGCTTCTTAGCCCAGGATATGCACTGATGATCGAAAGGCATGACACCCTGGATGGAAGGGGAGAGAGGGCCTGGGGTGTCATCACAGACTGGGCTGGGGACTTGGGGCCTGTTTCTGACCCTTGGAAAAGAGAAGGTGTTTTCTAAAAGGGGTTTTGTTTCAACACCAGGAAAGCAAATAACTCAGTCATCTTCAAGGATAATTGGGTGTTAATATTATAGTTACCTTAAAATAGGTGCCACTCTGCAGTAGCAAAGAAGGCTTCACACAGATGCTACCACATTCACCAGATGTCATCAAGCAGGTGTCGCCAACTGAAGATGGAACGGGAAATGATGCTTTTATTATGTGTGGCACTGGGGATCGAACTCAGGGCCTTTGCTGAGACACATCCCCAGCTCTTATTATTATTTTATTTTGAGACAGAGTCTCTCGCTAAGTTACTAAATTGCTCGGTGCTTGAATTTGGGATCCTCCTGCCTTAGCCTCCCAGAGTGCTGTGATTACAGATGTGTGCCAGCCATGGAAGTGATGCTTTTTATTAAAGAGAGACTGATGTAGAAGTAAGCGGTAAGGGAACAGCTCAGAAGAAATCACTCCTTCCTTTGCCCTCTTGGCTTCTGCTTTTAGCTCCTACACCACATAGCACAGGAGAAATGTAGTGACAAACCTGCAGTGCCACTGAGTAATGGGGACTGTGCTGAGCACTGTGCAGCCACACCACAGAGCAGGGTTTCCTCTTCTTCATAATTCTTTTCCCTTACTGTCTTTGGAGTCTAAGGGGCAGCTTAGATTTCCGGCCTTCCTCCACATGGTCTTTTCACTTGGCTGTGGTTGCATTCTACCATGACTGGCTGCCAGTACTGAGCAGGCAACCCCAGGAGCACCCTTATATGCTATGAGATGTAAGCAGCTCCACTCCCATGTGTTTAAAATAACCATCGAACCAAGAGCAACATATTAGGTGTAATTAGAAGGCAAGTGAGACATAGTCTGCCCCCAAGAAGTTCACCATCAAAGAGGAGCCCAGGCACCAAAAATAGAAAACCTGCAGCACTGAGCAAGTCTCAATCTTTGTCAGGAAACTGAGGAAACAAAATCACCTTGACCCAGCTGTGACATCAGACACTGGTCTGCTGCTCAGATGGAGTTGTTGCCCTAGAACCAGGAGATGGTGCTGTACCAGCTCTGCATTGAGTCAGACTGACAAAGCCAGCTGTGTTCCATGGCTCCTACTCTCCTAACATTGGGACTGATGATATTTTTTGTTTCAGATTCTCAAAGGCCAATTGGAAAAATTCCCCATTTCCATCCAAAATGTGCCATGATTTAAGATGCTTTTACCCAGAGAGAGGTCAACATGCTCACAAACCGCCCCCCCCATCACTGATACATGAAACATGTTTACTTTACTCTTTGTACCACAGCATCAGATGCATCCAAACCTGGCTTGGACCCTGCATGCCCAATTCTTCCAGCTGAGGCTCATGCACGTGTTGAAATGAACTCTCCAGATCCAGCACATTCCCTGTTTGAGTTTTCCATATCTCTTGCATCTCTTTCTCTACCTGTCAGTATTTTACTCAACTCACTCTTCCTTCAAATAAGAAGGCAAAGAAAATGAAAGTCAGAATCAGTCTTTTTCTTTCATTCTGCTAGTCTTTGCATGGCAGATGCCTCTTACAGTGCTATCCAGCGTCCTGCCTAAAATAACCACAGGTGGTAAACCTGATGGAGAGAAGACTTGTAGTTCTCTCACCCCACTTTGGCACAATAATTTATAAAATTCAAATAGCAATAATGTAAGAAACAGGTTTTATAACTATGCCAAGGCCTAATTTCAGGAGTTCCTGGTGGGTAGGAGGTTTACTTTTCATTCAGTGCCCTTTTTTACTGCCTGCAGATTTCCCTTGTGCTTATATAAGTTTCATTATTATAAAAACTAAGGAGCAGCCATGGCCAACACTTATTACGCATTTACTATGTGGTAACCATTTTAATATGCATTGCCTCATTCAATCTTCCCAACAGCCCTAATATAATTTCTTATATTTTCCATTTTATAGAAGGCACAGGGAGTCAAAAACATATTCAACATAGTCAGGATGTACATCTCTTGACTACTGACATTTTATGGGAATAGAATTATATGATAGAGACAAAACTGCCTGGAGAAGTTAAATTACCTTACAGAGTTGGGGGTTCTGTCCTCTCCATAAGGGCATATGTTTATTAAGTAGATGCCTGCCGGGTTTGTATCAGGAAGTCATGCTGCAATTCAGGGTAGGCTCCAGGATTTTACCTGTTCATCCTGTAGCTTCCACTTCTCAACCGTCCCAGTACTGGATTTATTTGGCATTGGGGATTTCAAGCTGAGGGGATTCTGGCCGTACAATGTTGGAGACTTTGTTCATGGAAACGACCCGTCTTGCTCCTGCAGATTAAAGAAGCATGGTGTGTCTGGGCTGCTCTCAGTGGCTGCTGTTCTTCCCACACCTACAGAAATGAAGGGTGCATAGACTGGCTCTGCTGAGTTAGCTTCCAGGACATAAATCAGAATTCCAAGGGCTCAGAGTTTGAAAGGAACACCGTGAGGGAGCTGGTCCTTTGCAAGTATCACCTCTTCCAACATTTGGCTGATGTAAATAAGCTTCACAAGAGCAAGGGCAATTATCTTAGCAACAGATAAAAGTACAGTCAATGCATTTTGTGTCTTGATGATTGTACAATGTTTTTATTTTGTCTAATTTTCATATCTTTCAGGAACAGGTTAGGGCAGTGAGTGTGTTTCTCTGCAGTATACCTAGTATGCATGATTTCCAGTGGAAAGATGAAATTATTCATACCTAGCATGAAGCTAAGGGTACCAGCTGCTTGTTTTACTGTGTTCCTCTAATCCTGCCATTAATTTTGGTCTTGAAATGGCCAGATCCCTCCCCACGAGTTCCCAGCTTATAGACTGATTCACTTTTGGGGGAATTCAGGTTGTATTTTTTCCAATCACTATTTTTTCCACAAGCATTTACTGAGGACTTCTGTTTGTCACATATTCTCTTAGGTGGCAAAATTGAACCAAGAATCAACAGAAGAGGCAGATAGTCTACCCTAGAGCACATAGTCTAGTCAGGGAAGAGGCAACAGCAAAGCAAATCCATGAAGTGTCAGTGTATTAGAAGGTGACCAGGTCCTAGAGTGGGAAGTGCACCCAAGGCAAGGGTGTGTATGTAGGCCTGGGAAAGAAGGAAAGGAACCTTTTCTTTTTGGCACCGGGGATCAAACTCAGGTCCTTGTGCTTGCGCAGCAGACAGCGAAACCACTGAGCTAAATCCCCAGCCCAGGAACCTTTTAATAGTAGCTGATTTGCACAGAAAAATATCCAGGCCAGATGCTCTGAGGCTTTGCAAGCCATTTTAATGACTTGGACTTTCACTTTGTTTGAGATGAGAGACAATCAGAGACTCTGGAGGAGCAATGGTCAATGTCTTGGGGTTACTGATGGAAATTCGAAGTGTATGACAGCTCCTGAGAATGGCCCCTGGGCCAAACTAAGGGGCTACTTAGACCCTGAGGATCTGAACTCTGAGCCCTGAACACCTCGCACAGGAGGTGGGGACTGGATGTGTGCTTCCATGGGGTGGCCATGGAAGTGTCCACTGGTGTCTCTGAGCCCCACGTTCCTCTTCAGAGAAAGAAGGCTAAGCCATGTCTGTTCTGTGGACTTTATTGTGAGGTCTAGTGCAGACTGAGTGTAGAAGCCCTCTATACATGGTGCAACCCAGCGCAAATGCCGTGGGGCGGAGATGGCACTGATGGCTGTGGTTGAGTGAATGGTACTTCAGCGAAATTAAGTCCTCCATCAGAGGAATACTGCTTTGGCCTCCATCCTTCCTCCTGGATAGCCATGGAAATGGGCCCCGCCCCCCGTCATCCTGTTCTGGGGGAGGAGGGAGACAGGGACACAGGGGATGTCCACAGAAAGTGTCCATCGAGCCCGGGTGGAGTAGTCATGACTCCAGGTGCTGCTGGGTGGCCGCTAGTTTCAGGAATTGGTGGGTCCATGCTGAGGGCTGTCTCCATGGTGGCACCCTTCATCCTCTCATTGTTCTGATGGCCCACCAGCCCCACTTTAAGCCACAGGGTGTGGGGCTGGGCTCAGGTAGCAGCTGTGCGTAATCCACCTGTGTCTGTTTCCTCCCAGGCACTCCTCCTATGGAAGGCTCTTGGATGACCATGACTACGGGTCCTGGGGAAACTACAACAACCCTCTGTATGATGACTCCTAACAGTGGAAGGTGGCCCAGTGTGAGGAGGAACTGCTCTTTATTTATAAGTGCTTACTCAGTAGAATTAATATCAAGTACCTGATGTGCATCGAACGACAATCTTAAGGCCTGTTTCTTTGGTATGGTTGTTATCGTTTTCCTCTCTCTCCTCTGGAGGCCACAACATCCCCTTTTTGGTATGTCAGAATCCTGATTTCCAGGTGAGCGGTGCTGGGTGGC
Organism: Heterocephalus glaber; assembly: GCF_053883595.1. Classification (NCBI taxonomy): domain Eukaryota; kingdom Metazoa; phylum Chordata; class Mammalia; order Rodentia; family Bathyergidae; genus Heterocephalus; species Heterocephalus glaber. The sequence continues at coordinate 775,120 of NW_028258324.1, read as the reverse complement.
CACTAAAGGGGTGAGACCTCTGTGGCAGAGGCTCTGGCACCCGTCCTGGACCCACTGTGACAAGGACTGGGGAGAAGGTTTGGGGTTTGGAGGGATTAAGTACTTTTAGGGGAACTTTTTGGTTATTTCTTAAACTTCTGTATAGGAAATTACATTAAGGTCAACAGAGAGCAAGGAAATAAGTCCTGGGCAGCTCTCCCCCTGCAGTGAGGAGGCAGAGGTTGCTCAGATTCCCTTGTAATCTGTTTACAAGGTTGTGTCTGACAGGAGCCTGCCCAGCCCTAGAGCCCACAGCTGCTTATTAGCTGCCTAATTAGTGCCATGAACGTGGGCCCTGGGAGGGGGCAGCAGGCCAGGGCAGAGCAGCAGGTGGCTGTCTGATGTCCACCTGTCTCTACCTGTTCTCCCTCCCAGACCTCTCAAATGCAAATGGGGAGCCCCTGGGCTTCCTGTGAGGGGATGCACTTAGTGACCTGAGAAGGGAGAGGTGTGGAGGAAAAGAGATGAAGCACCTGAGTTCCTGCTGGGGAGCAGATCCACTGCCTGGAGGAGCCCAACCCTTGCTTTACACCCATAAAGCAGCTGGTTCACTGCCTTATTGCCTATTGAGGGACTGTTGTAAGCTGTTTTAAAAAATAAAAAAGAGGCACTAGTTTATCTGCATTTCCGCAGGAAACAAGCACCATGAACAGTCCGTTTACTCATTCTCCCCTTTAAAAAGTGAACACCCTGGGGAGCTGGCACTAAAATCTTGCACAACAAATATTGAAAACTCACTGTCACCCTTGAAAGCATCCATTTATTCCAGCCATTCTCAATGAAGAGGTGATTTTGCCACCCCACCCTAGGACATCTAAAAACATTTGGTGGGATATTTGATGGCCTCGAGATGGGGTTCCACCCTGGGTAGAGGCCTGGACTCTGCTAAACATCCCACTGTGCCTGCGACGTCTGGTACCAGGAATTACCCAGCCAAAGCCTTAAAAGTGCTAAGACTGAGAACCCTGGTTCATTGCAGTGCCCGTGACAGAACAAGACAATCTTGGATTTGTCACCACTTTTATTTTTAACAAAATGAAGGGATGTGTCAAGTTTCTGTCTTAGTTTTCTGGGTGATGGGTTGTTTCTTGGCATGCATGGCTGCCCCTCTCGCTTAGGTGTTTCTGACTTTATTTCAGGGCTCCACCTCTGTCCTTCTCTATCCTCTGGTGTTACTGTCATCTCACATCCTGATTTCATAGAGTAGAAAACACATTTTAAAGAGTGCCGTGTCCTACGATGTCACAAAGAACATGGCACTGCATCAGTAGAGATGTCAACAGTATAGATGCCTTGCCCTGTGGCTCTGTTTTGGAAACAAACAGGAGCAGCACCTGTGTTCCGCCTTCTGATATTCCTAAGCCCCTTGGGTCCAGAGGGAGTTCGCCAGAGGTTCCCACAGCCAAAGAGGGGAAGGAAGAAGGAGCTGGTGGGAATTAGGATGTCTCTAAATTCAATTCAGTGTGGGTCATCCCAGAAACAAAGCGTTCCAGGTGCCTCCTGGCTGTGCTGGCCTTGAAGAACTGTCCCACCCCTGTCCCACCCCCTCCACAGGGCTTTCTGTCCGGCAAAGAACAAATCAATAAAGACAAGACCTTCCATAAGACTGTGTCCTCCTCACTCAGCCCTAAACATCTGGACACAATGTCCGGGAAACACCTTTGGAGAAGGGCACATCCGGACACTGCCCCTGTCCTCTGTCCTGGGTCACAGGGACAGCCTCTCCCAAGACCTCTGGCCTGTTGAGAGCTACAGAGTGGCAAGTGCCTTTGCTTACCAAAGGCTGCTAGCCATAGAGACAGCACAGGGCTGGTTTGTTGGTCTAATTCACTTCCAAGCCTGGTGGCAATGAGAGGGGTCTGGGCCTCGCTGCAGTGCTCAGCAAGGTGAAAGCTTCCCATGAAAATTCAGACATGCTTGTTGTATTGGTTAGTATTAAATACTTACAGTGCAGCCTTATTTTGCCAAAGGTATTTTTTCAGCTTTGGAATTGGCCATTGAATTTTAGTAAGTGTATTGTACAAAAGTTACTCAAAAACACACGTGTGCAAGCACACACTCACACACACCCCTGAAATAGATACTGACAACTGACATCCTTCCCGTCAAGGAGAACCTATCCCATCCACCCGAGGGAAGCTTCGATGCCTTTGACAGCCAAGCCCACCAGGGCAGGACCCGTCCCCTCTGCAAAGAGGGTGTTAGCATGGGAAGGAAGTAAGCAGCCTCCTCTCCATCCATCGCGCCTGAGCACAGAGCACAAGTCAGCTGTGAGTTCTTTCCCCAGAGCCCTGCAGAGGTGTCCTGCCCTCCACCTGTATCTGTCATCTTGAGGAAGGCAATGCTGTCACACTGGCCTTGCTCCTTCCTACCTCACAGAGGTGCCGTGAGGACTCATGGAATCATGTCTACAGTGTTTCCAGTTTCTGGAGAGACGTATTTATAGACTTTAAATATTGCAATGGTATATAAGTGATCTCAGTTTCTTGTTTGCTGTGATACTTAGGTGTTGTCTTTCCTTATTCTATAAAATTTCAGTTGTGTCCCAGCCACATCAGATAGCTGTGATTGCTCAGAACTGCCCAAGCAAAGCGGACTAGTGGTGGAGTTCACTGTGCCTGGGGTCCCAGAGGGTGGTGTCCATCTCCTGATGAAAGAACAGAGGACAAATTGGGACACAATTGGCCTTCAACACCCTGAGGTCTCTGGATTCCTTGTGTAGGTGACTGTGGTCTGATGTCACCAGTTTGCCCTTCATCTTGCTTGCAAGGGTGCATGGTTCCTTCCCTTGCATCTGGGAAATGAATTTTGCTATTGGGTCAGATTCTAATTTGCACGTTGATTCACCTTCTTTGCCTTTAACCTTTTGTAGGGCAAATGAATGTACTATTTCAGCTTGGGTATAAAAAGCACTAGAAGATACTGGTAATAATGCTAAGCAAGAATTCACTGCCAGGTTTCTTTCTTAGGGGAAGTTAGCTGACATCATGGAAAGAGGGAGAAAGACAGGCAACTTCTTGGATATGTGATATCATTGTTTCTGTCATTGTTGTAAGACCTGTTACATACCAGCTATAATTGTACCAATTAAAGTTGTTAAAAGCTGTGTCTGGCTATCATGATACTCATGTTGGTGTGATTTGTTATTCACATCATTTACTTGATAAACCACTCATGTTCAGTAGCTCTGAATTATTCTTAAAGAAGATTTATACCACATCAATAAATAATATTTTTCTGCGGGGCAGGAAGGTCTCCCTGTTCTTGAAACAGAATTGAAGTATGCCAGCACTGAAGAAACTTTCCCAGCACCAATTGTACGCTCACATATTCTGTGTGCCTTACATAGCAGATGTAGGAACAAACACTTTGATTTAATGAGTTGGGTCCACAATCAAGGCTCAGTAAGGGATATTGGCATTAGCAGTACCTGTGATACTTGCTCCACTCCCCTTCAAAAGATTAAATTCAGCATATTCATCTTTATCTGACAGCTAAGTAGCAGGCACTTTCACCCATTCCAAATAGAATTTCAGCCCCCACAAGCTAAGGAAATACTATGCCGGTTTAGAAGAAAGTAGCAATGGCAAATCCCATCATTTTGTTCCATGGGAGGACAAGGCCACCTGCAAGCTAGAAGTGTTGATCCACCCTCTGGTGGATGTCATTTGGGACAGATTTAGAAATTTAATTCTCTGGCCTCCAGTGACATGGCATGAAGACCTGACCGGGAAAAACAAGATAGAAAATGAGGACAAAGCAAAGAAAGAGCCTTGCCATGGATTGCCTGGTGCTGAGAGCTGAGTATCTCCCCAAGGCCTGAGTGGGGAGGCAGTAAAGCCTTGGGGGAATTTAGGTCACTAGGTCCTGGCCTTGAAAGACATGCTGGGACCTGACCTCTTTCCTTTCCCTCTCTCCGCTCTGGGCTGCCTGCAGGCAGGCTGCTTCCTCTGCTAACTGCTGTGTTCAACCTGGTTCCAGGCCCAGGAGCAAGGACCAACCAGCCATGGACAGAAACCTCTGGAACTGTGAGCTACAGCAATCTTTCCTCCTTATAAGCTGTCTCAGGTATTTTGTTGCAGAGACAGAAAGCTGACTAACATATTTGGTTATTTCTTGGACACGCTATGGGCACAAAAGCAACGAAAGACTCCTTTCTTCCAAGTTTGCCTTAACGGAATTGGACAGGAAGCACTTTAAATATGCACAGAAAGGAAACACTTCATAAGAATATGTAATGTAGCTGGGTGTGGTGGCACACACTATGATTTCAGAACTCTAGGAGGCTGAGGAACGAGAATCACACGTCAAAGCCCAACCTGAGCAATTTTTTGACTTAGCAAGACCCTGTCTGAAGACAGAAAGAAAGAAAGAAAGAAAGAAAGAGAGAAAGAAAGAGAAAGAAAGAAAGATAGGAAGGAAGGTTGGAGTGGAGATGTAGCTTAGTGCAAAGATCTTGGGTTCAATCCCCAGCACCACAAAAAATAAAATAAAAACTAATGCATATATGTATATATGTCATAAAAGTCAACATATTATAATTCTTAGTCAAAATCAACATTTTTCTATATTAGAGCTTTTCAACTATAGTTTTTCAATTATACCTTTTCAGCTTCAGATCATAATCTGTATCAAGTATATAATAATCTATCTTTAATCTTTTACTCTCCTAAAATTCAATGTCACTAACAGTTTCTAGCAAGCATTTCTCATCCTTGTCAGAGAGCAGTGATGAAGAGTCACCCAAAGCCACTGACTGAGCTGGAAGAGCCCTGTGCAAGGTGGGAGCACCTCTCTGCAGGGTCTCATCCTCAGAACACCCAGGACACACACACTTACTGCACCAGACACGATTCTCCTATCAATCAACAGATGGCTCTAACCTATCCTAACCAAGAACCTCAAAATCCACCGTAAAAAGGAAACAACTCTAATATTTATCAGGAAACTTAGGTGCCGTGGGCATTTTCTGCATCCACCTTCAAGGTCACCATACCGTCTCTACCTCATGGGGGGCAACTGAAGCACCAGGATAGTAAACTCATGCATCCACATACAGAATCTGTCCAAGCCCCCTGCAATGTATGAAGTAAACAGGATCTATACGTCCATAGAGCAGCAGAGTGGGGCTTAAACCAGAGCCCTTAGTCTCTTTTTCCCCGAGGGCCTGTCCCCATTTTACTAACAGGAGCAGCCCAGCCCTGGCAAAGGCCCATCTACTCTTGGGCACCTGCTTCCTCAGGCACAGTCACCTTTTTTTTATATTATTAATTTTATTGGTACATACTAAGTATACAATATAATGACATTCATCGTTGGGAATTTGCACCTTTACATACTCTATCTTGGTTCTTCTTTTTTTCCACATTTCCCCTGCCCTCCCTTCAACCCCTTCACCTCTCCCTAATTACAAAGATTTTGTTTCCATTTTTTTCATTTTCTCATATTAATTCCATTCCCTTCTTTCCTTTCCCCTACCCCTCCCACTTTCCCTTAGCCCCATTTCTTCCTATTTCACATTATCTATTATACCTTTTAGTCTTTATTTACACTTTCAGTTTCTCACACTAGAGAAACATTCAGTATTTACACGTGTGTCCTATTTATTTCACTTAAGAGTATTGTTTCAATGTGCATCCATTTAGCTATAAATGTCTCTAATTTCTCATTCTTTATGGCTGAGTAGTACTCCATTTTATAGAAAAACCACATTTTCTTTATCCAGTCTCCAGTTGATGGGCAATTGGGCTGCTTCCAAATTTTAGCTATCACAAACTATGCTGCTATGAACATGGGTGCACATATATCACTGTAGTATGATTCTTTTAATTCTTTGGGGAAGATCCCCAGCAGTGGAATAGTGGGGTCAAATGGGACTTCCAGTCCTAGTTCTTTGAGGTATCTCCATACTGATGTCCACAGTGCTTGCACCAGTCTACATTCCCACCAGCAGCGGAGCAGGGTTCCTCTTTCCCCACAGCTCCACCAGCATTTGTTATTGGTTGATTTCATGACAGCAGCCATTCTTTCTGGGGTAAGGTAGAATCTCAGCATTGTTTTCATTTGCATCTCTCAAATGACCAGTGATGTTGAACATTTTTTCATATATTTGCTATTTCTACTTCTTTGTCCGAGGAATGTCTGTTCATTTCAGATACCCATTTTTGGATTGGGTCTTTAAATTTGGGAGCTCTGATTTTTTAAAGTTCTTTATAGATTTGAGATAGTAGACCTTTGTCTGAGGAACAGCAGGTGAGGATTTTTCCCCACATTGTGGGTTGTCTCTTCACACTATGGTGGTATCTCTTGCTGTGCAGAAGCTTTTTAATAAGAAGAGATCCCACTTGTTGATTGTTTGTACTAGTTCACAGGCAACTGAGGCTTTGTTAAAATCTTTTCCTATGCCAGTGTCTTCAAGAGTTCTACCTAACCTCTCTTCCAGCTGGTATAGTGTTTCTATTTTAATATTTAGATCTTTAATCCATTTTGATTTTAGTTTAGTGCTTGGTGAGAGACATAGGTCTAGTTTTAATCTTTGGCAAGTTGAAACCCAGTTTTTCCAGCACCATTTATTAAAGAGGCTATCTATCCTCAAGTGAGTGTTTTTGACTCCTTTGTGGAAGATGAGGTGACTGAGTGTGTCTGGCATTGTTTCTGCATCTTCTAATCTGTTCCACTGGTCCTCTGGTCTGTTCCTTTGCCATTACCATGCTGTTTTTATCACAGTAGCTTTGTAGAATAGTTTCAAGTTGGGGATTATGATACTCCTACCTTGTCTTTATTGCCTAGAATTACTTTTGCTATTCTAGGTTGCTTCTTGTTCCAAACGAATTTTTGGATTGCTTTCTCAAGGTCCGTGAAGTATGGTGCTGGAATTTCAATTGAGATTGCATTGAAACTATATAGCAGTTTTGGAAATATGGCCATTTTTACTATGTTGGTTCTTCCTACCCAGGAGCAAGGGATGTCTTTCCATTTTCTGATATCATCTTCAATCCCTTTTTTGAAACTGCTATAGTTTTCAGAGTAGAGGTCTTTGATTTCTTTCATTAGGTTGATTCCTAGGTATTTCAGTTTTTTGGATGCTATTGTGAAAGGAATTATTTGCACTATTTCTCTCTCAGTGAGTCTGTCATTTGTGTAGAGGAAAGCTATTGATTTTTGTGCATTGACCTTGTAACCAGCTACTTGACTGAATTTGGTTATTAAGTCTAGAAGACTTTTGGTGGAGTTCTTGGGGTCTTCTATATAGAGTATCATGTCATCTGCAAATAATGGCAATTTGACTTTTTCATTTCCTATTTTTATTCCTTTTATTTCTTTTTCTTGTCTAATTGCTGTAGCTAATGTTTCTTAAACTATATTAAAAAGGAGTGGTGATAGTGGACATCCTTGTCTTCTTCCTGATTTTAGTGTGAAGGATTTCAGGTTGTTTTTGTTTGTTTGTTTGTTTGTTTGTTTTTTTGGTACCCGGGATTGAACTTGGGACTTCTCTCTTGCAAGGCAGGTGGCTGAACCACTGAGCTAAATCCCTGGCCCAGGATTTCAGTTTTTGACCATTTAGTATGATATTGGCTATTGGTTTTTCATAGATGGCTTTTATCAGGTTGAGGTAAAGATCATCTATTCCAATGTTTTGTAGGGTTTTTATCATGAATACATGTTGGATTTTGTCAAATGCTTTTTCTGCATCTATTGAGATGATCATATGGTTTTTGTCCTTGGTTCTATTGATATAGTGTATTACATTTATTGATTTGCGTGTGTTGAGCCATCCCTGCATCCCTGGGGTGAATCCCACTTGGTCAGAGTGTATGATCTTCTTGATAATCTTCTGCATTCTATTTGCCAGTATCTTATTAAGGATTTTTGCATCTATGTTCATTAGTGAGATTCACCTATAGTTCTCATTTCCAGTTGGGTCTTTCTCTGCTTTGGGGATCAAGGTGATGCTTGCTTCCAGGAATGAATTTAGGAGTATTGGTTGCCTTTCAATTTCATTGAAGAGTTTATACAGTAATGGCAGTAGTTCCTCTCTAAATGTCTTGTAGAATTCAGAAGTGAAGCCATTATGGCCCGGGCTTTTCTTAGCGGGTAAATTTTTAATTACTTTCTCAATTTCATTAATTGATATTGGATTTTTAGGTTTGTTCAACTTTGGTAATTCATACATATCTAGGAATCTGTCCATTTCCTCTGTGTTTTCCATCTTACTGGCGTAAAGGTCCTCGAAGTAGGTAATGATGATCTTCTGGATTTCTATTGGGTCCATTGTAATTTCACCCTTTTCATTTCTAAGTACATGGATTTGGAACTTTTCTTTCATTTTTCTGATAAAGTTGGCTAAGGGTTTGTCAATTTTGTTTATTCTTTTCAAGAACCAACTCTTGGCTTCATTGATTTTTTTGTATCGTTCTCTTAGTCTCCATTGCCTTGATTTCTGCTCAGATCTTTATAATTTCCTCCCTTGTATGAGCTTTGGGTTTGTTCTGCTCTTTTCTAGAAGCTTGAGGTGCAGCATCTGGTTGTTTAATTGAGCTCACTCTGTTTTCCTAATATGTGTATTCACTGCTATGAATTTCCCTCATAAGACTGCTTTCATTGCGTCCCATAGATTCCAATATGTTGTATTGTCATTGTCATTTAATTGAAGGAACTGTCTGATTTCTTCTTTAACTTCCTCTGTGACTCCTTGGTTATTCAGAAGTGTGTTGTTCAATTTCCACGTGTTTATGAAATTTTTCCAGTTTCTTTTGCTGTGGATCTCCAATTTCATCGCACTATGGTCTGATAATATACAGGGGATAACTTCAATTGCTTTGTACTTAAACACGTTCTATGTGTGAGTATGTGGTCTATTTTGGAGAATGACCCATGTGCAGCTGAGAAAAATGTGTATTCTGATTTTGTGGGGTGGAAGACTCTGTAAACATCTGTTAAGTTCATTTGTTCAAGAGTTCGATTGAGTTCTAGTATTTCATTACTTATTTTTTGTCTAGTTGATCTATCTATTTGTGACAGTGGGGTGTTGAGGTCCCCCACTATAATTGTATTAATGCATATATGACTTTTCATGTCCATTAGCATTTGTTTTATATAGTTGGGCACACTAGTGTTTGATGCATAGATATTTGTGATTGTCATCTCTTCCTCTTGGATTATTCCCTTTACAAGGATGTAGTGTCCTTCTTCCTCTCTCTTAATCAGTGTTGTTTTGAAATCTACTTGATCTGCAAAGAGGATAGCTACTCCTGCTTTTTTTCGGGTTCCCGTCGCATGGAATATTGTTTTCCACCCTTTAACTTTCAGTCTATGAGTTTCCTTTTGAATTCAGTATGTTTCTGGTATGCAGCATATTGTTGGATTTTGCTTCTTGACCCATTCTGCCAGTCTATTTCTTTTGATTGGTGAATTGAGACCATTAATGTTGATGGTTATAACTTATAGCCCTGGTGAGGATCTGCCTGCAGCCACAAGGCACTGGCCCACACTGCTACTTGTTGGAATCTGCTCACAGTCACCTTTCTGCTGTCATCCTGAATTTGTCCCTGTGTCAGCGTGATTTTCCATTGATAATGATGCCGATAGCTCCTTCTCATAGAGCACTTACCATGAGCAAAGTACAGCATTACACACTCTGCGCAGCTTGATATCTCTACAGTGAGATTTTATTCACATTCCCAGGGTGCAGAGAACAACTACAGGCAGAGGAGGCTGGACCCCACTGCAGACCAACTCCTTGTGGAGAAGGGTCTCAGTGTGGCCAAGCTGGGTACCATGACAGCAGCTGAGGAGCAGTGCTGCCTGGCACAGTGCTTGGGGTCTTTCCACAATGGCAGGGCCCTGGAGGTGACAGCCCAACAGACTCAGCAGCCCCAGGTTCACAGGATGAGTCCATTTCTCTGCCCTTGAGACAACTGCAGCTAGGGTGATGGAGAGTGGAGGTTTATTTGGTTCCAAGTTCTAGAGGAAGAGGCATAGGGCTACAACTGGTGATAGTCTCTCACCAACAGAGTGCCAGGCAGCACAGGGGTCATGTGGCCAGAGACAGGGAGTATGCATTTGTGCATGTGTGCATATGTGTGTGGTCTCTCCTGTTAAAGCCACCTGTGTTCTACCATGGGGCTCCCCCATGACCACATCTGATCCCAGTCACTTCCCCAAGGCCCTGCCCTAAACACTGTGGACATATTTACTTTCTGTACCTCACAATGGGACTAAATCTCAGCATGAGTTTGTGAGGGGACAAATGGTACTGGGTGCTGTAATCTGGATCTCAAATGTCCCCTGGACCCAGAGTGGCACTCTCAGAAAGCAGTGGGAGGCATCTAAGTCACAGGGACCCTAGCCCCTCCTTCCTCTTCTTCCCACCTGTCCATGAAGTGAGCTTTGTGCTCTGTCCTGCACACCTGCAATGACGTGTGGTCTCATTGCAGGCCCAGGGCACCAGGGCCAACTGACCCTGGGCAGGAGCCTCCATGACAGGGAGCAGATAAACCTTCCCTTTTAGAAGGTGACGGTCCCAGGCATTTAGTGACAGTAATGGGAAGCCAGCCAGCTGTCCTAGGGGACAACCCAGCACCCCCCTTTCAGTCCTCAACACCATACCCAAGGGTCTCCAGGCTGACCCACCCTGTGGCAAGTCCACAAAGAAGCTGTCAGGACACTTTCCATACCAATCTTGTCCTCCACTGAGCATATCCCCATACACAGAGTTCGCATACACAGAATTCACAGCAACAGACACTGGACAGAGTACTGCAAGTCAAGTTAGTCACTGCCAGGCAAGGCCAAGAGGTGTAAGACAAGTGCTTTCTGCATCCCTGGATGCAGCAGGGAATACAGAGGAAGAGCACCTGTGTGTGTTCCTGGGAAGTACAGTAACATTTCAGTACAAAGGGGAACATTTCATACAGGCCACACACTGATAAGAGCAGGAGGAGGAAGGTTAGGGAAGTCACCTGCAGGGACCTGATCCAGGTCTAGAGTTTTGGAGAAGTGGTCATGGTCTCAGGCTGCAACAGCAAAGCCTGTGTTTCTTAGGAGCTCCCAGGAGGCTGCAACCATCTGCCCACCTGGTGACAGCACCTTCCAGAGAAGCCTAGCTTTGCCTTTTCCATCTTCCCCATCTCATCTGAGCTCTTCAGCATGAACTCTGATCAGAGCCAAGCAGCAAGTGGGGTCCCAGGTAACGTTGCTTCTGGTTTTTCCTCCTTACTGCAGAGGATCTTAAGAAAGGATGGTAACAACACTGCTCTAAAAACAAACCATCACAGTTCATTCTTACCCTGGATTAGAACTCCCCAAAAGTCAGTCAGAGTGAGAGGAAACCCCATCAAGATAGGTACACTCTTCCCTCACACAGCTGGGGACACACATGCCTTCTCCTTGCAAAGCAAAATGCTCATCCCATCTGTGCCTGTGTCTCTGGGATTGTGCGTTCCCTTCCCAGCTCAGATGAGTCCTCCCCTGACAAATGACAGGGTTGGCACATTAGCATGCTTAACAGTGGACAGAGAGTGGTGAGAGAGAACAGAAAAGGGGCTAGCCAGCACATACACACACACACATGTGTGTACATACATGCATATGGAAGCAAAGAGGAAACAATTACTGAAATGTCTTTAGCCAAGAGGCTGCATCCCTCATCCACCACCACCGCAGAACCTCCTGTCCTCAGTCAACATCACACCAGGCTGTGGTGCTTTTTTGTGTCAGTGCCTCAAACCTTTGTCAAACACAAGTAAAACCTGGGTACTTGAGAGGAGAAAGGGAGCTACTGAGCTGGGTAATGTTTTTACCACATAAAAAGTGTAGGACAGACAAATGAGTAATAAAAAAAAGAAGAGAAATGACAGAGACAAGCTCACATGGAATGTGAGGTGCCAAATACTCTTCCCCCACTGTTCTTCCCTCTCCCACTCACCCTCATCCCACCTCACGCTCCTTCACTAAAAAGAAAACAGAATGTGTAGGAAGAAAACAGAGGAAGGGTTCAAAGCGACTCCCAGCACTTAGCCTGCTACATGCAGGGCCATGGCCACTCCACACCCCATCACCCCCATGCATCCACCAGCCTCCCCCATCCTCATCTCTCTGAGAACTGTGCATCCTTCAAAAAGTCAGGACTAGGCCGGGCATTTAGCTCAGTGGTTCCACCACCTGCCTCACAAGCACAAGGACCCAAGTTTGGTCCTGGGTACCAAAAAAAAAAAAAAAAAAGACAGAGAGAGACAGAAAGTCAGGACTAGATATAGAGGATGGGAAGGATGGGGGAGGAAGAGTGAGAAGATGAAGAGGAGAAAAGGAAAAGAAGACCTGCTAGGAAGGGGGGAGGAGAGTAAGAGCAGGATTTCCTTTAATCTGTTCACTTCCAGCTTGAAGCACCATGAAGCACTCCACACCCGCCATCACAACCCCAAGCCCATATCTTTCCCCTCCCATGAGGAGACCCAGGCTGCAGTGGTTGTACTGAACTGCTGGACCAGTCCTGGAGTTGAGATGCAGCAAGAGGAAATACACTTTACCTTTGTATGACAGATAATCCCCCAGGGCAATGAATCCTGGCTCCTGGAGCTAGGGACTGAAGGGTCACCTCATTCCTTCCTGGAAATCAGCCAGACCTACTCAGGGACACAGGTCTGAAGCCTTCTATGTCCCCTTGTAAGAGTCCCCTTTTCTCTTCCACCAGTGTATACGGGCTGGATTTTATGTGTCTTCCATTGGTCTGCTTCATGCTTCATCCATCTGAGTTCAGTAAATCTTCAAGCTTCCTGGACAGTGACCTCATGGACCATTCCAGAGGGCTGCCAAGTGGCTGTTTGGTTAAAAAGAGAAGACACAAACATTCTCTCCTGGCCTCCTGGAAGCAGCCAGTTCCTTGGGAATTCATGGGCTCTGATCTAGCCATAGTCAAAGCCATTACCAAAAGAGAACTGCTTACCCAGAAGTCCTAACACCTTTATGGTTTTCCCTCTCAGTGCCTTCTCTGTGCTGGAAACACCAGTTCCAAGAAGAGAAGGGGGCAGGAAGTCCAGAGGTGCTCAGGAGCTGAAACCAACAGGGCCACATTTGCTCACCAACAGCCACCAAGAGCCTCTGTCACTTCCCACAGAGATTTTCCTAAGGAGTCGACTGTGATGGAAACCACAACATGCAATCAGCTGTACATTCTAGATACCTTCCTAGACACAAGGAAATAGGAACTGGCCCTCAGAAATGGATCCTCAAAATGCCTCCCTCCATCCATGATCATGTGGTGCAGTGGGTGCCTGAGTGCACCAATGTGCAGGGTTGTGGAGCCCAAAGAGGCAGGAACCAAAGGATGAGAGGGACCACTTTCTTCTTCCTATTCTCAGGTCTCTGGTGCCCACACCCCACCATCTGCCCAATGGCCTGCATCAGCTCTCTGGGCTCCCCTTGTAGACCCATGTTGGGCCATCCTCAGTGGATTTCATCCTTGTTCCGCCTAACTGCCCTCCTTGAACCATGGTACCACTTTTTTTCCCACCTTTGTCACATTCAGATCAGCCCTCAGCCAGAGTTGTCACATCCCAGCAATCCCACTGATAGAAACTGCTATGTGTTCTGCTTCTCCTTGTGGAGACCAAGGGAGAGAATAATCATCTCTCTACCCTGTCATGCCATCCTATGGTCACCATTCCCTAAGGATACCTAAGGAGCCATTCTGAATTTCCTGGCTGTTCTCTGATAGATGATTGAGAGGGGAAGGGAAATGACATCTGTCACAATGCCTGTGTGTGCCTTCGCTACCAGGATGGCATCAAAATCAATTCAGAGAGCAAGATACTGGAGCTCAGAGATCAAATGACTTTCCAGTGGTAGCACAGGTAGCGGGAGATAGAGTCTGGATTTCAGCCCTGGACCTTCCTACTCCAAAGCCTGCGGTGTTGTCTCTCATGTGGAAATGCCTCTCAGCCCTCAATGCACAACCAAATCACAGCCAAGGGTGCTAATGCTGCCCCCTAGCTCCAAAGGTTGAGCAGCAAGTGTAAGATGCAGCCTCCCAGTGGAATGCCTAGGTATCCCCAAGCACCCCACTGCTGGATTTCAGGAGAGTGACAGCACCACATCTTCCTCCAGGGCATCAAAACATTCCATCATATCCCATAGGGATTTTCCTAAGGCATCGACTGTGATGGAAATCATAATATGCATTCATCTGTACATTCTAGCTGCCTTCCTAGACACAAGGAAACAGGAACTAGCCCTCAGAAATGGATCCTCAAAATGCTTCCCTCTAACAACAGAGCAGTTGATCCACTATCTTGTGGTTTTGTTTTTTTAATTGCCCTGTGTGCCTGGGGGATCCTCCCACTTAGAAACTGAGTCAAGGACACTACAAATCCTACAGTGTATGAAAGCATACAGGGCAATTGGCCCAAGACAGCCCCATGGAGCCTAGAACTGTCCCCTAGGGTACCTCACAGTCACTTCAGGACCCCAGACAGTAGCTTGGAATGCTTGCAGCCTGCTGTTAGACTCCAGTCTTCTGGCTGTGCTGCTCCTGGGACTAGTCTTCTGTCATTAGTAACATCAGCTGCCCTCCAACTGTTGCACTCTGGCTGTCAACAGTAACAGCCACCATGCTGCCTGGAGATGCAAGGTTTCCTGGGAGAGGTGACCCAAGGATGTATTCCTGGGTGCCTTCAAAGGGGGCAGGGTGCTGCTCTCACTATAGCTGCACATTTCAGGAAAAATGGGCCAGCTGACAAATCCCATGAGAATGTCAGCAGGTGTTTATGGAGAAGATGAGCCAGCACATTTGAGGCTTCTGCTATGTGTCAGGAACTGGACAGACTCTACCAATATCGGCTCTGCTTCAGGGAGCAGCGAGTGTGCCTGCATGTGAACCTTGGCTCAGCCCATGTTCAGATGTGTAACTTTGCACCTCAGCTGCTCAGTTTCTTCATATGCAAATGAGATCAGAATGGAGCCTACCTGCGAGGCTAACCTGAAGTTGAACAAATTAACACCTGCAGAATGCTTAGAACAGCACAGAGCAAAGACTATAAAAATACAGGATTTGTGTTTGTGTTATTAGTTTTCTGCAGGGCTAGGGGCAGAACCTGGGGCCTATGCTAGGCAAGCTCTCTACCGTGAGTCATATCTCCACCCCTTCACAGTAAGTTCTTGCTAAATAAAAGTCATGTAAGAGAAATGATTCTCCACTCTAGAGATGCAGAAACTCAGTCTCACCCAAGTTGAACACAGCTCTCCAGTGTGGTAGAATCTGTCTGATTAATCATAATAAAATTAATATTCAGTCAGCATCTCTCCTGTCCAGGCAGCATGCTAAGTGCTTTACTCAGTCCTCACAACCACCCGATCTACATGACATAGCCATGACAAGGGTGGAACTGTGACTGGCCTGAATTAACTTTTTGGTTAGTGCTGAACCCGGGATCTGAGGCCAGACACATTTGACCCTGGACCCTTGGTGCTACAGTTCTGAAGCTCATGCCTGTTCCTTCCTCACCTGTGGTCATTGGCTGGCTGAGCAGATGGCTGCAGGACAAAGACAAGCAAGAGCCACGTAGCTTGTTTTCAGATCAGTGCTTGCTGCCATGTCTTTACCTTCTTGTCGGTGGGTTAGTGGCAAAGCAACATGAAAAAATAAACCTGCAGTCACATCTCACCTCTGCCAGCTGCAACCTTTAATGACCTTGGGCACCTGACTTAATCTCTCTGGGCCTCTGATTCTTCACTTAAAATATGTAAATGATAACGCTCATTGGCAGTGCCACTTATGAAGATTAAATGGGAATTTATGTGCACTGGGCTTAGTAAACATTAACCCTGTTCTCTTCCATTTTGCTCAGAGGGCATGAGAAACTGGAGCTAGAAATGGAGACATCACTGACACAGAAGTTCCAGAAATGTTTCTAGGTGATAGCTCAGAGAGTTGGAGCTTTATAAATTGAAGTTTTATTCATTAAAAACTGCTTTACATAATTAAGATGTCAAACCATCAGGAAAAGAAAAAGGCCACATTCTGATACACACTTTGACACATTTTTTTTTCTCTTTTTTGAGACAGGGTTCACTATTCAGTCCAGGCTGGCTTTGAACTCATATGTATCCCAGGTTGGCCTCAAACCCACAGCGATCCCCCTGCCTCAGCCTCTCAAGAGCTGGGGTACAGATGTGCACCACCACACTTGGCTAACAAATATGCAACCAGATATATAATATCAATCTACATTTAAAAATATTTCAAAAGTAGATAGGTGTCCAATTAGCTGCTTTGAGAATGTGAGTGTAGCAGGTTGAAGATGCTTTCTTTTCTTGGTATCATATTTCCCTGAAAATAAGACCTACCTGGAAAATAAGCTTTAGCATGATTTTTAGAATGCTTGTAATACAAGCCCCACCCCAAAAATAAGCCCCAGTTAAGATTATCAGTTAGATGGACACATTTAGTAGTCTGTTACAATGCACAACAGAAATATTGAATTATAAAATAATAATATTATTATATAATTAAATATAAATAATATTATTGAGATTAATACTTAAACAATAATATAAATTATAATAAAGTATTTGTGAATACCCAAGTAGACACCTTCTGACGAGAAGTAAACGCCCATATAAACAGATGAACTTGAGACTTACTGCCAAATGACCTATCCGAACATAGAACAATGCACAAATAACGTGCATACTTGATAAAAAATGGACATGTTGTGTCTAATATAAATCTTCATAATTCAATATGTTGTGTGCTTTAATGGATGTACTAATGCACTCGTGTGAAATAAAGAAATGTTTTCTGAATTTGATTCCTACAATTTTCCATTGCTTTTGTGTGGCCCATCATTCTTAACTGTCATCATTTTTGTTGCTGCACCTGTCTCATAAGTCTTCAATTAACACTTGATTTAATGGGAACTTTGTGAAGCCTAGCCTGCAAGAGGTTGTGACTTGGGTGAAGAATTCACTGGATGAAATCGCTGACAGCAGTGTTGGCAATGTACTCTGAACAGGCCACACGGACACGAAGTGTTCATTTAAGGAGAGCTCTCTTGCTAGACAGAGAGACTGGGGCCAATGGTTCTACAGGAGATGGATTCATAAGAAATTCAGGCCTGAATTCGGTTTTTAGAGAGTTACAATGATGTTCCAGATGATGACATGACTGTATTTGAATAAATGTAGATTTTCATACAAGAATAAATGTATATTTTCATACATGAATCAATGAGTAAATGTAGATTGTTGTACATGAAAAAATAAGACATGCTCTGAAAATAAGTACTGCTGCACCTTTTGGAGCAAAAGTTAATATAAGACCTGGTCTCATTTTCAGGGAAATATGATAGGTTCCTAGTTTTCACTGTTCAACGTTTTGATTACCTGGGGTGCAAGTTTCCAGTGATGAGCTAGCGAGCAAGAATGAACAGTCTGAGGATGATATTTCAAAGACAACATCTCTGACAGTGATCAAAACACCAAGCACCCATCTTGGACCACTCACCTGTCACCTCAGAAGGCTCCAGCTGAGTGGAGAAGCCATCCCTGTCCTCTCTGAGTCCTGTAGTGTCCCCCAAATTCTGACTGCTTATCTACTTTTCTTCTTCTTAAGAATCAAACTATCCTTTCCTCCACTTACCACCTTTTCTTTCCCAAACTCTGTTTGAAGAGTTTTTAAAAACAGCCAATTGACACCTTTGCAAAAATAAACGCTTCACTAGGGAAGATAAACACTACTTTAACACATCACAAATCCAAACCGTCTAATTGCCCACCTCTCAGGCAGCACCTCCCATTGTCTTATGCTGATCTGCACTGCTATCCTTCTGAGAATACACGGATCTCAGCTGTGAGATGATCACAGATGCAAAGTCAGCTCCTGCTTATAATAAGCCTTTCTAAGACTGAGCTTCTCCAGGTTAAACCAACTGAGGTCAAGTGATGCCTGCCTCCAAACAGACCAGGAATCACAGATGTCATCTTTCCTCAGAGTGGGAACAAATTCCAGTCACATCCATTTTCTCAGCACCAGAAACAGATTCCAGGTCTCAGTGGAGTTATTTTTGGCAATGGGTAATTCCACATCCCAGAGATGAAGTTCTTTGCATAATCAAGTTTAAAATGTCAGGAGTAGTTTGGAGTGATATTAAAGTGTTTCTGAATTTTGAAAGGCTTCCAAATATCCTTCAGTCAGTTCAATCTTTTCTAAGAATTCAAATAAAAGCTGAAGTTTTAGCCAGCTTTCATCAGTGGTCGGGAGCCATACAGGCCCTAGAGGCGCACACTCTGCCTGCACATTCCATGAAACTCGCAGCCTGCATGCAGGGGAAACAGCCTGGCCTCAGAAAGGTGCAACACCAGCTCAAGAAGCCTCAAGGAACAGAGAGGAGTCACCTTCCAAAAACCCTGCTTGTACTGGCATGATTCCTGAAGATTCAGTCGCTGTCCCTCCTGGGATCTCCTAGAGCAAGGACAGAATGGTGTCCTGAGCACCAACCATCACTTGGCCAGCAGGTTCCCTGTCTTCTGCTGTGTGCTGTATGAAGGAAGGAGAGAAGGTGGAGGAGAAAGAGTCAGGGGTCTGCATGAAAAGCCAGGTCCAAAAATCTTCATGCCTGTAGACATTTCACAAAAGAAAAAGTACAACAAATATATAGACACATACAAATTCTCTCAGCCAAGTATGATGGTGCACTCCTGCAATCCCAGCACTCAGGGAGGCAGAAGCTGGAGGACCCTAAGAATGATCCCAGCCTCTGTAACTTTAGGATGTAGCAAGACCCTGTCTCACATTTTTTTAAAAAAAATTTTTCTTTTAAAGTTGGGGATGTAACTCAGTACAAAGCCCCCCCCCCACACACACACACACTATTTTCAACATTGCTGGCAATTTTTTAAATTCTGAATAAAACTGAGTGCCATTTTGCATAATAAAATTAAACAACAAAAAATAAATTCCCACCTTTAAAAACCAAGGAATCTGATGCCAGAAATGCTTCAAGGAAAAGTCATATATTTCTAGGGGGATATAAGCTGGCACATTCCAGTCACAGTCAGAACCCTGAGAACTATTGTCCAGAGGAGAGATGCGGGTGCAGGAGGTGCATTGGGGAGAGGTTGGGGTGAACACCTGAGAGGGAAGGAGGAAGCAGGCTTAGACTGAAGCGATCAGAACTGCAACACACTTGCAGCAAAGCAGGGCTGAGGGGCTGGGCTGTCAGCCTGTCCTCAGAGGGAGTAGGGAAGCTTCCCTTGCCTCCCTACCCGCAGTCACTCACCCTCAGCTCCTGGAAACCCTAGAAAGTGAACTGAATGACAGCTGTCACCAGCCAGGGCAGATGAATGCACAGACCTAGAGAAGGGCAGACCGTGCCATCTCCCCACACCATTGGGATCTCTGTGCTTTGGACTATAAAGCTCCTGCAGGACTCTGGGGGACTCTCCGAAAACTACCCTCCTCACCACTGTAGCTCATCTCAAGGCAGGAAGAGACCTTCATTTGGCCATGCTCCACCACCAGGTTGAGAGCCCCTTTCACCTTAAGGAGTGTCTCTGCTGTCTCTGTGGCTAGGCTGCTGAGGTAGCACCTGAGTTTAGGATAGGCAAGGACTATGGCTGCTGCACTCAACCATTTACTGTCAATGCTGGGCACATGCTTACTAAGCACAGGCTGGTGATCCCTGGTAGGGTCAGTTGTTCCTGCCAGTGTGGTGATCACTTTCTTTGCCTCCTGGTATCTTGGGATGAGGTCTCTGAAGGGACTCAGCAGCAGCCCTGCATTGCCAGGATCTTGCAATATTCCTTTGTGGAAACAACCTCCTCTAACAATCAAGGCTGATAAGATGCCAGAAGTCAGAGTTGCAAGAAAAGGACTACAAGGCTGAAAGTGAGCGGGGCCCCTGCTACCATCACTTTCTGCTTCCTGGATCCTTGCTCTCTGGACTTCATGAACACAGGACCATATAATGCATTTTGGTTTGGGGTGAACATTATACCCTTGAGGATAGTGTCCCAGGGACTCAGGGCCTCCTCTCCAAGATGGCACCTCAGCAGACTGCTCCTTCTCTCTGCCAGCCCAGTAGACTTTGGGTACCATATGATAGGACCATTGATGTCATGGTCACATGCCCACAACTGCACATCTTTCTGTCCTCTGCAGTCTTATGTGGGTCCAGTACTAAGGATCTAACTTTCTCTAAGCCATTAGTCAATGGTGTTGACTGAGGCCCTGCAGCCAGAAAAGGTGGATCCATATTGGCAACAGGTGTCAAAACCAGTGAGCAAGGTGTCTGCAGTCTTGACCTCCCACAGGCCTTTCTCTGTCCTGGCCCCAGGCAAAGCTGACAGTTTTATGTGTCATCCATCCTGTAGGTTGAAGCAACACCCCCACATATGCAATATGCTTCCTCCATAAATCAAAAATGCCTGTCAGGTGCTATTTCCTTCCTAGTGATAAGGAGTACAAGATGCAATGATCTTCCCCAACTTTGAAAATGCCCCAGTGTGCCTCTAGCCATTAGATTAAAAATTTCATTGTGCTACGGGTCCCTGAATCTTCTTGGGATTTATCTCCTACCCTTTGGAACACATTATGTTAAGTGTTATTGGATTAAACATTAACACAAAGTTAGATTAAAACAATATTATATATTACCCCTCAATCCTATAGGTTAGGAGCCCAGGCAGATTCAACTGAATTTAAGATCTCTCAAGGCCAAAGTCAAAGTGCCAGCTGCATGCCACAAGACCAGTGTACATGTTTACCAGCTGCATCCCACAGCACTGTCTGTGTTCTACCTGGCATCAGTAGGTTTTACTGCTCAATGCTTAAATAATGCATTGAAAATAATACACTATGTACCTCCTCTTTATGTTTATAAGCGTCACTGTTCCTTCTAAAATTAAAGCCAATAACATACTTGCCTATCAACTATTCTGCACAAATAAAACAGTGAGTGATTTCATGTTTCATTTGAATCTTTCACTTGCTACAAACACTTATTTGCCTTCAGCATTAATCTTCAATGTATTTTTCCTATCTACATCATTACTTGAAAAGCTATTTACTAAGTGAATGAAAATCTCCTATATCATAGGCTTTCAGGGATAAATTTTTTAAAAGATATCAAGAAATTTTCCTCCATGAATAAGAAATGTCAGGAACTAGTTTAAAATCCCGCATCTCAGTGAATTTAACAGAACTGCAAAGCATGGAACTTACCATT
The DNA here is from genome assembly GCF_053883595.1 of Heterocephalus glaber. Lineage (NCBI taxonomy): Eukaryota > Metazoa > Chordata > Mammalia > Rodentia > Bathyergidae > Heterocephalus > Heterocephalus glaber. The sequence continues at coordinate 753,860 of NW_028258324.1, read as the reverse complement.
ATTATGCATTACCAATAGAAATTACCCTTCATATTATATTTTGTTGGTATGCAGCAATCCACAACAGAGACATCTCATAAAGGAACTTTGCCAATAACCTTCAAGCATGATATTTATCATTAACTGTAGGAGTAATTGAACAAGATTCTTGTGATTTGTGTGATAAGTACTCAGAATGATTTTTCTTCTACTTTGGTCTCTTCCATGACTTTAGCAACCACATCTATTGATATTGTACTAAAAAGTGTCATATTGTGCTTGCTTTTAAAAAAAAGAACTGGTTAGTTTTCTAGGAAAGTCATATGTGGAATTAATTGCAAATCCCCCTTACAATATCCATTTTTTGTCTTTCTTCTTAGTATCAGAACCTCAAATTTTGGATGGATGCAATACTGCTCGACAGAAGACTCTCTCATTCCTTGAAGCTAGAGTCATCATGGAGGAAGTTCTGGTCAAAGAGACACAAATCTCTGTGGGTGTGGCAGAGGCTTCTCTCTGAGAGGAAATGAGTGTGCCCACCTGTGCAGTCCTCCTGACCATGAAACACTTGTGGGGACAGAAGCCACCCACTCAGGTGTGGGATGAGATCAGAGCCCAGGGCTCTGCAATATCTTGGGGCCACTACACCAGCCACACTGCCTACCCAGGTCTCTTGGAGAAACAGAAACAAATCCCTCTCTTATTCAACTCACAGTTCTTTAAGGGTCAATGTCTTAAATGCATCTGAAATTATTCCTAGTGAGTATATTTTTGAACTTTGACAAAAAAGATGCAAATGCTACAGTTGACTTCATGGCTCTATTTGATGAAGTCTTACAATGATAATACACTATTAGGGAAGAAGTAACACTCAAATTTCAGGTATTTACTGTTATGCTCTCTAAACTGTCTTTTTGTCCTTGTACAACATCATACCCATGGATTTATTGTCTCATTCATAGAGATTCACATAGGCACTCACTATACTCATAGTCCATACTGTAGAGCTGTGTTCTGAGGTATATTCTGAGTTTTAATATGTATGTGGCTATTGTTCTCATCACATTTACACTTCAATAAGTCCTTTGGGGGCTATGAATTATTTTGATGAATTCAGAATATCACGCAACAGGCAAATTTTTTAAAACATAAACCATAACACCAAATAAAATACAATGGTAGAGAGGAGTTGGAGAAAAATGAACTTGCAGGATTTTCCTTGCATAATAGTCTATAACAACCTCGCCTCCAGCTCGGCGTGGAGCTCGTGAGGGTTGTAATTGTGAATGCCGCAGTTACCCGGGAATAGGCAGGTTTGCACATAGGTGTACCGTAAGCCTGCCTCTGTGATCCACTTAAAGTAATGACCAAGAATGATGGTAACTATGATGCTGAGCATAAAGTGGAGCTAAGATAACATCAGTCTATTTTAAAATTTGTAATATCAAGCAAAAATTATTTGTTAGATTGTGACAGGATTGAAACAGTGGTGGACAGGGGAGGAGAGAATGGCCTTTCTGACCAAGGAAATGGAAACTAGGAGTGGAGAGTTGGCCTCCTGGAACCCAGGCCTTACTCCTTTCAGACTTGCAAAATTCGCTTCAGATAAAGCCGCTGTGTGGATGGCTTCCGCATAAGAATGTATGGGGAGAGCTGTCCCTTGCACATCCATTTGTCACAATCTCCCAAGGCTGCTCCAAAGTATCCTGTTACTGTGGTGAGTACCTGTGCTTCCACCAAAACGGATGAAATTCCCTTCTGCATTCCTTATTCGGCTGACAGAGATGTAGGAAGCGGGGAATACCTAACTGTGTAAAGCAGTCTTGCATCTGCCACTTTTTCCGAGTAGTCTGCAATGAAATCTGTCTGCATCCCAAGCAGCCACAGTGAACTCTTTGAAATTCAATCCCACTTCTAACACGATGATGGAGACAACTGAACAGCTGACCGGGTGGCCCTTGACACAGTCACACTTGAGAACATTCTGATTTGTTAGGAATGCAACAGAATTCCTCTGAAGCCTGATCTTACCTTGCAAACATATGAACTGTGTATAGAACAAAATGATCATTGCTTTTTCCTGTAAAATTGTCACTCTTTCCAGGGCCTTCTTCAAACACCAGAAGGACAGCCAGTGGGCTCTGGAGCCCACTCAGACTTCCTGGGCCTTGAACCGGAAACATCCCCTTGAGAGAGAATTTACCGAGAAGGAACCATGGTACCCTCAAAACACCACCTTGATGTAGGAAATTGACAATCAGTAACCTGGGCACCCAGTGCGCGGTGTGCATCCAAGCTGTGTCTAAGGCCAGAGAACCTCAGGTTCCTTGGCAACACTGAAGGGCAGTCTTCTCACGCATCCTTGGCACCATGAGCATGGCACCTGACTAGCAAGGACAGTAGCCTGGAGAAGGGATTATCTATTTACAACAGTTGCAATGCCTGCTGTGCTTTCTATACTTTCACATCCTCCTTTCCTGGAATCCTACCTCCAAGGAGGCTGACCCCAAGCATACAGAGAGAAGCATTCTACAGAGTGGCCCTAAGTGACTGTTCCTGGGCAGAGCCTTTGGTCACTCCATCCTGGAGCTGTGGGGTTGGGACTGCATGAGCCAGTGCTCTCCTAGTCACTCTGGCCATCAGATTGATGCCACCTGCTCAGGCACGGGCCACAGACCAGGAAATGAACTGAAGGCCACAAGCAGAGCTGCTGAATGTGGCTGCTCACAGGTGTCCTGCATAGCCACCAGATGCCACCCCAGTGCCCATGGTGTTCATGGTGTTCCCTGGGGCTATGCAGTGAGGTGGCCCTGACCCAAAGCCCTCCACCTGAGAGAGTTTCTCCTGCAGTCTTCCCAAGGCCAGGTCTCACTGCTCCAGAGCCCTATCAACAACAGATGTGAAAGCTCTTTGGAAAATGTAAAGAACTATGCAGAGCTAAGGTATTTGACCAAGTCCGGTGCTGTTTCCAGTAGTTAATATATCAATATGTCACAGACATGGACCGACTTATTAATTAAGATATTAACCCATGCTAACAAGTCCATCAACTGCCATAATACATGTAAAAGTACTTAGCGAACTTAAGGAACTCCACAAATGTAAGGCATTCGACTAGTGATAGTGAGTGTCTGGGTAAAAGTTTGGCCTAATAAACAACAAAAACTAAGAGAAAAAAATGAAGACAGGTGCTGTGGTCTGAATGACTGTGTCCCCACATAACTCACAAGTTACAATCCTTACCACAAGGAGCTCAGGCATTCTTTTTTCTATTATTGGGGATTAAACCCATGGTCTTCCCATTGAGCTACATCTTTTTTTTTTTTTTAATTTTGAGATAGCATCTTGGTAAATTGCTCAGGCTGTGCTTGAATGTGTAATCTTCCTGCTTCAGCTTCCCCAAATGCTGGGATTCCAGGTGTGTGCTTTGAGGAAGTGATTAGGTCATGGGAGCAGAACTCTCAGGAACTGGATTTGTACCTTATATCAGAGGTCCAGAGAAACCCTCAGTCTCTTCCATCAGGTGAGGCATAGGCAAGACTGCCATATGAGAAAAAAAATGTGCCAGCACTTGGAACTTGGATTTCTATTCTCCAGAACTGTATGAAATAAATTTCTCTTTTGTATAAGTTGCCCACTCTATAGTGTGTTATTACACCAGATGAACAGTCTGAGACATCATATATGTAGGGTTCATCGGGACAAGAGTCCTGCTGAGCCAAGTGTGGCCTTAAAGTAATGCAGCCACCATTGATAGCATAAGGTCACTGATGTCCCAGTGCAGTGGGCCCCAGAGGATAAATGGAGATGCTCAAAATAACCTCCATCTGTGTCACAATATGCCTTTTGTACAGTCACAAATACATTCCGCTTTGGTTGCTCTCTATCTTATCCCATATCTGTCCTTGCCAGATTACAGTGTGTTCAAATAAGAACTAAGCTTTCCACTTCACGCAACCAGGGATATTCAAAGTCTGAGAAAATGTTCAACCCCCCCTGAATTTCCTCTCCTGGAAACAAACACTCTCTCCATATTCTTTGCTTAATGAAATCTTAGCAAGCTGACAACAGAAGACATTCCACTAGTTTACTTTCCCCAGATATCTGCCTCTCCTCCCCAAGAATTAGCCATGGTTCCTCCAGAGTCCTAAGCTATAATTCCTGTCTGCCCTTCCCCAAGACACAGAAACTGCATCAGCACACTCTCAGGACCAGTAAGGAGAAGAAATGAATGGCATCATGGCTGAGGAAATTAGTGAAATGGACCTAGGGCTAAACTCAAAGGGGAAAGGAGCAGAAGAATTATCCATGTGAGGCATGTTCCACAGATCCCCACAAGCATCTCAGGCAGGAATTACTGCTGCCCCTTTCATAGGTGAGTAAGCAAAGCATAAAGCCTCCAAGTGACTAAATCAGGATAATTCAAGTCTTCAAAGACACTTGTTCTTTAACAATGGAACATACAGGCCGAATTCTCAATATATCTCTTGCTTTTCCTGCATGTAAGAGTCTGTTTTCCATCACTCTATGAAACATCTGCAGTAATCAGTTTTTGACTTGAAGTTTTGGAGATTCTGGTCCATGACTGATTGGCCCATTGCTTCTAGGGCTTTGGTCAGGAAGCTCATCATTGTGGGGATATCAGCTGAAATAAAACACTCACTTCATGGCCAGGAACCAACAGGGAGAGGAAGAGGGGCTGCAGTACCACCATCCCCTTCAAGGGCATGACCACAATGACCTAAGCCCACCCTACAAGGAACACCTCTTGGAGTTTCCACCTCCTCCCAATAGCACTATCATGGGGCCCAAAGCTTTGACACATGGGCTTTAGAGGGACATTGAACGTCCAAGCTACAGCATCACAGGCATAAGAGGAGAAGGAAGGAAGCAAGGAAGGAAGGCAGGAAGGAAGGAAGGAAGGAGGGAGAGAGAGAAAAAAGAGGGAGAAAGAAAAAAGAAAGAAGGAAGGAATCAAAGAAGAGAGTAAGAAAGAAGGAGGAAGGAAGAAAGAGAAAAGAAAATCAGAAAAAAGAAGGAAAGAAAGAGAAGGAAGAAAAGAAGGATGGAAGGAAGGAAGGAAAGAAAAAAAAGAGTGATAGACAAAAACAGGCAGCAAAAAATGAATTGGGAAGGAGAGGAAAGATGACCAATGATCTCAACTTTCCCAGGAACACTTCCTGATTACCTGCTCCAGGTCTGGAACTGTGCAGGTATAACTGGGTATACGATTCACATAAATAAGTCTCTCCCCTCCGCAGAGTTTATAGTCCAGTAAATAAACCAGACATTAATCTGTGATTTTAACAATGGTTATATTGCCTGCAACTTGCTTTAAATTACTTTGTAGGCCATGTGATGTATAGGTGGCCATTTTCACTTATACTTTAGAGGTGGTTGGTTAATATTTGAACTGCCCTAATCAAAAATAGATATCCCATGGAGTGGTTAATCAGCATTTGAGAAACTAACCAAATCCCCACTCCAACACAGTCTATGGTTACCTCCATAGCTCATCAATGGCAAGTTTGTTGCTTAGTACAATGGTTGTTGTGGATGATTTTTCTTTCGTCAAATAAATGATCTTCCAAGTCTCTGGAATGACTAAAATTATTGTGTAGGCATTCCCATTTTTGCATAAAAAATTATAAGAATCTGGAATACCTAATAATGACTTTATATCTTTTGAAATAATGATATTTCTTCTGGTTTTAAATCTCACCATTTAAGCAATATTTGGTCCTGATTAGAAATTTAATTGCATCTTATTGCCACAATATTTTTGCATTTACCTCAAATGAACCTATTAGTTAATGGCTTGTCTGGATGCAAAAACAGACAGAAAGCTAGCAGAACAGGCCCTGGGACCTTGTTTGTGGCTGCTGGGTGATGTCTGTTGAGCAGATCTGATTGCAGACTTGCCTTCTGTGTAATATCCCTGCTGGTTGTGAGTTCTGGAGGAGAGGATATGATCATTGTAAATAAACAACTAACTTAGGTCATTTATAGCAGCAATGAATTTCAAATATAAATGCCCTGGCACAGTGGTGGTGAAGCTATGGCACATGTGCCTCAGTGAGTACACAGAGGCCTCTCTGGTAGCACAAAAGCCAAGTTGCCCCAGCAGCCAAGCATCAGATAGCATGTTTTCTCTAAACTAAAACCTCAGTATTAAGATTTAATTGCAGTGTTGGCACTTTTCAATAAATACATGGGTTTGGGGTTTCAATTTGGTTACTTGGTATCTAAACGGTTTGTCATCACTGCCCTAGGGTAACATGGAAGCACATGACATCTATTCCTGGCCTACTCTAATAAATCACAATTAGGGATTAACAGTAGGGAAAAGAAGGATCCATTGTAATCAAAAGACCAAGGCAGCTTGAACTATTGAAAGCTAGAGTCAGCCACCTATGAAGAATGACTGAGTCAGAAGAGGGAGCCAAGGCCAGGGCAAGAAGGAGCCACCAGAGTCATGCAGAACATGCAAAATCAGCCTGCTGCAGACAGGCAGGTCTGTGCACGCCCTACCGAGGTCCCAAGTCAGGCGGAATACAACAAATCGGCCCGCACCCTGGCAACAATCCACGGGACCCCACCACCCACTCCTCTGTACAGCCACCTGGTTCCACACTACAAAGACACAGAGGAAACCGGACCACCAGACCATGGTACTGAGTTCCGCCACTCCCGGCCCAGAGGTAGGGTCTTCTGAGCTGCCGTCCCACTGCTCCTGGTCCAGAGGAAGGGGCTGTCTGGCCACTATCCCTCCCGCTGATCCCAGCCCAGAGGAAAGGGCTTATGGGCCACCTTCTGTCCCACGGCTCCTGGCCCAGAAGAAGGGGCTTCTGGGCCACCATCCCTCCCACCACTCCTGGCCCAGAGGTAGGGGCTTCTGAGCCACCATCCCACTGCTCCTGGACAAGAGGAAGGGGCTTCCCGGCCACCATCTCTCTCTCTGCTCCTAGCCCACAGGAAAGGGCTTTTGGGCCACCATCCCTACCACTGCTCCTGGCCACTGTCCGACCTCACCCAGCTCAAAGGAGGAAATCTGTGCAGGTGCCAACATTCCCCCCGCCCCAGTTGAAATGAGAAAACACATAAAAAAGTCTCAAAACCAGACTTCCAGATCACTTACAGAAACCCCAAAGGGGAATGAGATGGAACACTCTGATACTCAACCACCTGGACCCACTGAACTGGCAACAAAAGGGGATCTGAAAAAAATGAAATCAGAAATAATTTCTCAGATAACAGGAGAACTTGTGCCCCTAGTGCAAGATATGATTAATAAATCTAGAGAGGAGCTCAAGAACATGATGGAATCCCAACATAGGACTCAAATGGAATCCATAAAACAGATGCAAATAGATTTCCAGGACATGAAAAACTCCATTGAAAGTCTACACAGCAGAATGAGGCAATGTGAGGACAGAATTTCAGATATAGAAGATAAGATTGCAATTAATGACCAGGAAAAGAAAAATTGCTTCAAAATTATAAGGCAACATGAGAAATCATTACAGCAGCTGCTAGATGATGCAAAGAAGAATAACATAAGACTGATTGGACTCAATGAAGAAACAGGAGAGAGTGGAGATGACATAAAAAAATCTCTTCACAGAAATAATGGGAGAAAACTTCCCAAGCAGGGGAAAAGAGCTTAACATACAGATAAGTGAGGCATATAGGACTCCAAATAGCCTTGATCAAAACAAATCTACACATAGGCAAAAAAGTGTTAAGATTCCAGAAACTCAACAGAAGAACAAAGTTCTACAAGCAGTCAGAGAAAAGAAACAAATCACATACAAAGGAAAGCCCATCAGAGTCACAGCAGACTTCTCAACACAAACCATCAAGGCAAGAAGAGCTTGGACTGACATATTCCAAGCCCTAAGAGAAAACAACCTCCAACCCAGATTGATGTACCCTGCAAAACTACCTTTCAAAATTGATGGAGAAATAAGATACTTTCATGACAAAGAGCACCTTAGGAACTTTGTGAATACCAAACCAGCACTCCAAAGAATTTTACATAATATCCCCGGAAGAGACATTGAAGATCACAACCCCAGGAAGCAAAGCAGAATGAACCCATCTGGCATGACAAGAAATTAAATGTAAAGGGGGAGAACACAACAAAAAGAAAAAGTCATGGCAATGACAAGTCAATACATTTCAGTTATAACCATCAATGTTAATGGTCTCAATTCACCAATCAAAAGAAACAGACTGGCAGAATGGGTCAAGAAGCAAAATCCAACAATATGCTGCATACAAGAAACACACATAATTCAAACAGAAACTCATAGACTGAAAGTTAAAGGGTGGAAAACAATACTCCATGAGACAGGAACCCAAAAAAAGCAGGAGTAGCTATACTCTTGGCAGATCAAGTCTATTTCAAACCAACACTAATTAAGAGAGATGAAGAAGGACACTACATCCTTGTAAAGGGAACAGTCCAAGAGGAAGAGGTGACAATCATAAATATCTAGTGTGCCCAACTATATAAAACAAATACTAACAGACATGAAAAGTCATATATGCACTAATACAATTGTAGTGGGGGACCTCAACACCCCACTGTCACAAATAGATAGATCAACTAGACTAAAAATAAGTAATGAAACACTAGAACTCAATCAAACTCTTGAACAAATGAACTTAACAGATGTTTACAGAGTGTTCCACTCCACAAAATCAGAATACACATTCTTCCCAACTGCACATGGGTCATTCTCCAAAATAGACCACATACTCACACACAGAACATGTTTAAGTAAGTTCAATGGAATTGCAGTTATCTCCTGTATATTATCAGACCATAGTGCGATGAAATTGGAGATCCACAGCAAAAGAAACTCAAAAAATTTCATAAACATGTGGAAATTGAACAACACACTTCTGAATAACCAATGGGTCACAGAGGAAATTAAAGAAGAAATCAGACAGTTCCTTCAATTAAATGACAATGACAATACAACATATCGGAATCTGTGGGATGCAATGAAAGCAGTCTTATGAGGGAAATTCATAGCAGTGAATACGCATATTAGGAAAACAGAATGAGCCCAATTAAACAACCTGATGCTGCACCTCAAGCTTCTAGGAAAAGAAGAACAGGACAACACCAGAGCTCATACAAGGGAGGAAATTATAAAGATCAGAGGAGAAATCAATGCAATGCAGACTAAGAGAATGATACAAAAAATCAATGAAGCCAAGAGTTGGTTCTTCAAAAGAATCAACAAAATTGTCAAACCCTTAGCCAACCTTGTCAGAAAAAGGAAAGAAAAGGCCAAATCCATGCAATTAGAAATGAAAAGGGTGAAATGACAATAGACCCAGCAGAAATCCAGAGGATCATCAATACCTACTTCCAGAACCTATACACCAATAAGATGGACAACACAGAAGAAATGGACAGATTCCTAGATACATATGAATTACCAAAGTTGAACGAAGAAGACCTAAAAACTCTGAACAACCCAATATCAACCAATGAAATTGAAAATGTAATTAAAAACTTATCAACTAAGGAAAGCCCTAGCCCTGATGGCTTCACTGCTGAATTCTACAAGACATTTAGAGAGGAACTGCTGCCACTACTGTTTAAACTCTTCAATGAAATTGAAAGGAAAGCAATACTCCCGAATTCATTCCTGGAAGCAAGCATCACCTTGATCCCTAAAGCAGAGAAAGACCCAACCGAAAAGGAGAATTATAGGCCAATCTCACTAATGAACATAGATGCAAAAATCCTTACTAGGATAATGGCAAACAAAATGCAGAAAAACATCAAGAAGATCATAAACCCGGATCAAGTGGGATTCATCCCAGGGATGCAGGAATGGTTCAATATATGCAAATCAATCAATGTAATACACTATATCAATAGAGCCAGGGACAAAAACCATATGACTATCTCCATAGACACAGAAAAAGTATTTGACAAAAGCCAACATGCATTTATGATAAAAACCCTACAAAAAATTGGAATAGATGGTCTCTACCTCAAACTGATAGAAGCCATCTATGAAAAACCAACAGCCAATATCATACTAAATGGTCAAAAACTGAAATCCTTCACACTAAAATCAGGAACAAGACAAGGATGTCCACTATCACCACTCTTGTTCAATATAGTTCTGGAAACATTAGCCATGGCAATTAGACAAGAGAAAGAAATAAAAGAAATAAAGATAGGAAATGAAAAAGTCAAATTGTCATTATTTGCGGATGACATGATACTCTATATAGAAGACCCCAAGAACTCCACCAAAAGTCTTCTAGACTTAAAAACCAGATTCAGTCAAGTAGCTGGTTACAAGGTCAACACACAAAAATCAATAGCTTTCCTCTACACTAATGACAGACTCACTGAGAGAGAAATAGGGCAAAGAATTCCTTTCACAATAGCATCCAAAAAACTGAAATACCTAGGAATCAACCTAACAAAAGAAATCAAAGACCTCTTCTCTGAAAACTATGGCACTCTGAAAAGAGAGATTGAAGATGATATCAGAAAATGGACAGACATCCCCTGCTCCTGGGTAGGAAGGATTAATGTAGTGAAAATGGCCATACTTCCAAAACTGCTATATAGATTTAATGCAATTCCAATAGAGATTCCAGTAGCATACTTCATAGACCTCGAGAAAATAATCCTAAAATTCATTTGGAACAAGAAGAGATCCAGAATAGCAAAAGCAATTCTAGGTAACAGAGACATGGCAGGGGGTATCACAATCCCCAACCTGCAACTATACTACAAAGTTACTGTGATAAAAACAGCATGGTAATGGCAAAGAAACAGACTTGAGGACCAGTGGAACAGATTACAAGATGCAGAAACAACGCCAGACACACTCAGCTATCTCATCTTTGACAAAGGAGCCAAACACCCTCACTGGAGGCAAGATAGCCTCTTTAATAAATGGTGCTGGAAAAATTGGGCTTCAACTTGCAAAAATTAAAACTAGACCTATATCTCTCACCATGCACTAAACTAAAATCACAATGGATTAAAGATCTAAATATTAAAATAGAAACTCTGAACCAGTTGGAACAGAGGTTAGGTAGAACCCTTGAAGACATTGCTGTAGGAAAAGATTTTATGAACAAAACCTCAGTTGCTCATGAACTAGCACAAACAATCAACAAATGGGATCTCTTCTTATTAAAAGGCTTCTGCACAGCAAGAGAAATCACCAGCAGTGTAAAGAGACAACCCACAATGTGGGAAAAAATCTTCACCTGCTTTTCCTCAGACAAAGGTCTACTATCTCGAATCTATAAAGAACTTCAAAAGATCAGACCTCCCAAATTTAAAGACCCAATCTGAAAATGGGCATCTGAAATGAACAGACATTTCTCAGATAAAGAAGTAGAAATAACAAATAAATACATGAAAAAATGTTCAACATCACTGGTCATTTGAGCGATGCAAATGAAAACAACACTGAGATTCCACTTCACTCCAGAAAGAATGGCTGCTATCATGAAATCAACCAATAACAAATGCTGGTGGGGCTGTGGGGAAAGAGGAACTCTGCTCCACTGCTGGTGGGAGTGTAGGCTGATGCAACCACTTTGGAAATCAGTATGGAGATACCTCAAAGAACTAGGACTGGAAGTCCCATTTGACCCCGCTATTCCACTGCTGGGGATCTTCCCCAAAGAATTAAAAGAATCATACCACAGTGATATATGTGCACCCATGTTTATAGCAGCACAGTTTGTGATAACTAAAACTTCGAAACAGCCCAAATGCCCATCAACTGGAGACTGGATAAAGAAAATGTGTTTTTTTCATAAAATGGAGTACTACTCAGCCATAAAAAATGAGAAATTAGAGACATTTATAGCTAAGTGGATGCACATTGAAACAATACTCTTAAAGGAAATAAATAGGACACACATGTAAATACTGAATAGTTTCTCTGGTGTGAGAAACTGAAAGTGTAAATAAGGACTAAATGTTTAATAGGTAATGTGAAATAGGAAGAAAAGGGGCAAAGGGGAAGGAAGTGGGAGTGGTCGGGGAAAGGATAGAAGGGAATGGGATTAATATGAGAAAATGGAAAAATAGGAAGAAATCTTTGTAAATAGGGAGGACTGGAGGGGTTGAAGGGAGGGCTGGGCAAGGGTGAAAAATAAGAACCAAGAGAGATTATGTAAAGGTGCAAATTTCCAATGATGAATGTCATTATATTGTACACCTAAAATGTACCAATGATTAGAATGAATAATCGATAATGCAAAATAGGAAGAAAAGGTCCAAAGGGGTAGGGGTAGTGGGAGAGGCAGGGGAAAGGAAAAAAGGGAAAGGAAAAATGATGAGAAATGGAAAAAATGGAAATAAAGTCTTTGTAAATAGGGAAGGGTGGAGGGGATGAAAGGAGGGCTAGGAATGGGGAAAAAATAAGAACCAAGATGCATTATGTAAAGGTACAATTCCCAATGAGAAATGTAATTGTGTTGTATACCTACAATGTACCAATAAAAGAATTTAATAAAAATAAAAAATAAAATAAAATAAAAAATGAAGGAGCCACCACACAGAGCCTTGCAGGTGAATATTTTAACTCAACAAAATCGAAATAAGCAGAAGGAACAAATGAATGACATAATCCAAAGGACACCAAAGGAAGAATACTAGGTTCAAATACACCAAAGTCCAAGCTAAAGAGGAGATGCTGCTTGGAGTGGCCCTGGCCACCCAGATCCACCCTCTGCCTTGGCAAGGACAAGGCCTCAGGGGAACTCTTTGGCATTGCTCCTTTGTCCTGGTGGTGCAAGTTTACCCCTTAGGCAGGAAGGAGATGCTAGGTCTGACATCACAGTTGGTGGTCTTCCTTTGGCAGCACTGTGTTTGGCAATGGCATTTTTTGTACCAGTGCCCCATTAGCCTGCAACTCCTCCTCAAACAACAAACCCTGTTCATCTGCATAATTGTTTCCTTTGTTCCTTCCTTTATAAAAAAAATAATGAGTCATTATGCACATAATTAAAGCAAGCTTAACAAAAGAGGGCCAGGTTGACAAGATTTTCATGAGAAGGTCAAGAGAAATTAGCATCAAAGCTGGCTGCTAAACACAGGCCAATCTAATATGCAGGGTCTCAGGGGAGCAGAGGGACGCCTGGGGCCTCTGCCTTCACTGAGGTCAGGCTTCCTGGCGGAAACAGGACTTGATCTCATCAGCCCTCCTCCTGTTCCTCTCCTTTTCCCTGACCTCAGTGAGAAAGACATGGTTTGCTTATCATTAGTGCCCTTGGCAACAAGCCCTCCCTTTCCACCTCTTCCAGAGTCACATTCCCCAGTGAACCTTACAAAAAATACTAATAGAAATAAGCAAGGTTCTTCCATCATAAAATATCCAGTGATGAGCTTTATGCAGACAGCTTCGTCTCTGGCATCACAGAATGGCTAGCACAGACCTCTTCCCCAGCTAGCGATGACCACAAAGGATTTGCTTTTCCTTTGGTCTGGTGGAGTCTTCTCTCTGAGCATCTCACATACATTCTGGTCAGGATCTTCTTTCTCGAGCTGAATATTCCCCTCCCCGCCATCCATCATTCAGTGAGATGGCAAATGCTTAGGTGACCCTTAATGCTCCAGTCCTGCCTGCCTGGACTCTGACCCTAGGCTGGTTACTCAATGTGTCACCTGGACCTTGTTAGAAATACAGAACCCTAGGCTCCACTCCAGACCTACTGAGGCAGAGTGGATGTTTTAACAAGATCCCCAGGTAATTGGTTTAGATAATGAAGTTGGAGACAAAGCAATCTACAGAATTCAGTGAGGGCTCATTCAGTTAAGTTTCTTCTCCTAGGATGCTCGGCAGCTCCCATTTCCCATTGGTGTTTAAAGGACTCCCACGCTGTCCTTATGGGGCTGGCCAAACACACACACCTCATGGTGGCAGATGTGACCACACACACGCTTGGAAGGGGAGGAGGATGCTACCGCCCCTCCCCACCCCCGCCCTAGGCCCAAATGGGCTTCACTAACTCAGAACAGAGGAGCAGCTCAGGCTGTGAGAGGCAGAGGCTGAGCTGCCAGCCTATTTCCTGCAGGAGGATGTGATCAGCTCCTGTGAATGAATCTGCAAGCTATCAGGGACTGAGCCTCCTACCCAGGGCTGAGAAGGAAATGTCCCTGGCCTACCATAGCAGAGTGGGGAAAAGAACTTGTAGTTAGGACATTCAAGGACCCTTGCCCCTGATTTCACCAGATGTTAAGGCAGCACATAATAGTGGGCTTTAATTATAGGCCTTTTACCATGCAGTGAAGTCATCTCATACAGTCCTTACCAAATCCATGATATAAAGTTATAGGCACAGAACCACCAAGCACTGTACTTGCACTGTCACAGCCACATAATGACTGTGGCCTGCAATGAACCACTCGAATGCCAAGCACTGCCAGGCACTACGAATTGCTCTCACATATGAGATGCTATGTGACCTAATGGTCAACCCAACTTCATACAGTTGTTCTCAGCCTTATTTTATTATACAACAATGGAAGAGAGTTTTACCCAGTCATGTCTCCTTGTGGTATTCACCAGTCCAATCTATGATGTGTCATAACAACACAATGATCATCTAGCAATGCAAAAGAACCATCACAGAAACACAGATGCCAGTCATGATTTGCGAGAAATCTGCAGTAGAAAAAAAATTGAATATAATTGGCTAGCTCAGTAATAAAATGTTTTGGACTTAGTTTTCAAGGCTGATATAGATAAAATCTGACAGTAACTAGGAGGTCACCTGAGAAACTGATGATTGGAAGAGACAGGCAAGAGGACATAGTTGCTCTCCATTGTTCTAGGCTATCAAAGTTCTATCTGGTTAATTTAGACCATCAGGAGCCATGCACCAGGAGTACAACTTTCTAGTCCCCAGAAGAAATGCCCTCACTGCCTCACTATTAGAAGTAGTAGCAAAGTGGTTAGGAGTTCAGACTCTGGAACAGTCTTTCCAAGTTCAAATCTCAGCTCTTCTGCTTTCTGGTCATGGCATTGGGGGCCAGTCATTTACTTTCTCTGTACCTCAATTTCCATCTGCAAAATGCAGATAATAAGTGCTTCTGTTCATAGAGTTGTGAGGACCAGATAAGTTAGTACACATAAATCACTTGGAGCAGTAACTGGGACACAGTTACCCCATGTAAATAGAGCCATTGATACCAAGAGTCAGTGTTGTCTCTGACTTACAACAAAGGTCAATTAAATAAAGTGACCATGTGAGCCTTATCCAAATAAATAAAGCAAAATAGTCCAGAAAGTCTTCAGTATATAAAAGAGTTTAATTTGCACTAAAGGAGTCATTATTATTCAAAAAGGAGTAAGTGTTATTCAATAATGTGTTATTCAATATTGTGTTATTCAACAACAGTGTTGGGTGTTGGGGGAAATAGGTAACTTGATCTCCCCACACCGTGCCCTCTTCAGCACTCTGCCATGCCACTACTGATTAACACTTTGAGTATCCATAATGGCATCACAACCATGAATTGCCAGTGTCTCAGTTCCTCCCCGCAGGAAAAGATTAGTCATCTACTCACTCATTATTCAAGTGAGAAGCTCAGTCCCAAAATCCAATTTTAATGCACATTTCAGAAATCCCTCCTAGTAACAATTATGCAATCCACTGGGGCCAGCAGGATATAGCTGGCACATTCAAATGGGTAATGGACATATTTGACAAAGATGTGGTAGGAACAAACAAGAACAGCAAGGAACCCAGGACTAGCAGCAAAGCTCTGATGCAGTAAGACCTGTAGCTGTCAGATCCTCACCAGACAGAGCTGTGGCCTTGGGTAATAGGGACAGATGCTGCCAACTGGAAGCCTGGAAAGGCAACAGAAAAATAAATACTTTGCCTCTCTCTGCCTCTGTCCCTCTGAGCTTCTGCTCATTAAGCAAGTGAGAAAGTCAATTCCAGAATCCCAATTTAATGCACATTTCAGAAATCCCTCCTGGTACCAATTTTGCAATATCCCTCTGAGCACGGACCCAATGTATGCATTCCCCATAGTATTTACTTCAATTTACCATAGGATCTATTACCTGCATCCAGTTAACACTGATCTTTGACAGGAATTGAAACCCACAACTGTGTTCCCATGTAACTGTAAAGCACTTTAAATTTGATTGATTCCTTGTTTTTAAAATTTATTTCCTATTTAGTAAGATAAAACCACTCTTGTTGATATGAGAGTGACACCTGATAGAAGTCTTACTGATCTGTGTGCGATCCAAGGACGCTCTATGCCAAAGGTTATGGTGCTGACAAAGTCCATACCAATGACCTAGCACTATTCTTTGTTTCCTTGCCCTGACACCATCCTCTAGCTAGCTGCTTTGTTCTCTGTGCTATGGTTTGGATGTGTCTCCTTCCCAACTCAGGTGTTGCTAAGGTGGCAGTATTAAGAGGTAAGGACTTTAGGAAGTGCCTAGGCCATAGCACTTCACCATTCATGCAATTAAGGCTTCCTGAAGCATTCAGCCAGCTCACCCTTCTGTCTTCTGTGTGTGTTGACATAATAAGAATCTCCTCACCAGACCAAATAGCACCTTGATCTTGGACTTCCCAGCATCCAGAACTGTGAGAAATATATTCCTGCTCTTATAAATTATCCAGTCTTGATATTTTGTTGTAGAAATCTATGACAGCTTAAGACACCCTATAGCTGTGTTTGTTCCTGTCTTCTGCTTACTCATGATTTTCTCCATCTCATGGGAGTTTTACACATGCTTCTCAATGTATCATTAGCTTACTTTGCTACTAACCAACAATATTTTCCATACCCCCAAGACAAATTATACAAAGAATTTCTTTGCTCCATTATGTGCTTTAGGACAGATTTATCATGCAGAGCCCCTGCAGAGCCCATTGTGAGTGGCCTATGAGACTGGCCTCCTGCACATGGTTCCCTGGGACAATGCCCACCTCTGCTTTGCTTAGTGGCAGCCAGAGTAGAGATGCAGAGTCCCAGAATCAAGATCATGTAACGAGCTGTGCACAAGAAGCTACATGAGACCATTTGCTGAGCAGGTAGCAACAACAGTGGCAGGTGCCCGAAATGATCTGTCCATAGATGAGTTGAAAAGAGACAAGTGAAAAATTGTAAAAGGAAAAAATAAGTGAATATATATCTAATTTCAGGCCAGAGAAGATTTTTCTCAAAAATACAAAGAAAATTGATTAATATCTCCATTAAGAATGAATAATTTTGGGATTTAGCTCAGTGGCACTGCACTTGCCTTGCAAGCTCGAGGTCCTGAGTTTGATCCCCGGTACCAAAAAATAAAATTTTAAAAAACTAATAAGAATGAATAACTTTATATGTTAAAAATCATAAAGTTAAAAAAGCAAGCAACTAATTGGGAAGCTCTATTTGAAACACACTGATGGTTATTTAAATCCATCATATGCTGAGAAGGGCTTAGAACTCCAAAAATGAGCACTCCAATGAGAAATTGTCACATGGAAGGGAGAATCTGAAAAAATAAAAAAATATGTGAGCACACAACAATTTCAATTTTGCCACTAATCAAGAAAAAAAAACAATTCAACAATGTTTTGGTAAATCAACACAGAAATTTTCAGATAAGTGGGAACATGGTATAAAAGGCTTCTCTAGGATTTGTGGAGTTCAACAATTTTGCCTCGAGACTTTGACACAGAAACACTGTCTGACTCCCCAGGCTGCCCAAGGCAGACACAAGGCACAGTTCTCCACTGAATTTCCATCCTGCCAGCTTGTGCTACAGATTTTGTATTTACTGGCCCCCACAATCGCATGGACAATTCCCAAAAATAACTCTCACTCAGATGCAGATATAGATTCAGATATACAGATAGGTGCAGATATATAGATACATCTATACCTCCTGTTGGTTCTGCTTCTCAGGAGAAGCCTGCCAAATGCAGTCTGTGCAAAGTGAACCTCTAGAAAACAAGGCCTGAGATGGACACCCACACAAGACTTCCCAGAAGGGCTCTACAGGAGGAGACAGAATGTCCATCTGTCCTCACCAAACACCTACCTGGGCCCAGCCAATGAGCGTCCAAACATCTAAAAAAACAACTTTCCAGGAGGCCCTTTCTACTCCTCTCACTTCTCCTCTCTCCATCTTTCCCTGCTGGACCACATCTATGCTGGTGAGGTTGAAAACTCCAATTATCAAGACAGAAATGGAGGTGTGGAAGCCCAATTTAGGGAGAAGAGGACTGGCAAGGCCCCCCTTTCCCTTCCTGTCTTCTAATGCCTGGAGCATGCACCCAGCCAGGGAGCAGAAACACTTTACATCAAGTTCAAACTTCAGATTATTACTTGAGCCTGGAGATCCTGACTTCTGAATTGCAAACTGAGGTTGTAACTGTACAATTACTTTCATTGTTACCAAGCAAAAGTAAACAAGGGCAAAGAAATATTTTTTCCACTGAGTGCATTTTAAACAGATAGTGGGAGATTAAAAGGCTAAATATGAATAATCCCCCAAGAGGCTGCTTGATTAAGGTGCCAGTTAATAAGCATTACTCTTTACAATTTTAAAAAGCTAGTATTAAATGTTTGATAACAAATCTTTATTTTCATATCTATTGCAAATCCTAGTTGATGATATTATCTCTAATACTACCTAAAATGTCTATCATATGAAGATTTATGTGGAAAATTCTTATAAATTTGATACCCCTCTAAGTTAGATTTTCCAGAAAAAAAATTTAAATTTTAATTTTTAAATAAAAATATATATTATTAAATTTAAATATTTAACTTAAATTTTTTTTTATTCTTAAGTTCTTTTATTGGTACATTTTAGGTATACAATACATTTACATTTCTCATTGGGTGCTTGTACCTGTACATGAGGTAACTTGATTCTTATTTTTTCCCCATTACCTGTGCACCCTTCACCCCCTCCACCCTTCCCATCCACATAGACATCATTTCCATTCTTTTTTCTTTTCTCATAATTTTTCCTTTCCCTTCTCTCCTTTCCCCTTCCCCTCCCTTCACCCCTACCTCTTTGCTGGTGGGAGTGCAGGCTGGTGCAACCACTGTGGAAATAAGTATGGAGATACCTCAAAGAACTAGGACTACAGGTCCCATCTGACCCAGCTATTCCCCTGCTGGGGATCTTCCCAAAAGAATTAAAAGAATCATACCACAGTGATATATGTGCACCCATGTCCATAGTGGCACAGTTTGTAATAGTTAAAGCTTGGAACCAGCCCAAGTGCCCATCAACTGGAAACTGGATAAAGAGTATGTGGGTTTTTTGTGAAATGCAGTACTACTCAGCCATAAAAAATGAGAGACTAGAGTCACTTACAGCTAAATGGATGCATATTGAGGCCATACTCTTAAGTGAAATAAATAGGACACACATGTGCAAATACTGAATAGTTTCTCTAGTGTGAGAAACTGAAAGTGTAAATAAGGGTTAAAATGATTAAAATGAATAATTGATAATTTGAAATAGGAAAAAAGGTCCAAATTTAAATATATCTTTTAAAATTACAGTAATAATTATGTTAATTTTATTCCAACAAATATTTATTGATCACCAACTATATGGTGACCATGTGTTAATAAAGGGCAGGCAACTGGTCCTGCCCTCCATGCTCCTGATGGGTGAAGGAAACAGTTATCATACACACGGACACAGAGTTACAAATTTTAATAAGTACTCAATAAGAGAGGATGACAATTTAGATGGATAAATTTGGGAATCATCTCTCTAAGGAAGGGACATGGAAGCCTACACCCACTCAGAGGACTAGGAGGAAGAAGTGGGTACAGAGACTGGGGGCAGAGGAGCAGAGCCTGGCCAGAGAGACCAAAGTGCCTGTAGCATAACATCACGGCTCCCCTGCTGTAAGAAGACATGGGAGCGCCAAGGTCAAAGGGAGAGGGGAGATAGAGTGGGCTGGACGGGCAGACAGTCCCACGGGCCTTGGCTAGATTTGCTGAAAATGCTGGGATTTCATCCCAAGGCCAGTGGAGGCCATCAAAGGGCTTTAAGAAGGAAAAAGACAGTTTGACCTAGGCTCACATTGACCATGGTGAAAAGACTGAGTTCGGTATGAGAGAGCACAAGAGAGCAGACCCCCAGAGAGCTGTACAGCGGCCCAAGGATTGAGAACCAGCCGGTGAGGTGGAGGGGCCCAGGTGGCTTGCACTTTGCCAGTCTGGGTAACAGGTTGGATGTGGAGAGTGGGCAGAGGGGAAGATAACTCCCAAAGTGGAAAGGCTTTCACCCCTCTTTGCTGCCCTTGGCACTGATGAACCTAGCAACCATCACCCCCTCTAGTCTACCATCCCTCAGCTTTGTGGCCCACAATGATAGGACTGTTATCTGGTAGTTTCCTCTAGAAATAGCTCACCAATCAAAAATATTTCAGCTCCTTCTTGCCTCAAACAAAAAACTGGATGAGACAAGCCAAAAGCAGTGCAAAAAGTTTATTTGAAAAGCATGGGCTGAATGGGTATGGAACAAACCAGCTCTGCAGAGTGAACTTGCCTGAACAAAGAGAAAAAGAGGGTAAAAGCAAAAAAAAAAAAAAAAAAAAGAACCATAGAGTCCAAGAAATGTGACATGGACTATCTTGAGAACTCACAATAGTGGCTTTCCGTGATGGACATTCTTCTTTTATGCCATCCACATCTCATGGGAGCTTTCGAGAAGTTCTACATATAGGGTCCTGGCATTGGCCTGGGATCTTGCAGTTGACAGGTCCCACTCATCTCCCCAGCCAGCTTTGCCCCACCCTATCTCCTATATCAGGAGAAGGCAAAGGACACTTGCTCCACTGTCCCGGAGCTTGGCCAGCCAGCCCCTCTTCGAGGGTGAAATGCCAAAGGAAAAGCTCACAAACAATAGCATTGACACCACTAATGCGGAGCTTCACCACACAGCCTGTGACAGATTGGCAAATCCTATCACAGGCCCTTGTGACAACCCTCACCAAGGTAGTACGCACTTGCTGACACTGTGGCATGTTTGCTACAAGAATTCCTCATCCACATACTAGTACCATGTTAAATTTAAAAAATACTGATATAATAATGATTCTAATATATCATCCAAACATTAGGTAATAAAGGACTCGCTTGTCTTACAATCACAATTGTAGGAGATATCCTTGCCCAGTACTAGCAGGCTATGAGTGGCACATGCTTCTTGCCTTCCATAATTCGGCTATACTGTTTTATATCAGGAGTCAGACTGAAGCCCTGTATGACTCAAATGGGCATGTCAGCTAGCAGAGTTGGGCTAGTATTGCTCCTTTGCTAATGGCTGTCACTGAGCCCTAAGTCCTGGTCTGTGAAGTGGCTGGGCCCTGCTAAGTTATGTGCAGCTGAGGTCAGCGTGACCCCAATTAAAATCCTTTCCCCTAAATTTTGCTTCTCACTGACCTTGTGGGTCGCTTGCTAATTGTGCCTGGTCCCAGTACCCATTTCTTCTCTCCTAGAAAGATAAGCAGTGCCTACTCCCTGACAGCTCTGCCTGGCACCATCATGCCAAGTGTCCAGCAGTAATTCACTACATGACTTCAAAGCTCCCTGGCTCCCTATTCCTTCTCGTGATTGTATTCAATAAATACTGGTTGTGTTTGGGGGCCTTTGTCTTTGCTGCCATGAGCAGCACTGACCAGGACCCAAGACTCAGCTTCACTATAAGTCTTGTTTCATCTATTCTTTAACCTTCACCGGTGCTGTGGTGGCTCACAAGAGGCTGGGACCTACAGCAGCGGTCTCCAGTGACACCCACTTCCCCAGACCCTTACACACAATGGCCTCCTGCTCTGACTCTTCCTGAAGTTACTCTGTTCATCCCACCCATGCAGCACTGCCAGACTCACATGATGCTAGGAGATGCCTGGAGCCACACATGAGGCAATGATGACAGAATGCCTTGGCCACGTGCTCTGGAGCATGCCAGGGAAACCTGTGCTACCACTGACGGCAACTTTGAATTACTGAGTTAAAGGAGAAAATAAAGAAAAAGAATGACTCCTGAGGCTCCAGCATGAGCAACCAGGTGGTTGGAGCTGGCGTTTATTGACACAGCACAGACCAAAAGGGGCTGATAAAGGCTGGGCAAATTCAGACATGCCAAGTCTGAGATGCTTTGAGATATCAAGGTGGGGCTGTCAGGTCAGCAGCCCTGTGCTCAGGTTGGAAACTTAGAAGAGAGACCTGAGCTAGAGACAGAAAATCAGCTTCAATTGTTAGAATATAAATGACATGGAAAACCTTGTTAGAGAAGAGTGTAGCCCAACAAAATGTGTGTAAATCTGAAAGAAAGCCCAGGACTGAGTCCTAAGAACTGCATTTAGAGACCAGAGTCCAGGGACAGCCGAGAAAGACATTGGGAAGTGGTGGTCTGCTAGAAAGGGAAAACCAGAACTGTGTGGTCATGAGGTGCAACAGGAAAGCAACTTGATTCCCGTTTGCCTGTAGGAAACAGTGACAGTCAACTGTGGCAGCTAACTCATCGCACGTGTGGCACCAGCTGGTATCAGTATTTCTCTGCTTTCGACCCTCTAAATCACCATGTTTCCTTAAGTTTGCCTGCTTTTCTCTTGATTATGTTGCAGACAACATGAGGTATGTTGGGCAATTGATCAAAAAAGCAAAGGAAGAGGCCAGGAATTTAGCTCAGTGGTTCTGCCACCTGCCTCGCAAGTGCAAGGTTCTGAGTTCGATCCCCAGTACCAAAAAAAAAAAAAAAGCAGAGGAAGATCAGACTCAAGGGGCCACCAGCTGATCTCTGAGAAACCATGTATGCATAAAATCTGCCTTGATATAATTTCTACACCCAGGCCCCAAAAGTTAACTTCTGTGACTTCTTTAAGGAATCTATGTATGAAATGGACTGAGAGATGTTAGAAAAAAATAAAAAGCAACAAAGATTGGAAAAATATCTCTTATACTAGATTCTCATCATTAAAATCTTTAACCAGAACTTCAAGTCATTAGGTGTTCAAAGGCAATTTAGGGAGAAAAATGATTTCAATTTGGAGCACAATCTGAGATCAAGTAAATGATTTCAAGGGCCTCTATTGCTATAGGGAAATTTGTAAAGCCAAAAGGAAAGTGTCAGCTCAGAATTCTTCAGTTTGCTTTTAAAAAGAAATTGAACCATTTGATCCACTTCCAAAAAGGCTTATATGCTTTTAAAAGCAAAGAAAATTATTGTGAATCAAAAGTTTAAGTGGGATTGTTGTAATTAGTGGATTGGCAACCAATGGAATATATTGTAATGTTGAGTTATTGTGTGAAATATGTATCTTCCACATGCAGGAGACCTGTGTGTCTTTGTGTTGTATATTCACTTTTTGACAGCCAAGATTATATCTAAGGCTTAGATTTAATTCTAAATCTTAATTGAGAAAGGCAACTCCCAGTTATAATACATATTGCTGCTCTTTCTTTTGGTACCAGGAATCAAACTCAGGACCTTGCACTTGCCAGGAAGGTACAGTGCCACTGAGCTAAATCCCTGGAGCCCCATTTTCTGCTCTTTAAAAAGAAGAAAATGATTAATAGCATAAGGTTTACTACTTATATGACATTTATATACTCAACCTTTCTAAGCCTCAGAGTACATATCTGTAAAATGAGGAAAATGACAGTGTGCCCCTCACAGAGGTGTCCTGAGGGGTAATTAAGGTGAGGGATATGACTCACTGAGCTGTTTGCTTACATTCCTGTCTGCCTTTCTGGGGTGCCCTCAGGAAACAATCCTCTATGCAGAAGACCTTGGAAACTTCACAATGCACTGAGAAGCAATGTCACTCCCAATAGTGAAGAATATTATAGACATTAATAATTGAGAGATACATTGAGAAAGCACTGGGAATTGATAGAAAATCCTTCGTATTCCTGAGTGAAGCATGGAACAGAAAAAAATTAATATGGTGCCAATAGTCATTCCAAAGTCAGAGAAAAATGAAAAAAATGTTTTCACCTATCCAGGTTTGCACTAATGGACACTTTCTTGGTCAGGAATGAATCCTTGCAAACTGATGTGGGCCATTCTGAGAGGCACAGAAGGGTGTAGATAGGCATTGATGCAAGAATTCGATAATAGTAGACACATGGTCATACACACAGAATAAAAAAAGAAGAAAAACGATAACTAAGTTATTTTAAGTCCCAGAAATTTTAAAAATGCAATCTGAGCATTTTATTATTGCAGTTTCAGAGATAAGTAAATGAAGATAAGAAAGATTAAGCAATCTCTCTAAGACATTTAATTAGTAAACAATACAGCTAAAATGTGTGCTCATGTCTGTCATCATGGCACAATGAGAGATTGCACTAACCTTCCTAATTGTTCACCATCCCTTTTACCCACATCCTCTGTGTGTAACTCTAGGTCTTCCCACTAGAGAGGAAGTACATTTCCCTGTCCCTTCTGCTGTAGTGTGAAGCTTGAATGTCCCCCAGAGAGCCCCTGTTGAAAGCTGGGTCCCAGCCTGAGTTGCTATTATGAGGTGGTGGAACCTTTAAGAGGTGGGGCCTGGTGGGAGGAAGTGAGGTCACTGGGTCATTGAGACTCCAGCCCTTCCTCCTCCTCTTTTGTTTGGCTGCCATGGAACCAGTAGCTTCCTTTGCCACACATTCCTGCCACGATAAGTACATGGATCTTGCCATGGACCCAGAGGCAGTGGGACCATGTGAACTTGACTGAAACCATGAAACCATGAGCCAAAATAAACTTCTGGTCTTTGTAAGTTTAATTTCTCAGGTGTTGTATCACAGTGATGGAAAGCAGACTAACACATCTTTTTTGTTGTTGTTAGTACATGTTTACAGTACATAATAATTACCTTTATCATG
The DNA here is from genome assembly GCF_053883595.1 of Heterocephalus glaber. Taxonomy (NCBI): domain Eukaryota; kingdom Metazoa; phylum Chordata; class Mammalia; order Rodentia; family Bathyergidae; genus Heterocephalus; species Heterocephalus glaber. Next base: position 729,004 of record NW_028258324.1, on the reverse strand, counting down.
GGGAGTTTGTATGTGCATGTAACACATCTTTATTCTTTTTCGTTCCCTTCTCCCCTCCCTTCCTGCTCCCTCCAACTCTTCTTTCCCACCCCCATTTGCAAAAACTCTTATTTTCAATATTTTTCTTCAATTCTTTTTTGAAATCTCTTTTCCCTTACTTCCCTCCTCCCTAGCACCATCTCTTCTTCCCCTTCCCATATGAAAAAGATCTCCTACTTCCTATTATTTATTTTATTTTGCTCCTTATTTATATTTGGGTTTCTCACATAAGAGAAACAATGTGATATTTAAACTGATGGGTCTGACTTATTTCACTTAACATTACAGTCTCAAAGTGCATCCATTTACATAAAAATCCCTTAGGTTCATCCTTTTTGTACAGCAGATTAGTACCCCATTATATATAAATACTACATTTTCTGTAGCCATTCATCTGCTGATGTGCATATAGGCTGTTTCCAACAATTATTTATTATAAATTGTATTGTGATAAACATAGGTATGGATATATTGCTGTGGTATGATGACTAACTTTTTTTTAGGAAGATAGCTAGAAGGGAAATAAGTGGCTCAAATGGAATCTCTAGTTTTCATTTTTTGAGGAATCCCTGTTGATTTCCATAGTGGCTATACCAGTTTACATTCCCACCAACAAGGAAGAAGGGATTCTTTTCCTCCACAGGCTCTCCAGCATTTGTTACACTGATTGATTTCTTGATGATAGCCATTCTTTATGGAGATGGAATCTCAATGTTGTTTTAATTTTCATTTCTTGAATGTGCAGTGATGTTGAACATTTTTCATGCATTTTCTGGCTGTTTCTCCTTCATCTGAGAAGTGTGTATTCATTTCAGATGCCCAATTTTGGATTAGGTCTTTAAATTTAGGGGGAATCTATGGGGGTTTTTTTTAGTTCTTTATACATTTTAGATATTAGTCTTCTGTCTGAGGAGCAGCTGGCAAAAATATTTCCCATTCTATGGATTGTATCTTCACTCTGTTGGTTGTTTCCTTTGCTGTGCAGAAGCTTTTTAACTTGATGTGATCCCATTCATTGATTCTTGGTATTATTTCTGTGCAACTGGGGTTTTGTTCAGAAAGTCTTTGCCTACACCTATGTCTTCAAGAGTTTTACATAATTTATCTTCCAGCAGATTAAATGTTTCTGTTTTAATATTTTTGATCCATTTTGATTTTAGTTTAGTGTATCACGAGAGATATGGGTCTAGTTTCAATCTTTGACATGTGGATAGCCAGTTTTCCCAGCACCATTTGTTAAAGAGGCTATCTTTACTCCAGTGAAAGTATTTGGCCCCTTTGTCAAAGATAGCTGAGTGTGCCTGGAATTGTTTCTGCATCCTCTATTCTGTTCCAAGTCTAGTGTTTTTATCAGTACCTATGCTGGTTTTTGTGTTTTGTTTTTTTTTAATCACTGTAGCTCTGTAGCATAACTTAAAGTCTGGGATGATGATACCCTCTCCCTTGCCCTTGTCCACTATTGTTCTTGCTATTCTAGGTCTCTTGTGGTTCCATATGAATTTTAGGACTGTCTTCTATAGTTTTGTGAGGTGTGCCATTGGCATTTTGGTTGGAATTGCATTAAATCTGTATAATAGCTTTGGAAGTATGGCCATTTTCACTATATTGGTCCTACCTATCCAAGAAGGGGGGATCTCTTTCCATTTTATGATATCCTCTTCAATCACTTTTTTCAGAGTATTATTGTTTTCATTTTCTTTCACTTCCTTGGTTACATTAATTTCTAAGTACTTCCTTTTTTTGTTTGTTTTGGAACGGAGGATCGAACTTGGGTCCTTTCACTTGCACAGCAGGCAGCGAAACCACTGAGCTAAATCCCTGGCCTAAGTGCTTCCTTTTTGATGCTATCGTGAAAGGTGTTCTTTCCCTAATTTCTTTGCCAGTGAGTTTGTTATTGGTGTACATGAATGCTATAGATTTTTAAGTTTTGATTTTTTTATCTTGCTATGGATATCCTTTGGTTATTAATCCCAGGAGTTTTTTGGTAGAGTTTTAGGATCTTCTATGTAGAGGATCATGTCTTCAGCAAATAACAATTTAACTTCTTCTTTCCTATCCATGTCCTTTTTATTTCTTTCTCTTGTTTAATTGCTCTAGTTAATGTGTCAATAACTATATTGAACAGAAGTGATGATAGTGAGCATTGGACTTTATTGTCTTTCTAAGATATCCTTGCAAACTTTTTGGAGTGCTGGTTTGGTGATTATGAATTTCTTTAGGTGCTTTTTATCATGAAAATATCTTATTGCTCCATCAATTTTGAAAGATAACTTTGTAGGATATGTCAGTCTGGATTGGAAGTTGTTTTCTTTAGGGGTTGAAGCACTTCACTCCAAGCTCTTCTTAACTTCAGGGTGTGTTGTTAAGAAGTCCACTGTAATTCTGATGAGTTTTCCTTTATCAATAATTTGGGATTTTTTCTCTATGGGCTTTTAAGTTTCTGTTCCTTTGTTGGATTTCTGAAACCCTGACTATTGTATGTCTTAGAATGGTTCTTTTCTGATCATGGCTATTTGGGATTCTGTATGTCTCACTTCTCTGTATGTCAAATTCTTTTTCCATTCTTGGAAATTTTTCTTCTATTACTTCTGTAAACAGGCTTTTTTATGCATTTGTGCTATCTTCTGATTTTTCATTAATTTCAATTAATCTTAGATTAGTCCTCCTTGCATCATCTAGCAGCTGCTGGATCCATTTTACATGCTTACTTGTTTTTAAGGTGACTTTCATTAGTTGATCACCAATTACAGCCCTGTCTTTTAGATCTGACACTCTACCCTCACATTTTGCTGCTCATATTTTTAATAAAATTTTTATTCTCCTCGATTTCTGCTTGGAATTTTTTATGGATTCCAGTTCTTTTCTATGCTGAACGCTCATGGTTTGCATCTTTTTATTTAGCCTCTCTAGTTTCTTTGTTAGTGTCTTCTCTAGACTCACTGATCATTTGTTTTATTAGGATCATTATCTCTTTAGTTATATCTGCTTTGAATTCACCAAATATTGTATTGATCTATTTTGTTACTTCCACTGTGGCCAGATCAGATATTTTGACTATTATGGCTTTTGATTTCTCCCTCCTTGATCCCCCCTGGATTTGCTTTGGGGAAGTTGGGTGCTTTTGGAGGCATTTTTTGTCTTGTTATCTCATTCTCTATTTTTTGTTTGTTTATTTTCTGTGCTGAGGCTTGCAGATTAGTTGTAGTGGGTAGCTGTATTGCTAGTATTGAGAACTCTTTAGTTCCTGTCTACTTTTCAGAGGATCTCCTCTAGGCATAGCTAACTATTGGCTTTTGGCTCTGTCCCAGGATCCTACCACCTCCATTTATTTAGGAGGCAAGGTTGCAGCCAATTTGGCCTAGTTCTTCGGAAATGGGCTGCAGGATTGTTTATGACCCTGGACAATCTAGCTATTAACATTCACAGAAAATCAATTGATAGCAACAAATATGTTACTTTGGCTGAAGTGGTAAAATCAGCAACAACAATAGCATCAAATACAAACTGGATATTGACAAACCTAAGAACTAATAATATGCCACTCTTAACGATAGAAACAAGATCTACAGTTATAATACAAACTCTAAGACAAATCAGATATTGATATACAGTAAATATCTACTCCACAGAGCAATTTTATGTCCATTAACATTAAAACAGAGTTCAACTGCAGTATGATATAGTTAACTATCTATATGAATGTTTTTCTTCCAAAACCTGAAGTCTTTAATCCAGCAAGTTACCTTCCTCTCTACCCCTCTTTATAACCTGTAGACCTGTGTGATGACCATTCTGTTTGAAGGGTCCCCAATCAGTAAACTTCAGTCCATGGCAACTTTCCGAGCCCAGGGAGGATGTGAGGCAATAGACAGACTCAAGCAGTCCTGAGGCACCTGTTGGAGGCTCCAATGGGCTGGGGACCAGCACTGGATGCCAGATGGAGACTCCAACAGCTGTGGGACCAGCTTGACACCCCAGGTGGAGATTCATGCAGGCTCAGGGCACCCAGAGGAGACCCAGGTCCACCCAGGACTGATGCAAGGAGATTCCAGGGAGGGCGCCAGGCTGGGTGCACCAGGCAGGTCAGATGGGCCTGGGACCAGTGCTGAGTGCCAGACAGAGACTCCAGCATACATGGGACTGGCCTGATGTACCAGATGAAAATTTCAGAGGGTATGAGCCACTCAGCAGAAACCTAGATGCACCTGGGACTGATGCAGGGTGCAAGGTGGAGACTCCCAGTGTGCCCAGTGAGTGGATCGAATGCCTGCCACTGAGTCGAGGTTCAGACAGGCCCAGGGCACCAGGCAGAGACTCACACGGGTCTGGAGCACCCAGTGGAGACCCAGGCTGCCCAGGACTGATTCTGGATGCGAGAGTGAGTGCTGGGTGGAGACTCAAGCAAGCCCAAGATGCCAGGCACAGACTCAAACAGGTTGGGTGTCAGTGCTGGGTGGCATATGGAGGTCCTGGTGACCATGGGACCAACTTGAGGCACCCAAGAGTGGCTCGGACAGGCCAGGGACACTCAGTGAGGGCTCAAATGGGCCTGGTACTGATGCAGGATGCCAGATGGTGACTCACACTGGCACAAGCAGCTGGGTGGACTCAGCAGTCACCATTCACTTATTTATTCTCTTGCTGACTGGAGTTAGGTGGGTGGAGTATGAGGTCCCCCTGCCCTTAGTGAGCACTGGCAAGGATTCTACAGGGTTGCAGCTTTCTCAGTATTTGGAGAGAGGATGATGGGGCAGAGGGGCCCATATACCCAGAGTCTATCCTGCAGTGCTCTTTGATTTCCTCCAGCTATTTGGGAAGTTCTCAAGATGGCAGTTCTCAGGATGAGCAAGCATGGGGCCATGTAGACTGGTGGATTGTTTCTCCTCTTTTAAACCACTATCCAGATGTTTGGTTTGTTCTACATGTATCTTCTTTCCAATTGAATTTCTATATCAGGGTGTATGTCTCCCCCCCACTTCCAGTTACCCATGTTTTTAGTTGATCTTCCCTGAGTCTCTCCAACATGACTCCTCCTTTACTCAGTTATGCTGGATCTTCCTCAACACATCTTCACTTTGGGTCTACCTACATAAATTTGCCAGAAGAATTCAGGGAAGCAATGGTTTACAAAGAGCCTCAGAACTCTTGCAGAGTCATCTTTATGGGCCTTGCTGGACATCACCAAGACCATGAGAAGGACATGTCTGGGCTAGATCACAGGTCCCACAAAGAAGAGGAGGAACATGCAGATCAGAACTATCCTGCCAAGCATCATGCACAGCACCCAACCCAAATCTTATCTGTAGACATACAGCTATAATATTAAATGACTAGTGGTGTTAGCTGCTAAGTTTTGGGGTAATGTTTTGTCTTGTTTTGTTTTGTTTGTGCAGCAGTAGCTAAGTGTTGCACATACTACCAAAAAAGTGAGCTTGACATTATCCATGTTACTCTCATAAAGAGCCTCATTTCTCCAGTCATGAGAACCATAACACACCTCAGCTACAACAGCCATCTCTGGCAAAGTCATTCTACCTATTCCTGACCTCTTTTTTTGTTGTTGTTGTTGTTGTTTTATTTAGGTACTGGGGATCGAACTCGGGTCCTTGTGCTTGTACAGCAGGTGGTGAAACCACTGAGCTAAATCCCCGGCCCTCCTGAGGTCTTATAGACTCATTGTAATGTTTGACACTGGGTGTCTGAGAACTGTGCTATTTAATCTACTTATTTAATTTCTTTTCTATTGCCATGAGCATGCTAAACACCAAGAAAAGATAGATGTTAAGCCCAAAGAAATGACATTCTCATACTCCCAATCAGTAGCACCTGAGGGAGTCAATTCTACTCTGTTGAATTTTTTAGACTCCTGTTTTAATGGTATGAAAATACTTTATCAAGTTCTAATAAATTAGAAAATTGTTTGGTTTAATTGTTCAGAAACCAAGTTTCAGGAGCCAGGGATTTAGCTTGGCCAAACTGCACCTGCCTTGCAAGCACAAAGTCCTAAGTTTGATCCCCGGTACAAAACAAAAATGTTTCATGTTATTAGTATGAATTCAAAAAGCACAAAGTTCTCATCTGGACCCAACTTCCCCAGCCTGAGTTTCCCCACCCACAATCTTTGCTTCTGTTCCACTCTCTCTGCTCCATTATGCTCCCCGCTGACTCCCAGATCCACCCACCCCACCCATTCTGGCTTTCCTGAATGTGCTATCTTCTACTTTCCTTTATTCATAGCCACTTATACTCATATTGCAATTTTCTACTACAATTTCCCAAAGCAGACTAGATCTTCATTATTTATGGGAACAATGAAAGAGTTTTTAACATAGATGTCACCTTCAAATATTAAATAATAATTGTGATGGCTTTCCATCAGGAGCAACCTGAGCTAGATGCAAAGCCACACGTTCAAAGTGAAAGCTACATCATTCATCACTAAGTCCCCACATGACTGTCTTCTTCTATGTTACTCTCTGTATCATCCTTTGAGTCATTTGCTTTGTTTTTTTGTTTTGTTTTGTTTTTTTGGTACCTGGGATTGAACTCGGGTCCTTGTGCTTGCAAGGCAAGCAGTGGAACCACTGAGCTAAATCCCCAGCCCATGCTTTTTTAAATTTTTAATAAAATTGCAGCAAAAAGTAGGACAGTGATCTCAGGGGCAGGGGGCAAAATTGGCTTCTCCTTAGAAAAGCTATCATAAAATGTATATAATTACTAGGTATATGATTGTTTTTATTTCTTAATTGAACTTGCTATGCAATGTTCATATGTGTGTGTATAAATAAATGCATGGATTTACTTTACTGTTTGTGACAGTTAAGTTTGTTGACTTGCTTAGCTTTTAACTGGCCCAGGGGATTAGCAAAGTACACTCCTGGGTGCGTCTGGGTGGGTCATTGAGGTATGACCTTGAGGGCAATATCTGGTCCCAGACTCCTTTCTTTCTGAGACTGTGTAGGGAACAGGGGAAGGGGACGTTACCAGAACCTCTGCAGTGAGTCCTGGTCTTCTGTGAGCCATGGCAGCACATGGGGAATTACAGGAAAGGTAGAAAAATGAGACTGAGAAGAAGCTGAGCTTTGGTCTGATCAGTGCTGCTCTGGGCAGCAAAGACAAAAACCCCCTAGCTTGTAGCACCTTTTATTCAGTACATGGGGAAACAAATGTAATAAGTGAAATGCAGAGTTCAGTACTTCACATTGGGATAAACAAGGTGTAACAAAAGACTAGGGGGCAGTGGAAATCTAAGAACAATGCAAAACTATGTAGATGAAGATTTGGTTCCTCCCTGGTGTCTCCCGCAGGTGTAGTCTAGTCCTGGAGATCACAGCATCCCGGGATCTCTGAGGTCTCAATTGTGACCTGAGGCCAAAATGGAATTATGTCTGGAATGTCATTAGCTGGCCTGTAGGCAGGAGAACTAGGCCTACTCATATGATTTTTTTCCCTAGAATTATGTAGCATTACTCCCAACATGTCTCCCTTTCTTTTTGTTTTATGTGAAGGTGTTTAGGAAAAGTGAGCACACCCAACAATAGCTTGCCCCTATATATATTGTGAGGATCTATAGTGTGTTTGACTGGCTTAGCTGTCTATAATAAGCATAATTTTTATTAACTGGGGCTGTAAAAGGATGAAAAATTGAATGATAATTTTTTTTAAACAATGTTGGCTAAAAAAAACTTAAAACTTTTGTTGAACTCAAATAACTATTGTCTTTAGTTACATTTTTTTACTGGATGTTCAAGACCAAGTTACGGTGAGACCTATATTAAATAAAGTCACTCTCTTGTTATCTAACAAGGTCAATTAAGTATCTGTAGGCACTGGCTTGGAACCATGTATAGAGCCTCTTAGCTCCTCTGTCAGTGTCACACGTCAGGATATGTCACGGCCTTGCTTGACCATGTTGCTTTTTGTAAAAGCATGGGAGATTTTTTTTTCCAGGTGACATTTTTTTTGGCACACTTTTTGTTGGATCTTACTGTTTTGGCGCTCAACAACCACCCTGCTCAGGAGGTCGGGTGACTCATCAAAGATGTAGGATCTTGGAGAAGGTCTGGCCTGTAGACAGGAAAACTAGGCCTACTCAAATGATTTTTCCCTAAAATTATGTAACATTGCTCCCAACACACTGTTTCCCTGCTCTGTTTCATGGTTTCCCTGAATTGAGCAGCTTTGCTCCACTGCACTCATCCAGCATGTTTCTGCCTTGCAGCCAGCTGACCATGGACTGAACCCTCTGAAACTGTGAACCAAATTAAACCCCTCCTTATGTTGTGGGAATCAGATAGTGTGTCCCAGTGATGGGAAAGCTGAATGATTCACTATTCCTAATTAATTGTGACTTTCACAAAAATAAAAACTTTAACTTTTCTTTCTCTGTGATCTGAGTACCCATCAACCTTGATTATAATAGGTGTTCAATAAATATTTGGCAGATGGATAAATGAATCCTTATTTTTTATTGATCAGTTTTTAATCAAAACAGTTCTCTAGGTTAGATGTCTGCCATTTCAATTTTTTATTTATAGCCCATAAAAGCACCCAACACAGTGCCTGACTCATGGCAGTAGCTTTGTTTGTGAAACATGTTTTTAACTCTTGTATCACTAAGGCACTCACACAGAGGGAAGCACCAATAGTTGCTGTAAAATTATTAATCCTCAAACAAAAGTGACAGAAAATGTCCCTTCCTAAATGCCATATTCATTGTAAAACCAGCAGTTCCCCAATGGGTCAGCAGCTCCTCCTTTTCCTATTTTTCCTTTCCCTCTTTGATCCATCACCACCAAACATATTACTACCTGCAAAAATATAGAATTTTCTGAATAATATTTACATTGTTTATCCCTCACTCAACATGAATAATCCTCAGAAAATAAAGTAACAAAGCCATCAGTTCTCTCTGATTTATTGTCACTTAAATCCATATTCCCAAGTCCACTCTAAAAGAATGGTTCTAAGGTCCTGCCATCCTTGCTGTGTTGCTCATTCATCTTCAGATTTCTCCTCTCCTCTCCTCTCCTCTCCTCTCATCTCTCTCTCTCTCTCTCTCTCTCTCTCTCTCTCTCTCTCTCTCTCTCTCTCCATCTTCACACCATTACACTTCCCATATTGTACTACAGTGATCTTTTAAATGGCTTACTTCCCTTATTTGAGAAGCAAAACAGTTTCTGGTGCCAAGACCAGTGGTTGTTAACATTTTCTGGAAGATTATTTCCACGCCTCACACCAAATGTGCATATTTATAAACCAACTAAACCTTACACACAATTCTGATTCCCCCTGGGTCCCCAGGTTAAGACTTAGTAACCCAAGGAGCAGTTTCTGCTCCTAACCCTAACATCCATGGCCTCCACATTCTACATCCATGGACTGCTACATTCTTCCCAAGCTATATTTCCAAACCATCTCCATTCCTCTGAAATTCTCCAAACTAAATACCAAATAAATTTAATTATCATCTACATTTTCATGCCTTCAAGAATGTTTTAGAATGTGAAGGGTCTTGATTCCAGTTATTTAAGGAACTTTACAAAGTGACTTATGCAGTTTCCACACATGCAAATGGATGGAGCTGCTTTAGGTCATTAGGCTTCTCAGATGTATTGTATGTGACCCTTAAAGAGTGTGTATTCAGGGCCAGGGATTTAGCTCTGTGGTTCTGCCACTTTCCTCGCAAGTGGAAGGTCCCAAATTTGATCCCTGGTACCAAAAAAAAAAAAAGAGTGTGTATTCATTTTAATTTCATTGTGGAAAATACATATTTACAAATGCTGCATTTTAAAATTATATATGACATACCTAAACTTTAGATATTATGTAGTGCAAAGACAAATATTAAAAGTGAATCCATCTAAAATCTGTCAGTGTATATTAAAGAAATAATAGGTGATAGAAAGATACAGCAAAATTAGCAAAACGCATGCAAATCTCAGGGCTGAGGAGCCCTGGACCAGCCAATCTGCAAGTCTGTCCCCATCCTGGACACCATCAGTCCTTGACTCAGCCTCTCTCTTCAAGAACTTTGCTGCCAGGGCTAAAGAGAAGCTGTTGCCTCAAAAAATATAAGGAAGGACACTAAAGAACAACCTCTTCTTTCTCAACAACTGAAAAAAGGTGAGTTTTAAAAAGCATTTTCCATTTTTAGATGGAGACAAAGAGAAGAGATTTTATTTGAGTTGCTCAAGATCCACTAGGAAAGCAAGGCTGAAAGCAGAACCCAGGCTGGCTCCTGTGGGGTTGGCACTGACAGCTGTGTTGGGACCAACTGATGGCACAGTTATGACTCAAAACATAGAAGAGCACAAATTTTCTTTTTAATGATAATACATACACACTCAGATTCCCATAGAAACTGCAGCTGCTCCCTCCAACCACTCCAAGTTTGATGAACAGATGGCAGCTTCCTCTGGGAATGGGAAGATTTAGGGCTGCCTCCCAGAGAGCAACTGCATGAAGTTAGAATGCCAGGCGGCAGGGGGTTACAACTCACTGCATTTACAATTTGCTACAGAAAAGGCCTGGGTGGTGTTACTAGTGAGTATGGTTACTTTGTATTTGAAATATTGATTATTCAGAGGCCAAGTTATCATTTAGCCAAAAGATAGACAATAGATTAGCTGGAGAGATGATAGACAGATAGATAATGATTTATTTTGGATGAATTTTCCCAAAAATTTTAAGAAAAACATCCCAACATCCTCACTGTCACACAAAACTAGATCTCAGGAACTGAGATCTCTTTCCTTCATTTACTGCAGTCCAAAGAATTATCTTGCTACATGTTGTTATCCTCTAAGGCAAAATCAAACCCAAGGGAGAAAGTGGAAATCGTTTCTCTGTCGTGAGTATAGAGTTTGAGTTGTGCAAGATGGTAAAGTTCTGAGGATCTGTTCTACAGATGAATAAATTCTACAATATGAATAAATTTAACACTAGGACTGTACGCTGAAAAAGAATTAAAATGGTTTCAAAAACTTAAACCTAAACTGGGAAGCATTGGATGTTCAACATGAAGAATATCCAAAAATCTTGAATTAAACCCTGAAAAGCAGAGGAAGAAGGGAGAATAAAGCACATGGCACATATTGAAGACATGCTTACTGAATGCCCTCTGGAGATGAACCCATTAGGAGGAGAATTGGAAGCTCAGGTCTATGAGTGTTGGAAATTGCCCATGGAAACACAGGGTTTCCTTACAAGACAGGTGAAAACAACATATTCCAAGAGCGTCACTTATTTCAGGGGATGACCAGGATAGCAAATCTGGCCCAGATCATAGAGGTTTGATGGAGAGCTGATGAATGGGTAGATAAGTATCATGGGGCAGTTTAACTCCAGGCTTCAACACAGAGATTGTCAGGAGACTCCCATGTGTAAAGTTCTCATTTCTAAGAAAACATCAAGCACAGTTTTAAACCAGTAAACTGAGAGTCAGGAGACCTAGATTCCAGCAGTTTCCATTGAAAACTCTTTCCTCTGTTCCCTCATCATACCCTGGAGTCTGGGATCTCTTCTGCATCAACATATCCAGATTGGAAGGAGGAAGGATGTTAAGAGAGTTTGTCATGATATTGGACCTGCCTTGTCTTTGCCACTTGCATAGCACTCTACCCGGTACTCCAGAAGGAAGAGACCTTAAATTATAGTGGGGGTGGTCAGCCTAATAGGCTCTCTTGCCATCCATGCTGGCTAGGTCTTAGACATTGAGGAAGAATAGTTTGGGAAATAATATGTTTGAGACCTTGCAGGTCACATGATGTAGCAAGAGCAGAAAAAATACAGGTGCAGATACCAATCACAGATGGACACAGATACAAATACAGATATTTGGAAATGTGAGAAGAGCTGCAATATGGGTCTGTAATGAAGGAAATTAAGTCACTTAAAAGAAGTGCAATAAAGAGTAGAACTACCTTAACTTACGAATAATCCAAAACCAAAAAGTGTAACAAGAAAAAGTGTTATAGGAAATTGAGGATGTCAAAGTAAATTCCCTTTTAAAACACTCAAGTGACACTATAGAGTTTATAAAGTCTGACTCTCACTTTATCTTAGACATCTTGGGCCAGGAGATCAGTACAGCCAACAAATTATGATTATTACTCTATTCTCTCCATTTTAAATTATCAATTTATTTTTGCTATATCCTCCACTTCAGGAATTTTAAACAATACTTTCATTGCATTTGGGTTGTAACCAAATTGACAGAAATTGCTTACTGTTCTACAGTTCTGTTGCTTCCTCTTTAATGTTTACTATTTTTTACCTCCTTGTTTGGATTGACTGATTAATTGATTGTTCAGTTGGAGGATGTAATCAAGTAAGTTTATCAAGAAGAATATGTTGGTGAGCAGTCATAGAGTCCGCAGCTATTGTGAAATGTCTTTCTGCAGTCTTCAAATACAAAGCCACCCTGCCTGCATATCTCCTCCTGGCTCACAATGTTTCCACCCAATCTCTGTAGCTTCCCTAATAGGCTCTGGGTTTTTACTATCTCTGAGATTATCACTCATTTTTGTTTGTATTATACTTTGCCTCCTTTGTTGCTTGAGGATATTTCCCTTTCTCCTTGTAATACATGAAAATCGAGAGAATAAGGCACTTACATGCTCTGATACTCTGCATTACTGGAGTACAGTATGTTGAAAATGGTGAGAACCAGGATAAAAAGGCACCAAGTTTCTGCTCCTAGTTCTCTAGTCTCATTCAAAGAGACCATGTCTCTTAGGATTCAGTCCCCTGGTGCATCCTGCTTTCTTCTTTTCTAAGAGTTTCAGGTTCAGAATGTAAGTGTGCAGAGGCACAGTTCACTGGCTCTTTCAAAAGCTAAATCCATGTGGGAGCAATGAACAGCCAGTTATCTTTCTGAACAAACTTTGGAACCTTGTCGGGTGACCAGTTGGAGAGAGATAATATATCTTCTTCTCTTCTTTCATGTAGGTGAAATAATACTGTTTCATAAGGTAAAGTGTGGGCACAAGGAATATAGTTTCATATCTCTCTCTCTCCCACCCTCCCTCTCTCCCTATCTCACCTCTCTATCCCTACCTCCCCCTATACAATTAGATCAAAGTTCAGCTGGGCATGGTTTTCACATTACACTAGAGCAGTGATGATGAACCTTTTAGAGCATTCAATAATATAAACAGCCCACTGCAGCACAGGTGCCATCGGTTTGCCACCACTGCACTAGAATCTACTCAATGAACACAAAGCTCAGAGGAGGCAGAAAGATAAATAGATAGATATTCTGGGAGTTTAACACCCTCAGGTGAAAATCTCAACCAATAGGAACTGGATTCAAAAACTAAATGCCCTGCTTCCCTAACTCTGTGTAGGATAATTCTGATATGTGCTAGAACTGGTTCCTCAAAGGGTCCCAAACAACAGGGAGATATTGATGCTTACAGCTCATAAACATCTTTTTATTCACTTCTTGATGTCTCCACTTGTGCTTACAGCTTCTCAGATACAAGACTGGCACCCAAGTTCTTATTTTAGGGTTGCTTTCAGCAACACTAAATATAAATATAATAATAAAATAAAATATAAAACATATCAAGATGCATATGCTATAAAAATATTACATGATTAATATTTGTTGTGATTTGGGATTTGTAAAAGAAATTTGCAGCCCAGAACAATAATATTAGTCTTCAGATGGCAATGACAATAAATGCTACAATAAATGCTCTTTTTATTTTTTAAATTCCTGTTCCTTTTTCCACCTATCCTTTGTTGGTCTCAGCTCTGTGACCATAAGTTAATTTGAATCATCGCCTCACCTGTCACTGTCCCTTATTTTCTCATGTCTGCTTCAGCCAGCCTGCAGAAAGGTGATGCGTCCCACATGGCCTTCAGGTGCTACTTAGAGATGGAGCTAGCTCCAGGAGAGGCCCAGCTGGCTTATAGGCCTGCAAGCCATTTGAACTACTAACTTGCTGTTATATTTAACTGGTGTGGTACTCTAATCCATAAATCTCTATCAGGGTTTTTAGAAGCTAAGAATTCCAGGCAAAGTTACACAGGTCAAGGGCTGGGGGTTTAGCTCAGTGGTTCTGGTGCCTGCCTCGCAAGAGCAAGGTCCCGAGTTCAATCCCCGGTACCCCCCAAAAAAGAGTTACACATGTCTATGGTTCAAGTCTCTTGAGCGATTTCACATTTGAATATTTTAGGACCACTCTAAAGTTTTCAAGTCTTTATTTTTCTACCTAAGAATCACACAGATTCCTGACTATAAAGAACTGGAATTGGGTATTTTTTCACTCTTTCAATAGCAGGAGATAGGATGTTAGGAAAAGGGTTGTCAGGATTCAGACACATCTGGGTGGAACTGCTGCACTGCTCCACTCTGCCTGGGCCCATAGCTCACTCCTGCTGCTGCTGCATGGCCCAGAAAGAAGTTGATGGTGTACAAGAAGCCTCTTCCTATATTCCATTTGCTTGCAATAAAAGCCCTGAAGCCCTGATCTTGGACTGGTGCTCCCATGAGTAAGCTACCTAATCCACCTGCCTTTGAGATTCACGTTCAAAGCAGGGTCACCCCAAAGAGGAAGGCTGCCAGAACATCTTCCAGGTGACTGGCCTTGGCATACTTAACCTCAGAGAGACCCTCCCCAGAGCCAAAGAAAATGAGACTCAGTTTCATCCAAAGTTTACAAGCTTCAGTGAGGATGGGGATGGGGCTTTAGTGGGCTCCTTCTGGAAATTAATTATGCTTTATGTTTGCTACCTGTAGGGTTTATAGATGGACCTTACTGGAGGGAGATGCACTGGGTGTCTGACATTGCAGTGACCATTGTGACCATGACAGGGGCAAGTGGCCCAGCTCCATTACCAGGTCCTTGTCCTTTATCTCAAGATTCACCTCCAGAAGATACAACACCTCAAACTCAGGGCTTCTTCCTCAGAGAGTCTTAGACGTAGGTGTAGGAGCACCATTAAAATGGCAGGGCTGTGCAGTAACTTTCCCCAGAAATGAGGCTGGGATAGGTGGTTAGTTTACCATGTTGGGATCAGCAGGCTTGTAGTCCACTAGCTGATGATAACTAACTCTTCCTGAACATTCACCATGCAGCAGATGCTGTTCTAGGAGTTCTGCAGTACATTGGCTAGTAGGATTCAGCCCACCCATATTCTTTTCTGCTGTGTCTTGACACCTTTCCTGTTGAGCAGTAGAATCTATACCCATTCTCCCAGCATGCTTCACTTAATTACCACTTTGCTGCCAATCTGTAGCCTGAAGATGAAGTGCAGGAAGACGAGCACAATTTGGATACAGCAGTGGCACTTAGCATATACTGTGGAAAATGCAGGAAATTTGTAACAATCCAACATGAAGCTCAGTGTCATACTCACTGCCCCAACCAGCCAGCAGCCCAAATGTCTTGATGCTCCTGATGTTGTGACTTTGTACACCAGAAGGGTTGGGCTCACCTTTATGACAACAGTCTTCTCAAAGGACACCAGAGATGAGGACAAGTCATATCAAAATCATGTCTAAGTGTTGTGAGCAAATCTAAAGCCCACATGTAACTGCAGTGTTTGTGGGCTGAACTCAGAGCAGGAGGAGACACAGGGAGCCTGGCTTTCTAAAGAACAATAAATTAGTTCTGACCTTGGAAGTTATAGAAGTGACTCTCTGAACTGTTCATTTTGAACGCCAGTCTGATTATCCCCCAGCTCCACAGCAGATTTCACAACACTGGCAGGAAAATCTATCAGCATGTTTTCAAAAATTAAATTACCAAATCTCAGACAGACAACCTCAAATTGAAATGGCTGGTATGCAATAAAAATCCAGATGAATGACTATGTTCCTTCTGGCTCCTTCCAGTCCCTTCTAATGTCTGAGAGTTTTCTGGCCTTGCCCTTAAAGCCTCTGTGGCCCCATATGAGCCCCTCCCCCAAGCCCTAGCATCCTTATCCTCTGGCTCCCAAGCATAATAGGGTTCATACCACAAGTGCCCATGAAGAACATTTCTGGAAGATTGTCTCCAAGACTTTGTGTACTATTTCATATTTCCCGCTTTACCTGCTTTATGTTTGCAAAGTCTTTACTAGTTTTTCAAATAACAGTGTCCTCCTCCCTCCCAATACATTAATCCCCTTACTCTCTTGGCTTTTTCTTCCTTTCTCCATCAATTTCTTCAAGTCCTCTTCAAATGGTTAGGACACAGGGATGTATTGGGGGTTATGGTCTTACGACCCCAGCTCCTAACTGACAGCTCTGAAGGTCTGGGTGTTTTCTTCCCACTAAGTGGCCTACCAGTGGCCACAGGGCAAATGCATGTAGCCTGCTGTGACATAAACTAAAGTTTAACTCAAAAATTCAGACACATTCTTCACTTCAGAGAGTTTGCCTTTGTAATGAACCTACCTTTAGGGTTGTATGTAGGAGTCAAACCCCAACTGCTTCCGGTCATTATGTGAAGATGAGCCGATGTGAACCTGTGTCTTCTGGCCATGCTCCACTTTCAGTAATGACCATTGCAACAGCAAATCACTTTGTGAGGAAGGTCTACAACTGGTGTGTCCTCCTTGGCAGCTGATGCATTAGTGCCCTAGGAAGGTGCCCACATGGACACTGCACTGAGCTCCTCAACTCACAAGGGGCTGGGTCCTTATAAACCCGCTGTCTAGGGGGAAAACAGCATGAAGTCGAAAGACATTTAATACCTAAAGCCTGCAGAACCCCCATAGCTCAGCAACACTGCTGCCGCCCAGGTGAGAGGTCATCAAACCATTGTGACAGCCAGGGGGATCAGAATTCACAGATCAGAGGAGGGACTACTGAATGTGCATCCCTTTTACAGCAGAGTAAAGATGAAGGCTCTGAAGTGGAGCCCTTATGAGTGGGCGACTTCCGTGCTTAGTAGAATCTCCTTCCCATCTCACCCCCTGAAGTGTGGAGACAACATGCCTCACTGCTGAGCACACTCTCATCACAGAGCAACAAAGGCCAGGGACCAGCAAGACTTGCTTTCTACTGCCGGGCCATGGCGGCCTTTGCCATTGCCTTTCCCCAGGCGCTCCAAACATTAAATGAAGACTGCTGAAATCCCACTGTCCCCTCACAATGTGTTCCTTAACTGTGAAAGGAGATTTCCCAGTGTTAGACAGAAATGTTTCACAAAAAAATGGGTGTGATATGTCCATGCTATCCAGCAATTTAAAAGGAACAAAACTGTGGGCACACACAGCAATCTAGATGAATCTAAATAAATCTCGAAAGCATTATGCTGAGTGAAAGAAGCCAGCTTCGAGAGGCTGCTCATTACATGAGTCCAGTTATAAAACTGTGGCAGAACTGTAGAAGTGGAGACAGATCAGGTGCGAGAGAAGATTGGGCAAGAGAAAGCCCGGCCTGCTGTAAGACAGCAGCAGGAGGCACCCCAGGGATGAAGCGTTCTGTCCTTGACGTTATCAGAGTCAGTGTCCTGGTTGTTTATTGTTCTGTACTTTAACAAGATATTGTCATGCAGGGAAGCTGAACACAGGCTGCTAGGGATCTCAGTACTATTTCTTACAACTGCTTATAAAATGATCTCAAAATAAAAGTTCAAAACAAAACCACAAGCACTGGCTGATGGAAAAGACCAGGCTCTAGTTTAGAATCTGCCTCTAACAAGTGCCTGCCAAGCCACTCACCTCTCTTCCTCACCTGGGAAATGGAGTGGGACAAGCTGTCCCAATGAACGATGTCATTGCTGCCCTCAGGCTACAGCCAGGAAGGGATCCCTGCAAACTCAGGCTCCAAGGCAGAGGGGTAATTTATGGAAAGTCTCTATGAATGTCATTTTAAACTTAGTTCCTATTAAACCTAAAGCACAATGGCAAGAACACAAAAAAAAAAAATTGAAAGAAAAAAACTCAAAGCAAACACTATCTTATCATTTTAGTGTTAGCTAGTAAATAATTTTTTAAAAAGAAATTTTCCATACACCAGTGTGATTTTGCATACTGTGAACCAGTAAATGATTTTGTGTACTGTGAACCAATAAAATTAAGCACCATTTCTCATGGGTTTTCACATAGGACACCCAAATCACCCCCTCATCCTGGGCCTGTTTTTCTTTGTTAAACTCTGTTTCTTCATGCTCTGCCTCTAGGAAGCCACAACACACAGAGAACACAGGATGTCCTTAATATAACTTACAATTTTAGAAGGGAAAAACCCAAGCAACTGACTAAGAAATGAAAATTTCAGCCAAACTGTTGTTTGATTTTCATGTGACCAAATAACCCAGCCTATTTCTGTTCACCAAATAAAATGAATTGAGCAGCTATTTAACATCAGATGTATAACTGATGTTAAAAAATTAACAAACCAGGTAGTCTAGTATATCAAATTAGCAATCTTTATTATTTTCTGAAAAAAAAAAGGAGATTTATCAAAGTGCATTTGTTCTGTTTTTTAGAAGTGAATATTGTTAAAGAAACCACACAGAATGAACAGTTGAAAAATAATGTATATCACTGTCATCTGCAGAATTTGAGAAACAGAAGGGGACACCAACCATGAGAAACTCTGATCCCATGCACCAAACAATACAGAGGCATTAGCATTTTATCTACTAAAAGTAGGCACAAGGTAATGTGTCCTCTTCAAATGACTCAGTTACCACTGTAACACTCTGCAGCATCCTGGAGGAAGGCAGGACCTCATCTGGTGCGGTCCAGTGTTGAGATGCAAATGACCTGGGTGGATCCCATGGAACCAACTATGATCTGGTAGAAAACAAGGTGCCAGGTTAAAATTTTCATTTTCAACTCTACTGTCTTAGTTGCTTTTCCCATTGCTGGGACAAAATACCCTACACCCAAAGTTAAATGAGGAAAGGTTTATTTCGGCTCATAGTTTGTAGAGGTTTCAGTTCACAGTTGGCTGGCTCTAAGCCAGGGTGGCATGGCAGAGGGGCATCACAGAGAAGAAATAGTCCAACACAAATAGGCAGATGAGAGCAAGCAAGGGGCCTTAGCAACTATTTTTCTGCCTCTTTTCTATTCTATCTAGGCTACCAGGTTAAGGAGGTGCCAAACCAATCAGTGGACTGATGTAGTAATCACCCACCCTTAGTCCCAGCACCCTTAGTCCTAGCATTATACTATGAATTATTCACACACTCTAGATTCAGCCACCTCTGAAAATGCCCCATCTATAACTGCAATGAGGCTTTGGGGGGATATCTAAACACAAGCCATAACATTCCACCCCTGGCCCTTCAAAGATGCATGCATATTCCTTTATGCAAAAGCTATTTTGTCCATCTCCAAGAGTTGCCAAAGTCCTAACAGTTTCAGCTTTGCTGAAAAGTCTAAGTCTAAAGTTTCCTCTGACATTTAAGGCAAACTCTTAGCTGCAAGCCCCTGTACAAATGAAAAGAAAGTTAAACACTATTCCAAAAGGTACAAACAGTGGAATAGAAAGAAATGGGAACAAAGCAAGACTAAAGTCCAGCAAGACAAACATTAATTCCTGTAGTTCCATGTCCAGCATCCTAGGCAATCTGTGGCAAGATGTGAACTACAAAGCATGGCTCCAACCTTACAGTGCTGCTGGTAGTTATAACTCTCATGGCTTCTCTCTTAGGCGGGCTCTGCACCTTCCTTGCAGTTTTCCTCAAACCATCCATGTTCTTGGCTTCTCCAAATTTCTGGAGTCTCCACTGCACCTTCAGCTTCGCCCTCACAGCTTCACACACTGCTCTCTCAGGGGCACACTGCCTGGCCTCCCAGGCCTTCTGAAATCTGGGTGGAAGCCTTGCTGACCCCACAATTCTTGCATACTGCATGCGCCTAAAACCAGCATCACGTGGATGGTGCCAGGGTCTGCCACTGGCTGGGGCAGTGGCCAGGCTTCTTTTTTTCTTAGCCGTAGGGTGCCTGAATCACTGAGCACGCTGAATCCAATCCCAAGGAACTCTAGGCTGTTGCCATTCTGGAACATGGTACTCTGAGGCTTTTTTTTTTTCAATGCAGTCTTTCACTTTTACAATTTTGAGATTTTTAAAGGATAGGGTCTTGCTGGTTTTGTGATGTCCTCAGGCCATCTTTTCTGTTGTCCTCTTGATCTCTACCTGAAAGTGTAAATAAGGATGAAAATAAAATAGTTGGCTTTTTCTTGCCAGTCTTTTCAGGGACCAATCTCTCCCCTGTTTCAACTTTATGGAGCTTCCTTTCTAGACATACTCAAAATATTTTAAATCATTTTTCTGGGTTCTTTGCTCTTGATTTTCAACATAAATCTGGCTGAAAGCTCCCAACAGTAGCTATGCCATGGCCTCAACTTTTGACTGCCTTGAAATTTCTTTGGCTAGATTAATTAGTCCACCACCCCTAATCTCAGTTTCAGGCAAAGTCTCTGGACATAAGCAAAATGCAGACAAATTTTCTGCCAAGGTATAACAGACATTGTCTGGAGTCCAACATCCAGTGCAGTCCTTCCCAGCAGAAACCTCCAGAGCCTGGTCTTTGCCAGCCACATTTCTATCCCTTTCTGATCTTCTGAGCTCTGATCAGAATCTCCCATCAAGTACAGCCTAGGCATTCTAACTCTACTTTTTTTTTTTTTGCTTAAATTCTTTTATTGGTACATTTTAGGTATACAATAAGTTTACATTTATCATTGGGTGCTTGTACTTTTTTAGCTGATATCTCTAAACCTTTCCTAACTCTTCCCCTTCCCACAAGCCAGCTCCAAAGGCTCTGAAACCAGATGGTCAAATATAGTCACAACGATGACCCCAATTCTCTGGCACCAAATTCTGTACTATTTACTTTTCTCATTGCTGAGACATTCAAAGTTAAAGGAGGAAAGATTTATTTGGCTTACAGTTCATAGCAGTTTCAGTCCATAGTTGGCTGGCTCTAAGGCAGGGTGGCATGGGTGGCAGGGGCACCCTGCAGAGGAGAAAGAGTCCATTGCAAGCAGAAGACAGCAAAACCAATCAGCAAGTTCAAGCAATTTTAGCAGCTTTTTTCTGCCCCTTTTATATTCTATGTAGGCTACTAAAATTAGGGCAGCGCCAAACCAATCAGTGGACTGATGTAGTAATCACCCACCCTTAATCCGAGCATCCTTCATCCTAGCATTGCACCATGAATCAGTCACATACTCTAGATTCAGCCACTTCTGAAAAAGCCCCACCTATAACCACATGAAGCTTTGGGTGGAGATCTAGACACAAGCCATAGCACCTATCATCGATTTATTAGCTCCATATATTTCTTCACTACAAATTCCCAGCACTCCTCAAAAATGACCTTGGGGTTGGTCATTTTTCCATGTAAGGTTAATGTTTCATTGATAATTTTCTTTTGTGCCAACATGTCTTCTTCATTGTCTTTATTAATTTCTCAAGATTTCTAAGCTTCTACATTATTTTATGTTCAGAAGATTCACATACTAGCCTTATAATGTCATTACTATGTAATCCAAATTTTTATCACATTCAATACTTCCTTCACTTGCTCTGTATTGATCAAAATGTTTCTTAACATTTATGTCATCCCATTATGTCCAAGGCACATTATTTTAACTGCAATTCTTATCTGAGAATGAAGCAACAGACTTAAATATTTTAAGAACTGATGGTTATGTGTAAGATTTATTCTAAAAAACATTCCAAAGCTGTTTCATCATGAGAAATTTTGCAAAAATATCAGGCAATGCTTTTTTTCTAGACTATCCTTGAAGAGTCATTCTTAAAATTTCAGGTACAAATAAGAATAACAGAACTCTCTAGTTTCTTGACGCCACTTCAAGATAAGAAAGTAAATTCTTTTTTTAAAAAAATACATGACTCACTTAATTGTGAAATCATAGTGAATTCACAAAGATTGTGCACTCACATGCAGGCTGTCTGCAGTAGTCCGGTGGGAAACACTCCAAGAAAACTTCAGCTGTAGGCTTCAGGCATACACCAAAGCTTTATTCCTTTTTATTAACCAGAGTAAATGATTTTTATAAAGTCTTTAAAGAGATTTATTCCTAAGATTATAAAGGATGTATTTCCTTTCTAATCGTATTTATTTATTTATTTATGGTACCCGGAATTGAAGTCAGGGTCTCACCCTTCCCAGGCAGGCACTGTGCCACTGAGCTACATCCCCGGTCCTCCTTTTTTTTATTTTTAAAGGCTGATCTGGCTACTCATCCAGTTCTTGAAACACTCTCACAGTCCACTGCCAAATGTTCATTAGTTCTCCATTGGAACAGACCAGGAGACACGAATCTATTAATTAGTCTGTCTCCAATCACAATCACCTAACACACTCTTTTTACTCAAAGTCTTCACCTAAGCCCACCGAGTTATACACAATTTTCAGGGGCTTTTGTCAACTATCAGGTACACCAGCAGTTAGCTGTAGGTGAAGGCTATGGGTATGTTTTCCAAACCATCCCCCCAAAAAGAAAATCTCAGATTGAATCTTATTGTACATCCCAACATTTCTTAGCAGACATTCTACTATCACACCACCACTGTGGCAAAAACCAATGGAGTTATATAGTTCTCAGTTCCTCTGGGGGCTCTGACCAAGCCCCCTAGGGACAGCTCACTGGAGGCAAAAGCAGCAAGATGCAGCTATCTAGTCAGAGCCAGGAGACCACAAAGTCACCAAGTCAACAGTCGAACGCAGGCCATTGAAGAACCAAGCTCTGGATGCCACTCCAGGGGACGCAGACTGCTGAGCCAGCTGTATTTTTATATCCTGTAAGAGCAGTAGGAATCTCTAAAATATTTCCAAAATATCCACATATTTGGAAAATGTGACATTTAAGTTGGATTTCATCTCAGTGGGGCTGAGGGTCACCTAGGGGATTAGTAAAACACACTTCTGGGTAGTGTCTAGGTGGGTCATAGAGGTGTGACTTTCAGTATTCTATCTGGGCCCTGAACCCTTCCTTTCTGGCGCTGTTACCCTGCGTTGCGCCCTGGCCAGAAGCTTTGATCCACCTTACATTTCTCCTGTGATGCCAGCTGACCATGGGCTGAAATTGTGAGCCAAATTAAACCTCTCCTCCCTCAAGCTGTGGGTGTCATGTACTTCATCCAGCAATCAGAAAGCTGAGCAATACAGAAAACTACTAATTTCAGATGAAACACCCAATTCTAATGTCCACTAGTCAAATTATCAAAACTTATAACTGGAGATAAAGATAATTGAATTTCTCTGGGTTGTGGCCTTCTGATTATTACCTACCTACCCTAAAATGTGTATTTCTGATTAAGGCAAAAGTATAGAATAAAGCTAACACATATACTCATGCTTTTATCATAGAATCTATGTGGAATATTTTAAAGTGAATTTCCCTATGCTCTCTTCAGCAGCACATATACTAAAGTGAATTTCCCAAGTTATTTGGGCCTGAAAATCTGCTTTTTCCCTAAGTTTCTCATAAGTTACTTACACACTAGAATAGACAAAGCACTGTCGTAGATGTGAAGAGTGGGGAATTCCAGCGAAACAGACCTATGTTGGACTCCTGGTTCCTCCATCCTGCAGCTATCTTCTTTTTACCGTATTTAATCACTGCAATTCAGTTATCACATATAAAATGATCCTAACACCTAACTTACAGCATTACTGTAAGAGTTAATTTAGGTCACATAAGTAGCGTTCTTACCAGAATGCTTTACACATATTATGGCTTAAACTTTTATGAAGTACTTTTGTTTTCTCTTCTCCAGGGAACACAAATCCTAGATTATTCTCTGCTTTTTCTTGTATTTCTTTAAATTATATGTTCTCCACTGAACAAATTCAGTTGTAATCTGAGTAGGAAGGAGTAGCACAAAACTGTCACCTTCCTTGTTCTAGAAATAACTTCTATAAATCCTAAAAATCACAAGGCTTTTTTGGAGATCATTTCAAATGGTTGATTTTATCTTAATTAAAATACAGAAGTATTCTTTACACATACTGTTGCAAAGTCAGGTTTATATCATTTGCACTTTTTAAAATCAATTGTAAGACTATATATTCTGTTGAATTCATCTCATTGAGTACAACATATCAAGTATGTTTGGATTCTTTTTCTGTCATGCAACCTATCTGCTCTCCTCCCACTTTATGTCGTCCATAATTGTGGATGACACAAATATACCCGCCAAATTAGCCCTTAAGTTTTTAATATTTTACAGAATATTAAACACACCACAGTGACTTTCAGACAAGTTAAAATTGTCACCTTTTTTTGAGGGATTATCATTACCAAACTGGTTTCTTCCATTGTTACATTCAACTCATGGTTTTCTGTGTTTTCTACAAAGACATCATAAGCAAACATATGTTAAATTTCTGGATACAAGCTAAATTATGCTATGTAGCTTGCAGTACTTTTCTCTGTCCATCAGCCAATTTTATGATAATAATAATAAAATTAGTACGCAATGATTTGTTTTTATTGAAATTATGTTGGATCCTAAAAAACTCTAATTTTTGTTTATAAGTAAGAAATAGGTTTTAACTCATGTGCCACAACAACAAAATAATTGGCAGTATCTATCTAAAGCACAGCTTTGACAATGATTGTAGGTACTGATTGGACATCTCCACGATCTTATTATTCAGCAATGTCTGTCACAAAGGACAGGATAGCACATTTGTAGCATATTGATATATTATCCTTGGTTTGAATTTGAAAATCTAGGCCTTAACTCACTGGGCTCCAGAACTTATCTGGTCTGTCATTTATAAAGACCATCTTTTCCCTCTTTCAGACACAATGGCAAATACCAACCTCCCAGGCCACCAATGTCTCTTCTTTTCATGTTTCCTTAAAATTGGTGAAGCAACTCAGTGGCATGATTTGTGAGTTTTGTCAGTGCCCTGGAATGTACTTTATCTGGGTGGAGAGATTTTAATTATTTTCATTTGCAGCAAAAAAAAAGTGTCCTGTTATTGGACTTCTAGTTGTCCTTACTAATTTTTTGGACAGTTTTCAATTAAATGATTGGTCTCTATGGCAGATTTTATTTTCCAAAGGCAGCCACAATATTCTAGTCACACACACTTTTCTCACATGACCCTGACAGTCTATGGCCATGCAGACCTTGGCGATGCCCTTGACTGATGCAATCTTACTTAAGCGACATCATGTGACTTCAAGCTACGTTACAGAAGTAACACCCACTCCCTTCCCATTCTCTGGAGTCACTCTTTCAGAGTCCAGCTGCTCTGCTCTGAGAAAGCCCAGACTGCCCCTTGAGAAGTGACAAGGGGAGGTCACACTGGGTAGATGTTAGCCACCACCTCTCACCAACTCCCAAGCTTGTAGAGGAAGAAGCCTTAGAGTGACTCTATCCCAAAGCAGTGGTGTCGCCTGCAGCCTTCAAGTCTTGTAGCTGAGGCCCTGCAGGCATCATGGAAGAGAGCAATGTTGTTCTTTCTATGCCCCATTCAAATTCATGAACTACAGAACCTAGGACATGACATGATGGCTGTTTTGTGCCACCACTATTGAGGCAGTAGGCCACCAGCAGTATTGACTGGAAGAATCTCCTCAATAAAACAGACAAATCTGAAACAGGAGCTTTCTCTTCAGATGTTAGTGAGTTTCAGTTACTTCCTGCACTGGAAACCCCTAGTGTGCTCATCAAGTTTGGATTTCTACACCACACACATAGGCACATGTACACACACACCATACCTTACCCAAAGGATTGCAGGAATCCTGAGAAAGCTTAGCAGTGTATCTATGCTGAGTGTGTTGTACCCTCTATATTAGGACAACCTGAGTTTGAATTGAGAAATCTCATTTCCTGACCACTCTAGAGATACAAATGGTATTGCCTAAAGTCCTGCCAAAATTCAGAAGTTTTATTATTGAATAAGATTACAAAAACAAATCAGGGCCAGATAAAAAAAATGAAAAAAAATGTCACTTTCGATCTGAAATGGCTGATGAATGCAAGGAGAATGTTCTTGCCCAACATCACAATAGCATCAGTGTTTTTGTTGTTATTTTTTGTTTTTTGCTTTTTTTGCTGAGCTGACCCCTAAACTCAGGCCACCTTGATGTGTGCAAGGGATCTGTTCAACATCACTGCTTCCTGAATGAAATCCTTTAAACCTGGTGGAGGGACATCCTGGCTCAACTTCCAACATGTATTCCAGGGCTGCATTCCTCTCTTGGAGAGAAGCAAGGCCTTTTCCACTTAAATTCCCCAGTGAGCCCTAGTCTCAGCACCTCCATGCACAGATGGGTGCCAATGCCACAGTCAGAGTGATGCAGGGCCTGGCCAGACACTGAACTCCTTCACTAACTAGCACTTCCTGTGATCTCTGAAACAGAGGAACTTTAATGTTTCTTCTTTCAGGAAGGCAGGAATTATATTCTCAACAACTCTTCTTGTCCACATACTGGGTTGAAAAAGAACCTGAACCGTAAAATACTTCAAATACACAATTTTGTTACAATTACCACTAAGGGGGATGGTCTCCTCTGTAAAGTAAAAATGGGAGGTGCTGATTTCCAGGGACCCTTCAACATGAAGAACTGCATGCATGTAAATTTTACTGCTTCTTTGAAAGCACTATCTGTTTATTTTTGTATTAATATAATTTTTTCTGAAATTTAATAACTAAGAAGTCATTTTCACAGACTAGGAATCTTGCTATTGGTTTGGTAGATTTATGATGAAAAGGTAGGGACTACATGAAAACTTTCAGGATGAGAACTGTGCTTCAGATATCTGAGAATTTTAAGATCATTTTAAGATATTTTAAGATCATTTAGTTTTTAATAAAGCTTATTTGTATTATTTGTCAAGTGTGATGTTTTTAATAAAAACTGTTAAGGAAATAGGATGTCGGTGCGTATAGTCTTTGAGATAACAAGATATTGGCATAGAAACTAAAGAAAAATTTTAAGATTTAGGTAAATTATGCCCCATGTGGGCCACTTCATGAAACATTTGGACTGCTGCATTTATTATCGTATTTTTATGTTTGCTGTAACCTACATTCCTTAAATAATAAATTGTAAAGACCAATTTAAAGTTTGCATTATCTGGCAAAATGCATCCCTGTTCCTTTTTATTCCATGGAGATTTTTGACCTGCAGCCCATACATGGTTCATATTTATTCAAATAAAGAGCAACACATTTAATATTTTGACCCTTGTCTACTATAGAGGATGGTGTTTTGATTTGGTCCTTTGGGTTCCAAATATGCAAGTTAGGACAATCACATGGTAACCATGGTAACAGAAAGCAGAGTTCAAATATGAGTAAGATCATGTCATTCTTTCCCACATGCAGAACACACATCTAGGATTTATCCAGCATCTAAAAATATATCACAGGACAACTCATGTTACCATTTATGGGAAAATGTGACTGAGTTCATTTATTTTCTGATTTCATTAAAAGAATCCTTAGTTGGTAAACTAAGAGATCCCAATTTTAGGGAAATGACAGAGGGAAAAGGAGAGGATTTTTGTTTACAAAATTAATTACCCCTGAGACCAACAGGAGTGTGAAACCAGACCTCGGGTAAAGCTCTACCACAAAAGTCAATGGCAACAGTGGTAATGTCACCATACTTGATAACTCTGAGGCCACACACATAAACACACTGGATACCACTGAGGTTGAACACATACACATGGGGTACCACTGATGCCATATGCACACACAGTGGCAAAGCACTCATGAAGGAGCCCTCCAGCCAGGCTTTTCTCACATACAGGTTGGCTGCAGTTTAACTCTGGCTCTGTAACTGGCTGAGACTCGGGACACCTGAGACCTCAACTGCACTGCCCAGCATCCAGTGCCTGAAACAGGTGGTGCTCGTGGCCACAGCTCTATCTCCACCTAGTCAGTCCATTACCTGGAGAAACCGCTCAGGACCACCCCTCTGTCCACTCTCAGGTTTAGCAGAGGCATTTCATATCAGATCCAGATTAGGCAAGTTCTGAACAACAAAAACAGCAACTAGAATGGTGTAATGTAAATCTCTCCTTTAAAAACCAACAACAACAAAACCTCTATGATTGAGCATGTAGAGTACTACATGAATTAACTGGAAAGAGCTAAGTGATTAAGTCAGGGCTTTACTAGTTCATTATTTTATGTCTCAATCTTAACTATGCTGGTCTTTTTAATCTTACTCCATCTCCAGTTCTTCCCATGCTCCTGTTCTAACAGTGAATTAATACTCCTCTCCCAACTTCCTTGGATGTAAGGAAGGATGACTGCTTCCATTACTTTCAGGCCAAGACTCTTCATTTCTGGGAATGGGATTTACCCAGCTGCCGACTTTCAGGGACTCCCCACCCCCAGGTATGTAGCCTGTCTCTAATCTCTCTGGTTCTTTCACTGAAGATTTTGCAAAGCTCTATCAAGAGTGCACACAAGACTGACACAAGTGCAACTTGGACTGACTCATAACAAAGACTGATGAAATAGATTATTCAGCAATATAATGCTTATATGTCTCAAAACCATACACTCCCACACCAGATTTTGTGAAGAGAAAAGCTTGATGTCATCAAAGCAGCTCTTGTAAGAATCAAACTGAAGGTCGGGCCGGGGATTTAGCTCAGTGGTTCCAGCACCTGCCTTGCAAGTGCAAGGTCCCAAGTTCTATCCCCAGTACCAAAAAAAAAAAAGAATCAAACTGAAGTGGTACTTAGGAGTAAACATGACAGAGGATGGAAGACTCCTTTGTACAATTCTGGAAGAAAGGGTGGATGGTAACAGGAAAGAAAGCTGTTATAGAACAACTAGAACTAATGATGCAACATGTGATGGCCAGATCCCTTGAGCTGGTTTAAGTGCATGACCACACATGTGTAATTCCTCTTTTGGAAATAGTTTGTACCCTGAGTTGGTCCACAAAATAAGAAGTGATTTTGCAATCTGTCTATCTCATCAAAGAAAGCTGACCACAAAAAGCAGGTATGATAAGGACTGTACACACAAAATGTGCATTTCTGGACAAGAAACTTCGGAAGGCAGCAACTATAACAAGAACAAAAAAAACCTACAAGCAATGGAACTAAGACCTTTTTGTTTGGGAGGTAAAGAGGACATAGTGAGTCTGAGATCATGCTCTGTACTGTTCAGGTGGGATGCCAGTATTTAAAGCTGCTGACTTTGAACCAAAAGAAGTGGATGTCATCCTAGACCATGCTTGGAAGCACAGCCTTCTTCACTCAGTACAGTATCTACAACCAAGACTCCTCAGAGGGCAAGGCCAGGACCAGACACCCTGACCTCCAGATGGCTGCTCTGTGCATGCAGCATCTGAGTCCAGGATTATACTCCTCAGAATCCCAGTGCCTCTGTTTACCCAAACATTAGAGTCTACTCCCTTTTGGAAGTCAGTTAATAAAAGATTTAGAACTCTAGGAGACAGATACTCTTTAGAGAGGTTTAAAACACAGTCCTTTTTATTTTCTACTCAAAACAGTATTAAATAATAGTTAAATCAAATTAAGTAATTATTTTAAAATAAACAGTGTTAAATAATAATAAAATAAAGCATTAAATAATAAATAATAATAATCAAATCAAAACAGTATTTAAAAATAATCAAATAACCAACTCACTGGTACTAGTTTTTCAATCTTCTGACAAATTTTTTTCCTTGAATTATTTGCAAAGGCTGAATCATGAAAACCACTCCATCTTATCAGAAATGTTGAATAAAGAGTGAATTGTCCTTCAGCAAGCTCTATGGACATAACCTGGATTCTTCTTTCTAGGTAAGATGACATTTCTCCCTTTTATATACTCAATGGCTAGCAGTGACAAGATCCAGTTACCAACCTTCTTTACCCTTGTGGATCCCTGAGAGGCAGGACTCCCTCTATTCTGTCATATTAGAAATAGTGAAGTAACAAATGATAAAACATCAAGCAAGACATAAAGATTTTGACAACTTCATGCCTTCTTTCATCCCCCTCACTAACAATCATGTAAATGATCACTTAGGAATGTGAAAAACAAACCAGCACTATCCCCTGAGAGTTCACCATGTCCACACAGATTTCAGATGCAGGAAGGATTTACACAACTCATTACGAGCCTTGGGTTCCTAAGGCAGGACTGTCCAGATGCCCTGGCCTTCCATTTATGGATATATTAATTGATGGCTGAATTAAGCACTTGAATAGTTTGTATTTTTCCAACATCGAACCATGCCCACAGTGTGCTCCAATATTGCATGTGCTGTCTCCATTTCCCCACCCACCTTCACAGCCTCCTAGTGTTAAGTTGGGACCTTCTTCTACCTGGCTCAGCACTCTCCACCTGAGCCACTAAGAAATACAGGAGCTCTCTGTTCTGTCCCCTCCCCGGAGTTAGCAACCCTGGACAGAGCCTGTGTTCCTGGCCACTGTGGGATGGAACTGAGACCCAGAGGGTCAAGCAATCTGTGCTGGATGCTATGTGAGCAGAAGACAATCCTCTGACGTATAGCAACTGACTGTTCAGGGTTAATTTGTTCCTGATGCATAGTTTACCCTAACTTGGAAAATTCACAAAGAAATAAATTTTACAATTTGACTAGTGTCCTTGTTTCTGTGGAACAAACTCACTCAAACCTCAAATCCAAGAATTTTCCATGAAAAGTGATTTGTTTGGTACAGTGGCTAAGAATCTGGACCCTGAGTCCCCACTCTGCTGCTTACCAGCAGGGTGTCTCTGGGTTACTGTTGTGGTTTAGGTTTAGATGTCCCCCTCAAAGCCTCATGTGCTCAGAGGCAGTCCTTTAGAAGATGACTGGATTATTGGGATTATAGATGACTTGCTCTTAGGAGGTGAGGCCTGGTTAAAGATGGGTCACTGAGAGTGTGGCCTGGAAAGGTTTACCTCCCTTCTGGGCTCTACCCTTCATACTCTGCTTCCTGCAGCTATGAAGTGAAGTGAGCAGCTGTCCTCCACCCTGGCCCTCTGCCACGCCCACCTGCCTCAGAGCTAACCCACTATAGACTGAACCATGAGCCAAAATAAACCTCTCCTTTTAGTTTCAGGTGTTGGATGAGATCTCCCAGTGATGAAAAAAGTGACTAAGACAGTTACCCAAACCCCATGATCTTCACTTAGTAGGAAAGTAGAACCTAGTTAACAATATTACTTATTTTTAAAGTTATTGTGATGATTAAATGAGCTTATATAGCTGGTTGGGTACATCATAATCACCTGACAGATATTGTTTTAAATGGTTTAACCATACTATTTTGATCATGGTGATCTGAGAAAACTTAAAACAGTGTCAGAATTATGGGGGATGGAAGGTGAATGGAAGGTGTTTTATGGAAGGTGGTGGCTGACAGATGCAGTGTTGGAAGTGGCTTGGTGGGGATGTGGGTCCGTGGAATCCTCTGTGAGTCTTACAATCAGGGTCTGAGACCATAATGCTGCTGAGACACTGACTCACAGTGTGGGGCCAGATACACTTCGTGTCATTCTCCATCCTTTGTTTCCACAGCAGGTGTTCTTTGGAGGACTGTAATAAACACCACCTCCCATAATTAGCATGTCCTTCCCTTTACTCCATCAAGGAAAGACAGAGCCTGGTCTCAGAGCCATCCACGGCCTCCATCAGTGGCAGAATGTGCTTCCACTATGGAGTACACCATGGTCACAGCTGCCTTCTCTCTAGCCTAGGTTATGCAGCAGAGAATGGAGCAGCATGTAAGGCAGCATTCCTGAAAACAGAACTGAGCAAGTGATGGCAGTTTTATCACCACCCTGACCTCATGTTGACCTCTTGCTGCACATTTTACTAACAAATCAGCAGCACTCGGGATACAGATTGAAAGCAGCCTTCCCAAGTGTTAGGTACTAGTGAAAGGCCAAATCAAAACCAACAGCTATTATTTTTAAATACATGTAAAGGCCAAACATGGAAGACGCATAGAGATGTCCGATGGGAAGAGATGTCATACCTCAGAAAAGGCACCATCTGGAAGTGCCATGTGAGTGTCCCGAACAGACCTTGAGAGGAAAAGGAGTGAAAGTGCTCAGACTCTGGTGGGTGATGAGTAAATGTTTTCCTGGCCACAAAACATCAAAACAAGTTAATTCCTCTTTTCCCTAAAAAAATATTTCAGGAAATAGGACTTCTCTCCCTCTATTTCTCTCTGCTTTTCAATATAACCGTGCAAGAGAAGAAACCACATGTTTTCTAATGCATGAGATTGGAAAGCCCATATGTCAAGTGGAAAAGCAATACAGACCTGGCCTGGTAACTTCACCTTAGTAACTTTCTTTGTTTAAAGTCAACTGGGCATCTTGTGAAGAGGAAGTTTTTAAGCCTGCCTCTTCTTCCCCCCCCCTTTTTATTTTTTTGGTACAGGGGATAGAACTCTGGTCATTCTGCTTTCAAGGCAGGAAGCGGAACCACTGAGCTAAATCCCCAGCCCTTAAGTCTGCCTCTTTTTATTCTCTAGAGAAGATCATAAGGTCCTTGACCTCTGATGGAAGATGGTGCCGGTGGCTAGCTCTGACCTCCTCATTTACAAATGAGGAAAATAAGGTCTCTGAAACCTTAACCATCACAGGCATTAGAGACAGAATCAGGATGAAAACACAGCTTTCCTCACTTGTATCTGTTGTCATCCTTTTCTTATGAATATCTGAAAGTAAGCAGTTACTTCAGGTTCATCATATCTGATTACAAACTCAGATATGAAGTCTCAGATTTCAAAATTCAAATGCAACCATCTCAACCTTAGCAAATGCAGTTGTAATATTATGTCTTCCAAATGGGAAGTGGACTCAAAAAGCATCATGATGCAAGAGTATGTCTAAGAACTCAGTTGCCAGGATCTATATCCCATGTTACTGAATGATTCAAGAGTCATTAATGAGAACTATCATGCTCTAGGAACCATTGTGCTGGATAGTGAAAGGGACCTCATCAAAAATATATAAGAAACACATTTCAAGTTTTACTCCAGTGAGTAAGCTCTCCACCCTCCTATAAGAGAAATAAACCCTAAAAGAGAGAGGCGAGAAAGAGAGAGAGAGAGAAGAGTGGAGAGGAAGGGAGAGATGGAGAGGACAGAGGAGAGAAGAAAGTCGACATTCAGGCACAAATTGTTCTGTGCGATTCTACATTTGAAAATTCTGATCAATAAGCACATTAAAAATGGTAAGATGACTACATGCCATTATAACATACCTAAGATGAACTGAAATGCAAGATTTGAAACTGAACAATCACCATTTAGATTATCTCGAGAAGACTGACTAGGACAATGGCATTGCCTCAGCCAAAAAGTATGAATTAAATCTTCTGTATTTATCCCTTAGCCAGGTGCATAAAGGGAACACCAAGTAAGTCAATGCACATTTAGGATCATCTAGGAGGCATAAGAGAACAACTCCAACAGTCTTCATCTTCCTCAGCTAGGCTCCTCTGCACTCTGAAAAGCCAATTGGCCAACTCGTCTTCCCTGCCCCACTGTCACCCATACCTCTGCTTTGACAAGAGAAAGGAACTGCAATGTAGTGGAAAAAATGCCTGCCTTGGGTGAGTTTCTGATCAGATTTTCTAGACACTGCCAGGAAGGAAGCAGAGGTAGGGCAGTGTGCATAATGCTGTCCGAAAGGAGGCAGCCCTGTCCCCTGTGTGAGGACTGTCTGCCCATAGGCTACAGAGCTGACACCTGCTGTCCCCATCACACATAGGCCCCATTAATTCTGATTCTCAATTTCTGCCTGAGGCAGGAGGCAAGATGAAATGCATAAACAGGAACAGAGTTAATGACAACACTTGAATCAAAGTAATATGGATAGCAAGCTGTGGGTATGAAAAACAGAATTTATCAAATCATTTGATATTTTCAAAGCCTTCTTGGAAAATAGTACTTGAAATCTTGTGCCTTGGAAATAAAATTCCATCTTTATTTAAAATCCTATTGGGATCAATTCCCAGAAAATTTCACTAGTATGTCCTTCGTTCCACAGTGCCAATTTGATCAATAAATCCATCTTAATTACCTGTCCCTAGTACTATATTAAAAGTGAGTGCTATGGAGTCAAGATTGGAATATCTCAAGAAGACAAAAACATGGAAGGAAGGAAGGAAGGGGGGGGAGGTAAGAAAGAAAGAAAGAAAGAAGGAAGGAAGAGAAAGGGCATAACACAAGTGCATATCAGAGGTAATATAGTCCTGGACAGCTTATGTAGATGATTCCAGAAGTGTGGGAGGAAGTGGAATGCCAAAATGGGGAGGGTGTGTTAGCAAGCAGGTCACCACAGTGGGTCATGGCTCAGTCCTCCCAAAGACTCTCAGAGAGACCATGTGGAATGTGGCTGGAGATCATTCCACTTCAAGGAAGGAGAGCAGGTTCAGGATTTATGGGCTCCAAGGCCCCACTTGTTGAGCATGGCTCCTGGATATGAATCCCCAATATTGCCCACCCTGTCTTGTGTTTGGCTTGAGGTACAGCCAGGTGAGGGAATGTGCCCAGGCAGGAGATGAAGGAAGATACCCATATGCAAGGAAGGTAACTCCTGGGCCAGGTCAGTAACACAGGCAGAGGGTGACTGGCCTGTTGCACAGAGAGCCAGGGGACCTACAATGTCAGTACTTAGGGGAGGGGGACATAGTCATGGGCAAAAGTAACCAAGGTGATCTTTATCTGGTCCTTCAAGGACACAAAAGTTTCAGAAAGTCTAGAGGTAGTGAACCTTATTTGTGTCCCACTGTTCTTTCTGATATTGGAATTTGTCACCACCATGCATGAAGAACCTAAAAAGGAAGCACTGTTTTTATGTAAAGTAAGCTTCAGAAAGTGAAGGGAAAAATGCCTTCCTGGTATCACTTTGCTTCCTCACTCAGAGTAGCTTTGCTCCCAAAGTGAACCTGTTCCTGGTCCAGATGTGTCCACATACGTGTCACAGTCCTTGAAAGTCCCACCAAATCTGCTCCTCTGTGGAAGCTGCCCTAGGGCTATGCTCTGATTCACACAAACTTTCATGTTTTTAAAGTTTCAGGTGTATTCAGTTGCAACAAAAATTAATTTTGCACCATGATGGAAACTTGTGCCAGAATGGCATGGTGCTGCTCGAGCACAGGTGAAGGGGAAAGAGTGTCCCAGGTGGGAGGAACAGCCTCTTATACAAAAGACCACACCATATCCTGAAAATGCTAACTAAACCCACCAGCAGGAGTGAGGAAAGCTCAGACTGCAAACTGAGTCACAGTTCTCAACCCAGA
This sequence comes from Heterocephalus glaber, assembly GCF_053883595.1. Taxonomy (NCBI): domain Eukaryota; kingdom Metazoa; phylum Chordata; class Mammalia; order Rodentia; family Bathyergidae; genus Heterocephalus; species Heterocephalus glaber. The sequence goes on along the minus strand of NW_028258324.1, from coordinate 693,768 downwards.
GTGTCCAAACACCAGAGCAGTATAGCACATCCCTCTGCCAGCCACAGGAAGACATTGCTGGGATTGCGTGGAGAGGGAGATGACAAATACTGTTGAAAGAGCAAGGATAATGAAGCAGATATGCAACACATCAGAATGGCAAAACCTGAAGACCAGGGAACCAATTATGAAGCCATCTACTAATTCAGGAATAAATGTTAAGAGCTTATAACATTTCAGGATTTTAATCAAGTGTGTACAGTTTTAGAAAATATTAAGAGAAGTGGAGGAAATAGGAACTTTTTCTGATTTGTCTACTCAGAAGAGGTGCCCTTTTCTAATCCCAGCAAAGGAGATGCAAGTGCTAGCAAGAAGCCCTGTCTGTAATTATAACACACACATGTATAAATATGCACACAAAGAGACGTGTTTGGACTAAGCAGGTAGAAGTGGAATGAGGAAAGAGATAAATCAGAAAAGCACTTAAATTGCCATTAGTAATACCTCTCCCACAGCAATATGGTAAAGACATTTAATTTAGAAAGTAAATGTATTAAAAGACACTATATCTTTCATGTTTTAATAAACCCAATGTAATTTTAAAAAATGATAGAATGGACTCATCTAAATTTTAAGATATTCTTGATAATGCAGGCACCAGAGCCTCATCAGCTCCAAAGGTGAGCAGGGAGGCCCTGCCCCACCTCCACTGCAGTCACTGGAGCCTTGTGGGCCAATAGGAGAGGAGAAATGCTCCACCCTACCCCTGCCACCAATGCCAGTGGTACATGCATCCCACACCACAGGGTAGCAGAGACAAAATTTATACCTTTTTGAGGATGAGACCAACACCCAAGAGGAGAGTTCTGCTCCAGGACTGAACTGTCACCTTACTGCAGTACTGGGTGAGAGACAGCCTTGGGAAACAGACTTGGAGAGGATGAAAGCTAAACAAGCATCTCCTGGGATCCACTGAGAGGCTGTGGCTCAAGCCAGAAGGATCATGGTGTATTGTACTGGAAGTCTAGGTTTGGTAAGTGTAATCTTCAGAGGGGGTAGACTTGAAGGAGATGGCATTTAGTACGATGATGTGCTTACGCTCTTACATCACTGCCTACATCCAGCAGAAATTAGTGGTCTGAAATACTACAGATCAATATCTAGGTAGCCTAAATGTCTTCACTAAAATCACAGACCTCATTGTTCTGGTTAAAGGCAGTTCAAGAGTGGTTCTAAGTTCAAAGAACTAGGACTACAGGTCCCATTTGACCCAGCTATTCCCCTACTGAGAATCTTCCCCAAAGAATTAAAAGAATCATACCACAGCGATATATGTGCACCTATGTTTATAGCGGCACAATTTGTAATAGCTAAAGCTTGGAACCAGCCCAAATGCCCATCGACTGGAAACTGGATAAAGAAGATGTGGTTTTTTTATAAAATGGAGTACTACTCAGCCATAAAGAATGAGAAACTAGAGACATTCATAGCTAAATGGATGCATATTGAGGCCATACTCTTAAGTGAAATAAATAGGACACACATGTGTAAATACCGAATAGTTTCTCTAGTGTGAGAAATTGAAAGTGTAAATAAGGATGAAAATGATTAAAATGAATAATTGATAATTTGAAATAAGAAAAGCTCCAAGGGTTTGGGGATGGTGGAAGGGAAAGGGGAAAGGGAGGAAGGGAAAGAAAAAAATTACGAGAAAAAAAATGGAATCAAACTCTGTGTAAATAGGGAAGGGTGGAGGGGGTGAAGGGTGCACAGGTAATGGGAGAAAAAATAAAAACTAAGATGCATCATGTTCTGGTACAAACACCCAATGATAAATGTAAATGTATTTTATACCTAAAATGTACCAATAAATATATATATTTAAAAAATAAAAAATAAAAAATAGAAAAAAGAGTGATTCTAAGGGTTTGTCACTATCCAGTTGATATTTGACACTATTGTTGTCATTGACTTTACTACTATAGTCAAAGTAACATAATTATTGCTGTTAGTTGATTTTCTTTGTATGTCAATATATGAATTACCTGGGAGTGGGAGTCACAAACAATACTATGTCTCACTCCCATAGAACTGGGGACTAGGCCAAAGAAGCTGCAAACCCCAAGACAAAGAACAACAACAACAAAAAGAAACATGAAAAGATGAAGCAACAAAATGCCACCAAAAACTCCTAACTCTCCTGAAACCAATTCAGGGGGAATCAAGGGGGAGGAAATCATGAGCCGTGTACCCCAAAGGTCTAGAAGGATATAAAAGGAAGTAAAATTGTTCAATAAGATCCTTGGTGAATTTTAGAAAGGTATAAATAAAATAAAGCCTAGAGAAGACACTAATAAAATTCTAGTGGAGCTAAAGAAAGAGATGCAAAACATGAATGTCTAACATAGAAAAGAATTGGAATCCATAAAAAAAGTTCCAAACAGAAACCAAGGAGATTCAAAATACAATTGAAAATATAACAGAAGTGACCAATGTGAAGAAAGAGAGTCAGATCTAAAGGATGTAGTCAATCATCAATTAATGAGAAATACCTTAAGAACAATAAGAGAACATTATAAATAAATCCAATAGCTGCTAGATAACTCAAAGAAGACTAATATAAGTGTAATTGGAATTAATGAAAAATCAGAAGACAGCACAAAGGACATAATATAGCTGTTTACAGCAGTAATAGCAGAACACTTTCTACACCTGGAAAGAGAATTTAACATATAGATAAGTGAGGCATATAGAACTCTGAATAGGCATGATCAGAAAAAAATCACCCCTCCCACAAACATAATAATTAAAATTCCAGAAATCTAACTCAAGAACAGAATCTTAAGACTACTAGATAAAAGGAATGAATTACCTAAAAGGAAAAATCATCAGAATTATAACAGATTTCTCAACACAAATCTTAAAGGCAAAGAAACTTGGAACGAAGTGTTTCCAGCTCTAAAAGAAAACAACTTCCATGCCAGACTGTTATGGAGAAATAAGATATTTCCATAATAAAGAGAACATTTAAAAATTCAAGATTATCAAATCAACACTCCAAAACATTCTTGATATCCTAGAAGAGTAAAATGAAACTAACAATGCCAAAATGCCCAATGCAATGAATGCATCAGGTAAGGCTAGCAATTAAGTAGGAGGGAAAGAAACCAAATCAGCAACAGGAAAATAATATAGTGACAGGAATAAGTCAGTACATATCAATTATAACTATCAAAATCATAGACTTGATTCATAAAAAGACACAGATCAGCAGAATGAATTGAAAAAATCCAATGGTATGCTCTATACAGAAAACACACTTACCAAAAAAATAAATTCATAAACTAAAAATCAAAGGATGGAAAATAATATGCCATGCAGCAAGAATCCAGAAACAAGCAGGAACAGCTATCCTATTTTCAGACAAAGAAGACTTCAAGCCAAAGCTGATCCAAAGAGGAAAAGAAAGACAAAACAAACTGGTTAATGGAACTATTCAACAGGAAGTGATAACAATTATAAACACATATGCATAAAACCATGGTGCACCTGGCTTCATAAACGAAACACTAATAGACATAAAAGACCAGATATGCTGGGTATCTTCTCAAAAGAATTAAAAGAATCATACCACAGAGATATATGCACACTCATGTTTATAGCATCACAGTTTGTAATAGCTAAAGCTTGGAAACAGCCCAAGTGCCCATCAACTGGAGACTGGATAAAGAAGATGTGGTTTTTTTAATAAAATGGAGTACTACTCAGCCATAAAAAATGAGAAATTAGAGACATTTATAGCTAAGTGGATGCACATTGAGGTGATGCTCTTAAGTGAAATAAATAGGACACACATGTGTAAATACAGAATAGTTTCTCTAGTGTGAGAAAATGAAGGTGTAAATAAGGATTAAAATGAATAATTGATAATGTGAAATAGAAAGAAAAGTTCTAAAGGGGTAAGGGAAGTGGGAGGGGTAGGGAAAAGGAAAGAAGGGAAAGGAAAAAATATGAGAAAAGGAAAGAATAGAAACAAAGTCTTTGTAAATAGGGAAGGGTGGAGGGGGTGAAGGGAGGGCAGGGGAATGGGGAAAAAATAAGAACCAAGATACATCATGTAAAGGTACAAGTTCCCAGTGATAAATGTCAATGTATTGTATACCTAAAATGTACCAATACAAGAATTTAAAGGGAAAAAAAGATCAGATAAATATCAATACAGTTACAGTGGGGGGGGCCTCAATACCTCACTTTCATAAATATACAGATCAATTAAACAACAAATCAACAAAGAAATATCAGAACCAAACCAAATCTTAGAACAAATGGACTATATATATATATATATATATATATATGTATATATACATATATATATATATGTATATATATATATATATATATACAGAGTATTTCACCTAACAACAGAATACACACATTTTTTGGCAACACATAGTACTTTCTCCAAAATAGACCACATACTAGCTAATAAAGCATGCTTAAGTAAATGCAAAAGAATTAAAAAATGAACCATGCATATTAAGGTCAGGTCACAGTACAATAAAACTAGAAATCAATAGCAAAAGAAACCACAGAAATTATGCAAACATATGGAAATAAAACAATACACTCTTGAATAATCAATGGGCTACAGAGGAAATTAAGAAATAAGACAGTTTCTAGAATTAAGTGATAGTGCCAGAACAATATAACAGAACTTATGGAACACAATGAAATAGTTCTATGAGGGAAGTTTATAGTGTAAATGCTCACATCAGAAAAACAGAATCAGTCCAACTAAATAACTTAATGATACATTTCAAGGTCAAAGAAAAAAACAAGAACAACTCAAATCCAGAACTTAAAGGAAATTATAAAGATCAGAAGATGTATCAGTGAAATGGAGACTAAAAAACAAAAGATCAATGAGTGGAAGAGCTGGTTCTTTGAAGAAGAAACAAAATAGAAAAACCATTAATCAGTCTTACCAATAAAAGGAAAGAAAAGACCTGAATCAATGTAATTATAAATTAAAAGTTGAAATCCAAATGGATACTACCAAAATCCAGAAAATAATTAGCAGCTACTTCACAAACATATATGCCAGAAAATTGGAGAGCTCAGAAGAAATGGAGAGATTACTAGATATACATGAATTACCAAAAACAAACCAAGAAGACTTTAAAATCTTGAAAATCCAATACAAGGCAATGAAATTTAATCAGTAATTAAAAACTACCAACTAAGAAAAACCCAAGACCTGGTGGATTTGGGGCCAAATTCTACAAGAACTCCAGATCTAACACCAGTACTTCTCAAAGTCTTTAATGAAATTGAGAGGATAAGTGTGCTTCCAAAATCATCCTTGGAAGCTAACATTACACTCGTCCTGAAACCTGACAAGGATACAATCATAAAAGAGCACTATAGGCCAATCTCTCTAATGAGCATAGATGCAAAAATCCTTCATAAGATACTGGCAAACACAATGCAACAAATCATCAAAAAGGTCATACACCATGACCAAATAGGCTTTATCCCAGGGATGCAAGGATGGTTCAACATACACAAACCAATAAATGTAATTCATCACATAAACAGAAGCAAGAATAAAATCACATGATCATCTCAATAGATGCAAAAAAATCCTTTGACAAAATCCAGCATTCACACATAATAAGAAAAACCTGAAGAGAATAGGTACAGAAGATCTATATCTCAACATGATAAAAGCCATTTATGACAATCTACTGCCACCATCATATTAAATGAAGGAAAACCAAAAGCCTTCCCTTTAAAATCAAGAACAAGACAAGGATGTTCATTTATCACCATTCCTCTTAAACATAGTCCTCAAAACATTAGCCAGAGACACAAAAAAAGCAAGGTCAAAAGTCACATCATCATCTCTATAGACACAGAAAAACCCTTTGATAAAATCCAACATCAATTCATGACTTAAAAAAAACCCTTGAAGGAAATAGGTATAGAAGGATCCTATCTAACATGATAAAAACCATTTATGACCAAACTATTGCCAACATCATATTTAATGGGGGAAAACTGAAAGTTTTCTCTCTAAAATCAAGAAGAAGACAAAGATGTTCATTATCATCACTCTTATTCAACATAATCCTTCAAATATTACACATACTTGTGGGTATGTCTGGGGGGGCCATAGAGTTGTGTTTTTGGCTATACTACCTGGACCCTGGTTCCTTCCTCTCTGGTACTATTCCCTTGCTCTGCTTCCTGGCCTCAATGGACTAAGCAGGTTTGTTCCACCACAACTTCCACCATGATGTTTCTTCCTTGGAGCCAGATGACAATGGACTGAATCTCCTGAAACTGTGAGCCAAATTAAACCTCCCCTCCTTTAAGTATTGTGTTGGGTATTGTGTCTCAGTAATGGGCAAGCTGACTAATATACCATCAACCCAAGTGGAAAGAGATTAATTCCTCTTTTGATAATTCAGAAACTCTCAGAAGTTTGCAGCACTTCAGTTGGATGGTAGGAAAACCAAAGATCACTGTATAGTGTTGGAGGGAGGAGCTCTATTTGCTTCTTATTCTGGTTGTTTGAATGCCTTCATCCTTTAATGTGCCATTTCTTTTACAAATGAAGACAACACAAGTACACACACACACAAATCTGTAGATACTCCCTTTAGTGTTCTTTGTGACCCTGTTTACAAATGTAACCTTTGTGAACTACTTGCTCAACCAAAAATTAAATCGGAATGAAATTTGAAGGATGCTACATCCTTTAGTCTTTTAAATTGGCAAGGAAGAAAGCCTTCAATATTTATGATCACTCATAAATACATGGAAATACATGATTGTTCTACTGGAAAAATTAAGTTGCCTTAAGGAGAAATGCTGGGAATCTGATTTGAAAATACAAATTATTCATCTCCACAATTCTAATTGGGCAATGTTGCAAATGAAACCTAAGTTAATAAATACAGCAAAAGAATGACCTCTGTGGATTCCAGTTAGAATAAGATAACAAGAAGGAGGGATGGGGACACTGGCTATAGCTATGGGTGGTAGTAACAGGCCGTGCTATGAATAACAACAACAAAAAAAAAACTAAAAGCTAAACAGAAGCAGAGTATTCCTTTCTTGATTATTCCTCAAGGTTTTATTATCTGAAGTACAGTATAAGTATTATTGATGGCTTAAATTGTTCTCCAAAGAAACACACAGTGTTAATAGTGTCTGAAGTATGAGTGTTAAAGATCTGCAGACTCCAACACCAGCTCTGTCATGAGTGATGTGGGCAACTTACTCTGGGCCTCCAAGTCTTTCATCTGGAAAATGGTTCCAATGAAATCTAACTCATAGGATAAGTAAAATGCCTAACATGGACTCAGTAGGCTCCATTATTCCATTTTTTCTTCCTCCCCTTCCTTCATAGATAGACAACCTTGAGAATGCCAATGTGTTCCAGAGTATAAATATGTTGGACATTCTTCCAAGAGTAGGTGGTAAGTTTTGCCAATGTAACCACCATACAGCAATGTAGCAGTCTCCTTGCTAACAACTAGAATGTGAAAGCCAAAAGTTGACAGGTCAGTTTGATTTACTGAGACTGTAGATGCCCAGGTACAGTCATCCAGGTTCAAACCCTGGCTCTACCATTTACCTATGGCAGGAAATATTGTGACTTTACAAATCCCTGCTAACTTCTTCTCTATTTTGGTTTTCTTAGGTATGAAATGGAAAACAATAAAAACATTTTCTTGGGGTCAGGAGAATTAAATTTAAGCCATGAAAGAAATTTAAAACAGTGCTTTACATATGTAACCACTCCATTGATTGAAAGCCATTATGTTAACATTTCAACCCTAGAAAACAGAGAATCAGGGTGATTGGCTGTGACAGAAGAGCACACTTCATTCTTAGGAACTTCTTGTCAGGATTCCTCAATAGAGTTAATCAGCTTGAGGCAGGAGATTGGGGCATAGTAAACTGGCTGAGGGAGTGGGCATGACCAGTCAGTCACAGAATTCCAGAGTATATGCACAAAACTCCCTGTATCTGGAACCAATCAGAGAGTGCTATTTTCAATTCATCTCATGACAACTCAAGCAGGTTTTTTATAGGACAGCCTAGGCCTGATATCAGCCTTAGGAGTGGGGGTATACAAAAGATGTCCACTATTAACCTCTTTGCCACAGTACATTCTCTTTTACAGTGGTCTATTCTCACCCTGTGGAGTGCATTTCTTTTCCTACTTTTAGTTGGCCCAAACTTTCTCTGCAGAGCATGTTCCTTTACCTACCTTTAATAAACATAAAACTTCACTACCTTTTGCACTTGTCATGACCAGTTCTTTGTTCAGAACAGAAAGACCCTAGAAACCACCTCTAGAAGGAGATTCCAGCACCTCTCAAAACCTGGTAACAAGCTTGAAGTCTGCTTGTGGGAAGGGGTGTGCTCAACACAGATACAAGTTATCCAGCAAGACTCAGCTCTAATTCACTTCTGTACACACTGTGAGCAAGGCCTGGAGACAAAATTTGAACAATTCTCACCCAGAAACTCATATCACATGTTTGGTATTACATATATTTTTATAACATATTTTTTAAACTGTCAACCTAGCTTAATGTAAAATGATTCTCTTCCTCTTATAAAGGTTCCAGGGTCTATATGAAGCAGGTAAATCATGATATAGGAATGTTCATACTTCTTTATGAGTGGGTTCCCTCACGGAGTCAATATTGAGTAGCTATTTTTTTTTATTAAATTCTTTTATTGGTACATTGTAGGTATACAACACAATTACATTTCTCATTGGGAATTATACCTTTACATAATGCATCTTGGTTCTTATTTTTTCCCCATTCCTAGCCCTCCCTTCATGCCCTCCACCCTTCCCTATTTACAAAGACTTTATTTCCATGTTTTTCATTTCTCAGCATTTTTCTTTTCCCTTCTTTCCTTTCCCCTGCCCCTCCCACTACCCCTACCCCTTTGGACCTTTTCTTCCTATTTTGCATTATTGATTATTCATTCTAATCATTGGCACATTTTAAGTATACAATATAATGACATTCATCATTGGAAATGTGCACCTTTACATAGTCTCTCTTGTTTTTTATTTTTCACCCTTGCCCAGCTCTCCCTTCAACCCCTCCAGCCCTCCCTATTTACAAAGATTTTGGTCCTATTTTTCCATTTTCTCATATTAATCCCATTCCCTTCTATCCTTTCCCCTAACCCTCCCACCTCCTTCCCCTTTGCCCCTTTTCTTCCTATTTCACATGACCTATTATACATTTAGTCCTTATTTACACTTTCAGTTTCTCACATCAGAGAAACTATTCGGTATTTATACATGTGTGTCCTATTTATTTCACTGAAGAGTACTGCCTCAATGTGCATCCACTTAACTATAAATGTCTCTAATTTCTCATTTTTTATGGCTGAGTAGTACTCCATTTTATTAAAAAACCAAATTTTCTTTATCCAGTCTCCAGTTGATGGGCATTTGGGGTGTTTCCAAGTTTTAGCTATTACAAACTGCGCTGCTATGAACATGAGCGCACATATATCACTGTGGTATGATTCTTTTAATTCTTTGGGGAAGATCCCCAGTAGTGGAATAGCTGGTTGATTTCATGATAGCAGCCATTCTTTCTGGAGTGAAGTGGAATCTCAGCGTTGTTTTCATTTGCATTTCTCGAATGACCAGTGATGTTGAACATTTTTTCATGTATTTATTTGCTATTTCTACTTCCTTGTCTGAGAAATGTCTCTTCATTTCAGATGCCCATTTTCGGATTGGGTCTTTAAATTTTGGAGGTCTGATCTTTTGAAGTTCTTTATAGATTCGAGATAGTAGACCTTTGTCTGAGGAAGAGCAGGTGAAGATTTTTTCCCACATTGTGGGTTGTCTCTTCACACTGCTGGTGGTTTCTCTTGCTGTGCAGAAGCCTTTTAATAAGAAGAGATCCCATTTGTTGATAGTTTGTGCTAGTTCATGGGCAACTGAGGTTTTGTTCATAAAATCTTTTCCTACACCGATGTCTTCAAGGGTTCTACCTAACCTCTGTTCCAACTGGTTCAGAGTTTCTATTTTAATATTTAGATCTTTAATCCATTGTGATTTTAGTTTAGTGCATGGTGAGAGATATAGGTCTAGTTTTAATCTTTGGCAAGTTGAAGCCCAATTTTTCCAGCACCATTTATTAAAGAGGCTATCTTTCCTCCAGTGAGGGTGTTTGGCTCCTTTATCGAAGATGAGATGGCTGAGTGTGTCTGGCATTGTTTCTGCATCTTCTAATCTGTTCCACTGGTCCTCAGGTCTGTTTCTTTGCCAGTACCATGCTGTTTTTAATCACAGTAACTTTGTAGTAGAGTTGCAGGTTGGGGATTGTGATACCCCCTGCCATGTCTCTGTTATCTAGAATTGCTTTTGCTGTTCTGGGTCTCTTCTTGTTTCAAATGAATTTTTGGATTGTTTTCTCAAGGTCTATGAAGTATGCTGCTGGAATCTCTATTGGAATTGCATTAAATCTATATAGCAGTTTTGGAAGTATGCCCACTTTCACTCTATTAATCCTTCCTACCCAGGAGCAGGGGATGTCTGTCCATTTTCTGATATCATCTTCAATCTCTCTTTTCAGAGTGCCATAGTTTTCAGAGAAGAGGTCTTTGATTTCTTTTGTTAGGTTGATTCCTAGGTATTTCAGTTTTTTGGATGCTGTTGTGAAAGGAATTATTTGCCCTATTTCTCTCTCAGTGAGTCTGTCATTGGTGTAGAGGAAAGCTATTGATTTTTGTGTGTTGACCTTGTAACCAGCTACTTGACTGAATCTGGTTTTTAAGTCTAGAAGACTTTTGGTGGAGTTCTTGGGGTCTTCTATACAGAGTATCATGTCATCCGCAAATAATGACAATTTGACTACTTCATTTCCTATCTTTATTCCTTTTATTTCTTTCTCTTGTCTAATTGCTGTGGCTAATGTTTCCAGAACTATATTGAACAAGAGTGGTGATAGTGGACATCCTTGTCTTGTTCCTGATTTTAGTGTGAAGGATTTCAGTTTTTGACCATTTAGTATGATATTGACTGTTGGTTTTTCATAGATGGCTTCTATCAGTTTGAGGTAGAGACCATCTATTCCAATTTTTTGTAGGGTTTTTATCATAAATGCATGTTGGCTTTTGTCAAATACTTTTTCTGTGTCTATGGAGATAATCATATGGTTTTTGTCCTTAGCTCTATTGATATAGTGTACTACATTGATTGATTTGCATATATTGAACCATTCCTGCATCCCTGGGATGAATCCCACTTGATCCGGGTTTATGATCTTCTTGATGTTTTTCTGCATTCTGTTTGTCATTATCTTATTAAGGACTTTTGCATCTATGTTCATTAGTGAGATTGGCCTATAGTTCTCCTTTTCAGTTGGGTCTTTCTCTGCTTTGGAGATCAAGGTGATGCTTGCTTTCAGGAATGAACTTGGGAGTATTGCTTCCCTTTCAATTTCATTGAAGAGTTTAAATAGTACTGGCAGTAGTTCCTCTCTAAATGTCTTGTAGAATTCAGCAGTGAAGCCATCAGGGCCTGGGCTTTTCTTAGTTAAGTTTTTAATTACATTTTCAATTTCATTGGTTCATATTCAGTTGTTCAGTATTTTTAGGTCTTCTTTGTTCAACTTCAGTAATTCATATGTATCTAGGAATCTGTCCATTTCTTCTGTGTTGTCCATCTTATTGGTGTATAGGTTCTGGAAGTAGGTATTGATGATCCTCTGGATTTCTGCTGGGTCTGTTGTCATTTCACCCTTTTCATTCCTAATTGAATGGATCTGGGCCTTTTCTTTCCTTTTTCAAACAAGGTTGGCCAAGGGTTTGTCAATTTTGTTGATTCTTTTGAAGAACCAACTCTTGGCTTCATTGATTTTTTGTATCATTCTCTTAGTCTCCATTGCATTGATTTCTCCTCTGATCTTTATAATTTTTTCCTTGTATGAACTCTGGGGTTGTCCTGTTCTTCTTTTTCTAGAAGCTTGAGGTTCAGCATCAGGTTGTTTAATTGGGCTCGTTCTGTTTTCCTAATATCCATATTCACTGGTATGAATTTCCCTCATAAGGCTGCTTTCATTGTGTCCCATAGATTCAGATATGTTGTATTGTCATTGTCATTTAATTGAAGGAACTGTCTGATTTCTTCTTTAATTTCCTCTTTGACCCCTTGGTTATCCAGAAGTGTGTTGTTCAATTTCCACATGTTTATGAAATTTTTCCAGTTTCTTTTGCTATAGATCTCCAATTTCATCACACTATGGTCTGATAATATACAGGGGATAACTTCAATTCCTTTGCACTTACTTCAACATGTTCTATGTGTAAGTATGTGGTCTATTTTGGAGAATGACCCATGTGCAGCTGAGAAGAATGTGTATTCTGATTTTGTGGAGAGGAACACTCTGTAAACATCTGTCAAGTTCATTTGTTCAAGAGTTTGATTGAGTTCTAGTATTTCATTAGTTATTTTTAGTCTAGTTGATCTATCTATTTGTGACAGTGGGGTGTTGAGGTCCCCCACTACAATTGTATTAGTGCATATATGACTTTTCATGTCCGTTAGTATTTGTTTTATATAGTTGGGCGCACTAGTGTTTGGTGCATAGATATTTATGATTGTCATCTCTTCCTCTTGGATTCTTCCCTTTACAAGGATGTAGTGTCCTTCTTCATCTCTCTTAATCAGTGTTGGTTTGAAATCTACTTGATCTGCCAAGAGGATAGCTACTCCTGCTTTTTTTCAGGTTCCCATCACATGGAGTATTGTTTTCCACCCTTTAACTTTTAGTCTATGAGCTTCCTTTTGAATTAAGTGTGTTTCTTGTATGCAGCATATTGTTGGATTTTGCTTCTTGACCCATTCTGCCAGTCTGTTTCTTTTGATTGGTGAATTGAGACCATTAACATTGATGGTTATAACTGAAATGTATTGACTTGTCATTGCCATGACTTTTTCTTTTTGTTGTGTTCTCCCCCTTTACATTTAATTTCTTGTCATGCCAGATGGGTTCATTCTGCTTTGCTTCCTGGGGTTGTGATCTTCAATGTCTCTTCCGGGGATATTATGTAAAATTCTTTGGAGTGCTGGTTTGGTATTCACAAAGTTCCTAAGGTGCTCTTTGTCATGAAAGTATCTTATTTCTCCATCAATTTTGAAAGGTAGTTTTGCAGGGTACATCAATCTGGGTTGGAGGTTGTTTTCTCTTAGGGCTTGGAATATGTCAGTCTAAGCTCTTCTTGCCTTGATGGTTTGTGTTGAGAAGTCTGCTGTGACTCTGATGGGCTTTCCTTTGTATGTGATTTGTTTCTTTTCTCTGACTGCTTATAGAATTTTGTTCTTCTATTGAGTTTCTGGAATCTTAACAATTATATGCCTATGTGTAGATTTTCTTTTTATCAAGGCTATTTGGAGTCCTATATGCCTCACTTATCTGTGTGTCAAGCTCTTTTCCTCCACTTGGGAAATTTTCTGCCATCACCTCTGTGAACAGTTTTTTTTTAATGTCATCTGCACTCTCTTCTGTTTCTTCATTGAGTCCAATCAGTCTTATGTTATTCTTCTTTGCATCATCTAGCAGCTGCTGGATTGATTTCTCATGTTCCCTTATAATTTTGAAGCAATTTTTCTATTCCTGGTCATTAATTGCAATCTTATCTTCTATATCTGAAATTCTGTACTCACTTTGGCTCATTCTGTTGTGTACACTTTCAATAGAGTTTTTCATGTCCTGGAAATGCATTTGCATCTGTTTTATGGATTCCATTTGTTTCCTATGTTGGAATTCCATCATGTTTCTAAGGTCCTCTCTAGATTTATTAATCATGTCTTGCAGTAGGAGCACAATTTCTCCTGTTATCTGAGAAATTATTTCTGATTTCATTTTTTCCAGATCCCCTTTTGTTGCCAGTTCAGTGGGTCCAGGTGGTTGAGTATCAGAGGGTTCCATCTCATTTCCCTTTGGGGTTGCTGAAGGTGATCTGAAAGTCTGGTTTTGAGACTTATTTATGTGTTTTCTCATTTTGACTGGGGAGGTGGGGCTGTTGGTGCCTGCATGGATTACCTCCTCTGAGCTGGGAGAGGTGGGACAGGGGCCAGGAGCAGTGGTAGGGATGGTGGCCCAAAAGCCCTTTCCTGTGGGCTGGGAGCAGCCAGAGGTATGGTGGCCAGGAAGCCCCTTCCTCTGGTCCAGGAGCAGTGGGATGGCATCTCAGAAGCTCCTACCTCTGGACTGGGAGCAGTGGGAGGGATGGTGGCCCGGAAGCCCCTTCCACTGGGCCAGGAGTGGCAGGACAGAAGGTGGCCCAAAAGCCCTTTCCTCTGGGCTGGGAACAGCAGGAGGGATGGTGGCCAGGAAGCCCCTTCCTCTGGATCAGGAGCAGTGGGGCAGCGGCTCAGAAGCCCTTACCTCTGGGCTAGGAGCAGCGGGACTCAGTACTGTGGTCTGGTGGTCTGGTCTCCTCTGTATTTTTGTAGTGTGGGACCAGATGGCTGTACAGAGGAGTGGGGGGTGGAGTCTAGTGGATTGTTGCCAGGGCATGGGCTGATTCGGCGAGTTCCATGTGACTTGGGACCTTGGTAGGGAGTGCGCAGACCTGCCTGTCTGTAGCGGGCTGATTGGGCATCTTCCGCATGACTCGGGACCTCAGTAGGGCATGCGCAAACCTGCCTGTCTGCTTGAGTAGCTATTAATAGGATTCCTTGGGACTCCTGGGAAGATGGTGGAGCAGTAAGTGCAAAAAATCAGCTTCTCCAAGAATCAAAATCCAGACACTGAAAAATAATAACTTGGAGAAGAAAAGAAGGAGGAAAATGTATCCCTCAGACCCAGAAAGGATCTGAAGTGAAAATTGGAACCTACAGAGAAATTGAAGAGACTGACCAAAATGCAGAAAAAGGAAAAAGGCAATCTACACTGTCCCCCAGCTCCTGGTTTATGGTAAGAGAATGGAAGATTAAACCTACAGAGACACAGAGGAAACAGGTGACTCCAGAGGCCCTCTAGTAGAAACATACCAGTAGAACTGCCCTGTGGATGCCATGCACTACAACAGCTGGTGAGTGACTCTAGTCCAAGTGTCCACCATATTCACTGGAGAGATTGTCTGGGTAGACACTATGTTAGGTAGGGGCCAACTGTGCCAGGGACTCAGAGAAGCCATGAATTGGCTTCATCTCAGGGCTACTGGTGTTAAATTCCCACAGTGACTGGGTGAGGGACAACCACAGGAGACATCCATAGTCAGGGAGCTGTGGTCAAGGCCAGCAAGAGACACCAAGAGTGTTATAACCCAAATGACTCAGGCTCCACCTCCATTATCAGAGGTCAGGTTCAACTTGAATTTCTGCAGAATCCAGAGTCCAGGAACAGACATGTGACCCTAATACTCCTGCCAGCTTGCTGGGATTATCCTGCATGGATCTGGGCTCTGACTGCCTCCTTTGTCTACCAGAAAGAGCAAAGTCATGCCTTGAGTTGGACACTGCCCCAAAACTGTAGACACAAGAATATAACCACAGGCTTGAAATCACAGAAAAATTTCTTTTTTTCTATGATATTGGAATTTTTAAAAATTTTTGTTTGTTGATTGCTACTTTTTGTATTTTTGTGAGTGTGAACACCGGTATTAGTTTTTATGTTTTGTTTGGTTTTTATTTTTGTTGTCTCCTTTTTTTCTTTACCACTGTCTTCACCATCTTTCTGAGGCTTGGGTAATCTTCCTTTGTCCCTTAGCCTTGCTTCTAATCTCTTTTTCTTCTTTCATTTATCTATTTTTTCCTTTTCTCTCATTAAATTTTGCCCCCTTAGCATAAAATTACTCCATTGAATGGTTATTTACTGCATACAATTTTCTTATTTGTCTTAGATTTTGTTATATAACTGTAAATCTCATACCTAGGGTTAAAGGTGCAAATTATTAGTTATCAAAGTTTTTCATTTTCCAGTCTGTGTTTGATGGTATTGCTATTATTGATTGTACTACTTTAGCCAAAGTGACATAGTTGTTGTATAGATCTTCCTTGTATGTGAATACCTAGAATATAGGGTGTCATAAATAATACAACAGTCCAGTATCAAAGAACTGAGTGCTAGACCAAATAGGCTGCAATCTTTTATGACTAATAAACAGAAGATTTGGATCCTGGGAGATACTCAAAGGCCAAATATCAGCTATTTCTAGAAGACTTCTCTAGAAGAAGTCATTTACTTAAGAGGTCTTGATACTAGTAATAAAGCTACCTACCATAACCAATTTACAACTGTCAGGGCAGAAAACAAATTTTAAAAATAGAAAATGAGAAAACACAGAACCAAAAGGCAACCCAACACCCCCAGCTCAATCAAAGCAAATCAAGGGACCATAGAGGTGGAAAAAATCAAAATCCACCCTGCTGAAATTTCTGAAATGGTATTTAGTAATGCAAGGAACAAAACATATGGATAAGCCTCCTAACAAAATCAAAACAGAAATAATTACACAGATAATTAAAGAAATGATGCGCACAGAGAAGGAAGCTCCTGGGCTGCCATACCACTGCACCCAGTGCAGAGGAGGAGACTGTGAGGCTGCCATACTACCACTCTACATACAGAGGAGGAGGCTTTCAGGTTGCTATATCACCACTCCCAACCCAGAGGAGATTTCCAGGCCAAAGTACCACCACTCTCAGTGCAGAGGAGGAGACTTCCAGGCCAATGAACCACCACTCTCAGAGAAGAGGAAGAGGTTTCTGGGACTCCTTACCACCACTCCCAGTGGAGAGGAGGTGAGCCACGTGGGTGCCAGCAGCACACACACACACACCCATGTCAAAATGAGAAGACACATAAACAAGTCTCAAAACCAGACTTCCAGATCACCTACAGCAACCCCAAAGGGAAACAAGATGGAACACTGATACTCAAACACCCGGACTCCCTGAATTGGCAACAAAAAAGGATCTGGAAAAAATGAAATCAGAAATAATTTCTCAGATAACAGCAAAGATTGTGCCCATAGTGCAAGACATGATTAATAAATCTAGAGAGGAGTTGAGGAACATGACGGAATCCCAACACAGGAAACAAATGGAATCCATAAAACAGATGCAAACAGATTTCCAGGAGATTAAAAACTCCATTGAAAGTCTATGCAGCAGAATGAGCCAATGTGAGGACAGAATTTCAGATATAAAAGATAAGATTGTCATTAATGACCAGGAAAAGAAAAATTGCTTTAAAATTGTAAGAGACCATGAGATCAATCCAGCAGCTGCTAGACAACACAAAGAAGAATAACATAAGACTGATTGGAGTCAACGAAGAAACAGGAAAGAGTTCAGATGACGTAAAAAACTGTTCACAGAAGTGATGGCAAAAAACTTCTCAAGCAGGGGAAAAGAATTTGACATACAGATAGGTGAGGTATATAGGACTCCAACTAGCCTTGATCAAAAAAAAGGACCCAAGTTCGATCCCCAGTACCAAAAAAAAAAAATCTATGCATAGGCATATAATTGTTAAAATTCCAGAAACCCAACAGAAGAACAAAGTTCTACATGCAGTTAGAGAAAAGAAACAAATTACATACAAAGGAAAGCCAATCAGAATCACAGAAGACTTCTCAACACAAACCATCAAGGCAAGAAGAGCTTGGAGTGATGTATTCCAAGCCCTAAAGGAAAACAGCCTCCAACCCAGATTGACGTACCCTGCAAAACTATCTTTCAAAATTGATGGAGAAATAAGATACTTTCATGATAAAGAGCACCTTAGGAACCTCATGAGTATCAAACCAGCACTCCAAAGAATTTTAGACAATATCCTAGGAAAAGACAATAAGGATCACAATCCCAGGAAACACAGCAGAATGAATCTATCAGGCATGACAAGAAATTAAATGCAAAGGGGGAGAATCCAACAAAAGGAAAAACTCATGACAATGATGAGTCAATAGGTATCAGATATAACCATCAGTGTTAATGGTCTCAATTCACTAATCAAAAGAAATAGACTGGCAGAATGGGTCAAGAAGCAAGATCCAACAATATGCTCCATACAAGAAACACACTTAATTCAGAAAGAAATTCATAGACTGAAAGTTAAAGGGTGGAAAACAATACTCTATGTGACAGGAACCAAAAAAAATGCAGCAGTAGCTATCCTCTTTGCAGATCAAGTAGATTTCAAACCAACACTGATGAAGAGAGAAAAAAAGGAAAGTACATCCTTGTAAAGGGAACAATCCAACAGGTAGAGATGACAGATATCCATGCACCAAACACTACTGTCCCCAACTATATAAAACAAATACTAACGGACATGAAAAGTCATATATGCATTAATACAATAGTAGTGGGGGACATCAATATCCTACTGTCACAAATAGATAGATCAACTAGACAAAAAATAAGTAATGAAATACTAGAACGCAATCAAACTCTTGAACAAATGAACTTAACAGATGTTTACAGAGTGTTCCACCCCACAAAATCAGAATACACATTCTTTTCAGCTGCCCATGGGTTGTTCTCCAAAATAGGCCACATACTCGTTCATAGAACATATTTCAGTAAGTACAAAGGAATTGAAGTTATCCCCTGTATATTATCAGACCATAGTGCTATCAAATTGGAGATCAATAGCAAAAGAAATCACAAAAATTTCATACACACATGGAAATTGAACAACACACTTCTGAATAGCCAATGGGTCACAGAGGAAATTAAAGAAGAAATCAGTCAGTGCCCTCAATTAAATGACAATGACAATACAACATATCTGAATCTATGGGACACAATGAAAGTAGTCTTATGAGGGAAATTCAATAGCACTGAATATACATATTAGGAAAACAGAGCAAGCCCAATTAAATAACCTGGTGGTGAACTTCAAGCTGCTAGAAAAAGAAGAACAGTACAAACCCAAAGCTCATAAAAGGGAGGAAATTATAAAGATCAGAGCAGAAATCAATTCAATGGAGACTAACAGAAGGATACAGGAGCCAATCCCAGTGCCCAGGAGGAGGCTCACCCACGGCCATTCCACCGCTCCTAGGGCAGAGGAGGTGAGCCAATCCCAGGGCCCAAGAGGAGGCTCCCCTGCCACCATTCCACTGCTCCTAGAGCAGAAGAGGTGACCCAATCCCAGCACCTAGGAGGAGGCTTCCCCACCACCATTCCACTGCTCCTAGGGCAGAGGAGGTGAGCCACACAGGCATCAGCAGCACACACCCCACGCCATGGAAATGAGAAGGCACATAAACAAGCCTCAAAAACAGACTTCCTGATCACCTACAGCAACCCCAAAGGGAACTGAGATGGAACACTCTGATACTCAACCACCTGGACTCCCTGAACTGGCAAGAAAAGAACAACTGGAAAAAATGAAATCAGAAATAATTTCTCAGATAACAGCAAAGATTGTGCCCATAGTGCAAGACATGATTAATAAATCTAGAGTGAACACAGATTAAAAAAAAAAAGGATTTGAGAATCATGCTGGAATCCCAACATAGGAAACAAGTTGAATCCATAAAACAGATGCAAATAGATTTCCAAGAGATTAAAAACTCCATTGAAAGTCTAAGCAGCAGAATGAATCAATGTGAGGACAGAATTTCAGATATAGAAGAAAAGATTTCAATTAGTGACCAGGAAAAGAAAAATTGCTTCAAAGTTGTAAGGGACCATGAGAAATCAATCCAGCAGCTGCTAGACCATGCAAAGAAGAATAACATGACTAATTGGAGTCAACGAAGAAACAGGAGAGAGTGCAGATGACATAAAAAGAAACTGCTCACAGAAGTGATGGCAAAAAACTTCCCAAGCAGGGGAAAAGAACTTGACATAAAGATAAGTGAGGCACATAGGACTCCAACTAGCCTTGATCAAAAAAAACTACACATAGGCATATAATAGTTAGGATCCCAGAAATCCAACAGAAGAACAAAATTCTAAAAGCAATGAGAGAAAAGAAACAAATCACATACAAAGGAAAGCCCATCAGAATCACAGAAGACTTCTCAATGCAAACCCTCAAGGCAAGAAGAGCTTGGACTGATGTATTTCAAGCCCTAAAGGAAAACAGCCTCCAACCCAGATTGATGTACCCTGCAAAACTATCTTTCAAAATTGATGGAGAAATAAGATACTTTCATGATAAAGAGTACCTCAGGAACTTCATGAATACCAAACCAGCACTCTAAAAGATTTTAGACAATATCCTAGGAAAAGAAAATGAGGATCACAACCCCAGGAAGCTCATCAAAATGAATCCATTGGGCATGACAAATTAAATGCAAAGGGGGAGAATCCAACAGAAAGAAAAAGTCATGACATGGCTTTTAAATCTTTTAACTTCATCTCCCTAATGAGTGTATAATTCAATCTTGTTATGGTACTGATTAGTATTTTTCTGATTCTAGTGTTGCACACCTTTCCTTATGCTGTACTGCTTATTTATCATCTTCTTGTGCCTACTTTTTAATTGGATTGTCTATTAATGAGCTGTAAGAGTTCTTTATATATTCTGGTCATAGGTTATATGCATTGTAAATATGGTCTGTTTAAGGACTACTTTTCATTTTCTTAATGATGTCATTTAAAGTTGTAAATTTTGATGGAATTCTCATTTATCAATTACTTTCTTTCATACATCATTAATTTTATATCCTAGGAAATTCTTGCCTACCCTGAATTCATAAATATTTTCCCTTATAGCTTCTTCTTAAAGTTTTATAGTTTTAATCTTTCATATTTAGGTTCATAGCTCCTTTCAAGTTATTTTTATGTATGGAAAAAAGGGTTCAGGTTAATTTTTTATATACGGATACCAGGTGTTCTAGTGCCATTTGCTGAAAACACTAGCTTTTCCTCTGCTCTTGAGTTGTTTGTGTTCTATAAAATGTTAATGTTAAATAATCTTTCAAAACTCAGTGGACCATATATGTGTGGTTCTATTTCTAGATTCTCTGTTTTATTCCAATGATGTATATGTCTTTCCTTACACCAACACTGCCTTGATTACTGTAGCTTTAGAGGAAGTCTTCAAATTAGGTACTAAAGGTCTTCCAACATTGTTTTTTTGGTTTTTTGGTTTTTTTAATTTTCTAGGTTCTTTGTACTCCTACATAACTTTTAAATTTCAACATCCAATTCTTCATTTATAGCAATTATACATAGACCGGAATTTTTATATATACCTTGTGTTTTCTAATCCTGCTAAATTCAAATACAAGTTCTAGGGTTTCCTAGAGATCTCTTAGTGTTTTCTCTGTAGATGATCATTTCATCTACATGTAAAGATTTTACTTCTACCTTGCCAGTCCTATCCTAATTGTGTCATTTTATTGGCAGACTATTTTGGTTTGGACCTAGGTTTCAAAGTTTAGTGGACAGATTGAGAGTAGGCATATCTGCCCTTGTTCCCCACATAAGGGAGAAAGCATTGTATATTTTCCATTCATATAAGGCATTTTTGCTGGAAGTATGGAGTACATGTCTTTGATCTGTTGAGGAGGTTGTGTTCTACTTCTAGTCTCCTGATAGCTTTTACCATGAACAGCTGTGGAATTTAATCCAATATTTTTTCTCCAGCTACTGACAGGATCACACGGCTTTTTCCTTTCCTCTGTTAAAATGATGAATTTTGGGGGTGGATCGTCCAATGCTGAACCAACACTGCCATCCCTATAACAAAACCACTTTCTACATACTGCCAGATCTGACTTCTAAGATTTTGTTTTGTTAAACAAATTTCTACCTATGTTCATACTTTTTTTCTTCTATTATCTTTATCCAGTCTTAGGATT
Organism: Heterocephalus glaber; assembly: GCF_053883595.1. NCBI lineage: Eukaryota > Metazoa > Chordata > Mammalia > Rodentia > Bathyergidae > Heterocephalus > Heterocephalus glaber. Next base: position 671,952 of record NW_028258324.1, on the reverse strand, counting down.
AGCACAATGTTGATTTCCTAAAATGAGGGGAGAAGTGTTCCTTCTTTTTTCTGCTTTAAATGTTTGATATAATTCATCAGTTAAAATGTATATGAGCCTGCTGTTGTCATATAGGTAGGTTTTCAAGGTAGGAATATACTTTCTTTAATAGGTTCTATTCAAATTTTTTATTTCCTCCAGAGTCAGCTGCATTAATTTGTCTCCCAAGGTACTTCTTAGAAGTTGTCAAATTAATTTCAAAACAGATTTTTGTAATATGTTTTCTATATCCTTTCAAATTCTGTAAAATCTGTGGTAATGTCTTCTACATCTTGATATTGTAATTTTTGAAATGAATAATTGATATTGTGTAATAGGAAGAAAAGGCCTAAAGGAGCATTGGAAGTGGGAGGGGTAGGGGAAAGGAAAGAAGGGAAAAGAAAAAAATATGAGAAAAAGAAAAAAATGGAAAGTCTTTGCAAATAGGGAAGGGTGGAGGGGGTGAAGGGAGGGAAGGGGAAGTGGAAGAAAATAAGAACCAAAGTACTCATGTAATGGTACAAGATCCCAATGATGAATGTAACTGTATTTTATACCTAAAATGTACCAATAAACTTAATGGGGGGGAGAAAAAGACAAGATCCTAGAAACCACCTGTGCGGGGAGACTCCAGAACCCAGTAACATAGCTTTGTGAAGCCAGCCAGGTGGTAAGGCTTTTGGGGGCATATTTTTGTTTGTTGGTCTCTCTCTCTCTCTCCCTCCCTTCCTCCCTCCCTGAAATTTATGGACTCAAACTAAGATGGACTGGCTTAGTTTTTTTTCCTTTCTCTCTCCCCACTACAAAAGCTCCAATTCCCTTCTTGTCCCTTCTCTCCCAGGGCAGGCTTTCATCCATCAAAGGGCTCAAATCTTTCTGATTGTCAGGAAGAGTCAGGAAGCTGGAGAGTGGTAAAAATTAATGGAAGCTGGGGACTTAGAAAGCTTTCTCATGGTGCTGGAAACAGTTTCCCAGTGTGTCCCATCATGTGGAGGTGGGGGATGTGGCTTGTTTTTTCCAGCTGGTGAGAGGTTCACTGGTCCACCTCAAGTTTATTTCCCATTTTGTTTCTTCTCTTTCTTGTTTTCTGCCACTCATACAAGTCAGTTAAGAGCTGCCAGACAGCCTGTTGTAATCTAGCCACAGAATGGATTGTTCAGGTTCCATGTGTGCAACCTAGAGTTTAGTATCCCTTTTCTCCTCATATTTCTGTTCTCCCTGACACCTTCCTCAGCTTTCTAACTCTTTTGGGAAAAACAGGTATTGGTAATTGGATTTCCTACTTTAAGTAGCCACCTTCCTCACTTTAACCCCTTTTTGTGCTCAAAGTCTCATCTGTGCTTATCCCCTAGATGGCCTTTTATCTCTATGTATCCTCAGTGACCCACTTTCTCAGGGCTTTGTTTCATCCCAGTACACCTTTTCCCCATATATGTTGGCCATTTTGGTTCACCATGTGAGTTAGTTACATGGACCACCTATAGTCTGACAAAGAGCAGAGCCCTCTGCTTGACTAATCTTCTTGCTAAGAATGCAGTAAGATACCATCTCAGGCCAATGGACAGAATTTCCCAACTTTGCCTGAACCCATCTCTGTAACACTCCACCAATGTATCCACACAATGTGTTGGTTTAGAATTACTTTTGTTTTCTGCCTATAAAAGTTGTTACAACTCCTTTTGTCATTGCATTACTCATCAAAGCAGATTGAGTTTGTACTATCTGTCCTGGTCACTTGAATTTGGCTCAAAATAAACTATTTTCTTTAAAGCAAAATTGTTAGTTGGGCATGCATGCCCGTTGTCCTGGCTACTCAAGGAGGCTGAGGCAAGAGGATCACAAATTCAACACCAGCCTGGGCAACTTAACAAGGTCCTTCCTTTTAACAGCCATACTTTTTCCTAGAGGGAGTGATTTTTGTTTATTTCCTTTGGGTTTCTCTCATAATTCTTTCTACTTCTCAGGCTTTCTGACCAAATGCTGTGCAACTAGTGAAGTGCATTGTTTCATTTTCTATTGTTTCTTCACATTCTGGGCTTGACCTGTTATTGTAAACTTTAAGGGCCATTTCAAATAACTGTAAATACACATTCCTACAGCAATTAAAAAAGAGAAAGAAAAAAAGAAAACAACCTCCAACCCAGATTGTTGTACCCTGAAAAATTATCTTTCAAAATTGATAGAGAAATAAGATACTTCCATGCTAAAGAACACCTGAAGAAATTCATGTGAGGACCAGGCCAGCACTTCAAAAAGTTCTGAAGGATATTCTAGAAAGAGACAATGGAGACAACAATTCCAAGCATTCCAATAGAATAAATACACCAGGCAAGGCAAGCAATTAAATAGAATAGAAAGGGAATTAACAACAGGAAAATAATATAATGACAAGGATAAGTCAATATCAATCAGTTTAACCACCAATGTTAATGGCCTCAATCAAAAGAAACAGATTGGCAGAATGGATCAAGAAATGAGATCCAACAAAATGCTGCATACAAGAAACACACTTAACCTGAAAAGAAATTTATAGACTGAAAGTCAAAGGATGGAAAACAATACTCCATGCAATAGGAACCTGGAAAAGCAGGAGTAGCTACTCTATTTGCAGTTAAAGTGGATTTCAAGCCAAGACCAATAAGAAGAGACAAAGAAGGTCACTACACACTTGCTAAAGGAACAATCCAAGAAGAAGATATACCAATCCTAATATATATGCACCAAATACCAGTGAACACAACTATAATAAGACAAACACTAATGGATATGAAAAACAAGATAAACACTAATACAATTGTAATGATGGACCTCAACATTGACTATCACAAATAAACAGTTTACTAGACAAAAAAATCAACAAAGAAATATCAGAGCTGAACAAAAGCTTTGAACAAATGGACTTAGTAGATGTCTGCAGAGTGTTACACCCCACATCAGAATATGCATTCTTCTCAGCTTCACGTGGGACTTTCTCCAAAATAGACCACATGTTAGCTCATAGAACATGCTTAAGTAAAAGCAAAGAAATTTAAATTATCCCAGGCATATTATCAGATCAAAGTGCAATATAATTGGAAATAAATAGCAAAAGAAACCACAAAAACTGTATAAACATGGAAATTAAGTAATAATCTTTTGAATACTCAATGAAATTTAAAAATTTTAAAATAAATTAGACCCTTTCTACAATTTAACAATAATGCCAATATAACATACCAGAACTTACAGGACACAATGAAAGCAATCCTACAAGAGAAGTTTATAGCAGTGAATTCCCACATCAGAAAAACAGAGTGCGCTCAAATAAATAACCTAATGTTGAACATCAAGCTTCTAGAAAAAGAAGAACAACTTAAACTCTAAGCACTTATGAGGGAGAAAATTATACAGACAAGAGAATAAATTAATGCATTTGAGACTAAGAAAACAATCTAAAGAATAAATGGATCAAAGAGTTGGTTCTTTGAAAGATAAAATACAATAGAGAAACACCTAGGCAGCCTTATCTTTAAAAAAAGTAAGAAAAGACCCAAATCCAAACAATCAGGAATGAAAAGGGTGAAAGAACAACAGGTCCTGCAGAAATCCAGAAGATCATCAATACTTACTTTGAGAACTTGTACTTCAATAAGATGGAAAACTCAGAAGAAATAGACAGCTTTCTAAATAAATATGAGTTACCAAAGCTGAAGTCAAGATATAAAAATTCTAAACATTCTAATATTAGTCAACAAAGTTGAAGAAGTAATTTTAAAACTACCAACAAAGAAAACCCATAGTACTGGCGGACTCACTGCTAAATTCTGCAAGAACTTTAGAGAAGATCTAATGCCACTACTCCTCAAACTCTTCAATGAAATTGAAAGGGAAGCAATACTCCCAAACTCATTCCTGGAAACAAGCATTACTCTGATACCAAAACCAGCAAAGGATCAAAAAAAAACTACAGGCCAATCTCCCTAATGAAAACATGTGCAAAACCCCCTCAATAAAATATTGATAAACAGACTGTAGCAAATCATCAAGATTATACACTGTGACCTGGTAGAATTCATCCCAGGGATACAGAGGTGGTTCAACATATGCAAATAAATAAATCTAATACATCCTATTAACATATCCAAGGAAAAAAAACAGATGATCATCTTAATTAGATGCAGGAAAAGCATTTGACAAAGTCCAACACCCATTCATGATAAAAACCCTACAGAAAATTGAAATAGATGGCCTTTATCTCAATCTGATAAAAGCCATCCATAACAAATCAACAGCCAACATCATACTAAATGGTCAAAAACTGAAAGCTTTTATTCTAAAATCAGGAACAAGCAGATGATGTTCACTATCACTACTCCTGTTCAATATACTTCTGGAAACTTTAGCCAGAACAGTTAGAAAAGAGAAAGAAATAAAAGGAATATAGGTAGGAAAGGAAGAAGTTAAATTATCATTATTTGCAGATGACATACTATACTACATAGAAGACCCCAAAAACTCCATCAAAAGATTCCTAGATTTAAAAGCAAATTTGGTAGCATAGCAGCATAAAAAGTTTACACTCAAAAATCAATAGCATTCCTATACACAAATAGCAAACTCACTGAGAGAGAAACTAGGGAAATAATATCTTTTACAATAGCATCAAGAAAAATGAAATACTTAGGAATCAATCTAATGAAGGAAGTGAAAGAACTTTACATTGAAAATTACAGTACTCTGAAAAAGAATATTGAAGAAGATATCAGAAAATCTAAAGATATCACTTATTCTTCGATAGGCAGAACAAATATAGTGAAAATTGATATACTTCCAAAACTATTAAACAGATTTAATGCAATCCCAATTAAAATACCAATAGCATACCTGACAGAACTATAGAAAACAATCCAAAAATTCATATGGAATCAGAAGAAACTTAGAATAGTAAAAGTAACACAGAAAGCAACAAAAGCAAGTCAGGAGGCATCAGCATCCCAGATTTGAAGTTATACTACAAAGTTACTGTGATAAAAACAGCTTGACATTACCAAAAATGAAACAGACCTTCTGACCAATGGAACAAAATAGATGCAGAAGAAACTCCAAGTGCACTAAACCACCTTTTCTTTGACAAAGAGGCCAAACACTTTCACTGGAAGAAAGATAGCCTCTTTAGTAAATAGTGCTTGGAAAACTGGCTTTCCACATGCTGAAGATTGAACCTAAACCCATATCTCTCACCATGCACTAAACTTAAATTGAAATGGATCAAAGATCTAAATATAAAAACAGAAATACTTAAAAAAAAAAAAAAACAGAAACACTTAATCTGCTGGAAGATAGAATAGGTAACACTCTTAAAGACATAGTTGTATGCAAAGACTTTAGGAACAAAACCCAATCACACAGGAAATATTACAAAGAATCAACAAGTGGGATCACATCAAATTAAAACCTTTTGCACAGTAAAAGAATCCATCACCAGAACAAAGAGAAAACCCACAGGATGGGGAAGGAAATTTACCAGTTACTCCTCAGACAAAGGACTAATATCTAGAATATATAAAACACAAAATAATTAGACTCTCCAAATTTAAAGACCTAATCCAAAAATGGACATCTGAAATGAATAGATACTTCTCAGATGAAGAAGTACAAATAGCAAATAAATATATGAAAAAATACTCAACATCACTGGTTATTCAAGAAATGAAAATAAAACACCATTGAGATTCCATCTCCCTCCAGAAAGAATAGCTAACATCAAGAAATCAACCAATAAAAAATTCAGGCAAGGATGTTGGGAAAAAAGAACACTTCTCCATTGCTGGGGGAGTATGAATTGATATGACCACTACGGAAATCAGTATGAAGATTCCTCAAAACACTAAAACCATAAATTCCACTTGATCCTGCTATTCCTCTTCTAGACATCTTCCTGAAAGAGTTAAAAGCATCTTACCACAGCAATATATGCACACCTATGTTTATAGAGCCACATTATAATAGCTAAATCTTGGAAACAGCCCATATGCTCATCAATGGATGAATGGAAAAAGAAAATGTGGTTTTTATATACAATGCAGTACTACTCTGTGATTAAGGATAAACTTGAGACATTTTTTAGGTAAATGGATGCACCTCAACACCATAATATTAAGTGAAATAAACTGGACACACATGTTTAAATACCACATTGTTTCTCTTGTTTGAAAAGCCCAAAGGATAAATAAGGAGCAAAAAGGAGGATAGATATTGGGAAGTAGAAAGAACATGTTCAAATGGGAAGGAAAGCGGGGCGGGGGGGTGGGGAGTGTGGAGAAAGGGAAGGAAGGCAATAGGGATTTTTTAAAAGAATGGAATGAAAAAATGGAAATCAAGCTTTTGTAAAAGGGAGGATGAAAACAGTTGAAGGGAGGGGGAGGAAATGGGGAAAAAAGAAGAATTAATGTATATTATGTACAGGTACAAATTCTCTATGATGAATTTAATCATTATGTATGGTAAATATGTACCAATAAAAATTAAATTTAAAAAACTAAAGCATATATTTACCCCCAAAAGTAGAACTTCTTAAAAGCTGAGTTTCAGGGGATACTAATATTCATTTTAATGATCCAACTACACCTGTATCTCTCACCATGCACTAAACTAAAATCAAAATGGATTAAGATCTAAATATTAAAATAGAAAAGCTGAACCAGTTGGAACAGAGGTTAGGTAGAACCCTTGAAGACATCGGTGTAGGAAAAGATTTTATGAACAAAACCTCAGTTGCCCATGAACTAGCACAAACTATCAACAAATGGGATCTCTTCTTATTAAAAGGCTTCCGCACCACAAGAGAAACCACCAGCAGTGTGAAGAGACAACCCACAATGTGGGAAAAAATCTTCACCTGCTCTTCCTCAGACAAAGGTCTACTATCTCGAATCTATAAAGAACTTCAAAAGATCAGACCTCCCAAATTTAAAGACCCAATCCGAAAATGGGCATCTGAAATGAACAGACATTTCTCAGATAAAGAAGTAGAAATAGCAAATAAATACATGAAAAAATGTTCAATGTCACTGGTCATTCGAGAGATGCAAATGAAAACAATGCTGAGATTCCACTTCACTCCAGAAAGAATGGCTGCTATCATGAAATCAACCAATAACAAATGCTGGTGGGGCTGTGGGGAAAGAGGAACCCTGCTCCACTGCTGGTGGGAGTGTAGACTGGTGCAACCACTGTGGAAATCAGTATGGAGATACCTCAAAGAACTAGGACTGGAAGTCCCATTTGACCCCACTATTCCACTGCTGGGGATCTTCCCCAAAGAATTAAAAGAATCATACCACAGTGATATATGTACACTCATGTTCATAGCAGCACAGTTTGTAATAGCTAAAACTTGGAAACAGCCCAAATGCCCATCAACTGGAGACTGGATAAAGAAAATGTGGTTTTTTTATAAAATGGAGTACTACTCAGCCATAAAAAATGAGAAATTAGAGACATTTATAGCTAAGTGGATGCACATTGAGGCAATACTCTTAAGTGAAATAAATAGGACACAGATGTGTAAATACCGAATAGTTTCTCTGGTGTGAGAAACTGAAAGTGTAAATAAGGACTAAATGTATAATAGGTAATGTGAAATAGGAAGAAAAGGGGCAAAGGGAAAGGAAGTGGGAGGGCTAGGGGAAAGGATAGAAGGGAATGGGATTAATATGAGAAAAGGGAAAAATAGGAACAAAATTTTTGTAAATAGGGAGGGCTGGAGGGGTTGAAGGGAGAGCTGGGCAAGGGTGAAAAATAAGAACCAAGAGAGACTATGTAAAGGTGCAAATTTCCAATGATCAATGTCATTATATTGTATACCTAAAATGTACCAATGATTAGAATGAAAAATCGATAATGTAAAATAGGAATAAAAGGTCCAAAGGGGTAGGGGTAGTGGGAGGCACAGGGGAAAGGAAAGAAGGGAAAGGAAAAAATGATGAGAAATGGGAAAAAATGGAAATAAAGTCTTTGTAAATAGGGAAGGGTGGAGGGCATGAAGGGAGGGCTAGGAATGGGGAAAAAATAAGAACCAAGATGCATTATATAAAGGTACAATTCCCAATGAGAAATGTAATTGTGTTGTATACCTACAATGTACCAATAAAAGAATTTAATACAAAAAAAAAAATGATCCAGAGCTCCTCACAAGCAGGGTACTATACCAGAAGTGTTACCTTCACCTTCCTGTTAGGAAGATGGAGGTCATGCAGTGAACATTGGAGGCTAGTCAGGGGGCCCAGCACATTATGGAAGCTATAAAGATGAGCTGTGGATGACCACTTTCAGAGAAATTAAAAGATGGTCCAAAGAAAGGAACTCATTTGGCCAGGCTCCCACCTCCCTCCCCTGAGAGAGAGAGGCTATGTGTCTCCTACCTATGTCTCAGGTGTGTTTCTGTTGCCTTCCTCCTCCTCACCCTCTCAGGAGGCAGGAAAGCAAGGTGTCCCATGACTGCATATGCCAGTTAGCAAGCTATTAACTCTCAATCCAAACTTAGTCTGCTCAGCTCTACTTTACTCTGTGTGGCTAGGACTCCAGAATCCTTTCTTGCTTTCCCAGCTACTCTCCTGGAAGGCCTCACCAACATGGGGTGCCAGAGGGAGGTGGGAAAGCTTGTCTGCTATTTGGGCGAAGGTCCCATGCAGTGGCTTTCAACCTAAGGGCAATTGGTCCCAGACACCAAGTTCTTTTGTGGCACCTCCAAGACAAGTGTGTTAGTTACTTCTCTCTCATTGCAGAGACAAAATACCGGGCACCCAAAGTTAAAGGGGAAGGGGTTTATTTGGCTTACAGTTTGTAGAGGTTTCAGTCCATAATCAGCCAACTCCAAGGCAGGGATGACAAACAGGCATCACAGAGAAGAAACAACATGGAGTCCTCATAGTAGCAAAGGTAACAAGAGATCCTTAACAGGGTCTCCCTGCCCCTTTTGTCTTATTCAGACTACTTAGGGTGGGTAGCACTCACACCCTTAATCCTAGTGCCCTTGAGCCTAGTATTGCATCATGAATCAATTCTAGCTTCACAAACTCTAAATCAAGCCTATGACCACATGAGGCTTTGGGGGAACATCTAGACCCAAACCATAACAACATGCCTCACCTTGCCCTCTCAGTGGTACTAGCATGAACATTCCCAATAAGACCTCTCTTTAGAGGTGTGAGTTACTTCTACAGGCCCTTCTTCTCAACTGTTCACCCAGCTTCTTTCTTAATTCAACCAGCAGGAGTATGCAGCTATCTCTGTGATAGACTGCTGGGCTCTTTATGCTTTTTCACTTTTGACAGATTCTTACATTAAATTCTACCCATTGAAATCTCTAGTGAGCTTTCTAATTGTCCTGACTGATTTTCTTTATCTGCTCTGAAACAGTGGGGATGGAGCCAGCAATGCTATGTGAAGTGAAATCCATTCTGTCTTTCCCCTGACCCTATATATATCACCCTTTCTCCTACATTAATGTGCAAGTATCCCAGCAGAAGACTTAATTTTTAATTACACTGTCTGCTGATAATGACTTACTTATAAACTGTCCATTATTGACATTTTTCCAAAGCTTTGATACATATGTTTTAAATTGTTTAACATTCTTATTAAATCTGTAGATGTTTGGTACTTAGATACTATCAAGAGAGAAGATGTCATAAGAATAATATGGGATATGGTCCTTGATCTCAAGGAACTGTGGATGGGTAAGGAAAAGGAAATGTACACAAACTACTAAAAGAAATATATGCGATATAATATAATTATAAACTGAGTTGTATGATGAAAACCATAGATGAATTTGGAGCTGGGACTAGAAGACTCATTGAGGGTCAAAATAATGGCAGAGGACTTCACTGCAAAATGTGAAGTAGATTTGTAAAGATTTCAATATGGAAAGAAAGAGGACAGAACTTTCCAGATTTCCATCCAAGGACACACTTCTAAGTGTTATTGGGTAGCTCCTTTTAGAAATGGCTTGCCAGTTAAATGCATTTCAGGTCCTTCTAACCTCCAACAAAAAATTGAATGAGACAAGCCAAAAATAGTAACAAGATTTATTTCAAAAGTGACAGGCAAGGGAGAAACTGGCTCTGAAGAGCAAATTTGGGGTGAACAACAGAGGGAAAAAGAAAAGGAAGAATAAAAGCACACCCTGGTCTTGAAGACAGAGAGTGGGCTCCCATGAAGAAGAGTCAGGAGAGCAGATTCTTTGTGGTATCTCAGATCTTTTATGCCATCCATATCTCATGGAAACCCATGAGAAAACCTACATATGGGGTTCTGAGAGGGAGAGCTATGTAGATGATGGGATCCTGCCACAACTCTCTTCCCAGCCAGCCTGAGCCATACCCTATCTGCTACCTCATTTCTCCCCGAGAGACATGAATCACTTAATTCTTTATGGGCTGCTAAGGGAGTGGAGGGCTCTATTTTCTATATTCTTTGAGCTGGAAGGGACTGTAGACACTACATACTAGGGATTATGTGTTCTCCAACTACCTTAGGGTGTTGTGGCTCACTGGCTGGATTGAAGAAAAAAAACTTATTGGAAAGCAAGCTGCTTGTTTGATAAGAGAAAGAAACTTTACTATGAGTCTGTATGTGGGGAGCAGGTCAAACTTCTATGCTTCCTATAGAGAAGAATTTATGTTTGATAAATTATCAAGAGTCTGAGAGCCTTAGTGAGATTCTGTTTATTTATCTATAGAAGCACTGGAATCTTGTTTTTTGAAGAGAAATATCAAGTCTTCCAGAAGCTCATAGGAGTAGTTTTTTTTTTTTTCCTTTTGGGTGTTTTTCCTCAGACAGTTCAGGTGGGACTAGCTTTAATCTAGAAAGATGAATCTAATTATGTATTTCTGACAGCTGTACTGCAGTTGGTGTGGCAAGGATGACTGAAAAAAGGCCCTTCCATTTGGGCTTTAACTGATCCACAGGTGTTCCCTCTCTCCAAGTTTTCACAAGCACTTGGTCTTAGGGTAGTTCTCCTGGGCAGGGAACTGGCAGGACTCTGTTCCTATACATTTGGACAGCCTGTGTTACTTGGTCCAGATTGATGAGATATCATAAAAGCCCTGTAGTCCTTGAGTCTACTGTCATATCAGAGGACAGAAATGGGCTCCCATATAACACCTCAAATGGGCTCAAACTTAGCTCCATTTTGGGAATGTTACAAACCCTTATGAGTGCTATTGGTACCAATCAGAGCTAGGACTAATCATTTATTGGCAAAGTTTTTCCAGAGCTTGCTTTAGGATCTGGTTGGCTCTCTCTACCTTTCCAGAAGATTGAGGCTACCAAGTGGAATAGAGGTTGTACTCTATTTCTAAAGCCCTTGCCACTCCCTGAATTATTTGAGAGGTTAAAAAAAAAAAAAAGGTGCATTGTTACTCTGGAGAGACTGGGGTAGTCCAAATCTGAGGATATCTTTAAGAAGCATCTTAACTGCCTTGGTAGCCTTTTCTGAATGGGTAGGAAAGGCTTTAATCTAGCCAATAAAGGTGTCAGTTAGGACCAACATCTTAGAGGTGGTGCCATGTAGCTCCTATGATCCCACCACACCTTTTTTCCTATCAAGCCTAAGCCACACCCTATTCCTATCTCACAAGGAAGGCATGAAAATTGCATAATCCAGTTTGGTACATACATATGCATGCCCATTGGTTCTAACCAATGTGAGTTTGCATCGTGTGGCTTCTCCCAGGTTTTCTAAGTAGAACTCAGATTCCACTGAACTTATAAACAGTCAACCAAACAGGAATTCCATCTGCCACTTAAAAGGTGCCACTGCAGATATCAAAGCCAAGGGTCACTCAACTGTGTAAGTGAGAACCATAAGTCATACATTTTTACTCACAGCTGGAGATTTGATGTTTGGATTCAATATCCTGGTAATCCTTTTGATTGACTTGGAGGTTTGTCCAAGCAGTCCCCAACATTTGGGAGGATTGAGATGCAAATACTAAAAGCAACTGTCAGTTGAAGAAACCCTCTGAAGCTTATCCCAGGCTGCTGGATTAGAATGAGATCTGCACAAAACAAAATACAAGTCCTTATGCACCAAAGCAGAACACGAAGCAATCTGTGACTCTTGATACCTTCTTGCACTCAAGTTTTTAAGAAAAATTTTAAATGTCTTTTGTAAAGTTACATAAAGAATCAAGTTGATTATGCAACCATGTACATGAAGAACTTTCATAAATCAGTGAATTCAAGAGGGAATTATAAGCTAGAAGTTAATCATAAAATAAGTCCTGACCTTTCCCATAAAAGCAACCATCCTTTTCCCCACCCCTGCTTTTCTTCAATTTACAGGAATACAATGCACATGGCAGAAGTCAATGTGTGTTTGTGAACCAAATCCTATACTTCCCTTTTCATCACAAAGCCAGTTGTTCTTCTAAACTATCCATCAGGATTAAGTTACACTCTGAAGCATTAAAGGGGGCCTGCACTCAGACCTCTGCTGAAAAGTTAAGTTGCCGGCTGTGAGGCAGAAAAATCAATCAGAAATGCATTTGGAACAACAGTGTGCTGCCTGGAATTACACCAGGCTGGCAAAAAATCAAGCCAGTGGTAGAAGAATACTAATGATAGGAGATACCCATATGAATGCAGATGAGATGGATCAATTGATTTAGACACATTTGCTAAAGGGAAATACACTGATGCCAAGTCTCAAATTTATGTACAATTATAGCAAACCATTTGCAGGATTTTCCCAGGAGGATCAAGGTACTCTCTTCCTCAATATGAGCCAGTAACTTTAAAATTGGTATGGATTGTTTAAGCTAATGCACATTTCTACTTCCAAGTTTTACAGTAGATACAGAGAGTTTGCCACAGTTTGGATAATGTATCATATTTTTGCAAAGTGCATGGACTTGTGTCTGCATTATTTGTCACTTTGCAAAAGACTCGGGAGGTCATTTGTTTTGTTAGAAAGGAAAAAGGCATATGACACCAAAGGAGATGGGTGGGCCTCTGATGCTTCAAATCTCCATCTCACCTTGTTCAGGTATACAAGGGCTTTTATGGCAAGGAAGAGTGGGAGGAATCAATGAGACAACAGACAAAGAGACTCTGTCCAGTTTCAACATCCCCTCCAATCTGGGCTCCTTCCCTCCCTTGTGGACACTCCAACCTCCTGCAGCTAGTGTCTGCATGCACCTTTCTTATGAGTGGTAGGGGTGTTACCTTTCTGTCTATTCACCAGTGCTGAGGACAGCAGTGGTTTACACTCAGCATGAGGAAGCTGGAGATGCAGCCTATCTCTAAAAGAAAAGAAAATCCTAACTTAAAGCCCTGTTCTACCCTCTCATTTACAACAATAGACTTGGTTAGAATCTAGGACCTATGAAATCAACTTTTGGACTCCAAAGTACAATCATATTAAAAACAATAGTTCACATATTTGAGTATTTTTATGGGTCAGTCAATGTATTCCTGTAACCCAGCTACCTCAAAACAGGGGTTTTAACTTCATTTTACCAACATAGAAACTGAAGCTAAGAGGGAGTGAACCCCATGGTTCAGGGTCACAGGGCCTCATCTATATTAGAGATATTGCAGACAGATCTTGGTTGAGCAGAGCACTGGGACTTTGGAAAGATGGAATGCCAGAGATCGGGACCAAAATTATCTTGGGCTATCTTACAACCTTTAATGGCCTTTTGTGTTAATTTCTGTACCTTGTCTAACACTCTTGAGACTATGAAGTAAACTCAGAATGTATTGCTAAGTTCCACACACCTTACCCCTAAAGATAAGACTGCTATGACCCTGAAACCTATGGAAAATATTTCCCTGCATTGTTGTAGCCTACCCACTATCACCATGAATGAATTGGGAAAATCTATTGAGTTACTTCATACAGAAGTAAAATTACTTCATTCCCAAAAAATTAATTTCCCCCAGATGTTTTATATTGATTTCAAGTAGGACTTTGGACTCACCTGGTACCTATTTTATTGATTTCTACATGGCTTTGTCAAAAGCACAGTTCTGGGCCAGGGATGTAGCTCAGTGGCACTGCGCCTACCTCACAAGCACGAGGTCCTGAGTTCAATCCCCAGTACAAAAAGAAAGTTTGTTCTGTGCTTTTATTTATTCTTTTCTTATTTTCAGTGATATAACTACTTAGGGATAAAGCCTAGATTTGGAAAAGCAAAGATGTGTTTACATACATATGCTACTCACTTGTTTCACCAATAGCAAATTTCATTTGAGCATTTGGTATCCTGCATATATCTTTAAATATCCTACTTTTTTAGTCCACCATTATTAATATTTTATCTATAATTTCACTTTCCATCTCTAAGGTAGATTTCCTCAGTTATAGATGACATTGTTGTAGGTACCAATGTGATTGTTTTTGCTTTAGTGTTGTGGATTGCTGATTTAATTCAGGTTTTTTGTAATTAATATTTAATTCATTAACAGTTGCCAGGTCAAGGACATCATTTTCCTAAGCTTTGAATTTCAGTGTACAAGCTCTTCTTCTATTTTATAAAAATAGCAAATTTTAACATTACTCTCAAGAACTGAACTCAATATTTGATTAATCTTTGATCTACCTAATTTGTTCAGTTTCTTTTGTAAGCTCAAGATCCCCTAATCACTTTATTACATTTACATATTTAATATATTTGCCTTTCTAGGAGCATTTTTTGAATCCTACTATGAGGATAACTTTCCCAAGTACTTAAATATTTAACTAAATTCAATATATTAAATTTAGAATGTAGTGAGTTTTAAACTGTTAATAATATTTTAAATGTAGTAAAATATGCATTTCAGCTTAAGAATCATAAGTCTAGTCAGTTACTGAATTAGATATTTCAAATTGGAATCACAAGCCTGGTGTGTTTATAATACATTCAATTCTCTTTAAACCCAAATATGTGCCTATTATGCTAACTTAATGTGAAAACATCAACATTGTGGATTTAAATCATCACCTCTACACTTAATCTATGCTTCTTTTCCATGAAAAATATTTTGCATGCTAAAGAACGCGATTTAGATAGGGCTTGTCACCTCTGATCAATTCAGCCGTGACTCTTGCAATAGAGAAGAGGCCAAAGACCAGGCCAAAGAGACCAGGAGTGCTGCACAGGCCACAAGGTGACCAGAGGAATGGGGAACAGATGCACTCTGGCCTGGGAATATCCAAGCCCATCCCTCCACAGAGGCTGGTGTTACAGCCCCCTGAATTCAAGTTACTCATCTCCTGCTTCCTCCATCTGATTAGTCTCCAATATCCCCACTGAGGCTGTTTAGCACTTGATTCAATTTAATCCAGTTCCTGCCTGGTTCCATTCTGAACACTTGTCATATTCACAAATGTTACTGATTTCTTAAATGACATTGATTGAGTTTTTTATACTTCTCACCCCCAGCTCTCCAGTCCCAAGACAACTTCATAGCAATGGCAGGAAGGGTGCATATGCACCTGGACATTATTATCAGGATGCATTTAGAGCACACACACGCCTTCAGACTTTTCATATTTCAACGTCATTTCCATCCACATTCACAGCATTAAGCCTGACATTGCTGCATTATTACTGAAGAGTAAATTTTATCCTATTGTTTAATGATTTAATTTTTACCATAAAAGTGATAGACTCTCCCCTGGCTCTAAAGCCTGGCCTATGTGCCCAGACTTTCCTACCAACCTCAGGCAGAGCCACACTAACTCAGAGCTGACCCCCACTCTTAAATGCACCTCTCTAAAGTCTTCATAGCATAACTGTTAATTTTTAAATTTCAGACATCCAGGAAAGTTATTAAAATACCAAAAATTGTCATGTACAACACCAAGATTCTTCAAGTATTATGTTATGTCCAGTGGCTCTGGGATCTAGGGTCCTCAGACTCATATTAGTTGGGCTTGTCTCTCTCTCCAATGTAGAATAAGGGAGAGGAGTCAGAACGGAAGACTGGTACAAAGCAAAAGTACTTTATTATAGGTATTGCAAGAGGAAGCATTACAAAGGCCACTCCTAAGGAGTGAGGGAGCCCAGAACTGGGACACCATTGAATCTGGGGCTGCAGTTCTGTTTTATGGGAAGGAGCCCCATCTCCAACACCCTTGGAGTTAACACTTGATTGACTGGATATTGGACTTGTTGTTAGGGGTTTGGTCTTGTGGGCTATTAGGGGAATTTAGGCAGGTATGGCAACCTGCACTAGGAGGGACAGTATTGGGAAGCTATTAAACCACAGCCTGTTAGCTTTAGAAGAAAAACTACAAAACTGCTTGAAAACTGCCTGCTGCTCATAGCCACATAGAGGCTGCTTTTTCCTACCCTCGAAAGGTACTCAGGTCTTCTAACCCTCCCCAAGGGTCCTTTCAGTCCTTAAAATCATTTATCACTCTTGCTTTATCATTCTCATATGTGTAGAAATATAAGTTGTTTTCTGAACCATTCAAAAGCAAGTTGCAGACACGGTACCCCTTTAGCTTTCAATATTGTACTTTCTTTGTTGTTCCTAAAAACCAAGACCTTTTCTCGCATAATCACAATTCAATTATCCAACCAGGGAAATTTCCAGTGATATAGCACCACTTCTATTATAATGCCATTATCTGATTTGTAGACAGATCTTTGCACATTACTCCAATCATACCACTAATGTTATTTAAATGGCCTAGGACCAAATCTAGGATCACAGTTCCATCAGGTTGTTATGTATCTTTGATCTTCTCTAATCTGAAATACTTATATTTTTTCACCCTTCATTTTTCATTATTCATTTTGTCTTTCATAGCCTTGATATTTTAAAGAACTAGTTTGTAGACATACTTAGATTTGTGTTTTTTGTTTGTTTGGGTTCTTTTGGTACCAGGGATCAAACTCGGGACCTTGCGCTTGCAAGGCAGGCGCTAGAACAACTGAGCTAAATCCCCTGCCCCTTAGATTTGTGTTTGATGATCCCTTGTGATTAGATTCAGATTGTGCATTTTGTAGAAATATCACAGGAATGTTGAATACCTCCTCAGGACACACATGATGTCATGTGTTAACCTTGAACTCACAGTTCAGTGATTGCTACCAGGTTGCTCCACTGCAAAGATTTTTCTTCTTGAAATTAGTAAATATATTGGGGGAGACATTTTGAGACTATTTTTCATACCCTCTGGTTTTAGCATCCATTGGAGATTTTTGCCCAAAACAATTATTACCATAGAGCCTGTCAACTGATAATTTTTCAGGCTCTGCAATTCTGCTTTTATTCACTGGAATCCTACTGTAAGAAACAGAATCAACTTCTCTGTTGCTTTACTTATTCATTCACTTTCTTACATTAGCATAGATGCAAGAATCTCTATTTTATTCTCTGATTTTTCTTCCATTACTATCAATGGTCATCATGATGCTCAAATTGTCCAAGATTTGGCCAGCAGAAGCCTCTAAGCTGCCTCCTCAGTCCTTTGCACATCACGTCTCCTGCATTCAGTGAGCACTTGTGTGCTGAGGCAAAAGAAATGACTCAAGCTCACATTATACTTTTTCTACCCCTGATCTAGAGTCAGCCACTATCCAAGGAGCCCTGCATACTTCCAGTGGAGAATACCTAGAAGCCAAGATCTGGGTGCTAGGCACTTATGGCTACTCAGGTGTTCTCTAATTAGGGCCATTTTAGCTGATGGGTCCCTTTGGAATATGTACTGATTAACCACCCAATAGTCTCCCAACCACAGTCTCTACCTGTATGGTAACAGCTAAGTCTCCTCAACCCCAGCCTGCTCACTCTGTTCCCCACAGCTGTGTTCCATCATGTGTGACTGAGGCTTCCTGAGGACCATTCTCTCCTGGGTCCTGTTATTGATCCCCATTCCAAAGGTAATCTAGGAGGTGATTTCCATCTCCCCACCAATGCCTTTAACGTGGAATACATTTGCCTCCATGCAGCCTTAGGAGGAAGGTGTGCCACAGGCAATGGGCCAGAAATAGGCTATTGTATGGGAAGCAAGAAGGTCCTCTCTTCCTCCTTGCCCTTGGCTGGGTGCTCCCACTTCTCTCCAGGGCAGTGTGAGACTGGAAACAGGGAGCCCAGAGATCATCCACCTCCAAGGACTGGATGAAGTATCCTGGCAAACATTTTCAATCCCATTGCTCCTTCAGAGCAAAAGGGCCATTTATGTATTAATGAGAGCAATGGAAACATGTTTTAAACTTCAACTGTTCTTACCATGGCATTTTGCCCAACTAACCTGAAAAAGACTAAATTTGTGCACCTTAAACCTGAGGTGAGTTTTGGGCACATCATAAAGGAAAATCAACATGGAATTTCCTCAGGCAGGTATGGGTCTCTACTGGAGGACTTGCTAGCATTTCAGAGTCCAGAGGGCTTCATGCAGTTCTCCTGATTTGGACGTAGAGATCTAAAAGAATATTTCCTGTTGGTCCTCCACTCTGGCTATGCATTGCCATCACTAGGCAAGATTTTTTAAATACCAATATGGAGACTTTCTACAGAAATTAAATCAAACTGTACAGGGAGGAAGAACCATAGATTTAAAGCCACAGATGGTCAGTTATCTTCACTTCCAAAATATAAACATTATTGTTCTCTCTAATAATGTGCATTTTTAAAGAACAGTTGAGAAAAAAACAGTTGGATCACTTGGAGAAAAAAAAAAATCACCTCTAATCATCGCACTTGACCTATCGCCTTAGCACTTTTCCTTCTAAAGAGCTGCTGTTCTGCTGGAGAAAATAATCCTGAAATTTATATGGAACCAGAAGAGACTGAGAATAGTAAAAGTAGTCTGGCTAGCAAGGGTAAAGTAGGAAGCATCACAATTCCAGATTTAAAGTTATATTACACAGCTACAATGATTAAAAAAAAAACATGATTCTGGTATAAAAACAGACATATGGATTAATAGAACAGAATACAGGATGCAAAAATGACCCCAGGCATATACAACTATTTAATCTTTGACAAAGAAGCCAAAAACATACACTGGAGGAAAAAACAGTCTTTTTAATAAATGGTGCTGGAAAAAATGAATATCCACAGGCAGAAGATTAAGTCTAGACCCACATATCTCACTATGTACTAAACTAAAATGAAATGGTTCAAAGATCTGCATGTTAAAACAGAAACACTTAAACTGCTAAAATATAAATTAAGTAAAACTCTCAAAGTCATAAGCATAGGAAAGTACTTTCTCAACAGATCCTCAATAGTACAAGAATTAACAAATAGAATCATATCAAATTAAGGTACTTCCGCACAGCAAAAGAAACCAACAGAGTGAAGAGACAACCTACAGAATGGGAAAATAATTTTTGCCAGCTATTTCTTAGAAAAAGGACTAATATCTAGAATACATAAAGAATTTAACAAATTAAAGCCCCCAAAATAAAAGACTCAATCAAAAAATGGGCAAGTGAAATGATTAGGTACTTCTCAGAAGAAGAAATACAAATGGCCAAAATACATAAAGAAATATTCAACATCACTGGCCATTATAGAATTAAAAAACACTAAAATTCTGTCTTACCCTAAAAAGAATGGCCATCATCAAGAAAACAAATAATAACAAATACTGATGAAGCTGGAGGGAAAAAAGCACCCTTCTACCTCATTGGTGGAAATTTAAACTAGTACAACCATTGTGGAAATCAGTGTAGAGGATCCTCAAAAACCTAAATGTAGAAATTCCATTTGACCTAGCTATTCTCCTTCTAAGTACCTTCTCAAAACAGTTAAAAACATCATATTACAAGGATACATGCATATTCATGTTTATAGCACCACAATTCATAATAACTAAATCTTGGAAGTGGCTTATATGTCCATCAACAGATGAATGGATAAAAATGTGATATTTACACACAACAGAGTACTACTCTACCATAAAGAAAGATAAAATTGAGTCATTTTTAGAAACATGGATGCACATTGAGACCATAATGTTAAATGAAATAAATCAGATGCACAAGCCTAAATATCTCATGGTTTCTCTTATATGGGAAATTCAAAATAGAAATAATAAGCAAAATAAAAGATAGAAAATAGTAGGTAAGGAGATAGGTCTTTCCCAAACAGGAAGGAGATCAAGAGTTGGTGGAATAGGGAGAGAGAAGGAAAAGGAAAGAAAAAAAGACTTGGAATGTACGAACTCCACACAAGGAATGTAAACATTATGTACTGCAAACATGTGCTAATAAAAATAATGAGGTGTTTGGCTAGGGATTTAGCTCAGTGGTTCCACTGCCTGCCTCGCAAGGGCAAGGTCCCAAGTTCAATCCCCAGTACCAAAAAAGAAAAGAGGTGCTGTTCTGATGCATGCATATTCATTTCTTCCCACCCTTCATCGATAAATATATAACTTGTGTGTATGTGTGACATATTTATAACTTCAAGCTCTTAAATTGTACTCATAGAAAGGTGAATAAGACTATAAAACTTAAGACTATAAAATGTCCCAAAGTTCCAGACAGGGAATTGCTTTCCCCCACCCAATGATTAAAGGAAGTTACATGATTTTACCACCTTCCTATCCTCCACCCACCACCAAGCCTAGACCTTCTTTATAGCTGAATTGTGTCCCCCCAAAACTGAAGTCCCAACACCCAGTACCACAGAATGTGACTATATTTGGAAACAAGGTATTTCAGGGGTGAATGAAGTAGAATGTAGTCACATGGTGAGTCCTAATCTAAGATGACTGGTTTCCTTATAAAAAGAGGAAGTTATCACCCAGAACTTATAGAGGAAAAACTATGTGAAGACATGAGGAGACGACAATTATCTACCAGCCAGGGAGAGGAACCTAGAAGAACCAATGCTGACGGCACCTTGGTCCTGGACATCTCACCTCCAGAAGAACTCAGTTTTTCTTATTCAAGCCATCCAGTCTAGGTCCTTTATTATGACAATCCTAGAAAGTAAGTTGGCCCCTCTGTCTACCCCTGCTACAGACTCCCTGACCTACCAGCATCTGGTTCTCCATTAAGTTGTCTGAAGATGGCTCAGAAGAAAAGATACACATCCAGCAATCCTGGAAAGAAGGAAGACAGGGCTTTTGTTTCCCAATTGCTAGGCTTTCTTTCTTCCCTTCTGCATTCTTAGTAGGGAGCAGGACTTTGGAAAGACAGGATGACAGAAATGTTTTGTTGACATACAACACATAGAAATTGTCCCACAACATAAGTAGGAAGTACAGACTGGGCTCAGGGCCAGAGACTTGTCACCTTGAGGGAATGAATCAGAGTAAGGAGACACGGAAGAGTGAGTCCAGTTGTGAGAGATTCATTAATGACAAGAAGCAAAATCAAATCACTACATTTATTTTATCATGACCTACTGAGTAAAGAACAGCTAAACATCAACCAAACCTGGGAAATTTTTTCATAACCTGTTAAAAAGACAAGATGCCGTCAAATATCTAGAGTCACAAAGCATTTTAATTTTACTTTATCAAACATATACCAACATTAACCATTTCCTTTCTCTGCATCCAAGCCCAGTTAAGGTGCCCTTTTTCCATTCAAGGCTGAGAGGTCAGAGGTGAATATCTCTAGATGGTGAAATCAGGTCACACCAGATTTCCCAGGAGTTGGAAAGACGAGTTTCCAACAGCCATGATCTGGAAATTAAGACTCAGGTTAAATAGCTCAAGATGAATTAAGTGTTTGGCAGAATAGTAAAATGATGACTTTTCTTAAAACATAATCAAAAACCACTATATATTCAAATTTAATTTACAAAATGTATCAGTATGAAACATAATAGAGCAAACGTTGACTTACTTTTTGTAGCCTCATGTCAAACAGGATAACTGAGACATACTCCTTCACAGAAGTCACAGGGCCAGTTGTGACAAAAATGTGAGACTCTAAGCGCTCATCCACATGCTTGTCTTCTAGCTCTAGCTGAGTTCTAGGAATGGTCTCCTTACTGTCAATTTCTGACTGCGAGTGGGCCAGAGGTCACCTCCCCAAGGGGCAGATGAAAGTGTGGCAATTCTCTCTTCAGTATTCCTAGTTCCAACACTGCTCAGCCCAGGGTGTACTGTCCAAATCATTGCCCTCTGACTGCCAAAGGAACCTAAATGTCTTGTACCATCTATCCCTCATTCCAGTCTTTGTTTTCGTGCGATTCACTCCCTCTGCCCGCCCCCTTCATATTGCTTTGTCCCCCAAGGACTCTGATGTCACTGGCAGAGGCCTAGTGGATTGAGTGTTGTAGGAGGTACCAAGCTTTGGCCCCGAATGGGCTTCCAGACAGTGGGAACCCTTGGTACCAAAACTGATGGGAAGAAAGGAGAGGTGACTGCAGCACTCTGGAGGTGCAAGGTGACAAAGGTCAGCACTATTCCTGCTGCTTTCCCAACTACAGGCTTTGAAGAGTCATTGCCTAATTATGAACCTCCCAGGAGAAAATCCTTCCTTGAATCTGGCAAGGTGAGAAAGAGAGTGATAAATAGAAATATTTGTCAAGCACCAAACATAAATGGCACTAAATAATATTTTGAGGTATTAACTCATGTCGGTCTTTTCCCCCTGTATTTCCCCTTCTCACCTCACTCTCTGGCATCAAAGCTCTGTCACAGAAGAACTGATGGTAAAGTTGGAAGCAAAAAACTTCTTAGCCTTTATTTTGCAAAACCTACATTTTTAGGGTGTGGGAATTTGTGAGACTAGTGGGCACATTTTAAGAAATATGAAAGGAAGGGGTTTGTCTCATACTTAAAAGAAATCTTTCCAAGCTGGGGCAGGAGAAATAGTGTCCCACAAGAGCAGGACCCAGGCCTACCCTTGTAGTTGAAGACAAAGAGGTGGCAAGGCTAGAAAGGGATGATAGGATAACCGGGAAGACAGAAACAAGCCAGCCTCATAGAAACTCCTTGGTGCTACATGGTGTTGTAGTCCGGGAAACTCACAGAACTCAATGTCCAATTTTTACCCCACTTACAAGCTTATAAGTTATACATTTAGAGTTTATTTTTACAGCATACTTCTGTGGGCTGCCAAAAGATATGAGTCTCCCGAGCCAGAGACCAAGAATCTTATTCTTCCCAGCCCTACAAGCAGCACGACATGACCTGCATGTTCACATCAGCTCACCTTGTCCCTGGAGACCTTCTAGGCCTACTGAGAATGGCACACGTTGGCCCTGTACATGTAATGGTGTGCAACACAGCTAAGCCTCTCCAGTCTTAGGAAAGGTCAGTGTGCTAAAAAGCTACAAGAAAACCCGTGCGACCTTGTTCTGGAGGATGATAGCAAACAAATAACTGTTGCAGGAGACAATAGCTCTGTCTTCCAACACTGCTCGCTATATAATTATCCTTGACAAGATCATCCAGAATACAAGCTATCTGTCCCTTTAGTCATAAAACACTAGAATACAAGAAAGGACACTTTCTGCCAACACTGACTTTTCTATAGGCAGGAACCATGGACGTCTCAACTATGACCGGTGGACTAAGAAGCACCACCTGCCTCCCATTGCCTCTGCCTCCATGAGACATGGGAAGTCAGCACAAGCCTGGGAGGAGATTGGGGTGAAAAGCTGTAATAAAGGCAGGAGATTAAGCAAAAGTCTGAATCCTGAGCAGTAAGATATTTAATTCTCTTCCCCCTCCAGCTACCACAATATTTCCTTCATGCTTAACTTGGCCTTAAGAATGACATTTGAGGATGACTCTCTGAAAAAATGATAACTCTGAGGGGGAAAAAACCCTCAGAAACTGGTATTTCATAAATGTTTACCGTCTCCCAAGAAATGTCTAGATCCCTGCCCAATATCTGTATAATGAGTGCCAGGTCGCAACCCTTCTCCCTGATACAACCTCTTGGTCTCATAATGTTCAATCTTAAGTATGCATAGATAGCCCAGGATCACCACCTATCCAAGGAGACCCTTTATTATTAAAGAAAGAAAGAGAAATTAACAAAGGGAAACAGAAACTCAGAAGAAAGTATAAAAAAAAAAACCCACTGTGGAACAGAATAAACGTACTTCTCTTAAGTTACAATTCAAAGTTCCAATACCAGGAAAATGGAACAAAGGTACCCTCCTACTCTTCCTGTGAAGTCCAACCAGAAGCACTAGACATTATTATTTATTATTACTCATCAATCCTTGCATATTGTACTTCTTTTCTACCATAATCCCTGGTAGATTGGTGATATTTGTTTTAAATTCTAGGTCTGATCATCCCAAATCTCTGCCACAACCAGTTCTTGTGTTTATTCTAACTCTTCAAACTCTACATGCATAGAGTTGAGGGGTGGGTGTTTCTGTTTGGGGGCTTGTGTCTTTTAGTATGCTTTGTTACTATTTTGCTAGAAGCCAGACCTATCCTGGGTTAAAAAAACTAAAGTAAATAGGCCTTTTGTGCAACAGAGTTCTGTTGCAGTGGTCAGGAGTCACACTGTTGAATATTTGCTGGACCTGTAGGAGTCAGAGGCTCTCTAGAGACTTAAACCAGTCATGAAATGTGCAGAGGGTCCTCTGTTGTCATATGAGGGTTCTATTGATGTGGTGGGAAAGGGTGAGGGGTCACTCTGTGGCCCTATGATTAGGTCTAAGTCTCTAGTGAGACCTTTGCCCCAGCTGAGACTTTTCCCCTGCCATTCAGGTCTCACAAGTCCAGAGAGAGCTACAATTGGCTAGTCCCCTTCCTCCAGGTGGATCAGGCTCTAGTAGAGCCCTAGAAAAGTAGACACTGAGAAAATCAGCCATGTTATAAATAACAGAATGCTCCAGGCATATT
Organism: Heterocephalus glaber; assembly: GCF_053883595.1. NCBI lineage: Eukaryota > Metazoa > Chordata > Mammalia > Rodentia > Bathyergidae > Heterocephalus > Heterocephalus glaber. The sequence continues at coordinate 647,171 of NW_028258324.1, read as the reverse complement.
TCAAGACAGCCTGATCTGCAGCTTGGACACAAACTGATGGAATTCTCATTGGCAAGCCCCTCCCTTAGCTCTAGTACAACAAAGAACCAAGGGAGTGGGTTGGGAAGCTTGAACCACACAACCTTTAGAAAGACCAACATTGGTGACAAAGCCTCTGTGGGAAATGGGGCCAGCCTGCTTCCCCTTCCCCTGGAATCCCTGGGAGAAAAAAGACACTAAGACATCCAATTAACCTGAGGCAAAACATTCCTACAAATCACCCAAATGAAAGAGACCATTTCAAGAAATTTTAGCTAAGAGCAACAGTGAGATTTAACTCCTACGATTTTTTATGTCTATTCTTGTTTTAGCCCTTAATTGCTTTATACTTGGGCTGAATTAGGAATTGCAATTTTCTCTTCCATTCCTTTATGAGATTCCTGGATCCTGTCCCCTTACTCTCGTTCCCACAGTTCAACAAAATAACATCTCTTATGCAAGGGGGGCCTTCCCACTTCTCCAGTTTCAAAGTTGTAGTCAACATGAGAGTAGGTATGACGTGATTAAAAGTAAGGATCAGCAACTTATGATCTTGCCTGTATTAACTTTGGTGAAAGAATTGGAGTGGTCATGGGTGAACTCCTCAGAATCCCAGTCCATTGTCTGTCTGCACAGCAGGATCTGCAATATCTGTTTATATATTCTGCCAGGCTGTCTACTGCTGTAGAGTGCACTCTATGCCTCTGTATGAAGTCTATTTCTCTGTTTATGCTAGGTTCCTCTGCATTGCCTGCTGGTGAGCAGAGCTCCAGCAATTCTTTCCTTCTCTGTAAAACCATCCACTTATTATTTTCAGTCTTTACTGGATCACTGCCATCTCAAGCCTACTTTTCTCCTAATTCAAATGATAAAATGAACCTCTTTTTTAACTGTCATTTTTCTTACCAACTATCAGCTCATTTCTTTGAGTCCTTCAGCAAAACTCACAAGACCTCTTTATATATTCAGTCTGTTATTTTTTTCTCCCATTTTCTCTAAAACCCACTCCACTCTAGGTCTACCCTCACTAGTGCCTAGGCCTTCTCTTGTCAAGGTCACTAATGATGTAACATAATTCAGGCTTTGATTCTCTTCTCTGTCTACACTCACTCCTTTGTTGATTTACTAGCCTTGGTGACTTCATATGTTATTAATATAGAGATAGCTGCTAGTTCTGTATCTCCAATCTAAATCTCTCTCCCAAACTCATTCTTGCTCAATACCACCCTTGAATGTCTAGCAGTGTGATGGTTAGGTTAATCTTGATTGTCAATTTGACTGGCTCAAGAGAGGCATAGAAGATTAGTGAAGCACCCTTCCAGGTATATCTGGGTGGGTCACATGGGCTTGACCTTGGGGGACTTTATGTGGTCCCTGGTCCCTTCCACTCTGGTTCTTTCCTTGCTCTCTACTTCTTGGCTGTTGTGATTAGCAAATTTCCTCCACTGTGCTATTTCTGCTTTGAAGTCAGCTTACCATGGACTGAAATCCTGAAACCAATAGCCAAAATAAACCTTTTCTTGTTTAAGTTGACTTTCTCAAGTATTTTGGTCACAATGACCAAAAACTGACTAATAATATAAGTAGGTATCTCAAAGTAATGTCTACATCCAAACCCATAGTCCCCCTCCCACATGCCACTTCCTGCAGAGCTGTCTCAATCTCGGGAAAGTCCATTCCCCCCCTGCTGAGGTCAAACTCTCACATGTCGACTCCTCTAATTCTTTCACATCTCATGTGCATGCCATCAGGAAAATTATCCAGACTCAACTGCCTCTCACCATCTCCACTTTAACCCTTGGCCTAGAGCAGTCCACCCTCTTCCTTCTAGACTATTGCAGTAATCTTCTTTTTTGTGAATGTGTATTAAATGATTAATTTAAAGGTTTTTAACATGAAAAAGAAGGTACACAAACACAGATCACATTATGATGACCAAGGCAGTATTCTACATGATAAAATTTTTAAAAACAAATTTATAAAGTAAATGTACCAGCACTGAACAAGGTACTTGAAATTTAATCCAAGCTACCTGCATATCCATAAAATGATCTGACCACAGACATACAAATTAAATTATTTTCTAGAACATCAAAATGTCAACCATTCTGACTGTAAACTGCCTTATTCCCCTGGTGAGTATTTTGAGAGAACTTCTATGTCACATGAAGAGAATTGGCATGACACTTAAAGACTGCAGTAAATAGAATACAGTTAAAAACATTTGTAATGCAGTTCTGCATAAAATATACACAGTATATCTTACTACTTAAAAATTTTAAAAACAAAAGACTGGTCTGAATAAAGGTTAAAACCTCATCAAAGAAAAATGCTTAAAATTTGTATATCATTGGTAGAAAATTGATAAGATTTTACTGGGAGGAACAGGGAAGATATCTGACAAAGTCATTCACTTAAGATTTGTTCAAAAACTTTCATAAAGTTGTAAATTGCTGATTATACCATCTTAAAATATTATACCATAAACACACTTTCTACTATTACTATTTAACCAGAGGACAAAAGAATAACTTGAATAAAGTGTTTCTCAAAATAAGGTCCAAAGGTTCCCCAAAAATTCTAATGTGGGCTCAATAACAAACATTTTAAACAAATGCCCTATGTGATTATTCTACATTCTGAAATTCCCAATGGCAAATCACAACACTTAAAAGCAAGATCATAAACATATTTCTGACATGTCCGAATTCTCTATAAGTTTATGTTGTGAATACTCCTTTTTGTTTTAAAACAAGTTCCAGGCATTAACAGAAACATATATACCTTTCAAATGAACATATGAATGTACATGAACTTTTTCCTTTGATGTTTTCATTACTTTCAAACTTAGTTATTTGAAGAAAAAACAGTATGTGACTACAAGCTTTGGAAAAGTTGCATTTCTAATGAAATGAGGCATCCAGAAAAAAAGATAAAAAGACAATTTACTAAATGCCTACAATTTTTATCTTTTTTTCCTATGTCAGACAGGTAATGTGCTGACATCATAACAAGGTTTGAGGGAGGCACATCTCGTGCATACAGCATGAACACCTGATCATCACATTCAAGAACCGAAGGATCTAACACCTACAAATTTTAAATCATTCTAAATTTAAAACTGAATAACTTACCTAAAATTAAACTTTATTAAGATTGTATCATTGTAACTTATTTAGATGATTGTGGTTACTTTTCAAGTCCTTTACATAAAAATGGTACTAATCAGAGGAAAGCTGTATTTGGCAACTCTTCAAATAATAAATTGCTAACCAACTAATTTTAATAAAAATAGTTTGAAGAACTCTGCCTCTGAAATGAGTTCTACTATGTATTTCCTGTGTTAACCTACCAAATTAAAAAAAAACTTAAGTAAGATGATACAACTATAATATATGTATTTTCTGCAGACTTATTTGAAATTGTTAGTTTTTTGGATTTCCCTGAAGTCTATAAAAACTGGGGCCCAAATGTACAGTTTGGAGAGAAACAAGCATAGTTAAGACATTCTACTTAAATGACAAATTATTTTCCTGTATAGTAAATAATAAGAAAAAAATATTAGGCATTCTATCTCCACTCAACAAGTGGAATGTGGAATGTGTTTGCAAATTTGGTTAACAAGAATTTCCTCATCTTTATTTAAGTCAAATCATAAAAGCAACTCTATCAACAAAAAAATTCAACATTCTCTATTATAGACCATAAGAGTCAAGTATTACATCTAAATATAACTACAAAAAAGAAGTTAAAATTAACTTCTAGGCAATTATGTAATGGTTAATTGAATCCAAGCTGGTAATGAGCTTTTGCATGCATTAAATAGCAACATAAGCAAAATGCATAATTTAAAAATGAGGACCAGACCTATTCTTCTTCATACATCAAAAGGTGGTTGATACACTCAATACCTGCAATCTCATATCCATCAGTCTTCCTGAAGATGTCATTAGCATGTGGAGTGAGCTGGACATATTCATTAGTAAACTGAGAATCAACATTGTCCAAACCGAATTCTCCAGAAATATTTGCTGTGAAGGGAGGCACCACCTGCTCTTGTTCCAGCATGTCCTAGTCAACATTTTGAAAGAATGGATGCTCCTGAACATCAGCAAATCCTGTTTGAGGATGACAACACAATCATTCCTCTGGGTCCTTGTTCAGAAAACTCTGCAGGACACTTGCAGCTTTTACAGACAGACAATGCGGTATGTGAATTTTTCTTTCTAAAATGACTTCAAGAGATTATAATTTGTGTTTTGATCAAGGTTACCAGAGCTCTCAACAGTATGAAATGGAGACTCTCTGGCCATCATCTCAAACATTAGTACTCCAAGAGTCCACCAGTCAACACTGAAACCATAATATTCTCTTATAATTTCTGGAGCCAGGAAATTAGGAGTGCCACAGAAAGTACTAGTCTTATCTCCTGGCTGTATTCCTTCCTTACATATGCAATAGTCAGTGAGTTTAATGTGCTCTTCTGAGTCCAGTAATAAATTGTCCAGTTTCAAATTTCTGTATCCCTCGCTCATGAAGATAATTGTTAAACTGATTTCTGCAGAGTAAACCTGGCATTTTCTTCAGGAAGTATTCTTTGTTGCTGCATATGAAACATTAGATCTCCATTTACATAGTCTAGAACAAAGAACAGTCTGCTTTCTGACTGAAAGCAAGAAGCAGTCCAACAAGAAAAGAATGATTGGATCCCTGCTCCAAAATGTGCTTCTCTGTTTGTTCCTGAACAATGTTGGCAAGCTCTTTTTTCAAATTTTCATTGCACAAATACAATCTGTTTTCTTTTAATGGAACCAGCAGTACTTTTGCATAACTTTCTCTTCGTATTACCCAGAGTAAATCAAAGTCCTGAAGCCCTAAACTGGATGAACAACTTTCCCAGTTGTTCACTCCCTCATTCTCTTCATCCACTTGTTCCAAACCCTCATGGCTTTTAGGCTTATATGGGGTTGCTGTCTGTTCAGGGTCTAAACCCATGGATGATTGAGCCATTGCCATCATGGGTTCCAGTGGCAAAGAATGCTGCCCACATTCAATTGTGACAAGTTTATGCCACTTCTTATGAACCAAGAGTTTACAGTTGATACATTTATATACCTGGTGTCCACATCCCGCCATACAATCTGTGCAGACAGCACAATAAGCATGCATGCCTGCTGAAATATTTGACTTGAAAAATATGGTCATTTGCACAATAAAACTTTTTCTAGAGGCCTGCTGCTCCTCTGTGGTAGATGGATTTATCTTCTCCTGGGAAAAGCATTTTAGGGTGTTCTGGTATGTAAGGCAATTCATGAATTAAGAGTTCAGAATCCTTGTTGAGCTCAGAAAGCCTAAAGGCTTCTCCTAACTCCAACTGAGGTGATACAGTATTCAGGTCTCCTTCCTCATCTACCCATTTTGTGGTGAAAAGCTATTTATTGTCAAAAGACCAGATGTCTTGAACTTCATTGCCCTCAAAGGAGATAGAGGTCTCAAAATGTGTTGTCATGATATCTCATCCCATAACGTGGGCCTGTAATGTAGAGGTGTGAGTCATGGAGGTGCCCAGGAAGAAGGAACTATAGAAGGGTTGGCTGGCCAGGAAAACTAGCATGAGAGGGTTAATGAGCAAGGGCAGCCTGACTTCCGGCACTGACCACACCAGCCATAGCTTCAGCATAGCTCCCTGACAAGTAATTTCCAGTGGTGGCTGGGCCAGGGTGGATATATAGTAGGCTTCTCAGTGTCTCTTGGGGACTGGTGACTGTGGCTTTGGTCTCTCCCTCTGGAAACCTGTCTCTCTAACTTTTTTGCTGTTGGCTCTAGGGAGACCTGCCCAGAGCTACTGGGTGTCTCTTGGCCTGGTGAAATTTTCCCTGGGATCAATAATTCAAGTTTCAGTTTCATTAGTAATTGGGATTAGGGGGACTTTGGATGGGTACTTTGATTTTGCTAGATCACTGGTGGTCGGACCTGGGGAGACCCTCCCTGGGGTGTCTGTGACAGTTGTGTGGCTGCTGCAGTGTGGGCTGTGGCATCTGGATGAAGTCATCCATCTTCTCAATCTTTCACAGATACTTTTTCTACTTGGGGTGGTAAGGATGCAGCCTGCAGAAGTGGGGAAGCAGCTCCCTGTTGACGGCCTCCACTCAAGTGAGCTCAGGAGATGGCTGTTACTAGACTGTGATGCCTGGTAACAAAGGTTGCAACTTCTGTTTGGATATGTTGCCAAGGAAAAGAGGTCATGTCTTGAGGTTCCACAACTGGAGTCTCCTCTCTGAGAAGAAAACCCTATGGCCCATCTTTTTCTTCATACTAAATAAATCAGTGGCTACTTACTTATTTTATTATTTTTATCTAAGTAACTATGAATATTTTTATCTATCTATCATCTATCTATTAGTTTTTTTCTTTTGCATTACTAGGACTTATACCCTATATCCCCACAATGAACTACAAGTATATCCGCAGACTTTTTTTTTCAGATATGCACTAAGGGTCTCTCTAAGTCACAAAATGGGTCAGGTTGGACTCCACCTTGTGGTCTTCTTGCCTCAGCCACCCAGAGAGTTAGAATTATAGTCATATACCATTTTGCCTGAGTCAATGTGATTTTTTAAAATTAATTTTATTGGTACAATTTAAATATACATAGTGATCACATTCATTATAGGGAATTTGTACCTGTACATGGTATATCTTCATTCTTCTTTTTTTCCCAATCCCCTATCCTCCCTTCAACCCCTCATCACCTCCTTATTTACAAAAGCTTTGTTTCCATTTTTTCCTTCTTTTCTCATTTTTTCTTTTCCCTTCTTTCTTTTCACCCTCCCCTCTTCCTAGTTCCCCTTTCCTTATGAACAATTTCTATTTCACATTATTTATTATACATTTTGGCCCTTATTTACTCTTTCAGTTTCTCAAACCAGAGAAAAATATATGATATTAACACATGTGTTCAATTTATTTCACTTAAAAATATGGTCTCAAGCTGCATCCATTTAGCTATAAATGTCTCAAGTTTATCCTTCTTTATGACTGAGAAGTACTCCATTATATAAAAAACACATCTTTTTTTATCCATTCATCAGTTGATGGCATTTGGATTGTTTCTAAGATTTAGCTATTACAAAAGGCTGCTATAAACATGTGTGAGCATATATCATTGGGGTATGATGCTCTTAATTCTTTCAGAAAGATACCCAGCAGGGGAATAGCTGGGTCAAATGGGACCTCTAGTCCTAGATTTTTGAGAAATCTCCATACTTATCTCCATAGTGGTTGCACCAGTCTACACTCCCACCAGCAGTGGAGAAGGGCTCCTTTTTCCCCACAGCCCTGTCAGCATTTGTTGTTGGTTGATTTCTTGATATTAGCCATTCCTTCTGATTTCAGTATATGTGCTACCAAAGCAAGAACTAGCTATTCTTTCTGGAGTGAGATGAAATCTCAGCATTGTTTTAATTTGAATCTCCAAATAACCAGTGGTGTTGAAATTTTTTTATATATTTATATGCTCTTTGTACTTCTTCATCTGAGAAGCAGCTATTCATTTCAGATGCCCATTTTTGGATTGGGTCTTTAAAGTGGGGAGGTCTGATTTTTTGAATTCTTTGTATGTTCTAGATATTAGCCTTTTGACTAAGGGACAACTAGCTAAAATTTTTTTCCACTTTGTGTGTTGTCTCTTCACTCTGTTGGTTATTTCTTTTGTGGTGCAAAAGCTTTTTAATAGGATGAGATCCCAATTGTTGATTTTTTTGTATTATTTCCCACGCAGTCTGGGTTTTGTTCATGAAGTCTTTTTCTACTACTATGTCCTCAAGAGTTCTACCTATTCTCTTTTCCAGCAGATTTAGTGTTTCTATTTTAATATTTAGATATTTGATCTATTTTTAGTTTAGTTTAGTTCATGGTGAGAGACATAGATCTAGTTTTAGTCTCTGGCATGTGGAAACACAGGTTTTTTCCAGTACCACTTATTAAAGAGGCTATCTTTCTTCCAGTGAACATTTGACTCTTTAGTCATAGAAAAGGTGGCTGAATGTGTTTGGAGTTGTTTCTGCATTTTCTAGTCTGTTCCACTGATCAGCAGGTCTATTTTTTTGCCAGTACCATGCTGTTTTTATCACAGTATCTCTGTAGTATAATTTGAAGTCAAGGATTGTGATGCACCCTGCCTTGCCTTTGTTGCCCAGAATTGTTTTTGCTATTCTAGGTTTCTTGTGCTTCCAACTGAATTTTAGGTCTGTTCTCTCTAGTTCTGTGAGGTATGCTAATGGTATTTTGATTGTGATTGTATTAAATCTGTATAGCAATTTTGGGAGTAGGGTTATTTTCACTATGTTGATTCTTCCTACCCAAGAGCAAGGGATATCTTTCCATTTTCTGATATCTGCTTCAATGTCCTTTTTCAGAGCACTGTAATTTTCAATATAAAAGTCTTTTATTTCCTTTGTTAGACTGATTTCTAAGTATTTCATTTTTTTCAATGCTATTGTGACAGGTGTTGTTTCCCTAATTTCTTTCTCAGTGAGTTTGTTATTTGTGTAAAGGAATGCCATTGATTTTTGAGCATTGACTTTATATCCAGCTATGCTACTGCATTTGGTTATTAAATGTAGAAGTCTTTTGGCAGAGCTTTTGATGTCTTAAATGTAGAGAATCAAGTCATCTCCAAATAATGATAATTTAACTTCTTTCTTTCCTATCTTTATTCCTTTTATTTCTTTCTCATGTCTAATTGCTCTGGTTAATTTTTCCAGAATTTTGTTGAATAGGAGTGGTGATAGTGAATATCTTTGTCTTGATCCTGGTTTTAGAGTGAAAGCTTTCAGTTTTTGACCGTTTAGTATAATGTAGGCTGTTGGTTTGTCATAAATGGCTGTCTAAGTTACTTCTCTCATTTCTGAGACAAAATATCTGACACCCAAAGTTAAAGGGGGAAAGATTTATTTAGCTTACAGTTGGAGATTTCAGTTGGCTGGCTCCAAGGGAGGGTGGCATGGCAGCCAGGGCTTGCAAAGGAGAAACAGTTTATGGAGGCCAGGAGGTAAACAAAGCAACCTTAACAGGTTGTGAAGAAACATTAATAGCCTCTTCCTGCCACTTTCATTTTATTCAGACGAGTTAGGATGGGGAGCACTCACACCCTTAATCTTAGTGCCCTTGGGCCTAAGCATTGCACCTTGAATCAATCACACACTCTAGATTCAGCCACCTTTGAAAAAGCCCCACCTAAGACCACATGAGGCTTTGGGGGACAACTAAACACAAGCCACAAAAATAGCTTTTATCAGATTGTGGTAAAGACCATCTATTCCAATTTTCTGTAGGCTTTTTATCATGAATGAGTGTTGGACTTTGTCAAATGCCTTTTTCTGCATCTATTCAGATGATCATGTGAATTTTGTCTTTGGCTCTGTTAATATGGTGTATTATATTTACTAATTTGTGTATGTTGAACCATACCTGTATCCTTGGGATGAATCCTACTTATTCATGATGTATAATCTACTTGATGAAATGCTGCATTCTGTTTACTAGTATCTTATTGAGGATTTTTGCATCTATGTTCATTAGGGAGATTGACCCATAGTTTTCTTTTTTGGTTGGGTCCTTTTCTGGTTTTGGTATCAGGGTAATGCTTGCTTCTAGGAATGATTCTGAGAGTATTAATTCCCTTTAAATTTCATTAAAGAATTTGAAGGAAATGGCAATAGATCTTATCTAAATATGTAGAATTCAGCAGTGAAACCATCAGAACTTAGGCTTTTCTTTATTGGTAAGTTTTTAATTACATTTTCAATTTCATCAGATTTGGTGTTATTTAGAATTTTATTATCTTCTTGATTCAGCTTTGGTAATTCATATGTATTTAGGAATTTGTCCATTTTTTCTGTATTTTCCATCTTACTAGAGTATAGGCTCTCAAAATAGGTATTGATGATCTTTGGATTTCCACAGGATCCATTGTGTTTTCGCCCTTTTCATTCCTAATTGCATGAATTTGAGTCTTTTCTTTACTTTTTTGATAAAGTTGGCTAAGGGTTTGTCAATTTTATTAATCTTTCAAAGAACCAAATCTTTGATTCATTGATTCTTTGTATTGTTTTCTAAGTCTCAATTGTGTTGATTTGTGCTGATCTTTATAATTTTCTCCCTTGTGCAAGCTTTGGGCTTGACTTGTTCTTTTTCTAGAAGCTTGAGTTTCAACATTACCGTGTTTTTTAAAGCTTGTTCTGTTTTCCTGATGTGAGAGTTAAGTACTATAAATTTCCCTTATAGGACTGCTTTCATTGTGCCCCGTAAGTTGCAGTATATTGTGTTGGCATTATCATGTAATTATAGATACTGTTTAATTTTATCTGTGACCCATTCATTGTTATTTAATTTCCATGTGTTTATAGAGTTTTGGCTATTGATTTCCATTTTCATTGCACTATAGTCAGATAATATGCATGAAATAATTTCAATTCCTTTGAATTTACTCAAGCATGTTCTATTGGCTAGTATGTGGTCTATTTTGGAGAATGTCCCATGTACAGTGAAAAGAATGTGTATTCTGATGGTTTGGAGTGGAACACTCTGTAGACATCTAGTAAGTCCATTTGTTCACAAATTTGGTTCAGTTCTGATATTTCTTTAGTGATTTTTTGTCTAGATGATCTGTCTATTTGTGGCAGTAGGGTATTAAGTTCCCCCATTACAATTGTGTTAGTGTTTATTAGATTTTTCATGTCCATTAATATTTGTTTTATATAATTGGGTATACCAATATTTGCTGCATATATATATATTTATAATTGTTATCTCTTCTTCTTGTATTTTTCTTTTAACAAGTATGTAGTGACCTTCTTTGTCTCTTTTGATCAGTTTTGACTTAAAGTTCACATTGTCTACAAATACAATAACTACCCCTGCTTTTTTCTGTGTTCCTGCCACATGGAATATTGTTTTCCATTCTTTGACTTTCATTCTACGAATTTCTTTTTTGAGTTAAATGTGTTTCTTATATGCAGTTGGATTTTGTTTCTTGATCCATTCTACCAGTTTGTTTCTTTTGATTGGTGAATTGAGACCGTCTACATTGATAATGATGGCTGTTATGTATTGGCTTATCCTTGTCATATTATTTTCCTTTTGTTACATCCTTATCTTTCCCCTCTGTTTAATTGCTTGTCCTGCCTGGTGTCTTCTTTTTATTGGTGTTCTTGGAATTGTGGTTTTCATTATCTCTAAAATGCCCTTCAGAACACTTTGTAGAGCTAGTTATCATGAATTTTTTCAGCTGTCCTTTTTCATGAAAACAGCTTATTTACCCACTGATTTCAAAAGATAGCCTTTCATTCTTTCTCTGGAGATCTCAGCATGCACTCCTTTGGTACTGGACTATGGTGATTGCTGTGACCCCAGACAATTACAATGTGGTCATACAAGGGAGAACAACTGATTACAACAAATACAATATCCTGGCTAAAGTAACAAAATTAGCAGTATCAATAGCATCTAACACAGCCTAGCAACTGACAAACTGTGGTACCTATTAGTTTGATACCTTTAACCATATTGTGAGACCAAAGCAACTCCATTTTGCTAAAATCCACTATTCCCCTAGTCTCTCACAAATTAATGGTTAAAATGTGCTTGCTTTGGGACAAAAGATACAATCTGTAATGAAGCAAAGTTCCTGAGTTAATTACTCAGCCATCTGTTTGCCCAGGAAATGAATGTTCCGGGACCACTATCCATAGAACAATCTGTAGATCTGCTGACCATCAGTACGTGACAGTTGGCCACTAACCTTTGTCCATCTTTTCCCTCATAAAACCTACAGGTAGCCACCCCTCAACCCCCAATGCACCTAGCCAATCAGAAATGTACACTTCATGCTTGCTAATTGTCAACCAATCATGTAACTGTTAAATGGAAAATCTCCAAACCTTGCTGTAACCTCTATAAAAACCCCACTAATTTGAAATTCGGGGCTCTCAATCTCGACCCTCTGCATTGGTGACAGTTGAGAGTCCCTGCTCGAGCTTAAATAAACGACCCTCATGTGCTTACATTGGGATTGGCTTCCTGGTGGTCTTTGGGACTACGCAATCTGGGCACAACATTTGGGGGCTCATCTGGGATCCCCAAGACCCTCAGGATTCCCATACTGGACGGTCGATGCCAGCTGGTGAGTGTTTTTGTGTCTGTAAGGTGTCTGTAAGGTGTCTGTAAGGTCTGGGGCCCATTTTCTGGAAAGGTCGGCAGATGGTCTAGGCAGATGCGCTGTGAGAGCCGCTGACCCGGGATCCTGGAAGACATTCCGGATCCTTCAGGAAGGGACAGAGTGCCCTGTGAGTACGAGTCTGTGAGACTCCTAGAGGGATGGTGCGGATCGCTCCCGTGCCACGGCGTGAGGCCATCGTCCCACTTTCAGTTTTGCCTCCGGTCAGGTGGAGGACGGGTTTGTCTTGTTTTTTGCTTTTCTGTTGTGTTTGTTTGTCTGTTTATTGTGTTGACTTGGACTGAGACAATGGAACAGACAGTGACTACCCCTCTATCCCTCATGAAGAACCATTTCAGAAAGGTTAGGGAGTGCACTCATAACCTAAGTTTAGAAATTAAAAGGACTAAATTCTTCACCCTCTGTAGCTTGGGGTGGCCCACCTTTGGGGTAGGATGGCCACCCGAGGGGACCTTTGATCTAGGGACCAAGAAGAGAGTCTGGGAGGTCATCTTCCATTCTCATACAGGACACCCTGATCAAGTTCCCTACATTGTCACTTGGGAGAGTCTAATCTGAGACCCACCCCCATGGGTCAAGCCCTTTTTGCCTCCACAGAAACAGCAGCCAGAGGTAATCCTGACAGCCTGTGAGAAGACTCCCAGAGAGCACGATGAAAAAAGGCAAACCGAAACCAAGCCGACTGCACCACTTTACCCGGTCCTCCAAGGAGGGACCGAGGAAGATCTCATTCCCCCCCCCCTTACTCTCTTTCTTCTCCCCCAAGACAGCAGGCAGAAAGAGAAGACCCGGCCCCAACCCGAGCTGGGGAAAGAGGGCCAGCCCCAGGTGCCAGCAACCATGGTGGCCCCACCCAGAACACTCGCCACCGGCATGCCGCCTCGCTGGCTGGCCTGGCAGACTCTACTGCTTGTCCGCTGAGGGTGATAGGGCCCCCTGATGAGCATGGTAACCAGCCTCATCATTACTGGCCCTTGGCCACCAGTGACCTTTATAACTGGCGTACTCAGCACGCCAAATTCTCTGATAACCCTAGGGATTTGATTAACCTATTAGAAACTGTCTTGTTCACTCATCAGCCCACTTGGGATGATTGTCAGCAGCTCCTCCAGATCCTGTTTACCACAGAGGAGCGAGAGAGAATCCAGAACAAGGCCAGGAAATTGGTTCCTGGCAACAATGGTCAACTCAACACCAATGTTGACACTATCAACATTTCTTTTCCTTTGTCTCGGCCCAACTGGGACTTGAACACAGCAGAAGGTAAGGAGAGGCTCTGGGTCTATCACCAGGCTCTGTTGGGAGGTCTCAAAGTGGCAGCTCGCAAGCCCACCAATTTGGCCAAGGTAGGAGATGTACAGCAGGGGCCGAATGAAAGCCCTGCAGCCTTCCTAGAAAGAATTCAGGAAGCCTTCCATAGGTATACTCCTATGGACCCAGAAGCAAATGAGACAAAGGCAGGTGTAATAATACATTTTGTTAACCAGGAGGTGCCAGATATTAAAAAAAAGTTACAGAAAGTAGACAGATTAGGAGAAAAGAGTGATTAGGAGAAAAGAGTATTCAGGACTTAGTGGCAGTGGCAGAGAGAGTGTATAACAACAGGGAAACCACAGAGGAAAGACAGGTGAAAGCTAATGACCGCCAGACTAGAAACCTGGCTCAGATCCTTCTGGCCACCACTGTGGGAGAGCCGAAGGAACATGAACGTCATCTGAGAAAAATTGCTGTAGAAAGAGAAGGTAAGGGGAAATGCAGGGAGTGCCCCTGGTTGGGAAAAAATCAATGTGCTTACTGCAAAGAGGAAGGCCACTGGGCCAAAGAGTGCCCCAAAAGACAACAGAAAAGTTGCCCCAAGACCCCCATCCTGGCTATAGATGAGCTGAGTAACTAGGGGGGACGGGGTTCGGCACCCCTCCCCCAGCCCAGGGTAACCCTAAAAGTGGAGGGGAGACCTGTCAAGTTCCTAGTAGATACAGGAGCTCAAGATTCAGTCCTACTCAAACCTCATGGCCATGTTTCTGACAAAACTTCCTGGGTTCAAGGAGCCACAGGCATGAAAAAATATTCATGGACTACCCAAAGAACGGTGGACTTAGGAGTGGGCTGGGTAACCCACTCATTTATGATTATACCTGATTGCCCCTATCCTCTACTTGGAAGAGACTTGCTTACTAAATTAGGGGCCCAAATCCATTTTCAGCCCGGGGGTGCAGAGGTCCTTAACCAAGAGGGAAAGCCCATCCAAGGGTCAACCATGGACCTAGAGGACGAGTATCTGCTACACCAGAAACAGTCTCCTCCTGATCCTGACATGAAACAATGGCTTTCCATGTTCCCACAAGCATGGGCTGAGACTGGGGGCATGAGGCTGGCCGCACACAGGACACCTGTGTTCATAGAGATAAAGCCAGGAGCGGACCCTGCACGAGTTTGCCAATATCCTATGTCCCTAGAGGCCCACGAAGGGATAACTCCGCACATCAGAAAGTTGCTGGCTCTGGGTATTCTAAGGCCCTGCCAATCGGCCTGGAACACCTCCTTGTTGCCGGTGCAGAAACCTCACTCAAATGACTATCGACCAGTACAGGACCTCCGTGAGGTGAACAAGAGGGTCATAGATATCCACCCTATGGTGTCTAATCCATACACCCTTCTGAGCTCACTTCCCTTGAGACATCAATGGTACACAGTCTTAGACCTCAAAGATGCTTTCTTTAGCCTTCTGCTGGCACCTAGAAGCCAGCATATCTTTGCATTTGAATGGAGTGACCCGGAACAAGGCCTCAACGGACAGTTGACCTGGACCCGGTTACCTCAAGGGTTCAAAAATTCTCCCACCATTCTTTGACGAGGCCCTGCATGAAGACTTGGGTGAGTTCCGCCTCCAAAACCCCCAATTGACTCTGTTACAATACGTAGATGATCTCCTTATAGCAGCCAAGATGCAAGAGGACTGCCTAGATGGAACCAAGAAACTCTTAATGGCTATAGGGGAACTGGGATACCGGGCATCTGCCAAAAAGGCCCAAATCTGCAGACCTGAGGTAAGCTACCTGGGGTACATACTTAAAAAGGGGCAAAGATGGTTATCAGATGCTAGAAAAGAGACGGTTCTTAAAATACGTACACCAGATTCCCCTCGGAAAGTTAGAGAGTTCTTGGGATCAGCTGGCTTCTGCTGCTTATGGATACCGGGGTTTGTGGAGCTTGCAAGGCCCCTTTATGAGGCAACTAAAGACAACCAGGCCTTTCAATGGACAGAAAAACTACAAAAGTCCTTCGACCAAATTAAGGCTGCCTTGTTGTCAGCACCAGCCTTGGGCTTGCCTGATGTTACTAAGCCCTTCCACCTCTACATTGATGAGAACAAGGGAGTTGCCAAGGGCATCCTAGTACAATACCTAGGGCCATGGCGCCTCCCAGTGGTGTACCTATCAAAAAAACTCGATCCAGTTGCATCTGGATGGCCCCCATGTTTAAGGATGATCACAGCAGTGGCCCTGATGGTCAAAGATGCTGACAAGTTGACACTGGGCCAAGAACTGTACGTGACCACCCCCCAAGCTATTGAGGGAGTCCTAAAACAGCCTCCAGATCGATGGCTCAGTAATGCCCGCCTGACCCACTACCAGGGCTTGCTTCTAAACCCAACCCGAGTTGTTTTTCAGACACCGGCTGCCTTAAATCCAGCTACACTGTTGCAAGACCCAGACTTAGAAACTCCACTCCATGACTGTGCTGATATCCTGGCTCAGGTACATGGGACTCGAGCTGATCTGAGAGACCAGCCATGGCCAGATGCTAAAAATACCTGGTATACTGATGGGAGCAGCTTTGTTCAGGATGGCCACAGGTATGCCGGGGCAGCTGTGGTGACAGAAACTGAGGTCATTTGGGCAGAACCATTGCCCACTAGGACCTCGGCACAATGGGCGGAGCTCATAGCTCTGACCAAAGCATTGACTCTAGGGCAGGGCCAAAAGTTAAACATATATACAGACAGCCTGTATGCCTTTGCACTGCACACATCCCTGGGACCATCTACAGGGAGAGAGGACTATTGACGGCAGAGGGGAGGACTATCAAAAACAAAGAGGAGATCCTCGCCCTTTTGACGGCCCTCTGGTTACCCAAGAAATTGGCCATTATTCATTGCCTAGGACACCAAAAAAGTGACACTCCGGTTGCTAGAGGAAATAACCTAGCTGATCAGACAGCCCGAAAAGTAGCCCTAGAGGCTAATTTAACCTTAACCAATCAGCTGCCCGATCCAGGAAGTGCTGCCTTGCCAGAAAAACCTCAGTATACTGGAGAAGATTTAAAGTGGGTAAAACAATTACCTATGCCCCAGTGCCTCAACGGGTGGTGGAAATCCTCTGATTGTAAAGTCATCCTACCTGAAGCACTGGGAGAACAAGTTCTCTCCAAAATGCACCGGGCCACCCACATGGGCACTCGAAAGATGCAAGACCTCCTGAGACATGCTGAAATAAAGATTCGAGATGCTAACTCCAAAATTGAGCATATCGTTGCCACCTGCAAAGCCTGTCAATTGACAAATGCTACCCACTACAAAACCAACCCAGGCAATAGGCTGAGAGGGAACTGACCTGGAGCATACTGAGAACTGGATTTCACTGAGGTAAAACCTGGAAGGTATGGTTATAAGTACCTCCTAGTTTTTGTAGACATTTTTTCAGGATGGACAGAAGCTTTCCCTACCAAACATGAAACAGCACGGATTGTGGCCAAGAAACTGCTAGAAGACATCTTGCCAAGGTATGGTTTCCCAGTGATGCTAGGGTCAGACCATGGACCTGCTTTCATCTCCAAGGTGAGTCAGAGTTTAGTGCAGGTCCTGGGGGAAAATTGGAAACTACATTGTGCATATAGGCCCCAAAGTTCAGGACAGGTAGAGAGAATGAACAGGACCCTAAAAGAGACCTTAACTAAATTGGCGGTAACTGGGTGGCTCTCCTTCCTTTCGCCCTCTATAGGGTATGTAATTCACCCTATAAGATGGGACTAACTCCCTTTGAGATTATGTTTGGGATTCCCCCTCCCATTGTCCCCAACCTCCAATCAAATGTGCTTGTTGAATTTGATGACCAAGAATTGTTACTTTCTTTAAAAAGCCTCCAATTTGTTCATGAGGATGTCTGGCCTAAATTAAAAGCTCTGTATGAGTCTGGACCACCTCATGAGACCCATCACTACCGACCAGGAGACTGGGTCTTTGGAGACTTCGACAGAAGGACCTTGAACCTCTTTGGAAAGGACCCTATGTCACTGTCCTGACCACGCCCACCGCTCTCAAGGTCGACGGGATTGCCTCGTGGGTACATTACACTCACGTCCTCCCTGCAGATCCACACGACATTCTAGAAAACTTCATCCCATCATGGCAGGTGTCCAAGGACTGCGACAACCCTCTCAAACTCAGACTGCATCTTCAACGGTCATAATTATGGTAACTGTACTCTTAACACCAGTGTTGGGAAGACAGAACCCACATGCTCCCCTGAATTTAACTTGGATGATTATTAGTATGTCCATGGGCGACATTGTCAACACTACATCTAAAGTGACACCACTGCTGACCTGGTGGCCCACCCTTGACTTTGATCTGTGTCAACTCGCTGCAGGGACCTGGACCATTGGAGACTGGGAAATCAGACCCAGGGGAAAGCCCATATATAAAGCAGGTACCACCAAATGATATAAAAATCTAACCCCCCTTGGGTGTCCCTACCCATGGCTCCAAAAAGATTAGACCCCGGGTGTGGCTGACCTACTGAGAGAAATGTTTTGTGAAACACCCCTTTCTATGTCTGCCTGGGAGAAGGATGCTCACGGTCTCAAGTGGAAATGTGTGGAGGGATTGATGAGTTCTATTGTGCAAAATGGGGATGTGAGTCCACGGGTACAGTCTCATGGGCTCCGCCTGTCAAAGGTGATTTAATTTCTTTAAAAAGAGTCCCTGGTCCCCCCAGCCTTCAAACAAGCCACAGTAACGTAAAGGTAATGTCATGGTCCTTAGCTGTCCATGTTCAGAGTTCCTCTGTAACCCAGTCAGACTTTCGTTCACTGACCAAGGTAAACAGTACACTAGGTGGGAAACAGGCCGGGCATGGTTACTCCGCCTGTATCAAGATGGTCATGACAATGGGTTACTATTTACTGTGAGACTAAAAATAGAGCCACATGTAGTCATGGGGCCTCCTCAGCCAATTGGGCCAAATTTGGCGCTAGTCCCCCTGGCTCCTCCTAGACCCACCAAGCCCCCTCCCCAGGGAACCTCACCCACACCTCCCACGCCTCCACCAGCATCCCAGCTCCCCTCTCAGGCTGCCACCCAGGCTGAAAAAGTCAACCACAACCAGAACCAGGACCCCCTCTGGGGACTGATGGTCCACACCTTCAAAGCCCTAAATGCCTCCAGACTAGATCTTACTCAGTCTTGTTGGTTGTGTTATGATATTAAACCCCCTTATTACAACGGAATACTTTCTCAGAAAACTTCACTGAGTCAGATAGTCCAACCCAGTGTAGATGGCAACAAAAGGGGACAGCCAGGCTGACCCTACAATCAGTGACTGGACAAGGAACTTGTGTTGACAGTGTCCCGACCACTCACCAACACCTTTGCAATCAAACCTATCAGTCTAGGTCAGAAAAATATTTTGTACCCCCTTCTGATGGATGGTGGGCTTGTTCCACTGGGCTTACCCCTTGCTCACATGGGAAGGTGCTCAACCAGACTGGAGACTTTTGTGTGCTAGTGCAATTAGTTCCTAGACTATTATATCACTCAGAAGAAGATATTTTCAATCACTTGATTGAGTTCTCAGCCAGAGTTAAATGAGAGCCTATGACAGCCATCACTTTGACAGTTCTCTTAGGTTTAGGATTAGCTGGGGCAGGAACAGGGGTCTCATCATTAGTGTTACAAAATAAACATTACAATGATTTGAGAGCAGCCATAGACATAGACACTGAGAGGCTAGAAAGCTCAATCTCCCACCTGCAAGAGTCTCTAACCTCACTGGCAGAAGTGGTCCTCCAAAACCGAAGGGGGTTGGATTTAAGTTTTCTTCAACAGGGAGGACTCTGCATTGCCTTAGGTGAAGAATGTTGTTTCTATGTAGACCACTCAGGGGTGGTCAAAGAATCTATGGCCAAAGTTAGAGAGGGTATAGCTAGGTGAAAGCGAGAATGAGAACAAACTTGAAATTGGTTTGAATCCTGGTTTAATTCCTCCCCATGGCTGACTACTCTGATCTCTACCCTACTGGGCCCCTTGCTTATTCTGTTACTACTGTTAACCTTTGGGCCTTGTATACTCAATAGATTAGTTTCATTCATTAGAGAATGTATTAATACTGTACAACTAAGGGTACTCAGGTCCCAATACCAGCCAGTTTCTACAGACCTAATAGAATTAACCTCCAGAGGCCCATGATTGGTCCTATATAGCATCATGAGAAGGGGGGAATGTGAGACCAAAGAGACTCCATTTTGCTAAAATCCACTATTCCCCTAGTCTCTCACAAATTAATGGTTAAAATGTGCTTGCTTTGGGACAAAAGATACAATCTGTAACGAAGCAAAGTTCCTGAGTTAATTACTCAGCCATCTGTTTGCCCAGGAAATGAATGTTCCGGGACCACTATCCATAGAACAATCTGTAGATCTGCTGACCATCAGTACGTGACAGTTGGCCACTAACCTTTGTCCCTCTTTTCCCTTGTAAAACCTACAGGTAGCCTCCCCTCAACCCCCAATGCACCTAGCCAATCAGAAATGTACACTTCATGCTTGCTAATTGTCAACCAATCATGTAACTGCTAAATGGAAAATCTCCAAACCTTGCTGTAACCTCTATAAAAAAATTCGGGGCTCTCAATCTTGACCCACTGCATCGGTGACAGTTGAGAGTCCCTGCTCAAGCTTGAATAAATGACCTTCATGTGCTTACATCAGGATTGGCTTCCTGGTGGTCTTTGGGACTATGCAATCTGGGCACAACAATATGAGCTAGCTCTACCATTTTACAACACAATCCAACATAAACCAGGAACTTGTATGCAATGAGTTTCCCTTCAGTAGAGTTTTTTTATCCTGTGGGAGGAAAATTTAAGAAGGATGGGGGATAAAACAGAGAGATGAATGAGGAGAAATATAGTAGAAGCAAGGCTGAAGGTCAAAGGATGAACACCCAAGCTTTGGGAAACTGTAGAAGAGGGCAGGAGAAAAAGCAAGAAGTAAGAAGCAAAATAATATTGAAGCAAATCAGAAAACAAGAGACATTGTTCACTCATATGAGAATATCAAGAGAGATAAAATCAAGAGTGATAGTTGAGGAAAGAGAGAAAGAAAGCAAATAGAACAAGAATAAATGTATTAAACCTAAACAACTACCAAAAACAAAACAAAACAAAGCCTAACCAGACAGGAAAAGGAAACCAAATCAAGCAAACAAGAAGAAAAATAATAAACATACTAAAATTCCTCTGGTGTCCGCAGTTCTGTGTTAGTGTCTGAAACAGAGTTTCTAAATGCTCTGTGCAGCCCCACCAGGTGTGCAGTAAGATTGATGCTGGACACAGCATTTCTGGCTTCCAGAGGTGAGGGCTGGGGCTGTTCCCCAGCCAGCAGCCTTCCAGATGTCTCTCAGGCAGCTTGCCCATGTCTCCCCACCGTGACTGTCTCCATGCCACTGTCCCAGCAGTTGTGGTGACCTCAGCTGGAGCCAGCCTGATGCTATTCCCAGGTTGGTGCACAGTTGGCCCTTCCCAGATCTTGCACAGGGTGATCTATTCCACACCTTTGATTACCCTCATACTCTGGCTATGGGATGTGGGGGGACCCTTGTCCCACCACTGGCTAGGGTTATTTGCTTGTTTGTGTCCAGGGTTGCAGAGCAGTAGGGGAGTGTTCCCTTCCCACTGCCAGCCAAGGCCACTTGCCTCCCCACATCTTTGGTCACAGAACAGGGCTGATGCCTCCAGTTCTTTGTAGTCAGGGCCAGTCTTAGCAGCCCTGGGTGGTCCTGAGAGCGGAGTTTGGCTAGTCCTAGTCCCTACTTCTCAACATAACTTCTCTCAATCTACTGTCCACCTGCTGGCAGTCTACTGTGACTAAACAGCCCTTCCCTCCTTTCTCTCAGGGCAGTGAAGTGACCCTAAGACTGCTCTGCTGTTCTGCTATCAGAGTTCACACCTCAACCTCTCTAAACAAAATGATGATTCTACCTGCACTCTGCTGATCTGTGCAAGCCTTTCTGCCTCACTCACCAACTGTTGACCCTGGGGTGCTGCTCAGGGAATATTGTCTCCTGCTCTCACCACTGCCTCTGACTGTACAAGACTCTCAGCTCAGGTCCCGTCTCTGTTTCACAGTGAGCATCAAAGTTGTTTTTGCTGCCTCCCCAACAGGGCAGGTACACAGCCTCCTCAGCACCTCGTGCTCTCCCGTCTGACAGTGAGCTATTTGTTCTAACAAGTGTCTATGGTTCTAACCTTTGCCCTCTGCAGTCTATCTCCAACATATCTGCCTGACTGATCCCTTCAAAATGTAAATCATGGGCCAGGGATTTAGCTCAGTGGTTCTGCTGCCTGCCTCACAAGCACAAGGACCTGAGTTTGATCCCCAGTACCAAAAAAAAATGTAAATCAGATACAGAGCAGAGTCCTTACAATGCCCCAAAGGCCATCTTAATCTTAAAACCTTAGGACTGTTTGCCTTCCTCTTCTTTCCGCTTCCTTTTTGCTTATTCCCTTCAAATCACTTCAGCCCTCCTCTTTCCTCAGTAGCTCTAGGCATATTCCTGACTGAGGATCTTTGTTCAAACTTTTGTCTAACTCTGGAGCTGTTCTCCAGATGTTTCTTGGCTTGATCTTCTCCTTCAAGCCTTTCTTTAAATACCATCTTCTCAATAAGATCTTTTCTGACAACAAATGCTAATACAGTAGTCCATGGAGTTATGGCTGATCTGACATACAAACAACTTGGCTTATGACTGGAATTTTAGTTTTAACCTACGACCAAAGCCTTGAGTTATGACCTGAATGCCAGCTACTTGTATGGTTGTAAACAAAGACTCAGGATGCTAGAAAAACATATGTAAGCAGCAATCTAAGCCCAGATGTATGTATTTCTGGACCTGATTTTGTTCAGTGCTTTACATAATTGCTATGATTACTGCTATCAAAATGGCCCCCAAAAACTAGAAAAGAAGCTAGGGAAGGAAGGGAAGGTAAAGAAAGCAATCATAATTGAAAAGAAGAAGGAAATTGTGGAGAAATATGAGAGTGATGTTTGTGTGACCCATGTCACTAATACATACAGCATGTTGAAATACACCATCCCGACAATCTTACCAAGAAAAGATTTGTATAAGGAAGCTAGTGTCACTAAAGGTGTTACTCAAATTAATGTCACAATCAACAGTGTTAAATGAGGTATAAAGGTTATTATTAGTGTGGATAAATAAAAGACATATGGCAGGTTATAAACTGTTTGAGACTATAATCTGTGAAAAAGCTAAAGCTATAAATGCAGATCTCATAAAGGATGATCCATCAATGAGTGATAATGGTGAAATATTTCATACCAGTAAGGGGTGATTTCACAATTTTAAAGTTAGAACTGGTGTTCAGAATGTAACTAGGTATGGTGAAGCAGCCAGTGCTGATAAAAGGGCTGCTAAAATCATACACACTACTTTGAAATAATGACATAGAGAAATGGCCTTTGCTCTAATCAAGTTTTCAACTGTAACAAAACTGGCCTTTTCTAAAAGAAAATGCCCAGGAAAACATACATTATGCAGGGAAGAAGAAAATGCCAGGTCACAAGCCTATGAAGGATTGGCTAAACTTTTTGCTATGTGTCATGCGAATGGTGATCTCAAGATAAAGCCTCTCTTGGTTTATCATTTGAGGCCCCTAGAGTGTTCAGAAAACATAGTCATGAAGAATAGGCTAGTGGTCATGTGGAGATCTAATGGAAAATCTTGGGTAACAAGAGTACTTTTTCTTGAGTGGTCAGGGAGGCTTTCTGTCCTGCTGTTAGGAAATATCTAGAGGACAAATATTTATTTACCACTCTAGGCTCTCATTATCATGGACAATGCTCCTGCTCACCCATGAGGTTTGGAGGAAGAATTGGCTGAAGAATTCCCATGGCTCTCAGTCAAGTTCCTTCCACCTAATACAGCTCCACTGCTGCAGCCTATAGTCCAACATGTTATAGCTAACTTTAAGAAGCTATACACCAAGAAACTATTCATGAAGTGCTTCCAGATTGTCTCAGATACAGATTTAACCCTTAAGGAGTTCTGGAAGGAACATTACAACATCCTTTACTGTATGGGGTAAATTGAGAAATCCTGGGCTAATATCTCTCTAGGGACACTGAGATCTGCCTGAAAGGGTGGCCTAAAATTATACATGAGAAAGTTTTTGGAGACTGTGTAGAGGAGCCTGAGCCTTTAATTGACCCTGCAGTTGATGACATTGTCACTATAGGAGAATTGATAGGCTTACAGGTAGACAATGATGATGTTGAGGAACTGGTGATGGAATATTCAGAGGAATTGTCTACAGAGGAACTTCAGCAACTTCTGGCTGAGTAACAGAGAGTGACAGCTGAGGAGCTTTTTGAAGAGGAGGGGAGTATCAATAATCAGTGCAGCAAAGTTCTTCTTCTGAAATGAAGGGAATCCTGAAAAAATGACAGAGCTACAAACATTTGTAGAGAAGACCCATCCAGACAGAGAAAAAGCCAATCACTGTTTTCACTTGCTTAATAACAATGTCATGTCATACTACAGAATGGTGTTACAGAAAAGACAGAAGCAGATAACCTTTGACCAGTTTTTAATTCTGAAAATGTTGAGACCTAGTGAGACAGAAGCAGGTCCTAGTGGGCTACAGAGTCTCCCAAGGAGAGAAATGTTGGGAGCCATTCTACATAATTTTGGGGAAAATCACAATTAAATTATGATTAGGGCTGTCTGAGGCCTCAATGGTTCCATGATTCTGTGATGCTCAAAGGTAAGATTATATCAGCTGAAGGAAACCTTGTTCTTTAAGAACTGAGTAGTAATACAAAAGGAGAAAGGTTTCGCCTTGGAAGGAGAAACTTTCTTATCAGCTTAACTCATCCCACCTCCTGTTGTAAGAGTCTGTCCTAATCAACATAAGCTTCTCACTGACCTAAGATCCTCACCAATACAAGATCATCATCAATTTAGGATTATTGCTGCCCTTTGAGTCATCTGATATTCCCTATGAACCCAATAAATAGTGGCAAGCTCAGAGTGTCTTTGCCTTTCCCCACACTGAGGCACTGATCTCCCAGCCCTGCCCCCCATACTTGAAACTATGCAAGTCTTTATTTCTTTAGCCCTCACCATCCCCCTTTTTAGGCAGTCAAAGGATTGATCAACCTCTGATAAAGAAAGGACCCGAGAGCCGGATTCCTGATGTTCTTATGGAAGGGGACTCTCCTTCCAAACAATAACCACCTTCCACTTCATCCTCCCTTCCTGCAAGCCAAAGATGTCAACTTGAATGCTGGCTACAGTATGAAATTGTTATTTCTGGTAAACTAGGCACATTTTATAATTTCAGTGAATACTCTAGGAAAATTATTGTGTTTCTGGTAAATTACACATATTATACAACCATTTTTATTATGAAAAGGTGAATTAAGGGGTGTTTTGGGAGGTTCAGAAAGCATTATGTATTTCCCTTATTTCTTATGAGAGAATAGTCTTGACTTACAACCAACTTGAGTTACAACCAGCCCTTGCAAAAGAATTGAGTTCATAAGTCAAGGGTCCACTATATTTAGTTAACTCTATGCTATCACTGTTGAATTATTTTTTATTGTTAGTGGAGGTACAGTTGTTGCATTTAGTAGATATTTCCTTTATGTCAATATTTGGTTAATATTTAAGTTTATGCTATAATTATAGATCTCTATGATTAAGGGTTGTACATTATTGGTTCTTATGGTATGTCTGTATCCAGTTTGTCTTTGACTCTATTATTGTTGCTGGTTTTGTTGCTATTGCCAGGGAGGTATAGTTTTGCTATTAACTGGTTTTCTCTGTATGTCAATATCTCAATTCCTTTTGAGCCACTAAAAGTAGTGTGATTCATTCCCAGATAAATAGATGCTGAGCCAATTATATTGTGTACTCCTCTCCCAAATGAACAGATGTAGTTAGATCTTGGGACAGAGGCAAAGGTCTATAGTTAGTAATGCCCAAAGTGCATTATTGAAAAAGCAGACACTAATTACAGAGATCTCCATGCTAGCAGCAATATCTTTCCAATATAATCAACCCACACACCTCAGCACAAAAAAAAACTCACATGAGAAGACAAGATAATAAAATGCCTCCAAGAACTCTCCACTTTACCAAAGCTGATCCATGGGACATCAAGAGGGAAGAAATGAAAATCCAATCCACATGGCTGAATTAGTTGAAAGATAAAAGAGGGGATAAAAAACAGATCAATAAGATTCTCAGGACACTCAAGGAAGACATAACTAAACAGATAATGGACTTATAAAAATGATCAGTGAGTTTACAGCAGACACTAATAAAAAGCTAGCTGAGCTAAACAAAAGGATACAAAATATTAGTGACCAGTTTAGCAAATAATTACATTCCATGAAAAGGTACCAAACATAAATCTTGGAGATTAAATATTCTATAGATTTTATGGACAACACAAGTGATCAATGTGAGAACAATGTCAGAACTGGAAGATAGGGGTGACATCAGTAACCATATACTCAGAGATACTTCAAAAACAATAGGAGAATATGAATAATGGGTCCAACAGCTACCAGATGCTAAAAAGACTAATCTAAGATTAATCACAATTAATGAAAAATTGGAAGACAAAACAAATGGCATAAAAACTTGTTTAGCAAAATAATAGCAGAACATTTTCCAAATATGGAGAAAGAATTTAACATACAGATAATGGATATAGAACGCCAAATAGTCATGCTCAGAAGAGAACTTCTCAATGACACATCAGAGTCAAAATCCCAGAAGTCCAACACAGAAGCAGAATCTTAAAAGCTGCCAGAGAAAAGCAACAAATCATTTATAAAAGTAAACACATTTCAATTATAGCAGACTTCTTGACACAAGCCTTAAAGGCCAAGAGAACTTGGAGCAAAGTGTTTCATCCCTAAAAGAAAATGACTGCCAACTCAGACCGATTTATTCTGCACAACTATCCTTCAAAATTCATGGAAATATAAGGTCTTCCAATGACAAAGACAACCTTAAGAAAATCATGACCACCAAATTAGCACTCCAAAAAACAATTCTCTAGGTTATGCCAAAAAGAGACAATGAATTCAACAACAAAATGTTTAATTAGAATTAATACACCAGGCAGGGTGAGCACAGAATAGAAGGAAGCAGGGATTAGCATCAGGAAAATAATGCAAAGACAGGAATAAGTCAATACTTTCCAGTAATAACTCTCAATGTGAATGGTCTCAATTCCTCAATTAAAAGATGGCAAAATGGATCAACAAACAAAACTCAACAGTACACTCTATGCCAGAAATATATTGACTCCAAAAGGAAATTCATAGACTAAAAATCAAAGGTTAGAAAACAATATTCCATTTCAATGGAGCCTGAAAACTATCAGGAGAACTATCTTATTTTCCCACAAAGTTAACTTCAAGACAAAAATGATCAGAAGACACTAAGAAAGGAACAACATATTGGTTAAGGGAACAATTCAACAGGAAGAAATAACAATTATAAATATACCTTGGTTTATAAATGCTTTTGTTTGCTAACAATTTGGTTTGCAAACAGAAATATTTGGCAAAATTTTGTTTTTGTTTGCAAATTATGCATCAGGGGGCAAACGCAGCCACAGCCACCTTTCTCACACAAACACAAATGTGGCCATCTTTTACAAAATCATAGAACAAATTAAGTTCATGAACCAAGGTACCACTGTATATGCACTGAACACTGGCACACCCAATTTTATAAAACAACATTACTAGAAATAAAAGATCAAATAAAAATCAACACAAATTGTCTTGGTTACTTTCTTGTTGCTGGGACAAAATACCTAACCCACAAGTTAAAGGAGGAAAGTTTATTTTAGCTCTGAGTTTATAGAGATTTCAACCCATAGTTGGCCGGCTGCAAAGCAGAGCAGCATTACAGAAAGGCCAGAGGAGAAACAGTCCATGGTGTGGCTGGCAGGAAGCAGCAAATAGCAGCAGTGAGCCTCCCTTTCCCTCTTTATTCCATTTAGGCTACAAGCCTAGTGGTTGATGCCACTCACACTTGGGGTAGGTCTTCTGTCTTCAGTAAATCCACTCAGCCACACCCAGAACTGCACTAATCCAATCAATGGACTGATCCAGTTATCACATGCCCATTATCCATATCCACACATTGTAGAGCCAGGCACCCCTGAAAAGCCCCATTTATGAGCATATGAGGCTTTGGGGGACTGTCTAGATATAAGTCATAACACAAATATAGGGAGACCACAATATCCCACCAACACAAATAGATCAACTAGACAAAAAAATTAACAAAGAAATATCTCAGTTGAACCAAATCTTTAAATAAATAGATCTAATATATATCTAGAGTGTTCTATCCAACAACAGAATACACATTCTTCTCAGCAGCACATGAAATTCTCTGAATAGACCACATATTATCAAATAAAATTTGCTTATGTAAATCCAAAAGAATCAAAATTATCCCAAGCATATTATCAGATCACAGGGCGGTGAAGTGGAAAATCAATAACAAACGAAACTCCAGAAATTATGCAAACACATAGAAATTAAACAATACACTCTTGAATAACCAGTGGGTCACAGAAGAAATCAGGAAGAAATTAACTCCTAGAACCAAACAATAATACTAGGACATATCAGAACCTATGGAACACAAAAAAAGCATTTCTAAGTGGGAAGTTTATATCTGTGAATCTCCACATCAGAAAAGCGGAGAGCCCAAATAAATAACCTAATGATGCACCTCAAGGTGCTAGAAAAACAAGAAAAATCCAAACCTACTATAAGGAAGAAAATTATAAAGATCAGAACATAAATTAAGGAAATTGAGACTAAAAAAAACAATACAAAGAATCAATAAACCAAAGAGCTGGTTCTTCAAAAGAATAAACAATATAGACAAATATGTAGCCACTCTTATCAAAAAAAGGACTGGACAAGCAACACTGGAAGACAAATCTCATGTGGCTCAGCTCAGAGACACACCAGCTTCCTGGGCCACCCAGCTCTGAGGGCCACTGATACACTTCTGAGAGTATTATATACTAGGAAGATCTCTGCCTGCCAGACATCCCTGGGCAGGCTACAGGATAAAGGAGCAGCATGCCCCACCTGGACACACCGAGGTCATGCTGGGCTGACTGCCCTGTTCAAGTGGGCAAGTGTGATGCAGGGCTTTGTGAGTTGTTTTAGGTTATTTAGGGCCAGAGCTGAAGTACCCAGGATAAGAACATTGGAACCCGACTCCAATGCTTTATCCTTTCTATATATAGCCCCAAAGGACTCAGCCTCCCTTCTCAATAAACATAGACTATTTTTTAATATTCATATGTAGAGCCAGAAAATTAGTAGTCAGATCCTGCTGCCCACATGTTTTGGTGTTGTCCTGATTGGAGACATCTGTGAAGTAATGGTCCAATGTTCAATGCCAGGCAAGTATTTAGGGAGTGCAGCTGGGAGCCAGGACTGTTCGGAGTGCCTGGAATGCAGCAGTGAATGTAGACATATGCCCTAGCCCTGGACATTACATTGCAACTTGTAAGACACTGAATATGCTTAAAGTACTTTAAAACAAATGAAAAATAAGTTAAAAACAGATGTGCTACAATAATAGGATAGAGCAGGATAAGGAGGGAGGAGTGCATGGCCATCAGCCTGGCATCCTGGAGAAGGTGACCTTCCAACACAAGCTGAAGAGAGTTGGCAGTGAGCCTGGACTTGTCCCTGGATTATTTTTGGCAGAGGAAACAGAGAGTAAAGGGGCCATGGTAGGAATGGGCCCCAGCACATAGAGGAACAGAAAGGAAGGGGTAGAAGAGGGCATAGTGAATAAAGTCAGGAAGGCAGGTTAGGGTAGGGGTGCCAGATTGAGTAGGACCTGGAGGCCAATGTGGAGTTTCTGTTTCATGCAAAGTGAAACAGGGAGGGCTTAGATGACTTTAAGTACATATGTGACATGATCTACTTGATTTATGTTTTAAAAGTATGTTTCTA
Source organism: Heterocephalus glaber (assembly GCF_053883595.1). Taxonomy (NCBI): domain Eukaryota; kingdom Metazoa; phylum Chordata; class Mammalia; order Rodentia; family Bathyergidae; genus Heterocephalus; species Heterocephalus glaber. The sequence goes on along the minus strand of NW_028258324.1, from coordinate 617,596 downwards.
CCAGCTACATTGAAAACAGGTTTGGGAAGGGGGAGGAGAAATCAAGGAGACAGGTTAGGATCTTCTACACAATCTGGAGAGATGTTGGTGTCTTTGAAACAGGGTTTTAACAATTAAGGCAGTGAGAATTGACCAGGTTATGGATTTAATTCTAAATGTAGAGACAATACACTTTCTTAAAAGGAGTGGGGGGAGGGAGAGGAAAAGGGAGAGAAGAGAATGAATGCAAGGTTGAATCGAAGGATTTTGATCTGAGCCACTAAATGGAGGAAGATGCTATGGATTGAAATGGAAGAGATGATGAGGTAGTTTAAGGAAATGAGTGGTCCCATTTGGGGAGGTGTACATCTGGGGACATCTGGATTGTGAAGGGGAGAGCCAGAGAAGATAGTGAGAAGCCTCAAACTTACCATGCTCTGAACCATACTTTTGTACCCACATCTCTCACCACCACTCCCAAAGTACCCTTTTCAGTTCTCTACCTCTTAGAAGTGACAATTCCACTCAACCAGATGCTTGGGCCCCAAACCTTCCTGTCATCCTATGTGCCCTTCTTTGTCACACCCACACTTTGACAAAAATTGTCATTTCCACTTTGTGATACAGTTAGAATCTAATCACCACTCACTCCTCCCAATGTCTCAGTCCAATCCACCCTCCTCTTTAATCTGTTGAAATTAATATTTGAGGAAAATCAACATATAATCAACTCCTGGGCTCCACAGTAAATGTGACATTTGGTCTCAAAGTTACTATTTGACTTTTTTATTAAATTTTTAATCATCAAATATTTAAAGTCAGTACATGAATGACACTCCTGCAGGTCGGCAGATTGCTCTTGCAGTCACTGTTGTGTACACTGCAGTGTCACGGGGATCTTACATCAGCGACTTCAGGGGCTGGACTCTTTGAGGCCAGCTCTTTCATTCTGAGCCTTAACAGGCTGTGCTTTTTCTCTGTGGGTGATGCAGTGGCATAGCTGAACCCAACTTCAGATTCTGAGCAGAGCCCAGAGGTGCTTTCTGCCTTTGCTGATGAGAGCAGGTGTTTCTAATATTGTGGCATGTGTCTGTCATACCACAGAATCAACTTTTTAAAGTCTGCCCATAACCTAGATCTAAAAATACTGCAACAGAACAATGTAGTTTCATTTCAACATAATAAAATTAGTTTTGACTTTGCATCAGTATCTCCTCTAGTGCATGAAGACCAGGACAGCACCTTTGCTATAGTCAAACAGGGGGAAGATGAAGGAAGGTGTCCTGCAATAAGTATGTATATACCCAAGGTCCTCCAGGATTGATCACATTTCTAGTAGGCAAATTCTTCATCTTCAAGCAATTCTTTAACTATTGGGAAATTCTGTGATGTTGATACTTTCATCTGCCAAATACAGTTGTCCCTCTATATCTGGGGATTCTGCACTCAAAGATTTGACCAATCACCAGCCAAAAATATTTTGGAAAAAATTTGCACCTGCACTGAACATGGATAGACTTTTCTTGTCATTATTCCTAAACAATGCAGCATTACTACTATTTACATAGAATTTGCATCCATGAAGTATTATAAGTAATCTAGAAATAATTTAGTATATGTGCTGCCGAAGCAAGGGCTGTAGAAATGATTTAAAGGAGGAGAGGTTTCATTTGGCTAAGAGTTTCAGTGGATTCAATCTATGATCAGCCACCCCAAGAAAAATTTCAGAAATCTTATGGTAGAAAGGCCTGCTATGGAAGAGACTTCTCATGCCATGGCATCCAGGAAACAAAGAGTAGAGAGGAGGTGGGACAGGAAACTCACCCTTCCAGGTCACATCCCACAGCCAGTGGATGAATCCACTGATGAGTACAGCAACCCCATGATCCATCACCTTCCAAAGCCCCAGCTCTGAGCACACAAGAGCTTTGGAGGACATTCCAGATCTAAACCACACCAGTCAGGAAACTTGTCTGTGACCAAAGAAGAATGCTAATAGGTGGCCCCTCATATCGAGGTGATGGCTTAGTAATGTTGTTATACTCCTCTGTGTATCATACTTTCTAAATACTCAAGTAAAGAGTGTGGACAAAATATTGATTGTAGTTCTCAAATCACCCATAGCCTTCACTATGTTTGTTCAATCATGACAATTTCTCCTCTCATTTTCTATACAACAGCTATTTCTTCAATCAGATTCACAATGTTGTTGGCTATGAGAGAGCTGACATTTCAGCAAGCTAGTTAACAGGAGCAGAGTTGAATTTATCATTAATCTACCAGGCTGTCAAAGTTTAAAAAAGACATCTGGTTGTCTCTGCATGCCCAAATTTTTGATGTATGATTTACAAAAGTAGAATATTTAATGATGGTACTTTCTTCTGTGTTCAAAGCAGACTATAACTCAGGAAGAGATTTTCAGTATGTGTTTTCTACAAGGAGCTTTGGTCTAAGATTCATATACATACCTCAAAAGTTCTTCATCTTTAAGTATTGAAAATTATAGACAAGCTATAACAATGGCTTAACAGTCCTTCTAAGTGTTATAGACTCAACTATAAAGCATTATCTTCTGAAAAGATTTTAACAGTCTGTGTTTTCAGACAAGTTAATGAAAGTGTGTTATAGGTGCCTTGTTTTCTCTATTTTATTGTCTTAAGTTTCTTTATTATATCTTCACTGAAAATGATTTTTCACAGATGCTGTTGAGCATGATTACAAAATCTTTCACCTGTGTTAGTTTGAGGGACCAAAGTTAATATTCTACTTCTGATCCACCCTTGTGAGGTATGAAAAAATCCCAAATAAAACACTCATGACCAAAACGGAATTAGGTAAAACTTAAATAGATTTTTAAAATTATTTTGTTTAGTGGTATGAGTTCTTATAGACAATCTATAGAGATTAGAAAAATGAAATAACTTAATCCTTCTCCTCATCATCACTATTACCACTACTCTTACTATTAGTAGCACAATATTTTATAAACATTTGTTAGTTCAAAAATATATAATATTTTTTCTAAAATTACATAGATAAAATATTCTCTCTTGTCAGTTGTATGATCTGTTATCTAGTCCAGTACTAAACCATTTGAAAATACTACTTGATTTTACATAAAATTAACAGATTTTACCATTCCATGCTCCTAGGGCAGAGAAGAGTTCCACACCTTTCCTTGGGCTGTACTGGCTATTTATCATCTTCTTGTGCCTACTTTTTAATTGGGCTGTCTATTAATGAGCTGTAAGAGTTCTTTATATATTCTAGTCATAAGTTGTATGCATTGTAAATATGGTCTGTTTAAGGACTACTTTTCATTTTCTTAATGATGTCATTTAAAGTTCTAAATTTTGATGGAATCTCATTTATCAAGTTTTTTCTTTTATACATCATATATTTTGTATCCTAGGAAGTTCTTGCCTACCCTAAATTCATAAACATTTTCCCTTATAATTTCTTCTTAAAGTTTTATACTTTTAGGCTTTCATATTTAGGTTCACAGATCCCTTCAAGTTATTTTCATGTATGGAAATAAAGAGTTGAGGTTAATTTTTTATATACAGATACCAGGTGTTCTAGTGCCATTTGCTGCAAACACTATCTCTTCCTCAGCTCTTGAATTGAGTTTATATTCTATAAAATGCTAATGTTAAATAATCTTTCAAAACTCAATGGACCATATATGTGTGGTTCTATTTCTAGATTCTCTGTTTTATTCAAATGATCTATATGTCTTTCCTTATACCAACACTGCCTTGATTACTGTAGTTTTAGAAGAAGTCTTAAAATTAGGTACTAAAGGTCTTCCAACATTGTATTTTTGGGTTTTTTTTTTTTTGGTTTTTTAACTTTTCTAGGTCCTTTGTACTTCTACATAACTTTTAAATTTCAACATCCAATTCTTCATTTATAGCAAGTATACATAGACTGGGATTTTTATATATACCTTGTGTTTTTTAATCCTGTTAAATTGAAGTACAAGTTCTAGGGCCTCCTAGAGATTTCTTAGTATTTTCTCTGTTGATGATCATTTCATCTACATATAAAGATTTTGCTTCTATCTTGCCAATCATATACTAATTGCTTCTTTTTATTGCCAGAGTATTTTGGTTTGGGCCTAGGTTTCAAAGTTTAATGTACAGATAAAGGGTAAGCATATCTGCCCTTGTTCCCCACCTTAAGGAGAAAGCATTGTATCTTCTCCATTCATATAAGGCATTCTGGCTGGAAGTATGGAGTACATGTCTTTGATCTGTTGAGAAGGTTCTGTTCTACTTCTAGTCTCCTGATAGCTTTTACCATGAACAGCTGTGGAATTTAATCCAATATTTTTTCTCCAACTAGTGACAGGATCATATGGCTTTTTCCTTTCCTCTGTTAAAATGATGACTTTTGGGGGTGGATCTTCCAATGCTAAACAAACACTGCCATCCCTATAAAAAAACCACTTTCTACATACTGCCAGATCTGACTTCTAAGAGTTTGTTTTGTTAAACAAATTTCTATCTGTGTTCATACTTTTTTCTTCTATTATCTTTATCCAGTTTTAGGATTAGCACAATGTTGAGTTCCTAAAATGAGGGGAGAAGTGTTCCTTCTTTTTTCCGCTTTAATTGTTTGATATAATTTATCAGTTAAAATGTTTTTGAGCCTGCTGTTGTCATATAGGTAGGTTTTCAAGCTAAGGATATACTTTCTTTAATAGGTGCTATTCAAATTTTATATTTCTTCCAGAGTTAGTTTCATTAATTTGTCTTCCAAGGTACTTCTTAGAAGTTGTCAAATTTATTTCAAAGCAGATTTTTGTAATATGCTTTCTATATCCTTTTAAATTCTATAAAATCTGTGGTAATGTCTCCTAGGTCTTGATATATTAATTTTTTAAATGTGTAATTGATATTGTGTAATAGGAAGTAAAGGTTTAGGGGGGTGGGGGAGGTGGGAGGTGGGAGGGGAAAGAGGGGAAAAAATATGAGAAAAGGAAAAAAAATAGAAATGGGATCTTTGCAAGTTGTGAGGGGTGGAGGGGGTGAGGGGAGGGCAGGGCAAGGGGAATAAAATAAGAACCAAGATACTCATGTAATGGTACAAGATCCCAATGATGTATGTAAATGTATTTTATACCTAAAATGTACCAATAAACTTAATGTTAGAAATAAATAAATAAATAAATAAATAAAATTAACAGATTTGGCCACCCTAATTAAATATTGCAGTATTTTACTCATACTCCAATACATGTACTTTTATACTTTAAAAAACTGTTAGAATTTCAGCATATAAAGGGCATAATGAATTTTTTCCTCCAAAAAATTCTTGCCAATATTTGGTGATAATTTTCACATATTAACAATAAATCTGAAATCCATAACTTCTTAAATTACTAGCTTAGTTTTCCTAGCCAAGCCTGATGGTAATATTTATGATCACAGATTTTTGACCACAAAAACTTCGGAGCTGTCAGGAATGTTGTTGAAGCAGGCTTCCTGCTATTTGCCTACAGTAAAGAGTAAATAGATCTCTATTGTGTTGCATGGGGTGAGCTCTGCTGTATTTATATATTTGCATTTGTTATTATTATATTCTATTCCCACCCCATCTAGTATGTAAGCTTTACAAATGCTAGGATGTTTTTATTCATCACCGTATCTGGATAACCTAAAAGGCAAAAAATATTTGTTGAATGAATCAATAAAAACTATCCAGCTGCTGTAAAGACTAAAACCCATCTACTCATATTGACACACAAAAATGTTTACATGGTTCTTAGAGACTCACATGCTTTACTGCAGACAGCTACTTTGTCCAACATACTATCTTGAGGTACTGGCTCAAAGTTTGATAAATAGGACTTAGGTAGATGCTGAATGAATGAATGAATGAAATGAATACAATAGTTTCCTTAAGATTACACTCCTTGTCTCCAGTCTCAACTTTCCAAACTATCCTTTCCCATTAATTTGTTCTATGTATCAATACTTGGGCAGTCAATGCCATGATCTTTCTAACATCCAAGTTAGATATTTTCCTGCCCAGAAGTCTCTAATGTCTCTCCATAATCTCCAAGTTCCAATGTCTATAAAAGAACATCCAAAATTTTTCCTCATCTGATTCCAGCAAACTTGTGCAGACGTGGCTTCTGCCACCACTCACTACCTGTCTCTCTTTAACTACTCCATGCCATAAGTGTTACTAAGGCTAACTGCTTATAAATCTCCAACCTACAAGTGCCATTTCCTTCATTGTTTCTGGCAAGAAATCTGCTGGCATTCTTATCTTTTTCCTTCTATATTTAATGTGTCTTGTTTCTCCAGAAGTTTTTAAGGTTTTGTCTTTGTCATTGGTTTTGAGTAATTTGGTTACTGTGTGCTTTGATGCAGGTTTCTTCATGTTTCTTGTGCTTATATTTTGTTCATAATTTTTATTAAATCTGGAGATATTTCAGCAATTATTTCTTCAAATATGTTTTCTGTCCTAGCTAACCTAACACTCTCTCTTCTTTGGGATGCCAATAGCAGGTATGTGAGCCAGCTGAATTTCTCTCTTAACTCCTTGATGCTCTTTCATATAAAATAACTTTCTTATCTCTCTAGTTCCATTTTGAAGAGTCTCCATTGCTGTATCTTCAACTTTACTTATCTTTTTCTCTCCTGTGTAACCTGCCATCAGTGCCATAAATTGCATTTTTTAGTCAAGTATAATTTTTAACTCTAGAGATTCAATATAGGCCTCTTTGTGTCTTGAATTTCTCTAACCTTTTGAATACAATGAATACAGTTAAATAATTGTTTAAATTTACTTCTCTTCTCATTTTAACATCTGTATCAGCTCCAGATTGGTTTTGATTATTTTCCTCATTATGCATAATGTTTCTGTTTTCTATATGACAGTAATCTTTGTTTTACATTTTATTTTATTTTATTTTTTTGGGGGGGGGACCGGGGATCAAACTTGGGACCTTGCACTTGTGAGGCAGGTGGCAGAACCACTGAGCTAAATCCCCAGCCCAGTAATCTTTGTTTTTAATGATAGATGTTGTGAATTCTAACTTACTGGTTGCTGTGTATTTTAGTACTCCTGCACATATTTGTGATCTGTGCTTGAGGATGCAGTTTAGTTATCTGGGAAAATATTGGTCTTATTAGGTATCCATTTATTATTCTAAATACTTCATGGCATTCCAATCTGGGTCAAATTTTTCTCCACCACTTTGGAAAAACCTTCCTATGAATTTATTCTAATATGCCATAAATTATGAATTATCCTAGACCTATGTAAATGCCTGGTACTTTTAAAAAGTCCTTTTGAATTGTTTTTCTTCACTTTTGAGTGGTTTCTTCACACAAACACTTTGCACAGTAATCTGCTGATTATGAACAGAGAAGCTGCTGCCAATGTTCAGGGATCTCGCTCTCTCTCTCTCTCTCTCTCTGTGTGTGTGTGTGTGTACCCACTTCTAGTTGGTCTTGTACATGCTAGGCTTGTTCTCCCCAAACTCTCTATTCCAGACTCTCTGACTTAGGATGTCTGCCAAACTCTGCCTTGATACTTCTCATTATATTGTAATAGTCTCATTAATTTTGTCCTTAATGCACACTGAAATTTTTGATCAAAGGCAATTTCTTATTATACACACAGCAAGATCAGTAGTCAGAGTAATGGTGCAACATCATCCCCCATGTCTCCAGAGCGACAAAATGAGAACCAGATAAGAAAAACTGTTTTCCGTGAGTGACAGCCCCATCCTTTAGGTAAAGAACAACAGAAAAAAATCAATTTCTGTCTTGTGTATAAGAGAAAGAGTCAGTTGCCTCTCTTTCTGCTTCTGGGGGACTCTCCTTGCAAAAGTCTTACTCCATCCTTTCGGAATGTAAATAAATCTCTCCAGAGAACAGATAATCCCACTGACTCCAGTTTTACAACTCAGAGATGTCTCCAATTCCCTCTTGAGATATAAACACATATCTCTGGGGTTAGGTAAATCTCCCTGGAGTTCCCACTATCTATATAGTTGTAAATTAACTTCCAAGATTTGTTCTCAGGTCAGATTCCAAATTTCAGTAAAATTTGTTCAGAAAGCCCTGACAATGAAGGAACATAAAAATATTTTCTTTTTCAATCCCCCCTTCTCTCTGTGTCATCACCTGAAAACACTGTCAAAAGAGTAAGCTGAACAATTATTAAGTCTCATCTCTCAGAGGTCACTGTGTATGCCTTGATGTCTAGCATTCATGTCTTTTCTCAGGTTTCATAGATTACCCCAGGTTGGGGAACAAAACCAGTTCCTGCTACTCATCTTGGGAGGAAGCCAATCTATTGCTGCTTTGAGTCCTTTTGCCTTTTAGTCCTTTTGTCTTACCCTGTTCTTCCCTCTGCTTAATCTACCCTTCACCACCAAACCCATGTCATCTCGATTACTACCTATCAAGGCTGACATCTCAGTTCAGGATGCTAACACAGCTGCAACCTGTGTAAAGTGTTCCTGGCTGCTATGCATATTTGAGTGCCTCTGGTAGGCATTGTTGGCTTCTACCCAGAACCATCCTTTTCCCCACTTCTCAGATCACTGTGACCTAGCTCAGGTCTCTTTTCCCATGGGTGCCTGGACCCTGAGAAAGGCTCATCTCTTATGTGCTCCAGGGTTTGAGGACCATTCTGTTCTGCTTGACAGTGACTGGTCCAGGAGAGGCACATAACCCACATATGGCTGATGAAATGTTGGCTGCTGGACTTCTAGCAGAAGTTTCTTCACCCTGTGAAGACACAGAAAGAAATGCTTTCTCCTCCTCTTCTAAACATATGATATTTAAATGCTTTGCCCACCATTCCTCCTTACTCACACCCTGAGAATGAAGCCAACACTGGAAGGATAGAAAGAAACTGGGACCTTGATGTGTCACTCAGTACCAGAAACTGGATGTTCAGTTATGTTCAATGATAATTGTTAAGACAACTTCAGTTGCAGTTTTAGACAAAACCTCCCAGCTGATGAACTGCATCAACACAAAGCTCCTGTATCACCTTACACAGGTTTCCTTTCTAGCTGCAGCTGGATGCACATCTGTCTTCCTCCAGTCACCATACCCTTTAGAGTCAGGAGGACCACAGGTCAGCTTGCCAGCACCTGGTACAAAACAAGTAAGGAAGGTATCCTCAATGAGTGATTTTCTTCTCCACCGCTAAAGAAGTTTCTATTGCCACTTTCAATGTTAGCTAATATTTAGTGAGAAATTAACTATGTGCCAGCCACGTGCTGTATCTCATGTGATCTTCCCAATAACCCAAGGAAGTAGATACTATTACAGCTTTACATTCACTTTTCGGTAGGAAAATTGAAGCTTGGGAAAGTTCAGTAAGTTGTTCACACTTACACAACTAGAAAGTAGCAGAACTAGGACTACAACCCATGTCTCTTAACCACACAATTTTTTTAATGATCTTATTTTACTAGTTTATCTCTCCACAGAAGTCTGGCACCAGATTTTTGCTCTACAAATATAATAAAGGTGATTCAAAATGAATTCAGTTCAGTTGAATTCAATTCAATTCAATTCAATTATAAAAAGTGGAGAGAAGGGTTGTTGCTGGCATTCAAATACTTGCCAAGGATCCTGCCACAGTTTAAGTACAATTTCCTCATAAAGAAATAAATTGATACTTCAGAAGCACAATCCATTAGTTCTGAAGAGAGATTCTCAGGACTTTGCTAATGAGATTGATTCACTAAATTCAAAATTCTCCACATAATTCTTATTTTGCTCATTTGTCCCATTTATTCCCTCTCCTACCTTGTCACTGGACTCATAATTATTTCATCAATTATCACAAAATTCAAAGCCATGTGAGGTGCCTGGGAACCTAGTAAATATTAATTAGTGAAGAGGATGAAGGTTGACTTGATATATTTCTCACCTTTAATTGCTTTTGAAGACCCTTGGTATCATTTAGCATTTGGATTGAAAGTTTGGAAAACACACTTCAAACCTATCCACTGTTAATGAACACTAAGAGGTAGTGCTATCTTCCTTTGTGCAAAAAACTTTGCAATCACTAACTACATGTTCAGAGTGATGGGAGCAGATACAGTTTCCTCTGATAGTCCTTCATGGGAAGCCATTTCTGTTGCTGACATCAGAGGCACCAGAGGAGCATTCTGTCTGGAGGCACCCTTCTGGCCCCCTCCTCCTTCAGTTGGGATAATAAAGTAGGGATATTCAAAGAAAATTTGCAATATCACAGTTAGAAGAAGTTCCTCTGATAGCTACAGAACAAAAATAATGACTACCAACAACATGAAAACCTATCTGTTAGTGCCTCCAGTATTAGGGCACATCCCTCAAGAAAGCAACCCTGAAAAGGTTTTAAATGGATTTATGTGTAAATGAATCTATACATGCATTTTAAGTGCCATATCCTTTATGGGAGCTAAATGGCTCTGAGTTTTGCTGACTTTCTGACTGGCCCCTTGACCCAGCCTCTCTGGTCCTTTCCCATCTCCAGTGCAGATGTGAGCACGTGTGTGTGAGGGCCAGCCAGCCCAACCCCTGTGCACACACTTTGCACCCCACATGACCTTTGGGTCTTTAAACAGTCAGATCCTCCAGTACAAGGGGCTGGCACCATGAGAGCGTGTTTGGAGTTGCCATTCACTGGGTGAGGTGTGTGACAGTCACAATCACCAAGGAGCATTCTGCCTTGTGCAGCTGTCCCTCTGCACCTGCAAGATGTGAGGCACTAATTTCCACAGATACCCAGCCCTGAGTTTCTAGCACCCCTTGAAATTTTAAAGCTTCATACTCAGTTTCCTCAACAGATGATAATGGTTAAGAGTTTTACAAAGAAGTTTTCTGTTTCCCATCACCAATGTAAGCTTTTTTCCTTTCTGCAGCCTCTTTTTCCTCATCTTCCTTTTGCTCATGAAATAGCCCCCTTTCCCCAAAGCTGTGACCTCTAAGGTGTTACGGATCACAGTTTTGTCATCTCATGAGCAGCCAAACAAGATAACCACAGGGAGCAGAAGACTCAGAGGAAGCAAATCAGCCCCTGACATTTGCCTTGTAACTCAGAAAGGGCATGCACTCTGCCTCCTCCTGGCTGGTGGTATTTCAAACTGTGAGAAGAAAGATGGAAAGAAAGTTCAAGGACAACATGTCTTTGGTTATACAGGAGACCAGGCCAGAATTTCTCTGAGGATGGCATCTGTGACTTTCTTAAATTAGTTAATTCACAATAGCAAATCAGAAGTCCCAAGGGGATTCAAATAAAGGAAATATAAAAGATTAGTACTAGAAGTCTGAACTTAATTTGAGCAGATAAACTTCTGATCTTAAATATAACTGTTGCTTTGATATGTAAAATAGCTCAAAGCTATCTTCCTCTGCTTTTCTATATCTGGACAGGAATTGTAGACGTTAGACTGACTTTAAATGATCTGAGTAATGAATATTCCTTCCCACTCCCAAAAATCAATGGAAAAGTGCTCAAAAGTCCTGACTTCCATTTAATAGCCACCATGGATCAGGTGAGTTGAGTTATCAAATAGCCTTTCTGAGCCACAGTTTCTCATTTGCACAATGAAGCTATGGATACTTTTATTCATAAGGTTGGCGTGCATAGTCCTTTGTAAACTCTAAAAGATTACATAAATAAAATGATCTATTCATGTGATATTCAGGCACATTTCCAAAGAGTTGGGAGGGATGGGTTGGTGAGTTATGGTAAAAGCCTAAGGAAGAGGATGTTTTCTGCATACAAGGGGTGGATGTTGGCAGTCTGAAAAGATGAGAAAAGTCTTCAAGGACTGAGACATACCTGCCCATTACTTTGGAAGGTACAAGCCCTGGCAGGGTTCAATGCCAACATCTCCTAAGCCAAAGAATAATGATGACCAGAAATACAATGGAAATAGGTTTACTCAACAGTTACAATAGTACTTAACATTTAAGAAATGCTTATGATGTCCCAACACTATGCTTTTCTTGCTTATCTAACTGAATCCTTCCCCTGTGAAGTGGTTGCTGCTATTTTGATAAACCTCATTGTAAAATCTAAGGTCACTTAGGGTAGTAACAGAGATTGAAACCCACACTTTTACTCTCTTTTACTAGCCACTCTTTTACTCTCCCTTCTTTTAGCATTAAAAAAATCTAGATAAAGTTAATCTTTCCAGAGAATTGCGAATCCTCCCCAGGATTTCTCTGGGACATGGAGAGGCAAGAACGCTTCTACACTATCACTGTCTTCACGGTCTCTGGCTCTAATCTTCTGCTCATTAAAGAAAGCCAAAGCTAGACAGGGGTTAAAGAGATGAAAACAAGTTGCAGGCTGACCAGGACCTGCTTGCTCCAGCTTGCTCCACCAGCTTGCCATCAGGACAGGGTGAGGAGGACCCCCCCACCCTCAGGCAGGCCCACCAGCTGACGGCTTGGCTGCACAGGTGCCTCTGATGACACACACACCCCCACCAGCTCTGGCCTTTTGGCTGTGTACCTACTTGGTTACACAATGCAGAGGCACAGGGGAACATAAAAATCATTGTCCTGAGCACCAGAAGTGAACAACAGAGAGAGTGCCTGTCTCAGGCTCCCTGATGAAATCAAGCCCACTGGAAAAGTGAAGGGAATATCTGCAATAAAGGCATGCCAGACCACCATGATTGGTAAGTTGGAGGGATCATCAGCTCCCATTGGAACCTGGACTTTCTTCAGGAGAAAAGCAGCTGAAACCTGCAGTAGAAACTTGCAGAATGCAACCCTGCAGGAGGACAGGGAACTCAACTTGGGACTTGCAACCAGAAATCTGCCTGAATCTCAGGGGTCTGGGACTAGCTTACCTGGGACTCATTGACTTATAACTGCACATTGTTGCCCACGTTGTCTATTGTGACAGCAGAGATATACCCTGAAGGAGGCCCTTTACTTTTTAGAGGTGATAGATTAATAACTACCACAAATTGTCATTCTCTAAGAGGTATTTGATGTTATGGTGTTGCTGATTGTATGACTTGGGCTAAAGGTGTTGTGATAGATCTAAACAGTTTCCCTTCCTGGTATAATGAAAATGAGATAGCCTCAGAGTCATTAGAGACTCAAAACCTAAAGAACATCTATATCTGGAAGACACCTCTGAGAAGCAATCATTCCAAAAGGGTGTTAAATACATCAACAAAGATACTTACAATAAACAATTTCAAAATATCAACCCAGGAACTAAACCAAGGAGAGTACCAAAAACAAAAATGAGAAGGCATTCAAGCAAGTCACAAACCCAGACTTCCACCCCACAAAAAGCAATTTCTGGGGGAAATGAGGTGCAAAAGTCTGATAATCAACCACCTGGACACTCTGAACTGGTAGCACAAGAAGTAACAAAACAGATGAATGAGGCCCTAGAAAAATTCAAAGCAGAAATAATCTCCCAGATAACTACAGAGTTGGAGAGCAGAGTGAAAGACATGATTAGAGGCTCTAGAACAGAAACTGATTAAAAAAAAAAAAATAGATGAGCTAAAAAACATGCTGGAAGCCATGAATGCCCAGCATAAGAAAGAAATGGAAAACATGATGGCCCAACATAAGAAAGAAATGAAAGCCATGAAACAGATTCAAACAGATATTCAGGAGATTAAAAACTGCATTGAAAGCATGCAGAGCAGATTAAGAGGATCTGAAGACAGAATATCAGATATAGAAGACAGGATCTCAGTTAAGGACCATGAAAACAGAGATTTCTTAAAGATAGTAAGGGACTATGAGAAATCAATTCAAGAGTACTAGATGATGCAAAGAAGAATAACATAAGACTGATAGGAGTCCACAAAAAAACAGGAGAAAGTACAATTGACATAAAAATACTGTTCACAGAAGTAATAGTAGAAAACTTCCCAGACAGAGGTGGAGAACTGGACACACGGATAAGTGAGGCATATAGAACTCCACCCAGCCATGATCAAAAAAAATCTACGCCTAGACATATAATAATCAAGATCCCAGAAACCCAACAGAAGAACAAAATTCTACAGGCAGTTAGAGAAAAGAAACAAATCACCTACAAAGGAAAGCCCATCAGAATCATGGCAGATTTCTCAACACAAACCCTCAAATCAAGGAGAGCCTGGAGTGAAGTATTTCAAGCCCTAAAAGAAAATAACTTCCAACCTAGACTGTTGTATCCAGCAAAATTATCTTTCAAAATCCACGGGGAAATTAGATACTTTCATGACAAAGAACACCTGAGAAATTTCATGAACACCAAATCAGCACTCCAAACAATTTTGCACAATATCCTAGAAAAAGACAATGAAGGTCACAACTCCATGAGGGCCAACAGAGAGAAGACACCATGCAAGGTAAGGCACTAAAGGGAAAGGGGGAAAAATAAGAAAAGAGCCAACAACAATAAAAGAACATGGCAAGAATGAGTCAATATCTCTCAATTATAACTATCAATGTTAATGGCCTCAATTCACCAATCAAAAAAACCAGACTGACAGAATGGATTAAGAAGCAAAACCCAGCAATATGCTCTATACAAGAAACACACCTAACTCAAAAGGAAATTCATAGACTGAAAGTAAAAGGATGGAAAACAGCTCTCCACACAACAGGATCCCAGAAAAAAGCAGGGGTAGCAATCTTATTTGCATACAAAGTAGATTTCAAACCAAAACTAATTAAGAGAGACAAAGATGGTCACTACATCCTTGGGAAGGGAACAATCCAAGAGGAAGAGATGACAATCCTAAATATTTATGCAACAAATACAGATGCCCCCAACTATACAAAACAATTATTAATGGACATGAAAAATCAAATAAACAACAACACAATTGTAGTGGGGGAACTCAACACCCCTCTATCACAAATAGACAGATCATCTAGGAAAAAAATTAACAATGAAATTCTAGAACTGAACCAAGCTATTGAACAAATGGACTTAATAGATGTTTATAGATTGTTCCACCCCACAAAATCAGAATACACATTCTTTTCAGCTGCACACGGGTCATTCTCCAAAACAGATCACATGCTAACTCATAGGGCAAATCTAAGTAAATGTAAAAGAATTCAAGTTATCCCCTGTATATTATCAGACCATAGTGCAATACAATTGGAGATCAATAACATAAGAAACCCCAAAACACCCACAAACATGTGGAAATTGAGTAATACCCTCCTGAACAACCAATGGGTCACAGAGGAAATTAAAGAAGAAATTAGACAGTTTCTACAAGTAAATGATAATGCCAGTACAACATACAGGAATCTGTGGGACACAATGAAAGCAGTTCTATGCGGGAAATTCATAGCAGTGAATGCCCATATTAGGACAACAGAGAGAACTGTTAAATAACCTAATGCAGAACCTCAAGCTCTGAGAAAAAGAAGAGAATAATGAACCCAAAGCCCACACAAGAGAGGAAATTATAAAGATCAGAGCAGAAAACAATGCAATGGAGAGTAAGAGAACGATACAAAAAATCAATGAATCGAAGAGCTGGTTTTTTGAAAGAATAAATAAAATTAATAAATCTTTAGCCAACCCTTATCAAAAAAGGAAAGAAAAGACTCAAACCCATGCAATTAAGAATGAAAAAGGTGAAGCCACAACAGATCCAGCAGAAATTCAGAGGATCATCAATACCTACTTTGAGAACCTGTACTCCAATAAAATGGAAAACACAGAAGAAATGGACAGATTCCTAGATACATACAAATTCCCAAAGTTAAATGAAGAAGATATAGAAATTCTAAACACCCCAATTACAATGAGTGAAATTGAAAATGTAATAAAAAATTTACCAACAAAGAAAAGCCCAAGTCCTGATGGCTTCACTGCTGAATTCGACAAGACATTTAAAGAACTATCACCATTACTCTTTAAACTCATCAAGGAAATTGAAAGGGAAGCAAGGCTTCCAAATTCTTTCCTGGAAGCAAGTGTTACTTTGATTCCCAAACCACCGAAAAACCCAACCCAAAAAGAGAACTACAGACCAATCTCCTTAATGAACATAGATGCAAAAATCCTCAACAAGATACTGGCAAACAGAATACAGAGTGTCATCAAGAAGATCATACACCCTGACCAAAGTCAGATTTATCCCAGGAATGCAAGGATGGTTCAATATCCATAAATCAATAAATGGAATACGCTATATTAACAGAGTCAAGGACAAATCCATATGATCATCTCAATAGATGCAGAAAAGACATTTGACAAAATCCAACACCCATTCATGATAAAAACGCTACAGAAAATTGGAATAGAAGGTCTTTATCTCAACCTGATTAAGGCTATCTATGAAAAACCAACAGCCAACATCATATTAAATGGTCAAAAACTGAAAACTTTCACACTAAAATCAGGAAACAAGACAAGGATGCCCACTATCACCATGTCTGTTCAATACAGTTCTGGAAATATTAGCCATAGCAATTACACAAGAGAAAGAAATAAAAGGAATAAAGATAGGAAAGGAAGAAGTGAAACTGTCATTATTTGCTGATGATATGATACTTTACATAGAAGACCCAAAAAACTTGGTCAAAAGCCTTCTAGACCTAATTGACAGATTCAGTAGGATAGCTGGATATAAGGTCAACACTCAAAAAACAATAGCCTTCTTATTCACAAATAGCAGACCCACTGAGAGAGAAATTTGGGAAATAATTCCTTTTACAATAGCATCTTAAAAAATGAAATAGCTAGGAATCAACCCAATAAAGGAAGAAAAAGACCACTACACTGAAAACTACAGCACTCTGAAGAAGGAGATCGAAGAGAATATAAGAAAATGGAAAGACATGCCTTGTTCCTGGGTTGAAAGAATCAATATAGTGAAAATGGCCATACTTCCAAAACTACTATATAAATTTAATGTAATACCAATTGAAATTCCAACAATATACTTCACAGAACTAGAGAAAACAATCCAAAAATTCGTTTGGAAGCAGAAGAAACCTAGACTAGCAAAAGCAATTCTAGGCAACAGAGATATGGCTGGGGCTATCACAATCCCCAACTTCAAACTATACTACAAAGCTGCTGTGATAAAAACAGCATGGTACTGGCAAAGAAACAGACCTGAAGATCAGTGGAATAGATTAGAAGATGCAGAAACAACTCCCGACATACTCAGCCACCTCATCTTTGACAAAGGAGCCAACCACCCTCATTGGAGAAAAGATAGCCTGTTCAATAAATGGTGTGGGAAAAACTGGATTTCAACCTGCTGAAGATTAAAACTAGACCCATACCTATCACCATGCACTAAACTAAGATTGAAGTGGATTAAAGAGCTAAATATCAAGACAGAAACAGTAAACTTGCTGGAAGATATATTAGGTAGAACTCTCAATGACATTGGCATAGGAAAAGACTTTATGAACAAAACTTCAGTAGCACAGGAGCTAACACAAAGAATCAACAACTGGGATCTCATCTTATTGAAAAACTTCTGCACTGCAAGAGAAATCACCAACAGAGATAACAGACAACCTACAATATGGGAAGAAATTTTTAGCAGCTGTAACTCAGACAAAGGGCTACTATCTAGAATATATAAAGAATTGAAAAAAATCAGACCCCCCAAATTCAAAGACCCAATTCAAAAATGGACATCTGAAATGAACAGACATTTCTCAGACAAAGAAGTAAAAACAGTAAATAAATATATGAAAAAATGTTCAACATCACTCATCATTGGAGAGATGCAGATGAAAACAACACTGAGATTCCACTTCACCCCAGAAAGAGTGGCTGCTCTCTTGAAATCAACCAATAACAAATGCTGGTGGGGGTGTGGAGAGAAACCCTTCTCCATTGTTGGTGGGAGTGCAGACTGATGCAACCCCTGTGGAAATCCATATGGAGATACCTCAAAGAACTAGGACTAGAGGTCCCATTTGACCCAGCTATTCCCCTACTGGGTATCTTCCCCAAAGAATTAAAAGAATCATACCACAGCAATATATGTGCACCTATGTTTATAGCAACACAGTTTGTAATAGCTAAGGTTTGGAAACAGCCCAAGTGCCCATCAACTGGAAACTGGATAAAGAAGATGTGGTTTTTTTTATAAAATGTAGTACTACTCAGCCATAAAGAATGAGAAACTATTGCTTCTCGGCCTTTCGGCTAAGATCAAGCATAAAACGAGAAACTACAGTCATTTATAGCTAAATGGATGCATATTGAGGCCATACTCTTGAGTGAAATAAATAGGACACACTGTTTAAATACCGAATAGTGTCTCTAGTGTGAGAAATTGAAAGTGTAAATAAGGACGAAAATGATTAAAATGAATAACTGATAATTTGAAATAAGAAAAGGTCCAAAGCTGGAGGGGTGGTGGGAGGTGAAGGGGAAAGGGAAGAAAGGAAAGGAAAAATTATGAGAAAGAAAAAAAAATGGAAACAAAGTCTATGCAAATAGGGAAGGGTGGTGGGGGTGAAGGGCACACAGGTAATGGGAAAAAGAATAAGAACTAAGATACATCATGTTCTGGAACAAACACCCAATGATAAATGTAAATGTACTGTATACCCTAAATGTACCAATTAATATATAAATAAAACAAAAAACAAAAGAAACTGCTGCTATAAACATGGGTGAGTCACACTTATTTTAACTTCCCCCTATGGCCTTAGGTGGCCCCATTACCATTATAATAATGGTTTCTAAATTTGGTGTGAGGTTCAGAGGACAAGGGTTTTCTTGGCTCCCCACTTCCTCCAGGCTCCTATGATTCTTTTTTTGGTGGGGGGTACTGGGGATCAAACTCGGGAACTTGTGCTTGCAAAGCAGGTGGTGGAACCACTAAGCTAAATCCCCGGCCCATCCTATGATTCATTTTTATGACCCAATGCAGTGGTGGCCACCCCATGGCATGCATATTTTTCCTTTAAGACAAAATATATTAATGTGTGAGTTGTTTTGCTAAACTAAAACCTCAATATTAAAGTTTAATTGCAGTGTTGGCACTTTGCGATAAATAAGTGGATACTGGATAGCAGTTTGGGCACTCATCTCTAAAAGTTCACCATCACTGACCTAGTAGGATCTACACTTCATTTCTGACATGATTCATCTCATATAATTAACTCAATTCAGGTTTAGGTCCTCCCCTCATCTCAAAAATGAAAACTCCTACTCTGAGAACCATCTAACTCAGAAACACTGCATCCCACTGTAGAACCATGGAACTAAAGGAATATTTTATTATACATTTAAGCTCTCTCCCTGTTGAAATATTTGGGACCTTTCAATTTGAACAGTTGGAATATTTTATTCCAGTCCTAATTTTTTCAAAAATTTACTGTAGAATCTCTGTACTATAGCTGTTGTGGAGAAGGAGCACACTTACTTTCTGCATCTTGTAGATGAATCAGTCCAACTCCAGAGCTGGTACCAATACCTTTAATTGGAGGTGTTGTTTCTTCTGGAAAAGAAATAGACCTTCAGATTTAAAGATACAGAGAGACTGAAAGAGCTAATGGGCAGAAAAGGTGAGTTCCTTATCATTTACTTATTACAAGGATAAACTGGAAACAGAATTGATTGGTGGTGAAGTCATTATGCAAAAGGAAGGGCAAAGCTAGAACAGTGTGAAAGAATAAAAATATCACGTAAGACAAAGCTAACAGTTACTTTTCTTAAGAACCTGAATAGAATGAAGGACAGACAGAAATACCATCCGACAAACATTGTTCAAGGTGCCTCCAAAGGTAATAGAGTGTGGAAGAGAGCCATGTTCCAACTCCGAGGAACCCACTGGAAATATTAAGATAATGCTGTCTCCTAGAAATGTCTTTGGAATCACAGACATGTTCCCCTGGTATGTCCTTTATCACCACAATCAGCTTCATAAAATAATCTTTGAATCTAAGCAGTTGATCTGTTCCTGCTGCCTGATTAACACCTACAATCCCATTGCTTTCTCTTAGAAAATTGTCTCCTAGAGCTTTGCCACTAGGGGTGATTGTCAGCCCGGGAGAACTACAGCTTCACATGGGGGCAATGAGCAAAACAGAACAAGACAATGTTCTGGAAAAATTTCTAAAAAACACTTCTGAAGTTCAAATTTTTAATGAGAGAAGGGGAAACCTGATCAGCAGGACTGTTTCACTACAGCTTGCCAAGAGTCCTGTGTTCCCAGACAACAGGAATTTCATAGCTGCAAGCTTCACAATAATATGAAGAACAGTCATTACCATAGCATTCCCAAGGAATGGGACAGAGAGACTGCAACAGTTGAATGAATGATGAAGTTTCATGTAGTAGTATGTAGCAAAGATTTCTGTCTGATAAATAGTAAAAAGTAAGTCTCAAACGCCAAGGTTGAGGACATGAATGCAGAAAGCATTTTGCTCTAAAGACCAAAAAAGTACTATTGGCCCTATGTCTATTAGGCATGGCATAAGTTTCAGCATCACATGACCATAAATGAAATTCTTCATTTCTTAATTCAATTGAAAATATACTGGGGGGCCGGGGATTTAGGGCAGTGGTTCCCCCGCCTGCCTCACAGGCGCAAGGACCAGAGTTTGATCCCCAGTACCATATATATATATATATATATATATATTGGGAGCCTACTATATTATATGCCTGTTACTGTCAACTGTCCATGGTGGCACTATTGGGAGGTGGCAGCATCTTCAGGTAGTGAGGTCTTGTGAAGATTCTTAGGACATCTGAGAGGTATTCCGTAAAGGATTTGGGATTCTCTCTCTCTCTCGCTCACTCTGTGTGTGTGTGTGTGTGTGTATGTGTGTGTTTGTGCCTTTCTGTATGTGTGTGTGTCCCCTCCCCTCATTTGCTTTCTGACTAAAATGTAAGCAGGTTGTGACAATAGATGCTCACCATAAGGTGCTACTCTCACCAGACAACCAAAGCAGTGGTGCCAACAAATTTTGGACTATAATGTCCAGAACTGGGAACTAAGATAAGCATTTCCTAATTTGATTCAGTCATTTCATTTTGGGAACATGAAGCTGACCAACATACACCCTAACTTTTATCTTGAAAAATAGTTCTGAGGCCAAGGAAGAGCCTTGTGGGCCACCATACTTCTGCCCCCAGTGCCAAGGAGCAGAGCCATGAAGAACAACTAGAAGGTGAGCCACTCGGGCACCAGCATCACACATCCCTTCCCTTCCCCTCCCTTGAAATGAGAAGACACATAAATAAGTCTGACAACGAGACTTCCAGATCAACTAAAGCAACCCCAAAGGGAAATGAGATGGAACAATATCATACTCAACCACCTGGACTCCCTGAATGGGCAACAAAAGAGGATCTGGAAAAAATGAAATCAGAAATAATTTCTCAGATAACAGCAGAGATTGTGCCCATAGTGCAAGACATTATTAATAAATCTAGAGAGGTCACAGATAAAAAAAATAGAGGAGCTGAGGACCATGATGGAATTCTCACATAGGAAACAAATGGAATGCATAAAACAGATGCAAACAGATTTCCAGGAGATTAACAACTCCATTGAAAGTTTATGCAGCAATGGGCCCAGGATTTAGCTCAGTGGTTCCGGCGCCTGCCTCACAAGTGCAAGAACCCAAATTTGATCCCTGGTATCAAAAAAAAAGAGAAAGTTTATGCAGCAAAATGAACCAATGTGAGGACAGAATTTCAGATATAGAAGATAAGATTCCAATTAGTGAACAGGAAAAGATAAACTTCTTTAAAATAGTAAGGGACCATGAGAAGTCAATGCAGCAGCTGTTAGATAATGCAAAGAAGAATAACATAAGACTGATCAGAGTCAATGAAGAAACAGGAGAGGGTGCAGATGACATAAAAAACTGTTCACAGAAGTGATGGCAGAAAACTTCCCAAACAGGGGAAAAGAACTTGACATACAGATAAGTGAGGCATATAGGACTCCAACTAGCCTCGATCAAAAAATATCTACACATAGGCATACAATAGTTAAGATTCCAGAAACCCAACAGAAGAACAAAATTCTACAAGCAGTGAGAGAAAAGAAATCAAATACAAAGGAAAGCCCATCAGAATCACAGCAGACTTCTCAATGCAAACCCTCAAGGCAAGAAGAGCTTGGAGTGATGTGTTTAAAGTCCTAAAAGAAAACAGCCTCCAACCCAGACTGATGTACACTCCAAAACTATCTTTCAAAATTGATGGAGAAATAAGATACTTTGGTGATAAAGAGCACCTTATGAACTTCATGAATACCAAACCAGCACTATAAAAAATTTTAGACAATATCCTAGGAAAAGACAATAAGGATCACAACCCCAGAAAGCCCAGCAGAATTAATCCATTGGGTGTGGCAAATTAAACTCAAAGGAGGAGAATCCAACAAAAAGAAAAAGTCATGACAAGGCTTTTAAAACTTTTAACTTCATTTCGATAATGAGTGTATAATTCAGTCTTGTTTTTCTACTGATTAGTATTTTTCTGATTCTACTGTTGCACACCTTTCCTTGTGCTGTACTGGGTATTTATCATCTTCTTGTGTCTACTTTTTAATTGGGTTGTCCAATAATGAACTGTAAGAGTTCTTTATATATTATGGTCATAGGATATATGCATTGTAAATATGGTCTGTTTAAGGACTACTTTTCATTTTCTTAATGATGTCATTTAAAGTTCTAAATTTTGATAGAACCTCATTTATCAATTTCTTTCTTTTATACATCATGTTTTGTGTATCCTAGGAAGTTCTTGCCTACCTTAAATTCATAAACATTTTTCCTTATAATTTCTTCTTAAAGTTTTATACTTTTAGGCTTTCATATTTAGGTTCACAAATCCTTTCAAGTTATTTTTATGTATGGAAATAAAGGGTTGAGGTTAATTTTTTATACATGGATACCAGGTGTTCTACTGCCATTTGCTGAAAACACTATATTTTCCTCAACTCTTGAATTGAGTTTATAGTCTACAAAATGATAATGTTAAATAATCTTTCAAAACTCAGTGGACCATATATGAGTGGTTCTATTCTAGATTCTGTTTTATTCAAATGATCTATATGTCTTTCCTTACACCAACACTGCCTTGATTACTGTAGCTTTAGAGGAAGTCTTAAAATTAGGTACTAAATGTCTTCCAACAATGTTCTTTTTTCTATTTCTTTTTACTTTTCTAGGTCCTTTGTACTCCTACATAACTTTTAAATTTCAATGTCCAATTCTTCATTTATAGCAAGTATACACAGACCTGAATTTTTATATATACCTTGTGTTTTCTAATCCTGCTAAATTCAAATACAAGTTCCAGGGGCTCCTACAGATTTCTTTATATTTTCTCTATAGATGATCATTTCATCTACATATAAAGATTTTACTTCTACTTTGCCAATCCTATCCTAATTGTGTCACTTTATTGCCAGACTATTTTGTTTTAGGCCTATGTTTCAAAGTTTAATGGACAGATGAAGAGTAGGCATATCTGCCCTTGTTCCCCACCTTAGGGAGAAAGCATTGTATCTTCTCCATTCATATAAGGTGTTTTTGCTAGAAGTATGGAGTACATGTCTTTAATCTGTTGAGAAGGTTCTGTTCTACTTCTAGTCTCCTGATAGCTTTTACCATGAACAGCTGTAGAATTTAGTTTGATACTTTTTCTCCAACTAGTGACAGGATCATATGGCTTTTTCCCTTCCTCTGTTAAAATGATGACTTTTGGGGGTGGATCTTCCAGTGCTGAACCAGCACTGCCATCCCTATAACCAAACCACTTTCTACATACTGCCAGATCTGACTTCTAAGAGTTTTTTTTGTTAAACAAATTTCTATCTATATTCATATTTTTTTCTTCTATTATCTTTATCCAGTTTTAGGATTAGCACAATGTTGAGTTACTAAAATGAGGGGAGAAGTGTTCCTTCTTTTTTCTGCTGTAAAAGTTTGATATAACTTATCAGTTTAAATGTATATGAGCCTGCTGTTGTCATATAGGTAGGTTTTCAAGCTAGGTATATACTTTCTTTAATAGGTGCTATTCAAATTTTATATTTCCTCCAGAGTTAGTTTCATTAATTTGTCTTCCAAGCTACTTCGTAGAAGTTGTTAAAATTAATTTCAAAACATTTTTGTAATATGCTTTCTATATCCTTTTAAATTCTGTAAAATCTATGGTAATATCTCCTGGATCTTGATATTAATTTAAAAAATGTGTAATTGATATTGTGTAATAGGAAGAAAAGGTCTAAAGGAGCAGGGGAAGTGGAAGGTGTAGTGGAAAGAAGGGAAAAGAAAAAATATGAGAAAAGGAAAAAATGGAAACAAAGTCTTTGCAAATAGGTAAGGGTGGAGGGGGTGAAGAGAGAGCAGGGGAAGGGGAAAAAAATAAGAACCAAGATACTCATGTAAAGGTACAAGATCCCAATGATGAATGTAACTGTATACCTAAAATGTACCAATAAACTTAATGGGGGGGGGAAGAACTTATATGCCAATAATATAGAAAACACAGAAGAAATGTACAGATTCCTAGGTACATATGAATTACCAAAGTTGAACAAAGAAGACCTAAAATTTCTAAACCCAATATCAATCAATGAAATTGAAAATGTAATTAAAACCTTACCAACTAAGAAAAGCCCAGGTCCTGACGGCTTCACTGCTGAATTCTACAAGACATTTAGAGAGGAACTACTGCCACTACTCTTTAAACTCTTCAGTGAAATTGAAAGAGACACAATACTCCTGAATTCATTCCTGGAAGCAAGCATCACCTTGATCTCCAAAGCAGAGAAAGACTCAACCGAAAAAGAGCACTATAGGCCAATCTCACTAATGAACATAGATGCAAAAATCCTTAATAAGATACTGGCAAATAGAATGCAGAAGATCATCAAGAAGATCATATACCCTGACCAAGTGGGATTCATCCCAGGGATGCAGGGATGGTTCAACATACGCAAATCAATCAATGTAATACAATAAATCAATAGAGCCAAAGACAATTTTCTCCATCTCAGTAGATGGAGAAAAAAGCATTGGACAAAATGAAACACATATTTATGAATAAAACCCTACAAAAAATTGGAATAGATGGTCTCTACCTCAATCTAATAACCATCTATGAGGCTCCTAGGACAGTGAAGCTCAGCCAGTCCCAGAACCAGGAAGGAAGCTCCCCCACTGCCATCCCAGGCTCCTAGGGCCAAAAAGGTGAACCAGTCCCAGTACCCAGAAGGAAGCTCCCCTGCCACCATCCCAAGCTCCTAGGACAGAGAAGCTCAGCTGGTCCCAGCACCCGGAAGGAAACTCCCCACCTCCATCCCAGACTCCTAAGGCAGTGAAGCTCAGCTGGTCCCAGCACTCAGAAGGAAGCTCCCCTGCTGCCATCCCAAACTCCTAGGGCCAAGAAGGTGGGCCACATGGGCGCCAGAAGCGCCCCCAACACATGGAAATGAGAAGACACATAAACCTCAAAAACAGACTTCCAGATCACCTACAGCAACCTCAAAGGGAAACAAGATGGAACAAGCTGATACTCAACCACCTGGACTCTCTGAACTGGCAACAAAAGAGGATCTGGGAAAAATGAAATCAGAAATAATTACTCAGATAACAGCAAAGATTGTGCTCATGGTGCAAGACATGATTAATAAATCTAGAGAGGACACAGATAAAAACCTAGAGGAGCTGAGAAACATGATGGAATCCCAACATAGGAAACAAATGGAATCCATAAAACAGATACAAACAGATTTCCAAGAGATTGAAAACTCCATCAAAAGTCAGCGCAGCAGAATGAACCAATGTGAGGATAGAATTTCACATATAGAAGATAAGATTGCAATTAGTGAGGAGGAAAAGAAAAATTGCTTTAAAATTGTAAGGGAACATGAGAAATCAATCCAGCAGCTGCTAGGTGATGCACAGAAGAATAACATAACTCTGATCAGAGTCAATGAAGAAAGAGGAGAGAGTGAAGATGACATAAAAAAACTCTTCACAGAAGTGATGGCAGAACATTTCCCAAGGAGGGGAAAAGAACATGACATACAGATAAGTGAGGCATATAGAACTCCAGCTAGCCTTAATAAAAAAAAATCTACGCATAGGCATATAATAGTTAGGATTCCAGAAATCCAACAGAAGAATAAAATTCTACAAGCAGTGAGAGAAAAGAAACAAATCACATACAAAGGAAAGCCCATCAGAATCACAGCAGACTTCTCAATGCAAACCCTCAAGGCAAGAAGAGCTTGGAGTGATGTATTTCAAGCCCTGAAGGAAAACAGCCTCCAACCCAGACTGATGTACCCTGCAAACCTATCTTTCAAAATTGATGGAGAAATAAGATACTTTCATGATAAAGAGCACCTCAGGAACTTCATGAATACCAAACTGGCACTCCAAAAAATTTTCGACAATACCCTAGGAAAAGACAATGAGGATCACAACCCCAGGAAGGCCAGCAGAATGAATCCACTGGGTGTGACAAATTAAATGCAAAGGGGGAGAATCCAACAAAAAGAAAAAGTCATGACAAGGCTTGTAAAACTTTTGACTTCATCTCCCTAATGAGTGTATAATTCAATCTTATTATTGTACTGATTAGCATTTTTCTGATTCTAGAATTGCACACCATTTCTTGTGCTATACTGGCTATTTATCATCTTCTTATGTCTACATTTTAATTGGGTTGTCTATTAATGAGCCCTAAGAATTCTTTATATATTCTGCTCATAGATTATATGCAATGTAAATATGGTCTGTTTAAGGACTACTTTTCATTTTAATGATGTCATTTAAAGTTCTAAATTTTGATGGAATCTCATTTATCAAGTTTTTTCTTTTATACATCATGTTTTTTGTATCCTACGTAGTTCATGCCTACTCTGAATTGCTAAACATTTTCCCTTATAATTTCTTCTTAAAGTTTTATACTTTTAGGCTTTCTTATTTAGGTTCATAGATCCCTTCAAGTTATTTTCATGTATGGAAAAAAAGGGTTGAGGTTAATTTTTTATATACAGATACCAGGTGTTCTAGTGCCATTTGCTGAAGACACTGTCTCTTCCTAGGCTCTTGAATGGAGTTTATATTCTATAAAATGCTAATGTTAAATAATCTTTCAAAACTCAGTGGACCATATATGTGTGGTTCTATTTCTAGATTCTCTGTTTTATTCAAATGATCTATATGTCTTTCCTTACACCAACACTGCCTTGATTACTGTAGCTTTAGAAGAAGTCTTAAAATTGGGTGCTAAACATCTTCCAACACTGTTTTTGTTTTTGTTTTTGGCTTTTCTGGGTCCTTTGTACTCCTACATAGCTTTTAAATTTCAATATCCAGTTCTTCATTTATAACAAGTATACACAGACCTGAATTTTTATACATACCTTGTGTTTTTTAATCCTGCTAAATTGAAGTACAAGTTTTAGGGGCTCCTAGAGATTTCTTAGTTTTATCTCTATAGATGATCATTTCATCTACATATAAAGATTTTGCTTCTGCTATGCCAATCCTTATCCTAGTTGTGTCATTTTATTGCCAGACTATTTTGGTTTAGGCCTATGTTTCAAAGTCTAATGGACAGATGAAGAGTAGGCATATATCCCCTTGTTCCCCACTTTAGGGAGAAAGCATTGTATTGTCTCCATTCATAGAAGGAGTTTTTGTTGGAAGTATGGAGTACATGTCTTTAATCTGTTGAGAAGGTTCTGTTCTACTTCTAGTCTCCTGATAGCTTTTACCATGAGCAGCTGTAGAATTTAGGCCAATACTTTTTCTCCAACTAGTGACAGGATCATATGGCTTTCTCCTTTCCTCTGTGAAAATGATGACTTTCGGGGGTGGATCTTCCAATGCTGAACCAACACTGCCATCCCTATAACAAAACCACTTTCTACATACTGCCAGATCTGACTTCTAAGAGTTTGTTTTGTTAAACAAATTTCTATCTATGTTCATACTTTTTTCTTCTATTTTTATCCAGTTTTAGGATTAGCACAATGTTGATTTCCTAAAATGAGGGGAGAAGTGTTCCTTCTTTTTTCTGCTTTAAATGTTTGATATAATTTATCAGTTAAAATGTTTATGAGCCTGCTGTTATCATATAGGTAGGTTTTCAAGGTAGGAATATATTTTCTTTAATAGGTGCTATTCAAATTTTATATTTCCTCCAGAGTTAGTTTCATTAATTTGTCTTCTAATTTACATCTTAGAAGTTGTCAAATTTATTCCAAAACAGATTTTTGTAATATGCTTTCTGTATCCTTTTAAATTCTGTAAAATCTGTGGTAATGTCTCCTAGATCTTAATATTGTAATTTTAAAAAATGTATAACTGATATTGTGTAATAGAAAGAAAAGGTCTAAAAGAGCAGGGGAATTGGGAGCAGTAGGGGAAGGAAGAAAAGGGAAAGGAAAAAATATGAGAAGAGGAAAAAAATGGAAACAAGATCTTTGCAAATAGGGAAGGGTGGAGGGGGTGAAGGGAGGGCAAGGGAAGTGGAAAAAAATAAGAACCAAGAGACTCATGTAATGGTACAAGATCCCAATGATGAATGTAACTGTATTTTATACCTAAAATGTACCAATAAATTTAATGGGGGGGCAGAAATCAAACAATAACATGCTGGAGGGTGTACGGAAAAAGGAATCCTTGTCCATTGTTGGTGGGAGTGCAGACTGGTGCAAGCACTGTGGAAATCAGTGTGGAGAGTCTTCAATAAACTAATACTAGAAGCTCCATTAAAAAAAAAAAAAGAGTAGTGGCAGTAGTTCTTCTCTAAATGTCTTGTAGAATTCAGCAGTGATGCCATCAAGACCCAGGCTTTTCTTAGTTGGTAAGTTTTTTATTACGTTTTCAGTTTCATTGATTGATATTGGGTTGTTTAGAATTTTTAGGTCTTCTTCATTCACTTTGGTAATTCATGTGTATCTAGGAATCTGTCCATTTCTTCTGTGTTTTCTGTCTTATTGGAGTATAGGGTCTTGAAGCAGGTATTGATGATCCTCTGGATTTCTGCTCAGTCCATTGTAATTTCACCCTTTTCATTCCTAATTGCATGGATTTGGGCCTTTTCTTTCCTTTTTCTGATAAGGCGGGCTAAGGGTTTGTAAATTTTGTTTATTCTTTCAAAGAACCAACTCTTGGCTTCATTGATTTTTTGTATCATTCTCTTAGTCTCCATTGAATTGATTTCTGTTCTAATCTATAATTTTCTCCCTTGTATGTGCTTTGGGTTTGTCCTACTCTTCTTTTTCTAGAAGCTTGAGGTTCAGCATCAGGTTGTTTAATTGGGCTCATTCTGTTTTCCTAATATGAATATTCACTGCTATGAGTTTCCATCATAAGACTGCTTTCAATGTGTCCCATAGATTCCAATATGTTGCATTGGGATTGTCATTTAATTGAAGGAACTGTCTGATTTCTTCTTTAATTTCCTCTGTGACCCATTGGTTATTCAAAAGGGTGTTGTTCAATTTCCATGTGTTTATTAAATTTTTGTGGTTTCTTTTGCTATTGATCTCCAATTTCATCACACTATGGCCTGATAATATATAGGGGATAACTTCAATTCCTGTGCACTTACTTAAACATGTTCTCTGAGTGAGTATGTAGTCTATTTTGGAGAATGACCTGTGTGCATCTGAAAAGAATGTGTATTCTGTTTTTGTGGGGTAGAAGACTCTGTAAACATCTGTTAAGTTCCTTTGTTCAAGAGTTTGATTGAGTTCTAGTATTTCATTACTTATTTTTAGTCTAGTTGATCTATTTGTGATAGTGGGGTATTGAGGTCCTGCACTACTATTGTATTAGGGCATGTATGACTTTTCTTGTCCATTACTATTTGTTTTACATACCTAGGTGCACTAGCATTTGGTGCATAGATATTTATGATTGTCATCTCTTCCTCATGGACTGTTCCCTTTACAAGGATGTAGTGTCCTTCTTTGTCTCTCTTAATCAGTGTTGGTTTGAAATCCACTTGATCTGCAAAGAGGATAGCTACTGCTGCATTTTTTTTCGTTCCTGCCATATGGAGTATTGTTTTCCACCCTTTAACTTTCAGTCTATGAATTTCTTTTTCAATTGAGTGTGTTTCTTGTATGCAGCATATTGTTGGGTCTTGCTTCTTGATCCATTCTGCCAGTCTATTTTTTTTTGATTGGTGAACTGAGACCATTAACATTGATGGTTATAACTGATACATATTGACTTATCATTATTATGGCTTTTTCTTTTTGTTGGATTCTCCCCCTTTATATTTAATTTCTTGTCGTGCCCAATAGATTCATTCTGCCCAGCTTCCTGGGGTTGTGATCCTCATTGTCTTTTCCTAGGATATTGTCTAAAATTTTTTGGAGTGTGGGTTTGTTATTTATGAAGTTCCTAAGGTGCTCTTTGTCATGAAGGTATCTTATTTCTCCATGAATTTTGAAAGACAGCTTTTCAGGGTACAACAATCTGTGTTGGAGGCCTTTTTCCTTTGGGGGTGGAATACATTACTCCAAGCTCTTCGTGCCTTGACAGTTTGCATTGAGAAGTCTGCCATGATTCTGATGGGCATTTCTTTGTATGTGATTTGTTTCTTTTCTCTACCTGCTTGTAGAACTTTGTTTTTCTTTTGGCTTTCTGGAATCTTAACAATTATATGCCTATGTGTAGATTTCTTTGATCAAGGCTAGTTGGAGTCCTATATGCCTCACTTATCTGTATGTCAAGTTCTTTTCCCCTGCTTGGGTAGTTTTCTGCCATCACTTCTGTGAACAACTTTTTTATGTCATCTGCACTCCTGTTTCTTTATTGACTCTGATCAGTGTTATGTTATTCTTCTTTGCATCATCTAGCAGCTGCTGGATTTCTCATGTTCCCTTACAATTTTAAAGCAATTTTTCTTTTCCTGGTCACTAATTGCAGTCTTATCTTCTATATCTGAAATTTTGTCCTCACATTGGCTCATTCTGCTGTGTAGACTTTCAGTGGAGTTTTTAATCTCCTGGAAATCTGTTGGCATCTGTTTTATGGATTCCATTTGTTTCCAATGTTGGGATTCCATCATGTTCCTCAGAGTTCTTAAACACATCTCTAGATTTCTTAATCACATCTTGCACTATAAGCACAATCTCTGCTGTTATCTGAGAAATTATTTCTGATTTCATTTTTTCCAGATCCTCTTTAGTTTCTAGTTCAGGGAGTCTAGGTGTTTGAGTATCAGAGTGTTCCATCTTCTTTCCCTTTGGGGTTGCTGTAGGTGATCTGGAAGTCTGGTTTTGAGACTTGTTTATATGTCTTCTCCATTTGAGGGGGTGAGGGGATGTGCTGTGGGTACCCATGCTGCTCACCTCCTCTGCGCTGGGAACAGTGCTATAGTGGCATGGAAGCTTCCTCCTCTGCATTGTAAGTGGTGCTACTATGGCCCAGAAGCCTCCTCCTCTGCACTGGGAATCCAACACTCATTTATGATATAAACCCTACAAAAAATTGGAATAGATGTTCTCTACCTCAATCTGATAAAAGCCATCTATGAAAAACCAACAGCCAATATCATACTAAAAAACTGAAATCCTTCACACTAAAATCAGCAACAATACTAGGATGTCAACTGTAACTACTCCTGTTCAATTTAGTTTTGGAAACATTAGCCATGGCAATTAGATAAGAGAAAGAAATAAAAGGAATAGAGATAGGAAATGCAGAAGTCAAATTGTCATTATTTGCAGATGACATGATACTCTGTATTGAAGACCCCAAGAACCTCACCAAAACTCTTCTAGACTTAATGACCAAATTCAGTAAAGTAGCTGGATACAAGGTCAACACACAAAAATCAATACCTTTCCTCTACACAAACAACAGACTCACTGAAAGAGAAATAGGGCAAAAAATTCCTTTCAAAATAGCATCCATAAAACTGAAATACCTGGGAATCAACCTAACAAAAGAAATCAAATACCTCTTCTCTGAAAACTATAGCACTCTGAAAATCAGAGATTGAAGATGATATCAGAAAATGGAAAGACAGCCCTTGTTCCTGTGTAGGAAGAACCAGTATAGTGAAAATGGCCATACTTCCAAAACTGCTGTATAGATTCAATGCAATTCCAATTGAAATTCCAGCATCATACTTCACAGACCTTGAGAAAACAATCCAAAAATTCATTTGGAACAAGAAGAGACCCAGCATAGCAAAAGCAATTCTAGGTAACAGAGACATGGCAGGGGGTATAACAACCCCCAACTTGAAACTATACTACAAAGCTACCATGATAAAAACAGCATGGTACTGGCAAAGAAACAGACCTGAGGACCAGTGGAACAGATTAGAAGATGCAGAAACAACTCCAGACACACTCAGCCATCTGATCTTTGACAAAGGAGCCAAACACCCTCACTGGAGGAAAGATAGCCTCTTTAATAAATGATGCTGGAAAAATTGGGTTTCTACTTGCCAAAGATTAAACCTAGACCCATATCTCTCAAGGTACACTGGACTAAAATCTAAATGGATTGAAGATCTAAATATTAAAGCAGAAATGCTGAACTGGCTGGAACAGAGATTAGGTAGAACTCTTGAAGACATTAGTGTAGGAAAAGATTTTATGAACAAAACCTCAGTTGCCTGTGAACTAGCACAAACAATCAACAAGTGGGATCTCTTCTTATTAAAAGGCTTCTGCACAGCAAGAGAAACCACCAGCAGTGTGAAGAGCAACCCACAATGTGGGAAAAAATTTTCACCAGCTGTCTCTCAGACAAAGATCTACTATCTCAAATCTATAAAGAACTTTAAAAAACCAGACCTCCCAAATATAAAGACCCTATCCAAAAATGGGCATCTGAAATGAAGACATTTTTCAGACAAAGAAGTAGAAATAGCAAACAAACATACGAAGAAATGTTCAACATCACTGGTCATTAGAGAGATGCAAATGAAAACAATACTGAGATTCCACCTCACCCAGAAGGAATGGCTGCTATCAAGAAATCAATCAATAACAAATGCTGGTGGGGCTGTGGGGAAAGAGGAATCCTGCTCCACTGTTGGTGGGAGTATAGACTGGTGCAACCACCATGGAAATCATTATGGAGATACCTCAAAGAACTAGGACTGCAAGTCCCATTTGACCTAGCTATTGCACTTCTGGGTATCATCCCCAAAGAATTAAAAGAATCATAACACAGTGATATATGAGCACCCATGTTCATAGCAGCACAGTTCTTAATAGCTAAAACTTGGAAGCAGCCCAAATGCCCATCAACTGGAGACTGAATAAAGAAAATGTGATTTTTTATTAAATGGAGTACAACTCAGCCATGAAAAATGAGAAATTAGCGACATTTATAGCTAAATGGATGCACATTGAGGCGATACTCTTACGTGAAATAAATAGGACATACATGTGTAAATACTGAATAGTTTCTCTAACTGTGAGAAACTGAAAGTGTAACTAAGGACTAAAAGGTATAATAGATAATGTGAAATAGGTAGAAAAGGGGCAAAGGGAAAGGGAAAGTGGGAGGGGTAGGGGGAAAGAAAGAAGGGAATGGAATTAATATGAGAAAATGAAAAAATGGAAACAAAGTCTTTGTAAATAAGGAGGGTTGGAGGGGTTGAAGGGAGGGCAGGGGAAGTGGGAAAAATAAGAACCAAGAGAGACTATGTAAAGGTGCAAATTTCCAATGATGAATGTCATTCTGTTGTATATCTAAAATGTACCAATAAAATAAATTTCTTAAAAAAGAATGAGGCAAAGATATTCACTGTAACCACTCCTATTCAATGGAGTTCTTGAAACTTTATTGAAAGCAATTAGACAAGGCAAGAAGTAAAACTGATGCAAGTAGGAAAACATGTCAAATTATCCATGTTCACAGACAATATGATCCTGTACTTAGAAGATCCTTGTAGAGCTTTTAGACTTTTAAAGACTTTTAAAGCTGATAAATGAATTCAGTGAAGTCACAGGATATAAACTCAATATTTTTTTGGTACCGGGGATCAAACTCCTGGTACTGCTTGCGAGGCAGGTGACCGAACCACTGAGCTAAATCCCCTGCCCCATAAAATCAGTATTTAATAATCAATAAGTTTCCTGTATACTAGTAATGGTGTGACTGAGAAAGAAACCATAAAAAACTCCATTCACAATAACTTTTTAAAAATACCTAGGAATCAATCTAACCAAGGAGATGAAAGATCTCTGTAATGAATATTTCAGAACCCTGAAGAAAAAGTAGATGACACTAGACTGTAGAAAGACCTTCCATGTTCAATGATTGACAGAATTAATATTGCTAAGATGGCTATATTACCAAAAGTTGTCTACGGATTCAACCCAATCTCCATCAAAATTCCAAGGATGTTCTCCACAAAACTAGAAAAAAATCCTAAAATTCATATGGAAACACAAAAGACCCAGAATAGCCAAAGCAATCCTAGACAAAAAGAGCAAGGGTGTAGGCATCACAATACCTGACTTCATATACTACAAGGTGCGTTACTGACACAAAAATAGACACACAGACCAGTGGAACAGAATAAAGGACACAGAAACAAATCCAATGAACTGCAGCCATCTGATTCTGGACATAGAAGCCAAAAATATGTACTGTAGGAAAGACAGCCCCTTTAACAAATGGTGCTGGGAAAAGTGGATATCCTCATGTAGAAAACTGAAACTAGATCCCTATCTCACCCGGTACAAAAATCAATTCAAAATGAATTGAAGACCAATGTATAAGACCTGAAACTTTGAAACTGCTAAAAGAAAACATGGGGTAATACTTTACACCATAGTTACAGGCAAAGATTTCCTGAATAGGAATTAAAATCAGCATAATACAGGAAATAATCGCCAGAATAATAGCAAAATAATAGCAAGAATCAACAAATGGAAATCAAATTTAAAAGTTCCTGTGTAGCAAGGGGAAAAACTAACAGAACAGCATATAGATGAGAGAAAATCTTTGCCAGCTACTGTTCTGACAGAGGATTAGTATCTAGACCATTGGTGGCGAACCTATGTTACATGCCACAGCCAGCTGTTATCACTGAAAGCTCTAAAAGGTTACCATCACTGACTTTATAAGGAACTCAAAAAATTTAATACCAAACAATAAAAAATGGGCAAATGAATTGAACACACTACTCTCAAATGAAGTACAAATGGGCAATAACTATATGAAAAAATGTTCATCGTCTTTAACAATTAGAGAAATACAAATCAAAACTACCTTGAGATATCTTCTCAACCCAGTCAGAATGACTGTCATCAAGAATACAAAATATAATAAATGTTGTCAAGGATGCTGAAGTAAAAGGAACCCTTCAATACCACTTTTGGTAATGTACAGTAAATTAATACAGCCACTATGGAAATCAGTATGGAGTTTCCTCAAAAAACTAAAAATAGAGCTACCATTTGATCCAGCTATGCCACTTATTAGTGTATAATCCCAAGGAATTAAAGTCAGCATAATATAGGGACACCTCCATATCCATGTCTATTGCAGCACAATTCACAATAGCCAAGATACAGAATTGACCAAGGTGCTCATCAAGAAATGAATGGATGATCATTATTACATCAGGTGTGCTTTTTGCTTTCAGTGTTAACTAATGAAGTCCCAGAAATGGGCCTTAGAAATGAGTCTTCAGAATTAGTAAGGAGACTCAGAGGTGAAGGGGATGCTCTTTCTCCCTCACATCCTCAAAAGGAGAGACTGTTCTGTTATAAAACTACTTTAAAAACTCTGATATAAGGTACTTGAGATCTTTTACTATAAAATCAGTCTGTTTTTTTTCTTGTGTAATATGGCAGCTTGTATGACTGCTAGGATTGTTATCGGCTTATTCTGACCTCATAATATAACTCTGGTCTTGGAAATATAATTTGGAAATTATTGTTGTGTTCCATGAAAATAACCTCCCAAAAGTAATCACTAACTAGTTGTTGTACTTGATAATTTGACATTCTGGTAAAAATACAATTATTTCTGTGTTCCTAAAAAGAATAAATAGTTGTGAACTTGCATGCATGTTGGAAAAATAAAAACATATCTCTGTTAAAAAAAAGAAATGAATGGATAAAGAGAATGTGGTATATACACAGTGTGGAGTATTATTCAGCCACAAGGAAAAATGAAATTCTGTCATTTGCAGAAAAAAATAGGATGAGTCTCAAGGCCATCATGTTGAACAAGATGAAGCAGGTTCAGAAAGACAAATATCACATATCCTCCCTAATATGTAGAATCTTTTGAAATGATAAAAATGGATCCATGAATTTAGCTCAGTGGTTCTGCCACCTGCCTTGCAAGCACAAGGTCCCGAGTTCGATCTCCGGTACCAAAACTAAATAAATAAATTTGACAAAAATGCATAATAGTTAATGTAAAATAGAAAGAAAAGGTGCAAAGGGGAAGGGGAAGTAGGAGGGGTTAGGGGAAAGCAAAGAAGGGAATGTAATTAATATGAGAAATGAAAAACTGGAAACAAAATCTTTGTAAATAGAAAGAGGTGGAGGGGTTGAAGGGAGGGTAGGGGAATGGGGAAAAAATAAGAATCAAGATATATTATGTAAAGGTACAAATCTCCAATGATAAATGTCATATTGCAGACCTAAGATGTACCAATAAAATTAATTTTTTAAATGACAAAAAATAGAAGGGAGACTATCATTAGTCAAGAGGAAAGGGGGATGTCAGGGTGTGTAATAGAGGAGACAGATGTGATGAAAATATATTCTGTGCATTGAAACCCCCTCTCAAGTGTGAAACTAGGCCACTAGGCAACGGGATGGGAGCTGAAAATGAGCAAAGTCAGTTATGTGTATGAAGAAATCTGCTAAAATGAAATTTACTAACATGTATAACAAATATCCACTAACAAAAGATGTGAAACAAGAGTTATATTCTAGCTCTATAAACTTGGAAATGTCTGGGAGACAGCCAAGCAAAGATGCTGAATAAGCAGCTGGAAATGTGAGCCTGGTGCTTAAGGGACAGATATACATTTTATAGTCACCAATTCAGAGTTTCAGTTATAGAACTGAGTAAGGTCATTGTTTCAAACAGTTCTTGGTGAGAAACAACCAGATCTCTTCTAGAATTAAGATCAGGCAGAGAGTGAGGAGACAGCAAAGGATCTTCAGGAAGAATATTGGTGAAGTCAGGGGAATCCCAAGGTGGAGAGGGATCACAAACAACTTGAGAATAAAGAGTTTCAAAAAGGAAGCAAAGTACTCTCAAATGCTCCTGAGTCACGAAACAGCATGGAAGCAGAGAAGTGACCACAGAATTCGCAATGGGAATTAATTAGCAACCTTGATAAATGAACTGCTCTTTGGCTCTGTCAGTAACTCAGAGACGGTCAGATTTGGAGATGCTGAATCACACTAGAAAAACTCATAATGAGCTGATTCTGAGAACCAAAATACCAACTGACTGATGTAGAATGAAATTCTAGCTGTAATCTGCAGTGGGTAGTAAGTCGCTAAATGTCCCCATCAGCCTGACCAGGCTCCTGATCCCTCCACGCTGTGCCTTCATCAGAATCCAGTGCCAGAGGTTGCCTGGAGACAGCAGAATGAAAAAAAGCTAATGAGGTGAAGTTTTGATATCCCACTCTATTCATCTTCAAATTACAAAATATCTCAACCTAGTAGACCAAAATGGCCCCTTGGCCAAATAAGAAATCTTCACACAAGTCAGAGTTGAAATTGGCATAGCTAGCCTTTGCCTGATACTTTTTATCTCTTACTTTTTAGTGGCTGTTTCTCTGTGAAAAGAAATTCAGTACCCTTTTTAATACACCTATTAGTGCCTTCCATCAAATTATAGTCAGTTCTCACTGGTCTCAGAGCTATTTCTACTTTGCACAGATAATCCCTTTGCCATTGACTTCATAGGCTTTCTCATAGTGGCCTTATTGCCATCATTTCCAAGTTCTTGGGTATTATTTTAAATCTTTTTGCATGGTCTCATTCATTCTTTCTAAATATCAGAAGTAAAAACAAATCTTAAAAGTAGTCAGGTTTACCGGTCATGCAATAGAACAGAAATTTAAATTCAGTTTTCTTTAGCCTAAGAAGTATGACAACATTCTTTTAAAAGAACAATAATTTTATGGGAAATTTTGAATAGATAATGATCATAACCACTGGAATTCAAGGCTAATAGAGAGAAATATGTTTAGACAGACAGAGTCCTATCAATTTAGCTATACCACAAGTCAAATCATGTTTACCAAAACAAGTCCTTACGCCTGACATCTAAAGTAACAGCTCACAGGCCAGGGATCAGCATGGTTAAAAAGTTCTGTTGTCTTTGTCATAAAATACTTTGAAGAGGGATGAGAGAGATGGAGTGAAGGAATTCCCTTCAAACCTCTCTCCCAATTTAGAAATCACTGTTGTTGACCCTGTGAGCCTTCTGAGGAAATAAGACTCTAAGGAATGCTTCAGTGTAGTTAATTTGCCACTGAAGGAGAGCTAAAGTGACAAAGCTCAAAGCATGTGAGACAGGCCTTGATTCCTAAGTTCCTTCACCTGCTTCTTCTGGGTTATTTACCCTCCTCTTTCCACCCTCTTCTCCTACAAGCAGAAACCAAGACAGAGACAAGAAACACTGATTTGGGTGGTGACACTGAACAGTTAACAAAAATTCCTTTGCTTCCTCTAATTCTAACAAGTCCCATTTTACACTTGAGGAAACAGAGGTTTATGGAGATTTGCTGTAGAAGACCAGGTCTGGTCCCTACCTGGTCCCTGCTGCCTCTCCTATCCATGACCTCTTTCTTGTACCTATGTCCCACCCTGTGAGGCCATCTGCCAGGAAGCCTTTGCCAGTGCCACCAACCAGCACTCCCCACCAGCACCATGCTCCCGGGCCTCCAGAAGAGTGAGCTACACAAACATCTTTTCTTCATAAAGAACCTAGTCTCTTGGTTAGGACAAAGTACAGATTAGTGGCAGAGTTGAAACCTATTCAGATCATACTACTCTAAAATATAAGCTCTTCTCTTAAACTATATTTTATAGCTTTACTGAGGTATAATAGGCATACAATAAACTACATATTTATAGCACACAATTTGATGAGTTGACATATGTATATATACATCAAACTATCACCCCAATCCAGGTAATGAACACAATCATCACCCCCAAGAGTTTCCTTGTAACCATCCTGTCCTCCCTCTTCATCTTATGGCCAAACACCTACTGATCTGATTTCTGTCACTGAGATGGTTTAGATTTCCTAGAATCAAATTTAGATGGAATTGTGCAATGCGTACTCTTTCTATGTCTCACCACTTTCACATAGCATAATTATTGTTAGATTCATTTACATTATATGTTTTGATAGTGCATTTTTTATTGGCTAGTATATGCCCTTATATTGGTGGATCACAATTATTTATCTTTTCACATGTTGGTGTTATTTGAACTTTGGTGCATTAAAACAAAGTGGCTATGAGCATTCATATTCAAGTTTTTGTGTGTATGTATGCTTTCATTTCTCTTAGGAAAATATCTAAGCCATGAATCACACCTAGATAATATGGTATATGGTTAACCTTTTAAGAAACTTCCATACTGTTTCCCAAAGTGATTATATTATTTTACATTCCTACTATCAGTGGATGAGCATTCTGGTTGCTTTACATCCTTGCCAACAGTTGGTGTTGGTCCATCTTTTCAACTTTAGTGGTTACATGTCACAATGTGGTTTCAGTCTATGTCTCCATATTAGCTAAAGATACTGAGAATCATTTTATTGCTTATTTGTCATACATACATCTACTTTGGTGAAGAGTCTATTCTAATCTTTTCTCCATTTGTATTTGGCTGTCTCTTAACTCTTCAGTTAATGGAGTTCTTTATATATTACAGCTACAAGTCATTTGTCAGGTATTTGTTCTACAGATTTTTTTTCTCTCGGTCTCTGCCTTGAGTTATTATTTTCTTAACAGTGTAGTTTTGAAGGCAAACATTTTCAATTTTAGTGCTAAACATTTAGTTCTAAGCGCTTCTTTAGCTATATCCCACAAATTCTGGTGTATCATGTTTTCATTGAAATTCACTTCAAAATTCTTTCTCAATAAAAAGTTATCCCATCACTTTTGTTTTTTTATTGAGTTTATTGGTACATTTTAGGTATACAATATAATGACATTCATCATTGGAAATTTGCACCTTTACATAATCTACCTTGGCTCTTATTTTTTTCCCCTTCCCCTGCCCTCCCTTCAACCCCTCCATGAAATGTTATAGAGCAATCCAACAATGGGAGCTTTTTTCTTATACTGAGGATTGAACCCAGGGCTTCACATTGAGCTTTATCCCCAGCCCTTTAATATGGCTGATTTTCATTTTCTTTTGTTTTTTGGTACCAGGGATCGAACTCAGGACCTCACCCTTGCCAAAAAGGCTCTGTGCCCCTGAGCTAAATCTTCAGCCCTCATACTTTTCATCTCTGGATCCATTGCCTTCCTCTTTAATCATGTCCAAGAAAGAGATAGAACAACCACCTACTTGGGTGCTAATACTCAACAGTTTACACATTCTTCACTTCACTGAAACCTACTATTATTATTAGTCCATTTTACAGATGAGGGAACTAAAGCTCAGGAGATGAAAATAACTTGATCAAAATTGAAATAGCCAAATTGAGACCATACTCTTGACTCTAGTCCCATCCCAATTTCATAAAATCTCTAAAAGTCTCAGTTAAATGCTTTGCATGCTAAGTTTCTAAGATAGTTTGTATTTTAAAAGAAAATACTCAAGGCCATCCCAAGGATT
Source organism: Heterocephalus glaber (assembly GCF_053883595.1). Taxonomy (NCBI): domain Eukaryota; kingdom Metazoa; phylum Chordata; class Mammalia; order Rodentia; family Bathyergidae; genus Heterocephalus; species Heterocephalus glaber. The sequence goes on along the minus strand of NW_028258324.1, from coordinate 576,849 downwards.
CTCAGATCTCTAAATGTGTTAATGTCAGGCACAGCAGCCAACTAGGGCAGACACTATCCCTGCCTAACTTGTCCCCTCTGGCCTTTGAAACCACTTGCATGGCAGCCCTGGCCTTAAAGCACCCATTGCAAGTCAAGTGATTTTGCCTTCCACTCCATCAGCATTGTTAATGGCCCAGCAAGCAGTCCTCAAACTGGCACTTACAAGACTCCCCTGGGAGCTCCTGGGGATTCTGGTCCAGTCAGCAGTGGATGGAACACAGAAATCTGGATTGGACAAGCATTTAGGTCATTCTGCTGCAGGATGTTAGTGGATCACCCTCAACTGGGAGGAAGGCAGGGAGGAGAAGGTAGGGATCAGGACAGAGGAGAGCAGGTTGTAGACATAGACGTAGGCAGGAGACTGGCTGTGAGGTGCCTTGCCAGCCTCCTTGGGGATTGAATTTTAACCTAAGAGCAATGAGGAATAATTGAGATGTTTAGGTTAAGCAGTTCCACAACATATTTACAGTGAAAAAAGATCATGACAATGTAATGGAGAGAATGGATTAAAGGGGTCAAAGACAGAATAGAGCAACTCGGGCAGGAGAGGATGGTAGTTTGGACTATGATAGCGGTGGCAGGGATGGAAAAACTTTCAGAAAAAAATAATGCACATGAAGAAACAGAATGAAAAGGTTCAGTGAAACAAAAAAATGTCAAAAAGTGTAGTGGAAACTGCTAGAAAGGCTCTAGAGATAAGAAACCAGGCTAACCCTAGAAACAATGACCAGGAGCCCAAGGGAGACTTCTCATCCACAGCACCACCTGTGCTCTGAAGCTTGCTGACTCTGTCTTTGGAGAAGACTCATTATTTATGCTAATGAAGGGAATTTATCACCTCTGATCAAAAAAGGATGCTGCTCAGCCTGAAATCTGGGTAGCCGCCACGTTAACAGCAACCGTATTTTAGCAAAGGTCTTTAGAAAGCAGTTTTACAAGGTGCTGTCATCATGAACAGCCTTCCCGCCAGCTCCCTTCCTTGGGCCACACCTTCTTGATGGGCTGTGGTGCTGACAGTTAACACAGCATGGTCGTCTCATTCCGTCTGCTGTAGAATTGGGAGATGAACTTTGTCCTGAGCCCAGCAGTAAATGTACGCAGAGAAACCCTGGCAGGAGTGGACATGTCTTAGTGCTGGGATTCTGTGGACAGCATCTCGTGGGCAATGTAAATCCAGATATAAATACACATTGTGTGTTTGTCCAGTCCAACAATATTTTAATCATATCATATGTCACCTCCGAGACTCGCACAAAAGGTTACAGGTTCAAATCTCACTGATGTTGCCTCCTGATTGAATCAATTCTATTTTAACTCATGTGAGTTCATATGATTTTATTATTTTCTAAGCCATTTCAATTATGATCCCATAAAATGATAATAATTTCCTTTCTATCAGTTTAAAAAAATTGCCAGGGAATAAAGAGATGATGGCTACCCAAAAAGCCTAAAAGAGAAAAAAAAATGGAGGAGGGGTAACTGAAATTACCAAATAAGGAGAGGAAGAAAGTTTAAGACAAAGGAGCCACCAGAGCAAAGGTCCTCAACACTGGCCTCACATTAGAATCCTGTAGGAGCCCAGGGCCCCACCCAGATGAATTAACTCACCTCTCTGGGACGAGCTAAGCTTGATGTGCTCTAAGAACCCCACAAGCATCTGTAATGCACAGCACTAGGGGCCACTGCTGTGGACACAGGTGAGGGTTGGTGCTGGTTTTCAGCACTGAAGAATAGCCCCTTGACATTCAGTGGCGCAAAGACGAATTTAAGGTCCCCATACCGAAACATCTATTCTGAAGTTTTAAGAAAATATACTTCATGAATGAAAGACTTCTTAAAAATTTTTGTGTTTTAGACGTAAATATAGCTTCTTTTTTTTTTTCAGTAGCAGGAATCAAACTCTGGACCTTGTACTTGCCAGGCAAGCATGGCACCACTGAGCTAAATTCCCGGCCCTCCCAGCTTTATTATTTTTATCATCTTTCAGAAACAGAAATTGCATAATGTCATTTTTAGAAAAGAGTACAGCTTTGATGCATTTCCTCATCATTTAAAAACATAGATCAGACCACATCCTTTCCTGTGGGCCATTTGTTACATTTGCAGGGCCCAAGCAGAGGAACAGGGGAAGCACCCATGATGCATTTCAATATTTAAACTGATAGATCAAATGAATAACCTGTTAAATGATATCTACTCCACCCTTCCACTTTGACAAATGCATCAGTACAAAAACAAAATCAAAAGACAGGTATATGATTAAAAGTTGGCAACATATCAAAGGTGGCTTCATTCAATTGTTATTATACATATCTGAGTGATGTGTGAGTGGGCGAGCATTACATGAGTAGTATAATAAAGGTTTAGAGAGCTCATACATTCTTATGTATTTATAGAATAAAATTTATTTTTATTGCCTTCATTTCAGTAAAATCAATAATTATATTGTTCTTATCATGATTTTCACATAATTCATTTTCTAGTGATAGTGATGTCAAAGTACACCCCCTGTCTTGAGTTACTCTGCTTCTTACTTTGGGGTTTTTTTTTCTTTTAATTTCAACTTGGAATAATTTTCTCCTACTGAGACAGTAGCAAGCAGAATTGTCCATAAACTTCTCAAATCAACATAGAGATTTTAAAAAATAAACCTGATTTTATATATCATGTTCAAATTTTAAATGGGTTGTATATGACAATTATAGTTTTGCAGAGAGTACTGCAGAAAATTTTAATTAAGTAACATAAACTGTTACCAATTTTCACTGTAAAGCAATACCTAGAACCTGAAAAGCCTGCTTCTCGTGCGTGTATGTGTGTCTCGTGAGTGTGCATTGTCGTGTCGTGTGTGTGTGTGACGTATGAGAGGCCCCCTTGAGCATAGAGCCTGCCACAGAGGCCCCTCTTGTTTGGTCTCAAGGCAGAACACTTCCTTCCCTTCAGCAGCCCTTCAGCAGCTTCCCTTAGGATTCCATCTAAACTCCTCACTAAGAACCACAAGGCCACATGCCACACTTGCCACCCTTGCCACCCACTGTGCCCACCCCTATCTACTCTGCTGCAGCTGCAGTGGTCTTTGCTCTGCCCCTCAGGCACCACAACTGCCTTTTTCTCAGAACTTCATACTCACTCTTCTTCTGCCTAATGAAATTGCTTTTTGCTCTTGATGGCAGCTCCCTTGGGTCCCCAGGTCTCAGTGCCCACCAGTGGTCTCTCCAGTGATAAAGGCACAGGTCCTGCAACTAAGTCACCTTGGCTCCCATGTGGCACCACCAGTTACCAGCAGTGTGGTCCGGGGCACATCTCCAAAAGCTCCCGCTTTCCACTTCCTCCTTTGTGAAAAGGAAGCAATAGACTTTCTCATGGGGTTACAATGGGACTGGGTGAGTTAATAAAAATAGAACGGTAGGCCAGGCCTCAGTAGGGAGAATTTGATAAATCATGGCTTTAGGACTCAAAGGCCATCTCTTGGAGAGGCGTTTCCTGACCAGCCAACTGGAATAGTGTCCCATCGGCACAGCGGCCACTGTTCATTCTCACACTGGTTATCACCATCGCAAATTGCCTTGTTCCTTTCTCTAACCATTTATCGTCCACTTTCTTCCTCTAGATTGAAAGTGGCATGAGATTCCTCTCATGCCTGGCACTGAGTCAGGCTTAGTAATTTTATTGAATAAACTGGTCATTATTTATTAAAGCCTATCAACTTCAAGCCAAATCTGAAATTATAGATTTGAGAAGAGGAAGTTTACTGTTCTTTTCCCAACAAACCCTTCTCCAATTGTGCTCATCACGCCAGGGGTGCAGTCAGGGCTATGCAAGCTATGGTGCAGCAAAAAAGCAGGTGGGGAGGGCAGAAAGGGGTGTCAGTGCTGACGATCACCACCTACTCACAGACAGCAAGAAAGATGTCCAGCAGCCCCAAGGAAACAGGAGTCCTGGCGAGTATCCAGCTAATTCAGTCCCTGTTATCTCTTCTTCTGATGAATTTTAACTGCTTTTTATTGTTAATGAGCAACCTGACCAGTAAAGGGCTGAGTGTACCCTGCGGGGCAGAGCACAATTAAAGAGGGAACACGGGTCTTCAGAGACCATTGATGAAATCTGTGAAAGAATACACAATCTCAGGCTTGTCACTTGAAGTTGCATCTTCTAAAATAAGAATAAGAACTCTGTTGCCCAAGAGTTGAGTCCATTTGTTTGCTGTCTGTTGTCTTGCTTTCCATACAAACATGAAGCCAGACTTATGAGACAGCAATCAACTGGCAAACAGGGCAGCGTACAGACAGTGAAGTCACAAGAGTGCATGTGACTTGTCCATGAAGAAGTGTCCATTGCCCATGGTGGCCTTGGTCATGACCTTGATGGCTCTGTGCCTCCCTGTGTGTCCCTGCTCATCACATTACCATTGTCCTCAACTCTCCATGCCACTCCTACTCTCAGGCTAGAAAATGTATTGGAGTGCTTTGACTTAAAAGAAGGATAAGACAGCACTAAGAATTAAAAACAATGACCATTAGCCTTGTGTACTAAGAGACCATGTATCTGAACCAAAATTTGTACCAGAAGTATATTGATTAATGCCAAAGTCAGTTTCATAAGTAAGCCCCAATCTGTCACTGCTATAAGCATAGTGGAAGGTAGAAGGAAAGACTCCAAATGGAGCTACTAATTTACATCAGCTGACACTTCCCCACACTGGAACAATAACATCCCACAAAATAACAAATGACAGAATGCTGCAACCCATTGCAGGTGCTCCAAACAACTGCGGGGCTGAGCTTTCCCATGAAGAGCACAGATTTCCAACATGACTCTTGCAATAAATTACCTTAGACTGCATCCTTTTTCCTGGTGCTTTACTGATCAAAAAAAGCAACAAAAAAAGTGCAGACAGCAAGTTGTCTTCATACGATGGCAGCTGTTATTCCAAGTTTTCAAGAGCCAAGGTGAAAAGACAGCAGGAGTGCTGAGATGAGAGTTCACTCGCACAGTCTTGGTGAAGCGGATTTCCAGATATATGTTGCTGTGTTACCCTTCCAGGGAAGATGAGGAGCACCATGCAGATGACTCCTGGCAACTCTGCCACACGCCCGTAAAGTAGCAAGGTGAGTTCAAGACTAGTCAGCACTGTGTGGCTCTGAAACAATTTGTATTCCTAGTTTGAGTCAAACTCCATCTTCCCAAGCAAAGGAGAGCACTGAGCTGATTACCACCCCCACTTGCCTACTCATCCACTTCTCTGCAAGCCCCAAACCAGAGAAGAAGAAGCCCTGGTATGGCAGCCTTTGGAAAATTATACCTACAGGATAGGGCGGTAGGCACAGATGGATGATGCAAGGGCCACAAAAATAACCCTGGAAAAGTGAAGAAATGCAGCCTGCATACCATTGTCCAATCTGCACCTGGCTTGGTATGACCAGGTGGAGGACTTGTCTTCATTTGTTCTCCTCAGATGGGCCCTTTTTCTAATCTATTAAAATAGGCATGTAGGAAACATCTACTCCAACATGAGCTCCACATTGTGTCTCCACCACTGTAAAAGTGTAACCCTTCCTTTCTCCATAAGCATGTCTGTAATTAAACTTATCACACATTGCCATCATTTATTTGTGTGTCTGCCTTCCCATAAGACTGCAAGATTCCTGAGCATTCTTATTCCCCTCTTTATACTTACTTCCTAGCAACCTGGTATAAAATAAATTATATCAATGCTTAAAAAGCATGTTTATTGAATGAATGTTTGAAATTTATTGAATGATGGGTGAGTGGGTGGATGGATGGATGGAGAGATTAATCAAACCCAAAATATACCTCTCACGAATGTGAGAACTGACTCCTCTACTCCTGAGGCAGGAGATTAGGGTGTGGCAAACTACCCAGGGAAGTAAGCATGATCTGTGATCACGAAGTCCCAGGACACATGAGCAGAACAGCTCCCAAAGCCCTGCACATGGAGCCAATCAGAGAGCAGTAGCTTCAGTTCTTCTCTGCAGAACCCAAGTAGGTTTTGATGGGACAGCCTAGACCTGATGTCGGCCTGAGGAGGTGAGAATACAAAAGACAGCTACCATCAAGCCAGGGCCACTGTGTTTCTTTTAGTGGCCTGCCCTGTGGTTTGCAAGGTGCATCTCTTTCCTTACTGTTAGTTGACCCAAACTCGCTCTGCAGAGCGTGTTTCTATTCTTTTCTTTTCCTACCTTTAATAAGTGTAAAACCTCGCTACTGTTTGTACTTGTCTTGACCAATTCTTTGTTCAGGACAGAAAGAACCTAGAAATCACACCCCAGAAGGAGACTGCAGCACACCAAAACCCAGTAACACTCGTGTGCTTTTTTATCCTTTGACACTATTAGTGAGACAAAAGGAACAAAAGTCAAGATAGCAAGGGGATACTTTTGTTAATGCTAACATTCCTCACACCAGAAGCCAACACAATTTTAAGCTACTAACACTTTGCTGTGTTTTTCAAGGCTGTACTAGATAGTTTCAATTTGACTTCCATATCAAGTATCTCTTCTCAACCTAGTGCCCCAGGAGGCTGACCTAGATCGCCTACTTCAAAGACTTCAAAAACACTTAGACAGGACCCTCTGGGTGACCATAGTTTGGCTCTCCTCCTGCTCTATCAGACCTCTTTATTCTGAGAATTCTTTCAGGAGATGTAGGAGTAACTATCACCCTTTCCCGAGTTCCCCTCACATCTGGGAGAGATTCCCTAACCATGCACTCTCTGCTTAGCACCCTCACCTCTGTGGAAGCAGAAGTAATAGGGCCTTCATCTCCTTGGAAACCAGCCTCAGTGCAGAGCCCTGTGTACATGAATTCCACAGCAGTAGATCCAGTCTAAGCACTCAGAACAAATGAATCCCTTTAGTAAGTTAACAAATCTGAATGCTCTGATCCCAGTGGCTTATTATCCTTGCAGGAGGCAGGCTAAAGGTCCTTTCTTTTCAAAGCTTTGTTCTCCAATCTGTTGCTTCTCAAACTTTTTTTTTAAAGAGCACATTTAGAAGATGATACTATTTCTAACACATAGTGCAGCAAACGGTTGAGGATTTTTGCCCACAAATTGGAGGTGTCAGCCCAGTTTCAACTACACCCCAACAAATGAGAGGTCAATATCCATTTGTGTGGCACAGCAAAGACACTACCCTTGAACACAGGTGCTAGGGAACAGATTCCTATATCCCTGACAGTGGACTCCAGCAATGTCCTGGAACCACGACCTCCTTGCCTCTGGAATTTGGATGTGTTTGTGGCCACCACTGATGCATTCCTAGAATGGGTGGTGTATGGCTTACTGCACAGAGCAGCAGAGAGAATCAGTCTGTTGCTTCCTGATGAGTAGCTACAAGCCTGGGTCTTGGTTCCCTAGGAAACTCACTATGTTTTTATCTAATGGTCTAAATTCATTCAAGATTCAAGCCAACACAAGCTATGCATTAATGTAAAAGGTAAACATGTAGAAGTGTCACACCCTCCCCTGGGCTCCCTATTGTTCCCTTACCACCTGTAGATAACACTTTCAAATTTATGCCTTCTTCCAGCATTTCCCTTTGCAGATATAATGAATAGAAGTCAGCATTGTAAATTTATTGTAAATTGAGAATTTATAATCATACATCTATGGGTGACATTATGATTTACAAATACAATGTGTAATAATTAAATCAAGATAATTAACATATTCATTACCTCAAATACTTAACTTTCATGTGACAAGAACAGTTTGATTTTATTTTATTCACAATTTTGAAATGTATAATGCTGTTACTAACTATATTCACCATGATGTGCAACAGACCTCAAAATAAACCCACATTCTTCCTACCTGACATTTCATGCTCCTTGGCCATAATCTCTCCACTACCCTCACCCCTGCCTCCACTGCCATCTTTCTCCTCTGCTCCTGGGGATTTATTTCAGCTGCCACATCTAAACTAGGATGTGTGGTATTCACCTTTCTGTGCCTGGCTTATTTCACTTAGCATAATGTCCAGTTCCGTCCATGTTGTCAAAAACAACAGAATTTCTTTGCATCTTAAGGCTGAATAATACCACACTGTGAATATATTCCACATTGTCTTTTTCCATTCATATGTTGCCATGCACCTAAGTTGATATCGCAACTTGGCTCTTATGAACACCAAACATGGGAGTGCAGGCATCTCTTTGATAAAATGACCTCAAATCTTGAGTGAACAACTAGAAATGGATTGCAGTATCCTTGTTGTTTCCCCTTGTTACAGAAAAGACAGCATGCTACACACACATCATGAATGTACATGTGTGCTATTTTGCACCTTGGCTTTTTGCTCTTAACAAAAAGCCCATATGAGTATGTGTAGGGCCTTCTCATTCTCTTTACAGTGGCACAGATTTTCACTGTGTAGATGCACGGTGGTCTATTATATCCAGTGTTTGTTGATGTTTATTTGTTTTTTTCTTGACGTTGTTTGCTACTAGAAGAAGCACTGTTTGTCGTGTCTCATGTATTAAGGTATATTTTTAGAAAAAAAAATTCCCAGAAACAGGATTGCAAGGCCAAAGGATGAGTGTATTTGCAATGTTGGAAAAATTGCCAAATTCCCCTCCAAAAGTTTCATCATTTTGCACCCAAAATAGCAGTATCTGCATTCCTATTTCCCCATATCCCTGCCAACAGAGTATGTCGTCCAGCCTTAGGGTTTTTGCCAATCTGATGTATTTTAAAGTAGTTTTAAATTTCATTTAAATGATAAGGGAAGTTTATCATCTTCGCTTGTTGAAGGCTATCTGCATTTCCTGTTAATAACTCCTCTTTCTCCTGGAATTCACTGGAGCAGGTTTCTATTGCTACTTGTTGTAGCACTGTGTAAAAGCCAGCTCTTGTGTTATGTACATGTACCAACTTCCCACAAAGAATAAACATTATTACTACACACATATACTAATTAACTAAAATTTAAAACAATGAAAAAAGTCATCTCTCCAGGAAGCCAGAGAGTTTCTCCATGCACTAATTTCCATAGTGGTCCTTGAAGTCCTGACAGAGAGGAGCTGGATTTTACCCAAGTGTCCACATGAGGAAGGAGTACAGCATTCCCTTCCGGGCAATCAGACCACCTCATTTCTGATAAACAAAAACCTCACTTAGGAAAGTAGAACTTAACTCAATCTTGACCAGGTGATGCCATTTCAGAGAAATAGAAACTTAGAAAAACAAAACTTAACTCGATCTTAGTTAACCCCAATTTGTTCTTCTGCCCAATCACCCATGTGTCCTAAGTCCAGAGCCCCATGTATATAACCCAAGGATCCCTGGCTGGAGGCCAACTGCTGGATTTATGATCCAGGTATAGGTCACCAGAGGCAATAAACTTTTACCTTAAATTTTTTCACAGCTACTCACATTTTTAGTTTTGCCAGGGGTCTTCTTTGATCTGATAATCCATCTTCTAGAGGTAGAGGGAGAAATGGAAGGTGGGTCATGTCCACCTCCAACATCTGAGCAGCATCCTGGACTTTATCAAATATTCTATTCAGTGCTTGAGCTGACAACACACATCTCAGTGGCTCCTGATAGACTTTTTTTTGGAAGTTCTAAATTCATTTCATGCATCAATAACTTCAGAGCATCCACAGACATTGTATTCTTGTGTCATCTTCTTCTTCACTTTCTTCCCTGTCTTCTTTTTGTACTTTCTCCCTTTTTGTTCACTTTTGGTTTTTGTTATTCCTCCCACTCATGGTCCCAACTTGAAAAAACATCACAACCGGGAGGAATCAGTGCCAGGGCTGGAAGAAATTCTCAGGGGCCAACTCCAGCCAAGCAACAAACCAGTCAGCCAGTTTAGCAGAAAAGACCCACAACCAGCGGGCAGGACTCAGCACCTGAGAGTCTCACCACACAATGCTGGTTACTACTGGGAGCTCCAATACATCTGCCCAGAAATGGCAGGATCCCACCAGAGGGTATGGGGTCCAGGGTAGAGAAGGGAAGCTGAGGATGGGGGAAGCACCTCCAAGGAGGACCAGCAGATGCCAATCTGGGGTGTAGGGCTACATCTCACTGCCAGGAAAGGTTACGTAAGTAGACAGAGAAGAGCTGTGGGCTGGTGAAGGGAGATCCTCCAACCCAAGACCAATTTACAGGAAGCAAAAAGAGCTATCAAAAACAGTGGGCCCACATTTTCATGCAGTCATTTAACATGGCTTATAAAACAAAGCATTAAAATTTCAGTCTTTAAAAATATTACCAAGTAATATGGGTTGAGATATCCTCACTCTATCACAGTGGTGGAGCAAGAGAAGCTCAGAGCAAAGTGAGGGTCAATTGATATGAGAGGGCACTGGGAGCTCCACAGCAATCACACTCAGCTATTCAGAGCAGGAGCAGAGTTCCTTTTCATGTTAGTGGACCTCTTTGAAGAGAGTCACGTCCAAGCATTCCACTTCCCTGAATTCTCCTCAGGAATACTGTGTTTAGGCCTCCTGTCAGTGTAGGTGTGGCACTGGTGAGCTGAGGCAACAGTTCCAGATTATGAATTGGCTGATAGGACTCTATCAACCCAGCTGTATCAGTCAGGGTTCACTAGAGGAACAGATTTAATATAATATATATTATATTGACATATATTAAGAATATATATATTCTTGATGTGTCTGTGTACACACATGTAAAATGAATTGCAGATATCGCTGCACTTCAACTCTAAATAGGTCAGCCCTTATCTCTTCACAGTAAGAACATGCTCCTTTGTGAACATATATGAAAAGAATTCACACAGAAGGCTGACGGTGGCCACCTGCAGAGTTAGTGGTGAGAGAGTGTAGAAGGGCCATCTGTGTGCTGGAAAGCTGGAGGATCTGGTCAAGTCAAAAGCCTGGAGCTCACTGCAGAGGCCCGTATGAGTCTGTGTCAGAAGCTAAAGGGTCTGTGTTGGAAGTCTGAAGGAACTGAAGACCAACATCCAAAAGCAATGGCAAAGACCAGAGCTCCTCTGAAGATGCAGAAGGGAAGACTTCCTTCTTTCTTCCATTTTCACTCCAACCAGGCTACAAGCCCATTGGTTGGTGCCACCCCCGTCTGAGGAGGCTCTTCCCTCCTCAGTGTGCAGACTACCTGTCATCCATCCACAGACATACCTAGCGTTTACTAATCTGGTTGGCATTTCTTAATCCATGCAAGTGGACATCAGTTAATAATCACACCAGCAAACACAACATTCCACCAGGATCTCCTCAGAACAAAGACAGTCTCCAATCTATGGAGAGAAATTTATGAGAAAATTTGGGTCCAAGAATTTGGTAAGGACACATTTGAGAGATGAGAAGGAGAAGCATAGGAATTGTCTCTTTTCCTAGCAATCCAGAGCCTACATACGGCCATGATGTGCAGTGGCTCTTGCTCACTCAGGCTGTATTAATCAGCTTTCCTGTCACTGAGACTCAATACCTGACACCCAAGATTTAAGGGAGGGGACATTTGTTTAGCCCAAGGTTTCAGAGCATTCAATCCATGGTAAGCTAGCTCCATGGCAGGAACATCACAAATGAAGGATGTGGTGGAGCAAAGCTGCTCAGTTCATGGCTGCCCAGAAGCAGAGCAGGGGACCAGTACCACAAGGAAAGGGCCCAGGCACCGGATATAGTGCCCAGGGTCACACTGTTTACTAATCTCCTAAGGGTTTCTTAATCCACTGAAATCCACACACCAGAATTAATGGTTGCATAGGCCAGTCTAGATTCCCATAATGACTCATTAAAAATCACTGCAAAGGCTGGGGATTTAGCTCAGTGATTCCACCACCTGCCTCGAAAGCGGAAGGTCCCGAGTTCAATCTCCAGTTCCAAAAAGAGAAGAAAGAAAGAAGGAAAGAAAGAAAGAAAGAAAGAAAGAAAGAAAGAAAGAAAGAAAGAAAGAAAGAAAGAAAGAAAGAAAGAAAAACTGCAAGTGATATTTTCCGGATTACATCAGCTCTCGTGGAACATTTTTATAGGATGGTTTCTTTACATAAAATTAAACTAATAACAGTCATCATTTTTTTTGCATCTCTTCATTGTTTTCTCAACTGGCTTTAATGGGATATAAAAAACTGCAGTTCAGAGAAACCCTTTCCCAATGCAAAGACAAAAGAAAAAAGAAAAAACCCAACCTTTAAACTTCTTGTCCTTAGAATCTATATCACAGAAAGAATATAGATTTCAGCTAAGTATGAAAATAATTTACCTATTATAAGGGCGACCATCAACTTCATTGGTTTCTACTTGGTTCCCTGTTGTAACCTCTGTTTGGTAGCATGTATCACACAGCCCCCTCCAGGCATGAAACCCATCTTCCTGACACACATAGGACCTTGTGGACCAGTGTGGCCTCCTCCACATCTCATTAAGGTCCAGCCTTCAGCAGCTGTGGCTGTCAATAGCAAGGCTAACTGAAGCTCATAAAGTTTCGCTTATTTATTTACTTTTTGTCTAGGCCTCTAATCCTGGCATTTGTAAGCCAGCCATAACAGCAAGTGCCTGCAGACATGAACTAATCCATTTGCTACCCTTTCCCTCTGGGGCCCTGACATGTCATAGAATGCCTGTCAGGACATTGTCAGGATGGGAGTTGCAGGAACACTTCTCACAGGACACTCAAGCAGTGTCTTGATAATTTATTGAAACCACCTGGCTTTCAACATTCTACTCTTAGTCATACCTAACTGTATTATTGTGAAAATGTCCAAATCTACAGCAAAATTAAAGGGATGGATAAGGGCCATCCATATACCTGTCTTTCTTCTGGGTTCCCCAACTGCAGACATTTGTCACATCAACTGCATCTCATTCCTTTGATGTGTGTGTACATGCATGTAGAATGAATTGCAGATATCACTGCACTTCAACTCTAAATAGGTCAGCCCTTATCTCTGCACAGTAAGGACATGCTCCTGAGTGAACACAATCCTCTTAATAAACTCAAAGTATTTAACTCTGACACAACATCATCAAGTACACAATCCAAGTTCAAATTTCCCTGATTGGTCAGAGAAATCCTCAAAACTGTTTTCCTTTTTAAATCTAGGATCCACTTGAGGAGGGCACATTAGCTTTTGTCTTATACCTTTCTAGTTTCCTTTTTTATATGAACAGTTCTCCATGTTAACCCTCCTATTCCTCAACTTTTTTGGTCTTTGATCACACTGGCATTTCTGAAGAGTCCATCCTTCCATAAATCATCCCACAGCTAGTGTTCCCTGGCTGCCTTGGTTACTTTTTCCATTGCTAAGATAAAACACCTGACACCCAAAGTTAAAGGGGGAAGGTTTATTTGGCTCACAGTTTTTAGAGGTTTCAGTTCATAGTTGGCTGATTCTAAGGCAGGTTGGCATGGCAAAGGAGAAACAGTTCATGGCAGGCAGAAGGCAGCAAGGTACAGCAAGTGACTCTCTTTCTGCCTCTTATATTTTATCCAGGCTACACTCACACCCTTAATCCTAGAATTCCACTATGAATCCAACCCAGTATCACATTCTTGATCCCAGCACCACACTCCCTAGATCCAGCCACTGCACCTCCAAAATGCTCCACTTATGATTGCATGAGGCTTTGGGGGAACACCTAGACACAAACCATAACACTGGCCATCTCCCTCTGCTCTGATCTAGGGTAAATATGTGGCAAGATCTGAGAAACGGTACATCAGTGATACAGTGTTGCTCCCATTACATTTCATGGAGAGGCAGATAATATCCAGTTTTTGATGATCCTGATTTTGATCTTTTGATTAAGGTGGAATCTGACAAATTCCTTCATTGTAAAGGTACTTTTTCCTTTATAATAAATAATAAATGATTCTTTGAGATGGTGAGAATCTTATTTTCCCTGATAATGTTTTTATACTAGGTATTGAACCCAGGAGTTTATTCATGCACAATAGGTTGTAGCACTCCACCACCAAGCTAAATGCAAATCTTTTTCACTTTTATTTCGAAGCAAGGTCTCACTAAGTTGCCTAGGCTGGTCTCAAATTTACGATCATCCTACCTCAGCCCCAGAGTGGCTAGGATCACAGGCACAGGCTAACACACACAGCCTCCCTGACAATGCTTCGCCCACTGGTCCATACATCCTTTAATGACTCTTGTCGACACTGATTATTACAGTGTTGGTGCCAAAGGGTAATTTTCAAATGCAACCATTCCTTTCTACATGTATTTGTTGGAATTCTTCTGGAAAAGAGAGCTTCTCCTTCATAACTGAAACTTAGTACAACATCAAGTGGGAGTAACTGGACCTCTCCATCAGGCACCTTTGCTCCAGGTTCTTGTCTCTCCCACCCCAACCCACCCAGCCCCCTCGGCCTCATTTGCACCTCTAAGGTATGTGTACCGACCACAACTAGCTCCATTCACAGCCAGGTCTAAAGTCATACATGATCAAGGTCTAAGCTCTCCAGCCAACAGTGTCATTGTGCTCTCTGTCTCACCCATCTGCCCATGTCCACCCTTCCAAGCACCTTCCTGCCTCCTCACCTCAGCCACCATCCCTGCATCACCCTCAGTCACAGCCCTCCTGGTGTCCTGTCCCTATCAGCTCTTCCCAGTGACCCATTCCTCCTGGCTTGCTCCAGCCTAGAGACAAGACTAGGAGCAACCCTGTCCCCTGCTGCTGCTCCTTAGGGCCCCCTCCTCCACCCTCCTGATCACTGTCACTGTCCTCTTCCTAGGAAAGAGCTGTTACTCCACTGTGCTGGCCACAGCTACAGCCTTCCCACTGGGATTTTCCCTGGTGACCAGGCTGACTCGTCTAACTCCTCAGGGCAAAAAACCCTGGGGAGTCACTCTGCAGTCATGGGTCACAACATGGCAGCTCTAGGTAGAGGAATATGAGGAATAAATACCACTCTTGCCTCAGCACCTGGAGGAAGAAGAGAGATGAAGAGCACAGCCTGGGGCCGGGGATTTAGCTCAGTGGTTCTACCACCTGCCTCAAAAGCTCAAGGTCCTGAGTTCAATCCCCGGTACCAAAAACAAACAAAACAAAACAAAAAAAAGAGCACAGCCTGTCTCGCAGCACCCAGGGTGGCAGCTCTACCAAGGGCCTCTGAGTCCTTTAGAGTCTGTGTCACCCATACACAGCACGTGACCTGGTGCCACAGCAGGGAAGACTTTAGCTGAACAATACAAGCAAGACCAGTGGCCAGTCTCAGCCTCAGGCCTAGGTCATGTGGGGCTACCTCTGAATATATATGTATTTTTTATAAAACACACGAGCCCACCATAAACTGTCTGTGAGCCTATTTATTGGTGGCACTCTGTAAGTAAAGAGCAATCATTGAGTTGAAGAACTATGGCTGGATGCACCCTTCCCCAATTCCTGTGGTAGGAACTTAACCCTAGGTCATTATTGTGGAAGTGGCCTATCGTCACAAGAGTGGTTTACTGTGAGCATAAACTTAGCCCCAGTTGCCAGTGCTCTCTTGCCCTCCTCTATCATGCTGAGGGATGATAGAACACCAAGGCCTTGCACAGATATGGGCCTCTATATCCTGGACATCCCAGCCACCAGAATTGTAATAAACAAACCTCTGCAAAATCACTTGTCCTGGGTATTCTGTAATAGCAGCACAAATGGACTAAACAGAAGTAATCATCACCAAGACCTTGGCAGTGCGCAGAATCGTATTCCCCAATAAAGACATACACATTCCAGTTTCTAAAACCCATGAGCATCTTACCTTACACAGAAAAAAAAGGGATTTTGTTAGGAATGAGATCTTGAGATGAGTTCATTGCCTTGGGAGAGCCAGGTGGGCCTTATGTAATCATGACATCTAAAGACTGAAAAGGGTGGCAGAAGCTCAGAGTCAGAGAGAGAGTTCAAGAGGTCATAATGATTGACTTGGAAGTAAAGAACAAAGCCATGAACCAAGAGATGTCACTAACTTCAAAAAGATGAAAAAGGACTAGGGATTTAGCTCAGTGGTTCCGCTGCTTGCCTTGCAAGCGCAAGGACCCGAGTTCGATCCCCAGTACCAAAAAAAAGATGAAAAAGACAGGATCCCCCTCCTCCAGGAACTCGAGAAGGAGCACAGCCAGCAAACACCTTGACTTCAGCCCAGTGAGGCTTATTCTGGCTTCCAAACTCCAGAATTGTAAGATAACACATCTGTATGTGGTTTGTTACAGCAACAGTAGGAAACTCATTCAGTCTTCCCAACTGAGTTCTAGACAAATTAGAGAGGTGGGAGTAATATACAGAGCAAGACATCACTTTTGTTGTTGATAAAGCTAAGAGTGGAAAATGCGACTCTGCTGTGTAAAAACATGGGCTTCCCAAAACCAAACTCCAGTTGGACAGATGTAGGCACCAGCCACAGGCAAAGTCAGTGTGAATGCTGTCTGGGCTGCCCCTCACACTGTCGGTAGGAGGCCAGAAGGAAATGGACCAGGCTCTGGAGGCAGGTGGACTTCAAGGAGAAAAAAGAGGAAAATGGGCAGAGCTGGTCACTCCTGGATCGCATCCAAGATACTAAGAGAGAAAATGAATAGGGAGGTGAACTGAAGAATTAATAATAGATGTCCTTCTATAAGGAAGTAACAGGGTCAGTAAATGCATTTTTAATTGGCTACCTTTTTTTTTCCTTTGGTGTCAAGGATCCAACTCAGGACCTTGCTCTTGCAAGACAGGCACGGGGCCACTGAGCTAAATCCCCAGCCCAATTGGCTACCCATTTGAGAAAGGCTCCTCCAACCTAAGACAAATTATTCCCTGGGCCATCCAGGGGAGCATATGCTGAATTCAAATGAAGCTTTATCACACTCTGTCAAGATACTTACCCTCCATGGGCTTCAGGCTTAAAAAGTGGGGAGGATTATTGTATATTAAATAATTTATTTTATGGTTTTGATGTGAGCATTAAACAAGATAATGAACATCAAGTTCTTATGCAAAGACTGGGCCCCCAGTCCACCTCTTACTTAGCTGCACTGATTTCTAGTCAATGGAAGTGTTGCTATGATTGATAATATAAAATAATATATAATAATAAATAATTATTAATATATAATTAAGAATATATAGGATATTATTATATAATGATATATAACAATAAAACTAGCATAAAGCATTACCATACCAATAGTAACTTTCTGTCATTTTATATTTCTCAAACTGATAGAAATAAAAATTTACCCATAACCTGTGGTATGGATGCATCCTTGAAACGTCAGGGCATAATGGTGAAGTTGGGAATCTTTTTAGCATGGTATAAATCTTTAAATTCTGATCTTTTAAAAACTCCATTATGTGGCCAGGAATTTAGCTCAGTGGTTCCGCCACTTGCTTCTCAGGCACAAGGTCCCAAGTTCGATCCCGGTACCAAAAAAACCCAAAACTCCATTATGGCCTTGGACCATGGCCCTCTATGATGCTTAAAATGCCAAGTAATTTGAATGCTTGCAGAGGGGAAATCTTTGGGTATCTTCATTCAAACGTATCCTACCTGGAAGAGCTGAGAGAAGCCCTGTCCCCTGCCCTGGCCTCATCAATGTCTTTGCACAGCATTCGGCCTGGGTCTCTGGAGACCCCAGGAATGCACAGCTAGTGGCCCTGGCCCTGCTGCCTGGCATACAGCTATGGGCATGGACATGGTAGAGGCCTCTGCTCTAGTACCTGAGGAGAGAGAGGAGGAAAGGGCTGCATGATAGTACACAACCGGAAGTAGATTAAACAATAACCCTTGAAGCAAGGAATCCAAGAGTATAGGTCCATTAGCCCAAGGACATAACCAAGGTCTACTTCTAATCTTTTTGTACTCTCCATCTCAGTTTATTGCCTTCTGATGTCAAGCCTGTCTTCTCACGTTTGAAGGAGACTGGAACATCACAGTTACATCCAAAGTCCAAAAACAGGCAGATTTTTTTTCTGCCCATCTCTTTATCCAGAGGAAAATCTTTCCCAGAAGTTTCTCCCTGGGAACTTTCCCAGAAGTTGCCCTCGGGACTGCTGACAAAGTTCTCTACTTTCTCATTGTCGAGCTCAGGGAAATAAGCACAGGATTCTCAGCCTCCACAGGGAGAAGAGGGCATTTTCAGCAAAGCGTTCTGTATCTCTCCCAGTGGAGGACAGAGAATGGAAAAGGGGTAGTGAGTGTTTCACACCGAGGGCCTGGAAGCAGGTCTGGCCACTTAGTCCAGGGCTCTAGGGTCCAGGTGAAGGGAACTGAGGCTTTGGAGTCAAACATACCTTTGCTCTAAAACCTCCCTTTGCTCCAATCTCTCTCTCCAATCCATTACTTCCTTATTATCTGAATATTCCCAAAGTTCTTCATGTAGTGAGTTTGCTTTAAGTTAACCTAAATTCACTGTAGAAAAATAGAAGATAATAATAAACAAACACTGGAAGACATAAATTATACCACTCTGAGACAAACACTACTAAAGTCAATAGCTTGATGCATACTTCTTCAAACATGGACATATTAATGTGTATATATACAAATTTACAAGGCATTTTTCCTATTGCAAAACATATAAGAATGCATGACAAATGACTGTGCTGCACTTTAAAAGTTAAGCTGTTTTGGAAAGCAAACTGAACTATTTAGAAAGTAGCCAATGCCAAGTGATAGACAAAGAACAGGAAAAAGAAATGTTCATAAAAGAGCTTGAACTACTTAAAGTAAATTCATCAAGTTTATGTATCAGTAAATGTGAAACTCCTCAGCAATTGGTTGAAGTGTAATGTATGGTGAAATTAATTTCCAACCTGGCCTTTGAAACGGGAACATCATTAACTTTCCGTGCATGCCCCAGTTTGCTTTGACTGTCACAGCACAAATCGCTCCCTCTGTACTCTGTTGTGAGTAATGTTGCAGCATTAGAAGCCTTTAGGGCACTAAATGTTTGTTCAAGTTTGCAGAAACATTCACACAAATAGCACCTTCATTTTTCAAAGCTTGCTTTGAGCTTTCTCAGGTAACATATTCAGTTTCTTTCAAAAAGTCACTTCTGGAAGAGCAAATATGACAGCCTTACATTAATGAGGGAGCATCTCAGAAACACTGGCCTGGTCCTTATGGAAAATCCTGACCTGCATCTCAGCACTAATGGACGTTGAGACAGCCTGAGGGAGGGGTCTGACCAACATCCTGATGTTGCCCCTGGATGCTGCTGTTTGGCAATGGGGATGCTGGGTTGTGGTTCAAATCCGGCTCTGCCGTTTCCCAGGCATTTTCTAGTGACAAATGGCCTAACCTTTATAAAGCCTCCATTTTTTCACCTCTAGAATGAAGATAATAATGTGTACCTCAGATGCTTTCAGAGGGCTAAATCCAATATTTTAAATCCTTCTGTCTTTCCTGGGACATAGAAGTTGCTCAGTAAATGGTGACTTCTGTGGTCCAATGATGACAATGGATGAAGAGCCAGTGAAAGCCTGTTCAGAACAGGGTTTAAAGCCACTCCCCTACCCAAGAGTCAGATGCAGCTGCTCTAAATATAAGCATGGTCAAAGGAGTCATTATGATGCTTGGAACTGAGAAAACGAAATTTATATAAATTGTTGCATCAAAAGTATTTGGCGGTCAGAATAGCAACTTCAGTTGGCTAGTGGCAGTTAGTGACAAAATGGGTTGCTGGATGAGCTTTCCACATCTGCCCCCTTCCAAAGCTTTGTGACTTCACCAACCGATGTGTAATCCATTGGTGACTCAGCTCTTCTCAGGCATTTTCTAGGTGCTTCTCGGGGTGTGCTAAGCTAAGGGAGCTGCCCATGAGGAGCCCAGGTGTGCCAAGACACCAAAGGGATGCCTGCACCATAGAGACAGACACATAAAAAGGAAAAATCAATGTTGAGGTGAGGGAAAGACTGGCTTAGAAAACTACACTCCAACCCACTAGAAAAAACATTAAGCAAGAAACTATTGCTTCCTGGGAAAGCCTCGTGAAAACTTTAGCTACCAACATAAATGCGTTCTAGGAACAAAGGTAGGCTTTTTTTTTAAAGAACATTCAAAGGAAGGTGGTGACTTCCTGCTGTCTGCTGTAGACTTGCTGTGTTGTATCTCCCGGGGTGGAAGTTCCTGGGGTAGAGAGCTTTTAATCCTGGCTTCTGCAGGGAAATGTCCCACTGTTATTCCTCCCATCCCCACTCAGCACTATCATCACTCAACAGAACAGAGAAGAAAAAAAATCACATTTTTATGGCTTCAACCTAAGAAAAAAATAGGTATAGTTTTTCTGAAGAGTAAAAGGAGGATAATTCTCCTCAGAAGCAAGGCTTTGTTAATCTCAAAGGGAATTGTATAGCTTAACAAAGAAGGGGCAGCTACAGATTACCTTCCACTCCAGAAAGGAAACTGGGAGAGATCACTCAACTCTATTAACTCTAAAGCTGCATTTCTGCAGAATGTCTCCAGGATGGTCACAGACCACAGAGCACCTGCACCATGGCCTGCTCCTCCTGGGACACCTGGTGTGCATCTCCTTAGTGCATGCTAATGCAGGTACAACTCCTTGGCCAGCAGTGGGCAGCAGAATACATGTCCACAGTGCTTTATGGACAGTTCTATCGTGATCCCACAGGTCAATGGACATTTGACACCCTCGTCTGCAAATGTAGGTCTGCAGGCTGCGTGACCAGGTTATGGCTGGATGGGATTCTGCTCAGTGTGACCATGTAAGCCCATGTCCATGCCTCCTCGGAACCAGTAGCAGCTCCTACTCCACAGAGAGGCAGAGTCCTGGCCCCCATTACTGGCCCCACAAACACAGCTTTGAAAAAGGTTTAGCATTCATTCTGTCATAGAACTGTGATCCCTTGCATTTGATATAAGTGTACTTTGGTTAAATTCTCAATTCTCTGAACATAATAATAGATACGGAAGGGAATTTCAGCCCTTGGTATTATTGCCTGAAATCATCAGGCTTATTTCTCAACAAACTAGAATTACAACTACTGCATGACCAAGCAATTCCACTTTTGGTGTATAGCTGAAGAAAAGAAAGTAGTATGTTGAAGAGAAACCTGAACCCCATGATTTCCGCAGCACCATTCATGAGGTCAATCGGGGGCCATCAATAGACGAGTAGATAAAGACAAATGTGATGCAGGATTAATGTACAGAATGGAATACTATGCAGCCATAAAATGAACAAAATCCTGTCATTTGAAGCAATCTGGATGGAAAAAGTGAAATAAGCCAGGCACAGAAAGACAAATAGGACATGTTCTCACTCCTATATGGAAGCTAAAAACCTTGATCCCATAGAGGTAGAAAGTAGAATTGTGGCTACTGGAGGCCAGAAAGTGTAGGAGAGAGGGGAATCAAGAGAGGTTGGATAACAGGTACCAATGTATCTAGACAGAAAGAAGAAGTTCTCGTGTTCCACAGAACAGAGGTGACTATGGTTGCAATTTGTTAGGCATCACAAAGTTACTAGGAGAGGAACTCAAAGGTTCCCAACACAAAGAAATGCTAATTACATTAATGTGACCATTAAATACCATACACTTTTAGGAAATTATCACACTGTACTCCATAAACGTGTAATTATTGTGAATTAAAATAGATTTTTAAAAAGAATTGGATAATCTGTTTCACCATTGAAGCAGCTAACAACAGCTTTTGCGATAACTTCTACCAACCTAACAGAAGGTAGAGCCCAAATTCCAAACCTGACCATTTCGTCCACACACACGGAGAGCCTAGAAGCCTCAAAGCCACACCAAATATGTCTGAAACCATCACAACACAACCATCACTATGACTGCAAAATGCTTCATGAAATGTGTAAAACTCATCATTTCCTCCAGAAGAACTCTTCATTTGCTTCCTTTTAAACTCATAAGACAAAGTTCTTACAAAGTCCAGAGGTGTTGGGTGGATTTTCAAGGGAGTTCACCTCTCAGGGATGCAGAGCATCTCACCTCTGCACACACCCAAGCTTCTCTCTGGCGGGCATTCCTACAGAGCTTCAGGAACCCTTGTCCACTGGCTGCCACCACCCACTGTTTCTGCTGTGATGCTTCATGACCTCACTCCTCCAATGTCACCAGGCATAGCCCCAGCCTCTCTCACTACAAGGTGGGATGCAGCTACTGTGTAGCTAATGAGCCTGAGTCCCCTAGTCAGTAGCACCTCATGCCCCAGGCCATGGGGACCGCTCCAGGCTGTGAGCTGTAGGTCTGCTCCTTCTGCTGCATCTTGGGGACCAGGCAAAAGATCAAGATCACCAGAGCTCCAGGGAAGCTGCTTATTTTCTCCACAACAGGGAGAAGGAATAAGCGGGTGACTATTGACCCTGCATGTCCTGACACAGTCTCAGGCTCTTGAAGTGTCCCTGTCCCACAAGGTGCTTCACTTCTCATTCAGAAATTTGTCTTTTTTTTTTTTTTTTTGGTACTAGGGATAGAACTCAGGTCCTTGCACTTTTGAGGCAGGTGGTGGAACCACTGAGCCAAATTCCTGGCCCAGAAATTTGTCCGTAATGGCCTGGCAGTTTTACATGAGAAGAGGTGCTCCTCACCCTCTCCATTAGTCCTCTCCATCTGACAGCAGCACACACTCTACCTCAATGCCCCTCACTCTGTGAAGCAGTCCCTGGCCCACCTACTCTCTACTGGGATGGATGCCCATGGACCTCCCCCCTCCCCCATGTGCTCTATAGCATGCCATAGCTCCCATCTTCCCATCCACCGTCCCACCCTTTCTACATGTGGGTCCTTGCTACACTCCTCACAAATGTCTGCTGTGTCTACTCAGTATCATATGGGAGATGCTGAAGGGCTCGTGTTTTTCCCTAGCCAGCATCCAGCCCTTCTGTGATTTCTTCTTAATGACATTAAGCTTTAATTGAAAATCTCCCCAGTCCCTTCACTAAAGCAACAAATCCCCCATTTTGCTCACAACAGATTGAGTTGGTGCTGGACCTTACAATGGAAATCTAACAGAGAAATACTGGAACCTGCAACAGGATGTAGGGTGGACTCCTTCCTTCTACACCTGAGTGGGAGCCAAGAAAGAGTCCATGAAGCTCAAGGTGAAAGCATGGGCCAGGCACTATGCCTGGTCCAGCGAACCTAGAACATGTGATCAGGGTGCAAGGAATTTAAGGAGCATGCACCAGTGGAAAATCAGGCCACTGAGGCCACTGAGAAGGTCCCCACCCCACACTTCGGAGCATTGCCAAGCCCTTCCCAAGGGCAGACACAGCAGCCTGGGGTAGAGATCAGTAAGGACCAAATAGCCTGACTCTTTTCTGAAGCCACTGTGCAAGCATCCATGGAGCTCATCAGCACCATGACATCCTGAGTAGCCCAGATGACCCAGTGGCACCCACGTGTCCCCAGGCAAGTGAAATCAGACCCCTGACCCTTCCTACAGCCTTATGCATCAGCAAGGCAGCTCCCCAGGTAGCCACAGTCTTCAGAACTATCACTCCCGCCACTCCCTCCCCTCCTACCGAGGGATGCTCTCTCTTCTGCCTACATTGTCACAGCTTCAGAACTCCACATGATCCAAGGACTTCAGACATCAGCTGGCTAAGTCACATGGTCGTCTAAGCTTCACCTCACATCCAAAGAAACAGGGTGAGCACGAAGAAAACAGGCCTTCTGGGATCACTGATGGCAATGGGGATGCTGGCGAACCTCCTGCCGGGGCACACCTGCGCAAGATGCTCAATGCATGTGGATTAGCCAACATGAGGGACAGAAACAAGCATCTGAACATGTGAGCTTAGAAACCTGGAGTGGCTGAGAGCTGGGCCCGCAAGATGACGGGAGAGGAAGAAGCTGCACTGGGGCCCTGCAGAGATGCTCCAGGGACTTTGAGGTGCCTCTGCACCTGGCGATGGAGGTCTCGGAAATATAGCAGGATATTCAGTATATTTTTAGTATGACAACCATGGTTTTTTTTTAAAAAAAAAAAAAAAGTAATTTGGCATATACTTGATTAGGCAAACTTCTCTTCATTATTCACTGCTTTATCCAAATGTGATGCTTGGCAAATAACAGATGCCCAGCAAATGAATGAATGCAGTGAAAATGGGGAGCAAAAAATAACAGAAATGTATGCACCAAACCCTTCAAGAGATGTTCTCTCGATGTGAGGTGACAGAAATTTTCGGTTTTTTCCTTAATATACTTTTCTGAATGTTTAAACAGTCCACAGTTAGTGTGTTACTTTTTAAATCAGAATAGCTGTGTTATTTTGAGGATGTTCCATGAGAAAATGAGGATTCTGTATTTCAATGGAAAGGAAAACAAAAGTGTGTGGAGCTCCCTGGGCAGCAATTGATGGCTTTGCACTAGGCACTGACCACAGAGGCCTGCACCCTACTAAGGCACCAGGGTGCAGGTCCCCATGAAGGAAGAGCTTGTTCAGAGCCATGCTCTCCAGACCTGAGGACAGACAGGCAGCTGGCACCCAAGCCCACTGTAGTGGACACCTTGGTGGCTCAATGTCTTCAAGCTATTTTCAGCTCCTGCAGCAGCAGCCAAGAAACCAAGGAAAGGAGTCGTGCTGAAAACACCGAATCAGCCCGCTGCAGACAGGCAGGTGTGCTGACGTGGTCCCGAGGTCACCAGTTGCGCTGAAAACACCCAATCAGCCCACACCCCGGCAGTAATCCACTGCCCACTGCCAACCCCCCAACGATCGTTTGGCCTCTTCTCTGTACAGCCACCTGGTTCCACACTACAAAGACACAGAGGACACCAGACCACCAGACCACTGTACTGGAGCTAATCAAGTTCTCGGCATTTAAAGAATTCCTGCCCAGAGGTAGGGGCTTCTGAGCTGCCATCCCACTGCTCCTGGTCCAGAGGAAGGGGCAGCCTGGCCACCATCCCTCCCACCACTCCCAGCACAGAAAAAAGGGCTTTTGGCTTCCTGTCCATCCCACCGCTCCTGGCCAGGAGGTAGGGGCTTCTGAGCCGCCATCCCACTGCTCCTGGTCCAGAGGAAGGGGCTTCCTGGCCACCATCCCTCCCACTGCTCCTGGCCCAGAGGAAACGGCTTGTGGGATGCCTTCTGTTCCACTGCTCCCAGGCCACAATCCATACCACCGCTCCCAGCCCCTGGCCCACCTTTCCCAGCTCAGAGGAGGTGATCCACATGGGCACCATCAGCACCCCCTCGCCCTCCAAGTTGAAATGAGAAAACATGTAAATAAGTCTCAAAACCAGACTTCCAGATCACCTTCAGCAACCCCAAAGGGAAATGAGTTGGAACACTCTGATACTCAATCACCTGGACCCACTGAACTGGCAACAAAAGGGGATCTGGAAAAAATGAAATCAGAAATAATTTCTCAGATAACAGGAGAAATTGTGCTCCTAGTGCAAGACATGATTGATAAATCTAGAGAGGACCTGAGGAGCATGATGGAATCCCAACATAGGAAACAAATGGAATCCATAAAACAGATGCAAATAGATTTCCAGGACATGAAAAACTCCATTGAAAGTCTACACAGCAGAATGAGCCAATGTGAGGACAGAACTTCAGATATAGAAGATAAGATTGCAATTAATGACCAGGAAAAGAAAAATTGCTTCAAAATTATAAGGGAACATGAGAAATCAATCCAGCAGCTGCTAGATAATGCAAAGAAGAATAACATAAGACTGATCAGAGTCAAGGAAGAAACAGGAGAGTGTGCAGATGACATAAAAAAAAACCCTTCACTGAAGTAATGGCACAAAACTTCCCAAGCAGGGGAAAAGAACTTGACATACAGATAAGTGAGGCATATAGGACTCCAAATACCCTTGATCAAAAAAAAATCTACACATAGGCATATAATTGTTAAGATTCCAGAAACTCAACAGAAGAACAAAGTTCTACAAGCAGTTAGAGAAAAGAAACAAATCACATATAAAGGAAAGCCCATCAGAATTACAGCAGACTTCTCAACACAAACCATCAAGGCAAGAAGAGCTTGGAGTGACATATTCCAAGCCCTAAAAGAAAACAGCCTCTGCAAAACTATCTTTCAAAATTGATGGAGAAATAAGATACTTTCAAGACAAAAAGCACCTTAGGAACTTCATGAATACCAAACCAGCACTCCAGAAAATTTAACACAATATCCTAGGAACAGACATTGAGGATCACAACCCCAGGAAGGAAAGCAGAATGAACCCATCTGGCATGAGAAGAAACTAAATGTAAAGGGGGAGAACCCAACAAAAAGAAAAAGTCATGGCAATGACAAGTCAATCCATTTCAGTTATGACCATCAATGTTAATGATCTCAATTCACCAATCAAAAGAAATAGACTGGCAGAACGGGTCAAGAAGCAAAATCCAACAATATGCTGCATACAAGAAACACACTTAATTCAAAAGGAAACTCATAGACTAAAAGTTAAAGGGTGGAAAACAATACTCCATGCGATGGGAACCCAAAAAAAAAGCAGGAGTAGCTATCCTCTTTGCAGATCAAGTAGATTTCAAACCAACACTGATTAAGAGAGATGAGGAAGGACACTACATCCTTGTAAAGGGAACAATCCAAGAGGAAGAGATGGCAATCATACATATCTATGCACCAAACACTAGTGCACCCAACTATATAAAACAAATACTAACAGACATGAAAAGTCATATATGCACTAATACAATTGTAGTGGGGGAACCTCAACACCCCACTGTCACAAATAGATAGATCAACTAGACTAAAAACAAGTAATCAAATACTAGAACTCAATCGAACTCTTGAACAAATGAACTTAACAGATGTTTACAGAGTCTTCCACCCCACAAAATCAGAATACACATTCTTCTCAGCTGCACATGGGTCATTCTCCAAAACAGACCACATACTCACACATAGAACTTGTTTAAGTAAGTGCAAAGGAATTGCAGTTATCCCCATATATTATCAGACCATAGTGGGATGAAATTGGAGATCCATAGCAAAAGAAACTCAAAAAATTTCATAAACACATGGAAATTGAACAACACACTTCTGAATAACCAAGGGGTCAAAGAGGAAATTAAAGAAGAAATCAGACAGTTCTTTCAATTAAATGACAATGACAATACAACATATCAGAATCTATGGGACACAATGAAAGCAGTCTTATGAGGAAAATTCATAGCACTGAATACATATATTAGGAAAACAGAACAAGCCCAATTGAACAACCTGATACTGAACCTCAAGCTTCTAGATAAAGAGAAGCAGGACAACCCCAGAGCTCACACAAGGGAAGAAATTATAAAGATCAGAGAAGAAATCAATGCAATGGAGACTAGAGAACAATACAAAAAATCAATGAAGCCAAGAGTTGCTTCTTCAAAAGATTCAACAAAATTGACAAACCCTTAGCCAAACTTATCAGAAAAAGGAAAGAAAAAGCCCAAATCCATGCAATTAGGAATGAAAAGGGTGAAATTACAACAGACTCAGCAGGAATCCAGAGGATCATCAATACCTACGTCCAGAACCTATACACCAATAAGATGGACAACACAGAAGAAATGGACAGATTCCTAGATACATATGAATTACCAAAGCTGAATAAAGAAGACCTAAAAACTCTGAACAACCCAATATCAACCAATGAAATTGAAAATGTAATTAAAAATTTATCAACTAAGAAAAGCCTGGGCCCTGATGGCTTTACTGCTGAATTCTACAAGACATTTAGAGAGGAACTGGTGCCACTATTGTTTAAACTCTTCAATGAAATTGAAAGGGAAGCAATACTCCCAAATTCATTCCTGGAAGCAAGCATCACCTTGATCCCCAAAGCAGAGAAAGGCCCAACCAAAAAGGAGAACTATAGGCCAATCTCACTAATGAACATAGATGCAAAAATCCTTAATAAGATACTGGCAAGTAGAATGCAGAAGATCATCAAAAAGATCATACACCCTGATCAAGTGGGATTCATCCCAGGGATGCAGGGATGGTTCAACATATGCAAATCAATAAATGTAATACTCTATATCAATAGAGCCAAGGACAAAAACCATATGATTATCTCCATAGATGCAGAAAAAGCATTTGACAAAATCCAACATGGATTGATGATAAAAACCCTATAAAAAATTGGAATAGATGGTCTCTACCTCAAACTGATAAAAGCCATCTATGAAAAACAAACAGCCAATATCATACTAAATGGTCAAAAACTGAAATCCTTCACACTAAAATCAGGAACAAGACAAGGATGTCCACTATCACCACTCTTGTTCAATATAGTTCTGGAAACATTAGCCATGGCAATTAGGCAAGAGAAAGAAATAAAAGGAATAAAGATAGGAAATGAAGAAGTCAAATTGTCATTATTTGCAGATGACATGATACTCTATATAGAAGACCCCAAGAACTCCACCAAAAGTCTTCTAGACTTAATAACCAAATTCAGTCAAGGAGCTGGTTACAAGGTCAACACACAAAAATCAATACCTTTCCTCTACATGAACGACAGACTCACTGAGAGAGAAATAGGGCAAACAACTCCTTTCACAGTAGCATCCAAAAAACTGAAATACCTAGGAATCAACCTAATGAAAGAAATCAAAGACCTCATCTCTGAAAACTATAGCATTCTGAAAAGAGAGACTGAAGATGATATCAGAAAATGGACAGACATCCCCTGCTCCTGGGTAGGAAGGATTAATATAGTGAAAATGGCCATATTTCCAAAACTGCTATATAGATTCAATGCAATTCCAAATGAAATTCCAGCAGCATGCTTCACAGAACTTGAGAAAACAATCCAAATATTCATTTGGAACAAGAAGAGACCCAGAATAGCAAAAGCAATTCTAGGTAACAGAGACATGGCAGGGGGTATCACAATCCCCAACCTGCAACTATACTACAAAGCTACTGTGATAAAAACAGCATGGTAATGGCAAAGAAACAGACCTGAAGACCAGTGGAACAGATTAGAAGATGCAGAAACAATGCCAGCCACACTCAGCCATCTTATCTTTGATAAAGGAGCCAAACACCCTCATTGGAGGAAAGATAGCCTCTTTAACAAATGGTGCTGGAAAAATTGGGTTTCAACTTGCCAAAGATTAAAACTAGACCTATATCTCTCACCATGCACTAAACTAAAATCAAAATGGATTAAGATCTAAATATTAAAATAGAAACTCTGAACCAGTTGGAACAGAGGTTAGGTAGAACTCTTGAAGACATTGGTGTAGGAAAAGATTTTACGAACAAAACCTCAGTTGTCCATGAACTAGCACAAACAATCAACAAGTGGGATCTCTTCTTGTTAAAATGCTTCTGCACAGCAAGAGAAACCACCAGCAGTGTGAAGAGACAACCCACAATGTGGGGAAAAATCTTCACCTGCTTTTCCTCAGACAAAGGGCTACTATCTTGAATCTATAAAGAACTTAATCAGACCTCCCAAATTTAAAGACCCAATCTGAAAATGGGCATCTGAAATGAACAGACATTTCTCAGACAAGGAAGTAGGAATAGCAAATAAATACATGAGAAAATGTTCAACATCACTGGTCATTCGAGAGACGCAAATGAAAACAATGCTGAGATTCCACCTCACTCCAGAAAGAATGGCTGCTATCATGAAATCAACCAATAATAAATGCTGGCGGGGCAGTGAGGAAAGAGGAACCCTGCTCCACTGCTGATGGAAGTGTAGACTGGTGCAACCACTGTGGAAATCAGTATGGAGATACCTCAAAGAACTAGGATTGGAAGTCCCATTTGACCCTGCTATTCCACTGCTGGGGATCTTCCCCAAAGAATTAAAAGAATCATACCACAGTAGTATACGTGCACCCATGTTCATAGCAGCACAGTTTGTGATAACTAAAACTTGGAAACAGCCCAAATGCCCATCAACTGCAGACTGGATGAAGAAAATGTGTTTTTTTATAAAATGGAGTACTACTCAGCCATAAAAAATGAGAAATTGGAGATATTTATAGCTAAGTGGATGCACATTGAGGTGATACTCTGAAGTGAAATAAATAGGACACATATGTGTAAATACCGAATAGTTTCTCTGGTGTGAGAAACTGAAAGTGTAAATGGGGACTAAAATGTACGATAGGTAATGTGAAATAGCAAGAAAAGGGGCAAAGGGGAAGGAGGTGGGAGGGGTAGGGGAAAGGTAAGAAGGCAGTGGAATTAATATGAGAAAATGGAAAAATAGGAACAAAATATTTGTAAATAGAGAACCATGGAGGGGTTGAAGGGAGGGCTGGGCAAGGGGGAAAAATAAGAACCAAGATGCATCATGTAAAGGTACAATTCCCAATGAGAAAGGTAATTGTGCTGTATACCTAAAATGTACCAATAAAAGAATTTAAGAAAAAAAAGAAAGAAAGAAACCAAGGAAAGGAAAAGCATGGGGCTGAGTGGCTTCTTCACCCAACCTGTGTGAAGAAGCCGGCTTGCTCATCTTCAAAGAGTTCAGAGCTTGAAGGAAACACCAGTCGCTTAGTGCAGCCCTTGTCTTGCAGAGAAGAGACTGGGACAGGTACCTCAGCCTTTTTGAACCTCAATGTCTCCATCTGACCAGAACCTGAAGATTTCTCTCCTTCCCTCCTTCGTTCTCTCTCCCTCCCCCTCCCTCCCCGCTCTCTCTCTCTTTCTCCATCCCGGACCCAAGGGCCTTGAAGAACACTGCAGATCTTGGTGACAGAGGCAGGGCCAGCACACAGAAGGACATCCTGGGCAGCGCTCACAGAGCCTTCGCCGCGAATTCCCTGGTCCTACCCCACAGTCTGCTCTTCTCCGCAGTTGTCTGCCTCTCTGTCTGCAGAACCAGGTGGTCTCTTCATTCTCCCCCACCTCTCATAACAAAGGGCCAGCTGCTGACCAATCAATCAAAATAGCCAGATCCCCAAAGGGTTTAAACATGTATGACATATTGGCTTAAAATCCCTGGCACAGGTCACAGGTGGTAATGGTGGCCCTGCAGAGCTGTGTGTAAGAGACAGACCAGGCAACCTAAGGGAAGAGTACAGTACAGTGCAGCTGTCACTAACCGCAGCTCGCACCCCTCTTCAGCGACACAGAGGCAGTCCCACTACAGAGAAAGCAACTGACGCTTGTGCCCCTGAGGCCTTCCCATTTCCCTTCCTTTGAAGTCCTAGCAAAACTGCAGCTTCTTTCAGCATTCCTGTATCCACTCATACCTACTGCTCTGTCTCTGTCTACTCAGTGCCTTCCTGACCCCTCATCCTCTGGCATTAAACATACACAACCTCTTCCTCACTTGGTGTGGTGACACACACCCTGGATCCCCACTTCTTGGAAAGCTGAGGCAGGAGGATCACAAGTTGAGGCTAGAGGAGCAATTTATAGGGCTGTCTGAGTTGAAGCACCGTTCCTCAGGACAGTGCTTTCCAACAAGACAAGCAGACATGTGCGGATTGGCTTCATGGTTCTGTGCAACCAGATCAGCCCTCCTTTCTCACAGTCAGACCTGATGAGCCACACTGAGACACAGCACCAAAGAGCTGCGCTAAGGTGGAGCCAGAAACCTCGCTGAGGCCATTCTACCCAAAAAAGTGCCAATTTGCCGTGCTACCTGTCATGCCCCTGGCTTTCCTAGGTGATGTCTGGATGATGGAAGAACCATTGGTACCCGCCCATTACAGCCACCACACCCACCACACCCTTACCTTGTTCTCCATCCAACTCCTCCACTGTCTTGTTCTGGTGGTGCCTGCTGTCTTCTCAGAAGCACCAGCATGCAAGACAGGGTCATTGTCACAGAAGAGCTTACTCTAGAGTCCACTGCACTGCACATTGCACAGCCTCTCCTGCTAGAAGCTCAGCCTTCCCCATGGGCCCCTTCCAGAGCCCTAACCAGTCCAAGCCCTCCAGGACTTCCATGTCTTTGTTTATGGAGAAACTCATCTCCTGTCAGTGTCTGGGGTCTCTGCTCTTACAGGGGAGGAAGGAGGCCTACAAATCAAAACATTTGCCGAGCTCTGAAGTCAGCTGCAAGGGCTTCATACAGGTGTCACCCACAAATGTCCTCAGCATCTCTCTGAGGCCAGACAGCTTCTGTGCTTCACCTTTCAGTAATAATCACTCATCTCTTTTCCTTTGGGTACCCACCCCTTACCCCTTACCTGCCTTTTAATTATATTTACTGTGTGGATCTCTCTCTCTCTCTCTCCTCTCTCTCATTCTCTCTCGTGAGTCAGAACCTTTTTAAAATTTTTTTTTCCTGTGACATAGACACCAATATGTTTTTGAAAAAATGAGACATGGTTTCCTTAGGGTTCTTCTAGTGTGGTTTCTTCCTTTTACATTTCTCTGTTTCACGTGGTCCTCTTCCCCCACCCTTCTCCTTTCATTGTTATCCATGTTGACGACCTAGGACGTCCGTTTTTCTGTCTTTTTCTTCATGCTTATATACAGCAATCACATATAAATATCTATATGCATGCAAACATGGGAGAGATTGTATTTTTTTGTAAAAATAAGATCATATTTTAGACTTTTCTGTATCTCATATCTCTCACACAATAATTCACAGAATCCCTCCCAATTACCTGGTGTGAGGCCAGTTCTTTTTCTTAATATCACATGGGATGAACATCTCATAATTTATTCACCATTCCCGTACTGACAGGCACTCATTATGGCCCCAGTGTTTCCTCGTTAGCACTGTAATAAACACCATGGAACACACATTCATAAGTCTGGTGCTTTTCTTTTGAACAGACAGTCTCTCAAAAGTGAGACTTGCTTGATCCGGGGATGCATATATTTTTATTTTAATAGCTACCTCTACTTTCTTTTCCAAATGACTGTACCAGCTCCCATTCCCATAGACTGCAGGGTCATGAAAGTCTTGTCATCTGCCCAGCTCAGGGTAGTCCTGTCATCTGTTGCCTTAATTTGCTGTCACCTCAGTCTGTAGTAAATTCAAGCATGTTTATTCCTCCCTGAATTATCTCTGAATACCTTTTCCCCAGTTTTCCCCTTAGTATTCCTTTCTCATCAACCTGTAAGAGCTCTTTTCACATTAACCCATCCTTGACCCATCCTCCACGTTATGAATGTTTTCCCAAATCTATCTCTTTTTTGTTGATTTGCTTAAAGTACCTTTTTTTCTACATTAAGACCTTTTTTTCCAACTTTGTATCCTCAATCTTTTCTAGCTTCTGAGTGTTAAATCTTATTCAAGATCTCCTCATTTCTGGAATGTGTGTGTATACATTGTCATTCAGACTTTCAGGTATTTTAAAAATTGTTTTATTGTCTAACTTGATTCTTTAATTTATCTACTATTAAGAAAAATTATCTAAAGCTAGGAAATATTGAAAAAGAATGATTATGTGTCCTCTCATTTCCATCCCAGATACAATCAAGTGTATCCAATCTGTAACCCGCTGTATTTTTGCCCTTGTTCTTTTCAGTGAAGAGGACTTGTCTTGGGCCACATACAAAATATGTAATATCGTTAATGTACATATGTAACAAAACTTCCATTTTTAATATTTTTACTACAACTTTATGTAAAAAGAAGGCCAAAAATGGCAGGCCATGGGTTTAGACACATCCAGGGGGCCATCAAAAGACTGTTTACATCTCTTGGTCCTAAAGACTAGGAGAGGAACCAATTTTAACTTGCTATGTATTATTGATTAAAACTCAAATTCTGTGACTTTTCATGTTAACTTGTAGGTTTTGCTCTGACAAAAGATGCAAATTATTTCTACCCAACAGAAAAAAATAACTCACAATTTTATGTCCCTGCAGGACTGCCACCACTTCGTCTCTAACTCTGGAACCCTGTTCTGGCCTGTCTCCCCTGATATAAACCTCTGCTCTCCAAATGCTCCCTGAACCAACTTTTCCATCTGCTGGTTCTCCCATTAATGAGGTAAATACAAGATTGTAGATCTTTGATTTGCATTCCATTTATATTCATATGACAGTCATGTTTTCAACTGCTTTAAAAATTATATTTTGACATTGAAATGCATTTACGTGTATAAGAAAAGCTTAATTTTATTTTCTTTCAATGGTCAGTTGTGCCTGCTCCATTTATAAAGTAATCTATCATTTTCCCTCCCAAATAACAATACTTAATTTTTTCACGCCTGGAATACAATCTAGTATATACGGAAAGTATACAAAAAATATATTTTGGGTGAATATTGTATAGTATCATATGTATTTGGTTCTGCCTCTTGATTCTCTCTTCACCTCTTCTGAGCTAGTAATCTATTGTTTTGCTAATCTTATTGATTTGCTTGCTGTGACTTTATAGCATATTTTGATATTTGAGAAGTGGTCACTTGCACTTTTCTTTCTCAAACATGTATGCTTCTAATCATGACTATTTATCCTTCCATACAAACTTTAAGATCATTTTTTCCAATTCTAAAGAAAAAACCCCATTTGGAATTTTATTGAGAATTGTGTACTTATCTATCAATTTTGAATAAATTGGGTTTGGTGATTGCAAGCCTTCCTACCCTAGAATATGCTGTATCTATTTGCTCAGCATTTGTTATAATTCAATGACAATTTTACGACTTCCTTTTTGCAGGTTTTATATCTTGTTATCTGTGTTGCTAAGTATTCTGTAGATACTGAACATGGAGCATTTTTTTCTGTTTCCATTTTTATGCCTCATTTTTGTCAGAAAAGAGATTATTAATTTTTATATTGCTTTCTTATACATAAATGTCCTAATAAATTTTGATTATTTTTAATCATTCATTTCATTTCACATTGGTTTGATCTTTCTCTGGCCAACAGGGAAACTAACGGGGTTTCTTTTCCAACTGTAAGTATTTACTTAACTAGCAATGTACACTTTAACATGCTTGATTTTTTTCCTAATGCCCTAAAACTTGCTAGTTAATGTGCTTTTTTATCTATGCTTAGGTTCTGCTCTAGAGAAAAGGAGGAGCCCTGTAGGAATGCCATGCATGCGAGGCTGTCTGAATATAAATCCTCTGGAGACACACCAGCCTGGAAAGATGTCACCCGGAGTGGTGTGGAGCCATGAAAAAGCACAGACAGCGTCAGACCTAGGAAAGGGCTATGCAGCAGGACTAGAAGAAAGATAGGAAGGAAAGTGAAACAAATAGGACACACGTGTAAATACTGAATAGTTTCTCTAGTGTGAGAAACTGAAAGTGTAAATAAGAACTAAAAGGTATAATAGATCATGTGAAATAGGAAGAAAAGGGGCAAAGGGGAAGGGGAAGTGGGAGGGGTAGGGGAAAGAAAAGAAGGGAATGGAATTAATATGAGGAAATGAAAAAATGGAAACAAAGTCTTTGTAAATAGGGCGGGGTGGAGGGGTTGAAGGGAGGGCAGGGCAACAGGGAAAAATAAGAACCAAGAGAGATTGTGTAAAGGTGCAAATTTCCAATGATGAATGTCTTTATATTGTATACCTAAAATGTACCAATAAAATTAATAAAAAAGACTGGAAGGACAGTGCTAAGTGTAGGCAGAGAGTGCTAGGAGCAGCTAGGATGGGAAGCAGAAATAAGCCAAGTCAGGGAAAATTTCAGAGGACTGTGCTGTTTGTGAGGGTGGCAAGAAACTCGGTGTAGTCAGCCCTGGCTACAGTCCCAGAATCACATGTAGCACCAAAGATTGAGCACTCTCTGGAGCACCGGGATCATATTTTAAAAGGATGGAGGCTTCATGTGATCACTTTCAAATTTGTAAATGCCTATTTTAGTACTCTTCGCTTCATCTACATACCTCCTTGTAATGTTGCTGGGTGTTAATTCTGCAGTATTTTTGACAGTAAAATAAAAAAATCCTCTTTTCCTTCTCTGGTTTTTAAAATACAGTGGGAAAGAAAATATGTTTATCATCATATTTGTGCAATAATGTACCAATACTTGGTTTTATGTAACTTAGGAATAGTATTTTATAGCCTATAAAATCAATTACCTTCTGATTTCAAAATAAATGATATTTTACAAAGGAGAAAGACTCACCATGAGCATATATGTTTCTTAAGTCTGGCTGTTCTTCACGTCAGTGATGTTAAAAGACCCATTTCTGGAAGGCCTGTATTGTTCTAAAGGTCCCAAGTGACAGTGTCTACCTTAGAGGCAACCTCTTCATTTGCAGCATCTGAGTGAAGACTGCCTCAAGGGACACTTGGTCAGACTAATAAATGCCTCTGTCAGCTTGGAAAGACAGAAGACCAGCGAAACACTCTGATATCCTCTTCGCAAGGCCACAAAAAGATGCTCTGTGGACAGAACTGGTTCTCTGTAGGTTTTTAAGAAGAGCACACAAAAGAAGCCACACCTGATATTGTCACAGGACATCTGGACTAGGCCCCAGCTGTCCCACTTGGCTTCCTCTCTGCACCACTGCTCCACTCTGAGACAGGTACCTCCTGCTGCTGTCACATGGGTGTATGCTGTCCCCATCTCCAAAGGCCAGGGTCTCTGAGGTGCCCCCCTGAAGTTCCCTTACCACGCCCTTTCCTTTCGTAATGTGCAAAAGGGTCTTCTGCTCTCTTCATCCCACCCTGGGTGGATCCACAGGTGAGTGACTCAAACCTTTCTCAAGTGGCCACATTTTTAAAAAATTATTTTAATCTTAACATTTCAGGTCATATGCAAATTCAAAATAACTGAAACAAAACTTTTAAGAGATAATACTTACCTTGACAGTGTGTGGTGAACTCCTACATTCTTTTCTGTTTATCCTATTTCTGTCTTTAAAGCATGGCTGAGAGCCACCAAATCAAGCTTTAAGGGTCCTGTAAAGGGTCTCATTCCTCAGTTGAAACGTGGCTGTCTTCACCTGCCCATGAGGAGTTCGCAGGAAGGCAGGGTCCAAAGAATGAGTACCTGGTCACAGGGAAAGAGCTTGGGGCCAGGGTATGGAGGGACATGGGGCACTGTCCCAGGCAGTCATGGCTGTGACATCACAAACAGCACCTGCCACCACAACAGAGTAAGGAGGTCAGCCTGACTTGAAGGACCATGGCACTTCAGTAATGCCTGGCTTAGCCCTACCTTTGCCTAAGAGCTAAAGTCCTGGGTGAGAAAATCACTCTCATTCATCATTTAGTCATTGAAAATACATGGTATTTGAGCACCTACTACATGTCAGAAAGTAGAAGCTAACAGGTCACTGTCACATGAGGCTTCAGATCTGGACTGAGTCCCACCAGGTACCTGGAAGGGGGAGATGCAGTGGTGAACAGAAGCCCCCCCTGCTGGTGCCTTTGTGGAAGGATAACATGCTCCACAAAGCCACTGGCGACTGTATTCTTAGCCCAGAAGTTCTTGACTACGTTTAGGTTTTGTTCTGGGGACACTGGCAAAATCAGTCAGTGGTCCTGAGGGGCATGACTGGGGCCTGCTGTTGGGATATGGGGGTAGAGGCACCTGCAGGACATGGGACAACCTCCCACAATGGACCTCTGGTCCAGCCCTTGTGGAGTAGAGAGCCCTGCGCAGCCTCTGTTTTTAAGATCCATGTTGTGTTTGAGTCCTGAGATGAGAGCAGGCAGATGAGCTCCTCTGAACAGCATCTTCTTCCTGGGAGTGCTAAGTGGCTCAGTCTTGGCCATGGACAATTAACAAAATTCTGAGGTAGTGAGAGGTGAAGGGGAGTAGAACAAAAATTAACCAAGCAGGTCCTGAGGGCACAGAGAGCTGCAAGCAGCAGTAGGGGATATCGGTGTGGGTGTGAGCTGGAAGAGCAGCTTGGGATGTGCAGAGGGGATCAGACGGTCACACGCATTTCCAACCCTGTTAACAATGAAATCCGCAAGCTGATCCCATTGACCTAAAATTTAAATAGCATTAGATGTGCAAATCTAGCGACAATCACTTTTCTCAAGAACCAACTGAATTCTTAAATACATACATTAAACTTCTAAAACAAGCCCAACACAATGAGTTCAAGCAGACCTAAGCAGCATCCCAAGCCAATAAGAGCAAAATACCCACATTCATGATGCCCACGCACTCTGGAGGCTGAAAGTTATAGTAAGTAATGGCACACAGCAGTAGACGTGAAGATGGTAGGCTCTAGGCCAGGACTGTGTAAACGACTAATATTTACTTTTCCCAAGTTATTCTGATGTGGGAATAAATAAAAACTTGGTTACTTAGTGTCCCAGAAGGCTCAGCAAGGAGAGGATACTCTGTTCCAAAGTTGCACTCAAAATTTTATCTAGCCAATCTTTCCAGGAAACCAGATTTGCACTTTCATTTTTAAAGAAACATTTATTTCTGACTCTCGGGTGTCCTTGTCTTTGTATTTTCAGCCCGTTGGTCTCAAGAGCATGCTTGTTCTTCTAGAAGCAGGAGCTCAGAGCTATGCTCCAGGAAGCCTTGGGCAAATCTGCAGCCCCTTGGCTCAGCCCTCAGGGATAACTGGAGGGTGTGCTGGGACCGTAGCCTTCTGTGACCAGGGTGCATTGGCTAGCACGGCCTCGTTCAGCCCCTGTCCTTCCTACTACATATATCCTGTTATCCCAGCATGGAAAACCAGGCAGCTGCTTTTCAGGGTCCCCCTCCCCAGTGCTGCAACTCAGTCACACAGAGAAGCTTCCATCTGCCTGCACAGCCTCCCTGAGTCTTAGGGAGCAGCTCACCATAACCCTCTGGGATCTGCATCCCCCAATGCCTGTCTGTAAGGAGCAAACCTGCTTCTATTTTGTGTAGCTGTGTGTGTGTGTGTGTGTGTGTGTGTGTGTGTGTGTTGTCTCCTACAGAAGCATTTGGCAGGGCCCTGTCCTTGCATACTGAACCTGCTCCATCAGGGCTCAGGTGCTGAGTGTGAACTCATAGAAGCTGTTCTCGAGAGTCTTCTTGCCATCCTTAGAGTCTACAACTCTTAAGAAGAAAAGACACTTCTCCAGCCCATTTTTATTTTTTATTTTGAGACAGAGTCTCATTAAGTTGCTCAGGCCAGACTCCATCCTCCTGCCTCACCCTCAGTAGTAGTTGGGATTATAGGCATTCGCCACTGTGTCCTGCTACAAGTAAAAGTTTTGATAGCTCTTTTCCCCTGCGTTTCTTCCTAAGAATGATCTGCTGAACCCCTGCAAAATGACCCAACTTTTCAAATGCATATGTCCTTTTTGGGTACATCAAATTCTCCCTAATTCCACCCTTTAGAAAGACACGCACTGTATTTAAACCCTGCCCACATTACTTGGCAGCAGAAATGCATAATGTAGTGTTTTGAATCTGAGCCTTGTTTATGGCATTGCTTCTCTGAGAACAAGTTTGGAGATCAGTTGACAATTACTATTTCTCATCTGGCCTCAGGGCCTCTGGCAAAGGAGCACAGAGCAGAAAGCAATTACAGGAAGCAGGCAGAATGTTAGGAGAGTGGCAAGATGTGGCACCTTGCAGAATCACCAAGGAGGAGGATTAAGGAAAATCATCCAAAGTAATTATCCCAAAGACCAGTGGGGACTAGGTAAAGCTCCTGTAAGTTCTCAAGACACATCCTAATGACCTCTGCCAGGAAGACTAAAGGGATGTTTTGCCTGAATAATTTGATAGAATAAAGACTACTGCTCAGAAAAATCTGCAATTAAATGTGCACCTGCAAGAATGCTCTTCCTGTGTAGCTCCTGTCTGTCTTCCTGTCTAATTTGCAATCTCTCTCCCACCCCTCTTTCTGGTTCTCCATATATATATACACATAAATATATATATATATACACACACACACATAAATATATATATATATATACACACACACATAAATTCATTTTCAAGTTTGTGTTCTGATACTAAGTCCATTGTATGGGATTGAGTTCAAAAGAATATTTGAGATGGAAAGAGTTGAAAAAACATATAGTCATAAAAATGTAGAACACTGGCATTTTAGAATAAGATCAAGAGCTTTTCACTTGAGGGCCTCAGGGTGACAGTCATAGTTAAGAAATGCACCCATTCGCTTGCTCCTAACTTTTCTTTCCATAGCTACAGGTATTTGCGAGATTTTAGGCAGTTGGTCTTTGCCCTTGTAGCTGAGAGGCTCAGCCCCTCCCACACCAGTTTCTTAGCCAACCTCACCTGGTTTCTCAGTCTCCCTCTCAGGTGGGGCTCAGAATTGACACACTGCCAGGTGCTAAAACATTTCCATGCTCCCATGAAGCCCATTGTTAAAGTGACTACTCCAGACCATGACATTGTGTGCAACTACAGAGTGGATTCCTTGGGGAATTTTAAGACTGAATCAATCACCTATTGCTTGTATGATAAACAAGACTTTCAGGAAGATCGACACAGCTGAACCTTTGTCTGGTCACACTTTGTCCCTTCAGTTCCTGAGCCCTATGGCACCTCTCTGGGTGCCTGTACCCATCTGGGTTATCCTCCCCACTGTGGGCCATATTTACATCTCTGACTGTGGATTTTCCATGGTGCAAAATCTCTACACCAATATTAAACAGTTTGCCTGTGTTGGCTTTTGTCCATCACCCAAGGAGTTCTTGGGCTGCCTCTCTCGAAGTCCAAATAGTTCTGCTTTGACAATGTGAGTTTGTTTTAAGATTAGGCTGAAAGAAACATCCTTAGGAAGCTGAATGTGCAAGGGAGAAAACTTGGTTCCTACCAAAGCCAAGAAAAAAATTAAACTAAGAATTCAGAGTTATCCTAATTCTAGGGGAAACTACATGTACTTCCCTGTGTCAGCATGTCTTGTTGGTGCAGAAAGAGAGCCACAATCAATGCCTGATGCAGGACCCGGTCACGTTGCTCAGGCCAATTTGTTCAAATTCAGCTGGATTCTGAGGAACAGCCCGTCATAGAAGCAGCAAGCTCATTGTAGGCACTGGGGTCATTTCTTCCAACTGCTCACAGAACCTCCTGAGTGCGTTTCTCACCTGGTGGCATTCCTGACTCCATCCCTCAGCCACAGGTGAGTGGCAGCTCCCGGGGAGGCACTGATAGACTATTAGTCACTGCACTGGCACAGCTTGCAACACAACTCATAAATTTGCTGTGACTGCATCTCATCCCCTGGATGCTTTAACTTGCTCAGATGCATGTGGGGCTGCTAAGCTGTCAAAGAAGCTGTCCCTGGAAAGCCTCTCATTTTTCTTTTAGTGCCAGTTCTAAAAAAGTCACAAAGCAAAACAAATTACCCCATAAAAGTATAATGGTGAACAGGAAAATCCATGAAAGCCTCCTCCAGGCCTGTAGCTGCCATGAGGCATATTCACCACCCCGATCGGCACCCATGTCACCTTGTGGGGTCTACAGGCTCTGCAGGGGGCCTGGGACCCAGAGAGCAGAGCCCACTCCCAGCCATGCCACCAGAACAGCCCCAGCTCACCATGGCAACATCCACCTTGTGTAACCCAACAGGCAACCTTTGATGGCTATGTTTCTGACTCTGGGGAATCTGATGTTCCTGACTCTGGGGAATCTGATGTTCCTGATCACTGTCCTCACTGAGAAAAATATTTCCATCAGCTGCACTGCAAGCATTGGCCTTCTGATGTTTCCACTCCTCCCACCTCTTAAACTGGGGCCCTTCTTTCTCCTAAGCCCTTTGCGCTCCCATCAGCACCCATCTCCAGGCAGACTTGCCATCCTTCAAAAGCTCAATTATTACCAACATGCCTATATCTTGCTCTCCTCCTGTGGAGGAGCCATGGCCTCTTGGACTGTCCACTTGGTGTCTTCTAGTGGTCACACTTAGAGCATCCAAAACAGAGTCCTGACCACTCTTTCCTCCTCTCAGGGATCACCCAGCACCACCCAGCTGCTCACAGAGTCAAGGGTCGCCCTGTCCCTCATGCCTTTTCCGGGCCACATGGGACCTCACCATCCTGCCCCCCTCCTTCACAGTCCTCCCCTCCCTCAGCTGCCCTTCATCCCCATGTCAGCCCTGGTGCCACATGCAGCACAGCGCAATTGCTCTGCACTCTGCCCACACTGTGCCCTTTGCCCTTCTGGGCGCCTTGTTTCTCTGAGGATGAAGGAAGGATGCCCATGGGGCTTCTCCCACCTGCACACCTGGTGGCTCCACTCCTACAGTTCTCTCATTCCCTCTCCCACACCCTCTCTCACCCTTTCCCTCAGCTCCAGGGTCTTCCTTGGTCTGTCCTTCAGTCTGTCCAGCTCCTCTGGGGCTCCTACCTTCCAAACGCAGCACCGCTGTCTGCTCCCTCCCACTCAGCTTCAAAGTAACTGAAGTGCTTTGCTTCCAAGCACACTTTGGTCCCCAGGAAGGGTCCCTGTCCTTGCAGTACACTTCCATGGCCCCACATGAGTGTCTGACATTCAGCACCTCCTGCCTGTGGCCCTCACACTTTCTTCCATACTCTCTAGACTTCGGGAGTCAGGTACAACAGGAGTCCATTGCACAAGGGCCCAGTACCTGGTGCAGCACCTGACACACACACGATCACCAGGAAACAGTCTCACCCCCTCCAGAGAACAGGAATTAGGTCTCTGCCTTCCCTGTGCCCAGGGCACCCTCTGTCGCTGTCCTCCCACCCCCAGGAGGCTGTCTGGGATGGGAGCACTGTGGCCTGGCTTCACCTCCTGCACTGCACACTGTCCCCCACTGTGAGTGCTGGGGGCCGGAGCAGCACACAATCACGCAGGGCATATGTGGCACCACAACCTGGGCTGGGAGTGGCTGGGATTACAGGCGTGTCCCATTGCACCCAGCTACCTATAGACTTTAGACAGATTACCAAACCTCTCTAAGCTTCATTTTCCTCAATGGTGAAATAGGAATAATAATATTTAACTAACTGGGATTTCAGAGAAGTCTTAAATTTACTCTTCCCTCTGAAGTTCCAATAGTTTTAGTCTGTGCAATAAATTGACTGTAGATAACAGGGGAATGAACAGACACATTTTCCACATGCCTCAGGCCTGGAAGATGAGACTCAGAGGCCCAAGGCCCTGAACCTTGCACAGAGCTAAAGGGGAGGTGGCCTGGGCTGGGGTCGCCTGCCAGGAGATGGGGTCTCCTGGATGACAGCCACCTGCAGTCCCCTTGGGCCACAAGCAGGACCCTGTCTCTTCTTTCTAGATCAGGAAGAAAAGGCTCTTCCTCCATCCACCCTTTACTAAGGTGGAGAGATACATTTTTTTAAACCAAAAGACAGCTTTCAGGGCCATTCTTGTGTTTGCAGAGGTCTGCAGTTTCTCTGAATAAACAATTTGAAATATTCTAAAGAAATATATTTGAAGCAGGGTATTTTCCTCTCCCACAGGATGATAGGATGATAAAAGGAGACACTGCATGTGGAACACAGTAATGAATTCCTTCAACATTGCACATTTAATAAACAGCCATCACCACTAGAACCAACAGGGTTGGATCCACTGCAAAAACCCGAACAAACCAGGGATTGCTAAATAAATGATGGTATACAGAGGCCAAGGAGCACTGAGACATCATTAAAATGCCTTTAAATAATGAAAGATCATTGTTTTATAGGGAGAGGAAAAGAAATTTGGAAAGGCAGCCAGGATCCTATTACTCACAGGACCCCTCCTGCATGATTAGGATTTCTTTTGTACTTGAATTATGAACCTGAACTGAACTCTATCTTTACTGCTTTCTTCTGACAATCCTTCCATAAGGAGTGGGGAAATATTTCAAGAAAGGGGTCATGAAAGAATGACATGCTGCTGTTATTTCCCTCAGCTCATTAAAGAAAACCTCCTTCCATATAGAAGCAGTGTTTCTTAAACAGCACCCTTCACATAGACTGTGTGGTTTATGACAGCAGCACCCACCAGCCAGCCAGGACTTCCATGAGTAGCCTAGGAGGGAAGCGGGCAGCTCCCGAGGGCTACTGAGAATTCTCCTTCTCTAGGGACAGTGAGTCCGTGGCTCCGGCCAAACCCTGCCTCTCTGATGACCTACTCGTTACACACCACGCTTGGGCAGCCAGAGGAACTCAGCCCCAAGGGGTCCTGCCAAGGAGGCCACCAGCCCAGTTCTACCCAGTCTGGGCATTGGAATCACGGGTGTGATGGTGAGCTAGGGGCTTGGAAAAGGCTCAACACATTTTATCCAATTCTGAAAAAAATCCATCTCCTTAAAAGTTGTTTTTTAAAAATTTTATAATAAGATATTTATGAAGAGAATTTAATATAAATAAGCAAAAACTGCACACATTAGCAAGTATTTTGTGTTTGGAACTTCAGGTGGAGAGTCCTTCCCCAGCCAGCACAGTGTGTGCCTCCTCCCCTGCCTACACGTCTGTAAGAGGACACCGCCAAACCCCATGCTTGTCTTCTCTTAGAATTTACAAAACATGCTCATCTATGCACCCCCATTTGCTTTGCATTCCTATAATGAGATGTAGGAAGAATTGTATCCCTGCTTCACAAATGAGAAACTAAAGCTCAAGGAAGAAAAGATACTGGACCAAGAACACATGATTACTTTCTACTTCCCTTCCATGGAAATTGACCCCCCATCAGAAATCCTGCTGCCTGTGCCTGACAGAGACTGGCCACAGCCATCGCATCCCTTCGCTCTGTGACTTTAGGCTCCTGAACTCTCAGGGTTCAGTTCCTGAGTCCTTTTATGCGCTGACATTCAAACACAGGTCCTTGAGCTCCCTCAGTGCCCGGCCAGTCACCCTAGAACAGTCCCCGTGTCCTTTAGTCACTCAAACGTAGTTGTCCTCTCCCTGCAAGCTCAGTATGATCGGGACATCCAGTATATTCTGGAAAGGGATAGCACTGTTTTCATTGAAAATACTAGTTTATAAAATGCTTGGAGTGGGGTCACATGCTTCTCTAAATCCCTTTCTACACAGCAGCC
Organism: Heterocephalus glaber; assembly: GCF_053883595.1. Classification (NCBI taxonomy): domain Eukaryota; kingdom Metazoa; phylum Chordata; class Mammalia; order Rodentia; family Bathyergidae; genus Heterocephalus; species Heterocephalus glaber. Next base: position 532,088 of record NW_028258324.1, on the reverse strand, counting down.
CCTTTCCCACATATGGCTGCCTGTGTCCTCCTACACTTGGGTCTTGAGCAACCTTGGACAGTTCAATGTTACTTAGGACCTGCCTTAAATATTGGTGACTTTTGGCCCCCAGTGATGCCTTCCCTAGGGCTCATGATAAAACTAACTTTGTCCAGTGAGAGATGGGCCAGAGGACTTCAAAACCCTTTCCACCCGGCAACCAGTTTAAATTCACTTAACATTGTGAGGCAGGAAAGGAGGCTAAGAATGAGACTTGCCTGGAATTAATGTGTGCAGATTTGGTGTTATTTTTGCCACAGAATTAGCATATATTCTGCCCCATCCAAATCTCTTTCTCCTTCTCTCTGTCCTTTTCCAGAACGCCTGGAATGGGCTGGAATGTGGGACAGAATTTCCGCAACAAGCAGACAGCACCCATCTGTCTCTAATTTTACCAAACGGCCTAGCGAGCCAAAATTCTATTTTACTCTTCTTGCTGATATTCTGGTTGGGCCAATGAGCATCTTCTCTTTCAGGGTAAGCCAGGAATTGAAGGCAGAGCTGAAAAAAGTGTGAGCAGACCCCAAGGGGCTCGATGCTGGGCTGCAGCCCAGGATTTGAAGACTCTGTACTCAGTCCCGGCCAATGGCAAAGAGTCCATCTAAGCTCATTAGTTTAGCATGCTTTCAACATCAAGAAATGATTGCATCATCCCTGTAAAATGTGGACTGAAAGACCCCACCTGACACCTAGAGCATCCTTACACCCAGCCAGAGTGTGTAATATGCTGAGGGTTATTCTGCAACAGTGGTAAATGGCCTTGTACCTCAGGTCACAGACTTTGTGACAGGGATTCTCTTATTCACAGTACCCCGAAAACCCTAAGGTATTGGGAGTGTTACCAGTATTGGAGTGACCAGCAGCTCTTTTCAGGCTCTTGCCGCTGTCCCGTTCAAAGAATTGGAAGGAATATTTGGTAAATGTGCAAGCTTAATGGTTATTTGGGGCAAAAGAAGAAGAAAAAGAAGTCCAAAGAAGTGCTCAAGAAGAAATAGTGCTCTGCAGAGTGTGGGCCAGCTAAAGTAGGAAAAGAAGTTGGCCCAGCAGAGCGAGGCTGGGCATGTGAGAAGGCTCACAGCAAACACAAACTGGACGGCCACAGTATCTCATACCCCACTCTGACGTCAGGTCTAAGCTGTGCCAACAAAACCCCACTTGATCTCATGCCAGAAGACAGTAATGAGGTGCAGGGCTTGGGAGCCGCTCTGCACAACATCCTGAACCTCTATGGTTAAAAAGTCTCTGTCAGTGACAGGTCACAACCAATTGCCCCAGCCTCCCTCCTCAGGTGTGTGTGTGTGTGTGTGCGCGTGCGTGTGTGTAACTCCAAAACATCACAGATGAGAACCAAATAGCATTTTCAGTTGCTTTGCCTTTGACCAGATTATTCTCTGAGGGAACAAGCTCTGAAAAAAAGGTGTAAAAAAAAGCTCAGGGAATGAGTATACAGAATTTGTCGTATACTTGAGGGGACGTATTTGTGCCCTACAGAGAGCAGTCCAGAAGGTATGTACTGGAAGCCAGAGTTCAGGGCTTCATCCTGAGCCTCACGTGAGGGGACCTGAGGCTTGGCTTCAGCCACTTTGAAGAGCAGAAGGGGCACTTCTGGTGCAGGAAGAGAGACTGGGATGACAGCAGCAGGCAATGAAGAGTGGAGGGCAGTCCACTTGACTATAGGGTCCGATTTTCTAGATCTAGGCTTCCCCAGAGGCCTTGGTCAGAGGACTTGGGTTCTGGGAGTTTCTTGGCATGTGATCCCAGGAAACATAAGATCAAGATCAGGGAGGGCCCTAGAAGTAGAAGATGTCAAGGACAGGCTCCTTTCATTCCAGAGGGGGATTTTGCCTGCCCCACCTGAAGGCCAGCACTGCGTCCTCTGCTGAGGCTTCACTCCAGGGACACTAATGCTCCCACTGGGCCCAGACAGCTCCTGCACAGCTTCACCAGGACTGGAGCAGAAGGGACGGAGCTCAGGTGGAGCCCAAGGTGGTACCAGCAGCCTCAGGGAGGGCACAGGAGCTGAGCCTGGTGGTTCCTACACCAGCCACAGCCTCATGCTGTTCCAGTGCTTATTTATCCTCAGAGCAGCAAACAAGCCCTGCATAACACCTCCCCGACTGCCTGTCACACTGCCCTGGAGGCTTTCTCCTTCAGAGCCGTCTCTCTTCCCAGAATTCTGGGCCCTTACATATGTTACTCCTGCCCACTCTTTTCTCCTTTCCACTTTGTTGTTTGGTCTCAGCTTAAAAATCATTTGCTCCATCCAGAAAGCTCCTCTGAGCCCTGGGGTAGTCAGCTGCCTGAGCTGTGTGCTTGCAGTGGACACTGTATGGCTTCTGTGTGCTGTTCATCACATTCTATACAACTTGCTTTGAGACTATCTGTTCCTCTGAGCACATGTGTACACACACAGAGATCTGCCATTCTGTCTCCCAGCTCTGGGTGGTCACATGTGTTCCCAAACACTGCTTTAGGCCTGGCACAAAAGCAGATCAATAAACCTTTGTTCCATGGACTGGGTGCCTGGATAGATAGATGAATAAATGAAGAGGTGAAGGAGTGACTTGAATCTGCCTGAAAGCCTGTTTGCCCCTGAGGTCCCAGTCCTTTTCCTGCTGCATTGCATGCAGAGACCTGTTTCCAGGGCTCTCTCTACAGTCTCTCACTTGGGCCTTTCTGGGAAGAAAACCATGCAGGTTAGTTGCTGGAAATGTACTGGGATTTCTCCTCCCCTTCCCCTCTCTCAAGAGAACCTGTCCCTGGTCATTGTGCCTGTCCATTCTGCAAGTGGCACATGCAGAGCTGCATAGAACTGTTTGTTCTGTCCCTGGCCTTTCAGACCCAGTTTTCTTTTCTATCTTCAGACTATGACCCTCCTTGTTCCTAAAGCCCAAGATGATCTCAGTCACTGTGATCTGCCCTTGTCCTTTTCATTCTTTTTGCCCTTATCACTCTCAAATGCTGGCCCTGCACAAGCGAGAAAAGAGGACCATGGAGACCTTCCCCAGCAAGCTGTGTCCCTCCCACCACAAGACCAGGAGAATGCTCTCCCCACTCTTTCCCCTCCTCCTTTTCTTCCTCCTCCCCATCCTCCTCCTCCTCTGTCTCCTCCTTCTCTTCCTCCTCTTTGGAAACAGAGGGACCAAGGCTGCTCCCATGCAGGCCCAGATGACCCATTATATGGCAAGGAGAGGAGAGGATGTGATACGCCAGGAGGTCTCCCCACACATGCAGGGAAGGAGTGCACTGCTGCATCAGAAGAGCCTGTGACCAGGGAGACACCCGAACTGAATGAGGCCACAGGCACCGTCATGAGCAGGCAGGCTGTGATAGCAGGTGTCCCAGTCACTCAGGAGGCTGAGGCTGCACAGGGGAGGACAGCACAAGGGGAACTCTGTGTCCAGGTGCACAGAGAACATCTGGGTACACAAGTCCCAGTCCCAATTTAGGAGGGACAGAGCTGACGCCATGGAATCCTCTCAGCCTGTGGACTGAGCAGCTCCTCTTGGCTGCACAGGGAAGGCCCTGCCCACCGTCCCGTCTTCCTCTGCTCATCATCCTGGCTGTCACTGACCCCAGCCTCTCTTCTAGAACGCCTTCCCTGAGCCCCCATGACCAGGTGAGGGGCAACCACCCCCCCCCATTATCCTGCCCCTGCAGGCATCACATTGTCTGTCTCCCCAACTACCCCTCTTACTTATTGTTACACCCCTTGGCCTCAGATAGTCCTCAAACAGAATCCACTGAGCTTGCTGAATGAATGAGCTCACAGTGAATATTTAGGACCAGATCGTCCAGAGAGGGTAGCAGGTATTTATCAGAATGGGCACAAACCAGCACTAGACCAGCAGTAGACATGATATGAGCCTGAGTCCCAGCATCCTAGGCAATTGCTGCCTAAAATCCCACTGCTAGAAGTCAAAACTGGTGTGAGACTTTGAACTAAAATGGATAGATAAAGGTCTCACAGCTGAGCCAGAATTGCAGCAGACACAGAAACCAAGCCAACCAACAGTGTCTTGGCTTGTGGCAAGGGCTGGAAAAATTTGGAAGTAACAGATGAAGAGGAAGAAAGTAGTGGCAATTGTCTTGAGGACAGAATCAGTACCATGTCATGAGCCTGGTGAAATCTTTCCAACCCAATTTCCCTCCTCACTCAGTGTGCTCCACCCTCCTCTTAGTTTGCTGAACTTGCCAGAGTCTTTCCTGCTGCAGAGCATTTGGACATACTGACTTCCCTTCTATCTTCACTTTGAAATATATACTCCTTCTCCTTGGGGGTTCTGGTATAAATGTTAATCTTCTGTGAAGACTGCTGGTCCCCCTATTAAAACTAGAAGTTCCCCATCACGGCTCACTAATCTCAATCTCCATTTTTTCTTCCTCTCATAATATCTACAAAGGGTGATCAAAGATATGGCTAATACTTAAATTTTAAAAAAAATTTTTAAATTTAATTTTATTGTTACATTTTAGTATACAGTATGACATTCATCATTGGAAATTTGCACCTTTACATAATCTCTCTTGGTTCTTATTTTTTCCCCCTTCCCCTGCCCTCCCTTCAACCCCTCCACCCCTCCCTATTTACAGAGACTTTGTTTCCATTTTTCCATTTTCTCATATTAATTCCATTCCTTTCTTTCCTTTCCCCTACCCCTCCCACTTCCCCTTCCTCTTTGCCCCTTTTCTTCCTATTTCACATTACCTATTATACATTTTAATCCTTATTTACACTTTCAGTTTCTCACACTAGAGAAACTATTCGGTATTTACACACCTGTGTCTTATTTATTTCACTTAAGAGTATAGCCTCAATGTGCATCCATTTAGCAATAAGTGTCTCTAATTTCTCAGTTTTTATGGCTGAGTAGTACTCCATTTTATTTTTTAAGAAAATACATTTTCTTTATCCAGTAAATTTTTTAAATTTATTATAGTGAGACACATTGCCATGAATACTCCTCAAAATCCTCCCGCTCACCACACACTCATCCCATCATTCTTGGCACTTTCTGAAGCAGTTCTGGAAGTCCTCTTCTGAGAGTGTCCTTACCAGGTGGGGTCAGTCACAAAAGTGGTGAATGCTGCTACCAAGTGCCATACAAAAGAAAAGGAGGCTCATAAAAATATGACAGTGAGTCTCCATCCACCTTATTCCCTGGCTCTGGCACCATGTGACTTCTAGCTCTTCCCAAAAGTCAAAATGACCATGAAAGGTAAAGGTTTTTAATCAGTTCAAGACATTGAGGGAGTCAGCCTCACAATAAAGACATTCAGAAATGTGGACTTACAGAACATGTTAAATGGGAAGGAGAACAAGGGAGGAGGGAACAGGGAAGGGAAGGAAGGGAAAAGAAAAAAAGAGAATAGAAGGATAAAATGGAAACAAAGCTTTTGTAAATGTGGAGGGGAAGAAGGCTTGAAGGGAGGGGAGGGGAATGGGAAGAAAAGAAGAATTGAGATATATTATGTACAGGTACAAATTCCCTATGATGAATGTGATCAATATGTATGACAAATATATACTAATAAAAAAAGGTTTTTTAAAAATGCCCTTGGTTAAACTTAAAAGAGAAAAGTGAACTTCCAGAACTGCTTCAGAAAGTGACAAGTACAATGGGATAAATGTATTCAAAGCAAAGCAAAGCGGGAGGGGGGAATTTGGAGGGGGATCCATGGCAATGCCTCTTATTATAATAATTTTATTTTTAAAATGTAAATATTCACCTCATTTATTTATCTCTTCACTGGCAGTGATGGAAAGCTTGGTCTTCCTGCCAAAGGAGATTTCATAGGAAACAGGCATCTTGGACTGCTGGTTCATTGTTTTGTTTTGTTTTTTTTAATTAATTTTATTGGTACATTTTATTGGCACATTTTAGGTATACAATTCGTTTACATTTATCATTGGATGTTTGTACCTGTACATGATATATCTTGGTTCTTATTTTTTCCCCATTACCTGTGCACCCTTCACCCCCTCCACCCCTCCCTATTTACATAGATTTCATTTCCATTTTTTTTCTTTTCTCATAGTTTTTTTTCCTCTCTTTTCCTTTCCCCTTCCCCTCCCTTCACTCCTTTATCTCAACACTTAACACTGGCCACCTGGTTAGAGGTTATCACTGGCTCCTGCTATTGCTGTCATTGCTATTTTCAAAAGAATTTCTTTAACATTCATAAAACAGAGTGCTACGTCAAATTATGGGCTCAGGCATGAGCTTCTCCACTTTGTGTATCATATATCAGAAAGCAGCTGTTAGCACTTGCCAAAGCATGTCAGCAATTCAGTAATACATACAAAGGGTGCCAGGTAGATCTGAGTTAGCCTTGCGCAAAAATTCCTCCTAATAAAAGAAAGTGAGATTTCATGATTAAGGGGTTTAGAAATAATCAAGAGAGGGTTAAAAATAAAACTAGCAGAGGCCAAGTAAACCAAAGAACAGCTACTGGCATGCCTTCCAAAATAATGTCCCAGATTATAAATTTCACATAAAAAATAAAACAATTGCTTGCCAACCCACACAGAAAACATGAATTGTGGGAGAACTTTAGCAAAATGGAACCTCAGAGTCTAGAACTTTCCTGATCCCACTTCCCCCGCCTTGAGAGGGTCCCTAGTTCAGTGTTTTTCATTCTGGTGAAGAGGTACCATCAGCAATCTGATCTTCATTACCCAAACCAGGTCTGCTAAGTTAAATTTTTTTTTTTTTTTTGGTACCGGGGATCGAACTCAGGACCTTGCGCTTGCAAGGCAGACAGTGGAACCACTGAGCTAAATCCCTGGCTCATGCTCAGTTAATTTAAAACAACTCAAAAATGCCCTAAGGAAAGTTTTTAAATGAGATTTTGTGGTTTGTAAATACTTGATAGAGTCCCTGCTGGGGCCCTAGGTGTTTTAAACATTAGCCTTCTTTTCCTAATATCTCACTACCCCCATCAAGCCATGTCCCATCCCATTTAAGCAAGATTTCAAAACTAATAAGTGATAAACAACATTTTCCATGAATGCTAGCAGCTTCATCTTCATCTTCAGTCTTCATCTTCAGAAGCCTTAAAAATGACCATTCCTGTCAAAGTCAGGGAGTGACACTGTCCTGGCCCTCCTTCCTCCTCAACCATTCCCAACAAACCTCTCCTGCTGCCAGTGCAAGCCCAAAAATTCCTGAAAGTCAGCTATTGCTCCAGCCCACAGGATCAGCCTGAGCTCTCTGAAGTCGAGCCCATGGCTCAAGCTTTTCTTGTTCTTTAATTGTATAAGATGGAGACTAGTGTACAAGCCTGTGAGAAAAACAGGAGAGAAGAGATATTAAACCACACCAAGGACTGTTTTGCAAAGTATTACACTTACAAAATTAATCCTCACTACAGCCTTATAAATAAGAATTATTCTTCATTCCTTTCCAGATGGAGAAACTGAGGTTCATGGGAGGATGAGAAATTTGCCAAAGTCCAGGGCTTGTAAACAGTAAAGCCAGGATGTGAACCCAGGACTCTGACCACACAAGTCATGCTCTTCCTTCTGCACTGAAGAACAGTTTTACACCCCAACCAACTTTACCAGTAGACACCGATCACCCAGGGAAATGTGCCAGGAAGAGGAAGGAGACAAAAACCACAGCAAGCTCCCAGAACAAACTTTGATATTGGGCATCTGTTAACAAAGCAGAGCCTTCAAAGCCTTGGAGACAGGAAAAGGGAGTCTGCAGCCTTAGGCTCTGGAGTAGAGATGGTAGAGGCGCTCCTCACAGGATGAAAGCGAGATGGGGAGGAGATTCCCAGAACCAAGGAGACCACTGGGCCCCACTCCACATGCTCTCTGAGGACCAAAGCGTATCTCCAGCATTTGCTGCAATTTGTCACCAGGAAGGAGTGCTCTGGAATTCATAAGAAGATGTCCCTGCTTCAGAGATCATGGAGAATCTTCAATCACCTAAGATAAAGCCAAGCTTTATGAACAAGATATTTGGACATTTCCTGTGTAACTATAGAAAACAGAACCAGAACTACAGAAGGAACATGGTAGGGAGGCTTATTTCTACTGCCTGGAGGAGGGACTCTGATGGGCAAAACACCTGACAGTGGAGCCAGCTCCTCGGGACACCAACAGTTCTGCTGTAGACACAGTCACAAGGCCTGGAAGGCCGGTTATCGAACAGGTGGCTGGGAGATTCCTGTATGGGGAGTTAATTGGCCTGAAGGGCCCATTCAGCTGATTCAACAACCTAACTTGCATTTAATTGGTCTCCTTGCAAGGAAATCTGTATATGGTTTCTAATGCTGCTATAACAAATTATCACAAACTTAGTAGCTTAGCACAACACAAATTCACTGTCTTACAATTCTTACCATTCTCTTCCCGGAGGCTCTAGAGGAGAATCCATCCCCTCCCTTTCTCTTCCTCCATCTTCAAAGCCAGCAACAGGGGTCAAGTCCTTCTCATCTCATGTGACTCCAACCTCCTCAGCTCCTCCTCTTTCACTTTTAGGCCCACCCACATTATCAGGGCTCATCCCCCTGTATTAAATCCACTGATTAGCAATCTTAATTCCATATGCAACCCTAATTCCTCATTGCCATGCAACATAACATCTTCAGCATCTCTAGGGATGAGGATGTGGATGTCTTTCAGACAAGGTAGGGCTTTATTCTGTCTCCCACAAGGATGTCCTAAAAATACCATCAGGGCCAGGGACTTAGCTCAGTGGTTTTGCCACCTGCTACGCAAGCGCAAAGACCCGAGTTCGATCCCCGGTACCAATAAATAAATAAATAAATAAATAAATAAATAAATATGCCACCAGTATGGGCTGACGTGTAGGTTGGCAACACAGGCTATGACACTCTGCTTTCCTGAGTGATCACAGGAATGGCAAAGGAATGGACAATCGTATACCAGCCTCCAAGGGTGACAGATCCAGCCTTCACCTAACACCAACCAGCCAAATAAATGGCAGCCGATATTCTCTGTTGGGTAACTCTTTGCGTGGGATGACAAGTGACCTAAATGAACACTACATTCCCAACATACCCAGGGGCCTGAGAAAGCAAAGAAGCCAACTGAAATTATCTAACAAGGAAACCTCCAAAGTGACCAGGTCAAGAGGCTATAAGACAGGAAAAACAAAACACTGGTCTGCTCTTCCTTTGCCATCAGAAACACCAGGATAGACCAAAGCTGTCTCTCTCTTCATTTCACCACAGTGAGATTCCAGAGCTTCTATTTTGCTCTGTGGTGAGCTTCAAATTGTCAAGATACATTTCAAGGGCAAGTTGACATTCAGTTTGAAGCATCAGTACTTTCCTGTTTAATAAAATATAAAATATTCCTTCTACCCTATTCTTTTACCCACACCAATTCCCCTTCTCTGACTTCTGTTAGTTGTAACCTCATGTTTCTGCTGAAGTGTTACATAAAGGGAGATGGTAATTTTCTTGAACAGAACTATGTCAACTTGGCTCTGAACAAAAGGTACTAGTTTCCTGGACTAGTGGACACCAATCCAAAGAAGACACAAGATATCAAGTTATTGTCCAAAAATAACAAATTTATACCTTAACTCCTTGCATCTCACTTCCTCATGATTGTACAAATTCTCTAGTGATCTTAAGGAAGTAGAAGAAAGAAGTAATTCGATTATTAGAAAAGTATATGTCAATATATAATGCATTATGTCAGAATACAATGATATCTGTGTTTCTTGTGTAGCTATCTGTACACTCTCCTGCATGAACAAGTTGTGCAAGTGAAAGAGAAAGCCTAGGAGTTCTCAATTTTGAAACTAAATACTATATTAAAATGAAAGAGAGGAGAGATAAGTTTAATTAATATTCAGTCTGCTAAAATTCAAACAAAATCTATTCTTAGAAAAATATACTGGTTGGAATTCAAGAAGGTAACATTATGCTACTCTGTATTCTGGTCTATTTTAGAAGTCTTCTCTTTGGTAAATGGATATTATGCTTATATTGCTAGTATAATTTAATGGTTAACATTTGAAATCCATATAACATTTATTTTAATAAAATTTGGTGTTTTAAAAACAAGAAAAGAAGAATATTCTTCACTTTACAAAAGGATCCACACTGAGGTTTCATTATTTGGTAAGACCCTTTGGGAAATTCCAGTGTGATTACACTTATTAGAAGTAAATGCACACACAAATTTTCATAAGTTGATCTATTGTGTAAATTGAGATGCACCTCCCTGGCAAGGGCTATATTCATTTTCAATTCCTGAAATGTTGATCTCTCAAAAACTTCTCATCTTCTGCATCCTAAATCCTCCTATTAATCTTCAGTGACCTCTCTCAGAAGTCTTCTCCACCAAAACATAATTTTTTTCCTTATGTCAGCCAAAAAAATACCAATCAAACATGCACTTACTTGGGTAATATGGTGCTGTTAGCCAATCCCACAAACTAGTCAATGTAGACTTTGAATAATTCTCTGGACATGATGCATCCGACTGCCTCCAATATTTATTTATTGGAACTTCAAATAAAAAATCCACAATGATCTTTCCTCTTAAAAAAAAAAAAAAAAAGGGAGCTCTTCGGTCTACTGTGCAATACAAGAATTGCCAGGGCAACTGCACAGTTTAGATGGACAAAATATAAGTATCTTTACCCAGTGAAAAGAAGGAAAAGAGGTCAACTTACATTAACTCATCACTGTGCTTAAGTACACCCCTAATTTCTATAGCTCTCAAGGGCTGAAGACTATGTCCATGCTGGAGCCAGGACCCCTGTGCCCCAGGACACACCTTGGTCTCCTTCTCTGAGTCTTCACTTGGATCTGCACACCTCTAGGCTGAGTGAATGTTCTCCTCTAGGCTGAGCCCCCATGAGATGTTTGCTCTATTCTGAAGGATCTGTGAATATTCTTGGTTTCCATTTTCTCCCTGTCATAAACCAGGCTTCCTTTTGAATTAACATACAAAGAGAGGAGAAAATGAAAGGTCATTAGAGAAGCTGAAAGAAATTTGAAACAAACAAGAAGAAAGAACAAAGAATACAGTGAAGCATGATGCAGATGAGATACAACATGAGAGAAAGAAGGAGAAGAAAGACATAAAATGGAAAGACTTGGAGGATGAAAATACCAAGATCTGATCTGAGTAGTTCTTCCAGTGGTGGCAGACCAGTCATTTGGGTCAACTTTCTTGCTGAAGGGAATTAAAATACCTGGAAAACCTATAAAATATATTTTCTTTAAAGTATCATAAAGCTGAAGAGAGAGTGGAGTTATTGAGTTGAGATCTACAAGAAACCAGAAATCCAAAGACATAAGACTGACATTTGCCAGAGATGTGCTGGGCAATCTGAAAGAGGCAGCTCAGAGCCTGAGCAGTGCTTCTGATGTCCTCCTGAGGTGAGGGAGACAATGTGCAGGATCTCTGAAATTCACAAAGCTTCATTGAGAGGCACTGGGGAGACCTAGATGAAAAGGGGAGATATACCATATTCATGGATTATTGTGTGGATGCTCTGCAATGCAATAAAACAATGGAACAGAAGAGATGGACCAGACACAGGCTTAGGTTTAGGTGGGCATTTGGGGTACCTTAGATGTGGCATTCACAGGAGAAGGGGGGATATAATTGAACAGCCATGTGAGGAACAAATAAAACTGACTTGGCCTCATACCCCATCACTACCTGTGCCACATACACATACACACTCACAAACACACAGCACATACAGAAAGACTCTCTCTTTTGTGTGTCTGGACACATGATATAAGAATATTCATAGAAACACTGTGTATAAGAGTACCATTTTTAAAATGAAACAATTTTTTTTTTTTTGGTACCGGGGATTGAACTCAGAACCTTGCGCTTTCAAGGCAGGCATCAGAACCACTGAGCTAAATCCCCTGCTCAATTTCTAAAAACAATACCATACTACAGCAACAACTTCCTTCTTCACGGAAGGCAGCGAAGCCAGCGATCCAAAGAACTGTATGACTCATTGATTCCTGGGGTTCTCATACCATGGCTGAAACAGACACTGACAGAAACCAGATTGAGAAACTTCTAAAAAGGGTACAAGAACTGGAGCAGGAAGTACAAAGACTTAAAAAATAACAATCCAACAATATCAAAGACCCAAGTATTAAAGAAAATTCTTCAGGATCTGGAAAAGCTCAGAGTGCATTTGATTTCAGTACCCACAGCCAAAGACATGTAGCTCTAAGAATAGCCTATCTGGGCTGGGCATACCAGGGCTTTGCTAGTCAGGGAAACAGACAATACCCTTGAGGAGAAACTGTTTGAAGCTCTGACCAAGACTTGACTGATAGAAAGCAGACAGACATCCAACTATCACCGGTGTGGGTGAACGGACAAAGGAGTTAATGCCTTTGGACAGGTGATGTCTCTTGACCTGCAGTCTCAGTTTCCAAGGGGCAAAGATTCAAAAGATCTTAATTTAAAAGATGAAGTCAGTGATGATGCCAAAGAGATCCATTATACCCACATTCTTAATCGGGTACTCCCTCCAGACATCCATGTACTGGCCTGGGCCCCTGTAGAACCTAGCTTCAGTGCTAGGTTCAGCTGTCTTGAGCACATTTACCACCACTTTTTCCCTTGTGCTGATTTAGATATTTTAAGGATGAATTATGCAGCTCAGAAGTATGTTGACACTCATGATTTTAGAACTTGTGTAAAATGGATGTAGCGAATGGAGTGATTAATTTTCAGAGGACTAGTCTGTCTACTCAAGTACAGCTAGTGGGACAGAGCCTGGATGAGGAGAGTTGCCAAGAACATTTCTAGTTATGTCAATTTGAAATGACTGGGCAGGGATTCCTTTATCATCAAGTCTGATGTATGATGGCTATTCTCTTTCTGATTAGCCAAGGAATGGAAAAGCCAGAAATTATTGATGAGTTGCTGAATATAGAGAAAAATCCCCAGAAGCTTCAATACAGTATGACTGTAGAATTTCCTCTAGTCTTGTATGACTCTAAGTTTGAAAATATCAACTGGATCTATAATCAGAAGGTTCAGGAGTTAAATGTTACTAACCTACAGCAACTATAGGGTAAACATGCTGTCAAAAGTCACATGTTGTATAGTATGCTGCAAGGACTGGACTCTGTTGTGTTACCCTGTAAAACAGGACCAAACATGGATGGAACAATAGAATGGAGAAACATTAAGCCCTCTGTCATAAAGCAGACCAGTGCCTTTGTAGAAGGAGTGAAAATGCGCAAATATAGGCCCCTCGTGAATCAGCCTAAATGCTAAGGATTGGAATCCCGGATCCAGCATTTTATTCATAGAGGAGCATCCAGCACCCACATTTATTCCATAAGGAAGAAACAAAAGCTAAAGGGGATTGTCATGACACACAGGAAGAAGAGAATACTATTTTGGAGAAACCAAAAAAGGTCTATGTAGATGCAGAATTAAAAGCATCATTTAATCATAGCAAACTTACTAGGATCTGGGAGACAACAACTTACTAGTAGTATAGGTAGATAGAAAAGAAATACAAAAAAATTTTACTGCAAGAAGTTCTAGAAATTCTGATGATCAGCTCTTTTTTTGAAAAGGCCCAATTAAGGAAGTTCTTCCTTAAATAAGAGTCCAAGCTGAGCATAGTGGTGCGTGCCTACAATCTTGGCACTCAGGAGGCTGAGGCAGGAGGACTGATGTGAGTTCGGGTACACCCTGGGCTATATAATGAGTTCAAGGCCAGTCTGAACTGTATAGTGAGACCCTGTCTCATAAAAACAAAACAAAACAAAACAAAAAAACCCAAACAAAAAAAATCAGAGAAACCAAACGTTTTCTCATTCCCATCCAAAGGATTAAGAGATGAAAAAAGCAAAAAGCAATTGTAATTTATGTACATCTGGGAACATGTGCCTTGTGTTTAAATTCATTAAAGCCTGATCCCACAAGCATCTAAAAAAAAAAATACTAGTCAATGAAAAAGCCATGGGATGTTTATACAATGGAAAACTATAGAGCAGAAAAAATGAATGTCATAGAATAGATAAATCTCAGAAATATAATGTTCAAAAGTTACAAAATTGAAAACATACAAAGCTAAAAATATATTCAGGGATACAGACATACTTATGTCATATGGTTATGAAGAAAAGTAAGGATCTGGTGAATGCACAGTTCCAAACATTGGATATCCCTGAGGATAAAGAGATGAGGGATGGTACACAAGGAAGAGATTGAATAATTATGTTGTGTTATTCTTAAATTAGATAGGTAATTGCTGTTCTTTTATTCTGCTTACTTATACCCTGCGTATACTTTATAAGAATTCTTTTGTATTTACTCAAAGTTAATGGAAACTTAACAAATGTATTCACTGGCCCAATGATAAATGGCCAAGTGTGTACTCAATATTCTGATAAAATCAAAACCAAAGATGAAAGAACTGCCTAGTTATTTTTCTCTCTTTGCTGAGACAAACTACCCAATGCCTAAAGTTAAAGGGAGAAAGGTTTATTTAGCTCAGAGTTTGCAGAGGTTTCAGTCCATAGTTGGCTGGCTCCAAGGCAGAGTGGCACAAGGCAGAGGGGCGTTGCAAAGGAGAAACAGTTCATTGCATGCAGAAGACAGCAAAAGCAACAAGGAACCTTAACAGCATCTTTCTGCCCCTTTTATCAAGACTACTTAGAGCGGTAGCACTCACATCCTTAATCCTAGTGCCTTTGATCCTAGCACTGCACCATGAATCAATTCCAGTGTGATACACTGTAGATCCAGCCACCTCTGAAAAAAGCTCCACCTATGACTGGATGAGGCTTTGGGGAAACATCTAAACACAAGTCATAACAGTTACCATCATAGAATGAACCTCTTGAGACAAGGAAAAATCCAAAATTTTCTCTGAAAAGAAATTGAATCATCAAGAGAGGGTGAGCCGGTCCCAGCACCCAGAAGGAAGCTCCCCCACCACCATCCCAGGCTCCTAGGGCAGTGAAGCTCAGCTGGTCCCAGCACCCAGAAGGAAGCTCCCTGCCTCCATCCCAGGCTCCTAGGGCAGTGAAGGTCAGCCGGTCCCAGAACCCAGAAGGAAGCTCCCCCGCTGCCATCCCAAGCTCCTAGGGCCAAGAAGGTGGGCCACGTGGGCGCCAGAAGCACATCCCCCCCCCCATGGAAATGAGAAGACACATAAACAAGCCTCAAAAACAGACTTCCAGATCACCTACAGCAACCCCAAAGGGAAATGAGATGGAACACTCTGATACTCAACCACCTGGACTCTCTGAACTGGCAACAAAAGAGGATCTGGGAAAAATGAATTCAGAAATAATTACTCAGATAACAGCAAAGATTTTGCTCATGGTGCAAGACATGATTAATAAATCTAGAGAGGACACAGATAAAAAAAAATAGAGGAGCTGAGGAACATGATGGAATCCCAACATAGGAAACAAATGGAATCCATAAAACAGATACGAACAGATTTCCAAGAGATTAAAAACTCCATCAAAAGTCTGCGCAGCAGAATGAACCGACGTGAGGATAGAATTTCACATATAGAAGATAAGATTGCAATTAGTGAGGAGGAAAAGAAAAATTGCTTTAAAATTGTAAGGGAACATGAGAAATCAATCCAGCAGCTGCTAGACGATGAAAAGAAGAATAACATAACACTGATCAGAGTCAATGAAGAAAGAGGAGAAAGTGCAGATGACATAAAAAAACTGTTCACAGAAGTGATGGTGGAAAACTTCTCAAGGAGAGGAAAAGAACGGGACATACAGATAAGTGAGGCATATAGGACTCCAGCTAGCCTTAATAAAAAAAAAAATCTACACATAGGCATATAATAGTTAGGATTCCAGAAATTCAACAGAAGAATAAAATTCTACAAGCAGTGAGAGAAAAGAAACAAATTACATACACAGGAAAGCCCATCAGAATCACAGCAGACTTCTCAATCCAAACCCTCAAGGCAAGAAGAGCTTGGAGTGATGTATTTCAAGCCCTGAAGGAAAACAGCCTCCAACCCAGACTGATGTACCCTGCAAACCTATCTTTCAAAATTGATGGAGAAATAAGATACTTTCATGATAAAGAGCACCTCAGGAACTTCATGAATACCAAACCAGCACTCAAAAAATTTTCGACAATACCCTAGGAAAAGACAATGAGGATCACAACCCCAGGAAGGCCAGCAGAACGAATCCACTGGGTGTGACAAATTAAATGCAAAGGGGGAGAATCCAACAAAAAGAAAAAGTCATGACAAGGCTTTTAAAACTTTTGACTTCATCTCCCTAATGAGTGTATAATTCAATCTTATTATTGTACTGATGAGTATTTTTCTGATTCTAGAGTTGCACACCATTCCTTGTGCTATACTGGCTATTTATCATCTTCTTATGTCTACATTTTAATTGGGTTGTCTATTAATGAGCTCTAAGAATTCTTTGTATATTCTGCTCATAGGTTATATGCATTATAAATATGGTCTGTTTAAGGACTATTTTTCATTTTAATGATGTCATTTAAAGTTCTAAATTTTGATGGAATCTCATTTATCAATTTTTTTCTTTTATACATCATGTTTTTTGTATCCTACATAGTTCTTGCCTACCCTGAATTCATTAATATTTTCCCTTATAATTTCTTCTTAAAGTTTTATACTTTTAGGCTTTCTTATTTAGGTTCATAGATCCCTTCAAGTTATTTTCATGTATGGAAAAAAAGGGTTGAGGTTAATTTTTTATATATGGATACCAGGTATTCTCATGCCGTTTGCTGAAAACACTATCTCTTCCTCTGCTCCTGAATTGAGTTTATATTCTATAAAATGCTAATGTTAAATAATCTTTCAAAACTCAGTGGACCATATATGTGTGGTTCTATTTCTAGATTCTCTGTTTTATTCAAATGATCTAGATGTCTTTCCTTACACCGACACTGCTTTGATTACTGTAGCTTTAGAAGAAGTCTTAAAATTGGGTGCTAAACGTCTTCCAACACTTTTTTTGTTTTTGTTTTTGTTTTTGGCTTTTCTGGGTCCTTTGTACTCCTACATAACTTTTAAATTTCAATATCCAGTTCTTCATTTATAGCAAGTATACACAGACCTGAATTTTTATATATATCTTGTGTTTTCTAATTCTGCTAAATTCAAGTACAAGTTCTAGGGGCTCCTAGAGATTTATTTTCTCTGTAGATGATCATTTCATCTACATATAAAGATTTTGCTTCTGCTGTGCCAATCCTATCCTAGTTGTGTCATTTTATTGCCAGACTATTTTGGTGGGGACTAGTTTCAACGTTTAATGGACAGATAAAGAGTAAGCATATCTGCCCTTGTTCCCCACCTTAAGGAGAAAGCATTGTATCTTCTCCATTCATACAAGGCGTTCTCACTGGAAGTATGGAGTACATCTCTTTAATTTGTTGAGAAGTTTCTGTTCTACTTCTAGTCTCCTGATAGCTTTTACCATGAACAGCTGTAGAATTTGGTCCAATACTTTTTCTCCAACTAGTGACAGGATCATATGGCTTTTTCCTTTCCTCTGTTAAAATGATGCCTTTTGGGGGTGGATCTTCCAATGCTGAACCAACACTGCCATCCCTATAACAAAACCACTTTCTACATCCTGCCAGATCTGACTTCTAAGATTTTGTTTTGTTGACAAATTTCTATCTATGTTCATATATTTTTCTTCTATTATCTTTATCCAATTTTAGTATTAGCACAATGTTGAGTTCCTAAAATGAGAGGAGAAGTGTTCCTTCTTTTTTCTGCTTTAATTGTTTGATATAATTTATCAGTTAAAATGTTTATGAGCCTGCTGTTGTCATATAGGTAGGTTTTCAAGCTAGGAATATAATTTCTTTAATAGGTGCTATTCAAATTTTATATTTCCTCCAGAGTTAGTTTCATTAATTTGTCTTCTAAGTTACTTCATAGAAGTTGTCGAATTAATTTCAAAACAGATTTTTGTAATATGCTTTCTATATCCTTTTAAATTCTGTAAAATCTATGGTAATGTCTCCTAGATCTTAATATTGTAATTTAAAAAATGTATAACTGATATTGTGTAACAGGAAGAAAAGGTCTAAAAGAGCAGAGGAATTGGGAGGGGTAGGGGAAGGGAAAAAAGGGAAAGGAAAAAATATGAGAAGAGGAAAAAAATGGAAATAAGGTCTTTGCAAATAGGGAAGGGTGGAGGGGCTGAAGGGAGGGCAAGGGAAGGGGAAAAAAATAAGAACCAAGAGACTCATGTAATGGTACAAGATCCCAATGAGGAATGTAACTGTATTGTATACCTAAAATGTACCAATAAACTTAAAGGGAAAAAAAAAAAGAAATTGAATCACAACTTCAATTACATTATTTAAAATATTGCTTCTCAAATGTTTACAGTTGCCAATGTAGTGCAGGAACAATAACATCTCAGCTCTGTTGATTACCAGATTGAGCCTATGATGAGTGTACCAAATATGTACAATACCAAAAGGACCCTCACTTTCAATGGAAGTTAGAAAAAGAGGAAGGATTTTTGAGGTAGGGTCTCACTGGTATTGAACTCACTATGTAGTCAAGGTTGGCTTCAAACTCATGATGATCCTCCTGCCTCACCCTCTGAAGTGCTGAGATTATGTGCCAACATTTCTTGCAGCAGGTGTTTTCTGAATATTTTCAGAAGCAGAAGCAAATTTTTTGTTTTCACTTATATTTTTATTTTTAATACTCTGCATGAATTAATTACTTTCATTTCCCCTTAAAACTTAGATTTAGAAATATGGCAACCCAGCACAAAATTCACTTTCAAGATAATAGCCTTTAAATTTCCATTTGCACCCGGCTTTCACTGGATGTATAGCAATTTTGGTATCTCCCCCAGAACAGAGTAAAAAGCTAATCTTTAGAGCAGGTAGCGCAAGAGAACACACACTCTCACACACTGAACAACACCAATTAGGTTTCTTACTTCTTCAGCAGGTTCCAGCAAATGATCTATTTTCTCTTCTAGACAAGTACAGATTGTAATTCCTGCTTGTTGGTATCATTCCACATTCAGGTAGACTTTCAAACAAGGAACAGTCCCTTCTGCACCCTATTTGAACATTGTCTTATATGAGTATTTGACAAAATACAGTGGACCCTTACTTATGAACTCAATTTGTTTGGAAACGTTCCTGAGGGCTGGTTTAATCCAAGTTGGTTGTAAGTCAAGACAGCTGAGATCTGGATATTTACCTGGGTACAAGCTATAGATAACAAGAGACAGATGATTCTTCCATTAACCTAATTAATCCAAGTTGTTCATATGTCAGGCTGGTTGTAACTTGAGGGTCCACTGTATTTATTGAAAAGATGATTCATTACACAAATTTTGGTAAATTCATACCATTAAGTAAAATACAGCTATTAGAAGATAACACCAGTATCCACATCCTTTTATTGAATTTTAAAAGTAGATTCCAGAACTTAATATAAAAACATGGAATTATCTGTATATGGAATTTTTAAGTCTGGAGGGTTATTTAAGTCTTTAATAATGGTACATTAGAGGAATAAATTTCTTGGAAGTAACAAAGAAGATCTTGGCTTCTGCTTATGTAAAGTCTATGTTATCTTAAAATGTTACAATAAACACTTCTTACCCTTTTATAAGCATCTTTTTTTTTCTTTTCTTTTTTTGGTACCAAGGATCAAACTCAGGACCTTGCACTTACGAGGCAGGTGGCTGTACCCCTCCTCCACCCAGGCAGGAGCTGGGCTAGTCATCAGTTCTACCATCCACCCTGATGTCCACACGTAGGAAAGAGCCAGCCTCCTGTGGTCCAGATCTCTAAGAACATGTCCCTTGTTGCTGTCCTCACAAATGCTGCATCCTCCAAAGGCCCAGACCTCAGCTGACTCTCCCTTCTTGGTCCTCTGGTCGCACAGGCTGAGGTGGGGCACTGGGTAGTAGTTGGGGTGGTAGGGCCAGTTATGCTGTGTCTTGGGGCACTTTGTTCAGAAGTGGCCCTTTTAAAAACACTCACTGCTGTGGGCTGTGGCCAGTGTCCCAAAACAAAGGAAAAACTCCGAGTCAACATCCTAGTGCGAGTATATGATGATTCCCCTTGCCTCTGGGTCGTCTCCCTAAAGCATGGAGGTCATGTTTGGTTCTCTCCCTAGTTTAAGGCTCAGTGAAATTATAACTGGGACCCTGGTTGCCCAGTTTCTCTGGGTGTTTCATCTTCCCAGACTTTGTGTATTTCTGGCCCTCATTGCACCCTCAGCCTTGGCCTGGTGGGCTTCTGACAGAGAGAGAGGAGCCACAGACCCTTGCTAAAGTGGTCTCTTCACCTGGAATGGTGCCTCATCTCATGACCACTGTTGGGTGGTGGCTGTAAGAAGGCAGAAATGCCCAGGCTGGGACAGAACCAGACCCTACCAGCTACACACAGGAGTCCCATTTCCTAAGGGGCCACCCGTGTCCCCAAAGTTTCCTTACCAGCACCACCTGGCAACCCTGGATGTCTGGCTTATCTGTCTCAGAAAAGCCCTTCACACCTCTTGCTCCCTGTGTGGCTCCTTCTACCTGCAAGTTGCCCCAGAGTAAAGAGTATTTTGAGGGACGGAGGTGAAGAGATCGCAGAATTCAGACCATGGAAAGAAATTCCCACAACACAGTGCTGGCTGCCTCTGACAAAAGAAAGAGGTGACCTCAAGTGGGTGGACCAAAGTCCCTGAGAATCTGTGCTGAGAGAGCCATGGCTGAGGTGAAGGCAGCTCTGTGTGTGACCTTGAGAAGTGGAGAAGTCTTGTTTGACACTGGCTCCGACACTGTGAAGAGCCAGCTTAGGCCCACTTTTAACTACTCCTTCTAGAGCCTTTTCCAGGCTTTTTACTAAGCTACCTGGAGATAAGCGACAAAATGAGAGAAATTGGAGAAAAGTTGTAAGAATCCCTGCAAGGTGACATCCATTACATGCTGTATAATAACATTTACCATTTACAAAACACACTTCAGGCTGGAAATGCATACATAAGAGTATCTTTAACCTTGCTTTCCAAAAGACCAACTTATGACTACAGACAACTCCTTGTACTAGGTGAATAGTAGCCTTCAAAAGCTGTGCCCATGTCCTCACCCAGTCCCTATGGACAAGACACTATTTGGAAAAAAGTTTGTTTTAGTTTGGATCTTAAATGTCCCCCTGAAGGCTCATATACTACAGGCTTGGTCACCAGCCTGTGATACTGTTGGGAGGTGCCAGGATCTTCCAGAGGTAGGGGCTAAGGGAAGAAGTTATGTCACTGGAGTGCAGCCCTGATGGAGATATTAGTATGCCCCATTCTCTCCTCTCTCTCGCTCTCTCTCTCTCTCTCTCTCTCTCTCTCTCTCTCTCTCTCCCCTTTCCAGCTGCCATGAGGTGACCAGTTATGCTGTACCACACTCATCATGCCTTGGCACATCCCAAAGCAATGGGACCTAGGAACTATGGACTGAAATCTCTGAAACTGTTAGCCAAATAAACCTTTCTTCCTTATGAGTCGAGTTTCTTCAATATTTTGTCATGGCAATGGAAACCCAACTAACACAGTCTTTGCAGACATAACTAAGTGAAGGATCTTTACATAAGACCATCATGAATTATCCTATCCAAGTGGGTTCTAAATCCAAGGACACATGTCTTTATGAGATAGAAGAGAAGATGCATGAAGACAAAGAGTAAAAGACCATGGAAAGAGAGAGGCAGAGATGCCAGTGATGCAGTCACAAACCAAGGAACACCAGGAGCCACTAGACATTGGAAAAGACCAAAAAGCGTTCTCCTCTAGGGCCTTCAGAAATAGCATGACCTTGACTTCAGACCTCTGCCTCCAGAGTGGTCAGAGAATACTTTTTTGTTATTTCAAGCCATCAATTTTGTGGATAATTGCTGTAACCATCAAAGGACAATAATACACCCACTATGACATCAACATTATATTTAACCTACTACAAAATACAGTAGAGAATTCTACGGGAGGATTGGATTGGATCAGGACAGTGGATGCATGACAATACATGACAATACATGGACAATAATCCACAGAAATGAGAGAAGGGCTCTGGGCAGATTATAAATTAAGAGAAATAACTGCATATAGAAAACAAATGAGATTGAATTTCAAATGAAACCAAAACTAACACATCAGGAACCTCTGCAAAAGATGTCAGCTGTTCCAGAGATCCTGCCAGTTCTGAGACAGTAGATAAGGAGGGCCTGCAGGGGGCCCAGAGATGAACTCTTGGAGTGACTTGTCAAGATAACAACAAAACACCATCCAACCAGTCAGTGTTCCTTCCCCATAGCAAGTAGTAGACCAGTGGGGCAGTGAATGTGAGCTCCTGGTCAGAACCTGAATTGGAGGGAAGTCTCCACACCCTGAGACCAGTCCACTGGGCAATGTCCTCTCACCCAAAATTCCCTGGAGGTAACATTCACAGACATGCAAACAGAAACCCCACATCCAGAAATTATCAAACCAAATAAAGGGGGGGGGGGTCACATAACCAAAAATCACCAATAATTTAAGGAAAATAAATACCAGGAAAAGACTATCACTACACCTTGAAGAACTGACACAGAAGTGTGGAACATTTCATCATTGCCTATCCAATGTCCACTCTGCTTTTCTGTTACTACCACTGCCCCCATCTGCTGATTGATTTGACTAATTCCTCTTCTCAAGCACAGCCAAGGATGTAGATCATGCAGGGAGAAGAAGATGTCTGTTGGGTGTTTCAGGGTATGCTATCCTTTCCTAATATACCAGATCCAATTGACTTTTAATGTTCATCTTTCTCATCTTTATTCATTTTGGAACCTCTGATTGTAGCTGGGCCTATAGCTGCCTAAGAGAGGAAATAAAAGATGACATTTTGATACAGCCTCCCTTGGGGCCAGGTGTGCCTCATGACTGAGCTCTGAGCAGGGGTGTGTAATCAAATGTGTAGGGTACAACTTCTAGGATAAAACCATATAACAAGAGCTCATCTCCTCCTCATCTTTCACTTTCTTGTTAGCTGGAATAACAAAATAATGGCTGTATCTTAAGTAGCTGTAAATGGCTGTATCATATTTGACCACATTGAGAGAAGCACATATTTTATTCTGACTGGCAGAACAAAACAATACAGGAGCCTCAGTTCCTGACACCATGTGGTGGAATGTTGGCTGGCTAGATTTCATACATATAAGAGATAGACAAGCAGGGCCGGGGATTTAACTCAGTTGTTCTGGCACCTGCCTCACAACTGCAAGGTCCTGAGTTCGATCCCTGGTACCAAAAAAAAAAAAAAAGAGATAGACAAGCTTCATTTTAAGTCACTATAATTTTGGAATTTTGCCATATGAATCTGTGTTATACTATTATAGACATTAATCCTTCCCTTTTTGTTCTGTTATCTTCTAGGCAGAATGAGTACCCAGAGTTAGGTCCTGCACCCATGAGGATGCAGCCCAGGACAAAGAAATCAAAGGAGCCTGACCCCACACCACAGCCTAGATGCTCTTTTTTGAACTTTTTATGATTTTTTTATATTTCTTGTTGAAGTTGCTGTTTGTTGTGGTTTCTATTATTTGCAGCTGAATAAAATCTTGCCTAATATATCTCAAAGGAAAAAAAGGCTGAGAGAGGAAAATTTATTTATCTACAAAATAAGAACAGGCTGTTCTGAAAATGAACCAATTATAGGTCTTGAATTTGAAAATGCAAATGGATAGATAGCCAACTGAATAGACATCGCACTAGATCAAATTAGCAAGGGAGGAGAGCAAATTCTCCTGAATCACAGTGACACAGGAAAAGCAATGGAAAAATGAGCACAGTTCTGTTCGATTCTGCAGTAACGAATACCATGAACAAGGTAGTGTGAAAAGAGAAGTGACTCTCTGTTCTGGCAGCCAGAAGTTCGGAATCAAAAGGTAACAGGGCTGGTTTCTTCCAAGAGCTAGAGGGAGAATCTATTCCATGGCTTTCCTAGATTCTCATGGTTTGGCAGGCAGCCTCTAACCTTCCTTGGCTTGTACAGAATCATTCTGACCTCCATCCCACTTGTTCACTTGTGCAAGTGTCTGTGTCCAGTGGTTCCCTTTTTATATGAACACTAGGGAGCAGAGCAAAAGGGCAACTGATTGAGATCCTCCTCCCGCAATTGTTTTCCCATAAATGCACCAATGTGAACAGGTATTTGCACTCCATGCCATGTTCACACAAGCTAAGGAAGCCACGTGAGAGACCACAGTGCCTGGCTTTAGTATAATAAAGAAAGGATGAATTAAAGAAGGTAGGAGGGAAAAGTTATCTGTGCCACCCCACCCCAAATTCTAAGTAGCACATCGTGGAGACACCTCCTGCTTGGAGGATGGAGAGGGGATTCAGTCCAGGCTTTAGACCTGAACCCAATACTAGACCACCAAGGTGAAAATCAGTGCTAGACAGAGCCCCATGACCCATGTCCCCAGACCATTACCCCCAGACTGAGCCTCTGTAGCCATGTTAGCCAGGCAGCCAAAGGACTGCCTCTACCACTACCTTCCCAGTCTTGAGCAGCAGAGCAAAAAACCAAGATGCTGCTTCCAGGGAACAGGGCAGGAAAGGGAGCACAGGACTTTTCATGGAAGCTCAACTGCCCTGCCCTGCTGCAGTGAGACTCAGCACCAGGCAGAGCCCAGGGTTTCTATCTCCAGGCCAGCGCTCACAGACAGAGCCTCTAGACCTGTCCCAGCACCAGACAGAGCCTGTGCCATGGTGGGACAGGCTCCTATTTCATATACCTCACTACGTATCAGCCATAGCATGACCCTGTAGCTTTGGCCCCACACCTGCAAAGACCCTGCAGCTATGAAGCTCGGGTGTGAACCAGCTTAGCATCAACCTGGGCAGCCAAGACACTTCTCCACCATGTGACCCTCAATCTTGGAAAAGGACCAAGACTCCCCTGGCTAGGAAAAGAGGATAGGAAAATGAACACAGAACTTCGCCTTCCCAGGGAAGACTAACACTGTGATGATCTTTATGTCTCTTATTCTTCAGCCAGTGCCCATAGATGGAATCTCTGAACCCACCTGGAGTCAGGCAGAGAACTGTAGCACAGTTAGTCAGACTTTTTCCTGGCCATCATCACCTGTGGCTCATTGTAGCTATCTCTGGCCAGGAGCCCACCTCAGCGGTGTGGACCTTGCCCCTGTCCCTGTGCTGCATTGATCTTGGAGGGTTGTGGGCTCCAAGTGTGACTCAGTGTTACAGCACTGGAGACTATGAGACTGTCCATTCTTCCCCACCCCTGGGCAGCACAACATAACTAATTATCTGTTTGGAGGGAGAAAAAAGAGATGGGCAGTAAGTTTTGCATAGGAGCCTGGGGCCAGTCCCTCCTTGGTGAGGGTCAAAGTTTAGAGGAACCCCAAAATACTTAGCCACAAGTCAGTTACTATGGTCAAGAGGTATAGGCTTCCCCTGGCCCAAGGTGGAAGCTGTGGGCCAGACTACCTTCTTAGGCTTAGTTGATTCTGAACATGCCAGTTATAGAATTGGGACAAACCTGGGCTTAAGTCACCCTTAAGTGTTGAAATAGCAACAATACACCAACAGCAGACTCAGAGCAAACCTAGACTTGCACTGCCATCTAGCACTCAAATACTGAGAGTGACCATAAGCTCAGAAAATAAGTAACCTGCCCAGACTTTCTGGAAAGATAGGCACAATCCCAGATCATGAATACTAGAGTAAATACCTAACCCTCCAAAGTTCAAAAGATGTCATATACCAAAAAAAATCAAGAACCCAGAAACCAAACAATACATGCAAAGTCTCAGAGAATTCAAAATAGCTGTTTTAAGGAAATTTGACAAGCTTCAAGAAAATACAGAGGAACAATTCAGTCCTCTATCAGAGAAACAACACAGAGATTAAAGTAACTTTTTAAAAAATAGAAATCTATAAGCTGAAAAGTACATGAAAGGAAATTTAAAATGTGACAGAAGGTATCAAAAGCAGAATAGATCAAATAGAAGCAAAAATTAGTGAGCTCAAAAACAGGATTCGAAAATACACAATCATAGGAGAGATAAAGAACAAAGGAGAATAAAGAAAGCCTATAGGAAACTTGAGATAACATTTAGAAGCAAAAATTCAGATTACTGAGAATGCTAATGGGGTAAAAAAAAATTACTAAAGAGATATTCACAGAAAACTTCCCAAACCTGGAAAGGATACAAATATCCATGGACAGAAAACCCAACAGTCACCAGTCAGGCCCAACTCAACCAGTTCTGCCCAAAGACATATTATAATCAACCTCTTAAAGGTAAAAGACAAAGAAAAGCTTCTCAATAAAGCAAGAGGAAATACGTAATAGATAGCAAGAATACTCCCCCTGGCAAAGCTCACCTTTAGAAATTAAGGAGACACAATGACCTTCCCAGGCAAATAAAAGCTGGACCAGACCTATCTGACCAAAGCCATCACAGCAGATCACCACCAGACCTATCCTATGAGAAATACCAAAGGGCTTTCCTCAAAGTGAAAGAAGGAAGTACTAACAAGGAAGAAGAAAACATCAGAGTGTATAAAACTTACTGGTGAGAGTAATTATACAGAAATTCAAAATGTTCTAGCATTGTAAACATGGTATGTGAACTATTCATATTTTTAGTATATGACTAAAAAATAAAAGACTAAAAATATAATAATTGCATTAAAGTATTAAGATACAGACAATATAAAAAGCTATAAAATGATGCTTGCAAAATTCAAAATGTACTGATTTTTATTAATATTTTTCTCCTTTTTTTCTTTCCCCATCTTTATAATCAATCTTATAAAAGTCAGTATTAAATTGCTAACATTTCAAAATACCTTATTATAATCAAAGACTTTTTGTAAGCCTCATGATAGTCACAAAAGAAAAATCTGTAATAGACATCAAAAATAATAAGTAATCAAAACACCCTACTAGAGAAAATCACTTAATCACAAATAAGACTGGAATAGAGAGGTAAGAAAAGAAACTATAATAAAATTACAAAACAAGTAACAAAATACCAACCATAAGGTCTTAACTAATGATAATGACCTTAAATGTAAATGAGTTAAAAGTCTGCAATAAAAAAAAAATACAGAGAATGGATTTAAGAAAATAAGACCCAACTATACAGTGCTTTGAAGAAACTCATTTCACCTCTACAAACACACATAGACTGAAAGTGAAGGGTTGAAATAAGATTCTGTGCAAATAGGATTCAAAAGAACAAGAATAACCAGATAAAATAGACTTGAAATCAAAAGCAGTAAAAAGAGACAAGGAAAGTCATGACAGATTACTAAAGGGATCAATTAAGCAAGAGGAAATAAATATACATACCCGATATTGGAGCACCCCAATATATAAAGTATATATTAATTTACCTAAAGAGAAAGATGGACCCCAGTACAATAACAGTAAGAAACTTTAACAACCCACTTTTAGCAATGGACAGATCACCCAGCCAGAAAACCAACAAATAGTGGAACTCTCTGCACACTAGACCAAATGAATCACACTGAAAGACGCTACAGAGCATTCTATCCAATACCTGCAGAATACACATTCTCAATAGTGCATGGAACATTCTCCAGTAGAGATCATATTATAGGCCACAAAGCAAATAAGTCTCAATAAATTCTAAAAAACTGAAATCACATCAATTATCTTTTCCAACCACAATACAATAAAACTAGAAAGTAATAACAACAAAAATTTGGGAAACATACAACTACATTGTAATTAAACAACTTATTCTGGATAACCAATGAGATCAAGGAAGAAATTGTTTTAAAATGCAAGATTTTCTTAGAA
This sequence comes from Heterocephalus glaber, assembly GCF_053883595.1. Classification (NCBI taxonomy): domain Eukaryota; kingdom Metazoa; phylum Chordata; class Mammalia; order Rodentia; family Bathyergidae; genus Heterocephalus; species Heterocephalus glaber. The sequence goes on along the minus strand of NW_028258324.1, from coordinate 504,218 downwards.
ATTAAAACAAAAACATACCAAACCCAAAGAGAAACAGAAAGCATTCTTAAGATGTAACTTTATAGAAATTAAAACCTACATTTAAAAAGCTGAAAGATCTCAAATAATCTGCTGCTACACCTCAAGGAGTCAGAACAACAAGAATAAAGTAAACCTAAAATTAGTAAATAATACTGGGTCTGGTGGTGCACACCTGAAATTCCAGTACTCGAGGAGCTGAGGCAGGAGGACTGCTATAAATGTGAGGCCTGACTGGGCTACATAGTGAGTTCAAGACCAGGTGAAACCATATAGTGAGACCCTATCTCACACAATCAAAAAAATTAATAAATAATGACAATAATAACGATCAGAGCTGACATAAATGAAATAGAGACCTTAAAATACAAAAAATTAAGAAAAAAAGAGCTGACTTCTTACAAAGATAAACAAAATTGACAAACTCTTAGAAAAGCTCTTAGACTAAGAAAAAAAGAGAAGACCCAAAATCAGAGATGAAAGAGGAGACATTACATGGAATGTAATGGACATGGAAATGGACAAATTCCTAGACACAAATACCTTATCAAGATTGAGTCATGGGAAGTAGAAAATCTGAACAAACCAATAATAAATATAATGAAATTGAATCAGTAATTTTTAAAAGTCTTCCATAAAAAAAAAGCCCAAGACCAGAAGCCTTCATCGCAAAATTCTGCCAAACATTTAAAGAATTAATGAAAATTCTTCTTAAATTATTCCAAAAAAATTAAAAGAAGGAAATTCTTCCAAACTCATTCTACAAGGCCAGCATTACCTTGAAACCAAACTGGAAGACAAGCTTTCTCTTTAGAAAACAGTGAATGATACAGCCCAATATCCTAGATGGATAAAGATACAATAATCCTCAACAAAATACTAGCAAACTGAATCCAATAGCACATTTGAAAGATCTTTCACCATGATCAAGTGGGATTCATGCCAGGGATGCAAGCCTGGTTCAACATACACAAATCAATAAATGATACTCTGTATCTACAGAATGAAAGACAACAAATCATAAGAGGAGAAGAGCAAGGCTAGCCCTACTGGATTAGGGCTTAACATGACCTCATCTTAACTATTTATATTCCCAACAATTCTATTTCAAAATAAGGTCACCCTATTTCCACCCTGAGGGCACTGGGGGTTAGGACTTCAACATATGCTTAGAAGGGATGAAACCTAACTCATAATAGCAGCAAAAGATAAGGAGAAAAGAGAAGACACAATATTCCTGTCATAGATGTTCTTAAAAGTGAGAAGAGACAGAAGCTAATGAATAGAAATATTTTTAAATAAATAATGGTAGAAAATCTCCCTGAGCCAAAAGATAACATTAGTATATAGGTAGAAAGAATCCACTGAATGCTGATCAAGACAGAAAAAATAGAAATCTACTCCTCATCAAATTGGGACAAAATGCAACAACATGAATAAAGACAAAAACTTTTTAAACACCAAAGAAAATTAAATATATCACAAAATAACAAAAATTAGGTCACATTAGACTTTATATCAGCACTACTGGAGGAAAGACAACAATGAAGCAATATGCTCAAAGTTTAACAGAAAAGATTTTGAACTATCACAAATGATAGGAAAACTTAGAAATGATATCAACAGTTAAATGACTATTGATGCATTGGTGGGACCTCCTTAGTTCCAGCCAATCAGAAATTCTGTCCCCTTGCTAGGACTTGGCTCAGAAAGGCAATACTCTTAAGTGAAATAAATAGGACACACATGTGAAAATACCAAATAGTTTCTCTAGTGTGAGAAACTGAAAGTGTAAATAAGGACTAAAAGGTATAATAGATAATGTGAAATAGGAAGAAAAGGGGCAAAGGGGAAGGAGAACGGGGGGCGGGGGGGGCAGGTAGGGGAAAGGAAAGAAGAGAATGGAATTAATATGAGAAAATGAAAAAATGGAAACAAAGTCTTTGTAAATAGGAAGGGATGGAGAGGTTGAAGAGAGGGCAGGGGAAGGGGGAAAAATAAGAACCAAGAGAGATTATGTAAAGGTGCAAATTTCCAATGATGAATGTCATTATATTGTATACCTAAAATGTACCAATAAAATTAATTTAAAAAAGAAATGAGCATGTGACACATTCTAGCTGAGAAAGAAGGAATGTTTTGGGGCTCTGGAAAAGTCCCTTCCTTACTCTCTTAGGGCTGGATCTGTCTTAGTTACTTCTGTCATCACTGAGACACAGTACTCAACACCCACGACACAAATTTGAAGAAGTTTGTAGAGGTTTCAGTCCATAGTCAGCTGCCTCTAAGGCAGGGTGGCATGGCAGAGGGGCATGGCAGAGGAGAAGCTGCTCATGGCACGGAGGTGAAGCAGAGAGAGAGAGATCAAGGGAGGAAGAAAGGAGATTGATCTTTCCAGGCCACACCCCCAGTGACCACCTCCTCTGATCAGTTTGCAATCTCAAATCACATTTACCTATAAACTCATCAGAGGACTAATTAGAGGACTCATCAGGGGATGGGTAGCCTGCCCCCATGATTCAGTCAACTCCCCAAAGCTCCACCTATGACCACATATGTGTTTGGAGGGACATCCACATATAAACCATTACAGCATCTGTTCCTCCTGTTGGATGTGAACATGGAAAAAATACTGTCCATTGCTCAGCAGCCACCACCACCACAGAAGGAACCAGAGAGGAAATTGTGCCAGTGCTTCTGCCATTCTCCCCTGGGGCTCTGTGGAGAGTGAAGACTGCTGGGAATGAGGGTGTGACTATTTGATTTGATCTGTTCTCTCACAGACACAGACCTAGGTATTATGCTAGAAGCACAGAAGACAAGTAAATTCATTACGTCTCTCAGAGTCTTATATTCTCAGGCCTGACTTGGCAAGAGTCCAGTGAGAATTGCAAGCCCACAGGCCTAACCCAGCCCACTGCCTATTATTGGACTCAGACTCACTTGCTTACCTGCCACCTTTGGCTCCTTCCACACTATGAAAGCAGAGTGAAATGGTTGAGACCACAACCATACAGCTCCAAAACCCTAAAATATTTACTATCTGGCTATCTGTGGGAAGTTTATCAATTCACTCCACAGAAACCTCAGTGGAGAAGGTCTCCAAAGATATTTGGCTCTGTCTTGCTTGGTGAGACTTAGGCTGTTCCACCTCCAAGTCACCTGGGCCATGAGCTAAACCACAGGTCCTAATGCTGCAGCAGATCCCAACACATTTCAATGCCTGCCATCTCCCTCTCTGGTCACTTATTTCAGACAGAGAGGCCTCAGGATTAGTCAGCTGAATTGTACAAGTTCAGTTGTACTGAAGATGGTTTGTTGTTACATGCACTGAGCTGTCTTCCCACAGACACACAATTATGAAGAGCAAAATTAATTAATTAGGGACAGGGTTTTTTCTGTAGTCCAAGCGGGCCTTGAACTCACTATGTATCCCAGACAACTCATGGCAATTCTCCTACCTCAGCCTCCCAAGTGCTGGGATTACAGATACACACCACTACAACTGGCTAGTTTTTCTTTTTAAAAGGCTATCCTTCAAAGGAAGAATTCCCTTTTTGAATTTCAAAAGGAAGGAAAAACAAAGCCATTTGATGTAATGTTTTTATTTAGTTAAATACTTAAATATTTTTTTCATATTTAAGATATAATTTAACGTTATAGTTTGTGCACATAAATGATTGCAATTCTCTCTCTCTTCATGTGAAGGGACTCTGAAGCTCCTCCCAGCAGGAAGCTGGCCTTGTGGACTACGAGCTGGTCTTGTGATTTCCTTGATTAATAAAACACAATGGAAGTGATGCTGTTCCAGTTCCAGTTCTGGAATTTAAGAAACCTCCTCAGTTTAGTCTCTCAGAATCCTGTGGCCACCATGAGAAAAGCCACATTAGCCTGGTGGGAATGAGGGGCTTGCTGAATTCCAATCCACGCTGTCACAGCAAACTCACTCTGAGAGTCTCCAAAGTCACTCTTAGATTCCAAGGATGAGATCACATAATCAGCCATTAGGAAGAGGCAAGATGTCCATCATGTTAAGAGCAGAACAGCAATACTGGCTAGAGCTGGGTACTTACTCAGGGCAGAAGTCAGAAGGGAGGAACTTCAACTTGGAAAATTCCAAACAAAGGTCCAAGGAGTAACATTCAGCTTCATTGATATAAGGGAAACAGACTTGGAAGGCAGGATTTTTGTCAGAAAACATTCTCTAAGGAGAGGCCAAGCTGCCTTATCAAAACTCACCATGATTTAGATAGAATCCATCCTACAGTTATCCTCTTCATTTTACCTGGCAACTACGTGCTCCTCCAATTTCATTTAGTTCAGCAAACATACTTTGACTGTATTCTATCTCCCAGGCATGGTACCAAGGATTAGAGATAAAGGAAGAGCAAGAAATAACCCCTATATTCAAGAAGAGGGATGCACAAGAGAAAGAGGTTAAGAAAAATCCCCAACATTCAGACTTGGGCAACAGGGTAGCTACCATTACTCTGAGGGAACAAATGCAGAGAAAGAAACAGAGGAGAAATGAGAAAAAAAGAGTTCATTTTTGAATGTTAGATCAAGTAGGAATGCTTTTTGGGACAAGACACAACTCAACCAGCAAAGTTTAAGCAACAGACATTTAACTACCATGACATAAAATCTAGAAGAACACAATCCAGACCAGTGCAGTGGTTCAACAACGTCATCAAGGATCCAACTCAGGCTGTTCCACTGCTCCCAGCACAGAGGAAGGAGCTTCCAGGCCACCGTTCCACCACTCCCAGAACAGAGGAAGGGGCTTTCAGGCTGCCATACCACTGCTCCCAGAGCAGAGGAGGTGAACTGCACAGGCGGCAACACCATCCCCCGCCCCCGCCCCCCCCCCCGTCAAAATGAGAAGACACGTAAACAAGTCTGAACACCAGACTTCCAGATTACCTACACTAACTCCAAAGGGAAATGAGATGGAACATTCTGGTACTCAACCACCTAGACTCCCTGAACTGGCAACAAAAGAGGATCTGGAAAAAATGAAATCAGAAATAATTTCTCAGATAACACCACAGAACCTGCTCATAGTGCAAGACATGATTAAAAAATCTAGAGAGGAGCTGAGGAACATGATGGAATCACAACATAGGAAACAAATGGAATCCATGAAACAGATACAAACAGATTTCCAGGAGAATAAAAACTCCATTGAAAGTCTAAGCAGAAAAATGAGCTGATATGAGGACGGAATTTCAGATATAGAAGATAAGATTGCAATTAGTGACCAGGAAAAGAAAAATTGCTTCAAAATTATAAAGGACCATGAGAAATCAATCCAGAAGCTGCTAGACAATGCAAAGAAGAATAACATAAGACTGATTGGAGTCAAAGAAGAAACAGGAGAAAAATGCAGATGACATAAAAAACTGTTCACAGAAGTAATGGCAGAAAACTTCCCAGCACAGGAAAAGAACTTGACAATAGATAATGAGGCATATGGGACTCCAACTAGCCTTAATCAAAAAAAATCTACACATAGGCATATAATGTTAAGATTCCAGAAACCCAACAGAAGAACAAAGTTCTACAAGCAAGTAGACAAAAGAAAAAAATCACATACAAAGGAAAGCCCACCAGAATCATAGCAGACTTCTCAACACAAACCCTCAAGGCAAGAAAAGCTTGGAGTGATGTATTTAAAGCCCTAAAGGAAAACAGCCTCCAAGATTCATTTACCCTGCAAAATTATCTTTCAAAATTGATAGAGAAATGAGATACTTTCCTGACAAAGAGCACCTTAGGAACTTCATGAATACCAAGCAGCACTACAAAATATTTTAGACAGTATCCTAGGAAAAGACATTGAGGATCACAACCCCAGGAAGCAAAGCAGAATGAATCCATCGGGCATGACAAGAAATTAAAGGTAAAGAGGGAGAATCCAATAGAAAGAAAAAGTAGTGACAATGATAACTCAATACGTATCAGTTATAACAATCAATGATAATGGTCTCAATTCACCAATCAAAAGAAATGGACTGGCAGAATGGGTCAAGAAGCAAGAACCAACAATACGCTGAATACAAGAAACACAATTAATTCAAAAAAACTAATAGACTGAAAGTTAAAGGGTGGAAAACAATACTCCCTGTGATAAGAACCCAAAAAAAGCAGGAGTAGTTATCCCTGTTGCAGATCAAGTGGATTTGAAACCAACATTGATTAAGAGAGACAAAGAAGGACACCACATCCTTGCAAAGGGAACAGTCCAACAGGAAGAGATGACAATCATAAATATCTATGCACCAAACACTAGTGTGCCCAACTATATAAAACAAATACTAACGGACATCAAAAGTCATTTATGCACTGATACAATTGTAGTGGGGGACCTCAATACCCTATTGTCACAAATAGATAGATCAACTAGACAAAAAATAAGTAATGAAATCCTAGAACTCAATCGAACTCTTGAACAAATGAACTTAACAGAAGTTTACAGAGTGTTCAACCCCACAAAATCAGAATACACATTCTTTTCATCTCTACATGGGTCATTCTCCAAAATAGACCACATACTCGCTCATAGAGCATGTTTAAGTAAGTGCAAAGGAATTGATGTTATCCCCTGTATATTATCAGACCATACTGTGATGAAATGTGAGATCAATAGCAAAAGAAACCACAAAAATTTCATAAACACTTGGAAACTGAACAACACACTTCTGAATAACCAATGGGTCACAGAGGATATTAAAGAAGAAATCAGACAGTTCCTTCAATTAAATGACAATGGCAATACAACATAGCAAAATCTATGGGGCACAATGAAAGCAATCTTATGAGGGAAATACATAGCACTGAATACTCATGTTAGGAAAACAGAGTGAGCCCAATTAACTTGATGCTGAACCTCAAGCTTCTAGAAAAAGAAGAGCAGGACAAACCTAAAGCTCATACAAGGGAGGAAATTATGAAGATCAGAGGAGAAATCAATGCAATTGAGACTAAGAGAACAATACAAAAAATCAATGAAGCCAAGAGTTGGTTCTTTGAAAGAATAAACAAAATTGATGAACCCTTAGCCAAACTTATCAGAAAAAGGAAAGAAAAGGCCCAAATCCATGCAATTAGGAATGAAAAGGGTGAAATTACAACAGACCCAGCAGAAATCCAGAAGATCATCAATACCTACTTCCAGAACCTACATGCCAATAAGATGGAAAACACAGAAGAAATGGACAGATTCCTAGATATGTATGAATTACCAAAGTTGAATGAAGACCTAAAAATTTTAAACAACCCAATATCAACCAATGAAATTGAAAATGTAATTAAAAACTTACCAACTAAGAAAAGCCTGGGTCCTGGTGGTTTCACTGCTGAATTCTACAAGACATTTAGAGAGGAACTACTGCCACTAATCATTAAACTCTTCAATGACACTGAAAGGAAAGCAATACTCCTGAATTCATTCCTGGAAGCAAGCATCACCTTGATCCCCAAAGCAGAGAAAGACCCAACTGAAAAAGAAAACTATAGGCCAATCTCACGAATGAACACAAATGCAAAAATCCTTAATAAAATACTGGCAAATAGAATGCAGAAGATCATCAAGATCATACACCCTGACCAAATGAGATTCATCCCAGGGATGCAACTATGTTTCAACATATGCTAATCAATCAATGTAATGCATGATATCAATAGAACCAAGGTCAAAAACCATATGATTATCTCCATAGACGCAGAAAAAGCATTTGACAAAATCCAACATGCATTTATGATAAAAACCCTACAAAACATTGGAATAGATGATCTCTACCTCAATCTGATAAAAGCCATCTATGAAAAACCAACAGCCAATATCATACTAAATGGTCAAAAACTGAAATCCTTCACACTAAAATTAGGAACAAGACAAGAATGTCCACTATCACCACTCTTGTTCAATATAGTTTTGGAAACATTAGCCATGGCAATTAGAAAAGAGAAAGAAAAGGAATAAAGATAGGAAATGAAGAAGTCAAACTGTCACTATTTGCAGATGACATGACACTCTATACAGAAGACCCTAAGAACTCCACCAAAAGTCTTCTCGACTTAATAACCAAATTCAGTAGAGTAGCTGGATACAAGGTCAACTCACAAAAATCAATAGCTTTGCTCTACATGAACAACAGACTCACTGAAAGAGAAATAGGGCAAACAATTCCTTTCACAATGGCATCCAAAAAAATGAAATAACTAGGATCCAACCTAACAAAAGACATCAAAGATCTCTTCTCTGAAAGCTATAACACTCTGGAAAGAGAGATTGAAGGTGATGTCAGAAAATGGACAGACATCCCCTCCTCCTGGGTAGGAAGGATCAACATAGCGAAAATGGCCATACTTCCAAAACTGCTATATAGATTCAGGGCAATCCCAATTGAAATCCCAGCAGCATACTTAGCAGACCTTGAGAAAGCAATCCAAAAATTCATTTGGAACAAGAAGAGATTCAGAATAGCAAAAGGAAATCTAGGTAACAGAGACATGGCAGGGGGTATCACAATCCCCAACTTGAAACTATACTACAAAGGTACTGTGATAAAAACAGCATAGTACTGGCAAAGAAACAGACCTCAGGACCAGTGGAACAGATTAAAAGAGCAGAAACAACTCCAGACACACTCAGCCATCTCATCTTTGATAAAGAAGCTAAACACCCTCACTGGAGGAAAGACAGCCTCTTCAATTAATAAATGGAAAAATTGGGTTGCAACTTGCCAAAGATTAAAACTAGACCTATATCACTCACCATCCACTAAACTAAAATCTAAATGGATTAAGATCTAAATATTAAAATAGAAAAGCTGAACCAGTTGGAACAGAGGTTAGGTAGAACCCTTGAAGACATTGTTGTAGGAAAAGACTTTATGAAAAAAACCTCAGTTGCCCATGAACTAGCACAAACAATCAACAAGTGGGATCTCTTATTAAGAAGCTTCTGCACAGCAAGAGAAACCACCAGCAGTGTGAAGAGACAACCCACAATGTGGGGAAAAATCCTCACCTGCTGTTCCTCAGACAAAGGTCTACTATCTCAAATCTATAAAGAACTTTAAAAAATCAGACCTCTCAAATTTAAAGACCCAATCCGAAAATGGGCATCTGAAATGAACAGACATTTCTCAAACAAAGAAGTAGAAATACCAAACAAACATATGAAAAAATGTTCAACATCAATGGTCCTTGGAGAGATGTAAATGAAAACAATGCTGAGACTCCACCTCACTCCAGAAAGAATGGCTGCTATCATGAAATCAACCAATAACAAATGCTGGTGGGGCTGTGGGGAAAGAGGAACCCTGCTCCACTGCTGGTGGGAGTGTAGACTGGTGCAACCACTGTGGAAATCAGTATGGAGATACCTCAAAGAACTAGGATTGGAAGTCCCATTTGACCCTACTATTCCACTGCTGGAGATCTTCCCCAAAGAATTAAAAGAATCATACCACAGTGATATATGCACACCCATGATCAAAACAGCACAATTTGTCATAGCTAAAACTTGGAAGCAGCCCAAATGCTCATCAGCTGGAGACTGGATAAAGAAAATGTGTTTTATTTATAAAATGAAGTACTACTAAGCCATAAAAAATGAGAAATTAGAGACATTTATAGTTAAATGGATGTACATTGAGGCAATACTCTTAAGTGAAATAAATAGGACACACATGTGAAAATACCAAATAGTTTCTCTGATGTGAGAAACTGAAAGTGTAAATAAGGACTAAAAGGTATAATAGATAATGTGAAATAGGAAGAAAAGGGGCAAAGGGGAAGTGGGAGGGGTAGGGGAAAGGAAAGAAGGGAATGGAATTAATATGAGAAAATGAAAAAATGGAAACAAAGTCTTTGTAAATAGGGAGGGATGGAGGGGTTGAAGGGAAGGCAGGGGAAGGGGGAAAAAATAAGAACCAAGAGAGATTATGTAAAGGTGCAAATTTGCAATGATGAATGTCATTCTATTGTATACGTAAAATGTACCAATAAAATAAATTTTTTTTAAAAAAAAAGGATCCAACTCAACCCATTGTCCATTCTACCGTCCCTCATATAATGAGTTTTTGTCCCTGTTTTTCTTATTTTAGGTCATAATATTGTCACCCTTGCTCCAGGCATCACATTTTGTTCAGAAAATATGTACACAAGGAAGTAGTGTCAGCTTCCTCTGTCTTTCATCAGGAAAGTCAAGTTTTTCTCAGAATCCCTTAGCCAACCTCTCATTTTGCCTCACTGACTACAACAGAGCTACATGGCTATTTGTATTTTAAGGGAAGTTGGGAAAAACATCTAGATTTCCAGAGGTTAAAAAAATTAGAGATTTAGGAAATATTGACCACAAACAACATGTTCATTTGGAAGTTTTCATAAGTAGGTCCAGCCAGCCCAAGCTTTGAGAACCTTCTAAACCTACCAACCACCTTCAGTAAAGACTCCATCACAGGTGAAAGACTGACTGCCCTACAATTCCTAATACAGCCTTAGGCACATAGGAGAAAATCAATAAATAGTTCTTGATCTACTGATTAATAGACCCTGGGCCCATAAGAAAATTTAATCTGAAAAACTGTAGGGTTTTTTTGTTTGTTTTGTTTTTGGCTTTGGCCAATAGCATTTCACTTACAGGAATTTCAAAAAATGGAGATAAGAACAGTTGTTGCAGATTCCTGTGTGTGTGTGTGTGTGTGTGTGTGTGTGGCAGCTATTCAACTAAAATTTCTTTTGTTATCCCCCTTCAGTCACTCTAATAAATCTCCTACAAGCCATATATATAAAAAACCCACAACTGTATGAAATGCATTGACCCAGCAGGGAAAATAAATAACAAAACTGAACAAGCCTACTCTCTGCCCTCCATCCAGCCATTCCACGAGTGGTAGGTATAATTAAAATGCAGGCTTGACAGCCAGCTAGATGTAAATAATTTCCTAGTTTTAGAAAAATCAAGCAAATGGTCATTAAACATGTAAAACTCTAAACAATAATTTGTAAATTGGCATTTTCTTTAGAAACCTTAGGTAGTTCTGGAGATGGCGACAGGAATGGCATTCTCTTCTGGTTATTTCCACCCTCCCTATCGCATCAATTACTCAGAACTATGGTGCACCTGTTGGATATAAATTGCTTTATGAACACCTGTTCCCACCTCAAAGCAAACAGGCTAGATATGGAAATAAGCATCTGTTCTGGGGTTTGCCAATATCATAGCATTGCAATTTCCCCAGATGAGACAATCCACATAAGCTTATTTATGTGTATCAAACATAAGAGAGGTGGGATTTCTTCCTTCAAATACTAGGTTAACCCTTAAACCACTTCCCACCGGCCCCTACAAATTCAAGGAGATATGAATATTTATTATCATCATTCATTTACTGACAGCCTCCTGAGGAAACTGCTGTATAGTGGATATAAATGTTCATTGGATATGTAAACAATGCCACTCATTCCAGAGAACTGTTTGCTTTATCAAATTATAAATTTCCAAAGCAAAATTATTATTTGGGGTAGGAGAACAAGGGACAATAAAACAGATCAACATTTAGCCATCTCTTCAGTGTGGATACAGGTCTGCCCACAGCAGTAAAACAGCCCTGAATTCCCTTCCTCTACAAGGGCACACAATCTCCCTCTCTCTCTCCCTCCCTCCCTCTCTCCTCTCTCTCTCTCTCTCTGTCCCTCCCTCCCTCTCTCCCTCCCTCTCTTTCTCTCCCTCCCTCCCTCTCTCTCTCCCTGCTCAGCCTACCTGGATAAGTCCCAGTTTTTGACAGGTCAGTCCTCCTTTGGTTTACTCCTCCATCCAAGCTTCTGATGGCCTCAGAATCCATTATCTCTAGAAGCCTTAAAGAAAGTTAATTGAGTTATGCTCAGCACCAGGAGAAGGCTGAAGAGATTTCTCCAGAAAGCAGTTGCTTTTTCAAAGCAGAACCTATTCTAGCCCAATGCAAATATAATAGGAGACCTCAGGCAAGATATGTTCTATTGGGGACCCTTTCTGGCCTCCTCTAACCATAAGCTTTCCCCACTTATAAATCAAGCTCTGTCAAAGGTTTTCACTGCTTTCCAACTAAGGCATTTGGCCTAAACAAAAACATCCACAATACACCCAGAAGATAGGATAAGCTAAAAACAAAGTAGTGATTGTTTTTCCTTAACATTGAGCATAGTCAGTCAATGCCTGTATGAAATGTGATAGTTCTTCTGGTGTATAAACTTCAAAGGCTTTCACTATTTGAGGGTCATAAAACCAAATGGACTCTCCAGTACACTTAGTAGACTCTCCAGAAGAAAGTGCTTGTCTTCTTGCATTTTAGACACAGGATGGACAGAGGGTTGACTTGAGAGCCCCTTGATTATCCATCCAATGGCAAGGATCCATCAAGGAGCTCTGTCAATGCCATGGAATGAGACATCCAGGCAACCTGGGAACAAAGCTCTTCGGGCAGATCCCTGCAAATCTTTCTAAACAGAGTAGACAGACAGTAATGCAAAAGCCCTGTGCAGAGAATGCACTTGGCTTGTCACAGAACAGAAAGATTAATGTGCCAGGAGAGGAAGGAATAGGAGGGGAAACAACAGGCAGTGAAATCACAGCAATAGAGGACAGCCACAAGGCACAGGCTTCAGACGCCGAACTTCAATACCAGTCAGGATCCTCTTAAGCAATAAAAGCCAGTCATTCATTATCAGAGTGAGCTGGACCCTTCTCTCTCCTCAATTTCCTGGAGTGTAACTGAATTTAGACCATGCTTGGTTCTCTCTGGACAGATATCCCCTCTGATATGGGAACTGCCCAAGCTTTCTTATATCAAGAGGTCTAGAGCCAGCCAAACCTCTCAGCCTGCTCCATATCCAAGAAATCTAGCCCTTTTTTCAGATACCTCTTTGCCTCCCTTTAGCCAGCAGCTAAGGGGGTTCTGGAAAAAATGGCCCCCAAAGCCTCAAATAGCCACTGCTGATGGCCCCAGACCTGAAAACCAGGAGACCCCAGGCTCTGGGTTCTGAGCCCCCATTCTCTTAGCTGTCAAAAGATATGGCCAGAATACATCTATAATTTCCTCTTCAATTTAAAATTCTATTTGTGCTACACATTATATAAAGTAGTTTGGAGACTTCTCAAAAATTAAAAATAGAACTACCATATGATCCAGAGTCCCTTTACTAGGTACATATCCAAAGGAAATGAAATAATCATACCAAAGCAATGCCTGCATTCCCAGGTTTATTGGAGAACTATTCATAATTGCCAAATTATGGAATCAATCTGAGTGTCCTTCAACTAATGAATGGATAAAGAAAATGTGGTACCTACACACAGAGGAATGATATGAAGCCACATAAACAAATGAAAGTCTGTCATCTGTGACAATATGGATGGAGGTGGAGATCCTTAGGTTAACCAAAATAAGCCAGGCACAGAAAGATAAATCTCACATGATCTCACTCATATATGGAATCTAAAAACTTGGAGAATAGCATGGTGGTTACTAGAGGTTGAAGAGAGTAGGAGGAAAGGAGGCTGGGAGAGGTTCATAAGTTAGAGTTAGAGAAAAGCAAAAAGCTCTAGTATGGTGTTTCACAGTGAAGTAAATATGGGTAACAAATATGTACTGGATATTTCAAAAAGCTAGCAGAAAGAATACAGAAAGTCTTCATTATGAAGAAATGGCAGGAGATATGTTTAACCCCATTTAAACACACACACACATATGCATACATATATATATCACATGGAACTCCATTATTAAGTAAATTATTATTAAATATTATTAAGTCAATTATTATTAAGTAAAAGTGTTCATGTTTTTATGTATCAGTCAAAAATAAAATGAGAAGTAGCTCAGTGGCAGAATGGCTATCTAGCATGTGTGTGGCCTTGGTTCAATCCCAGTACTGACAAATAATTAAATAATTAATTTTAATTGTCTGAGTTAGCAGGTGTGGTGGCACACTCCTGTAATCCCAGTATTCGGAAGGCTGAGACAGAGGATCACTTTGAGGTCAAGGCCAGCCTTGGCTACATAGTGAGTTCAAGGCTAGCCTGAACTGTATAGTGAGAAGCTGTCTCAAAAAAAACTTTAAAAAGTTGTCTGAGTTACTTCCCTCATTGCTGGGACAAAGTGCCCAACACCCACAATTTAAGGAAGGAAAGGTTTATTTTCACTCATGTTTCATTAGTCATGCAAAAGTCCTCCAAAGAAGGACGTCATTGCGTCATTGAGGAGGGGCCTGGAGGAGGTGAGCTGCTCACAGCAGGGAAGACAGGAAGCAGAGAGGGAAAGTAGGAGCTGGGGAGGGAGATGCAGCCTTCCAGACATGCCCCAGTGACTCCTCTCCTTTGGCCAGATGCCACCTCTCAACAGCAAGCCAGCTATGCCACCCCCATAATCCAATCCCTTCCAAACACATGAGGCTTTGGGGCATTTTAGATCTACTACAACATAAATACACAATAAAATTCTATTCTGTGTGTCTTCTAGCCTTATGTTAAAATCACTGGCAGTGTTTAGATTTTTCCTGCAGCTGAGAGCTGGCCACAAGCAACAGGAAGGAAGAGGACTCCCTGGCAGAGTATTGAGCTCATCAGGAGGTGACCTCAGCAGAGGACTCTGCTTTTCAGACACCTTTGAAAGGAAATAATTAGTAAAGCTTAATAATGAAGATTCTTCAGCTTTGTTTCTTCCCTACCAGTCATTTGTCCCCTCTCTGGTGGCCGTGGGTGGTGACCTTCCTGAGCATACAACAGAGTGGGCAGAACCAGCCTCTATCCTTCCAGCAGGCAGCTGCTCCCCTCAGCTGTGAGAAGTCTTTGGATCTACAAGGCTTCAGACTATGGGGTCAGGGGGCTGCTCCATAGCTGAGTGACCATACCCAGCCCTCAGAATAATATTCAAAGGAAAATTCCCAGAAGACCAAAATACAAGGATTCAAGGCACATGTGATATACAAATGGACAGGCAAATGCTTGTTGAACCTATTCGACATTGTTAAATTATATTACATTTTAGGGGAAATGACTTTGACTCCTTGTTGAAGGCAAGTTATGAACCACATCTTCAATCAGAGTCCCATCTTCAGGCAGGGAGAGGAAGATGGAAGGACCTAGCAATGATACAGGCATCCAGGTCTGTAGCTCATATATGTGTTCAAGGTCTCCAAACGGTAATGGCCCAACAAGGAGACCCAACTCGCATCCCTCCACAGCCCCCAGACCATCACTCCTGCTTTCCTGTCCACAGGCAAGAGTCCAGGTCCTATGAACGCTTTCTCCTTCCATCCTCAACCCAACTTCTGTCTCCTACCCCACTCTCAGAGCCCTAGTCCCATCTTACCTGATCTCCTCTGGGCCTCTGTACTTTAGACAGTTCCTTGGACCCACACACGATGCTGTTTCTATTTCCCCTTGTTTCACAGCTATCTATGTGGATCAGTCCCAGCCCCAGCCCAACTTCAAATCCCAGTCTGTGCTAGGCCCCAGGTCACCCACAGGCTAGGCAGGAAGGTGTACATTTGCTCGTGACACTCCATTTGTCCCTGAGAACCTGGAGTTTTTGGCCCAATCCTATAGGGAGAGGACTCAAGGGAAAACTGCTCTGTAATCCCCTGCATCCAAACGGGAATCTCCGGATCCCAGGGAACCTGCAGAGGAACCCTAGCAGTCATCCAAACATCAGGAAAGGTAAAGAGCACTCTGAACACTCAGCCCCCTACCAGAGCACCCCTTCTGGCTGGCTTGTCCATCTTCCTTCATGACTTGGTTGGAAGGACTCATTTTTTAAAGTGTCAACCTGTGTGTCATGTAAATAATTATAGCCAATTTGTATAATGATGTCTTCTCTAGTTTTTTTCATGTCATTGTTACTATTGCTTTTTAATAGCTCAAGACTACCATAATAGGACATTTTGGACAGAATTCTCTTCCCACATCAAGTGCAAAGCAGTTGTTTGATTGAGACTTTTTTTTTTGGTACTGGGGATCAGGACCTTGCACTTTCAAGGCAGGCGGCAGAACCACTGAGCTAAATCCCTGGCCCTGCAAACCAGTTGTTTGAAATCATTGCTGCATGGGATCTGTCACCTCTGTTTTCTCCTAATTATCGGGGGGAAAGCTCAGTTTTTCCTCAGCAAGATCTCTTTAGAATGTCCATATTTATAACAACATAATTATACCCCATGGGAGATAAATAAAAATGTTGATGACTTTTTCCTGGGAAACAGAAAGTCATTCAATGCTTGTGAATAAAATGCTTTGGAAATGATCTAAAAAGTGAAGCATTTAAATTTGCCACCATCCTTTGAAGCAATCAGCATGGCCTCTCTCAGCTAGGAACAGAGTGCATAATAGCTGCTACATTTTTCCCAGCGAGCATGCAAATCCCCTTCATCCTGTGCTGCCCAATGTAAACCATACAAAAAGACCTCACCTCCTCTTTGGTTAACACATCACTATGGAGGTAAGAGACAAAACTGAAGGTCTTCCCTCCCCTACAAACACAAAATACATGTGTTTTCCTCTGAAGGTGTGGGAAAGGACAAGCCCTGCTTCCCTATAAAGGCAGCTGGCAGAAAGCAAAAGAAGTTCAGGCCTTCAGGCCACTGGCACCCACACATACATCTCGGCAAGAGCCATCTGGAAGCACAAGATGACCTCAGTTCTATTCAACTCCATGTTGGTTAAGTTCAGGGTTGATGATCCAGAGCACTTGCAAGAAATCAAGACTCTTCCTCACCACAAGCCAGGCCCAAAAGCAAGCCTAAGCTGGCAGTGTGGGGCCTCTCTCTCTCTCTCTCTCTCTCTCTCTCTCTCTCTCTCTCTCTCTCTGACAGCCAGAAAGCCTCCCTCATCCCTGGCAGAGCAATTTCTCTCTCCATGCAGTTTCCCAACGGAGTTCCTCCAAGTTCTTTTCCATATCCACAACTTCTTCTAACAGCTGCTTCTCTAAGCCCACAAGGTCTGCTAAAACCATTCCAGTGGCTGGCCTTCCTTTTGAGAAGCCTGGAAAAGAAGCCTACTCTCCCTGTAGAGTATACATCTCCACCAAAGCCTAAACCATCTACCAGATAGTCCTTGGCTCCTGCCCAGACCTTCAAGGGAAGATGTTCCAATTGCTCCTCACTTTCCAACAGGCACAGCCTAAACCCCTGATATCTTTTCTTGAATGTCTTTTTGCAATGGTTCTATGATCTGGGATCATGGGATTATGAGTTTGTCCTTTTGGTGTTGCATTGTATTTCTCAGATCTCTGCAATTTCTCTGCATCCTGCAGAACTGCGGGCAAGGGAAACAGTGTATCTGCTGTCCTCTCACCAAGAAATCCTTACTTCTTCCTGTATGAGGCACTGAGGTTATGCACCTATGACCTTAACCACTGAGAAGCCAGTAAAGTACAACCATTTCTGGGAACAGAGCGCCTAAGATTTGCTAATCATATACACACAGAGACCAGAGGCTGAGCAAAACTACTCCATTCTAAGGCCACCAGAGGTGGTGTCAGAGAAACCAGACCCCCTGGCTCCTTCCTTGTGCTCTCTTTCCCCAAGGTCTCTCCATCTCTTCAACCTCCCTCCCTCCCTCTGGGATTCTATGGCTTCTCTCCCTCACCTCTGGCACAGGGAAGGAGAGATGGGCCCCAGACACTGCCTCTGCAGTCTTTCTGGCATAAAGAGGATAAAGAACAAAGAACTCTCCATTTCTGGTCTCAGAGTGAATTGTACACAACTTAAGCCTAGTCTTGCAGACATCAGGCAGTCTTGTAGCAAAACTCATCAGCAGAGTTCTAAACCCTAAACTTATCATCAGCAGACTTCTAAACCCTGTCATCTTTTGCCAAGGACCCTCATCCATTATCCCAGCTGTTATAGGCCAAGGTTCCAGGACAAAGAATTCCTTTAGAATCCTTAGAACTCCTAAGATGTGCAGGAAGAAAACTAGACCCTACCACACTTTGGGAAGAGTTCTATGCTCAAAAGTAAATAAAAAATAAATGTGATAAGTTTCAGGTTCTTTAACCTCTCCCAGGAGCTCAAGATTTATGGCTGCAAAATGAAGAAAACACTCCATCACAGGGGTCACAGGCTAAGAGCTGTCATGAACCCAGAGCCAGCAAATCCGAAGAGCTCATCGTGGAGCAGAACCAGACCTTGGCTGTCATCCACTGAGACAGGCGAGTTACTCTCACTGCAGCACAACCTAGAAAGAGCTGACAGGCACCAAAATGGCTGCTGCTAGAACAACAAAAGCTTATTACAGGAATGTGACTACCAACTATCGTGAACGTTTAAACTTTTAAAATGTATTATAGTAAAAGACACATTTCCAGGAATCCCCCCACCACCACCTCTATATTCTCCTTTGTTTTGAATACACTCCTCCCATTGTTCTTGCCACTTGCTGAAGCAGTTCTGGAAGCCCTCTTTCCTGAGTGTCGTTAATTGCACAGTTGTGGCTGCCTCGATGTGCAGAGTGGATTCAGAACATCTACCTTTCATGGTCATTTTGACTTTGGGAAAGAGTGAGAAATTACATGGTACTAGATGCTGTAAATGAGGTTGATGAGGACAAATAAATGTTTTTATTTGACAGAAACTGATGTAAACAGGGCCAGGGATGTAGCTCAGTGGCACCACGCCTATCTGGCAAGTCCAAGGTCCTAAGTTCGATGCCTCATACTGAAAAAAAAAAAGAAGAGAAAGAAATTGATGTAAACATTTGATCGACTCACATGATTGAAAAAGTGAATATTTAAATGTAAAAGGTTTATTGCAGCAAAATATATATTATCATTAATCCCACTCAAAGCACTCAAAATACCCCCACACTTCAAACATGCTTATCCCATCATCCTTGGCAATGTGTCTTTTACTATAATGAGTTTTTTTAAATTTAAACCTTCACCATAGTTTTTGATCACACCGTGTGCATGGCACTATGTTTGAGGCAGGTGACAGGTGGCAGAGAAACAGCTTCCTACCCTGAGCACAACTGCACCTGAGCAGAAGTTGGAAGCCCATGGGCTGGGCTCACACACACACAAACACACACACACACTCTTTCCCTGTGCCTGAGACCAGGTAGAAGCTGTCAGCATAGATCCAGGATGAAGGACACGCATGGGTCCAATCCACACCCAGGGCCTAACACAGACTGAGGAGGGGACCCTTGCTGTTTCTCACTTCCAAAATAATCAGTTAGAAATAGTGCATTTCTACATCTTTGTATCTGTGGAGAAAAGGAGGGAAGATGGGAGAAACAGAGAGAGAAAGAGACAGGAAGGAAATGTCTAAGGCATCAAAAACAATAGAAGTGTTCCAGTGAGGCCCAGTGGTGGAGGGATGAGCCATAGGAGGGTTCCAGGGAATCTGCGGACAGGCAGACAGGCAGCTTCCCAGGCCCTAACTGGTGACCACCCTGCAGGAGGCAGCCTTTTGTTACCAGTGCCAAAGCAGACTCCTCCCCGCTTTGCCCCCTTCCCCCTTCCCCCTCCCCAGAAATAAAGGCTCAGCCAATGTCCAGATGCCGCTAAGGACCCTGGAGAATCCAGTTCTTTTCCAACAGTGTAAACTCACCTTAAAAGCCTTTTTGAATATGAGATGGATCATCAGGAATGATTAGGGATTGTGCACTATGAAACCATAACACCCTTGGTGAGTGGCTACTTTGGGGACCGAGGAGCATCCTCAGCTGTCATCAGAATGGGAACATGTGGGTTAGGCCAGGGAGAAGGGGAAACTAGAAAGGTAATTTGTTCAGCCTAGAGGAGCAAGTCTCCTGGGGCTGAGGGTAGAGCTCAGCAGTTGAACACTTGTCTAGCAGGGAAAGGCCCTGGGTTCATCCCTAGCACCACAACAGGCACAGGTGTCTTTTGGAGTGAGGACAGTTGGACAACTTCAGAGGAGAAGTCAAAAAAGTCACTCTAGACTCATCTTTGCTTAGCCTGACATTCTGCTAATTCTAACTCCTCCTCCACACTTCTGCATCTAACTCCTCCACCTCCCCTGAAGGAGCTCTCTCTCCCAGACACCACCACACTTTCAAGCCATCTCCCTCTCACACTCCTCCTCCCTAATCCTGTCCACAGCTCCCCTCCCACACTTAGAGATCTGACCAAGACAAAGAATCCATCCCTTTATGCAACTACCACTTCTGTCCTTTCTGTACATTTTCAGGGTGTTGCCTTTCCGCTTTCTTGCAAATGGCTAGATCTCACCATTCCTCAGACCTGGCCTCCTTGCCACTCCAGACACCAGTTGTCGCTCCCATGCCAACTCATGGATCTTATCTCGCTTATCTCTTCTAAGAGAGCTGCTTCCCTGGGGCCACTTGTGGGTGTCTTTCTCCCTCTGACACCTTCCTGCAAGTCAGCCTCTGAGTTACTTTTTTTTTTTTGGTAATGGGAATCGAACTCGGGACCTTGTGCTTGCGATGCAGGCGGCAGAATCACTGAGCTGAATCCCAGGCCCTATGAGTTACTCTCTATGTATGAAGGGAAGGAAGGGAGCAGGCCAGAGAGCCAGAGAAAGGCAGAAAGACCCCAACTGTGGCCAACCCCTGAGCTGCCTGATCCCCTGGGGCATCAGTGTTCCTGTTCTGCTCCTGCATCCTGCCCCCAGATGTCCATTTGTGTCCAAATCATGTACCATGTGTTTTCTGCCTTATCCCCTTTCCTTTTTAAAACCACAAGCAATCCCAGCCCAGGCTATCAGACCCCTGCCTTCAGCATGGCGAGGAGGGAGGGGAAGGCAGGATGCAGGGAGAGTCACCCTCCAGGGAAGGGAGCAGGAGCCTACACCACAGATGGAGCCTCAGGCCAGTGTCTTGAAGTTGTACTTCCAATTGATACACCTGGCTACCCTTGAGCCTTAGCCTCAAATGCCACACCCCCAGTTGTTCCCATGCCTTGGAGGGACAGAAGGACAATGCTCTGAAAGAAAGGGTTCCCTTGTACCTCCACAGGCATATGTTCCAGGAGCACCCACAGGCAGCTTCAGTTAGTGAGAGCACCTGGTTACCAGCCTGGTGTTCCACAGGGCCATCCTCTCAGCTGAGATCTGGCTCCACACAGACCACATGCTGTCCCCAGAGAACCATCCACTCCCCACCACTACACCACTCCTCCTGTGGCCAATGCTCTTCCTAAAGAACTGGACTAATCTCACTCTTCCCAACTACCCTCAGGGGCTCCTATGATTATTTAATGAGATGAATATCCAAGGTGGAGTAGTTATTCCTTTATCCTGGGATTTTACCCTGTTTTCTTTTTCCTCTTTGAGAAGGCTATCAAGTGTTAATTGTCCATTCTAATCTGGTAATAATCTAGAATTTTTACAAATATCACTTAATACACAAGTGATTTAAATATCCTGGAAGTTGCCAAACAAAACTGTATCCACATCATGAAGATAAAATGTGCAGGATAATGGAAAATGACACCCACACACATCATGTCTCCTTTCTAACCTGGAAGACCAAGGCAAACTCTAGACTAAAATAATCCCCCTGATATTAAACTTGTCTCATAAATTCTACACTTTCCTGGATTGGAAAGATTATTAGATCCTTTCTGACCAAAAGACCTGTTTGACTCTAGACTCCATAGAGATAGAAATAAAAGAGATAAACAAAGGATATTTGACACCTCCTCTGGTTAATATGCTCATAAGAACTGAAAGACAAAGATACCATGAAGAAAGTGAGAGGTCAATGTGTGGAATGGAAGGAAATAGTTGCAAATCATATATCTAAGTCTTGTGTGTAGAATACATGAAGAAGCCTTACAATTCAGTAATAAAAAGACAAACAACCCAATTATAAAATAGGCAGAAGATCTGAATAGGCATTTCTCCAAGAAAGATACAGAAGCAGTCAACATGGAAGGGGCTGCACTCATCAGCTATGAGGAAATGCATGCCAAGCCACAGTGAGGTGTCCCTCATCCACTGGGATGATACAAAAGGAAGACCGTGAGCATTAGCAAGGATAGGAGAAGTTGGAATCCTCAGGCCTGCTGGTGGGAGTAGAAAATGGACTCACCACTGGAAAATTGTCCGACGAAGACATTGTCACAAGGTCCCAACCTCACCTCCATTCAGCTTGCAATCCAGGAAGAACAAGAGGATATGAACTCATCACTCCAGGTTTTGTGGGCAGAAGTCCTAATTTCTGGGAAAGACTTCGATTGACCTGGCTTAGGTATTGTTTCTCACCAACAGCCCCCATGGCCAGAAACTGGAGCGCTAGGATAAGTGGTTGAGCCTGAACCACTTGACTAGGTGGTGGGGGCCTTGCCTTCTGTGCTCCTAGAGTTAGAAGAGGAGCAGTTTCCTAAAAGAAAAGATGCTGAGGGATCAAGACAACAAATTTCCAAGTGCTGGACCTGAGAAGGTTAGGAACACATTCTACTCACCTGAGAAAGTCACCAGTGGGACTGAAATAGAGACTGACTTAAGGGGAGAGATCTTTTTTGAAAGAACATTGGAAATCTAATAGAATTGCCAAGAAGTCCAGAGAACAAAGGTAGAAAAGAAGAGGACAGTCACCACCAAAGCAAAGTCACACTGGAAGCCACCACTGCACACTGATGCTGTAGATAAGACCTCCCTACTGCACCCCATGTCTCCACAGGCATCACCGCCACTCTGTGTCTGGAGTCCAGGTGGCTCCACTGCCACTCCCACTAGAAAGAACTCTTCAGGGTGACCATGCATTCCACTAGAAAGGGAGGCCTCTGTTTCTGAAGAATGAGGGCGAATGAATGGGTCAGACTGGTAATATATCCTGGATGTTGTTCATTGGTCATTGTCTCTACACCCCTAACAGTTTAACATTTGTCCTAAGTATTCTATTTTTATAAAACATTGTTCCTATCAAATGTTGTATTAAAGAGTCTGGTAGACCTTCACTTCTCATTTCCATCCACAGACCTGCCTGACTGTACAGGATGCACGTACAGTCTCACGTGAACACGTGGCGGAGACAAGCAGCAAGACTCCACTTCCCTTTCTGGGTTCTCACCGGGTTCTCAGGTTCTCTCCAGTGCCCTAACAGGGCTCAGGATGCAGGGGCAGGCTGTAAAGCAATGTGCGTTCAGACAAAGGCGCTCTGTCAGTCCACTCCTCCACTGAAGGCAAGCAGAATGCTTGGTGCTGCTGGCCCTGCCAGCCTCTTGATCAGCCAGCTATGTGTGGCCAGCACTACAGGCTGCAAGATGTATGAGGCCTCTAGGCCACCAGTCAGAGGGACAAATACACAAGAAATGGAGGCTGAGCGGGCTCAAACTGGAGTATGTAGGAGTGATTTGCACTTTCGCTGCGGTGGCTTTGTCATTTAATGTTTAGGGTAAATCTCCACCACTGATTTGATTGGTAAAGATTTTTTTACTTTGAATTACTCACAAATGCATAATGCTAATTATTTTGAAAACTCCCTTTCACTCTCACAAGTGTCACAGTTTAAGCCACAGATTATGTGGTTACATCACAGTGACATAAGCTAGCCAGGCCTGCCCGTCTGCCTCCGGAGCACTGATAGCTGTGAGCCCCTGAGCTCAAGTCCCATTGACTGTCCCTCAATCTGCACCCAGGCTCTCCATGAGGCTGTGCTGCCATCCTCACTGGGTCCAGGTCCACCTGCTAAGAGTCTGGCAACCTGCAACCTGAGAACCAAGTGAACCCCTCAAACCCGTGCACAGAGCTGGAGCTGCCTGCCAGGGCTGTCTCTCCAGCTAGGAAGGACTGTGCAGCCTCCTGAAATGCTGTCCTCAATGCACATGGTTTGACCTCTTGGCCATTCTGTTCTTCCTTGCCCGTTATCCTGCATGAGAGCACTTCAGGGGATATTGGAGAGCACATACCAGGAAGTAAGGCATTCTGTGCAAAGGGAGACTTGGTCTCCAGCAGCGCTCTGAGGCAGCATGGAAGGTGCACAGAAGTACCCACGTGCCCTGTGGCAGGTAGTAATGGTGGTGTCAACTGGTCAGACCCCAAAGAGATTACCAAGACACAAGCAACCTCTTGAGCTGAGGCTGCAGGGCAAATAGTCTGGGCCCAGCACTGAGTGGGACTCACAGCTGGAAGGGGCCTTAGGTCCCCACTGGTGTTTTAACCGCCACTGGGGTTAAAAATAGGTGACATCGTGGGCCAGGGATTTAGCTCAGTGGTGCTGTTGGCTACCCCAAAAGTGCAAGGACCCGAGTTCGATCCCCGATACCAAAAAATAATAATAATAAGTGACATCAAATACAGACCCTGACATGATGCCCAGAGATATGTCAGAGCAACTGTGTGTCTCTCAGTGGACACCGGTCAGAGCCCACCAAGGCTGCCCTGGGCCACCATCAACAGGAAGCCACCTTGGACTCCATTTGGAGAAAAGGTGGCCCAGTTAAGAAATCAGAAACCTCACACCATCTGTAGAGACGGAGCTCCACT
This sequence comes from Heterocephalus glaber, assembly GCF_053883595.1. Classification (NCBI taxonomy): domain Eukaryota; kingdom Metazoa; phylum Chordata; class Mammalia; order Rodentia; family Bathyergidae; genus Heterocephalus; species Heterocephalus glaber. The sequence continues at coordinate 479,747 of NW_028258324.1, read as the reverse complement.
AGAGAGACCTTACATCAGAGGATCAGCCCACAAATACCACACTGGCCTAGTTTTTACCCAGGACCCACAGAGCAGGGGACTTGTGAGAACTGTTAGGTTAGTTATGTTGACTCTATGCATGAGCATGCAATGGGAGGGAATTTGCAGCCATGTTGTAAGCCAGAGGCTCCTGTGCTCACAGACATTATCCGGATAGCTTCATTCGCAGTGAATTTCTCAGTTGTGGCAAAGTTTTCAGGCATAACTTTTATCACTGTGGAAGGTCAAAGAGAAGCCTTAGCAGCAAGGGAGGTGAGAAATGTGAGAAACTAAAATCTTGAGTGCAACACAAACTGCTTCTGCAGGGGGTATGTGTGTGTGTGCATGCATGAATGTGTTCGTGTGTGTGTGTGTGTGTGTGTGTGTGTGTTGTACCACTGCTTCCTACTCACTGAGAACTGCAGTTCCCAAGGCTCTTGGGAGAGAGAAGCAGGTGTGAGGAAGGAGACCAGGAGTGGGGCAGTGAAAAGCCTTGCGGAGGGACTGGAAGGTTGCACTGGCCCCTCAGGTCCCCCATACACCTTGGGCCCACCCCATGGATCCCTGCAGCTTCACATGCCACTCTGCTGGCTTCCTTCTCCTTGCCCTGTCCCTGGCCTGAGGTTTCTGTGCTCAGCACCAATGCAGGGCAGTGTGGGCCAGGACCCACTCTCAGGGTCAGGAGGGAGCTGGTGGGAAACACCCATCTTCCACTGCCTTCAGGGGGACACTGTTTCTGAGGGTCCCCTGGGTCCCCTGGGGCCCCTGTCTCCCCTCCTGCACCCTGCTTTCCAGGTGACCTCCCAACTCAAATCAAACACAGAAGCACATTTTAGGGTCTGGGGAAACACAATTAGACAGAATAGACAGCTAGACGGAGAATATAAACTGACATGTCTGACATGCACTAGCAATGACAAATGATTTGGGAAAGGACCGGAAACCTCTCCTTTCTACCTTGTGAAGTTCCCTGTACCTCTCTAAAATACTTTTCTGAGTTCCAGTTTACCTTCAGTCTCTGTGGCATGGAAAGAAAGGAAAGGGGCTTTTGAGTTTTGAATCTGAACCAGAAGAGCCACCCAGCTACACAGTCTGACTGAATCACGGATGAGAGGTTGTCAGGGGCAGCAGAGACAGCTCAGCCCAGCACCTCCTGACTAGCAAAGGCTCTCTACGGGGCCAATTGCAGGTTTAAGGTTTCATCTTATTACGGGAGATATTTCCCAGAATTTCTCTTCTAATCCACTATCTTCTCCATTCTCAGACAAGCTTCTTTTATGGATTCCAGTGATGGTAACATTTATGCAATCGAGGGCAATTAGCCTGGGACCTGGCAAAAATGCCTAAATAATGAGCTAGAATATAGCTGTGGGATGAAAACTCTTTCTGTACAGTGAGCATCAATTTTCCAGCTGCTTCTTTACTCCTTAGTAGCCACTGAGGACAGTGTGTTAATACAGCGTTCTTCTAAGCTGGTTACCAGGGCATTAATATTTCAGGCCACTTGCTGCAGCTCTCACACAGAGCCAGGGCGGGTATGCAGCTGATAGGTGGTGGCAGTGTTCAAATTTCTAGCTAATTACTTACCTTGAGCATGGCCAGCTCTGCTTTCCTGCTGGGTTCAGTCATGTCTAATCCTTTGATCTATTTTTTTTTTCCAGTGATGTTCCCCCTTTTCAGGACACTCACTAATTAAATTTAATTCAGACCCTACAGTATCTCTGAAGAGAAGAATTTGGAAGAATGTTTAATAATATGATCCTGCTTTCCTCCATGGGTGTGGTTCACCATGGCACTGTGCTATCAATGCCTTGCCCAGATTCTAGAGGCATTAGGTTCTGGGTCTAGCTTAGGGTCTCATGGGTGCACCAAGATTTGGTAAATTATTTACCCAGAATAGCTGAAAACAATGTTATGAAAAATACTACAAAGTGAAGATTGGGATCAAGAAAGGAGGAACTGGACCTGGAGAACTCAAGGCCCACTCGGCTACCTTATCTTTGACAAAGGGGCCAAATACTTTCACTGGAGTAAAGATAGCCTCTTCTTATTAACAAACAGTGTTGGGAAAACTGCTATGCATATGCCAAAGATTAATCTAGTCTCATATCTCTGACCATACCTTTAACTAAAATCAAAATGGATCAAAGATCTAAACATTAAAACAGAAACACTTAATCTGTTAGAAGACAAATCAGGTAAAACTCTTGAAGACATAGTTGTAGGCAAAGACTTTCTGAACAGAACCCCCGTTGGTCAAGAAATAATACCAAGAAATGAGATCACATCAAATTAAAAGGCTTCTGCAGGGCTGGGGATTTGGCTCAGTAGTGCCGCCGCCTGCCTTGCAGTTGCAAGGTCCTGAGTTCGATCCCTGATACCAAAAAAAAAAAAGCTTCTGCACAGCAAAGTAACCATAAACAGAGTGAAGAGACAGCACACAGATTGGGAAAACATTTGCCAGCTACTCTTCAGACAGAGGACTAATATCTAGAATATATAAAGATCTCAAAAAAATTTGACCCCAAAATGAAAGACCCAATCAAAACATGGGCATCTGAAATGAATAGACACTTCTCAGTGAAGTACACAAGGACAATAAATACAGAAAAAATGCTCATCATTGCTGGAAATCAGAGAAATATAAGTTAAAACTACACTGAGATACCATCTTATCCCAGAAAGAATGGTTATCATCAAAAAAATCTAAAAATAACAAATGCTAGTGAAACTATGGGAAAAAAGTAACCCTTCTGTGTTGTTGGTAGGAATATAAACTAGTATAACCACTAAGAAAATCAGTATGGAGATTCCTCAAAAAACTGAAACTAGAAATTCCATTTAAACTAGCTATTTCTGTTCTAAGTATTTTCCCAAAAGAGTTAAAGACAACATATTCTGGTGTTACATGCACACCCATGTTTATAACAGGATGATTCATATAGTGAAATCCTGTAAACAGTCCAAATGTCCATCAAGAGATGAATGCATAAAGAAAATGTGGTATTTGTACACAGTAGAATACTTCTCTGCCATAAAGAAGGATAAACTTCAGTCATTTGTAGGAAAATGAGTGCACCCTGAGACCATGATCTTAAGTGAAATTAATCAGACACAAAGCTGACATATCACATAGTTTCTCTTATGTGAGAAACTTAATATATAAATAAAGTGAACAGAAAAGACATTAGGAAAAAAAGAGAAAAATTATTGTAATCCAGCATGAAGTTTGTATCTAAAAGTGTACCTTGATTTAGTGTAATTGTCTTATGTGCTTTTTATGTTTTTTTGACTTGTTAGTCTAGCTGTTAATCTGTATGTATGATAATTAACTTTTTAGGGACTTTAAATAAATTAATTTGACTCTGGCAAAAGAGAGGTACAGGGGAAAAAAAGAATTGAAATGTGTTGTGTACATGTACCAATTCCTCACAATGAATGTTATCATTACTGCAAACGTGCTAATAAAAAATTTTTAAAAGGAAAAAAAATTTCCTTTCCCCTCATATCTTCTTCCTTCCCACAGTTCTACCATCCTCAGGCTCCAAGTTTTCTAGGAATTTCCCTCCAAAATGTTCCACCCAGTACTTTTGTATAATGAGGTTGAGTTCCCAACAAGAGCATTTACTTTTTTTTTTTTTTTTTGGTACCGGGGATCAAACTCAGGACCTTGTGCTTATGAGGCAGACGTGGCGCCACTGAACTAAATCCCCAGGCCAAGAGCATTTACTTTTTATAAGGAGCACAAACAAGCCAGAAATCCAGCTTGTCCTACAATATAATTTTAGACTTTACAACTCAGTAAGAGGAAAAGTTTTCCATCTTAGCCTCTGGTTCTAATCCCTGGATGTGCCTTCATTTCATCTGGAACATGGAGTAGTCAGGGTTCTCCAGAGACAGAACCAAAAGGCTGTATAAAAGAATATGGAGAAGATTTACAACAGGAATTGGCCCCACTATCCACCATCTTGGATACCAGAAAATCAGGAAAATCAATGGTGGGATTCACTCTGAGTCCCAGGCCTGAGGATAAGGGGGCCAGTGGTGTAAGTCTTGATCTGAACCCAAAAGCCCCAAACATCCCAGTGTCAATGGCAGGGGAAGATGGATGTCTTAGCTGAAACAGAGAGAATCCCCTCCTAGGTCTTCTGTTCTACTCAGGCCCACAGTGGAGTGGATTCTGTCTGCCCACACCAGAGAGGGCAATCCTTATGCATCCATGATTCAAGTACTCTCCTGGAAACATCCTCTTGAGCACACACCCAGAAGCAATAGTTTACTCACTACCCAGGCATCTTCATCTTAATCAGCTTGACTTATGAGATCAACTATCTCAGAAGGAAATGGAAGAACTTTCAAAGAAACAATAGAAAATTTGTGCATCAGAAATTATTTCTTGCCTATCCAAGTCATTCCCCTTTTTCCTCACTAAAAATACTTATTTTGTTCAGATTTGAGGAATCAATGTACTCAAGGAAGTTTGGTCCCTGCCTCAGCCTTTGAGGATGAAACACAATTAGCCAGACCAGTCATTTGATCCCATTTCATCTACCAGTGATTGGTATGGAGGTGAACATATTCCCAAAGGGCCTGAGGAGAACTTACTAGGGACTTCTGAGAATGGCTTTTCTTCATGATTAGAAATTATGAAGATGATGATGTTGTTCATAACAATAATAATGATAAAGGAAGTACCCTACTTTTTTATTTTAATTCAACTGGGGAAGAACAAGATGTTTGGAGCTATGGCAGGTATTTTGTGACCATGAAAGGAAAGTCAAAAGAATCAGAGAAGCTGATCCAGAATCCATACATCAGCCATATTGCTAAATTAACAAACCTCAGAATCACTTATTTCCAAATTTGTGTTATGTCAATAATAAACTCTTGTTTTTAACCTCTATTAAATCTGTTGTGTCATAGAGTAAACAGCATCTTAACTGATAAAATATTCATGAATGACATCTACCTACCTCTCTTTTATTCGGTATTTCAAAGTTTATTGAAATTATTGTAATTATAGAATTGCTGAATGTTATCAGAAATGAATCTATACTTTTACTTAGGTACAGTTATAAATGAGAGGCAACATTGTTGATAACATTTGGTGCACATGACAAGAGTCCATGAGGATATGAAGCCAGATCTGCACAAGGGTCCTCATACCAAGCTTTTGTCAGGCTTCCATCCTCTTGGAGGCTGAGGGCTGTGTGGTGCATGAGCTGCACTGGAGAGCAAATGGGGCCTGTGCTTGATGTTTGAGGCCCAACATCCCCACAGAGGAAGGGCCACCATGTTCAAATCGGAAATGTTGTGGAGAACAAGCATGTTTCTGAGACCCTTGCAGAAACATTTCAGATTTTACCTTAAATTTTTTTTAAAGTAAATTTCAATCCAGACACTAAACACAATCCTTCTGAACTGCTTTTTCTCAGTTAATGCAGATTTTGAGTGCCCTAGGACACAGCATATGTTTGTCAACAGACTTCTTCCCAGTCGCTTGTTATCCTCATTGGGTCTGGAATGTCTGGGTCCTGCTGTGCCCTAATGGGCAACAGATTTATTTCTTATTTTTTTAATTCATTAAGTTTATTGATTCATATTAGTTTATTAGGTACACATTATGACCACATTCATCATTGGGAATTTGTACTTATACATGGTATATCTTGATTCTTCTTTTTTCCCCTCTTCCCCTCCGCCCTTGCAGATTTATTTTAAAATGCAATTTGTTGATGATTTCTCTCAGACCTGCAAAGCACATAATGAGATAACATGGTAGAAAGAACTTCATAAGCTGTGAAGTACTGCAAAAAAAGGCTGTTATTTTTATTATAACTTGAGATTTTTTTAATTTTAAATGTTAAAGACCACAAGGGCTTTATGAAAACCATGTCATTGTCCCAGAGGAGCTGCTGTTAGATACTGGGACACAGGCCTAGATGTAACGCTGCACTGCCAACTACTACCATTTTACAGCCAGAAATCCTGTTCAGGAAACGGGAAGCATTCAGGGATCTGGCCTTCCTCTATTTCTTCAGACAAGTAAGTATGCTCTGTATGCTTTCAATCCTGGGGATTAAAACAAACTAAACCCTTAGATCGTCTGTTATTGCCCCTGTCAAACACAGTGTATCCCCACAATCCACCCTTGGGTATTGTGTGAATGTTGCCAAGCTGTGCTGGATTCAGGAAGGAGTATATAACTCCTTGCTGATCAGAGTTTGGTCCATGGACGCTGTGTTGGCATCACTGGGACCTTGCTAGAAAAGCATAATCTCGGGCCCCATTCCAGATCTACACACCAGAACGGCATTTTAACAAGACCCCTGGATGTTCCACGTGCACCCACAGGGAAGTGTGAGGTTCTGTTCAGTGGACACTGTCTGAGCTGTTTGTGTCCCTGCACTTGGGCCCACAACCCCACTGCCAGAATGCACACATGCTCTCTAGATGGTGAGTGCCAGGCTGCTGGGGTGCTGGGGCGTTAACACCTCTGCTGGGACACTGGGTTGGCATATCAATATCATTCTTTTCTCAACCGCTATAGGAAAATTCCAAGGCACAGTCCATAGTCTTCCAAAGGATTCCAGGGCTCATGGGCTCCAGTTACTCACAGTCCTAACCCACCAGTGGCTTTCTCATCTTCCTCTTCCTCGCTTCCCTGAATCTCAACATTCCTTCCTGGAATCACTTCCCAAATAAACATGCTCACTCTCTTGCTCTAACCTTTGTCTCAAGGTCTGCTTTTGGAAGAACTCAGACAAGTTGCCCTCACTTCTGATAGTCCACACACCAGTGTAATAGACCCTTGTGGAGTTGGCTTGTGCTGTCATAGCAAAATACCATAGATTGGGTGGTTTAAACAACAAAAATGTTCTTTCTCAGTTCTGGAGGCTAGAAGTTCAAGATCAAAGTGCCAGCCAGTTGGCATCGCTTGAGGGCCCTCTTCCTGGCTCCAAAATGGTTGTCTTTCCACTGGGCCCTCATGTGGCAGGGAGACAGCAAAACTGACCCCTCCCTTGCACTGTCCAGTTAGATTAGGCCCCATGTTTGGGATATCTTTTAACCTCCGATACATCTGGAAAGCCACATCTCCAAACAGAGTCACATTGGGTGACAGGGTCTCAACATATTGATTTGGAGAAGGCAAAAGCCTCTGTTCAGAGCACCCCATATTTTAAAAGACAGAGAATCTAAAACTCCCAACAGTTAAATATGTGCCCAACGTGTCAATACAACCACGTGGCTGGATGGAAAGAGGGAAATGGACACCTGGTTTCTAATGCTGGTTCTACTCTGAAGCTCCCCAGACCGTGATCAGAGGAAGGCTGGGGAAGTTGGACAGAGTGGTCACTGAGGAGCTGCAGGCTCAGTCCCAGATGAGAGAGCACAGCCAGGAAGGCAGGTCAGCTGCCTCTGAGTCCTCCATCCTTTCCAACACACCATGCTGCTTCTCTTAACAATGCTGTTGGGAGCTCTAGGAGCAATAGCAAAACCCAACAAGTTATTTTAAATGAAAGAAATGTACCTCACTCTTTTGTTTCTCAAACCTAAATTACTTTGATTGCAAGCAATTCCAGACAATGCACACTAATGAAAGAGACCATTGACATAAATAATTCAGAAATCCACTAATAATCAGCACAGCTGTAAGACTTTCCTGCCAAGGGAAACATCCCAGGAGGCCACTGGGCTGGTGGTGGAGGGCAAGAGTCCCACTGCATCCAGATGAGCATGGAAAGCAGCCTATCCTGGTCTCAAGACAAGGTTTAGAGAGGTATACTCAAGGGCAGGCCCTTTTGTGTTTAGAGACGAGGACACCTTCTGCGCAGGTGGTCAAAAGGCCAACCAATGGGGAAATTGTGAGTTTTCAGAAGCCAACATAACAGAAATCTGTGCAGGGATTTGGCCTGTTTGCTAAGCAAACCCAGCACTGCTTCTCTGCGGCAGCTTTGTCTGCAGATCCCTCACTCTTCATCCCCTCCTGGCCTGGGAAATTGCCGCAGAAATCTGCTTTCTTTAAAGCAAGAACTCTTTTTTCCCTCACTTTTTCCTTTTTATTTTATGGAAAAATAAAACATATTTTCATAGCCAAATAATAAGAGATAACAATAGTTATTACAGTATGTATTGCTATCTTTAAAGTAGTTACTCAGGGGCCAGGGATTTAGCTCAGTGGTTCCGGCGCCTGCCTTGCAAGCGCAAGGTCCCAAGTTCGATCCTCGGTACCAAAAAATAAAATAAAATAAAATAAAAATAAAGTAGTTACTCAGTACAAGATATAAACTGAAAAGATTTGTACAGAAAAGGAGCAGATAATAACACAAACATTCAATGAACTAAGATAAGCTTTTATTACAAATGAAACCAATTAGCATATATATCAAAATATTTTTAAAACAATGGAATATGTGTTTGAACTTCTCCCTACTTTAATGATCTCTCTTCTATTTTGCTTTTTTTTGTATGTATATATACATATATATGTGTATATATATACATTCATGTATATGTGTGTGTATATATTTGTATGTACATATGTATATCCTCTTAGATGAGACTGAGATGGGATATTCTCATGTAAGAGAAACCATGTGATATTTGCTAATTTATTTCACTTAACTTTATATTCTCAAGTTGTATTGATTTACCCATGAATACCCTCAACTTTATCTTTCTTAATGGTGGCATAGTACTCTGTTATGAATAAATACTGAATTTTTCTTTTCCTTTCATCTCCTCATGGGTATATGGGCTGCTCCCTAGATTTAGCTATTATAAATTGTGCTTACCTATGTACCACTATAATATGATGATTTTAACACTTTAGGAAAGATATCAAGGAGGGGACATAGCTGAGTCAAATGGAATTTCTACTTTTAGTTTTTTGAAGAATCTCCTCACTGATTTCCATAGTGGGCATAGTTGCACCAGTCTACACTCCCACCAACAATATAGAATGGTTCCTTTCTACCCACATCCTCGCCAGCATTTGTTATTTTTAGGGTTTTTTTTTTTTTTTTTTGCAGCAAATGACACCTGTACTTATCCCTGAATGAACAATGCATTTGGGGCAGGGAATTTAGCTCAGTGGTTCTGCCGCCTGCCTCACAAGCGCAAGGTCCCGAGTTCGATGTCCAGTACCGGGGGGGGAAAAAACAATGCATTTGTTCTGTCATGGAATTTTTTTTTTCATTAAGTTTATTGGTACATTTTAGGTATACAATATGATGATATTCATCATTGAGAATTTGTAGCTTTACATGATATATGTTAGTTCTTATTTTTTCCCCATTCCCCTGTCCTCCCTTCAAACCTCCATCCCTCCCTATTTACAAAGACTTTGTTTCCATTTTTTCCTTTTCTCATATTTATTCCTTTCCCTTCTTTCCTTTTCCTAACCCAACCCACTTCCCCTTCCCCTTCGCCCCTTTTCTTCCTATTTCGCATTATCTATTATACATTTCGATCCTTATTTACACTTTCAGTTTCTCATAGCAAAGAAATTATTCAGTATTTACACATGTGTATCCTATTTATTTCACTTAAGAGTATCGCCTCAATGTGCATGCATTTTTAGCTATAAATGTCTCTGTCGTTCTTTATGCCTGAGTAGTACTCCATTTTATTTTTTTAAAAAACACATTTTCTTTATGCAGCCTCCAGTTGACGGGCAATTAGGCCGTTTCCAAGTTTTAGCTATTACAAACTGTGTCACTATGAACATGGGTGCACATATATCGCTGTGGTATGATTCTTTTAATTCTTTTGGGAAGATACCCAGCAGGGGAATATGTGAATCAAATGAGACCCCTAGTCCTAGTTTTTTGAGGTATCTCCATACTGATTTCCACAGTGGTTGCACCAGTCTGCACTCCCACCAACAGTAGAGAAGGGTTCCTTTTTCCCCACAGCCTCTCCAGCATTTGTTATTGGTTGATTTCTTGATAGCAGCCATTCTTTCTAGGGTGAAGTGAAATCTCAGCATTGTTTGCATTTGCAACTCTTGAATAACCAGTGATGTTCAACATTTTTTCATATGTTTATTTTCTATTTCTACTGTTTTATCTGAGAAATGTCTGTTCATTTCAGATGCCCATTTTAAATGTGGGAGGTCCAATTTTTTTTAAGTTCTTTATATATTCTAGATAGTAGACCTTTGTCTGAGGAACAGCTGGTAAAAATATTTTCCCACATTGTGGGTTGTCTCTTCACACTGTTGTTGGTTTCTCTTGCTATGCAGAAGCTTTTTAATAAGATGAGATTCCAGTTGTTGATTCTTTGTGCTAGTTCATGTGTGACTGAGGTTTTCTTCATGAAATCTTTTCCTGTGCTAATATCTTCAAGAGTTCTACCTAACCTCTCTTCCAGCTGGTTTAGTGTTTCTGTTTTAATATTTAGATCTTTAATCTATTTTAATTTTAGTTTAGTGCATAGTGAGAGATATAGGTCTAGTTTTTTTTGTTTTGTTTTGTTTTGTTTGGGGGAGCGAGGTGCTGCGGTACTGGGGATCAAATTCAGGACCTTGTGCTTGCCAGGCAAGTGCAGTGCCACTGAGCTAAATCTCCGGCCCAGTCTAGTTTTAATCTTTGGCAAGTTGAAACCCAATTTTTCCAGCACGGTTTATTAATTGAAGAGGCTGTCTTTCCTCCAGTGAGGGTGTTTGGCTCCTTTGTCAAAGATGAGATGGCTGAGTGTGTCTGGAGCTGTTTCTGCATCTTCTAATCTGTTCCACTGATCTTCAGGTCTGTTTCTTTGCCAGTATCATGCTGTTTTTAATCACAGTAGCTTTGCAGTTGTTTCAAGTTGGGGATTGTGATACCCCCTACCTTGTCTTTATTGCCTAGAATTGCTTTTGGTATTCTAGGTCTCTTCTTGTTCCAAATGAATTTATGGATTGTTTTCTCAAGTTCTGCAAAATATGTTGTTGGAATTTCAATTGGGATTGCATTGAATCTATATAGCAGTTTTGGAAGTATGGCCATTTTCACTATATTGGTTCTTCCTACCCAGGAGCAAGGGATGTCTTTCCATTTTCTGATATCCTCTTTGATCTCTTTTCTCAGAGTGCTGCAGCTTTCAGAGTAAAAGTCTTTGATTTCTTTCATTAGGTTGATTTCTAGGTATTTCATTGTGTTGGATGCTATTGTGAAAGGAGTTGTTTCTCCAGTTCCTCTCTCAGTGAGTCTGTTTTTCGTGTATAGGAAAGCTATTGACTTTTTTGTGTTGACCTGAATTTGGTTATTAAATCTAGAAAAATTTGGTGGAGTTCTGGGGTGTTCTATATAGAGTATCATGTCATCTGCAAATAATGACAATTTAACTTCTTCACTTCCTTTCTTTATTCCTTTTATTTCTTTCTCTTGTCTAATTGCTGTGGCTAATGTTTCCAAAACTATATTGAACAGGAGTGGTGATAGTGGACATCCTCATCTTGTTCCTGATTTTAACATGAAGAATTTCAATTTTTGACCATTTAGTATGATGTTGTCTGTTGGTTTTTCATAGATGGCTTTTATCAGATTGAGGTAGAGACCGTCTATTCCAGTTTTCTGTAGAGTTTTTATCATGAAAGTGTGTTGGATTTTGTCAAATGCTTTTTCTGCATCTATTAAGATGATCATATGGTTTTTGCCCTTGGCTCTATTAATATAGTGTATTACATTTATTGATTTGTGTATGTTCATCCCTGGGATGAATCCTGCTTGGTCATGGTGTATGATCTTCTTGATGATCTTCTGCATTCTATTTGCCAGTATCTTACTGAGGATTTTTGCATCTATGTTCACTGGGGAGATTGGCCTATAGTTCAGTTTGGTCTTTCTCTCCTTTTGGGATCAAGTTGTTGCTTGCTTCCAGAAATAAATTTGGGAGTATTGCCTCCCTTTCAATTTCGTTGAAGAGTTTAAACAGTAGTGGCAATAGCTCTTCTCTAAATATCTTGTAGAATTCAGCAGTGAAATCATCAGGACCTGGGCTTTTCTTCATTGGTAAGTTTTTAATTATGTTTTCAATTTTGTTGATTGATATTGGGTTGTTTAGAATTTTTAGGTCTTCTTCATTCAACTTTGGTAATTCATATGTATCTAGAAATCTGTCAATTTCTTCTGTGTTTTACATCTTATTGGCATATGCTCAAAGTAGGTATTGATGATCCTCTGATTTTCTGCTGGGTCCGATGTAATTTCACCCTTTTCATTCCTAATTGCATGGATTTGGGCCCTTTCTTTCCTTTTTTTTTTTTTTTTTTTTTTTTGGCTTAAATTCTTTTATTGGTACATTTTAGGTATACAATACATTTACATTTATCATTGGGTGCTTGTACCTATACATGATGTTCCTTGGTTCTTATTTTTTCCCCATTACCTGTGTGCCCTTCACCGCCTCCACCCTTCGCTATTTACATAGACTTCATTTCCATTTTTTTTCTTTTCTCATAACTTTTTTCCCATTCCCCAAAGACTTTGTTTCCATTTTTTTCTTTTCTCATAATTTTTCCTTTCCTTTCTTTCTTTTCCCCTTCCCCTCCCACTTCCCCTACCTCTTTGGACCTTTTCTTTCTATTTCAAATTATCAATTATTCATTTTAATCATTTTCATCCTTATTTACACTTTCAGTTTCTCACACTAGAGAAACTATTAGGTATTTACATATGTGTGTCCTATTTATTTTACTTATGAGTATCACCTCACTATGCATCCATTTAGCTATAAATGTCTCTAATTTCTCATTCTTTATGGCTGAGTAGTACTCCATTTTATAAAAAAAAAAAACTAAAAAAAAAAAAAACCATATCTTCTTTATCCAGTTTCCAGTTGATGGGCACTTGGGCTGTTTCCAAACCTTAGCTATTACGAACTGTGCTGCTATAAACATAGGTGCACATATATTGCTGTGGTATGATTCTTTTAATTCTTTGGGGAAGATACCCAGTAGGGGAATAGCTGGGTCAAATGGGACCTTTAGTCCTAGTTCTTTGAGATATCTCCATACTGATTTCCACAGTGGTTCCACCAATCTGCACTCCCACCAACAATGGAGAAGGGTTCCTTTCTCTCCACACCCCTGCCAGCATTTGTTATTGGTTGATTTCTTGATAGCAGCCATTCTTTCTGGGATGAGGTGGAATCTCAGTGTGGTTTTCATCTCCATCTCTCAAATGACCAGTGATGTTGAACATCTTTCCTTTTTTTTGATAAGGTTGGCTAAAGGTTTATCAATTTTGTTTATTGTTTCAAAGAACCAATTCTTGGCTTCATTGATTTTTTACATCATCCTCTTAGTCTCCATTGCACTGATTTCTGCTCTGATCTTTATAATTTCCTCCCTTGTATGACCTTTGGGTTTGTCCTACTCTTCTTTTTCTGGAAGGTTGAGGTTCAGCATCAGGTTGTTTAACTGGGCTCACTCCGTTTTCCTAATGTGAGTATTCACTGCTATGAATTTCCCTCGTAAGACTGCTTTCGTTGTGTCCCATAGATTCCGATGTGTTGTATTGGGATTGTCATTTACTTGTGGAAACTGTCTGATTTCTTCTTTAATTTCCTCTGTGAACCACTGGTTGCTCAGAAATGTGTTGTTCAATTTCCATGTGTTTATGAAATTCTTGTGGTTTCTTTTGCTATTGATCTCCAATTTCATTGCACTATGATCTGATAATATACAGGGGATAACTTCAGTTCTTTTGCATTTACTTAAACATGTTCTATGAGCAAGTATGTGGTCTATTTTGGAGAACAACCCATGTGCAGCTGAAAAAAATGTCTATTCTGATTTTGTGGGGTGAAACACTCCATAAACATCTGTTAAGTCCATTTGTTCAAGAGTTTGAGTTCTAGTATTTTGTTGCTTATTTTTTGTCTAGTTCATCTATATATTTGTGACAGTGAGGTATTGAAGTCCCCGGCTACTAGTGTATTAGTGCTTATTTGATTTTTCATGTCCATTAATATTTGTTTTATATAGTTGGGGGCACTAGTATTTGGTACATGTATATTTATGATTGTCGTCTCTTCCTCTTGGATTGTTCCCTTTACAGGGATGTAGAGGCCTTCTTTGTCTCTCTTAATTAGTGTTAGTTTGAAATCCATTTTATCTGCAAATAGGATAGCTACTTCTGCTTTTTTTTCAGGTACCTGTCCCATGGAGTATTATTTATTATTAGATTTTTTGGTGATAGCCATTCTTTCTGGGATGAGATGGTATTTCCATGTAATTTTAATTTGCATTTCTCTGATTCCCAACAATGATGAGCATTTTTTCATGTATTTATTGGCCATTTGTACTTCTGAGAATTGTCTATTCATTTTGGTTGCCCTTTTTTTTTTTGAATGGGTCTTTTATTTGGGGGGTCTAATTTTTTGACTTCTTTATATATTCTTGGTGTTAGTTCTCTATGGATTAGCTGGAAAAAATTTTTTTCCCTGTGTAGCTTGCCTCTTCACTCTGTTGGTTGTTTCCATTGCTGTGCAGAACCTTTTTAATCTGACATGATTTATTTGTTGATTTTCAATATTATTTCTTGTGCCATTGGGATTCTGTTCAGAAAGTCCTTGCCTATGCCTATGTCTTCAAGAATTGTACCTATTTTGTCTTCAGCAGATTAAGCTTTTCTGTTTTAATGTTTAGATCTTTGATCCATTTTTATTTTATTTTAGTACCTAATGAGATATACAGGTCTAGACTCAATCTTCTGCATGTGTGTAGGGAACTGTAATATTGATTGCCCCAAACATGCTGTGAAGAGTTAACCCCACAATTGGCTTATATATAGCTTGAACTATTTTTTTTTTAGGGGGGGTACCAGTGATCAAATTCAGGACCTTCTGCTTGCCAGGCAGGCACCAGAACCACTGAGCTAAATCCCCGGCCCTATTTGGCTTCTTATTTATAGAAGTGAGTCTGCCTGAAGCCTACATGCCAAGGTCAAAGTGACCCCACTCAAATTCTGTTCCCATAGTTTAAACCTTCTTACTAGAAAGACAATGTTCTAATTACAACCATATATTTTGTCTATATTCTTCCTAATTCAAGAATGCTTTGTCTTGTCCTTTATGAATCTTGTTTACATTAATTCCATAGAAACTACACATAGCCTGGCCCTTGCATGTAGCTCATCTTTACCCCAATTGATTGCAAATAAAAATCAGTGCCTGGGACTGGCCAGTACCTTTATCAGTTGCACCAGCATTGGTCATCCTGGCACCCTGCTTTCTCTCCTAGTTCTGTCTATTTTAGTTTTATTTCTCAGGCCTGCATAGTATATGAGCAGAATACTGGAACCTAACCTCAGGGGTCTCCAGTACATATGAATATTCAATTTTCCCAGCACCATGTATTAAGGAAAAGAGGATATCTTTCCTCCAGTATATGTTTTTGGCTCCTTTGTCAAAGATCAAATAGCTGTATGTGTCTGGGATGGTTTTTGCTACTTCTATTCTTTTTCATTTATCCATATGACTGTTTTTGTGCCAGTATCATGCTGTTTTAATCACTATTGCTTTATAATATAACTTCCAGTCTAAGATTATGATGCCACCGGCTTTGCTTTTGTTACCCAGAATTGCTTTTCTCTTCTGATCCATACAAATTTTAGGATTGTTTTCTTTAGCTCTGTGAGAGATGACATTGGCCTTTTAATTGGGGATCCATTAAATCTCTATATCAGTTTTGAAAATGTAACCATTTCATTATGTTGGTTCTGCCTATGCAGGAACAGAGTGTTATGGCTTGTATCTAGATGTCCCCCAAAGCCTCCTCCACTCATAGGTGGGGCTTTTTGGAGCTGGCTGAATCTGAGGCAGTGATGGTGAATCTTTTAGAGCTTTCAATGATACAAACAGCCCCACTGTGGTACATGTGCCATAAGTTCACCCCCACTGATCTAGGATGTGTGATACTGGGATTAAGGGTGTGTGGTACTAAATTAGTTCACTGATTGGAATCAGCACAGTTCTGGGTGTGGCTGAATGGATTTACTGAAAACAGAAGCCCCACCCTGGATGTGGGTAACACCACCCAAAACACTTATAGCCTGGATGTGATAAAAGGGAAAGGCAGGCTGGCTGTTTACTACTTGCTGCTTTCTGACTACCCTGCCATGGACTGTTACTCCTCTGCCGTGCCCCTGTGCAATGCTATCCTGCTTTGGAGCCAAATGACTATGGACTGAAACCTCTACAAACTGTGAGCTATACTAAACCTTTTCTGTTTTAACTTGTAGGTGTCAGGTATTTTGTCCCAGCAATGAAAAAGTAACTAAGACACAGGGGTTATCTTTCCATTTTCTGATGTTCTTCTCGATTTTCTTTCTCAGTCTGATGTAATTTTCATTTGTAGAAGTCTTTCACTTCCTTAGTTAATACCTAAGTATATTTAAATTTGTTGGTGCTATTGTGAATGGTATTGTTTTCCTAATTGCCTTTTCAGTGAGTTCATTATTAGAATATAGGAAGGATATTGATTTTTGTGTGTGGGTATTTTGTTTTGTTTTGTTTTTGTACCAGGGATCGAACTTGGGACCTTGCACTTTCGAGGTAGGCAGTGGAACCACTGAGCTGAATCCTTGGCCCTTTGTGTGTTTATTTTGAGAGGTGGTTTTGGGGGGTTTTGTTTTTTTCTGATACTGGGGATCAAACTCAGGACCTTGCACTTGCCAAACAGGCACAGCCCCACTGAGCTACATCCCCAGCCCTTGTGTGTTTATTTTGTATCCTGCTACACTGCTGAATTTGGTTGTCAATTCTAGGAGTCTTCTGGTGGAGTTTTTTGGTCTTGCATGTAAAGGATCATGTTATCTGCAAATAATGATACTTGACTTCATCCTTTTCTATATGTATCTCTTTTGTTTCTTTCATGTGCCTGATTGCTCTGGCTAATGTTTTGAGGACTATGTTGAACATGAGTGTTGATAATGAACTTTCTTGTCTTGCTCTTGATTTTATAGGGAAGGCTTTCAGTTTTTTCCTATTTAATATGATGGTTGTAATAGATTGTCCATAAAAGGCTTTTATCATGTTGAGATATAGATCTTCTATACCTATTTTCTTCAGCAATTTTATCATGAATGAATGTTGGATTTTTTCAAAGGATTTTTCTGCATCTATTGAGATGTTCATGTGATTTTTATCCTTGCTTCTGTTTATATGATAAATTACATTTATTGGTTTGTGTGTGTTGAACAATCCTTGTGTCCCTGGGATAAAGCCTACTGGGTCATGGTGTGTGATCTTTTTGATGATTTCTCTCATTGTGTTTGCCAGTATCTTGTTAAGGATTTTTACATGTACACTTATTAGAGGAATTGGCCTATAGTTCTCTCTTTTTTGTTGTTGTTTGGTTGGATCTTTTTCTGGTTTTGTGATTGAAATAGTGTTAGCTTCCCAGAATGATTTTGGAAGTACTCCTTCCCTCTCAATTTCATTAAAAAGTTTGAGGAGTATTGGTGTTAGATCTTTCCTGAAGTTCTTGTAGAATTCAGCTGTGAATCCATCAGGTCCTGAGTTTTTTTTCTTTTAGCTGGTAGGATTTTTTAATACTGCTTCAATTTCAATGCCTGTTATTGGATTGATCAAGAATTTGGTTCAGTTTGGGTGATTTATATGTGTCTAGGAATATCCATTTCTTGAAAATGGCATATATGTTTGTGAAGTAATTACTAATATCTTCCTGGATCTTGGCAGTGTCCATTGTGATTTCACCTTTTTCACTTCTAACTGCATTAATTTGTGTCTTTTCTTTCCTTTTTTGGTAAGATTAGCTAAAGATTTATCCATTTATTTACTTTCAAAGAATCAGCTCTTCAATTCATGGTTCTCTGTATTGTTTTTTCAATCTCCATTTCATTGCTTTCTGCTCTGATCTTAATAATTTCCTTCCTTGTACAAGCTCTAGGTTTGAATTGTTCTTGTTTTTCTAAGACCTTGGGATGCATCATTAAGTTATTTAGTTGGACTCATTCTGTTTTTCTGATATGGGAATTCACCACTTTAAACTTCCCTGTAGGACTGCTTTCATTGTGTCTCATAAGTTCTGGTATGTTGTACTGGCATCATCATTTAATTTTTGAAACTCTCTTAGTTCTTTCTTAATTTCCCTGTGACCCGTTGACTATTCAAGAGTGTGTTGTTTAATTTACATGTGTTTGCACACTTCTATGGTTTCTTTTGCTATTGATTTTTAGTTTCATTGGACTATGATCTGATAATATGCATGGTAAAATTTTGACTCTTTTGTAATTACTTAGGCATGTTTTATTATCTAGTATGTGGTCTATTTTGGAGAAGGTACCATATGAGACCTAGAAGAATGTGTATTCTGTTGTTGGATGGAACCTTCTGTATATATTAAGTGTACTTGTTTAAAGGTTTGGTCCAACACTGATATTTCTTTGTTAATTTTTTGTTTAGTTGATCTATCAATTTGTGATATGCTGTAGGAACCTTATGGAGCATGATAAGAAAGTACAGATGACTCCATAAAGCTCCAGCTGTCCACAAGGCAACTACATTCCCTTCTGTGTTCACCAGAGAAAATGAGATGAGGGCATCTCAAATCACTCAATTGAATACTTCCAAGCAACAGGATGCATACTATTCCTCTTCACGTCATCTTGTTCCTCTGGCTTGGAGCATGAAAGTGCACAAAAAGCACTCCAAGTGGACCTGACTCAGTTCATCACCATAGTGGGATACAAACATCTTTGTTCTGGATTCTGTTCTGCACTGGAGTTCAATCAAACCTTTTTCTGGGCTTCCTTGATCTGCAGAGGAGCATCATTTAAACCACCATAATCCCCAAAAGTAATACACAAAATAACATCCATGGTGGGCCCTAACCATAGGAAAGTGTTAGGCCTCAGTTTAGATAAAGCACCAGACATTTGTGCAATAATTTGACCTTGAGTCTACACCACAAGATCTGAGAAGAACTAAAGAGGAACTGAGCATGTCCATAGCACTGGATCATGAGCGCCCCCAAGGTGGTACGATGACTAGGTAGACACTAAGCCAGGCTTGAGGAGATACCCTGTCATTGGACCGTTGAGGATTGGTTTATTGGAGCCACAGACAAACCCTGTCTCACACTTCCTGTGTCCTTGCCACATGCTATAACCCACCTTTTCTACTCCAGTCATTTCTGAAGCAATCACCAGTGATCAGATGAATTTTTACATCAGTTGCTCCAAAGACAATGCTTGACTTCTTCTACCCCTGGGCTTCCCAAGAGAGTAACCCTTGACCAGTGGAGGAGGACAGGCAAGAGATGAAGTCCACTCTATTTCTCAGGTAGACAACTTGAGATGAACTCAATATAACTCTCAAAGGATTCCTGGGAGAATCAAGCCCTGGTATCCCACACTGGAGACCACCATGCATCCTTGGACTGGCTTTTGCCCCTGTCTGCTTCCCAATAGAATCACAAAGGCTTGATCACAAGCCCATATTGTGGAGATGGCTTTTAGAAAAACCAAGGCCAGGAGAGTTGCAACCACAGTGATACTCACAGAAGCCCCTTGAGATAGGACACTGGGCCAAACCTCATAGTGAGACAGAGGTAAGAACCACAGAGCTGTGAGCAAGTGGGAAGTGATGTCCTCTGGCAGGGTGGCATCACAATTCCCAAAGTTCCTATGGGGGTTGATGTGAGGAGTAAATGGAAGACAAAGGACTGGCAGAGGTGCCAGTAGTGACCAAGCACAGTGTGAGGGCCCAGGGTAGCGATGGCTGGGAAGCTGCCTGGTCTTTCATTATACATTTAGGAACCTAGACAAAAGAAATGAGCCTCTCAGGTCAGCAAGCCAGTGATCAAAGGCTTACGGTGAATCAGCAAGTCTCCCTTGCAAAGTTTCATGAGACCCTTAAATCCTTCACTAAATCCTGTGCTAAAATCAGGATTCAACTACATGGGTAGCAGAGTTGCAAAGAGAACTGAGTGTCCAGCCTCAACAGGGATCCTATATCAAAGCTGGAGCTCTGAGTAGAGGGAACTTTGAGACATGGGAGAGACTCAGCACAGACACAGCAGGAGCCAGGGCCAAAGGACAGCAGAGCACTGTTCCTGTAGCCTCAGGACACTTAGAGATCATGTGGGGACACTATGACTGGGGCCCAAGAGCCAGTGGCAGCTTCTATGGTCCTGGATTAATTTATATTTAGTAACTATATCACTATTTTCATCATATCCATATTTGGCTAAGAAAAAATATTCTTAGGGTCCATCATATACATAACATTAAATATATATAACTTTATTTTTAAAGCATTTAAAGAAAAAATGGAGACCTAGAGAAGAAGTTAAAGAAGAACTAGAAAAGGGGGTAAAGGAGAAGAACTAGAAAAGAGGGTAACTTTATACATTATGAAGAAAAAGAGCTTTACAATCATCCAGATACTCAAATAGCAGTTATGCTACTTGCTGACTTTGCCTTGAGTGTATCAGTTCCCTCACTGGTAAATGGGTTTAATCTTCCTGTAAGCCTTGGGATATTAGACAACATAAAGTGTATGTAGTTTCTAGCACATAGGAAGCATTCAATACAAGTATTATTATTTTCATATACAAACAATTAAGTCATGTCTTAATATAAATGAAGTGAAAATTTGCAATTCTCAATATTAAATGTTTGTTATATACCAAAAAAATGCAGTTTATTCATTCTAGATGGAAATTTCCTTATTTCAGGGGTACAATACCTCAATCATTCATAGTAGTAAAAATATAACAATTTCAAACTGCTCTCTTCACACATACAGTAATATGTGAATCAGTTCAACTCACTCTCTAGTAACAGAGATAGCCCAGGAGAATTACATTAGAAATCCTTGAAAGTTTGTCTTGATTTTTATGGCACTGAACTGCTGAAAACTTTAGATGTTAATAGTTCTTAATAATCACTGTCGAGATTGGAGCAAGAGTCAGCTACTGTCCAGGAACTCTGCTCCTGTAGACAGCTAATTAACTCAAAATAGCCTCTTCTGTAGCTAAACTTATAGGGTAGACTTGGAATTGGCCATTTTACCCTGAATGTTTCCAGGTAGTAATCATTCCCAGAGGCACAGCTGAGGAGAAAGCTTAGAGAACCCAGACACAGAGAGTGAAAGAGAACTGGGTAACTCCATTCAGAAATCTGTCCAGGGCAGTGACTGTGGAGGACTGAGTCTTTCTTGCCTTGCTGAAGGCTCCCATCAGAGACCATTCATAGAGCATCATTGTAGGGCTGGTTCCCACCGAGGAGAGTCCTTCCACAAGGCAAGGTGGAAGGGTCTGGTCTGGTTTATGACAATGAGATATACTCATTGATGAAAGTCATTCAAGACATAGAAGACAGAACAGGGATAGGAGTACTCTTCTTCCTCTGCTAGTTAGCAGATACATGGGCCTCACAAAGAGCAGGTTTTAACAATGATTGTGCTGTCCCATCCATGGGTTCCTGGCCAGGAGTTAAGAGGATCATTCTCACTTCTGGGAATAGATGGGCTAATGCTGAAAGGATCTACCAGTTCAAAATAATGCTGGGTCTAATGTGGATCCACTTGATCCCAAGTTGAAATCAACATGAGTAAGTGTGATTCCTAGCAGTGATTCCGAAAACTGTGCATCATAGGAAGATTTTTGCTTCCATCTAATTTATCAGACCTTACGTGAATATAGCCCAAGATTCCCACTTTCCCAGGGAAAGTCCAAGTTGGAGCGCTTCTCTAAAGGGCTGGGTTGAATCGAGATATGAAACCTGGTATCTTGCTAGGCTCTTCTTGCTAACCAGACACAGAACAGATGAGTGAAGCAGCTGGGATTAGAACTGAGTGTTCTTTGAGGATCTGGGCTCACTGTTTCCACAGTAACATCACACCTGGTGAAATACTTCCTCGTAATGAATCCCTGCATGTCTGTCTCCATAAGAACAAGATCATGGCAGCTTGGCTGTGAGTCTGCCCTCTTCCTCCTCAGCAGTGACCGTAGAAAGAATGCTATCCACCTTCACTTTTCAAACACAAAAATGTCCAACTTTCCCCTCCACTGATGGATGCTTAGATCAGGTTTCCTAGCCACAGACCCTAAGATTAAAGTTTGTGTCAAGGGATTTCAAAGTGCTCCCAAGGGAAACCAGGAAGAAAGGGGAGCGGGCACAGAAAAGGGGAAAGCCAGGCAGCAATGCCACCCTTGTACAGTCCTACAGGGGGTGACTTCAGCCTACTCCTGGGGAGCAATTGGTGTATGCACTGCATTGCTGAGATGCCAGCACTCATCTGTTGTCAGTAAAGGTTTATCCCAAGGGGATGTAACTCTCATGTACTTTTAACTTTTTCCATTATGAAAAATCAGGCTCTAGGAGCCAGAGAGTTTCAGAGAAAGTTTGTAAGTAGAGGCTTTGGGAAGCACAGAAAACCAGGTGATGCACAAAAATGATCAAAGGGAACTCAAGGGGGGTCTGCAGAGAGCACCACCATGCTCCAATACTCTGTAGAAAGCCAGAGAACTGGGAGAGACAGATGTAAAAGGAAAAGTGAAGTTGGCAATATCTTCGTTCTCACACATCTCAGTGTTGCCTACAGTTACCCAATCTGGGTTCTAAACACCAAGACCAACTGACAGCTACTGATCACTCATTTGTCTAACACAGGAGTAGGAATTAGGGAAACATCCAGCAATGGGACACATTGACTGTACAATAAGCTGAAACTTGTGCTGCCCAGCGAGGAACAAGTTTGGCACAAGAAGCAGGAAATTAGGAGTTGAACTCTGTGGTGACCACTTGAAAAGAGGACTTGGGTTAACAGAAAGAATATTCTGGAGGGGATTGTCCCTCCACTCTGACATCCAGGATTTACAATCTGAGCATGACCCTGCCTGACTCCCCATTCTCTGTGTGAACTTAGAAGAGGTAACATTTTTCAAAATGCTATTTTTCTTCGGTAAAATGGAAATGGTAACACTCACTGTACATTCACTTTGGGAGAATGGGATAGACCTAAATTTCCCTATTCCTCCCACTCAGTACAACTCAAAACTCTGGATGTTATGTCTCAACTAGCATAAGAAGACCCTGAAAAGTGGAGAGAAAAAGGCAGACCAGCTAGGGACCTAAGGACCCAAGGAAAGACTCAGCTGTAAATTTCCTGGGTTCTTTTTCTGCCTCATGTGTCACAGAGTTGGAACTGAAGCCAGCAGCCTGGAGACACTTAAGGCCACAGATAAAACAGGAACAACAAAAGCTCTCTCTCAGCTCAGGGACCAGGAAAGGGCAACCTAGCCAGATGAAAGTCTTGTAAACAGTAACTCCTCTGGTCCAACCATGCACCACAGAAAATATTAAGGCCCAGCTACCACCCTTGCCAACAAAGTTAAAGTGGGATTGAATTCACAATTTTAAAACTTCCAGAAAGGAAATCTCCAGGGCCAAATGGTTTTGCTGGAAATTTTATCAAATGTTTAAAGAAAAATTAACACCAACTGTATACAATCTCTTACAGTAAATAGAAGATTTCCTAATTTCTTTTAAGAAACAAGTATTACCCTGGTATCAAAACCATACAAAGGACATGATACACACACACACACACACACACACACACACACACGCACAGAGAGCGAGAGAGCAAGAGAGAGAAAGAGAACCGTGTGTACACCATGATGAAGTGGGTTTTTCTTCCAGGTATACAAGGCTGATTCAACATTCAAAAATCAATCCATTTAATCTAGCATATTAGCAAACTAAAAAAGAAAAAAATCACATAGTCATATCAACTGATTCATAAAAATCATTTGACAAAATTCAATCTCTATTCATCATATGCTCCAAAAAATAGAAACAGAGGAGGCATTCCTCTCAACAGGGTAAAGAAAATCCACGAAATTCCCCACAGCTAACCCTCTACACAGTGGTGACAAATTGAATGCTTTTACCAAATTCAAGAACAAGCCAAGAATGTCCACCCATCACTCCATTCAACATCATAAATTGTCTATGTAGAAAGTTCAAAAAAATCTAAAGCTAAAACAAAATGTTCTTAGAATTACTTAGCTATTTCAGCGAGGTCACAGAATACAAAATCAACTGTATTTCCATACATGAACAATGAAAACGTAGGTACCAAAATTTTAAAATGCCACTTGCAGTCACTCAAAAAATTAAATATTTACATATAAATCAAACAAAGCATGTTCAGGGCTTTGTTGTGGACTATGTGTTTGTACAACCCCCAATTTAAATGTTCACCAAGCCAGGAACTCTCCAAACCTTGTCATTTGGGAGGTTTTAATGAAAGCTTCCTTATTTAGGCACAGTCACTAAATCAGTCTCCAGCTCCTTTCCTTTCCCCAGAGCCTAGAAGTAGGGCTGAAAAATTTAACCCTCTAATTGTCCCTTGATCTTCCTAGCAACCATTCTAAAACTATCAAGTGACCCCTAGATACTTGTCATCTCATTCAAATATAAAAAATACTCATTACTCCTGAGATTCCAAGCAGTTTAGGAGCTGTGTGCTAGGGATTGGGAACAAAGGCCAAATATGTATCTGTTATTACGTCACAATTACACATAACCTTGTGTATGCAGCAAAGAGACGATAGATAGATAGATAGATAGATAGATAGATAGACAGATGACAAATGATAAAACTAAATCCAATTGTTAAGTTGAACATTTGCATAGAGCATGCCTCAGCACTTCCTCTCTGAAGTCTATCTAATAGAGAATCTTCCCCCAGGGGCCTGTACAGGAATGTTCACAGTAGCTCTGGTTGTAATAGCAAGATCTTAACACCCTAGATACAATGATGTATTGAAATGGCAAAATCATTTACAGTAGTAAAAATGTCCTCACATGGCAAAAGAAGCAGCACGGCTCTTTCCTAAGCACTAATACTACTCATGGGGGCTCCTACTAATATCTCTAATACCCACCTCTTATTACTACCATGCTGGGTATGAAGTTCTTACATATGAATTGGGTTGAGGGGTGTCACTCAGATGACAGCACCATTCTGAGAAATTGATAGCCCAAGTATGAGGGGGGCCACAATATTTTAATCTCAAATTAATAGGTATTTAAACTCAAACCCTGAGATAGGTACATGATCCCACATTCAGAATATATGCCTGAAAATTGCCTATGCTGTAGACCAGTAAGGAAATCTACACATAGCTACAGACAGAGAGTACAAACACGGTTATACTGTCACACTGACCAGACAAGGACAGTGATCAAGGTAATATACTGTCTGAAACAAAAACCTATGTTTCTAAACATAGAGGCAGAAATTACATGACCCACTCCAAACTCTGCCTTTTGGGTTTTCTTGGAGCTGCCTTTTCCTTTTCCTTTTCCTTTTCATACATTTTTAATCTTGATCTTTGAAAAACTAGAGGTGCTTCTAGCTAGACTGACCTGGCAGCATCAATCCAACAAACATTTATAAAATGCCTTGGGCTGGGGATTTAGCTCAGTGGTTCTGCTGCCTGCCTCGCCAGCACAAGGTCCTGAGTTCGATCCCTGGTACCAAAAAAAATAATAATAAATAAAATGCCTGGGCTTGACAGTTTGTTGTGATGTCCTGGGGAAACCATTCCTTTTCTCTATATGCTTACAGTGCTGATTGGGTGTCTTGTAATGCATTGCCCTGGTGATATTTAAATAGGTGTATTGAGGGCATAAATACTTGGCTTTCTTGGTTAAGCCAGAAAGAGATCTTTTTTCCCTAGCAAAAGCAAGTAAAACAGCTCTTAGATTGAAAGTCTGGTCTTATTTAAACAAATGAATAATGTCTGGGTTAAACAGAAAATTGTAGGAAAAATTATAAGCTATTTTGAACTGAATGACAATGAAAGTCCTATATATTGAAATCTGTGAGATTCACCTAAATGGCACTTAGAAGGAAATTTACATCTCTGCATATGTTGAAGGAAGATTAAAAACAAATTAACCATTTCTCTTTGTCACCCTTCCTTCTTTTTCCTTCCTTCCCAAACAAATCCCACCCTAAATGTCTTGGATGAACTCAAGAGAAGTGAGTGGGCAGTGGGGCCAAGGGGCACAGAGCTGCAGTCCGGGTTGGGTAACCAGGTGCCTTCCCGGGAGAGGCCCAGCTCAGCCGGGCAGGGCAAAGAGAAAGGGAAGCTCTGTGGCCTGGGACTCAGGCTGGAACTAGAGCAGGGCTCAGCCAGGAAGGTGCTCTGACATGGGGTTGGCTATGTGGCCGGGACAAGAAGCATAAAAAAGGAAATACAGGATATCCCAGAGACCTTCATGCACTTTTAAGCTCTAGTAACTTCTGAATCAAAAATTCTACAAACTTGCCAAAAAGCAAAGATAACGATTTGCATGTTTAAGCACTTCCATTTTTTCCTATAGTTATGCAGGTTTCTATCTTAAGTGATAAATATTTAATTTTAGATTTTTGTTTCAGTCTGTCTGATTGAAGTTGGCAAATGTTGACTCAAAAAGACCAAATTGAAAATGTATTATTCAAAATTCACAAAAATAAATGTAATGGAAATTTAAATATACTTTCAGTGATGATGGAAAGAAAAAACTAGTTTATATCTGTGATGTTGGATTAGAAATTTATGCAAAATTGTGACTTTCAACATAAATACAGAAATTAATAGGTGTGTGTGTGTGTGTGTGTGTGTGTGTGTGTGTGTGTGTGACAGAGAGGGGCCAATATTCTCTGCCTGCTAACTGAGACAGGAAGGGTCACCTGAAAACCAGTGGGCACCCATATCCCCCAGATAATAGCATTCTCCACTGAAAGAGTCTGGCCTTCTTGCAGAAATGGTGATTCAGGGTTGGGACAAGATAAATACAAAGATGACCAGAGATCATATTGTTTTGCCAGAAAGCAAAGAAGCTATAGGAATGAAGAGAAATGTTAACAAGGACGTATATGCTGTCCAGAGGCTCCCATTGACCAGTTTGAACAGGAAAATAAATAATAATAGATAAATAATAATAATAATAGATAAATTTTAATCCAGTCAATAAAATAGCTGATGGGCTGGGGATTTAGCTAGTGGTGCCACCGCCTGCGTCCCAGTTGCAAGGTCCTGAGTTCAATCCCCAGTACCAAAAAAAAAAAAAAAAAAAAATAGCTGACATCAGTCCATAGTAATACAGTATAAACAGATAAAAAAACAGATAAACTGGAAGTTTAATGAGACAGACTATCTACCTAGTTTCAAATTACCTCCCACAAAACATCAAATACAACAAGAAGGGAAGAACAGGAACTTCTAGGTAGAGAGCCCAGCAGACCCATTGATGGAGCAGAGTTTCCTAGCTACAAGACAAAGTCTGTGCCCTCGGCACCTGGTGGGACACCATGAGAAGTACCCAGAACTTCTGTGGTGTCCCTGCCACAGACCACAACCTGCATGTAGCCATCAAGAAATGCCAGACAAATCCAAACAGAAGGACGTTCTCCAAGAAATCTGGCCTATAATCTTCAAAGACACCAAGGATGTGAAAGTTGGGGGAAAAATAAGCACAAACTAAAGAGACACAAAATATGACATAGCTAATTATTACAAACTGGACTCTGTAAAGAACAATACTGAGACAATTGATTAAACTGGATGGAAACCTGCGATTGAATGATAGTAATATATCGATGTTATTCCCATGAACTGAATGATCATATGGTGATTGTGTGGAGCATCCTTCTTTGTTGGAAATATACACCACATGACTATTTTTTGCTCTGGATCCCAGTCAGTAAGAATTTTACTGATTTTACATTTTTGTCCCAGTCTGATAGATTTTATTTTTTGTTTTGTTTTTTTGGTACCGGGGATTGAACTCGGGTCGTTCTGCTTTCAAGGCAGGTGGCAGAACCACTGAGCTAAATCCTGGCCCCAATTGATTTTAAATGATATCTCACAGGTACTTTTGTTTTCATTTTCTACTACTAGTGAGTGCCACCACCTTCCCTGGGACCACTCCTATTTTGGAAAAAATATACACACATGCACACTCAATGCAATCACTGGGTGTTCAGTCCTGCTGGTGTTGTTTCCCGTGCCTAAATGGTACTTTATTTTCCTACAATTCTCTTGTAGAATTTTCATGATGGTTTTATTTACTTACATGATTAAATGATCTTGCAATTATATTTCTATATGGCATAAGGGTAAATTTTTACTTTTTTCTAGATTTAGTTTTATTAAATAATTCCTATCCCTCCCCATACAACATATTAAAATGGCTCTTGGATTTCAAATTTTCTTACATGCTAGAATCTGTTTCTGTGTTCTCCATTTCAATCTATTTGCCTATTTGTCTATCCCCAGACCATGGCCACACTGACTGACTTGAATGGCTTTATAGAATATTCTCACATCTAGGAAGAAAGTCCATCATGCCTAGCTAGTCTGTATTTTAATTTTTTTCCTGGCCATTTTTAGGCACATACTCTTATTCCTAAATTTAAGAAAATTCATCCTGTCCCAAAGAGATTTTTGATGACCTATTGGTATTATAATCTAAATTTCATCAAACATATATTAATTTAGAGGAAACTGACACTGATATTATATTGTCCTCTTATTTAAAAACAGTATTTTACTATTTGTCAAGATCTTATTTTATGGCATACAATAACATTTCATAATTTTCTTCATATGGTTCTCATGCTTTTCTTTTAAAATTTATTTCTAAGTACTGGATAGGTTTTCTCACTTATATAAATGCTCTTTTCCCATTTCTCTTACTCAGTTTTTATTAAAAAAAAATTTTTATTAAATTCTTTTATTGGTACATTGTAGGCATACAACATAATTACATTTCTCATTGGGAATTGTACCTTTACATAATGCAAATTTTTAAATGTCTGATTCTTATATATGAATCTTATAGCAGTCACCTAGCCCAATTTTCTCATCAATTTTATGTGTTTTTATTTACTAATGTCTTGGGTTTTCTAAATACAAAAATCATAATATCAGCAAAAATGAAGCATTTTCTCTCTTCTTTTCTGACATTTATATCAATCATTGTATCTGATTATCTCTTTATCACAAGGACTTCCCAATCCGTGGCAAATAACATTGGTTGTCAACATTCCTGCTTAGTTCCCAACTACAATAGAAGAGATTTTTATAATTTGCTTTCCGGCTATTTGCTGTTAGGTTTTGGTACCTGGTTTTCATGAGTCAGTTCTGTAACAGAACTGAAGATAGCCGGCCACACAGTGACTGAGCTGCAAATGAAGTTAGGGGGATATGGGGACAGCAAGCCCATCCCCAGGTGAGCTGCATGCTTGCCTGACTTCCATGTGGAAGGAGCACAGCTTTCCCTGCGGACACCTCTGCAATTCCAGACATTCACCTCACAGGAATTAGGGGAACGTGACGGGGACTTTGTGATTTATAGGCAGTTGACAGCCTGAAAAAGCAAATCTTGTCTGGCCACCTAGTTAGTTGGCTACCTGTTTTCAGTTTCCAGATGGTTAGTAAGTTCAGAATGTTTATATTCTATGCTAAGAGTTAAGTGTCAAGCATGTCCAGGTTGCTGTGTGGACTGGGTGGCTTAAGAACAGCAGAAATCTGTTTCTCACAGTCAGGACAGTAGAAAGCCATGGTCAAGGTGCTGACAGTGACCAGATGGTGACCCGCTTCGTGTCCTCCCCTGCAGGAGCAGTGCAGCTCCCTGGGGATTCTCCTGCAAGGAAACTGATCCTGCTAAGGAGGCTCCATGTCACCCACCCTACCCATCCTCTGCCAAGCCTCCACCTCTTTCTGCCTTCAACGAGGTGTCAGGGTTTCAACGCATGAATCAGAGGGAAATATTCATGAAATATTCAGTCTGTCACAGTAAGAAAAACTTCGTTTCTGAAATAGCAGAACAAATGATGACCAAAAAAATTGCTTCTGTTCCTATTTTACTTATAATTTAACTGGAAATAATTGTTAACTTTTATCCAACACTCTTGTCTATGAAAATGATAATATGATTTACTAATATAAAAAGTATCTTGCTAGGTTTCTTGCTATTAATCCATCTTTACCTGTCTAAAATTAAAGTACTTGAGCAAAAGTATTATTCTTTTGATTTACCACCAAATTATGTTTGCTAATGCATTTTATAATTTTTCCTTCCACGTTCATAAATGAATTTGTCTATTTTGTCTGTCTTTATGAAGTTTCAGCATTAAAATTATGATGACCTCATAAAATCATCTGGAAAGATATCTCTTTTTTTACATGACCTAGAATCACTTGGCAAACAATGGGATTATTCATTATTCAAAGGCTACATAATTGCTGTGAACCCATTTGTTCTAGGGTTCGTTTTTTTAACAGACCTCTAAACACCTTTCAATTTTCATCCACAGTACTTTTCCATTTTTTAAATTTTTTTGATTATTTATTCTTCCTGGAAAATAAAAAATATTCACTTCAATTTGTAATAATAAAATTCTATACAGTGCCTCTTAGGACTCTTAATTTCTCCAAAATCTGTTTCTGACTTCTTTATTATGCCTAACCTAGTATATACTTTCTCGCATCTTCTTAGACTCAACAAATGGCTTACTGATCATGCAGAGAAGCTTTTAAAATTATTCTAATCCTAATTCCATTCATTAGACAGTGGTGCCTCAGTTTACAAACTTAATTTATTTTACGATTTTGGGGGAGATGGCTGCATTTGTGTTTGTGTAGAGAAGATGGCCATGATCATGTTTGTCACTGGTTGCAGAGCTTATGAATAAAAGCAAAATTTTGTCAAATGCTTTTGCAATATGGGCACAATCTCTGCTGTTATCTGAGAAATTATTTCTGATTTCATTTTTTCCAGATCCTCTTTTGTTGCCAGTTCAGGGAGTCCAGGTGGTTGAGTATCAGAATGTTCCATCTCGCTTCCCTTTGGAGTTACTGTAAGTGATCTGGAAGTCTGGTTCTGAGGCTTGTTTATGTGTCTTCTCATTTCGACCTGGGTAGAGGGGTGCTGCTGGTGCCACACACGGCTCACTTCCTCTGCACTGGGTGCATTGGGAGTGGTGGTAAAGCTTCAAATGCTTTTGTATTGTTTGCAAACGGAAGCATTTGTGAATTGAGGTGTTACTATACTTGTCTTTACTAATTGTTCTTGTTATTGTCATTGTTTTTCTAAGTGAATATTAAGTTCTTTTTTATAATTTGTCTTCCTTAGTACAAATAATACTATTTAAGGCTTTAATTTTTTTTGATATATATAGCTTTTGCAGGGTACATTGATTTTGGTATGAGGTACTCTTTTTTTTTTTTTCTGGGCCCGGGGATCGAACTCAGGACCTTGCGCTTGCGAGGCAGGCACCGGAACCACTGAGCTAAATCCCCGGGCCAAGGTACTCTTTTTTATTGCTTTTTAGAAATCTTGTAATTTTTTTTGGCTTTTTTTATTTAGATATCATCTAAGTATATAGTGTTTGTTATCCTGGTAGTAAAGAAATTTTAGGTCACCATCCTATCTTTCTATTTGTACTGGATTACAACTTCGGGTTTTCTTTGAGGTCAAGCACATCAATTTTTTATAAATTATCCAACTACAAATGGAAAAATGAACGTTCTCCTTTCAAAAAGTGTAAGTTTCTGTAAATGCTATTTAAATTAGATGTAGCATTCAGCTCTTCTGTGTGAGTACTTAGTTTGCTTACTAAATCTGTCCAGTAGAAAGAGATGATGAAGTCTCCCCCTCCTTCCCTACCTTGATCAAGCTATCCCTGCTGTTGGGGAGGTGCTTCGATTTTAGATTGAGTAGTTGAAGAAGGCTAAACCAAGACTGGGGAGTTGACAGAACAAGTCGTGCCACCCTCTGAGAAGAGAGCCTGGTGAGGAGTGCAGATTGCCTGTATGTTCTAGAAACAATGACCAGGCTAAGGCAGTTGGGAGGAACCATAGGGAGAGGAGTGGGTGGCCTAGGTGGTGGGGCCACATCACACTGGGCCTGGCAGGGATGCTTCAAGGACCACAGCTGTGACTCTCGGACCTGGCCCTGCATGCAGTGACAGAGCCTGAGCATGCCACACTCTCCCAGCGCCCTTTCCTTTGGCTTCAGATGTCAAAACAAAGGCCCTGCCACTCCTCTCTGGGTGAAATGGAGACTGGAAACAAGCTCTCCAAATAAATCCTCTCCTCGGACTCTGGACCCTTTCAACTCTAGGTGTAGGTGAGGAATTTATGAGTTGCTAAAACAGTAAATCCCAACCTAGTCCCTCATTTCAGAGTCAGGACCTATAGGCGTCTTGCCAAACTTGCATTGTGATTGCCCTGTTAGGAAAGCTAACTCACCATGGACCTGAAAAATGCCACCAAACACAAGCTCCTTGGTCCTTGCACTCATCTACACCTATGTGGATTAACAGTATCTTCAGACGACTGAACCCTCACTGTGCACTCTGAGTCAGCTGGTGAGTCAGCGTGGCTCTGATAATAAATGGCTGTGTTTTTTATGAGAGCGATTCCTTTCTCAATTTCTCTTAAATGAAGTCTTGCTGGTCTGATGAACCCAAAAGAGTAACCCTGAATACATGGGTAGTTTTTATAAAGTCTCTACCATGATGTAAGTAGAAGGAAGTCAGGGAGGGAGGAGGGAGGATGGAGGATACTCTTCCAAAGACCCTTGTGGTTTCCTTGATTTCTCAGGAAAAATTTAGAGCAGAACACCGAGCAGTCCCTCCTTGCCCATGCCCTGTTTCTGGTTTAACATGGGGTGCTGAGGATGGGGTGCCAGGCACCACTCTGCCTGATGTCAGAACAACAAGACAAAGTGAGCATCAGCCTCAGACCAGGGTGGCTTCTCTTGCAGAGTGGACACGTTCTCCATCCACATTCGCACCCTGCACATCGTGTTGCTGCTCCACACCAGTGGGGGACTGGGGATGCTTGAGTGGGCGTGCCTCCTCACCTACTGGCCGTGTGCCCCCTGCTGCACCACTCTGATGCCGTCGGGGACTGCAGCAGCTTCTTAACTGGTGCCCGGGTCCCTTGCCACGCTCATCCTCCAGGCAGCCATTAGAATCAGTTAGATGATTTACCTTGCTCTAAAATGTCCTGAGTTTCCCACTGAACCAAGAAACCTCTGATCCAAGAAACTTCCAGATCCGGTGCTGAAAGTCTGACCACCCTTGACATTCTGCAGATGCACAGTTCACCAGCACCGGGTCCCAGCATCTCTGCCCTCTCTCCCTGAAGACGCCAGGGTGGTCCGGCCAACCTGGTCCTGCCTAGGTCCCCACATCCACTGCTCCTTGTGCCCCCTACCCCATCTCGGCAAGCTCCTCCTTCCCATCTCCCAGGTCTCACCACAACCCAAATGCCAAGAAGGAAGGTGAGAAGAAAAGAAGAAGGAAGGGAGGAAGGGACATACACTTCAGAGTGCCGGGCCCAGGTCAGGTAGGTGAAGAGCAGAGCATCAAGCACAGAGCTTATTTCTCACAGAGGAGGACTCAAGTCAAGGAAGAAGAACAAAGGACAGGAGCTCCTATTCTACATGGAGAATCACAATACAAGATAGAGGATGGTCTAAGCAAAAAGACTACTATAAGTCACTGGTAAATTGCTGTGGAAATTTTAAATAAACATTTAAATTGTCCGACTAGTTAACTAGTTTTCCTCAAAGACAACAATCACCTTCCTCCCTCCTTTTTTTTCCTACATTTCTTTTAGCCTCCCTCCCTTCCTTTCTTCCTTCCTTCCTTTTATTTTTTGGAATCCCCGAAACCTCAAGGGTAACACCGTTCATGCAGGGGAATCTGTGTGTTGACTGAGGAAGGCAACATCGGGTGAGTCCTCAAGGCTGAAGGGATGAGAAGAGCGTGCAAGGTGGATGTGCTTAGTGAGGCAAAATGTACCCTCCTTCTGTGAAGTCAGAAATATCTGCTAGGAGGTGTCCAGGACCCATCCACACCCAGGCCAGGGCAGAACCAGGGGTCCGGCTCTGCAACAGACATGAAGCTATGGTAGAAAATCCCTCCCGTCAGGGGTGGACACAACCTCCAAAGTCACCTTGGATGTGGGGGGCCCATGTGTGGGGCCCCTAACTGAAGTTCCTGCGTGTTATCACCATGAAGGGGCATCCTCCAGAAACCCTCATGGTCAGGACCAGCCAAGAAGCACATTCTCACACCTAACTCCCACTTGCCAGGCCAGTGAGGGTGAGGATCCACCTGTCTCAGCAGTCTGTGGAGATGCTTTCTCAGCATCTGACTCCTGAGGCTGGGCAGGGACCTCAGCTGGCGAGGACAGGCCACCACCTGCTCCTGCCCTGCATGGTATAAAAGCAGCACTCACTTTGGGTGCACCAGCTGCACTTGTCACCCTGTAGATGAGCAGCCTGTACAGAGGTTTCAGAAGCAAAAGCAGTTCTCAACTGAAAAGCAAGGGGAGGCTGGGCATGGTGGCGCATGCCTAAAATCCTAGCTTCTTGGGAGGCTGAGGTAGGTTCGAGGCCAGCCTGGGCAGCTTAGCAAGCTGCTGTCTCAAAACAAAATTTCCTGGGCTGGGGATTTAGCTCAGTGGTTCCAGCGCCTGCCTCACAAGCACAAGGTCCTGAGTTCGATCCCTGGTACAAAAAAAAAAAAAAATTTCCAAAAATGGATGGATTGTAGCCTAGTGGTGGACCACTTGCCTAGCATGTTCAAGGCCCTGGTAATCCCTAGTACAGCAAAACAAGGGAGGGAGACAGAAAATGGTCTTCCTAAAATGGCGAAGAAATCACTCCTCCATCCCTCCCTTCTCTTTCAAATGGAAAGTTCCAAGCACTCTGTGACAGGAACCCACTACTCCTTGTAACAGCCTTATAATGTAGAGGCTTTAGCCCTCAACTTCACTCTGAAGAAACGGAGGCATAAAGAAGTTTCATGGTTCGCCAGGGTCCCACAGCATAGCCAGGATTCAATATAGACAGATTGCCTCCAAATTTCAGGCTGTCCCCCACACTATTCCAGTTCCCACACCATGGCCTGATGCTGCTCACCATCCCAGAATCAAAGCCTTTAAATAAAGTAACATATTGTTACAGTTTATTACGGAAAATGTCGAATAGATAGAAAGGTAGATAGAAATAATAGACCTTGTACCCACACCTCAGCTTCAGGAGCTATCAAACCACAGCCATCCTATTTCATCCAGAACCCCAGCCCCATTGATAGGTTGTGTGCAAGCAAACTCTTTTTATGATTCGCCAAATGACTTTCCAAAGCAACAGCACCACTTTCCATTCCCATGATCAATATGGAGGATTCCAGTTTCTTCAAATCCTAATCAACACTTACTTATCTGTCTTTTTCATTCCAGCCATTCCAAGACTTGCAAAGTGGTACCTCATCAGGGTCTTTATATTTTTTATTTTTATTAGTGCATGTTTACAGTACATAATGACCATGTTCCCCATGGGGAGCTGGTAGGTGTACATCATACCTCCTGATTCTTTCTAAGTCCCCTCCCTCCTTGCCTTCTCTCCCTGTCCTTCCTCTTCCCTCCACCTCTCTTCCCACTCCCCGGTGGCTAATGATGCTGAGGGTCTTTCTGTGGGGCTGGCAGATTTAAATAAACAATACCACCCCCATTTTAGGGTTCTCCTTACACACCTCCTTTGGTTCTAAAATGTTAGTCTTCCCACTTCCTGTCAATAAAATGTTCACCTGCATCAGTGCCCTATTTTCTGCTTCCTCCCTCTGTCTTCTTCACACTTCCAATTACTCCAAACCTATCGTCTAGCCAGACCTCATGGAGAACCATTTTGTAAGCAACTCCCCTGCACAGTGCTGCATGGTCTCACTCAGAGCTGGAACTCAGACACTGAGAGTAGAGTGGTGGCCACCAGAGGTGCAGCAGTGGGGAGGGAAAGGTTGATCCACAGGTACTAAGCTGCAGTAAGACTGGAGCAGAGTTCTGGGGGGCACTGCACATAGGGTGACTAGAGATAACAGCGACGTACTGTACACTTTAAAGTTAGAAGGAAGGATTTTGAAAGTCTTCACTATAAAGAAATGGTAAATGTTTGAGGAGATTGATATGTCCAGCTTGATTGAATATGACACATAGCCAGTCATGGTGTTGCACACCTGTAATACCAGCACTCTGGGAGACTGAGGGAGGAGGATTGCAAGTTTGAGGCCAGCATGTACAACTTAGCAACTCAGCAAGACTCTATCTCAAAATAAAAAATAAAAATTCTGGGGATGTAGCTCAGTGTAAAGGCCCTGAGTTCACTCCCTAGAACCTTGAGGAAAAAAAGGGACACAATTTATACAAGTATTAAAATATCACATAGTACCCCTTTCATATGTATAGCTTTGTTTGCATGTATAGTTGTCTTAGTTACTTTTCTCATTGCTGAGACAAAATACCTGACACCCAAAGTTAAAGGGTGAAAGGTTTATTTAGTTCACAGTCTGTAGAGGTTCAGTGCACAATCAGCTGGCTCCAAAGCAGGGTGGATGGCAGTCAGGCATCACAGAGGAAAAACAGTCCATAGCAGGCAGAAGGTAGCAAAGCAACAAGGGATGACCACAGCTCTTTTTATCCCTTATATTTTATCCAGGCTACTTACTTAGGGTGAGTAACACTCACACCCTTAATCCTAGTGCCCTTGATCACTGAATCAATTCCAGCTTCACACACTCTAGATCCAGCCATCTCTGAAAAAACCCCCACCTATGATCGCATGAGGCTTTGGGGAGACAACTAGACACAAGCCATAACAATAGTTAAAATAAACTTAAAGTTACCCTCCCATGTTTTATTATTTCCTTCATAGTGTAACCAGCTCCCTCCCATGCTGTGATCTGGATCTCTTTTTTTCTTTTCTTTTTTTAGGGCAGTGATGTTTGAAGCCAACAAAACATCAGCAGCAAGGGGTAGGGAATGACTGAACATATGTTCATTAGAAAGAATAAAAGGAAACGCTTCCCACTTGTTGGGGAAGGATTCCATATTGGCAGATACCACAGAAGTTTAGGTCTATTTACTTTTTATATAGTTTTTGGTATAGGTGAACATAACAGAAGACAAGGATGTTCCTGTTATAGGTAGCCTTTGCAGTCTGGAAAGCAAGCTGCTTTGTTTGGATTCTACTTATTCCGGAGTTTGTTTTAGGGCTGTTTGTTTAGGGACATGTTCTTTGTCCCATGTATTTTCTTAGGCCCTGATAGTCAGTTTAACTATTCGGGCCCTTGTTTGTCAACTCATTTAAGCCTAGACTTTTAGTTTATTTTAGGTTAACTATTCAAGACCTGAGCCCTATCTGCCTAACTTCCTCTGTCTCCTGGTTTTATTCCTCCCTCCACAGTAGTGACACTGACTGCTGTCAGGGTGAATGGGCATCAAAGAGTCTTTCAAGCTATTTTTTTTTTCTGAGAGGCAGCACTGTTGAAGTTAGGGCCCACTACTGGGAGGCCTATCCAAAGGTCCTGAATAGAAGTCAAGGGGATTCCTCATTGGTGAGTTTGTCCACATCACCATTTATAGCTTTAAAGCTGTTAAACAAGGAGAAACAAATTTGACTAAGAGGTTGAGAAAACATGGTCTAAATATCAGGGCTATACAAAGCATTAATAATGGCTGTGATAGGGGGAGTAACCAGGAAGTCCAATTTTAGATTTCTGGCCCAGATTTTTATGACTGGGATAATATTGGGAGGATCTTTGAAGCACAGTCAGCCAGTTTTTGTTATATTTTTTACTATCTCAGACTGGCATAAAAGCAACATTTTTTAGGAATAGATATACCCTCTCTTTTTTGGTAGTCAAGAGGTTATAAGTTTGATATTTTAAGATCTTTTATCTGATGAGACATTTCTTTAAAGATAACAAGTTTTATTTATAAGCATGTAAATTTTTAGCTGTAAGAATATTGAGGTCTCTGATTTGGAAGGACAATTTTAGCTAAGTAATTAAAAGAATTTTGTTGCTATTACTGTAGTTTTTTTAGCCTTATTTAATCACAATGGTGACAAGTTATAGGTGTAGCTAGAGACTGTCAGCAGGGGTCTATTATAGGACTTGGAATACTTTTGTAAATTTAGCCTAAATTATTATTAATATTTATATACATCTTGTCATTTATACTTTTTGTTGGTTGTTTAAGACCAAGTTAAAGTGAGACATGTGTTATTAGAATTAATCTTATGTTATATATTAAAGTCAGTTAAGGCTCTCTAAGGGCTATTTTTGGAACTACATACAGAAGCTCTTAACTCTTTTGTCAATGTCATCCGTTAGGATGAGTCCTGGTCTCATTTGACAACATGGTTTTCTTGGAAGCATGGGAGATGCTTTCTGCGTGCGTGTCTGTGTGTGTGTGTTTATGTGTGTCTGTGTGTGTCTTTTTTTAGCACAATGTATGTAAGTTAACTCCTGTCTTTTGGGATTTAACTGTTTCCCTGTTTAGGAGGTTGGGTGACTAACTAGTTGTAGGATCACATAGAGAGATTTTCTCATGTCTTAAGTCCTTGCTGACTTTGAGGACCAGGACCAAAATATTGGCTGTTTTCTTAACCCACATATGTATTTAACTTTGGTCTCAGAGTCTTAGCTGTTGAATACCCAAAATATCAGATACACCAGCATTGAACTGAGAGCAATCATGATTGTCTTTGAAGTCAAATTTTTATAGAACAGTATCAGATAATAGTAATAAAATTTTTATGGGGAGAGTTTGAACTCAAGAGCAAAACATAACATTTTAGCACAACAATTATGTTGACAATAAGTGAGAACTATAGTTTTTATAAAAGTATATTTAAACTTTTATTTTAATATAGAATATTTTATCACAAAGAAGAGTTTTAGATTGTTAGATGGGATATTTGTTTATTATCTCTTTTTATTATAAAACCAAGTTTGAGGCTTTGTCTTTCAGTAAAAGGGCTGAGTCTATGCAGCATGGCCTGCAGAAGTTAAGACCATCTCTCAAAGCACTGAAAGCCCGTACACAGGGCACTTAGGGTATCTACCCTGTCTTTAATAACACAGGTCTAGTTAAAGGATTGAATTATAATTGGTTTTTTTTTAAATTGGCCACACCTCACCATCTCTCAATGGATAACCTGTCCATGCTTCTGGGTAGAAAAATTCAACCATATTTTATTGGCTGAGGACTAAAATTTTTTTAATTTTTGAGGATACACCCCAGAGATGCGTCTGTGGAAGGGAGGCTGACTGAATTTTTTATCTGATACACACACATAAAGAAGGTAGGAGGCATGAGAACATCACCATCATACCTGACAACCTTTTTTAGCCTCTATGTTTGTGGCAGTGATAGAGGAAGACTAATTCCCCCTCACTTACCAGCAGCAGGCCCCGCTGTGCACTGGCCCATGCCTGTGGGGAAGTGTGATAGGAACTGTTTGCTTTGTGGGAGCCTCCTTGTTTGCTAGTTTATTTGTTTTGTTTTGTTTATGGCCACAGTAGGGGACTAAGGAACTCCTAGTTTCGCCCACTGCCTCCTCAGGACAACAATCAATCAATCTAATGAAGGAAGTAAAAGACCTTAACACTGAAAATTGCAGTACTCTGAAAAAGGAGAAGGAAAATGATTTCAGAAAATGGGATAAAATAAAATTTATTTTAAAAAGTAAAATGGAGGACCGGGGATTTAGCTCAGTGGTTCCAGCGCCTGCCTCGCAAGTGCAAGGTCGATCCCTGGTACCAAAAAAATAAATAAATAAAAATAAAATAAAATGGAAAGATATCCTCTATTCTTGGGTAGGAAGAGCCAATATAGCAAAACTGGCCATACTCCAAAATTGTTTTACAGATTTAATGCAGTCCCAGTCAAAATACCAATTACATACCTCACAGAGTTAGAGAAAACAATTACAAAATTCATTTGGAACCAGAAGAGACCTAGAACAGCAAAAGCAATACTGGGCAACAAAGGCAAGGCAGGAGCCATCATAATCCCTGACTTGAAATTATACTACAAAGCTACTGTGATAAAAACAGCATTGAACTGACAAAAAAAAAAAACAAAAAGAAAACCCAGACCTAAAGATCAATGGAGCTGATTGGAAGATTCAGAAACAATTCCAAACACAACTCAGCCACCTCATCTTTGACAAAGGGACCAAACATCTTCACTACAAAAAAGACTGCCTCTTCAATAAATGGTGCTAGAAAAAAATGGCTTTCTACATGCTGAAGATTAAAACTAGACCCATATCTCTTACCATGCACTAAACTAAAATCAAAATGAATCAAAGGTCTAAATATAAAACAGAAACACTAAATCTGCTGGAAGAGAGAATAGGTAGACCGCTTGAGGACACTGGTGTAAATAAAGACTTCATGAACAAAGCCCTGATCACACAGGAACTATCACAAAGAATCAATAACTGGGATCTCATCTTACTTAAAAGCTTTTTCATACCCAAGAAAATCACTGAGTGAAGAGACAAACCATAGTATGGGAAAAAAAATTTGCCAGCTGTTCACCAAAGGACTAATGTCTAGAATATATAAAGAATTCAAAAAAAAATCAGACACCCTAAATTTAAAGACCCTATCCAAAAATGGGCATCTGAAATGAATGGACATTTCTCAGATGAAGTACAAACAGCAAATGAATATATGAAAAAAATGTTCAACATCACTAGCCATTCAAGAGATACAAATTAAAACAATGCTGAGATTCCATCTCACTCCAGAAAGAATGGCTATTATCGCAGCCAGGGAGTTAGCTCACTGCTTCCACCACTCGACTCGCAAAGGCAAGGTCCCAAGTTTGATCCCCAGTACCAAAAAAAAAAAAAAAAGAATGGCTATTATCAAGCAATCAACCAATAACAAACGCTGGCAGGGCTGTGGGGGAAAAGAAACCCTTCTCCACTGTTGATGGGGGTGTAGACTGATGCAACCACTGTGGAAATCAGTGTGGAAATTCCTCAAAAAACTAAAACTAGAGGGTCCATTTGACCCAGCTATTCCTCTTTTTAGTATCTTCCTGAAAGAATTAAAAGTATCATATCACAACAATATATGCATATTCATGTTTATAGTGGCACAGTTTGAAAGAGCTAAATCTTGGAGACAGCCTAAATGCCCATGAACTGATCGATGAATAAAGATGTTTTTTAATTTTTTTTAGATGTGTTTTTTTATATAATGCAGTACTATTCTTCCATAAAGATAAGCTTCAGACATTTCTATCTAAATAGATGCACCTTGAGATCAAACTCTTCAGTGAAAATAAGTCAGACACACATCTTTAAATATCACATGGTTTCTCTGGTATGAAAAATTAAAGTGTAAATAGGACCAAAATATATAATAAATATTGGGAAATGGGAAGAAAATATTCAAACAAGAAGGGGAGTGAGGCAGGGGGAGGGGAGAAGCAAAAAAGGGACAAGAAAAAATAGAAGGAAAAAATGGAAACAGGCTTTTGTACCTAAAGGGGGAGAGGGATTAAAGGAGGGGATGGTAATGGGGAAAAAAAGAAGAATCAAGACATATCATGTACAGGTACAAATTCCCTATGATGAATGTTATAATGATCTATATCTAAATGCAAAATAGGAAGAAAAGGTCCAAAGGGGTAGGGGTAGTGGGAGGGGCAGGGGAAAGGAAAGAGGGGAAAGGAAAAATGCTGAGAAATGGAAAAAATGGAAATAAAGTCTTTGTAAATAGGGAAGGGTGGAGGGCGTGAAGGGAGGACTAGGAATGGGGAAAAAATAAGAACCAAGATGCATTATGTAAAGGTACAATTCCCAATGAGAAATGTAATTGTGTTGCATACCTAATAAAAGAATTTAACAAAAAAAAAAAAAGATCTATATCTAAAATGTAGCAATACAAAATAAATAAAAACCTCATTATTTTACCCATGGAGAACTTAACTTTTTGATGATAGCTAATGTAAACATTAAAGTAATATATTTAATAATGTTTATTGGAATGTGTCCCTCATAAGGCTTTGGCAACTACTGGAATTCCCACCACTGAATGAAAAACTGAATGAATTTATTTTAGGCAGCAAAAGGAGTCTTGCCCAGCAGTTTCTTCTAGCCTAAGGAGTCACCACTTAGTTATCATAACAAGTTTTTAGATAACTTTAGATCATAACAGTTAACACATTATTTTTAACAAATGAAAATCTCTTGTTATATAGAGACAATAGGCATTATACTTACAAAACCAATTTTCATATCATTCAGATTGGCTGACAACGTGAGTGGAAACATGCCATTAACTTTTAAGACATCTTTATCTTTACCAATTGGTTTAAATTAGCTCACTGTTAAGCTATGTGAATAAAAAGCATTTGGGCTAATATCATGTTTATTTACTTATAAGCCAACCTAGGAAGAACATACATTTGAAAATTGGCATATAGAAACATATACATTAGTTTAAATCATATATAACCTTTATGCTCGCAAATTCAAGGCTTTTATTTGTAAGTCTCATTTGAAGTTTAAGTCTCTTAACCCTCATCCTGTAAATTCTTAAGTGGACTTAGCTATTTTTAAAAATCTAAATAATCAGGTTTTTTTGTTTTGTTTTGTTTTTGATGAGAGGCCAAATGAGCCACAGAAAAAAAATAAAAGGAAAATAAAATTGTTATGAGCTCAAAAAGCTTTAACAAAACAGCTTTAAGTAACTTAATCAGTTTAAGCAAATGAACAAGTAACACAGACACACAAAGAATTAGTTTTAGATCAGAGTGCACTCTTACAAGTACTGGCCAAGTTGAGCTACAGCTATAATAATCTGTTGTAGGTAAACAGCATAGTTAGAGAACTTTTAGGAGGTGATCAATTAGCACAGAGATCTCTTGTAATAAGCTAACACCAGTAAGGAGAGAAAACCCTCTTCACACTGAGAAAGCAAGGACTGTTTAAAGAAGAATTAGGGGATGTTGCCTTAATCTTGGAATGGCCTTCCAAGCTTCTCAGAGCCCTCTGATTTGATAGCCACAGCTGATAGACAAAACCATTTAGGCCAGGTCTGAGTGTGGAAAGAGACTAGGTGATGATTTTTGGAGCAAAGTATGCATTTCAAAAAGTGAGGGAGTTGAAGGTCTGTCAAGGCTTCATTTTGCCGTGGTGCTGGTCTACCCAACACTATTTTTTCATTTTGTCCCTAAGGCATCCTTTAACTTTGTCCCCATCCAGTGCCAGCAACAGTGGACTGGAGGTGCTCTAGAAGTGACCAGCAGCATCTGTGTCTCCTTCTTCTTGATCCTGTGACCCCTTGGTTCATACTTAGCTAACAGCTTTTTTCTTTTTTATGCTGTTAGTCTATGCAAGGGACAAGTGTAAATCGTTCCTCTGATGGCTGTTCTCCTGTGCTAAAGGCAAACCGTTTTTGTAAGCTGCCTTAGCCCGACCTCCTGGAGAGGCAGTGCTGCCACTTGGCTTTTGACTAGAGAAGTAGCTAGGGATCGGAAGGAGGTGGTGATCAAATAAGCCAACAAGCTCCAAAGCCGACTCCCAGTGAGTTGGGATGGAAAAACAGTCTTGGGGGACTTTCTCTTCACTTCAACCTTTGTCCTAGCAAACCTTTCTCAGTAGATCTAGAGGGTCATTTTGTTCACCTGTCCCCACCTCAGTAAATTTATCAAGACATATCTGATGAAGGAGTCTATCATACTAACCAGGGGAGAAAAGTCCAAACCTATAGCTCAACTCTTAAGGGAGACTTAAGAGAGGGCTCTAACAGTGTCTCAGGTCACTCGAGGACAGAGGATACCAGATCACTGAGTTACCCCTCACCCCATGGAGGAGTGCAGGTGGGGACGATAGATAAGTGGAGATTTCTCTACTGGCTACTCAAGCTGTCAGGACCCAATTTCCAGAGGAGCCTTTGGGCACCCACTGAGGGGTTGCCCCAGCCATGGCCCCTCAGTTGCCCTCTCAGCTTTCACTGGTTCCACGCAATCAGAGATCTGTCTCAGAAAAGGAACCCAGTTCCCTGTCTGGCCAACATTCCCACTGACTACAATGGAAGACTAACCAGGAGGTGCAGGGGAACCTGCCTCTGCTTTAAGAGTGCCAGCTGCTCTAAGAATGCTAGCAGAACACTCACAGTTCCTTAGAGTTCTATAAAGAGACTAAGATTGGGTGTGTGTATGTTCAGCCATTCTGTCACATTTACATCTGTAGAGATGAGTGCCCCACACTGGGCTCCAAAGATGTAACCAGCTCCCTGCTGTGCTATGCTGTATGTGGGTCTTTGTTTTGGGGAAATGAACTTTGAAGTCGACAAAACAGCAAACAGCAAGCAGCAAGCAGTGGGGAATAACAGAATGTATGTTTATTAGAATAAAAGGAAAAGCTCCCCACTTGTCAGGGAGGGGTTCCATAAGGCACATACCATAGATGTTTAGTTCTATTGGCTTTTTATATAGTTTTGGGTATAGGTGAACATCACAGAACACAGGGATATTCTTGTTGTAGATACCCTTTCCAGTCTGGAAAGCCAGTTGCTTTGTTTGCATTTTACTTTTTCCAGGGCTTCTTTTAGGGCTTTAAAACATTTGT
This sequence comes from Heterocephalus glaber, assembly GCF_053883595.1. Taxonomy (NCBI): domain Eukaryota; kingdom Metazoa; phylum Chordata; class Mammalia; order Rodentia; family Bathyergidae; genus Heterocephalus; species Heterocephalus glaber. The sequence continues at coordinate 435,261 of NW_028258324.1, read as the reverse complement.
TTAGGGACATGTTCTTTGTCCCTATATTTTATGAGGCCCTGATACTTTAATTATTTGGGTCCTTTGTCAACTCACTTAAGCCCCAACTGTTAGTTTAGGTTAACTATTCAGGACCTGTGCCCTATCGGCCTAACTTCCTCTGTCTCCTGGCTTTAACAGTACTTCACACTGTCCACAATAATCTTACTTACCTACTTGTTTATCATTGGTCTTCCCATACCAGCTCTGATTCATAACCTAAGAGAGGCAAGACCTTACTGCTTGCTCTCCACTGTATCCTCAAGGCTCTGAATCACAGCAACAGCTCAGCAGATACTTGAATGAATGAATGAATGAATGAATGGTTCTCAGCTTGTGGAAGTCTCTTGATTTTGTTACACTACACTGTACATGAAGCTTTCTTACCTCTTCAACATGAGACCAGTGCCTAACAGTAGCCTCTGAAATACAGACCCTGTACCACATAGCCCACCCTTCACCAGAGCACATCTGTAATTGAAGACCCCAGCCCACACTAGATGCTTAGTATCTACAAGCTGAAATGTCATGCTGGTCACTCACTGCTCACAGAGGGATTGCAGTATCACAAGGATGTGCTTACTCTACGGTATGAAAACATGCAAGATATAAATATGAATTAAATTATGATCACAAATGGGGTTTTTTTTAAATGTTTGAGGAAATTATTGTGAGGAAAAACCAAAATGTTCACAAGGCTGTCTTTGGGTAGTACAATTAAGAGCTACTGTTTTTCCTTTCTTTTCTTCACAAATCCTAATTTTTGGTCATGAAAATGTTAGTCTTAGAAACAAAAAAGCAATGGCTTTATGTCAGGAAAAGGCTGTCGGTATTATAAGGAAGAGGATGAGCACGTGGAACAGATGCAGCCATCTTGGAACTCTCAACCAGCCACCTGTGGGTCCCCTCTCTGATACATGTGACAACCTGGAACTGACCAGGTCCAGTCATCACAAAGCCCAGCAGTGCTCCTGCTGAGAGCCATTGTTGCTTAGTCCCACTCAGCTCCCAGACCCCACGGTGCCCACATTCCCACCACCCTGCCTCACCCCAGCCCCATCTCTTCCTCCTTAGCCTTCCCTCCCCACTTCCGCATGTACACAGATACAACATCAATGGAGCACACTGAAAGCACTCTGCTTATAAAGCCTGCCCTGAGAAGTACAAATGGGCAGCTATGAAATAGTGTCAACAGTTGTGCTTAATTAAATTTTAAAACTATTCAGTGACTGGATTCATGTTAGTTTGCGTCACCATTATATAATGGACAATAAAAAAGACTCAATGTATCCTGCAGAATCTCTTACTTTTAAAGTATCAGGTATGGGAAAAAAATCATCCTGCATGGAAAACTTCTATCACCAAGAAACATTATGGCACCCTCTGCTGTCGAGAAACAAAATTTAAAGGTACTCAGTTTATTTTTCCCTGCGGGATTCTCCGGCATCCTTGCACCATAGGCTGCTAAATACTCAGATGTAAAAAGCATGACTGAGAGAGGGGAAGATACTAAGAAGAGTGCTTATGTAGGCAAGAAACCAAATGTAAAAGTAGAGAGTGAAAATCCAACCCATGTGTGGTTAAATGGTTAAGTAGAAAAGGGGAAAAAGGTATGTGGAGAATCTCAAGAGTTAGTAAATATCAAGACATCAAAATATTGCTATCATTAGCCAGGTGTGGTGGCACATGCCTGTAATCCCATCACTTGGGAAGCTGAGGCGGGATTGCCACGGGGCCAGCCTGGGCTACAATCCATTAAACACAGATTGTGTTTAATGACCTTGGGGTCACATAGCAGTAAATGGCAGAGCCAAGATACAAACCCCAGTCATCTGTCTACAGAGCCTGTTTTAGCCAGTCTTGTTCTACTGCCTGACAAACAGCTATGACTACTAATGGTGGGCAAGACTTCCTTAGATAAATCAATGATTATTATTAGGTACTATTAGTTACCCAAAAGAAAACTGATTTCCAGAAAAACTTCTTGCCCTATACTAAGCAGAGAAATTAAGAAATAATTCAAGTATCTCATCTACAATTAAGCCATTCTAAAGCTTAAAATTCTTTTCCCTTCTAAATTTAGGAATAAACTTGTTCTTATAAGAAAGCAAAATTTATTTCAGTAACCCCAAAGTAATGTCCCTCATCACAGCCTCACTAAAACCTGTCAGCTTCTCTTACAAGCATGGACTCCATCTAGAACACACACAGTGTACACCACCTGGTTGATTCACACACCACCCAACCAGCCGCCCAGCCACTCAGAACATTCTAGATCCAAAGCCCGGCTCACATGCCAGGTGTCACCTGGAATGAAGGGGTCATGGTGGGGGCTTCTTCATACAGGAAAGAACAACTCATTCTCATCCTCCTCAGCGGAAAATGCATCCAACAGGTCTGGGCCAGGTGACAGCATTGCAAGAATGCAGGTTGCAGCTCCAGGCTCAAGACTGAAGCTCCTGGCATGGCCCTCAAAGAACCTCACACTCTATCAGAACTTTGAGGCAGAGCAAGGAGCAAGGTCTAATCCATGCAGGTCATTTGTCCCTAGGTGGACTCCCAAGTCCTCCTGCTCAGAACCCATAAGATAAGAGTAGGCCAGGCTCTGCTCTGGCTGCTGGAAGGCTTGGAGAAATGGTACGGTGTACCAGAAGCATGTGCTAGAGGTCACTGCAGTACCACATACAGGAGGGGCAGTGAGGCCCAGAAGTCACCAGGCCCTAGAGCTTCAGACCTCATCATTGTCTAAACCTCACTACATGAACCCCATGGGGCTATTATCCCTATTTCACACAAAGGAGTCTCCAGGAAATTAATACTGACCAAGGCTACATACCAGCATGTGTTACATGGACAGAACTTAAACCTCTGTTTCCAAAGCCCAAGCCATATTATATCAAGATGCCCATGCAACAAATGAGTCATAATATTGGACAACTCTGAAAGTTGTTTCTGGACCCCTCCACTGAAATTGTAGACCAGCCCAGAAGCCAAATGTTTTATAGCCAGGTTGTGACACCACTGAGACAGTGGAAAGTATATCTTGGGAAGGACACCTCTCCTCTTTATTCCCCCATATTTGCTTTCTACCAACCCAGATCGGCTGTCAATCTGTTGGGGGTAGGTGTTTCTCAAAGGAACCAATGCTACATATTCCAAGCTCCAATGTATTCATATACAGAAACTTAAAGCAGATCAGGATGCCAAAGAATAAAGAAAAATACCTTCTTTTGCAGGCCTCCTAAGAAACCTTGGGCAGGTAAAATGAAGTTCGCTGGGCTTCAATCTGATCAACCACAATTAGAATGGGTTTAATTACAAGGTTTCTAATGCCCTCCAGCTCTGAAGTATATGATTCCGTTTAAGCTAAATCCATTGATCTTCACAATGAAATCCCCCCAAAGAAACGCATCAGCTCATAAAAAGGTTAAAAGAAACATTAATTCTGACAACTACTGCTCTGTGCCTAGAACATCAATGACTTATTAAAAACATAAAAGTGCACAGACTGACATGACCAGCACTGTCATTCTTGAGAAGAGAGTGGAAGGGGCCCTGGCCCGGCGCCACAGCCAGTGGTCCCTAGAGATTGCTGTTACTCTGTTCCAAGAAAAGGTTGTTATCTTGTCCTCCGCAGGGTCTGTTACCTTTCACCTGTATGTGCCAGGGCAATACCAGGGCTGTGACAGGCTCTTGGTAATGAGGAATTTCTCTTGTCTCCCCCCCAGCTAACTAAACAAAATATTCTGCCACCTTTGGCAGTACTGGGAAGAAAGCTGGCATCCTCCATGGCTCCTCTGTGCATCCCATCCCATCAGATAACATCCCTTTGTTGGTGAGCTTTGGGGAGTCATTGCACAGCACCTTTCCAGGTCCCAGCCATTCCCCGACAGCTGCAGGACTCAGGACTGTGGAGGGAAGACTGTGGTCAGCAACTGCAGGAGTGCATTCAGTTCAGAGCAAGGAAATGCAAGCTCAAATTGGCCTGAGTTCCAAGTCACGATCTCCTTTCCAGCTTTACCATTAATATCTGCCTCCCACATCTACTTCTCAGCTGAATCAGAACTCCTGAGGAATACACCCCAATAAAACTGTAAGAGAAGGCACAAACCATAGTAAAATCTGTGTCAGGCATCATACTAGGAATTCTAAAGATGTTCAGAACTCAACAAGGGAGATTAGCACATAAATAATCTAAAGCAAAGTAGATCACAATACATGCCAATCATAGACTTAAGCAAATGCTGCAGTGATACCAAGTGGGATGGAATGAGAAGAGGGCAGTGGACAGCAGCCCAGGACAATCAGTGATGGTCTTCTAAAAGAAATCCTGATACGTGATCAGGCTTTGAGAGACATCTCAGAGGCTCAGGCAGGCTCAGCTTCTAAGGGTCCCCACATACTTAAGAGGCCAATCCCACCATAAGCCCACTCTACTGCAAAGGTTGGAATTACAACTGTCTACAGATGGGTGACAGGGCATTTGTCATTCTTGGTGCATTCTGAATCCTGACTAGAAAAACAGAATAGACAAGACAGAAAAGGGTGAAGAGTGAAAATGGAAAAAAAAAAAAAAAAAAAAGAGTGAAAATGGGAGAAGAGTTGGGAGCAGGTAGGGGATTACAGGAAGTACAGACTTAAACATCCTATATTGCTTGCCTCAGAAAAAGTAACACTTTAATCCTGATCCCAGGTCTACAAGTTAAAATGTTTGGCATGCCCTAGGGGCACAATCTGTGGAAATCCTTGTGGAAATGGAGAATGGCTGGTGTCACACTAGCACCTGTGTACCACTTACCACAGAACACACTAGGCCTGTTACTTGACACCAAAGCCAGACAAGGACATCACAAGAAAGGAAAGCATCAGTATCACTGATAACATGGATGTATATAAATCTTGAAGAAAATACTAGCAAACCAAATTTAACAACACATGAAAAAGGATCATTCACCAAGATCAAGTGGGATCTACATTGGGGTAAAAGCATATGGATATATGAAAATCAATAAATGTGACTCACCATATGACTGTTGGTTTTGATGTCAACTTGGATTAAAAGCCCTGGCAGATAAGTAAAGCTTGCTCCTGGGTATGTCAGGGGGGTCATGGATGCATGACCTTGGGGTCTATATCTGATCCCTCACCCCTTCTTCTTGGGCATCATTTCCCTGCTGTTTCCTGGCAACCCATGAAGTAAACTATGATGTTTCTGCCTTCAAGCCAGCCAACCACAGACTAAATCATCTGAAACTTTTAGCCAAATAAAACTCATTTAAATTGTGGGTGCTGGGTATTGCATTGAGACAACAGGAAAACTAACACAGAAAACTGGTACTGTCGGGAGCAATTCTACACAGTTTTGGAGAAAAATCATTTCATAACCAAATTATAATCAGGCCTGGTCTCCTTGCCATCAGGCCAGCCATGACATGCCAAAACAGAACTCCATTTTTGCCTCTGGTCACAGCTGAGACCTCAATGGTCCCATGATGCTGTGATACTCAAGGGCAAGATTATATCAGTTGAAGATATCCTGGTCTTTGTGCAGAAAAGTCTCACCTGGGGAGGGACAATTTCCTTATCCACTTATTTAATCCCACCTACTGTTGTTAAGAACATCTTTGCTCATCTTGCTGTTCTAATCAACATAAGATCCTCATCAGCATAAGATCCTCAGGGTTTTAGGATTTACTGCCAACTACTGAGACATCTGATACTCCCTATGAACCCAATAAATAGTGGCAAGCTCAGGGTGCCTTGTCTTTGCTTATCAGAGCAGCATTGATCAGGCCCAAAGCTCAGCTTCTTCTCTAAGTCTCATTAATTTGCCTGTGTTGTCCTGGCTCACAGGAGACCAGAACTCACTGCACGGGTTCTGGTAACGTACCCTTTCCCTGTTCCCTACATGGTACCACAGAAGTGGGGTCACTGCTGTGACTATATTCCTGACGGTGATAGTTAACTCATTGTGCCAACTTGACTAAGAAATACCCAACTAAGTTGGATCAGCATAGTTCTGAGTGTGGCTGGGGGGATTTACTGAAGACCCACCCTATAGCAGTTTGTCATCTGAACAGCATAAAAGGGAAATGAAGAAGAAAAGCTTGCTTCTGTTTCTTTGGAGGAGCTCAAGTCTTCATTTTCACCTTGGATATCATCTCTTGGCTTTCAGGGCAGACTCTTCAGACCTTCCAGTGCAGGCTCTTCAGGCTCCAGCACAGATCCTTAAGCCTTCTGGTGCAGAACTCTCAGCCTTCCATTGCAGACTGTCCAGCCTCCTGATAAAATACACTGAGCTCCAGACTGTAGGGAACAGGGGAAGGGGGCGTTACCAGAACCTCTGCAGTAAGTCCTAGTCTCCTGTGAGCCACGGCAGCACAAGGTGAATTACAGGAAAGGTAGACAAATGAGAAGAAGCTGAGCTTTGGGTCTGATCAGTGCTGCTCTGGACACCAAAGACTAGAAGCCCTAGCTTGTAGCACCTTTTATTTAGTACATCCGGAGAAACAAATGTAACAAATGAATATGTAGATTTCAGTATCACATTGGGATGAACAAGGTGTAACAAAAGACTGGGTGGGGGCGGTGGAAATCTAAGAACAATGAGGAACTATGCAGATGAAGATTTAGTTCTTCCCAGGAACTACACAGATGAAGATTTGGTTCCTCCCAGGGTGTCTCTTGCAGGTGTGGTCTTGTCCTGGAGCATTACAGCATCATGGGATCATTGAGATCTCCCTTGTGACCTGAGGCCAAAATGGAATTATGTCTTGGAGTGTTATAGCTGGCCTGTAGGCAGGAGAACTAGGCCTACTCAAATGATTTTTCCCTAGAATTATGTAGCATTCCTCCCAACACCAGACCTACAGATCTCATGTGCAGACAGACCTTTTGTACTCTTCCACATCTGACTCTGTGGGTGGGCACTGTAAGCCAAACTTGTAAATTCTTATATATTTTTATTTCTCTTGCATTAAATGTTTCTCTAGTAAGCACTAACCGATACACTAACCATGTGGTTCAGAAGCCTTTGGAACTGGTCTGTGGAGTTTATAAAGGTTTGGAGATGCAAGGTAGCCAAGTCCTAGAATGCTGTAAGCAGAACATGATGGGTGATTCTGGTTAGAGCTCACAAGACTCAAATGCTGATAGGAATGTGGATAGTAAACATCAGGGTCAGGAGGCTGCAGTTGGGAAAGACTTCATTGGCAATTAGACTAGAAGCCATGCATATTACATTCTAACAAAAGGAAGAAATTCTACATTTTGACATGTCCTGAGATTTTGCAGGAGTCTGAGATCAAGAGAGGTGGACTAACTGATCTGGTGGCAACATTCAGGCTATGGCATGGGAACTGCTGGCTGCTTTTAGCTAGATTTATACTGAGAATCAAGGCAAAAAGCAGAGTGGAGGCCAGATGTGGAGCTACAGGACTTAACAATATTTTCCCTGCTGTGTTTTGGTCTTGCTTTGGTCCAGTTCTTTTCAATGTCCCTGTTTTTCCCTTTTGGAATGGGAACATTTATCCTGTGTCATTGTCCCTTGGGATTATGTAACCTGCTTTTTATTTTTACAGAGGTTCACAACCAAGAGTTTGCCCTGAGCCTCAGAAGAGACTTTTGATAGCATCCAAAAAAATGAAACATCTAGGAATCAACCTAATAAAAAAGAAAAAGTAAAAGACCTCTACACTGAAAACTAAAGTATTCTGAAAAAGGAGATCAAAGAGGATATCAGAAAATGGAAAGATATCCCTTGTTCTTGGGTAGGAAGAACAAATACAGTGAAAATGGCCATACTTCCAAAACTGTTATACAGATTTAATGCAATCCCAGTCAAAATACCAATTGCATATCTCACAGAATTAGAGAAAACAATCCTAAAATTCATCTGGAAACAGAAGAGAGCTTAAATAGCAAAAGCAATTCTGGACAACAAAGGCAAGGCAGGGGGCATCATAATCCCTGAATTGAAATTATACTACAAAGCTACTGTGATAAAAACAGCATGGTACTGACAAAAAAACAAAACAGACCTAAGGATCAATGGAGGTGATTAGAAGATGCAGAAACAACTCCAAATACAACTCAGCCACCTTATCTTTGACAAAGGGGTGAAACACCTTCACTGCAAAAAAGATTGCCTCTTTAATAAATGGTGCTAGAAAAAAACAGCTTTCCACATGCTGAAGATTAAAACTAGACCCATAACTCTTACCATGCACAAAACTAAATTCAAAATGGATCAAAGATCTAAATATTAAAACAGAAACACTAAATCTGCCTGAAGAGAGAATAGGTAGAATGCTTGGGGACTTCATGAACAAAGCTCTGATCACACAGGAAGTATCACAAAGAATCAACAACGGGGATTTCACCTTATTAAAAAGCTTTTGCACAGAAAGAGAAAACACCAAAAGAAAGAAGAGATAACCCATGGTGTAGGAAAAATTTTTTACCAACTATTCACCAAAGGAATGCTATCTAGAATATATTAAAAACTCAAAAAAAAAAAAATCACACCCCCCAAATTTAAAGACTCGATCCAATAATGGGGATCTGAAATGAATAGACACTTCTCAGATAAAGTACAAACACCAAATAAATATAATGCTCAATATCATTGGTCTTTCGTGAAATGCAAATTAAAACAACACTGAGATTCCATCTCACTCCAGAAAGAATGGCTCTTATTAAGAAATCAACCAATAACAAATGGTGGTGGGGCTCTGGGGAAAAAAGAATCCTACTCCACTGTTGGTGGGAGTGTAGACTGGTACAACCACTGAGGAAATCTCTGTGAAGATTCCTCAAAAAACTAAAACTAGAGGTTCCATTTGACCTGGCTATTCCCTTTCTTGGTATATTCCTGAAAGAATTAAAAGCATCCTAACACAGTGATATACGAACACTTATGTTTATAGTAACACAGTTTGCAATAGCTAAATCTTGGAAACAGCCCAAATGCCTATCAACCAATGAATGGATAAAGAAGATGTGGTTTTTTATACAATGGAGTACTACTCTGACATAAAGATAGATGAGCTTCAAACATTTATCACTAGGGCCGGGGATTTAGCTCAGTGGCACTGCGCCTGCCTTGCAAGTGCAAGGTCCTGAGTTTGGTCCCTGGTACCAAAAAAAAAAAAATTATAGCTAAGTGGATGTATATTGAGACCATACTCCTAAGCGAAATAAATCAGACACATACGTTTACCACACTGTTTCTCTGGTGTGAGAAATCAAAAGTGAAAATAAGGACTAAAATATATAATAGATATTGGGAAATGGGAAGAAAATGTTCAAATTGGAAGGGGAATAAGGGAGGAGGGAGAAGGGAAGGGAAAAACATGAAAATAGAAAGAAAAAATGTAAACAAAGCTTTTGTACATGGGGAGGGGAGGGGGCTTGCAGGAGGGATGGGAAAAATAGGCAGGATGTATCATGTACAGGTACAAATTCCCTATGATGTGTCCTATCATTATGCATGCCTAAAACGTACCAATAAATGTTTTGCTATTGTAAAAAAATGAAAAATAAAAAAGGGTAGGATATAGTTCAGTGTGAAGACCCTGAGATTAATCCTCAGTACCACAAAAGTAAATAAATCTTACAGACTGTACATTTTAAATAAGCACTTTTGCTTTATGTCAATTACACCTAAAGCTGTTTTCTAAAATACAAAAAAAAAAGGGATACCAAGATTTGAAAAACACCTAACAGATTAGTGAAGCATACTTTTGGGTGTGTCTGGGTGGGTCACAAAGATGTGACCTTGGGTTCCTATTTCTCTCCTCCCTCCTTCCTCTCTGGCACTGTTCCCTTGTTCTGCTTCCTCATCACCATAAATTAAGCAGCTTTCCTGTGCTCCACCCTTTCCCCATGTTTATGTCTTTAAGCCATTAGATCATGAACTGAATCATCTGAAACTGTAAGTCAAATTAAACCCCCTCTCCTTTAAACTGTGGGTCTCGTGTATGGTGTCCCAGCAACAGGAGAGCTGATTACTATATGAAGGAATGAAGGCCAAAGATCATGTCATCATCCCAATAATTCATTCATTCAAAAAAAATTGACAAAATCCCATATCCTCTCATGCTAAAAAAAATGCCAATAAATCAGGCATAGATGGACTGTACCTCAATACAATAAAGGCCATATATGAAAACCCCAGGCTAACATACTCAATGGTGAAAAATTAAAAGGCAACTCTAAGATCAGGAACAAGACAAAGATACCCAGTGTCACCACTCCTTTCAACATAGTATTAAAAGGTCTAGCCAGAAAAATTAGAGAAGAAAAAGAAATTAAAAGGCATCCAAAGAGGAAAGGATGAAGTGAAATTATCTCTTGGCAGATGTCATGGCCTTACATATAGAAAACCCTGAAGAGTCCACCAAAAAAAAGTTAGAACTGATAAAAGAATTCAGTAAAGTTGCAAAACATAAAAATCAAAACCCAAAAATCAGTAGTATTGGGCCGGGGATTTAGCTCAGTGGTTCCGCTGCCTGCCTTGCAAGTGCAAGGACCTGAGTTTGATCCCTGGTACAAAAAAGAAAAATTAGTAGTATTTCTTTACACTAACAATGATCTTTAAGAAAAAATCAATCTGCTTCACTACATCACCAATAAATAAATAAAATACTTAGGAGCAAAGTTAACCAAGGAAGTTAAAGATTTGTTTACTGAAAACTGTAAATGATTGATGAAAGAAACAGATGGCACAAAGCAGAGCATGGTGGTACATGCAAGTAATCCCAGCATTCTGGGAGGCAGAGTAGAAGGATTATAAGTTTGAGTCCAGTCTATACAACTTACTGAGGCCCTGCCTCAAAAAGATGGGGGTTGGAGGGATAACTAAGTGTGCAGGCCCTCTATTCAATCCCTCGTACTACAAAGAAAACAAATAGATGAAATAAATAAATGGAATAGCATCTCATGTTTACATATTGGAAAAATTAATATTGTTAACTATTAATATTCAATGCAATACCTATCAAAATTTCAGTAACATTTTAACAGAAATAAAAATCCTGAAAAACTCATATGGAACCACAAAAGATCAAATAGCCAAAGCAATTTTGAACAAAACAAACAAAGTTGGCATCACACTGACTTCAAAAACCTATTACAAAGCTATAATAATCCAAAAAACATGTTATTGGAATAAAAACAGGCACATTAACCAGTGGAACAGAATAGTAAACCCAGAAACAAACCCACACACCTAATGTCAAATGATTGTCAACAAAGGTGCCAAAAATACACACTTGGAAATAGTCTCTTCAATATATGGTGTTGGACAACTACATATCCATGTGCAGAAGAATGAAATTGGATCCTCATCTCACATCACATATAAAAATCAACTAAAACTAGATTATAAACATAAATGTAAAATCTGAAACCATTAAACTACTAGCTGAAAGAAGCACGACATAAATTTTCCACATTAGTCTGAGCAGTTTTTTTTGCACAGGATCTTAGAAGTACAAGCGACAAAAGCAAAAATGAACAAATGAGATTGCACTGAACTAAAAAGCTTCCTCTCAACAAAGGAAACAATAAAGAGAAAACCCACAAATATTGGAAAAATTGCAAACCATACATCTCAGAAGGGGTTAATATTCAAAACTGATAAAGAACTCAACTCAATAGCAAGAAAATGAAGAACCCAACTTACAAATAGGCAAAGGACCAAATAAACATTTCTGAAAAGATATACAAATGGCTGGGGCTGGGGATGTTGCTCAATGGCGCAGCACCTGCCTGGCAAGCACAAGGCCCTGAGTTGATTCCTGGTACCAAAAAAATAAAATAAAACAAATGGCCAATAAATATTTAAAAAGTGCTCATCACTAACTACCAGGGAAATGCCAATGAAGTTCACAATGCAGTATCACTTCACACCTGTCAGGATGGCTATCACTGAAAAGAGGAAAGATGAATGTTGGCAACAACGTGGAGACAAGGTTACCCTTGGGGTGCAAATTAGTAAAGCCATTATATAAAGGACAGTATGGAGATTCCTCAAAAACTAAAAATAGAATTATATGACCCAACAACCTCACTTCTGGGTTTATATCCAAAAGGACTACAAGGACCGGGGATTTAGCTCAGTGGCGCCACACCTGCTTCTCAAAAGGACTACAATCAGAATGTCAAAGAGGTACTTGCATTTCCATGTTCACTGCAACATTACTCACATAGACAAGATAAGGAATCAACTTAAGTGTCCATTACTGAATGAATGGATATAAAAGGGTCATATATAGTATATACTATTCATCTGTAAAAAAAAAAAATTCTGTGACTTGCAACCACATGGATGATCCTGGAGGACATTAATGCCAAGCAAAATAAGCCAGGCCCGGCTTGATCTCACTTGTACGTGCAATCCAAAAACAAGCTGAAAAGTAGAGAGCAGAATGGCAGCTGGAAGTCATGTTTATAAAAGGGTACAAAATTTCAGGAATAAGCTTCAGTGATCTACTGTACAGAATAGCAACTATAGTAAATAATGCATCACACATTTTTAAATTACTAGTTTAAATGTTTTTACCATATAAAAATGGTGAGGTGGGCTTGTTAACTAGCTTCGTTTAATCATTCCACAATATAAACATACATCAAAACTTATACCCCACAAGTATATAATATATACAATTGCTTGTCAACTAAAATTTTTTAAACAAAAAAATAAAGTAACATTTCAATTTAATTCATTTCAAATTAATCCACTCATCTGTTTAATACCTGCTAAAAGCCAGGTAAGTATAAGTTGGCACCTTAGTACTTTTATGATCAAAAGAAAATCTAAGGAAAGGAAAATTAAATATGCATAGTCACTCTCCTTGCTGCTGAGACACAATACCCCAACACCACAGCTTAAAGGAGACATTTATTTGGGGTTATGGTTTTGAGAGGTTTCAGTCTAGTTGCCCTGCTCCAATGCAGAGACAGCATGGTGAAATGACCTGGGCAGAAGAAAGCTACTCACACTGTGGTGGCCAGGAAGCAAAGAAGACACCACCTTCTCACAAGTCAGCTACAGCACCTGATGATTCAATCATCCTGCAAAAGCCCAACCTATGGCACATGAGGCCTTTGGGGTACATGGTCTATGTAAGCCACACTACATAATCTGAGATAGATATAAAAACAGCTTATACTACTTCAAAAATAAGCTGAAGTTAGTATCATGCATAGTTCCATGTACTGGTTAAGATAACCCCAGAAACTGAAGGATTAAAAAGTAATAAGTTGATATGTATTTTTCTAGAGATTAAAAAAAAGCTGGGACAATACATAATTTACTGATTATGACACATTATGACAAGAGAGTACTTTTCCACAGAACTTTTCTCCATATCACAAATGCTGAGTTTTCCTGTGACGTACAAGCTGGTCATTGCTGATCCAGTGAAATTCTACGCCCTCCAGCTTGAGCAGTATTGTAAGAGTCACAATTCTGACATTTCATGCCCAAAATATGGAACTGGACTGTGGATCGTCCATTGCAGTCATTGCAGAGAATCTGCAAAGTGAAGAGATAACTTCAAGACAAATACTTCAAATATTATACAAAGGTCATTGCCCACAATCACTTGACAATCATATCAAAGATAAGAAAATACATACACTATGTCTGAACATTTCCCTAAGTGGAAATATCTTTTCACTTTCACTTTTTCACTTTTAACTCCAAAAGGCTATTAGGGTAACTTTGAATTTAGAAAATGAAAATGCAACATTGAACAAAGGCAGCTTATTTTAAAATACAGTAGTTCCCAAATAATATAGTACAAACAAAAATTAACCTAGGCATATCAGATCAAGACCCCATATTTACAATTTAAGATATAACAGATATGCTTTCATTATTTCTCCCTGGTACTGAGAAATTTATCTCATTTAGTCAATGAAACTGAAATTTTCATTATAGTATTTTTGCTTTTTTAAAAAAATTATTTTGGGGCCGGGGATTTAGCTCAGTGGTTCTGGTGCCTGCCTCACAAACTGAGGACCCAAGTTCGATCCCCAGTACAAAAAACAAAAAAATTAAATTAAATAAAAAATTATTTTTTAGGTTTATTGTACCAAATCCTCAGTCTACTATGTCTCAGGAATAAAGTCCAAAAACCAGTGTTTCTTAAAATTGAGTAAGGAAAGGCTCTCATGTCATCTTTACAATGACAAAATGCCATCTAATAATAAATCTCTTCTGATCCTTAGATCCTGAAAAATGAAAAAGATGTTATCTTCAAAATAGATCAGTGCACTACTATGCTGTAAAGCATAAGCTTTAGCATAGTCACGTCATCAAAACAGAAATTTTCCAAATTCACTCCAAATTATGAATTTGAAAAACAATTCTTTTAAAAATATTACCTAAATATACAAAGATTGCCTAGACCCCAAGGAGGCTGGATAATGACTGTCAGTGGGTACTGCACAAAGTTTCTTTTTGGATAATGAAAATGTTGTAAAATTGTGGTGATGTTTGTATAATTCTATGAATATACTAAAGGGCAATGAATTGTACACTTTTAGGAATGAGTTGTACAATATATGAATTTTATCTTAACAAAACTATTGTTTAAAGTGGAATATGCTATACTTCAGCCTCTGGTTAAAAAAAAAAATCACATAATTATGACTTCATTGTCTAAGTGATATTTCATTGTCCATATTAACAATTTGATTATGCACAAGAATTATGAAACCTTCCAGTATGAATCACACCAAAAATTTTTATTTGACTTTGTTATCTGGTTTTTCTTTGTTTTTAGAAGTATTTGAAGAGGTTCGGAAGATGTCTATGTCCAAAAATCACTACAACACCAGAAAGCTTATCTAGCTTTCTCATTCTGAGCTACAAGGTGTGATCAAAAAATACAGTGTCTGTTTAAATAAAAACAATTTATTACAATAAAAGACACAGTGCCATTAATCCTCCTGAAAATACTTTCCCTCACTTCAAACACAGTTATCCCATCACTCTTGCCACATTCTGAAGCACTTCCCAAAGTCCTCTTTCAAAAATGTCTTTAGTTGCACTGTCATGGTTGCCTTGATGTCTTGAACCGATTCAAAACATCTACCTTTTGTGGCCATTTTGATTTTGGGCAAGAACCACAAATTGCAGTATCAAATCAGGTTAATAAAGTGAACACGGACACATGGAAATGTTTTTATGAGCCTGCCTTTCCTTTAGATGGCACTTGCATTCACTGTATTTTTGATCACATCTCATAAAAACACTCACAAGAGGACTTCCAGAATGGCTTCAGCGAATGGCAAGAATGATGGGATATGTGTGTCTGAAGTGAGGGGAAGTATTCTGAGGAGGATTAATGGCGATGTGTTCTTAACTGTAATAAATCTTTAAAATTTAAATGTTCACAACATATTTAGATCACTCCTTGTATAACTCAATACTGTGCTGAAAATAAACTACTAGAGTAGCACATCTCAATTAATGGAAAACAGATGATCATTCTCTGTAAGACAAGGCACAAAAATACTTTTTATACTAATTTAAATCAAATAAAGTTAAGTCTAAGATAGAATTTAAAAAATAATAAACATTAAAACCCAAAATATAAACTTCAAAAATGAGTAACTATGTCTCCCTGAAGTAAAACTGAAAATAATTACAGATAAAACAGCAGTAATCCACACTTAGCTAGTTATATCACTGACTGGCAAGTAATGGGTAAGTAACTCAGGATAAAGTTTCTGCCTGCCATCTGGTGTTGGTAAAAAACTACACAGAGGTATTTTTAGAACTTTTTTGTCCTGGTCTGTGTTCAACAGTACTAAAATTTAGGGCCAGGGATTTAGCTCAGTGGTTCCGCCGCCTGCCTCAAAAGCTCAAGGTCCTGAGTTCGATCCCCGGTACCAAAAAAAAAAAAAAAATACACTAAAATTTAAATTTGTTCTTCTCACTAATCATCACAATGACATTTACGTCAATGCAATTTTTGGACAAATTTCAGCAAAAGGGCAAAATTTTTTAGAAGTATCAGCAAGAAGCCTGAGGGCCGAGGATTTAGCTCAGTGGTTTCACCGTCTGCTGCGCAAGTGCAAGGACCCGAGTTCAATCCCCAGTACCAAAAAAAAAAAAGGAAGCCTGAAAAGTTGTAAGCATGGATTATACTCACATCCACAGTCATGTTCTGATATTCTGATGGCATAGGAGTCTGTGCCACCTCATTATCCAGCTGTCTCCAGTACCAAGTCATATCTAAGGCAGAGTGCATGCACAACGGACACCGGTAGCCTCTGCAAGAGAAGATGGAGAGTAGATGTCACTTACATATGCAGAACGTGGGAGCCATGAGGTCCAGAAGCCTTTTTAGGGCATCATCTGTATCTCAAAATAATCTCCTAGGAACCTAGGAAACTTCACCATTAAGAGGGTTAAATTAAATCCTGTATATTATGGTATTTTTTTAAACCCTAAGTCTTTTTCCTCAGTTCTCTAAGATCGAATCAGTCCACATTCTTCATGAAACATACTTCATATACTTAAAAACACTAATGGAGCTACTCCTTAGCTAAACAACCTCAATTTCTTACACATTCCGTAAAGAAGAGAGTATAGTCCTTAAAAATTATTCAGATCGTTTATTATTTCCTTTCTAAAAATTCAAAACAAGTTCCCCTCTCTTTGGTTAGTAACATTTCTGCTCATCAATGAGCAGGATCAGAATACATTTACAGTCTCCTCTTCCTAACTACTTCTCATTTGATTTTAGTTCTACTTTTAAGTAAACTCTTTACCAGTTTTCTTTGCATTTCATCACTGGATCAATTTAATGACCTGACAAAATTTTTAGCACCATTCCTCAGTGTTTTCACAATACCATGACTGCCTCTGGTGGAGACTGTATTCCTTAACAAGCATGGCTAAAAAACAAGAAGTATCTAGCACAAGGTCCCGAGTTTGATCCCTGGTACCCCCCCCCAAAAAAAAAATCTACTCAAAAAGCAAGAAGTATCTGTTTTGAGTTGTGGGAGAACATAAGGCGTAAGAGACACAGGAATTCAGGCACATATCCTCAAGATGGCATGGCCAGTTTAACACCGTTCATCTACCCTACTGATCTCAACACAAATATCTGCCAAGCCCAACAATGTGTAAGCACAGTCATACTTGCCCACATCCCTACTTACACACACACACAAAGGAAAGACATCTTACAACTATAATTTTTTAAAATTCCATCAAAACTCACTTTTTCAACATTTCTTCATAACACGTTCTGAAAGAAAATATAACAGTAGTTTAGTAAAACAAACTCTCATTTCCTTTCCAAAAAATAACTCTACTATTTTTAAAACATCTTTGAGGAGAAAAAAGTTATTTTTACCTATGTAAAAGATGTCCACATGGCAAGACATGAGCAACAACACGGGATGTATGAATGTCCTACAGAGGGAAAATGTGAGTGCTGCATAAAGACGATATCAACACCCGAGTATTCTAAGTCAAGAAGGAAGACTTACAAAGTGAAAGTATTTTACCTTACCTCCAAACATATTGGACAATTCTGCCGAGAAACATTTTCAATACACTGTTTAAAAGAGAAACTCAGATTAATGAAAGCTTAAACAGTTAAAAAATGACAATTATAACAGTAGTATTGATAATAAAAGCTAATAAAATCAACTTATTAAAAATAAGAGCTGGAGGGCTGGGGATTTAGCTCAGTGGTTTTGTCACCTGCTGCGCAAGCGCAAGGATCCGAGTTTGATCCCTGGTACCAAAAAAAAAAAAAAAAAAAAAAGCCACTAAAATGTACCCCTAAAGTCTCATGTGTTCAGAAGGTGACTGGATCACAAGGACATTGACTTGTTGTTAGCAAGTGGGGCCTACTTGGAGGGGTGCTCTTTTCCTGGCTCCTCTCCTCTCTCTGCTTCCTGGCAGCCAAGGGTTGAGCAGCTGTCCTTCACCATTAGTGTCCACCTTGGAGCCAGCTGACCATGGACCAAACCCATTGTAAACTGTGAGCCAAATAAACCTCGCCTCTTCTAAGTTGCAAGTGTTGGTTATTTTGTCCCAGCAAAGGAAAAGCTGACTGATACAAACTATCTAAATTATCCAAAGATAACAAGGTTGGAAACCTTTCCATCTTATACGTGTTTTACTTATAAGTGTTTCACTGCCCTGTATTAGTAGGATAAACTAATAATCTCTTGGTAACAATAGATCATACAGATTTACTACATGCCATTCAAGTACAGTACCTGTATTAGCTCAGTTAATTCTCATAACCCAAGACAAATTAGGCAAAATTACTTCATTTTACTGCAGAGCTAACTGAGGTCTCTTTTTTTTTTTGGTACCAGGGATTGAACTCGGGAACTTGTGCTTGTGAGGCAGGTGGCAGAACCACTGAGCTAAATCCCCGGCCCTTCAGGTTTCTTTTTAGTAAGAGAATTAAACGTGAGTTCCAGCAGACTGAATGCAGAGCTTGCATTCTTAGCTTTCAAGACTCAATGTCTGTTCAGATACCAGACAAAGGGGAAGCACCCTGCTATGGTGACTCCTCAGTTTTAGTGCAAGTACTTGGGCAGCAGCTGGGACCACTTATTAATTTATAGGCAATAAAAGACAACTGAGAAATAGCAAAATAAAAAAATCACAGGGGAAAATACACAGAGCGCTTTAAAGACAATAGAGAACAATGTGGAGAAAACCTTCAACAGGAATAAATTTTAAAATATGAACGTAATCACACTCTGGCTATTTATGAACCCTTCCGATCTGGATAATGAGACTAGGACTGGGGCTCCATGGAGCACTGGCCTCATATGCCTGAGGCCTAGGCTCAATCAGCTTGACCAAAAAACAATAAAATAAAAAGAGGTTGTGGACAAGCACTCCTTTTATCTTATTTATAAAATAAAACTAATCTCACATACACACACATTTTAACACCTCTGTGATCACAATCCAGCTGATAATTGGTGTTTCAAGGCCATGAGACAGGCCAGCGGAGTGCAGTACACACACAATAACACAGTGGGCTTGACATAAACACAACGGCTGCTCTGGACACCAGCCCTACACCTCAACAGGTGACTCAAGTTGCTCCATGAGCCTGCCTCACTTTACCCAAGGCTATACTCACAGAGCCAAACTCAATCTTTAGTACGAGGAATCCAGTTACACATTGTGTACGCTCATTACTCATCTTCATTTTCCTCCCCAATTCATTACAGGCCACGTATCTAATACCACATCTCTGTAAGACCCTCTTACCCTTTCTATTGAACCTGCATAGCACTAAGCAAATCATTTCAGTCTCTTTCTAGTTACTATGTGTCTCTCTCCCTCTCCTTTTCTCCCTCTCTCTCATACAATGTTGCTACTCACAGTTCTCTTGATCTGGAACTTGCTATACTTGTAACATATGATTTATATTCCAGTCTATGCCAGTCTCCATTCTCTAAATTTTTTAAATAAGTACAATCAAGTACTATTAAATGTTTTTATTAGGTAGTTTTTAAATGAAAGAGTGTGGGGTTGTGGTAAAATTCCCACATCCAGATTAAAAATCTTTATGTATTATGAAAGAAAATACAAAAATACTACCTTTTCTTAGAATGCCGGGCAGGTTACACTGCTCGGCACTACTCCTTTTAATCTAGAAGCTGGACCAATGGTAAGGCATACTCTGACTTAGAGGCTGTCAACATTACACTAAAAACTGACAGAAATATTCAAAACAAATTGTTGATCAGATGTTCTAGGCATGTTTTAGTATCTACTTAATACTGCTTTATAAAAAGCACAAAATACAGATTTACATGGTATTATCTGAAAATTATCATGCTTCTAAAACGTATGAGAATTTAAGCTCCTTTTTGAAAGCATTGTAATACTTTTAAAATAATGCAAACTGGATTATATACCTTATGTTTTCCTTGAAGATTCATAGCTAGGCATAAGTTACATTTCAAACAGTGGAAAAAATCTTCCTTGGGACCAATCCTAACAAAACATATGAAAGCCAAAAGATTAGATTTTTCTTTTTAACAATGATATTTTATTCATAATATAACACCTAAATTTAGTCCCATGAAAAAAAAATTCAAACCACACTGATATAGGATAAACTCCCATCTCTGGAACATCCCTCTCTCCAAATATAAGCATCTTAAACAGAATGGTATCTACTCACCTAATGCTGTTTTGTTCTGTTTTTCCCACTATATAATTATATACACAGGAAAAAGAGAGAAAAGACAGATACACACAATCTAGGTTTTATTCCTTACACAAAGAGATTCTCCCTACATATGATGTTTTGCAACTCTCTCATTTAACAATATATATCCTGAGGATTACCTCTGACTAAAAGGAACCACTTTACTTTTCTTAACAGCTACATACAACTCTCCCACAATAACACTATTTTTTTTTTTTGCTTAAATTCTTTTATCGGTACATTTTAGGTATACAATACATTTACATTTATCATTGGGTACTTGTACCTGTACGTGATGTATCTTGGTTCTTATTTTTTCCCCATTACCTGTGCGCCCTTCACCCCTCCACCCTTCCCTATTTACATACTTCATTTTCATTTCTTTTTCTTTACTCATAATTCTTTCCTTTCTATTCTTCCCTTTCCCTATCTCCTCCCACTACCCCTACCCCTTTGGACCTTTTCCTATTTCAAAGAATAACACTATTAATATGGGATAGATATTGTATATTACAATTTTTAAAAACCATTCCTTTAAGGATAAAATTTACAATCTTCAATTGCTACCAAAAAAATTAAGCATCCTTGTCAAGATACATTTTTTTTACAAGATTTCTAAAAGTAAAACTACTGAATCAGAAGGTACTGGATTATTCATTGTGACACACCAAACTGACCTCCAACAAGAAAGAATTGATTTACCTTTACAGCCACAGTGCATGGCATTAGAGGGCACTGTTCCCACAACCTGGCCAACACTTATAACATGCATGACAGACAAATAACAAATCTGCATCATTCAAATTACAAGACGCAATATACTTTAATGCTTATGAACCACATGGACTTTTCCTGTAGATTTTCTGTGGACATACTGTGCCCACTTTTTTTACTGAGGTATTTGTCTTTTACTAACTTATAGAAGGTCTTTATATAGCTTGGATATTGATATGTTACATTTATTTTTCTGGTTGGTCATCTCTCCTACAGTAGTTTTTCTTCTTTTTAGAGAGAAGGTCTCATTATATTGCCTGTGTTCCCCAGGCTAACCTCGAGCTCAAGGTTCTCCTGCCTCAGTCTCTCAAGTACCTGGAGCTACAGTTGAATGACACCTTGCCTGGCTACAGCCATTTTTAATTCCTATGTTCCATCAATATTTTCCCTTATAGCTATGTTTTCTACCTACTGTTTAGATGACTTCTATCAACTATAGACCATAAGCATATTATCCTTTGCATACTGCTAATACTTAGTGCTTTTCCTTTATATTTGTTTTCATCCCTCTGAGGTTTATTAGATAGGGTAAAGCCAAGACTGCTAGCTGTCCCTAAATTTCTATTCTCTGCTTCTTCCACAGTAACACAACATTTAACTAGAAACTGTGTTATTCAGAGCTGTCCTGAATAAATACTATTTTCCATCTTCTCTGGCTGTGGACAGAAGAGAGAAATCAAATTCTGTGTTATGCCCTTAAGAGGAAAGGGTATCCTTCCTTTCACCCATTTTCCCATTGGCCAAAATAAGAACCATTAGACTACAGAGACCCATGCAGAGAAAAGGGAAAAAAGGAGCCAGGACTTTGCCAGGAGAAATAAACCTCTACCTTTCCTGAGGAGTCATTATTATCTTGGCTTTCTGTCACACAATGCTAAAACCACATTCTAATGAATGTGAAGAGTTTTAAGAATCAACTCTTTGTTTTCCTAATGAATAAGCAACTATCCTAGTATCCCTGCCCCTAATTTAAAATGTCACTTTTGCTGTAAATTAATGTGGATAAATGTGACTTATATTTAAATGAAAATATAAGAATTCATACATTCAAATGACATGATTTTTAACGTTATTATGAGAGAATGCTGCCATTACACAAACATTTTTAACTTGTCTTTTGATAGCTTTTTTACTTAAAAAATAATAATTATTTCATGTTCATATGTCATTTCTGACCAAAGACAGTATTTGTCAATCTCAAAGATTTTGCTCTCAGTACCTTTGAGGAAATTTTTTAAAAGTCAAAACAGAGCTTTGCACATCCTCCAGGAGGGTGGGTTTTCAGGGTGCCACAGGCACTCATTAAAAGGAAGTGTAGAACAGACATTTCAAGGATTTCTGGACAATGACAACAGATGTAATAATAACTCCGAAAATAACTATTTGAAGTGAGCATACCTATTTGTCTAAAAACCTCATTCACACAATTTTATTATACTCAATAATAAAAATATGTGAAACAAGTTTTTATTTGAAAACATCTTAGGGACTAAGTATTTCCTAACTATATTCCACTGAATATGAAAATGACTCTATGTCCAAATATTCAAAACCCAGCAGTCTTTATAAGAGATATACAGTTTACAATTAGCAAGTTAGGAGTCCTGAGAAATGGAGATTAAATTTAGCATTTACCATATTTTCAAGACTATAAAGCTTTCATTATACAACATCCACTCTGTAACTGGTCCGAATCATTTTTTAACCAATTCTGTTTTGAAGATTAATATTTTATGGCATTATTTACAGATCTCCCAAAGAACAAGGGGAAATCTATTTTCTTTAATAAAACTCAATCCATTTTGCAGTTACAATATGGATCCACTGAACTCTTTTAAAAATCTGATACGACAGGACCTTAGTGATCTTATTTTTTTCTCTAGCTTGAAACATTTTGGTGTTTCAGTATCCTAGGAATTCTTTCAAATTAATTACCAATTATTTCTTACTATCCCAACCAAAAACTAAAATGGGAAGTACAGCAAAAACACCTAAAAAAATGAACAATATGAAATAAATATCACTTAGCACTGCCCAAAAAAGCACTACACCTTCTATCAAGAAGGTATTTAAGGGGCTGCAGATTTAGCTCCGTGGTTCCACCTCCTGCCTCACAGGCAGCAAGGTCCCGAGTTTGATCCCTGGTACCAAAAAAAAAGAGGCAGAGAACAACATGACATGGCAGCCCAAGACCAGGCACTATGGACATTTTGGATGGGATTATGTTTGCAGGCAAGGATTGTCCTGTACGCTGCAAGATGTCCAGCAGCACCTGACTCTACCCAATAGGTGCCACAGCACTCCTATACACCTGGGGTGGGAGCCAAAACAGTCTCCCAAGGTTGCCAAACATCTTCAGAAGGCAAAATCATCCCCAGCTCAGAACCACTGCTCAGGACTCTTAAGAGGACAGTGGCACTGGTCCCATAAGCAATCAGTCAGATGATGACAACCTAGACCAGTGGTGATGAACCTATTGCACAAGTGTTACTGCGATTTTCTTTACGACAAAAGATTTTCAGGTATGAGTTGTTTTTCCTAAACAAAAACCTCAGTATTCTGGTTTAATTGCAGTGTTGGCACTTCCAATAAATAAACGGGTTTTAAAAGTTGCCATTTGGGACCTTGTCTCTGACAGGTTCAGTATCACTGCATGAACATTCTCACACAAGGCAAGAACAGGGAGGGAGATAGTACAGTGGGGGAGCACTGCCTCATATATGTAAGACCCTAGATTCAGTCCCAGCAGCACAAAGAAGAAAAAGGAAAGAAATCAACAATACATTTTTAGAATAAAAAGAAAAGATGGAATCCTCAAATCATAAGTATTTTGTAACTTGAAACCATTAGCTTTTGCTAAAAGACCATATGACAGGATTTGCCCATCCTTCATAAGGTTGGTACACCAAAATTTACTTAATATGGCTCATAATGGTTAAATGTTGAAAGCATGTATGTTTGAAAAAGTACTTAGGCCCAGTATGGTGACGTAATCCTAGCACTCTAGAAGATTAAGGCAGAAAGATCACAAATTCAAGCACAGCCTAGACACCCTTGCAACTGAATTAAGACCCTGTCTCAAAAAATAAAAAAGCGCTGGAGATATAGCTCAGTGGAAAGGACTACGTTCAAGTCTCAGTACCACAAAAAAATAAAAACAAACAAAAATAGCCACATGGTAGTTGATGGAGAAACTATTGTAAAAAAAGAGATGAAAAAATTTTAGAATAATGTTAACATATTTCGAGACAGAGATCACAACACATTGAAATGGACATTTGAGTACATTTTATCAGATATACATTATATCCTAATAAAGGTGATTTTTTAAAAAGTGTTTTTGGCTAGGTATGTTAGAAATAATCAGGAAAGAACATTTCACATACAGTACCTACAAATTCCACAGTTTTCACAATGATACTGCTTCTTATCTTTGTCAAACAGATGGCATATACTGCAGTAATATTCTCCAAACAATGTGCTACATTCCTCACAAGACTGTTGGGCCTAAAAACAGAAAAAATAATTAAAAATTGGAATAAATTTACCAAAACATTGTCAATTACTATTTGAATATCTTGCTAGGTAGTTGAGGTTGTCCTTAAACTCACTGTGTAGCCCAGGCTATGCAGAGATCCTCCTGACTTAGCCTCTCTAGTGCTGAGATTACAGGTGTGCACCACCACTTATTTTTACAAATTTTTAAACATCTAAAACAAAGACATTGCTTACTGTCAGAGTTAAGTTTTATTTATAATTTTTTTAAATAAATTTTTTCAATCTTAATTTTTTTGGCCAGGGATTTAGCTCAGTGGTGCTGAGCCTGCCTCACAAGCATAAGGTCCTGAGTTCGATCCCTGGTACCAGAAAAAAAAAAAGACTGTTAATATTTTTAAAAAGGAAAGCTAGAAGTGGTGATGAATACCTATACACACCACTCTAGGAGGCTGAGACAGGAGGATCCCAAGTTCGAACCCAACCTAGGCAACTTAGCAAGACTCTACCACAAAACATACAGACGCAGAAACACGTCATAAAACCTTACATGTTGAATTTTTTCACAGTTGATGCACTGCACTTCCTGTACTTTAAAGCGATCTAGCTGATGATCCTCATTGTTATCATGACACAGCCGGCAAGTATAAAGCTTGTCACAGCAAGGCGCCTAAAACACAGAAAAATACACACAAGCAAGAGAAGACAAGTTGACTACATATATATAATAAAAAAAAATGTCTTTCTCCTCTCCCTGAACACCATCATAGATTACACCCAATAGATCACGTGCTAACTTCACTGTTACCTGCTATATCTTATGTTTAGTATTCCTTCAACATCTCTAACCTTTTTAAAGCCCAAGAATTATGAGGGATAGAAGTCCCTAGCCTAAAAAACTAGTTCCACAACACCCTGATCATTCTCAGCCTATAGTTGACAGCCAACCCCTTCCCAGACATTTCCAGATAAATTCCCTTATATACTTCAATCCCCAAACACAAAATGCACGTTTATTCCATTATCACTGATTAATCATCAATTACATACCTCAAATTACAGGACACAACGATGGTAAGAAGTAAGAGCCCTTGTTTTCAAGCATAGCAAAGATGTCAACTGGCCACCAAAAGCTCTTCCCTCCTCTTCCTGGGCATCTGAATGCCCACCTATGCTGCAGTTGGGTCATTTAGATGCCAAAAAACTTGGCAAAAAATAGCACCATGAAAATATATGTCCCTGGAATGCCCACAGGACAGCTCCATCAGCAAGGTGGATCACCTACACTGGAACTATGAAGGGAAAGATACCAGATTCTTTGCTGATGTTATCAATGGGTCCTTCCCTAATGAGCACAACAAGACATTTTCAGGCAGTGAGCTGACCAGGACTCTTAGGACCTTGCAGACCCAATCTTGAGACCCTTTAAGCCAGGATCTAACACAGTTCATTTTTTTTAACTGTTCAACACTGAGCTGGGTTCCTTTTTCTTCAACACTAGACCTCTAAATCTCAGTGATCTACATTCCATGACAGCCCTCTCACTAGCCTAAAATCTCAGTTCCTTGACTTTCTCACTTTTCTCGGCCTTGTCCTCCAATCTTCCTCACCAACTACAGAACAAGGCCTTCACATTTTGGTCTGGGAAACTCTGTACACTCTTAGAAGTATTGAGGAGACCAAGGAGCTTTTGTTTATTTGTATTATAACTGATGTATGCCATATCATAAATTACAACTGATAGGTTTTTTTTAAATAAAAGTATCAAGTTTATTACATGTAACATAACATTTTAATGACAACAATTACATTTTCCCCTCCCAAAACAGCTGAATTCACACAGTATCTGCTTCCGTGTTTCATCAGTGTGATTGTAGTATATCATGAAATTTTGGCCTCACACAAACATGTAGTAACTGGAAAAGGAAAGAACATTTTAAAGCCTTTTCAAAGAAATGGATACTACACCAAAACTCAACAACTCTTAAAGGTTAGTTGCAACACAGAAGCTGAAATCACACCAATGAAACTGCTTCCTATTCCATTAAAAGCCATTCACTTGTACTTGAAATGGTTCTTTTAACCATGCATGCATTAGTTATTTGGAAAACATCACTTCCCTGAATTTTATAGACTTTCCAAATGTTCACACATTTGATGTATAATCAAAAATTCACATTCATTAAAAGTCACTCAGGGTTTTCTCCAGAAGTTTCCCCCTTGGGTGGCGGTGGAGCTGGTAACCAGGGTGGCAGTGTCTCAGGCAGCTGCAACAGTAATTTAGGGATGGTGGCGGCTACAGCAGGACCTACAACAAACAGCCCAGCGGTTTTTCCAGAGCTTCTCAGATAGTCTGATCGACGAGGAGGACCCCAGGCAGCGTTAGAGGAGCTGACTAAGGCTTTGGAACAGAAACCAGATGATGCACAGTAGTATTGTCAAAGAGCTCATTGTCACATTCTCCTTGGGAATTACTGTGATGGTGCTGCAGATGCAAAAACTTCTCTCAAACTCAACCCCAATAATTCCACTGCTATGCTGAGAAAAGGGATATGTGAATATCATGAAAAAAACTATGCTGCTGGTCTAGAAACTTTTACAGAAGTTCAGAAATTAGACAGTGCAGATGCTAATTTTATTGTCTGAATTAAAAGATGCCAAGAAGCACAGAATGGATAAGAATCTGAGGGGAGGACTCAATCAAAAATCAAGTATGACTGGTATCAAACAGAATCTCAGGTAATCATAATACTTAGGGTTAAGAATGTTCAGAAGAATGATGTAAATGTGGAATTTTCAGAAAAAGAGCTGTCTGCTTTGGTGAAACTTCCTTCTGGAGAGGATTACAATTTGAAACTGAGACTCCTGCGTCCTATAATACCAGAACAGAGCACATTTAAAGTACTTTCAACAAAGATTGAAATTAAAATGTAAAAGCCAGAGGTTGTGAGATGGGAAAAGCTAGAGGGTCAAGGAGATGTGCCTACGTCAAAACAGTTCATAGAAGATGTAAACAACCTATATCCGTCATCATCTCATTATATAAGAAATTGGGATAAATTGGTTGGTGAGATCAAAGAAGAAGAAAAGAATGAGAAGTTGGAGGGAGATGCAGCTTTAAACAAGCTATTTCAGCAGATCTAGTCAGATGGCTCTAATGAAGTCAAATACACCATGAACAAATCATTTATGGAGTCTGGTGGTACAGTTTTGAGTACCAACTGGTCTAATGTAGGTAAAAGGAAAGTTGAAATCAATCCTCCTGATGATATGGAATGGAAAAAATACTAAATAAATTAATGTGCTATCACTGTAAAAAAAAAAGAAAAAGTCACTCGGTATTGGGAAGTTTCCAACACCAAGCTCACTTAAATTAGCTTGACTTTTCTCACTGGCAACAGATACTGTCAATTGTTTCCCTTGTAATGAGTCTTGATTCCCTCTTTTTTGAGAAAATGTCTGCCAAATACCCAAGTCTGAATGAGCACAGATTTTTTCAAGGAAAAAATGTTCCACGAAAAAAGTGACTAGTTCATATCACAATGCAATTATGCAAGAGCTTTTCCACAAGACAAAGTACTTGATTAAAACTGCCCATTTTGGCCGGGGATTTAGCTCAGTGGTTCCGGCCCCTGCCTCACAAGCACAAGGTCCCGAGTTCGATCCCCAGTACCCAGTACCAAAAAAAACCTGCCCGTTTTGTCAAACAGAGTATTAAAAAGACATGTGTGCAAAGGTGAGATCTGATAAACTGACACAATAGTTTTACAGCTTCATCAATGACATTTTTAAGTATCACCAGCTTCAAAAATTATATTTACATCACAGAGTTCACTGTCACTGCCTTGATTCAACACAGGTACTAGCGGTTTTTGTCACTGCTTTCTACCATCAGTCCACATGTCAACACACTGAAAAGAACAGATGATGCCTTAGTACTCCTAGAAAGTGGTTTCGACCTCACAGCCTCAGGGATCCCCACAGTCCATTCATCACACTCAGAGAACTGCTGGTCCAGTACAAGGACTGTACTCTCTGTAGTTCAATTTCAAAAATGAAACTAACTACAACCTCTTCTCTGTTCAATTAACTCCAAGTCTTTCCTTGCATAACCCTACTCCCCTCTTTTTTTCCTCTTCAGACTCATCTACAACACCACAATCCTAGTCAAATCTACTCTCTCCTACTCAACCTGCATTAGGAGCTGACAATAGCTAGGGGAAAAAAAAGACCACATACTGTCTGGGCTCACTTTTAAATCATAACCACTAATAAAAAGCAAATTCCTACTATCACAAGTCCTTAATATCTACAGTCAAAGACTCAGAATTAAATCACTGGGTGTGGTGGCACACCCTGTAATCCCAGCACTGGAGAGGTTGAGGCAGGAGGATCTCAATGAGTCCAAGGCCAGCATGGGCTGCATAGTGAGCTCAAGTCCAGGCTGAACTACACAGCGGGACCCTGCCTCACACACACACAAAAAAAAGACTCAGAATTTAAGATGATCACGTCATATTTTCTCCTCTCTTTAAAACTCCTAACACCTCTTCCTCCCTCTTAACACTCTGGTGATAACCCTGCCCCTTATTTAAAGTGAAATACAAGAAAACATCCTCCCACAAATTCTATCAACCTATTTGCAAATACACCTCATCCTGTGCCTTCTCTTCTTTTAGAAAGCATCTCCAGTTAGTCCATGCCTGTAGCTAAGGCCAGCTTCCCCACTTAGGCACTGGGTCTCTTCTCCTTCCTCTACCCAATGACAATATTCTTACAAGTCTTCCCTCCTCCTTCCACATTACAACACGTTCTCTACTGGATCATTTCCAACAATTTACAAACATGCTGTAACACTTTCTAACTTAAAGCGGGGAAAAAAATTCCCATTATCCCACATCTGTCAGCAACAATGTCCTCTTTTTCCTCTCCCTCCTCTCCAGCAAAACTCAGAGGCAAAACTCCAAGAACTTTTTATTCATGCCATTTCCAGTTCTCCCATTTTCTTGAATCCATTCCAATCAGATTTTATCCCAATCTCTCCATTGACACTCACTTGTCCAGGTCACCATCATTGACGCCCTTGCCAAATTCAAAGATCAATTCTCAATTATCTTACTCAAACTGCTGCACTTGATCTAGCTGACCACTTCCTCCTTCACACCCTCCACTGTCCTCTGGTATTCAGTAAAAACGAAGTTTTTGAGCTTCCTCAGGGCAAAGTATCTCAGTGCTAAGAAACAGACTGAGTTGGGTGGTTTCTTCGGAGGGGTGAGGAGAGGGGAAGAAAGGAAGTTCACTTCCTTTTAGACATCAAATCTGAAAGGGTAATAGATGATCTGGGGAGAAAGGGCCTCAGCTGTCCGTACAGCCTGAGACTACCTCCTGCTTCTAATCTCTAGTCAGTGACCACAACGGCTGACTGGTGGAGTGAGGAGACCAAAAAATGGAGGAGGGCGATGGTAGGGAATGTACTTGCTAACACTCACGTGCACTCTACGACGCAATCTTTTAGGTGAGATCCCTATTTCATGCAGGGGGGACTGAACAGAAACTTACTCAAAATCACACCGCTATTAAGGGCACAGCTAAGATTTGAGGATAAGGGTGTACAATTTTAAAGCTCAAGCTGACTTTCTTTTTCTTTTGGGGGGGTGGGGTTCTAGGAGTGACCCCGGGGCTTCGGTCTGGCTCTACTCTTACGCTGCCCCAAGCCTGAGCGCAGGATTACGCTGCTTTCCGGCAAAAAAGCACCAGGACGCTCCAGCTGGAGGAGCAACTACTTAAACCCTCTAGACTACGAGTCTCCTCCAAGTAAACAGCGAAGGTAACAATCCAAGCTTAGTGGGCGGTTCTCCATGCCTCATTTCCAATTTGTCTCCGTCGCCCGCGTATGATGCTCGCTGGGCGGCAGGCGCGGACTACGGTGACGGCCGGCGATGACTCCGTGGACCCACCTGTCACCTGCCCGTGACCGCCGCCCCCTCGCACACCGGGCCGACCCGTGCCGCCTCGCCACTCCCGACCTGATACTGTAACTCCGCGGGGCACAGCCTCACCTCCCCTTCCCCGCCAGACCCACGAGTCACCTTCAGCAGGCACCCGCGGTCATAGTGTTCGCAGCCCCGCCGCCTTGTCTCGCACGCAGTCGCCGCCATCGCCGCCGCCGGAGGCACCCCACCGGTCGACCCCGCCGCCGCCCTGCGTGGAAGGCGGCCGTCACATGACGTTACTTCCGGTCTCCGGCGGGCGGAAGTGAGCGCGCCGCTTCCGCAGCTAGTCGCCGACCGTTCTGACGGCCTTGCTCGTTCCTCTGAGCTTTGCTCTTCCCCGCCTTGCTTCCCGCCACGTCTCGTAAACTCTCCCTGCCGCGCACCGCCTGGCGCTTCCAGGCCTCCCCCTGCCTAGGATTCTTTCGGATGCGCGTGAGCGTGAACCTGCGCGGGATACCGCGGGGGGAAAGTGAGCACTGCGGCTTGGGTCTCGGAAATGACATGGGGAGGTGACAGGGCGGGGACGTGGGGGTGGGGGGCGGCCAGGTGTGCGCTGGGGGACGCGGGGGACCTGGTCAGATCCTGGAACCAGAAGACAGGGCGGGTCGGAGGACCAGGATCCCCCAGGGATCCGGCCAGGAGGAAGCGCGGGTCCGGAGAGGAGCGGCCGCAGTCCAGGTGAGGATACCGCCCGTGCCAGTGCTGGCGAGCGTTCCCTGAACGCTGGCAAAGGTGGATCCACACACACTCCCTCCCAGCCTTGGAGTCACCGACGCTTCCCTCTGTAATTGTCTTTCAGCGCTGTGATGAGCTGCTGAAGTCATGGTGAAATGCTGCTCAGCCATCGGATGCGCCTCTCGCTGTCTACCCAATTCCAAGTTGAAAGGGCTGACCTTCCACGCGTAAGACCTGTTGCGGCCCACCAGGCGCTTGCCCTGCACAGCACACGGCTAGTCCAGGGTGCAGCGCCAAACTTCAGTTCCCAAAGTGCCAGGGCCACTATTCTGGATAGTCCTATCTCCGGATAACCGTTTTGTGTCCTTAAAGTTCTACTTCTAAATGAGCTTTTTGTTAAATTTGCAGAGACAGTGATACCTTTACCCTTTAGTAAATTAGTGTAAGGTTTAAGATAACTGCCAAGGTGTCACACTCGTTAAAAAAGTACTATGAAACTCAACTTTTGCTAAAGTTATTATTTTGTGTTTTAACATTGTATTTTCTTTAAAGAAAAGGTCAGCGTTGCTTACGAAATATGAAGGATTTTTGCTCGAATATGTTGTCCTTTCTATTAAGAAACAGATGATCAAGCTTAGCTTGTAAAGTACAAATTATGGTTCAGACCAAGCATTCTTTAGCAGTAGTGCAGATAAGATGATCTTTATGTTAGCCGTTTCCCTGGCAGTGATGAAGAGAGTAGTAGGATTTAATCATTGTTCCCTTGCTAGAAGTTCATTTGGCCTCTTTTGTGCCAGGCCTGTGCTATGGTGCTAGAGAAAGATCTGCTAGCTTGTTTTCTGAGTATGTATACCCACCTTATTCCAAAAAAATATTTGAACCAGCTTGGAGAATTGAGAAAGACATGATTATTGGTCTTCAGATGTCTCATTATATTTCTGATAGCCAGAATTCCAGATTCTACTACATTTCTTTTCATTCATCCACTAAGCATTTATAGACCTGCTGAGCATTAAATGGTGGGCTGAGCAATTCTCTGGTGTTGATAAAGTACACAGGACCCTATTCATTGGGGATCATTTGTAGATATCACTTCATACAGGAAAAGCCCAGGATATTTTTTATCATCTATAGATGGAGAAAAACCTTTAATTGTGGATCTTTCTATAACATGCTAAATATCTGTTGAAACTTTTCTCTCATAATATGAGAAAAATGAGGGCCACATCTGCAGATTTGGCCGAAATTCAGAATATTAAATCTGAATTACACGTACATAAATCATAGCTTCCTGAATATTGCAGTTCCCAAGAGTTGTGACCAACTAGGTAAGGAATTAGTTTAGCCACGGTCATAGAGGACAGCTTCAATTGAAGTATATATCAGTAGTGATTAGTTTTAAGTTTTTTGTGTGTTTTTTTCTAGATTCCCCACAGATGAAAATGTCAAAAGAAAATGGGTATTAGCAATGAAAAGACTTGATGTGAATTCTGCAGGTATGTGGGAGCCTAAAAAAGGAGATGTGTTGTGTTCAAGGCACTTTAAGAAGACAGATTTTGACAGAAGTGCTCCAAATCTTAAACTAAAACCAGGAGTCATCCCGTCTATATTTGATTCCCCATACCACTTACAGGTTGGTTTATGAGATACTACTTAGCATTAATGCTCACTTTCAGTGGCATGATTGAAGATCTTCAGCCCTGTTGCCTATGTTTCTATTGTTTATTTATCCATTTTCACAATGTGTAGTAGGAATGTTTTACCGGTAGGCACTCAAATACGGGTGCATGACGAAGGCTTGGTAAAGTACACTGACTTAGGAATTGACATAACTCAAGATTTGTGTCTTAAAAATGAAAGTTAACCTAAGGTTGAGGGCAACCCATTTGGGACCCCTCCAATCTCTCAGGAGCTATTCCTATTCCCCAATAAATTGTCCTACTCTTAACCTGCAGGGGGCGGGGGGGAGAGACATAAACAACGTAAGAAGGTTGAACAGAAGTTCCACATTGGCAGTACGAAAGAAGTCAAGAGCAAAACCACTAACAGAATTACAGTGTGCTTCCAAGAGCAGCCAGGTACACAAGTGTAAAGTCTAGGGATCAAAAGAAAGAAAACCAAGATAAAAAGGTAAGAACAGAAGGAAAAAGAAGTCAGAAAAAGAAAAGAGAAGAGTTGAATAAGTAAACTGTAGTTGAGTACATTTTCTTCTCAGGGATGGTACCTGGGTTGGCAGCCTCTCCCTCAGTATCTCTTGCGGGCAGATATTTGGGGACATGTTTGTTTCCCAAAACTGGACAGAAAGACAGTTCCCATGTGAGAAACTCAAGGAGAAATCCCCCAAGAACTTTCTCTTGCCAGCAAGAGACACAGATGGTCCTGAACCCTGCTGCTCCCTTCTGTGCAGGCTGCATCTCTGCGGTGATCACATCTCATTGCCTCAGCTGCAGATGGCTGGCATCCTTCCACCTCAGCAGATGTGCAGGATCTTGTGCAGTTAGCTTCAAGGATGTCTTTTTCCCTTTCTTTTTTCCTGCCACTAACAGTGTTATCTAGCTATAATATAAAAGGGAACTTAAGAAATATGGGCCTAATAAATCAATTTTTTTTTTTCTGAGACAGGATCTTGCTATGAAGTTCAGAGGCTGGGCCCAAACTCATGGCAATCCTCCTGCCTCAGCCTCCTGGGTGCTAGGATTACAGGCATGTGCCACCACAAATAAATCAAATCTTAAGTTGCTAACTTCTAAAATCTATTTCCTTATAACAAGATAATAGGAAATTAGGTGATAGAAGTGAAATAAAAATACTACACAAATCATCCAGAGACAATACTTTGAACACCTGGATGTGTACTTTTCCAGTCATTTGTACACGTTCTGTATAAATTCATTTGTATTTCTATACATCTTACACAGTTACATTTTGTGTCTTTTCCTTTGTTTGCTTTCATTTGTTCTGTGTTTTCACATTTATACAGTGCTTGCTATGTGTCAGCGTTGCTCCAAGCACTTTACGTACATACTAACTTAGTTGTTGAAACATCCATAGGCAGAGAGTACTCTTAATTCTCATTGTCTTGCCTGAGGACTCAGAAGCCCAGAGAGCTGGGATGCCTTCCCAGAACCACACTTAGGTTAACAACAGAGGCTGGATTAAAACCCAGGCACTTTAGCCCCAGGCTTCATCTTAACTACTGAGCTCCATGATGTTAAGTGCAGTATTTGCCCATGATGATAGCTTTTAAATGTTAGTCTTTGCAGAAATTATTCAGAGGGTTTGTTTAAAATACAGAACTTTGTGCCCCACTCCTGGGGAATTTAATTCAGTAAGTTGGAGAAATTGATTCAGTGAGCTTACACTTTTTAACAAGTACCCTACCTTGTGCTACAGATCGGTGGATCATTTGTTTAAGGTAAACCTATATAGAACATCAATTTTAAAATTCTACATACGTGGGAAAGTGCACACATGAAGTGTGCAGATCACTGAATTTCACACTGAATGGTAAATACATTCATGTGATTCACCTCAAACCAAGGAGTGACACTTCCTACCAGTGTCCCAGAAGCCTTCCACATGGTCTTCCCCACTCACTGTCGAGTCAAGGTAACTAGCACCTGGACCTGTATTACTACCAGTTATGTAAATGGAGCACTGTGTACAGTGTGCTCTGTGGCTTCTTTAGCTCAACACGTAGGATTCATCCATGCAGTGCACAATGGCTTACCGTTTATTTTCTTTGTGATGTAGTATTCCTTTAAATGAATAAATTCATTTCTCCATTCAACTATTGATAAACATTTAGGTTTTTATTTTGAAGCTATTATAAATGGTATAGCTATGAACACTTTTGTCCTTATCTCTAGTGCACTCTACACATTTTGGTAGAGTGTATACATGCTTCTGTTAGAAATGGGAATTACTGAGGTCAGAGATGTATAGGTTCAGTTTGAGTAGATACTGCTATCGTTTTCCAAAAGGATTTTCAAAGGTACAGTCCTACCTTCAACACATAAAATTTCCTCTGTATCCACATTCTTGCCAGTACTTGATGGGACAGGGGGTTTTAATGCCCGTACAACAATCTATCCTATGTGTGAACATTATTTCACTTTGCCAGTCTTCACTGTTGTATTTGGTCATCATCTTTCACCAGTGTAAACAGCACTGAAATGAATATTATTCTAGCTGAATTTTTATTCATATCCTTATTTCCTTGAACTAAATTCCTGGAAATAAGATGGTTGAGTATAAAGATTTTTAAAGCCCTGCTTCTGATACAGATCTCCCAAAGGCTCCCTAGAAAGCTTGAACCAACCTACTTACCACCAGGTATGTATGAGGGCGTCTGCCCACCCAAGACCTTAGTGCACTGTAAAATTGACACGCAAAAAAAGACCTATTGTTTTCATTCATCTTTCAACACTAGTGAAGTTATGTATTTTTTCATGTATTTATGGAGCATTTATGTCTTGAAAAAGTTACTCAGGTCCTCTTCTATATTTTTTTAAGCTGTTTTGAAAAAAGAACAGGCCATCAATTATTTAGCTGCCATTTATGTTACAGTGACCTTTTGTCTTTATTTCTGATTATGGCTTTGATTTTTTTTTTGAAATTTATATTTTCTATATAGTCAATAGAATATTTTTTCTTGTATGATTTTAGCTGTCCCCATCTTAAGAAAATATAAATGTTCCCTATTTCTAGTTCCTCATGGTTTTCATTTTTACATAAATTTTTAGTACTCCGGTTTCATTGTGGTAACATACTATGTTTCCCAAAACAATACCTACCTAGAAAACAAGTTCTAGCATGATTTTTTTTTTGGTACCGGGGATCAAACTTGGGACCTTGTCCTTGCAAGGCAGGCGGCGGAACCACTGAGCTAAATCCCTGCCCCTATAACTGCTTTTCTTAAATAGTTTTTACATGGTTTATAGCCTTTCTCCCATTATTTAGACTGCCACTAAAGGCATTTATCTGCTTTATCAATGTCTAGATCTGTATAGTCCTAAGAAAACAGACCACTATTTGAGCTATTTTATTGTGTACCATATTTTCAGTAGCTTAGAGGGCATATCCTGCCTGATTTTCACTGTTCAATTTCAGGAAAATTTATGTTTCCAAATGAACTATAGAGTGTCAAAATCTGATTGGAATTTCTAAAAGCCTTTTTCATGAAAATAGATAAGGTATTCATTAAACTGCACAAAGTTAAGAAAATTTAAGTAGCCAGGCATGGTGTCACTAACCTGTAATCCCAGCACTCAGGAGGCTGAAATAGGAGGATCCCTTCAAGTTTGAGGCCAACCTGGGCTACATAATGAGTTCAAGACATCCTGAACTGCATTGTGAGGCCTAGTTTGGGCAGGGGGGATAGAAGGCAGCTGTAAATGGCACATGCTTGTTAACCTCAGCACTCTTGACAGCCTGACGCAGGAAGGTCACAAAGTCAAGCCCAGCCTGGGCAACTTAACATTTAACCAAGACCCTCTCAGAATAAGAAATGAAATAGCTGGGGATGTAGCTCAGTGCAAAGGTTCTGGGCTTAGTCCCCACTCCGGAAAACAAAAATTAAGTACCTCAGTGATTGTTATTAACTCTTAACAGGACAAAAAAGAAAAGCTTCATTGTAGAAAAAACTTCACCCTCAAAACCCTTCCAGTCACAAAGCACAACCACCAGCTCGTTGGTGCTTCCTCATATACTGAAGAATTCCAATCCCAGTTCATTTTTGTAAGTAAAATTACTTACTGAGCTAATGTCATTGCTTTTAAGATGAATATGTCCTATCCATTAAGATCAAACTTTTCAGAATCACCAAAAGCTAGGAATATAGGTGTTTGTGAGTTTTTTTAACATTTAATAGGTAAATATTGCTTCCCAAGGTCATTATAATTTGTATGTATGCAAATGTAGTACAGAATTACTTAATCCTTTACTAAATTAAATCCTTAGTTCAAAAAATCCCTTTGGAAAGGTATTTTTTATGTTTTCTGTATGGAAATACCTAGTTAAAATATTTATTGTTTTTTTGAAAAACAGTCATACACCTACAGATACCTACCTATGTTTATTTATTCATCTATTGCCTGTTCGTGTTAGTGCCAGACCTGGAATATAAATCTAGTTTACTATAGCTTTATAACAATTCTTAAAATTGTATTAGTTCTCCCACTTTATTCTTAAAAGGTGTTTTGGCTGTTCTAGGTTCTTTGCATTTTCATACGAATTTAGAGTCATGTTATAATTTTCTTCCCAAAAGTCTGCTGGAATTTTGGCCAGTTTTGTGTTTAACCTGTAGATCCATTTGGGAAGATTGACATCTTAGTGGTCTTTCAGCACATGAACTCAGAATATCTCTGTTTAGGGTCTTAACTTCTCAGCATTGTTTTGGTTTCAGGACCCAGGTGTTTCAGTTGATCAAATTTATTCCATAGTATTTTGTATGTTTGGATGCTGTTATAAATGGCACTATTTTTAGGGTCGAGGATTTAGCTCAGTGGTTCCAGTGCCTGCCTCACAAGCGCAAGGTCCCAAGTTTGATCCCTGGGATCAAAAAAATAAATATATAAATAATAATAATAATAAATGGTACTATTTTGTTTACTACTAGATATGGAAATGAAATTGACTTTTGTGCAGTGATGTTGTATCTGGCAGACTGCCCCAACTCAAACATATTAATTACAGCAGATTTCCTACTTAGATCATCATGTTCTCAGTGATTGAGGAGTTTCAGTTCTTCTCTTGTGTGGATGCCGGTCATTTCTTTTCTTTGTGGTACTACCCTGAGCCTTCAAGACTGCTGAATAGAGGGACTGAAAGCTTATCTCCTGCCTTGGTTCCCGTTGTTGGAGGAAAGCGTCCCATCTTTCACAGCTGTGATCTTAGCTGTGGGTTTTGATGAATGCCTTTTATCCCTTTATCCAGTGGAGGAGGTTTCTTCTGTTCGCAATCTGCTAAGAGTCTATGTTAGTTTCACCAAATGCTGTCTCTGTGTCTGTTGAGTGATCATACAATGTTTCCTTTTTAGTCTGTTAATATAATGAGTTACATAAATTGATTTTCAAAAATTAAGCCAATCTTTTGTTCCTGGAATAAACCTTATTTTCCTCACTCATTCATTATCCCTTTTCTATGTTGTTGGATTCTGTTTGTTTTTTGTCTAGTCTTTCTTTATATGTTCAAGAAAGATATTTTGACCTATAATTTTTTGTTTTCTTTTGTTTTTACTTTCATATATTTGTCTAGTTTCAGCATCAGAATAATAACTGATCTCAAAAATGTGTTGTAAAATATTGCTGACATTTTTTATATTCTGGAAAAGTTTGTGTAGGATGTTCCTATTTCTTCTATAAATATTTGATAAATTTCTTTCTGTGAAGCTAGACTTGTAGTTTTCATTGTGGGAAAGTTGGGTTGTGTTTTTTTTTTAATAGTTTGTGTCCAAAGAATTTGTCCATTTCATCACAGTTGTCTAATTTATTAGCTTAAGGTCGTTCATACCATTGTTGTATTAATCCTTTTAGTAACTATAGAATCTATATTGATACATCAATCATTCTGATCATTTCTGGTCATTTCTGTTCTTGTGTTGCTGATCAGTTTTCCTAGAGATTTAATAGTTTCATTGATCTTATCAATGATTAGCTTTTACTGATTTTCTTTCTACCTCACTGATTTCTACTCATTGATGTTACTTCTTTTTTTTGTACTTATTTCAATTTGCTCACCTGTTTCCAATCAAAGTGGAAGCTGAAGTTATTGTTTGAGACTTACTAGTGTAGGCATTCAGTGGTATTATTTCTCTCAAAGTATTTCTTCAGTGGTATTAATTTAATGATATTAATTTCTCCCTAAGTATTGTTTCCCCACAAATTATGTGTGTTGTGTTTTCATTGTCACTCAGTTGGAAATACTTTCAAATTACATTTTGATTTGTTCTTTGTTATTTGTTATTTTTAAGTGTGTTATATAATTTCCATATATTGGAAAATTCTGTTGTGGCTAGAGGCTATCCATTGCATAGCCTGACTCCCAGTGCATGTATTGAGGTGTATTTTCCAGCCCACGGTGTGGTCTGTCTTGGTAAGCATTCTCTGTGTGTGTGCAGCAGAGTGCCCTGTGGTCTTACCTGGGATGCACTAGTCAGTTAGGTCAAGCTGTTTGATATTGTGTAAGACTTCCTTATCCCTACTGAATTCCTCTCTACTTATTTTATCTGTTTTTGAGAAAGAGTGTTAAAATGATGTAATATAATTGGAGATTTGTCTGATTTTCCTTGCACTTGTCAGTAATTTTACTTATTATATTTGAAGCACTATTACCAGGTATATTAAGATTGTTAGATTTGATAAATCAACCCCTTTGTTATAACAAAACTACTTTCATTATACTTGGTAATCATCTTTGCTCTGAGCTGACTTTTGACTATTGTTACTCTTATCAGTGTTAGTATCTTTATCAGCTCTTTTCAGTGTTACTTTGAAGTGCATTTTTTTGGTAGGCAGCATATACTTTGGGTTTTGTTCTCATTTGTTTTTAGTCCAGACTGATAATCTTCCTTTTAATTGGATTATACTGAGGGCAGATCAGTCAAACCCTCAGCTACTTTTTAGGGGGAAAGATGAGGAATAAAAGAGAGGGACAGTTTTCTAGATATGAAGGGGAACAGGGAGGAGACCTGTCTCTAGCAGACAGACTCAAATAAAACTCTGAGGTTGGCCCGCCTTTATTAGGCAGTGAGAAGGGGGAGCGGTTACACGGGTTTTCATGAAACAGCAAGTATAGAGAATGAGTGGATAGGGATTACATTTTTTAGGGTGTTTTTTGGTTTGGTTTGGTTTGGTTTGGTTTTAAAAATATTTTGTACTAGTTTTGATTAATTATGATATGGCTTGGTTTACTTTTCTTAATATTTCTTATGCTTGTGTTGTTAAGGTTTATTATCTTTGGATTTATATTTTTCATCAATCTTAGAAATTTTGGGGCCATGATTCCTTCAGATTTTTCTATGTATCCCACCTTTGCTTTCCTGTCCTTTGAAGGCTCTAATCACATACATACTACATTGCTGAAGTTGTGCTACGGAGTTCTGTACTTGGATTTTCATTTTTCTTTTGTTTTTACTATTTCCTCTTCTCTATAACAGCTCTTCAACATTATTATTTGGTATCTTTTATAAGATATGTTAGTGTTATTTTCCGTGTTTTCAATTGAAAATGAAAAACATATCTGTACACAGCAAACCTTTAACATAACCATAAGTCTCAACAGGAGTTAAATTATCACGGCAAAACTTGGAGACCAGAGTCCTCTGCAGATCCCCTCTGCCCCAAATGCAGACCTGTCCCGATGTTCTTTGCCTTTTATCTTTCATAAAGTGCAATAGTCATCAAAGTAAAGTAATAGATAAGAATTAAGCTCACCGGTGCCACAAGGAATGAAGCTATGTAGTCAGTGCAGGGATGCAGGATTTGTAGCAAATGTAAGCCCAGATCATCTGTAATGTTCTGTGTACCTTGTGCCTTCCTGTTCTTGGGAGAGCAGAGAGGCCTATGTACTACTTCCACCCCATCTTCTCCTGGAGTCTTTACGCCTCTAAATGTCACCCACTCAGAGACCTTTGCTAAGAATCATAAGTGAAAAAACAGCCAAAACCTGGTAACAAGCTTCTATCTAATGCTAGTGTGTCTGTTGAATAGCTTAGTGTTTATGTTTTCAGGAACACAGCTACAGTGTAATGGACAGTCCAAAGAAACTCAAGCATAAGTTAGATCATGTGATCAGCCAGCTAGAGGATACCCAGGAAAGTCTGCGCAGTGTTCTAGACCGAGAAAAGCATTTCCAAAAATCACTGAGGAAGACAATCAGGGACTTGAAGGATGAATGTCTCATCAGCCAAGAAACAGCAGAGAGACT
Organism: Heterocephalus glaber; assembly: GCF_053883595.1. Lineage (NCBI taxonomy): Eukaryota > Metazoa > Chordata > Mammalia > Rodentia > Bathyergidae > Heterocephalus > Heterocephalus glaber. Next base: position 394,154 of record NW_028258324.1, on the reverse strand, counting down.
GGATGCATTCTGCTGGGAGCCTCCTCAGGAGGCCACAGAGCATGACTGTTCCTCGAGGTAGTGCCATGCTGCGCTCTGCCTGCAGTGGGCATTGCTGCAGCCCTTCAGAGCATAATTCTCACGTGTGTCACGGAATAGTCTCTGTCACTGAAGTGCTGCTTGGGTCCGTCCCTTGCAGAGTTACACATTATGGTTGTTATCCATAGATGTTTTTGATGATGTGCAGAAATACCTATGTGGTAATTCAATGTTTTGTGTCACTTGTGATACTTAATGTTTTTTATAGACTTAAACTAGTGCCAGATCACTATTGTAAGATGTTAAAATCTCAAGAAAATTCCATAGAAATAAGGAAATTATATTAGCCACGTTAAACTCTGGTGGTAGGAACCAGACACTCCAGCAGCAACAGAGTTTTTGTTTCAAGTGAATACCTTTAATTATACTTGCTTTATGGCAAATAGGGTTTTATTTTAAATATATTTTAGTGTAAAGCAGAATTTATTGTAACAACATCTGTCTTGCGTCCAACCCAAGATGCTTTCATTAATAATACTAAAAGGCATTTTTACATGGCTTCTTATAGTACTGACCCTAAGAATAAGATATAGGAAAAATGAATAGGCTTTTAAAATTGAGAGCCGATTTAAGAAGATCCTTCACAAGGGTACCACCTTCCTCCTCAAGAGGGACACTCAGATGTAAACCAGAGTTATTTTAAAAACAAACCTAAAAAATGGTATAAGTGTGATTTTAAGCAGTCAGTTGCCCCAGTACTCTCAGCATTTGGCTCCCTGACTGTTACTACGCCATGAAGGTCTGCCTCAAAGTCTGCATGCTGGAGTTAGCCAGATACTTGAATTGTTGCTTTGTATTGTATGGAAAGTAATATTGCTGACATTTTTTTAAATATAGAAGAAACCATTTGAAAATTAATAATTCTGGATCTTCCAGTGGAAATAGTAGTTAGGAGAGTAAATTATTGTCCAGAGGCTTTTAGAGAAATAGATATATAAAAAGGCAGTTTTAGAATAGCTTCTTACTAAATATACAAAAGTCACTTAGCTATTTTTTGATTGACTAGAGTGTCAGAAATATACCTTCTCTCCTAATTTCATGCCCAAACAGGTAAAACTGAGTAATAAGTTATACTGTGAACTAGAATAAAACTCAGCCACAGTCACCCTCTTCTGGGAAGCACATGACCATCACTCGTCATCCGTGCTGTAGTAGTTAGCATTTGATTGCCAGATTGTCATTGTATTAACCAGAAACTAACTGCATTTTATATTCTTTTCTTCATTGCAGTTTTATTTATGTTACATTAGTATCAGTACGGATATGGTTGCTTGAATTTTTGTGTTTGTTAAATACAAATACAAATTTTCTATGTTTTAATGTGTATTTTTATGTAGGTCTCCAAATCTTCCTTCTAAATGAGATTTTTATCCACATTTAAAAGATTTATGCTAAAGGGAGATCACTGAAGTCATAATCATTTTACTACCCTAAAAATTTATTATCTATTACTTATTTTAGTTATTTAATTTTGAATTCATAATGGCACTCTAATGAGACCTCCAGGTCTAACCTTAGGTTTTACAGAGACACTTTAATGGGAATAGAGACTTCTTCACTCTGCTTATGAGCATACAGATCAAAGTCAGTGAGTGGATGTGGAGAAGAGTGAGTGGCCAGGCCCGAGCAGTGTCCTCAGTTCCAACACTGCTGCCTGTGTGAGGAAGGCCCTTCTAAGAGTCCCAGTTGCTGCCATACACAGTTGCCACCATCACTTCTGCTACTGTGTGCAGTGAGCTCAGCCCTCCTGTCTTTCTCACTGGACCTAATACCACTGACATGTAATTTGCCAAAATATTAGCATCCTTAAGAACCCAGAGTTCTTGATTCTTACTGAGAAAAGATTGCCAGCAGAAACCTGATGAAAACAGGGTCCTCAACATCTGCCGCTTGAATGCCTGGACAGCGGCCACATGGACCTCGGTCTTGGTCCTTGCAGGGAGATCCATCCTGTACAGTGAAGCCAGGTCACCCCAACCAGAGGTCCTCAGACAGCCTGAGCAGACCAAATGTTCAGCGCTTTGCCTCATGAAGCAGTCACTGGGCCCAGAAGTGCACAGCCTGGGCGCAGCTCCGTGGCAAGCCAGGTACGACAGGCTTCAGGGTTCTGCTCACTGCAGGAGTCAAGGTCTGAACAGCAACTTGAGTTGCTAAAGTATAGTTTTACCATAGTCTTTCATTTGAGAAAAGATGGATTATATCAAATATTTAGTTTTAATAGAGATAAAATTCTTAAATAATTGAAGAGTGAAAAATCCATTTTTAAAAAATAAAATATTTTCTCTAGTAATGAGTCATGGTCTTTATTAATAAAAACAAATTAATGATTTTATTTGTATTCAATAAAGTAGGCAGGGAATGAGAACACAGGTACAAAGGTTTGCTTTCATTCCTTCTGTGTCTTTTCCCTCCCCAGTAACTAACAAGGGCCGCTAGGTCAGCTGACCTGAGTGGCAGTCACCTTTCACCAGTGAGAGCTGGCCCCTGCTCCCACCTGCTGGCAGTGCCTGCATACACAAGGGCGTAAGGGCAGGCGGTGTTCCGGGGTTACACCTGCAGCTTTCAGGCCCCAGAGGGTTCTATCACAGCAGAGCCAGCAAGTTGTGATCCTTTGTTTTGTGTTTAGAGATTGGCTCTTGCTCTAGAATCCAGGTTGGCCTTGAACTTGCTGTTCTGCCGCAGACTCCTGGTAATTTGTAATCTACTTTAGAGAGGATGTCCTAGCATGCCCCCAGAACACTGGACACACCTCCCCAAAGTGTTACAGATACTGTAACCCCCTAAATTTTGTGGGTTTTTATCTCACCTAGAGCACATGTGCTTTATAAAGGCCTCCAATTTATTAGCCATTTTTAATTGTTTTGTTAGAATAACATAATCCATCAATGTAGTGACCTATGAATTTCCTTTAGAACATCTGCTGTCAGTCCTTACAGCATAACAGAAGCAGCAATACTAACATAGCCTCAGGACAGACAGGAACTGTTGTCTCCCAGGGACTAGGGACAGCAAAGCACACTCAGTCACACAGCATGGACACTGGCATTTTCATCTGTCCCAAAAGAGATGGCACAGCCACTCCAGTCAGGACTACTACTAGGTTGAGTTTGCTTCTGAACTGTCACCCTGCAGGATCTGTCTATATTTCACAGGGTGCAGTGTGTAAATTAAATGTCACGTGATGAGGGCCATCATTCCTGTATGCTGTAGGTCCATAAAGGAGGAGTTTAACTCTGTAATCTCTGAAACAGGTAGTATGCAAAACAGTTCATGTGGGAAGTGAAGCGTCACAAGGTTTTCTTGGTTGTCATCTGGGAGTTGGACTCGGAGACGTGTCGTTAAAAGTGACTCACTGCACCTTTACTGTTTGTGAAAGCAGTGTTTACACTATACACCTGCTCTACTTCAGAGAATCTGGAATCTGAGTACATCAGGCAGAGGATGTCTGACATGTCCTTAAGATGCTGGACACTGACTGTTAATGGGTTCCCCTGAGGTACAGCACTCCATGATGTCACAACTTGATGCCACCAAATTAAGTGTATTCTGTGTCACTTCACTGAGAGCACCATGGGAATCATACACCTGATTTCCTTTGGATCATGTGCCTTTTCCCTTTACTGGTTTGCCTTTTTTTCACATCCTTTTCCTGTAATCCTAGCCACAGCTACAACTATATGCTGAATTCTGTGACTCTTTCTGACAAATCATCAAAGCTTGGGGTGCTCCTGGACCTCAACACAGACATCCTTTCAGAATTGCCTGACATAGTCTAGATAGAGAAAGTTGGAGGTAAACTAGTACTGGTAGGGTCAGAGGCAGCCTGCAGGATTATCCCAATACCTAAAACAATGCCTTCCCACACCTGGGCACAATTGTATTGGACTGGTCTCATTTAATTAATACCTTTCATCCTGCAATGTCTTTAAAGTGCTCTCCTCCCTCTTCCTGCCTGAAGAAAGCATTATAGGTAATCTTCCAAACTGCAGTTCATCCAGTACCTACATATGACTCAAAACTCTGTCTGCACTCCATTTCTGCTGATTATATACTCCTAGCCACTCAGGCACAGCCCTTCCTTATCCACTCTTCTCCAAGTGGTTTCCTTGTGTAAAGCCGTTGTTTTTTTGTTGTTCTTTTTTTAAGCCATTGTTTCTTAACTGGATCACTGGCTCTAATCTGTCTCCAGAAGTTTTTGCCCTTCATGTATATGTCAATAATTATATGAAGCACAAGTGGTTTAAAACCAGGTATGGCTGGGCATGGTGGCACACACCTGTAATCTCAGCACTCAGGAGGCCGAGGCAGGAGGATCACCATGAGTTTGAGGCCAGCCTATGCTACATAGTGAGTTCAAGCCCAGCTTGAACTGCATAGTGATACCCTGTCTCAACAAAATAACAACAAAAAAAACCCAGGTGTGGGTGCACACCTGTAGTCTCAGAGGTTGAGGTAGGAGGATCACTTGAGCCAAGAGTTTAAGGCCAGTCTGAGCAAGATTAGCCCTTTCTCAAAGAAGAGAAAGAAACAAGTAGCCTAAACAGCCTACTTGGGTGGAAACCTAACTATATGCTAGATACAGGCAGCTACTTTAAATACAAAAGCAAATAGGTTAAATTACAAATTAAAAGGATGTAAAAAGACGGTAACACTAATAAAAAGTTGGAGGGCTGAGGGCATAGTGAGTACACAGCACTTGCTCAGCATCTACAAGGCCCCCATTTCAAAAAGAAAATTGAAGTAGTTACACTAATTAAAAACCAGATTTCAGAGCAAAGAATATAAGCAGGGAAAGTGAGGGTTTTTTCATCATAATGAGTGGGTCTATCGAGACACAACTATCCTAATATTTATGGATCTAATAACAGATTCAAAATTCATGAAGCGACAACTGATAGAACTGCAATAAGTTGTCAAAAACAAGAGTATGGGTAAGGCTGGAAACAGCCCTTGAGGGAGAGAACCATGGTTCAGGGGGTCACCAAAATCAGTAGGGACTACGACATAAATAACATCCCCCTACCAAGCTGCACGCACCTTCATCCCCAGGATGTGTGAATACCATGTGTTCCTTACCTGCTTTACGGAGATGATTAACCCAAAGGTCTTGATGAGGGAGGATGATCCTAATTCTCCAGGTGAGGCCTTGGAGAGATGGGACACACAGGCATGAGCTGAGAAATGTGGGTGCCCTCTTAAGCTGGAGAGGAAAAGAAAATGAATCCTCCAAGTTTCCAGGGTGCAGCCATGTGGCTCCTTTCAGATTTCTGATCCCACAACTACAAGGTAATAAGGTCATGTCTTTTTTAAACCCCTAAATTGGCTCATGCCTCCAAGGTCTTAACACCTGCCACTTCTGCTTAGGGAAAGCCTGATTCTCTACCAAAAGAAGAAAGGAAATCTTCTCTGCCTGGTGGAGAAGAGGTGCAACAGCTCTTCTGTAGGTTCATAGAAAGAATGTGGTGTCCAGGTCTTCTGGGCCCAGGGCCAGGCCCTGACACCCACAGGCACCCAGTCCGTCTACAGTGATCTTGACAACTGTCGTATCTTGTCTGTTACACTGCTTCCTTTGCTTCCTTCCCCAACAGTAACAGCTGCTGTGGCTTGTTCTGGAGAACATCCTCAGCAGAAACATCTGGCCCCTGCTCACGCCTCACTCAGCAGCCCAGCTGTGCTCAGACCACAGCATTGTGCCCATTCAGTTTGTACCAGAGACAGCAGCTGAAGAGGAAGCACTGAGACTCCAGCATAGGCGGAAGTTCTGCCACACCATTTGCACACACGGGGGCTGGATGTCCGGGATATGTGAGGCGTTGGAGGAAATGAGGAAGACTCAGTCCCAGTCCTCCAGGAGGTGGCAGTCCAGTCCAACATCTCAACACCCACCATAGAGGGATCAGGATTACCTCAAGAGGTGTCTTCAGGTGGCCCGATGTGTTCTAGCTGTGTCATGTTTGGAAGGACAGCACATGTGCTCTGTAGATTTATAGCACAGTGTGTTATGTCTAAGTCTTGGAGCCTCATTTATTGATATTTATCTTTTCAGGCTCATAAAGGAGTCTGTCCCCTGGCATATTCAATGTAACAACCCTTCACATCCACTGCTTCCGTAGTTCTGTGCACCGCTGTGAGGACATGAGATGAATGAGAGAAGCATTCACCCCCCTCGGCACACAGGCCCTGCACAGGACGGTTCCTAGACAGTGGGGGGAGCACCGGGGCCAGCACAGTGCAGAGGCTGTGAAACCGATGGAGCCTCAACTCCACAGGAGTGTGTCGGATTCTCTCAGCACTCTCATCAGATGTGAGAGCAGGAGACCTGTCTCCTGTCTCACCTTGGGGAGAATCACAGAGCCCAGGTGATGCAGCCCTGCCACTGGCGTACACAGAGGATCTTGTCAAGTTGCTGAATTTGAGCCTTTTTGAAGTAGACAATCGTATCTTCCAAGCTCAGTTGTGGAGAGATTTTTATTATGTATAAAACACAGACCATACAATGAACCTTCCACAGATTGATTTTCTTTCTTCCTTAAAACCCATCCCAGAAATATGGACGGAAGAATGGCAGGAAGCAAAAGGAGGATGTGATTTGGTAGAGAATGAAGGTGCTGTGGGCAGAGTGGCCAGGCTGTCTGTGCCTTAAATCAGCTTCCCTCTCTGTGGCAGCTCAAAGCAGACAAGGAGAATTGTCCACTTAAAGAGAAGATTGTCTTCTAATCACCCATCTTCCCACCCCAACACTGATGGGCCATCTCACCCATCTTGGATGTGTTTCATTCATTCAACTGTATAAATCATGCTGAACAGGGCTACTCAGAAAAGGGTTTACAGACCAGCATGTAAGTGAAAAGGCTTGCCTGGAGTGTAGACCAGCTCCATCAGAAGCACATCGATGGCTCAGTTCAGACCTCATTGTCTTGAGAGGGAGACCTTAGCTGGCACCGAGGACGAGGGCCTCTCTCCCTCAGGACCAGTCCCCTTGGTGCCCTCAGCCGGCTGCTCTGAGTAGCTGTCTCACAGCACCAGGTCACCCCCACTACCTGGACCTGCCCAACCTGTGGCTTGTGGTCAGCTGGAAGCACCAGTGCTCCCGACAGGGCTGTGGCTTACAATAAAATTCCCGGCTCCCCATGGTGGAGCCTGGGCACTGAAGAGCTGACGTCACGCCTGACTCAGCAATCTGGGCCTCGTGCTTTTGAGAAGAGAAGATTTCATTACATAAAGAGAACGAAGTGTGCAGGCTGTCAGGACACTGCCCATCACAGCGACGATGAGCACCTCTCAGGCACAGGCGCTCGGCTCAGACCCGCAATAAAACGGCTCAGCACACAATTTCAACAAAAATGAAGGTTACTGCTGCTTGTTAGAAGGGCAGATTTTTTTTTTTTTTTTTTTTTTGTTGGGTACCGGCGTTTGAACTCAGGACCTTGCTCTTGCAAGGCAGGCAATGACACCACTGAGCTAAATCCCCAGCCCCAGGGCAGATTTTTTTATAATGGTGCACAAGGTCACACAGCTGAATGAACTTATCTCTGACATCCAGAGGATTTTAAAACTTTCTTGCTGCCACTCTTACTGTGACACTTACAGACGGTCTTAAGAGTAGGAAAACATCTTGCTCTTAAAGATGTACCATTTACCTTCCAGTGGCCGTCATCGCCATCGCTTGGCCACATTGTGTTGAGTAGATAGGAAATGGCTTTCACTAGAAACTGAATGTGGCTATTCAAAAGGGCAGACTCCCCAGGGCACCAGAGACCCGCAATTTTAAGAATGAAATGCAAACATATTCTATAAATTAAAACTGAAAACCCTTCTAGCAAGTTATTTATAAATGTACCTGATGGGATGGCAGAAAGAGCCCAAAGTGGCTTATGAGGTCTGTTTGTGAACACAGGAAGAAGAAGGGAACCAACTCTTGTTGAGACTTAGTTCCTGTGAGCAGTGCTGGGAAGCAGGGCTGGGTATGGATTTTGTCCCACCAAGAGTGGGTTAGTTGGGGAAAGAGCTGCTTTCTAGGAGGCACCCAGCCCCTCCCCTCCCCACCTCCCTTCTTCCAAACATGTCATGATGTCACTGGACTTGAACTTCCAGCCTCCAGAACTACAAGCCAAGCAAACTTCTCTTCTTTATAAATTACACAGTCTTGGTGCTCTGTTTAGCAAAAGATAACCATTTACAAATTTAAATCAAAACAATTTAATCTCTGAACACCTGAGGGTTGCTTATTATTATTACCTTCATCCTCTCCCTGGGGTGTTGGCTGATGTTGCATCCAAGTTTTGAATGACTGCAATTTCCTGTGACACCAGGAGATTTCAAGGAAAGCTCCCAAGACCTGCCAGCTTAACTATTGAGATTTTTTTTTTAAACCACTGTCTGGCAGATGTGGTCACAAGGTTTTCCTTGGCTTTCCTGTGACTAGTCACTAACAGAAACCTAAACTATCCACCTCCACCTCTGTCCTTACAGAGAATATGCAAATAGTTTCTATCCTACTCATTTTCTCAACAAACTACAGAACATGAGTCCAAAGTCCTGAGAGCTGAGAAGTAGCCTGTGCAGCTGGTCACAGCTCCTACAAGGCTGCATATTTCTGCCCTTTTCTTGTTTCATTTCGGATGTCCCTTTCAAAAAGTATCTTAAAAAGACGATTACTTCTCAGGTATAGTGATGGCTGTCATTACAAGGTGCCAATCAATTCCAAGCACTGACATTTTCTTCATTCACTTGACCCACAGCCACCCCAAAGGGAGGACACTGTCAACTCTTCTCATTTACAGACGAGGACATTTTCCAGAGAAGTTGAGATGCTCGGCCCAGGTCTCTGAGCCGGTAAAAGGTAGAATGACAGAGAGCCCCACTGTTGTCTGCTCTAATGCTCAGGGCCCATGCGGAGGTTCCCATCCACAGAGCGCTGAGCCACTGTGAATGTTCACAGTGTGTGAGACTGGACATCACCTGGTGGGCACAGAGGTGAAGGGGACGTGTGAGCTCTGTGTCTGCAGGCAGAGAAGCCTTGGCGACACCACCTCAGTCCGGGTCTGTCTAGTGCCACCGCCAGGCACAGACAGGGCTGAATACTCAGGGTGGAGTCACCTTGCCACACACAGGCGAGACTCCAGTGTGTGGGTCACACCACCGCCGGAGTCTGTCTGGCACCTGGTTCCCTCAGCTCTCAGAAAGGCTGCGTGGGTGATGAGATGGGTCCCATCGCCTCTAATGCTGTACCAACCACCACAACTGATACAATTTTCTACTCCAGTCTATAATCAAATATAAGAGCATAAAATGAATAATTCTTAGCATAGCATTTTCGTTACATGATTTGCTACTGTAAACTACATTGATAATGTTTCAGAATCCGTTTTAGGAAGCCATGTGCTGTACACTGTGTATGGGTTCAGGTGCAGCGGGATCCAGAAGTCCAGATGTTATCAGAATCTGGGATCCCTCTGTGCTGTTCCTGAGGCAGCCTCCCCTTGGAGCAGGTGTGTCACCTCACAGGGCAGAAGATGTGCTTCCTGTCCCACCGCTCACACCCAAGTCCCACTGATGGCCCTGGCTTGAGTCAGGCGCCCATCCTGAGCGGATGGCCGTGCTGTGCTCGGAAACATAGGCTACACTTGAGCCGGGGATTTAGCTCAGTGGTTTCGCCACCTGCTGCGCAAGCACAAGGACCCGAGTTCCATCCCTGGTACAAAAAAAAACATAGGCTACACCTCAGTTCTGGAGCTGGGAGAGCAGGGAGTGAGGTGATCAGAAGACTGGGCTGGGTGCTGTGCTGGGTGCTGGGAGAGTGAGAACAAGGTGGTGAGGGTGGTGCCCTTGGTGGGTACAGGGGAAGGGACCTGGCTGCACATGACCCCCAGAGTAAAGGGACCACAGAGATGCCGCCTGTCCTTGCTATGATCAGAGAAACAGCTGCCCTCACACGCACAGTGGGGCCTGCCAGGAGACAGCCCTTTCCTTTCATCCTCCCTGGCCTGGAGGGTAAACCACCCTCCTGACCTGGTAGGCAACTCCTACCTACTATGTAGCGCGCACATATTCCTTGTCTCTCCCCACCAAGCATCGATGCTGGGATTCTAGGCACAGTTTTAAACCACCAGGAAAGCGGGACAGAGGGACCGAGGCCAGGAAGACCGAGTTTCCCCACATCTAGATGTCCCCCACTGGCTGGAGGCCAGGCGTCCTGGTCAGGTGGCCTCTGCCTGAGGGTCCACGTCTGAAGCTGCTCAACATTCAAACTCGTCGTCACTAGTGAGCACTGACCCCTATTGAGAAGTGAACAGTTTGTTCCCTCTTGCCCTGTGCACCTGTACCCCAGACCTCGGGGGCAGGACACTCATGGGAATAAGACAGAGGAAGAAGAAGGGTGCATGTCATCCGGGTTCTCTGGAGAAGCAGAACCCCAGGACACGCACATGGAGGAGTGGGCAGTGCAGGGATGGCATGGGGACAGCCCACAGCCTGCAGGCTGGGAAGCTGCCCAGCACCACACTAGAGTTCAGTCGTGCCCCCATGGCATCCCTCCTTCTCAGGAGGTGAGTCTGCTCTAGCAGGCTGTCACCTAATGGGACGGGGCCCACCTCGCACAAGAGCAGTCAGTTTAACTCAGTCCACTGACTTGACTGTCAGCTTCATCCCCAATCCCTTCCCAGCAACAACCAGATCTTTGACCAAGTACCCAAGCACGGTGGCCCAGCCAAGCTGACATGAAGTTAAGGATCACAGGGGCTTGAGAAGGGGACCTGAGAAGTGATGAGAGTGCCCAGCACAGACCTCAGAGCACAGAGCCTGGGTAAAGCCATCTGCCTGCCTTCACATCCTTCCCCGGAGTACCTGCGGAACATCGTGCTGCAGGGACAGGAGCGACCAGCGTGGCCCTCTTTGCTGCTCCTCCTGCACATGTTTGTCCCTCCATTCCAAAGCTACCACGGAGACACCAACACCCAGGTCATTTTAAAGTGGCCAAGCCCGGTGGGGTGAGGCACACCCGTAATCCTAGCACTCAGGAGGCTGAGGCAAGAGGATCATTATGCAGTCAAGGCCACCCTGGGCTACATAGCAAGACACTTTCTCAAAAAACAAACAAGAAAGCCAGTACTATAATAACATTATTTTGTAATTTGACCACAACCTCATCTCATTGCCTGAACACAGGCGACCCCAGCAGTCAGATGTGCAGACCCCAAGCCATGATGTTACCCGCAGCTCCTCACTCCCAAGTTGGCAGGAATCCTAGGCCCAGAGTCTCCCACTGAGCCCCCGGCTGTGCTCCAGGACACAAAGCAGGGGTGGCTCTGGACACAAGTACAAGCATTAGGTTTTCTGTCAGACATGAAGTTTTTAAACTTTGTTCTTTAATTTTGTAAATCTCAAGACAATAGATCCAAATAGAAAAAATAAGTTACTTTGATTTTGGTATTTATTTGCATCAACATCGACATTAAAAGCCTGAAACAGAAAAAGAAAGATCAGAAGAAACCGTGCAATTGTGCTTCAGGTAAAAACCGGCTAAATGAATCCCAGGGTAGCAGCGTCCTTACCACACTGTGGCTCGGTGACAGAGGACCCCACATCAGCCACCCTGCGGCCAGCACCTGGCACCTGAATGAGTCAGGGGTCACAGAGCTGAGGGGTCAGTTGAGCTGAGGGATGAGCTCACTCTGCCAGCTCCCGACCCCATGTCCACTCGCAACCCGGGCTCCACTCGGTCACCTGCTCTAGATGGCGGGTGCCTGCCTGGGTCTCAGCACTCGGGAGGCCACACAGTGAGGGCCATCTCAAAACAACAGCAACACAATGATCTCCACCTTCATGTCACCAACCCCGCGCCCTCTGCGTGTGTGCCTTCCCCACAGCGTGACTGAATCAGGCCCTGGAACACTGTCTCCACCTTCACACAGCTTTCCAGATCTTCATAGTGAGGACTGGGCTCACTTTTGTTCCTCCTCCCTCTATTTTTTTCTTTCTGAAACACCATTTCATTATGTAGTCCAAGCTGGCCTTGAACTCACTATGTAGCCCAGGCTGGCCTCAAACTCACAATGATCCTCCTGCTTCAGCTTCCTGAGTGCTGGGTTCCCAGGTGTGTATCACCACACCTGGCTCACTTTTGTTCTTTCTGTGCTATTGAGCAAGATCCAAATGGAGCTCATTTGACTGACTGAAGGATTAGGAAGTACAGTGGACCCTTGACTTACGAACTCAATTCATTTGCAAGGGCTGGTCTTAACTCAAGTTGGTCAGGTTCCTCCTCTACACAGCCTGGAAAGTCTCCTATATACAGACAGATCTCAGTGTCCTTGGAGAGACATAGGCCTTGGATTTCTCAGTTAACCCCACAAAGGAAAGGATGTTGTAATGTTTCTTCCAGAACTCCAGATTTAAGGATTAAATCTCTATCTGAGACCACCTGGAAGCACAAGCAACCAGTATGTGGCTGCTATTCAGGTTGTTACTCAAGACTTTGTTTGTAAGTTAAAACTAAAATTTCAGTAGTAACCAAGTTGTTCATATGTCAGGCCCATCATAACGCAAGGGTCCACTGTACAAAGAGGAGAAATTCTGACTTAGGCTGTTGGTGTTATAACTTAATGATTACAAATGCCCCTTCCTGGCCAGGTGTGGCTGCAGCTCCATGCTAGTCATCTCCTCCATTTATATCCCAAGAGGTGCATGCAAGAGTTGGTCTTGGTTGTCCCCAAAGGCCCCCGTGGTAAAGGCTTGGTCACCAGCCTTCGGCATTTGGGCAGCGTTGTAGCCTTGAGAGATGAGGCCAGGGAAGGACCAATGTCACTGACCGGACACAGCAGTCCTCTCTTCCAGTCTTAGCCCCTGTGAGGTGTGTACTTTGCTTTCATGCCATAAGAGTGCCCTCACCATGGTCCCATCCACAGATCCCGGCACCCCTGGCCTGGAGCCTCCAAACTCTGAGCTGAACACCCTCCTCCTCAGCCTACTCTTTTGACGGCCCGCACCCCTGACTCAGTGAGTCCAGCAGGTCGCCAGGGCTACCCACCAGGGAGAAGCGGAGTCCAGGCTGGATTCTTCCTGACCTGGGTCCCATCCCTGAGCCCCTCAGGTCCACAGCCACTGGCCCTGAAGCAGGCTCAGATGTGGGTGTCCTTCCTGGGTTGCAGATGATGGTTACACCCCCAGTTCTCATATTGCTTAAACGGTGACCCCAAGGGCCACTGGGAAGGCAGTCTTCTGACTGCTTCCCTGGCCTCCAGGACCTAGCTGGGAGGACAAGCACCATGACTGACCAGCAGCTTTGGGTCCCCCTAGTCACTTGCTGCAGGGAGGGTGGTGGCCTTGAGTCCCTGCACCGGAGAAGACCTGGCTTGGAGACACCAGAGACTTTGAGGGGGTGGGGCGGGAGGACCGGAAAGGACAAGGAGGGCGTGGCTGGCTGCCCAGTCTGGCAGGATGAGTGAGGTTTGCCGTCATCTGGAGAAGCTTGGGCTGATGAACACTGTCTGGAATCTCCCGCCACCTCTCATCCTCACCGCAGCCCAGCGGCTGAGGCCCACCTGCAGATGCAAACCACTGTGCCAGGCTAGGTGACTCACCCACACCCCTTTAAAGCCACACCACCTCGGGGCGGGGGCCACCAGAGCAGCCATGGCACGCAGGCTCTGCTGCTCTCGCTGGGCACTGCTCTACTGGCTGGCGGCATCCGTGGCACAAGGTAAGGGCTTTGTTTTCATTCGAGTGTGGGTCTGCTAATTAACAAGGTGCAGGCAAGACAAGCTGCCTCCGTGATTACATATTCCCATCCCAGGAAACCTATCCACTCGCCTCGAGCAGCCTCTGGGTTCTGTGGTCTGAGGACCGGAGTCCTGATCTCAGACACACAAGCTCTCTGACATTGTCAGAGTACTTACTGCTTTGGGGTTGTCAGGACCAAGTGAGCAACCGTGGGAAGCTCTCCCCACTGGGAATGCCTGACAAATCCTGGATATTACAGTTTCAAGGCTGACACCCGCCACCTTGAAGTCCACCTTCTTCTGTCACCCACAGCATGCGACAGCTGTTTGCTCACTGCTCTTGAGCTCTAATTAATCACAGCAGCGAGCTAGTGCTTGGTGCTGCCCAGGAAGCACGGGTTTCCCTCTTTAGGAGGACAGAAGACTAATTTCTCCACTGTTTCTGTTCTCTCTCCCTTCCCCACCACCAAATCTCTCTGTGGCGTGAGCCTTGGAATTGGTTTTTGAAGCCTTGAGGAAAGGAAAGAAAAGGATAAAGAAGGATGGGGAAAGGGGAACGAAAGGCAAGGAGATCCTGGGAGCTTCAGCCTAGTATTTCTCACTGTTCACCTTGGTTCCCAAACTGGATGCTATCGGAGTAGAGACTTGCGGGGCAGCCCTGGGGGTTTCTCAGCCCTGACTCCCTCCCCTCTCCCACAGAGCTGAGGACAGGCTGGACAGGGAATGTCAGAGCTGGCTGTGGGGCACCCAGAGCCCCCCACCAATGCTGGCCAACAGGGGACAAGGGGCACAGGTTACAGCCAACACCTGCCCAAGACAGCCCCAGTTGTCACCTGCTAACAGGTGACATCTAGGCGCAGGACCTTAAACAACTAGCTACTGCCTCCTCCTCTCTGTGTCATGGGAGCAAAGCATTCTTACAGAGCCAGCACCACTCGCTGGGAGGCTTGGAAAATCCATAGCTAAACAAGTCCTGCTCATGTGAGAGACTCGAGAGATTTCTGTTGTTTATATGTAAAACCCCAACTGGAACGTGCTGTCTGGTTTCTAAGTGTGGCAGTTCTTCAGCCACAGCTCGCCCTGCCCCTGGCCCTGGTTCCTGTCGCTAGCCATGCGTCTTCGTGTCCTGGGCCCATATCTCCTCTCTGTGTCCAGGTCCCCAGATAGGGCACGAATGGCCTCAGACTTTTCCACTCTTGCTCCCTCCTCTTGCTCTGACCTCTATGTATTGCAGTTCTGCTTTAAGTGGCAACATCTGAACTGCTTTCACAGTGTTACTAGAGATACATTATTTTGTATTTTGTGTTTGTTTGTTTGTTTATTTTGAGACAGGGTCTCACTCTATAATTGAGGCTGCCCTTGAACTCACTATGCAGCCCAGGATGGCCTCGAACTCATGGAGATCCTCCTGTCTCAGCCTCCAGAGGTACATTATTCTGTAAGGCTTGAGTTTCTAACAAACTCAACCATGTCAAGTTTAGTTACACGTGTTAGTAATGTCTAAGTTTAAATTTGTAGTATGTATATATTGATTTATTCCAACTTTAATTGAATAAAGCATTTGCCTATTTGGACTACAAAAAAAAAGACACATTACATTTTTTTTGGACCAAGTATCAAACTCAAGACCTTACACTTGCAAGGCAGGCATGGTGCCACTGAACTAAATGCCCAGGCCTGGACACATTATTTCTAATTGGCACTCTTTCCTTCTGATGTCTTTGAGCTCACACATAAATGTGTGCCTCCCCTGGGCAGCAGGATGCCATTCTCTCCTATGGTCCCCGTGTCGCAGCCTCTTCCCACTCCCCAGGCATCTCTGCATCTGATGCAGCTCCTGATAGGGGAACCTGCTCCTGATGGAGAAGACTTAACTGCAGTGTAGTGTGAGAAGAGGCTGTGGACACCCTCTGAGACTAAATTCTTGATCTCCAAAGCAGAGCTCTGACCACGTCACTGGTCATGCTGGGAGTGCACAAGGGAATTGAGTCACAGTCATTGCAGAGGTGGTCACGGGGCTGAGATTTCTCTCCGGTCCAACTCTGAAAGCACATGAAAATTTTTCTAAGACTCTGTGTGTCAGGTACTTGACTTAAAAATGAAGAACAAGCTTGCCCCCAAAAAGAACACAGCTTACTTCTCTAAAAATCACTATAGTTCACTACAAACCAGCTATTGTCTGCTCAAATAACCACAGAGTACAGGTAATTATAAAAAAGATCTTCTCATCATTACACTTTTTTAAAAAGTGCTAGTTGTTTATATGCTATGACTTTCAGGTCTAGACTGTTAATAAACCCATTCAAAATTGATACCCAAATTCCAAGCTATATTTTGGTTTTGTTGTATTATATTCTAATTTTATTTATGTATTTTTATTTTTGGTCCCAGGGATTGAACTCAGGACCTTTCACTTCCAAGGCAGGCACAGCACCATTGAGCTAAATGCTCGGCCCTCTAATTTTAAATATAAGTTGTTACTGTAATAGTTCTGAGACTAAAATACTTTTTGAGTACTACAACAATACACAAAGAGGAACAGTCAATGTTTACCTGACTTTCACTGAGTTCATCAAATATGTACTGAGCACTGCTGTAAGCCAGGAATGATTCCCAGCTCTGAGGATGCTGGAAGTGACCAACAGCATCAACTGCCCCTGATCTCCATGGAGGCCCTATTCTTATGACCTCCGGACCCTCCAGTCTCATCTCTAATGCATGATTGTGCATACGATGTAAACAGAGGGGCCCAAGGATGAGGGCTCATGCTGGCAAAATCTTTCCCTCGTGTTCATGGCTAACAAAAGCCAACTAACCCTTCCTAACTGCACACTCTGCATCAGGCAATGTTCTCAACACTTGACACATCTTATGTCAGATAAATTCACAACAAATGGATGAGATAGGTAGCATTGTTTTCTCCATTGTACAAATAAGGAGCAAGACTCAGAGATTAAGGAAGCTGCCTGTGGTCACAGATATTAAACACTGAGCTCACGGAGCCTGGCTCTGCAGCCTGTGCTGATAAACGGTGCTGCTCAGCCTCTCAAAATGTCTTTGATCTTCAATGTTGACCCACTTTGGTCTCCTTCAGCTTGCAGAACTCTCGTCTCTGACATCCCATGCCTTTAGTGGCTTGCTGATATGGAATATGGAAACCATCCCATTACACTGACAGTGGAAGATGGGGACTTTTGCAATTGTAGATACAGATTTCTCTGAATCAGCTCAATTCTACACTAGCCACTAGGCTAGGGTTGAGGAGACAGCAGTCCACAAGATGGTCCCAAGGGCTGTTCAGTGGGCCAGTAACACACCTGCCCCATGGCAGTCACAGGACTGATGCGTGCTATGGGAGCAACCACAAGAGACCTCCCCAGCCTCCCAGGAGGGAGAGCTCCCCATGAGACTGAACAGGAATCCGGACAGGAGAGCTAGCGGACAGGGCAAAAAATAGTGCCCTAGGCATCTGTACCAACTTCATAGAATCCCAGGGCTAGTGATAACTTTTGCCAATGTTATGGAATGGAGCAGAGTCAGTCAAGTGGGTTAGATAGTTCCATAGTATGGACTTGTCTTTAAAGACAGGAGGAACCAAAGTTCATGGCAAATCACCTCAGTTTTCTCTCTGAAAAGTGCAGCTAAGTAATCTACTTAGATGGAAAGGATTCTTCAAATGAATGCAGGAAAGTGTTGGAGGAGATTTGAAGAGATAGCAAAGATTACGAAGACTGAGAGGAGAGTGGCATGAGGACAAACAAAAGAACTGGTGAACAGGGTTAAGTCAGCTAAAGGTAAAGACTGTACATGGTATCAACTCATGCCGAGGCGTGGTTGTGACAGGTCCCTAAATCCTATGGCACCTACATTTTAGAGCACTTATGCTACCAAGCAGCAACCTGACAGAATCACTGTGTGTTAGGTGTCCTGGAAGAATGTGTTTTCAAGTGGTTCTGCCCATGTTCCTGGGTGTGAAATGGGGTCGGTGTGTACCTCGATCCTGAGCCCTGGGGAGGAAACCTGCCTGGCAGACTAACGTCCAAGTGACCTGGGGTTGGGAGGTGGCCCCAGGATCCAAAAAGTAAGATGACCCCAAGAGGCACAGAGGCATTCGTTTGCTTTTAGCAGCAATTTACTGAATGGCAAAGAGAGGCCTAAGAAAACCCTGTCCGATAGCAAAATGTCAAGATGCACCTTAATAGGGAGGCTGCCTTCTCCTCTAGTGATTGGATTCTGGGTAGAAGTTTTCATGTTGCAAAGGTTCAAATTATCAAAAAGGTCTGCTGCCTGCCTCACAAGCACCAGGTCCTGAGTTTGATTCCTGGTACCTCCCCGCCAAAAAAATTATCAAAAAGGGCCAGGGATTTAGCTCAGTGGTTTTCCTGCCTACTACGCAAGCACAAGGACCTAAGTTTGATCCCCAGTACCAAAAAAAAAAAAAAATTATCAAACAGAATGAGTAATGTGAGACTGAATCATCTTCTATGGTTGAGAGACAGAAAGAGAGCAAGATCCATTTAACAACCACCTGGATCACATATGGAACATTTCTAAAGAGCTCTGTGGTTACTCCTTCCACTAATTAATACCCGGCCTAACTCAGAGCTGAACAATATTTTGCCTGGTTTGCTTTCTCCCGAACTTCCTGTAAGTGGACTCTCAAAGTCAGTGCCCTTTCCTGTCTAACTTCTGCTCAACATAACGCTGTGAGTGCGCTGTTCTTCCTCGTCATCACGGGTACTGTTCCATGCACAGGCAGACAGAGTCTGCTTACCCATTCTGCTGCTCGTCGCCCAGGCTCAGACTGTCATGCCTTGGGCTGGCAGGCTTTCTGCACGTGAACATTTTCATTTCTCTAGGTCCCCTCCCCAGGGCAGAAGCCTGGGTCACAAGGTGTTTCCTGTCACCAGACCTTGGCAGCTCTCCCAAACATGCTTTCTGATGTCTCTGCTTCTCTCTTCCCATTTCCCTCCCTTGCCACCTGAAGGACCTCGCTTGCCTGCTTTCCTCTCCAGGCTGCTTGCTGACTGCATTTTCCTCCCCACAGGAGCGGAAGGGTTGGCCACCCCTCCTGGACGTGCACAGCACAATGCCAACCCTACGGACTGTCAGATCTTCACCCTCACCCCGCCACCCGCCACAAGAAGCCCGGTGACCCGGCCCCAGCCCATCACGAGGACACCCAGACACCCCTTGCTCTTCTTCCCACAGTGGCCCAGGGTCCCCCCCAGATTCCCAGGCAGACCTTTCTTCCCTCCAGGTTGCGGCCGCCGCTTCCCATGGCAGCCGTGGTTCTGGCCACACCGCTGCCTGGCCCCGGGGCGATGTTTCCTGGGGACAGAGCTCCTCGGGGGAAGCTCGTCGTCGGAGGAGAGCAGGAAGAAGAGAAGCCTGAGCTTGAGGAGCAGGGGGAGACCTTGCCTCTGAGGAGGCCCAGAAAGATTCCATGTCCTCCTCCCAGCTAGAGTTGCAGGACGAGAACATGAAGCAACTCAATGGCCACGGCTAGAGATCATTCTCCACATCAGCCGCAAAGACAACAGATAATAGGTGATTTCTGTTTGCAAAATAGGGCAGTAACTATGTTATTCTTATCCCACAGAGGACTAATGCAAATAAAATCCTAAAATGGGCTGTTCCAATAATTCCTATCCACACTGAGAGCCTGAAGAATCAGCCCTCTCTTCTACATTACAGAGGAGAGCATTTAAAGAGAGATCGCTGTGATTAATGAAGACATTAATGACACTCCTTTTTATATTCTGTAGGAAACTTACTGAGCAAAGTGAATTTACAAGTTTAAAAGAAATTATAAACATTAAAGCAAAAAAGTGTGAGGAATCTGACTATAGATATATTTTTACTTTTTTGTTTTCATAATTATAAACTGAATAATCTAACAAATAATTATTTTTAACTATAATAACCAAATTAAATGTTAACTTTTTAAGCAAGTGTTGTGACCAGCTTGATAAGTTCCTCTATATTGTGGTCATATAGATGTGAGTTAAAATGAAAACGTCCCCTAAACTTTCAGCACAGATCCACACACCCAAGCTTAACTAAAAAGCTATGCGCGTGTCCTGTGAGCTTTGGGACTCTATGGATAAAGGTCACTCGACTACAGGGGAGGTACGTTCTCAGGGTACAGTGTGAGGAATGGGTCCCACGGGCTGCACTCATGGCTTGGTAGTTCCCTGTGCTCCTCCTGCCCAAGCTCAGGACTTGAACTTGGGCTCTACTTCTGCACCCAAGTGGTCAGTGACTTCCACTTGGTCCTGTCAAGAATGATGTGCAAGGGCCAGGGATTTAGCTCAGTGGTTTTAGCGCCTGCTGCGCAAGCACAAGGATTCCAGTTTGATCCCCAGTACCAAAAAAATAATAATAATAATGATGTGCAAAGGTTGCTGTTACTGCTGCTACAAAGACAATCAATAATCAATCAAAAACACTAAGATACAAATATGGTGCGGGGCACCTGGGAGGAGAGAGGTATGAGATCGTTGTGCTGGGCTTCCTTGCTCCATTAAGTAAGTGATGCAGCAAGGGAAAAAATTCATTTCTTCACTCACTTAACACTATTCATTATTAGAACCAATATTTGCTTTAAATTAATAGGTTTACATAAAAATTTATTTGAAATCATCATCAAAAAACTGTATTTTGAAATAAAGCTTACTTGGTCTTTGATTGCTCAGAACATGCCAAAAATGGGCCATTGTGTTAGTTACCTTTTTTGTTGTTTTGACAAAATCCCTGAGAATAACACCCAAAAGGAGGTGAGACTTTGGCTCACAGTTCCTGAGGTTCAGTCCATGGTCCACTGGTTCCACTGCTGTGGCTTGAGGGGAGCTGGAGCATCATGGTGGAAGGTGTGGATGGGGAGAGCTGCTCACTAGGAAAGAGAGGAAAAGAGCCCTAGAGGAAAGGATCACTCAAGGCTACCACGGCCCCATGACCCACTCCCTTCAGCTGTCCCCATCTCCTGTGTACATCAGCCCCCAACGCCACCATCAGATCATAGCCCATCCACCTGAGGAGGTCAGAGCCTCCTGGCACAATCAGCTCCCCCAAAGCCCATTAGCCAGCATCCAGCCTTTAGCTCATGAGATTTGGGGGACACTTCAAGTCCAAGCCATGGCAGCCATGTTTGCACAAATGTGAGGAAACAGGGTTTGCTTGTGAACCCCTTTTCTCTCTGCCCCTGCTCCTTATCCTGTCATATTTGCCCACATCTATGTCCTAGGGCCTCACAGTGCCCTGGCTGCCCAGAACCAACTGGGTTCAGCTGGGCGTTCTTGCCCCAAACATTAGGATTTTTGCAATTTTTTTGTCTTTTTGGAGACTGGGTTTCACTATGTAGTCCAGGCTGTCCTTGAACTCACAGCAGTCCTCCTGCCTCAGCCTCCCAAGTGCTAGGATTACAGGTGACACCTGGCTTCAAGGACTTTTGCAAATAAATTTTTCGAAATTCTGAACTCCAGCCCCTTAGGAGGCGATGCTGAGTGATGAGTAAACCTCAAGCAGATAGGACCCGTGAATGATCCGCCGCTGAATGAGCTACAAAGCAGGCCTCTCTCCAGGTCACCAGCAAAGTGTGTTCTCCATGACTTTCAGGAAAATCACATCGTGTCTCACACTACAGCAGGCACAGGGTTCCCTACATGATGAGCAACCCACACTGGCAATTAAAAGTATGAACCTCAAGGCCAGGGATCTAGCTCAGTGGTGCCACGACCTGCCTCAAAAGAGCCTGAGTTCAATCCCTGGCACCAAAAAATAATAAAATAAAATAAAAGTATGAATCTCTTTGACTAAGAAGGTACCTTATATCATTCCTTTGGGTCAATAAATTTTGCTTTTAAAATACAGTGATCCCCAGCGGGTTTTCTGAGTAGGGGGATGGTCTTCAGTTATAAATAGCTCAAAGTGAATTCATTTCTCAAACTTGTTCCTTTTAATGTGTAGCTGCTCTGAAGCAATGGAGAGAGCTGGCTGGAAAGTGCGGTTACTAAGCATCTACTGACCTGAGGCAGGACTAAGATATGAAGTCTAAAGCTC
Organism: Heterocephalus glaber; assembly: GCF_053883595.1. Taxonomy (NCBI): domain Eukaryota; kingdom Metazoa; phylum Chordata; class Mammalia; order Rodentia; family Bathyergidae; genus Heterocephalus; species Heterocephalus glaber. The sequence goes on along the minus strand of NW_028258324.1, from coordinate 372,297 downwards.
TAATCATACTCCACTCATGTACCCTAAGGCCACTCATCAAATAAACCCAACCTGAGGAGCATTTTCAAAATCAAATGCCATGAAAGACAAAAGTTAAAGGAAATGACAGTGGCATGACAAGTAAATGTAATTTGAGAGCCTTGTTCAGGCCCTGGAGCTGGGAAGGGAGAGGAGATGAGTGGAAAGGAGTTATCTGGACAACAACCAAATCTGATCATTCTAAACAGAGCATCCTGCTCTTAGGAAATATGTGCTGAGGCATTTGAGGGTGAAGGAGTACCATTTCTGCAATTAGGTCTCAAATTATTCAGGAAAATGTATAGGACGACAATGACAGACAATGTGGTAAAATGTTTTTACATTTGACATTCCTGAAGAAAGGATCTGAGAGTTCTTTTCTTGTAACTCTTCTATAGTTCGACATGATTTTAAAATGATGGCTTAAAAATCATTACTAAAACCAATACAATAATTAAATCTTAAATGTATCCATGGAGATAAGTTAAAAATAGTCTCATTCCCACACCTCTACTATCAACCTTTTAATGACTCACATTGGTTTTAAGAGTCATGGGGGATCTAGACTGTGTGAGCTGGGACTCAGATGATCACCAATATTTGGAGGACAGTAGCTGTGATGGTTAGGGTACAGTGTCAACTTGCAAGGCTTGGGGGCCACCCGGGGGATTGGTACCTCTGGGTGCATCTCGGTGGGTCATGGAGGCGTGGCCTTGGGGTCTCTATCTGGTCCCTCTGTGGGACCGCATAACTCTGTAATCATAAAAGCTCCCCCAGCCCCAACATAGTGACTGATTGTGAGTTAATGGTTAAAATGTGCTTGTTAGTTCTGGGACACTAGATAAAATCTGTAACAAATACAGAGTTCCTAAGTGATTTACCCAACTCCTTGTTTGTCCAAAACCGATGTTCCCGATGCAGCTATCTATAAGACAATCTGCAAACATCTTTTGACCATCAACATTTTTTTTCTCTTTTCTGTAAGTTCTGCTTGCTAACTTCCCCACAACTCCCTATAAAAACAGCCTCGGACTCTGAGCCAGTTGCCTCTCTAAGCTACTTGGCTTTGGGAGTGCCACCTGGCCAGACTAATAAAGGTCTGTTTTACTTTCCAACTTATCTGGTGTGTTCCTTCCCAGGTGTTCTTCACTGTAGTCAGCTCCTCGGAGCGTTTGGTAAGGCCCTTGGTCTTACATTTTGGAGGCCCCAGCGAGATCCCCAGGTAGGAACCCTGATTCGGCCGAGACTCCATGGCGGGATCCAGCAGGAGGCTCTTGGGCACAGACCTCAGAAAACCTCCGGAGGTAAGCTCTTTGCCGTTTGCAACTGTTTGTTAAGTCAGGAGTGGGGTGGCTGACAGGCCGGTAAGCCTCCCCTGATCCCAAAGTTCCAGATGAGGAACAAGGGGAGATTTAGTTTCACTTCTGTTGTGGCACCCGTTCATCTTGTCATTCGTACGTTAGTGTCCTGTCCGTTGTGTGTTTAATTTTATATTTCTTTCCAAACCATCAAGGGCAGAGATGGGAGGATCCTGGTCCAAAAATACCCTGTTGGATTGTTTTCTCACTAATTTTAAATTGGCCTTTTCCCCCGAACAGGAGGATGAATATGGGGTTAAATTCTCTCCTGGAAAACTTCGCTCCCTGTGTCAATTGGAATGGCCAGCCTTTGGAGTTGGATGGCCAGCTGAGGGCTCTTTTGAGCTGAGCCTCTGTCGGGCTGTGTGGGGAAAAGTCAACAGTCTCTGCAGCCACCCTGACCAGTTTCCTTATATAAATATCTGGGTCCAGGCTTGTGAAGAGCCTCTGGCATGGCTGCAGCATTGTTCCCTGCGAGCAGACACTTGCATTCTGGTTATGGCTCCAAGGGAACCCCAAGGGTCCAAAACCCGGGCTCCCAGGCCAGTGCTCTCACAAGATCCTGATCCCTTAGACCCCTTAATAAGACTTCCACCCTATGTGGAGCCATCCACCTCCTCTGATAAAGCCGGCCCCAGATCTCGAAACCCTTTCTACCCTCCTCTTCTTGAAGAGGAAAAATCTCTGGATTCTGTAACCTCTCCCTCCCACACGTGAACAGGGGCTGCTTATGGTCTCAGTGAAGCTCCCTCTGAGGGGACTGGTTCAGTTCCTCTTTTGCCTCTTCGGGAAACAGAACAGGGTGACTATGTCCATATCCCTTTTTCTACCAGTGACTTATACAATTGGAAACATCAAAATCCCCCTTTTTCAGAAAAAACCCAGGCTTTGATCTCCCTCCTAGAATCTGTTTTTCATACCCATGATCCTACCTGGGATGATTGTCAACAACTCCTCCAAGCCCTTTTTACCTCTGAGGAAAGAGAAAGAATTCAAGGGCAAGCCATAAAATCAGTACTGGGAGGAACAGAGGGCCCACTCGATGAGCAATAACGAGCCCGTATTGAGGCGCAACTTGCATCCATCCATTGCCAGTGGCAAGTTAATTCCTGGGGTGGGAGAGAAGCTCTCCAAAACTACCGTCAGCATCTGCTGGCCGGCTTGAGGGGAGCCTCTCAAAAGCCTACCGATTTGAGCAAGGTAAGTAAGGTCCTCCAAGGACCTGAGGAATCCCCTTCTGCCTTTCTGGAGCATCTGTTGGAAGCATACTGTACGTATACTCCAATTGACCCAGATGCCCCTGCAAACCGACAGGCAATTAATTTGGCTTTTGTCACTCAGTCGGCCCCAGATATTAGGAAGAAATTGCAGCAGATGGAAGGATTTGAGGGAGAAAATAGGGAAAAACTGATGAGTGTAGCTATGAAGGCATTTAATAACAGAGATCCTTTAAAAAAATAAAAGTAAAAAAAATAAACCCAAGGACATTTGAAAATCTAAAAAAAAAAAAAAATAGAGATACTTTAGATGACAAAATGACTAAAAAGATAGGAAAAGCAACTATTGCAGCCTTAGCAGATCGAGGTTTCGTCCAAAAGGAACAAAAAGAGAATAGAAAAGAAGATAAAAGTAAAGTACGGCCCCTGTTAGAAAAGGATCAATGCGCATATTGCAAAGAGAAGGGCCATTTTAAAAGGGATTGTGAAAAGTTGAAAAGAAAGAGAGAGAAAGAGGCTAGGAGAGAAAGAGATGGGGTTCTTCTAGTAGTTGAAGAAGATTGACGAGGCCGAGGCTCATGGCCGCTCAACCCTCATGAGCCTATGCTGACTTTGGGAATAGGGGGAACAGATGTCCAATTCCTTGTGGACACTGGCATGGCCCACTCTGTCCTGAAAATCCCCTTTGGAACCCTTTCTTCCCTAAAGTCCTCCATTACCAGAGCCACAGGAAAGTTGGCCTCTTATCCTTGGACCACTAAATGAACTGTAAATCTGGGAAAAGGCACTGTTACTCATTCCTTCTTAGTCATCCCAGAGTGCCCATACCCATTGTTGGGAAGAGATTTACTACGAAAATTGGGGGGCTGTTATTTCCTTTGAGCCTGAAGGAGGGACTCTCAAACTCAAGCCACCCTCTGCCATTATGGTAACAGTTCCCCTTGAAGATGAATTTAAGCTGCTAAAGGAGGGCTCAGAACCTCCTGAACAAATGTGGAACTACCTTCAGAAAAGGTTTCCCCGAGTATGGGCTGAAACCAATCCACCCGGACTGGCCAAACACCATGCCCCGGTGGTGGTTCAATTGTTGGCCTCTGCCACCCCCACCCGTGTGTGGCAGTACCCTCTTTGGCTGGAGGCCAAGGTAGGGATATCCAAGCACATCCACCGACTCCAGGAAGCTGGCATCCTGATCCCTTGCCCGTCAGCCTGGAATACACCCCTGCTTCCTGTGAGGAAGCCTGGCACCTCAGACTTCAGACTGGTACAGGATTTGTGGGAAGTAAACAGCTGGGTGGAGACCGTTCACCCAACAGTACCAAACCCCTATACTCTGTTGAGTCTCATCCCTCCTGGTCATGTGTGGTACTCAGTATTAGACCTTAAAGATGCATTTTTCAGCCTGCCTCTAGCACCTGTGAGCCAGCCCCTCTTTGCCTTCGAATGGACTGACCCAGACACCGGAACTACCGGACAGCTGACATGGACCCAGCTGCCGTAGGGATTCAAAAACTCCCCCACTCTGTTTGGGGAAGCTCTCAGCAAAGATTTACAAGAGGTAAGAAAAGTGTTTCCCCAGGCGACTATTCTTCTGTATGTCAATGACCTCCTGATGGCAACTTCAACCAATAAAGAATGCATTGCAGCCATCGAGGGCCTCCTGAAAGCCCTCCAGGACCTGGGATATCGGGTGTCTTGGAAGAAAGCTCAGCTCTGCCGGACCAAGGTAACCTACTTGGGCTATATTCTTGAAAAGGGAAAGAGGAGGCTGGCAGAATCGAGAGTATCTGCAATTCTCCAGATTCCAAAGCCAGGCTCAAAGAAACAGGTGTGAGAGTTCCTAGGGGCAGTTGGCTATTGCAGGATTTGGATTCCTGGCTTTGCTGAGATTGCCAAATCCCTGCACGAGGCCACTGCAGGAGGAAATACACCCCTCGAATGGACTGAGGCTTGCCAGCAGGCATTTCAATTGCTTAAGACTGCACTTGCATTGGCACCAGCCCTGGCATTGCCAGACTTAAGCCCTCTACCCTGTATATGGCAGAGAAAAATAGGGTAGCTAAGGGAGTGATTACTCAGCTTTTGGGGCCATGGAAGCGGCCTGTGGCATACCTCTCAAAGAAGCTCAACCCAGTGGCCCGAAGGTGGCCTACTTGTTTGAGGACAGTAGCAGCAGCAGCTGCTTTAACCCAAGAGGCTGACAAATTGACCTTTGGACAGGATTTGACTTTGATCACTCCCCATGCCATTGAGCCCTTGTTAAATAGCTCACCTAGCAAGTGGCTGTCTAATGCCAGACTGTTACAATATCAAGAACTCCTATTAGAGCAACCACGCATTAAGTTTGCCACCACCGCTAGCCTCAATCTGGCTACTCTACTCCCGGAATCTGATGAACAAATGCCCATCCATGATTGCCTCGAGACTCTTGAGAACTTGAGGGGAGGGCGTCCGGACTTGATGGACCAGGCCCTCCCCCGCGCAGAGATAACTTTCTATACTGATGGGTGCAGTTTTGTTCGTGATGGTTTACAGTATGCTGGAGCAGCAGTGGTCAACCAGGACCAACAGGTGGAATGGGACCAGGGGCTACCTCAAGGGACATCAGCTCAGAGAGCTGAGCTGATTGCTTTGACCAAGGCTCTGGAATTGGGAAAAGGAAAAAGGATAAATATATTCACTGATAGCCGTTATGCTTTTGCCACCACCCACGTACATGGGGAGATTTATCAAAATAGAGGGCTGTTGACCTCCGAAGGAAAGGAAATAAAAAATAAGACTGAGATATTGGCATTGTTACAAGCCATCTGGATGCCCCGAGAGGTTGCTATCATCCATTGCCATGGGCACCAGAAGGGGCTTAGCCCCGAGATGATTGGTAATAATGCTGCTGACCAGGCAGCAAAGCAAGCCGCCTAAAAATCAGTGGGGAAGCAAATGGTTCTGCTTCCATGCCGGTAGTCCCAGAAAAACCTGAATACACAGATAAAGAAGTAGTGGAAATGAACGGGAGATGCTGGACTCGAGGAAAACATGGATGGTGGACGACTAAGGATGGAAAGGTGGTGCTCCCAGCCACTGTAGCAGATACATTGCTGCGAGAACTATATGAGTCCACCCACCTCGGCGAGAAAAGGTCCCCCTGTGACCTCATTTTGTCAGCAAGGGATTAGCCCAAAAGGCCCAGGACATGGTGAGACAATGCCCGACCTGCCTCAAGGTAAATGCTAATTGGGTAACCGGGCCCCCCGGGGTCCAACACAGAGGACTAACTCCAGGAGAACATTGGGAATTGGACTTAATGAAATGAAGCCTGGCATGTATGGGTACAAATACCTGCTAGTTTTTGTGGATACGTTTTCAGGATGGGTAGAAGCATACCCCACTAAGAGGGAGAGAGCTGAAGTAACAGTTAAAAAGCTCCTGACAGAAATAGTTCCCCGTTTTGGTTTGCCCTTAGCTCTGGGGTCTGACAATGGTCCAGCCTTTATGGCTAAGATATCTAAATTAATTAGTAATATCCTCGGAATAAAGTGGAATCTACACTGTGCCTATAGGCCTCAAAGTTCAGGACAGGTAGAAAGAACAAATCGAACTTTAAAGGAGATTCTGACTAAATTATGCTTGGAGACTGAACTAGGTTGGGTAGAGCTTCTCCCTTTTGCCCTCCTTTGAACGAGGTGCACTCCCAAGCCTCCCCTCAATCTGTCCCCCTTCCAGATTGTTTATGGGCGATCTCCCTCAATCATTCCATTAATAAATGTAGAATTAAAGGAAAAGTTTTCCCACCTTCGACTCCTTAAATCCTTAAAAGCAGTTCATCAGCTTCAGTCAGAGCTACATGAGACATTACGAAAGGAAATGACTAGTCCCAAAGAAAAACCTTTACAACCTTTACCCTATAAGCCGGGAGATTTGGTTTTTATTCACAGGTTTGATTCCAAGACCCTGGAACCTCGTTGGAAGGGACCAGTTCCTGTTGTCCTGTCAACTCCCTTGGTGGTGAAGGTGGCTGGACATTCTGCCTGGATACATTGCAACCATCTGAAAACAGGACCACCACCCCCACCCCGCCGCGGATGTAAAAAAGGACAAATGGAAGGTTATCAGCCAACCAGGTGACCAAAAGCTAAGATTGGAGCGGGTTGGAGATGTTTTGCCTTCATGATAATATTCTCTGGGACACTGGTGGTATTGCCCCCAAGAGGACTAGATCACACAAAAAATGTATGGATTCAATTGGCAAATTCACTTAATTTGTCTGAATTCTATCTAAATGTTGATGTAAATTTCCATCATGTATTGGGGACATGCCTCATGTTGTAAACCTAAAAATGCTGTCAAATTATATACACCCAAGGTAATTATGTCAAATAATACCCAATGTGCTATGTATGAAAATTGTACAACCAAATGTCTGAGGATAAAATGGTCGGAAGGGATGTCCTGCCATATAAAACAAAAAATTGTGTGTAACAATTGCCATATCTCCCTGCCAATAGGATGGTTTTATACCTGTGAAGGAATAACTTTCAATTATATCCCAGCCAATTTAACCAAGACCCATTGCTGCTTGAGTCATCTAGCTGTGGTTCTACCAGATAGAACTGATTTGATTATGCCAAACAGAACTAAACGTTGGTCACCCTATACTGCACCAGGATGTGATGATGATGTAGGTCTGTTGACAGATACTGAAGTAATAACTACGATAGCATCTTTTGTTGCCTTGCCTTCTATAGGAGTCCATGCTGAGAAGGCAGTACGGAAATTAGCATGCAAGGTGGTCAAAGGGTTAAATGCTACCTCATCAGCCTTGGCATTAATTAACCAGGAGTTACAAGAACAGAGATAGGCAATCTTAGATAATAGGGCAGTGATAGACTATTTGTTGCTCTTCCACCACCAAGGTTGTGAGAAAATAAGAAATGTGTGTTGTTTCAATCTTACTGACAATAGTCCAAAAATCAAAGAAAAGGTAAAACAATTGGAAGACCTGGCTCAAAGGGTACATTATGAAGATGGCTGGGACTTGTTCCAACGGCTAACTAAATGGTTGCCCAACCTACAACGGTTAAAACAACTTTTTCTCATCGTTATAGTTGTGTTTATATGCTTACTATTGTCATGCTGTTGTATACAATGGATGCCTACGTTTATACGTAAGATTACTTAAGTTGTAAAATCAGTGGGGAATGTGGGACTGCATAACTCTGTAATCATAAAACTCCCCTAGCCCCAACTGTGATTGAATGTGAGTAAATAGATAAAGATGCTTGTTAGCTCCAGGACACTAGATAAGATCTGTATCATCCATAAGGTCCCAAAGTAAATTACTCAACTCTTTGTTCGAAAACTGATGGACACCGCTAACTATAGAACAATCTACAAACATCTGCTGACCATCAGTACATGTCAGCTGACCACTAACCTTTGTTCCTCTTCTGTAAATTTCACCTGTTAACTTCCCCTGCAACCCCCTATAAAAAAGCCTCGGACTCTGGGCTAGTTGCCTCTAAGCTACTTTGCTTTGGGAGTGCCATCTGGCCAGACTAAGGTCTGTTTTACTTTCCAACTTGTCCGGTGTGTTCCTTCCCGGGTGTTCTTCGCTGCAGTCAGCTCCTTGGAGCATTTGGTAAGGCCCTCAGTCTTACATTTTGGAGGCACCGCTGGGATCCCCGGGTGTGCTTCACTGCAGTCAGCTCCTCGGAGTGTTTGGTAAGACCCTTGGTCTTACACACAAAGAATTCAACTAGTCAATAAATATATAAAAGAAACTGAACATATGTGTAACTTCAGTAGCCAAGAAAACATAAGTCAAAGCAAGCTGATCACCCATCAGGCTGGCCAAAGTAAATATCAATACCTCACGTAAGAAGGTCAACTTACACCACTGGTGAGAATATAAATTGGTACAGCATCCTGGAGGACAGTTTGGCACAATCAACCCCAATCCAAGATAGCATGTACCTTCTGCAGCTTCCAAGTGTCTTCTCTGGTAGGTGGCTCCTCCTGCACTGTCCTCTGTCCCACGGCTGTGGAAAGCAATGGCCCCAGGCCAGGCTTTGATTGGCCCATATCCATCCTCACAACCCCACTTCCTGTCACTCCTTTAGCCCAGGAAAGACCCAGAGGTCCAGCCTGCCAGTGTAGCCACTCCCCTGCCACCCATCACCTCAGGGATCAGCAGCATCCACATGGTCCTGTAAGAGCAAAGCCATATGTAAAACTTCCCAGCTCCTCCTGTGGAAGTGAGTGAGGACACCTATGGCTCCCGAGAGTCTTTGCTCCCAGAGTTTACATTACCTAAACACGTTTTGTTTCTAAAACTAATTCCACATCTAATAATCATAACCATATATTTATGTCAACACTCATGATTTCTCATTTACTAAACGACAGGGGAAATTCTTCAAACTTTTTTTCTGACAAGGCCTTGCTATGTAGTTCAGGCCAGGCCAGGGCAGGCTGAAACTTGTTATATAGTCCAGGCTGGCCTTAGACTCCTGATCCTCCTGCCTCAGCCTCAGACTCTCAAGTGCTGGCATTATAGGTATGTGCCACCATGCATGGCTCTTCAAATGTTTTAAGCCCATTGCTTTGTCTGTAAAATGTGAATGACATTCCTACTTTCATAGTTATTGCTATTATCACATAAATATCACCATACTAGACAATATGGTATAGAAATAGGTAAATAAGGTGTGGTAACTTGTTTTTATTAGACACTAAAGCTTTAGTGAGGCAGTGACATTCTATTCTCCACCCTAATGTAGGGACAGAAAACATGCTGGATTGTATGTTTCCATTTCCCTGGTCCTTTTTTATGGTGACTCATGTTAACAGACAAAACATTTTCCAAAACTTTACAGGAACATTTCTCATTTTTTTAGGAAATTACCCAGAGTGCCAAGGTAAAGAATAAAAAGTATTAAAGCTATACTATGGGGGAAATAATTTTTTACTGAAAACAGGTAAATGTTATATTTCTGGATGGGCTTTGTGTAATACACTGGGCATCAGATAGCCACAAACACCTAGCAACACAAAGCTCATAGTCTCTGGGCTGATGTGGAGACCTGTGGTGAGGCCCCTCAGGAGGGCCTGCTGGGAAACATGCTTCGTGCTAATTAGATTTTCAAGTCATTTCATGTTTGAAGCCATCAAGAGGAAAAAAAAGACCCTTTAAAAAGCAGTACAAGAAGACAACTTTTTATACAGGTAGAAGAGAGTTCAGGGCTCCTTTCTAATGTAAACACACTTAGCCCAAAACAATCAAGAACGATCCCTTTAGTCCACATCGAGCCAGGCGTGCCTGGTGGTTTCTGGATTCCTTGCCAGAGGTTCAAACACAAGTCAACCACATTCTTCAGCCTCATCTCATCTGTAAAGGAGACTTATATCATAGCACAACTAAAATAAAAGAGTCAAAGTTGAGAGTCATGTATGAAAACATTCCTTCTGTGTTCCCACTTCAACTGGAAGTCAGACATTCCCACCAAGAGGTTCTCCAGCAGGAGGATCAGCCTCTAAGCCCACGTCTGTCCCAGCTTTTGTCAGGCAGTCTTTGCAAGATGTTGTTTTTATCATCATGCTCCTTCTGTCATGGAAAATTACCTTATCTCCCACCCCTAAAGCCAAAGTTTCAAAATAAAAGAGCAGATCATTTAAAATTTATTTATTAGAGACCATACAGTGGTACATGTTATTTATAGGCTCTTCATTAGATAAATTAAATTAAACTCATCTATGGAACTAAGACATTTATTAATTTTCAAACATTCATACACACAGCAAGCCCACTGACCCCCCCCACTAGTACCAATACACATTTTATATTAGTAGGTGAATAAATCCCACCCTTATAAAAAGACTAAATAACCACAAACTCCTTTTAAAAAGAGATTATTTTGATTCAGTGCTTATAGCTCCAAATTGCAAAATCTTTCCCTAGTCTTTCAGCCAAGGGTCTGACCAGATATGATCCTTAAGTGCCAACATGGACTTAAGGGATGATTCTTAGTCCCTTAATTCGAAAGTGCACAAGATGCTTAAATAGACTAAGATACTAAAAGCCAGGTAGAAATTAGAAGGCAACTGATCCTACACTCAGATATCAAGCTAATATCTTCCTCCTGATTTTTCACATAAAAACATAACTGAAATAAGCTGGGGGTGCCACTTGGTTCTACATATTGTCACTTTCCATGCCACAGAGCCTGTTGGGAATACTTTTCAAAGTGAAAATAAATTTTTTTTGGTACCGGGGATTGAATTCAGGACCTTGCTCTTGTGAGGCAGGCGCGGTGCCACTGAGCTAAATCCCTGGCCCTATAAAATGATATTTAAATAGGAAGCTTATTAAAACCAATACTAGTCCCCCCCACCCCAGCATACTAGCTGTGGTAAGCTAGTGAAATACCTTGTCAGAGGTTGAAGACAGAGCTTTGAAACCAAAACCAAATTTAACTGAATCACTTTCTATAGACTTGTACATTGAAACCCTTTATTTTGCCTCCTCTGGAAGGTCTTGTTTTTTTGAGGCCCAAGTATCTAATGTCAGAATTTCAATATCAAGCTCCTCAGGATAACAAAGAAGAATTCTAATTAAATCATTGGGCTAAGGCCTACTCAATAACTTTTGGAAAAAACACCACAATATAATTGGCTAAGGCCAAAAACCCTGTACAAATTCTGGTCCCCATTACAACTGTTCTCTAAACATGATAAAAGCAGAGCATGACTGGAACCCCAGAAACCAGGAACCTGAGGCCCAAACTCATCTAACATCATTCTACAAAGCTGTAGACCTGCGCACCAGAAGGTGTGTAAGAAATGTGGATAAATGACTTTGCACTTTGGTGAGAAGCTTTGGGGAAAGCCTAGGTGTCTGAGGTAACGGGGAAACTGAAACTTCTCTGGGTTCTATTACTACCCTCCAACTACCATGGACAGAGTGGAGTCCGGGTAATAGAGGTTCCCTCCAGAAACCTCTTCCACCTGGTTCTTCAACAGCAGCTGACCCAGTGTGGCTGCCCACTTTCCAGCTCATTTTGTACATACACTGCTTTTTCTGGTACTGGGGATCAAACTCAGGATCTTGAGCATGCAAGGCAGGCACAGTGCCACTGAGCTAAATCCCCGGCCCGTACACTGCTTTTTCTAATGAGTAGCCCCTCACTCAGCTCCAAGGCACACCTTTAACATTTCTCCACCCCTGCTCCAATTGTGCTCCCTTACAAAGAACCCTGGCACCAGACTCTCCTCACACAGAGAATAGTGAGGCCAGAGCTGTGCTGTCAGAAGACGTCATGGTTTCTCCTCGATTCCCGTCACACATGGACTGAACATCAACAGTCATCGTGACCACAGACCCACACCTCCTGTGGACAGCAGTTACACAGCACCTCAGTGCCAGGAAACAGGAATTTCAGGTGTGCCTTTATAGTTAAGGGAAACATTTTTTCTTACAGATCCTAGCTTTCTCATTTTCTTTAACAGTAAGCTTTTATACAAATAGCACACAAAGTTCAATGCATGAATAACATGACCTTTTATAATATTTCTTTTTTACTCACTTTTAATCTTGGCTAACTTTAACAATCTACTAACAGTAAATAAACATTCATGTAACAAGACCCATATCACTATTCTTTATTAGATACATCTTGAAACAGCATCAACAGACTGAAGAGGGGAGGAGGGGCACTCCTTCAGTCCTCCTGTGAAATGGCTGCAAGTCTTTGTCTTTCTTTCCTTTTCTTTCTTTCCTTTCTGTCCTCCTTTCTCAGAAAAAGCAGGCAATTCAGAAGGAAAGAAAAGCATGCATCTCTCCTCCCAGGATATCAGCACTCCTGTCACAAAAGGATGTTATCTCAGATGCAGCACCTAAGAGCACAGAAAGAGACAGGGCTAAAGGGTTTTGTTGTTGTTTTTGCATAAAATCTTTCTGGAAAGTGATTTCTACCTCACTTGCTTTCTCACATTGTACTTGTATATATGTATACTGATAATACTGGTGGTTATATAGTCTAAGGAAACTTTAGATTATATGCATTAAAATAAAATTTAAAAGCAATCTTTAGGATCATTATCAACCCAGAGCAGCACGTACAACCTGCTACCTCTTTTTATCCAAAGAATGTCTGATTTTGGTAAAACAGATCCAAATCTTGGGCCTGTGGTTTATGTGAACTGGCTGTGCAGAGTTCACATGAATTAGCTCAGATGAATGCAGTACCAAGATCCCTCCTTGGAGCTGGAAGGGCTTGTGCAAACGGGGATCAAAACCTATGTTCACCTCACAGTAAACTCCCTTTGATGCCCCAGAATTTCAAAGTAGTCTGTGGAGGTTAACAGACTAATTTCAATAATACTGTTGTGAGAACATGAGATTTCATTACCAACCAATTTTACAGAGCTAATGAGACATTAAACATTGAAGGATTTGGTTAAGGTCACATAGAAAAGTATTGCCCCAAAAGTTCTGATTTTTGTTTTTATTTTTTTTTAAGTAAATTTGGATTTATTGAAATATTCACCAGGAAGCTCAGCCACGAAACAGATTAAAGGACTAAGCTTGGATGTATGTCTTCCTATGTGTTCCACAATGGATGCTTAGGTGCCTTCATTACCTATTACATTTTTATAATTTTTTATTTTTTAACCACTAAAAAGTTATACTTAAAAACTTTGTTGGTAAAGAGACTGCCCAGCAGCCATGCCACCTCTCTAGGCTTAACAGCTCCTCCTGAGGAGGAGGTAAGTATGTCTGCTTGGCTCCCTCCATGAGCATCTGTCATCACTAAATGCAGGACACTGATCTAAGAGAGAAGTGTGAGTTCTGTGAAAAGAGGTTTCGTACCACAAACATTACTTCTGGTACAATGCCTCCTCTGTCAGGAGTTTACAGAGCCAATCAGCAGACAATGTTTCCACTGACCAATTTCTTCAGCAAGACACAAAACAGCTCTTGTGCACAGTTACATGGCTTTAAATATGAGCAGCCAGACCTACTGTGTCCTCAGTGCTGGTGCTCCACCTGGGGGAAATCAGCCTCCGTGTCATCTGACAGGGGTGATCCTAATACCTGAGAAGAAAGAACCAAGCAGCAACAGTTCTCAGTCATTACAGAAGTCCCATTCCCCAGAATTCTCATCCTGCTGTTTAAATATGAGATGCTTAGAATTAACTATTCATAGCTCAAGTTTCTTTCACAGAAAAGGTAAAGTAAGAAGATATTATTATTTTACCTCTTAGTTTAGTCATATGTTAAAATATCCTTTTGCTCTGACATGGCCCACTTCACAACCCATCTCTGCTACTTACTACAATACCAAAACCTAAGGCTTCGAAGTAGCCATTATAACTATGCTACATGAAGTGAAGGAAAACACACCTGAAATGAATGAAAAGATAGGAATTCTGATCTATAAAAAGGAACCAAATAGATATCCTAGTCTACAGAAATACAATATCTGAAATAAAAAATCTAACTGGATGGTAATAATAGGATGGAGAAGTGAAATGTCAGCAAATATGAATCTAGGTCTATAGAAATAGGATAATATGAAGAATAGAAAGAAAAAAGATTACTAAAAAATAAGAGTCCCGGGAACTTGTGAGAAAAATATCAAAAGGTCTAACATATATGTTACTAGATTCTCAGGAGGAAAAGAAGAGATTATAGCAGAAAAAACATTTGAAGAAACAATGACCAAAAATTCCCCAGACTTGGTAAAAGATGTTTTTAGATTCGAGAAACCTGGTCAATCTCAAATAGGATAAATTCAAAATTTTATATACAAGCAACTGATAAAATAAATCTTGAAAGTTAAAGAAAAATGAAATGCTGCCTACAGGGGAACAATTCAAATGTCAGAATTTTGCAGAAAAAAAACCCAATAAAGATCAAAAGAAAGGAGTAAGTGCTGGGAGAAAAACATAACAAACACCAAGAACCTGCCGACCCAACTCCATATTCAGTGAAAATATATCTGGTGAATTTAGGCAAAATAAAGTAATTCTCTTTTTTGCTGCTGTTTCTGTTTTTGTTCTGTTATTGGTTTTGAGACAGGGTCTCACTATGTAGTTCAGGCAGGGCTTGACACGTGCAGTGATCCTCCTGCCTCAGCCTCCCAAGTGCTGGGAGTACAGGCATGCACCACCATGACCGGCCACAGTCATTCTTAAATGAAGGAAAACTGAGTCTGTCACCATCAGACTTGTAATGGAAGGCTAAAGGAAATTTAAAGCAAAAAGTAGAGTATAGCAGGCTTAAGCCTTCAGCATACATGAATGTAGTTAAGTACGACAGCTCTCTTATGACGTTCAGATTGGAGGAAAGGGAATATGATTGGAAAGTTTCTATGTTTTATATTAACTGGTATGATGTAGACTATAAAGGATTAGTTATATATATTATAATGCCTAGAACAATCTCTTAAAAAAATAATACAGAGATATCACCCAAAAACACCCCCACTAAAATAATAAAAAACAAAACAAGATCAGAAAGGAAAAACAAGGGAACAGACAAAAAATAAATAATAAAAAGATAATACCAGATCCACCATACTAGTAATCACGTTAAATATGAATGGTCTAGATAGTTTGGAGTCAGGTGGATTGTAAAGAAGCGTCCTTAAGACTGCTGGCCCTAGTGAGGTGACCACATTGACTCGTGCTACTCTGAAGGCCTTGTCCAGGGAGTCCATGTTACCACCAAGCTGACCTCTGGAGAGTTGTGGAGCCACCGCAGTGTGTGAGCTCTTCACAAGGGCAGAGTGAGCTGGAGAGATGCAAGGCATGACTAGATTCAGACAGACAATGTGAGCCACAAGCCCAGGAACGTGGGTAGCCTCAGAAGCAAGAACTACACCTAACTGCCAGCCAGCAAGGACACAGGACCTCAGCCCCACAGCCACAGGGTGCTCCATTTTGCTGCCACCCTGGACTAACCAGGGAACAGATCTTCAAAGCTTCCAGAACCACAGCCCTGACACCGCGACTCTAACCTTCAAGACCCATGCAGTGCGGTGCTGTGCCTTGCTTCTGACCCCAGGAATGGTGAGGTAATAAAGGAAAACTGCTTTCAGTCTGTAGTAACTGGTTAGCAGCAACAGATGACTAAGAATATATTCTGATTAAAGGGTGCAGATTGACACAATGAATACAAAGGAAAGGCCCTATTTATATGCTGCCTGTAAAAAACACATCAAAAACAAAAAATGATTCATGTATCATATAAACAAATAGGTCTCAGAAGGCTGGAATGGCTTTTCAACCTCAGGTAACATCAATGTCAAGGCAGAGAGAGAGAGCACAAGCAGAGACAGCAAGGCATTTCAGACTGACAAAAGGAACAGTGTTCAGAATACTTCTAAGTGTGCCTGCACCCAACAGGAGAGATTTAAAATGTATGAAGCAAAACTAAACAGATACAAGAGAAAAGTGGAAATTTCCACAAGCACAGTGAAAGATTTTCACAGTACTCTTTCAGAAAATGACAGACCTAAAATACAACACCATTCAGGGCATAGAAGAGCTCAATACTATCAGTCACTTTGATCTAATTTCACATTTTCAGAATAATTCATCCAACAACAGAAGAACAGATATCCTTTCAAGGAAGCAAGATTATTTGCCAGGGGATCAAGCCTATATGCTGTACCACAGAACATGTCTCAGTGGCTCAAGAAGAATCAAAATCATACAGAGTACTCTCTGATAGCAATAGCATTAAATTAGAAATCAACCAACAGTAAGGTATCCAGAGAAACCCCAAATGTCTGGCTACTAAACATTTCTAAATAATCCATGAATCAAAGAAGAGGCTACAAGGGGAATATGAACATGTTTAGAATTAGTGATAATGAATATACAATATAGCAAAATTATAAGATGAATCGAAAGCAGTTCTTAGGAGTAAAAATGTAGCTTTACATCCTTTACAAAAGAAAGATCTAAAATCAGTGACCAAGACATGAGTTCCCTTAAAAAGCTAGAAAAATAGTGCAGAACACACCAAAAGTAAGTAAAAAGGGAAAACTCAGAAAGAGAAATCAATAAAACAGAAAATCAGGGCTGGGGATTTAGCTCAGTGGTTCCGCCGTTGGTCCCAAGTTCGATCCCTGATACCAAAAAAACCCTAAAATAAAACAGAAAATTAACAGATAATAGAGGAAGTTGACAATGCCATCTCAATTTTGTTGGGAAAAAAAAACAACAAAATTTTCAATCTCCCTAGCTAGATTGATAAAGAAAAGAGATAATAAACACAAAAAATTAAGTAAAGTATAATCATAGCCTTTATGGGCATTAAAAGAACAAAAAGTGAATACCATAAACAACTTCAATCTACAAGTTAAAAACTTTGGGTGACATGATAAAAGTCTTTAAAAACACAATCTACCAAATGATACAGGAAAAACAGAATCTGAATAGCACTATACTGAAGAAACTGAAGTTGTCACCCATAGTTCTTTCCCGAAAAAACTCCTGGGATGATTAAAAATTCAAAATATAGAGCCCTGGGATTTAGCTGAGTGGTGCCGCCGCTTGCCTCATAAGCACAAGGTTCTGAGTTCGATCTCTGGTACCAAAAAACAAACAAACAAACAATTCCAAATATAAATAACAGCAACTTATGAAACTTTTTCAGGAAACAAAGGAAAAGAGATCACTGCTTGTGGTGGACTGATTAATGGTCAACTTGTAACTCCCAGCTGAACTGAATCAGCATGGTCTGGGCATGAAAGATCCACCTGAAGATTGTTACCAATAGCCATAAAAGAGAACTAGAAGGGAAGATCTTGGCTTGTTGATTTGCTAGAAGCTTGCTGCAGATGGTTTTCCTGATGCAAACTAGGATGTTCTCATTGGAGAAGAAGCTTGGGGCATCACTGTTGCTCAGAATGGCTGCTGTTTTCATCAGGGGAGCTCTGATCTTCACCATGAGCATCACTTCCTGGCTCCAATGTGGATCCCTCAGCTTGGTGGCAGAAATCCTTCATCTCACCATTGTAGAGAAATGGCTTCTACCACTGGCCTTTGGGCCTTCCAGGTACAGATCCTCAATACAGACAAGCATGAGACATTGCCATGGGCTCTAGGCCACTGGCTGGACTCGAGGAGGACATTGCCTTGGACTCTAGGCCTTCAGCTGGACTTGTGTGGGAAACTGCTGGGATCTAGGTCCTCAGTTGAATCCTTTGGGCTTCTAATGTGAGGTTAATTTCTTGCACTCCTTTGCATGACTCTTTGGGTAATTATCATAAAATAACCTCATAAGTTATGTGTCCTGTATTTAATGTATTCCCTCACCAAAACCTTCTGACTACAACACTGCTTAACTTGTTTAATGAAGTTAACAAAACCTTAATAATACAACGTAATGAAAACAACTTTTTTTTTTTAAAGGACATTATAGAAGCAGTAATAGGAGTTTGGATACATACAAAAGGATTGATAAATAAGTAAGTATATTAAACTATCCATTAGATAACTTGCAGCTAAATTTCCTACTATCAAAGAAGGAAATAAAAACTAGAAAAGCTCTGTAACAGTGGACTGGAATTAGATGTTTCTGTATAGATTTCAATAGCCTAGGCAGATACAGAAATCAATACGTACTAAACATGTGCATGTGGATAATGTATGTACCTTACTCTCCAGTGGAGCAGGCCTCAGAGTGACTTCCCCAAAAGCAATGAACACACCTGATCTTTTCTACTGAAGAAAACTAGGAACCTGGGAGAATGGCTGTTTCCAGGGCTGGGACAGGAAAGCACTGACTGCACCTGACAGAAGGAATGTCCAGAGAATGAGGGGACACAGTGAAAGGACACAGAAGACATCTGAAAGGGCAGCCCTCTGTGAAAGTAAGAATTCGGTTATCAAGGTAAATAAGGACTGAAAAATATGGAAACAATCCATTAAAAATGGGTAAAAGATTTGACCAGACTTTTCATCAAAGACACACAGGTTCTTCATGTGAAGAGATACACAGGGAAGGATACACACCCAGTAGAACAGCCAAGCTGACAATGCTGAGTGCTGATGAAGATCGCCTGATGTGCTCGTCACTGTCGGGGATGGCAGTCCAGCCACTTTGGAAGTTTGATAATTTCTTACAGAGTTAAACATGAACTTGCCATATGAACCAGTAAATCCACACCCAAGTACTTATTAATTAAATGTGAAAAATCTCTCTCCATATATATATATATATATATATATATATATATATATATATATATATATATATATAGTTTAATCATCAAACCTGCCAATATCCCAAATGTCCCTTGGTCAAAAAATAAATAAAGAGATGATACATTCATGCACAGGATAATATTCACCAATAAATAGGAATATACTATCACCAGATACAAGAAGATGGGTGGATTTCTGAAAAAGAAGCCAGGCTCAAACCTACACCTTGCATACTGTTTTATTCTACTTACATGGTATTTTGGGAAAAGTAACCTATAGGGATGAAGAACACATCAGTAGTTGTCCAGAAGTAAGGGAGGGCAGAGGGCTTGATTACAAGGGGCTAGAGAGAACTGGGGCAAGGGAAGATTACCTATTAAATTTATACCAAAGAGAGTAAATTTTATTGTAGGTAAATTTTAAAAAACAAATGACTATAACTAATCTATCAGGCTATAGTGATATACATAAATAATTAAGAGTGTTTGATGACAAATGGGATATTTATACAGCTTCAAAGTATTTTACATGGAATTCTTTTTAATTACAAAGGTAAGAGAACTAGTTTCAAAACGAGAGGCCATTCAGACACCAGGCCCAAGTGCTCAGTGTGAATGTCATCAGTGTGGGGATGATCTGGACTCCAGGGCCACCTCTCAGGCACTGAGACAGGCATGTGGGCGATTGTGTTGCTGTCCAGAGCTCACACTTGGACACACTCACATGAAGGGGTGCCCTAGAAAACACTGGCTTGTCAGTGCCATGAGAAATAAGGAGAAACACGAAAGAGGACTCTAGAACTGCTTCAAAAAGTGGCAAGTTTGAAGTGAGGGGGAGGAATGTGAGGGAGATTCATGGCAATGTGTCTTTACTGTAATAAATATTTTTCATGTAAATCTTCAAAAAAAAAGAAATAAGGAGAAACAAAGGAGACTAAGAAGTCATGATAGCTGAAGGCAGCATGATTCTGAACTGGATCCTTTTGATAGAAAGGACATCACTCGCACAACTGGAAGAATGAATGAGGCATGTGGACTTGGTGAAGAGGTCTTCTCAGCACTGATTTCTAATGTCAGTGTGCTCCTGGGTTCTGTAGGAAACGCACACTGAAGTAGTCAGGGCTGATGGGCATCAGGTTGGGACCGTACTCTTAAGTGGGTTGAAGAAACCTGGCATGTTACCGTAATATTTTTGGAAGTTTCAATTTGTTTCAAATTTAAAAGTATATTCCAAGGAAAAGCACTGTCATCTCCAGGCTATTCCCCAAACAAGTGAAGTCAGAGTCCCTAGGCATGGGGTCCACACAGCAGTACTCTTTGATCTCCACAGGTCACTACATTCTCCCAAGGTAACACCGCTCTAATCAAAGAATTCCTGATCTTCCCTCCAATCACTTGGTTCCACCCTGCTATCACTGATTCCAACAAAACACTACCTTTGCTGTATAAATCAGTATGGCCCTGAAACAACTCTAGTGGGGTGACTACTTTAGACATCTGTCCTTAAGTCTGAATGTATGTGGTGGGGTGGGTACAAATTCCATGGTTGTTTCTGCAGAACCTGACTTTCACAGATATACCTTATAGATGGTTCTGGAAGCACATGATAGACTTTCATCATTGTAAGATGTGTTACACAGAGAAGCAAAATGCAGTTCAATGTATTAGTGAGCCATAGAGAGTAAGCAATCCTAGCTTCTGCCAAAGGCCTTTTGCTCTAAGTCTCCTATTTCTCTCCACTCTGATTTTCCACCTATAAACTCATGTTATTTTAGTGTTAATTTGTGTAATTCATTACATGCTTTTCCTTTTACGTATTTTAAATACAACTGGAATTTTAACAAGTAAATTAAGAGCAGCAATATAGACTGTTTATAAAAATAAAAAGATTAGAGCCCCGAATAAAAATGTTAAAGAATGCAAAGGCAGCCAGAGCCTTCATGAACCAGATTTGGTGTCATCTATTCTGAAGTGTTTTGAACAACAGCTCACAAAAAGCCAATGAAAATTTCTGCTGAAATTTAATTTCAGAAGCACACAAAGAACTTGTGGAGATTACTTCCTGAATGTGCCATCTATGAGAGCAATGGATCTCCACCATGCAGGAAGGAAGTGCTGCTGCAGCACAAACTGCAGGCAAGAGGTGAGGTAGCAAGGCCTCCCTAATCCCCTAGGTGTGGCTTCTGAGGTGGAAATGCTGTCAGGATGAAGGTGAAGAATTCATCTCAAAACAAAAGTTTCCTGCTTCAAGTAGAGAGGACATGGGCAGCACAGTGAATCCATACCTGAATTCCAGCCTGCAATGGCTGCTCAGGAGATTTAAAGTTTTCCTGTTTTCTTAATGTAAAAAATGGATAGTGTAGCAAAGACACACATATTCTGAAGAGCTAAAAGAAATTTAGAGAAGGATAACTCTACAAAATAGCAAATCTGTAACATGTATAAAATAGATTATTCTGGGAGAAAATAAGTTGACATTTCATTTTCAAAGAATAAAAACAATTCCAGAATTTACTCTGCAGTGAAACACTAAAAATTCCCACAATCTACTGTTATATGAAGCCCATAGCTAGGCTATACCCACACACACAGATTACTGCAAGTTGGGAAGTTTTATAAAAACATATAGGTAAGAAGGTACTGGCTTCCAGGAAGATGGCAGAGTGGTGATCAGCAGAAAGCCTCTCCAAGATTTGGAGTTCAGACGCTGGAATATAGCAACATAAGAAGAGAAGAAAGAGGGAAGTGGGTCCTCAGGACCCACAAGGATCTGAAGTGAAAATTGGAGCCCACAGAGGGAGCAAAGAGGACTTCAGTGCAGAAGAGGGAGGTGCCAAGTGGCGCCTCCCACAAGCCCTGACTCATGGTGTAGGAGGGGTGGCTCAAACTGCAGAGGCATGGTGGTCTATCAGTGACTGCTGAGGCCTCCACAGAGAAATGTACCAGTGGAATGGAGCAGTGGGCATTGTGGTCTGCAGGAACTAGTGAATGTTTCCAGTATGGTTCTGGCATCCACAGGAGTGGGACGACTGGCCCGTTGCCATTTTGGAAAGGGGCCTGCTGAACTCAGAACTCAGAGTACCTGTGGGTTAGCTCCATCTAGTGGCTCCCAATGACAGGGTGAGACAGACACAGTCTTGAGAGACACGTAGGTCAGGGAGCCTAGTTGAGGCTGAAAGAGGCATCCAAAGTGTTGCAGGATAAACAACTCAGGTCCCAGCCTCACAACCAGGAACTAGAATCAGCCTGAACTTTGGTGAGCTGAAGGTGCAGGCTTGCTGGGATTATCCACTGCCCTGCCATAATTCTACTGCTGGCCTGCTGGGACCAACCAACATAGATCTGGGCTCTGTCTGCTATCTTTGTCTATCAGTGACAGCAGAGACATGCCCTAAAGTGGAATTTTTCTTTTCTCCTTTTTTTTTTCTCTTTTTCTTGATTTTTTGTTGTTTTTATATAAATGTGAACATTATTAATATATTAAAAGGTGTTAGAGAAAAGAAACAAATCACCTATAAAGGAAAGCCCATCAGAATCACAGCAGACTTCTCAATACAAATCCTGAAGTCAAGGAGAGCATGGAGTAAAGTATTTCAAGGCCTTAAAGAAAACACCTCCAACCCACATTGATGTGTCCCTCAAAACTATCTTTCAAAATTGATGGAGGAATAAGATACCTCCATGACAAAGAACACCTGAAGAAATTCATGACCACAAACCAGCACTTCAAAATGTTCTGAAGACTTTATAGAAAGAGATAATGAAGACTACAACTCCATGAACCCCAACAGAATGAATCCACCAGGCAAGGCAAGCAAGTGAACAGAGGAGAAAAAAAGGGAACCAACCACAGGAAAATAACATGACAAGGATAAGTCAATATATATAATATATATAATATATAATATATTATATATATAATATATATAACAGTTATAACATCAATGTAAATGTTCTCAATTCACCAATCAAAAGAAACAGCCTGGCAGAATGGATCAAGAAACAACATCCAACAGTATGCTGCATACAAGAAATATATTTAACTCAAAAAGAAATTCACAGAAGGAAAGTCAAAGGATGGAAAATAATATTCCATGCAACATGAACCTGGAAAAAAGCAGTAGTAGCTATTCTATTTGGAGATAAAGTAGATTTCAAGCCAAGACTGATCAAGAGAGACAAAGACATTACTACAATGGATTTCCAAAATACCTGACAGTTATGTTCCTAGAGCACTAACAAATTGTAAAAAATTGTGAATTTCACATATGGTCAGAAAAATACCTATAAATGCCTGTTTTTATAGTTTAAACCCTAAATATGCTATGTCTCCCATAGTTATATAATTTAATTTAATAAAATATCATATTAATAATGCCTTAGAAGGTGCATGGTGTTTTGGCAACATCTTAGGGCTTAAAAAGGACAAAACCAAGAACACCAGAGATATCTACACTTGGTATAGAAACCTGTTATGATACAAGAATGCTGGTGCATTGGCTGGAGATGGGTTATAGGGAAGCAGTCAATCAGCAGCAAGGAGAACTGAGTAATGCTCTTGGACTGGCTACTTGCAAGCCTCCTGCCAACAAAACATTCCAGAGGATATTGGCAGTTTCTTTGACATTGTGGGAGTTTCCAGGACCAATTATTAGTTAGGTTCTAAGGAAAAAATTTTATAAAGGATGGAGGCCACAAATTTTGTTTTTTATTTTTTGGTGGGTTTTTTTTTCTTAAATTCTTTTATTGGTATATTTTAGGTATACAATACATTTAGATTTATCTTTGGGTGCTTGTACCTACCTGTACATGATGTATCTTGTTTCTTATTTTTTCCCCATTACCTGTGTGCCCTTCACCCCTAAACCCTTCCCTATTTACATACTTCATTTCCATTTATTTTTCTTTTCTCATAATTTTTCCTTTCCCCTTCCCCTCCCACCACCCCTCCACCTTTGGACCTTTTCCTATTTCAAAGTATCAATTATTAGTTATTAATCCTTTTAGTCCTTATTTACACTCTCAGTTTCCCACACTAGAGAAACTATTTGGTATTTACACATGTGTGTCCTATTTATTTCACTTAAGAGTATGGCCTCAATATGCATCCATTTAGCTATAAATGACTCTAGTTTCTCGTTCTTTATGGCTGAGTAGTATTCCATTTTATTAAAAAAACCACATCTTCTTTATCCAGTTTCCAGTTGATGGGCACTTGGGCTGTTTCCAAGCTTTAGCTATTACAAACTGTGAGGCCACAAACTTTGACCTTTGCAGGGGAATACTGTACATACTTGTAAGGGAAAAATCCAAGAGGAAGAAATAACACTAATAAATATATATGCACCAAATACCAGTACACTTAACTATATAAAACAAAATTTTTTTTTGTACCAGGGATCAAACTCAGGACCTTGTGCTTGCAAGGCAGGTGCTGAACCACTGAGCTAAATCCCCGGCCCCTAAAACAAATATTAATGGGCATGAAAAATCAAATAAGCACTAATACAACTGTAATGGGGAACCTCAATACCCCACTGTCACAAATAGATCAAGTAGAGACAAACTAAACAGAGAAATATCAGAACTGAACCAAACTTTTGAACAAATGGATTTATTGATGTCTATAGAATGTTCCACCCCAGAACATCAGAATACTCATTCTTCTCAGGTGCACACAGGATGTTCTCCAAAACAGTCCACATACAAGTTCATAGAACATGCTTCAGTAAATGCAAAGGAAATGAAATTATCCAGTGCATATTATCAGACCATAGTGCAATGAAATTAGAAATTAATGCCAAAAGGGCCGGGCTGCCATACCACCGGTCCCAGAGCAGAGGAGGAGGCTTCTGGGCTGCCATACCACTGCTCCCAGAGCAGAGGAGGTGAGCCGGGGGGTTGCCAGCACCAGCCACCCCCACCCCCTGGCGAAATGAGAAGACACGTAAACAAGTCTCAAAACCAGACTTCCAGATCACCTACAGAAACACCAAAGGGAAATGAGATGGAACACTCTAATATTCAACCACCTGGACTCCCTGAACTGGCAACAAAAGAGGATCTGGAAAAAATGAAATAAGAAATAATTTCTCAGATAACAGCAGAGATTGCGCTCATAGTGCAAGACATGATTAATACATCTAGAGAGGAGCTGAGGAACATGATGGAAACTCAACATACCAAACAAATGGAATCAATAAAACATATGCAAACAGATTTCCAGGAGATTAAAAACTCCATTGAAAGTCTACACAGCAGAATGAACTAATGTGAGGACAGAATTTCAGATACAGATGATAAGATTGCAATTAGTGACCAGGAAAAGAAAAATTGCTTTAAAATTGTAAGGGACCACGAGAAATCAATCCAGCAGCTGCCAGACAATGCAAAGAAGAATAACATATGACTGACTGGGAGTCAATCAAGAAACAAAAGAGAGTGCAGATGACATAAAAAAAAGAAGTGATGGCAGAAAACTTCCCACACAGGGGAAAAGAACTTGACATACAGATAAGTGAGGCATATAGGACTCCAATTAGCCTTGATCAAAAAAAATCTACACATAGGCATATAATTGTGAAGATTCCAGAAACACAACAGAAGAACAAAGTTCTACAAGCAGTTAGCGAAAAGAAACAAATCACATACAAAGGAAAGCCCATCAGAATCACAGCAGACTTCTCAATGCAAACTCTCAAGTCAAGAAGTGCTTGGAGTGATGTACTTCAAGCCCTAAAGGAAAACAGACTCCAACCCAATTGATGTACCCTGCAAAACTATCTTTCAAAATTGATGGAGAAATAACATACCTTCATGACAAAGAGCACCTTAGGTACTTCATGAATACCAAACCAGCACTCCAAAAAATTTCACACAATATCCTATGAAAAGACAACAAGGATCACAACTCCAGGAAACCCAGCAGAATGAATCCATCGGGCATGACAAGAAATTAAATAGAAAGGGGGAGAATCCACCAAAAAGAAAAAGTCATGACAATGATAACTTGATATGTATCAGTTATAACCATCAATGTTAATGGTCTCAATTCACCAATCAAAAGAAATAGACTGGCAGAATGGGTCAAGAAGCAAGATCTAACAATATGCTGCATACAAGAAACACACTTAATTCAAAAAGAAACTCACAGACTGAAAGTTAAAGGGTGGAAAACAATACTCCATGTGATAGGAACCCGAAAAAAAGCAGGGGTAGCTATCCTCTTTGCAGATCAAGTGGATTTCAAACCAACACTGATTATGAGAGACAAAGAAGGACACTACATCCTAGTAAAGGGAACAATCCAAGAGGAAGAGATGACAATCATAAATATCGATGCACCAAACACTAGTGCACCCAACTATATAAAACAAATACTAATGGACATGAAAAGTCATATATGAACTAATACAATAGTAGTGGGGGACCTCAATACCCCACTGTCACAAATAGATAGATCAACTAGACAAAAAATAAGTAATGAAATACTAGAACTCAATCAAACTCTTGAACAAATGAACTTAACAGATGTTTACAGAGTGTTCCACCCCACAAAATGAGAATACACATTCTTTTCAGCAGCACACCAGTTGCTCTCCAAAATAGACCACATACTCGCTCATAGAACATGTTTAAGTAAGTGCAAAGGAATAGAAGTTATCCCCTGTGTATGTATATATATATATATATATTTTTTTTTTTGGTACCAGGGAACGAACTTGAGACATTATGCTTGCGAGGCAGACGCCAGAACCACTGAACAAATCCCCAGTCCATATCCCCTGTATATTATCAGACCATAGTGTGATGAAATTGGATATCCATAGCAAAAGAAATCGCAAAAATATCATAAACACATGGAAATTGAACAACACACTTCTGAATAACCAATGGGTCACAGGGAAAATTAAAGAAGAAATCAGACAGTTCCTTCAATTAAATGACAATGACAATACAACATTATCGGAATCTATGGGACACAACGAAAGCAGTCTTATGAGGGAAATTCATAGCAGTGAATAATCATATTAGGAAAACAGACTGAGCCCAATTAAACAACTTGATGCTGAACCTCAAGCTTCTAGAAAAAGAAGAGCAGGACAAACCCAAAGCTCATACAAGGGAGGAAATTATAAAGATCAGAGGAGAAATCAATGCAATAGAGACTAAGAGAATGATACAAAAAAATCAATGAACCCAAGAGTTGGTTCTTCAAAAGAATAAACAAAATTGACAAATCCTTAGCCAACCTTATCAGAAAAAGGAAAGAAAAGGCCCAAATCCATGCAATTAGGAATGAAAAGGGTGAAATTACAATAGACCCAGCAGAAATCCAGAGGATCGTCAATAACTACTTCCAGAACCTATATGCCAATAAGATGGAAAACACAGAGGAAATGTACAGATTCCTAGATATATATGAATTACCAAAGTAGAATGAAGACGACCTAAAAGTTCTAAACAACCCAATATCATCGAATGAAATTGAAAACGTAATTAAAAACTCACCAACTAAGAAAAGCCCGGGTCCTGATGGCTTCACTGCTGATTTCTACAAGACATTTAGAGAGGAACTACTGCCACTACTGTTTAAACTCTTCAATGAAATTGAAAGCGATGCAATACTCCAGAATTCATTCCTGGAAGCAAGAATCACCTTGATACCCAAAGCAGAGAAAGACCCAACTGAAAAAGGGAACTATAGGCCAATCTCACTAATGCATATAGATGCAAAAATCCTTAATAAGATACTGGCAAATAGAATGCAGAAGATCATCAAGAAGATCATATACCCTGACCAAATGGGATTCATCCCAGGGATGCGGGGATGGTTCAACACACACAAATCAATAAATGTAATACACTATATATCAATAGAGCCAAGGACAAAAACCACATGATCATCTCAATAGATGCAGAAAAAGCATTTGACAGAGGTCTGCCCATGCCCTACCTAGGTCCTGAGTCACACAGAACCCACCGATTCAGCCCACTGCAGACAGGCAGGTCTGTGCAAGCCCTACCAAGGTCCTGAGTTGCATGGAAGATGCCTAATCACCTCGCGGCAGACAGGCAGGTCTGCCCACACCCTACCAAGGACCCCAGTCATGCGGAACACACACTGAATCAGCCCGATGCAGACAGGCAGGTCTGTGCATGCCCTACCGAGGTCCTGAGTCGCGCGGAAGACACTGAATCACCCCGCAGCAGATAGGCAGCCACCTGATTCCACACTACAAAGATGCAGAGGACACCAGACCACCAGACCAAGGTACTGAGTCCCACTGTTCCCGGCCCAGAGGTAGGGGCTTCTGAGCCGTCGTTCCACTGCTCCAGGTCCAGAGGAAGGGGCTTCGCAGTCACCAACCCTCCCGCTGCTCCCAGCCCAGAGGAAAGGGCTTTTGGGCCACCTGTCCTGCTACTCCTGGCCCAGAGGAAGGGGCTTCTGGGCCACCATCCCTCCCACCGCTCCCGGCCCAGACGGAGGGGCTTCTGAGCCACCATCCCACTGCTCCTGGTCCAGAAGAAGGGGTTTCCCGGCCACCATGCCTCCGGCTGCTCCCAGCCCACAGGAAAGGGCTTTTGGGTCACCATTGCTACCGCTGCTCCCGGCCCCTGTCCCACCTCACCCAGCTCAGAGGAGGTAATCCGTGCAGGCACTAACAGCCACCCGCCGCAGTCGAAATGAGAAAACACATCAATAAGTCTCAAAACCAGACTTCCAGATCACCTACAGCAACCCCAAAGGGAAATGAGATGGAACACTCTGATATTCAACCACCTGGACACACTGAACTGGCAACAAAAGGGGATCTGGAAAAAATGAAATCAGAAATAATTTCTCAGATAACAGGAGAAATTGTGCCCCTAGTACAAGACATGATGAATAAATCTAGAGAGGAGGTGAGGAACATGATGGAATCCCAACATAAGAAACAAATGGAATCCATAAAACAGATGCAAATAGATTTCCAGGACATGAAAAACTCCACTGAAAGTCTACACAGCAGAATGAGCCAATGTGAGGACAGAATTTCAGATATAGAAGATAAGATTGCAATTAGTGACCAGGAAAAGAAAAATGGCTTCAAAATTATAAGGGAACATGAGAAATCAATCCAGCAGCTGATAGATGATGCAAAAAAGAATAAAATAAGACTGACTGGGCTCAATGAAGAAACAGGAGAGAGTGCAGATGACATAAAAAAATCTCTTCACAGAAATAATGGTAGAAAACTTCCCAAGCAGGGGAAAAGAGCTTGACATACAGATAAGTGAGGCATATAGGACTCCAAATAGCCTTGATCAAAAAAAATCTACACATAGGCATATAATTGTGAAGATTCCAGAAACACAACAGAAGAACAAAGTTCTCCAAGCAGTCAGAGAAAAGAAACAAATCACATATAAAGGAAAGCCCATCAGAATCACAGCAGACTTCTCAACACAAACCATCAAGGCAAGAAGAGCTTGGAGTGACATATTCCAAGCCCTAAAAGAAAACAGCCTCCAACCCAGATTGATGTACCCTGCAAAACTACCTTTCAAAATGGATGGAGAAATAAGATACTTTCATGACAAAGAGCACCTTAGGAACTTCATAAATACCAAACCAGCACTCCGAAGAATTTTACACAATATCCTAGGAACAGACATTGAGGATCACAACCCCGGGAAGCAAAGCAGAATGAACCCATCTGGCATGAGAAGAAATTAAATGTAAAGGGGGAGAACCCAACAAAAGAAAAAGTCATGGCAATGACAAGTCAATACGTTTCAGTTATAACCATCAACGTTAATGGTCTCAATTCACCAATCAAAAGAAATAGACTGGCAGAATGGGTCAAGAAGTAAAATCCAACAATATGCTGCATACAGGAAACACACTTAATTCAAAAGGAAACTCATAGACTGAAAGTTAAAGGGTAGAAAACAATACTGCATGTGACAGGAACCCGAAAAAAAGCAGGAGTAGCTATTCTCTTGGCAGATCAAGTAGATTTCAAACCAACACTGATTAAGAGAGATGAAGAAGGACACTACATCCTTGTAAAGGAAACAATCCAACAGGAAGAGATGATGATCATAAATATCTATGCACCAAACACTAGTGCACCCAACTATATAAAACAAATAATAATGGACATGAAAAGTCATATATGCACTAATACAATTGTAGTGGGGGACCTCAACACCCCACTGTCACAAATGGATAGATCAACTAGACAAAAAATAAGTAATGAACTACTAGAACTCAATTGAACTCTTGAACAAATGAACTTAACAGATGTTTACAGAGTCTTCCACCCCACAGAATCAGAATACACATTCTTCTCAGCTGCACATGGGTCATTCTCAAAAATAGACCACATGCTCACACACAGAACATGTTTAAGTAAGTGCAAAGGAACTGAAGTTATCCCCTGTATATTATCAGACCATAGTGTGATGAAATTGGAGATCCATAGCAAAAGAAACTCAAAAAATTTCATAAACATGTGGAAATTGAACAACACACTTCTGAATAACCAATGGGTCACAGAGGATATTAAAGAAGAAATCAGACAGTTCCTTCAATTAAATGACAATGACAATACAACATATCAGAATCTATGGGACACAATGAAAGCAGTCTTACGAGGGAAATTCATAGCAGTGAATATGCATATTAGGAAAACAGAATGAGCCCAATTAAACAACCTGATGCTGAACCTCAAGCTTCTAGAAAAAGAAGAGCAGGACAACCCCAAAGCTCATACAAGGGAGGAAATTATAAAGATCAGAGGAGAAATCAATGCAATAGAGACTAAGAGAATGATACAAAAAAATCAATGAACCCAAGAGTTGGTTCTTCAAAAGAATAAACAAAATTGACAAACCTTTAGCCAACCTTGTCAGAAAAAGGAAAGAAAAGGCCCAAATCCATGCAATTAGGAATGAAAAGGGTGAAATTACAACAGACCCAGCAGAAATCCAGAGGATCATCAATAACTACTTCCAGAACCTATATGCCAATAAGATGGACAACACAGAAGAAATGGACAGATTTCTAGATACATATGAATTACCAAAGTTGAACGAAGAAGACCCAAAAATTCTGAACAACCCAATATCAACCAATGAAATTGAAAATGTAATGAAAAACTTATCAACTAAGAAAAGCCCAGGCCCTGATGGCTTCACTGCTGAATTCTACAAGACATTTAGAGAGGAACTACTGCCACTACTGTTTAAACTCTTCAATGAAATTGAAAGGGAAGCAATACTCCCAAATTCATTCCTGGAAGCAAGCATCACCTTGATCCCCAAAGCAGAGAAAGACCCAACTGAAAAAGAGAACTATAGGCCAATCTCACTAATGAACATAGATGCAAAAATCCTTAATAAGATACTGGCAAATAGAATGCAGAAGATCATCAAGAAGATCATACTCCCTGATCAAGTGGGATTCATCCCAGGGATGCAGGGATGGTTCAATATATGAAAATCAATTAATGTAATACACTATATCAATAGAGTCAATGACAAAAAACATATGATTATCTCCATAAACGCAGAAAAAGCATTTGACAAAATCCCACATGCATTTATGATAAAAACCCTACAAAAAATTGGAATAGATGGTCTCTACCTCAAACTGATAGAAGCCATCTATGAAAAACCAACAGCCAATATCATACTAAATGGTCAAAAACTGAAATCCTTCACACTCAAATCAGGAACAAGACAAGAATGTCCACTATCACCACTCTTGTTCAATATAGTTCTGGAAACATTAGCCACAGCAATTAGACAAGAGAAAGAAATAAAAGGAATAAATATAGGTAATGAAGAAGTCAAATTGTCATTATTTGCAGATGACATGATACTCTATATAGAAGACCCCAAGAACTCCACCAAAAGTCTTCTAGACTTAATAACCAAGTCAGTCAAGGAGCTGGTTACAAGGTCAACACACAAAAATCAATAGCTTTCCTCTACACCAATGACAGACTCACTGAGAGAGAAATAGGGCAAAGAATTCCTTTCACAATAGCATCCAAAAAACGGAAATACCTAGGAAGCATCCTAATGAAACAAATCAAAGGCCTCTTCTCTGAAAACTATGGCACTCTGAAAAGAGAGATTGAAGACGATATCAGAAAATGGATAGACATCCCCTGCTCCTGGGTAGGAAGGATTAATAGAGTGAAAATGGCCATACTTCCAAAACTGCTATATAGATTTAATGCAATTCCAATTGAGAACCCAGCAGCATACTTCATAGACCTCAAGAAAACAATCCAAAAATTCATTTGGAACAAGAAGAGACCCAGAATAGCAAAAGCAATTCTAGGTAACAGAGACATGGCAGGGAGTATCACAATCCCCAACCTGCAACTATACTACAAAGCTACTGTGATAAAAACAGCAAGGTACTGGCAAAGAAACAGACTTGAGGACCAGTGGAACAGATTACAAGATGCAGAAACAACGCGAGACACACTCAGCCATCTCATCTTCGACAAAGGAGCCAAACACCCTCACTGGAGGAAAGATAGCCTCTTTAATAAGTGGTGCTGGAAAAATTGGGCTTCAACTTGACAAAGATTAAAACTAGACCTGTATCTCTCACCATGCACTAAACTAAAATCAAAATGGATTAAAGATCTAAATATTAAAATAGAAACTCTGAACCAGTTGGCACAGAGGTTACATAGAACCCTTGAAGACATCGGTGTAGGAAAAGGTTTTACGAACAAAACCTCAGTTGCCCGTGAACTAGCACCAACAATCAACAAATGGGATCTCTTATTAAAAAGCTTCTGCACAGCAAGAGAAACCACCAGCAGTGTGAAGAGACAACCCACAATGTGGGAAAAAATCTTCCCCTGCTCTTCCTCAGACAAAGGTCTACTATCTTGAATCTATAAAGAACTTAAAAAGATCAGACCTCCCAAATTTAAAGACCCAATTCGAAAATGGGCATCTGAAATGAACAGACATTCTTCAGACAAAGAAGTAGAAATAGCAAATAAATACATGAAAAGATGTTCAACATCACTGGTCATTCGAGAGATGCAAATGAAAACAATGCTGAGATTCCACTTCACTCCAGAAAGAATGGCTGCTATCATGAAATCAACCAATAACAAATGCTGGCGGGGCTGTGGGGAAAGAGGAACCCTGCTCCACTGCTGGTGGGAGTGTAGACTGGTGCAACCACTGTGGAAATCAGTATGGAGATATTTTAAAGAACTAGGACTGGAAGTCCCATTTGACCCCGCTATTCCACTGCTCGGGATCTTCCCCAAAGAATTAAAAGAATCATACCACAGTGATATATGTGCACCCATGTTCACAGCAGCACAGTTTGTAATAGCTAAAACTTGGAAACAGGCCAAATGCCCATCAACTGGAGACTGGATAAAGAAAATGTGGTTTTTTTATAAAATGGAGTACTACTCACCCATAAAAAATGAGAAATTAGAGACATTTATAGCTAAGTGGATGCATATTGAGGCCATACTCTTAAATGAAATAAATAGGACACACGTGTAAATACCGAATAGTTTCTCTGGTGTGAGAAACTGAAAGTGTAAATGAGGACTAAATGTATAATAGGTAATGTGAAATAGCAAGAAAAGGGGCAAAGGGGAAGGAAGTGGGAGGGCTAGGGGAAAGGTTAGAAGGGAATGGGATTAATATGAGAAAATGGAAAACTAGGAACAAAATCTTTGTAAACAGGGAGGACTGGAGGGGTTGAAGGGAGGGCTGGGCAAGGGTGAAAAATAAGAACCAAGAGAGACTATGTAAAGGTGCAAATTTCCAATGATGAATGTCATTATATTGTATACCTAAAATGTACCAATGATTAGAATGAATAATCGATAATGTAAAAATAGGAAGAAAAGGTCCAAAGGGGTAGGGGTAGTGGGAGGGGCAGGGGAAAGGAAAGAAGGGAAAGGAAAAATGCTGAGAAATGGAAAAAATGGAAATAAAGTCTTTGTAAATAGGGAAGGGTGGAGGGCGTGA
This sequence comes from Heterocephalus glaber, assembly GCF_053883595.1. NCBI lineage: Eukaryota > Metazoa > Chordata > Mammalia > Rodentia > Bathyergidae > Heterocephalus > Heterocephalus glaber. The sequence continues at coordinate 338,472 of NW_028258324.1, read as the reverse complement.
AGGGAGGGCTAGGAATGGGGAAAAAATAAGAACCAAGATGCATTATGTAAAGGTACAATTCCCAATGAGAAATGTAATTGTGTTGTATACCTACACTGTACCAATAAAAGACTTTAATACAAAAAAAAAAAGAAAAAGCATTTGACAAAATCCCACATGCATTTATGATAAAAACCCTACAAAAAATTGGAATAGATGGTCTCTACCTCAATCTGATAAAAGCCATCTATGAAAAACCAATAGTCAGTATCATACTAAATGGTCAAAAACTGAAATCCTTCACATGAAAATCAGGAACTAGACAAGGATGTTCACTATCACCACTCTTGTTCAATATAGTTTTGGAAACATTAGCCATGGCAATTAGACAAGAGAAAGAAATAAAAGGAATACAAATAGGAAATGAAGAAGTCAAATTGTCATTATTTGCAGATGACATGATACTCTATATAGAAGACCCCGAGGCAATAGTCTTAAGTGAAATAAATAGGAGACACATGTGTAAATACTGAATAATTTCTCTAGTGTGAGAAACTGAAAGTGTAAAGAAGGACTAAAAGGTATAATAATGTGTAATAGGAAGTTAAGGGGCAAAGGGGAAGGGGAATTGGGAGGGGTAGGGGAAAAAAAGAAGGGAATGGAAGTAATATGAGAAAATGAAAAAATGGAAACAAAGTCTTTGTAAATAGGGAGGGATGGAGGGGTTGAAGGGAGGGAAGGGGAAGGGGGAAAAAGAAGAACCAAGAGAGATTATGTAAAGGTGCAAATTTCCAATGATGAATGTCATTATACTGTATACCTAAAATGTACCAATAAAATAAAATTTTCAAAAAAGAAATTAATGCCAAAAGAAATCATAAAACTGCAAAAAACTGGAAATTAAATAATACTTTCTTAACCAGTGGGTGACAGATGAAATTAAAGAGGGAATTAAATAGTTTCTACAAGTAAACAATAATGCCACTACAACATACTGGAACATATGGGACATAATGCAAGCAGTAGTTAAGAGGGAAATTTATAGCAGTGAATTCTCATAACAGAAAAGCAGAGTGAGCTCAAATAAACAACCTAATGTTGAAACTCAAGCTTCTATAAAAAGAGGAGCAAGTCAAGCCCAAAGCTCGTATGAGGGAGGAAATTATAAAGATCAGAGCAGAAATTAATGCAATGGAGACTTTAAAAAAATACAAAAGAATCAATGAATCAAAGAGTTGGTTCTTTGAAAGATTAAATAAAATTGACAAACCCCTGGCCAACCTTATCAAAAAAAGGAAAGACTCAAATCCATGCAATTAGGAATGAAAAGGGTCCAACCATAATAAACCCTGCAGAAATCCAGAAGATCATCAATACCTACTTTGAGAACGTGTATTCTAGAATACAGAAGAAATGGACAGTTCCTAGATACATGTGAATTACCAAAGCCGAAACAAGAACATTTTTAAATGCTAAATAAACCAGTATCAGTCAATGAAATTGAATGCAATTAAAAACCTACCAACAAAGAAAAGGCCATTCATAGATTCACTGCTAAATTCTACAAGAAATTTAGAGATCTAATGCCACTACTCCTCAAACTCTTTAATGAAATTGAAAGGGAAGCAATACTCCCAAACTCATCCTTTGAAGCAAGCATTACCCTTATACAAAAACCAGAGATGCATCCAACTGAAAAAAAGAACTATACGCCAATCTCCCTAATGAACGCAGATCAAAAAATCCTCAATAAGATACTGGCAAACAGAATGCAGCAAGTCATCAAGAAGATCATACACTCTGACCACATGGGATTCCTCCCAGGGATGCAGGGATGGTTCAACATACACAAGTCAATAAATGCAATATACCATATTAACAGAATCAAGGATGAAAACCATTTCGATAGACACAGAAAAAGCATTTGACAAAGTCCAACACCCATTCATGTTAAAAAAAAACAAACAAACCCTGCAAGAAGGCCGGGGATTTAGCTCAGTGGCACCGAGCCTTCCTTCAAAGTGCAAAGTCCTAAGTTCAATCCTCAGTACCAGGGCCAGGGGGGACCTTTACAGGGCCAGGGATTTAGATCAGCAGCACAGCGCCTGGATGGCAAGAGTGAGGTCCTGAGTTCAATCGCCAGTATAAAAAAAAAAACCCACAGAAAACTGGAATAGTCTTCATCTCAATCTGATAAAAGCCAATCTGATCAAAAACCACCTGCAGGCTTCTCTCCGTGGGTCGGCCAAGCAGCCTGAGGCTCCTTGGCTGTGTTCCAGTTCCTGCCCACGGCACAGTGAGGTCCTGGGAGCAGCTTGGAGCCCCCACCTTCATCTGGTGCTGCGCTTAGCCGCATGGGCACCTGCAAGGCCCAATTCCATCCCCGCCACCTTCTGACTCTTCTGCTACCTGGTCCCACACTACAGAGGCACAGGGGATTAAACTTCATAGTTAAATGTGATAGATTAATAACTACCACAAATTGTCATTTTCTAAGCTGTGCATGATGCTATGGTATTGCTGATTGTAACATTTGGCCTAACATGTTGTGATTGATCTAATCAGTTTTCCTTCCTGGTATAAGGAAAATAAAATAGCCTCAGAGTCATTAGAGCCTCAAAACCTAAACACAAGCCATATCTGGAAGACACCTCTGAAAAGCAATCATTCCACAAGGGTTTTAAACACAAGCAACAAAGATACCTGCATTAAGCAATTTTGAAATATCAACCCAGGAATTAAACCAAGGACAGTACAAAAAACAAAAATGAGAAGACATTTAAGCAAGGCACAAATGCAGGCTTCCCCACCACAAAAAGGAAATTCTGGGGGAAATGAGGTGGAAAACTCAGATAATCAACCACCTGGACATCCTGAACTGATAGTACAGTAAGTAACAAAGCAGATACATGAGGCTCTAGAAAAATTCAAAGCAGAAATAATCTCCCAGATAAATACAGAGATGGAGAGTAGAGTGAATTAGAGGCTCTAGAGTAGAAAGACACAAGAAAATAGATGAGATCAGAAACATGCTGGAAGCCATGAATGACTAGCATAAGAAAGAAATGGAAAACATGATCGCCCAACATAAGAAAGAAATGGAATCCATGAAAGAGATTCAAACAGATATTCAGGAGATTAAAAACTCCATTGAAAGCATGCAGAGCAGACTAAGAGAATCTGAAGACAGAATATCAGATACAGAAGACAAGATTGCAAGACCATGAAAACAGAGATTTTTTAAAGATAGTAAGGGACTATGAGAAATCAATCCAACAGCTGCTAGATGATGCAAAGAAGAATAACATAAGACTGATAGGAGTCCACGAAAAAACAGGAGAAAGTACAATTGACATAAAAATACTGTTCACAGAAGTAATAGTAGAAAACTTCCCAGACAGAGGTGGAGAACTGGACACACGGATAAGTGAGGCACATAGAACTCCACCCAGCCATGATCAAAAAAAATCTACACCTAGACATATAATAGTCAAACTCCCAGAAACCGAACAGAAGAACAAAATTCTACAGGCAGTTAGAGAAAAGAAACAAATCACCTACAAAGGAAAGCCCATCAGAATCATGGCAGATTTCTCAACACAAACCCTCAAATCAAGGAGAGCCTGGAGTGAAGTATTTCAAGCCCTAAAAGAAAATAACTTCCAACCTAGACTGTTGTATCCAGCAAAATTATCTTTCAAAATCGATAGGGAAATTAGACACTTTCATGACAAAGAACACCTGAGAAATTTCATGAACACCAAACCAGCACTCCAAACAATTTTATGCAATATCCTAGAAAAAGACAATGAAGGTCACAACTCTATGAGGGCCAACAGAGAGAAGACACCATGCAAGGTAAGGCACTAAAGGGAAAGGGGGAAAAATAAGAAAAGAGCCAACAACAATAAAATATGGCAAGAATGAGTCAATATCTCTCAATTATAACTATCAATGTTAATGGCCTCAATTCACCAATCAAAAGAAATAGACTGACAGAATGGATTAAGAAGCAAAACCCAGCAATATGCTGTATACAAGAAACACACCTAACTCAAAAGGAAATTCATAGACTGAAAGTAAAAGGATGGAAAACAGCTCTCCACACAACAGGATCCCAGAAAAAAGCAGGGGTAGCAATCTTTATTTGCAGACAAAGTAGATTTCACACCAAAACTAATTAAGAGAGACAAAGATGGTCACTACATCCTTGTGAAGGGAACAATCCAAGAGGAAGAGATGACAATCCTAAATATTTATGCACCAAATACGAATGCCCCCAACTATACAAAACAAATATTAATGGACATGAAAAACCAAATAAACAATAACACAATTGTAGTGGGGGACCTCAATACCCCTCTATCACAAATAGACAGATCATCTAGGAAAAAAATTAACAATGAAATTCTAGAACTGAACCAAGCTATTGAACAAATGGACTTAATAAATGTTTACAGAGTGTTCCACCCCACAAAATCAGAATACACATTCTTTTCAGGTGCACACGGGTCATTCTCCAAAATAAATCACATGCTAGCTCATAGGGCAAATCTAAGTAAATGTAAAAGAATTCAAGTTATCCCCTGTATATTATCAGACCATAGTCCAATACAATTGGAGATCAATAACATAAGAAACTGCAAAACACCCACAAACACATGGAAATTGAATAATACGCTCCTGAACAACCAATGGGTCATAGAGGAAATTAAAGAAGAAATTGGACAGTTTCTACAAGTAAATGATAATGCCAGTACAACATACAGGAATCTGTGGGACACAATGAAAGCAGTTCTATGCGGGAAATTCATAGCAGTGAATGCCCATATTAGGACAACAGAGAGAACTCAGTTAAATAACGTAATGCAGAACCTCAAGCTCCTAGAAAAAGAAGAACATAACAAACCCAAAGCTTGTACAAGAAAGGAAATTATAAAGATCCGAGCAGAAATCAATGCAATGGAGACTAAGAGAACAATACAAAAAAATCAATGAATTGAAGAGCTGGTTTTTTGAAAGAATAAATAAAATCAATAAACCTTTAGCCAACCATATCAAAAAAAGGAAAGAAAAGGCTCAAATCCATGCAATTAAGAATGAAAAAGGTGAAGCCACAACAGATCCAGCAGAAATTCAGAGGATCAGGGCCAGGGATTTAGCTCAGTGGTTCTGGTGCCTGCTGTGCAAGCACAAGGTCCTGAGTTCGATCCCCGGTACCAAATATTCTTCAAAATAACCAGGCATAGTGGCACATGCCACTAACCCAGTGAGTTCATGGCCAGCTGAACTATACAGTGAGACTCTGTCTCAATAAAAAAAATTCTTCAAAATAATTCAAAAAAAGGGGCTCAGGATTTAACTCAGTGGTTCCGGCGCCTGCCTCACAAGCACAAGGTCCCGAGTTCAATCCCCAGTACCAAAAAAAAAAAAAGAAATTCAGAGGATCATCAATACCTACTTTGAGAATCTGTGCTCCAATAAAATGGAAAACACAGAAGAAAATGGACAGATTCCTAGATACATACAAATTCCCAAAGTTAAACGAAGAAGACATAGAAATTCTAAACACCCCAATAACAATGAGTGAAACTGAAAATGTAATTAAAAAATTTACCAACAAAGAAAAGCCCAGGTCCTGATGGCTTCACTGCTGAATTCGACAAGACGTTTAAAGAAGAACTATCACCATTACTCTTTAAACTCATCAAGGAAATTGAAAGGGAAGCAAGGCTTCCAAATTCTTTCCTGCAAGCAATTGTTACTTTGATTCCAAAACCAAGGAAAGACCCAACCCAAAAAGAGAACTACAGACCAATCTCCCTAATGAACATAGATGCAAAAATCTTCAACAAGATACTGGCAAACAGAATACAGAGTCATCAAGATGATCATACACCCTGACCAAGTCGGATTTATCCCAGGGATGCAAGGATGGTTCAACATTCGTAAATCAATAAATGTAATACACCATATTAACAGAGTCAAGGACAAAAACCACATGATCATCTCAATAGATGCAGAAAAGGCATTTGACAAAATCCAGCACCCATTCATGATAAAAACGCTACAGAAAATTGGAATGGAAGGTCTTTATCTCAACCTGATTAAGGCTATCTATGAAAAAACAACAGCCAACATCATACTAAATGGTCAAAAACTGAAAACTTTCATGCTAAAATCAGGAACAAGACAAGGATGCCCACTATCACCACTCCTGTTCAATATTGTTCTCAAAACATTAGCCATAGTAATTACACAAGAGAAAGAAATAAAAGGAATAAAGATAGGAAAGGAAGAAGTGAAACTGTCATTATTTGCTGATGATATGATACTTTACATAGAAGACCCAAAAAAACTCAGTCAAAAGCCTTCTAGACCTAATTGACAGATTCAGTAGAGTAGGTGGATATAAGGTCAACACTCAAAAAACAATACCCTTCTTATATGCAAATAGCAGACCCATTGAGAGAGAAATTTGGGAAATAATTTTTTACAATAGCATCTAAAAAAATGAAATATCTAGGAATCAATCTAACAAAGGAAGCAAAAGACCTCTACACTGAAAACTACAGCACTCTGAAGGAGATCGAAGAGGATATAAGAAAATGGAAAGATATCCCTTGTTCCTGGATAGGAAGAATCAATATAGTGAAAATGGCCATACTTCCAAAACTACTATATAGATTTAATGCAATGCCAATTGAAATTCCAATAATATACTTCACAGAACTAGAGAAAACAATCCAAAAATTCATTTGGAAGCAGAAGAAACCTAGACTAGCAAAAGCAATTCTGGGCAACAGAGACATGGCTGCGGGTATCATAATCCCCAACTTGAAACTACTACAAAGCTACTGTGATAAAAACAGCATGGTATTGGCAAAGAAACAGACCCCAGGATCAGTGGAATAGACTAGAAGATGCAGAAACAACTCCCAACATACTCAGCCACCTCATCTTTGACAAAGGAGCCAACCACCCTCATTAGAGAAAAGATAGCCTGTTCAATAAATGGTATTGGAAAAACTGGATTTCAATCTGCCAAAGATTAAAATTAGACCCATACCTATCATCGTGCACTAAACTAAGATCAAAGTGGATTAAAGAGCTAAATATCAAGAAAGAAACAGTAAACTTGCTGGAAAATAAGTTAGGTAGAACTCTCAATGACATTGGCATAGGAAAAGACTTTATGAACAAAACTTCAGTAGCACGGGAGCTAGCACAAAGAATCAACAACTGGGATCTCATCTTATTAAAAAGCTTCTGCGCTGCAAGAGAAACTACCAACAGAGCTAAGAGACAACCTACAATGTGGGAAGAAATTTTTAGCAGCTGTACCTCAGACAAAGGTCTACTATCTAGAATATATAAAGAATTGAAAAAAAATCAGACCCCCAAATTCAAAGATCCAATTCAAAAATGGGCATCTGAAATGAACAGACATTTCTCAGACAAAGAAGTCAAAACAGCAAATAAATATATGAAAAAATGTTCAACATCACTGGTCATTCGAGAGATGCAGATGAAAACAACACTGAGATTCCACCTCACCCCACAAAGAATGGCTGCTATCAAGAAATCAACCAATAACAAATGCTGGCAGGGGTGTGGAGAGAAAGGAACCCTTCTCCATTGTTGGTGGGAGTGCAGACTGGTGGAACCACTGTGGAAATCAGTATGGAGATACCTCAAAGAACTAGGACTAGAGGTCCCATTTGACCCAGCTATTCCCCTACTGGGTATCTTCCCCAAAGAATTAAAAGAATCATACCACAGCGATGTATGTGCACCTATGTGTACAGCAGCACAGTTTGTAATAGCTAAGGTTTAGAAACAGCCCAAGTGCCCATCAACTGGAAACTGGATAAAGAAGATGTGGTTTTTATATAAAATGGAGTACTACTCAGCCATAAAGAACGAGAGACTAGAGTCATTTTTGGCTAAATGGATGCATATTGAGGCCATACTCTTAAGTGAAATAAATAGGACATGAGTAAATACCGAATAGTATCTCTAGTGTGAGAAACTGAAAGTGTAAATAAGGATGAAAATGATTAAAACTAGTAATTGATAATTTGAAATAGGAAAAGGTCCAAAGGTGGAGGGGTGGTGGGAGGGGAAAGAGAAAGGGAAGAAAGGAAAGGAAAAATTATGAGAAAGAAAAAAAAAATGGAAACAAAGTCTATGTAAATAGGGAAGGGTGCACAGGTAATGGGGGAAAAAATAAGAACTAAGTACATCATGTACAGGTACAAACATCCAATGATAAATGTAAATGTACTGTATCCCTAAAATGTACCAATTAATACATATATTAAAAAAAACACCTGCCAACATCATACTAAATGATCAAAAACTGAAAGCTTTCACTCTAAAATCAGGATCAAAACAAGAATGTCCACTATCACCATTCTTATTCAATATAGTTCTGGAAACATTAGCCAGAGCAATTAAACAAGAGAAATAAAAGGATTAAGAATCAGAAAGGAAGAAGTTAAATTATTATCTTAATTTGAGAATGACATGATACTCTACATAGAAATTCCCAAAAACTCCACCAAAAGACTTCTAGATTTAATAACCAAATTTAGTAGCATAGTCGAATACAAAGTCAACACCCAAAAATCAATACATTAATAATCAACCATTCCTGTACACAAATAACAAACTCACTGAGAAAGAAATTAGGGAAACTATACTTTTCACAACAGCATCCAGAGAAATGAAATACTTAGGAATCAATCTAATGAAGGAAGTAAAAGACCTTTATATTGAAAACTACAGTCCTCTGAAAAAGGAGATCAAAGAAAATATCAGAAAATGGAAAGATATCCTTTGTTCTTGGGTAGGAAGATCCAATACAGTGAAAACTGTCATATTTCTAAAATTGGTATACAGATTTAATGCAATCCCAATCAAAATATCAATAGCATAGTTTGCAAAATTAGAGAAAACAATTTGAAAATCCATTTGGAACCCGAAGTAACCTAGAATAGCAAAAGCAATTCTGGGCAACAAAGGCAAGGCAGGGGGCATCACAATCCCTGATTTGAAATTATATTACAAAGCCACTGTGACAAAAACAGCATGGTACTGGCCAAAAAGTAGGTCCAAGGATTAATGGAACAGATCACAGGACACAGAAACAACTCCAAACACACTTAGTCTCCTGATCTTTTACAAAGGAGCCAAACACCTTCACTGGAAGAAAGGTAGCCTCTTTAAAAAATGGTGCTGAAAAAACTGGCTTTCTATATGCTGAAAATTAAAACTAGACCCATATCTTTCACCACGCACTAACCTAAAATCAACATGGATCAAAGATCTAAATATTAAAACAGAAACACTAAATCTGCTGGAAGACAGAATAGAACTTTTGAAGACAAAGTTATAGGCAAAGACTTAATGCACAAAACACTGATTGTACAGGAAATATTACAAAGAATCAACAACTGGGATCTCATCTTATTAAAAATCTTTCGCACAGCAAAAGAAACTATCAACAGAGTGAAGAGAAAACCCAAAGAGTGGGGAAAAAAATTTTTTCCAGCTGTTCCTCAGACAAATGAGTAATATCTAGAGTATACAAAGAACTAAAAAAAAAAAATCAGATTCCCCAAATTTAAAGAGCCAATCCAAAAATGGGCATCTGAAATGAATAGGCACTTCTTAGATGAAGAAGTAGAAGTGGCAAATAAAAATATGAAAAAAATGTGCAATATTTTTCAAGATGCAAATTAAAACAACACTGAGATTCCATCTCACTCCAGAAAGAATGGCTGTTATCAAGAAATCAGCCAATAACAAATGCTGGCAGGGTTGTGTGGAAAAAGGAACCTTTCTCCACTGTTGGTGGGAATGTAGACTGATGCATCCACTGTGGAAATAAGTAAGGAGATTCCTCAGAAAACTAATGACCCAGCTAGTCTCCTTCTTGGTATCTTCCTGAAAGAATTAAAAGCATCACATCACAGCAATATATGCACATCCATGTCTATAGAGGCACAGTTTGTAATATCTAAATCTTGGAAACAGCCCAATGTCCATCAACTGATGAATGGGTAAAGATGTGGTTTTTTTACACAATGGAGTACTACTCTGCCATAAAGAAGGATAAACCTGAGACATTTTTAGGTAAATAGATGTACCCTGAGACCATACTCTTAAGTGAAAAAAATCAGAAACACATCTTTAAATGTCACATTGTTTCTCTGGTGTCAGAATCTGAAAGGATAAATAAGCACCAAAATGAATAACAGATATTGGGAAATAGGAAGAAAATGTTCAAATGGGAAGAAGAAGGGAGAAGGAGGAGGAAAGGAAGGGAAAAGAAAAAAGAGAACAGAAGGAAAAATGAAAACAAAGCTTTTGTAAAGGGAATGAGGGGTTGAAGGGAACCCGCCCAATTCTTAGCAAGTTGTCCCTAAAACATGTCTGAGTGAACCTGAGTGCTGCCCCAGCCCCATCTACCTATGAAGAGAACTTCTGTACCTGGTTCAACACCATGCTGGAGGCGTGAAGGTCAATAGCAGCCAGAGAAGGTATTCGTGATTCGGGAAGAATTTTGTTCTCTTTCTTTATTAGTCTAGAATTTCGAGCTATATAAAAATAACCATAAATACAATGAAAACATTAGACATTCTGCTAGTTTTTCATATTCTCTATCTGTCCCTCAGTATGACTTATTACACAGATGTATATATTTACGTATTTAAATATGTAAAGTTACATAAATTTTTATTGCTGCTATTCTGTCAGTTTAATATAATTTTAAATAATGTAAACAAAAGGGCTGATAGAATTGAAGCACCACAACCGTACCCATGCCTTCCAGGGCTTTCAGTTCAGGGAGATGACGGTAGCTCAGTTCAGGCAACCGCACCTCTGTCTTGGCATGTTCCCCTCGCTTCTTATTTGCCTGAAGGAGGTTCTTCTCACTGGAGACCTGCTAATGTCAGAATGGTTAACACAGATAAACCAGCTCAAGGTATGCTAGAGTTTCCTTCCTTTATAACTACTATATATGTATCCTAAAAGGTGTGGATTTGAAGGGCTGGAATGATTAAAAAAAAAAAATTGAAGGATAGTAACAACACAAAAAACAATTTTATACCTCTTCCTCACTAAACTTGATGACAGGTGGCTACGCGAATCGCTCTGTTTCTCCCCCTCCCTCCACCAGTGCTCAGCACCCCAGGAGCAGCGAATGGTTTAAAGACAGCAGGGTGTGCTGGTCCTTGGTCTACCTGCACCTCCTGGCTTCCCTTGAGCCTGACTGTCACTGCCTCGATTTGAGTGGTTTCCCATACATGTCCTGTCACTTCTCCTCTGAGCCTGTTTCTTACTCTCCCAGGAAGATCTTGTTGCTCATTTCCTATGTATGCCTTTGTTAGCACACGAGACTAACTCCCCAGGATTTAAGTTAAGTAAAACACAACTTCAATTATTTTCCTAATCTTTCTTATCACTTCATAATTGATAAAATCAGAAAAAATCATAAAGCGAGGAATAGAAGCACTTGAATTCTGCAACTTTATAAATTTGATACTTTTCCAATCTTTTTCATTTAAGAACTGCAGAAACTCTACATTCTTTTCCACATTTTCCAAATAAGTGATTTTCTAAAAAAAAAAAATGATGAAATCATATATGTGTCTGTATACACATGTCTATATAATGAACACACAGCAAGCACAAATGCAAGGCCCATGCCAAGCCCTGGGGTCCCTGACACCTTGAGTACAACACTGCTGGCCTCACAGGTTCTGCAGAGTGTGGTTCCTTTTGGAAGTTTCTGCTTACTCTTTTAATAGAACAACTGTACAATTAAGGCTTCACTTTATGCGTCCAGATGAAACTCCCAGTTCTTCACTATCCCAGTTAATACTCATACAAGTCCGGAGCTGACGCATGCTTGCTCTCCTGCTCCTGAGAACACTTCACTTACCAATGTGGGCACATTATTATAAATTCCTGATGGAGAGTGTTTATTTGGTTTAACAAATGGAATGCAATACTTCTTAGTTTTCTCATCCACTCTGTAACAAAAACACGTTTAAGTTAGAAGCAGCGATAATTATTTTTTCAAGTGCAAGCCCAAATGACATATCATCAAGCCACACGTGGCTTCAGACAGAGCCTGTGTTCAAATACACAAGTGATACCGCTGGGGGCTTGGTCTTTGCCTCTGCATTCACACAGCCCATGTCATGCCCACTCCTCCAATCAGCTAACTTCCTTTTTGCAAAGTCCCCAAAGGGCTCCTTGATAACTAAAGTCTCACACCAGGCAGCGGCAGAGCCCAGATCAGCTCTCCCTCTATCGTGACAACCCACTTTCAGTTACTAGGCTAACTGGGTTAAACCACACAGCCCATGTTCTTAGGGAATTTTTAAAAATCAAATCCTAATAATTTCCATCACACAGGTTAAAAAGTTTTGCAACTACTAGCTGACAAGAGGAACTCCAGAATTGAGTGTAAAACAATGTGGTGTAGGTGAATCAGCAAGCACTTATAATTTGCAAACATACCCTTACACACTTTGTCCTTGTTTTCCAAATCCATACCTGTAACTCTGGACTCCAGGGTTACTGCCAGGAGCTGCTGCAGAGGGAGTGTGCACCAGCGGGGGGATGGCCACCCCAGGGACCCTGGTGGCCTGGCTGCCGTGGTCCCCAAGGCAGCCTGAGGGCACTGCCGGGATGTGTCTTGTCCCACTGGTACGAAGACAGCTGGCATTGGAAGCTCTAGTGCCCTTTTCAGTTTTCTCTCCATCAACTTTTGATGCTTTTGTTTTAAATACTTTGGAATCCTTAATTTTGGTATCAGCATTGGTATCCTGACCATTAATAAAAATGTTAAGGTTAATGATCTAAAAAAGTGAAAAATGACCTCTTCCTATACTTTTACCTAGAGCAGAATCTGTCCATTCTCCTGGCATCTTTATTCTGTCTATGGAATTAAAATTAAATCCAGATTCATATTCAGATAGTTATTGTGAAAATACAAAAAGAATAGGAACACAATTCACACTAACTCTGACATACATATTTGTGTGTGTATATGTAAATTTCAGTGGCAAAAAACATGGACGAGCAATCAAGAGTGTCACTTTGTTCTGATATATTCAGGGTTAGGAACACAAAATTGTGAACACTTTCTTCTTTTGGTACACTTCATGGTAATGGGTTACCTTATCAAGAACAGATCCCAGGAAATAGCAATTTTTAAATGCTTCACTCTATAGAAAATTCTAAAAGCAATTGTCCTCACACCATTTTAGGAAAAGAAGTAGGACCAGTGTGCATGCGCATGTGTGCGTCCCCTGTGCGTATGCACATGCATGCGCGTGTTTAGACATTCTCTGGGTGAGTGTGGAGCTGAGGCTCTCTGAGGAAGCCACGTCTGTAAAACAGGCCCTGCAGATTGTCTGACCTTGGCTGGCTCTATCACCACAAATGCTGTAGGCGGAGAGCTAAACGTATCTCAGGTCATCTTAGGCCTTCACCTCAACCTTAGTACCTGAGCTAACACCCTAGTGACCATGAGGCAAAGGCAGGGTGGTAGTGCTCGTTTAGCGGCTCTCAGCCTCTACTACCCTGAAAGCTACAGAAGAGATCCCGGCTTGGCTGCAGCCCACGACCTGGGGCCCCGCGATTGAGTACATATACTCACTCGATTCATGACCTTCTTTACTTTGTTACTATAAAAACTCGTGTCACCTCTTTCACAGTAGAAAATGTCACTGAGGGTACCCTGAACTTGTGTTCCCAGGCCACAGCCTCTCCTGTTGGCTTGGAATGAACTGTTTTCTGACTTCCTTTAAAGGAGAGTTGTTATTTTACACCAACAAGTTAAACAAGCACTACTGCATAGTCAGGTACATGGTAGGGACTCGGAACATAATACAATTTTTAAATAGGTAATATCAACAGGGAAGATACACTTACAACAATACCAAAAATTAACAGCTTGCTCACCACTCAAAAATCTTTTTTAAAAATGTCATTTCCTCCTCTTCAAATTTAAAATTTAAAACATGAACATTTACCTGTACCACAAGTGTTTTTCTTTCTTCACCTAAAGATTCATCTTTTTCCTTTTCCTTCTTTCTGCTTTGGGATTTTTTAGGCAAAGAAATATTCCTGGCATCTTTCTGTATTTTTAGCTGTAGTTCCCTGGAGAATCTATACAAAAATAACATTTTCCAATAAAATAAAGTTGTAGGAGACATATACACGTAGGAAAATACTGACTTTTCAAGATAAATTTTTAAAAATTGAGTGTTGAGCTAGTTATGGTGGTGCATGCCTGTAATCCCAACACACAGGAGGCTGAGGCAGGAGCATCACTGTGAGTTCGAGGCCAGCTTGGGCTACATAGTGAGTCCAAGGCCAGCCTGAACAGAGAGATCCTGTCTCAAAAAACTGAAAACAAAACAAAATAACTGAGCGTTGAACTACAGGCGTGATGGTGAACGTTTTAGAGCTTTTAATGATAACAAACCTATGGGTTCACCACCACTGAACTAGAGTATTAAAATGAGAAAAGTCATGCCCCAGATCAACAGTTTGGAAAGGAAAAGGCGCTCTGTAACCTTTGTGGACTCCTGGGGCTGTTTCAGGAGGTGCACAAAGCCCACACTGGTCTCCCCTTAATGTGAAAATGCTGTCTTGTTGCTCAGTCAGTGCCAGCCCTGATGGTGATGCAGAGACAACTGCTGGTACCACCCCAGAGCCCTATCACCTCCCTCCATTGCCCCACATTCTCATAGAGAAGAAAGCAGCTGCACCCAAGACAGTCCTGGAGAGGTGGTAAACAGCATGATTTTATTAACCCTAAGCCTTGGAATGCACTTTTCTTCAACACTCTGACAAACACGTACACACTGTGCACCTGGGACCACTGCTTTGACAAGCATTGGTCTGACCGGGACACAAACACAACTAGACTTGCCTTTCATAAAATATTATTTTTACTAGAAAGGAAGACTGCCAGAAAACCCTGGTTATTCAGTCTTGATGGATGTGGTAGACATTTTCCTTCAAAAACGGAAAAGTGAATTTGTCACTTCAAGAAACACAACTGATGGTGGTGCATGCTTGTAATTCCAGCACTTGGGAGGCAGAGGCAGGAGGATCCCCATGAATTCAAGGCCAGCCTGAGCTACATAGTGAGTTCAGGGCCATCCTGAACTAAAAAGAAACACAGCTGAGGGGCTGGGAATGTAGCTCAGCGGCACAGTGCTTGCCTGGCAAGCCCGAGGCCCCAAATTTGAGTCCTGATACAAAAAAAAGAAAAAGAAACACAACTGATAATACTTGTCAATGATAAAATTTAAAATTTTATGACAAAATTAGAATTCTGTGCAGGGTTGGGGATTTAGCTCAGTGGTGCTGCCGCCTGCCTCGCAAGCACAAGGTCCAGAGTTCAATCCCCGGTAGCAAACAAAAACCAAAAAAGAATTCTGTGAAACTTGTGATCTTAGAAATTTCTCAATAGTTAAAATGTTTTCTGATGAGATGGAATGTGAACTTTTAAAAATTATATAATGAAATATATCAACATTTTTAAAATCTGCACAATTTAGTCAAATTAGAATTTTTCCAAAGACTAACGAATGGTATTAATAAAGCATGTATTAGTAAAAGAACTGTTCAGAAAACAAAACAGAAATGGGTTTTAATGCAATAGGTGAAGTGCACTGATGCAGTTTCAGATTCCAGTGTAACATATTTACAGAGGAACCAGGCCAAGTTCTAATGTAGCATCAGAATTAGACACAGAATCAAAGAATACCCACAACCACTTAAAAAGGCTATTAAAATACTCTTCCTTTATCCCAAATACACATTTGTGTGAGGCCAGTGTTTCTTCACATATTTCAAGAGTTCAAGAGCAGGGGCTGGGGATTAGCTCAGTGGTTCCGGTGCTTGCCTTGCAAGTGCAAGGTCTCGAATTCGATCCCTGGTACCAAAAAAAATAATAATTACTAGACTTTGGGGCCGGGGATTTAGCTCAGTGGTTTTGCTGCCTGCTGCGCAAGTGCAAGGAGTTCGATCCCCGGTACGAAAAAAAAAAAAAAAGAGTTCAAGAGCAGCTTGAATTACAAAAAAAAAGAACCCATTATCTTTCCTATTAAGCTAAATGTTAATGAAATTTGTAACTATAAAGCAATGTCGCAGCCCCTGATCTCACTGTTTTCTGTTCTGTCAAGCTGCACTGAGGCAACACCTGGACTAGCAGAGATGGAGACAGCAGCTCTGGCACCCACAGCCCAGGCAACACCAAAGGTCTCCAGTAGCACTGGAGTGTGACTGGTACGAGGGGACACAACACCTTTGCAGACACACAACACCAAGGTGACAGCATCGTACGGCAGGCAGCAGCCTACGAATTGGGGACCTGATGCAGATACCACACCAGGAGACAGGAGAGCAAGTGGAAGTGACTGCTTCATGACACCAACACAGGAAATCACCCCAGGCTCTACACTGCTGCTAAGGTGGATGGGTGCACAGAAGAGGGGACAGTGTGTAGACACAGGCAGTGACCAAGCAAGATGGCTGTGGAAGCCTCATCCTCCAGACACACCACTCAGCCCCCTGGCCTAGCCAAGCGGTCAACACCGTACCTCTCAGCAAACCCGTCCATTTGGAAGAAGGCGTGGTGCAGGAGCTCGGCACACAGTGGCCTTTTGTCGGGGTCAACATGTAAGCATTTCTGAAAAAATTAAAAACACAATTCTTAACCAAAAAAACTGCCTAAATTTAAATTTCTAGATACTGTATAGGAAAATAGAAAGTTCCCCATTACAGCCAATGAATTTTAAACATCTATATTCAAGAATAAAGTACAACTCCAGAAAATGACTATCAATGGCTGCTAATATCACAGAAAGAAAAATCACCACCCAGTGTCTCTAAGAGGGAATAAACAAACTCCCAGGAAGTAATCCTGTGCAAACCAAACCTGATTCTGACCACGGTCTAGCTCTCCTGCAGGTTCCACTACACTATGGGGATGGTGGAATGGGGCACAAAGCCTAGCTGCTTAAGTACTTTGCAAGGTTTAAAGAGAAAAGAAAGATTAAAAGAACCTTATACTATAGCAGCACCACTCATAATTGCTAAACCTTGGAAGCAGCCTATATGTCCATCAACAGATGAATAAAGAAAATGTAGTATTCAACGTTGAGTTCCTAAAATGAGGGGAGAAGTGCTCCTTCTTTTTTCTGCTTTGTTTGATATAATTTATCAGTTAAAATGTATATGAGCCTGCTGTTGTCATATAGGTAGGTTTTCAAGCTAGGAATATACTTTCTTTAATAGGTGCTATTCAAATTTTATATTTCCTCCAGAGTTAGTTTCATTAATTTGTCTTCCAAGTTACTTCTTAGAAGTTGTCAAATTTATTTCAAAACAGATTTTTGTAATATGCTTTCTATATCCTTTTAAATTCTGCAAAATCTGTGGTAATGTCTCCTAGATCTTAATATTGTAATTTAAAAAATGTATAACTGATATTGTGTAACAAGAAGAAAAGGTCTAAAAAGAGCAGGGGAATTGGGAGGGGTAGGGGAAGGGAAAAAATATGAGAAAAGAAAAAAATGGAAACAAAGTCTTTGCAAATAGGGAAGGGTGGAGGGGGTGGAGGGAGGGCAAGGGAAGAGGAAAAAAATAAGAACCAAGAGACTCATGTAATGGTACAAGATCCCAATGATGGGCCAGGGATTTAGCTCAGTGGTTCTGCCGCCTGCCTTGCAAGAGCAAGGACCCTAGTTTGATCCCCGGTACCAAAAAAAAAAAAAAAAAAAGATCCCAATGATCAATGTAACTGTATTTTATACCTAAAATGTACCAATAAAGTTAATGGGGGCGGGGGGAAGAAAATGTGGTATTTACACAAAATGGAGCATTACTCTGCCATAAAGAAGGATAAACTTGAATCATTTGTAGGAAAATGGATGCGCTTTGAGACAATACTGTAAGGTGAAATAAATCAGACATAGCTTAAATATCACATAACTTCTCTTATATGAGAAACCCAAAGTATATATAATTTTAAAAACAAAATGAAAAACAGAAAACAGGAAGATAGATTTTTTGCAAATGAAGAAGGTATCTAGAGACAGAAGAACCTGGAGGAAGGAGAGAGAAAGGGGAATAAGAAGAATCTCAATAAGTTAAGCACATGTACCTACTTTCTAAGATGAATGTAAACATTACGTACTACAAACATGTATAAATAAATAATAATAATACAGTACAGAAAAGTAGACAGGTGAATTACCCCAAGCCAGGTCTTTAAAAAAAAAGGCTCACATTTAGTTAAGTCTTAAAATAGGGCCAGGGATGTAGCTCAGCACCACCACACTTGCCTGACAAGTGCAAGGTCCTGAGTTTAATTCTTGGTACCAGGAAAAAAAAAGCCTTAAGACAACCAACCAATTGCAATCTATATTGAAATCCTAATTCAAACTATAAAAAGAAATCATGTGAAAATCGATCAAAAGTTTGGACAATGATTGCATAGTTTGAGATGAAGAAATAACTGTGAAGTTTTAAAACTTAAAGCTCTGTGCAATGGAGGGAAAAGATCTCCTGTAGCCTGCTACTGTGCTTTATGAAAGATCTTGATAGAGACCCTCAATACCTATGTGTTGTGGCTTGTGTCTAGAAGTTCCCAAAGCCTCAGTGGTCACAGGTGGGCCTTTTCAGAGGTGGCTGGATCCCAGTGTGTGATGCTGGGATCAAAGGTGTGTGATCACTAAATTAGTTTACTGATTGGTCTGGGATAGTTCTGGGTGTGGATCATGGGAAGGCCCACCCTGGGTGTGAGTGCGACCTGCCCTAAGGGTATAAAGCCTGGATAGAATATAAGGGACATGAAGAGGGCTGCTATTGCTGCTTGTCGCTTGGTGCCTTCTGCCTTCTGCCTTCTGCCTGCCCTGCTTTATAATGGTCTGTTTCTCCTCTGTGATCCCCCTGTCATGCCAACCTGCCTTGAAGCCAGTCAACTATGAACTGAAACCTCTATAAACTGTGACCTACACTGAATTCAATCCCCGGTACCCTCCCCGCCCCCCAAAAAACTGTGACCTACAATAAATCTTTCCTCTTAACTTTGGGTGTCAGGTATTTTGTCTCAGCAATAAGGAAAGTAACCAAGACACTGTAGAAAGAAAAGGAACTTGGCCAGTAGTTTTAAATGAACAAGAAAAGCTCCATGAATAAATGTAAAATAATATAATGTCTGAGACTTGCTTCAAAATATCCCAAAAAGCCAGGTATGGTGGTACACACTTGTAATCCCAGCACTCAGTAGGCTGAGGTTGGATTGCTGCCAGTTTGAGCCCAGCCTAAACTACATAGTGAGACTGTCTCAAAAAACAAACCAAAAAAAAAAAAAAAAAAAAGAACAAAACAAAGCAAAAAATATGCCAAAAAAACCAAAATTGCAGGAATCATGAATAGATTGATAAGATAATCACAGGCTGGTGATTGCTGAAGCCAGGTGACAAGGATATGAGAGTTTACTTTGCTTCTAGTCTTTGTACTTTCTTTTCTATGACTGAAATGTTTTATAATAAAATGTTTAAAACATCATATGATTCTACTTAGGGACATATATTAGACTAGAGTTTTAACCTTTATTTCCTTTAAATCTTTTTACAGACATATCATAAGTCTGGTCCCAATAAAAACTATTTCATCTACTAGAAGATTATATAGAAAAGCAAAAATATACTGTTCTAAACACACAATTAGTTACATGCCTACTCAACTTTTAAAAAGAGCTCAAACAAAAAAGAAAAGTCTTGGGTAAAAGCCATGTGACCCCGTGTGTCAGTATATTCAACGCAGTCCTGGCTGATGAGAACTTCCCAGCTGGGAATCTTAAAGGCCCAACTTTCAGAGACAACTCGAGGCAGTGAAAAATCTCCCTAACATCTTCCTCAAACACAGGCGAAAGTAACAGTCATTTGCAAACAAGCTTCAGCAAAGCCAGTGTCTACACAAGACTTGGATATTGCAATATGGGTCATGACCCTATGTCATATATTTACTACTTTTCTTTTCTTTTGGTTTTTTTGAGGCAGGGTCTCCCTCTGTAGTTCAGGCTGGCCCCGAACTCACTATGTAGTCCAGGCTGGCCTCGAACTCACAGCAATCCTCCTGCCTCAGCCTCCCAAGTGCTGGGATTATAGGTGTGCATCACCACCCCTGACTTACTACTTTTCTAGTAGTAACTTTTCTAACTTTTCTTCTCACCTCCATGTAAACGTTTAAAACATACAGTTTTACATTTTTCGATTTTTGTAGAAGAAGATGTTTTCACACTTAAAATATGCTAGATAGAGGCCGGGGATTTAGCTCAGTGGTTCCGGTGCCTGCCTTGCAAGTTCAAGGTCCCAAGTTCGATCCCCGGTATGAAAAAAAAAAAAAGCTAGATAACTGTAAATGTTTTCTTAATGAGTTTTAAAACAGATACAATTTTAAGGCTTTCATTTCTGAAGTTCCTATACACACCAAGTTATTTAAACTCTTCCTCAATGTATGAGAACTAAGGTGATCAGAGGAAACTGTTGACCTAAAAATCAACTAGAAAGAGATAGAGAAACTCAAGTCTCCACAATTCATAAATTCCCTACCAGAAAGTGAAAAGAAAAGGATGATTACCTTTGTTAAATCTGTCACAACTTCAGAGAGCTTAGGGTAGCGTCTTTCAAGAGGCTCTTTTTCCTGGATTTCAGGCAATTGTACTCCAGCAAACACAGGATTTTTATAAAACAGCTCCTGGTGTCTTGGAATTAAATTACCTAGAAGTGAAAGCAGCACACATCTCTACTGTTGTACATGAGAGGAGCAAGGTGGTGGGGAGGGAAGGGAATGGTGGACACGGTGAATGGAGTGTGGGACCTGCACCAAAGACACTACAATGGGCCATGGCAGTCGGTACGGTGGTTTTGCGGTAAGCTGACTCAAGGAACTTAACATTGCTATCTCACTTAGAAAAGTAGAATTTATAGAGAACATAGGAAAAGAGCATCTTACAACCTTATGGATCTAAGCACCCGCATTTCATGTCTAACTACAAACTATGATGAGTTGATCAAAACGATGACAATATAGTCATGGGGACAGAGTCTAGGCCATCAGCTCCTCCCTCTAAGAACTTAATTTTTGGTCAACTGATTTTGTGTCTTTGTCTAAGGTCAGATTTGAGCACCAGATCTTTTTTCTCAATTTTAATATGTAATGTATTAAGAAATATATATGAAAATATATGTGTGTAAGAAATCACTTATAGCTTATTGAATTTCTAGCTTGGAAACTTAAAAATCAATCAGTGAAATTACCCATGTACTCCCTATTTTCATCTTCCAAGCTCTTATCTCTGACCATGAAGTTGGTGTTTCAACACAACATACGTGAGACTGATATTCTAGCTGTGAACTTCTGCCCAAAGCACTAGGAAGTCAAGTCTGGGGCAAGATTAACCCACTGGAAGTCTCCCAATCTCCCCTCCTGATGGTGAGAATGAGGCTAACAGCTATATTTCACCCAATGCTGTGTGTGTGTGTGTGTGTTGTTTTAATTGTTCTCTTCCTTCACTTATATATGTCATATTTAATATACTGTACCAATGGCTTTTAAGAAATCAGCATAAAGAAAAAAAAAACCCTGAACAATTTAAGACTCAATTATAATCTTACCTAAACACATCATAATATGGTAGAGCTGGTCAATGTCAGAATCTCCCGGAAACAGTGGCTCCCCTGTGAGCATCTCGGTTACCAAACAACCGATGGCCCAGACATCAACAGCCCTGGAGAGAAGCCACCTGGTTAGACCTCTGGATCCACATACAACTGGATGGCTACACAGGCTCTGTCCTATGTATCACTGCTTGATGCTGTTCCTACTAAGAGGATCAGTGCACCAACAATTACCCCCCCCCCAGAAGGACACTGTTCTGTAAGAGTTCTAACTCTCCGTCTTAACAAGTGGGGATTCCAGAAACTGCAATCATGTGACATATGAGGCAAAGGTTTCTGAAAAGACAAAATCGATTTTGTGCATACTTCGTCCTGGAAATAAGACTCAGACTTCCATTCAGAGCCTAGGCCCTACGTCCACATGATTCTACCAAAGCTGACAGACTAATATAGGTATGTTGAAAATGAACACCAGAAGACAGGAGGTGGCTGCTGACACAAAGACAGAAACAGGAACTGAAAGCTAATAGGGAGAACATTTTTTTAATCTTAAAAATCAATCACAAGGGCTAGAGATATTGCTCAGTCACAGAGCGCTTGTTTAGCATGTGCAAGGTCTTGGGTCCAATCCCAGCACTGAAAAAAAAAAAAAAAAAATCACTTACAAGAACCAAAGAATATGCTAGCATCATTTAGCATAAGAACAACAACCTTGAAGTAGCATGAGGTCATTTCTGAATTATAAAATAGCACAAAAATTATAGCAAAGCAGTAAATAGAGAACTCAAAGTATTTAAGAAAATATTAAAGGATGTTTAATGTACTCAGAAAACAGAAGTTGTAAAAAATATTTTAAAAAGATTTCTAACAAAAGCAATAAAGGCTGAGGCAGAAGCAGCACTGCAAGTTCAAGGTCAGCCTACATAGTGAGAACCTGTCTTAACAAAAAAAAGAAAAAGAAAAAGAAAAATACTCAGGCATGGTGGCCCATGCCTGTAATCCCAGCACTCTGGAGGCAGAGGCAGGAAGATCATAGCCAGTTCAAGGCCAGTCTGGGCTACATAGTGAGTTTAAGGCTAGCCCGGAGTACATAGTGAGATCCTGTCTCAAGAAGCCAAAAACGAACAAACAAAACATAAAAAACAAAGCAGTAAAGGTTAGTCTTCTTTGAAGAATTGGGGGTGTGCTAAGTAGCAGACTGGCCCAGGCTGTGTTAGGGCTTTACATGCCATCCTCACAACCACAAGAGGAAGGGGGTGGGTTTGGGGTGGAGAAGAGAGAAGAGAATTCACTTCTGAAGACTTCTTTTTTGAGACAGGGTCTTGCTATGCATTCCAGATCGACCTCACATTCATGATCCTCCCTGCCTCAGCCTCTCAACTGCTGGGATTACAAGTGTGTGCCACTATGCCTGGCTTGACAATTTAGGTTTAAAAAATATTTCCCTCAATTATCTTTCACCCCTTTCCCTTGTACATGCCAGGCTAGCTCTCTACAGTGAGGGAGGTGAGTGACAGCCCTCTTCTCATTTTATTACCCCACACGCACACACACATTCCAGACCTCCTCTCAGCATCAGCGGATGGTTCTGCTCCTGCATGCAGGTGCCTTACTTGCCATACTTGACATCTCCGACCAGCAGCTCAGGTGCCCTGTACCACCGGGTGGCCACATAGTCAGTGTAGGCCTCCCCGGGAGCAGCCAATGTTCGCGCAAACCCAAAGTCACACAGCTTCACCACACCAGCCTGGGACACCAAAATGTTCTCTGGCTTTATGTCCCTGTGTATGATCTAAGACAAAAAGAGGACAGCAAGGTTAGACAGAGAGGATCTGGGGCACTGCAATGAGAGGGATGTCATTTCTGACCTTCTAAAGAATACAAAGAAACACATAAACGGCGCTGGCTTTAAATAACCTGGGGCCCAGCTGGGCAAGAAACCACTTAGAGGTAGGAATCAAATGCACATTAATTAACTAATCAACTGTCCAGTTAATGACTACTGTCAGGCTCTCCCTAAAGACAGGGCGGTCAAGGACATGATGTAAGAATGGCATGGGCTCTCCGCAGTACTTAATGCTAAGTGTGACCTGGACAGATGGAGACCGAGGAGGAGCCAGGTGGACTAGCAAGGAGAAGAGGACACAGACGGGATTGGGTCGAGGACTGGGGCTGTATCTCCTAACTGGAAGCTGAGAGAGGGGACATGGATGTGCAAGACCAATGTGCTGGTTCTATGACCCAACTGCAGCTAACCACTAAAAGTCCATTTGAAGGGACAAGTGGTCAGGATTGCTTCAGGAAGAACTCTGGGAGCAGAGGCAAGATGCGGAGGTGGAGACAGGATCAAATTCTATACCAGGAAAATCAAATTATTAGGCCTAATCCTGTGATATAAATGTATTTTGAGAATTTTAACCATTTGTTTTCAACCCTTTTAAAAGGCCAGCATGGCAAATGGCCAGCTGTCACTGCAGAGCAACATTTGTTCCCTTAGGCGTCAGTGGTGGGGACACAGGTCTAGGCCAGGCCAACCGTGCAACAGAAACACCAGCAGACTCAGAGGCGGGGAAGTGGTGCTTGTCTTGGACTTTCAGTACAGCCACAGAAAGTCTTTCTGGATCTGTCCCCTCACTCCCCAAACAAGGAGCCCGAAGTACAGGACTGTTGTGTTCGATCTCAACCACAATGAAACCTATGCTGGACCAAGACAGAATGAGCAGAACTTTACCATGGTTCTCTTTACACACTCGAGTGGCCAGAGAACTTTTATAAGAAGGACGGGGCCTGACATGGGTCTTCAACACCAGTTATGACCTCAGTAAATTAATTATACCCAGTAACTCCAGCAAAAAACTTTAGGGTTCTACAGATACTTCTTAATTCCTAGACTATTTAAGTCAAACTTGAATTAACAGCCTTAATTTTTTTTTAAGTATGTTTACTCAGCCTGGCTCACAAAGGATTAAATAAGAGTTTTAATTTTTTTTATATTAAAGTGTTCACACATGTAGATACATGCATCAATAGATAGCATGTTTAAGAATAAATGTTTTCGGGCCAGGATTTAGCTCAGTGGTTCCACCACCTGCCTCGCAAGCGCAAGGTCCCAAGTTCAATCCCCGGTACCAAAAAAAAAGAATAAATGTTTTTCTTTTCTTAAATTCAGATATTTCAACCTTGGGTGTATGTGTCCATGTGTGTGGCTTGCATGCTTATTTATTCCCTCTCTCACCATAATTTCGTTAACTGCCAAGAAAGCAAGATCTTAGGATATGCTTTTAATAGCAGTAATGATACATAACACTTGGCCATTTATGTCTCTGTCTCAGATACTATTCTACGTATTTTACATATTTTGTTTTGTCCACACAATAACCACAGATGCTATTATTATTTCTACTGCACAGAGGACTGGGAGCGAGGATGGAGAAGAGGAGCTAGAGGTGTGGGGAGAAGGGCTATGAGATGGCAATGTAGAAGCATTTGAAAGTGGATGGACTAAGTAGCTGCCCGGCAATGCACTAAAGCTCCCTCAGTGTAAGTGGTCATAAATTAGAGAGAGCTCAGTCCTCTCCCCATAACAATCCGCACTGCACATAGTTTAAACAGGTACACGCATGATCTGGAGTATACACAGGGAGCCACCGGATAGTAACATCTCCTGCCTTAAAGACAGAACAGCATGCATGCTAACAACCTTCCCTCGATGCTGCTGATTCATATCATCCATAGAAAGGCAGAATATGTCATTAAATGTGGGCTGATCAGCCTCAAGAGTGTAACAAATAAAGGACACGGGGTGGATGCAGGCAGAATGCAGTCCAATGCTCCTTAAGAGCAAGGCGGTGCTGCTTCGTGGAAATTGGGACCAGTGCAGAGGTGCACAGGCTGTAGCCACCTGCTTTTGGGGATCACGAGCCCTCTGGGAAGACACCCTTTATGAGCCTCTGTAGGGCTCAAATTTCCTAGCACTAGCATTTATTACTTCCACAATCACACAAAATGTGTTAAGATCTTGTAAAACTGGTAGAATAAGTGGTGTGTGATTCATTTTTACCTGATAGGTGTCATTTTTCCTGGAGGTCCTTTTTCCATGACATTGGAGAGACATTAAATTATTGCAGTAAACTACAAGAGGAAAGACTCTTCATGCTTTCACACTTCATAACCAGGCAAGAGAACCTGAACTAATAAATACACAGATCCCTGGAGTACGTATATGTCAAAACCTAACGCTGAAAATCTGTGCAGTTTTGCTTGGTAAATGTTATCTTAAAAAAAAAAAGGAAACAAATACTTAAGGCTTATTTTTTATACACACAGATGAAATGCTTAGTGTTGAAAAGTGTACTGCTGTGTGCAACTTCCACATGCATAAATAATTCAGATTAACAGATGAATAAATATGCAATGAAGCAAACACAGCAAAATGTTAATGAGTTTAGAATTTAGATAATGGAAATATGGGTATTCATCTTGCACCCTCTCAACTTTTCAGTATGGCCCCAACTTTTTTTTTCTTCTTTTATGGAGACAAGATCTCATTATGTAGTTCAAGCTGGCTCTGAACGCACTATGTGGCCCAGGCTGGCCTCAAACTCACAGCAATCCTCCTACCTCAGCCTCCCAAGTAGGGAATTATAGGCATGAGCCACAAAGCTGATGGAAAATTTTAAAAATAAAGTGTTGAGAGGAAAGAATACAGGTATTATGACATATGAAAATTGATAATACAAAGTAATGTGGTTCATTACAATTGTTTTACTGATTCAAACTTTAGTCTAAACAAATGTCTTACTAAGTTAAATGTCTGGATAGTCAAGGAGTAACAAAATAATTACTTAAACCTAATACTTACATTATGACTGTGACAAAAGCCAATTCCATTAATAATCTGAAATAAATATTTTTGGACTACTTGGTAGTCTAGTCCATTTGGAAAGAGTTCCAAGTCATCAAGAATTGTGTGGTCAACAAATTCAAAGACCAGGTACCATCTTTTTTTCTTCTTACACACTTCCAACAGATTCACCAAATTCTCATGCCTCAGTTGCTGTTATAAAAAAATGCAAAACAAGTTTTTATAAGAATAAATTATTAACAATTACAATCTAAGGGCGGGGGACTGAGCTCAGTGGTTCTGTGGCCTGCCTCACAAGCACAAATACCCAAGTTCGATCCCCCGTACCAAAAACAAACAAACAAAAAACAATTACAATCTAAAATAGATTGTAGCATAAGTCAAATGTATAGATAAAATGCATAAACTGTATATTTTTAAAGTATATTCTGGTTTTTAAATACAATCAAAAGGCCAGAAAAAAGAAAAAAAAAAAGGCCAAACTGCTCCTTTCTCCTCTCAGAGAATGCAATAAAGCCAATGAGGAAGAGAAGCCCACCTCTATCCTTGATGAAATGGCAGGGACCTGAGCCCCTCCCGACAGCAAATGGGGTGGAAGCCCATGCAGCCGGGCACATGAGCTTGCAGGCCTGCAGATGTGGCCCCGCCTGGAAGGGACACACAGGGCATGCTGTCACGGGCGTAGTGCTCACAGACACCACGTGGAAAGATTTCTGGAGCTGAGGGCCCTGAGGGACAGCGGGGAGGGGGCTAAACAAGCAGCCACACAGAGACCCCTGGCCGAAATCACCATTGGAGCACATACAAACAGATCATCAGAAACAGAAACAAACCCGCAACTACAGTCTCAGAGAATTCAGCCCCACCCACCAGCATCCTGAGGGACATCACAGTGAGCCTGCTAGCTTGGGACAAAATCGTGGTCTCCACCCAGGTGACCCTCCCCCCATCAGCTGGCCCCAGAAGGACCACTGTAGTATAAGACAAGAAGCAATACAGAACCAGTCCAGATCCACTCAAAGGTACTGTAAGAAACAAGAAGGAACACAAATAGAGATCAACATTCACAGAAAAGAAAAGACAGAAAACATGTTGCCACTTTTGAAAGGAATATAGATGTGGTGACCCATAGACAAGATAGCCAACCCAACTGTCATTTAAGTAAAAGATAACAGAAAAAATTCTGAATGTGAGCAGTGAATCCATTTAATACAGGACTGAATCTTATGCAAATGTGGGCAGCATGATCATAAAATAGAAAATGAATGTTACAAGCTCAACAATACACAAAGGACATTACTAAAAATGTAGAAAATGAAGAGAGATACAAACAAGAGCTAGGCAGGGTGGTACACACCTATAATGCCACCACGTGGAGGCTGAGGCAGAGGGTTTCGGTGAGTTTGAGGCCAGCCTGGGCTATATAGTGAGTTCAAGGCTGCCTGAACTACACAGTAAGACCCTGTCTCAAAAAAAAGTATATGTACTCTGATTTCCTTGTCAATGTTTCTGAATGATAATGTTTGATCTGAAAATTTGGATTACAAGGTCCGATTATATTCATAAGTTTATTGATAAACACTAACATAAGATATATTCTAGTATCAGATTAAGATGTACTGGAGAGAGGAGGAACTGCATACTGCTAACAGTATAAAGGTAACCAACTATAAAAATAAAACCTTTTCAAATGACCAGAGGAAACACAATATAAAATAAGGAATTCAAAGGTCATAAAAAATATTTTAAAGGCACAAAACAATGTGACATTATCTGTACCAACACTGACACAGTGCAGACTCTGCCCCAGGCATTGTTCTAAGCAGTGACCCGGCCAGTGCGGCATCACAGCAGCACGGTGCCGCACACTAACACATCCCGCCTGAGAGCTCTGACTTTTCTAACTCAGACAAACATTTATCACTAAAAAGGGGGTAACAAGTATAAATGGTTGTCAGCATTAAAGAAGCATGCTTTTGCCAGAATTAGCACTTCTGATTTCAATGTTATTGTCACAAACCCACCTGCTACTGTCTGATGATAGCAATACATCCCCTGACACAGCTAAGAGAAGGAGCTAAATACAGACATTAACTTATGACCAGCAAGCAGCTGTGTGGCCTTTTCTCACCCACAAGAAGGTGCCGGAGTGTGTGCCAGATCCACATCAAAACTCAGACTGACTGCACTATAGCTCTCAGGGTGGAGGCCCGAGGAAGGTTTTGGAGCTGCCTTATTTTTATTTTTTTATTTTTTGGTACCAGGGATCGAACTCGGGTCCTTGGGCTTGAGCAGCAGGCGGCAAAACCACTGAGCTAAATCCCTGGCGAGCTGCCTTATTTTTAGAGAAAAGAAGAAAATATATCCTTTTTCTTAAAGAGATGTAAAAAATATAGTTTTCCATTCCAAAAGTTCAAAGATTTAGCCAGGCATGGTGGCGCATACCTGTAATCCCAGGACTCGGGAGGCTGAGATGGGAGGATCGCTCTCAGTTCAAAGTCAGCCCATAGGGGGTTCAAGGCCAGCCTGAACTGTACAGCAAGACCCTGTCTCAAAAAACTCCCCCAAAAGTTCAAGATTTAAAACCTAATTTGAAATACAAGATCATAGGAAAAGCTACTAATAATCACAGTTCATTAATAAAACAAACACTTTTTCATTTCACAAGTCTTATATCCTGATGGAACAAATCTCTAATAAATTGTTTTAGCAAATGAAGAAAATGACATTATGTCAATTGTTTGATTAATACTAAGTGCATTTCTAATAGGATAAAACATTCCTTTCTCTCTTTTTTTGAGTATTGAGTATTTTTTGAGTATTGAGTATTTTTTTTGAGTATTTTGAGTATTCAATTTGAGAATTGAACCATGACCTTTGCACTGAGCTATGTCCCCAGTCCTTTTTCAACTTTTTGAGACAATATCTTGCTACATCACTATGTTGCCTGGGTTAGGCTCAAACTTGTGATCTTCCTGTGTCAGCCTCCCAGAGTAGAAAACCTTTTATTCTTCATAAAAAAATCCAGACTACTGTATCAGAAAATGTCCCTTTCCCTACCACACATAAAGTCCTCCTTGCTGCTCTGTCCTGCAATCATTAAAACAGACTCTCAGTTCAGCAGGCCCTGTCTTTGTACTGTATCTATATATTTTTTTGGAACTGGGGATCGAACTCGGGTCCTTGTGCTTGCGTAGCAAGCAGGGAAACCACTGAGCTAAATCCCTGGCCCTTTATCTATAGTTTTTAAAGCAGCCCACCTCCTCTGGTGTTGACAGACTAAACTACTCCAACAGGGAATTCTTATTAAGTGGAAGGAATTTTTTAAAAATCTACTGAAACATATAAAAAGCTCAGAAGGGGGCCGGGAATTTAGCTCAGTGGTTCTGCCACCCGCCCTGAGAATGCAAGGAACCGAGTTCAATCCCCGGTACCAAACAATAAAAAAACTAAAAAAAAGCTCAGAAGAGAGTGAAGATTCCTGGGCCAAAGTCAAGAACAGAAAGTCCAGAGTGTCAGTCTCAGGGCTCAAAGCTGATTTTGCCAGGAAGCAATAGATGTGGAACTGAGCTTTGTGACCCTGTGGGGTTAAAAGGCAAAAGTTATCTCCAAAAGTCACTAAGAGGAGACCTTGGGAAAACCACCTCCAGTGAAGCTGGACCCTAAAAGTGACACTTAAGTATATCTGGGCAAAAATGAACCCGGCATGGCCAGATGGCACCCTTGTAGTGGCTCAGGGTTCCAATCTCGGATGCGGGTTAACATGTAGACTGGGAGCTCTGGGCACCTGGCCGAAGCAGTATCATCTCTGGAGGCAGACAGCTTTACCTGCACCTCAAAAGGTTTCCACAAAGAAATCTTCAAAGGTGACATACAAAACAAAAGGATAGTGAGAAACATAAAAGAACAAGACATCATAAGCAAGAACTCAAGAACTGTGAACCTGGTAAGTCCTGGACTGGCAGAGTGTTTGCATCAGAGAGAAACTAGAATGGTGTAAATTTTAATATAATTAAGTGTTAACTAACAAAGGTAGTTAATTACTAAAAGGTGTAAAAGATGACTCAGGGATTTTTTTTTTTTTAGTGGTATTGAAGATTGAACCCAGGGGTGCTCCATTACTGAATTACACCCCTGGTCCTTTGTAAATTTTTAATTTTGAGATAATTTCTCATTAAGTTCCCCAGGTTAGCCTTGAACTTCTAATCCTCCTGCCCCAGCCACCTGAGTAGCTGAAATGACAGGCATGCACCACCACACCTGGCTATGGGAAATGCAAAAACAGCAAATACAGAGCAGCTACTATCAGTATTTTTACTGGTGAAGTGAAGTGCACAAGAAGGAAATAATAACTTAGAAGCATCCCCAGCCACCATTTGGCTTTCACTGGGAAGGGGATGGTGGTCACAATAAATTAATTACTGGCACAGTGCCCTGGAACACAAAAAAAGAAAATAGAAACCTCTCTGGAGGAAGTTATTGTTAAATGATTACTAAACAAATCTTTCAAACATAGCGTCCAGCAAAGCAAGCATACAAAGAAATAAAACAGTATAAGAAACATCAGAAACTGCAGACAATCAAAACAATGAATGACTTCATATGTTAGAATTATCAGACATAGATTACTGTACTTTTAAGAAAAAGCCAACCTCAAAAAGTCTAGGAAATATTATCATAAAAAGTAACACAGCGGGGCCTGGGACATAGCTCAGTGCCACCACACCTGCCTGGCAAGCACAAGGTCCTGAGTTCGATCCTTGGTACCGAAAAAAGAAAAGGTAACACAACAGCTTCTGGACCCAAATAAAAATTCTAGAATGGAGAAGTACAGTAATTTCCATTTATAGTAACAGCAGATGAGAATTTAAAGGAATCTTCCACAGAGTACAGGCAGAAAACCTGAACAATATGCAAAACAACTACCTTCAGGGACCGGAGAGAGAAGAACAGACTATGATCTGGGAAAGACAAACCCAAGGAAGGAGCCAGACAGCTAAGGCCATCTTCACTTCAGTCCAGGAAATGCCAAATCAGAAAGGGACCACAAGGCCACACAGCTCTTGATGGTCTTATGGTGTCCAAGGGCCATCGAGGCAGGAAGATGGAGGAAAGTAATGATGACATTCCCTTAGGGATCGGCCTAAAAGTCCTCAGTCATGAGATGCATGCCTGTAATCCCAGCACTCAGGAGGCTGAGGCAGAAAAAGCTGGAGTTTGAGGCCAGACTGGGCTACAAAATAAGACCCTTTCTCAAAAAAAAAAAAAAAAGCTTCATAGGAGTACTGTTGAGGCGGAAGCAGTGTCTAGAGATTCAGACTATATTTACAATTCTGGAAAATTAATGAAAGCATATTAAGATTTGATAAAAACAATAGAAAAAGTTTTTAAATACATAGGAGATACAGATTACACAGTCATTGGATATATAAGTAAATTATGTAAATAGTAAAATGGAGAATTTGGGTAGAAAATTGGAAAATATAAGAATCAAATGGGGCCAGGGATTTAGCAAAGTGGTTCCTCTGCCTGCCTCGCAAGCACAAGGACCCAAGTTCAATCTCAGGTACAAAAAAAAAAAAAAAAAAAAAGAATCAAATGGAAAATCTAGAGTTGAAAAATACAGTATCTTTAGTCAGAAATCAGCAATTGAAGCCAGGCACAGGGAAGCATGCCTGTGATCCCAGCATGAGACAGGCTGTGAGGCAGGAGGACTGCCCCAAGTTTGAGGCTGCCCTGGGCTACATAGTAAGTTCAAGGCCAGCCTAAACTACATAGCAAGAGCTGTCTCAAAAAATAAAATAAATAAATACAATATATTTAACTATAAAGCAATGGTTGGAGCCAGGCATAGGGGAGCACACTTCTGAGCCTAGCACATGGGAGGCTGAGGCAGGAGGATCTCATGAGTTCAAAGCCAGCCTGAGCTACGTATCAAGTTCCAGGCCAACCTAGACTAGTGAAACCCTGCAAGAAAGGAAGGAACAAAGGAAGGAAGGACAAAGGAACAAAGGAAGAAAGGACAGAAGGAAGGAAAGAAGGAAGGGAGAAAGGACAAAAGACTGAACTCAGTGCTTGGGCTGGGTAGAAATGAGCTTACCATGAGCAAGGCCCTGGCTTTGATCCCCAGTCCCTCTCCCTCAAAAAAAATCAATCAGTGAATCAGTGCTTGAAGTTACCAGTAGATTAGGGTTGGTTGAAACAGTACTAAAGTGGAGGACAAGTCAGAAAAAAATCTAGAACAGCATATGCAAATG
This sequence comes from Heterocephalus glaber, assembly GCF_053883595.1. Taxonomy (NCBI): domain Eukaryota; kingdom Metazoa; phylum Chordata; class Mammalia; order Rodentia; family Bathyergidae; genus Heterocephalus; species Heterocephalus glaber. The sequence goes on along the minus strand of NW_028258324.1, from coordinate 305,644 downwards.
AAAAGAGGAAAAACCCAGAAGAGATCAAGAGGCTTCTAGTAAGATCCACACATGAAAGTACATTCTCCAAGGGAGAGGAGAGAAAGGGGACAGTTGGGACTGTGAAGCAAAACAGCTACGCATTTCTTAAGAATGGCAACAGACATTGTCTTACAGATGCAAGAGCCACAAAACCAAAGCAAAGTAAACACAATGACTTCAAAACTGCATGCAGTATTAGAAAACTGCTAAAAATCAGCCAAAGAGAAAACCTTAAAAACACCCAGAATAAAAAAGGATATTAACATGTTCCCACCAGTAGTACGTGCATGACTGTCCCATCAGGTGGTTTTGTATTGATTTTATTAATAAAATGACTGATAAAAGTGATTAGATCAGGGCCGGGGATTTATCTCAGTGGCTCTGCCACCTGCCTCGCAAGCACAAGGCTCTGAGTTCAATCCCCGGTACCAAAAAAATAAAAGTGATTAGATCTGTTTGAACCACCAGTGGTACAATCCACCCAATGGGACAATCATGCATGTACCACCAGTGGTCCAAGCTGCCCAGCAGCAAGACATACGAATTCCAGTCCACTGTGAACATGTTAAGAAGCACAGTAAGCTGGCCATGTTGCTACACACCTCTAGTTTCAGCTGTTCCAGAGGCTTAGACTGGAAGATCACTTGAGGTCTGGAGTTTGAGGCTAGTCTGGACAACATATTAAAACAAAATGGGCATGGTGGTACACACCTGCAACCAGGACTTTGGAGGCTGAGACAGGAGGATCTCAAGTTCTAGGCCAGTCTGGGCTACACAGCAAGTTCAAGGCCAGATTAGACTACATTGCAAGACCTTGTCTCAAAAAATAAAATGAACAGACCCACAACAAAAAATGTAAGACTGATAGCTGACTCTTCAACACAAGCAATGGAGCCAGTGGACTCATGAATATACTGAATCCCCAACTCAAGAGTTCTACATCCTGTGGACACAGTATTTTAAACACAAAGCAGAATAAAAATTCTCATTTACAGAAACAGCATTCCTTACCAGCAGACTTGCTTAAAAAAAAAAAAAAAAAGATATACATTAAACCCATAGATAGAAGCTAAGACATGGAGAGAAGACTGAAGAGCAAATGGAAAAGATATATCCTAATAAATACTGTGAATAATTTGGGGAGAGATTTAACTATATAAAGAGTTAAAATACATGCCAGCAATGAAACAGAAATCCACAGTGGGACTAAGAGACAAGAGGACAGAGTAAATGGTGTTAGCATTTCTAGGACTCTTACATTGTAGAAGGGCCCATTTGGGAACTAAAGGAACACTATGAAATCTCATATAATCTCTGAAAGACTGCTAAAAGAATACAGAGTTTTTTAAAAAATCATAAAATATAGAAAGGAACCAGGAAGATGATAAACATAAATCCAAATATATGAATAAGTCCTGTATATTAACTGTAAGTAAAAAAAAACTCCAGCTGAAACACAGAGGCTGCCAGACTGGACAGAACCGAAGAGCCAGCTGTGTCTGCTCACAGAGATGCATTTCACGTCTAAGAACACAAAGGCCTAACAGGAGAAAAGGGTCAATGTGTATCTTAAGAGAAGAAGACCGAAAAACCAAGAGGTGATATAATGTTTGTGGAGAAGATACAATAGTGTAAAGAAATCGGTTCTCCCCATGCTGATCTACATATTCAAAAAATTTCTACAGTTTTTGTGGAAATTAATAAACTGACTCTAAAATGCATATGGAAATGCAAAGGAACAAAAATTACCAAGACAATTTTGCAGAAGAAAGACAAAACGAGAGGATTCATACTATCAGATATAAAAACTTATGAAGTAGAATAAATATAACTATGGGATAGTGCCATGAATTTAGACAAATACAGCAATAGAACAGAATATAGAGTAGAAAAACTATACCTCCCTATAAGAACATTTAGCAAAAGGGCCATTCAGAACAATGGAGGAAAGATGTTATTTTTAATAAAAATTTCTTAGACAACTAGACATCCATAAGGAAAACAACCCCATAAGATTTGACTGTGCCATACACCATAATTAAGATCAATTCCAGCCAGGTGTGGTGGTGCATGCCTGTAATCCCAGTACTTGGGAGGCTGAGGCAAGAGGATCATCACAATTTCAAGGTCAGCCTGGGCTACATAATGAGCTCAGTGCCAGCCTGAACTACATAGCAAGGCCTTATCTTAAACCCTCCCCGCAAAAAAAGAATTTAGAAAATTTGAACCACACAATTAACAAACATGACCTAAGGGCCATCCATAGAATATTTCTGAGGAATACAAGGAATTTTTTTGTTTTTGGTACCAGGGATTGAACTCAGGACCTTGCACTTGCAAGACAGGCGCAGTGCCTCTGAGCTAATTCACAAGGAATTTTTTTAGTTGACAATATTCTCTACCAAACATCAAGAAATTTCAAAGAAATACATTCTTATATAGTATTTATTCAGATCACAAGGCAGCTGTGTCATAAATAACCAGGGGAAGAAAGCCCAGAAATTTTCAACTTTTGAAAATTAAGAAATACACTTTTTTCAAAAGAAACTTTTAAATAACTCAGATCAAGGAAACTATCATGAAAATGAGAAAATATTTTGAACTAATAATCAAATTTCTGAGATACATACCAAACTGTTTCTAGAGAGAATGTATATCTTTAAGTGCATGTATTAGAAAAGGGGCGATGCAAATGGAAGAAGGGAGCATCTAGCTCAACAAGTTAGGAAAAAGAGCGGCAAAATAAACCAGAATAAGCAGGAGAAATGAAATAAAAAACAAAAATCACACAATAGAGAAGATAACAAAGTGGCCCTTGGCTGGCTCTGGGGAGCCTTTATTTCATTTCCAGGACTGGTGTGAAGGTTTATGGTGCAAGAAGCACCTGCTTGCCCTCTAGGGGTAAGGAACCATGGAAAGTTCCAGGTTGAGTCTCTGACAGGTTTCCTGAGACAATCTCCACACGCCTCATCACACTGCTTGCTGGAGAAAACAGTGCACCCTGAGTGGCCCCACTGGACGCACAGCCAGGAAGCCATTGACCCTGTACCTCTTCCCTGGGCGGACTGTTTCACACCTCTCCCTGGGAGGAGTCACAGCCATGGATGCAGATGCAGCTATGCGCCAGCTGTGCACTGAGGACTGAGCGACCCGAGGTTAAGTGACCCTGGTGTCCTTGGGCCCCCAATACAGATAAGAGATAGATGACTGATGGGCAGGCAGACAGAAAAAACAACAAAACAACAAATACTTTAAAAATAACTTTTACATCCATGAAATTTTTAAATTCAAGAAATTTTTCTTTCCAGAAAAGAAATTCATATCTTAAAATTTAATTATAAGGAAAAACAAATACAAAGACATGATAATTTTTTTCTACAACTGTAAAGCTAATCTTGATCGAGAAACAGCTCATTTACTCACCTTCAGTAACTTGATCTCTCGCATGGCAATTTTTTTAACCATTTTGTCATTGTCACTTTCTAAGAACTTCTTGATGGCCACAATCCTTCCACTCTCTTTATCCCTACACTTCATCACCATTCCGTAGCTTCCTTCTCCAACCAATCCTAGGTTCTCATATTTTTCCATTTTAATTTAAAAGCAGTAGGAATTTTTGTTGCTGTGAAAATCAAAATACAGTCACCAATGTTGAGTTTGTTTCCTCCATTCTCCCAGCAAATCAGTTCTTCCTCTTGTTCCATCTTAGAGCAGTGAATGTTGGTGGCTATCAGTACCAACTCACAATTCTTTACAACTAAGCTATGCTTGCAAAATAATCACAAACATCTCTTGAAAGACAAGGAAAAGGAACTGAACTCATTAAATTTAAACTACATTAACAAAATTCAATTTAGTTTAGATAAAGCAATACTAGTTCAGCTTACTCTCTCTAAAAAAGTACAATTCTTTTCCACTCAAAGGTGAAAAGGCACAATGGAATTTCATTTTAATGAAGGCCAAAACTTTTTTTTTAATCAGATTTTAAAAATCACAGTTGAGAATCTTTATGTACTACCTAATTAACCAGAAAAAAATATGATCACAAAATAATCATTTACCAAACTAATACTGAATCTTTCATACATTTTTCTTTAACTTTCTTACAATAGTAGTTACCACTTGTAGTTACAAAATAAAGCCAGTAAGGGTCATTCGAGAGATGCAAATGAAAACAATGCTGAGATTCCACTTCACTCCAGAAAGAATGGCTGCTATCATGAAATCAACCAATAACAAATGCTGGCGGGGCTGTGGGGAAAGAGGAACCCTGCTCCACTGCTGGTGGGAGTGTAGACTGGTGCAACCACTGTGGAAATCAGTATGGAGATACCTCAAAGAACTAGGACTGGAAGTCTCATTTGACCCCACTATTCCACTGCTGGGGATCTTCCCCAAAGAATTAAAAGAATCATACCACAGTGATATATGTGCACCCATGTTCATAGCAGCACAGTTTGTGACAGCTAAAACTTGGAAACAGCCCAAATGCCCATCAACTGGAGACTGGATAAAGAAAATGTGTTTTTTTTAATAAAATGGAGTACTACTCAGCCATAAAAAATGAGAAATTAGAGACATTTATAGCTAAGTGGATGCACATTGAGGCAATACTCTTAAGGGAAATAAATAGGATACACATGTATAAATACCAAATAGTTTCTCTGGTGTGAGAAACTGAAAGTGTAAATAATAACTAAAATGATTAATAGGTAATGTGAAATTGGAAGAAAAGGGGCAAAGGGGAAGGAAGTGGGAGGGCTAGGGGAAAGGATAGAAGGGAATGGGATTAATATGAGAAAATGGAAAAATAGGAACAAAATCTTTGTAAATAGGGAGGACTGGAGGGGTTGAAGGGAGGGCTGGGCAAGGGTGAAAAACAAGAACCAAGAGAGACTATGTAAAGGTGCAAATTTCCAATGATGAATGTCATTATATTGTATACCTAAAATGTACCAATGATTAGAATGAATAATTGACAATGCAAAATGGGAAGAAAAGTTCCAAAGGGGTAGGGGTAGGGGTAGTGGGAGGGTCAGGGAAAGGAAAAATGCTGAGAAATGGAAAAAATGGAAATAAAGTCTTTGTAAATAGGGAAGGGTGGAGGGCGTGAAGGGAGGGCTAGGAATGGGGAAAAAATAAGAACCAAGATGCATTATGTAAAGGTACAATTCCCAATGAGAAATGTAATTGTGTTGTATACCTAAAACGTACCAATAAAAATGTTGAGGAAAAAAACCAAAAAACAGTAAGATCACAGTATATAAGCAGAATTTTTAAGGAAACTAAATATAAGTACCACCAATACAATATTTCAAAAATCCTGCTGATTACTCACCATAAGTCTAATAATTTGAATTTTGTGGTGAGAATTCTTTTATATCTTTTATATGACATTCATTCTTTTATATGCCATTTTCTGAATAAAGTCCATCATAATGGACTCTTTCCTGTTTTACCAGTGATTGGTGAAGGTCCAGCTACCATATCATGCACTACATTTAATCATATTTTTAAGTATACATTTAAGCATGTTTAGGTACAGAAAAATTATTCCAAAGCTAGGATGGGGATGTAGCTCAGTGGTAGAGTGTATGCTTAGCATGTGTGAAACCCTGAAGCTCAATCCCACCAACAAGCACAAAAAATATTTCAGTCCAAATACAGATAGGTTTTTTCATGTTTGGTTGCCATGATACATAAAAGCTATAAGCTACAACTTCAAAGTTAAATTTATTTTTAGAATTCTGATTTTAAAATTAAGTTTCAGAAACCATGTGTGGTGACAGGCCTGTAATCTCAGCACTCTGGGAGGCTGAAGCAGGATCACAAGTTGGAGACCAGCAGGGCAATTTAGCGAGACCCTGCCTCAAAATCAAAACTTAAAAAAGGGTTGAGGATGTAGGTCGGGGTGAAGGCCCCGGGTCCCAGCCCCAATTCTGGGGGTGGGGCTGGGAGGGGGTTTAACTGGTGTCCTCAGCCTGTAAAAAACGTAAAGTGAGAAGAGTAACAACGACCTTCAGCGTGCCAAGGGCACTCAGCGCAGATCACAGCGGACCTGACCCAAGCCCAGCGCTCCGAGTCTATTCCTACCTGTGCCCTGGTGTACACCGCTTCCCGCGGCCCCGTCACGCCTCCTCCTGGTGGCGGCCCGCAGAGCCTGGTCCTGGAACTGCCCCTGCTCCCGGGGTGACACGCATGAGAGGCTGAGATGCTGTCTGTGAGGGGGACCGAGACCTCTTCAGAGGGACACTGAGGCAAAGCCCGACTGTCACTTACGGTTTCCTCAGTCACCCGGCGAGGAGCGATCCGACAGTTCCTGACTCGGCAGCAGTCGCGGGGCGCGGCCACGCATGTCGCAGGGGCTCGGCAGACGCCGCCTATGGGCCCCGTGGCGGCCGGGCTGTGACCCCCGCGGACGCAGTGCGGGACTGGGCCAAGGCGCAGAGGGTCCCGCCCGCTGCAACACACTCTCTGGGGACCGCGGGCCACATCCTGCCGTCGCCACAGCAACGCCCCGCCCGTCCCCGCACGGGCGCAGTCCTGAGCGGCGGTCCCAAGGCAAGAGCGTGCGCGGTGCCGCCGGCGGGGACGCCAGTGAGGACGCGGCGGAATTAGGGGACCGGGCGTGATTAAGAGACCCGGAGCTTGACGCCCACTTAGTGCCAGAAGCCACCCCCACTCGCCCGGGCGTGGCCAGCCTCAGGGTGGGTTCCCGCCGGCCACACCCCTCTTCTTGATTGGTTGCGCTCTGTTGCCAGGCTGGCGGATTGGCTCGACCCCAAGACCTCCCGCCTCTCACCTGGGGCTCGGCGGGCGCGCAGGCGCAGTCTCTGCACACCTGCGACCTCCTTGGTGGCTGGGGGGCTCCGAGCGCCGGGGCTAGGGGCGTGGCCACGGAACGCCCTCAGGGGCAGGGCGCGGTGGGCCAGGGGGCGTGGCCTCCATAGGCAAGTACAGGCCCGACGGAGTGCAGACGGGGTGGCAGCACCTGAGCAGCGGGAGTGATCGAGGGACCTCCGGGTGGAGATCAGGACGGGAGGGCCGCCCAGGGATGGAGGAATTGGGGCTGCGATGGTGAGAACTCGCCTGTGTCTTCTACCAGGCCAGGGTCCCGCCTGTGCTTAAGTCCAAGAAACAGGGCTTCCTTCACTTTCACGGAATTGGAGCCCCTAAGGCCAGCTATTTACACCTTCGTGAAAACTGTACTTTCTATTGTAAGACCGTGTGTCTCACCAAACGCCCGAGGAGCTGACTACAGCGAAGATCACCTGATCACCCGGGAGGGAACACACCGGACAAGTTGTAAAACAGATCTTTATTAGTCTGGCCAGACAGCACTCTTCAAGCACCAAGCTTAGAGAGGCAAGAAGCTCAGAGCCTGAGGTCCTTTTATAGGAGATGCTAGGGGGAAGTTGGCAAGCAGAAATACAGAAGCGAAACCCAGAAGGAACTTTTACAGATTGTTCTTAAGATAACATATTCAGATATGGAGTTGGGCAAGCATGATGGAACACTATGCACACAACAGACCTTCCAGGCACAACAACAAGCACATCCCTGGAACTCAATGTCTACCTGGTGATCCATAACAGAAGCAGGCAAGTTGGGGCCCTATTACAAAATGGAGTAACTATTGTTCAGTCTCACATTCCCCACTGATTTTTCCTGTGGCTGTGTAATCTTATACAGAATTATCTTGATATTTTTGTCTCTATCTTTGCTCTTTTTCATCTAGCTCACTTAAAGGATGATATTTGGCCCGTTGATTTAAAATCATTAAGCGAACAGATCCTACCTGGGCCCTTACATAGGCCATAAGCTTATTAATAATGTATGGGCCGAAAGTCAAATCTAGTAACAAGATTAACAGGGGCCCAGCAAGGGCAGAAACAAGGGTAATCATCCAGGGAGACCAGTTAAATATTGACTGGAACCATCCCTTCTGTTTTATCAATCTATTATAATTTTCTTGTAGGTGTTTATTTACAGTGGCTAGGGTTTCTCTTATTATTCCAGATTTATTAGCATAATAGCAACATTGCTCTCCTAGGGCTGCACATAGCCCTCCCTCTTTCATAAACCCGAGGTCAAGTCCTCAGCGGTTTTGAAGGACCATCTCAGCCAGAGAATCAACCTATTTTTCCAAATGAGACACTGACTCGGTAAGTAGGCCTAAGTCTATTTTTACCTGTTGGGCAAGGGTCTTGAAATTGGAGTCTTGCAGTCCTATTGCTGTTGCACCCAGAGCCGCTGATCCTGCAATGCCCGCTGCAGTTAACACAGGAATCAATGCTGGGTGGCGCTTTTTTCGGGTGTGTGTTCTCTTAGCTAGGTATTTTCAACTCTGGTCTTCTCCATATATAGTGACTTGGGGTAAAATGTGGACCATTACACATACCTCAAGTTTCTGATTGAGGACTGTCATGGATAAACAGGGAGTTATATCATTTGTACATGCCCACTATGCATTGTTTCCAGCTTTTAGATATTTTTCATTACTGGCGGTGGGTGTCTGATAAGAGCATATACTGTCCAGATAAGAAGGTGTAACACTTGGATTTTTAACACATAACCCTTTTCTTTTATATCCCCAATTGACAACCTCGATTGTTTCCAAACACACTCATTCTGGTCAGCTTCTGAGAAGGTGCCGTTTACTGCCAACCCTACATAATACAGGGGATGTGGACTCAATCACAGCCAACATTCTTGGGTAAGATTGGAGCTAGACTTATTTAACAGGGTATACATGACATCCAGGGTTTTTAGGTATGGTTGGATCGGAGATTCAGGAGCAACTAATGACACATTATAGGTTCCTTTTGCCTTTTCTTTTTCTTGGGGCCTGGAGCCCCTATAGATGTTGCCTACTGGTTTAGGTGGTACTATTACTGGGCTACGCTGGATGAGGAGGTCAGTCATAGGGTCCTTTCCTCCCACATAGAGTGCCACCGTCCAGGATTTGCCTTTTTCCCAATCTTTATATGGATTTTGCCATTGTTTTAAGGTTAGCTTGATGGGATTACATTTTCCTTTGGAACATGAACCACTTGGTGTTTGTCGTTCTAAGGCCAAATATGCAACCCCAATGATGACAGTGGTTTCCTGGTCCCCCATCGCACCTTTTATTTTTTTCTATGGGGCAGGCATAAATATCTATATCTTGGAGGGTTTTTTTTAACTTATCATCTGTTCAACACCTCCCTCCATGGTCCCCTTTAGCCATCTTTCCAGATGAAACTTTACCCTTTGATCCAGCCCCTCCACCACTAATGATTGGAAGCCCCAGAGCACACAGGTCTATAATAAAATGGGGCTGTCTATCAGTAGTAATGGTGGCAATGTGAGCTCCCATTAAGGCATTTTTCAAGGACCAAGTCCAGTTCTGGGGAGTGTGGGTGGACAACACCAGCTGGCATCCAGATCCCCCTTCCATTAGGGCTGGTAAGAACAGTAACCCCAAGAACCCCCATATTGTCCGAACTAGTTTTTGATCAATCTTATCTTGAGGGGGTCCTTTGTGTTCCGGTAGATCTGCCATGTTAACGTCATTTCCTACTAGGGTGCCGCCTTTAAATGGCTGCAGTGGATCCAGGCAGAGTGTCCAGCTACCTTCACGGCTGAGGGAGTCACCAGGGTGATGGGAAATGGTCCCTTCCAGAGTGGTTCTAGGGTCTTGGAGTCAAACCTGCAAATGAAAACCAAATCTCCCAGCTTATAGGGTAAGGGTTGCAAAGGTTTTTCACTGGGACCAGGCATAGTTTTTCTCAGCTTATCATGTAGCTCTGATTGAAGCTGATGGACTGCTTTTAGGGACTTAAGGAATTGGAGGTTGGAAAGTTTTTCCTTCAACTCCAAATCAACCAGAGGGATGATCAGGGGAGATCAGCCATAAATGATCTGGAAGGGTGACAGATTTAGGGGCAGCTTAGGGGTACACTGGGTACAAAGGAGGGCAAAGGGGAGAAGTTCTACCCAACCTTGTTCAGTCTCCAGGCATAATTTAGTTAGAACCTCTTTTAAGGTTTGATTTGCTCTTTTTACTTGTCCTGAACTCTGAGGCCTATGAGCACAATGCAAATTCCATTTTATCCCTAAAGCTTTACTGATGAATTGAGATAATTTAGCCATAAAGGCTGGGCCATTGTCAGACCCCAGGGCTAAGGGCAAGCCAAAACGAGGAATTATTTCTGTCAAGAGGCTTTTGACAGTTACCTCAGCTGTCTCTCTCTTAGTAGGAAAGGCTTCTATCCATCTTGAAAAAGTATCTACAAAGACTAGTAAGTACTTGTATCCATACGTGCTGGGTTTCATTTTGGTAAAATCCAATTCCCAATGTTCTCCTGGAGTTAATCCTCTATGTCTGACCCTGGGGGATCTGGTCACCTGGTTTGCATTTACCTTGATACAGGTGGGGCATCATCTCACTAGGTCTTCAGCCTTTTGTGCCATTCCCTTGCTGATGAAATGGGGTCACAGAGCGGCCATCATTTTTTTCTCACCAAGGTGGGTGGACCCATGCAGTTCTTGTAGCAGTGTGTCTGCTACAGTGACTGGGAGCACCACTTTTTCATCCTTGGTCGTCCACCATCCATGTTTACCTTGGGTCCACCGCTTTTTGGCCATTTCCACCGTTTCTTCATCTGTGTACTCTGGTTTCTCTGGCAGCACTGGTGTGGGGAGCAGAACCATCTGTTTCTCCACTGATTTTTGGGCAGCCTGTTTCACTGCCAGATCAGCTGCATTATTACCAATCACCTCCGGGCTAGCCCCCTTTTGATGCCCACGGACATGGATGATAGCAACCTCTCGGGCAGCCAAATGGCTTGTAACAATGTCAATATCTCAGTTTTATTTTTATGGGCATCTGTTAGTTGGACTCTGGGAGTAAAGTAGCTGGGTTGAGGCTAGCAGTGGTGGCAAACTTGATGTGCAGCTGCTCCAATAGGAGTCCTTGGTATTGCAACAATCTGGCATTAGATAACCACTTGCTAGGGGAGCTGTTTCCATGGTCCCAAAGGCTGAGCTTGTCAGCCCCTTGGGTTATACACAGACTGACCATTCAAGGGGTGTATCTCCCCCCGTGGTAGTTTTGTGCAGGGGTTTGGCAATTTCAGCAAAGCCAGGGATCCAAATTCTGTAATACCCAGTCGCCCCTAGGAATTCACACACCTGTTTCTTTGAGCTTGGCTCTGGAATCTGGAGAATTCCTGATACCTGTGATTCTGTCAGCCTCCTCTTCCCTTCCTCAAGAATATAGCCCAAGTAGGTTACCTTGGTCTGGCAAAGCTGAGCTTTTTTCCAGGACACCCAATATACCAGGTCTTGGAGAACTTTCAGGAGGCCCTCAATGGCTGCAAGACATTCTTCATTGGTTGAAGTTGCCACTAGGAGGTCATCTACATATTGAAGAATAGTTGCATGGGGAAAAGCTCTCCTTACCTCTTGTAAATCTTTGCTGAGAGCTTCCCCAAACAGAGTGGGAGAGTTCTTGAATCCCTGTGGCAGCCAGGTCCATGTCAGCTGTCCAGTAGTCCCAGTGTCTGGGTCAGTCCATTTGAAGACAAAGAGGGGTTGGCTCACTGGTGCCAGAGGTATGCTGAAAAATGCATCTTTGAGGTCTAGTACTGAATACCACACATGGGCAGGAGTGATGAGACTCAGCAGAGTATAGGGGTTTGGTACCATTGGGTGGATGATCTCCACCCAGCTGTTCACCTCCCACAAATCCTGTACCAGTCTGAAGTCTGAGGTGCCAGGCTTCCTCACAGGAAGCAGGGGTGTATTCCAGGCTGACTGGCAAGGGACCAAGATGCTGGCCTCTTGGAGTCGGTGGATGTGCTTAGAGATTCCCACCTTGGCCTCCAGCCACAGGGGGTATTGTCATACATGGATGGGGTCAGCAGAGGCCAGCAACTGGACCACCACCAGGCCATGGTGGTTGGCCAGCCCAGATGGATTGGTTTCAGTCCATACCCTGGGAAACTTTTTCTGAAGGTAGTCCCATTTTTGTTCAGGGGGCTCTGCGCCCTCCTTTAGCAATCTAAATTCATCTTCTAGGGGAACCATCACCATAATGGTGGAGGGTGGCTTAAGCTCGAAGGTCCTTCTTTCAGGCTCAAAGGAAATAATAGCCCCCAACTTTCATAGCAAGTCTCTTCCCAGAAACAGGTACAAGCACTCAGGGATAACTAAGAAGGAATGGGAGACAGTGCCTTTTCCTAGATTCACAGTCCATCTAGTGGTCCAAGGGTAGGAGGCCACTTTCCCAGTGGCTCCAGTAATGGAGGTTTTTGAGGAAGTGAGGGGTCCAAGGTGGGTCTTCAAGACAGAATGGGCTGTACCAGTGTCCACAAGGAACTGAACATCTGTTCCCCCATCTCTAAAGTCACCATAGGCTCACTAGGGTTGAGGGGCCATGAGCCTTGCCCCTGTCAATCTTTTTTATCTACTAAGAGGATTCCACCTTTTTCCTTTTGGGCCTCCTCTTTATTTTTTTCTTTTTAGCTTTACACAGTCCTTTTTAAAATGGCCCTTTTCCTTACAATAGGCACATTGATCTTTTTCTAATAGGGGTCGAATCCTTCCCTTGTTCCCTCCCTTATTTTCAAGTCTTTCTTTCTGGACAAATCCTCCATAGGCCAAGGCGGCTATGGTCCCAGCCTCTTGGCCATCCTCTCTTCCGGGGGATCTCTGTTGTTTTTTATTTTCTCCCTCAAATCCCTCTAGTCTTTGCAGCTTCTTTCTAATGTCTGGGGCTGACTGGGTAACAAATGTCAAATTTATTGCCTGCCGATTTGCAGGGGCGTCTGGATCAATTGAAGTATAAGTACAGTATGCTTCCAACAGACACTCCAAAAAGGCAGAAGGGGATTCCTCTGGTCCTTGAAGGACCTCGCTTATCTTGCTCAAATTGGTAGGCTTCCAAGCGGCTCCCCTCAGCCCAGCCAGGAGATGCTGATGATAGTTCTGGAGAGCTTCTCTCCCACCCGAGGTTTTAGTTTGCCAGTGGGGTCAGGTGGACGGGAGTTGTGCTTCAATATGGGCCTGCTGTTGCTCATCTAGGGGGCCCTCTGCTCCACCTAGTACCGACCTTACAGCTTGGCCCCAGATCCTTTCCCTCTCCTCTGAGGTAAAAAGGGCCTGGAGGAGTTGTTGGCAATCATCCCAAGTAGGATCATGGGTATGGAAGATAGACTCTAGGAGAGATCTCTGAGAAGGGAGGATTTTGATGTTTCCAATTATATAAGTCACTGGTAGTGAAAGGGATATAAACATAGTGACCTTGTTCTGTCTCCCAAAGGGGCAAGAGAGGGGCCGAACTAGTTTCCCCAGTGGGGACCTTGCAAGGCGCATACGCAGCCCCAGCTCACATGTGTGGGGGAGAAGTCACAGAGTCCAGGGACTGGGGCCCCTCAGGGAGAGGAGGATAGAGAGGAGTAGGAGCCGAAGGTTGAACAGATGGAGGAAGGGAAGGATTGTGGGGTCTAGAGCGGGAGCCATCTGAGGGGGTGGAGGAATCCACATAGGGTGGAGGCCCTCCTAAGGGATCAAGGGGGTCAGGTTCCTGTGAGAGAACTGGCTTAGGAGCCCGGGGCTTAAGTTCCTGGGGCCCTTTTGGGGCAGTGATTAAAATGCAAGTGTCTGTTCAGAGGGAACAGCACTGCAGCCAAGCTGGAGGTTTCTCACAAGCCTGAACCCAGATGTCTATGTAGGGAAATTGGTCTGGGTGGCCAGGGCTACCAGTGACTTTGTCCCACACCTTCCGGCAAATACTGGGGTCAAAAGTCCCTTCGGCTGGCCATCCCAACCTGAAAGCTGGCCATTCCAGTTGGCACAGGGAGCAGAGTTTTCTGTGAGAAACTTTTATCCTGTATTCATCTTCTTGTTCTGGAGAAAAAAGCCAATTTAAAATTAGTGAGAAAGCAGTCAAGCAGAGTAGACCCGGTAGAACAGGTTCCTCCCATTACTCTGCTCCTGATAAGGATTGGAAAAAAAAAAAAGTAAAATCAAACACACAACAGACACAACACTAATGTACAAAAGACAAGACAAATGGGTGCCATGACAAAATGAAACTAAATCTTCCCTTGTTCCTCGTCAGGAACCTCAGGGTCAGGGGAGACTTCCCAGCTTGTCAGCCACCTCACTCCTGACTTAACAAATGGTTGCAACCAGCCGAAAGCTTACCTCTGGAGGTTTTCTGAGGTCTGTGCCTGAGAGTCTCTTGCTGGATCCCGCCACGGAGTCTCAGCCAAACTGAGGTTCCTACCCAGGGATCTCGCTGGGGCCTCCAGAATGTAAGACCATGTGTCTCACCAAATGCTCCGAGGAGCTGACTACAATGAAGATCACCTGATCACCCAGGAGGGAACACACCGGACAAGTTGTAAAACAGATCTTTATTAGTCTGGCCAGACAGCACTCTTCAAGCACCAAGCTTAGAGAGGCAAGAAGCTCAGAGCCTGAGGTCCTTTTATAGGAGACACTAGAGGGAAGTTGGCAAGCAGAAATACAGAAGCAAAACGCAGAAGGAACTTTTACAGATTGTTCTTAAGATAACATATTCAGATATGGAGTTGGGCAAGCATGATGGAACACTATGCACATTACAGACCTTCCAGGCACAACAACAAGCACATCCCTGGAACTCAATGTCTACCTGGTGATCCATAACAGAAGCAGACAAGTTGGGGCCCTATTACAAAATGGAGTAACTGTTGTTCAGTCTCACACTATAATTTTTCTTGCATATAAAATGTCCAAGCCTGACTTGATGGTGCACGACTATCATGGCAGCACTCTGGGAGGCCCAGGCAGAAGGCAGATTGCAAATTTTAGCTCAGCCCAAGCAATGTAGTGATTTAGGGCAACCCTGTCTCAAAAAGAAAAAAGGGTATTTTGTCTTGCTTAGTGCAAAGGCCCTAAATTCAAACCTCAGTACTGCAAATAAATAAAAATCCTGGTCCACCTGGCACATGCAGGGCCCTGGGTTCAATCCAAAGCAATGAAGAAAGGAAAAACAAACAAAAAATTCTGGGAGAGTGTCCTGCGTGGGTAGCAGACTTTTACTTTGGTTAATATAAGATATTAATAAGAGGCCCGGGGATTTAGCTCAGCAGCACTGCGCCTGCCTTGCAAGCACAAGGTCCTGAGTTCGATCCCCGGTACCAAAAAGAAGAAGATATTAATAAGTAAAGCATTGATTCCTTCCTGTACACTAAGAAATAAGCATTCTGTTTATATTTAATGAGTTTGGTTAACATGCAGTACTCTTCCAGTGCTTAATTACATTGGTCAAACTGCTTCAAATCTAGTTCTTGAACCTATAATGAGGACCAGACCTAGGAACTATGGAAATACTCTCTTTGGTCAACCCAAGAGAAGAGTCTCAACAATGCAATTTGCTTTATCCTTAGTTGTAACCAAGTTGTAGGAGCCATCTTGGGCTCCATTTTGTTATTTCTTAGGATACAACAGAATCTGATGAGCTTCTTTTGTATGAGGGACAGATCCAGGTTTGTTAGGCATGAAGCTAAAGGACAAAAGGGAAATTGTGAGCGGGGCATGGTGGTGCACACCTGTTATCCCAGAACTCTGGGAGGCTGAGGCAGGAGGGTTACAAGTTTTAAGTAATGTCTGGGCTTCAGAGAGTTTGACAGCAGCCCAGAACAGTGCAATGTTGTCGGGGAGGGGGGTGTTATTCAAGAATTACACATCCTAGGAAAAGTTATCTACAGGATTGTTGAAGAAGAGGTAGTATTCAGATGCAAGATTGTTTTCTTTTTAGGCAGAGAAATATTTGTAGAGAAAATGAGTAGAGAGAAACTTTAAAGAGGCAACAATATGAGTGATTTTTTTTTTTTTTTTGGTACCAGGGATCAAATTCAGGACCTTGTGCATTCAAGGCAGGTTGTAGAACCACTGAGCTAAATCCCCAGCCCAAAAATGAGTAATTTTAAAAACCAAGGAGAGATAATGAAGACAAGGTTCTAAAGTATAACAACTTAGGCTGGACAAGAAAACGTTTAGAGAAAAAGAGGGAAAGTTGAAAAAAGTATGATGATAAATTGGTCTAAACCTCAGTAAAAGAACTTTATTTCTGCATAAAAGGTACCAGTGAGATTGAGGCTTAAGGATTTTTCAGCAGAAGTTCCTCAAAAAGGTAGTTAGGATAGGAAGTCATTTTTATATGAAAGGAGCACAAATGTGTGCCCACCTGAGCCATGCATTTACAGTGATACCAGCTAGCCTGTTCCATAAGACTTTGGTAACCTCAGGGCAAGAGTGGGGAGAATAGATGGTGTGTAAACTCCTTCTACTAGAGAATTGGTAGTGCAAGGAGATTAAACAGAATGGCTAAAACATGAGTTTAATAGCAAAAGAGGAGGAAAAATGTATCAGAGAAAACAATGGGAATGGCACAAAATGATAGAGCTAAAGGCTGAACCATTGGGCCCGGGATATAACTAGGTGAGTAGTAGAACACCTGCCCAGCACACACAAGGCCCAGGATTCTATCTGTGACACCACAAAACACTGACAATAATACTGGGTAAAATGTTTGGTCCTGCCTTTGGTAGATGACGTTGCTCAGAAAATGTCACTGAGTTAAGATCAAAGAAACTTGATTCAGAGCATGAAAGTTGTTGACATGAGCTATCAGCTGGGACTACAGGAGAAGGGGGAGAGAGACATTTTCATTACAGGAGAATGTCAAAAAAATTCTAAAAATCTGAAGACAACAGAGTGGGAGGACATGAGATGGAAATCGTGAAAGGACACTTCAGAGTTGGCAAGGAAGTGAAGATGGAGATGGACACCTAAGAGAAACGAAAACACATATTCACATGAAAGCTTAGACAGAAATAAGTATCTCAAAAAAAAAAAAGAAATATGTATCTCAGTGTTTCTCTAAATAGTGAATTGGAAGCTGAGTGTGGTGGTGCACACCTGTAATCCCACGTGTGGGCTTACATTTGGAGGCTGAGGCAGGAGGACTGCCATGAGTTCAAGACCAGCCTGGGCTACATAGTGAGTTCAAGGCCAGCCTGGACCCTGTCTCAAAAAAAAAAAAAAAGTAAAAGTGGAAACAATCCAAGCACCCATCCACAGAGGAATAAAGTTGGGTAGGGCTGGGGGTCTAGTTCCATGGTAGAATGTGTGCTTAGCACGCACTAAGTCCTAGGGTCAGTCCCCACACAAGTCTGGTAAGTTCATTCAATGAAATATTACTCAACCATTAAAAAGAAATGCTTCAGCACGAGTGACTCTTGAACACATTATGCTAAGTCAAAGAAGCCAGACACAAAATATCACCCATAATATGATTCCGTGTCTATACAATGTCCTGCCCAAGAAAATCCAGAGAAACAGTAAACTGGTGCTTACTATGGGTTGGGGGGCTAGATAGGGATGGGGATTGATTACTCATGGGTATGGGGTTTCTGTTGGGAGTGATGAAAATGTTCTGAAATTAGATAGTGATGATGGTTACACAACCTTGTGAGATACACTAAAAACCACTGAATTGTTTATTTTTAAAATGATGAATATTATGTAATAAATCACAGGGAGGGAAGAAATCTGCAGCTTCTCTAGAAATGTCTTTTTCAATAAATTTAGGTATTTTGGCTTATAGTGGACCCATCCTTTTCCTCATATCAACAGCCATCTGCTAAATGACTTCATGTATCCGTGCCTACACATCTTCACAGATCCAGTCCTTTTCTGTATATTCAGAACCAGCAGGATGGGCTCTTCTCTGGCCTCCCTACTCTGCTCCCTCAAGAAGCTCCACTTTTAGGTTCTATGAAGTCCTGACATCATAAGCCTGGCCATCTGCTCAAGTCACCAAGTGAATGGAAAGGTCACAAAATCTTGAGACAAGCAGGGTTCTTCATTGTCAGTATAATGCAGAACACAAAGTTCTGAAGACATTGCACCGCCTGTCAAAAAAATGGGGGTTGGGGTGTGGCTCAGTCACAGGGCTCTGTTTAGCATGCCCAAGGCCCTGGGTTGACCCAAGCATGAAAAAAAAAGGAAGGCGGGGTGGGGGGTGGGGAGGAGTGGGAGGGGAGGGGGGAAAGGGGAAAAGAAAAAAGAAAAGAAAGGAGACTGACTCATTCTGAAGTTCTGAATACACTTGCTATGAAAGTTTATTCTGTTCTCATTCTAGTGATGTTACTACTGTGTTACCTCAGTATAGTGATTAGGAAGATGACTAGATTTTGAAGCCTAACACATACCAAGTCCAACAGGCACTTGACTCATCACTTCCCAGCTCATCCATAATGGTGTGTACATGGAAACCCATTCCTTGGAATAGTAAAATAGTGTGTGTTCAGTTTGTCTGCATGGGGAACATGTCTCCTGTTCCTGTTCTAACCTCCCCTTAGCCTCTACTCCTTTCTCATCCACATGCATTAGCTTTGTTTCCTTTCCCATCTTCCTCTGGGCTGTATCCTTGTTGCTTCAACAGGACGATTCCTACCCAAAGTCACTCTGACCTGCGTCCTGCCAGAGCTGTCTGTAACCAAGACTGCTTGCTCCTCTCAACAAGCTTGTTCCTCTTTTTCCTGCCCTACATGGCTGGTTTCGGCCTCCAGTGAGGCTGAGGGGAGCCATGTGACTGACTCCTCACAATGGAAAAGGAGATGTGCATCATTTCCATCATGGCTCACAAGAATCTTCCCACCAGGATCCTCTTCATCCTGTCCCTTATGTGGCTGTGATGGAGAGGGCTCCAGCAGTCTGGAAGCTGCTGGGGGAGCCTTACTCATCTGTGATCTAAGTGATGATGTGGGGTCAGAGAAGACCACTGACTCTTCACTACCTCTGAATGCTTTTTACAACAGGAGATGGGGAAAGTCTCCAGTGTCTCAACCATCTAGACATTTTAGAGTCCATTTTCACAGCAGTCAGCCTTCTCTAATTTATTCACTGTGTTTTGTCTTGGTAGCATTTAGCACAACAGTCTCTTCTTTCCTCCTGATAATCCTAAAGCTTTCCATGACACCACTGTTTGCTTCCCTATATTCTTTGCATGCTCCTCCTTGCCATAATCCTAATCTGAGGGGTATCTGAGAGCTGTGGTCAGCCTCTTCTCTTTAGGACACTCGCCCTAAGTGAGCTTGTCCTCTACAAAGGCTGCACAAATCTGCATGTGCCACTCAGCGCACAGCTCACCTCAGTATAGGTAAAGGGGAAGGGGATGTTGCCAGAACCCCTGCAGTGGGTCCTGGCCTCCTGTGAGCCACTACAGTACAAGGTGAAAGAATAAAGACAGGAAATAAGACTTAGAGAGAATATGCTGGGTCTTAGGACCTGATCAATGCTGCTCTGGGTAACAAAGAAGAAAGCCTGCAAGCACATCCAGAATTTATTGAATACAATCATGGGAAGGAAGAGGGAGCACGGTATGCTTTGAAGGCATCCAGTGAAATACTGCTGAACACCTGGCATGATGGGGCCAGGCAGGGCTGTTAGGGAGTAAGCATTGCTTATCTTGCTTGGGTAGAACAAACTGGTACTGGTACTGAGTGCAATTAGCGATCAACCCATTGAGGCAGTGAGAAGCCATAATTCAGAGGAAAGGATTTTAATTGGGGTCACACTGACCTCTGCTGCATGTAACTCAGCAGAGCCCTGCCACTTCACAGACCAGGGACTAGGTTTCTGTGGCAGCCATTGGGGGAGGGACTATACTCACCCAGTCCACCTGACATGCCTATTTGAGTCATGTGGAGCTTCAGTCTGACTCCTGAAATAAAACAATATAGCCGAATTGTGGAAAGTAAGAAGCAGGTGCCACTGATAGCCTACTGGTACTGGGCAGGGATGTCTACTACATCTTAGAACACCAGTTACTCTTTATTCTTGAGGCTGCTTCATGGGTATCCAACCGGAAAGTGAAACTTAATGCATCATTGTTGATTTCCCCTCCATGTCCACTTCTGCTCCTTCTCCTTCTTGTAGAACATTACCTTCCACTCAAGTTGCATCAAAACCCAGGAGTCCTCCTCGAGCTCTGCCTCTCTCCCACATCCATAGTCTAGTCCACGAGCAGCTGTGGTGGGTTCTGTCTCCAACATCTCTTAGGAGCTGACTACTGATCAATGTCCTCACTGTGAAGTTTATCTGAGCTCCCTGACCTGTCATTTGGTGTTGCTTCCTAATTCAGATCCCTACAGTCCCACCAGGAGCAAAACCCAAGCTACAAGGCCATGTTGGCTCAGTTCTATCTACCTCTTGATGTCAGCTGCATTTGTGCTGCCTTTTGATGAACCAGGGGGCTCTGCAGTTCTTCCATGAAGAGACCTCCTTTCTACCTTGGGTGGGAAGGTCCCACCTCCTGTCACTGTCACATCCTCCACGGGTCCTACTCATATTGGTGGATGAGCAGCTCGGCTGTTGTGCCTCCGGCTACATAATACTCTGTAGTTAGCTTTGAAGCTTGCCTTGGCAATCAGATGTTACTTCTCTACAACAGCCTATGGATCCTGCTTCTGTTCTAACCCCCGACTCTCACATGGCATTAGCCCTGCATTATATCACTCCCTGCTCAGTTCTCTTTAATGGCTTCTTATGCACTTAGTAAAAAATCCCCATCAATGCCTTACCCTAGCTCACACTGGTGTAGGATCCAGTCCATTTCTTTTACTTCATATCCTAAACTGTTTGCTGTTCCCCAGCTCCTCTACCTACCCTGGCCTCTGCCAGCCACCCCCAAGCTTTTCTAATTGTACAGAGTTTGCCCTGGCTGGTTCCTCCTGCAATCGCTGTCAGCTCTGGGATGGTGAACAGAACAACTGCCTCACATGGTCACACAGCAGCTACTTACTTGATCTTTATTCTTTGCATGGCATTTATGGTTACTTCTCCATGACCAAGCAAATAAATGCAAGACCACAGGCCTTGTGAATTCATGCATGTGTCCAAGAGAACCCCAAACAGTGTTTAATAAACACCTGAGGAAATTGTTCAGTGACTTGTCTTCATTAAAATGAATGTGAAAAAGCAATTTTAAGCAACAACTAAACACATATGCCAAGATATTTATAGGGACCCTCTGTGTTGCATAACATGCATTGCTCACACACACACCACATGGATTTCTTCCTCAAATGCCTTCCTCTTCTGTGTTCCTATTGCTCAAAACATTTTACTTAACATACAGGTGAAAAACTTCAGATTTTTCTTTAGTATCATCTGTTCTCTCACCACATCCTTACCATTTTACCTTCAAATCTTTTCAAGTGGACAAATTCTTTGGACTTCTAGGGCACTAAAGTATACCTCCTGACATGCTGCTGTCATCCTCTTACTTGCTTCAATGCACTACTGGACTCCAATTGTTCACTCTACAGCTAGCTTCATTCAAAACGGAAATATTGTCACTTGTTACCACATTTCCCACTGAGCCAAACCACCACTTCCCATTGCTCTCTATATAGAGCAAACTCCCTGAGGCCAACAAGACCCTCACTGGTCTGTCCCTGCCTTCTTCAATGTGTACCCACTCCATCTCCGGGTGGGACTTCTGTCCTTTCAACTTGTTGAAGAGCATGAAGCCATGTCAAGTCACCCTTTATTAACAGTGCCTATTAGACCGCCTGGAACTTTGAAGCTCAAAAATGACCAAGTCCCTGGGAGTTCATCAGCACAGCTGAGCAGGTCTTCTTGCAATTTGAAAGACAAAACAAGGAGACAAGCCAGGTATGGTGGTGCACACCTGTAATCCCACCATTTGGGAGGGTAAGGCAAAGAATCACTTTGAGTTCGAGGTCAGCCTGGACATCATAGTGAGACCCTGTCTCAAACAAAACAAAACACAAAACAATACAAACCCCAAAATCCAAGGAGACAGGAAACAATGTCCTTGACTCATTTGAAGATAGTTCAAACATTGCTAGGCTGTTTGTAAACAGATTAGAAAAAGAAACATGTTTTTTATTAAAGACCTAGGCACATACAGGCAAGTTACTTAGGAAAATATATTAGTTTGGGATTCCTAATTCTGTCTGGTAATGCTTCCAAGGGAATGTGGCCAAATGTATTTAAAGAGACACATTTGTACCACCAGACAGAACTGCAACAGCACTGTAACAGCTAATACCCAGGGCATACATGCTGTTTCAGGTGTCTTCTTTTTACAAGGGAGGAAAGGGCACAGAAAAGCCTCACCAGAATTGTGGAGCTGCTACTTCAGCCCAAGATGTCTCCAAAGCCCTGCTCTTGACCATGAGAAACCATACGGAATCATTCACTGCATGAGTGCTACACTGACGCTAAGGTGGTCCCTGGCCTAGGAAACCACTGGGCCTATGGGAAAGGAATAGATTGGGAGAGAAGGGACTGGAAGTTAGGGTGCTAGACGAGTGTAAAAAACAAAAAACACCAATCCCAACAGGATCACAAATTTAAGCCCAGTCTGAATAATTTAGCCCCAGTCTGAATAATTTAGCGAGATCTTGTCTCAAAATAAAAAAATGGGCGTGTGTGTGTATGCAGGATATAGCTCAGTGCGGATGTCGTGGGTTCAATCCCCTTTAGGGGGCAGAGTATTCATGTCACAAAAAAATGAAAGCATGTCAAGGAAGCAGCCAACTTTATCAAAATCGTAAGAATAGGGCTAGGGATTTAGCTCAGTGGTTCCAGTGCCTGCCTCGCAAGCGCAAGGTCCCGAGTTCGATCCCCTGTACCAAAACAAACAAACAAACAAAAAAAACCACCCCAAAGTAAAGAATCAAGGACAAAGGGATCAATTCATGCAGTAATTCATAGGTGGCTAGTAATCTTTGTAAATAACTCTGCACCTGCATTTATAGCATTTTCCCCCCAGTATTTGGTAATGCCAAATACAGACTTACAATTCTGAAATGTTAAACAGTGTACATACATTACAGAGATCTTAAGATTTTAGCCCCTATTTGTCTAAAGTAGCCAGTGACTTCATTATTTAATAAGTAACTATGTTAACTTACTAAAACCTACCACTCTGAGACTAAATTTAAAAAATCAAAGGTCTTCCTTCATCTGCTGTTAAAACATAAATGAGGGCAGGGGATTTAGCTCAGTGGTTTTGGTGCCTACCTTGCAAATACAAGATCGAGTTTGATCCCCGGCACCAAAAAAACCAAAACCAAAACAAAATAATGAGCAACTTGAATTTAAAATATATACCCCCTCTCAAATATATGAACCTAGTCCACTAATTTTCCATTTATGTTCTACAGACTATATCATTAAAAAAAGATGAAATTATATACATAATTAAAATTAACATTTTTTTTTCAATATTGGAGATCGAACTCAGGACTTCGTGCTTGCTGGGCAGGTGCAGTGCCACTGAGCTACATACTTGGCCTGAAATGAAGCATCTTGAATGACTAAAATTTTCAAATATTTTGCTCCATATAGATTTCCTGGACTAGGTTTGGGGTATGTCAGTGGTAAAACACTGCCTAACGTTTAAGGTCCTTGGTTCAATCCCCAGCACCAAAAAAATAAATGAGCAAGCTGAGTGTAGTGGTGCATGCCTGTAATTCTAGCACTTGAGAGGCTGAGGCAGGTCCCTCAAGCCCAGTTCAAGACCAACCTGGGCAATATAGTGAGATTTCACCTAAAATAAATAGGTCACTTAAAAAGTAAAACTAAAATTTCCTGAATTGCTCCTTCAAATTTGGTCTATTTACAGTACAGTGTGGGATATACATTTTATTCCCTCCCCAAAAATGCTTTTCTAGATAAGCTTTTCCATTATAGTTTCCAAAAACCTTAATTCTTTCAGATTATTTAAGTATTGGTTATTCTGGTTCCTCTCCAGGACAAACTAGCGAAGATCAATGCAGGACTCTTAAACAGTGATATATTAGCAGTGATACATGAATGTACCAGCAGAAAAAATAATCTGTATCATGCCCTCAAAGGAAGTTTCGAGTTTTGAAGCAACATTTGCCTTGGAACCTCATTTTTCATTTGAGGGATGGCTAAATATGACCAAATGATAATTTCTTCTTTAATATTCTTATAGAACTCAATAAACCTGCTCTGATTCTCATCTGGTATCGGCCCCATAATTTTAGGCAAACTTCTCCTCCTGTTTTTTCCAAGACAGCCATCATTTAGGAACTCCAAGGTGCCCCCATACAACTATTTAGTGGTCTGCTATGGATCATTTTAACCTTCCTTACTACTACTGAGCTTGACACTCTTGCACGTGTATGTCAGCAACCTAACTGGGTAGAGAACTCTTAACAACATGCAAGTGTTGCCTACATGTTTCAATAGTTTATACATCAAATAGTTTATTCACAAGTAATAAACAACTGTTTTTAGAACTTATTTTTACTTATTGTATGAAATGAACTGGGAGAAAATAGTTGCAAACATCAAACTACCGATTAAATTACAGACAGATAAATGCTGCAGACATCAGTAGTTTATTGTTTAGTCCAAACACATTCAAAAATGGAAACTCAAAAGAATGCTTTCCACCTGAAACAATTAAACTAGATTCTACTAGCATATAATGCTTAACACATTACAGCAACAGAGATGGTAATCCATTGTCTTCTATACCTACTAAAGCCAAGATGGTAAAGCCAATTTGGTTGCAATAGTGTCATAAGGATAGAACATTACCATCGAAAAATAAAACAAAATTAGCAAATAACAGTAATGGTGGATGAATATTTTTACTGCTTCACTGAAGAGGGGACAAAGTGTTAAAAGTCCACAGTACTGCAGATGAACAACCACCGTGTAAATTTCTCCATACGGTGTTTCCATGTTTCCTTTGCGATATGTAGAGACTGAAGCTGAACGGCTTTTTGCTCTCATTTTCTGTTACACTTAACACTTGTCATTTCTTTTGGTGCCAGAATAGTTTTCATGGGTTACAGCACAATATCCTGGATTAGAAACATGTATATGTGTGTGTATATACACACATACATTTACTTATGTATATATAAAGGAAAAAGAGGAATAAAGGAAAAATACACTTGGGAGGAAAAAACACTGACATAAAACCACTCATTTAAAAGTAGTTTGGATAAAGGCTTCAAGATTCCAAAGTAATTTTCTGGTAAGAACTTCAAGTACTATACATCAGAAAGCATAAAACTGTCTCAAACAAATACAAATCCTTAAGCTCCCAAAAAATGGAAACTGAAAATCAGTGTCCCCCAAATATATGCAATAGTGCAAAACTTTTCCTCAAACATGGAAGACCGCATTCAAAGGGGTGAAAAAAAGACAACAGATTTGACTTTACTTTTATTGCCCAGTTTGTAAAAAGCAAAGCACATGCAATCATTTGCTAGTTCACTAAACAGCAAATAGTTGCATAATTCAGAACCAATCTGCTACTACGTCAAGGGCACGTTTTGTTTGTTTTTACTCAGAATGGAGAAGTCTTCCATGCTAACAAGCAGCTTTCAGTGGTCACACTTATTCTCCTCACCTCTTGCCTGAAACATCAGAAACTGCCTAGGTACTGATTGCTCCAAGCACAGAACTGGATCATCTCTGCCATACTTGGGTTTTACTGAGCTTGCTAAAAAGACAATACAATAACCCAGCAGCTACAAACTCTGCTCACAGAATTATTCAGAGATCCATGTAAAAATAAAAAGATGTCATCCCAGACTTAAATTCAGGAGCCACTCACTCAGGTGCTAACATCGGTTCAAGAATTGTGCAAAATGAATGACAGTTCCCTGCCCCCCAAATAGAAAATGCAAACACTTAATAGAGCTGCTGTTCTTTCCTCTGAAAATTGCAGTATCCTCACTCTAGGTTTACTTGCCATTTATGGAATCTGACTGCTTTTGAAATGTTACTAAAAATGTACATCAAGTTGAGTGACTTTTCCAAGCATTCAAGCCGAGAAAAGTCAACTAGAGACTCAAAGAACCGACCTTCCTCCTTCCCGCTCCCTTCTGAACACAAGACCCCCTCCCACAGAATACAAAAGCTGTTAACTGAAGAACAAGATAAATAAGTGTCCGTTTTACTGATTTTAAAGATACTGCAATTTTTATACACTTCAATGATTTCCTCAACATTTTGCAGCTGTTTGGCTTTGCAGCACGGCAATTCATAAACTGTACTGTACAAAATTACCAGCAAGACTGGAATGATGTATTAAGAGAAGGCACCATCATGCTTATTACATTACCAGAGAACAAAAATACAGGAAAGACAATTTCCACTGTACACAGCTTAAAGAAAGGAAAAGGGGAGGAGTGTGTTGAGCAGCCAGCCATCCCTGTACTCAAGAGGGGCAGGTAGAAAACTCTTATGATATGAAGCTACTAAATCTGGTCTAATATTTAAGACCGTAAGATTTGAAGTTCTGATTTTTGTTATTTAGTTCATAACTAAATTATTTCCTTCTGGAATATATCTGTAGTCTTGTTAAGGTTTATGTGTACACACGCTGGTCACAGCAAGCAGATAAAATGCCCTCATCATTTCACAAGCTATTCTCTACTGGAAAAAAAGATGAAAAGATTTTTTTCCCTGTTGCCTCCTGTTGCAGATGTCAATGTTAATGAGTTCAGAGTACCCAATAGTGCATTTTGATGAGTGCACAAGTTTCGGTTGGTTTGTATTTTTGGGGGGAGCCAAGAAAAAAGGCAAGATTCTCCAATTGCACAAATTGCACTATTTGTGTTTCCAACATTAACAGGCAGAAACAGTAACACTTAAAACAAAATGTGCAGCAGAGGATTTTTTTTTTTTTTTTTTTACTCAAAGGACCTGAATTCAGAGGACATGTCCTTTTAAGTTCATTTTGTTGTAGATTAAGGTATGGTCATCTCTCAGTCCTTAATTCACCAAGTCTAGATTTATAAATTAACAATGTGATTCCTGTTGTGAAATTGGGGAAATCATGTCCACCTCAATTTAACTGATAACCAAAGATGCTTTTCACATCAAAGAAATGATCAAAAAGGCTGTGTCACATTCCAAAGCCAAAAAAAAATTAACAGAATGCAAACACGATGAAGAATGCACCACTGCAGAGACTTGGCCTGCAGTGACTTCAGCGCCGCTGTCCTGTGAAGCGGCCTTCCATCTGCCCAGCGCCTCTTCCGGAGCCCAGTTTCTGTGCCATGCCACCTCTTGGAGGAGGCCCTCTTCCATCTCGGTCACGCATCATCCCACCGCCCACGAGGCCACGTGGGCCACCAGGACCCCGGTCGTTGCGCCTGATATCTCTGCGATCATCACCACCACCTCTGGTTTCTCGCTCTCTTGCAGCTCTCGTTTTTTTCTCTTCTACATTTAAACGCACTTCTCCTCGGAACATAATTGGCTTTAAAAAGAGGAGAAAAATATCAACACAGGTGGGTTAGATAGTAATCGAAATGCACTACCTTGGCTCAGAGAAATTAGAAAATCCTCAGAACAAAATTTTCATGAGGGCTGGGGATTTAGCTCAGTGGTGCTGCTGCCTGCCTCGCAAGCACAAGATCTCGAGTTTCATCCCCGGTACCAAAAAAAGAGACAACTTTCATGAAAATCTTACTATACAATCTTTCCAACCTTATTAAATAATGAAACTTAAAATGAGCCACACCTCAGATTTTAATGCCATAAAGAAATCTTTAACCTTTGCATAAATACCATTTCACAATGAACTATTTTTAGCTTTACCATTAAAAATGATTTTCTATGGTTTTTAAAAAAAGCACCAAGTTAATCATATTATATACAACAAAGATAAAAATGTCTTGAATTATGCCCTTTAAATCACTTACTTTTGCAATTAAGATTCTCTGAACTGGTTCAGAGTCATCAAAAACCACAAAACCAAAATTTGGAAGCTTTCCCCCAACACCCTTGGTATTGATGCGAAGTTCCACAACGTTTCCAAAACCTGTGAAAATATACATTACACCAAGAATTAAATACTTTAACAATAGTCTAATGGCTTAAATTATTCAGGATGAATAACCTTAACATTCCTGACCCACTTGGAAATAAAAGTTGCACTGTATCCCATGACAATAAGGTACTCATGCAGGCCATCAAACAAAATATCAGAGCTGGCCTGGCTGCTTGTTCTGCTATCTTTCATCACCTTCACTAGTTCTTTCATAAGAAAAGCTACCTATGAAGTTCTGGAAAGACCATGTTATCTTCTCATTTTGACATGTATTTCCCATTTTCACACTAATTTGTCCAGCCTTTTCTTCTGATCACTACTGAATGAGAACAAGTGAAAGCTAAGCCATCACTACCTTCATTCCCTTCTGACCAGTCAAGATGAGTCTGGTAGTGGGACACTACATCGAGGGACACACTGGCTACATTATGAAAAAGTCTATCTACCTCTCGCTTAATGTAACATAATTCTTAAATTTTAATTTAAAAAAGCAGAATAAACCACTTACTCATAAAGAACTCTTTCAGTTCATTTTCATCAATATCATGTGGCAAGTTACCAACAAAAAGCTGATGACTGTCTGGGTAGCGAATTATTCTACGGTTGTCAGAGTCATTCTGTTCCATATCTCCCCTGCCTGAGAACAGGAATAGAACAGACACAAAGTTTACAACATCATATAAAACAGTTCAAAGCAATGAATGTAAAAAGAAAAATCACTTAATACTAAGACTCCTGTTTTAGTTTAATAAAATTATGAGTGCCTTGAAGAGGTGGAAGTATCTAGATATTAGTAGGTTAGTCAGAAAACAACAGGACATTAAACTGTAAAGTGAGGATAGAGGGATAGTTCCTTCTATCTTCTAGACTACTGGTCTGATTATAAGTCAGATACTAGAAGTACATGTATTCCTCCTTAACCATCGAAACTGTTGCCATCACCCAGGAACCAAGCCAACTTCAAAGATGTCTATTTCGACCAAATATTTGTTTAGTCTTCTGAATTTTTTCCCCCAGTACCGGTCCTTTTTATATTTTATTTTGAGAGAGGGTTTCACTAAGTTACCCAGGCTCTGGAACTTTTAAATCTCCCTACCCAGCTTCTGACATAGTTAGGATTACAGGAATACACCACCATGCCCAGCCTCAATCTTTGATTATATGACATTATAGCCAAATCAGTAAATTTTAATAGTACCAATCTCTCATTTTACATAGTCTATATATTAGGGTGCTCTCACATATAATCCTATTTGACTTTCCCATAGGAAGCACAGTGAGTCATATAAGACAGGCCCCACAAGAAAAGTTTTTGTAATAACAGAATTGGTGTAAGAAAAGCTCAGCATTTAAAGTCCCCACTCAAGATCATAAATACAGCTGGCAGCAAAGCCAGCAACCACCCCTGCCCTGCTCTTTTGACTCCTAGTTTAGTTAACACACAAGTTTTAAAAATAACATTCAAAATTTGATATATAATATCTCCCACCTCCTCCCAAAAGTAATCTAAACATTCTTATAGAATTCAAATAAAGGTAATACATATATTAGCTAACATGTAAACAAGTCAAAAATCATGGCAACTTACTTAATACCTAAGACAATCAAAATAAGAAGAATCAGGGTGTGCTTAGTGTTTATCTGTGAAGAGATAAGAGCGCTAAGTAAGAGTAGGTTATTGGCAGCTCGGTTTTGAATTCTTAAAACCAGTGACAATAACCAAATAACACGTGTTTCAAGCTTTTTACACCTTCCAAGTCTCTACAGCAGGACAACCAATCCTCCCCTGAAGGTGCAATCCTGCCCCAGAGTTTCCTCCAGCAGGCTGCTCACATCTCTTAAGCAACTGGATACTACAAAGATTGGTGTATAAAACCCACTATGGTTTTCTACCAGTTCAGTCTTCTCTAGTTTTCCAAATGCTAAATACTAAAGGCTAGAAAGGAGCAGACTCACCTGGTCTTGGTCCTCTAGGAGGGAAACCAGGTCGCTCTCTAGGGCGTTGTTCACGCACACGTGGTGGCTGAGACTGAACTTCTGGCTTAGCTTCAACTCTTGGCTAAAATGTAAGGAAAAAAGACATGTTTTAAAGAAACATACTGTACAGGAGAAAAGCCAACTAAAGCAACTATCAGCAAGATACTAGCAGGAATAATGGTACTTTTACATTTACAGTGCTTGAAATCTAACACCCCATGTACGTGAAACAAATTCTTTAAGGATATTCTGTACCAATCTACGACTGTAGGGTAGGTTGTGTTTTCCGACTCAGGCTATATAACTCACAATAAAGTTCTTTTTACAGTTGTATTTTTTCCACTAAAGTTATAGCCACATTGAAACAGCATAAAAGGTACTGCTACCAAAAAAAAAAAAAAATCACAAAAATGCAAGATGAGACACTCCATGTAAATACATAAACAAAATTGAAAGCCATCTTAATCTTAAACAAGAACACAAGACATATATTTCTAAATATCTACTTACTGCCCTCCAGATTTAATAATGCTCAGATACATCTCCTAACCCCCAATCCATATTCTTAAAACCAACATCTTCAACACTTCAAAATATACAATTTAGCTTACTCTAGCACTTAAAACTACTAGTTCTAGCTTTAAATGCATATAAAAGCACGTGCGTGTTTGTGTGTGTGTGTGTGTGTGTTGTGTGTGGGGTGTTTCTATGTAGCATCTCAAATAGTGAGAGAAGTCCTTCTCCCTATTTTTGCAGATGAGAAAGGTATACATTTATTTGAAGTTATTGACCCCAACAATTTTCTGCCAACTGCTGAATCACACTCATAAAGCACATATTTTTTTTTTGGTACCGGGGACTGAACTCGGGACCTTGCGCTTGCGAGGCAGGCAGCCGCACCACTGAGTTAAAACCCCAGCCCTAGAGTATCTATTTTTAATAAATTATCATATGTACCTATTATCTTTTTCTCAATATAATAATAGCATTTTCTGCATTCCCAACCTTTTCACGCTTTCTATTGTCCAAATATTTATGGTTCAAGGAAACAGCAAAATATATAGAATCTTCAAAGGATACTGAAACCGCCCAGCAGGATATAGAGGACATGTCCTCAAAACCAGAGCTGGTAATTTCAATCTCGTCTATATAGGTGATCATCCAAGACATTATAAAAATAAATCTGGATATAAAATATACTTCTTTCAAAAACGACCATTTTATTGTCAGTGATTTCAGCCACTATATCCCAAAGATACATTAACTGTCAGGCTAGCAGTATTTAAGATTTGTCTGCTCCTTCCAAATTCTGTTTTCCTCCATGTAGATGTCTTAAACTGCTCAAGATGAAATCGACACCTGGTTCTAGAATGTTGCTAACTTAAAAATCAATTTTAAGCCTCTTCAATTCCCTGTAATTTATATGTCTTTACTTTTACAAAACTACACTTTATTTTTACATCACCCAAAGAACCAAGCATAGCGCTGTCAGACATGGATGTTCAGTAATTACTGGTTCACTTAAAATTAAAGTTTAAACATGTAGAGGAATAGTCTATGTCTGCCAAGATGACCTAATGATTATCCCCCAAGACCAGAGC
This sequence comes from Heterocephalus glaber, assembly GCF_053883595.1. Taxonomy (NCBI): domain Eukaryota; kingdom Metazoa; phylum Chordata; class Mammalia; order Rodentia; family Bathyergidae; genus Heterocephalus; species Heterocephalus glaber. The sequence continues at coordinate 274,141 of NW_028258324.1, read as the reverse complement.
TAAACCCGTTGTCTGTTTTTGGTCTTTAATTCTACATAACTGATCTAAAATGGGAAGCCTGAAAAAGGCAGTTATTTGGAAATGTCAACTAAGGGACTATGAAAAGCACACGTTATCTCAGTTTGAATGTGAAACAGATGTACTCTGCTCAAAGTTTAACGAAGCCAGTGTGTTACTGAAAAAATGGCAAATATACCTATACTTAAGGAAAAGCCTTAGAGTCATTCAAACATTATAAAAAAACCTCAAGGCCCTGAATTTAAGATTTAAATTCTTTTCAAAACAGATTCCTAACAGAAAGTAACTATAAACAGCAAAGAAAGCTCTGTTAAGATTCTAAAATTAAAATCAGATAAATATAATACTTTCCAACATCTTCCAAGTAACCTGTGGCAATGACTGAGCAACCTGACTTTGTGAGGTGGTATTTGGTGAGGTCAGTGCATGAAAAATGAGACTAAAAAGCACACAAGATTCCCTTCCATACCAGATGAACAAATGTCCACTAAGCCAGGCATGCACTTAAATTCTTCAGGCCCAATGATTAAAACTAGTTATTCCAAACAGATACCACACAAACCATTATTAGGGTCTTAAAATTAATTTCATGTAGACATAAGTATCACATGATGAACTCCACAAGTAAATGTCAGACAGCATATGAAATAAAAATGGAACTATCAAATCAATTCAGTAAAAGCAGACACTATAACCACAACTAAAAAATAAGTCCTTCAATTATAAACTATTTAGGTGAACTGATCACTTTCTAGACAAAACCATTTTACCAAGAAATTAACTTACCTACTTCTAAATTAATGCCTACCAAAGCCCTAGAATTATACTTAATTTCCTCTCACCAATATCTATATTAAAGAATAAGGAAATGAATGCTACAAAAGTAACAAAACTGAAGGGTTATTAAACCAGGTGAAATATCATGAATTTGCAGTTCTTTAAATATAGTTAAATACAAAGAAAGTTCTTCTAAAATTTATATTCTCAACACTTAAACATTTGACTTGCTAAGAGAAATGAGTGGGAAATATAACTTAAGTTTCCTTGAATTTGAAATATAACTTAAAAAAAATACTTAAACCTTAAGACAAATTACTTGAGATACATGAAAAGTTATTTTCCTGTGCTAGAATGTGATGTAGCTGAGGCATGTAGTGACGCGAGTGCAGACAGATACAGCCTGTCCCTGAGGTGAGCCACTTAAGGAGTGTGCAGGTCTGCCTGTTATACACAGAGGCCGTCTGTCCAGCTGCATGAATGCAAACTCCAGCCCTGTATTCTCCTAGATCTAAGAAGGGAGTATTCATCACATCTACTACTCACAGGGTTCAGGGAGAACAAACAAAGTATACTCAACAATGTCAGCAAGTATGAAAGACATTAGTATTTCACTTTTAATTATGTAAAGTAAACACAGCCAACTCTCTTAGATAATAATCCAAAGGTTTCAAATCCAAATCCAAGATTTCAAAAGAAAAGCCACAAGTCACTTATCAAGTCCCTGGATGGGATGAAAAGCACAAATACTGAGCAGACTAATTTTTTTCATTAAGATGGAACTCTGGTTTATGATGTAAGATAACCACTCATTTCCTGGATGTCTACTTGCAGAAAAACAGGAACAGAACAGAGTATTCTACTACTATGTAACTAACCGCAATGTGCACCAACACCAGAAAGTCTGTAATAGTCACTAGAGCTGCTTTGTTCTGTGACAGGGGACTTGCTTTGTGGCCCAGGCTGATCCTGAACTCTTGGACTCCAAAGATCTTTTTTCTGAACAATGCAAATGCTGGCAAGCACCATCACATCCAGCTTTTGACACCTCATCCTTTACTGTCTGGACCATGTAAAAAATCCACTAATCATTTTAAAATGTAATCATTTAAATGTAAAATTTCTAGCAGAATGAAGTTGAAGTAAAAATGTGGGGAAAAAGAATATGCCTTTAGATATGCCAATGAACTAAAAAATTTAGTTAAATCTAGACTATATCTAACAAACATTGTAAGTAGTCAGTGTCTTATTTTTACATTTTTGGAAAGCTCTGAAATGGGTAAGATGACAAACAAACAAAAAGCAGAATACCAGAATGATTCGTTAAGATGAACACTACAGTCATAAGTTGGTACAGGCTTCAAATAAATGGTGTGAACCACTTTAGACGGAGAGCTTAGGCAGTATATATATATATATATATATATATATATTTTTTTTTTTTGTACCGGGGATTGAACTCGGGTCCTTGTGCTTGACAGCCAGGCAGTGGAACCACTGAGTTAAATCCCAGGCCCTAGGCAGTATATATTTTAAAAAGTTTTCTATTAAAAAAAACAAAACAAAAAAAAAGTGATTCTTTATATGCCACACTATTTTGTGTCTTTCCAAATTTCTTACCTAAAATATTTTCACTAAATTTATAATTTTTAAAAGGAACTTTTTTTGTTGTTATTTTAAGAAGCCTTTTAAATGACAATACTACATACTGGTAAAACCAACTTAATATATACTTCATACACCCAAACCCTAAATACCACCTATGCAGATGAATGGAGATTTGGCATTTAAAGTGTGTGCACTGACATTTCATACACTTTTTTGTATGTTTAATCCATAATTTCTGACTCATTTAAAAATGTAATAAAAATAATAAGCAATTGGCAATGTAACAAGGATACAATCCAATGTGTTCACAGATGGGTTACCTGTGAGACTGGTGCTTTAACATGGGGTGGAATTCCAGAGGAAGAAACAGTACCACTAGGAGGCAGGTTTTTACTGGTCACTGAAGCCCAGGAGAAAGCCTGCAGGAAATGCAACAAACCTAGACTACTAATCATGGAAAACCACCAACATTCCTATAGGGAAACTCCCAAATACATATTTTCTTTTCATTTCTAAACTATGGCTCTATATTGGAGGATTCCTAACAGGCACACACACACATGCCAGTCTATGTGCCAGCTTTCAAAATCTCATTACGCAAGATTATTTATAATTGTTGTCTCAGCTACTAAATAGAACCACAAACAAGTTCCTACATATTCTAGGTAGATGAGTAAGTGGTGAATACAACCACTAACAACTAAACATGCTAGAGAACTCTGAACCTGATAGAACCAAGTTCTTTCTCCTTTTTTGGAGGAAGATAGGGTGTGTGGTGGTGTTAAAGGGAAGGGGGAAGGATAGGAAAGAACAGAATACTAGCTGGAAACTAACAGACATCCACAAATTGAACAAGGAATCTTCTCCTCTTGCTATCCAAATACTCTTTACCCTACTTTACAGAGAGATAAAAGAAGTTTTGCATAGAACACTGTGGGTGTCACTCACCTTTACAGGATGGTTTAATTGGTGAAGTAATAAGAAAACTGATCCTATCTCAGAGTATCTCAATTAAAGACCAACATAAGCAGGGAAACTGCATGATTACTGGTACAGCTGGGCTTAGAGGATTTCACCCAGAAGGGAAGAGCAGCTGACAACCTTAGATGGATTGAGAGGTGGGGTGGGGGTGATTTCATCTATGTCACTAAACTGCATCAGATCAAGGCTAATCTTTTATAAATCCCACTTTTAGGAGCTTTTTTTTGAAATGCCACTGAAACATTCCTCAGGGTAACAACACCACAGCTTCTTTCATATACATCAAAAAGCATAGTTTGCTATATTACTCAATTTAACAAAATAGAACAAAAGTCACACTGCATTGATATGAAATATCAAATATGAACCAAATATGAAAGTGTGAGGTCAAAGATCTGAAGAGTTCCACTGATCTAACCTTTGGTGGTTCTTGGGGCAGAGAAACAGGCTCTGCAGGGGGAGGAGTAGTAGACTTCTCCTCCAGTTCTTCTAAATTCTTCTCCTCCACTTGTGGTTTCAACTCTTCAGTCTTTGTTTCAGATTCGGGCTCAGGTTCAGGTTCATGAGAGGATTCTTCCAAAGGCTCTTCTATGCCGTTACTACAAATGATCAGTTCAAATAAGATAAAATTCACTTTCTCTCCAATCTAATGGGCACAAGCAGCCATATGCCAATAGCTTGTTCTACATCGGTGTTTTGTGGTACTGGGATGGAACCCAGGACAAGTTTGCATATGCTAGGCAAGGACTCTGCATTACCAGGAATGTTTAATGCTCACTATAAACCCTGAATTTTTCAACAGTAAAATTTTGTAAATATAAAATGCTCACTTTGTGTTGTCCTATACACTCTACATTATCAGTAAGTGACCACTGCTTTGGTGAAAATTATGTTTAAATTTTGAATTAAGTAAAACAATTCTTTCCACATTTACTGATTATATACATATAAATAGTTTTATAGAAAATTTGCTTCCAGAGGCTAAGGGTGGAGCTCAGCAGTACAGTGCACCCATAAGAAACCCTGATTTGACCCTTCAGCTACAGTAGACTGTATGTGACCAGACTGAATGTGACCGGAAGTCTTGTTCTTACGTCACAGGGTGAGCTTCATAGTAACCACTATTAGCATTTTCTTGCACAGGTTCAGGAGATGGTTGTCTTTCTTCTTGCTCCTCTTCCACTTCATCTTCTGATTCTGACAATACACAGTGCATGACATCTATTTAAAAAACAGTCTCCATAATTTCTAACACATATTTTTAGTATGTTTAAGGAAATGGTATGGTAATATAAAAAATTGGAAACTCTTTACAAAGTCATCCAACTGCAATATTTCCTGTTCTCTCAAAAAACTGAGAACAAGCAGAATGAAGTTTGATTTTTTTACTCCACTTTACTTTAACAAAATCTATTAGCAATAAAGGAAAAAGTAGGAAATAATGTCTATAAGTTCCATATTTATAAAAACTATAGTCCTTAAAAGAGCACTGACAGAACCCTTCTATCTTCAGAGTGACCTCACCTTCATCAAGTTCTGGTTCAGAATCACCAAATACTTCATCTTCATAACGAAACATATCATTGTGAACATAAAATTTATTTGGAACAGACCCCTACAGGAAAGCAACATGCAAATATTTCATGAATATCCATAAAATTGGTATTATGTTAAAAGAACAAATTATATGGCATACACAATTTCAATTTTAATACCACAGAAATAATCTGGATAAACCTAATTTTCCAAAGCTAAACATGCTGTTAATATAAACAAAACTAAAAAAAGGATCACCGAGGGCTGGGGATGTAGTTCAGAGGCACTGCGCCTGCCTAGCAAATGCGAGGTCCTGAGTTCGATCCCTTGTACTGGAACACACACACACACACACACACACACACACACACACACAAGGATCAGAGCCCAAGAAACTTTTCCAATAGAAAAGAATCAAGACCAATTCATAAACAGACCTTTACCTTTTTTTCAAAATATTATCTTTTAAATATACCAAAGAAATTTTTGTATTATTTCTATAATCTTAATAATCTATTCACACATTATCAGCATCTAAATTTTAATTCCAAATAGTTAAAGCAGTGCACACAAGTTCATATAAGTTATATCAATAGGTCCAATAAAATGGTTCAAAAATAGTAGTATGCAAATATAAACCTATTAAAAGAACTCTTAGTTCAACACAGTAATAGCAACCAAATTTAATCAGGTAAGTGAAATGTAAACTTACTTCTGGAGCCAAAACAAAAGTCTGCATGAATTTCCTTTCTGGCTGCCCACTATTAGACAGCAGGCCCATGACTTGGACAACAACTCCGTCACTCAAGGTGGCATGTGCATCCACATGGCGGATCTTTGTATGGCATTCACTGAAGTTCAGAGATAACACTTTGTGGTGTATGTCCTATATTGGAAAGGTGAGGAGGAAATGCAAAGTCTTGTGATTCTGCATTACCTGCACAGTACTGTTACCTCCCTTGCCAACTTCCTCAATGGAATGCTAACATCTTCATTTTCCTGCTTCATCTGACCCATTCCACCATGGCACGTGCCTCTCTGTAGACTGCTGCTCCTAACTATGTTGAGCATGTCCATTCTATGCAAGAAATAGACCTCTGACACTGTGCAGTCATCTGGCTTTACACTGCTTTCTCCTATAGTTTGGTAATAAGTGAATCATTCTCATGAACTATACACTATACTGACTGCTCCTTGACTTTACACCTAATTTTATTTTACTGTGATGATTGCTGATGTCATTTTTCTGCTTCTGACTTCTTTGCTAAGGCCAAATCCTGGATTCTACCTGAAGTTCCACATTCTCTACAAAGTCTTCCTTCTCTGTGAAGTTGTAAAGAGTACATATTTCTGTGCATTCCTGAGACACAAGGTTTGGTCCAAATTTGTAGAAATTTCATACACTAGATTTCATACCAAGGACATGCAACATTTCATTTTCTCCTGTGTCCATCCACTCCAATATAATACCATTTTTCATAGAAAATCAATGTTTAAGAATTTAAAACACATTTAACAATTACGGAAACTCTTTCTGGTGAGTTTCTAATGATCATACTGAAGAAATTCATGAGCACAAGAAGGCTATTTTTGAACTATCTCCTTCAGTGCTATTATTTGTTTCCTTGTAAGTGAGAATCTTTCTTGTCTATGTCTTATACTGAATAACTACTTTGGAAAGGATACAGTTTTACTTACTTGTTATTCGTATGGTTTTTTTTCATAAAAAAAAGAAATTTCTATCAACACAAAAAGACATTTAAAATATATGGAATGACTTACATTTTGGCCATAAACAGCTTCCTGGGGCTTTCCACTGGCATCCACTCCTCCATGAACATAGGAAGAATTCCTGCCATAAAACCTGCAAAATCATTCATAACTATACATTTTCAATGCATTATCAAGAGGAGTAAGTCTAAGGAGCAATAGAGTTCTACCGTTGAAAATGAAACTAGGGTCAAGGTATAGCTCTGCCACTAATTAGACATTACTTAACTGTCACCTGTAAATTCACTTCCCTTGGTTATAAAACTATCTCTATAGGTTTTCATAAGGATTCAATGAGTACCACATAGAATGCTTAGTCTGACTGGCACAGTAAGTAGATGATCATTAGCTACTCTCATCTAATTCACATCACATCTTTATTTTGTGAAATGGAAGAATGAGATAAAGTACACTCTAAAAACAGATGCTGTAATACTTGAACCATATTTTTCTTTAGATAGAAAAACTCACTGACCTAGATTTCTCTCAGGATCTAATGCTCTGTTTAATACTCAGAGTTCCAATTTACTAATTCTTTTTTTTTTTTTTTTTTTTTTTTGAGACAGGGTCTTGCTATGTAGTTCAGGCTTATCTTGAACTATGAAGCCCAGGTTGGCCTTGAACTCACAGTAATCCTCCTCGCTCAGTCTCTGGAGTGCTGGGATTACAGGTGTGCACCACCTGTAATTAGATTACTAATTCTAAAGGCTTATAACAAGACAGTTTAGATCTAAAATAACTGAAATAATCCAGACAAGTTAAATATTTTTATGCTGCTCTGAAGTACATGACAAATTAGACTTTTCTCTGGCAAGATGTAAAGCAGTAATAATTAATATCTTTCCAAATTAAGGTTATCAAAGATAAAAATGTAAACTTTTTCAAACGATGTGATGGTGCATGCCTATAATCCCAGCACTTGGGAAGCTGAGGCAGGAAGACCATTACAAGTTTAAGGCCAGGCTGGGCTACACAGTGAATTCAAGGGTGCCTAAACTACCTGGTGAGACCCTGTTTAAAATTTTTTTTTTTTCCCCAGTACTGGGGATCGAACTCAGGACCTTGTGCTTGCGAGGCAGGCACGGCGCCAGAGCTAAATCCCTGGGCCCTAAAAAAAATTTTTTAAATGTTAACAGAAGAGGTTAAATGAACTCCTCTATAGTCATATACCTATCAAGGAGGGGAGCTAAGACAAAATGCCAGTCAGTTTGGCTCCAGAGTCCATGCTTTTAACCACTCTCTTCTAATTTTTTTTTTTTGGTACTGGGGATCGAACTCAGGACCTTGTGCTTTCCAGGCAGGTGCGGTGCCGCTGAGCTAAATCCCCGGCCCTCTTTTTTTATATGTACTTATTTCCTCTCCTATACTACTGGCAGGCTGTAAACTGGCATTACTTTTCCAAAAGACAATTTAGCAGAGTAACTGTGTGTATAGGAAAAGCCTTAGAAATGATCCTATCTTTGATACAATCAATTCTTCCAAGAACTTAAAAATATAATCGATCAGTAAGGTAAACAAAAATGCCTATCTAAGGAAAGTCATTATAGTGTTTATACTAGTGAAGATTCTAACAAACTAAATTTTCATTAAGATGGAAAGTGGTTAAATAAGCTAGGTATAAAATAGAAGTCTGTGCTGTCACTTAATATGAGAGTGTAGTTTTTTTTTAGCATATGTGTTGCTGAAGAGAGTACTGTATAGACTTTTAAGCTTTTGTCATCACAATACTTTAAAAATGCTAATACTGTACTCATATTGTAAGAAGACCTAATCTGAGACACTGAATTAATTCCACTTCCAACTCTTTCACATATGATATCAACAAGTACATCTGTTTTTAAAATTAGAAAAACATAGCTTTTCATTGTGAGATATTTTTCAGGAGAGGGTGTTACTTATACTTTTTAGATACACTACACTCAAGAACAGTTGGGCTCTATAGCCAAAATTAGGCCTGTATACTGGCTACAAACAGCTCATTTACTGAGTGATCTTGTAATCTTCCTGAGTTACCTGCTGCAGCTGTTTAATAGGTAAAGTGAGATAATTACACTATCTACACTTTATAAGATTGCCCTAACAATTTCATGAGATAATATGGGTACGCAGAGTATTCATGAACAGAGCCAAGCAAATTGTAAATATAAAAAAATGCTTCCTGGATTAAAGTAGAGAACATGTTCAAGAGTATAGGACAAAACTGCAAAATCTTTCAGAATGCCCAACTTTTAGAAGACCAACAGACATAGGAATGTCTTTTTATTTTTTCTGGTACTGGGGATTGAACTCAGGACCTTGTGCTTGTGAGGCAGGTGTGATGCCACTGAGCTAAATCCCCAGCCCAGGAATGGAAGTCTTTTAAACCACCTTTCCCAGAGAAAGCTGCAATGATATACAGTTTCCTTAACTCAAACAGCTAGTGTGTTCAACAACAAAAAAAGTCTTATTACAAGACTCACATTTTTCTTCTACTTGTTAAGACACACCCAGAAGAACAAAATTAACAAGAACTACTGACAACATAATCTAATTTCAATCTCTGCATTTGTTTGTGTGTGGGAACCTTAACAGGTTACAGGTATACAAGTCTTGCCAAAGTAGTGAACAATGCTATTGTTTCTGTTAGTATCTGCAGATTAAAAGAAATAAAAATTTTCACAAGCATACATAACTTTCACTTTCCAACACTGTGAGAACTTTTAGGATATGCACTGCCAAAGTGAGCGCCACACTGTGAGAACTTAAGAAGATGATCTGAACCATTACTTTCACTGCCCTGGTACTGGGGATTAAGCCCAGGGACATGTGAAGCTACTTCCTCAGCCTTTTTTCTTTTCCTTCAAATTTTGATGCAGGGTCTTACTAACCTGCCCAGGCTAGCCTTGAACTTGTGATTCTCCTAGTCTAGCCTCCCAAGTAGCTAGGACTACAAGCATGTTCCACCACTCCTGCCTCTAAGCCACTGGTTTCTAACTGCATATTGGGAACCTATCAACCTTTTTTTTTGTGGTACTGGAGACTGAACCCAGGGTTTTTGCCCTGAATTGCATTCCCAGCACCCACCCTTTATTTTCAGACAAGGTCTCACTAAGGTTCCAGGCTGAGCTTGAATTTACAATCCTCCTGCCTCAGTATCCTAGAATTATGCATGCACCACCATGCCCAGCTTATTTTTTCAAATAAAACATAAAATATCAGTGTATATAAAAAATGTGTGTGTATAGATATGAATGTGTTATATACTGGGACATGATGTTTTTCTTACTGTGCTCAGCAGTCAAAAAACAGAAAAAATACTGGTTTAGCCATAATATGATTAAAATATTAGATATGGTTTAGAGATGTTTGCAAACATACTGTCAAGTTATGAGACAGCAAAGGTAAAATATCCAGTTATATCAAGTAAAGCTAAATAAAAATGCTCAATGATTTGCATCAAGCTCACCTGTGTAAGTATTCTGGTGCTTTATTCAGCAAAGTATAATACTGCCTCACGAACTCCCGCCCCACCAGCAGCGGGCTGGGCTTCTCCATAACCATTTCTTTGCTGCCCAGGGTCAAACGCTGGGGGAGAAGCACAAGAGTAACAACTATTAAAAGTCATCTTTATTAACTACATGATATAAACTTTACTTTTCCTAGACAAACAAATGAGAATATAAAGAGAATTAACATCATTTATTAAAAAGTAATAACAGCAGAATAGTTAAGTTCCCAGCCTACGTTTGCAACTCCCTTTGTCCCAAGAAAAATTAGTAAAGTATAAACAAAACTTCTTATCACTTACTTTATGTTTATAGCCTTCGGAACAGTCAAAATTAGAATAATGTCGGAATTGGGATAAAAGAAGGAAAAAATGTGAAAATTTAAATGACTTGTTTTTTAGTGGGAAAAAAAAAAAAACCCATACAAAAAAATACCAAAAACCCAGACAGACATAATTGGGCGAGGGCACAGTGCAGAGGTAGAATGAGTACTTTGCAGGCACAGGCCCTGGATCCTCCACAACACCTATATAAGCGTGCACTCACAAAGCATCTGTCTCTCATAACATCAAGCATCCTTTCGTTTTACATTTAGAAGCACTGAAATTTTACCACAAATCTGAGTGTATATCTATTGGGCAAATCAGAATGCAGCTAAATTTCTATTTAACAAATTCCAATGTAGATTTCTTTTAAAAAACAAATTTCAAAGGCAAACACAGCCTACAATAGTCATTACAGTATGATGCTGTTTTCATAAACACCAGGTATCACCTATGATTAACACATACAGAGAAAACTACATAGCTCCATACCCTTCCAGTCACTTCTAATTCAACTGGAAATCATGGTCTATTATGTTCCTTGATTCTCTTACCTTCTCCTAAAACTCAAAATCAAACTATACACATCTCCCAATCTGCTTATGCACTTATATAATGCCTAACTTCTTTAAAAAAATAGTTAATACACAGAACAAATCCAGATACTGCTATTTGGAGTCCTTCTGGTTTCCCCAAACCTAAAACTCCCAATAAAGGTAACAACCCTAATGCATTAGAGGACTCTGAGTGGTAAAGGCTTGCCTAGCATGTGCCAGGTTTCACCCCCAGCACCACAAAAATAAGACCAAATAAAGTATGAAAGCTAAGTAACAATGTTTTCATTTCAAATATGGGAGAAAATGAAGAAGACTTACCTAGTAAATTTTTACTCATATTTCAATACTGTAACAAAGTACTGAGAAATGAGATTATATAAATTATCCTCTGCATAAAACAATTATCTACAAAATACTTTTTCTCAAGCTGTCAGTGACAAATGCTATTAGAGACTATTTCTGATTTTAAGATTACTTTTTTCTTTTCATCTCTGTATTTCCAATTTTTTTTTTGGTACCAAGGATGGAACTTGGGACCTTGCGCTTGCAAGGTAGGTGATGGAACCACTGAGCTAAATCCCTAGCTGTATTTCCAGTTTTTGTACAGTAATACTGTTGTAACTTATCCCAAACTTCCCATCACATTCGTAAAGTACACTCATCTACTAAAAATAAAAAAGTGAATACACAAATTGTTCCAAAGAAAAGTTAAAAATATTGGATACATTAAAGATTCATTATAACAAAGTTTGAGTCTTCAAAATGCTAGCCATTCACAATCACTAAAGCACATAGGTCATGATAGCACTGATTGCAACTGAAGAAAGAAAGGGTACAGGGATAACTAACACTTGATTTATCCTTATTTTGTAAGGTATTACTTAGCATAACTCATTCAACAGAGGAAACATGAGGAATGACAAAGTATATAATGAGCTATGCAGAGTCCACTTTTTTAAGGCATAGAAGAGACTCCCACAGGGGATGATAAAACCAAATGAAAATGTTACTATGAAAAAGGTGCTTTAATTAATTACACAGTAATTACAGATCACTTATCTTTTACCATAATTTAAATGACTCAGAATTTAGAAAGTCGAAAGCTGAATGAATGAGACAAAAATTCATTCCATTTTCCAGTGCCTACTAAGTATGTGTCAGAAACTGCAAGAAAAAAATTATGGACTGCAAGGCCCCAAGTTTGATCCCTGGTACCAAAAAAAAAAAAAAAAAAGGGTGAACAGGACATGCTCTCTGCCTAAAGAAAGTAAAAGTCCAATGAGACAGGATTCCTAAATATGGTGATCTTACTGATGGTATAGCTATTATAAGAACACCATGAAGAATGTAGTATTCAAATCGGAAGAGAAATAAAAATCTGACATGTAGGAAATGAGAACTGAACCTTCTAAATCATACCTAAATAAGAAAAATAATTTTTATAAAATAGCTGTCTCAGAACATTTAAAAAACCTACTCTGAGTCTAACTCTAAGTCTACTGGCTTTCCTAGTTAGCTCCTCAAAGTAAGATTCAATCATTCCTTCCTTTTCTCAAGTATCACAGATGTTATACCTCTTCTCTAGCTCCTTCTGAATGTCCAGTCTGACCATTCCCCCTACACAAATACACTCTTACACTCCTAGGAGATGCTCAAAAGACATTTATCTTGCATTTTCTACACTACTTTGCATGTAAAGGGATTAGACAAAATTTTATGAATATAGTACTAAAGACATCTTCAGAAGACAGAAATAAGGCTGAGGATGTAGTGCATTGGTGCAGCACTTTCCTAGTGCATGTGAGCGAGGCTCTGGGTTTGATCACTAGCATCATAAAACCAAAATCAACCAACCGAGACCTCCCCCAACCCTGAAAACAGAAATAACCTACCTAAAACACCAGAGTAAATAATAAAAGTTGTCATGAGGAATGGTGATGATTAAATAATTTAATCATGCAATTTCAAAATGCTTTTAAAGTCCATCTTATCTTATGCTCCTGTGCTTAACTATATGTAAAATATACGTAGATGCACACATTTACAAGAAACTTTATTACTATAATATTAAGTCAGAATTGAAATCTTGAGATTAACTACAAGTCCAAACTAAGTACAGGTTAGTACAAATAATTTTAAAGGATTTTTGAAATAACAAATTTTCAGAAATCTGGCATTAACATAGGCACGAACACAGAGTTAATTTGTCCCCAAAGATACCCAAATAATTCAGTGTTTTATCAACAAAGTCATTCTAGAACACATGACAGTCACAGTTAAAAGCAGGTAAATAAGTTTGAGAGCTGGGTGTGGTAATGCAAGCCTGTAATACCAGCTCTTGGGAGGCTGAGGCAGGAGGATCACAGTGAGTTCAAGGCCAGCCTGGGCTACATAGTGAGTTTAGGGCCAGCCTGAACTACAAAGGGAGACCCTGCCTCAAAAAACTAAAGAAGTTTGACCTACCATGTACCAAAATTAACTGGAAATGAACCACAAGACTTCGTCATAAAACCCAAAACTCCAGGCTTGTAGAGGAAACAAAGGAGAAAATCTTTTTGACTGTATGTGAAGATTTTAGGCAAGACACAAAAGCACACATACAAAAAAGAAAAAAAAATCCTGATGACTTAGATCTCATCGAAATTTAAAACTTCTGCTCATTTAAAGGTATTACCTGAAAATAAATATTTGTGCAATATAACAGAGATCTCAAAGAATTTGTACCCAGAATATATAAAGGACTCTCATAACTCATCAAGAAAATATAAATGTATTACAGAAACACACTTATCCCATCATTCTTGCCACTTTCTGAAGCAGTTCTAGAAGTTCTCTTTTGTTCTTTTGTGAGTGTGTTTAAGAGGTATGCTCAAACATATGGTGAATGGTGCTGCCCAGTGCCATCCAACAGAAAAGACAGGGTTGTAAAAACATTATTGTGTGTCCTCATCTGCTTCATTCACTGGATGGGCTCTATGCCAAAGTCAAAACGACTGTAAAAAGTAAACATTCTGAAACCCGTTCAGGACATCAAGGCAGCTATGACAGAGCAACTAAAGACACTCAAGAAAGAGGACTTCCAGAACTGCTTCAGAAAGTAGCAAAAATGAGATAAGCATGTTCAACGCCAGGGGGAGTATTCTGAAAGGGATTAATGGCAATGTGTCTTTTATTGTAATGAACTTAAAAAAATGAAATGGTCACTGTACTTTTTGATCATACCTCATACCCTTCAGCAAGATAATAAACACATGAAAAGATGAATACATTCACTAATCATTAGAAAAAAGGCAGTAAAACCACAATGACATAATACAACCACCTGTAATAATGGTTAATTTTACAAATCTAAAAACACTCGTAACTGCCAAGGGCAGAGAATAGCTGCTATAAAGAAAAAAAAAAACCTCAAAAAACAAAAAACCAAAAAACTTTGAAAAACAGTATGGTAGTCTCTTATAAAATTAACCACATCCCACAATACCTAGTAATCCCACACCAATGTATTTACCCAAAATGAAAGCATTGTATACACTCTCAAACTGGAAATAATCCAAATGTCCATTAATCAGGTGAATAAGCAATTTATAGTAAATCCGTAAAATCGAGCACTATGAAACAATGGAACCCCTGATACTTGCAACAACATGAATTAACTTCAAAAGCATTATTGTAAGCTGAAGAAATCAGACACAGAAGGCTAACCCAATAGAATTCTACTGATAAAGACATTGTGTAAGCGGTGACTCAGAAGAGGAGCTGGAGATGGTAGGGAAGTTAAGGACTGGAGCCTGAGGAAACTTGGGGGTGGTGGTGATGGGAGTATCTTCAAGCTTGATTTTGGTGGTGTTCATGACTACACATCTACCCAAAGTAATACAACCAGGCACAAGAGTGGTTTTTACTGTTCATGATTGTACCCACATTCCTTAAAAATATAGAAGTTTGGAATTATAAATGCCAACAAGAATATTCACAAAAGTTAAGCAATTACAAACTGTAGAACCATGCTACAAATCTCATCTTTTGAAAAAAGGTATGTTACAGAAATAAAATTTGAGTTACAGGTAGTAGTAAGAGTCTACACAAATTCTTAGTGTATTGTCTGAACGTGACAAAAAACATGTATTAACTTTGTACATTTTAAGGTATTTTTCAATTTTCATTTAGTTTCTGGTAATTACCAGATTCATGTTAGTGGTTAGCAAATATAGTTCTAGAATAAAGGGTCTGGGCTTTGGATGTAACCCAGTGGGAGAGCACATGCAAGAAGCCCTGGCTTCCATCCTGATTAGGGGAGAAATTTGTGCAAATTTACTTAGCACTACAGTATGGTAGCACAGCTAAAATAAGTCTCTGACATTATGTCTACATTAATGACATAGTGCTGACAAAATATTAATGGCTAAAATATGCATGTGCAATAAAAGCATCAAATGAAGATAAAATAGAGAAAGCTGAAATGGGACACCCTGGTTAAAATCGTGGTGGAATTAGAAATAGCTATGGGCTTAGTATGGTGGCACATGCTTATAATCCCAGCACTTCAGAGGCTGAGGCAGAAGGATTATAGAGTGCAAGGACAGCCTGGGCTATGAGTTCAAAACCAGCCTAAATAGCATAGCAAGAGCCTGTCTCAACCAAAAGTCAGCTATGTAGAAAAAGAGTAATAAAAGAAAAACTGCCTAAATCCTAAGCACTCTCCAACTTCAATGTTTCCAAATAAAGTGGGACATATTTTTGATTGTTCATACAGTCATTGGAATATTATCAAAGACTACAGAACCATACAAAAAAACACCAAAAAAGTGTAATGTTTACAATTAAAATGATTTCACTAACATAAAGGAATTTACACAATGTAGGTAAAAGAAAAAAACTAATTTAAATCCTCTACACACAGCACAATACCTATCAGAACATTTTACTTAGAAAAGACAAATGACCCAAACAAAATAATTTTGGATTCTGTCAATTCTCATTAATTTCAGAGATCTCTGAAATAGCAACACCTCCATGTTCTTATTAAAGACTTGTCCATTACCATATAATGATAAAATGATTAGGTGTTCAGGAAATTCAATTATTTTTTTTGGTACGGGGGTGGGGTGGGGGGGTGGGTTGAACTTGGGACCTTGCGCTTGCAAAGTGGATGGCGGAACCACTGAACTAAATCCCCAGCCCAGGAAATTCAATTCTAACTAGTAACTTCAAATACCTAGCCACAAGCACCACAACCCAAGTTTCAGATTTCTGAGCATATCAACTTTCAGAATAAAGATGTTTGGCTGGTAAAGCCTATGCAAATGGTCCAAAATCTAAAAATCCTGAAATCCCAACACTTCTGTCCCAAGCACTTTGGAGAAGGGACATTCAAATTTATGGCATAAAAACAAACAGTAAGAAATTCACTCATCATAAGTCATTCATTGGTGGCTATTTCAATGCTTGAAGAAAACAGTTGAAGATTGATTAAAAAAATCATATTTTCTTACCACCGTTCCCCCTCCCAAAACAAAGTGACTTCTAGATCTTATGTCTAGTATTTCCACACTTAACAGGTTGCAGTTCTCTTTACCAGAAAACATGGTATCAAAGAACACACTTTGTGCTAGGTCCCAGCTTCTTTCCACTAGGGATGCTTCCTCCCATTCCTTCTGGAGATCCCCTCCTCACAGCTGGGCTCCCATTAGTCAGCCCAAGGCTCATTCTCATTGAGCCAAAGACCACATTCATTCTTAACTGCCAGTACCCCATCAATCTGGAACTTTCCCAAACTCCTGATAGTCTTTGTCTAAAGTGCCTTTAACAATCACAACACATCATGTAAAGGTACAAGTTCCCAGTGAGAAATGTAAATGTACTGTATACCTAAAATGTATCAATAAAAGAATTAATTAAAAAACAAAAACAAAAAAACAATCACAACAGTACTCTCTATACCATTATGGAGCAGTGACACCCAATGTGTTGAGTGAAAGTGTTGAAAAAGACTGAAGAACAATGGTGACAGAAATAGATAAAAGAGGACTTAAGCCCTTTTCTCAGGGCACAAAGGTAAGGGGGCAAGTTTGAGTTCAGACACTATTAAAGTGCCCAATCATTAACATAAACAAATGAAATCCTGTGCCTATAGCTACTCAGGAGACTGTTAGTAGCATTACTTGAGCCCAGGAGGTGGAAACCAGCCTGGACAACACAACAGCAAGACCTAGTCTCTCTCTCAAAAGAGAGATAAAGAAGGGCTCCTCCACGAAAATGAAAAGCATGTATTCATATTATGCTTTAATGTCTAACAAATAACCTATGTTTCCTTTATCTCCTTGAAGCTTGGTATTAGCATCATTACACAAAAAATATTTAGAGCTTAAAGAAAAGGAGATCAAGGTCCCTCGGTTGTAGTTTTAAGAAAAAATTTTAAATTGGGCCTCCTGCCTCTAGTGATGTCTAGTTAAGAATCTCTTTAGAAGAAAAGCCAAAGAATGAAGATTACAAAAAATTAATTTAAAAAATCCAACTTCTAGCTTATTTGAAACAATTGGGAGTAGTAAAAGGCAAAGGAATATAATAGGGTAGTAACACAACAGAAGTATAAACATCATTCTCAATATACCTACTAAAGATAAAAATAAACTGAAGCACGAAAACTGATTCTATTGCCAGGAGTTCTGGAAGAATCTATTTATTAGCTATTAAATAAGTGTATTCCAATAAAAAGTAGCACGTTCGTCAATTAAATTCTACTTAAATCCAGAAGCAATCCTTAAGTTTGTGCCACTGAAAAGAGGTGATTCACTGTCTTCATACCCACTCAACATAAAATAGGTGGAAAAAAGTCTTTTTGAAGCAACTTGGGAAATAATTCTCAAACTTGATGGTAGATAACCAGCAATACATGATAAAGAAGCTGTTAAGGTCTAAAAACACTGAGTATATGAATTTCCAGTAACTAATACTGAAACTTTTAGTCTCTCCTATCTTACTTTGTTCAAGCCAGGAGTTGCCTACTGACAATTCAACTGCTGAGCACTTAAGTGAACACTCAGAACAGTAGGTCTAGTTGTCAATTAAGTTACCACTGACTCTTTTTCACTTGCCACTTCTGATCCCAAATGCCGCACACATTCTGATTCACTCCATTGCTGATGCTTGTTCATGTTGACTACGTCAAGCCTGAATATCCAACAACCTGAACTACAGCAGCTCTAAGACAGGAAGCAATCCCCGTGAGGTCATTATTAATTTTTCAGCACTAAAGAACGTGTAGAGATTAAATCATAAAGGAAAAACACACAGGACTAATCCTAAAAATCTGAAAAAAAGAGGTATCAGCACCAAAGAAACAACACCCAATTCAACCCTAAGGTTCGGAGCAAACCTTTTTTTTTTTTTTTTTAGAGCAAACCCTTTTAAAGAACACAAGTTTAGAATCACAAAGGACCATAAGATTTGGTGGGACCAAGTATTTACTCAAACTTTGTCCACATGCCCGAAGCTATATTAACTGCCAAATACGGAGGTGACAAGGAATCACCATCATCTTCCACTCCAGCTGGTTAATGGTTCCTAGATCCAGGTATCTGCAATGCTAACGTTTAAAAGATAGCACAAGATTCATTAACCCTACCTTGACCCATTAGTAACACGACAACCCTAAAGAAAGAAAGAAGGGAACAACTTTCCTATTCTAATTCAGGTGCGCATGTTTTATTTTTGTTTTTTAATAGGGCAAAGGTACACCGGGGCGGTGGCAGGGGGTCCACGTGGAAAAGGGTAGGCGCAAATCTACATTCGCCCCAAAGTAGCACAGGGCCACTTTAAGAAATCTGCTTTTAAAAACTCGGAAAATCCGATCAGATCCGACTATCAAAATGCATACAATCCAGGTGAGGTTACGTTCCTCTTCGTTTTCCTCTCCTACAAGAAAGCAGCGGAAGAGAAACCATTCCTCACAGCTCCTAAACCTCATTCCTGGATCAACAGGGGACCCGCTACCCTAAGAGGTTAAGGAGGCACACGTTTAACTCGAATCGCTGCGCCGGGGATGAGATAGGAAGACGCCGGGACCTGAGCGCCGTCCAGGGACGCCGTGGCCTCCACGCCGGATCTGGTTTCCGGCGCAGAAATGGTGCCCGGAGGCAGCGACTTTAGCATCTGCGTCGCTCCCCTCCCCCACGGGCGGGGCGGCGACCGCGTCCCCGTGGAAGCCGCGCGGCAAACGCGCCGGCACCCGGAAAGCCTGACCCTCACAGAGCCTTCTCGGAGCGCTCCTCCGGCCGATCGTCCCCTCCGCCCCGGGGCCACCAGAGCCCTGAGCCCTTTACTCGCCCCGCACGCGCCCGCCGCCTCCCGCCCCTCACCTTGGAGGACAGGCTCGGCTTTTCCACGCACACCTGGCGTACGCAGCCGGCGAGAACAATGTCTCCCGCCGCAGCCCCTCTGACTCCGCGCTCGCGCGCCGGACGGTTGCTGCGGGCGCGCACGAAATGTCCCCTCCCGGCCACCACATCGGCCTCCCCTCCGCCCCCGTACACACCTCCAGCCAACAACCGCGGCGGGTGCGTCGTGCGGGACGCAGCGGGAGAGTCGCCAAGGACCAGCCGCCGCGGATTCTCTTCGTTCGCCCTCTTCCTCTGAACAAGCCGAAAGCCTCGGAAGCAGCACAGCCGTAAGGTCCTTTCGCGCACAACAACCCTTCGCAGGCGCCTGGCGCTGCGGCCACCGAACAGGAACACGGACGTCCCGCCCCCTTGGCCACCGCCCCCTCTTATTGTTTTACCCCTGCCGAAAGGGCCAGGGAACCCCCCAGCACAACGCCAGCCAATCACGTATCTCCTTTGAGCTCCGGACCCAACCTCCTCGCGTCGCTGCGCGGAGCATGCGCAGTGCACCACTGCGCTCGCGGATACTCGCGCCGGAAAGCCGGGCACCACAACCGGACTGCAGCTGGCGGGTGCGCTGATCTGACGTCACAGGGGCGGCCGCTCCCGCCCCACCCGCGTGGTGCCGCACCTCTGCGCAGCGGCGTTCCCGAGCCTCAGTGAGTACGCACGGGGTCTGTGAAGGCTCTGCGAGATGTATGAAGGTGCCCAGCCCCGCTTTGGCAGCCGGGCCCTCACCTATGCTCGCTAGTAATCCATTCTGGGGAACGGAGGGTCAGGTCACGCGAATCGCTCACAGCACTGTGTATCCTGGGGATGCCGTAGCTAAGCCCTGGGGCTGCAGGAAAGCTACGACACGGCTCCACTGACAGAGGACTGGTGATGCTTCGTGTAACCCTAGGTATCTCGTCTGGCCAGCTAGACACTGAGCGCCCTGCATACCAGGGATATAGCCTTGTCCCATGTCCAAGACTCACCTATGACAACAACAGCTCCTGACCTTGATTTGTGAGAAAAGCCAATTTGGCAAAGATACCACTTTGTCCTTTAGGCCTAGAAGTGTTTTCAGGGAGTATCAAAATAGCATAAGAATTTTGGAATGAAGGGTTGAAGAAATGGTGAAATAAATGGAAGATTGTGTGGAGAAGAAAAGTGAACAGGTTTATTAACTGTATGTACCAACATGATGTGGGCACATTTCATCAGTTTTCTTTATAGACCTATTGGGGCGATTTAACAGGTTTTAAAGATGTAAAAACAGGTTTACAAAGACAAGGCCAACATTTGGGCTACCAAAATCTACACTTTATAGATTGCTTAATAATTTTGTAAACCATCAGTTTTATTAAATGAACCCGAGATGGTTTTCCTTAAAGCGATGTTACAGGCAGAGTGCCTTTTAAATATAAAACTCATGTACCAGGCATTCTTACGATTATTTATGCCTCACAATAACCTGATAAACTATGCAGTTTTTATGTTTGAGTTACACATTAGGAAACAGGCAGAGGTCAAGTCTTACTCTGTGACTACAAATTTCAAACATGTCCTTACCTCCAAGTATCTAGAATATCCCACTGTGTTAATCACAATTTACATAATCTCTCTTGTGCAATGCTGTTGTAAACATTTATCACTTGGTATCCTGGTGCACTGGGATGGAACGGTTCTGGAGAGCAGTGGCTCTCACACCTCCTGTGCCTCAAGAGTTGTCTGGAGAGCATAGTAAAAGGAGCCTCCCAAAGCTGGGTTGGCTTCAGCAGGTCTGTGCTGGGTCCTGAGAACTGGTATTTCTCACAAGTTCTCCCATGTTGCCACTGCTGCTCTAAAGGTTGGTGAACTTTACAGTGTGTAAAGGACCTGGTAGTAAAAATTTTAGGTTTTGAGGGCCATGTATGGTCTCTAATTCATATTCCTGACTCCCTCCTTATAATCCTTTAAAAGATGTAAGAAACATTTTTAGTTCTAGGAGAAAAACAAAACTAAAAAGAACAGGACACAGTGGCACACACCTGTAATCCCAGCTTGCAAATGGAGGCAGAAGAACCCTGAGTTCAAGGCCAGCCTAGACAACATAGTCTGTCTGAAACAAACAAAAAACCAAAACGGAATCAGGGTACAGGCAGCTCCTGTTCTAGGATTTATACCAACATGTGGAGTAACTGGGGGAAAGATGGAGCTATCTCCAATCTTAGTAAATAACTAACCTGTTTTCTTAAGCGGCAACTTCTGTCCCCTAAATGTCTTCCACGTCTCTGCCCTCTGAGTGTGTCTCTCCCTACATCTTTACAGGATGACTGCAATTCCTAGCTAATCTCCCTTCCTCAAAATAACCTCTAAGAAGCAACTCCTGCCCTCAGACAAGAGCTAGCAGGGATGGTATTCGTTCAGTGCTGTGGGGCTGAAGAGGATCAAAGGTGCCAGGGATTTGGCTCAGTGGTTCCGTCACCCAGCTCAAAAGCACAAGGTCCCAAGTTCGATCCCTGTTACCAAAAAAAGGATCAAAGGTGACTCAAAGGTTTTTTGGGCCCAGGCACTGAATGGATACCAAGGCTTCAGATGTGAACCTTTATCAAAAGTCTGTAAAATCAAACAAACAAAAAAGTAAATTCCATCTACTGATATCTGTCTTACCTATACTAAATGCTTTCCAAAGCTGAGTCAGATATGCTTTCCCCTTACTCAAACCATTTGTCTTACAATTTCATTTAACCTAACTTGTCTACTGATTTGACCTTATGAACTTGTCTAAACTGTACTCTGTGGCTATTTTGTATTCTCCCTATATCTTACAGTTCCTATGTTCCCTTTTTTATATACAAAGTTAATTGGCAGTGTACCAGTTGTCTGTCTCGGTTCAGTATCTACTTAGTAACAACTTAAGAAGGCCTTACAACTCTTGGATTCATTCATGCAGTAGGCACCACTAAATACACCTTATCAATCAGAGTGCAATGCTCAGAATGGGGAAAAAAACTGAAGAAACAACCTACAAAATTGGAAAAAAATTTTTGCCAGCTATTCCATGGACAGAGAATTAACATAATATATAAGCATAAGAAACTAAAAAAAAAAAAAAATTAGACCTCCAAAATAAAAGACCCCCCTCAAAGAAAAAAAAAAAGGGCAACAAACAGACACTTCTCAGGAGTGAGTGCAAATGGCCAATAAGTACATGAAAAAAATGTTCAACATCATTGGCCATTAGAGAAATGCAAGTTAAAACAACCTAGAGACTCCATCTTACCTGAGAGAGGATGGTTATCATCAAGAGATCAAATAACATGCTGGTGAGGCTGGTGGGGGGTGTGGGGGGCGTGGCAGAACCCTCCTTCATTGTTGGTGGGAATATAAACTAGTACAACCACTATGGAAATCAGTACACAGATTGCTCAAAAAACTAAAAATAGAAATTCCATTCGACCCAGCTATTCTCCTTCTAGGTATCTTCTCCAAAGAGGTAAAGACATCATGTTACAGTGATACATGCATACCCATGTTTATAGCAGCACAACTCATAATAACTAAATATTAGAAGCAGCCTATATGTCCATCAGGAGATGAGTGGATAAAGAAAATGTGGTGTTTACATTCAATGGAGTATTAATCTATCATAAAGAAAGATAAATGAGTCATTTGTGAGAAAATGAATATAACTCAAATCCACAATACTAAGTGAAATCAGACATACAAGCTTAAATATCATATGATTTCTCTTATATGAGAAACCCAAAGAATAAATTAGGGAGCAAAGTAGAGAATGGATGATAGGATACAGAGATCTTTTACAACTGGGAAGGGGACCAGGAGATGGAGGGAAGGGAGAGGGATGAGAGGAAGGGGACATCAAAAATTACGATGTGTTATGTGCTTGAATCACCTCTCCACAAAAAATGTATTCATTATGTATTGTAAACATGTACTAATAAAAACGAATATATAGTCTTCAGAGGATTGGAAGAGAGAGGAGTGTGGGAGGACAGAAAGAAATGAGAGAGAAAAAGGTAGAGTCAGAGAAAGGCAAAAAGGCAACAATTAGAATACACTTTCAGTGGGCAGGGGATTTAGCTCAGTGGTTCTGCTCAAGGACCTGAGTTCAATTCCCAGAACCAAGAAAAAAAAGTCATAATTTGGGCCAAGGATTTAGCTCAGTGGTTCCGCCACCTGCCTCGAAAGTGCAAGGTCTGAGTTTGATCCCCGGTACCAAAAAAAAAAAAAAAAAAAGAAAAGAATACACTTTCAGTGGTACTAGAAACACTGAATTTAATTTTTTGAGATAGGGTCTCACTCTGTAGTGTAGGCTGGGCTTACTCTATGTAGCCGAGGCTGGCCTCAAACTGGCAGCAATCCTGCTTCAGCCTTCCAAGTTCTGGGATTACAGGTAGAAGTCAATCTCATACCTTTCTTGCCACACACACACACACACACACACACACACAGCGCCTCTCAGATGCAGCACCCGGTTCTGCCCCATGAGCAACCCTCCGCTGGCCAACCATTGTGGGAGCTCAGAGGCAAATTTCTTTTTCCTGGGTCCTACTATTTCCTTATTTTGAATCTTAATCCCTAGAACAGTGTATGGTTAAGTATTGTTATTCTTAATATTTTTTAGGCAGTGGGTTTTCCATTGTTAATAGTTTAGGCAATACACCATAGGTTTTATTCATTCTTTTCTTTTTTGGGGGGGGCAGTACCGGGTATCGAACTCAGGGCCATGTGGTTGCGAGGCAGGCACAGGTGGCACTGAACTAATTTCCAGCCCCTATTCATTATTTTCTAAATAAATTAGAAATATAGTTTAGACTTCTTTCATTCAGTTATTCTTTAAAGAGAGTTGATGGGAGCTGGGTTTGGTGGGGCATGGGTGTAATCCCAGCACTTGGGACCCTAAGGCAGGAGGACTGCCATGAGTTGAAGGCCAGCCTGGGCTACATAGTGAGTTCAAGGTCTGCCTGAACTACATAGTGAGACCCTGTCTCAACAAACAACAACAAAAAAGAGAGTTGATGGGGAATATCTAAATAGTTTTGATTTTTAAATTTAAATTTTCATGTTTGTTTGTTAATTTTGATGCATTATAGCCTGTGAATGCAGCCTAAATTTTGTGCTTTTGGGAATTTATTTACATTTTTCCTTTGTGGCCCAATAAAGGTACAACTTTTATAAGGTACCTATAAAACTTTAGTCTATTAAATCACCTTTTAATTTTATTCCTATTAATTTTTGCACTACACATTTGAACATTTTTTCGGAAATACTTTCACAGATTCTGAAGTGGCAAAAATAATTTTTTTTTTTTTGGTACCAGGGATTGAACTTTTCCTTGCACTGGTGCAGCAGGCGGCGAAACCACTGAGCTAAATCCCTGGCCCTGCAAAAATAATTTTTAAAATCTCATATGCTGCTCGCCATCATCCCTCAAATGTTAATATTCACTAGTGTGCTTTACCAGTCTCAATAATCCCTCCCCACCATGAAAATGCTCCGAGGACTCTATGTTTCAACTGTTTTGACCTCATTCGATGTCTATACAGTGCTGTAACTACTGATTCAGTGAATCATGACATTTCAAAGAAACCAATATAGCAGGTACTCTGCCAGACAGCTGGTGCATTACCATGTGACTTCTACCCATAAAAAAGCATCAGACAATAGTGTGCATTATAAAAATGTGTAATTGTTATGTATCAATTAAAAAACTATATATATATAATGTATATGTAATATATATTATATATATATATTATAGCTGGGCATGGTGGTGCACACCTGTAATCCCAGCATTCTGAGGCTGAGGAAGGAAGATCACAAATAATAATACCAGCCTGGGCAACTCAGCAACTTAGTGAGACCCTGTTTCAAAATAATAAATGTTTTTTAAGGAATCTCTACACTGATTTCCATAGTGGTTGTACTAGTTTACATTCCCACCAACAAAATAGTAGAGACCCCTTTTCCCCACAACCTTGGCAGCATCTGTTATTATTAGATTTTCTCATGACAGGCATTCTTTCTTGGGTAAGACGGCCATCTTCATATATTTTTTGTTTTGTTTTTATGATTCAAGGATTTATTAAGTCATCATGCAAAACATACTACTAATTGCATTAGCAAAAGATCAATGTAAAAATACTCCACAATTCTGCAACTGCCAATTAAAAAATTTTTGTTCTAGTGGTTGAGAGGTCTGACATTGTGTCCCCACCAGTGAGTTAAGTTGTACAGACCATCGTTAGCACTAGCACAGTTTACAGAACCTCACAGACCTAAAGGAGCATCGTTAGGCAAAGCCACAACAGGAAGCATGTGTCGGTGTGGGTGAGGTAAAGACGGTCAAATCAGTGTTAGTCACGTAACTGTTGATAATCTGGCAAGACAGTGATGTTACGGTTCATAGTTTTAAGAATATCTAAACTATTTTAAAACTTGTAAGGCAGCAACGCATGATTTTTACACCTAGTTACTAGAAGACTAAGGAAAGCACTTAATTAGCTTTGAATAAAGTAACATGAAAACAGGAATGGACTTTTACTAATCTACAAAAAACTTCTAATGCATTATAAGATTTTATAGTACAAATAGGCATACTGGTCATTAAGAAGGGGTTCTATTAAAAAAGCACTAGGGGCTGGGGATTTAGCTCAGTGGTTCTGGTACCTGCCTTGCAAGTGCAAAGTCCTAAGTTTGATCCCCGGTACCAAAAAAAAAGCACTTACTAAGTTAGCAGCTGTGGGAATGACCAGCTCAAAGATGAATTAAATGCTCAATTTTGGGAAGGATGGCAAGTGTAGTAAAAAGAAAAAGCTCAAGACACAGATAATACCAACCTTTCTTCATCATCTACTGCACTTGACAGAAATTAACCTTACAATTTTCAACTGTGACAGTTTTTATTCAGTTGAGTTATTCCGTGTACAATGTAGCGTAAATTAATCTCTGGTTCATGTTTTGTCAAAACTGTCTTCATCCTTTGACCTCGTCACGTTTCACACACTCTACCCAGCACATGGACTAGGAGCAGAATACTTCATTAGGGCAAACACTGGAATGAGAGTTCTGTTCCAAGTCTCAGCAAAAGCTAGTAAAACTGATTTTTAAAAACCTATAAAATCAAAAAGACTGATCCAAAGAGTGAGCTGTTACACCCATCCCATTATGACATACAGTACGGAGGTAGGGAATGAACATGGGCTGAGAAGTTACTGATGAGTTACATAGCAACATGTCCTTAAGGAGGTGTTCTGCTTCACTCAATCTGAAAGCTACTTGGATAGTGTCTGCACCTCCTGATTTCAGAAGCTGCAGTCTTCTTACAAGGTCTTTCAACAGTTTAGTGCTTAGTGTTCTTAGCACAACACCACAACTTAGTTCGGAAGGTATTTTGGCAACTTTTAATCTGAGCAAGGATAGGGGCTTTTGAAAAATAAGGCTTTAAGAAGACTTGCCATTTTAGGGCTAAATTTTAATACGATGTGAGTTTGAACTCTTACATTTAAAACAAAACCTTAAATTTACTGATTGGTTCAAAATGGTTTTATGGAAAAATTCACCTGTAACAAAAACTTGGCACCGAGTGAGAAGGCTCCACCACTTTTTTGGCAAAGCGTACAAAGGTTCCAAAGGATAGGACCAAGAACTAAAAAGACTCAGACATTTACAACAGCAGGCATTTTCTCTTTCTCTTCTTGACAGCAGGTGGGCAGAGAACTGCTTGGATAGCTTCATCACACACTGTCTTCAGACCTCATTGGGTGAGAGCTGAGCACTCCAGGTATTTTTTATTTTTATTTTATTTTATTTTTTGGTACCGGGGATTGAACACGGGTCCATCTGTTTGCAAGGCAGGCGCCAGAACCACTGAGCTAAATCCCCAGTCCCACTCCAGGTATTTTACAGCACCAATCTCCTTAGCCATGGCCAAGCCCTACAGATAGGTGATGGGAGTCAGCTTCGTCTCCTTCAGTTTCTCGATCGTGTCTTTATAATCCCTAAAATCAAGTTTTGTTCCCAATAGGATGATGGGCGTGTTAAGACAATGGTGTCACACTTCTGGATACCACTTTGTAAGTACATTTTCAGATGATGCAGGACTCACAAGGGAAGAGCAAATTAAGAAGACATCTGTTTGCAGATAGGAGAGGGGACGTAATCTGTCATAATCTTCTTGTCCAGCTGTATCCCATAAGCCCAGATTCACTGGTTTTTCCATCTACCATAACATCAGCAGAATAGTTGTCAAAGACACTGGGGATATATTCTCTGGGAAATGCATTGGTTGTGTAACTCATCAGTAGGCAAGTTTTATTCACAGCTCTGTCTCCCACCATCACACACCTGATAGCGTGCATCTCAGTTGCTTGCTGACCTGTGGCTACATTTGCCTAGGGTTGTTTCAAATCCTTTTATTCTGTTCCATTGATCCTCACACCTGTTTTAGTGCCAGTACCATGCTGTTTTTTGGTACCAGGGATCGAACTCAGGACCTTGAGATTTCGAGGCAGGCAGCGGAACCACTGAGCTAAATCCCCAGCCCACCATGCTGTTTTAATCACTGTAGCTTTATAGTATTACTTCAAGTCTGGTATTATATCACCTGTTTTGCTTTTGTTACCTAGGAATGCTTCTGCTATTCTGGGTCTCTTCTGATTCCATATAAATTTTAGGATTTTTTTCTGTAGCTATTGTGAATGGTACTGTTTTCTTAATTTCTTTTTTCAGTGAGCTCATTGTTAGTGTATAGGAATGCTACTGATTTTTGTGTGCTTATTTTGTATCCTACTACACTGCTGAATTTGATTACCAATTCTAGCAATCTTTCGATGGGGTTGAGTCTTCTAAGTAAAGGATCATGTTGTTTGCAAATGATGATATTTAGACTTTGTCCTTTCCTATATGTATCTCTTTTATTTCTTTATTTGGCCTGATTGCTCTGGTTAGGGTTTAGAGAACAATGTTGAACAGGAGTGGTAATAATGGACATCCTTGTCTTGTTCCTGCTTTTAGTGGGATGGCTTTCAGCTTTTCCCCATTAATATGATGGTGGCAGTAGGCTGGTCATAAATGACTTTCATCATGTTGAGGTACAGACATTCTATACCTATTTTCTTCAGGGTTTTTCAATTTTTGTCAAAGGCTTTTTCTGTATCTATCGAGATGATCATGTGATTTTTGTCTTTGCTTCTGCTTATGTGATGGATTACATTTACTGATTTGCATGTGTTAGCTGGGGATTTAGCTCAGTGGTTCCGGCACCTGCCTTGCAAATGCAAGGTCCCAAGTTCGATCCCCAATACCAAAAAAAAAAAAAAAAAATTGCACGTGTTAAACCATCCTTGCATCCCTGGGATGAAGCCTACTTGGGTCATAGTATATGATCTTTTCTTTTTGGTACCAAGGATAGAACTCAGGTCCTTGCGCTTGTGAGGCAGGCAGTGGAACCACTGAGCTAAATCCCCTCCCAGTATATGATCTTTTTGATTTGTTGCATTCTGTTTTCAGTATCTTAAGGATTTTTGCATCTATGTTCATTAGAGAAATTGGCCTACAGTTCTTTTTTGGTTGGCTCTTTGTCTGTTTGGGGGACCAGGATGTTAGCTCTGAGACTGATTTGGAAGTACTCTTTTCCTCTCAATTTCATTAAAAAGTCTGAGGAGTGTTGGTGGTAAGATTTTCTCTGAAGTTCCTATAGAATTTGGCCATGAATCCATCAGGTCCTGGGCTCATCCTAGTTGGTAGGCTTTTTTTTTTTCTATTATTATTACTGCTTCAATTTCATTGCCTGTTATTGGATTGTTCAAAAATTTTAAGTAATCTTGGTTCAGTTTTGGCAATACATGTGTATCTAAGAATCTCTCCATTTTTTCTGACTTCTCCAAATGTTTGGCATATATGTTTGTGAAGCAGTTGCTAATAGTTTTCTGAATTTCAGCAGTGTCGTGATTTCACCTTTTTCATTTCTAATTGCATTAATTTGTATCTTGCCCTTTTTGGGCAAGATTGGTTAAGGGTTTGTCTGTTTTATTTATTCTTTCAAAGAATCAGTTCTTCCATTCATTGATTCTTTGTTTTTTTAGTCACCATTTCATTAATTTTTTCTTTGATCTTTGTAATTTCCTTCCTTATAGAAGCTCTGGGTTTTGACTGTTCTTGTTTTTCTAAGATCTTGAGATGTATCATTAGGTTACTGGGGCACATTTTGTTTTTCTGATGTGGGCATTCATTCTTATAAATTTCTCCTGTAGGACTGCTTTCATTATGTCCCATAATTCTGGTATGTTGTACTGGCATTATCATTTAATTCTAGGAACTGTCCTATTTCTTCCTGAATTTCTTTTTTGATCAGCTCTGGCTTGAAATTCACTTTGTCTGAAAGTAGGATAGATACTCCTGTTTGTTTTCAGGTTCCTGTTACATGGAATATTATTTTCTATCCTTTAATTTTTAGTCTACAAATTTCTTTTTGTGTTAAATGTTTTTCTTGTATACAACATATTGTTGGATTTTATTTCTTGATCCATTCTAATCTGTGTCTTTTGATTTGTGAGTTGTTCATTTACATTAATAGTTATAATTGATAGATACTGACTTATTCCTGTCATTGTATTAATTTCCTATTGTTGTTTTGCTTTCTTTCTTTTCTTTTCTTTTTTGCAGTACCGGGGATCAAACTTAGGGCCTTGTGCTTACGAGGCAGGCATGACACCACTGAGCTAAATCCCCAAACTTTGTTTGCCTTCTTTCCCTTGTATTTAATTATTGTTCCTTCCTGATGTATTCATTTCATTGAAACTTCTGGTATTGTTAGCTTCACTGTCTCCTTCCAGAATATCCCTGAGAATTATTTGGAGTGTTGGTTGGTGGTCATGAATTTCTTTAGGTTTTTCTTTATCACGGTAGTATCTTATTTCTCCATCAATTTTGAAAGATAATTTTGCAGGATATAACAGTCTGGGTTGTAAATTGTTTTCTTTAAGAGCTAGAAACATATCATTCCAGGCTCTCCTTGCCTTTAAGGTTGTGTTGAGAAATCTGTTATGATAACTCTGATATGTTTTCTCCTCTGTCAGTGATTCACTGCTTTTCTCTAGTAGCCTTTAAGAGTCTGTTTCTGTATTATACTTCTGGCTTTTTAATTATCATGTAGTGTGGAACGTGTGTGTTTTCTGATCATAGTTATTTGGGGTTCTATCTGTTTCATTTATTTGTATGTTAAATTCCTTTTCCATGTCTGGAAAGTTTTTTATTACTTGTATGAAGTTTTTTATGCCCTTTGTGCTGTCTAATGATTTTTCCTTAATTCCAGTTACTCATAGATTAGTCCTCTTTGAGTCATCTAGGAGCTGTTGGATCCATTTTTTTCTGTTCCCTTGATGTTCTTAGGGTATCTCTCATTAATTGATCATTGACCACAGCCCTGTTCTCTAGTTCTGACATGTCTATGCATTGGTTGCTTCTGCTACTCTACTTTCCATCATGTTTTTAATCTCTTGGATTTCTATTTGGAACTTTCTTATGGATTCCATTCTTTTCTATACTGAGCATTCATGTTCTGCATCTTTCTTTAGCTCCACTAGCTGTTTATTAATGTCTTTTCTAGACTTACGGATCATTTGTTTCACTACAGTAATTATGTGATTAGTTATATTTTCTTTAAACTCTCTAAGCACCTTGTAGAACTGTTTTACCTTCATTAGTATCCTTTCAGACCTATCTGCTATGTAGTTTATGATTTACTGTCCTTCACTACACCCTGTACCAATTCTGGAGGAGTTGGGAGTTTTGTTTTTTTTTTTTGGTACTGGGGATCGAACTTGGGTCCTTCCGCTTGCAAGGCGGAACCATTGAGCTGAATCCCTGGCCCAAGGAGTTGGGAGTTTTGGGAGGCATGTCGTTGCCTTATTTTTTCATGTTTCTGATTTTTTTTGTGTGTGGCCTAGTGCCCTGTTCTTTGGGAGGGAGCCACAGTGTTATTTATGACCCCACCCCCGCTGCTGAAAATTCATGTTTTGGCATAGAGAGAAAACCAACTGCCCACTACTACTGTGGGACCTTTTCTATGGTAGTAAATTCAGCAACAACAGTGGCATCAAATGTCAGTTGGATACTGACAAACCCTAGGATCCACTCATGAACAGCCCTTCACCAAAACAAAGAGGACTCTGATTTTAGAAGACAATTAGACTCCTCTTATATTGACCTACAGCAATTCACAGTACTGATTTCTGCTGGGTGTTGGCAAACATACCATGAGGCTAAATGCCTTCTTTTTCAGGACTGCCCCCTCTGATGATTACTCACATGGAACCTGGCCTCCCATGGCACAATACAGGTAGGTCCTGGGATCTGGCCCCAGCACAGATCAGTGATGACATTTTTCTCAACAAAACAAAACAAACAAAAGAAAAACAGATTCAATCACCAATAGTAAAGGAGTAAAATTACTAGAATTATCTGATTGCTGGTTTTTATGATAAATTTCAGCATAAAGTACTTACCTGACATTTTAATTTACAAAGTTTTTCCTCTATACCCTCTCACTGGACCATTTTCAACTGTACTGAAAGTTAAAGGATGAATCAAGGTCACACTGATGGAGTCGATAAGACGTGACTACATGCATGTTCAGTGGTTGACCTCCTCAGATAAGGAAGTTTATGAAGACTAGCCGTGGAAAGATAGGCAACTCCAAGTCCTTAAAGGATATTCATTTTTTAATTTTTAAAACATCTGAGGCTTTTTAGCCAGGGTCTTTCTACATAGTACAGGCTGGCTTGAACTCGAGGCAATCCTAGTCTTCTGAGTGCTGGGATTACAGATGTATACTACCATGCTCAGCTAGGATGTTTTACTTTTTAAAATTTCATTAGTCACCACAGAGTTTTAGATTTATTTATTTGCAGTACTGGGGGTTGAACTCAGGGTCCTACAGATACTAGGTAACTTGCTTTACCATTGGGCTACATCTCCAGCCCTTTTTATTTTTTTTTGAGATAAGGTCTAGCTACATTGCCCATGGTTGGCATGAACTTGTGATCCTCCTGCCTCAGCCTTCTAGAATGTGGGAATGACATGTGAGTGTCACCATGGATGGCTCTTTATAAATTTCAGAATAGTTTCAAACACATTATCTTATTTCTGTTTTATAAGTAATTGACAAAATAGGCAAGCTTCACAAGGCTAAAAGTGGCCAATATAGAAAGTAGCTCAGGGTCCCCGACTCACATCACTGTGCCATGCCCAACTATGCAGACATCCTGGTGAAGACACATTCTTGGAGAATGGTGGGGCTCCCTTGGGATGCAGTGGCCTCCTTACGAAGCCTGTCAGTGAACAGAGAACCCAGTCCCTGAGCAGGATGAATCTGTCCTGTCTTAGTTACTTTTCTTGTTACTGAGACAAAATACTTGACACTCAAAGTTAAAGGAGGAAAAATTTATTTGGCTCACAGTTTGTAGAGATTTCAGTTCATAGTTGGCTGGCTCCAAGGCAGAGGAGAAACAATTCATGGCAGGCAGCAAGGCAGCAAGCAGCAAGTGACAAGTGGCAAACAATAACTTTCTCTCTGTCCTTTATATTCCATCCAAGTTACTCATCCTTAGGGTGGGGCACCCTCAGTCCTAACCAGAACCACTCCAAACCAATCAGTGAACTAATTTAGTAATCACACACCCTTGATCCTAGCATCACACACTCTAAATCCAGCCACCTCTGAAAAGCCCCATCTATAACTGCATGAGGCTTTGGGGGAACAACTAGACATAAGCCATAATACGTCCTTTCAGAGCCTAGAGGAGGGGGCTTGAGATGCCTGGAGAAAGAATGAATGTTTTCTCCCTGATCTTTTCTCCTTCTGTCTGTGTGAGGTGGAGCAGGTGAGGGCTGGAAGAGTGTTTTCCTCCCTGTTTCATAATTGGGAGTCTGGGAATGTGCTACGCACCATAAAAGTACAGAGATTACCTGCACCGCCTGCCCATTTCACTGTTTCTTCAGAATTCAGAGAAAATCACATCCAGAAATCAACATACACTGCAAGTGCCTGAAGGGTTACAAGGGCAGCTTCTGTGGCCTCATGAATTGGGTGGGCCTACCTGATACTCATGGAGCTGTGGCTGCTAATATCACGTCAGGCTGAATGATCTCAGGGAGGTAGAAGAGCTAAAGGCAAAAAGAGGAGTTGCCTGGGGTCCAGACAGTGACTCTGAAAAGACAATGTAGAGAGTTATCTCACCCTGCCCAGGGTGAACTGTGTATGCAGACAGGCCTTGTAGGCCACTGCTAAGCTGCAGGTGAGCAGTCTCCATTTTCAGCCAGGACAGGAAAGTGTCCGGGTATCTAGGCCTCTCCTCCCTGACTCCCCTCAGTAGCATGGAGAAGCCAGGCAGCAGGTTATTTTGTTTCTTGGGAAGGCCTATGTCTCTGTGAAATGGGATGCTGTCAATTTTTCCCCTACAGATGAGGCAGTGTTGGGGTCCCTGGGCTGGGAGTACATTGGAAAGTCCCAGCATGAAACAGGGCGCCAATTACCACTTCCTTCACTAAGTGCTTCAGTGATGCTGGTCGGGTTCATTCATTTCTCTGACCCTCATCTTCTCCTGGAAGAAGTCCACCCCAGGGTGGCTTGGGAGATGACCAGCATCAGCATAGTTTCTGGCCCAGGTCCCACGAGCATGACTCTTGCATAGACTGTAACTGAGTGACCAACTACCCAGTAAAGTCAAAGTCACTGACAGCTGGCCAAGTTGCCTACCTCCACCCACTCGTCACTCTTCCAAATTCAACACTGGTTGTCTGGCAGAGTAGAGAAGCCATGGCCTGTGTCTTTGTCTTAATCACAGTCACCTTCTGAAGGAGGGGAAAGGATACAGTGCCTTTGGAAACAAATTTGTTTCCTTAATTTTTTCAGCAACCACATTATAACACTACTTAAAGTAGTTGAAGACCAACTATGCAACTAAAGGATACTCATCAGGAGACAGAAAAGATGGAGAATCATTGTGAAACTTCTGACTGGAAAGAAATTTCCCTAAGAAATTACACAGCTGAAAGCTGAATGTGGTGCTGCATACCTGTATTTCCAGCACTCTGGGAGGCTGAGGACGGAGGATAGCAAATTCCAGTCCAACTTGGGCCTTTAGTCTCAAAATAAATAAAAAGGGCTGGCTGGGGGTGTGGCTCAATGTGGAGACCCTAGGTTCAATGCCCAGTACTGCAAAAAGGAGTGTGTCTGTGCTGGGGATGTGGCTCAGTAGTACAGCAATCCTGGGTTCAATCCACAGTACATCCAGCAGGACAAAAAAAGAAAAAAAAAAGAAATTAGGCAGCTGACAGGCACAGTGAGAGCTTTGGTTTTGTTCTCCCTTCAGGGTATAGCCAACCTCCTCATTTCTGTCAGCATCAGCCCTGTGTCCAGTCTCACAGTTCCAGGGCTGCTTCTGGGTGACCACAGATACTGAAGGGTCAGCATGATGTGGGAACCTCCTTGGGAACAAGATGCGGTCCAGACCCTAGAGCATGATGCTAAACTGCCCCGGGTCTTGGAGGTTCCTTGTGAAGGGAATGGAGCTGAGAGTCCCTGTTCAGAGGCAATGTCTGCACAGGAAAGCAGGCCAGGGAAGAGACGGGCATAAAGCAGCCATATCAGAGCACAGGTTTTATTTTGTTTGCTTCTTTTTGTCCCCTCCTCTAAGCCACCAAGAGCTCTAGGGCATCCAAGAGACTTTCAATCCTTGTAGTAAAGGAGTAACAAGCCCACTGCAGACAGGCAGGTCTGCCCACGCCCTACCCAGGTCGCGAGTCGCAGGGAACATGCTGAATCAGCCCATTGCAGACAGGCAGGTCTGCGCACGCAGTATGGAGGTCACGAGTAGCGGGGAACACGCTGAATCAGCCCATAACAATGCACTAACCCCCCCCCCCCCCCCCCGCTCTGCTGTACAGCCACCTGGTTCCACATTACAAAGACGCAGAGGACAGTGGACCACCAGACCACTGTACTGAGTCCCGCCGCTCCCGGCCCAGAGGGCAGAGAAGCTCAGCTGGTCCCAGAACCCGGAAGGAAGCTCCCTAGGGAAGGTGAGCCACGTGGGCGCCAGAAGCACCCCCCCCCCATGGAAATGAGAAAACACTTAAGGAAGCCTGAAAAACAGAGTTCCAGATCACCTACAGCAACCCCAAAGGGAAACAAGATGGAACAATCTGATACTCAACCACCTGGACTCTCTGAACTGGCAACAAAAGAGGATCTGGGAAAAATGAAATCAGAAATAATTACTCAGATAACAGCAAAGATTTTGCTCATGGTGCAAGACATGATTAATAAATCTAGAGAGGACAGAAAAAAAATAGAGGCTCTGAGGAACATGATGGAATCCCAACATAGGAAACAAATGGAATCCATAAAACAGATTTCCAAGAGATTAAAAACTGCATCGAAAGTCTGTGCAGCAGAATGAACCAATGTGAGGATAGAATTTCACATACAGAAGATAAGATTGCAATTAGTGAGGAGGAAAAGAAAAATTGCTTTAAAATTGTAAGGGAACATGAGAAATCAATCCAGCAGCTGCTAGATGATGTTAAGAAGAATAACATAAGACTGATTGGAGTCAATGAAGAAAGAGAGTGCAGATGACATAAAAAATCTGTTCACAGAAGTGATGGCAGAAAACTTCCCAAGGAGGGGAAAAGAACTTGACATAAAGATAAGTGAGGCATATAGGACTCCAGCTAGCCTTGATCAAAAAAATTTATACATAGGCATATAATAGTTAGGATTCCAGAAATCCAACAGGAGAACAAAATTCTACAAGCAGTGAGAGAAAAGAAACAAATCACATACAAAGGAAAGCCCATCAGAATCACAGCAGACTTCTCAATGCAAACCCTCAAGGTAAGAAGAGCTTGGAGTGATGTATTTCAAGCTCTAAAGGAAAACAGCCTCCAACCCAGATTGATATACCCTGCAAAACTATCTTTCAAAATTGATGGAGAAATAAGATACTTTCATGATAAAGAGCACCTGAGGAACTTCATGAATACCAAACTGGCACTCCAAAAAATTTTAGGCAATACCCTAGGAAAAGACAATGAGGATCACAACCCCAGGAAACCCAGCAGAATGAATCCATTGGGTGTGACAAATTAAACGCAAAGCGGGAGAATCCAACAAAAAAAAAGTCATGACAAGGCTTTTAAAACTTTTGACTTCATCTCCCTAATGAGTGTATAATTCAATCTTATTATTGTACTGATTAGTATTTTTCTGATTCTAGAGTTGCACACCATTCCTCGTGCTATACTATTTATCATCTTCTTATGTCTACATTTTAATTGGGTTGTCTATTAATGAGCTCTAAGAATTCTTTATATATTCTGGTCATAGGTTATATGCATTGTAAATATGGTCTCTTTAAGGACTACTTTTCATTTTAATGATGTCATTTAAAGTTCTAAGTTTTGATGGAATCTCATTTATCAATTTTTTTCTTTTATACATCATGTCTTTTGTATCCTAGGTAGTTCTTGCCTACCCTGAATTCATAAACATTTTCCCTTATAATTTCTTCTTAAAGTTTTATACTTTTAGGCTTTCTTATTTAGGTTCATCAATCCCTTCAAGTTATTTTCATGTATGGAAAAAGAGTTGAGGTTAATTTTTTATATACGGATACCAGGTGTTCTAGTGCCATTTGCGGAAAACACTATCTCTTCCTTGGCTCTTGAATTGAGTTTATATTCTATAAAATGCTAATGTTAAATAATCTTTCAAAACTCAGTGGATCATATATGTGTGGTTCTATTTCTAGATTCTCTGTTTTATTCAAATGATTTATATGTCTTTCCTTACACCAACACTGCCTTGATTACTGTAGCTTTAGAAGAAGTTTTAAAATTAGGTACTAAATGTCTTCCAACACTGTTTTTTTTTTTTTAAAAAAAAACTTTTCTAGGTCCTTTGTACTCCTACATAACTTTTAAATTTCAATATACAATTCTTTACTTATAGCAAATATATACAGGCCTGAATTTTTATATATACCTTGTGTTTTCTAATCCTGCTAAATTCAAGTACAAGTTCTAGGGGCTCCTAGAGATTTCTTAGTATTTTCTCTGTAGATGATCATTTCATCTACATGTAAAGATTTTGCTTCTGCCATGCCAATCCTATCCTAGTTGTGTCATTTTATTGCCAGACTATTTTGGTGGGGACTAGGTTTCAAAGTATAATGGACAGATAAAGAGTAAGCAAATCTGCCATTGTTCCCCACCTTAAGGAGAAAGCATTGTATATTCTCCATTTATATAAGGCATTCTCACTGGAAGTATGGAGTACATCTTTAATCTGTTGAGAAGTTTCTGTTCTACTTCTAGTCTCCTGATAGCTTTTACCATGAACAGCTGTAGAATTTAGTCCGATACTTTTTCTCCAACTAGTGACAGGATCATATGGCTTTTTCCTTTCCTCTGTTAAAATGCTGACTTTTGGGGGTGGATCTTCCAATGCTGAACCAACACTGCCATCCCTATAACAAAAAAACTTTCTACATCCTACCAGATCTGACTTCCAATAGTTTTTGTTGTTAAACAAATTTCTATCTATGTTCATACATTTTTCTTCTATTATCTTTATCCAGTTTTAGGATTAGCACAATGTTGAGTTCCTAAAATGAAGGGAGAAGTGGTCCTTCTTTTTTCTGCTTTAATTGTTTGATATAATTTATCAGTTAAAATGTTTATGAGCCTCCTGTTGTCATATAGGTAGGTTTTCAAGCTAGGAATATACTTTCTTTAATAGGTGCTATTCAAATTTTATATTTCCTCCAGAGTTAGTTTCATTAATTTGTCTTCCAAAGTACTTCTTAGAAGTTGTCAAATTTATTTCAAAACAGATTTTTGTAATATGCTTTCTATATCCTTTTAAATTCTGTAAAATCTGTGGTAATGTCTCCTAGATCTTGATATTGTAATTTTAAAAATGTATAACTGATATTGTGTAACAGGAAGAAAAGGTCTAAAAGAGCAGGGGAATTGGGAGAGGTAGGGGAAGGGAAAAAAGAGAAAGGAAAAAATATGAGAAGAAAAAAATGGAAACAAGGTCTTTGCAAATAGGGAAGGGTGGAGGTGGTGAAGGGAGGGCAAGGGAAGGGGAAAAAAAAATAAGAACCAAGAGACTCATGTAATGGTACAAGATCACAATGATGAATATAACTGTATTGCATACCGAAAATGTACCAATAAACTTAATGGGGGAAAAAAAAGAAAGAAAATAAAATATTATATGTATCTTGGGGGGAGGTACTGGAAATTGAACCCAGAGCCTATTTTTTTTTTTTTGGTACTGGGCATCAAACTTGGGACTTTGCGCTTGTGAGGCAGGTGGCAGCACCACTGAGCTAGATCCCCGGCCTTTTTTTTTTTTTTTTTAGTCAGGGTCTTGCTAAGTTGCCCAGGTTGGGCTCAAAAATGTGACCCTCCTGCCTCAAACCTCCAGAATGCTGGGATTTCAGGCACGTGCCACCACATCCGGCTTATTACATGTATTTTAAGATAAACTGGTCTCATTTGCAAATGGTGACAAATCATCCTCAAAAACCAGAAGACAAATCACCAACTTATCAAAACAAATCTTATTTATCAAATAATGTCTTTCAGCATTTTATCACATTCAATAATTAGTTTCCTTTTGGCTAGTTTTGTTTGCTTTAGATACCTAAAGGTTTGTGTGTGTGCATCTGCATGCAGATGAAGTGATCTGTGCCATTTCTGTCGGTAGGTAAAATTCTCTCACCCAGTTTTGGTCAATGCCAGCCCTTGTCCAAATGGGCAGTGGACAACATGGGTTCAGGAGTCAGACAAACTTGTTCTCAAATGAGGCTCTGCCGCTTCCTACCTATGTGATTGCAGGCAGACTACTAACCCTTCTAAGCCTCAAATTTGTGCAGTAGAAAATAGGGAAAGTAACAGTATCTGCTCACTATGCTGTTGTGAGGAGTCAATAAAATCTCCCTTGGAAGGAAAAAAAAAAAAAAGTAACAAGAAGCCTGGGGAGTGAGAGGGGACTTTTCTAGAAACAGAATTAGGAAAAGGTCAAAACACTAATAGGGATGCTTAAAGATTTCCAGATTTATTTAGAAAATGTGTTTCTTTAAATGTTGCTCTAAACCAGGATGGGGGCGGAGTGCTGAGGATCAAACCCAGGGCCTCAGAATGCTGACCAGGACTCCACCACTCCACCACGCTCCATCCCTAAGCTGCCGGTTCAACCTGAAGTCTCGACACATTTTGGCCGTGGTGGGGATAATGTGTGGAACCATGAACATTCTGTACAAGTGTGTGTGTCTTTGTTTTGCTAAAAATACCCGTATTTCATTCTCTTCTAAAATGAGTCTATGTCTCAAAAGGTTAAGAACCAATGATCTAAATCATGTTCTTTTTCAATATATATCCAGTTACTGCTTGAGATGTAAGCTTTATAATACAAAGAATACTGTTTTCATTAGAAGTAATATTTAACTAAAATGCTTTATTAATCAATGACCTCAGGTGACCGTAACTATGGAATGTGCCCCCCTTTCCTGGTTTTGATCTTCCATTACAGTTACAGAGGATATCTGTGTCAGGGGAGGAAAAGAAGGTTGTAGAGCACCCCCTGTGCAATTCTTCCCAAGTTCCTATTAATCTATACTTAATTTATTTCAAAATAAACTTTTTTGAGATGAGATCTTACTATGGCCTCAAACTCATGATCCTACCTCAGCTTCCCAAGTGCTGAGATTACAAGTGTGTGTGCTACCACACTCAGATTCAAAGTAAACAGTTTTTAAAAGTTCAAAAAATTAATAGGATATGGAATCTGGTGAAATTTGGCTCTTAATTTTAGCTCTGTATTTACAATTTGTATATTATTAAGTTCTTCAAGTCTGCCTCCTAGTACTATTCCCAATGCCCAGTACAGGCCTAACACACAAAGCACCATGAAATGTGAACCACATTATTTTTAGGCCCCTTGGTCACCACCCAGACATCAGTCTGCATTGGGTGACAGATGTGGTTTCTAGGGGGAAGTAAACTGTCTCCTTGGGGTAGCCCTGGAAACCTAGATCTACAAAGTAACAACGGAATTATAAACATGGCCTTTGAAAAGGAGAGAACAAGCCTGGTGCACACCTGTCATTCCCAGCACTCTCAAGAGACTGAGGCAGGAGGATCACCACAAGTTCAAGGCCAGCCTGGATTGTATAGGGAGATCATTGCAAAAAAAAAAGAAAAGGAACAAAAATTAGAGAGCAGAAAGGAGTTGATAAAGGGGAGAGAGATGAAGGAAAGGGGCAGGAAGCATGCACACACATGTACACATAGTTATAGCACAATGAGGTGTGAGACAGAGACCTGCTCAGGATGCACTGAGGTCACAGAAAGGAGGATTCCTGGCAAGGACCCCTGAGCTGCATCTTGAAGGGGAAGAAGATGAGCTGGAGCACAGGTGCACAGTTTTCTGACCACAGGGTGCTGCAGCCTCAAGCACTGCTGCAGGGGAGATCTTCACAGCAGGCGGTTCAGAAAGGAGGGAAAGGACATTTAAGGAAAAGTTGTCTTCAAGCATACTGTCTACAAATCTAGAAAAAATTTTTGCAAACAAGCATCTTCATTATAAAACATCTATTTCTGTGGTAGGCAAAGATAAGACATAAGTCCTTTAAGGCAAGGCTGAATTTCCAAAAATAAAGTACATTTGTTTCCTCACTTTTTTTTTGTAAAGTGAGAAAATATACAGTTTTTAGGTACTGAAATGCAGGACTGGCAGGTGTCTGATGACCTTTCTTATAAAATGCAGGA
Organism: Heterocephalus glaber; assembly: GCF_053883595.1. NCBI lineage: Eukaryota > Metazoa > Chordata > Mammalia > Rodentia > Bathyergidae > Heterocephalus > Heterocephalus glaber. The sequence continues at coordinate 232,871 of NW_028258324.1, read as the reverse complement.
CCTTGAGGGTCTCACCAAAAAAATTTTTTTTCTAGCATGCCAAAACAACCCAGGAGGAATTTCTGGTGCTTGGATTTGGAAGTGTTTAAAACTAACTTGTGATTCTTAGTAAATCATGATGAGTTTAATACTCCTATTCCCTTTTGAGAAGTTCATGTTTAATGACCTGTATAACCAGCCATGCAAGACCAAGACACTATATCTATCCTTGTTCATCTTCAGAATTTCAATTCCCAAGCAAATCCTTCAGGGACAGACTGTTTTCATACTGACAATGGAGGAAGCTTATTCAATAAGTCATGTGAAGAATTTTAGTTTCAATGAACCTTTTCAAATAATCTGTTCTGAAGGGGACTTAAGATCATCTTGGCCACAGGCAGTGATGTGGATGAACATCACAGATATGATGTTGGGAAGAAGACATATTCTATAATCCCACTGGTTACAAGGTTCAAAAAGAGCAAAACTAAGCTGTGTATCAGAAGTCACAAACAGTCACCTGGAAGGAGCAGGCTGTGATCTGGTGTGGTTTCTTGATCTCAGTGCTGACTACATAGGTGAGTTCAGACAGGTGGGTCCTGTATCAATAACTAAGTGTCCAGGTTACAAACCACACCACAGGGCAGGGGTGTGGCTCAGGGACAGTGTGAGCCACCATATTCAAGGCCCTGGGTTCCATCCTCAGCACCACAAAAAAGGATAAAAACAACACTCAGGTTGAGAAGAGGGAAATCAATAGGATAAAAAGCAGATTAGTAGTCGCTTAGGGTGGAAGGAAAGGACAGCAGGGGCATGGCTTCAGGAAATAGAGCATCTTTCTAGGGTGATAAACTGTTCTAAAATTCACTGGTAATAGCAGCACTCTGCTGATAATAGTAGAACTCTGTGAATATTATAGAATCACTGAATTGGGCACTTAAAGGCACATGTCTCTGATCCCAGTGCCCTGGCAGGCTGTGGCAGGAGGACTGCAAGTTAGAGCCTAGCATGGGCAATTTAGTGAGACCTTGTCTCAAAACAAAAAATAAAAAAAGGGATAGGGATGTAGTTCAGAGTGAAGGCCCCGAATACAATCTCCACACTGCCAAACAAAACAGACTAAATAAAGCCAATACTACCAGGTGGAAAATGATTATTTTCTGATCTCAACTGCTCAGTCTCTGCAATTGGTTCCTCTTTTTTCCTATCCTCCAATTCCTGAACTGCGTATCTGTGTGTGGAGTGAGCACAGGTGTGCTACACTTGCTGTAGAAGTGCTAATGCAATGATGTGATCCTGGCTTCCCTCTGTCCTCAGCACTATTCTATGGGCATCAGTTCGAGGGACAAATGTTCCTTGCAGAGGGTCCCCCGACGGGCTGCACACTGAGGTCCCGAGGACTCTGGAGCTTCCTGCCCCCTGCCTGGGTGCCACCCCACAGGTCTCACCAGCTGCCATGTGCTGGAACTGAGGTAGCCCAACTTTTCCTTTTGATGGTGACAGAGATGGAACCCAGGGCTTTCCACACTCTGAGCACTCGCTCTGTCACAGACCCTAGCATCTGAATGTTTAAACCAAACTCCAAGACAGTTTGCATATTGATATGTCACCTAAACACACACAGTCCCTGAGTGACTCTAAGGTCAGTGACGGCTGAGGATCACTGATGCAGTGCCTTCCACAAAGATCTGGAAAACTAAATTCTCCTCTGCCATTTATCAGCTGTGTGCCCTAAGCAAGCTACTGGATTATCTCTGGGCTTTAAGTAGCACTATGTGTAGCAAATAACTAAAAAACTGTTAGCTGCCTTTTTGCTTTCCTTTCAAAAACTGGACAATTGTATTTATTTAGAGTTTTTTGTTTTGTTTTTGTTTTTTGAGGCAGAGTCTCACTATGTAGTCCAGGCTGGTCTTGAACTCACTATGTCTCCTCCTAAGTGCTGGGATTGTAGGTGTGTGCTACCATGGACAACTGTATTTTTTAAAAAGTCCTTTGTGCCACTCTCCAGTCCATTCTATTTTCTGTTGTCCTGTGCTCAGCCTTGCTCACTCCCTCACTCAAGCTGCTGAACCCTGACCACCCGAGCAATTGGAGCCCGGCCTTGGCTAACCTCCCAGGATCTGGGTCTCCACCACCTGAAACCTGGCTTGGGACTCTGGCGCTCCCTTCTCTGTCTGTGTGGCTGCTGAGAGCCTGCATACCACGCAGCCTGCAGGAGGTAGGATCTGAATGGTGGAAGATGGGACTCAGAGAGCAGGCAGAGCTGAAGGTGAGCATGGGGGCTGCAGTCTGTGGCCCAGCCTGTGCCTGTTTCCAAGGCATGGGGCTGGGGTGAAGCTCGGGGGGACAGCATTTGCCTGGCTGTGCAAGATCCTGATTCCGATCCAAGCACAAAAGCAACAAACAAACAAACTGTTCCAGAACAGGACATTCCAAAGTTAGACATTACACATCCAGACCTGAACCTCCAGCCTCTCCTGGAGAGATTGACCTGGTGATAACAGAACCATTTCCAATTGGGAATATAGGGAGGAGGCACCCGCTCTGGTTCTGCAGCCCCCATTGCTGCCCTTTCTTTACTGCCTAGCCTCCCCAGGCAGCTGAGCGTTTGATCCTTGCCACAGGACCAGCCCTCCCTGTATTAGGTGTTTAGCAATTAGTAAATGAATGGAAGGAGCCAGGCACAAGAGCACATGCCTATGATCCCAGCTACTCAGATCTTTCTTAAAAAGAAAAGGGGAGGGGACCACACATGGTAACACATGCCTGTTAACATTTTAGGACAATGATGCAGCAAGATTGAGAGTTTGACCCCAGTCTGGGTGACTTAAGACTGTCTCAAAATAAAAAAAGGGCTGGGGATGTAGCTCAGTGGGAAGGCCCAGTAGATTCAATTCCCAGTACTACGGGGTGAGAGGTGGGGGACTAGAAGGCAGATGGGCTGAAGGTAAAATATGACATCTAGAAATACCAGCTGCAGGCTTTTCAGCAGTTTTATCACAACTAAGGGATGAAGCAAGTTAAGTACATAGGACACAGAAGGGCAAAACCTGGAGATGGTATGATGGCCAAGACCCAGTGCCTATCCTGGGAATGGCCTCAGTTCCAGGCCTAGCCACAGGACACTGGACAGCTGGGACATAGCTCAAGGGAGCTGGGCTGAGAGGAAACAAACTGGGAAAGGATGCGGCAGAACTGATCAGCACCTCAGGGCCCTGGGCACAGAGGCATTGGACCCAGAGAGAGAGCTGTTGGGAAGACAAATAGAAGCAATGGGTCCTCAAGGGAAGCTCAGGCTGCGTGCTTCATGGCCAGCAGTGAATTCTCCATGTACACACTGGGGTCTTTCCCACAGCTGCTGATTGTGCTGTCACTGAGCCCTACCTGTGGCTCTGAGCCTGAAGGGAACAGGGCCAAGAGAAGCCACAGAGAAGCAGCGGCCCTGAGCCAAATAGTCTGGGTGAGCACAGCTTGCAGGGATGGTTCCCAAATTAGCCAGACAGGTGCGTGTGGCACTCAGGAAAAATGTCAGGCTGGATATGGACACCGGGAGCGGAGAGGGAAGCTGAGGAAAGAGAACTAGGGGCATGGACAACTGAGGAGCCCCATGGACAGAGGAAGGGAGCACTATGCAGTCAAAGATGCAGGAGAAATCACAAAGTGGGCAAGTGAAATGAATAAACATTTCTCAGAAGAAGTGCAAATGACCAAGAAATACATGAAGCAGTGTTCAACGACACTGGCTGTTAGAGAAATGCAAACTAAAACAACACTGAGATCTATCTTACTCCAGAAAGAATGGCTATCATCAAGAAATCAAATAACAACCAATGCTGGTGAGGCTGCAGGGCATGGAAGGAACCAGTCTACATTGGTGGTGAGAATGTGAACTAGTACAACTATTATGGAAATCATTACAGAGATTCTTCAAAATACTAAAAATAGAAATTCCATTTGACCTAGCTATTTCCCTTTTAGCTATCTTCTCATAAGAGTTAAAGACATCATATTACAGTGATACATCCATATTCACGTTTACAGCAGCACAACTTGTCTTAGTAAATCTTGGAAGTGGCCTGTATATCCACTAATGGATGAATGTGGTATTTTTACATACAATGGAGTACTATTCTGCTATAAAGAAAAATAAGTCATTTTTAGGAAATGGATATACCTTAAGGTTATAATATTAAGTGAAGTAAAGCAGACATATAAGCTTAGATATCACATGGTTTTTCAAAGATTAAAATATTAAGTGAAGTAAATCAGACATATAAGTTTAAATAGCACATGGTTATTCAAAGAATAAATATAGAGCAAAATAAAAGACAGATAATAGGAGGGCTGGGGATTTAGCTCAGTGGTTCCACCGCCTGCCTCGAAAGTGCAAGGCCCTGAGTTCGATCCCTGGTACCAAAAAAAAAAAAAGACAGATAATAGGAAATAAGAAGATAGATCAAAAGAGTAGGGGACCACGAGATGGAGGGAAGGGGCATGGATGGGAAGTAGGGGATGGAAAAAGGAATCAAGATGTGTCATGTACTTGTACCAACTCCCTGTGAAGAATATGATCATTAGGTACTACAAACCTACTAACAAAAATAAAAATAAAAAAAAAGACAAAGCTGCAGGAGAAATATCTGAGTAGAATAGTCATTTAGCATTGAGAACCCAAGAAAGCCCTCCTGGACTGGGGATTTAGCTCAGTGGTTAAGCCACCTGTCTTGAAAGTACAGGGACTCGAGTTCAATCCCTGGTACCAAAAAACAAACAAACAAAAAAAAAAAAAAAAAAAGAAGAAGAAAGCCCTCCTGGGTAAAGAAGGGGTGGCTAGCAGTTACCCCCTAGAGACACAGAAGAACAGTATCCAGGATCTGGCTGGTGACCTGCAAATGAAGAGCTTCCCAGAACTCGATGGCCAGTGGATATCAAGGGGTTACCTGAGGGGCTGGCAAGGAAGTCAGAGAGTAGAGTTCAGGCCCTGAGCCTGGGGCTGTGTTTGTGTTGGCTGGGACGTTGCTAGGCTCTGGTCAGCACAAGCTGGACACGGCTCCCTGGCCACTTTCATGTCTGCACTCAGAGAAATCATGGATCACCTGTTCAGACCTAGGCCCAAGCCAAACTGCCCTTGCCCTGGGCCTTCTGTCCGAGGTGGAAGCCAGGCAGCTTTGTCCCCTCTGGGGGCTGCCACACTAAGGTTAGCAAAGATCATGGAGCCCACAGGCTTGGGAACGAGGAAGGGCACTGAGCAGCAGGCTGCTGAAAAGAAGGGCTGGCCACTCCCTTCCTCTTTGTATCTGTCTGCACCTTCCAATGCCCACTGGCCTTGGCAGAAAATCTTCAGTTGATAAATGAAGCAGACATAGCAGGCATTGTGCCAGGCGGCAGTGTTGTCACTACAGAGGACTAATTTGGCTCATGAATGGCAGTGCGCAGCCCGCTGACTATGGATGCAGTCCTCACTTACAGGACCCTGTTCATGTCCATGGAAGGGCAGGCAATGTGCAATGCGACTCAGAGTGCTCTCCACATGTGGGTTCTCAAATACACTCATTTAAGCAGCTACAAAATGGTTGTTCTAATAAAGACAAGATGAAGGAAAGAGAAACAGCTTCCTTGAAAAGTACAGAAAAAGGTACAGGGGCTGGGGTTTAGCTCACCTGTGGAGCACCTGTGGAGCACATGTGAAGCTCTGGGTCCAATACCCAGCACAACCACCAAAACTGTTCAGACTTGATTCTTATCCCTTTAAAAAGTGGATAAAAAAAGACAAGTGGATCAGCCTTTCCTGGGTACACTGCACAAAAAAACAGCCTTAGAGAAAATTATTTGTGAAAACATAAATCATAAAATTAATGTATTTTGTTGAAATATTTATGGGAAAATGTATCTAGATTTGTTTTAAAATAATAAATAATACAAGGAAGAATGGGTGAGGGTATGGACAAAGTAAGAGTAGCCTGGAGTTGGTAATTATTTCAGCTTGGGGATGAACAGATGGAGATTTAGTACATTATTCTCTGTATGTTTGTCTGACATTTTCTATAATATAAAGATTTAAAAAATGAACGTACTTAAGTGAGTTAGCATTTTGTAAACAACTGAAAGGGAAGCAATAAACTGAAGAAATATGCAATATGCCAAAAGGAAATGTCAGGAATGGGTCATTCACAATGGAGGAGATAAGGAAAATCAGTTACATGAAAAGACCCTCAACTTCCCTAATTATGGAAAGCAGAAGAGCAGCCCCCTCCAAAGACATCTGAGTCCCAGTCTGCAGGCAGAAGGAACTGCAGATGGGACTGAATGCAGGAACCTGAGATGGGGGACTGGGTGACAAAGGAGATGTGAGACCTCAGCTCCTGATTCTGAAGAAGCAAGAATGGGGCTTCATCTTAGAAGTGCAAGTGGCCCCAGAAGCCGGCCAGGTGCAGAAACCAATCCCCTAGGGCTTCTGGAGGAAGCAGCCCACCTACCCCTCGCTCGGCCCAGCATCTGTGCTGCAGGAGACAGCATTGCGACTTCATTGTAAATGCCTGCCTGCCCACTGCCTGCCTGGTCACGCTCCCGAGTACCCACTGTGCAGTGCTCCCCATTCTTTCCCCTACTTGAAGTACCCCAGTTCCTCAGTTCTCCAGGCCCTCACGAGGTCTCCTTTGGGGTCTACCATTTGCTGGAGGGAGGGGACACTCACCAGCCTCCCTGCCTCACAGCAGAGCCCCTGGGCAGCATCCTCCTGCAGTTCTCCTTCATCGTCAGCCTTCACTCCACTGTACCATCACCTCAACATGCTTCAGAATAGGCCAGCTTCAAAGGAAGACTTCCCCTAATGTCTCCCCTAGCTACCACTTCTTTTTTCTGCTTCTCCTCAGAGCAAACTCCTTAGGAGTTATCTACACCTGAAGTCTCTAATTCCTCTTCTACCCCATGCTTTTTTTTCTTTTTTGGCAGGACTGGGGACTGAATCCAGAGCCTCTGCACTGAGCTCCATTCACAGTCCTTTTTATTTTTTAATTTGAGACACGGTCTCACTAAGTTGCCCACAGTGGGCTTGAACTTGTAATCCTCCTGTCTCAGCTTCCCAAAGTGCTGGGATCATAGGCATGTGCCATTGTGCCTGGCTCTCTGATACCCTTGAGCCCATACCAACTGGCTGTTTTTCTGTCTCCAGCAGTTCTGCACAGGAGAATCATTATTTCCACTGTACAAAGAGGAAACAGTCTCAGAGGTCTGGGCAGCTTGTTCAAACCCACACACAAGTACACACTGACTCTGGAGCCTGGGCCCAAAAATGAGCTTGCTGCCCCTCACTGGCAAATGCACTGCCCAGTCGGCTTCCTGTGACACCAGCCTTGCTTACACTTCCTACAGAGTGCTGGCAAATGGGACTCCACCAGCTTATAAACCACGGTGTCACATATGTGGAGCCTACCACGTTTCAGATCCTCCTGGGCTGTGTCATGCTTTGCAAGGTTCTGTTTTCTCATAGTTACTGCTTTTAGGAAGGGATCCTAAGGATCTCCCTTAGCTATGGGGATGTGTTATTGTAATCTGTGCCATATTACTCACTCACAAATTTCTTATTTTCATTCTAAGTAATAAATGCTCAATACAAAAATGTGCAATATGGAAAACAAAGATGTTTACCATAATTATATCATTATACTATTGAATATAAATACTGCTGGGACTTTTATTTCTTCTAGCTACTCACTTTTTTTTTCTGGTACCGGGGATCGAACTCGGGTCCTTGTGCTTGCGCAGCAGGCGGTGAAACCACTGAGCTAAATCCCCGGCCCTTTATTTCTTCTGGTTTTTCATAGTGTGTTTTCTCTAGTTCTAATCATATCAAATATGAAAAATAATCTTGCATTTACCTACTAAATATGCAAAAAATTAACATACAAAAAAGCACCAATATTCAAACATATGATAGAATATTTAATTTAGTATAGGAAAAAACAGGAAATACATGCTCATCAATAAAAGAAGGAATAGCCTGGTGTGGTACCTCATGCCTGTAATCTGAGCTTTTGGGAGGCTGAGCCAGGAGGAACTCTACCTGGAGGTCAGCCTGGGCCATACAGCAAAAACTCATCTTAAAAAAAAACTCAGTAACAATAAGTAAATGGAGTTATACACTGTCTCCTCTTATGTAAGGTAGAGACAGCACTATTACTTCATTGGATCATTATGAGAATTAAAATACATGATGCCTGGGGACCACCATCTGGCCTCAAAAGCAGCCAACGACTGTGTAAGCAATCCCAGCAAGTAACCTCTATCCTTCAGTTTCTAATCCAGCCCACCCTGCTCAGCTCCAAGCTCTCTAACCTGGCAGCATTATTCTAGAAGTCTCCTTCTCTTTCAGTTTCTACATTCTACTGAGATGAGGTTATTCTGTCAACCAGCACACATTGAGGAAACATAGTCCTCTCGGTGACCCCCACAAACATGACTGGTGCCAGATCATTTTGCAGGAACCCAAATCATTTCCTTTTCACTTGTAATTTACTAGTTCTCTTCTTTCAAGATTTAGAGCTGCTCTGCCCATGTTTCTGTTTTATTTTTTTTTCTTTCTCTTTTGATGGGAATTGCACTAGTTTTTGTTCAGTTCTCCCTTGGGGAACTAAGTAGCAAGATCCCGGCCCTTCTAAACTTACACAAACTTAGTTTCCTGCCCATCTTTTGCCTATCACAAAGTCAAGTTAAAATAAACTTCCAAATAGACTAAATACTTGGTATAAATACTTGTTGAATGATATTAATTTATTTTTATTGTTAAAAAAAAGAAGGACTGAAGATGTGACTCAGCAGTAGAATTAGCATGCATGAGGCCCTGCTTCAACCCCTGGTGCCACCAATAGAGAAAAAGAAAATGGTGTTAAAAATCTATTATTAGGATTTATCAATGTGATCCTTAAAAACAGGGAGGAAAAGATTAATCAAAAATCACACTAACAATAAAAGGTCTAAAGATAGGAAAGGAAGAAGTTAAATTGTCATTATTTGCTGATGATATGATACTTTACATAGAAGACCCAAAAAACTCCACCAAAAGACTTCTACACTTAATTGACAGATTCAGTAGAGTAGCTGGATACAAGGTCAACACTCAAAAAACAGTAGCCTTCTTGTACACAAATAACAGACTCACTGAGAGAGAAATTAGGGAAACAATTCCTTTTTCAATAGCATCCTAAAAAATGAAATATCTAGGAATCAATCTAACAAAGGACGCAAAAGACCTCTACACTGAAAACTACAGCACTCTGAAAAAAGAGATTGAAGAAGATATAAGAAAATGGAAAGACATCCCTTGCTCCTGGGTAGGAAGAACCAATATAGTGAAAATGGCCATACTTCCAAAACCACTATATAGATTTAATGCAATGTCAATTGAAATTCCAACAATATATTTCAGAGAACTAGAGAAAACAATCCAAAAATTCATTTGGAATCAGAAGAGACCTAGAATAGCAAAAGCAATTCTAGACAACAGAGACATGGCAGTGGGTATCACAATCCCCAACTTGAAACTATACTACAAAGCTATTGTGATAAAAACAGCATGGTATTGGCAAAGAAACAGACCCCAGGATCAGTGGAATAGATTAGAAGATGCAGAAACAACTCCAGACATACTCAGCCACCTCATCTTTGACAAAGGAGCCAATCACCCTCATTGGAAGAAAGACAGCCTATTTAATAAATGGTGTTGGAAAAACTGGATTTCAACCTGACAAAGATTAAAAGTAGACCCATATCTATCACCATGCACTAAACTAAGATCGAAGTGGATGAAAGATCTAAATATCAAAACAGAAACACTAAACTTGCTGGAAGATAAGTTAGGTAGAACTCTTGAAGACATTGGCATAGGAAAAGACTTTATGAACAAAACCTCAGTAGCACAAAAACTAGCACAAAGAATCAACAACTGGGATCTCATCTTATTAAAAAGCTTCTGCACTGCTAAAGAAAACACCAACAGAGCTAACAGACAGCCTACAATAAGGGAAAAAATTTTTATTCAGACAAAGGACTACTATCTAGAATATATTAAAAAATTGAAAAAAATCAGAGCCCCCCCCAAATTCAAAGACCCAGTTCAAAAATGGGCATCTGAAATGAACAGACATTTCTCAGACAAGGAAGTAAAAGCAGCAAACAAATATATGAAAAAATGTAATATTCTATTTCAAACTCTTTTAAAATTAATTTCATCACTTCCCTTATATTAAAAGAAAGAGAAAAGAAGAGAAAGGAGGAATGGGTCAGAGAGATGAACAGTACCCAAGTGGATGGGAAGAAACCCTAGCGGAGGCAACACCTGCAGTGGAGGCCCCTTGGCTTTTCCTTCCAAACAAACTAAGAGCTCCGTCAAGGGCCTAGATGATTTTCTCTTCCACAGCTGTTCATATTTCAATGTTTTCTAAGTCTTTTGTTATTTGTGATTTTTTTAAAAAAGCTGGAAATTATGGAATAACTTGAAGAAAATACATATCACCCAGGATCCTTCCATCAAAACAGAACTGCTCTTTTTTTTTTTTTTTTTTTTGGTATTGGGGATTGAACTTGGGACTTTGCATTTATAAGGCAGGCGCCAGAACCACTGAGCTAAATCCCCAGCTCCAGAACTGCTCTTAATTCACATCTTATGGGATTTCCTCCCCAGCTTTTCCCTATATTTTAAACTGGGCTGTAATCTTTTAGTACACAGAATTCTGTGTCCTGATCTAGCCTGTTCTAGCATCATTCTTTACTTCTGCCATGTACCGATATTATTTCATGATGTAAAATTCTCTGTGAAATAAAGTGGACATTTTGCTGCCAGTTGGTATTAAATTTTCATGCTCTTTTATACTGACTCTGTGACAAGGGAATTTTAAAATTTCAATTCTTATAACTGGCAAAAGAGGAAAGGTTTTTACAGTTCCCTCTCTCTGCTAAATATTTTTAAAACTGCAAAGAATTAATAAACATGGTATTTATTTATAAGGCTGAGCAAATGCCATTATTCTCCGTTTTCCCCACAAGGTCTTTCCTGGTTATAATCACTGGGGAAAGACTCCTGACCCAAAAGAGAACAACTGTCATGAACAGCAAGGGAGGTGAAAATAACCAAATCTAAGGAACTTTGAGGTAGGCTCTTATTTAATATCCATATGATGCTGTCTTCAAGAAATAGGACCATTCTATGAATAGCTCCATAGATTAACAGAGTACAGAAGCAGTTTTAGCTACACAGTGGGAAGGGTCCCAGTCAATTTAGAGCCTACAGAATTCCCAAACCAGCGACAGGCAACTACAGTGCCGCAGCTAAAGTGTGCAGACCTGTTCTGCCATCTACTGGCTGTGTGGCCACAAGTGACCCTGAATAGGTGATAATGGGTGGCTCAGGCTGGCTGGGAAGAGAGTGGCGGAATTCCAGAATCTACTCAACTCCACTTCTCAGGACCCCGTATGTGGAACTTCTCCAGGGTTCCCTTGAGATGTGGATGGCCTAACAGAGACAGGACACCATGAGGAACCTGCTATCCTGACTCTTCATGGAAGCCTGCCCTCTGTCTTCCAGACCAGGGTGTGCTTTTATTTTTGTCCTCTTTTCCTCTCTTGTTCGGCCCAAGTTTGCCCTGCAGAGCCAGTTTCTCCCTCACCCCTCGCTTTTCAAATAAACCCTGCCACTATTTTTGGCTTGTCTCATTCAATTCTTTATTAGAGGTGAGAAGGACTAGGAATACATTTAATTGGTGAGCCATTTCTGAAAGGAACTACCTGATAATACCCACCCCCCAAAAACAAATAAATCCTTCTTTCCACAGAGTGGAGACAGATATTTTAAATATGAACCTATATTTAACCCCTACACCAATGCTATTAGGGAGGTAGGTAGCACATAGCTTGCTTGGTTTTTATTCCCCTGGGAATATGGCCATATCAAAATGAAACAACAGAATCATGGGACTCTCAGGTTTCTCACAGCTAAGGGTAGACACAATTCTCAACAAAAAAGATTGAGCTTCCTGGAGTTTTTCACACAGAAGGCAGACTGGCAACTGGATTTAGGAAAGAATAGGGATGGAAGCAAGAACTAGAGGTGAAAATTTGATGAGAAACAAGATTTCTTTCCTGGTACTGAGGATCCCACTCAGGGCCTTGTGCATGCTGGGCAAGTGCTCTACCCTAAACTACACCCAAGTCTCAAACAGAACACATTGTTTCTATTGTGCTGGAGAATGTTCTGCAAGCGAGTCTTATCAGTCATAAAGAGAAAGACATGGAGATGACTGGTAGCATCTTTAAACAACAGATCTAAAGTAATATCATCAATAATGAAACAAATAGATGTCACATGACTTTGAAAAAGATGTACTGTGGGGACAGCAACACTGGGCTGCTCCTGCCAAAGATGAACAACGTGAGCATAATCTTGGAACAAGAGCAGAAACCTAGACAGAGAGGCACCCTACACAGTGACTGACCAGTAACACCATGCCCTCACAAATGCCAAGACCATGGAAGACAGAGAGGATGGAGGCATCACACTAGATTAAAGGCAAGTAGCTGGATGAAAGGCAGCCCCTTTAACAAAAGATGCTGGGAACATGCAGAAGACCAAGTCTAGATCCATAGTCTCACCGTGCAATGAACTAAAATCAATCAAAACAGATCAAAGATTCAAATGTTAAAACAGAAACAATCTACTGGAAGATAAAATAGGTACAACTCTTGAAGCCATTGAATAGAACCCCAATCATACAAGAAATAACAGCAAGAATCAACAAATGGGATTACAACAAACTGAAAAGCTTCTACACAGCAAAGGAAACCAACCACAGAGTAAAGAGACATCTATGGAATGGGAAAAATATTTTGCCAGATACTCTTCAGACAGAGGACTAACATCTAGAATATATAAAGAACTCAAAAAAAATTAGATTCTCATCAAATAGAAGATTCAATAAAAAATGGGGAACCAAAATGAATAGACACTTCTCAGAAGAAGTACAGATGGCCAATAAATACATGAAAAAAATTTCAATATCTCTGGCCATTAGAGAAATGCAAATTAAAACTACACTGAGATTCCATCTTACCCCAGAAAGAATGGCTATCATCATCAAGACATCAGATAACAAATGCTACAGAAGCCAGATGTGGTGATGCATGCCAGTAATCTTAGCACTTGACAGGCTGAGGCAGGAGGATCGCTGGAGTTTGAGGCCATCCTGGGCTACACAGTGAGTCCAAGAGCAGCCTGCACTGAAAGCGAGACCCTGTCTCATAAAACCAAAACCAAAACCAAACCAAATCAAAAAGAAATCCTAGAGAGGTTGGGGTGGGGTGGGGGTGGGAAGGAACCCATCTACATTATTGGTGGGAATGTAAATTAGTACAGCCACTATGGAAATCAGTATGGAGATTTCTCAAAAAACTAAAACTAGAAATTCCATTTGACCCAGCTCTTCCCCTTCTAGGTATCTTCCTGAAAGAGTTAAAGACATCTTTACAGTGATACATGCATACCCATGTTTATAGCAGCATAATTCATAACTAAATCTTGGAAGCAGCCTATATGTCCATCAACAGATGAATGGAAAAAGAAAATATGGCATTTATATACAATAGAGTACTATTCTGCCATAAAAAAGATAAGCTTGAATCATTTGTAGGCAATGGCTATATCTTGAGACTGTAACATTAATTGAAATGTCAGATACACAAGCTTAAATGTGAGAAACCTAAACTATAAATAAAGAGCAAAATAAAAGACAGGAATTAGGGAGACTGGTCTTCTGCAAAAGGCAAAGGGGCCAAGAAATGGGGCGGGTGTGTGCAAAAAGAATGGAAATGTGAATGTACACTGACCAACTTCTAATGAGGAATGTAATTATTATGTACTGCAAACATGTAAGAATAAAAAGATAAAATTAAATTAGAAAATAAAAAGGGGTGGAGATGTGGCTCAGGGTGAAGGTCCAGGGTCAATCCTCTATTCTGAAAACAAAAACAAAAACAAAAAAATGGTAACCAAAGAGACAGGGTGACTAAATGCACATGATATCAGAATTAGATCCTGGACAAAAAAAAAAAAAAAAAAATTCCCCCCAAAATGGACTAAAATAAAAAACAATTTTTCCCTAAAAAAAAAAAAAAAATAGTGGGGACTCTTGGCAAAATTTTTTAAAAGTCTGTAGATTAGATAATGTATCAGTGTTAATTTTCTCACATTGATCAATTTGCTGTCTTGCTTAAGAAAAGAAGTACAGAGGAGGGTCCTGTCTATAAATTCCTCCTAGATTTAGGGAGTAATGAATATGTTTACAGAGAAAGAAATGATAAAGTAATTGATAAATTGTTAACCCTTCACAATCTGGATGAAGGGTACATGGAAGCTTTACACACTTTCTACAACCTCTGCAACCCTGAAATTAGTTCAATTCCAATTCTTATAACTCTCTGCATATAATACGGTCCCGATATAACACAGTACTGATATTTATAATTTGTTTAATTCCAAGTATTATAGCTTGAAATTAGTTCACAAGAAAAGTTTAAAAGGATGAAAGAATGGAGAGGACCCCTTTAGTTGGTGGAGACTTTTTGACCTTCGCCTTAATCCTTCTTCCTGCTCAGAATCAGGATGCAATGCTGGAGACAGGGCAGCCAGCTTGCGACCACAAAGAAAGCCTCAGGCCAAGTCTGACAGGGAAGAAGGGAGCCAACTTGGGCCTGGATGGTGACCTGGAGCCTCTGTGGTCCTGCATGTCCACCTCCTAACTGATGGAAGAAACCTGAGTTCTGTCTTCTGTGGCAGTGCACAGTGGTCCCACCTGAGACAGAAATAAAGGAATTTGCTCAAGACCACATGTCCAAAAGTGGCAGTAATAGAACTAAAACCTACACCTGTCTAGGTTTGCAAGGGAAATCTGTCTCTCTCACCATTTCTCTTTCTCTCTCTCCCTCCTTCTCTTCCTAAAATAGGAATGAGAATATCTAGAGTCCAGAATGAGGTACACCCAAGGGAGAGGACTGTGGCAGAGACTGGCATAGAGACGGCACCTTGAATGCTTGCTGAATCAGTAACGGAAGAAACCAAGTCTGTCTTCTCTCAGGATTCTGGTATCCGGAGCTATTTTCAGAGCTGAAAAAAAAACTCACTGTATTTTCGTGGGTGTAACACTGTGGCTGTAGATATTAGCCAGCAGTTTCATTCAGTTTCCTGGCTTGCTCTCGTCACTCTACCGCTTCGTCCCTCCTTCTTCTCTCCTTCTTCGAAGCCCTCTGCCCTCTCTTCATCCATCAGCTCCTACAGCTCCATGTGCCCCAAAGAGGAAGGGACTGAGGAAGAACCCTGGGAAACTCTCAGAGTAGAGTAGCTCCTGCTGAGACCAGGACCAGCCTTTCCAGACTGGCAGAAAAAACCCCAAATCACTGCAGCAAGGAGCCTGGGCCAGGGTCAGCCACCAGGGGCAGAAGAGCTAAGACTGCAGAAGGGCCCTGAATCCAGGCCAGATCAACCCAACAGACACGCCTATGGTGGTTCTGAAGTTCACAGGAATGGCTAATATACACTCAAAGAAAGTGCATTAAATAAGTCATTGCACAGATTCATTTTAAGTAGTATGATTTTCTTTTCTTCTTTTTGGGGGTGGTGGTGGTGTGGGGGACAGGGTCTCATTAAGTTGCCTAGGCTGGCCTTGAATTTGTGATCCTCCTGCTTCAGGCTGGGATTATAGATTCGCACCACCATACCCAGTTGAATTCTGAACTTCTTAAAAACAAGGTCCTGATATTTATCAGGCCATCAAATAAATACTGTGACACCAGTACAATCATTTTGCTCTGACCCAGAAACTAGAGAAATTGTGGATGCTGCATCAGTTAGGCCGTGGTGTCACAAACTTGGGAGAGAGAGCACCTCTAGCACTCGGGGCCGGCCGGCCTGGGGTCTCCCAGGCTTTGTGGCCTTGCCCTGGAAAGGCCCTGAGGGTGGACACAGGTGTGTGGGAGGAAGCTATGTACCACAGCTAGTGTAGCACTTGTGAGATCCAAGGTAAGATGGGACCTTTCCTTTGCCTATGCCAATGATCTTCCATCCAACTGCCCACGGATTCCTAAGTGCCTGGAAGAGAACAATGTCCACAGCCAATTCCTTCTTCTTTCCTAAGCCACCTCCCCACACCTGGCCTAGACCCTCTGCCTCCAGCCTTGTGGTACTGTACATATATGCTGATCCCAGGCTGTTTGTACCTTGTAATCCATCCCAAGAAATAGCTGGAGTTGGGGGCTGGGAGCTCAGCTCAGCAGGAGAGCACATGCTTAGCCTAGTGCCACCAAAACAAAACAAACGAACTGGGGAGAGGGGAACAGAGCTTTGAAAGGCTCTGGACTGTGGTCTGGGTCAGCTACCATCTGTGGGCCCAGAGTCCCAGTCTACCTCGACAGACACTTTTCTGATTTTAAGAGACAGACACTCCTGCTAGGTTGTCCCTGCCCCATATCTTCACTCAGGCCACAGACTCAGGCAAACAAGTCCATAATAAATCATCCTAAACTGTGTGGAATCCTGGCATCGGCCAGTAACACGAACTTTAAAGCCTTGGTCTAGCTGTGGCCTGGGACAGTAAAATGCCAATCCTGTCTCCACTATTCAGGACCTGCCTGTTCAGTGAGCTGGAGAGGATGTGAGAAGTCTGTGTGTGTGTGTGTGTGTGTGTGTTGAGTTGGAGGGGGTGCAGTGGTGGCGATGACAATCAAGTTCTTTGAAGGAAGCAAGACTGTCACAGCCTACATCTGATAAAATTCATCCCTCTACAGTTTCATAAGTCTTTTGGAACTGCAAATGAAACTTTCTGATTTAGGAGTTTCACAGGCAAGGCTATACATTTGCTATATTTTCATAAAAGTGGAAACACACCTTCTATTAGTCCACCTTCCTGTTGTTAGGCCAGTCCTGGACATCCACAACTTAAAGGTGAGATGTAATGTGGCTTATGTTTTGAGGGGATTCAGTCCATGTTTGGCTGGCTCCAACACAAAATATCATGGCAGAAGGGTATGGGGGAGGAAGGGTGCTCAGCTCATGGTAGCCAGGAAGCAGGGCAGGGGACCAGGGCCAGAGAGGAAGGGGTCAGGGACCAGATACAGACCCAAGACCACACCTCCATGACCCACTGACACACCCAGAAATGTGCTCACCAATCCCCTGTGAGGATCTCAAAGCCAACTAAGCTGACCCTCCACCCTAACTGGATTATATTAACTAGACTCTACCCATAGCTGGACTATACTTTTTTGGTACCGGGGATCAAACTCAGGACCTTGTGCTTTCGAAGCAGGCAGCAGAACCACTGAGCTTAATCCCCACCCCACATACTTTAAAAAAAATATATAGATTTGCTTGCAAATATAAATTCAATTCAATATGTCACTTTGATTAAATAATATAACATGACTTTTTGAACCTTTTACAGAACAAGAGAATTATCACTAACAATATGCTAGTGGCACTGCTGGAAGCTTTTAGGGATACAGTGAATATCTACGATTTTTCCTATCTTGATAAACTATATCCTGGCACAGTACTGCAGCTTTCTTTTGAGGAACAACCCTGCTCCCCAGTTCTTTTTCTGGATTCTGTGCGATAAGCTAAGGGTTCCCACTCCTTGCTTTAGTGGTAAACATCTGACTCAGTGCCACTAAGAACACCTCCAACTCTGGACTTCAGAAGCTGGCTCAACACGTGGGCATGCTACTCTACAGACTCCATGACCCAGGGAGATTTTCACTGTGATGACTGGGAGAAGAGCTGGAGTCTTCCTTGATAAACCTGGACCTGGGAGATGGCAAGACTGCAGTCCTGACAGGACTATGACCTACTGTGAAATCAGAGAAGGGAACCAACAAGGAGAGGACAATCCAGAAAGAGTGAAAGGCACATGTTGACATTCCAGAGTAGAGCATAGCTGAAGCAGACTTTTCAGTAACATCTCCAATACAGTTGAGTACTATCAGGACAGTATCTGTAAATGCTCAGTTGTTAAGTTAATGCATACATAAGACAATCTAAGTCTTCACTCTGGTCTTGACTGAGTACTATGTTCCAAGTACCAATATTACCTAATAAAAGTCTAAGAACAACTACATGAAGCAGTAATGATTACTGTTCCTTTGGAACAGGTACAGCAAGTAGCCAGTGCTCTTGCCATGGTCATATTCCAGGTCTCCTGAGGGGGCAGCTCTTTCAACATTTTCCCCTCTGAATCTTTTTGTTCAAATGAAACTGATCAAGTCGGGTTAGATTCCTGACCTGTGTAGTAGCATGGGGGCCCAGAACCTCCTTTACTATATCCTGTAACCCTAAGAAATCCCTAGGGCAGTGAGCTTTCAATGATACAGCCCACTGGGGCACATGTGCCCTAGGTTTGCCACCACTGCCCTGGGGCTTTAAAAATATTTTCCAAAGTGCTTCATCACAGAGCACATTAAGGAAGGGTAAGAAAGCCTTCTATTTTGTTGTTGTTGTTGTTTTGGTCCCAGGGATTGAATTCTGGACCTTGCGCTTTAGGAGGCAGGCAGGTGCGGTGCCACTGAGCTAAATCCCTGGCTCTTTTTGTTTGTTTTTTTTAGACAAGGTCTCACTATGTAGTTCAAGCTGGCCTTAAACTTGTGGAGATCATCCTGCCTCAGCCATCTAAGTGCTGGGATTATAGGAATCTACCACTACACCCGGCCTTTCTATTTGTTGATATGGAACAATCTCCAAAAACATTAGATAGAAAAACAGCCCACTTTTTGGCACAGCTTGGTTATAGAGCACAGGGCCATAAGCAGCCAGACCCTGGGTTTAATCCCTAGCACCAGAAAAAAAAAAAAAGCAGGGCCGGGGATTTAGCTCAGTGGCTCAGTGGTTCTGCCACCTGCCTCACAAGTGCAAGGTCCCGAGTTCGAGCCCTGGTACCAAAAAAAAAAAAAGCAAGTATAGAACACTGCATACAATGTGCTACATTTATTGGTCTTATTTTAAAAAAAGAGAGAGGGGTTATATATACATATTTGTGTATCTGGAAGGATATACAAAATTTACATGAGTTGCACTGCTAGCCAAGAAGTGATACAAAGAGGTTTGAATACGTACCTTTTTGCGCTTTTTAGTTTAGCTACATGAATGTATTTATTATCAAAATAAGAAGGAAACCATTGCATTGTTGGAGTGCACCTCAAAGCAAGACTATGTCCACAGGGAGAATTTGATTTTTTTTCAATGGGCTGAGATCTAATCCTAAATGCGTAAAGTCCTTTAGCCCACAGACATTCATCTTCACATTTGATAAAAGTTGTCAGTCATTAAAGGCCATCAAAATATCCATCAATCAAGATAAGCATGTTAACACCATTATCCATCTGGGACTCCACAGAGGAGGTCTGCTCTGCAGCACACAAGTCCACATCAGGAATTTCCTCCTCAGGGACACCACCACCCATCACAGAGACCAAATGAAACCCTGTGTCAGGCCCTGTGCTAACCACTGGAGACAAAGTGTTTACAAAATGCCTCAAATCTTTGCTCCAATGGGTTCAGAATCCTGGTAGAAAGCAAGAGACAATGAACATGATACATATGTAAAATATACTACACTGCACCTTTACCCCATTTTATAAAACACAAAACTGGAATGTATTTTTTGGAAGATTGCACCTTTGAATGGGCAGGGCTTCCCCCCCTTCTTTCTCTAAGGGACACTTGCTGGTATCATAGATCTGATGGAACAAGGAGTAGTGTAGACAGATGGATCAGGGCAGTCAGCGCTACAGTGGAGGCAGCAGCAGAAGGCTACCACTGAGTAGAGTCAGGACAATCTTATACACTTGCGGGGCAGACTTCAGAAGGCACAGAAGTACACTATGTGTGTCAATGTGGGGAGCAGCAAGCACCTAAACACAGGAAAAACAAGCACTCAAGGGCAGAGGGATCTGAGGTCACATAGGGACAGCAGGCCACCTTTTCACTTAGTGTCTGGCCCGTCTGGAGTTGGAAAAAATGGGATGACATGGTTCATGGTGCACAGGCTTGGAGACCAACTGCAATCCACACCCCATTCTGCCAGCCCCAGGGCACGGAGTGGGTTGAATTAGACTCCTGACCTGTTTCCTACCTATAAGATGGGGCTCCTGACATGACCCATCTCATAGGGTGGCTGAGAAGATTAAGGAAAATGTTAAATGGAAAGTGGTTTGAACAGCCTGCCAAGGAAGAGCCCTGTGTGGCTGACACTGCTGTTACTGATTCCCCATCAAGTCCTACTGCTGCTTCACTATTACCATGTTGTTGGATGCTGTTGGACTGGTGGACAATAATGCATGCTCGCACCAACACTGGTTTCAGACACTGATTTTCCAGTAACCAGTCTTTATCATGGGTACTTTACCACTGAGATAACAGCCCAGCTCTTTTTTATTTTTAATTTTGAGACAGGATCTCTTGAAGTTGTCTAGGCTGGGTGCGAACTTGCAAGACCCTCCTGCCTCAGCTTCCCTCAGTGCTGGGATTACACCTGGTGTAACTAGTCCTTAACCTGTGTGTGATGTGTTTCAAATACAAATTGTCTTTTCTACCCATCCTCTTAAGCAAGTATAAGGATATACAATGCTCTACCCCACGTCTCCGAACTGAGAAACAATCTTGTGCAGTGATAGTTCATTGCTTTTGCCAAGGTTTCCACTGGAAAGTAAAAATGATGAGGAAAGTGAGCCACTAAAGGAAGCAATTTTAAAAAATGGATTTTACTATACCTGATCTTAGCCAAAAGGCCGAGAAGCAATTTAAAAATGGATTTTAAACCAATGAATTGTCTTAGGTGCTCCATTGTTGGGTTTTGTTTGGGAAAACTCAAAACTTTGAATTACAGTATTTTAATGAATCACACACAGTATCTTTATCCTGAATGCTCAGACTTGTGAAAGTCAGAAGTATAATAATGTAAGCCAGGCATAGTGTCAAGTATCTGTAATCCCAGCCACTTGGGAGGATGAGGCAGAAGGATCTACAGTTTGAGGTCAGCCTGGGCAACTTTAGTAAGACCCTGTCTCCAAAAAAAATTTTTTTTCTGTGGTACTGGAGACTGAACCCAGGGGTATTCTAGCACTAAGCTACATTCCCAGACCTTTTTATTTGCAACAGTCTTGCTAAGTTGCTCAGGCTAGCCTTGAAGACAGAGGCCAGACTGTGAGACCAGGGAGGGAGCTCAGGAGGCACCCCTTCTGTACCCACAGTCCTGCTTGCCTGGATGCTTTTACCAAAGAAATGGGCCAGATGAAGGGAAATTCAGAACATGCAGTTACTAGTCACCAAAGTATAGCAACTTACCTGCTCACCAAAGTTTAAACCAAAACAGGATATTTCACAAGGCTGGTGCCTTAGGGCATCTCTGCTAAAATGTCAAGGTGCTACGCTTTGCTACCAAAGACTGGGAGGAGCTGACATCCCTGTGCCCCTTCCATCTTGGAGCACCATCCCTGATAATAGGGCGAGGTGACATGAGGTGAGGTGAAACTCTGGGAGTGGTGAGGCTCCAGGGTGGAGTGAGGTTATCCACACACATTACTTGGTATTAAAAATGCTAAGCACTTATTGGTTTCTTTTTTTAGGCTGCCACAAATACCCCCATGGAGAGCGTCTGAGGGAAAATGTCAAGTGTCTAGTTTTAAAGCAGAGCACAATGCTTAGTGTACAGTATTTTTGGCTGTGCATTCCCCAAGTGTCCCAGGCTTAAGACCTCAGCACTGAAAAATCGAACTTTCACAATAGCTCTTATGATAGGTGTTTTCTATAATTCCCCTCCAGAGTGAAAAAAGGGCTCTTTTCCTCCCCAGCATAGGATTCATCTGCTCTTTCAATGATTTATTCATTTATTCATCAGTCTCTCCTTTTATGAGACTGGTAAGCAAGAGATACAAAAGTGGGCAGCACGGTCCTACCATTAACAGCGCAGATCAGAAGCTTTTAGTGAGTGTGTGCTGTATGTCAGCAGCTGCCAGCGCCAGCATGGAGCTGTGCATCGGAGGTCAAGGTAAGCTTTTAGGACAGCATGGCCCAGCTTGCAGATGAAGAGGAGGCAGGAGCTGGAAACACACAACACACCTGCAGGCCACAAAGGAGTTTGCGTTTTATTGTGGAGAAGGGGCCCACCGGAAGAATTTAAGGAAAGACACAGAGGCATGCTCACCCATGGGTGCACCGGGGACTGCACTGGGAGAGAAGCCAGGGCTGAATGCAGACAAACTAGTTGGAGACTACTGCCCTAATCTCAGGGAGAAATGATGAGAAGAATCTAAACCACAGCAGGAGAAAGGAGAAAGAACAGAGGACTTATTTGAGAATTATTCTATAAATAGAAATATACACTGGACTGTTGATTGATTAGCGTATGGAAGTGGAAAGTCAGTCTTTCTTCCCGGCTTCCTGTATTTGCTCTAGTCATTGGACAGGGCTCTACCGAGCACAGCAGGGCACGCGGTAAGTGTACTGACTGATTTGTCTTTAAGGGAGGCCAGGAAGGTTGATGGGTTCAATTTGAAATGCTGCATTTGAGAGCTCCAGGAAATCTGAGTGGTGAGGTGCAGGCGTCAGGCGGCTAACTAGACTGCACGGTGGAGTCTAGGAAATTCTCGGGACTATTCCAGAAGCGTGTGCCTGGCAACCTCACTGCAAAACGGACAGGGGCACCGATCTGGAAAAATGTCATTTTGTACGTTCATAAAAGAGAATCTGGAAAACAGAATTGGGAGTTAATAGCAAAACATGATGCTACCGGCTGCCTGACGGACACTTCGGAACAAGTGGCCTCCCAGCCTCACAGAGCTGGCCGAAGCAGACCTCGCGGGCTCCTGCTAGCCCGTGGGAAGGCAGGGCGCACTGGGGCTGGCGTCTAAGGATCTCTTGGCGGGTGGACAGAAGAGCTGGGCTGGCGCCGCCCCGCGGTAGTGGGGCGAAGGTCTCCAGCCCTCCTGGCGACCGAACAAAGCCCCGCAAAGGAAAGCGGTTCGCCGGACCCGAACACCACCGCACTCTAACTGCAACCCGGGAAAGGCTCGCGAGCCTCTGAGGGCCAGAGCCCTTTACCTGTCACGCTGGCCGAAGGGAATGTCACTTCCGTCTCCACTCAAGACTCCAGACTCGACAGCCAGCAGCAGGTCCCGCTCGGCGGCAGTCACACTCCGCGAGAACCACAGCGTGTCGTCTGAAAGGATCCGCTCGGCCCTCGGGGCTGGGATTCGACCACGTGGGCGGCAGGCGTCCCGCGGGAGTTACGCGCGAGGGGTGGGTCGAGGCGGGGCGGATCCGAGGCGGGACCTGAGCTGGGGGCGGGGCCCGACACTCCCCTTTCGCCTTCGCCCTTTCGAGCCGCCACGTAACGCCACGTCCCCGCGCATGCGTAGCGCGGCCAGCGGCAGCGGCTATTTCCGGGGAGAGCGGGGCCGCTGGTTGGGCTTGCGGCCGCCGAGCGCTGCGCGCGAGCGTGGGGAGCAGGCCCTGCGGACGGCGGGGGGCGGGGGGCGGTGGGGGGCGTAGTCTTTTCTTTTTCGGAGGGGCCGGTGAAGCCGGGAGCTGAACGACCAAGATGAACTTCCTCCGCGGAGTCATGGGCGGTCAGAACGCCGGACCCCAGCACACAGAAGCCGAGACGGTGAGGGGAGTGGCGGGCGCTGGCAGTGTCGGCCCGGCATGGGGAGGGTCGGGAGGGCAGCACACGACTCACCGCCCGTGGCCGCCCGTGTTCTCTGCGCGCGTCTCACAGCCTGCGGCCCGCGCCCCCCTCTCGGTTGGAGTAGGGGCGTGGAGAGAGTGTAGGAGGTTTAAAGCCCAGCTGTTGGCGACAGCGTGTGGCCAAGAATAAAACCATCTTCGTGGGGCCCGGAGCCACCTGCTCTCGTCCCGTCACCGCAGGGACTGTCGCCCCGCCCGGTGCTGTTAGTGCAAACTCCGCAGTCGGGTGCCCCCGATCCGTGTCACCCCCGCCCGCGCGGACGCTCTACACGGGATGGGGGGACGACATGTCATTAAAAAAAATGTTAGCCACAAAAACAGTATCTGACGGTTGCTTAGGTTTTAAGCTGAAGACAAACTTATTTTGAAGTTTGGTTAGTGTATGTTGGAACTGAGTGTGTATGACTATTTTTTTAAAGGAAACTTTCTGTTGAGAATAATTTAAGATCTGCTGAACAGTGACTG
This sequence comes from Heterocephalus glaber, assembly GCF_053883595.1. Taxonomy (NCBI): domain Eukaryota; kingdom Metazoa; phylum Chordata; class Mammalia; order Rodentia; family Bathyergidae; genus Heterocephalus; species Heterocephalus glaber. Next base: position 208,654 of record NW_028258324.1, on the reverse strand, counting down.
ACATTTAAAAGATAAACTCTAGATAGTGGTCATAGTTTTGTTCCTGAGATCCTGAAGGATAGTAGTAGGAGCTTTTGTCAGGCCCTTACCTCTTGTTAAGAGTTTGTGCTGATCTGTTTATCCCCTATATTGACAGATGAAATGAGGCGTGTAGAGGTGACTACCATGTGAGATCAAGGTCTTAGAGCTGGTTTTCCACTGAGGTGGAGACTTAAAGGCCAAAAAAAATTGCTGATGCTCATATTTTGGTTCTTATCTGGGAATCTATGTAATAATACTAAAATTAACTGCACAAGTCTGGGTTAAAACTTATACCAGGAAAGGCCTATGGCATTGAGCTAGACTTCCAGCCTCAAGTTAAAACTGTTTACAGCAGAAGTTGAAAGCTGGTGACTCTGTCCTTCCTTTGACAGCTGGGAGATATCCCCTCCCCAGACACACACACACACACACACACACGCGCGCGCAAAGGCACCTACACACATAAAGGCATATAGGTACAAGGTATGTGACTGCATTTCTTCATTCCGCCGTGGCAGTAAGACAGCCAGCTACTCCCTTAGGAAACTACTAAAGCTACTCCACAGCTCACCTCTTCAGCTCTTGTTCTCAATTTTCTCTATTTTCTATTGTTTGTGTGGGTTTTTTTTTTTTTCTGGTACTGGGGACTGAACTCAGGACCTTGCACTTGTGAGGCAGGCGCAGCGCCACTTAGCTAAATCCCCGGCCCTCCATTTCTGTTTTCTCTAGTATTTGTTTGAGACAAGTTTAGAATCGTGTTTCTTTTGTGTGTTCCTGGTTCAAGACACCAAGTTTTGAAGTGTACCTTAGTAGAGCTTGCTTTGGAGTTAGACTCTGATTTGAATCCCAGCCTTTCACTTTGAATGGGACAGGTAAGAGATGGATAATACCCTGCTTAGAATGAAGAAAGCACTTGCTTTTGAGAGTGCAATAAGGACTAAGAGAAATGAGAAATAGAACCTGTCACTTGGTAAATGTTCATACGGGATAGTTTTTACAGGTAGGTTAGGAGAAATACTCTTTTTATAGTTGGCTTTGTTGAAGAGACTTTTGTAGAGTATAGCTGGGTGTGGTGGTGCAAGCCTGTAATCCCAACACTGGAGACAGAGGCAGGAGGATGGTGAGTTCCAGGCCAGCCTGGGTTACATAGCAAGACCTTGTTCCAAAACAAAACAATTCATAGATAGGATTAATTCATAGATAGGGTTTTTGAAGCTGGAAGACTCCTGTGCTGTCACTCAAGTTGAGCCTCCTTATTTTATAGGAACAGATCAGTAAAGCAGCTTGTATAGTATTGCTGAGTTGGCACCAGAACACTTTGTTCATTTGACTGTGAATGGAACAAAAATGTTTACATCATGATTTCAGAATGGTGCCTGAGTATTACTTGTGTAAGTTGTGTATATATTAATTGAAAGGAAAGTGATGATCTGTGTGCTTAATCTGCCTTTGAGTGTGTATACTCAAACTTGAAAGGTAATTTTATCTACTGAAGGCTCTGAGCCACAGTGTGAAGAAAACTTGTTTTGCTGTCTCAATTTATTAGGAAGTACAATTAGGAGTCCTAGGTTACTAATTTAGAAGTATTTACAGTGCATCAGTGGAGTATATAATATTAGATTAAATGTTTTAATTGATGACTTGATCTACCCAAGACACTTGACCTACCAGAGCTTGGAACCTCTGTCTTCTATATGGTTATTTAATATTATGTGGCTTCCTCCCTTTTCTGTAAAGTAAAATGATTTTTTTTTATTGTGGTTTTACATATTTCTTGCTTTTCTTATCTTTTCCAATGGAAACCTCTTTGTCTGAATTCTACTTGTTTTTCAAATTCATCAATGTCTTTTCAGAACTGCTCCGCCCCCTCCCCGCCCCTCTCCCTGCTCTCCTCAGGATCAAACAAGGGCCTTGTGCAGGCTAGGCAACTTCGACCACTAAGCCAAGTCCCAGCCCAGGAATGCTACAATTTTAAGAGGTCAAAGTGTTAACCATTTGAATACCTAAAAGATAAAGTCCTGATGTCTTTGGATTTGAGAAGTAATTATAATCCTTCTTGACCTGAGTTATCTTTTAGTGAAGAATATTCAAATTCTTTACATACGTACATTTATTGATGGTAAGTACATTTGTATGTACTTCCTTTTTCTTTTTTTTTTCCTCTGGTACCGGGTATTGAACTCAGAACCTTTTGCTTGCATGGCAGGTGTGGTGCCACTGAGCTAATTCCCCGGGCTAAATCTTTGGCCTTTACTTTTTCTTTTATAATCCTTTGTACTCTGCTTTTTGTCTGTTGTGGACCTATTATATTTATATCTCAGGCAGAGATGCTGTGAACATTCTTTGTATAAGAAAGTTAATTCAGCATTAATTTGAAAACTTTTGTAGTGTTATGTTTTGAGATGCTAACATTTGTGATAGGCTATTTGTACTTTTTTTCTTTTTCTGGCAGTATGTGGGCTGGAGCCCAGGGTCCTGCGCATGTTGACAGCCCTCTGCACAGCCCTGGGATTTGCTGTTCATTATGGTTCGGTGCTCCAGAGGATATTCTTGTGGAAAGCCTAGTTCATTTCTAGAAGAAAGCACAGAGAACAAATGAAGCAGTGTGTTATCTCAGCCAACTTATAGGCGATTGTAGTGGAAGTAGATTGTGTTGAATTCATTGTCTCAGTCTATGAATGTACTTGTGTTTGACTTTGTACTGTTCTCATGTCTTTTTTTTATTATAATACTTTAGATAATCTGAAGATAAGATTGATTTTTTTTTTGCTTTTTTAATAAAGTTCATAGAGTTCGGGTCCTTTTTTGTATTCTAAAATCATTTTTTATTCCATTAAAATATGAATGAGTTGAATGTTGGTTAACATGAATTATTTTAATCCTACAGCAAACAGCCATCCTTGGGAAAGTTCTGTTCTAGAAAGGTACAGTTGTTTTAAACTTATGGAAAGCAATGTTATATCATAAAATTAAGTTGATAATTGGTGTTTGGCAAGTATTTGTTGAATAAATGATTGAATAGTTAGAGTTGATTGCTGATCTTGTCTTTCATTTTTTTCATGCCAGTTTAGCACTAAACACTAAAGAAAAAAAGACTTAACTAGGAATTGCGAGAAAATAGTGCAAGCTGTTTTATGCTAGTGTCCTTGAATTTTTTGTTCGTTTGCTTGTTTTTTTGAAATAGGGTCTTGCTATGTAATTCGGGCTGACCTTGAACTGACTAGCCCATGCTGGCCTCAAAGTCACAGTTATCCTCCTTCCTCAGCCTCCTAGGTACTGGGATTCCATGTGTGCCCCACCACGCCTGGCTCTCCTTGAAGTTTTACATGTACCTTTACCACCCTGCTTTTATGCTGCAGTCTTATTTCACCGTTTACCTTTCAGTGATTTTTCATCTCATATCTCTCATCTGCTGTCTTGGTTACTTTTCTCATTGCTGAGACAAAATATCCGATACCCAAAGTTAAAGGAGGAAAGGTTTATTGTAGTTCATAGTTACAGAGGTTTCAGTTCGTAGTTGGTTGGCTCCAAGGGAGGGTGGCATGACAGAGGGCTGTCACAGAGGAGAAACAGTTCATGATGAACAGAAGGCAGCAAAGTAGCAAAGAAGCAGCAAGCAGCCTTCCTCTCCTTTTTTCCTTTTTTTTGAGACAGTCTCACTCTGTAAGTCAGCCTGGCTTTGAACTCACTGTGTAGCCCAGGTTGTCCTCAAACTCATGGCGATCCTCCTGTGTGCTGGTATTATAAGTGTGCCACCATGCTTGGCTGCTTCTCCCTTTTATCCTTTCCAAGCTGTCTTCAGTGGTGCACCCCACACCCATGTTGGACCTTCCCATTATCCACACCCAGAACTGTGCCAAACCAATCAGTGGACTAATTTAGTAATCACACACCCTTAATCCCAGTGTTACACCCTTAATTCCAGTGTTACACACTTAATCCCAGCATTACACACTTAATCCAGCATCATACACCCTAGATCCAGCTATTTCTGGAAAACTCGCACCTGTGACTGCCTGAGGCTTTGGGGGCATATCTAGACACAAGCCATAATATCCATATTTTCCTTTGCTAGTTACTCCCTCTGTTTCCCTTTGGTCTCCATTGTGTGTCAATGAGTATAAATAAAGGATTATTAGTGAGCAAAACATTTTTAAATTTTAATTAATAGGTTATTAGATTATTATTCTGATTTTACCCAATTTCCCAGTTCTTAGTGGGATTATTTATCTTTTTAGTGTTGTAATTGGCAAGTGGAGTTGAATCTCAAGTAGTGATTACAGTACATCTCCAACTGATGAATAAGTTCTATTCTGGGAGATGCGTTCATAAGTGGGATTCATTAGTGTCTGGCAAAGTGAGTCTTATACTGTAGATCTGTGAAAGTTCATAACTGAAATGCTTGTAAGTTGGGGGTTACTATGTTGGAAGCAAGAAATTCTGGCACACAATCTTGTGCATGTGCTCTATGGTGGTACACATATTTCATTAGACTTTTCCTTGTTTTGTTATACAAATGACAGGTGAAACCAGTAAAGTTTAAGTCATTTTTTACCACCATCTCCAGTTTTAGTTCTTTTCAGTGATAACAGTATTATTAATTTGGGATAAATCCTTCCAAATGTGGAATTATATATTTATCCTTTTTTACTTAAATGATAACACTGCTCCACAGCTGACTATTTTGTTAATTAAAATGCCTTGGAGACCTTTTTTGTTTTCGTTTTCGTTTTCAAGTGGGGTCTTGCTGTGTAGTTGAGGCTGGTCTTGAACTTGCAGTGTAGACTGGGCTTGCCTCAAACTCATGATCCTCCTGTCTCAGCCTCCTGAATGCTGGGCTTATAGGCATGTGCTGCCACCCAGCATGGAGGTCGTTTTATGTTAAAACATATACAGCTGACCTTACCAGCTTTTGGAGTGCTTGAGTCTCCTTCTGGAGGTGGTTTATAGGTTCTTTCTGTCCTGAGCAAAGAATTGGTCAAGACAAGCCCAAACAGCAACAAAGTTTTATCAAAGATAGGAAAAGAAACAGACTCTACAGAGTGAGTTTGGGCAAAATAAAAGTATGAAAAGAAATACACCTTGGAGTGTGAGGGTAGGCCACATGGGAGAGAAAACAGCGGCAAAAACTCAATGGTGACCATCCTCTTTGTACGCTCCAGTCCTCAGGCTGACGTCAGGTCCAGGCCGTCCTATGGAAAACCTACTTAAGTTCTTTTGAGAAGTCGATGTGCAGGGATTTGGGAACTGTTTTGCACATGTGTCCTGGGATTTGTATTTCACAGGTCAGGACTATTTCCCCACCAGCTTTGCCACAGTCTAATCTCCTGTCTTGCTACTTTATTAGAAATTGTTAAAAATGGCAGGTTTTCCATTAGTTTTCTTAATTACACCAAACTCTCCTGAAAGACCTTGCAAGCTTTGTGCTAAATAGAATGCCTGTCTGTGTCATCCCGATTCCCTCAGTATGTCACACCCTGTTAGCATATTAATTGGTAAATATCTTACATTTTTCCTATTGTCATCATCTCCCGGTTCTCCTAAATAAAAGTAATTCTGCATTATATTTTACTCAAATAGGTAACTTTTTCTTTTTAGAACTATTTTCAAATACAGGATTTTGTTGTTAGATTCCAGTTAAAGGCAGCAGGGTCTGAGCTGCAGCCCAGCCCACACATCCTGATGTGACGCAGGCCTGGATACACTTAATGTGGCCTCAGCAGCCTGGTCTTGCCTCCCAGCCTGGCACTGTGCCTCTGTTCCTCATGTGTAAATGTGATGCATATAGAGCCTGTGTTCTGTGGTTCTTGTGAAGATAAAATGAAATATCCTTGTACTGGGTATGGAACCCAAGGCTGCCTGCATGGGAGGCAAGTACTCCACCTCTGAGCTACCAGCCCAGCCCAGAGGAAATGACTTTTAAAACATAAAAGCACTTTAAAATAGAGTGAGCACAAAGTAAGTGCTATATATGCCACGTTTTACCAATTTTGAGATACGTGTTAGTATCTAAACATCTCTGAAGCCAGTATACATCTTATAATTTTAATTGGTATAATTTCTTGGTATTTATCAAAAAGTAGTGGCTCCTGGTTGCTTTTTAAATTGCATGATATTCATTGTTAACAGATATTAACTATCAGGCCAGTCTTTTTTTGTTTCTTTGTTTTATTGTTTTTGAGACATGATCTCACTCTGTAGTTCAGACTGGCCTTGAACTTACTCTGTACCCCAGACTGACCTTAAATTTGCAGTGATCCTCCTGCCTCAGCCTCCCAAATGCTGGGATTACAGGTGTGTGCCCCCATGCCTGGCTCAGGCCAGTGCTTTTTAAGAAAAGATAGAATCTGGATTTTTGTATGAAGTATTTTGATTTTTAAAAGTTAGTTTAAAAATTGTTTTAAACACTGAAGGAAAAATAGGTTTTTTAGGTAGTTAATACAATATTGCTTATTAGATTAAAATTGAATATTGATTATCCTGAATTTTGAGTGTGAAGTAACTTGAGTTAGGCTAGTTTCTGCCCATTTTGTAGATGATGAAAGATGAAAGTTACAGTTCATCCTTGCTGTTCATCAGTTTCTTCCTTACAAATTCATCTGCTCACTGAAGGGTGTTTGCATTCCCAGAATCAGCACTTGACAACTCACTTTACAGGGGCAGAACAGTGAGAAGTGTGTCATCCAGGGTGCACATGCCCAGCAGAGGACAGACAGGGCCACTCCTTCCTTGTGGCTTCATCTCTTACACTGTTAAACAGTGTCCTTCTCATGGTCTTACAGGTTTTGCACATTCATACTTTTGGTTGGGGAGTTCCTTGTTAATGTGATCCTCATGTGCCCTGCTGACTAGTTAGTACTCAAAAGCACAAGAAGGTGTGGTGTGCCTTCCAGAGATATGTCAGCCAGGGTTCATCCAGCCTGAATTACAGGACTGCTGGCCTTGAGTTCAGTATTAATGATTAGGGATAAATATTAAATACCTTGTCTTTAAAGAGAAACACACTTAGAACAAGCATTTGTATTGATTGGTCCAGTGAGTATGTAACCAGAGAGAGGCTCCCATGAAACCAGCCCTATATTCCCCTAGGAGCCCCCACATGCTGTCCATTGATGAGTGTTTGTGGTGACATTGTAGGACATATCTGCCACAAATAGTGAGGACCGGCTTTATTTACATAGCACATAATCAGTGAGTCAGTCAGGTAGTGTGTCAAGCAGGTATTAAAACAAGAGCAAGATGTGATATATTCTGCAAATTTCTTTTTTTTCTTTTTTGGTTATTGAAGTGAGAATGAAAACACGCTTACTGTAAATAGTTCAAATGAGTATATAGTCTACAGTTGCCTCTTCCTTCCTGTCTCATTTCCTATCACCAGCTGTAATCTAATAATAAATAAACTAATAAAGTTTGGTATGCAACCTTACAGATTGTTTTACTTTGCTGGGTTTTTTGTTTTTGTATTTACCAATATATATATTTACACAAAGAGATTTTGAGTGGAATATATATATTTTATAATTTAACAGTAGATGTTGGAGAATTTTCTATTTACCAGTGAACATAGTAGTTTTCCCCAAGAATTTTACCAAATATTTATAGCTGGGCATAAAGGTGCATGCCTGGAATCCCAGCATTGGGAAGGCTGAGGCAGGTGGATTGTAAGTTTGAGGTTAGTCCCAGCAACATATTGAGACCCTGTCTCAAAAAAACATGGCAAAAAAAAAAAATTATAAATTTCTGTTTCATGAAAGTAGGCTGAATACCTCAAGTATCTGTTGCTTTTTTTTTCAGTACTGGGGACCAAACCCAGGGTTATGGATGTTAGGCACACACTTTAACATTGAGCTACATCCCAGCCCTCTTTTTTAAATCCAGGACTTCATGCATGCCAGGCCTGTGCTTTATCACTGAGCTGCATCCCCAGTTTGAGCTCAGTTTCTCCTTGCATAAAATGAGTTTATTTGGACATTGGTGCCACTGCTATAACTGGCAGAAAGCAGGTTTAGCTGAGATGGAAGTTTGTCTTCTCCGCCAGCCTTACCTGAGGTCCATGCAGTGGGGCATTCTTAATCCTACTCTGCTGTCCCCTTGGATGCTGCAGTTGTTTGAATTAAAGATTCCTCTGTGTCACCAGGTTCAAGTTACAGGGTGGGGGGAGAAGAAAGGAATGAAGAACAGACAGCTTCAGTTTAAGAGCCTGACTTGAAGGTATTGCTTCCTGGCTGATGTACTCACTCTTGCAGCCACGCTGCAGGAAGACTTAGAAAGTAGCTTGGGTGGACAGCCACATGCCAGCCAAACCTTAGAGGCTCCCAATGACAAGGATGAAGGGGAGGGACTATGGAGCATGGTTGCACAACATTGAGTTGGCTATTCTAAGTGAGGAGTAAATGGAGACTTTGAGAGTGATGATTTTTTGAATAGAAATTAAGCATACTTGTGATATAGAAATTTTGGTTGGTAAATGAACTGAAGAATTAGACCTGTGCTTGCTGAAACATGGCCAAGCCTTAGGGCTTGGGACATACTCATTGTGCTTGTCTCTCACTTGGATACTATGTAGAGTATCCACATAGCACTTCTTGTGGGGCAATCCTTATTCAGAAGTTAGCCCATCTGAAACATGAGTAGGAGGTGATGAGGCCTTCAAACTGCAGAACTGAAGTCCCATTGTCCTTGCACAGTCTGTCTGCCACCTGTTAGTGTTGAATATTGGGCACACTGCATTCTGATTTCATAAGTGAATAACTCAGGAGCAAATTAAATTTGCAGTATTTGAATAAGAGACATATGATGTCTTGTTGAAAAATATAGCAAATGCATAAATTTTAAAAATGTATTGCAGTAAAAGACATTGCCATTAATCCACTCAAAATACTCCCCATTCTTTAAAACACATTCATCCCATTGTTCTTGCCACTTTCTGAAGCAGCTCTGGAAGTCCTCTTTCATGTCTTTAGTTGTGCTGTCCTGGCTGCCTCCATGTCCTGAATCCATTTATCTTTCATGGTCATTTTGACCTTGGGAAAGAGCCAGAAGTCACATGGTATCTGATCCGGTGAATAAGATGGATGAGAACACAGCATCATATTTTCATAAATCTGCCTTTCTGAATTTTTTTATCACACCTTTTAAATGAAAGAGGACTTCCAGAACTGCTTCAGGAGGTGGCAAGAACAATGGTATCAGTGTATTTGAAGGGAGGAGAGTATTCTGAGGAGTATTCTTTAATGGTGGTGAGTCTTATTGTAACAAATTAAAAAAAAAAATTTTTAGCATTCACTTTATATTTTGATCACACCAGGTAGATGAGTGAAATGATAGCCGGAAGCCTAATAGGCTAGAAGAATAATGCAAAGAAGTCATAAGAAGCTTGAGAGTAAAATTTGCTAACATTTTTTGAGGATTCATAGGTGTCAGGTATTATATGAAGCCTTTGGTATGTATGTATGTATGTATACTTTTGGTTTTTTTATTATTAATTTTATTGGTACATTTTAGGTATACAATATAATGATATTCATCACTGGAAGTTTGTACCTTTATGTAATCTTGGTTCTTATTTTTTTCCCCATTTCCCTGACCTCCCTTCAACCCCTCCACACCTCCCTATTTACAAAGACTTTGTTTCCATTTTTTCATTTTCTCATATTAATTCCATTCCCTTCTTTCATTTCCCCTACCCCTCCCACTTCCCTGGTTTTTTCAGAGGAGGTCTCACTGTGTTGTTCAGGCTGGCCTTGAACTCACTATGTAGCCCAGGCTGGCCTCAAATTCATAGTGATCCTCCTGCTTAACCTCTGGAATGCTGACATTACATGCATGTGCCACCACGCCCTGCAGCCTTTAGTATTTATTCCTTCATTTAACATTTTAAGACACTCCTAGATGGACAATAGACTAGGTTTTTACACTAAGAAAGCTTACAGTTATGTTCCTTGTTTAGGAAGATAGAGGTACAGTAACAGTTGTCACTCAAGTGGAGCTAGAATGATGATGGTGCACTTCTGTAATCCCAGGACTCAGGAGGCTGAGGCAGGAGGATCATGAGTTCAAGGCCACCCTGGGCTGCATAACAAGACCCTGTATCATACACCAAAAAACAAAAACATCAGTAAGATGAAAAGGCTATCTTGGTGCCATACTGAAAGTATCAGAAATAGCTTTGCCTGATGGTGCTGTGCAAATAAATTGTTTGGGGTTTTTTGGCGGTGCTGGGAGTTGTAGCCAGGATCACATGCCTGCTAGGCAAGGTCTTTGTCACTGAGCAGAACTAGTAGGCTGCTCTTCATTTACTTCTGACTCTGGTTTGGAGTATGGTTCATGAATTGAGGTTAGTTTTAACTCACTGGTAAGAATACTCTAGTTAAGATCTCTACTGTAATAGTGTGTGCTTGCCACTAACACCAGTGTATTTTATGCTGAGAAAAAACTCGTCCACCGTGTTCATAGGTGCATGCTTACAGGCTTAGCTACTCGGGAGGCTGAGACAGGAGGAACATGTAAGCTCAAGACTTTGAGACAGCCTGGGCAACATGGCAGACTCTTCTCAAAAACAAAACAAAAAGCTGGGGATTTAGCTCAGTGGCACCAGGCCTCACAAGTGCAAGGTCCTGAGTTCGACCCCCGGTAACAAAACAAAACAAAACAAAACACTCCAAAAGTTTAATAGATAAAAAGCATCTTTATTTTCTTAAAAATAGTCTTGATTGATAAATATTTCAACCCAGGAGTGAATAGATTTTGTTTTTATATACATAAACAGTGTACTTTATTTTTTTGTCAATTACTTCATAAAAATGTATTGGGCAATTACCTCAGCTTTCTTGATTATTGCTAGTTAAGCAGACAAAAATTGGTACATTCAGAGAAGATTTGAACATTATAATGAACTTAAATCTTTTTTTCCCCATCCTTCCCCTATATACAAAAGCTTTGTTTCTATTTTTTCCTTCAATTTTCTTTTTTTCTTATCCCTTCTTTTCTTTCCCCCTTCCCCCTGCCTTATTCCCTTTCTCATTTGAACATTTTCTTCCCATTTCCCAAAGTCTATTGTACATCTTAGTCCTTATTTCCACTTTTGGTTTTTCACACCAGAGAAACAATGTGATATTTAAACATGTATGTTTGATTTATTTCACTTAAGAGTATGATTTCAAGGTCCATCCATTTAGCTATAAATGTCTCAAGCTCATCCTTTATGGCTGAGTAGTACTCCATTTTATAAAAACCCACATCTTCTTTACCCATTTATTTGTTAGTTGATGGGCATTTGGGCTGTTTCCAGGATTTAGCTATTATGAATTGTGCTGCTATAAACATGGCTGTGCATATATCACTGTGGTATGATGCTTTTAATTTTTTCAGGAAGATACCAAGAAGGGGAATAGCTGGTCAAATGGAACCTCTAGTTTTAGTTTTTTTGAGAAATCTCTGCACTGATTTCCACAGTGGTTGTACCAGTCTACACTCCCACCAAGGATTCCCTTTTCCCCACATCCTTGCCAGCATTTGTTATTGGTTGATTTCTTTCTTTCTTTCTTTTTTTTTTTGTACCAGGGACTGAACTTGGGACCTTGTGCTTTCAAGGCAGGCGGCGGAACTATTGAGCTAAATCCCTAGCTGGGTTTATTTCTTGATAGCAACCATTCTTTCTGGAGTGAGATAAATCCCTTGTTCTTGGGTAGGAAGAACTAATATAGTGAAAATGGCCATACTTCCAAAATTGTTATACCGATTTAATGCTATCCCAATCAAAATTCCAGTAGCATATCTCACAGAATTAGAAAAAACAATCCTAAAATTCGTTTGGAACAACAAAGGCAACAAAGGCAAGGCAGGGGGCATTACAATTCCTGACTTGAAATTATACTACAAAACGACTGTGATTAAAAACAGCATGGTACTGGCAGAAAAACAGACCTGAAGATCAATGGAACAGACTAGAAAATGCAGAAACAACTCTGGATGTACTCAGCCACCTTATCTTTGACAAAAGAGCCAAACACTTTCACTGGAAGAAAGCTAGCCTCTTTAATTAATAAATGGTGCTGGAAAAACTGGCTTTCGACTTGCCAAAGATTAAAACTAGACCCATATCTTTCACCATGCAATAAACTAAACTCAAAGTGGATCAAAGATCTAAATAGTAAAACAGAAACACTTAATCTGGTGGAAGATAGAGCAGGTAGAACTCTCAAAGACATTGGAATAGGCAAAGACTTTATGAACAAAAACTCAGTTGCACAGGAACTATCACGAAGAATCAACAACTGGGATCTCATCTTATTAAAAAGCTTTTGCAGCTCAGGGATGTAGCTCAGTGGTGACACGACTGCCAGGCAAATGCAAGGTCCTGAGTTTGATCCCTAGTACTGAAAAAAAAAAAAAGCTTTTGTACAGCAAGAAAAACTGCCAACAGATTGAAAAAAGATGTGAGAAAAAATTTTTTTGCCAGCTGTTCCTCGAAGAACTAATATCTAGAATATATAAAGAACTCAAAAAAAATCAGATCTCCCAAATTTAAAGACCCAATCCAAAAATGGGCATCTGAAATGAATAGGTACTTCTCAGATTAAGAAGTAGAAACAGCAAATAGATATATGAAAAAATGTTCAACATGACTGATCATTGGAGAGATGCAAATTAAAACACCACTGAGAAACTATACTTTAAAATAGTGATTAATTTTATACTTTTAAGGAACAGTTTGCAACTTTCTAAAAATACTGGTGACTTCCTTATTAACAAAAGCCTGTTGAAGCAGGTACTCTGAATTCACTAGGAAATAAATGTTGTTTTAGTTCAACGTTCAAATGTTGTGTTTATTTCAAGTTTTATCTAGGGTATAAATTTTTCCACATTATGTTAGGTCAGTTATAATTGCCAGAGATAATAGGCATTTAAAATTCTTGTAACAGGCAGAGTTCATATTTCAGAAGGACTCCTTTGTGGTTTTGGTGTTAGGTTTTTGTTTTGTTTTGTTGAGACAGGGTCTCATCGTGTAGCCTAGGCTGGTCTTGAACTTCCCATGTAGCCCAGATGGGCCTCTTACAGTCCTCCTGCCTCAGCCTCACCAGTGCTTGTATTATAGGTTGCACTACCATGGCCAGTTCTAGTGTGTTATGTTACTAGAACAGGCATATGTATATGTCTGTGAATATATATATATATTTTAATATATATATATATATTAAAAATTGGGGAAGCTGGGGCAGGAATATCACAATACTTTTTGGTTAGCACAAGAAATACCTATATACACAGTATGTGTTTACTAGCTGAATAAATGGCTCTGCTTTCTTGTCTAAAAAAATTTTTTTTTGTTTTTTTGGTACCAGGGGTTAAACTCGGGACTTTGCGCTTGCAAGGCAGGCAGTGGAACCACTGAGCTAAAGCCCTGGTTCTCTTGTCTAAAAGTTTTGGACTTTATCCTTTAGGCAATGAGAACTAATTGAACATTTTTGTTGTGGCCATTTGTTTTTATCAGTATCTGCTTTCATTTTATTTTGAGTAAGACAATGAAGACAGCACCTTAAAGAAATGAGTTAAATCGGTCATGAGACTCCCAGAAAACAGAACCCACTTCTCTTTTATTTCATTACATATCTTTTCTGTTCTCACAAGTAGTCCCTGGGGCTGGGGTTTAGCTCCATGGAAAAACCTGTAGCATATGGAGGGTTGGATCCCCAACATCAAAAGCAAAAATAATGTTTGATCTTAGCCAGATTCAGACATGTGAGAAGTAATGTAGAGTACAGAACATAGTCACGTTTCCAGTACAGATTTATACTGTGTGTTAATGGTGTGCTTTTAATCCAGAATGATCTCCTGCTAAGCATACCATTTACAGTTTTTTACTTATATCTTGGATATCTTTTCATGGCTGTGCATATAGTTCTGCTTCTTTCATCATCTGCATAATGCATGTGTATTCTTTAGTTCTGATTGATGGGTGAGCATTTAGGTTTCTGTTTTAACTATTAGAAATATTGCTGCAAAGAGCATTTTAGTATATATCATATGTAGTTGTGGGTGTGTTATTAAAAGATAGGTTCCATTGGGCCAGGGATTTAGCCCAGTGGTGCCACCACCTGCCACACGAGTGCAAGGTCCCACGTTCCATCCCTGATACCAAAAAGAAAAAAAGATAGGTTTCCAAAGTTTAAATCCTGGCTAAAAGGTTTCAGACTGCATGTGTGGTGCTAGGGACTGAACCCACGCCTCCATAGGGCTAGGAGAGTACTCCACCACTGACCTGAATCCCAGGCCATTGCCTGTTGCTGTGTTTTATAAAAATGGGATCACGTAATATGTGGCACTGTTATTTTTAATTTCTGTGAGTCTGATGGACAGACGTAATCTCATGCCTATAATCCCAGCACTCTGGAAGGCTAAAACAGAAAGATCTCAAGTTTGACCCCAGCCTGATCAGTTAGGATTATGATCCCTGCCCTCCAGTATTCCTAAAGCCAAGCTTCTCTATTAACATTAAGTAATATATTTCTAAGCTTAGCACATAATGGTTGAAGAGCTTCTAGGCACGGAGATCCGTATGTTAATTCGAGTCCCGCTATACACCAATCAAAGGTGATGCTCAGGCTGGTGTTAAAGCCCTACATAGTACTGGGACCAAGTACTGCAAAAGACATTAAAAATCCCATATCTAGCTGGGCATAGTGGCATACGCCTATAATCCCAGCACTCTGGGAGGTAGAGGCAGGAGGATTGCAAGTTTAAGCCTAGTCTGGGCATCTTAGCAACTTAGTGACACCCTGTCTCAGAATAAAAAATAAAAAGGCTGGGGATGTAGATCAGGTACCCCAAAAAAGCAACCCCACATCTAAAGTCTGTGCTTGAGGTCTTGGGCCAAGAAGCAGCAGAAAATGCCTAGGAAAAAATGTCCCACTCATAATTAACTCTAAGCTACCTTAAAAACTGACCAAATCTGTACAGGACCCAAGCACTGCAATGCTATTGAGGAAAACTATTTTTGGCTTAAGAAATTCTTTAAACTGAGAGCAATGAAGTAAGTATATGTCTTCAAAAGAAAAATAAGTAGCCAGGGATTTAGCTCAGCAGGCACCGTGCCTGCCTTGCAAGTGCAAGGTCCTGAGTTCAATCCCTGGTACCAAAAAAAAAGAAAAATAAGTAGTTTTTCTAAGGGTTAAAAAAAGTTATAGTTAAAAAAAAAAGATAAAAGGGCCGGGGATTTAGCTCAGTGGTTTCGCTGCCTGCTGCCCAAGCACAAGGACCCAAGTTCTATCCCTGGTACCACCCCCCCCCAAAAGTTATAGTAGAAAAAAGTATCAAATGACTATTAAATTATTTCAATTTTTAAAACTATAATTATTGAGAAAGTAAATGCAGTTCAACATGGAAATGATTTCTAAATGTGAGCACTTAGGTGAGTGGAGCCAAGGGTGGGCTTGGTGATCACACTGTATGTGCAATAGAGGAAATATAGATCAGCTTAGAAAATGCTCTTGACGGTGCTTCAGTGCAGATATCCACATTTCCCCCTTGTTCTGTGATCAGCAGTGAGCTGTGAATGTCCTGTAGGACACGGGAGGTTGGAGGACACTATCTATTTCTGTACCATAGATTCCTAGGGCACTGACATCTGAGTGACAGGCCAGAACTGCTTGACAGACTCTTTGTGAAAGCTGTTGTTAAGGAGTGGATAATGGTGTAGAATAAAATTCTACCTGAGTCTAGAGGACCTGAGTGTCACAGCGCTGTAAGCTGCACTCTGCACCGCTGTTCCTCTGTGGTCTGCCTCACTTGGGGCTTCTCCTTTCCCTCTCTTCCCAGTGTCTTTCACCATCACAGGGGGTGGCAGTGCTCTTGGGGGCATGTGTAGATTCTTTGCTGGATCAAAGGTCATGGATTTTCTCCTATGCTTTCTTCTAGTTCCAGGTTTCCATATTTTTTAATGCAGTATTATATGTCTGTACAGACTGGTACTTTTGCTTCATTGGGCTCGTAATTTATATAGAGTTTTACACCTTTTCTCCTTACTGTTTATCATGGTATTTTTATATCAGTACAGTAATTCCTTTGAATAGCTGCATAGTATTCCGTCGAAGAGTGTATCAATATATTTAGCTTTTCTTTCTGAATGGACAGTTTTCAACTTTTCTCTATTGTAAATAATTTTCAGGATTTATTTTGAAATTCAGTTTGAATTTTAATTCCTACATATTATTTTAGAATAGAACTATTTCATCATTGTAGATTTTGAGATATACTTAAAGTTTTAATATACATTTCTCCCTTTTCTTGTTCAAATATGTAGTGGTAGTGTTCAGGGGAAATTATGATATAAACAATTGTTATTTTAAAAAATTTAAATAACCTACTACTATCTCCTGCACAACCCTTTTGGATTTTCTCTTTTCTTGGTTCAGACAATTATAATAGACATGTTTAGAAAGCTCTAATTCTAATGATCTTCTTAATTCCTCAATTTGTATGACTTATTTTATTTGACTTATCCCTCATCCCTGCCCACTTGTCAGGTCTGTAGAGGAAAAATTTTTGTTTTCAGGGTACTGGGGTTGAACTCAGGCTCTTCTGACTGAGCTCCATCCCCAGCCCTTTTTAAATTTTGTGACAGGGCCTCGCTCATTTCCTTTGGCTAAGCTCTCCCACACTTGCGATCCTCCTTCTTCAGCCTCCCTGAGATATTTAGATTTCTGAAAGACTACTTCAACAGTGTCCCATTTGGTGATTTTTAAAACAAAATTAGATGGTTTAAGTTTGGGGGGGAAAAGCTTCATTTTTTTCTTCTTTTTCTTCTCTTAATGGTATTTTATTTTTCTGTGACAGATTCAAAAGCTTTGTGACCGAGTAGCTTCATCTACTTTACTAGATGATCGAAGAAATGCTGTTCGTGCCCTCAAATCATTATCTAAGGTTTGTAAATTTTATTATTCATACCCTGGTTTCTCCTCAGATTGCATAAATCTTTTTCCTTTTACTTTATAAATTATTCAGTTTCTTAAGTTGGCTGGATATAGTGCTACATGCTTATAATCTCAGCACTCAGGAAGCTGAGTCAGGAGGATGGCAAATTCAAGGCCAGCCTGGGCCACAGAGCAGGACTGTCTAAAGCAAAACAAAACAACAAAACAAATAGCTGGGTCACATGGGACCTGTAGTCCTAGTTCTTTGAGGTATCTCCATACTGATTTCCACAGTGGTTGCACCAGTCTGCACTCCCACCAGCAATGGAAAAAGGTTCCTTTCTCTCCACACCCCCGCCAGCATGTTATTGGTTGATTTCTTGATAGCAGCCATTCTTTGTGGGGTGAGGTGGAATCTCAGTGTTGTTTTCATCTGCATCTCGAATGACCAGTGGTGTTGCACATTTTTTCATATGTTTATTTACTGCTTTTACTTCTTTTTTTTTGTTTTTTTTGGTACCGGGGATCGTACTCAGGTCCTTGCACTTGCACAGCAGGCGGTGAAACCACTGAGCTAAATCCCTGGCCCTGCGTTTACTTCTTTTTCTTAGAAATGTCTGTTCATTTCAGATGCCCATTTTTGAATTGGGTCTTTGAATTTGGGG
The DNA here is from genome assembly GCF_053883595.1 of Heterocephalus glaber. NCBI lineage: Eukaryota > Metazoa > Chordata > Mammalia > Rodentia > Bathyergidae > Heterocephalus > Heterocephalus glaber. Next base: position 191,058 of record NW_028258324.1, on the reverse strand, counting down.
GGGGTCTGATTTTTTTCAGTTCTTTATTTATCCTAGATAGTAGTCCTTTGTCTGAGGTACAGCTGTTAAAAATTTTTTCCCACATTGTAGGTTGTCTCTTAGCTCTGTTGGTGGTTTCCCTGCTGGGTATCTTCCCAAAAGAATTAAAAGAATCATACCACAGCGATATATGTGCACTCACGTTTATGCGGCACAGTGTGTAATTGCTAAAGCTTGGAAACAGCCAAGTGCCCATCAACTGGAAACTAGATAAAGAAGATGTGGTTTTTTTATAAAATGGAGTACTACTCAGCCATAAAGATCGAGAAACTAGTGTCATTTATAGCTAAATGGATGCATATTGAGGCCGTACTCTTTAAGTGAAATAAATAGTACACACGTGTGTAAATACCGAATAGTTTCTCTAATATGAGAAACTGAAAATGTAAATAAGGGTTAAAATGATTAAAATGAATAATTGATAATTTGAAATAGGAAGAAAAGTCCAAAAGGGTAGGGGTGATGGGAGGGGAAGGGGAAAGGAAAGAAGGGAAAGGAAAAATTATGAGAAAAGAAAAAAAATGGAAATGAAGTCTGTGTAAATAGGAAGGGTGGAGAAAGTGAAGGGCGCACAGGTAATGGGGAAAAAGTAAGAACCAAGATACATCATGAACAGGTACAAGCACCCAATGATAAATGTAAACATATTGTATACCTAAAATGTACCAATAAAAGAACTTAAGAATAAAAAAACCAAACCAAAACAAAAAGATTTCTTACATTGGATGTTAGTTACTTTAATAACACTTTTTTTAATGTGCAGAAATACCGTTTGGAAGTGGGTATCCAAGCTATGGAACATCTTATCCGTGTTCTGCAAACAGATCGGTAAGTCTAATGATTTTTCCTCCCTGAATTTTTTGAACTTTTAATTAATTTGTTTTAGAGTTAGCATCATCAGTCTTGAAGTTATTGACATATTAAATTTACTAAGTTTTTACTCTCAGTTGTCATTTCAATAAATATTTGTTGGACACTAGGTGCAAAGTACTGTTTTCTAAGCAGTGAGACCTGCAAATGCAGTGAAGTAATGCTCAAGGCTGAAGGCTTGGGTTTGAATTGAGCAAGTGGAGGTTTTGAACTTCACTTAGATATACTATAGTATCATATTTATGGTGTGTCAGTTATTTATAGACTTACCTTTTTAGAGAAATAAATGAGTGAAGTGTTGAATCTGGTGCATCTTCACAGAAAGATCCCTCAGGCTACTTTTAGCTCTTCCACATTCTAAAGGAATTTTATCTGCATCTTTGGTTTTAATCAGTGTGCATGATAACTTTCAACTCTTAACCTCTGGTTGAGGCTTTAGTTGCTCATCACACATTTCTGACTTTTTTTTTTTTTTTTTGGTACGGGGATCAAACTTGGGACCCTGCGCTTGTGAGGCAGATGGCGGAACCACTGAGCTAAATCCCCAGCCGAAATTTTTTTTGACCACTTTTTTTTTTTTTTTTTTTTTGCTTACCACACATTTCTGCCATACCAAGATCTCCCATATGGCTTCAGATTCAAAATAGTCACAGTTAATTTGTGCCTGGTCCTCCTGTTTATAACCCTCTTTGTCCACTTTCACTGCCTTTGCCCTGAGTTCAGCCCAAGCAGTAGTACCTAGAAAATCCATCCTAAGCTCATACTTCTCTTTAACCCACTGTGCTATCGAGACCAAAAGCAACCGGCATCCTGGTGTTCTCTCTCTTCACTTTACTGGCCTTAGTTTTGGTTTTTAGTACCCATCACTTAAATCCTTTCCACAGTCTGGCTGTTAACACATTGCTTCAAAGTGTAGTGGCTCACAGTGCCTGTTGGTAAGGAGGACTGGCATGGCCACGTGGGCTCAGGGATTGTTAGGTCACAGGGGAGACACTAGCAGGACTGCTGGGATCTGAAAGCCGAGCTGAGCTGAGGCTCCCTCATGCTGCTGTTGGCAGAGGCTGCAGTCCTCAGCATGTTGCTCCCTCTGTAGTTTGTGTGGGTGCCCTGGGGTGGGACCACTTGCTCCACAGCCAGTGATCCTGGAGAGAAAGACTATGTACCTGTCATGGTTTGGTGTCAGGAGTTCCACACCCCCATTTGCTCCATGCTTTGGTTGCTGGAAGGAAGTTATTAAACACAGCCTGTACTCACAGGGGAGAACCAGGTTCTGCCCTTTGCAGGGAGCTATAGAGAAGAGTTTAGACACAGCTTAAAACTTCCACAGCCTCTATACTATACCTTTTGTCTTTATCCTCCATCACTTAATCCATTTTACTGGCTCCATGTTGGGTGAAATCCGTGTTTCTTGAGGCAAAGAATATAAGCTTTTAAAAGGTCTGGGTACTGCCTCTCTTTCTCACCTCATAGTCTCTTTTCCAGTTAAAGCTCATCAGTGCCCAGCTGTGTGTTCAGACCAGTTGGGACCTTCTGCCTTCCCAGACTTGATGGCCTTTTCACTGGTAGCCTAGGCTCATGCATCTGAATACATGCACTGGCTGTGTCCTTAACATCATAGTGAGTAACTGTGGTAGGTGGAATAGTGCCCCACCCCCCACTCCCCAGAGGTCAACATCCAGCACTTGTGAAGCCCAAGAAGATTCGATGAGATGTCCACATCCTACTCCCCAGGTGTGTGACTGCTACCTTAGATGGCAGATGGGACTTTGCAGACATAGTGAAGTTGAAGACTTTGAGATGGGGAAGACTATCGTGGGTTACCCAGGCAGACCTCCTGAAATCACAAAACAAGATGTCAGATTACGGTAACACAGGACAACTTGACCGGCTGTTGCTGGCTTTGAAAATGTGGGAAGGGGCCCATGTGCCAGGGAAGGTGGGGCACTGTGGAAGAGCTGGGAAAAGACAAGCAGATTCGAGTTGCAGTTCTACACACTAGGATATTTCTTATACCATGTTTGTTAAATCATATGTGTATTTCAGTGAGTCTTATAAAATTAATGATGAAATTATTGACATCTCAACATGGAGAATAAAACTCTGCCACTTAAAGTGATTGTTACTGTTATTTTTAGTGCACAACAGAGAATAAATGTATAGTTACTGATAAAGGTTAAGTAATAGATTTTTTAAAGACCTGTTTACTGCATACTTAGGGCCGGGTGCTATACTTAGAAGTAGGGCAGATCACAGTCTTGTGAATGTGTGAACATCGTGTTAGGTACTGCTCAGAGTTTCATTGTGACTCTTAGACTGTAAAAAAGGCTAAGCTCCTCTGAGCATTCCCTTGGTCGTGCTAAATTCCCCTTTCCATTTGCCTCTGTTTCTTAGCTAGCTCTCACTGAAGGTTTTTTAAACTTCATTGAAGTTGGGCATTGTGGCACATGCCTATAATCCAAGCACTCTGGGAGGCCGAGGCAGTAGGGATCACACATTCAAGTTCAGCTTGGGCAACTTAGCAAGACCCTCTCTCAAAAAAAGAAAACTCCATTGAATGCAGAGGTCTATATTCTGCAGCCATCTCTCTTTCCACTTACTCTCATCTTCACTACTGTATCCTGCTGCTTCTCCTGGCCTATATAACTCACACTCAGAACTCTTCCTTGGCTCCCTTTATCCTTAGCTGTGGCCCAGAAAGTTGGATTTTGTTCACTTTCTTGATGAGACCAGAGGAGTAACCCCTCATTCTCCTGACTCCCACACCCAGTGCCCACTGATGTTTCCAAACCATGACACCTCAATGATCTTGCTTTTTAATTGAGATATTTATATACCAAAATGTTCAACCTTTTAAAATGTACTTTTTAAGAGTTTCAGTATATTCACAGACTTGCATAGCCATCACCACTCTGCTACTGTCTAAAGAACATTCACATCAGAGCAAAGAGAAACCCATCTCCAGTGGTTGTCATTCTCTTCTCTTCTCCAGGACTGGCCCTGCACTTTGCTCTCTCGCTCTCTGTGCATTTGACTATCTTGGCTGCTCAATGGAATTACACCTCATGCAGCCTTTGTGTCTGGTTTCTTTCTCTTAGCATACTATTTTAAGATTTGTCCATGTTGTAGCATGTATCAGCCCTCTGTTCTTTTGGCTGAATGACACTTGATTCTGTGGGTATACGGTTTTGTTTATCCATTTATTAATTGATAGACATTTAATATTTCCATTTGGGAGCTATTACAAATAATGCTTTTCTTTTTTTTTTTTAAAGAAATTGGTGCCTTTATTAGAATGGTGTTAGGCTTTATGTATACCAATTTTGGTAATCAAATTATTTTTTTTTTAAATAAGAAATGACACTACAGAACTGCAATACTGTTCCAACAGTCTTATCTTTACTTTCCTTTTAAAGCAAGAAACAGGTGTGAGTAATCAGAAAGCACTAGCAGCCACCAGTTAATCCAAGATACTCACTTCTTAGTTCCAGAAGCACTTGCAAAGAAAACCATTGGTGGGGGACAAGGAAGAGAGGAAAATGGAAGCAATTCATATCCTAATAACTGGAATCTCATAAGTGTGGACGCCAAGTCTGATGAGGCTGTTTTTTAAATTTATCCTTTACTTGGTCACTTTTTTTTTTTCCTCAAATACTACAGTTTTTCTTTAGCTTTTTTCCTTAAAGTATAAAAGTATGAAATATAGACAAGCTCTTGCATTGCACACTTAGAAGTGTACAATTCAAGTATTATAGAGCTATCTACATACTGATAAATCCCATCAAATCTTGGATAATTCAATAATATACAAAATATCAGGGCACAGAAAGAACTAAAACCCACTTTTTGTTACTGTAAGATTCAAATATTCAATCTAAAGAAAAAAATCATTTTGGCTCTCTTTTACATCTCCATGTTGATGTGCTTATTAAAATATTCCTGTACACATGTATAAATACCAAATAGTTTCTCTGGTGTGAGAAGCTTAAAGTGTAAATAAGGACTAAAATGTATAATAGGTAATGTGAAATTGGAAGAAAAGGGGCAAAGGGAAAGGAAGTGGGAGAGATGGGGAAAGGATAGAAGGGAATGGGATTAATATGAGCAAATGGAAAAATAGGAACAAAATCTTTGTAAATAGGGAGGACTGGAGGGGTTGAAGGGAGGGCTGGGCAAGGGTGCAAAATAAGAACCAAGAGATATTATGTAAAGGTGCAAATTTCCACTGATGAATGTCATTATATTGTATACCTAAAATGTACCAATGATTAGAATGAATAATCGATAATGTAAAATAGGAAGAAAAGGTCCAGAGGGGTAGGGGTAGTGGGAGGGGCAGGGGAAAGGAAAGAAGGGAAAGGAAAAATGCTGAGAAATGGAAATAAAGTCTTTGTAAATAGGGAAGGGTGGGCTAGGAATGGGGAGAAAATAAGAACCAAGATGCATTATGTAAAGGTCCAATTCCCAATGAGAAATGTAATTGTGTTGTATACCTAAAATGTACCAATAAAAGAATTTAACAACAACAAAAAAAAATATATATATATATATTCCTGTATAATCATGTTTGGTCTTACTGTTTCAAGTCAGGTTTAAAACCTCAAAACCAGCCATCCAGACAAAACAGGATATCTGAAAGATTATCTCTTCTCCACCTCCCTAACCCCAATAACCCCAATTTTACGACATGACTCCAGACACTGGATTGTGACGACAAATGCTAGGTCCAATTTCTCATAATCTTTTTTGGTGTGGCATACTTGTTAGAACTCAGGTGTGGAAGTCAGCATTGATCCTCCAAACCAAACTGCATATCGCTGCATATGGTGTGTGATAACTTGTACATAATTGGTTTTGGCTTCAATCTACCACCACTCAATTCCTCACTTAATTTGAGCCTGGCATCTACAGTTCTTTTCAGATCTCTTTGCAAGTGATGTCCAAAGTCCCTGAACACGGTTGAACCTCCAGAGAGGACAATATTCTTGTAGAGAGGACGTCTGACATCAATAGGACAATTCTGAATTACTTCATCTACAACTTCTGAAATAGGTTGTGTAAAGTCTGGATTAGCAAACTCTGGGTGCAAAAAGATTTCAGGTCCCAAGAATCTCTCATAACCAGCATCAATGGAAAATTCTTTCTTTGAGATGGCACTGATTCCAGTATACTGTTTAATCCACTTTGATCCATCTGTGTCGTACTTAGTAAATTCTTTCACCAAATCTGGGCATACATAACTATAGCACTCCTTTACTGCCTTAGCAGTTTCCAGGAATTGTTCTGGAGGGATTCCTACTTCTCCATCTCTCAGCAGTTGCTGAATAAAATATGTTATATCTTGTTCTGCAATTGGAATATGTTTAATACAGCTGCCAATCACACATCCTTCAGCCTCAGGAATGACATGAGTAACACCATCTCCACTGTCTATTCCTGTACCAGTCAGTGTCCTTTCTCCTACTTGTCTTGAGATCCAGAATGCAGCTAAGGCAAGAAAAGCTTGCATAGCAATGTGCAAGCCTGGAACGTTGAAGGACTCAGACATTATTTCAGCGGTATATTCCCTGTTTTCTGGAGTATTCAGTGGAGGTTTGGTCAAAAGAAAATAATGGTCTTCAGGTTCTGCTCTTAAATATTTAAAGATCACTTGTTCCATAAACCTTTCCATTAAGTCCCAATCTTCAACTATACCATGGTGGATTGGCCACTTTGTAACATGTGTAGGTTTTTCTATGGCTTCATTGCCATTGAAGAAGTCTAGATCATCAACACCTTTCATCACCCTCCTCTGAGCTTGGTCATCTACTTTTACCGACTCCTTAATAGCAATTCAGGAAGGGATGATAAACTGTGGTTCTGTATTTCCAGCATATCCTAGTTTTGTATATAGTTCTGGAGGCTGGGGAGTTCAATATCAAGATAACAGCAAGTTTGATGTCCAGTAAGGCTGTTGCTCATAGCGGAACAGAGGACACTGTGTCCTCATGTAATGGAAAGCACGAATGATGCTTTTAATATTTCCATTTGGGAGCTATTATGAATAATGCTTTTATAAACATTTGCACACTGATTTTTGTAAAAACACACATTTTCAGTTCTCTTAGGTATGTAGTTGGGAGTTGAGTTTTTAGATCATGTGCATATAACTGCATTTTAACTTTTTGAGAAATTACCAAACTCTTTCACAGGGTCTTTAGCATTTTACATTGTCACCAGCAATATACGAAAGTCCAATTTTCCTGCATCTGTGCCAATGCTTCTTGTTTTCTTTTTACGGCCAGCCTAGTGGGTGTAAAATAGTATTTTAAAATTTCATTTTCTGGCTGTGATTTTGAGTTGCATTTTCCTAACCACTAATGATGTTGAACATCTCTTCATATGTATATTGCCCATTGTGTGTGTGTGTGAGTGTGTGTGTGTGTGTATGTGTGTATTTTGAAAATCTGGAACTGGGAATAAAACTCTGGACCTTTGTACTAAGCTACACCCTCAGTCTTTTACTTTTTAATTTTATTTTACTTTATCTTACTTTATTTTTGAGACAAAGTCTCACTAAGTTGCCCAAACTGGGCTTCAACTTAATGATCCTACTGCCTTAGTTTCTCAGAGTACTAGGATCACAGTGTGTACCACCACACATGGCTTTGTGTATATTTTTTTTTGAAATATCTGTTCAAATTCTTTGCCCGTTTTAAAAATCACTTTATTCGTCTTTTATTGTTGAGTTATAGTGCTTCTTTACATATTCGGGATACAAGACCCTTTTCAAATATATAATTTGCAAATATTTACTTTAATTCTGTGGGCCATCTTTTTACTTTTTTGATAGCTTTTTGAAGCACAAAAATTTTTAATTTTGATAAAATCCAATTTACCTGTTTTATCTTTTGTTACTTGTGGTTTTGATATCATATCTAAAAAACCATTGTGTAATCTCAGATTTTGAAAAGGTATGCTTATATTTTCTTCTAATAGTTTGATAGCTTTAACTCTTACAGTTGGCTCTTTTATCCATGTTAATTTGTATATAAGGTGTGAGTAGGGATCAAGCTTCATTCTTTTGCATGTGGATATCTAGTTAACCCTGTACTGTTAAAGAGACTTTTTTTTCATAAGCGGTTTGATAGAAATGTTACTGTTTTTGGGTTTTCAGTTCTAGTTTGTTGATCTGTTTGTTCTTGTTCTAATGCCACCCAATCATTTTTTTTTGTATTAAATTCTTTTATTGGTACATTGTAGGTATACAACACAATTACATTTCTCATTGGGAATTGTACCTTTACATAATGCATCTTGGTTCTTATTTTTTCCCCATTCCTAGCCCTCCCTTCACCCCCTCCACCCTTCCCTATTTACAAAGACTTTATTTCCATTTTTTCCATTTCTCAGCATTTTTCCTTTCCCTTCTTTCCTTTCCCCTGCCCCGCCCACTGCCCCTACCCCTTTGGACCTTTTCTTCCTATTTTACATTATCGATTACTCATTCTAATCATTGGGACATTTTAGGTATACAATATAATGACATTCATCAGTGGAAATTTGCACCTTTACATAATATCTCTTGGTTCTTATTTTTCACCCTTGCCCAGCCCTCCCTTCAACCCCTCCAGTCCTCCCTATTTACAAAGATTTTGTTCCTATTTTTCCATTTGCTAATATTAATCCTATTCCCTTCTATCCTTTCCCCTATCCCTCCCACTTCCTTCCCCTTTGCCCCTTTTCTTCCAATTTCACATTACCTATTATACATTTAGTCCTCATTTACACTTTCAGTTTCTCACACCAGAGAAACTATTCAGTATTTACACGTGTGTCCTATTTATTTCATTTAAGAGTATGGCCTCAGTGTGCATCCACTTAGCTATAAATGTCTCTAATTTCTCATTTTTTATGGCTGAGTAGTACTCCATTTTATTAAAAAACCACATTTTCTTTATCCAGTCTCCAGTTGATGTTGGGGTGTTTCCAAGTTTTAGCTATTACAAACTGTGCTGCTGTGAACATGGGCGCACATATATTACTGTGGTATGATTCTTTTAATTCTTTGGGGAAGATCCCGAGCAGTGGAATAGCAGGGTCAAATGGGACTTCCAGTCCTAGTTCTTGGAGGTATCTCCATACTGATTTCCACAGTGGTTGCACCAGTCTACACTCCCACCAGCAGTGGAGCAGGGTTCCTCTTTCCCCACAGCCCTGCCAGCATTTGTTATTGGTTGATTTCATGATAGCAGCCATTCTTTCTGGAGTGAAGTGGAATCTCAGCATTGGTTTCATTTGCATCTCTCAAATGACCAGTGATGTTGAACATTTTTTCATGTATTTATTTGCTATTTCTACTTCTTTGTCTGAGAAATGTCTGTTCATTTCAGATGCCCATTTTTGGGTTGGGTCTTTAAATTTGGGAGGTCTGATCTTTTTAAGTTCTTTATAGATTCGAGATAGTAGACCTTTGTCTGAGGAAGAGCAGGGGAAGATTTTTCCCCACATTGTGGGTTGTCTCTTCACACTGCTCGTGGTTTCTCTTGCTGTGCAGAAGCTTTTTAATAAGAAGAGATCCCATTTGTTGATTGTTTCTGCTAGTTCACGGGCAACTGAGGTTTTGTTCGTAAAATCTTTTCCTACACCGATGTCTTCAAGGGTTCTATGTAACCTCTGTGCCAACTGGTTCAGAGTTTCTATTTTAATATTTAGATCTTTAATCCATTTTGATTTTAGTTTAGTGCATGGTGAGAGATATAGGTCTAGTTTTAATCTTTGTCAAGTTGAAGCCCAATTTTTCCAGCACCACTTATTAAAGAGGCTATCTTTCCTCCAGTGAGGGTGTTTGGCTCCTTTGTCGAAGATGAGATGGCTGAGTGTGTCTCGCGTTGTTTCTGCATCTTGTAATCTGTTCCACTGGTCCTCAAGTCTGTTTCTTTGCCAGTACCTTGCTGTTTTTATCACAATAGCTTTGTAGTATAGTTGCAGGTTGGGGATTGTGATACTCCCTGCCATGTCTCTGTTACCTAGAATTGCTTTTGCTATTCTGGGTCTCTTCTTGTTCCAAATGAATTTTTGGATTGTTTTCTTGAGGTCTATGAAGTATGCTGCTGGGATCTCAATTGGAATTGCATTAAATCTATATAGCAGTTTTGGAAGTATGGCCATTTTCACTCTATTAATCCTTCCTACCCAGGAGCAGGGGATGTCTGTCCATTTTCTGATATCATCTTCAATCTCTCTTTTCAGAGTGCCATAGTTTTCAGAGAAGAGGCCTTTGATTTGTTTCATTAGGATGCTTCCTAGGTATTTCCGTTTTTTGGATGCTATTGTGAAAGGAATTCTTTGCCCTATTTCTCTCTCAGTGAGTCTGTCATTGGTGTAGAGGAAAGCTATTGATTTTTGTGTGTTGACCTTGTAACCAGCTCCTTGACTGAATTTGGTGATTAAGTCTAGAAGACTTTTGGTGGAGTTCTTGGGGTCTTCTATATAGAGTATCATGTCATCTGCAAAGAATGACAATTTGACTTCTTCATTACCTATCTTTATTCCTTTTATTTCTTTCTCTTGTTTAATTGCTGTGGCTAATGTTTCCAGAACTATATTGAACAAGAGTGGTGATAGTGGACATCCTTGTCTTGTTCCTGATTTGAGTGTGAAGGATTTCAGTTTTTGACCATTTAGTATGATATTGGCTGTTGGTTTTTCATAGATGGCTTCTATCAGTTTGAGGTAGAGACCATCTATTCCAATTTTTTGTAGGGTTTTTATCATAAATGCGTGTTGGATTTTGTCAAATGCTTTTTCTCCATCTATGGAAATAATCATATGGTTTTTGTCCCTGGTTCTATTGATATAGTGTATTACATTGATTGATTTGCATATATTGAACCATCCCTGCATCCCTGGGATGAATCCCACTTGATCAGGGAGTATGATCTTCTTGATGATCTTCTGCATTCTATTTGCCAGTATCTTATTAAGGATTTTTGCATCTATGTTCATTAGTGAGATTGGCCTATAGTTCTCTTTTTCAGTTGGGCCTTTCTCTGCTTTGGGGATCAAGGTGATGCTTGCTTCCAGGAATGATTTTGGGAGTATTGCTTCCCTTTCAATTTCATTGAAGAGTTTAAACAGTAGTGGCAGTAGTTCCTCTCTAAATGTCTTGTAGAATTCAGCAGTGAAGCCATCAGGGCCTGGGCTTTTCTTAGTTGATAAGTTTTTCATTACATTTTCAATTTCATTGGTTGATATTGGATTGTTCAGAGTTTTTGGGTCTTCTTCGTTCAACTTTGGTAATTCACATGTATCTAGGAATCTGTCCATTTCTTCTGTGTTGTCCATCTTATTGGAGTATAGGTTCTGGAAGTAGGTATTGATGATCCTCTGGAATCCTGCTGGGTCTGTTGTAGTTTCACCCTTTTCATTCCTAACTGCATGGATTTGGGCTTTTTCTTTCCTTTTTCTGACAAGGTTGGCTAAAGTTTTGTCAATTTTGTTGATTCTTTCGAAGAACCAACTCTTGGCTTCATTGATTTTTTGTATCATTCTCTTAGTCTCCATTGCATTGATTTCTCCTCTGATCTTTATAATTTCCTCCCTTGTATGAGCTTTGGGGTTGTCCTGCTCTTCTTTTTCTAGTAGCTTGAGGTTCAACATCAGGTTGTTTAATTGGGCTCATTCTGTTTTCCTAATATGCATATTCACTGCTATGAATTTCCCTCATAAGACTGCTTTCATTGTGTCCCGTAGATTCCGATATGCTGTATTGTCATTGTCATTTAATTGACAGAAATGTCTGATTTCTTCTTTAATTTTCCCTGTGACCCATTGGTTATTCAGAAGTGTGTTGTTCAATTTCCATGTGTTTATGAAATTTTTTGAGTTTCTTTTGCTATGGATCTCCAATTTCATCTCACTATGGTCTGATAATATACAGGGGATAACTTCAATTCCTTTGCACTTACTTAAACATGTTCTATGTGTGAGCATGTGGTCTATTTTTGAGAATGACCCATGTGCAGCTGAGAAGAATGTGTATTCTGATTCTGTGGGGTGGAAGACTCTGTAAACATCTGTTAAGTTCATTTGTTCAAGAGTTCAATTGAGTTCTAGTAGTTCATTACTCATTTTTAGTCTAGTTGATCTATCTATTTGTGACAGTGGAGTGTTGAGGTCCCCCACTACAATTATATTAGTGCATATTTGACTTTTCATGTCCATTATTATTTGTTTTATATGGTTGGGTGCACTAGTGTTTGGTGCATAGATATTTATGATTGTCATCTCTTCCTCTTGGATTGTTCCCTTTACAAGGATGTAGTGTCCTTCTTCATCTGTCTTAATCAGTGTTGGTTTGAAATCTACTTGATCTGCAAAGAGTATAGCTACTCCTTCTTTTTTTTGGGTTCCTGTCTCATGGAGTATTGTTTTCTACCCTTTAACTTTCAGTCTATGGGTTTCCTTTTGAATTAAGTGTGTTTCTTGTATGCAGCATGTTGTTGGATTTTGCTTCTTGACCCGTTCTGCCAGTCTATTTCTTTTGATTGGTGAATTGAGACCATTAACATTGATGGTTATAACTGAAACATATTGACTTGTCATTGCCATGACCTTTTCTTTTTGTTGGATTCTCCCCCTTTACCTTTAATTGCTTGTCATGCCATATGGGTTCATTCTGCTTTGCTTCCTGGGGTTGTGATCCTCAATGTCTGTTCCTAGGCTATTGTGTAAAATTCTTTGGAGTGCTGGTTTGGTATTCATGAAGTTCCTAAGGTGCTCTTTGTCATGAAAGTATCTTATTTCTCCATCCATTTTGAAAGGTAGTTTTGCAGGGTACATCAGTCTGGGTTGGAGGCTGTTTTCTTTTGGGGCTTGGAATATGTCACTGCAAGCTCTTCTTGCCTTGATGGTTTGTGTTGAGAAGTCTGCTGTGATTCTGATGGGCTTTCCTTTATATGTGATTTGTTTCTTTTCTCTGACTGCTTGGAGAACTTTGTTCTTCTGTTGTGTTTCTGGAATCTTCACAATTATATGCCTATGTGTAGATTTTTTTTGATCAAGGCTATTTGGAGTCCTATATGCCTCACTTATCTGTATGTCAAGCTCTTTTCCCCTGCTTGGGAAGTTTTCTGCCATTATTTCTGTGAAGAGATTTTTTATGTCATCTGCACTCTTTCCTGTTTCTTCATTGAGCCCAATCAGTCTTATGTTATTCTTCTTTGCATCATCTAGCAGCTGCTGGATTGATTTCTCATGTTCCCTTATAATTTTGAAGCTATTTTTCTTTTCCTGGTCACTAATTGCAATCTTATCTTCTATATCTGAAATTCTGTCCTCACATTGGCTCATTCTGCTGTGTAGACTTTCAGTGGAGTTTTTCATGTCCTGGAAATCTATTTGCATCTGTTTTATGAATTCCATTTGTTTCTTATGTTGGGATTCCATCATGTTCCTCAGCTCCTCTCTAGATTTATTAATCATATCTTGCACTAGGGGCACAATTTCTCCTGCTATCTGAGAAATTATTTCTGATTTTATTTTTTCCAGATCCCCTTTTGTTGCCAGTTCAGTGGGTCCAGGTGGTTGAGTATCAGAGTGTTCCATCTCATTTCCCTTTGGGATTGTTGTAGGTGATCTGGAAGTCTGGTTTTGAGACTTATTGACGTGTTTTCTCATTTCAACGGGGGCGGGTGGCTGTTAGCGCCTGCACGGATTACCTCCTCTGAGCTGGGTGAGGTGGGACAGGGGCCTGGAGCAGCAGTAGGGATGGTGACCCAAAAGCCCTTTCCTGTGGGCTGGGAGCAGCAGGAGGGATGGTGGCTGGGAAGCCCCTTCCTCTGGACCAGGAGCAGTGGGATGGTGGCTCAGAAGCCCCTCCGTCTGGGCTGGGAGTGGTGGGAGGGATGGTGGCCTGGAAGCCTCTTCCACTGGGCCAGGAGCAGTGGGACAGAAGGTGGCCCAAAAGCCCTTTCCTCTGGGCTGGGAGCAGCGGGAGGGATGGTGACCGGAAAGCCCCTTCCTCTGGACCAGGAGCAGTGGGATGATGGTTCAGAAGCCCCTACCTCTGGGCCGGAAACAACAGGACTCAGTACTTTGTTCTGGTGGTCTGGTGTCCTCTGCGTCTTTGTAGTGTGGAACCAGGTGGCTGCCTGTCTGCAGCGGGGTGATTCGGTGTCTTCCGGGAGACTCAGGACCTCGGTAGGGCGTGCACTGACCTTCATGTGTGCAGGGGGCTGATTTGGCGTGTTTTGTGGGACTCAGGACCTCGGTAGGGCGTGGGCAGACCTGCCTGTCTGCAGTGGGCTGATTCGGCGTGTCCACCCAATCTTGATTGCTGTCACTTGGTAGCAAGTTTTCAAATCAGGAAATGTGAGATCTTCAACTTTATTGTTCTTTTCCGAGATGGTTTTGCCTATTCTGAATCCCTTGCCTTTCCATATGACTTTTTTTTTTCTGTATGACTTTTTATGATCATCTTGTCAGTGTCTGCAAAACAGCATCCAGGATTTTATTAAGGATTGTGCTGAATTTGTAAATCATGTCAGGGGATATGGGTGTCTTAACAGTATTGTCTTGTTACAATCATGAACACAGGGCATCTTTCCATGTATTTGGGTCTTAGTTTTTTTCAGCAGTGTTTGTATTTTTCAGTGGAGAAGTCTAACTTATTTTAGTAAGATAAATTTCAAAGTATTTCATTTGTTCTAATGTTTTTGATGTTATTTAAAAGAAATTGTTTTCTTTATTTCATTTTCTGATAGCTCAATCGATTTTTTAAAATTGAGTTTATATTCTGTGACTGATAAATGTTATTCTTAATTTTTATTTTTATTAGTACATGTTTGCAGTATATAGTGATTACATTCATTGTGGGGAGTTGGTGCATGTACATAACACACCTCATTTCTTAGTATGTCCCCCTCTCTGCTCTGTCCCCTATCCCTCTATCTCTTGGTCCTTTTACCATTTGCAAAAGATTTATCTCCCTCTTTCCTATTATCTGTCTTTTATTTTGCTCTTTATTGCTTAAATTGCCAGTCATCTCTCTACCATTTGTTTTTTTTGGTTTTGGTTTTGGTTGTTTTTGGTGCCGGGGAGCGAACTTGGGACCTTGCACTTGCGAGAGGCAGGCAGTGGAACCACTGAGCTAAATCCCTGGCTTTTGCTCTTTATTTATACTTTGAGTTTGTCATATAAGATTAAGTATATTGTCTTAGTTACTTCCTCATTGGTGAGACACAATACCTAATGCCTGCAAATAGGGAGGGGAGGAGGCTTGAGAGGGGGGAATGGGATAAAATAAAATAAAATTTATTGAAAAATAAATAAAGGAGGAGAGCTTTATTTTGGCTCACAGTTTGTAGAGGTTTCAGTCTGTAGTTGGCTGACTCCAAGGCAGGATATTGTGGCAGAGGGGCATCACAAAAGAGAGACAGCTCCCTTGTGGCATGGCAGACAGGAAGCAGAGTGGTCAAGAAGGAAGGAGGAACATACACCCCTTCAGGCCATGACCTAGTGACCCACCTCTTCCAAACAGGCTTCACCTCCCAATATCACATTTAGCTGTAAATTCATCAGTGGACTCATCCTCGGATGAGCATCACACCCAGATGATCGGATCGCCTTCCCAAAGCCCTGAGCGCATGAGGCTTTGGGAGAATGTCTAGATACAAACCACAACACTTGATATTTTTTGTTTTAATTTGTATTTTTATATAGTACAGTTTTGCTTTATATAATTATATTCATTGTGGGGATTTGGTACACATACATAACACATCTTAATTATTTTTTATATCCCCTTCTTCTCTCCTCCTTCCCTCCATCTCTTGGTCTCCTTCCATTTGCAAAGATCTGTCCTTGTTTCCTATTATTTTTTATTCTACTGTAATTAATTTATGCCGTTGATTTCTCATAAAGAGAAACCATGGAGTACTTAAACTTGTATATCTGATTTATTTCACTTAACATTATAGTCTCAAAGTATATCCATTTTCCTGCAGATTACTCAAATTTATCCTTCTTTATAGCAGAGTAGTACTCCACAGTGTATAAATACATTTTTAAATGCATTTATCTGTTGATGAACATAAAGGTTGCTTCCAAAATTTAGCTACTATGGAGTTGTGCTGCTATACACATGGGTGTGCACGTATTGCTGTGTTATATGATGTCTTTAACTCTTTCAAGAAGATACAT
The DNA here is from genome assembly GCF_053883595.1 of Heterocephalus glaber. Taxonomy (NCBI): domain Eukaryota; kingdom Metazoa; phylum Chordata; class Mammalia; order Rodentia; family Bathyergidae; genus Heterocephalus; species Heterocephalus glaber. The sequence continues at coordinate 174,969 of NW_028258324.1, read as the reverse complement.
AGAAGGAGAATAGCTGGGTTGAATGGAATTTTTTAAGTTTTTGAGCAATCTTCATACTGGTTTCCATAGTGGTTGTACTAGTTTACATTCTTACCAACAACGTAGAAGATACCCTTTCCCCCAAAGCCTCACCAGCATTTATTATTACTTGATTTCTCAACGCAGCCATTCTTTCTGGAGTAAGGTGGAATCTCAGTATTGTTTTAATTTGGTATACAGGAACACTACTGATTTTTGTGTTTTGATTTTGTATCTGCTACATTGCTGAATTTGATTATTAATTCAGGCTGCCCTGGAATTCACTGTGTAGCCCAGGGTGGGCTTGAACTTGTAGTAATACTCCTGGCTCAGCCTCCTAAGTGCTGAGATTATAGGCATGTGCCACCGTGCCGGACTGCCTAGGAGTCTTAGTGGAATTTTTTGGGTCTCTTGTGAAAAGAATCATATCATCTGCAAATAAGGACAGTTTGACTTCTTTTTGTCCTACACATTTCCCTTTCATTTCTTTCTCGTCTGATTGCTGTAAGGTTCAAGTACTATATTGAATAGGAATGGTTTGCTCTTGATTTTAGAGGAGAAGCTTTCATTTTCCCCTGTTTAATATGACATTGGCAGTAGGTTTGTCATAGATGGCTTTTATTAGATTGAGGTAAGTTCTGTCTGTACCTATTTTCCTCAGGGTTTTTATCATGCATGGATATTGCGTTTTTGCCAAAGGCTTTTCTGCATCTTTTGAGATGATCATGTGATTTTTGTGATTCTGTTTGTAATGTATTACATTTATTGATTTGTGTATGTTGAGCAATCCTTACATCCCTGGGATAAAGCCTAATTGGTCATAATGTATGGTTTTTTTAGGATTTGTTGCATTGTGTTTGCTAGTATCTTGTTGAGCATCTTTGCATCTGTGTTCCCTAAAGAGAATGGCCCATATTTTCTTTTTCAATTGAGTCTTTGTGTTGTTTTGGAATCAGGGTAATGCTATCTTATAGGAATGAGTGTGACAGTACTCCTTCCTTTTCAGTTTCATTAAAGAGTTTGAGGAGTATTGACCTTACATCTTCCCTGAAGTTTAGCAAATTCAGCAGTGAATTCATTGGATTCTGGGCTTTTCTTAGTTGGTAGATTTTTTAAAGTTACTGCCTCAATTTCATTGCCTATTCTTGGATTATTCAGGGTTTTTGTATCTTGGTTCACATTTGGTAATATATAAGTATCTAGGAATCTATCCACTTCTGGATTTTCCAGTTTATTGGAGTACAAGTTTTTGAAGTAGTTACTTATAATCTTCTAGATTTCATAGGTGTCCATTGTAATTTCACCTTTTTTTGTGTGTGTGTGGTAACAGGGATCAACTCAGGACCTTGCACTTGCAAGGCAGGCACAGTGCCACTGAGCTAAATCCCCGGCCCTCCTTTTTTTTTTTTTTTTTTTTAGAGACAGGCAGGGTCTTGTAGTTCAGGCTGTTCTTGAACTCATTATGTAGCCCAGGCTGGCCTCAGAGATCCTCCTGCCTCAGCCTCCTGAACTTTTTTCCTTTCTAATTGCACTGAAAAAGGGGCTTTTCTTTCCTTTTTTGATAAGATTGGTTAAGCATTTTTCCTTATTCTTTCAAAGAACTAGCTCTTTAATTCATTGATTCTTTGTACTTTTTTGGTTTTAATTTTATTGATTTCTGCTCTGATCTTTATAATTTCCTTCTTTGTACTAGCTTTAGATTTGGACTGTTCTTATTTTTCTAGGACCTTGAGGCGCATCATTGGGTTATTTGGGCTCGCTCTGTTTTCCAGATATGAGGATTCACAGCAGTAAACTTCTCTCTTAGAATTGCTTTCATTGTGTCCCATAGCTTGTATGTTTTACTGACATTTTGTTTGATTCTAGGAGCTAATTCTTTCCCATTGATTATTCAAGAGTCTATTGTTTAATCTCTTGTGTTTGCATTATTTCTGTGGTTTCTTTGCCATTAATTTCCAGTTTCACTGCAGTGTGAGCTGATAATATTCATGAGATAATTTCAGTCCTTTTTATTTAAACAGGCTTTATGGGTTAGCATGTGGTTTATTTTGGAGAAAATTCCATGTGCTGCTGAGAAGAATGTGTATTCTGTGATTGTTGGGTGGAATGTTGTAGATAGCTATAAAGTCCATTTTTGTTTGAAGGTGTGGCCCAACCCTGATATTTCTTGTTGATTTTTTTTTGTCTAGTTGATCTGTTTATGACAGTGGAGTATTGAGGTTTCCCACTCTAATTGTGTTGATATTTATCTTGTCTTTTATGTCCAGTAGTGTTTTAAAAGGTAGTTTTGCAGAATACATTAGTCTGAGTTGGTGCTCGCTTCAGCAGTGCATATATATATATATGTTTTGGGTTTTTTTTGGTGGTACTGAGGATTGAACCCAGGTCCTTGTGCTTGCAAGACAGGCAGTGGAACCACTGAGCTAAATCCCTGGCCCTGGAAGTTATTTTCGATTAGGGCTTTGTGATTTATGATTATGGCTTTAAGATTCTGTCCTTGTGTTGGACTTCTGGGATTTTGCCTATGGTGTGTTGTGGAGAAGTTCTTTTCTTTTATTTTGGTACCAGGGATCGAACTCAAGACCTTGCGCTTGCAAGGCTGGTGGCAGCACCACTGAGCTAAATCCCTGAGAAGTTCTTTTTTGGTTATGGGTGCTTGGGGTTCAATATGCCTGACTAATCTACACATTTATTTTCCTATATTTGGAAAGTCTTCTGCTATTATTTCTGTAAATAGGTTTTTTTAATGCAATTCACAAATATCTTCTGATTTTTCACTAATTTCAGTTAATTTTAGTCTTTGCATCATCTAACAGACCTTGAGCCCATTTTCTATGCCCTCTTGTTGTTTTTAAGGTATCTCTGAGTATATGGTCACCTGCATCACCCCTGCCTTCTTTCTGACACTCTGTCCTCACATCGATCACTTCCATACTTTGAATAGAATTTTTTTTTATTTCCTCAATTTCTGTTTGGTACCCTTTTGCAGACTCTTAATTATTTCCTAAACTGGTCAGTCATGCTTTGTGTCATTTTTTTTAAGTTCACCTGGCTTATTAATGTCTTCTGTAAGCTCACCAATCTTTTTTTATTAAGTCCATTATTTGTTAGTTATATCATCTTTGAGCTTGCCAAGCACATTATGGATCAGTTTTTATCTCCTCTTTTATCACTTTGTACAGTTTAGCCTTTTGCCTTTTGATTTTCTCTCCATTGATCATCTTTGGGGGAGTTGGGAGTTTTTGTAAGCATTTTGTTGCCTTGTTTTCTTGTGTTTCTATTGTGTTTTGTGTTTTTGTGTGTGTGTGTGTGTGTGGTGAGGGTTGATTAGGGTGGAAAGATTGTGTTGCTAGTATGGAAATATCTTTAATTAGTGTCTGCACTCTGGGCATAGCTAACTACAGGTTTGCCTTACTCTTAGTACCTGACCTCCTTCATTAGTTTCAGGAGGGAAAAGTGCAGTGTAGTTGGCCCAGTTCTCCAGAAATAAAACATGGTTTTGTTGATGACACAAAGACAAACCAGATACTGGCATACAGTGGAAAGCAGTTAACACCTTCTCACTGGCTTGACCCACTTGTGATACATGCATGACTGTCAGTCACATTGGGCATCTTGGGCCACTGGTGGTTAACTATTTAACATCAGATGGTGGAATTCAAATCAGAGCCACCTGGCAGCAATATACAAATTATGGCCTGTCATGAACATACCAATAGCAACACCTGTCCCACCCTGATAATAGCAACAAAATCAGCAACGGTAATAGAGTCAAAGATGAATTGGATAGTGTCATACCATAAGAACCAATAAAAGCTACCACAGTGCTATCCTTTACAATAGAAATCTGTAATTACAATATAGACACAAAAGCCAAATATTGACGTGCAATAAGTGTATACTAAATGAAACAGCTATACCACCATTAATGATAGAAAAGACAGCCAGGAATGGTGTCAGACACCTGTAATCCCAGTACTTGGGAGGCTGAGGCAGGAGGATAGCTGCAAGTGAGGTCAGACTTGGCTACATAGTGAGTTCAAGGCCACAGTGAGAAGAAACTGTCTCAAAAAACCAAACCAAACAAAACCATTAGGAATTCTACAATAATAGCATAGAGTCAGCTAAATATCTAAAGATTAATACAGCTTAATGGTTATACTGGTAAAGATGGAGGGAGTGGGAAAGGGGAAACTGAAGGAAGTAAAATTTGAAAAATAAAGAAAAGGAAGATAAGGAGAGAAAAGTGAGATAAAGGGTCCTATTAAGGAGTAAAAAAAGTAGATAAAAATAATAGGAACAAACATAAAAAAGATAAAAAGAAGGAAAAAAACCCCAACCTCCCAAAAAACAATGAAGAAAAAAAGAAGTGAGTCAAAAAAATTCCTTTGTGTTTTGAATGAGTGGTTTCTTTCCACAGTCTGCAGTATTGGAATCTACCAGATATGGGGGAGGGATAGTGAATCACTACTAAGATCTGTTTTATTTCCACTTGCGCCTTTTGTGTGTGAATGCGGGGTCCCAGCTCCCCTTTCCCACTGTACGTGGTCACCCAATGGTATCCACTCTTGGGCGTTATTCGCTGCAGCTGCTCCCACTTTCTGTGTCCTTTTGTGCGCCCCAAATCATAGCTTTTTCCGCCTAGCTTTTTGGCCTGTGGGTTTGTGAGCTGTGTCCCTTGCTTTGGAGGCCCCTCTTTCTAAGTACCCCAGGTTGTGGCAGCTGTCCATGCCAAGCAGTATCCATGATCACATTGGCACACGGGGAGAGCAAATCACTGAGCTCTGTGCTGGACATGGGCAGCGGGACAAGGTAGTAAAGCTATCTGCTGGACTTAACACCAGCGCTTTCAGACCCAGCCCCTCTGAAAGCTACATGTGCTAGACCTGCCTTCTCACTCTGGAGAGTGGGGCCCTTGTCCTTCCTGAGGTTAAACTTCTCAGAAGGTCTGTACCTGGCCCATACTCTGTCTGCAACTGTGTCTTCTAGCCATCTTCCATCTAGTCACTGTGTGTGTGTTAGGGACCCTGGAAACCCTGAGGCGACATCATTCTGTAGTTATGCAGCTCATTCTTAAATAATTGACCCTTCCCCAAGTGGCTCCTTATTAAAACTTCTTAAATATAGCTGGTGCTGCTGTGAAGTTTTTCTCTAGCTCTAGCCTGCCAAGCAGGAGTCACTTTCAGAGTAAAGTCCTGTGCTGCCTTTACAGTTTCCCATAACTGGGCTTTTCTTGGGGCTCCCATTGCTGGCCCTCTCCAGGCTCACCTTGTGTTAGTAAAACAGGTCCCTCTCCCAGGATCTGGGGTGCACGTTCCAGGCTCTACTGTGCTCTGTTTCTCCACCTCCTTTGTAGTTTCTGGTTTTTCAGTCAGCTCCCTCCTGATTTCTGGAGATTTGCTTCTTTTTTTCTTCATTAAGGTGTTGTTTTTCAGGTATCTCAGTTCCAGGTCCTGGAAGGTTGTGTTTGGCTCAGTCATTTTTTTATATCCTGAAATTATTGAGTCTAATAGTTTAGTGGATCTTCAAGATTCTTTGTGTATAAGATGTTATCTGTAAATATGTGTAGTTTACTTTTTCTTTTCCAGTGTATATGCCTTCTAGTTCATATGTGTTTGGCCTAGACCTTCCATTTCAGTGTTGGATAGAGGTGGCAAGAGAAGGCATAGCTACATAATTCTGACCTTTGAGGGAGGTCATTCAGTATGGCTGTGTAATGGTGGGATCTTGTGTGTGTGTGCACATGTGCATGGGGATGCTGGGGATCTGACCCAGGGCCTCACACATACCAAGCATCCACTCTCTACTGAGCTACATCCCACCCTTGAAAGGTGACATTTTCATAGGTATTAAGGGTGTACTCTTCTGTTTCTAGTTTCTCAGTTGTTTCTTTCAAAACTTCTTGAACCAAATAATACTAATCTTTGTAAAAACCCACTTCATTTGATGTTTAATCCTGTAGTTCTAACCCTCCTTGGTCTGTCTGCTTTGTTATCAGCAACCGCTGCAGATCACTTCTTCATGGTCATTGACTCTTTGGGACCTGTGTTTTACTCTTGCCATTCTAAACGGCACCATCATCCTATATATTTCAAAATTTGTCAGTTTTGCAGCAGCTACAGAAGGTTTCATTTCCTGATGTATAAACTGTACATATTTACTCAAAGTTTTTTTTTTTTTTTAAGAAAACAACGTATAAAAAAGGGTACTCCAACTATAAATAATACTTGTGTGTGTGTGTGTGTGTGTGTGTGTGTGTATCACACACATATTAATCTGGTTAATGTTATGTGTGTTTTTCTGGTTTTAAAGTTGGGTTTATTTTATAAATTTATAATACTTTTAAAAATACACATAGATACAGATATATACACATGTATCTTGTTAAATGGAATTATTTGGTCCATTAATATTTGAATTGTATTTTTTTTTCCCTCTTGGCAGTACATCAAGGCTTTTTGTTTTTGAGACAGGATCTCACTATGTAGTTCAAACTGGCCTTGAATTCACTATGTAACACAGGCATTAAAGGTTTGTGCCCCCACACCCAGCCTGTATCTAAGGTTTTTAATTGCCATGCCATTAAACATTCCTTGAAAATAAAGTTTTTAATTTTGCCCTACTGTTTTTTATTATTGTACATTTAGGTCACTTCTAAAGTTTTACAATTATGAATTGTTAGAGATTCTTTGTAGTTTGCACACTGATATTGTCTTAGAGAAAGTTTTTAGAAATGGAATTAATGTTTCATATGGTCTGCTAAGTAACTCTATAATGGTCATAATAGTTCACACTCTAACTAGCAGTGTATAAGTATAATAATTTCTTTTTTCCAGTTCGGATTCTGAAATAATAGGTTATGCTTTGGACACACTGTATAATATAATATCTAATGATGAAGAAGAAGAAGTTGGTAAGTTTCCAGTTATTTTATTGTGTTTTATATGTAAAAAGTAGGTCGTGCCAATTTTGGTGATTTTAAAGTTGGGTTTGTTTTATAAATTTAGGGTTTTTTCTTTTTATTGTTTTAAATCAATAAAGATTTAGGCCTAGACCTAGAATATTATCTTTAGAACATTGCTTTGTTTGTGATTTGGAAAATTCTGATGAGAATAAGATCCTTTTATTTATTAAAAAAAAATTTTTTTAAATAGGGTCTTGCTATGTAGTTCATGCTGGTCTTGAACTTACTATGTAGCCCAGTTGTAGCAGTGATCCTCCTGCTTCACCCTCCTGAGTGCTGGGATTAAAGGTGTGTGCCACTATACCTGGCTGATCCTTCCTTTTTAAATGACATTTTTTCCCTTGTTGTACAGTATTTAGTTTTGCTGGTTTTTTTGGTCTTTCTGGTGCTGGTGGGGATTGAACCCAGGGCATTATGCGTGCCGAGCAAGCACTGTACCACTGAGCCACATCCTAGACCCTGTACTTGGTTTTAACTAGGCTCCAGGAACAGTAGCTAGTTCTGAGTTGAGAATCCCTTCTGTCTGTTGATGGAAATCAAACGATGATATATTTATGTTATTACCCAGTGAGTAGTATGGGAGGTAGAGGATTATTTTTCCTAATAAATATTTCAACTTTTTATATAACAGTTGGGTTGACAATTGTAAACACAATTTATTACATTTATAAATTTTTTCCATGTACATTTAATGTCTTTGGTGTGAAATAATATGAATTAGTTTAAAATCCACACGTTTCTTTTGTATGTCATCTTTTTGTTTGAAAATACTTGCCTATTTCAAGTAGGATAGCATGTCATTTATTTTATGGTCATTAGTGTGAAATGTTTGGTTAAAGTCAGTGTTCTGTTCTGTATATTTTTAAAAAGAGTTCAGTTAATAATGTGTGCGGTTAGTAATGTGACAGTGCTGCTGAAGAGTGCATCCCTTGTACTAGACTAAGACTGGCTGTTCGAGTAGAGTGCAGTGCCTTTTCCATTATTCTAGAAAGAAGAATGGATGTAGTCATCTATTTCATAAACCTAATGTAGACTACATACTGTGTTCTTTTGAAATTCACAATAGACAAAACATAGATGTAAATGCATATTGACGTGGCACATATTTTATTATGAGCAGATATTAACTCCAAAATACTATTAACAGAAACATTTGAAATGAGGTTGGGTTGAATGGTCACAGTTACTTAAACTTAAATATGCCTTTTTTAAAAAAAATTTTCTTTTCAAATATAAATATCTTTAAAAAGTAACGAAAGTGCTACATATGCGATCAAGGAAAAAAAATCCATTAGTTACTGCCGCTTAAAGTAGATTAAACTTTAAAAATATTACCACATCCATTATCAATGTGGCTTCCAATTATTAAATAAATTGTCTGTAGCAATATAGCTTTTCACACCTCTACAAGGACAGAGTAAAGAGAACAACAAAGCAGTCACATCCTATTGTATCTCGAACACCCACTGTGGAAGTGGTAAATGACCCCTGCTTTTTTCTGCTCCTATTTAAGCAAGTGTTTGCATCTGTGATAATCAAGTAAGCAAAATCCCCTAAGTCCTCCATTGACTCAGATTGAGGGGCTTCCGCTAATGGATACAAAGACTGTGTTCTTTTACTCATTTCTGACCTTAGCTCCATTAAAAAAAATTTTTTTTTTCCTAGGGATTGAACCCAGGTCCCCACTGAGTTATATCTCTGGTCCTTTAAAAAAAAAAAAATTATTTTGAGACAGGGTCTTGCTAAGTTGCTAAATTGCCCCAAGTTGTGTTTGAACTGGTGATCCTTCTGCCTCAGCCTCCCGTGCTAGGATTCAGGCGTGCACCACACACCTGGCTTTTGGCTATTTTGAAGTGAGCATCCAGAAGTCCTTTGGATAAAACAGGAAAAACAATTATTAGGTAAACAGTAATAGGATCACTTTTTCTTCTGAAAATTTATACATTCTGGGTCCACTTTTTAAAAAGGTGTTGAGAAATGTGTCCTTCAGTTTCATTACTGATGGGTTCTCTTCACTGTATCTATCATCAAAGGTGATTCTTAGCTGATGTGTCATACACTCTTAGAATTCTTTACCTCCAGAAGATTTGGAGCCCTTTAATTTAGAGATAAGTTTGTCTCATCGTCTCAGAATTACAGCATATCCATGTCTCTTTTAGAATCTCAGCAATTTGACTAAAATAAATGTCTTCTAAAAGATTATATTGCTCATTTGACTTTTTAAGCTTTTATGTGTGTACAGTTACTTGAACATAAAACTGTTTACTTCATCCCTTCTCATTTATTCATTTTTGTCTACTTTTTCAGGTGATGTTGAAGGTAAAAGATTGTGTGTACATGTGGATGATGCTTTTAGGCATAATTTCTGGTAACATAAAAGGACACTGTCAAGTCATGTTTCTTCTGGGTGCTAAAAACTCTTGAGATTTGGTTCATTGCATCAAAATTTCTTAAAGAGGAATATTTGACAATTTTATTGCTGGTTTTTGGGGGGTCTTTTTGTACCAGGGATTGAACTTGGGTCCTTGCGCTTTCGAGGCAGGCGGCAGAACCACTGAGCTAAATCCCCGGTGTTGTTATTTTTTATGGTTACTAAATCTACTCTCAAGAACATAAAAAATATTCTAGAGTAGCTTTTAATAAAATTAAAGCTTTTTCTCTGGTAGGACAATTTATTCAAAATTACTTTGTACTTCCTGGAAAAAATTTTATACAGTTTATTACTTAAATTTTTAATTAATATTTGAATATGTATACCTATGCATGTACCCATATATACCTGCATAGAAGAACTGGAAGGTATTTCAGTTCAGAAAATACTTGTAAATTGATGTTGTCCCTTTAAAATAATGCATGCACCATAATCTGGTTACTAACATTTTTACATTAATTCATAAAACTCATTAATACTTTTTTCTTTTCTCTGGTGATCTGTGTCAAGTTGTTTCCTTTTAACAGTATTTCTTTTCCTCTTAATTAAAGTAACCATATTTTATTTTATTTTGTTTTACTAAATTTTCTTGAGATACTTAACTTTAAAATGAGAAAGGAGCCAGGTCTGGTGGTGCATGTCCTGTAATCCCAGCACTCTGGGAGTCTGAGGCAAGAGGATCATAAGTTCAAGCCCAGCCTGAGTGACCTAGCAGTTTAGTGAGACTGTCTCAAATTAAAAAGGGTTGGGGATATAGCTTAGTGTGAAGGTGTTAGGTTCAATCCCCAGTAATGCAAAAAAACCCACAACTTGTTAAACATGTTTGTATCCATGGTTGTATTTGTGTTGAGGTAGGGGTGGATCCCATGTTTGAGGCCAGCCTGGACCCTGTCTCAAAAAAAGGGGGGGGGGGGGAAGTAAATATTGTTATCTAAAGTAGATTTAAAATTATATGTAACAAAGTTGCTTATACCTAACAAAAAAACCAATATAGAAGGTAACAAAGATTTACCATTTGTGGCATTTTGATCTCATTTGAAGTCAGAAAACACCAGAGCATCGCGCCTTGACTCTTGTCATGCCCTTTTTCTCTGGGTAGTACTGATTTATAGTTGTTTCTATTACTACTTTGTCATATTTCAGCAGAGATTTAAAATTTGTAGGGTCCTTTCATGTCTGTTATCTTACTTAATCCTGACAGCAGCCTGGGAGGTAGGTGTTACTTTTTTCTTTTAAAGTCCCAGAGCTTATTCAGGTAACAGAAGACCTTCTGAGGATTCCATAGATATCTGAGTAAATAAATTGTGGCCAATTTTACATTATTTTTTTTTAACTTTTACATTATTTTTGTTTTCCCAATTTGATTCTTTATTAAGTTATGTAAGTCACATAACTGGATTCTAAAAGATACAGATGAACATTTGAAAAATACATGTGTGGGCCGGGGATTTAGCTCAGTGGTTTCGCGGCCTGCTACGCAAGCTCAAGGACCCGAGTTCGATCTCTGGTACCAAAAAATAAAAATAAAAATAAAAATACAGGTGTACCACCTGTAATCTCAGTACTTGGGAGGCTGAGGCAGGAGGATTGCCATGAGTGCAAGGCCAGCGTGGACTATATAGTGAGTTCAAGGCCAGCCTGAACTACATAGTGGGACCCTGTCACCCCCCCCAAAAAAAAGAAAAAAATCTATCTGTTTAGTTGACCACAGTGTAAAAGATTATAGGATATTCCCTCTGAGTTAGGACTACTTTTATTAGAATATGTCCTTTTTATTTTTTAAAAAAGTTTACTAGTACATGGTTGCAGTACATAGTGATTACTTTCAATGTGAAGAGTTGGTACATGTACTTCCTTTTAGAATATATCCTCTTTTAAACAATTTTTTTTTTCTCTGAAATGTGGATTGTGAATTTGGTATGGAGTTCTGAAGAAAAGTTCAGAGATCTTTAAAAATATTGTTTACACCTCTGGGAAAAGTAAAACTATAAATGTATTGTAATAACTGAATCTATATGTCTTTTAGTTAAAAGCCAGTAATAGAAACAGGACTGAAAGGGTCCAGATGTACATAAGGACTTGAAAATAAGTGGTTGTTCATTTTACGTCTCTACCTCGGGTTTATGTTTACTATGGTAACAAAGGGCCATTTTGTTTTTATTTTTTCATTTATCTTATGATAAAGCATCATTTACTTTTGCAGTTTATAATAAGTACAGTATATAATATATAAGCTCTAGGATGTAAAAATGAACTTAGCCCTAGGGGTTGTAATATAAATAAATGTTCTGGAAGAAAGAATGGTTTAACTTATACCTTTGCTCGTATGTGAAAACTTGTTGATGTAGTTTTAGTTTGTAAGTTTTAGATATAATTAATATGGTAGTTTGTGAAGTTCTGGTTTAATTTACTACTGCACCAAAAGCTTTGGTTACCTTAGTTGCTTAACTAACTTTTGGAGCTTTCTGGAAGTCTGTCTACCAGCTGTAACAGACTTTTATGGCTCTAGAGTATGTCTCGCTAGCACTATTTTTAAATTGACAGTATTAAAGCGGAAGGAGCCATTGGTCATTGGAGTAGTTCCCTACCTAGTTCAGTTCAAAACCGAGATCTAAACTGTACATGGTAAGCTACAGTACTTTACACGATATAGCGACAAAGTCAAACTATTCCACTGCTTGCTGTGTGGTTAGCTTGTGTTCAGTGAGAACGTTTCATTAAATTGCATCCCTTCAAATGCAGCACACAGGGACCCATAGTCAGAGAACAGAACACCAGTGTTGCCATGGGGTCCCACAGCATTGACCTGAGGATGGTGAACACCAGCTCTGTTTGATCTGGTGTGTGTCTGTGGGCTCGCTCTCGCTCTCGCCAGATGTCAGAGATAGGCCTCAGCACCCTTCATTTGAAAGTCCTAACTGAGGCTTATGCCTGTAAGTTAGTCCATTTGCAGTTACCTATAGAAAAGCGTTTCACACGTGAGAAAACATGGCCCAGAGCACAGTTTTTCCTTCTGTCTTCTCTCCTTTAGTAATCTTGTGCACGCTGGTGACCTCAAACACCATTTCTTTGCCTGCACTCTCACATGTTGCCAACCCAGAGCTTTACACTGAGGTACACATTTATATATTCACATATTCACATCTTACTTGATAATTTCCTCCACATGTACAGCTTTGTTGAAGTATAATTGATATAGAAAACCTGCATATATACACAATTTGATTAACTTCGGTGTGTGTATAAACATGTGCAGCCATCCCCACCACTACCACAACAGTGAACTCATCCAGGTGTCCCTGTTCTTCTTCTTTCTTGGTCCCATTCAGTCACAGATTTACTTTCTGTCACTGTGAATTAGTTTATATTCTTGTAGGATTTTATATAAATGAGATCATATATATGTGCTCTGGAGGTGGGCCTATCTTTGACTCTGTAATTTCTCTGAGTTTTATCCATGTTGTCTATCAGTGGTTCATTCCTCTTTGTATTCTTTTGTGTAGATATGTAACAAGTTTCAAATCCATTCAATTGGTAGGGATTTCAGTTATTTCTAGTTTTTGGCTACTAGATTTTGATTAGGTTCATTTTATCAATTTTCTTTTTTATAATTTAGGCTTTTGGTATCCTGTTAGACATTGGTGTACAGTTCATGTGTGAAAATATGCTTTCATTTCTCTTGAGTAAATTCCTGGGGATAGGATGATACAGTAATACAGAAAATTTGTGTTTATCATAATTGCTAACCCATTTTTAAAGCAGTTGTAATATTTTCATTCCCACCAGTAATGTGTGAGTTCCAGTTCTTCCAAATACTTCCCAGTGATTGGTGTGATCAGTTTTATTTTTAAAATTTTAGCTGTTCTAATAACTTATATAGAAATATAATTAATTCTGTATATTACCCCTTATCCTTAGTTCACTTATTAATTCTAATGTCGTTTTCTATAGATGCTGGAAGATATTCCACATATACAGATATGTCCCATGTAGATAAGACAGTTGCACTTCTTTTTCATTGTTCTCCATGACTTTTCTATATTTTCCCTGCCTTATGTCACTGATTTCGATCTTCAGGACATTGATGACTAAAACTGCCTTCTTCCTCAGCTTAAGGGGAAAACATTGAGTCTTTCACTATTAATTATAAAGCTAGCTTTGAGTCTTTTGTAGTTGGCCTTTGTCACCATGTCCTGTGACTTTATCCTTTCTATGGTGACCACTCTACTGTTTTTGACCCATCTAGTCTTCTCCACTGGCGTCTATTCCTGTATTTACCCAACTGCTTGCACAACACTTGGAATTGTGTGAGATGTCACAGACTTAACATGTTCAAAACTAAACCTGAGGTTCTTCCCATGCGCCCAGCTTCCCACTCGTTTGGTGGACAGCGTATTCCATCTCCATCAGTGGCGACCCCATCTTTCTAGTTATTCAGCTGAAACCTTGGACTCACTGTTCCTTTTCTTACCACACCTCACTGTGCAGCATGTCAGCAAATCCTTTTCTCACTGTTTTCATAAAAACCATGACCCCATTAAGCCACCTTCACCTTGCCTTGCTTGTTGCCTGCTGACCCACCTCCCAGTTTCTATCCCTGCTCTGACAATCCACGCTTAGCACAGCAAGTAGCATCATTCTTTAAAACGATTTTCTGCCTATGAGGATAGTTTTTAAATTAATTTAAAAAATTTTATTTGTACATGTTAGTATAGTTTAAGGCTTGAAAACTGAATTATTTACTGGTACAAGAGATGTTTCAGAGAAATATTACTTAGTGTTTTTGAAAGATCAACCTTCCATATCTGGTGCTTGGTGCTTAGTTTTTGATGTCTTCTTTTTTCTTTTTCTACCACCAGTGATTAGATGAGATTATCACTGTCATGGTTGATTGATGTGCTTTTTCAGGAGTCTGCTGGGTTTTCCTCCAGTTTTACATTATTTTAATATTAAATCCTCATATTTAAACAGAGCTATCTGAAGCACTATGACCTGGTCTGACCTTCCCTGCTGGGTCCCTGGCTCAGTCACCTGAGAGCAGGGTATGCTAGGTTCTGGGGCCCAGAAGCCCTGGGTTCAGTCAGCTGCCCCTGGTGTGTCTCTGCCATCTTTGAGCAGCTTCTATAATGTGCGCAGGTCTTAAGGGAGCATTTACTCTGGTCATTGTTTCTTCCATTTTTAGTGATCCTTCATGTTTTTGACAAACTATATTGAAACAATAAATAAAGACTTTTAAGGATTAAGCACATATATAAAATCTTAAAGGATAAATGAGAAATTGAAAGTTAGATTATGATTTTGTGGCCAGTTTTATAGGGTATATGTGAAGAGATACTGGAGAATCTTCAAATAATTGGTTTAATTTCATAATTAAATTATTTGACAGTAACAGCAACAACTATATATGTTTAACAGTGTTTAGGGGGCAGAAGGTGTGAGATGTGATTTATGTACAATAAACTCTGCACTTTGAAGTTGTGTATCTTCTGAGTTTGGACAAAAGATGTGTTTGGTGTAACCATGGCCACCTTCAAGGTAGAATGTTTCTATCACCCAGATGGTTCTCTTTCCCCCATAGAAGCTTAGCCTAGCATTGTTAAGAAAATGTGAATATTTACATGTCCTTGGAAATCATATTTAAACATTCAAAGAATAAAAACATAATTGAAATGGCTTTGAAGGTTATTTGAAGAATATAACATTCATAATTATGAGAGTGCTACCAGCTACACTATCCCAGTGTGGAATTGTTCAGATATCAGGAAAATTATCATTTCTGCTTAACTCTCCAATAAAAGGGTACTTTAAAATAACACAGCATCATGTTGAAATATTTTATTTTTGAATATTACAGAAGAAAATTCCACAAGACAGAATGAGGATTTGGGAAGCCAGTTTACAGAAATTTTCATTAAGCAGCAAGAAAATGTCACTCTCCTGTTGTCTTTATTGGAGGTAAATAGGGAAGCTTGATATTTTTGTTATCTTAATGAGCTTCTTTTGTTGTCTTCTGGGATGTTCTTGGGGGAGCAACACATATGTGGTATGATCAAAAATATGGTGAATGTTTAAATTTCTAAATTTATTACAGTAAAAAGCAAATTGCAATTAATCTGCCTCTAAATACTCCCCCTTGCTTCAAGCACACTTATTCCATCAATCTTGCCACTTTCTGAAGCAGTTCTGGAAGTCCTCTTCTGTGTCTTTAGTTGTGCTGTCCTGGTTGCCCTCTTGATGTCCTGAATTGATTCAAAATGTTTGCCTTTCATGGTCATTTTGATTTGGGGGAAGAGCCAGAAATTAAATGGCACCTGATCTGGCATATAAGATGAATGAGGACACTGTCTTGTTTTTATGAGCTTTCCTTTCCATTGGATGGCACCCAGCAGCAGCATTCACCATATTTTTTATCACAAAGACATGAAAGAGGACTTCTACAGCTGTTTCAGACAGTGGCAAGAATGATGAGGTGTTTTTAAAGCAAGGGGGGAATTTTGAGACAATGAATGACAATTGTCTTTTACTGTGATAAATTTTTTATTTAAAACTATATGGTATATTTCTATCACTTAAATATGCCTTTAGAAGTAGTGAAATTTGTGGTATCATAACTTCTACAAGTACACACAAGAGGCTCATATGCATGTTTCAAGAAATAATCTGTTAAAATTAGCTATCTTATTTCTATTTTGCAAAATACTATTTTATCCTATCATTAATATTTTAGTTTAATTTTACTATTTTTACTGCTTTTTATTTCTTAAATTACTTTTTAAAAGCTTGCTAAACTTCCATTTTTTACTTCTACTTTCTGGTACCACTATTAGTTGAAAGAATGTTTTTCTTGAAAATGTGCATTATAAATGTTAAATATTTTAAATTCTTATATTGTAGGAGTTTGATTTCCATGTTCGCTGGCCTGGTGTGAAGCTTCTGACTTCTCTCTTAAAACAGCTAGGTCCTCAAGTGCAACAGATTATTTTAGTCAGTCCCATGGGTAAGTGATTTATCTCCATTTTGTAATCTTGATTTAAAAATAAGAGCTGTTTGCTAGAAAAAGTGACTGAATTTGTGTTCTAATAAGCTGTAATTTGAATCACTGTATTTTTTGATCTGCCAGTATTTTTCTCATGGTTGTCTATTCTAGGTGTTTCAAGATTGATGGACGTACTAGCAGATTCCAGGGAAGTTATACGCAATGATGTAAGTTACATTAGAAGCTCCAAAAATATGCAGCTTTTTTTTCTCTCTCTCTTTGTAGATAGAATTATTGTTGACCCTTATCATGACTCAGAAGAAGTTAGATTTGGAAAGTTGAGTAATGCTCAGTCTTTTAGACCTTGTTAGGTTATATACAAGGCCACACTATTTCTTTGTTTTCTGTCTACCCAGTATTTTAGGTTAGACAAATCATTTTGCTATTGAAATTTATTACCCATAGTCAGGTGAGTGACACATGCATGTAATCTCAGTACTCTGAGCATCACAAGTTCAGGCCCAGCCTGGAAATGTAATGATTTAGCAAGACCCTGTCTCAGAATATAAAAACATGCCAGGGATATAGTTCAGTGAAAAGGCCCTGGAGTCAATCCTCAGTACCATAAAGAAGAACTCTTCCTCCTGCAAGTTTAGGCTTTCTTACCCCTCTTCTGAAAGGTTGTATTAACACAGACCTCTACCTCCAGAATTCCCTTTTCTTTCTAGAGAGCAGAGGATACCTTCCCAGACCCTGAATGTTTGTGTAACTTCACAAAGCAGTGCCACAAAAGATTTCCAAGAATTTTCTTTAGTAATCTCTGTTTGACTACAGAGCATGATGTGCTCTGGAGTTATTTTCCATTCTTATGTATTTTAGTATTTGCATATAGGTTTGAATATTTTTTATTATTACTATTTTGGTTGCTGAGTATCCAACCCATGTCCTTGTACATGCAAGGCAAGTGCTCCACCACTGAACTAAACACCTGGCCCGAAGTTTGAGTAGTTCATGTTGATGTCGTATGCCGTACTTTGTTGCTTGACCTGCTTTCTCTGTTGTTATCTACAGTTGGTCAAAACTCAGTCATACTGAGGCTGAGAGTGTGGCTCAGCCTGACCTAGCATGAACAGAGCCCTGGGTTCAATCCCCAGGACCAGAGAAAAACCAAAAACTCTCTGTATTCTTTAGATAGCAGGTGGGAAAATCTTCTTACAATTGATGCTGGAGCTAAAGCAGTGATGGCGAACCTTTTAGAGCTTTCAGTGATACAAATAGCCTGTGTGGCACATGTGCCATAGGTTCGTCACCACTGAGCTAAAGTCATGTGAAGCCAATTCAGTCTCCATGTCTACAGTGAAACCCCAGGGCCACTGAACCTGAATGACTTGTTCTTGTACTTGTGCTTCATGTACTTGTGCTTCCAGGCCCTGCCCCACTCTGCAGTTGTATTGAAAGTCATTTCGTTGCTTTTAGCCTTATAACTGGTTAGTAACAAAGCAAAACAAAAGTATTAACTTCTGCTTCATGTGGAGAATTTTTTAACATATAAAATTTTATGATGTATGTATCAATGTAATATTATAGATGCTCAGGTTATATAGTAAATATAGCTCATGAGAAAGACTTTGCTTTTGGTGGTGGTGATACTGGGAATTGAGCCCAGGGCCTTCATGCTGATCTGTATCCCCAGTCCATTTTTATATTTTATTTTGAGACATGGTCTCTGTGTTAGTTACTTTTCTCGCATTGCTGAGACAAAATACCCAACATCCAAAGTTAGAGGGGAAGGGGTTTATTTGGCTTACAGTTCGTAGAGGTTTCAGTCCATAATCAGCCAACTCCAAGGCAGGGATGACAAACAGGCATCACAGAGGAGAGACAACATGGTGTGCACAAGGTAGCAAAGGCAAGAAGGGGCCTTCACCGAGTCTTTCTGCCTTTTTTATTGCAACTGGAATTAGGGCAGTGCTAAATCACTCACTCATGTGTAGTGGTTTAGTAATCACACCCTTAATCCTAGCATCACACAATCCAGATTCAGCTACCTCTCACCTAATGAGGCTTTGGGGAGACATTCAGACCCAAACCATAACACTCTCACTAATTCACTTAGGTGCCCAGGCTAGACTCAAACTTGTGTTCCTTCTACTTCAGCCTCTCAGAGTACTAGGAATACAGTACTCTGTATGCACCACCAAGCCTGGGCATTTTTTATTCTTTCATATTTAAATGTTATAAGAATTGCCTTTGTGGGAGGATGTTGAGACAGGGTCTCACTTTGTAATCCAGGCTGGGCTTGAACTTGCTCTATAGCCCAGGCTGGCCTTGAATTTGCAGTTTTTCTGCGTCAGCCTCTTAAGTGCTGGGATTATAAGCATGCACCACCACACTTGGAAAGAATTATCTTATTATGAACATCCATCTGTTAGGAATTTGCAGTATCATGCTTTAATTAATAGTATTACTGTTTATTTTACTTTTCAGATTTTTTTTTTTTTTTGATGGTGATGGGAGCCAAATTCAGGGTCTTACATGCAAGGCAAGCCTGCTAGCACTGAGTTCCATCTCTAATCCCATCCTCTTATTTATATACTTATATATGTATAAAAACTGCATTATCTACTATTTTCATTTGACTTTCCTCTCTTTTCTTTGTGTTCATAACCCTTTTTCCTCAGTTTTTGGGACAAATAAAATGATTGTTTATACATGTTGACTCCCATTAGTTTTATAATTAGGAGTTGAGTTTTGTTTTGTTAATGTCTAGATTTTTGTTTTTCATGTTTTATAGCCGTACTTTCTATGGTTTCAATAAATCCTTTCCAGAGGATAAAGGGGAAAGAAACTAACATGTATTTAGAATCCAGAATGTAGTAGGTTCTGTGGAATTCATTTTACCTCTTAGTCTTTAAGAACCCCGTGAATTACTGTCATTGCCTGTTTTACACACAAGTGTACTGAGAGTCAGTATTTCTGCAATTTGCTTGAAGTTACACAACAAATAAGAAGGGCAGTGAGCCTTCAGACCCATTTCACCAACCTCAGAGCCCCACCACTGTTCTCCACTGTCTCCGCCTGCCTTTGTCAGCAGTTTAACTCAGGCTGGCAGCATAGGGCAGGAGTCTGGCTCTGCAGGTCCCCACTTGCCTTTGCCCCTGGTCTCAGTGTGCAGACCTGACGGGCAGAAAGGTGAGCAGAGCAGCCTCGAGGCTGGGCCATCTGTACCCCATGTGAATGCCCCTTCTTTCAGTACAGCCACTGGCAGTGGTTTGCTCCATGGGACCTTTGAACTGACTGTTCACCATTCTTCTTCTTCTAAAGTAATATTTGTGCTTATTTTCATAAAGTGCTTGCTGTCTCTTTGACCATTATGGATACTTATGGCTCATCAGTACCTGTTGTTTTTACTGAAATAAGCAGAAATGAGTAATAAGCAGAAAAGTGATTTTTCTAGAATGATAAAGAAGTAACAGAATAAACTAAACTCAGCTTAACCAAAGTTGAGAAAACTTAAAAGTCAGAAGTAGTGACTGCTGGGAACTGTTCTGTGCTGGACATCACATTCAACAAGTGTGAATTTCCATCTTTCATCTTTTGACTTAGAAGCAAGTTTTGCAATTGGGGGCCAAATGTTTACAAGAATTCCTGACTTTTTCTGCCAGAATGTGGCCATGTTCTTAATGTTGAGCAGCATGTACAGTACCATTCCTCGGAAAGATCTAATCCAACTCCACTCACAGCACAGTGAGTGCTGTGTGGTGATGGAGGAATATGGGAGAATTGGGTGTTTACATACTGGCAAAGCACTGTGCCTTTGAGATTTATAACCTTGGGGAGGTAAAGTGCTTAACTTCTCTGTCCTTGTTTTCCTTGTTGAACTTAATGAAATTTCTGCCAGTTTTAAACTTCTGTGATTTTTATATTAATTTAAGATGTCTTATAATTTTTTTTTTTTTTTTTTGGTACCGGGGATCGAACTCGGGTCCTTGCGCTTGCGCAGCAGGCAGCGAAACCACTGAGCTAAATCCCCAGCCCTCTTATAAATTTTTTACCCCATTGAACATTGGCTTTCTTCTCCCTTAGGGCGTCTTACTACTTCAGGCACTAACAAGAAGCAATGGTGCAATTCAGAAAATTGTTGCCTTTGAAAATGCTTTTGAGAGACTTCTGGACATTATCACAGAGGAGGGGAGCAGTGATGGAGGTAGTGTGGGAAGAGACTGCTTTTGTGCTTATGGAATCTGGGGCAAACACATGAAGGGTGAAACCATGTCTCACTGTGGTGTGTTAACGGTGGATTTCATCTTCCTTTCTCCTTCCATTTGATGTTCCTTAGGCTTCTGTAGTGTAGGTTGGCGTCTTTCATCATTTCTGGAAAACCCTATGTCTACCTCTTCAAGTCCTGCTGTGCCACGTTTTCTCTCTGTCTAAAGTGTGGGAGAAGGCACAGGTCCCTTTCCAGATTGGTGGTAGAGGTTGAGTTGATGAGTCATGTGGTGAGTGTGATGGAGGAGGACACAGCTTAGCACTAATGGAGAAGGTTGGATGTTGCCTTTTGGAGAACATGGACGTGAGTTCCCTGCTTACTGAGGAAGACTTCAGTGAGGGGGAGTCTGTAGAGCTCGTCCACCAGGATTCACAGCAGTGCTCCTGCCTGGTCAGGACAACTGGGACAGTGCACCCTAGCTGCCTCGGTAGAGATAGCAGAGAAAGTCAGTGTTTTACAGGGCTCACACTTTTCCAGGAAGGTTTTATGAAATGACAGTGAAACAGAGGAACTTAGCAGATTGTCTGTAGAGTGGGAGAAATGAAGATAATGTATAATCTAAGCTAGGCAGGGAAGGAAGTAAAGATAGAAAGGAGTTGTTTTAAAAGAGAAAAAGGCATTTGATGGGTTGAAAGTCTCAGGTAAGCTTTAGAACAAATAAGCTGAGTGCTTTAGCCAGAAAGATAGGAGGCTTTGGTAAAAGGACCAGAATTGTCACTTGAAGGGAGGCCATAGAACTAGGAGGTCCAGGTGTCATTTGGGTTGTAGTTGACATTAAAATCATTAAAAGTAATAGCAGAACTTAGAGAAAGGAGACTTTGAGCAAGATGGCAATGATGTTTTCAGTGAACGCAGGGTGGTAACCACAGATTTGTTATGTGACCGCAATGGTTACAAAAGCCAGGAACTCTGAGCCTCCAGGAAATGAGTTTGTTAGAAGCAGGTAGAGGAAAGCACCTGGCTGGAAGATCAGAGACTGTATCCCAGCTCTGAGGCTCAAGCAGCTGAGAGTGAGCTGTCCTTATGTGAGACCCTCACAGGATGATGCAGGTGGATAAAGAAAAGGAAGTCATTGAAGGCACAGCAGATTTTCTTAACCAGCATTTGAGGTTTTCAGGCAGCATCCTGAAAGATTTTGAAAGGTGATTAAATGGAGGAGACCAGACACAGTGAAAATGGGAAAACATGGATGGTAAGAGGGGTGAACATTTTGGGAGGTGATTGAGGAAAATGGGTTTTTCAGCAGTGTGGAATTAGCTGAATTCAGGATAGTTATGACAGATAGCAATGGTTCTTTGTAACTGACGGTGACCTTCAAGGCTTTGGAAATTGCTCTGGGTACACTGGAGGAAAGGCCTGCAGTTGGAGGGTGGGCTTTAGTGCAGAGCACATGTCATGAAGACAAGGCAAATACAGTGGCTCCTCCTATGAGGTGAAGAGTCTTGGATGAGACCTCTCATCCGGAGACCAGAAATGGCCAAATCAGAGACTCCTAAAAAGTATGAAAATGTGCACCTTAAACATTAAGTTAAATTAATAAAATAAAAGTGTGCATTTTATGTACTAATTTTGAGTCAGGGTCCAGACTTTTTCTGAGTATATAAGTCTGCTGCTTCAAGACCTCATCTTCTCTATACTCATTACCCCTGTATTTATCCTGTAAGATTTTCATTTTGGGCTCTTTTATAATTCTTCCCTGTCTTTCAGACTTGTATTATCTGTACTTCACTAGACACTTGTTTTTAATGATTTACTTCCTTGAGTTTTGCCAAGGATTTATATTTAGTTTTCATGAAAATAACCTCTGTTTTCACATTTACACATCGCCAGTTTATGTAACATTTCATTGGTAACCAGTGAACTAGCACAGTGAATTTGTGAACAAAAACAACTAACTCAGATACAATGCCAAGGCATGATCCTTGAAAAAAAATTGGTAAATTTTTAAATCTTTAAATTAAAACTTAAAATTCATAAAAATTGAAAACTTTTGCTCTGCCAAAGACTTTATTAAGAAAACAAAGACAGACCACAGACTGGGAGAAAATATTTGCAAAAACATATGTCTGAAAAAAGACTTTAAATCAAATATACCAAGAACTCTTAAAATTTAACAATAAAAAAACAAGCCAATTAAAAATACGCAAAAAGTCTGAACACATTCCACACCAAAGAAGATATACAGAAGGCAAGTACACACTTGAGACCATATGTCTTAGGGAACTCATTAAAACAGTAAGACATCACCACTTATCTGTTATAATGGTGAAAATCAAGAATACAGGTGCTGCCACCAAGTGCTGGTGAGGATATGGATGAACAGAAACTCAAGTCATTGCTAGTGGGGTGTGAAATGGTAAGAAACCCACTTTGGAACACAGCATGGCAATTTCTTACAAAGCTAAATGTGCCATTACCATTTGATCCAGTAGTCCTTGATATTTACCCAAATTAGTTTAAAACTTACATCCACACAAAAACCTGCACATGAATGTTTATTAATTGCCCAAACTGGGAAGCAACCAAGATGTCCTTCAGTATTTGAATGGATAAACTATAGTAATCCTTACAGTGGGATATTCACAATAAAAAGAAGAGCTACAGAGGCTGGGGATTTAGCTCAGTGGCATTGCACATGCCTCACAAGTGCAAGGTCCTAAGTTCGATCCCCGGTACCAAAAAAAAAATGTTACAAACCACAAAAAGATATAAAGGAAACTTTAACACATATTACTAAGTAATTCCAACTATATAACATTCTGGAAAAGGCAAAACTATAGACACAGTAGGATTGTTGGTGACCAGGGATTCAGGGGTAGGGAGAGGAGGAATGAGTAGGTGAAACATAGGACATTTTAAAGCAGAGAAACTATTCTGTATGATTCTGCAATGACAGATGCTGAAGATTATATATTTGTTAAAACCCATAGAACTTACTAGAACTGCAGAGGATTCACAAGGGCAAACCTTAATGCAAACTATGGACTTGAGTCAGAGTATTGATATTTGTTCACCAGTTGAAACAAATGTACCACACTAATAGTGTAAGCTGTTCATAAAAGGGAAAATAGGAGGGGGAGAATATATAGAAACTTTATTTATACTCAGTTCTCTGCAACTAAAAAATAGTTTATTTTTTAAAGTAATTGATTGCTATAGACAGGCATGCCAACCAGAAGGGACCAGAGTGTGGGTACAGGAGGGGCTTAGCAGTTCAGCTTGCTATGTGAAGAAAGGGGAAATCCCTGGTGTGTCCAGCGCTCAGCTGGAAAGTGTGCAGTGTGGGTGGAGCTGCCCTTAAGTCAGGAGCGTTGTCAGCAGAGAAGCAGAAAGGGTTCAACAGTGGAGGATGGGAACCATGAAAAGGAGCCCAGAGATAGAAGAAAAATGAGGAGAGAGCCATGCTTTAGAAACAAAGGGAAGGAGGTCTCAAGAGATAGACAACAGTGGCTGGTGCTTCTTAGAAATCATGTAAGATAGGAGAGATTCATTCAGTGAATGAATCTGACATTCTGTCTATGCCAATAAGATAGAGGAAGTAGGTGTCCACATTATCCTATGCTCATGAGTTACAGTCTTTGCAGACACACGCTACCTGTTAATGAAAAGAACAACTTCAGGACAAGCATGGAGTAGGGGACCCTAACTTAATCGTGGGTCATGATAATTATTCCTGAAAAATGATCTTTAATCTTGCATTTGAATGAAAGATGTGAGTTGCTGTGGTGAGTGGGTGGTTATACTAAGAAGTCAAGATAGAGCAGACAGGTGGTGGCCTTCATGCTTGGGAGTCTGATCTGGCATTTGCCCTGTCCCCCAATAGGTGCTAAGTGTGGAAATGCAGTACAGTTTTCTTCCAGAGTTTGGGGTTGAATTTTCCTTCAGCTTTTATCAGACTTAACACTGCATTTTATATTCTCTTCCCCAGGCATAGTAGTCGAAGATTGTTTGATTTTACTCCAAAACTTGTTAAAAAACAACAATTCCAATCAAAATTTTTTTAAAGAAGGCTCATATATTCAACGCATGAAGCCTTGGTTTGAAGTTAGAGATGAGAATTCTGGCTGGTCTGCGCAGAAAGTGACCAGTCTACATCTAATGTTGCAGGTAAGTCGTGTACTCTCCTTAGACATAAACATGGTAAGAATCTTCCCATGATGATTCTTTCAAACAGAAAATTGGTTGCAACTGACAAATCTTAGATACTCTGTTTCAGGCGGGCTTTAAAAAAACCTATCAATAGGGCTGGAGATTTAGCTCAGTGGTTTGCCACCTGCCTCGCAAGTGGAATGTGCCAAGTTTGATCCCTGGTACCAAAACCAAAGAAACAAAAAAACCTATCAGTACGGAAATTTACAGTTATATTCACAGAGAGAGAGATCCCCTGCCTTCAACCCCAGCTTTGGTATTAATATCTCACAATTTTGTTTCATTTTTTATTCCTCTGTCTCCTCCTCCTGTGTTATTTTAAATCAAATCCAGATACATAGATTCCTCATGGGTTTTACATTAGAGAAAAAGTTCAAGTTTGTTTGAGTTTTTAAAATCTGCTTTCTAAAGATTAATAGTCTAAACTTTAAGAGTAATCCAAATTAAACCAGTAAGTTAGCTGTGCTTTTATTTAAGCTCCACAAGAAAGCTTGGTGAGGATAGATAGTGGAAGTGAGGGCAAGAGGAGCCCAAATAAGAAAAGTTTGAAGTTCTTAGACTTACTTTACTGGCTCATTTAGTGAACCTCCTTTTCTAAATCCTTAAATTTCTGCCAGCCTCCTCATATGTGAACCCCTAGTACTTCTTGAATCTCGAGTGTCTCTGGATTGTGTCCCTCAGGCTAGATGGTGAGCTCAATAGTACCAAACAGCTGTTGTCCATGTCTTGCAGCTGCCCCACAGGGCTTGCTGCTAGGAGGGTATCCATGTTGCTCTCAGGAGAACAGATGGAGTCCTCTTTCCCTTCCAGAGCTTCCTGGCTTGGTTTAGGAATCCTGTCATTACTCCATTTGGAATATGCCTGCAGGCTATTGTAGAAGTATTTTAGCAGAGAGAGTCACAAAGTCAGTTCTGTTTATACTCCCAACTTCATCCTTTCTGTTTCTACCTCAGTATCACACATTTCAAGAATTTATTGTTTTTGTTTTAGAACCAGTGTCACCAGATGATAAATATGATAATCTCTGTTCAACACTACTTTCTTAGTAAAGGACATTTCTCTAGAAAAGTAATTTTTAAAATGTGTTTAGAGTAAAAGGATTTGTCTGGTTCTTGCCAGACAGTGAGAATTTAAATTCTCCCTATATTAGGAACTTGGTCCTGTTTTGTGGTTTGCAGTGCGATGTAAAGAAGTATTTTGAAGAAAGTGTCATTGTTTAAAAGGTAAATGCTTAGATATTTTACAAAAAAATTAATAGAGTATAGCATATACCGGAAAATACAGTATTCCAGTTATTTATATAATGAGTTGGTTCCTTATTTTTTACTTTGAAAAAGTGAATAACCTGTGCTTCCCATGGTGGTAGCCACCAGAAACCCCAGCCTACATTAAGGAGGCCAAGTGATGGAGGTGCCCGTCAGCTAGGAGTCCAGACCTACGTGGGCAACACTGTAAGACCTGGTCTCAAAAAAAAGTGTACACACTACCTGTCTTAGTTACTATAGTGCTGCTGAGACACAATGCCTAACACCCACAACTTAGAGGAGGAAAGGTCTATCTAGCTCACAGTTTGTAGAGATTTCAGTTAATAGTAGACTGGCTCCAAGGTAGGGTGGCATGGGAGAGGGACCTGGTGGAGGAGAGACAGCTCATGGCATGGCAGGCAGGAAGCAGTGGGATCAAGGGAGCAGGAAGGATATCACACACACACACACACACACACACACACACGCACACATGCACACACCTGCAGGCCATGTGACCCACCTCTTCCCACCAGGCTCACCTTCCAGCATCATACCCAGCTATAAAGCCATCAGTGGACGAATGCCATATCACATACCTGTGATTCAGGCACCTCCCAAAAGCCCCACCCATGAGTACATGAGGCTTTTGAGGGGACATCTAGATATAAACCATAACATTAACTTTGCCAAGGTTTTAAAGCTTCCCTCTCTTTGTGGCACACTACTTGGGAGGCTCAAGCAGGAGGATAGCAAGTTGCAGTCCAGCCTGAGCACCTTAGCAAGGTCCTGTCTCAAATTAAAAAATAAAAAGAGCAGAGGATGTAGCTTAGTGCAGAAACCCTGGGTTCAATCCCCAGTACTGCAACAATAAACCACTTTCCTCTTACACTAGTAGAGATCATAGCCCTCAAAGCCAGGGAGTGGAGATGGACTCAGTCTGAGTAGCTGATGTGTTCATGACTTCAGAGGCCCAGGTTGTCCTGTGAACACACCATTTGAATGTTCTGTCTTTGTGGCTCTGTTTGGGTGGCTGGAACTCCAGGGCCTCTGATACACTGAAGGAAATGCATCAGCATTTTCCTGCTGGTCACATGCATCCTGTTTGGAATTATGCATCGTCCTAATTATAATCCCAGCTGAATTCCAAGCCATTGAAAATTGATCTAAGGTTTGGTTTGTTTTGGTTTTCTTCTTTTTTATTTTGAGACAGGATCTCACTAAGTCACCAAGTTGCCCAGTCTGGGCTCAAACTTGAAATCCTCCTGGCTCAGCCTCCCAGTTAGCTAGGATTATAGGCATATGCCACCATACCCAACTCTGGTATTTGCTTACTAAGAAGAGGGAAATTAAAAAAAGAAACAAAGTCTAACTAATCAAAATATTCTCTTTGAGAATATTTGTTAAGCCAGGCATATAAACATCTAATCTCTTTCTTCATTACTCACTGATTTAACCAGTGTTTGAGGTTGTTCCCAAATTCTGTCAATTCCTTGACTCCTTTTATTCTCCTACATTAAAATCTTTTCAGGCCCATTTTATTTTATTTTTTAAAATTAATTTTATTGGTACATTTTAGGCATACAATATAATGACATTTATCATTGGAAATTTACACCTTTACATAATCTCCCTTGGTTCTTATTTTTCCCCCTTCCCCTGCCCTCCCTTCAACCCCTCCATCCCTCCCTATTTACAAAGACTTTGTTTCCATTTTTTCATTTTCTCATATTAATTCCATCCCATTTTATTTTTTAATGTTTACCTCCCCCGTAAAAAGTCTTCTTAGTGAAGACTTGGTCCCTGTGGCATGCACCCTCTGTAGTAATGTAGTGGTTGTAATCTGCTCATTTTGACATCTCTCCTGTAAAATGCCGGGTAACAGTATTATCAGAAATCTCTCATTTGGTCTTGATATAAAAGATTTTGTTATGTGTATACACAGAGTTCAAATTTTTTTTTTTTTTTTTGGTACCAGGGATCGAACTCGGGACCATGCGCTTGTGAGGCAGGCGGCGGAACCACTGAGCTAAATCCCCAGCTCTCATAGTTCTAATTTTAAAGTGCAAAATACATAGAAAATTATTTTGGATATGTAACTGCCTAAATAATTGCTTGGTCTGACTTTTTTATGTTTCTGAAATTTAATGCTGAGGTTCAGAGGAATTGTAGAATTCTAGGAATTTAATGAGCACTAGCAATTAACGAGGCCAGCCCCTCACCTAATGCACAAGTCTTCTACTGTGTCTCCAGATGTGAGTTTTTGTCTCTGTGGATATTTCAAGCTTAAGGGAGGTTTATTGTACTATTCTTAGACTTGCTGTACTAATTAGGTAGTTCATCCTTGCTTCAGTAAGTCTGCCACCCTATAAGGAATCATTTTTCATTATTGAATGTATGCTGTGTCATAAATACTGTACTTGTGGGTTGGGATGCAAGCCTGACTAGGGCAGTTGGTGCTGTAGGAGAGAATAGCTTGATGTGGTGTGTACTGGTCCAGCATGGTTGCCATGGCAGCATGAAGGGAGTGCACCTAGGTCTGGCTGAGCAGGTGGGGAATGCATCCTACAGATTCTGTTGTTCACCCGTACCAGATTTGTCTCCACTGTCTCTGGATCTTTAAAAGACAAATTGTATTTTCTCTCTTTTGCAGCTTGTGCGAGTTCTGGTGTCTCCCACCAACCCCCCCGGGGCCACCAGCAGCTGCCAGAAGGCCATGTTCCAGTGTGGCTTGCTGCAGCAGCTGTGTACCATTCTGATGGCCACTGGTGTTCCTGCTGACATTCTGACTGAGGTGAGGAACAGCAACAATGGCTAGCCATTTTGTGTGTTAGGTTATGTGCTCATCTCCCTGAATGTAACGGAGACAGTATTGCTTCCAAGAGGTGTCCTCCTGTGGGCTTTAGAGTACAATAGCCAGTGTCAGAGCCTAGCTAGTAGATCCGTGTAGAAAGATTTCTTGTTGATTCTGTTGTATATATGTCCTAGGTGTGCTCAGTATGACTTAGGTTTTCATAGTTAGAGGGAAAGTTTATTTACATTTTTGTCTCAACATATGCACATTAAAAGTGCAAATAATAAAGTTTTGTAGCCAAAACAGCTGTCTTGGGCCACACTGCTCCCTGTGCAGGACAGTCTCACTCTCCTCACTCCTGTCACTCCCATCACGAGCTAGAACTTACACTTAAGTTATAGTCACAGTGTGTTGTGTTAACACCATGCTAACACTGTTTCTGCTGAGCTAAGTAGAGCCCTGTGTCTATGGGGGTGGAGTGGGTATTTCTTTCTCTTCTATGTATTATACTTGTATTCTTTCATTCTGCCAGCCTTTTGTGTATCTGTAGATATAATTGTCTCCTTACACGTCCTTTCCCGCTCACCTCTGGAAACCCTGTGCTCCTGCCCCAGGCTGAGCTTTATCCTCAGTTCCTTTTCTGTCTCTCTCAGTGTGGCCTCCTTGGTTATCTGGATCTTGTATCACCCCCCTACACACACATACACACACAACTTCCTTCCTTGTCTTATTGAAGTATTTTCTGACTTCTAATTCTTTTTATTGTTTGTTTGTTTTGTTTTTTGATACGGGGGATCGAACTCGGGACATCGTACTTGCAAGGCAGGCAGTGGAACCACTGAGCTAAATCCCCAGCCCTAATTTTTTTTTTAATGTAATCTTTTCTCTTTAGAAGCTTCTCATATGTTTTTATTTCTGATTTTCTAAAATTTACTGATGATGTACTTTCTACGGATCTTTTTCTCGTTCCTGAATTATTTTTGTCACTCACTTGACCCCTTAAGCTAGAGATATGTTTTTTAGTTCTGGTATTCTTGACAGTTTCCTCTTTCTGTTCTCTTTCTATAATTCTAATAATAGATTGTTAGGCTTTCTGGACCTAGTTTATCTATTTTTTAAAAATTTATTTTTAGTTGACAAAAATAGTATATACCATATAGTGTGTTGTTTTGAAATAAAATTTTGTCTTTCTATTCTATTTTCACGAAGATTTTTTCCCACCTTCATCCTTACATTCAATTTTTATTACATTTTATTAGTATTATTTTGGGGGGTTTTTTGGTTTAGTTTTTGAGACCGAGTCTTGCTGTGTATTCCAGGCTGGCTTTGAACTCCCTCTGTAACCCAGGTTGGCCTCAAACTTTTGGTGATCTGCCTCAGCCTCCAAAGTGCAGGGATTACAGGCATTTACCACCACATCCAGCTTTATTTGTTACATTTTAAATGTAACAAAATTAAATGATTTTATTTTAAAGCATTTTTTTCTAGTTTGGTAGACTTAGATTCTCAGCTCTTAGAGGATATTATTAATGTTAGGGTTTTTTTAAGGTTATAAATACATGTTGTCAGTTTTTTTTTTTTAAATTAGAGACCCATGCTGAATGTTTACAAAAACGTGATTTATTTTTGGTACGAGGTATCAAACTTGGGACCTTGCACTTGTCAGGCAAGCACTGTGCCACTGAGCTAAATCCCTGGCCCTTTTTTTTTTTAAACACTGCAAAATGAACCCTGAGCCTTGTACATGCTAAGCATGCACTCTATCACTGAGCTGCATCCTAAACCTTAAAACTTTATCTTGTGAGAAAATATTGTAAGATCATAATGTTGTAACTTTTGGGGGGGTGTCTGAATTTTGACATTTAAAAACAAAAAGAATGCAACATATTCTTTTGAAAACAGGTTTTCTTCCTTGACTTACTTTCTCTAAATGAATGTTCTTTTCTTTCCCCTTAATTAACAGACCATAAACACTGTCTCAGAAGTCATTCGAGGCTGCCAAGTAAACCAAGACTACTTTGCCTCGGTGAATGCACCTTCGAACCCACCAAGGTATAAAAGGGAACAAGGGACTCCTCTTGGGGAAAGCTTAGTTTGGGTTGTGTATACGCACACAGCTTGCTCTGGTTTCAGTTTTATATTTGAAGCTGAGAATTTTCTGACAAGATAAAGATACTGGTATTTGAAGGGTGTGGTCTTTGATGTTTAAACATGGATTCAGATGTCACCTCTCACTGCACTGACCCTGCTAGGCAGGTTGTGGCCTCTTCACTTTCCCACCTGGGCCCTAAGTGAACAGCATTCTCAGTGGAGAGCAAAGTCCTTGACCTGCTGGTGTTCTGGTAATGGGAATCATTGGTTTGATTCCGTGGATCGAGATGCTTCATTTTCCTCCTTTGTCTTTGAATGCTGCAGACCGGCCATCGTGGTGCTTCTGATGTCCATGGTGAATGAAAGGCAGCCATTTGTGCTGCGCTGCGCTGTTCTCTATTGTTTCCAGTGCTTCTTATACAAAAATCAAAAAGGACAGGGAGAAATTGTGTCAACGCTTCTACCTTCCACTATTGATGGTAAGTCATTTATTCTGGTTTCTATTTTAAAAAGTAAATTATCGTCTTTCAAGCTTTTAATCAAATATTTGTCTCTATTCTCCAAATTTTATACTTTGTATGCTTATTTAAAACTCTCAGGGCTGGGGATTTAGCTCAGTGGTGCTGCACCTACCTCACAAGCACACTGTCTTGAGTTCAATCCCTGGTACTGAAAAAAAAAAAAATCTCAATTCCAAGGCACAAAGATAAAGTCAGAGAACAGGCTTTGGAGTCAGACCAGAGTTCTTCTTGTGGAATTTCATTGTTCTTGCTTTGTCAAGCGATGACTCATCTGTATGAAGAGATAATACTCATGTCACTAGAAATATTTTGAAGATTAAGCAATTAATGTATGTAAGCCCTGCCTTAGTACCACGTAAAGGATAGATGCACATGACAGAAGCTGCAGTTGTAGTAGTTACCATGCTAAAGACAAACCTTGTGGAATCAGACTTGATATCTTAGTCTGTTCCTCTACTATAGATTAGAGCCACTGTCCTTTTTATAGGTTCTTTAACCTATTTTATGTGTAAGAATTATATGAGGTGTCATCTTATTAAAAAGCTTTTGCACAGCAAGAGAAACTACCAGCAGAATAAAGAGACAACCCACAGCACAGGAAAAATTTTTTACCAGCTATTCATCAGACAAAGGATGGTTATCTAGAATACATAAAGAACTAAAAAAAAATCAGACCCTCAGAATTTAAAGACCCAATCCAAAAGTGGGCATCAGAAGTGAAAAGATACTTCTCAGATGAAAAATTAGACACAGCGTATAAATACATGAAAAAATGTTCAACATCACTGGTCATTCGTGAAATGCAAATTAAAACAATGCTGAGATTCCACCTCCAGAAAGAATGACTGCTATCAAGAAATCAACCAATAACAAATGCTGGAGGGGCTGTGGGGAAAAAGGAACCCTTCTCCACTGTTGGTAGGAAAGTAGACTGGTGCATCCACTGTGGAAATCAGTGTGGAGATTTCTCAAAAAACTAAAACTAGAGGTTCCATTTGATCCACCTCCTCCTCTTATCTTTCCCAAAGAATTAAAAGAATCATACCACAGTGATATATGTGCACCCATGTTCATAGCAGCACAGTTTATAATAGCTAAATCTTGGAAACAGCCCAAATGCCCATCAACCGAGGAATAGATAAAGACTGTGGTTTTTTATACAATGGAGTACTACTCTGCCATAAAGAAGGACGAGCTTCAGGCATTTATAGCTAAATGGATTGTTTAAAAATTATTACCTTAAAGATTATTTTCTATAAATGGAAGTAAGACCCTGGATGTAGTAAAATTTTAAAATGTGGCATTTATTTAGAATTTGTTTTAGAAATGTTTTCAATTAAGATGATTTTTTTATTATTACCATCATCAATTTGATACATAAGGTGTTAAACTTCTTTTCTACTTTAATTCCAAGACAGCTCTCCCATCATTTCATTTTGTAAAGCAGACTTTGTTTTGAAATGTTACTTAATACTAATAAACAAATACTTATGTAGTATTTACTAAGATATTTGTGTGTATGTGTGTAGAAAACAATCTGAAATTTTTTTGTGTTATATCTTGGCTGATATCCATAGTCAAAACCTAACATTACTATCATATTATCACCTACCTGTCATCTTTGCAGCAACGGGGAACTCAGTCTCAGCGGGTCAGTTGTT
Organism: Heterocephalus glaber; assembly: GCF_053883595.1. Classification (NCBI taxonomy): domain Eukaryota; kingdom Metazoa; phylum Chordata; class Mammalia; order Rodentia; family Bathyergidae; genus Heterocephalus; species Heterocephalus glaber. Next base: position 141,850 of record NW_028258324.1, on the reverse strand, counting down.
GTGTGGAGGTTTGTTTTCTACTGATTCCCTCTCAAATTGGTGTGCTGCGGTGGCCCTCGCCCATGCTCTGCAAGAAAATGCTACTCAGAAAGAACAGTTGCTCAGGGTTCAACTTGCGACGAGCATTGGCAACCCGCCCGTCTCCCTCTTGCAGCAGTGCACCAACATCCTCTCCCAGGTAAGTATTGCACCAAGCTTCCTGAGGGCAGGTGTTCCAGCTGTAGGTCTCCGCATCGGGGATACAAGGAACGTGCAGACAAAAGAGAAAGCTCTTCTTTGCATGTTATTTAATTATAACTAGCAACCATTTTTGTGGAGTGGTAGCAATAAATATTTTTATAGCTGTAGTTTTTACAGATAGCTACATGATGAAACTTCTAAGCAGAAAGTTATATTTTAGTTTTTGGTTTTTTAAAAATCACACACAAAACAATCACTTACGGTTTTCTTGCATGTCTTAGTAACTAAACTCAGGTCAGTTTGTAAGGGAAAAAAAATGCAGGTTGTTTGTATCTACTTCCTCTGTCTTCCCCAAGCAGGTGATTGTCCAGGAGCAAAACTGGAGCAGTAGTACCCTGCAGATGTAGTTACACAGTTCTGTCTTTGTGAATTCTCAGTCCCCAAATCCCAAGTGTGTTTAACTTACCTGGTAAAATGTAGAAAAGCACAACTAAACATCTTTGCATTCCTTTAGACATTTTTTTTTTGGTACCAGGGATTGAACTCGGGACCATGTGCCTGCGAGGCAGGCAGTGGCACCACTGAGCTAAATCCCCGGCCCCCCTTTAGCCTTTTAATGAAAACAACAAAGTGTCATTGAGGTGTGGCTGCTGGGGCATTTGGGAATGTTACTACGTGATGTGGCCCATGCACCACCCTTACTATGGAACAGTTCAGGTGCCTGCTTTGGCAAAACTATAAAGTCACAGACATTCACAGTCACTTGGGAGGTTAAGATGTGGGTTAGTCTAATATAGTCATGTCTGTGTGATCTAGCTGTGAAATTATCCGACCCACTACCCCATGGTAATATACTGTCTCCTTCTTTGGTTTGTAATTTTGCCATGTGTTGAATTTTTCCCTATTTTGAGCCTTTTTTTTTTTTCTTCTTCTTTTTTTTTATGGTGCTGAGAACTGAGCCCTTCATGTACACCAAGAATGCACCTCTAGCCCCTGGTCCTTATTTTGAGCTTTTAAAGAAACATCAGTGCCATCCATAGAAGTTACAGATGAAAGCTTAAAAGTTAAGCACCTTGAAAAGAGAGTTGAATATTTCTTAAGTTGGTTTACTTCAGCTGAAAACTTACCTTAGTAATTTAAAAAGCTACACCAAAATTTTCATACTTTACTTATTTAATTCTCCACATTCTCATGTTGGCCTGTTGAAAACAACTTTCTTAGAGCCAAACAGTAATTAACTCTCTGAGCACCATTACCATGGACACAGACATGCTTTAATATCATAGTGACAGTGGATGCACTAGCAGAGTCTTAGGGATGGTGGTGTCTTCCCCACTTTTAGTAGTCATGGTGCTGCAGAATTAACCTGTATCCTCTAAGATGCACGTCTTTATACAATAAAAGATCAGATCTGGTACTGCCCTGTCCCAAATTTACTGGCTTGGATTTGTAGAGAGTGGGACTGTGAAAAAGTGTTTGAGGGATTTTCTAAAGTTAGATTTTTCTAAGTAGTACTTACGAATAATTGTTGATGTATAATTTGCAGGGTGATAAGATCGACAGACGGGTATGTATCACTTGACCAAGCCTAGGCCTTTTTCCCTCACAGCAAGGCCTTTTCTTTGTCTTGGGTTTTGCTGATTGGTTTTTTTTAACTGCTTGTTTGAAGTTATATTCTACTCACATTTTCATGTGCAAGGGTATCTCTGTCCTAAGTGGCTGTCTGGTCTTCCCGTGGGATTTGCAGTGGTGTAACTAAGCATTTGGGAACAAGAATCTGAACCTATAAACTTATGCTTCTTCCTGGGTTGCTTATACTCTCTGGATTCCTTGGTTTTGGTTTTTTGTGGGTTTTCCCCTCAGCTTGCTTCTTGATTTCCCTGAAACCATTTCAAAGGAAGTAAAATTTAGGATTAAGAATTTTATCTGTAGTTAATGAGTCTAGAAAGGATTCTGTGACTTTTCTATTAAAGTATTTTAAATGTACCTTAGTAAGTATAAGTGTTGTAATTTAAAAAATTTTAAATTAAATATTATGGATTATGCTTGATGTAATCCATATGCTACAGTTACCTGTGGGGGTTTGATTTTTAATGTGTTAGGGAAGAGTATCATTTGTGTTTGGTTTGGTTTTTCTGTTGTTTTGTTTTGTGTTGTGTTGTTTTTTGAAGTGCTTGGCAAAAATGAGCTAATTCCCATATTGTGTTGAGGTATGTTTCATTGTTTAGTGGAGAGGTACCTGAGGTCCTGTATCTTCATGTGTGAGCACACATTTCATCAACCAAGAAAACTTAACCACCCCCTTTCTTAGGAAGTCTCCATCCCCAGAGGCCACCATTAGGAAAGGAATCTGATCATAGTATGCTAGAATCTCATTTTAATGCTTGAAACCCTAGAAGTTTAAAATGTCAGCTTTTTATATTTTTATAAACAGTACAAAATATTAAACTTGATATGTACCTGACAGGAATGAGAGGGATTTTATTTAGAAAATATAATGGGTGGGCTGGGGATTTAGCTCAGTGGTTCCACCGCTTGCCTCACAAGCACAAGGACCCGAGTTCGATCCCCAGAACAAAAAAAAAAAAAAAAAAAGGTAAATATGATGGGTGAAACAAGAGCTTATATTGAAGATTCGATGATTCAACCTCAAATATTTTATTTGTAGTTTTCTTTCATCCTATAAAATCTATGGTTTCTAATAAGTAAAACTTAAATGCTCTCAAATATAGTTTCAACCTCCCCCTTTTTTCAAATCTTCATGGTTTACACACCTTGGAGACACAGTTGGGGTATACTTCCTGTTCTCTGCCAACTTTATAGTTGTGAGTTTTGGGGGGTTTTTGTTTGTTTGTTTGGTACCAGGATTGAACTCAGGACCTTGAGCTTGCAAGGCAAGTGTGGCACCACTAAGCTAAATCCCTGGCCCTGGTTGTGAGTTTTAAACTTTGTTTTTGATGAGTTACTGATAGAGTTTCCTGGTATGTTATTTTCTTCTGAGCTGAGAGTTCCCTCAGACTTTTTAAAAATTAATTAAGTTTATTGGTATATTTTAGATATACATAATGATCACATTTATCATAGGGAATTTATACCTGTACATGATAAATCTTGATTTTTCTTTTTTTCCCATTCCCCTCCCCTCCCTTACCTTCAAATCCTCTTCCCCTCCCTATTTAGAAAAGCTTTATTTCCATTTTTCTTTCTTTTCTCATTTTTTTCTTTTCCCTTCCTTCCTTTCCCCCTTAAACCTCCCTAGTTTCCCTTTCCATTTGAACATTTTCTTCCTATTTCACAATATCTATTATACATTTTGGTCCTTATTTACACTTTCAGTTTCTCACACAAGAGAAACAATTTGGTATTTACACATATGTGTCCATTTATTTCACTTAAGAGTATAGTCTCGGCTGGGGATTTAGCTCAGTGGTTTCGACACCTGCTGCGCAAGTGCAAGGACCTGAGTTCGATCTCCGGTACTAAAAAAAAAAAAAAAAGAGTATAGTCTCAAGGTGCATTCTTTTTGTTTTTGTTTTTTGGTACTGGGGATTGAACTCGGCTCCTTGCACTTGCAAGGCAGGCAGCAGAACCATTGAGCTAAATCTCCAGCCCTCAAGGTGCATTCTTTACCAAGAAATGTTTCTCAAGTTTATCTTTCTTTATGGCTGAGTAGTACTCCATTGTAGAAAAAAAACACATCTGGGCTGGGAATTTAGCTCAGTGGCACCGTGCCTGCCTCCAAAGCACAAGGTCCTGAGTTTGATCCCCAGTACCAGAAAAACAAAAAAAACCCCACATCTTCATTATCCATTCAGTGGTTGATGGGCACTTGACTATTTCCAAGATTGAGCTGTTAGAAAGTGCTGTTATGAACATGGGTGAGACTTTTTCTTTTATGGCTTCTGCATTTTAAGTCACACTTAGAAAGGCTTTCCTACTTTTAAGATTTTAAGAAATATGTGATATTTTTATCCCATGACTTTTGGGTTTTTGTTGTTGTTTAACTGTTCATTTTTTTCAATACACCATGTCAGATAATGGATCCACTGATTGCTTTTCTAGGTAGCTGTCTAGTTGATCCAAGGTTTTATTATTTTTCAGTTTTATTCATTGCTTATTTTTGAAATGGGTCTCACTATATTGCCCAGGCAGGCCTGGAACTCATGCGTGTAAGCAGTCCTCCTACCTCAGTCCCGGAATAGCTGGGACTGTAGGCATGCACACCATGCCTGCCCCCCCCACCCCCCCAGCTGATTTTAAGTCCATCTGTAACACACTGATGTTTATGTAGTATCATTTATCTGTAACAGTCTGATGTTTATATGATATCTTTTTCACACACTAAATTCTTTTTCTATAAATGAGTCACATTTCTGAACTTTCTTTTCTCCTGTCCATTTTTTCACAGTATCCCTAATTATTTTCTGGTTTTCTGTTTGATTTTGAGAGTCATATTATTTGGTTCCAGGAAAAAGGAAAAATATTCTGGGGTTGAGGGTATACCTTAGTGGTAAAGTGCATGCTTCATAGGTTCAAGGCCCTGAGTTTAATGCCCTGGGTTTAAACCCCCCAAAAAGCAAACAAAAACTTTTGGAATTTTCATCTGGATTACTTTTGTGTATACAAAATGGGTCTCTATGCAATGTAGATACATTTGGTAACTACTAATGGTTATTCTAAGCAATGAGCTATTTTTACATCAGTAGGAGATCAATAAAACATTAGTTTTTAATTTGAATATTTGTAAGTTTTCTACAGCACATAGTCAAGAATGACTGTATAGCGGGGCATGGTGGTGCATGCTTATAATTCCGGCACTTGAGAGGCTGAGGCAGGAGGATTACCGAGAGTTAAGGCCAGCCTGGGCTACATAGCAAGTTCAAGGCCAGTCTGAACTGCATAACAAGACCCTGTCTCAAAAAAAAGCAAAAAAACAAACAAGAATGACTGAATATTTTTACTTTGCAATTTGCATAAATAACATGAAGACATATTGTTAGCATATTAGCAACATAGAGGCAGAGAAAAAGAATTGAAAGTATCATGTAAAAATTCAATTCATATTAAAGTTTACTTAGCAAATCATTTGAAGAAATGCAGTGTGAATTTATTCAAATCAGTATTAAATATACCTGAAAATAGATTATGGAAAGAACGAGATACTGACATCAAGTTTCATGAAATTTGTCTGGTAAAATTCTTTTAAAATGTGACGATAACTGTAAATTCATTGTTGTCTAGATCTTTAAATAATAATCTTTTAGATATTTCCTGAAAAGTTGTCCCAAGGAGACACATTACTATGCTGATTTTCATTATACTGTATTATTTCAAACAATGTTTTTTCTAAAACAAAAAATATAAATGTGGGCAGTGACAATGTTATGAGTTAAGAGAATATTCCAATAGGGGGCATAAATATGTTATATGAAAATTTAGAAAACTGCAATTTTGCTAGACATGCTAATTTTTAATATTTTTAATTGTACTGGGCAGCAGTATAGTTAGTATGATTCAAGAAACTTAGTAATTTAAATAAATCTTTTTTCCCTTGATTACGTTTGTGACTTCTCATTATCTGGCTTGTCACTGAGTTTGTACCATGTTTTTTTAAATTTTCTTGTTTGAGAATATATTCTCATGGAATTTGACTAAATGGTTCAGGAGATTTTTTTTTTATGAAGTTTACATTTTTTTCTTTTATCAAGAACTTGCTTTAAACATTCTGATGTACAAGTTTATGTAACGTATCTTGGGACTAGATGTTTTTGAAGCCTTCATATCATGATGTTTTTCTAATTAAAAATTTCTAATTAAGTCTTTAACCTTTTTCTACTAATAGTGTTTCTACTAATGTCTATGCAAATGAAATGAACATGAATCAGTTCTCATCTCTGCACTGTGTTTGATTTTGGGAAGTGTGGCCTGGGGCAGACATAAGAATGTATTCTCTTGTTCCACTTTTAAAATCGGGCTTCTTGACACATCTCTTACATGATGTTAACATTCTTTTCATGTAAATGGGAAGGGATCTCAGGGCAACTTTAACTTTTAAAAAAATAAAATGAATAGAAGGAAATTTCTGCCAACTTATCTATTGCAGGGAAGCAAAATACAGACAAGAGTTGGATTGTTAATGTTGCTTTGTACCTGGTTAAGCAACTGTCCCATTGCAGTGACACATTTCCTTCACAATACAGCCAATGTCCCATTTGTATCCTTTGTCTTTTAGTAACACACATGTAAGTGTTGTCTTATACCTTTTCTGTTTCTTCTCAAGTAGAAGTACTTCTAGGCCCAAAATGTTTGAATTCTCTACCATCTTCTCTGTGTTGCAGCTTTTTATACTGTTGCAGTTATCGTGGTATTCACTTAAGCCCCATGTGGGAGAGAATTCATACAGAATTTATTGTAGGAAATCTTAACACGAAATATATGTTACATTCAAATTGCAAAATGGAGTATTCCAGATGTTTGGAATCATTTGCTTCCTTAACAAAGATTTCAGCTTACGGGACAGATTGCAGAAAATCTTGGGGAAGAAGAGCATTTGGTGCAAGGCTTATGTGCCCTTCTGCTGGGCATTTCAATATACTTCAATGATAACTCACTTGAGACTTACCTGAAGTAAGTAAAGGCAGAATGACTAGTGGCATCTGGAGGTGGCACATGTTCTCTGCTGCAGTACAATGAGGATTTTGTGGTGGTGTCTTTTTAACCATCTCAATATGTTTATCTCTAGAGAGAAACTAAAGCAACTAATAGAGAAGAGGATTGGCAAAGAAAATTTCATAGAGAAACTAGGATTTATTAGCAAACATGAGTTATATTCCCGAGCATCACAGAAACCCCAGCCAAACTTTCCCAGTCCAGAATATATGATATTTGATCATGAATTCACAAAGCTGGTGAAAGAACTTGAAGGTAAGGCAAAAAGGTTCATGCTGATGCTCACTAGAAAGTAACTGTGGCTCTGGGTACACAGAGATTCTCTCATAAGCCTAATCTTAGATTTTTTTTTTTCCTCTCTAGCCCTCAATCTGTAGCCAAGTGAAAACCTTTGGATTTCTGTAAGGTTACAAAGAGTATTGCTTACCTGTCATGGAGTTAGGCTAGCTGTTTTTACTGATTAACTCTTAATAATAAGATAGAATTTAAAATGTTTCAAACACAGCTTGGAGATAGCTCAGTGGCAGAGCATGTGCTTAGCAGGCTCAGTGCATTGGGTTCGACCTCAGCACCACAAAAACAAGCAGAAGTTTAAAACAAATTTTGAATAAGCTTTCTTTTACAGGTGTTATAACTAAGGCTATTTATAAGTCCAGTGAGGAAGATAAAAAAGAGGAAGAGGTCAAGAAAACATTAGAACAGCATGATAATATCGTGACTCACTACAAAAATATGATTCGAGAGCAAGTAAGTACTAATGAATTATACTCTTACTGATAGGTACTTTTTACTTTAAGGAAAAACTTTTCCTTCCATTTCAAATGAAAGAGGGTGCAGAAAGTAAAACTGTTTTCAAAAGCATCTGAATATCCAACAGATTGAGTGCATAATATGTGCAAGTGCCATGCAGGATGTCATCGACAAGAACATGAACCAGCCATGTTCCCATATCAATCCCAGGAGAGACAGCCCTATAAATAAATGATTGTAGCATAATAGGTATGATTGAAAAAGATGGTGAATGCTTGTTTTACAGTGTGTTACAGTAAAAGATACATTTTCATTAATCTCAAAGTCCTGCCCCTCACTTCAAACACACTTATCCCATCACTCTTGCCACATTCTGAAGCAGTTCTGAAAATCCTCTTTAATGTCTTTAGTCGTGCTGTCATAGCTGCTTCAGTGTCCTGAATCAATTCAAAACATTTCCCTTTCTTGGTCATTTTAACTTTGAGGAAGAGCCAGAAGTTGCATAGTATCAGACCCAGTAAATAAGATAGATGAGGACATACTGTCATGTTTTCATGAGCCTGGCTTTCTATTGGATAATATTTAGCAGCAGCAGTCACTGTATGTAGTTTTGATCAAACCTTGTAAAGATACAAAAGAGGAATTCCAGGATTGCTTCAGAAAGCGGCAGGAATGATGGGATAAGTGTGTTTAAAGTAAGGGGCAGGATTTTGGAGGGGGATGAATGGCAGCATGGCTTTTACTGTAATTTTTAAAAAATTTAAGCACTCACCATTCATTTCAATCACCTCGTACATATTATAACAGAGTAGGTTTAGTGATGGTGATACCCAAAGGTGTGGCAGCACTGAGAGGAAGATACTTTGTTTAGGAGCAGGGGCTTATAGAAAATACAAATTGAGTCCTGAAAGGATGAGTGGGGATAAGCTATGCAAAAGAGTGCTAAGGACGAGAGGCCAAGAGGGCAAACAGCGCGAGTCCAGCGGTGGTGTTGTTGGCAGGTACATGGGACGCTCTGCTGCCTGGGTAAGGGAGGGACCTGAGGGGCAAGGCTAGAACATGGAACCCCCACCAAGGCATTGTGATGGGGAGGAGGCAGAAATTTGGCACTGATGGGAACAAGGATGGTGATGATTGTGGCTCCCCACTTTAGTTCATTGTGTTCTGAAAGCTTATTCAGCACATTTTAATCACTATGTCATTTAATTTTACCCCTTACAATATAGTTAATACCTTCAGTTTAGGATAAATGGGGAACATGAGACTTAGAACTTAAGCTTGCTTGGGTCTCTCAGAAATTGAAGCAGATTTCATATCCTTGTGTGCTGGGGAGGCTGAAAGCCCACACCAGGTGGTGTGCAGGGGCCATACTTGAGAAATGTGGAGGCTAAGGCCCAGAAAACTTGGAGGACTTGGTCATGTTGGGATGCAGGTGTAAAGGTGCAGAAAGGGCCAGGTCTGACCCTTAGATTTTCACCTTGGGTGACTGAATAGATAATATTCAGTTAGATTGTACAAGAGAGGGAATTGATTAGGAGGAGTAATAAGTTAAGTTGAAATTACGTGCTCAAAATCCTCAGCTGATACCATTATTTCCAGAGTACCTGTGAACTTCCCTTACTGGCAATGTATTGAGCCTCTTAAAACCCTCCATTACATTCCTCTAAATTGTGCTGCTTGGGTTTTGCTCTCATTTAATTTTTTTCTTTTTCCTGATACTCTCACAGCCTTCACATTGCACTTCTTTTTATTTTTCCTAGAGCTCTTCTATTTATTTTTTAAAATTTTGAGATCGTTTCACTAGATCACTGAGTTGCCCTGGTTGGGCTCAAACTTGAGATCCTCCTATCTTGGGGCCCCAGAGTGATGGGGATTACAGGTGTGCACCATCACACTTGGCTAATTTCTTATGGTATATATCTTAATTAGAATTCTAGAAAATATAATATTATCTGGAAAATGAGATTGTTGATATCATTAAAATTCCCATATCATAAAGCACAAGTGGCAAATCCACATGGAGCAGGTGCACCCCATTCCTGTGTGTCTTTTCCTTCCCTGCAATCTGTGTTATTGAGATTAAATTTGAAGAAAGAATAGAAACATTGTACATATAGCATTCAGTCTTAGCTTTTCAGTTTATAAACAATAAGCTTGAATCATCTTTGACTCACCAAAATTTGAATTATCCAACTACCCATGTTGGTTGGTTTATATCTTGGTACAAATATGGAGTCATTTCCAGTGGATAAATGCAATATGTTTGGAGCCATGGAAAGTAAATACTACATGAGATGTGATTTGTAGCATACATTAGGGTGTAATGAGTACAGTTGATTTAAGAGAAAAGAGTGATTTGATTTGACATAATTACTATAATGACTTATCTTTAAAAATGTTGAGTTTATATATTCTTACCACTTAAAATGCTACTTGGTATTAGGCTACAAGCATTTAGAGCTATAAACTGTTTGTATACTTTGAATGACATTTGAGAATTCATCCTAATGAAACTCTCCAAAATTCAGGAAAGCATATTTATTGTAATGATACTTATCATTTTGAAAAATAGAAAGTAACTTCAAGGTTAAAAACATTTAACGTAGTTGACATCGATCTACTTGATCAGATGTAAGTGAGCATTAAAAGTCATGATCATAAAAACTACTGTTTGGTAGTGTGGAAAATGTATGGCCAGAATAGTAACTAAATTAAATATGAGCAAAATTATCTATGGACTGATTATGGCAAGTTTAAAAAACATGGATTGGAAAAATTAGAAGGAAATGAAGGACATCAAATTTTAATTGTTGTATCACAGTGGTGAAAATTGGAAGCATTTTCTTCAGGCTTTTAAATGTCCTGTGATTGTCTTTTAGTGTTGAAAATAATATTGATGCTTGGGAAGTGTGAGGTCCCAAGTTCGATCCCCGGTACCAAAAAAAAAAAGTATATAGATATAGATGCATATACTAAGGTTCTTTTATATATTTTTTATGTATATATATAAAATATATATGTATATGTACACACACACACATACACACACACACGCACCCTAAGTTTCTTTTTTTTTTTTTTGGTACCGGGGATTGAACTCGGGTCCTTGAGCTTGTGCAGCAGGCGATGAAACCACTGAGCTAAATTCCCGGTCCCACACTAAGTTTCTTAAGTAGCTGGGTATGAATTTCTTAAATGGTTGATGGCCATAAAATGGAGATTTTCTCTGATCTCCCCTGTGACTGCAGTGAGGCCATAGGCTATATCCCATGGTATTATTAACGGGGCCCTGCTTGAAATCTCACAGTTCTGCATGTCAGTTGGTTTTGGTGCATATATGAATGTATTCCTGCCTAATTATTGAATGAGTTTGGAAGTCTTGAGTACTTCTGCACACTGACCCCTGATAACTTTGACATTCTTAATTGTTTAGCTATTTAATGCCAATTACTGTGAACTTAAAATATCTGAATGATGTTTTGTTTCACAGGATCTACAACTAGAGGAATTAAAGCATCAGATTTCTACATTAAAATGTCAAAACGAACAGTTGCAGACAGCAGTCACACAGCAAGCATCTCAGATTCAGCAGCAGAAGGATCAGTACAATCTTCTGAAAGTCCAGCGGGGTAAGTTTCACTAGTCACCAGCGTTGTGGTGCCCAGTCACTCTCCTGGGACAAGTCAAACAGATTGTCTTTGTGGACTAATTGTAACAAACGTAAATCAGAGTTTAAACCAAAGCAGTTCATCTATACACAAACCAACTCCCCGCAATGAATTAGCACTGCACACAATACTAACACAAATAAAAATTTTAATGATCTTTAAATTTGAATCGAAGTACCTTGTTTCCCGTGTGATTATCTGATCCACTGATTGTTGGCCCTGGCCAAGACCCCACCTGATTTAATTAGTCTGGGGTTGGTGTGGGCACTGATAACTATTACAGCCTCTCCTGGTGATTATATTATATAACTAGTAGACAGTGATCTAGTCTTTCGATTTCCTCATCTGCACAATGGAGATAGTATCATCTGTGTCATCTAAAAATTAAATGAAGTAATATATATAAATTCTAGTGCCATCCCTGGCAAATAGTAAGAGATCACATACTTATAAGCTATCATCTTGTAGAGCTAATAAAGACTGGAATATTGGTTAACTTAGAAGTATGTTTGTTTTGTTGGGGGTTTTTTTGGTACCAGGCATTGAACTCAGGACCTTGTGCTTGCAAGGCAGGCAGTGGCACCACTGAGCTAAATCCCCAGTCCTACGTTTGTTTTATTTATATGAGCATGACAAGATTCTCTTTCTTCCTTTATGGCAATAATTTATCAATTACTTCAGCACAAGCCTACTCCTTTATAAAAGGAATTTTACTTTCTCTTACAATCGTTGACTGGAATTGAAACTACTGTAATTAATTGTAGAACACCAGCCACCCAACTTAGCTAAGACCATGCTGATTTTCCTCTCAGAAACTCTGGAAACTGCATCATTTCACTGTTTTATTGAAACAGTGTTCTGCAAAGATGAAACATGATTGCAAAAATGCCACAAAAGTAATTGAGCTAGCAAGTATATATTTGAATATTATATTTATATTAATATTATATTCAGGTGTTCTAGTTCAAAAATTAAAAATTTAAATTTGATGCTGGCTTTCCAAATTTTCTGCATCTTTAATAGGAAAAGACAATCAGCTTCAAGGTTCTTCCAGTGATGGAGTTCAGGTGAATGGTGTTCAGCCAGAAGAAATTAGTAGATTGAGAGAAGAGATAGATGAATTAAAAAGTAATCAGCAACTTTTACAAAGCCAGCTGGCTGAAAAGGACTCTTTGATTGAAAATTTGGTAAGTAAATGCAAAAAAAATTAAAATAAGAGATCAAGAGTATTTCTCATTGTCTTGTTTTTCTGTTGTATTTTTGTTGGATTGTTGTTCTGGGGGTGCTGATGATGAAGCCCAGGGTCCTGTGCATGCTGAGTGAGCTCTCCACCTCTGGGCTACATTCCAGCTCTATTTGTTGTGCTGGTGATGCAGGCCAGAAAAGCACAGATTAAATCTTCAAGTAGGAGCTTTGGAGTTAGCCTACACATTAATGCATCCTAGCTAACTGAATTCAAACACCTTAGCAGACCTCTGTAAACTCTGTTCTTGTACTGGGAGTTGGTGGTAATTTCTGTCCTATTGTCATGAGACTTAGCTGAGATGCTCTTTCATACATGGAAATGGCTCAGTAAATACCTACTTTCTGCTTAAGTTTAATAAATTACTTAGAATAAGTGTAAATTAATTAAGTCTGGAAAAGTGATAGATAATACATGCCATGTTGAAATCTTGCATATAAAAATTAAAAAGTTGGGCCAGGGATTTAGCTCAGTGTTGCTGCCACCTGCCTCATAAGTGCAAGGTCCCAAGTTTGATCCCCGGTACCAAAAAAAAAAAATTAAAATGATGATGTTAAAATACAGATTACGTGTGTTCAGTTATGTTTTAGTGTTCTCTCCTTCTCTGTAGACTGAACTTATTTCATAGTTTATTTCTGTCTTACCTCCAAGAAGTCATCCCAGGCAGCTTCTGGTTTACATGACCCATCTGCAACAGCAGCTTCAGCTAGAGATCCTGAGCAGGTTCCAGAATTAAAGCAGGTAATTTTCCAGCTTGATCTGCATTCTGTTTAGTCTTGTATTAATTACAGTAGAGCAGCTGCCCCACAGTTGCATTAATCTGGAACTGCTTTGTCAGGGGTGAGCTAAATTTAATAGTTAAGACAGCATTTAGGGCCGGGGATTTAGCTCAGTGGTGCCGCTGCCTGCCTCGCAAGCGCAAGGTCCCAAGTTTGATCCCCAGTACCAAAAAAAAAAGACAGCCATTTGGAAATCCAGAGGCTGTTTTTAATTATAGAGTGATGATATTTTGCCTTTTTTTTTCTTTGGTGTTCTTTTTGTTTGCTTGCTTGCTTGCTTCCTTTTGAAATAGGGTTTCTCTATGCAGCCCAGCCTGGGTTTGAACTTTCGATCCTCCTTCCCTCACTCTCTTGAGTAGTGGGATGACAGGCATGTGTTACTGTGCCCGACCATTGCTGTTCTTTGTAACTGGCCAGCATCTCACTGAGATTATAGATTACTGTGAAAATCAAGGAGAATTTTAAATACTGTATACAGTAAGTTCCCATCTTATGAACAAGTTCCATTCCAGGAGAACAGTCATAAGTTGGATTCATTCGTAAGTCTGACACAGTGAATCTTACCTTTGACACAAATATACAATGTATATTGCTTTGCTCTTCCTCGAAGTCCCCTCCATATCACCACTGCTTTTCCTCCTGCTTCTGTACATCCTGGGGTCTGACTGAGCACTGTACTGCTGTACATTGTTGCACTGTACAGTAACCCCACAGCAGCACAGCTGTGACAGTGTCCAGCAGACATGTGAGCTACTTCCATGATTTGTTCACATCTTTGAATGTTTGTAATGCAAGGTCTGTTTGTATCTGTGAAAGTTCACTACTCAAATATTCATACGTCAGGGACTTACTGTATTTATAAACTCCAAATACGAAGATAAACATCTTGTGCCTAATTTTTATATACTTTTGACTAAGATAATTGCTTGACCAAATATACTTAAACTTTTCTATCCAGAAAATTGTTAAATTTTAGAATTGGAAAAGGGTAAACTTGTACGAGTAGTCTCAGTTGGATGACTGTAGCTGAAAAGCAAAATAAACTTTTTCTGCTCAATTTATTTATAATACTGATAAATTTCTGTTAAACTAGATAGTACAAATTTATCTCTATTCTTAAGAAAATTAAGTGTATTCATTCAAAAACAGAACCAGAAAAGAAACTGTTTTGATGTAGAATTAAATAATGTACTAATTGGAAGTAAAACCTAGAAAAGTACCCAGTTGTTTAACATATGTTATCCCTAATTTTATGTTTTTGAAATTTCTCTTTTTTTGTTGTTCTGTCTTCCCATTTCCTTATTATAAAAGCAGTGCATATTTATTTAAAGGGAAAAGTTTTTCCAAACAGTATGAATGCAACCCACCCAGGACTGACTTCCTTCTTCCTTTCCTTGTTGGCTGCCCCAGTGAGATGCCAGGGCTGGGAAGAGAAATTGTGCCTTGCTGATTCATTCATTCATTTTTTAATAGTAGCAAAATTTATTTGAAAAAGTAAAAGTGAAGCATGAGAGAGAAACTGGCTCTGCAGAGTAAGCTTGGGCCAAGGAAAAGATGAAAAAGCAAGATAAAAGTATACCCTGGACACAGGGCAGGATATTGTGAGGAAAGCCATGATAGCAAGCTCTGCCTGGCATCTGTGTCCTTTTATGCCATCTCAAGGAAACCTGTGAGAACTTCCACATACAGGTCCTGAGAGGCAGTGCTTGGATCCCATGCCTCAGGGTGAATTCAGGACTAGGCCATCCTATTGAAAACCTGCTTGAGTTCTTGCAAGAAGTCCATGTGCAGGGCTTTGGGGACTGTTCAATACATGTGTTCTGGGATCTTGTAATTAATAGGTCATGCCTACTTCCCCAGCCAGTTTTACCATGCCCTAATCTCCTATCTCATCCCTCCCCCCGAAAAGTACCCCATAAATCCACACAATTATTGATGAGGTGCTGAGGGAGTAAAAGTTTCTGTCTTCTATAGCTTCTTCAAACTAGAAGGGGTTGTAGACCCTACCTACAGGGGATTATGTGTTCTCCAACCACCTTGGGGTGTTGTGGTTCACTTGCTGTGTTGAACAAAGGAAAATCTGTCAAAAAATAATGAGAAAAAAGCTAATGACCATTGAACTGCCTATTTGATTGGAGAAAGGAGCTTCCCTATTAGCCCAAATATGAGAAGCAGGTCAGATTTCCATGCTTCCTATAGCGGCACTGGAGTTTTGCTTTTTGAAAAGAAATCTCAAGTCTTCTAGAGGATCACAGAAGACCACAGAAGTTGCTTTTCCCTTTTGGATGATCTTGTTCTTCAGACAGGTCAGGTGGAACTGGCTGTATTCTAGAAAAATGAATCCAATTATCTATCCCTGTCATCTTTACTGCAGTATATGTGGCAAGGGTCACTGAAAAGAGGCCTTTCCTTTTTGGCTTTAATTGGTCAGTGAGTATCTCCTCTCCAAGTTTTTACGAGCACTTGATCTTCAGGATGAAGAGTAGGTGGTCCCCCTAGGCCAGGAGCTGACAGGACTCTGTCCCCGTGCATTTGGACAGCATGGTGTTCTTGGCCCAGGTTAAAGAGATACTGTAAGATCCTCATGGTCTCTGAGTCCTACTGTCATATCAGAGGACAGAATGACCTCCCACATAACATCTTAAATGGGCTCAAAGCCCAGTTTGGGGGATGTTACAAACCCTCATGAGTTCTATTTATATCACTTGGAGCCAGGACTCAGATGTCTCTTGGCAGACTTTTGCCATAGCCCACTTTAGGGTCTGGTTGGCTTTCTCTACCTTTCCAGAAGCTTGAGGCCTCCAGGAGGGCTGGAGGTGGTACGTTATTCCTAAAGCATTTGCCACCTTGAGTTAGTTGAGAGGTAAAAGAAGGTCCATTGTTATTCTGGAGAGATTAGGGTCATCCAAATCTGGGGATAATTTCTTTTTTTGTTTTTATTTTTGGGTACGGGAGATCGAACTCGGGTCCTTGGGCTTGCGCAGCAGGCAGCGAAACCACTGAGCTAAATCCCCAGCCCTTGGGGATAATTTCTTTTAAGACGCACCTTGATTACCCTCATAGCCTTTTCTGAGTGGGTAGGAAAGGCTTCAATTCAGTCTATAAAGGTGTTCATCAGAACCAACATCTTTTAAATGCTCCACATAGGGGCATATGGATAAAGTCTAATTGCCAGTCTTCCTCAGGGTATGTTCCTCCCCACTGTACAGGTCTTAATAAAGGAGATGGTTTGGGCTTGCCTGTGTTTTTGTAGGCACAGAGTGGGCAAGCTTTGCAGGCCTATTGAGTGGTTGTTGCTAGTCCTAGTCCTGTGAAAACTTGAGTGACCATTTCCAGCGTGGCATCTTTTTCCATACAGAAGGAATCATGAAGTGTTTGTATAGCCTTCCACTGTGTCCTTTGAGAAAGGACCAGATTTGTTTTCTAAATACCCGAGTCCTTTTTTAATTCCTCCTTATCCTGAGGCCTATTTGTCTTCCTGGGGAGTATAGACTGGGAATAAGGCTAGAGTCTTAAGGGGCTATAAGGCTGTCCTTTATACTTCCCTGTCAGCCTTTTGTTTTCCCAAGGAGACTACAGGCATGTCTTTTTGGTGCCCTTTACAGTGTATAACTGATCTGATAGAGAAGATGGACTGCTTCTAGGAGTTGTTTGACAAAACTAATACATCAGTGAACCATCACACCTCAGGGTTTTGGAAGAGCAGGTCACTGATGTCTTGTCTGCTTGCATCACTTGTTCACAAGAGTGGCTAACTTCTGGGCCTGTAGCCATCAAAGAAGCAGAGTTAATAGTAGTGCAAGTTTTTATAATAACCTCAGAGGTGTCTAAGAGCATGAGCAAGAGCCATTCCCTGTTAACCACAAGTAACCTTTTGTCTCCAGAATAGCTCAGACACGTTGGGAGTCAGGACTTCTAGTCTCTGACCCAAAGTTAACTTTGCAGCTTCTCCTGTTAGTACAGCTGCAGAGAATCTCTGATTAGGGAACTCCTTGACCCCAACTATAGCTATAGATCCAGAGGAGGGTTTTCTAAAGAACTAAGTCAGAACAGAATAAAGTAATTGAATTGGCTTACACATGATGTTTAAGTATCCAGAGTTCCTCAAAGGAGTTGGTGATGTCTATGGACAAGGGACATTGGGTTTCACTGGGCTGCTTCATTTGCCAAAGCAGGAAATGAGGCTTCTGGCTGGCCTAGCCCCTCCCTCTTGGGAGTGAGGAAAGTCCACCCTCCTGTGCCACGAGTCAGGCACATTAGCTGCCCATGTTTGGGCCCAGGCAGTGGTTTAGTGAAGTCATGTGCCTAGTTTGCAGTCTTCTACTTGAAACAGAAGCCTCAGTTTTCCTTGGGTTTTTCCAAGATGACCTGGGTGGACTAAAACCATTGCCAACTGCAACTGCTATAATCTTAGTCTTTTTCTTTCGTCTTTCCTCTGGGTCTCGATTGTTGAACACAGAAAAGGCTGTGTCCTGCAATTGGGCCTTAGGTGTCTGTGGGTCCATCTGAAGTTTTTGTGGCTTACACTGAATATCTGGGGGTGATTGACAGATGAAATGACATCCCACTAGTGCTTCTCCCTCCTAGGAAGATGGATCTGTATTAGTATATTTACGAAAGACACAATAGTCCTCTTCATTTCCCTGGTAAGAGCAGCTTGCATGTTGAACATCATTCTTGGTCCCCCACTAATATTACAGTCCCAGTTTGGTTCTGTTGAAGGGAGGATACCCTTTCCATGGTGGTTTCCTTCCTCTTTTAAAGCACATTGTTCATTTGCATAGTTCCTGCCTGTTATACATCTGTAACTGAAAGAGGAGCCTGATTTATTGGCCTGCGGATTGTAAGGAAGAGGTGGAGGAGACCCCTCAATTTCATCAAACAGGTCAGAGAGACCTACATACCTCTGAGAGTCAAGTGGAGGTCTTAGGACAGGGCCATCCAGAATGTCTTTCTCCTCAGGGGCCACTCTAAACACCATAGTTGCTGAGCATTCCCTTTGATAGAGTCCCAAAAGCCTGAACATAATGCCTTTCATTCCACCTTAGTGTGTTTTAATCAGAAATGCTAAATCTGGAGAATAGTCTCATAGTTTAAAGTACCTCCCTCTTGTTCTCCAGAATCAGAGGCTTAGCTCATAAGGCCAGTTAGTTAAAAAAAAAAAAAGGGAAGGGAGGGAAAGGGAAAAAAAACATGGTGCGGGCCAGGGATTTAACTCAGTGGTTTCGCCGCCTGCTGCACAAGCACAAGGACCCGAGTTCAATCCCCGGTACCAAAAAAAAAAAAAAGATGGCAGCAGTTGACATAAGCCCACATCTAGCCACATGATTCCATGCAGGCTCTAAGTTTTTTTATCAGTGCCACCCATACCCAGGATGAGGCACCCTTAATCCTAGCGTCTCACTCTTAATCCTAGCATTGCACCAAAACACAAACCAAGAAAAAAGCCATTTACAAAACTAGAGTAAGAGGAGACCAGGTTAATTTCCAAAAAGGAGTTGCAAACAAACATGCAGCCAACAAGACATCTCACAAGAAAGAAGGAAAAAAAGCAAAAACAAAGTGGCTGGAAGAAAAAAGCTGTACATTCTTTTACCCCAACCCCTGACAGCTAGAAAAGCAGCCAACAGCTCTCTATGCACCCCTGAATTCCTGACATAGGAGAGAGTGGGGGAAAGAAGAAAAAAATCCTTTGTAACATTTTAGAGACAAACAAAAAGTGCACCCATTAGGTCTTACCTGGTCTCTTCCTGGCTGACTACGCCAAATGATGTTACTGGGTTGCTTCTTCTAAAGGTGACTCTCCAGTTAAATGATACTAGGTTTTGTGGTGCTCACATCTCTGGACTTGGTTTCCAGGTCCTTGTTGTCTCAAACAAATAATTGAATCAAATGAGCAAAAAATGGTAGCAAAGTTTATTTGAAAAAGTAAAAGTGAACAATGAGGGAGAAACTGGCTGTGCAGAGTGAACTTGGGCCAAGTAAAAGAGGAAAAAGCAAGATAAAAGTATACCCTGAGGGACACAAGGTGGGCCATCCTGAGGAAAGCCACATTTAGATCCTAATGTTGGACCTTCCTCCACCCTCAGATCACTTGTCATTAAGGATTTTCAGGTTTACAGTATGACTGAAGTGTTTTATTAGCATGGAGAAGATAATACGCTACAGTGGCACCTCTCAGTTCACAAACTTAATTCTTTCCACAATTCTGGTTGCAAACCAAATTGAATGAGAACTGAATCAAATTTCCCCATAAGGTCAGCATTGAACCTAACCATTCATTTTGATTTGGTTCTCATCCGGTTTGGTTTGTCACTAGACTCATGGAAAGAATTAAGTTTGTGAACCGAGGTACCATTGCATATTGGTTGTATTTATATCTACTTACACGAGAACTGTTATTACAACCACAGGAATTAAGTTATTAATATATAAACTTTGTAAATCTGAAGTTAAAAAGGATTACTATTATGTTTTGTGATTTTTTTGATGTGATATTTTTATAGAAGAAAATTACCTCCTAGTTTTTCATTTTCCAGTTTTCTTTTACAAATTTTAGATTGTTAAAAGTATATTTTATGGTCCAGGGATTTAGCTCAGTGGCACCAAGGTCCTGAGTTTGATCCCCAGTACCAAGTATGGGGGAAAAAACGTGTGTCTGTGTGTGTGTGTGTATGATGGTTTTTATTTAGTAACATAGACTTTTTTTTTTTTTTTTGGTACCGGGGATTGAACTTGGAACCTTGCGCTTGCCAGGCAGTTGCCAGAACCACTGAGCTAAATCCCCAGCCCCTAGTAACGTAAGACTTTTGTTTTTAATATACTGCATATCATAAAATACTGTATAAAGAAAACCACAATCATCACAGTCCACAATAACACTGTCCATATAACTCATTTTGATGACTGAAAAATAAAACAAAGAAAAGCCATATGTATGAGATAGAAATTTTAAAGAGAACAGAAGACAGGACTTTTTATCAACTGCACCCTGCCACCCACTCAGTCTCCAGACATTACTAGATGTCAGGGAAGAAGCAGCCCTGGTCCAGATCCACCCTTTTCTTTATTGTAAGGGGTAGGGGTTATAAGAACATTAGAAAGGTCAACATGAATAGAAACTTCTGCTCAGTGACCCCACTTCCACTGCAGTCCTGCTGCTCCCTCCTGTTTGGTGGCCCTGAGTCTACCCATGTCCTGCTTCGCCCTCCACCTGACAGACGTCTGTCTTCTGCCAGGAGAGAAGGAGCTGGTGAATAAGCTTGGACAGGGAGCCGACGGTCTGCGGCTTTTAGCCTCATATTTATCTCTTCTGGAGGTACTCAGTGCTAGTTCCCAGGCCTTTGGGTCAGTATGGACTTGTTGTAAATCATGTCCCTGCTCAGCTTCCTAGGTAGTCAGCCTAAGTTTCAGCTTTTCCGGGTACGCTGTGAGTTATACTGCTCTTTACTATCTTTCCTCTTACTCTCTCTGCCCTTGTACCTGCTCACCTGCCTGTCTGCCTTTCTTCCCTTCCCCTCTTCGGATTGTTTTGCATGGGATCTTAGGAAGGGGTAAAGGTAAATGAGTGTGTTTAGCTTTCCATCTTGGACCCAAAGTTCAAGAATCATTCTTTAGAGTTAGCTTTTAAAAGGATATAATGTAAAGAGGAAAAGAGTTCTAAAAATATTTTCCTGAAAACAGACATTTCCTTGATGAAATCAGTACTATTCAGTGTTACAGCTCAAATCTTTTTGTCCCTTAGGAAGTGGCAACATTAGTCTCATTTAAGCTCCCAGTCTGCAGAGATCACCAGACTACAGACAGGGAAGCATGAGCAAGTACAGAAAATAGAAGCATTTGTTACTTTGGCCCCTTCTGAAGGCAGTGAATGTAACGCAGATTATTATCCATCAGTGCAGTGAACGAGAGGCAGACCCAGTGGGCAGCACATCCTCTATAGATCGGTCACCATCCAGCGGTAGTCACACTCCTGGCTGTGGGACACCCGTCTTGAGTCAGATGGTCCCAGGTGGTCAGCTCACCTACTCTGCTGGTAGTACATCCCATCTCTGTCCCCTTTCTTAGTCTAAGCTGGCAGCTTTTCTAAGGATCTTGTTGGCCTGCCATGCAATTCATAGTAGTACTAGCCATCAGATAGGAAGGCCCCCCACCAACTGTTCCTGGAAAACCTCACCTCTGTTTCTGACATCTGCTGGGATGGTTGATGGGTTCCATGAACCACATGTGATTGCTTTATAAATGGCTCTCCAGACCCTTCATGTTTTCTCCATGACATGTTTTCTCATGTTGGAGGATATTGAGATTGGGAATTTTCCACATCTTTGTGTTGGAATTACTTTTGTTTAAATATTCCTTGGTCAGTTTATCTCTCCTTACATTTTATAATAAGCAGTGAGAAAGGCTGTACCTCAGTGCTTTGCTTAGCAGTCTCAGCTAGTTATCCAGGTTTATCACTCAGAAGTCTCACTTTTTACAAAACACTAGAAAGGAATTGGCAAAGCTCCTTGACACTTTATACCGAGGATTGTCTCTCCTCTGGTTTCCAGTGACATGACTCATTTCCCTCTGAGACTTCATCAGAACCACCTTGAACCCATATTTTGTTCATGAAGGTATGTGTAGATGTCCAGAACCACAGAAGCTTTCTGTAGCTCTCTTTTTTCTTCTTGGTGTTTTGAGACAAGATCTCCCTATGTAGTTCATTCTGGCCTCAGCCTTCCCAGTGCTGGGATTAAAAGTGTGTGGTGTGCTGCCATGCCTGGCAACAGCTCCCTTCTTTCTGAGTCCTCACCAGAATCACTTTGGTGTCCGTATCCCACCACCCCCTCGCCCCCAGTCTCTTTGAGGTGATTTAGGCTTTCTCTCACATGCTCCTCAGACTCTTTTGCCTGCTACTCATTGCCCATTCTGAGCCACTTCCCCATGTGCAGGTCTGTGCTGCCCTGACAGCACTTTGTGGTGTGTAGAGGAGGGCTGAGGAAGTCTGAAAACCTCCCTTCCACCCTACCTCTGCAGCACGTGAGAAAACACTTGCATTGCACCTGTTAGTGGCATGTGACTCAATTTCTTTAGCTGGCTGTCTGAGGTGGTATCATGGACTTAAAGGTACCTGAGGAGGAAAGTCTTTGGGAGCGTATCCATGCCCCCTGGTGCTGTGTCACCAGCCCAGCAGGGCTGCCTTGCCTGCGATTAGGGTTCCATCCTTCCTCACTGACGTGCCTGACCCCCGCCCGCCAGCTGCAACTTTGTTGTGCATGGATACAGGAGTTTTCTTTTCTCTTATTGGAATAGAATTTCAAAACAGCAAGAAGATTAAATCACCACTCTGAGAGTTCTGTTGTCTATAACTTAACATTTTTTTTTCCCAATTTCTACTTTCAGGCAAAATCGTTTCCTGTCCAAGGAGAAAGTGAGAGCTTAAGGGCCGCTAGTGCTGCTGATGTGGAAGGGAGACTGTCAGCCTTACTGCAGGAGACGAAGGAGCTGCAGGTTGGCTCTCTACGAAACTTTACTTGTTAGATATAACAGGAGATGAGCTCCAGAAAATCTGATTGTGTTGCATTTCATCTCCTAGATCGTAGGTTTATGAAGAATTCTGATGGGGTGTCATTTTATCCTATAGCATTTCGATTTATATTTTGATATTTAAAGATGGCACAAAGGAAGTTTTTTTTTTTGTTTTTTTGAGACAGGGTCTCTATGTAGTTCAGGCTGGCCTTGAACTCTCAGCTATCATCCTGCCTCAACCTCCTTAAGTAAGTGCTACAATTGTTAAATATGCACTGCCCCACCTGGTTTACAAAGGAAGTTTTAAAATGCTATGGTATTTCAAATGGAATTGAATATATAAAATAAGAACTTATAGTTACATACTGTGAAAGTAAAATGTATTGAAATTTAAACTTTTCTTATCAACATCAATATCTAATCCCAATAACAAAACAAGGGATACAGTTTTGCCAAATATATGAACCTTGGTAGGTTTTCCATAAGGCTGAATAATACAGGGACATTAAAGTCTGCTGGTCTTTTGTGGAACGGAGACTTCAGAATAAATAATATGAAGAACGGAATATGGTAACATAATAAAAAATAAAAGGGATGAAGAAAAAATGGAGAAAGGAAGATAACATGTGAGGATGTTTCGGGGTCATGGTGAGCTTGTTTGTGCTACTGGGGATTGAATCCAGGGCTTTTGCACTGAACCACATCCCCAACCCCTTTTTTATTTTTCATTTTCTCCAAATTGCCTAGTCTGGGCTCAGATTTGTAATCCTCTTGCTTCAGCTCCCAGAGTATTGGGATTATAGGCTGTGCCACCATGCTCAACTAGAGATTATTTTATTACTAAACTGTGAATTTTTATTTGAAATTTTCTTTTCCCCCAACAATGCTGGGGATCAAACCCAGGGCCTCAAACATGCTGGGCATTCACTGTACAACTAAGCTGTTCCTACAGCCCTTGAATTTATTCTTTTCCCACTTAATTATATGGATGAAGTTGGGACTTTTTTGTTTAAATTTGAGCTTTGAGTTCTAATTCTGATGCTAAACAGGCTCCATCTGTGACACGTACTGTGGGAATCCTACATGTGACCTATGTATTGGCCAAATTTTGTATTCCTCTGTTAATCTGAATTGGCATTGCTTTTTTACCTCTTGGGATTTTTTTGGCTGAAACTGATTTTTGAATGAGCTCAACTTTTGACATAACCACCCTTGGAAGAGTGTGCTGAAATCTCTCGTTCTTGGGTGTATTGGCATAGTAAGCTTCATCTCCCTGCAGCTCCTGTGCCTGAGCACCTCAGATTCGGACAAGTGCAGTCATTTGTCATGGAAGAAAAGCTTGTTAAAAACTTTAGAAAAAGTGAGGGCTAATGTCACATATTGACTTTTCTTTTTCTAGAATGAAATTAAAATTTTGTCTGAGGAAAGAACTGCCCTTAAGGAGCAGCTGGATTCCTCTAACAGCACCATTGCCATTTTACAAAATGAAAAAGACAAGCTGGAGTTGGAAATTACAGATTCTAAAAAAGAGCAAGATGATCTCCTGGTGCTGTTGGCTGATCAAGACCAGAAAATACTGTCACTGAAGAAAAAGCTCAAGGATCTTGGTCATCCAGTAAGCTTGAAATGTTTTCAGAAGTAATGTATGTTCTGTTTGTTTGTAAGGCATTTTTAAAAATGTTAATGTACCATGGAAAAGTTGAACCTATATTACAGGTGTAGTTATTGGGTTTGTTAATATGACATCTACATTTCTTTCACTGATGAGTGACTTGATTCAAGATACAGAGTAAATTGTCTCCAACACTTGTAAACTGCTTTTGGACCTTGAGCCTAGAAAGTGAATTGATTGCTTCTGTGATAAACAACTGTCACCACCCAAGTGGCCCATTGTCTGCCATATTTGGTTCAGATTTGTGTATGGAGAGCATAACCATTGGAAAACTGATTTATCTCATTTATATTAAAAATGTTAGGGCAGGGAATTTAGCTCAGTGGCACCACACCTGCCTTGCCAAGTGCAAGGTCCTGAGTTCGATCCCCTGTACCAAAAAAAAGAAAAATGTCAGGAAGCCTTGAGCATTATATTGAGGAAATCAGATGGCTTATACAGTATTTAACTATAATTACCACTGTATTTCCCTGAAAATAAGACCTAGCTGGTAAATAGCCTTGAAAACTAGAGACCAAAACTGCCAGCCCCAGTCAACCTACCCATGCCTTACCTGCCTTACGGACTAGCCACTGGGCAACAGAATAGTGATGGCGGGTAAGGCAGGGGTAGGCTGATCGGGGCTGGTATTTTTGATCTCTAGTTTTCAAGGCCAATTACTATCCAGCTAGGTCTTATTTTCAGGGAGAGAAGGTACAACACAGTTTATCAACATGCATATTATATGTAAACATTTCCCACGTATATTATATGTGGATATAAAACTGAGCAGATTTTCCTATGGTTAAATTTGTTTTCCTTTTAGATTGTTGAGGAAGATGAACTTGAGTCTGGAGACCAAGACGATGAGGATGATGAAAGTGAAGATGGCAAAGACCACGGCCTCAGTATTTAGCTTTAAAGTCTTCAGGAATGGCAGACATTTATGTTGTGACTTTGGAGATGGAATTTTCAGCCAGTGTTCGGTTTGCCTCCACAGAAAATAAAGATTTAGAAAGCAAGTGGAACACATTCACTAATAAAACTGTTGATATATTTTTAAAAATATCACCACCCTTGTTAAAAACCTTAAAACTCGTAACTTTATACGGAACACACATTTTATGTAATTTTGTCTGAACTATCCCAAAATATAATTTGAAGAACCCAACACACCAAAAACTATAGGATTTTAAGGCATGTGGTGGCAGTTCACCTTACTAGTTCACTGGTGGTTTACTTTTGACATTTTGTGACTCTCGAGTACTAACACATTTGATTTAATGTGTATTGGATTGGAATTACTGTTTCCAAATTCAGCATTTGCGTTCTTAGGTGATGATTTCCTTTTAAAGAAAGGAGGTCACTTCAGGCAGGATGTCCTGAGTTGGTCAGGGATAGTGTTCATCATCTGCCTTCCGGGCTGTGACACCCACGCCAGCAGGACACCGGGCATTGTGGTTGAGAACTGTCGCCTGTGCCTCGGCAGCATTGAGATGTGGAGGGCCAGCTGAGGGACTTGCTGCAGTATGTATGCGTGGCTGGTTTGTTTTTTAAGCTAAACATGGAAAATATTACAAATTCAACTCTGATTTAGTATTGTTGTTAGATTATCAGAAAACATATGTTCTTAAAGAGGCCCAGTCTATGATTTATATAATTTATTGGCATTTTTGCTGAATAGGTTTAAGTCAGATAATAGATTTTTAAAAAGCAAATAAAGCAATGTGTCAAAATTTAATGTTTTCATAATAAAAATAGAGATTATGTTCACTTAATCTTGGGTCATGTTTCCCTTGTTTTAGATTTTAAGGTTATTTCTCTTTTTGTGGTATTTGGTTTAAACCCAAGGCTTTCACACTGAGCTATATCCCCAGCCTTTTTTTTTGTATTCTTTATTTTGGTACAGAGTCTTGCTTACTTTCCTAAGCTGGACCCAAACTGTGATCCTTCTGCCTCAGCCTCCCAGAGTGCTGGAATTACAAGCCACCACACTTGGCTTGAGAATATTAATAAAGGATGAAGCAAGTGGAAATGGCGAGGAGGCTGCTTACAAGCAGCACATTACTGAAACTGGACAGTAAAAGCAATCTCAGCACTTACGCTGAGAAGCAGGATTCCCTAAGATTGGAAGGAGCTGCTTGCAGCAGCTGCAAGGGTGGAGGAGGCTGTAATGTGTACTTAGTGGGAAGGTGGCTGAGACTCGGGAGATGTTTATATCATCTGCCCCTGGTCCACGAAGGGGCACAGCTTTGGGAAGACAAGTGTTCTTCACCTGTCTGAAAAAGGGAGAGGAATGCTGCACCATGCCTCCTCCAGCACCCCACTGTCATCACCACCAGCTGCCTGGGGTCACAGGACCAGTGGGGCTTCCCAGATGTCTTCCTAAAGCTGACCACATCCTGACCTCCATGGTGATGCCCGGTTCCAGGCTGATGCCCCAAGGGTGAGTGGATTAGAAATGACAATCTGTTAGTGCAGAGGACTGGAGATCCTCAGAAGCATCTCATCCACTCAGGCCACCCGAGGAGACACAGGAGGCCAGGGGGGCACAGCCAGCCTGGACCCAGGGGTGTCCTGCTACCCCGGGATTTGGCCTGGGTTGCTCCTGAGGCCTCTCGAGGCTTCTATGTGCCCATTCTCCACCTGCGCACAGTGGCTTTCTCAGTGCAGATGTGCACAGAAGACCCTGCTATGCCTATGGGTCTGCATCCTCAGCAAGACCAAAGACACCTGTGCCCCGCTGCCCTCCCAGTGCCTGGTGTGAGAACTGGAACCAGGGCACCTGGATGTAGAAACCAGCGGCCCCAGGTCACAGTGGGAGGTGACAGGTCGAGGGTGGATCATGAATGGAGTCGGTGCCCTAGAGAAGAGGTCCAAGGGAAACCCCCTCCTGTCAGAGCATCCAGTGATGGACACAGCCCTCACCAGACCTCACAGCTGGTGGTGCCTTCACCTGGGCCTCCCCAGCCTCCAGAAATGTGAGGTCAGAAGCCACTGCTGAAGCACAAGCAAAGCATGGTTCCAACAGCATGGAGGGGGAGGGGATGTCTGAAGGTGGGATTAAAGATAGGTTCTACAGCCAGAGCTGGAGGACCTGATGTTGCCCCTGTCAGGGACAGGATGCAGTGTGCTGGGTTGCAGAGGAGCAGCAGCAGGGTGGGTGCAGTCTTGGGTTGTATTTGTAGGCCCAGGAGGTCTGAGATCCAAGGAGGCACCCGTGCAGTCAGCCTGTGTAGAAAGGAGCCAGAGATGGACATGTGGAGCTCCTGGGAAGAGAGAGTAGGTGGTGATTCATCACTGCAGTGGGGTTTTCTCCTTTAGGGACTGAGTGAGGAGAAAAAGCAGCCAAAAAGGAAGCTTCTCCACCAGTCGGTCTCTAGAGAGTGGAAAGAGATCCTTAAGAATATGAAATGAACAAGCATGCCATTTTACTCCCGAGTAAATCCAAGACGAGTTGGGAGAAAACAGAACACCTGGCTTTGAACAGATTTCCTACTGCAGCTTTGGGAAATGAAACCCATTCTGAAATTAATGTAAAGAAACATTCTTTTATTGATGCAGACTATTTATTTACTAGTGATTCTAATTAAAGACACTTGAGAAATTATTCTGGTAACCAAATAAAAGAAATAAATGACAATATTTTTGGAATTACATGATATCACTTGTTTTTTAATGAATTATTGTATCAGTTTACCCCTTATGGATTAGTGACTTCTCTGCTAACATCTCTACTGAATTACATTTATTGAGCAAGCATTCATCAAGGGCCTCTTATGTTTGTTTGGTTTTTTTTTTTTTTTTGGTACCCTGGATCGAACTCTGGTCCTTGCGCTTGTGAGGCAGGTGGTGGAACCAGTGAGCTAAATCCCCGGCCCTCTGCTAACATCTCTAAAAAGAAGTTATTCTTAACAGTTACTTGGTATCTGCACCCAGAAACTTGGATTTTTCTATAACTTTCTCAAAAATTAAGCCAGAGGGGAAATATTAGGTGTGACATATACCATTATGTACCTTAAAATGTGGTTTCTCTCCCTGGCAAGGTAAATGTATGTCTAGACATAGGTTTTTTTCCATTTCTATATGAAGCACTTGTGACTAGTTATTTTAGTTTGAACACTAAAATTTTACATACTGGCTTTCCTACAATTATATATTACTTTTGGTTTTATTGATTACAAAAACATAAGACCACTTTGTAATTAACATTTTTCCACCTATGAGAATGTAAACAAATTTTTAATACCTGGTTTGCTAGTCCTTTTCCAGCTCTGGTTCTTAATTTATTTAAATTTATTTAATTTATTAAATTTTGTTTAATTTGTTATTTTTACATCTAGTAGGAGATGTATAGTGGTAAAGCTTTGGGGCGGGGGGCTGGTTTTTTGAGACGGTCTCCCTATGCAGTCCAGGATGGCCTTAAACTCACTATGTAGCCCAGTTTGGCCTCGAACTCCCAGTGATCCTCCTGCCTCAGCCTCCCGGGTGCTGGGATTACAGGTGTGCACAACCATGCCCGGCTAAAGCTTTATGTGCGAGAGGCAGAAACTGGGGACTGAACCCAAGGCATTCGGCAGAGCTACATCCGCTTTTATTTGAGAAGAGAAGGTCTTGCTAATTGCTCAGGCTGGGCTGACACTTGCAATCTTCCTGCCTCAGCCTTCCAGAATGCTAGGATTAGCAGCACACACCAACCATGTGGTTCATTTTGTTGAACTCTTATGGCTCATTTCACTTAGCAAAACGCTTTCACCTGTCTGATGTTCTGCACCTCTAGCAAACACCCTTTGGGACAGCACGTGCCTCCTTACAGGAAAGATAAGATGAAGGTAGTTTCTGCAGTGGGGGAGGTGGATCTTCTGTTTCTTTTTTACCCTTGTTCTCCTGACCCACAATGAAGTTGCATAAATAAAGCCTGTAAAGGGCCAGGGATTTAGCTCCAGAGGTTCTGCCGCTTGCCTCGAAAGTGCACGGTCCCGAGTTCAATCCCCAGTACCAAAAAAATAAGGCAATCATCAAGAAATCAAATAACAAATGCGGGTGAGGCAGTGCGGAAAAGGGACAACTACTATGAAAATCAGTATGGAGATTCCTCAAAAAATGAGAAATTCCATCCGACCCAGGTATTCCTCTTTGGTATCTTCCTGAGAAAGTTAAAGACATCATATTACAGTGATATATGCATACCCATATTGATAGCTGCACAAATCATAATAGCTAAATCTTGGAAACAAAATATCATAAAGAAAATGTGTATTATTATATACCATGGAGTACTGACATAGGGCAGCAAGTAATCCAAATAAGCAAAAATAATCTAAACAAGGGAAGTATAACTCCCAACCTGCTAGATATCTGAAATGTGATATATAATTATACAAGATATGCAATTATACAAGATACACAATTTACACAAGAGTTCGTGTTCTCTAAAATCGAAGAAATTCTTGGAATAATAGAGGTTAAGAGTAAGGAATATTTATGGATGGAAAGACAGCTCCTGCCTGAGAGGGACAGGAGGGGACTCCCGTAAAGTGGGTTGCCCACCCACCCTGCTTTTCAAAGGTGTTTTATAGGGCAAAGCCACAAGGCGAGGCAGGTACAAAATGGGACAAAAGTATAATAAGATCACAAGGTGAGCATGAGGTAGGACCAGGGATCAAACTCGCGTCCTTGCACTTTCGAGGCAAGCAGCAGAACCACTGTTTTAAATCCCCAGCTTGTTTGTATAATGCTAACCAGTGAATGTGCCTCAATTGTTTTCTATGCTGAGCCAGGAATTCAGTTGTTTTCTATGTTGAGGGCCCAGCCTTGTCCAATTGCCTTAGAATTATTTCTAATTTAGCTATGTGCAGTAGTACTACTCCTGCCACCAAGAGAGATAAACTTGAGTCATCTGGAGAAAAATGAATGCACTTTGAGACCATAATGAAATAAATCAGACACACAAGCTTAAACATCTCATGCTTTCTCTTAAACGTGAAACTGAAATTATAAATAAAGAGCAAACTAAACGATGATAGGAAGTAGAAAGATAGATGCAGGGAGGGGAGGGGGGTTGAGGAGGGGATGAAAAAATTAAGTTGTGTTATGTATATGTATCCATTCCCATGAGGAATGTGATCATTATGTAGTGCCAATTTGTACTAATAAAAATTGAAAGAAAATAAATATTAAGTAAATCAATCATTTAAAAACTAGGTAGATTATTAGAGTCACAATAACTTCCTTGTAAAGGTTTAGACCTGAGCATTTCCTTGTTCTGTTCAGTCTCATTTGAAAGGTCTTCAGCATGCTGTTTCAGTGATGGGTTTCTCCTTTTTAAAATTTTTATTAGTACATGTTTGGAGTACATAATGATTACTTTCATTGTGGGAGCTTCTCTTACTGAAGTACATTCTCTCTCAATTTAATAATCTTGAATAGTAATAACCAGTATGCAATGGAATCAGTATTTGAGTTGATGCAATTATGATATTCTAGAGCACTTGGGTTTACAAGTGACAGAAAACCTGACTCCAAGGAGCTAGAGACGAAAGCACGGAAAACTCCTTTGAGATATTTTGCCATAAAGGGAAGCAGAGAATTGGCCCTGCAGCTGGGGTTCAGGGTGGGGTAAAGACAGAGTAGGATCTATATTGGGGAAATGACTGACCAGGAAAGAGGAGGGCTGGTGGCCCTGGAGTGATGCCCTTCCATAGGTGAGTGCTGAGAGATCTAAAGCACGTGGCAAGATGGCCACGGTAACGGGACAGGCCAAGGGCATGGAAAGGACTCTGCTGTTTGGTTTGTGTCCAATTTACTCCCTATTACTTCTATTTTCAGTTTAAAAAAGCAAGGTATCAATTGAAAATAAAAACTGAAGGAGAGGTTTGAGGAAAAGGAGAAATCATAAAAATAGACATCTGGGAGGGGAGTATGGGGAGTTGAATGGACCCAAAATATAGTTCCAAGCATCAACTCCAGACACAAAAATGACCTGCAGAAGATTGAGACTTCTCTCTCTCCCTCCTTCTCTGTCTCTGTCTCTGTGTCTCTCAGCTATACCCACAGGGCCCTAGATCTCCCATTAAGAGCCTGGAACTCTCCTTGAGGCCGGCAAACAATCCCCCTGTGGGTAGAGCTGGCCTCGGGCTGGCTCTCCTAACCCAACCTGTGACCATGCTGTAGGGGACAGGTTCATGTTGGAAGCAGGGTTGGCACTGGAAGCCTCAGTCCTCCTGTCTCCTGTCTTCTGTCTTCCTGTCTTGTGTCCACAATCAGCCACAAAGCCACTTTCTGGTGGAGTAGCCACTGTCAGGGAAACCAGGCTCCTGACACCTGGGTGACCACAGTTCACCCTGCAAGGGGTGGGCGATCAGTGAAGGGACAAAGGGAAGATCCCGAGGAGAGGGGCTGGGCTGGCAGTCAGGATCCCTGCTATCTGTGCAGGAGGCCTATGCAGGACAGCACAGAGACACCTACAGGTTGGAAGTTTCTCTGCTGAGACTCAGGAACTGGTGCCATAGAGTGCTGCACTTGTATTTTAGAGAAGAATTATGTATCACAGACCAGATGCGTAACTCAAGCACCCAAGAGACCAGCCCTCCCCATCTTCTAATATAATTTTATGTGAAATTCATTTTTGGTATTAAGATTTTTTGAATGCCAAATCGATGAAATATTTTTCGTCTGACCTTTTTTTGTGTGATTGTCTACCTTGTATAAAGCATGTGAAATGACAGATGTCTGAAGATGAGTGGAGAATTCCATTTCATCGATGTCTCTCTACACAGTCACTTTTTATCCACTGCCTCTGGTTTTTGGTGAGCCATCCCCCTGCACACTTCCACCTTGGCAACTTTGTTCATTCCCAGCTTGTCACTGTGGCACATGGCACTTGAGGTGGCAGACAGCGGGGGCTGTGTGGCAGACCTCACATCCCTGAACACATTACTAAATCCTGACTCAGAGTTTCTCCCCAGATCTGCGTAGCTCTACCTCAAACGGCTGCTGTGAAGACAAACAGCTGAATTTCTAATGTGGACATAACAGTCTGTGGAGGCTGCCAGGCTCTGGGAAAAACAAGCCTTATGGCTCAGTGGCTTCTAACACCAGAGGTCCTTCCTGGTTACTTTCCCAGCCTGGCTGTCAGTTTCGGCTCTGCTGCAAATCTCACTCCAAGGTCAGTGAGAGAGGTCGCTTCTACAGGGTCAAGCAGGGCCACTGCAGAGTACAGGTGCCAGGCTCTCATGGGAGCATCAGAACTGCTTGGGTCAGTGTCCCCTCCATTCAAGTCACGGGCAAAGTCATGGCCAAATGAACATCCGTGTAAGTGATGATTGGGTAGGGACAGGCTGTAGAGGGGAGCAGTGAGCACTGGGACAGTCCCGAGTCTACCACAGCCTATAAAGGCATGACCAGCACACATCAGTGTCCTCCCTCTCCTCTTCCTGCTGGTCATGCTGAGAAAGGCTGTGCGGGGCAGAGGCAGTGCCATGTCAGGGTGATCAGAGTAGACTCCATGAACACTTCCTGAGTTTGAAGCCTGAGTGCCATCTTCCAGCTATGTGGCCCTGGGCAAGCTGTTTGACCTCTCGGTGCCCCAATTTCTTTATCTATAAAACAGGAATCACCATATTCCTATGCCTTGGAGCTGCAGATTGGAGGAATTCATGTATAACTCGTGTTTAGGGCAGTGCAGGGGTCAAAGCCAGCTTTACAGGGTTAACTGCTGCTTTGCTGTCATCGAAGCAAACTTGGTTTGGAGCCACAAAACCCAATTCAAAATCCTAGCATTGTTATTGCAGTAGTGAGCTTAATCTTGATCTGTAAAGTAGGAAGAATGCTCATTTCTGAAAGAGACACACTGGGCAGTGAGTAAGTCATCATCTAAGGCATTGCCCCATGGGGACCAGACCCTACCCTGCATGCTCTGAGGCTGAGTCTTTGGCAAATTACTGAAGCCCCCTGTGCCTCAATATCATTAGCTGTAAGATGGCTACTTGTACCATCCTGTGCTCACACTCCTGTGCTCACAACCTGTACTCACAGTGTTAGGGAGTAAAAGAATAATGCGTGCAAATCTGTCAGAACAGTGCCGCTGTTTAGTGGAGGGTCCATAACAGGCAGGTGAAGTGTTTTGGAATCAGTAACTGCAACAACTGTAGTGAGTGTTAGTTTCTAACAAATCATTGTCTTGTTTTGTTTTTTGTGGTACTGAGGATTGAACCCAGGGGTACTCCACCACTGAGTTACATTCCCAAACCTTTTAATTTTACTTTGAGACAGGCCTTTACTAAGCTGCCCCGGCTGGCCTTGAACTTGCCATCTTCCCACCTCAGCTTCCTGATGAGCAGGGATTACAGGTGTGTGCCACCACACCCTGCTCTCAGGATTTTGAGGATTTGTAGAAAATCTGAGCTGTGGAAAGACCAAAAGCCACTCGAAGAGGTGGAGGAGAGCCAAGGCTTTATTTGACTGGCCAGCCCAGAGGAGCTAAACACTCTGAAAAGACCTGGGCCCTGAATGTGAGAAATGGGGAGAGTTTTATATAGTAGTTTAAATTGGGGTGGGCTTGAGCAAAACAGTTTTACAATGTAAATGTCTTGAGGTTAGGAGCTTTCATTAGGAACAAGATATTCACATAGCATAATGGGATGTTCAGGGCTTACAGAGAACATAACAGGATACATATTGTGAACACGAAGGCTAACAGGATATATATTTTTTTGTGGTGGTTTACACTGAGATTATATTTAAATATAAAGTATCACCTATTGGGAGGGGTTGTAGGTCTGCTTGTTTCTGGGTAAATAGGAACAAAATAAGAGCCTGTGGGAATTTTTTTTTTTGTACTGGGGATTAAACTTGGGTCCTTGTGCTTGCGAGGCAGGCGGTGGAACCACTGAGCTAAATCCCCGGCCCGCCTGTGGGAATTTTAAGGCTTGAAGGCCTAAAAGTTTAAAATTTCTGTATTAGACTGACTTAAGAATTGGCATGAAAGTGCTTCATATAAAGAACTGGTCAAATGTGCAGGCTTGGGATCTGCAGGGTAGACTTCTATGGCTGTGTGTCTGGTTCATCCAGCCTCAGCCTGTGGAGCATCAGGAAATTGTTTTGGTGGACCTCTCACTTGCCTGCCAGCATGGGCATGGGCCTTGGCTGCCATATGTGTCCCTCATGGCTTTAGATGTAAAAGCTGATGTGCCATCCTACTTCCAAGATGACTGAGCACTTTCCATACCAGGTTCAGAACACACAACCTGTGGGTGGACCCTCAGATAAAACCAAGAAGAAGGGAGTCACCACATCTCCCCCAAAAATGAAACCTGGACTGTTGCCTGTAAATCCAGAGGCCTTTATCCCAGACTTTGCTAGGCTGGTGTCTGGAGATGGGCCAGTGCCTTTGTGAGAAAGATAATTGTGCAGGGAAGGTGCTATTTCCTACTGAGAGCAGACTAAGGTGGCTAATAAGTCAGTACAGCTGGGGCCCAGGCCACTCCCCTCCACTCCTCTGAACTTGGCCAACACCCCAGGTCCAAGCCCCTTTCTCCTATCCTAAGACCCACTACCCAGAGACAAAGGTAAGAAAAACAGTCTTGGGCTTGGAAAACTCTGAAATCCCAAACCAGGTCAAATGCATTCCAGACCTGCCAGCATGACCTACAATAACCTCTTCACCTGGAGCTCTCCCAAGGCTCATATATATGGACTGCCTCTCATGTATCCAATTGTAACAGAGTGAATTTTGGGGAAAGACATGCGCAGTACACACAGCTGACGCAATCCAGCACCCTGTCAAACAGGTCAGTCATGCACTGGAAGATGCAAAGGGAGGTGCCCTAGACCCACTGCAACATTATACATCCCTAAACCCAATGCCTTTAGGGCTTGTGCCATTTTCCTTTCTGCCAGCATGAGCCTGCTCTCTGAGTGTTTCATCACCTGGTTAACTTTGCTGCTGTTCCCTTATCAGCGTGTGAAGTACAATTCTTTCTTTGTCACTCATAAGAATTTAGGAACCTATCAGGACTACTTCACCACAGCAACATGGCCGTCAGAATGACCATCGTAACTGCGAGGTTCCTTTCCATTCTGTATTTGTTTGGTTTTTAAATTTGGAATTCTGTTCTTTTGAATTCTGACTTCCTCTCTCTTCATAATTCTATCTTTCCTTTCCTAAAAATTTCTTCAGTCACAGTTTGGTGGATGAGAGGAAAATTATCTTGCTCACCACTGAATTCCCAATCCTAGATATATGCTTGATATATAGGCAACACTCTGTAAATACTGGCTGGAAAAGCGAATTCCAAGCTGGGTGTGGTGGCACACACCTGTAATCCCAGCACTCAGGAAGCAGAGAAAAGGGAATCAGCTCAAGTTCAAGGCCAGCCTGTCCTACAAAGCAAGATCCTGTTAAAAAAAAAAAACCCATTCACTTGTTGATAATTGCAGAGGAGAAAAAGCAGTCTTTACTTTCTACCCACCAGAAGCTCAATGGCTGGTGCCCTAACAAATGAGACTGATGAAAGATCGACAAGAGAAAAGGATGCAGATTTATTTAGTATACATTTGTCATGACTTGGGTGCCTCCATAAGGAAATGAAGACCCGAGCAGTGGGTAACTCTGGCTTTGTTGTACCAGGTTTGATAAGAGTAGACAGCCATGCGAAAATGAGGGACTGACAGGGCTGAGTTGAGATCAGGGAGCTCAGGCACCAGCAAGGCCTGTTCATCAAGATTTCCTCAGTACCCATCATCATCAGAGGTGAGGATGGCCCTGACTCCAGCCCTCAGCAGGCACCTCTGCCATAGGACTCTGACCACATCAAGGGAGGTTGGCACCAGGTCTATGTATGCCTCCTGTTGTTCTTATCTTCAGCTTAAAATACCCAGTCTGTTAAGCATCTGTGCTTTGGAGTTGTGTATTCTGGACCCCTCCAAAACAAGTAAGAAATCTGTGAGTATCTATCCTGTTATTTCAGAACTAGATTAGCTTTAAAGGCCAAGATTTTGAAGATAATAAATGCCTGTGTTCAGTGTATGGACTTCACCTGGCGCATCCCTGCTAGTAGCTAATAACTAACAACATGGATGTCCTCGACAGTCACTATGCCCAGGGACGATGCTTCCTTGGGTGTGAGCCCTAAGCAAAGGAAAGTCATGTACTTGCATGGTTTTCTGTGGACTTACAACAGAGCATTAATTATCCAGCAGAAGTTTCCTTCAAATTGCCTTTTCCTTACACAACTTTCAAACCAGTACCTGCTCTATAAATGACTCAAAGGTCTGGGAACTAGCACTGAGTACCTCCAGAAGAAAAGGTAAACATGGGGCTAAAAGCCGCAGACCATCAGCTCCCTGGTCCAAGTTTATTCACCAGGCTACCATTCCTTCTCTCCTGGCAGAAGACAGACGTCTGTCAGGTGAAGGGCAAAGCAGGACAAGGGTAGACTCAGGGCCACCAAACAGGAGGGAGCAGCAGGATTCAGTGAAAAAGGGTCACTGATCAGAAGTTTCTATTCATGTTACCTTTCCAATGTTTCTTTCCCCTGACCCCTAGATAAAATAAAGGAAAGCAGTTAAGGGCTGAGGATTTAGCTCAGTGGTTACACTGCCTGTCTCAAAAGTGCAAGGACCTGAGTTCGATCCCCGGTACCAAAAAAAAAAATTCTCAAAAAAAGAAAAAGCAGTTAAAATGGTGGGTCTTGACTTGGGGTGCTCCTTTCCTGACATCTGGCAGTGTCTGAAGATGGAGTGCATGGTGGGTGCAGCTGATAAAAAATTCTTTCCTCTGTTCTCCTTAAAATTTCTATCACATATATATTTTTATCATATATATTATATATATAATAGAAAAATATTGATATTTTTCTATCACAGATATATGGCTTTTACTTGTTTTATTTTTCAGTTATCCAAATAGTTTCTAATGGCATGCAGCTGAAGTATATTTCATCAAATGTTTCAAAGTAACTGTAAGATAAACCAGGGGTTACCAATTTTCCAGAGCATGTTTTGGCACAAATCATTCTGAAAGGTATAAGTAAAATTAGAGAGATCCGTGGACAGTCAGAGCCATAAATATTTACAGCTTTCAGATGAAAACACTAATTTTGGGAGAAGTAACCACATAATAATTTTGTAAGCAAACAACTTTTCTTCGTCATGATGATTTCATTGACCTATAGAGAGATAGTTGTTCTCATAGTAGTGCATGCTATGTGTCTCTGAAAGATTTATTTTTTTGATACTTTGCTTCCCCAACTCTGAAAAATAATTTTGCCCCTCCCCTCCCAGGTGAGCCAGAACCAAAGGGAGGGGAGGGGTTACTTGGAGAGGGCTCATCAAAGGCTCATGGGGAAGGTGTGTGACCAGGATAGAAAGCATGATGAAGGACCCCGAGGATACCCCAGCACTGGGGAGCTGAGCCTGGATGCCCCAATGTACTCAATGTACTCAACGTACTCAACAGCTTCCCCTCCAAGCTGGCTCAGAAGTGGTCCACTCCCATTGCCAGGTTCTGGACCAAACACCCAACCTTCTGACCAGTACTCTGTGGTGGAGACAACTGCCCAAGCGGCCTTGGCCATGGAGGCTCCAGCCACTGTGGGTCTTTTGGCCCTTCTTCTGCTTCTGCGGAAGGTTTTTCACTCCATTAGAAGCCGGATTTTGTTGTGGACAAGTGAGTTTGGACAATAGAGATGCACCACACTCCATGCCAGATTCATGCCCATTTATTATAGCCAGAGACTGAGGGGGGCTAGCACCCTAGAAAGGTTCCTCAGCAATAGGAAGCAGTTTGATTTCTCCTTTTAAATTATGCTTTCAGTTGGGGAGGGCCCAGGGGAGAGCAAGTGGAATCTTACAGAAGCAGAATCATGCCAGGTTAGTGGGGGTACAAGGAAGTTTCACACAGTAGGTGAGCTACAAAACATCCACCTGCAGCAAGTTTACAGCCAAGCAGGATGTGGGGGTTTTGGGTCCTTTGTTCACATGCAAGCACTTTGTTCAAGCACAGGTACAAAGTGACATTGAGGCACAAGATGGAGTCGGGTTGGCTATCACATTCTCAACTCCTCTAAACATGATGTCAAAGTGTTGACTCAATGAAAGCCTCTTGATTGGGCAGGGGATTATACAAGGGATTGTAGTAGTATCTCATATACATTAGTCTAACAGAGGCTATGCACTGTTTCACAAAGTTGATTATCCAATTAAGAATACAAGGGCCAATCAAGAGCCTGACAAAAAGCAGGATGAGGGGACCAGCCAGTCCAGTGATAAGGGTAGTTACCCAAGGGCTCCAATAGAACAGGTTATGATACCATGAGTTTTTACTTTCCTTCTCCTTCTGGCGTCTATCTAGATCTTCCTTGACCTTTTGAAGGGTACTGTGGATTACACCAGACTTATTGGCATAGAAACAACATGCCTCCCCTAGAGCAGCACATAATCTCCTTGTGACAAGGGCACTAAATCAAGCCCCCTTTGATTCTGGAGGACCATCTCAACTAGTGACTCTACTTGGGAGTGAAGAGTCTCAATGGCATATTGCAGGCTTCCTAGGTCAGTGTCTGTCTGTTCTGCCAAAGCTGAGAGTCCAAGTTCTCCTCTAGCCAACATGGCAGTTCCAAGTGCCACTGAGCCAGCTACCCTGAATTCCAACAAAATTGGAATGACTATGGGGGCTGCTCACTTCTGTCTGCATGGTAGTCCTGGAGGTGCTACAAAATCCCATCCTTGCAGTCCTCCTTACACATAAACTTGAGGGAGAACTCAGACCAGGATGCACAAGACTTCAGGTCTAGTATTTCCCTTGGGAGTTTTGGCACACCTAGTGAGTCCCGAGGTACAAGCTAGCCAAGTGCTGTTAGGGGGAAGATAAGCCTGAAAGGTCTCCAGAGTCACAGTTTGGCTACACAGCATGGAAAGGAGAGTTACTCATATCACAAGAAGAAGTTGTCAGACAGGTTTCAGTTCCATAAACTTCACCAGTTGTCAAGGGGGTTTTGCAGAAGTGCATGCTAAGGCAGTACTTGAGGCTTTGATTGGGCCTACGGCTCCCACACCCACATAATAAGGAGGTTTTGCTTTTAGACAGAGCCAACAATCCTGAGCCAGGTCTGGTTGGGTCAGGTTTAATATAGTGTAGATGGCTCCCATCCTAGAGAAAAGGGAGGGAGGGGCAGTACATGTGGGAGCTCTGCTCTATTGGTAACTAAGAGTGGACACTTTGAAGGAGGGACAACAGGGTGAGGCTAAGGTAAGTGGTCCTTTACCTTCATTAAGGGTCCTATTGGCTGTCTCAGTGCTTGGCTTATCAACCAGGTTTGAAAGGTAATGATTCCCCTGGGTCAGGAATTAGTCCTCAAGGGAGCCAGAAGTGGAAGCCCCAATTCCATCCTGTGGCCCATTTAGAGTTCTGGGACCTTTGTATCAGAACTGTGACTCAGCACCCATGTTTCCAAACTATGATATTAGTGACATTTGGTTCCCCACTATAGGAGGCAATCTTTACACAGCCCCAGTTAGGGCAGTAGAAATCAGGAGGGGACCCACAACACTTCTCTGTCCAAATGGACTGAAACCTGGACATGCATAAAAGTCATGTTTTCCCAGGTTTATGAACTGATAGTAGTGGCTTCCCCAATCTCTTCTGGCTAATTTACAGAGACTGACCTCAGGTAACCTGAGAGGTTGCCGGGGGGGATGTCACCAAAAGTGACATTACCTAGAATTTCACCTGAGCTAAAGGAGGTGAGCAGAAATGAATACAACTCTCCTTGTTGCATCTCTCCAGAGTTCAGCCTCGTCAGCCCAAGGACAATAAGGACAAGTGTCAAAGTCATGATCAGACTAGCCTGAGCTTTAAAGGATAAGGTCCCAGCTCAGCAGTCCACTGTTTTGCCTGCTTGATGCACAAATGGTGAACCCATGTCAAGATCCTGTCAACCTTGAAAGCCAAGGGCATCATGAGGATGACCATGTAGGGTCCATTCCAGGCTGGAGTCAGTCCTTCATTCTGAAAGGCCTTGATGAAGACAGTATCCCTGGGCTGGAATGGGTGGCACAGTGTAGAGCTGGGCAGGGGCTGAGTGGAGCTTGCACTTGGGAGTAAACAGTTTTCTGTACTTGTTGGAGAGACTGGAGATACTTTAACAGGGACTGGTTAGAAAATTCTTCTAGTATCTCAGTTTTAACCTTGGGGAGCAGGGGAGGGGGTGTTCCAAACAATTTCATAAGGAGTAAAACCTGTTTTATAAGGGGTGCATCTAATTCTAAGGATAGCCAAAGGCAGCAGGCTGACCCACCCTTCTCCAACATCAATTTAGTCAGAGTAGATTTTAGGATCCAATTCATCCATTCCACTTGTCCCCAAGCTTTGGGCTTGGTAGGCACAGTGGAGTTTCCAATTTATACCCAGTGCCCTACTGACTAACTGAGCTATAGAAGCTACAAAGATGGGGCTCACTGTCAGATCCAATGGACACCGGTAGTCCCAATCTGTGAATTCCTGAAGAAGTTTGCCACCACAGTGGCAGTCTCCCACTGAGTAGCATAGACCTCTGCCCGTCCTAAGAAAGTATATATGAAAACCAGGAGGTAGCAATAGCCACCCACTGGTGGTTTGATCTCTGTGAAATCCACTTCCCAGTGTTCTCCAGGACTTCTACCCCAGAATCTGACCCCGAGGGGTGCAGATGGGTCCTGGAGAGGATTTACTTGCACACAGCTTGGGTGCCTAAGAGAGGCCTGGTGGGCCAGCTCCTGCAGCTTTGAAAGGCAGTATCTTGGAGCTAGAAGCTTGGCCATCTTGGAGCCCCCCAGGTGCATGACTGAATGCAACTGCTGGATGAGCTGTCATCCTAATGCCCAGGGGAGGTAGATGCTCTGGACATTTCCACCAGCCTCGGGGATCTTTCTTTTGTTTGCAGTTGGCTTGCTTTTTTATCTTCTTCTTCATTGTAAGTAGGGCTAGTTGGGAGCAAAGGAGGAGGAGGACTCATGGTAGGCAGGATGACTAACGGTTCATTTGGCTCAGGGCTGCCTCTCTGGCTGCATGGTCTGCAAGTTGATTTCCCTTAGCCTTGGGTGTATTGTCCTTTTGGTGACCCCAAACATGAATGATGGCCACATTCTTGGGAAGCCATACCACCTTTAGTAGAAACAATATTTCTTCTTTGTTTTTGACAGTCTTTCCTGTGGCTGTCAGAAGCCCTCTGTCCTTGTAGATGCTCGCATGGACATGTAGAGTAGCAAAGGCATACCTACTGTCAGTGTACACATTTATCTTCTTTTCCTTTCCCCATCTCAAGGGCTTGGCCAAGGCAATCAGTTCTGCCTTTTGGGCTGAGGTCCCCTCAGGCAGAGGCTGGGCCCAAATGACTTGATCAACTGTAGTTACTGCAGCCCAGTGCTCCACACCTGTACTTACCACGATGCTGCTTCCATCTATGAAGAGGGTGGCATCTGCCTCAGCCAAAGGGTGTTTGTTAAGTGCTATTGGCCTCCCTGAGTCTGGTCCAGCACCTCCTCACAGTTGTGAATTGGGATGTCTGGATCATCATCTGGCATCAGTGTAGCTGGATTGAGAACTTGTTCTGCTGAAGACTGCGCTGGTCGAGCAAGAGACTTTGATACTGAGTGAGGTGGGCATTTGACATCCATTTGTTAGTAGCCCCCCTGAACAGAGTCTCTACTGAATGAGGGGCAGTTAGAACTAGGTCCTGTGTGAGGGTCAACTTATCAGCCTCCTTGACCAATAAAGCTGTGGCAGCTACCACCCAAAGACATGAAGGCCATCCTAAGGCCACAGGATCTAATGTTTTAGAGACATAGGCCACAGGGTGCTTGGAGGGTCCAAAGGACTGGGTTAGAATTCCCTTATCAATCCCTCTTACCTCATGGATGAAGAGATGAAAAGGCTTAGTAACATCAGGTAGTGCCAGAGCCAGAGCTGACACTAGAGCTCTTTTCAGATTCTGGAAACCTTCTTCATCTATTCCCTAGTCTAGGGGTTGATTTCCCCCCATGGCAGAATGGAGGGGCCACGCTATCTCAGCAGACCCAGGTATCCATAGGCAACAGTATTCAGCTGAACCTAGGAATTCTCATACCTGTTTCTTGGTAGTTGGTGTGGGTATCTGGAGGATGGCCCTTTTCCTGGCCTGGGACAAGGGTCTTCTTCCTTCTGAGATTTCATACCCCAGGTACAATACTTTAGGGGTACAGAGCTGTACCTTCTTGGCTGAGATGCAGTAGCCCAACTCCTCTAGTAGCTGAAGAAGCTCTCACATCCCCTGCAGGCATTCTGAATAGCTAGTATGAAATCATGCACATATTGAAGCAGGGTGAGGTTAGGGTGGTGGGATTGAAAATGCACAAAGCCCTTCTGGAGGGCTTCACTGAACAGGGTGGGTGCACTTTTGAATCCTTGAGGCAGCTGGGTCCAGGTGAGCTGGCAGAAGTCACTGGAAACTGGATCAGTTCACTCAAAAGTGAAGATAGGCTGGCTGGCTGGGGCAAGGGGCACACTGAAAAAAGCATCCTTTAAATCTAGCACAGTATACACTTGGTGCTCAGGAGACAGCAAACTCAGGAGGGTATATGGGGTAGGGACAGTAGGATGCAGAGTTACCATTTGCCTGTTAACTTCTCTCAAGTCCTGAACTGGCCTGTAATCTGATGTCCCCGGTTTCTGTACTGGCAGGAACAGGGTGTTCCATGGAGACTTGAGGGAGTTAATATCCCAAAGTTCATTAATCTCTTGATGTGAGGGGCTATTCCCTGTCTGGCCTTTTGGGAGATGGGGTATTGTTGAACTCGCACAGGCATGGCTGTCAACAATAGCTCAACTGTCACTGAAGCGTGGTGGGCAGCCAAGCCTGGAGGGTTAGTTTCCACCCACACCTTTGGGAACTCCACCTGGAGTCTGTCCAATAAGCCCCCAGGGCTTATGTCTTCTGGGTTGTCTTCCCCAGAGAGGAGATACTCCTCAGACAGGGTAGTGGTCAAAGACAGTTGGTATGAAGGGAGTGACATCTGAGCCTTGGTTGGAGTAAAGGAAATGGTGGTCTTTAGCTTCTGAAGGAGGTCTCACCCCAGCAAGGGGAAGGGGGAGCCTTGTATCACCAGAAAAGAGTGAGTAACTTGTTTTGATCCCAGGCCCACCAGTT
Source organism: Heterocephalus glaber (assembly GCF_053883595.1). NCBI lineage: Eukaryota > Metazoa > Chordata > Mammalia > Rodentia > Bathyergidae > Heterocephalus > Heterocephalus glaber. The sequence goes on along the minus strand of NW_028258324.1, from coordinate 98,237 downwards.
GCTCACTCATGAGTGGGCAGTTTTGGACTGCTCCTGTGGCCCCCTGGATGGGAACAGTTTGTGATGAAAGCTTTCCCATGGGATTTTTTAATACTGATCTCTTGGAGCCAGTGTCCACCAGGAAATAGACTCTTTGGCCCCCTACTTCAACATTTACCATGAGCTCCTGGGGAGCAAGAGAGAAGGAGCCCTGGCCTCCTCAGTCTGAATCTTCCTTTCCCCTGGATGTGGGGAGAGAGAGTACCTTGGCAGAGGGCCTGTGAGGGCATTCATTTTTCCAGGGCTCTTCCTCCTTGCAAAAAGCACACTGATTTCTGCCCAATGGCGGGTATCCTCCTGGCTTTCTAGGCATCTGCCCTTTGGGCTTCCCAGGGATGGGTCCCATGGAATCCTCTCTGATGGCTGCTGCCAAGATCTTTGCTTGTTTCTTTGCTGACTGCTCAGCCATGGCTGTGTACAATTTTTGTCTTTCTGAATGCCTATTGTCAAACACCTTTTAAGCCACTTTTAACAGCTGAGATGCATTCATTCCTGGGAATCCCTCCAATTTTTGTAATTTTCTCCTAATATCAAGTACAGACTGAGTAACATAAGCCAAATTTATGTCTCTGTTGTTCTCTGGAGTACAGGGGTTGAATGGGGTATAAATCCAGAAGGTCTCTCTGAGTATCTCCAGGAATGCATTGGGTGACCCCTCTGGTTCCTGTATCACTTTAGGGGGTTTTGACAGATTTCTGGGTTTCTGAGCTGCTTCTTGAATCCTGTTTAATAAGTTTTGGTGAAAGGTGAGTAAAGCCTGCCTCCCCCCTTGAGGAATTTGAATCCCATTCAGGCCGCTCCCAGGAGAACCCTTGCTTCAGCAATTTGTGGGACTCCTCTTCTGAGCATCCCACCCCACACACAAGAGTGTTCTAGCTTCAAACCTAATCTTTCCCTTAGCAGTGAGCAGGGTCAATAACAATTGCTGACAATCATTCCAGGTCGGTAGATGAGTCCTATAGATAGACTCTATCAGGGAAATCAAAACTTGGGGTTTCTCAGAGAATGGTGGATTCTGAGTTTTCCAGTTGTAGAGGTCAGAAGTGGAAAAGGTAACATATACCAGGAATAGGTGGGTTCCCAGTCCTGCTCCTTCAGGAGAAGGGGCCTCCCTCAAAGGCAAAAGAATCTCTGGACTGCATGTTCCCAAGATGGTGACCTCCTGCCAGGATCGGAGACACTCTCATATAGGGGGAGAGGTAGCAGGGGAAGTAGAGGAAGAAATGGAGTCGGGGGCAGATGGGTCAGGACGGACAGGAGAGGGGTGAACAGGATTATATGGAGGCCAATGGGGGGAGGACTTCCTCAGCATCTGACTGCTGCAGAACTGGTTTCTGTCTCTCCAGAGTTCACTTAGGAGGAGGAGAACAGCTTTTCAAAACAAGCAGCTTTGAATAGGCTTTTGCAGCACAAGCCTTTAACCATGGAGGAGGGTCCTGAACTAGAGTAAACTAGGAATCAATGTAAGGCAACTGATCAGGGAGTCCTGGTGACTCAGTAACAATCTTTCAAACCACCTGAACCAAGACAGGGTCCAGGGAGCCCTCAGAGGGCCAGCTCACACCAAAAGAGGGCCACTCAAGCTCACAAAATGTGTGGAGATTGTCCTTTGACTATTTCACTTCATCATCATCAGAAAATCCTGAGGAAAAATTTCTAAGCATGAAGACCAGGGGTGTAACAGGTTGTGAAGATGATGACCCCATGGTAGAGAGACTTAGGGCAGGCAGGAGATGCCCAAGAATAGGAGCAGCAAGAACAAATAAAAGGAGAAGATGTCTGGAAATAGAGAAAAGCCTTAGTGTTTATGTGGTGCACTCTTGGACAATGTGGCGACAGACAAAGGGAGGGGGTGTTCGTCTGTGGGAGGAACCACTCAGTATTTTCCTATGCCAATGTCTTCAAGAGTTCTACCTAACTTATCTTCCAGCAAGTTTAGTGTTTCTGTTTTAATATTTAGATCTTTAATCCACTTTGATCTTAGTTTAGTGCGTGGGTCTAGTTTTAATCTTTGTTAGGTTGAAATCCAGTTTTTCCAACACAATTTATTAAATAGACTGTCTTTCCTCCACTGAAGGTGGTTGGCTTCTTTGTCAAAGATGAGGTGGCTGAGTATTTCTGGAGTTGTTTCTGCGTCTTCTAATCTGTTCCACTGGTCCTCAGGTCTGTTTCTTTGCCAGTACCATGCTATTTTTATCACAGTAGCTTTGTAGTATAGTTTCAAGTTGGGGATTGTGATACCCACTGCCATGTCTCTGTTGTCTAGAATTGCTTTTGCTATTCTAGGTCTCTTCTGGTTCCAAATGAATTTTTGGATTGTTTTCTCTAGTTCTGTGAAATATATTGTTGGAATTTCAATTGGCATTGCATTAAATCTATATAGTGGTTTTGGAAGTATGGCCATTTTCACTATATTGGTTCTTCCTATCCAGGAACAAGGGATGTCTTTCCATTTTCTTATATCTTCTTCAATCTCTTTTTTCAGTGTGCTGTAATTTTCAGTGTAGAGGTCTTTTGCTTCCTTTGTTATACTGATTCCTAGATACTTCATTTTTTTGGATGCTATTGTGAAAGGCATTATTTCCCTAATTTCTCTCTCAGTGAGTTTGTTATTTGTGTACAAGAAGGCTACTGTTTTTTGAGTGTTGACCTTGTATCCAGCTACTCTACCGAATCTGTCAATTAAGTCTAGAAGTCTTTTGGCAGAGTTTTTTATGTCTTCTATGTAAAGTATCATATCATTAGCAAATAATGACAGTTTAACTTCTTCCTTTGCTATCTTTATTCCTTTTAGTTCTTTCTCTTGTCTAATTGGTGTGGCTAATGTTTCCAGAACTATATTGAATAGAAGCAATGATAGTGGGCATCCTTGTCTTCTTCCTGAATTTAGCATGAAAGTTTTCAGTTTTTGACCATTTAGTATGATGTTGGCTGTTGGGTGTTCATAGATAGCCTTAGTCAAGGTTGAGATAAAGACCTTCTATGCCAATTTTCTGTAGGTTTTTTTTTTTTTTTTATCATGAATAGGTGTTGAATTGTGAATGCTTTTTCTGCATCTATTGAGATGATCATATGGCTTTTGTCCTTGACTCTGTTAATATAGTGTATTACATTTATTGATTTATGTATATTGAACCATCCTTGCATCGCTGGGATAAATCTGACTTGGTCAGGGTGTATGATCTTCTTGATGACCCTTTGTATTCTGTTTGCCAGTATCTTGTTGAGGATTTTTGCATCTATGTTCATTAGGGAGATTGGCCTGTAGTTCTCTTTTTTGGTTGGGTCTTTCCCTGGTTTTCGAGTCAAAGTAACAGTTGCTTCCAGGAATAAATTTGGAAGTATTGCTTCCCTTTCAATTTCATCAAAAAGTTTAATGAGTAGTGGGAATAGTTCTTCTCTAAATATCTTGTAGAATTCAGCAGTGAAGCCATCAGGACCTGGGCATTTCTTTGTTGGTAAAGTTTTAATTATGTTTTTTATTTCACTTATTGTAATTGGGGTGTTTAGAATTTTTTATCTTCAAATAACTTTGGAAATTGTATGTATCTAATAATCTGTCAATTTCTTCTGTGTTTTACATTTTGTTAGAGTACAGGTTCTTGAAGTAGGTATTGATTATCCTCTGGATTTCTACTGGATGTGTTGTGATTTCAACTTTTTTGTTCTTAATTGCATGGATTTGAGCCTTTTCTTTCCTTTTTTTGATAAGGTTGGCTAAAGGTTTATCAATTTTATTTATTCTTTCAAAAAACAAACTTTGATTCATTGATTTTTTTTTTGTATCATTCTCAGTCTCCATTGCACTGATTTCTGCTCTGATCTTTATAATTTCCTCCCTTGTATGAACTTTGGGTTTGTCATGCTCTTCTTTTTCTAGGAGCTTGAGGTTCCATTAACATTTATTTTGTATAGCTCAGGGTATTCTTATTTGGTGCATATATATTTATGATTGTCATCTCTTCCTCTTGATTTTTCCCTTCACAAGGATGTAGTGGCCATCATAATTAGTTTTGGTTTAAAATCTACTTTGCAATTAAGATAGCTACCCTTAATTTTTTCTGGGTTCCTGTCTCATGGAGAACTGTTTTCCATCCTTTTACTTTCAGCATATGAATTTCTTTTTGAGTTAGGCGTGTTTCTTGTATAAAGCATATTGTTGGGTTTTGCCTCTTAATCCATTCTGACAGTCTATTTCGTTTGATTGGTGAATTGAGGCCATTAACATTGATGGTTCTGGGCTGGGGATTTAGCTCAGTGGTTCTGGCATCTGCCTCATAACCTCAAGGTCCCAAGTTCAATCCCTGGTACCAAAACAAAAACCAAAAAACAAAACAAAAATCATTGATGATTCTAATTGATAAACACTGACTCATTCTTGTCATGATATTTTACTATTGTTGCCACTTTTATTTTTTTATTTTCCCCCCTTTCCCTTTAGTTTCTTGCCTTGCCTAGTGGCTTTGCTCTGTTGGGCTGGATGAAATTGTGACATTCATTGTCTTTTTTCTAGGATATTGTTTAGATTTGTTTGGAGTGCTGGTTTGGTGTTCATGAAATTTCTCAGGTGTTCTTTGTCATGGAAGTATCTAATTTTCCCATCAATTTTGAAAGATAATTTTGCTGGATATAACAGTCTAGGTTGCAAGTTATTTTCTTTTAGGGCTTGAAATACTTCATTCCAGGCTCTCCTTAACTTGAGGGTTTGTGTTGAGAAATCTGTCATGATTCTGATGGGCTTTCCTTTGTATGTGATTTGTTTCTTTTCTCTAACAGCTTGTAGGATTTTGTTCTTCTGTTGGGTTTCTGGGATCTTGACTATTATATGTCTAGGTATAGATTTCTTTTTGATCTTGGCTAGTTGGAGTTCTATATGCCTCATTTATCTGTATGTCCAATTCTCTACCTCTGTCTGGGAAGTTTTCTACTATTATTTCTGTGAACAGTTTTTTCTGTGTGTCATTTGTACTTTCTCTTGCTTTTTTGTGGACTCCTATCAGTCTTATGTTATTCTTCTTTGCATCATCTAGCAGCTGCTGATTGATTTCTCATGATTTCTTAGTATTTTTAAGAAAACTCTGTTTTCATGGTAACTAACCACAATCCTGCCTTCTATATTTGATATTCTATCTTCACATTCACTCATTCTGCTGTGAATACTTTCAATGGAGTTTTTAATTTCCTGGATATCTGCTGGAATCTTTTTCATGGATCCCATTTCTTTCCTATGTTGGGTGATCATGGTTTCCATTTCTTTATTATGCTGGGCATTCATAGCTTCCAGCATGGTTCTGAACTCAGCTATTTTTTTTTTAATCTGTTTCTGTTCTAGAGCCTCTAATCCTGTCTTTCACTCTGCTCACCATCTCTGTAGTTATCTGGGAAATTATTTCTGTTTTGAATTTTTCTAGGCCCTCATTCATCTCTTTTGTTACTTCCTGTGCTATTAGTTCAGGGTGTCCAGGTGGTTGATTATCAGACATTTCCACCTCGTTTCCCCCAGAATTTGCCTTTGAGCTCAACAATGCTAAAATGTGCAGGAGGATCCTTTCCCAAAGAGCAGAGTGGCTGTGTAAACCTCCACAAAAGCTATTTCTAGAAATTCTAAGGACAGTTTTCCTTGACAATTTTGAATTAACTTCTCCCCAGTGCCCTATCCAACCCCAATTTCAGGTCATTTCTCTCTTTTTAAAATTTTTTTTATTTTTTTATTTCTCTCTTGATATTAAAGAATATTGGAGCTACATAATATTACAAAAAATAATTTTTTTCTTTTCATGAATTCATAGCTGAAAGTCACCCAATTTTTTTTGTTTAAATTCTTTTATTGGTACATTTTAGGTATACAATATGTTCACATTTATCATTGGATGCTTGTACCTATACATGATGTATCTTGGTTCTTATTTTTTCTCTATTACCTGTGCACCTAATTTTGAAGAATGACAATGGGATGAATGAGGGGATTGAATTAACATTTGCCATTTTTACTTCAGAAATCAGACAAAGCTGGTCAGAATTATATACTTATTTATAGTGTGAGTAGAACCAGATTCTAGGACTCTTCCCATGAAGGCCAAACCAAAGCAGACCAAGATTTTTGGCAGTAAAATATCATATATCCCCCAAACCAAAATTAGACAAAACCAGGGCATCCTTTTGGAAGTCAAAAGAGAACTACGGGCAGAAATTCCTTAATCCTTCCCTAAACCAGGGTCCACACAGTGAGGGGCAAACCAGAGTTTCTTTTGGAAGGTGAAATTTCAGACATTTCCAAATCTAAGATCCTTACAATGAAAGTTAAAGAAAAGGAGAAATAGAAATCTGATCTCTTGTACGAAAGTTACATGATAAGACATCTTCTAGACCTAGACACCATTTCTCTACTGCAAAAGTTAAACTATGCACTGAAGGTGGGCAGCATAAAACTAGGGGAAAACCTTGGGGATGGTCCTTGAGCACATGCTTGGATTCATGAACACTTTCTCAAACCAGGAGGGGCTGAAAAACCATGGGCAAAAGATGCTTTAGGCATTCCTTTGTGCTGGCTTGCCAAACACTTACTGAACTAGGCCCATTTGCCCACTGCATAGTATGCCAATGGCTGAAATGACAAATTTCACAAAATAGAACCATCTGTTCAAGAGTCAGCCATGCACAAGGAGACAGAAGACTCAAGTTTCATGTCTACCTTACAGAGTATAGGATTTGGGAGCACTAATAGAACACTTGTGGGCTAAAGAAGCAATGTGCTCTGAGGCCTCAGAAGAGGTGACTAGAAATGAAATAATCTGTGGTATGCCATTTGGTAATCAAACTCCAGGGCTCTTCCTGGATGTATGTTCAGACAATGGTGGCACTACCATGATGTGAGGGTGATTTTGAGGCCATCTGACACCTGTGCAGGGCCAAGTGAAGAGTCAGTAGTTTCAACTCAAGCAGCTTCAAGTCCCTGAAAAGTCACATAGGCATCTGTTATCACCATGATGCACACCAAAGTTGTTATCTACCCTGGGGTCTCCAACTGGTATTGGTTGATGGCCTCTTAGAAAGTGCCCACACAGGGCCAGAGATGTTGCTCAGTGGTGTCACACCTGCCTGGCAAGCATAAGGTCCTAAGTTTGATCCCCAGTACTGAAAAAAAAGAAAGAAAGTAGGTAAGCATCAGGTTAGTGCAGGTAGCTTCAATTCTATTACAGCTGCTCCCTATAGCTCATATCACTGCTGAGCTCCACCTCCTGTCAGATCAGCTGTGGCACTAGCATCTCACAGAAGCACAAAGCCTACTGTGAACTGCATAAGTGAGGAATCTAGATTGAAAGCTCTTTATGAGAATCTAATGCCTGATGATATGAGGTAGAGCTAAGGCAGTGATGCTAGTGCTGGGGAGCAACTGCAAATACAGATAAACATTAGCAGAGAGGTTTAACCAAACAGAGACCATAATAAATTAACTGCTGACAGACTGATATCAAAACCTAATCAGTGAGTGGCAAGTGACAATTAAGCCACACCTGGTAGCAAGCCTTAAGTCAAAATCTGACACTTAGTCTATGCATGGGCAACCCTTTTTTTTTTATTCACTACTTTGGTGCATGCCTCTTTACCATACTGTGCACTTGTCCCATTCACAGTTCTGGTAGCCCACAAGCTAACCATACCTAAAATGAGAAAAAACCAAACACCACTGGAAAGGTTCATTGTAAGGGGGAAGAACTCAACAAGGACACAGCAGATGACTCTAAGACTGCCAACAAAAAGAAAGCTGCATTTAAAATTAATATAAAAAGTTCTACTTAAATTACAGGTTCATTGAAATCAGTGATTCACATTCTCCAAGTCCTCTCTGTACAACATGCGGCAATCTGCTATCCAATAAAGCCATGAAACTTCCAACACTGGTTCACTACATGGAGACCAAGCACCCTGCATAAGAAAACAATGTGAACACAAAGAACAGAAACAATTATTGAAGGCCACCACTTCCTCAAACATGTCTCCACCGAGGGCATCATTCTCAGTGGCTAACCACATTACCAAAGCTAAGAAGCCCTTTACCATTGGTGAACAATTGATCCTGCCTGCTGCTAAGGGCATTTTATGAGAGGCTGTAGTGCAAAAGGTTTTTGAAAGCATCTTTACATTTTGGCATAAATAGTTCCAAAGCAATTCTTACTGTTTTTCATGTCCCAAGACATGGAATCAACTACCATATTCGCCCAGGGTTTCTTTTCCAATCTAATAGAGAGCAGTATTAGAAGTTGAACTCTGGGGGATAGGGCTGCACATGAGAGATGGTGGCAAGCAAGAGTGCTACAACTCCCTGAGCTTGATGGCACATGCCTGTGCCACGGCCCAGATGACTGAAAGGTTCGTGGAGTGAGAAATGACGGTGGGAGATTAAGAAAGACAGACAAAGAGGTATAAGGTGGGGCCAGGTCCTCCCGATGGGAGAAAAAGACCCCAGGAAACTGCAGTGTGGTTGTTTTTATAGTGGTAGATATAAAGGAAGTGCAGGGGGAGGTAAAAAGGGCTGGTCTGTGACCAGAGCCAGGAGAGTGGCTAAGATCTGCAGGCCGTCATGCTCGATGGCTTTCTGAGGAATGGGCGCGGAGGAAGACAGTCCTCTTCTCAGCCAGGCCTCCTCCACCATGCCCTCTTGTCACCTGTTCTCCAGAGGGGCCCTGACTCCTCATCCTCGGGAGGAAACAAACAAGATGCATGTTCTTTGTTCCATGTGGGGCCCTGCCTCATCGGTGGGGAGGAGGCAAGTTAGGCCTGACCATAGTGATCTACAGTGCAGTGCTCCCAGCATGCCTGTAATTCCAGCACTCAGAAAGGGTCACAAGTTCAAGGACAGCCTGAGCTAGGTACATAGACAGTGAGGCTACATAGCTTAGACTATACAGCAACACCCTGTCTGAATAATAAACAAACAAATGAACGGAGTGCTATAGCCACTGTGGGCCACTCTCAGTACAGTTAGGGCTTCAGAAGAGTGCCCTGGAAGGTGACAAACTCACATGGACAAGCATGGGCAGCCAGTCAGATCAGTTAGCTCACTTGCTAGATTCATGATCTGCTCATGTTTGTCACAGGAAGACCCACTCCAGAGGCCTTCCTCGAGCTCCTTGTGTGAAGCGGCTTCATATTTGGCACTTTCTGAAGCAGTGCTGGAAGTCCTCCTTCATGAGTATCTTTAGTTGTGGCTCTCTTGATGTCCTGAGTTTACTTTTAATTTTGACTTTGGGGAAGAGCCAGAAGATGTATGATACCAGATCTGATGAATGAGGTGGATGAAGCCACACTGTCATGTTCTAAGAAGCCTGCCTTCCTGTTATATGATACTTGGCCATATTTTTGATTATGTTGTTGTAGAAATCTCGGAAAGAAATACACAGAGACACAGAATTCGGATAAAATAATAAAATTTCTTCTCGTCAGTGGACTGGAATGCCAGAAACCAGTCCTCAATTTCCACCCCCTTTGTTCAGCGGTTCCCTTTTTATAGCCTTTTTAGCCATTATCTCATCACTAGTAGTCTTTGATATGTAAATACAATTCCAGTTCCTATTTACAAGTCACAGACACAAGATAGGCCATATACATTGTAAATTCACCCTGGCATGGTAACTTTGTTAGGTTAATGAAGTTACTGGTTAGAGTCAGATAATCCTCACCTTAAACAAGGAGTTACTGGAAAAGCAAATCTTAAAAGAACACATTACTTATTTTGCTTCTACAACTACCTTAATATTCAATCTATTAAGTTATCTAAAACTTTTCCATATCAATGTCTCCTGAGGAAACAAAAGAGGACATCCAGAACTGCTCTGAAAAGTGGCAAGAATGATGGGATAGTGTGTTCAAAGTGAGAGGGAGGATTCTGAGCAGGCTTAGTAGAACATGCTTTATTGTAATACACTGTTAAAATTTAGACATTCACCATACATTTGGTCACCCCTTGTAATAACCATACATAACCTTTTGAAGGCAGCTCTACTTTGCTTTTTATCTGATTTGTTTTCTTTTTGTCTTTTTTGTGATAGAATGAAAAATAGATATAATTAACTCATTCTGTACTTTTCTCCAAATTTAGCATGGTTAGAGACGTTCATTAGGCTATGTACATATATTGTTTCTTATCCTCAGACTTAAACACACATTTTGTGACTGATACCAAAAATACAAATGCAAAACATGAAAACAATATGGTGAACATAGTAAGCATCCCTTTTTCTTGTTGGAGGCACGACATCATGCATATTAGGGCTTCTTTTCTTGCAGTTCAGATGCTACAGAATCTCCTGTACACCATGCTGAGAGACGGCAATGCAACTGCAGCCAAGATGTCTTTGGATGTGAGAATCAAGCTTTACAGAAGGAATTTTTGGGAATACTGTAGATTCATGAGTTTTTCTCTTCAGAAATGCTCGTTTTCACTTGAAATTAATACAAAGAATGTACACAAATGAGTTCTTTAAAATTTTGCACTCTTTAGTATGCTTCTGGCATAGATCCAGTTGGAAGTAGCAACACAGAGGCAATCCAAGTGATTAATGTCATTGGCTAGCATTTCTCAAGCATCTGCTGGGGTCGGGCACTTTAGCTTACCTCATTCAACCCCCAGAACAACTGCAGAATGTGCCGCTTCTCTGGAATCACCTCCATTTATAGGTGGAGAGAAGGAAGTTAGTGGAGTAAGAGTTTAGCTATTAAGAGGAAGAGGTGAAATTCAAGCCTAGATCTGTCTGACCTCAAAATCTGCACTACCAATTTTGCTATTTGGAAGATTCAAATCAATTCATGATGTATCTGTAAAATATCATGTTTCATAGACTGTTTTGCTGATACAGTGTCCCAAATCACATCTTCTGCTTTTCTTATAGACTTCTTGAAACTGTAAAAGTAATATTCATTGTAGCAAAGCATTTAGAGAAACCAGAAAACATTTTTAATTGTATATAATCCCACCACCAAAAAATAACTGTTACTATTTTATAGTATTTATTTTCAGTTTTTAAAATTCAATATGCATTTTTAACTATGGCTGGAATTTTGCTATAGTATTTTTTCTTATTTTTTTGCCCACTTACCCTGTGTTAAGTTTCCTGTCATTAAACAGTCTTCAAATACTTCATTTCAATGGCTAAAAAAATTTCCTGTCATAAGAATGGGCTAAAATTTAAATATTCTCAGGAAAGGAAAGAAGGGAAAGGAAAAATTATGAGAAAAGAAAAAAATGGAAACGAAGTCTATGTAAATAGGGGAGGGTGGAGGGGATGAAGGGCACACAGGTAATGGGGAAAAAAATAAGAACCAAGATACATCATGAACAGGCACAAGCACCCAATGATAAATGTAAACATACTGTATACCTAAAATGTACCAATAAAATAATTTAAGGAAAAAATTTAAATATTCTGCCTGTAGTTCACTAATTTAGCAACTCATCACTTTTCTAAACATTAGAATACTAGAATTTATTATACTTTATTTTGTGCCACTATCTGTGCTATGAAATACAGTAGGATGAAAAAATTTACTTCAAAATACACATCTCACAATTGCAAAAAGACGATGGAGCAGAGAATGACAGTAACTCAGCTTCTCCAGGACAAAGTGCCTTGAGTCCAGAAAACAACAGCCCTGCCTGGAGCTCTCACTTTCCTTAACAAGAACCTGAGGAAAGGAGCCATGAATCCAAAACAACTGAATTTTTTAGAACTATTCCTTATTTGACAGTATTATGTTCTCATTTTTTATTCTTATTGTACTTTTAAAATTTTTTCCCCTTTGGTTTTTACTAGTCATTGTTCTCCTGCTTCTATGCATTACTTCCCACACTGTAATCCCATCCCCTTACATTATTCTATTTCCTTTTATGAGCATGTCTGTGTATCTGTTCTCTGTCTACACTTACTTCTTTCCCCTCCTTTTTTTTTTTCTCTTCCCAATATAGTTTTTAGAGAGTAAGGGAATTCTCCTGTTCATTTATACCCCCTCCTACCTTTACGCATATCTCCTTACCTGACCTCTTTCCCCTGTTTTCATTCTCAATTTTAGTTTTCTTCACTCTATCTTTTCAGCTGACTCAGTTAAACTTTTCCTCTAACTTTTACATCAAGCACAGAACATTTCCCCATCCCCATATCTCACTACTAATTTTGTACATAGTCTTCCCTGTTATAGCTTTTTAGGGTCTGGTTTGTTTGTTTGGTACCAGGGATCAAACTCAAGACCTTGCACTTTCAAGGTAGGCACAGTACCGCTGAGCTAAATCCCTGGCCCCCTTTCTAGGGTTTGGATAACAGGGAGAGAGAGTGGAAGAGGCAGGAGGAATACTTAGTGGCAGGAGGGTCTGGGGTGCTGTGCTCTTTCCAAGGATCCTTTCCAGGTTTTTGTTGTCCTGAACGACAAATTGCACAAGAAACACACAAAATGTAATATGATGTTGCCTTTATTAAAGGTATTGAAAGTAGGAAAAGAAGTACACTCTGAAGGGTGAGAGTGGACAACTGAAAGAGCTTCCAGTGACCACAAGGCTAATGGACACCATGTTGTGTATCCTCCATTCTGACGTCACATCTAGGCCATCCTATCAAAATCCTGATTGATTTTGTGCCAGAAGAATTGAAGATAGCATTCTCTGATTGGTCCCATGTGCAGGGTTTGGGCACATGTGGCCTAGACCTCCATGACACCTACATGCCCAGCAGCCATGCTCTAATCTCCTGCCTCATTTTCCCTGAGAGACATAAATTCCCACAATACTATATAGGTTGCTGAAGGTATGGTGGTCTCTGCTTTCATATAGCTACTTCCTGCTAACAGGGGCTGTAGGCCCTACCTTCTGGGGATTATGTGCTCTCCAACAACCTCGGAGTGTTGTGGCTTACCAGCTGGGCTGAGAAAAACCTGTCAGAAAACAATGAGAAAAAGAATTAGTGTCTATATGTGAAGGTCTGTTGAGCTGCCTGTTCAATGGGAGAAAGCCTGCTGAATTTGTTAGGGAGAGTCATGAATGTGCTCTAGATCACTATCTGAAGCCTTGAATGGATAACCTTTACTACTAGCAGAACCCAGATGAGAGAAGGAGCAGGTCAAAATATTTTTGGGTCTGTTTTAAAAGCTGAACCACATAGATCCAATAATAGAGGTAATAAGCGTATTTCTCTTGTGGAAGAGAAAGCATATTGAAGAGAGCTATTAGATAAGCTGCCAAGAACCTGAGAGCCATATCCCTAGGATTATTACCCACATTCTAGATCTAATTGACAGGTCATGCCCACTTGCCCAGCCAGCTGGCTGTGCCATAATCACATGCCTCACACTGGCCTTTGGCTAGAACTTGTCCATACCCTACCATGTGCAGAAAGGAAGGCCAGGCTCCCTTCATCTTCCCCAGAGCCACACACCCCATTGCCAGCTAGATTCCATCAGCACCTGTGACTTCTTTGGCAAAAAACTGACACTGAATGACATTTTACATTATTCTCTAATGGTCCTCTGGGAAGTCAACAGGACAAACAATTATGGAATGGAAGTGGCTTGGGAAGCTGCCCAAAGCCAGAGCTCTGAGTGGCAGTTCCTGTTGGAACCAACTCTCACCCTGGGGAGGGCTGAGCAGCTCCTCAAATCCTAGTCCATTCCCAAGACAGAGCAGGGAGGGGTTGTGTCAAGAGCACCAGGAGACGTCAGACACCACTGTACCACCTTGCCCGCCATCCACTAGAAAGACACATATCTGGGTTTGCTTCTTGCACAAAAGCTCTGAGTCCTGGGATTCCACCAGGGGGAGCAGTAGAAAAAGAACAGCTTTACTCCTAGAAGCCTAGGTGAGCATTTCCTCCCAGTTGCAGCTAGGAGCAGGGTTTGGGGCTCCTGGAAGTTGTTTCCTTGCACTGGCCCATTCTTTCTTAGCTTTCTAGAGAAATAGTTTCTAATGACATGCAGTTTTTCAGTACATTTGATCGAGTTTCTCAATGTATTTGTAATTTAAAGCAAGGGTTACCAATTGTCTTTACTTTTATTGTGCCAATCATTCTGAGATGTATGAGCAACATCGAATGGACAGAGACACAGATAAGGAGATCCTTGCAGCTTTTGGATTAAAACATCTGTTTCCTGGTGGCAGAAGAAAGCACGTCATTTTGTAAGCAACTTTCGTTCTCTAACGATGATTTCACTGACTTATTGTGTGATAGCTGGCCTCACAGTAGGGCATGCTATGTGTGTCTGAATGATTTATTTCTTAGACATTGATATTTTACTTCTACAGGGTCTGAAAAATGATTCTCCCCCCCGCCCCCACACACGCACATTTCCAACCCCGTTGAGACCAAAGAGAAGGGGAGGGGTGGCTTGGACATGGTGCATTGCAGGCTTGTGGAAAAGGTGTGTGTGCCAGTGCTACTCCAAGACAGAAACAATAATGAGGACTCCCAAGGATGCCCTGGTTGTTGGGAGCTGAGCTTGCGATTCCACGCTGTGCCTGTTCCCCTGGTACCCCCACTGCACCTTCCTAGTTGGCTCAGGAGTGGTCCACTCCCATTGCCAGGTTTTGGACCAAACACACAGCATTCTAGGCCAGTATTCTGTGGTGGACCCAACTGCCCAAGTGGCCTTGGCCATGGAGGCTCCAGTCATTGTGTGTCTTTTGACCCTTCTCTTGCTTCTATGGAGGATTTTTGGCTCCATTAGAAGTCGGCTTGTGGTTAGGAGAAAAAAACAGCTGGGACTGGACTCATTCAGAAAAAATGCCAACTCCGGGACAAGGTCAGCCAACTTCAAAAGGAGCACAAAGCCTTGGAGTCAGTTGTCGTGGAGGCCCACCTGGAGGAGGCCAGGGAAGCACAGCGTTGAGAGGCGGCCTACCAGCAGGTGTCAGGGAAAGAGCCAAACTTCAAGGGCAGATTTGCTTGCTCCTCAGAGACCTCAAAGAAGAGCAATCAAGACATTTCCATCAATCATAAAGGAGCATGGCAGAGATTTCCAACAGGATCTGGGTGCTAGCAGAGGACTCAAAATCACTTACATCTCAAGTAGCCAAAGCTAAGGTCTCCCTGCTCCATATCAGCAAAGAATGGCTCCGGAGAATAATAACAGCTCTCAGTGAAAATTCCCAACTGCAAGCCAGCCAGTGCCAGCTTTTACAGAAGTCCCAGAGTGGGAGGAACAAGTGAGCAAACTCACCCACAGAATGGAACACTCCTAGACTCCACGACAGAAGCAGAATAACTGCTCTGAGAGAAAGAAAACCACAACAGGTCTCTGAGTGAAGGCTGGTCCATGATGAAAGACTGCACTGCAGGGCTCAGAGAAGGCATCACACAGGCCGGGAACTGACAAAGGAAAGGAAGAGTCACCCAGAAAACAGTCCAGGCTTAGATCATCAGCTAAAAGGAGCTATGGCGCTCAATTAAATGCTTCTTTATGAACCTTGGAAGGAGAAAGGAACCAACTTTGCACTCAACTTTCTGAAACAGACAAAAACAAGGAAGAACTGAGAGATCACCAGATTCAGCTAGTGTCTTGACAGTCAGCAAACAAACAGCTTCAAAGGGTGTGCCAGAAGCTCCAGCAGAGCTCAGAGGTGAGGGTTGACCAAACAGTCCTGAGATGCTGCAAGAACCTGAGACTCAGGCAAAATCCTGGTCAGAACATTGGAGAAACTACACACTGGAAGAGATGAGCAGCCATGTTGCTAAAGAGCTAGGGACATATAGAACACAAGCCCAAGATTTGGAAGAAGAATGGGAGGGACTGTTTGCTTCTATCAGAAGCAGAAAACCTCCCTGCAGTGAAGCGTATGAGAATTGGGTGGGAGCTCAGATCGCTAAAAGAGATCTCAAGGATTTAAGGAGAGAAAATGTTCCCAACAGGAAAATTCAGCTCAACACAGCAAAAACTTCCTCTTGCAGGCAGAGATCCTGTTTGGTGTCACCAAGACCACATTTGACAGAGGCCGTACCTGGGCGGTCCCTTTCCTTGGGATGGGCCTGCTTACCCTCTTCCATTGCTGTGGGAGAAGCCACCAGGATGCTCAGCTCTGCTTCCAGCAGAACCAGAAAACCCATCCACAGGCTCTAAAATTCCTCCTGCACTGGACCACCAGGTGAAGCCTCCCAGAGGGGACTTGGCACATGACAAGCTGACTGATTCTCACAGAGCATCCTCTGACACTGGCTTCCTGTTGCCTCCATCAGAACAGGACCCTGGGATGAAGATCAGGATGATAATGATGATCCTGATACCAGGCTCACCATGTTCTCATCCAGCATTTCCCCTACAAAAAGGTAGCACATACCTGATTGTCTTGCAGGGAGATCATGTGCACCAGTGGAACTTGGAGCCAGGCACAGGCTGTCTCTGGCCACAGTGGATGAGGCAGGGTATGCAGAGATCGAATCCAGGAGAAAGGACACACCACAGGGGCTTCCTCATCACAGGGATCCTTTCATCTCTTCCCTGCCCAAAGCCAACCCCCAGGCAGGGCCTTTGGTCCTCCAATGCCTCCTCCAGACAGAGATCCATCACTTCTAAAGCCTCCAAGGATCCAAGTGTGAAGAAGACCTGCTCCTACACTCCGGGTTCCCCCTGGAAACAGGGACAAAGCACCTCCACATCATTAGCCACCAAGATATCTCCCTGACCCATGGCACCATTCCCAATAGGAAATGACCATTCCCCATGGGCTTCTCCTCAGGCTCTTCCTCACAGAGCTGGACTTTTCCCAGTCCCCACATGCTGAAAGGAGAGGCCCCTTTGGGATCCACATCACTTTCCAAGGAGCCTGCCAACACTCACCCCGAACAAGAAGCCCAGCCATAGCTTGCATCTCTCCTCACGAGTCATTCTGGCATCCTTTCTTACTTTCTGTGGAAGTGATTCCATGATTATACTTTTGTTCATGGTGAAGTTTATAGAATTGTATTCCTCAGGAACCATATTTGATAAGTGAAAAGAATTTATTTATGGAAAACTGTAGATACTCAGATGCTAAGTCTATATTAAATAGAAGTTGATAAAAATGAACAAAGTGTACTGAGTATAGAGTGATAAGCCCTACACAGAATTCTCATTGTGCCTTTCTGCCACAGTGCTAGGAATCACCAACCTGATGTCACTTGCTGGTCTCCACCTCACTTTATATTGGGCTCAAGGAACATCTTCCAGGCAGGGAACAGGAGGATTCAAATAACACTCTGCCTTGGTGCACTGGGGTTTTCTCCAGTTGGTTTTCATGCCTTGGAGAAACATTCCCAGCTAAAAGTTACTGCACTGAGGACTGAGGCTGACACTGTCTGAGGGTGAATGCTTTTCAGTACTGGAGGATCAGGTTGGGACAAAAACGTGAAAGAACAAAGGGCAAAGGCCTGAATGAAACTAAATGAACTAACTACAGCCAGATGAGATGAAGCCTGGAGAAAAAGTAAAGCTACAAGAGACAAAGGACTGTTACAATCTGCTGGAGAGGGAAAACAAAACAAAAACACCACCTGCATTATTACACATACTCTGGCCCTTTGTCTGGCCTCCAGAGAACTATATATAAACTTCTGGAATTGGGTGCTTCCTTGGCTCCCCTTGCCCCTCTCATCTGGTGAGGTCTTTCTTTTTTGTTCTTTCTAATAAACACACACCTGGCCTTCCCCACAGTGCCCTGCCCCTTCAGTGTTTGTCACCTCTGAATAAGAACTCAGTAGGGAAGGGAGCTGGTGACATCGTTGGGACCCAACATGGGGCACTGTATTTCTCTACAGAGAGGAAAGTTGATGGAATGGCCAGATCATACACATATACGTTCTTTCTGTTCCTTTGTGGAAATCTAAGAAACAGCGGGTGCTCTGCCAGCCAGTTAAGCACTCTTACTGCGGGTGTCACTCTCAATACTGAGGACACCCCCCATCATCACCCCACTGAAGCCAGTGGAAATGGTGGGTAGACAGGGAGCTACCCTGTCTAGTGTTGGGGAGACGGAGAGGGATTCCTCTCTGGAGACAGATCTCTAGTTGCAAGGAATCAGTCAAAGCTGAAACAGCAACCAAGGGGCCATGACCAAGTCCTGTTGGTCCCAGAAGCCTGACTGTGTAACCAGCAGAGAAATCACTCACCTATTGTCCTCACCTGCACTCCTCTGTGAGGTGAGAGGTAAACTCTCTTGGTCATCTCCAGGTAACCCCTTTCCCAGCGTGACCTGAGAGGACACTCTGCAGGGAAAGGTGGCTTCTAGTCAGGAAACAAATGGGCTTTATTAACAATTAATAGGGGGGGCTTTTTAAACCAGCCTGAGAGAAGGCCTGTGGGGCAATACCCATGAACCCATAAAAGAGCTTGGTCCCAATCTCTTTCATCCCTTGCTCTGCCTGTTATTTGAGCTCTCTGCCAACTCAAGACTCTGTCCAGCCTCCTGGCCTCACCTGGACACCAAACATTCTGTGGAAAATGTAACTGGACACCACAAACTCTGTGGAATCTTATAAAACAGGAAGCATCACTCCCAATGCAGAGGAGGAGGTGTCTGGGCCGCTATACCACCACTCCCAGCACAGAGGAGGAGAACAAAGCAGAACACCCCCACCCAATTGAAATGAGAAGACATGTAAACAAGCCTCAAAAACAGATTTCCAGATCACCTGAAGCAACCCCAAAGGGAAAAAAGATGGAACACTCCAAAACTCAAACACCTAGACTCCATGAACTGGCCAAACAAGAGGATCTGGAAAAAATGAAATCAGAAATAATTTCTCTGATAACAACAGAGATTGTGCCCATAGTGCAAGACATGATTAATAAATCAAGAGAGGGGCTGAGGAACATGATGGAACACCAACATAGGAAACAAATGGAATCCATAAAACAGATGCAAATAGATTTCCAGGAGATTAAAAATTCCACGAAAGTCTACACAGCGGAATGGGCCAATGTGAGGACAGAATTTCAGATATAAAATATAGGATGGCAATTAGTGACCAGGAAAAGAAAAATTGCTTCAAAATCATAAGGGAACATGAGAAATCAATCCAGCAGCTGCTAGACAATGCAAAGAAGAATGACATCAGACAGACTGGAGTCAATGAAGAAACAGGAGAGAATGCAAATGACATAAAAAAAATATTTACAGAAGTAATGGCAAAAAACTTCCCAAGCAGGGGAAAAGAACTTGACATACAGATAAGTGAGGCATATAGGACTCCAAATAGCCTTGATCAAAAAAAATCTACACATAGGCATATAAGTGTTAAGATTCCAGAAACACAACAGAAGAACAAAGTTCTCCAAGCAGTTAGAGAAAAGAAACAAATCACATCCAAAGGAAAGCCCATCAGAATCACAGCAGACTCCTCAACACAAACCATCAAGGCAAGAAGAGCTTGGAGTGACATATTCCAAGCCCTAAAAGAAAACAGCCTCCAACCCAGATTGATGTACCCTGGAAAACTACCTTCCAAAACTGATGGTGAAATAAGATACTTTCATGACAAGCAGCACCTTAGGAACTTCATGAATAACAAACCAGCACTCCAAAATTTTAGACAATATCCTAGAAAAAGACAATGAGGATCACAACCTCAGGAAGCACAGCAGAATGAATTCATCAGACACAACAAGAAATTAAATGCAAAGGGGGAGAATCTAACAAAAAGAAAAAGGCATGACAGTGATAAGTCAATATGTATCAGTTATAACTATCAATGTTAATGGTCTCAATTGACCGATCAAAAGAAATAGACTGGCAGAGTGGGTCAAGAAGCAAGATCCAACAATATGCTGCATACAAGAAACACACTGAATTCAAAAAGAAACTCATAGACTGAAAGTTAAAGGGTAGAAAACAATACTCCATGTGACAGGAACCTGAAAAAAAGCCAGAGTAGCTATCCTCTTTGCAGATCAAGTGGATTTCAAACCAAAACTGATTAAGAGAGATGAAGAAGGACACTACAACCTTGTAAAGGGAAGAATCCAACAGGAAGAGATGACAATCATAAATCATATCTATGCATCAAACACTAGTGCACCCAACTATATAAAACAAATATTAACGTATATAAAAAGTCATATATGCACTAATACCATAGTAGTGGGGGACCTCAATACCCCACTGTCACAAATAGATAGGTCAACTAGACTAAAAATGATGAAACACTAGAGCTCAATCAAACTCTTGAACAAATGAACTTAACAGATGTATACAGAGTGTTCCACCCCACAAAATCAGAATGCACATTCTTCTCAGCTCCACATGGATCGTTCTCCAAAATAGACCACATACTCGCTTATAGAACATGTTTCAGTAAGTGCAAAGGAAATGAAATTATCTCCTGTATATTATTAAACCCTAGTGTGATGAAATTGGAGATCAATAGCAAAAGAAACCACAAAAATATCATAAACAGGTGGAAATTGAACAACACACTTCTGAATAAGCAATGGGTCACAGGGAAAATTAAAGAAGAAATCAGACAGTTCCTTCAATTAAATGACAATTACAATACAACATATTGGAATCTATGGGACAAAATGAAAGCTGTCCTACTAGGGAAATTCATAGCAGTGAATACTCATATTAGGAAAACAGAGTGAGCCCAATTAAAAAACCTGATGCTGAACCTCAAGCTTCTAGAAAAAGAAGAGCAGGACAAACCAAAAGCTCATACAAGGGAGGGAATTATAAAGATCAAGCAGAAATCAATTCAATGGAGACTAAGAGAATGATACAAAAAATCAATGAAGCCAAGAGTTGGTTCTTCGAAAGAATCAACAAAATTGACAAACCCTTAGGCAACCTTATCAGAAAAAGAAAAGAAAAGGCACAAATCCATGCAATTAGGAACGAAAAGGGTAAAATTACAATGGACCCAGCAGAAATGCAGAGGATCATCAATACCTACTGTGAGAACCTATACACCAATAAGATGGAAAGCACAGAAGGAATGGACAGATTCCTAGATACGTATGAATTAGCAAAGTTGAATGAAGAAGACATAAAAATTCTAAACAACCCAATATCAATCAGTGAAATTGAAAATGTAATTAAAAACTTACCAACAAAGAAAAGCCCAGGTCCTGATGGCTTCACAGCTGAATTCTACAAGACATTTAGAGAGGAACTACTACCACTGATGTTTAAACTGTTCAATGAAACTGAAAGTGAAGCAGTACTCATTCCTGGAAGCAAGCATCAACTTGATCCCCAAAGCAGAGAAAGACCCAACTGAAAAAGAGAACTATAGGCCAATCTCACTAATGAACATAGATGCAAAAATCCTTAATAAAATAATGGTAAATAGAATGCAGAAAATCATGAAGAAAATCATACACCCTGACCAAGTGGGAGTCATCCAAGGGATGTAGGGATAGTTCAAAATATCCAAATTAATAAATGTAATACACTATATCAATAGAGCCAAGGACAAAAACCATATGATCATCTCAATAGATGTAGAAAAAGCATTTGACAAAATCCAACATGCATTTATGATAAAATCCCTACAAAAAATCGGAATAGACAGCCTCTACCTCAATCTGATAGAAGCCATCTATGAAAAACCAACAGCCAGTATCATACTAAATGATCAAAAACTGAAATCCTTCACACAAAAATCAGGAACAAGACAAGGATGTCCACCATCACCACTCCTGTTCAATATAGTTTTGGAAACATTAGCCACAGCAATTAGACAAGAGAAAGAAATAAAAGGAATAAAGATAGGAGTTGAAGAAGTCAAATTGTCATTATTTGCAGATGACATGATACTCCATGTAGAAGACCCCAAGAACACCACCAAAAGTCTTCTAGACTTAATAACCAAATTCAGCCAAGTAGCTGGATAGAAGATCAACACACAAAAACCAACAGCTTTCCTCTACATGAACAACAGAATCAATGAAAGAAAAATAGGGCAAACAATTCTTTTCACAATAGCATCCCCCAAAATGAAATACCTAGGAATCAACCTAACGAAAGAAATCAAACACCTCTTCTCTGATAACTATAGCACTCTGAAAGGAGAGATTGAAGATGATATCAGAAAATGGAAAGTCATCCCCTGCTCCCGGGTAGCAAGGATCAACATAGTGAAAATGGCTATACTTCCAAAACTGCTATATAGATTCAATGCAATCCCAATTGAAATTCCAGCAGCATACTTCACAGAATATGAGAAAACAATCCACAAATTCATTTGGAACAAGAAGAGACCCAGAATAGCAAAAGCAATTCTAGGTAACAGAGACATGGCAGGGGGTATCACAACCCCCAACTTGAAACTATACTACAAAGCTACTGTGATAAAAACAGCATGGTACTGCCAAAGAAACAGACCTGAGGACCAGTGGAACAGATTAGAAGACACAGAAACAACTCCAGACACACTCAGTCACCTCATCTTTGACAAAGGAGCCAAACACCCTCACTGGAGGAAAGGTAACCTTTTTAATAAATGGTGCTGGAAAAATTGGGTTTCAACTTGCCAAAGACTACAACTAGACCTATATCTCTCACCATGCACTAGACTAAAATCTAAATGGATTAAAGATCTAAATATTAAAATAGAAACACTGAAATGGCTGAAACAGAGGTTAGGTAGAACTCTTGAAGACATTGGTGTAGGAAAAGATTTTATGAACAAATGTCCATTGCCTGTGAACTAGCACAATCAACAAGTGGGATCTCTTCTTATTAAAAAGCTTCTGCACAGCAAGCAAAACCACCAGCAGTATGAAGAGACAACCCACAATGTGGGGAAAAATCTTCACCTGCTCTCCCTCAGACAAATGACTACTATCTAGAACCTATAAAGAACTTAAAAAAATCAGACCTCTCAAATTTAAAGACCCAACCAAAAATGGGCATCTGAAATGAACAGACATTTCTCAAACAAAGAAGTAGAAATAGCAAATAAATATATGAAAAAATGTTCAACATCACCGGTCATTTGAGAGATGCAATTGCAAACAATGCTGAGATTCCACCTCACTCCAGAAAGAATGGCTGCTATCATGAAATCAATCAATAACAAATGCTGGCAGGGCTGTGGGGAAAGAGGAACCCTGCTCCACTGCTGGTGGGAGTGTAGACTGGTGCAACCACTGTGGAAATCAGTATGGAGATACCTCAAAGAACTAGGACTGGAAGTCCCATTTGACCCCGCTATTCCCCTGTTGAGCATCTTCACCAAAGAATTAAAAGAATCATATCACAGTGATATATGTGCACCCATGTTCATAGCAACACAATTTGTAATAGATAAAACTTGGAAGCAATGCAACTGCCCATCTACTGGAGACCTAATAAAGAAAATGTGTTTTTTAATAAAATGGAGTACTACTCAGCCATAAAAATGAGAAATTACAGATATTTATAGCTAAATGAATGCACATCGAAGCAATACTCTTAAGTGAAATAAATAGGACACACAGGTGTAAATACTGAATTGTTTCTCTAGTGTGAGAAACTGAAAGTGTAAATAAGGACTAAAAGGTATAATAGATAATGTGAAATCAGAAGGAAAGGGACAAAGGGGAAGGGTAAGTGGGAGGGGTAGGGAAAAGGCAAGAATGGAATGGAATTAATGGGAGAAAATGAAAATTGGAAACAAAGTGTTAATAGGGAGGGGTGGAGGGGTTGAAGTGAGGGCAGGGGAAGGGGGAAAAATAAGAACCAAGAGAGACTATGCAAAGGTGCAAATTTCCAATGATGAATGTCGTTATATTGTATACCTAAGATGCACCAATAAAATGAAATTCAAATTTGACAAAAATATATTAGTAGGGGGCCAGGGATTTAGCTCGGTGTAGCCACCACCTGCATCACAGGCATGAGGTCCTGAGTTCGATCCCCTTTAAAAAAAAATTAATAGGGAAGCTTAGGAGAAGCAGCTTCTGCCACTACAGTTAGACACCACAGTTAGAACAATTACACAAAGAAGGTGAGAGAAACCAAGACCCAGGGTGGTAGCAGGTGACACATTACCATAACAATTTATCAGAAAGAGTTAACTAAGCAGGGAAGAAACCAAACACATAAAAGACCAAGGTAATCACCACCCCTCACGCACCTCTGATGCAATGCAAAGGAGACAAGGGGAAGCCACCTAAGGACTCTTATTTAATATTTAAAAGACACACACCCATACATATATACATATATGTATAGTCTCACTTCAGCATCACTACACTAGATACACACATGTCCCCTTTACTTAATCATTCATGAACTGTAAGCTACCTTTCTATATGGCTCCCCCCACTACACATACATCCTTATCCTTACAAAGGACAAAAAAAAATTAAACGGCCCCCCCAAAATATGTAGACAGATGCCCAGTTTAGGGTCAATGAGATGGTGACAACTTTCAGGTGCCCCCCATGGGGGATGGAAAAAATCACTAGTCCTAAATAAAAAGAGCCAGGGACAATGCCTCAGGGATACTCGCTTTTCTGATGCACCCTGCTCTTCAGGAGTACCTATCTTTCTTTTTCCACCCCTTTCCAAAGAGACAATCTTTCTTTATTTTAAACTCTGCCTCTTTAATTCCTTACTGGTGCCGAGAGTTTAGGATCCTGGTAGCTGCATGTTCCAGTGGAGCAGTACTGCCTACAATCCTACTCCAACGCAGCACCACAAAGCCCTTTCTTAAGCCTTCACTCAGAGTTGAGTTACAGGTTTGCACTTTTTTCTATCCACTGGTATGACAACCCCCCCTCTTGATAAAGATGTCTTGATGAATTTACTGGGCTGGGAGCAGAATAACAACCTCCTAGATTCCCTGAAAAAGGTATGCCAGGACAAAGGTCCAAGTTAAGAGAGTCCCTGCAGGCCATCTTGTCATTCCAACTTGCTGAGAGCCAGCAGTGCTCAAGGGGCAGGGAGTTAGCTTTGGAACTCACTCAACCACTTCCTTCCAATGCCAGGCTGCTTTTCTACACCAAAGCCACTTGGTACCACTGCCTCTCTCTCCTGGAGGTCAGGCTAAGGGATGTCCTTAGGAGGGCTTTCTGTTGCTCCTGAGGGCCCTCAAAATGTATGCAATTCAAACCCATCTATCCAGGGCGCCCTGAGCACACCTTCTCTGGACAATGCATTGATAATGACTGCAATGGAGGTCAACCTGCCCCAAGGAACAGGGATCCACTCTCACCACTGTGGGCAGAGAGGAGAAAGAAAGAGTAACTTAGAAACAGTAGGCTGACCACATCTACCAGGCAGAACAATTTACCAAGGAGTTTATTCTAGTACAGGAATCAGGTGATGAAAACATAATGGCAGGGAAATGGCTAGCAAAAGCAGTTTACCTTTAGCACAGGAGAACAGCTGTCAGACTGAGGTAGGATAAAAGAAATAAAACTAGGTAGAAAGGAGACCAGGAAGTCGAGAATTTAAAATTTTACTTTAAAAGAAAAACAGCTTCAGAACACAAGCCCAGTTTATTTACTTCCAAAACAGCAAACCTGGGCAAGGCCCTTTCAGCTGTGCATAGGTCTGCCCATTTGTTTTTCACCTACAAACTACCTTTTCCAGCTTCCTCCATCCCCCAAAGCAGTGGAAACTGCATATCTAATGCATATCTCCACTTGAAAGCCACATGGAAGGCTTACACTGTGACCTGGCAGACAGAATAATGTCACGCCCCTTGCTGAAGCAAGGATCATGGCCTGCATGTCATTAAGCCCCAGCAGCAGATGTGTAGGAAAGCTCAAGGAAGAACAAAGACAAGACACCATGTCCCAGCTCCTTGGCTCCTGGAAATTCAATAACATCTGCAGTGTCCATTCTGAGGAGTGTGACTAATAAAAACAAAATGACATAGCCCCCCACTTTTGACTTTGCTGGCTTTACTCTGCTTGCCCAGACCCTGACAGTTAACCATATCCAGGTGTTTCTGTGATAGCCAACCTGACTCCATTTTGTGCCTCATCACTATTCCCCACCATTTCATGTAAAGTCGAGTGATTTCGGGTGGTTACCTCCCCCTGCCGCTTGGGAGTCCCCTTGATTAATGCCATCACATCCCATTTGGTAGAGCAGTGTGCAACTGTATGTTATCTTTATGACCTTCCCATTTGGTAGAGCAGTCTGCAGCTATATGTTATCTGTATGAGCTTGTAGACAGAATACTCCATACCTGAGTTCTATTTTGTTTCAACTAAACTGTATGAAACTTCCCTGTCCCCCACTAACTTAGCAAAGTTGTGCTCCTGTGAAATTCTGCTTGGCTCCCACCTCCCTGAGCCCTCCTCAACAAGAAGAGCCACTTAAAAGAAACCTGCAAGCTGCTTTTCATTGTTGAGAGTTTTCGAGTGCAAGCTGCTCTTGATAGCCAGCAATAAAAGGACTCAAATTTGACTCAGAGTGTGGCAATTCTCTATAATCTCTCATGATTGAATATAACGTCTCTCCCCAAAGTCCTTCCCCCAACTAAATAATGTCCTTGCTTCTTAACCACAATTTTCTCTTTACTTTTGTAGATAAGCCTACAACACCCACCCCAAAACTGCCTGATCTCAAAAGAGGAAGGCAAAACTTAAATGTTAGAGTAAACACTAAAGGACATAACTAATTCTATCTGACACCTTCCTGTGGGAAATTGTAGAATTCAGCTATCTAGTTGTAAGAATTGATCACAAGAAGCTTGTTAACTGAGAAAATTAAGTCATTTCTGGGAAATTCCACAAGTCTGTTTGTCAAAAGAATACCAGAAAACTTTAAGAAATGTTGTAAAAGTCTCAGGGGAGAAAAATGGTTTTTTCTAGTTTTCTTATTTACCATTTCTGGGGATCAGAGACCAGCGACCCAATGACTCTATGGGTGGTGAGAGAGATACGACTCACTATGCACATCTGTGATGTTTGTGGTGGGCCGGTGGGCTTGATTTTGGCTGAAGTCATCCTGCTCTCTTGGTACCATCTGATAAGAAGAGGGCTGCAGTGTGCTCTTTGATGTATGGGATTGGTGAATGGAAATGGGGGACTTGTAAATTTGCCTGTAGCTTTTATGAGTCACCTAAAGTCACTGGTTATCATCAGAAAGACAATAGCCAGAATAACTAAGCTGCTTTCCTACATGGATAAAAGCCTTACTTCTTCCCTTTGTGATTGTCCAATAGTGCCAGAGAATTAAACTGCTGTTCATCCCCCAGGCTGTCTCCTTTTCTTTCTTTAAAAGTTGGTGCTTTCTGGGGTCTCAGGTCTCCCTCTAGAGAGACCACTGACACCTTCCCGTAATCATCCCCTTCTTTTTGACAGCTGCTCATTGCCCTGACAACTCTGCTTCTGAAGATAACAGTTTTGCTACATCTTATTGGGAGCTTGTTTCTCTTTGCCAGATGAAAGACACCCAGATGTGTTAAGTTACAAGCTGTCACTACTTAAATACCTGCTTTTGTTCTGCTTCTATAGCTTCTGTTTAAAAGGAATAGCATAACTCCTATTCAGCACTCAGATTTTGATGTGTTATCTCCTCTGGGCCTGCTTGTGTATTACAGTTCTTTCTGGCTCCCTCCATCTCTTCCAGTGCCAGTCGATCATTCCCTGTGTCTGAGTAAACCTAAAATTGCTCTAACATGACCACTCTACCTCCATCTATCCCAAGAAGAGGGACCTCACTCTCTCCATCCCCACATTCCATAAGGGAACAACCTCACCACTTTCCTTTAAATTCTTTGTTCTTGCCCCACTCTGTGCTGTGTCCTGTTTCAGATTCAACCCTCTTGCTGGTGCCCAAGTGTTAAATATACCAGCCTTGTTGCTCCCACAGTGCCTACCCAGGTGGTCTCTATAACACATTTGATGCTGAAAACCTGGGATAGGGTACCCTCCTTGGAAAGCTTTACACCCTATCCCAAGCCTTTTGTCCTGAGGAGACCACCTTGTAACATTGGAACATCAGGCCAAGTTCCAGACAGTCCCTCTGACCACTTTAGATTGGGTAAGGCTTTCCCTCCCATTCCCCTTACTCACTACCACCCTCCCTCCCTGCCTTGAGGTACATCCCCAGGGTCCCAAGCATGGGCCACTGAGTGCCAACTGCCCTGCCTGTGTGGTGGGCCTGGACCAGGGTCCTAGGCTGTGCAGCCTTGGTGCTGGGTGCCTGCAACTGGCATGCCTGGCTCAACCCCAAGCCTGCTCGGTGCCCTGCCAATCCTGCAACACAGCATAACATGTGGCTACACCAGGGATGCCACACAGTGTGCCATGACAGAGGCCATAGAGGCCAATATCCTGCTGAGCTGGTGCTCCCATGTGCAGTGGGACCACAGACCATTTCAGGAGTCCCCTGCAGCCCCCATGCACAAAGCCTGCTGTCTAGAGATGAACCCAAGTCCAGACCGAGCAAGATAAAGGCATGCCTGCAATGTGTGCCACCCCCAAGTTTCCCACTGCTGCTGCCACTGCAGCTGCCTGGCTCTGTAAATGAGCTAGTCCATGCCTGGCCTGAGACCCCAGGGCCACCTTCTGAAGGCCCAATATTGCTCATAGTGCTAAACGCAATGCCAGGCAGGCCTCGGGGCTCAGGATGCTCGGGTGGGCTGCACCACCCACAGCCCCCACTGCAGCTGCTCTTCCTCTTCTACCTCCTCCCCTCCCTGGTTAATACACCCCAGCTCCACAGGTGGTGGCACTGCCCTGGGTGCTAGGCATGTGGGTCCTGCCTTGGGCAACCATGTGCACACCTCGGGAAGCCCTCCACAGGCTCCATGACCAGGGCGGCACCCCTCACCCCCAGTACCACCACCTGCTCCACGCCCAGTCCAGATCACAATGTGGGCCCAATCCCTAACCCTCTGCACCAGGTCCTCCCCTCCCGCACCCCAATGTCCCCAACCCCCAGCCCGTCTGACTCTGTGCCGCTCACTCACCCTCCTCTCTTCCTCTCTTCCAGCTGCAAAAACACAGCACGGCAGAACACAGACACAGCCCACTCACCACCCATCTCAGCCAGGTTTAGGGTCAACTGGGCGCCTCAGACCCAACTCATATGCCCCTGCAGTTTACTATGCTTGTCCCACTGCGCACCCCATGCAATGCCATACACCCCTAGGAATCTTGTGTACCCCTGGTCCCCAGTATAACCTACGACACCGCACGTCCCAGAATCTTGATGCTGCCCTAACAACCCCACATGTTCCTAAACCCCAGCATAGCTCTAAAACCCCTGCATGCCCCAGGACCTCTGCACACTCTCAGAGCCCTGCTGCTTGGCCAATCCAGCTGGGCACCCTGGGAAGGGGCCCCACCCTAGAGGGTCCCCCTCTTTCCAAAAAGGGCCCCACCACAGAGGGGTCCCCTCTTCTAACAGAGGCCCACCACAGAGGGAGCCCCTTTCCAACAGGGATATACACCCATGCCTCAGATACCTGACCCAGTCACATGGCCTCACCTGGGCTGATTTAACTGTCATCCTTAGTTCCACTCTGTCCCTAGTGAACAAAAATGAGTATATTCCCTGATCAGAGAATGTCCTACATAGACAACTGAAGCTGCCTTCAGCCCGACTTTCCAGAGGATCCTACTGCCATTTCCTGAAAAGATCCAAACTAAAACTACCAGACAGGATCCCCAGACATTAAAAAAACCCCCAAAACTACAAAACTGGAGGCTGGCCCTCAAACCTCACAACCACAGCTAATCAACCTGAATTTTAAGGTCAATGGCAGCATATTTCTGAGCTGCAGATGCTGGCCTCTGCCCTAAGAAGCCTCCCTGTCAACAACTGGGTTGATCATGTGGAGCCAGAGTGACTCCATTTTGGAGCTGTCTCCTTTGTTCTCTCAGAGTGACTCCATTTTGGAGCTGTCTCCTTTGTTCTCTCAAACTTGTGCTTATCCACTCAAAATTCCTAAGTTTATTACCCAGCCATCTGTGTACTCAGAAAGGACATTCCGGACACACTACCTATAAGGTAAACAGTTAATGGCTAACTGCCCACAAAAGATAGATGTGACCATTAGTCAGTGGACCTGCTAACCATCAGCTTATGACAGTCGGCCCCTAACCTTTGCCCCCTTCTCCCTTGCAAAAATCTATACGTAACCCCCTTAACCCCCCCGAGCCTAACCAATCAAAACCCTACACTTCATATGTATTTAGCATTAACCAATCACCTGGCTACTAACAACCAAAGCTTGATGTATATTCAATAAAAACCCTGCTAGTCTCGAGGCTCGGGGCTCTCAATCTCGATCCGCTGCGTCGGTGACAATTGAGAGTCCCTGCTTAAGCTTGAATAAACGACCCTCGTGTGCTTACATCGGAAACGGTCTCCTGGTGGTCTTTGGGACATCGCGATCTGGGCACAACATTTGGGGGCTCGTCCGGGATCCCAAGACCTTCAGGACTCCCGTACCGGAGGGTCAACGCCGGCTGGTGAGTGTTTTCTTTGTGCTTGTAAAGTCTGGGCCTATTTTCTGGGAAGGTCGGCAGACGGTCTAGGCGGACGCGCTGCAAGGGCCGCCGACCCGGAATCCTGGAAGACGTTCCGGATTCCACTGGTGGGGACGGAGTGCCCCAAGAGTACGGGTCAGTGAGACTCCTGGAGGGACGGTGCGGGTCGCTCCCGCGGCACGGCAGGAGGCCGTCGTCCCATTTACATTGCCTCCGATCGCGCGGAGGACGGTTTTGTCTCACCTTGTGCTTCTCTGTTGCGTTTGTGTGTCTGTTTGTGCTGACTTGGACCGAGACGATGGGACAGACTGTGACTACCCCTCTTTCCCTTGTAACAGACCATTTCAAAGAAGTTAGGGAGAGCGCTCATAACTTAAGTTTAAAAATTAAGAAGACTAAGTTCATCACCCTCTGTGGCTCAGAGTGGCCCTCCCTCGGGGTAGGATGGCCCCCCGAGGGAACTTTTGATTTGCAGATAATTCGCAGAGTTCGTAAAGCCATCCTCCCCCCCGATCAGATACCCTACATAGCCGTTTGGGAATTTCTGGTTTCTAACCCGCCCCCATGGGTTAAGCTCTTTTTGCCTTCACAGCAGCAGCAACCGGAGTTAATCCTGACGGCCAAAGAAAAGGCTCCTAAAAAGCGCGCGGATGAAAAACAACCCGAAACCAAGCCAACCGCGCCACTTTACCCTGTCCTCCAGGGAGGGACCGAGGAAGATCTTATATTTCCTCCCCCTTACTCTCTCCCCTCTCTTCCGCCACAGCAGGCTGGAGGAGGTGACCCAGTCCCAGCCGGGGCTGGGGAACCCGCCCCGGGCGCCGCCGACAACCGTAATGGTCCCGCCCAAAATACTCGTCACCGGCGCGCCGCCTCGCCGGCAGGACCGGCAGATTCAACTGTCTGCCCGCTGCGAGCAATAGGGCCCCCTGATGAACATGGAAACCAGCCTCATCATTACTGGCCCTTTGCTACCAGTGATCTTTATAATTGGCGCCGACAACATGCCAATTTCTCTGATAACCCTAGAGATTTGATTAACCTGTTAAAAACTGTTTTGTTTACCCATCAGCCCACTTGGGATGACTGTCAACAGCTTCTGCAGGTTCTGTTCACCACTGAGGAACGAGAGAGAATCCAGAATGAGGCCAGAAAATTGGTTCCTGGTGACAGTGGTCAGCCCACCACCAATGCAGACACCATCAACACTTCTTTTCCTCTGTCCCGACCTAACTGGGACTTCAATACGGCAGAAGGTAAGGAGAGACTTCGAGTCTATCGCCAGACTTTATTAAGAGGTCTCAGAGCAGCGGCGAGGAAGCCTACAAATTTGGCTAAGGTAGGGGATGTACAACAAAAGTTAGATGAAAGCCCTGCTGCTTTCCTAGAAAAAATTCAGGAAGCTTTTCGTAGGTACACTCCTATGGACCCAGAAGCAGTTGAGACAAAGGCAGCTGTAATAATACATTTTGTCAACCAGGCGGCACCAGACATTAAGAGAAAGTTACAGAAAGTAGATAGGTTAAGAGAAAAGAGTATTCAGGACTTAGTGGCAGTGGCAGAGAAAGTGTATAACAATAGAGAAACCGCAGAGGAAAAACGAGAAAAAGCTGATGACCGCCAGACCCGAAACTTAGCTCGGATCCTTCTGGCTACCACTGCGGGAGAGCAGAAAGAATGTAAACGTAGACTAAAAAAGATTGTGATGAAAGGAAAAAACAAAGAGAGACGCAGAGAGCGCCCCCAGTTGGGGAAAAATCAATGTGCTTATTGCAAAGAATACGGACACTGGGCCAGGGACTGTCCTAAAAAGAAACAGCGAGAAGGACGCCCCAAGACCCCTATTCTGGCTGCGGATAAATTAAATGATTAGGGGGGACGGGGTTCGGCACCCCTCCCCGAGCCCAGGGTAACCCTAAAAGTGGAGGGGAGACCTATTGAGTTCCTGGTGGATACAGGGGCTCAACATTCAGTCCTACTCAAACCGTGTGGCCATATTTCTGATAAAACCTCCTGGGTTCAAGGAGCTACAGGCATGAAAAAGTATTCATGGACAACCCAAAGAACAGTAGACTTGGGAGTGGGCCAAGTAACCCACTCATTTATGGTTATACCAGACTGCCCCTACCCCTTATTGGAAAGAGACTTACTTACTAAATTAGGGGCTCAAATTCATTTCCAACCCGGGGACACAAAAGTCCTTAATCAAGAGGGAAGGCCCATTCAGGTACTAACCATAAACCTGGAAGATGAATATCTACTACATCAAAAGAGGGCCCCTCCTGATCCTGATATGGAACAATGGCTCTCCATGTTCCCACAAGCATGGGCGGAAACTGGAGGCATGGGGCTAGCTATACACAGGGCACCGGTGTTTATAGAAATAAAACCTGGAGCAGATCCGGTACGAGTTCGCCAATATCCTATGCCCCTGGAGGCCCAGAAAGGAATAACTCCACACATCAGGAGGTTACTTGCTCAGGGGATTCTCAGACCTTGCCAATCGGCCTGGAACACCCCCTTGTTGCCAGTACGAAAACCTCATTCTAATGACTATCGGCCAGTGCAGGACCTCCGGGAGGTAAACAAGAGGGTTATGGACATTCACCCCACAGTGCCTAATCCATACACCCTATTGAGTTCTCTTCCCCCGAGCCATCGCTGGTACACAGTCTTAGATCTCAAAGATGCTTTTTTTAGCCTTCCACTGACACCTAAAAGCCAAAACATCTTTGCGTTTGAATGGAGTGATCCAGAGCAAGGCATCAACAGACAGCTGACGTGGACCCGATTACCTCAAGGATTCAAAAACTCTCCCACCATCTTCGACGAGGCCCTACATGAAGACCTGGGTGAGTTTCGCCTCCAGAACCCCCAACTAACTCTGTTACAATATGTAGATGACCTTCTTGTGGCAGCTGAGACACAGGAAGACTGCTTAAATGGAACCAAGAGACTCTTGATGGTCATAGGAGAGCTGGGGTATCGGGTGTCCGCTAAAAAGGCCCAGATCTGCAAACCCGAGGTAAGCTACCTGGGGTACGTGCTTAGAGAAGGGCAGAGATGGCTGTCGGATGCTAGGAAAGAGACAGTTCTTAAGATACCCACACCAGATTCCCCTCGAAAAGTCAGAGAATTCTTGGGATCGGCGGGCTTCTGCCGCCTATGGATACCAGGGTTCGCAGAGCTCGCAAAGCCCCTCTACGAGGTAACTAGAGACAGTCAGGCTTTTCAATGGACAGAAAAGCTACAAAAATCTTTCGATCAAATTAAAACAGCCTTGCTGACGGCACCAGCCTTGGGCTTGCCTGATATTACTAAGCCATTCCACCTTTACATTGATGAAAACAAAGGAGTCGCTAAGGGCGTCCTGATCCAGTATCTAGGGCCATGGCGCCGCCCAGTGGCGTACTTATCAAAAAGACTTGATCCAGTTGCGTCAGGATGGCCCCCGTGCCTAAGAATGATTGCAGCAGTAGCTCTAATGGTCAAAGACGCTGACAAGTTGACATTAGGCCAAGAACTGTACGTGACCACCACTCACGCCATTGAGGGAGTCCTAAAACAGCCTCCGGATTGATGGCTCAGTAATGCTCGCCTGACCCACTACCAGAGCTTACTCCTAAATCCAACCCGAGTTGTCTTTCAGGCCCCGGCTGCTTTAAACCCAGCCACACTGTTGCCAGACCCGAACTTAGAGGCTCCGCTTCACGACTACACAGACATCCTGGCCCAGGTACACGGAATTCGAGCAGATCTGAGTGACCAGCCATGGCCAGACGCAGACAACACCTGGTACACTGATGGGAGCAGCTTTGTTCGTGAGGGCCACAGGTATGCTGGGGCAGCTGTGGTGACAGAAACTGAGGTCATTTGGGCAGAACCATTGCCCACCGGGACCTCAGCACAACGGGCAGAGCTCATAGCCCTGACCAAGGCATTAACTTTAGGACGGGGCCTAAAGTTAAATGTATACACAGATAGCCGGTATGCCTTTGCCACTGCGCACGTCCATGGGGCCATCTACAAAGAAAGGGGACTCTTGACAGCTGAAGGAAAGACTATTAAAAACAAAGAAGAGATCCTTGCCCTCTTAACAGCCCTCTGGCTACCGAAAAAATTAGCCATTATCCATTGCCCAGGACACCAGAAGGGCGACACTCCAATTGCCAGAGGAAATAATCTAGCTGACCAGACGGCCCGAAAAATAGCTTTAAAGGTTGATCTGACACTGGCCACTCAGCTGCCCGATCCGGGAAGTGCAGCCCTCCCAGAAAAGCCCCAGTACACTGAAAAGGACTTAAATTGGATAAAACAATTACCTACGCCCCAGTGCCTCAACGGGTGGTGGAAATCTTCTGATTGTAAAGTCATCCTGCCTAAGACACTGGGAGAACAAGTTCTCTCCAAGATACACCGGACCACCCACATGGGCACTCGAAAAATGCAAGATCTCCTGAGACATGCTGAAATTAAGATCCGTGATGCTAATTCTACAATTGAACATATTGTTGCTACCTGCAAAGCCTGTCAATTGACAAATGCCACCCACAATAGGGCCAACCCAGGAAATAGGCTGAGGGGAAACCGACCTGGAGCCTATTGAAAATTGGACTTCACCGAGGTAAAACCTGAAAAGTACGGTTATAAATACTTGTTAGTTTTCGTAGATACTTTTTCAAGATGGATAGAAGCGTTTCCTACCAAACATGAGACAGCGCAGAGTGTGACTAAAAAGCTGCTAGAAGACATCCTGCCAAGGTACGGTTTTCCAGTAATGCTAGGATCAGATAATGGACCCGCCTTCATTTCCAAGGTGAGTCAAGCCCTAGCACAGGTGTTGGGGACAGATTGGAAATTACATTGTGCATACAGACCCCAAAGCTCAGGACAGGTAGAAAAGATGAATAGAACCTTAAAAGAGACCTTAACTAAATTAACCTTAGAGACTGGCGGTGACTGGGTGACTCTCCTTCCCTTCGCCCTTTATAGGGTGCGCAATTCACCCTATAAAATGGGGTTGACCCCCTTTGAAATCATGTTTAGAATTCCCCCTCCCATTATCCCCAACCTTCACTCAAATGTACTTGTTGAATTTGATGACCAAAAGTTGTTACTTTCTTTAAAAAGCCTCCAAAGTGTACACGAAGACATCTGGCCTAAGTTAGAAGCCTTATACCAGACCGGACCACCTCCTGAGCCCCATCGCTACCGACCTGGAGACTGGGTCTTCGTTCGGAGACACCGGCAGAAAGACCTTGAGCCCCGTTGAAAAGGACCCTACGTCACAGTCCTGACCACGCCCACTGCTCTCAAGGTCGACGGGATTGCTTCGTGGGTACACTACACCCACGTTCGCCCTGCAGATCCTCACACTGTCCTAGAAGACTTCGTTCCATCATGGCAGGTGTCCAGAGACCAAGACAGTCCCCTCAAACTCAAGCTACGTCGTCGACGATCGTGATTATGGTAACTGTACTTTTGACACCGACACTAGGAGGACAAAACCCATATGCTCCCTTAAATTTAACCTGGATGATCATTAGTACGTCTACGGGCAACATTGTTAATAGTTCATCTGAAGTGGCTCCACCACTTACCTGGTGGCCAGACCTAGACTTTGACCTGTGTTCGCTCGCCACAGGGACTTGGAACACTGGAAACTGGAAAATCGGGCCTAGAGGAGAGCCAATATATAAAAAAGACATAGGCCAATGTAATACTAATAGAACATCCCTGCCCATGGCTCCAGTACCTATGGCCCCTCCTAGACTTGACCCTGGGTGTAGCCATTCTCTTGATAAAAACATCCTACAAAGCACCCCCTTTTATGTTTGTCCGGGAGAAAGGCGCACACAGTCTCAGATAAACAAGTGCGGGGGACCTGACCAGTTCTATTGTGCCAAATGGGGATGTGAGTCCACGGGCACCGTCTCCTGGGCCCTGCCTGTCAAGGACGATTTTATTTCTTTAAAAAGAGTCCCTGGGCCCCCTGGCCTGCAGACAAATCAAAAGGGTGGTAATTTCTTAGTTCTTAGTGGCCCCTGTACCGGGTTCCTCTGTAACCCGGTCAGACTTTCATTCACGGATTCAGGTAAAAGGTACACTAAATGGAAAACAGGCCAGACTTGGGGACTCCGTCTATATCAAGATGGTTATGATACCGGGTTGTTATTCACTATAAAACTGAAGACAGAGCCGCTCACCATAGGGTCTCCCCAATTGATAGGGCCAAACTTGGCGCTAGCTCCAATAGCCCCTTTCAGACCTATTAAGCCCCCTCCCCCAAAAAGCTCGCCTATGTCACCAAAACCAAACGCCTCCGTACGGCCATCAGACTTAACCTCCGCTCCCACATCCCCGCCCTTGATTCAAATGATCACCCAGATTGATAAAGTCGATCATAACCGGGACCAGGACCCCCTTTGGGAACTGATGGTTCACACCTTTAAAGCCCTAAATGCATCTAGGCCAGACCTCACTCAGTCCTGCTGGCTATGTTATGATACTAAGCCCCCATACTATAAAGCAGTAGCTTATCTAGACAATTTCACTAAGTCAGACAGCCCGACTCAATGTAGATGACAACAAAAAGGGACAGCTAGGCTGACCCTACAATCAGTAACTGGACAAGGAACTTGTGTCGGCAGTGTCCCGGCCTCCCACCAACACCTTTGTAACAAAACCGTCCTTAGACCTAGGCCTAAATATCTCATTCCCCCTTATGATGGATGGTGGGCCTGTTCCTCTGGACTTACCCCTTGTGTACATGGGCTAGTGTTAAAACAAACAAGAGATTTCTGTGTACTTGTACAATTAGTCCCCCGGTTGTTATATCACTCAGAAAAAGACATCCCCAGCCGCCTGGCTAAAACCCAGGTCAGAGTTAAGCGAGAACCTGTAACGGCCATTACTTTGACCGTTCTCTTAGGATTAGGACTAGCTGGGACAGGAACGGGAGTTTCATCGCTACTAATACACAATAAATATTATAATGACTTAAGGACAGCCATAGATATAGATATTAAAAGGCTAGAAAGCTCCATCTCCCACCTCCAAGAGTCTTTAACTTCACTAGCAGAGGTAGTCCTCCAAAACCGAAGGGGGCTGGACTTAATTTTCCTTCAACAAGGAGGACTCTGTGTTGCACTAGGTAAAGAATGCTGTTTCTATATAGATCATTCAGGAGTAGTCAAAAAATCCATGGCTAAAGTTAGAAAAGACATCGCCAAACGTAAACAAAAAAGAGAACAATCTCAAACCTGGTTCGAATCTTGGTTTAATTCTTCCCCTTGGCTCACTACCCTAATTTCTACCCTGTTAGGCCCCTTGCTTATCGTGTTGCTACTATTAACCTTTGGACCTTGCATACTTAATAGACTAGTTTCGTTCATTAAAAAGCAAATTAACGCTGTTCAGTTAATGGTACTCAGGTCCCAATACCAGCCAATACCTATTGATTTGACAGAATTAACCCCCAGAGGCCCATGATTGGCCCTCTACAGCACCCTGAGAAGGGGGGAATGTGGAGCCAGAGTGACTCCATTTTGGAGCTGTCTCCTTTGTTCTCTCAGAGTGACTCCATTTTGGAGCTGTCTCCTTTGTTCTCTCAAACTTGTGCTTATCCACTCAAAATTCCTAAGTTTATTACCCAGCCATCTGTGTACTCAGAAAGGACATTCCGGACACACTACCTATAAGGTAAACAGTTAATGGCTAACTGCCCACAAAAGATAGATGTGACCATTAGTCAGTGGACCTGCTAACCATCAGCTTATGACAGTCGGCCCCTAACCTTTGCCCCCTTCTCCCTTGCAAAAATCTATACGTAACCCCCTTAACCCCCCCGAGCCTAACCAATCAAAACCCTACACTTCATATGTATTTAGCATTAACCAATCACCTGGCTACTAACAACCAAAGCTTGATGTATATTCAATAAAAACCCTGCTAGTCTCGAGGCTCGGGGCTCTCAATCTCGATCCGCTGCGTCGGTGACAATTGAGAGTCCCTGCTTAAGCTTGAATAAACGACCCTCGTGTGCTTACATCGGAAACGGTCTCCTGGTGGTCTTTGGGACATCGCGATCTGGGCACAACAATCAAAAGGGATCCCAGGTGCCCCTGACTCAAGGCACCCCTCCAGGGTCATGCTTCAAATGCAGACAGAATGGTCACTGAACTAGGCAATGCCCGCAGCCAGGTGCCCTCCAAGCCAGGTCCTTCTTACAGGGCTCCTCACTGTAAGTCCGATTATCCAAAACTGGCAGCTGCCACTGCTGCTTACAAGTCATTATCCCAGAAACTGAACTAGCTCCTTGCCAGACCTTCTTGGCTTGGCCACCAAAGACTGATGTCACTCGGATGCCTCAGAGGCCCCCTGAACCATCTTAGATGCTAAACTCCAGGTAATACTTATGGTAAAGAGTAATCCATCCCTTTCTTAATCAATACAGGGACCAACCATTCCACCCTTCCTTCTTTCTAAGGATTGGTCTTTCTGGCCCCCAAAACTGTTGTGGACATTAACAGCAAAGTCTCCAGAATTTTAACCCCCTGGTGTCAGTCTGCTGACAATTAGGTCAACATCTTTTCCCACACTCATTCTTCGTCATCCTCACTAGCCCAGTTCCTCCTAAAGGGCGAGACCTCTTAACCAAGATGTTAGCCACTCTGACCATCCCCAGGACACAACCAGCACTTATAGCAGCCCTGGTTTCCCCTTCCCTGCCTTGCTCCTTAGCTTCCATCATCTCCCCTTACCTCAACTCAAAGTCTGGGATACCTCCTCCTCGCCCTTGACTTCATCCCAACAACCACTTGTTATCCCTCTCAAACCAAACCACCTCTACCCTGCCCAATGACAGTATCCTATACATGACCCAGCTTTACAGGGACTGCAGCCGATTATTTCTCACCTACTGCAACAAGGCCTCTTAGCAACCCCATCAACTCGCTTGACAACGCTCCCATTCTCGCAGTACAGAAGGCAGATGACACTTAGACTGGGCCACACTTACAGACTGGTACAAGATCTCCACACTATCAACCAGATTCTCCTTCCATACACCCCGTGGTGCCAAATTCCTACATGATTTTCCCTCTGTCCCTCTGTCTACCACTCATTACTCTGTCTTGGCCCTAAAAGACGCATTTTCACTGTCCCCCTGCACCTCTCCTCACAGCCCTCTTTGCATTCACCTGGACAGACCCTGACACCTGTCAGCCCCTACAAGTCCTGGACATTTGCCACAGGATTTCTGTGACACCCTCCACTATTTCAGTCAGGTCCTTGCCCATGGTTTGCTCTCCCTTCACCCTTCTTCCTCTCATCTCATACAGTATATAGGTGACCTCCTACTCTGCAGCCCCTCATGTGAGCTTTCCATAAAAACACCTTCATATTATTACAACATCTATATTCCAAGAGATACCACAGATCTCCCTCCAAGGCCCAAATCTCTTCCCCGTCTTGTTGTGGCCAGATCACGAGGTCCCCAAAGACCACCAAGGAGCCGATTCCGATGCAAACACATGAGGGTCGTTTATTCAAGCTCGAGCAGGGACTCTCATCTGACACCTACGCTGCAGGTCAGGATTGAGAGCCCCGACTCTAAAACACCAGGGGTTTTTATAGAGGTTACAGCAAGGCGCGGGGTTTTCAAAAAGGTGTGGGGTTTCAAATCACATGCAAAACACACAGTTGGCTAGCATTTAGCAAGTTTTGAAAGTTTAAACCTGATTGGCTGTGCCTTGCATGCTGAACTCCAAACGGCTGCTCAAGTCATCGAAAAGAACATCTGGGATACTGGGGTATTGGGGTAACTACTGATTAGCTGTTGCAGGCCATCGAGAAGAGCATCTGGGACATTGAGGTAGCTACTGATTAGCTGTTGCTAGGCTAGTTGCTAGGGAACTGCTGAACATTATCACAGGCAGGTGGCCAAAGTACATCTTGTGGTTTTTCTTGGAACTAGAGTTTATGTCCAGGCCACCTTACTCTAGGATGGGGCCAAATTTCAAAATGGAGTCACTCAGGCCTCACAGTCTGTCACCTAGACATCATTCTCCACAAATATACTTGAGCCCTACCTCCAGTCCACATCCACCTAATTTCCCACATTCTTATTTCCACCACCAAATAGCAACTCCTCGCCTTTCTCCACATGATAGGATA
This sequence comes from Heterocephalus glaber, assembly GCF_053883595.1. Taxonomy (NCBI): domain Eukaryota; kingdom Metazoa; phylum Chordata; class Mammalia; order Rodentia; family Bathyergidae; genus Heterocephalus; species Heterocephalus glaber. The sequence goes on along the minus strand of NW_028258324.1, from coordinate 57,632 downwards.
TTTCCATCTCTGGGTTCCCAGCTTTGTCCTCCTCACTAAAATCCTCTAAACCTCACCAAGGGAGATCCCTCTGAGCCTTTAGATCACAAAGACCTTCCCTCCTGTGTCCTTCCAGTCCTGCAAAGAGGCCCTAGGGCAACCCCTCCTTTGGCCCTCCCAGACCCCACCCAACTCTTCAGCCTTTGTATGATAAAACAGAGGAGAAAAGCTGCAGGGGTTCTGACACAGGTCCTAGCTCACGTCCAATTGCGTTCCTGTACAAGCAGCTTAACCCACCATCATGGGCTGTCTGCCTTGCCTACAGATGGCTGCCACTGTGACTGTTACTGCTAGAAACACTCAAAATCACTACACATGCTCCACTCAGCCTTTACTCTTTGCACAACCTGCGGGGACTCGTGTCCTCATCCTACTTCCCACACTTCTTTGGGCCCCTGTCCTTCTTCAACTCTAAGTACTTTTCATGGAAACCCTCACAGTTACAATCACCCTGGGCCTGGATTTTAATCCAGCCCCTCACCTTATCAACCTGCTGCATCTTTCTAAAGAGTTTGAATCACACAACAGTATGTCTTTAATACACCCAGCAACTTCCCCTTTTCAAACATTTCCACTTTTCCCTTTCCCCACCTTAACCATGCCCAGTTTATCCATGGGATCTCATATAAGCCCACCACCAACTCCCTTCCCAGGGCAGGATATGCTATCATCTCTCATGATTCTATTACAAAAGCTGTGGCTCTCCATCCACTACCTCAATCATCCAAAAAGGTAGAGAGAGTCAACAGCCTCTCTCAGTGAGTCAAGGCCCACCTCACTAAGCTCACACTCCAGCTCCATAAAGACTGGATTTCTCTCTCCCAATCACTCTCCTTCACATCTGAGCCACTTCCCAGGAACCTGTGGGATACAGTCCATTTGCAGGTCAAAATTCAGCCCAGAGATTGTTGTGCCCAGATTACGAAGTCCCAAAGACCACCAGGAGACCGTTTCCGATGTAAGCACACGAGGGTCATTTATTCAAGCTTAAGCAGGGACTCTCAATTGTCACCGACACAGCGGATCAAGATTGAGAGCCCGGAGTTCCAAATTAGCAGGGTTTTTATTGAGATTACAGCAAGCTTCAGTCATTAGCAGCCATATGATTGGCTAACATTTAGCAAGTATGAAGTGTAGAATTTTGATCGGCTAGGCTCATTGGGGGTTGAAGGGGATTACGTATAGGTTTTTACAAGAAAAATGGGGACAAAGGTTAGTGGTCTACTGTCACGTACTGATGGTCAGCAGACATCTTGACTCATGGTCATGACCACCTTGTGTGGATAGTCAGCACGTTAACAGATTGTCCTATAGATAGTGGGCCTGGGACACTTGTTTCTAGGGCAAACAGATGGCTGAGTAATGAGCTTAGGAATCTTGAGTTACAGATCATGTCTTTTGTCCCAGATCAAGCACAAATTTGAGAGAACAAAGGAGACTGCTCCATTTTGGACAAAATGGAGTCATTCTGGTCCCACAAGATCAGTCCCATCAGAGACTATTGCCCAGATCCACAACCAGCCAGAAAAGAGATCCGACAGGCTGCTGACCTTCTCTTGTCTTTTCCTGACACCTAGTCTTTTAAAGAGAGCCTAACCCCGATGGCTGTCTCTGAGACCCTACCCAGTGGATACTTCGCTCTCTGTTAAAGCTGCGTCCAGCTGATAACTCACCTGACTCTTCCTTGTAAAAATCACAAGGAATCTCCCCTACTTCCCTCAGGCTGACCTTAATTCCAGAAGACACTTAAATGCCTTGTCCCTGCCTATCCTGCTGCTTTACCCACTTCCTTCCTTTAGACTGCTTTAATCTTAGTAGGCTTCACCCTCAGGCTTCCACCCTGAGTCCTTCACTCTCTCTCACCTTGATTAAGTTCCCTTCTTCCTCCTCCTGTCTCCTTACCCATTGAGACACAGAGAGGCTCAGTCTGCTTTCCATACCATTTAAACCCAGCACTAGTCACAGAACACTCCCTGGGAAGAACTGTCTTCCCTTGGTGTTTGCCCAGCCTTGGGGATGTATGCCCTGGCCACTCACCCACACTCCATTACGGCCCTGAGTCCCAACTGGAGACATCCACTATAGACTTTGTTACCACTGTTACCACTGCTCCCTGCTTTCTAAGGGAAATTTCCCTCCCTGAATTCCCCTTTCTTCCCACTAGCCTGCCTCTCACCGTTAAAACCTTGATCCAACAAGGTAGAGACCTATTACCTTCCTGACCTGCTATGTTCCCTCTCCCAAGATCTTTCTGACAGCTGCAGAGAAACAGCTGACTTGAGACCTGAGGGGAGCAGCACAGCACCTGAGAGATCTGAGAACTGTGCAGTGTGAGGGCTACACAGGCATCTCTGCACCACACGGCAGAGGTGCCCAGGGCCAGCCAGGAGCAGAGTGCAGAAAGGATATTGTTCTGAGTTCAGGAAGATGGTGCAGTGGTGAGCAGCAAAGAGGGCCACCCCAAGGCTTGTTGTTCAGAATTGAAGCCCATCTAGAGAGCAAAGAGGGTCACTGGAATAAAGACACAGCGGACTGCAGCAGTTGGTGAATTGTTGGTGTCAGCACCTCCTACTGGAGCCCAGACTTGCTACAGAGGACAGCTTGAACAAGCAGTGGAATCAGGCAGAGTTCAGATGTGCAGGAGAGCAAGGAGCTCAGTGTCAGCCTCACAGCCAGAAACCAGCCTGAACTTCAGTGGACTATGGCTGGCTAGCTGAGATTAATCAACTCATTACTGTATGCTGACCATCACACTGTCTACCAATGACAAAAGAGACACTTTTTTTCTTCCTCTTCCTCTTCCCCTTCTTCCTCCTCTTCTTCATTTCTCTCATTTCCTCTTACTATTTTTACCCTGTTTTATTTTTTCTTGATTGTTCATATTTTTATAGGAGTGTGAATACAGTTTCTAGTTTTATTGTTACATGAATTTCGGATTCATCCTGGTGCTCCAGGCTGTCTGGACTTAGGACATAGGAATGATCTCACCAGTGACCTAGCATCATGCATGGCTCCTCATCAAGCACCTGCTCTAGAGCCATCCTCTCCAAGAGTGTCCTACTTTTTTAGCCCCCTTGACACTCATCATTCCAGATAATAAATGATTTTTAAAATTAAAAAAAGCAGTTAAAAAAAAGCAAAGAAACAAATCACATACAAAGGAAAGTCCATCAGAATTACAGCAAAGTTCTCAACACAAACCCTCCAGTCAAAGAGAGCCTGGAGTGAAGTATTTCAAGCCCTAAAAGAAAACAACTTCCAACCAGGATTGATGTATCCTGAAAAACTATCTTTCAAAATTTATGGAGAAATAAGATACTTCCACAACAAAGACCACCCAAAGAACTTCATGAATACCAAACCAGTACTCCAAAATATTCTAAAGAATGTCCTAGAAAAAGACAATGAGTTGGTTCTTTGAAATAATAAATAAAATTGACAAACCCTTAGGCAATCTTCTCCAAAAAAAGGAAAGAAAAGGCCCAAATTCATGTAATTGGAAAGGAAAGTGTGAAAGCACAACAAATTCTGCAGAAATCCAGAGGAATATCTATACCTACTTTGAGAAGCTGTATTCTAATAAGATGGAAAACAGAGAAGAAATGGCAGATTCCTAGATACATAAGTTGAACCAACAAGATATAAAAGTTCTAAACAACACAATATCAATCAATAAAATTGAAAATGCAATTAAAAACTTACCAGCAAAGAAAAGCCCAGGTCCTGATGGATTCACTGCTGATTTCTACAAGAACTTCAGAAATGGCTAATACCAGGACTTCTCAAATGTTTCAGTGAAATTGAAAGGAAAGCACTACACCCAAATTCATTCCTGGAAGCAAGCATTACCTTGTTTCCAAAAGCAGAGAAGGACCCAACCAAGAAAGAGAACTATAGGCCTATCTCCATAATGAGCATAGACACAAAATTCCTCAATAAGACACTGGCAAACAGAATGCAGAAGATCATCAAGAAGATCATACACCCTGACCAAGTGGGATTCATCCCAGGGATGCAGGGATGGTTCAACATGCAAAAATCAATAAAGATAATACACTATATGAACAGAGTCAAGAATATCTCCATAGATGCAGAAAAGCATTTGACAAAGTCCAACATTCATTCAGGATAAAAACCCTATAGAAAACTGGAATGGATGGTCTTTATCTCAACCTGATAAAAGCCATCTATGAAAAACCAACAGCCAACATCATACTAAAAATGGGTAAAACTGAAATCTTTTACACTAAAATCAGGAAGAAGAGAAGGATGTCTATTATCACCACTCTTGTTCAATATACTTGTGGAAACATTAGGCAGAGCAATTAGACAAAAGACAGAAATAAAAGGAATAAGGACAGGAAAAGAAGAAGTTAAATTGTCTTTATTTGTGGATGGCATGATATTCTATATAGAGGACCCCAAAAACTCCACCAAAAGACTTCTAGACTTAACCAAATTAGGTAGAGTAGCTAGATACCAGGTGAACACACAAAAATCAAAACAGCCTTCCTATACATGAATAACAGACTCACTGAGAAAGGAATTGGGGAAACAACTCCTTTCACAAGAGAATCCAAAATAAAAATGCATACCTGGGAGTCAATCTAAGGAAGTAAAATTCTCTACTCTGAAAACTATAGCACTCTGAAAAAAAAAAAGAGATCGTAGATGATATCAGAAAATGGAAAGACATCTCTTGTTCATGGGTGGGAACAACCAGTAGAGTGAAAATGACCATATTTCCAAAACTGTTATATACATTTAATGCAATCGTGATCAAAATTCCAACAGCATGTCTCACACAATTAGAGAAAACAATCCTAATATTCATGTGAAACCAGAAGTGACCTAAATAGCAGAGGCATTTCTAGGCAACAAAGGCAAGACAAGGGTATCACAATCCTGAATTTGAAACTATACTTCAAAGCTACTGTGATAAAAACAGCATGGTACTGACAAAGAATGAGATCTGAGGATCACTGGAACAGATTAGACGATGAAGAAACAACTCCAGACACACTCAGTCATCTCATTTTTGACAAAGGAGCCAAACACCCTCACTGGAGAAAAGACAGCCTCTTTAATAAATGGTACTAGAAAAACTGGATTTCAACTTGCCAAAGATTAAAACTAGACTCATATCTTTCACCACGCATTAAACTAAAATCAAAGTGGGTCAAAGATCTGAATATTAAAACAGAAACACTAAACTTCCTGGAAGATAGGTTAGGTAGAACTTTTGAAGACATTGGCATAGGAAAAGATTTTATGAACAAAGTCTATTGCATGGGAACTAGCACAAGGAATCAACAGCTGGGATCTCATCTTGCTAAAAAAGCTTCTGCACAGCCACAGAAACCACCAACAGACAGAAGAGACAACCCACAATGTGGGAAAAAATTTTACCAGCTGTTCCTCAGACAAAGGACTACTATCTAGACTATATAATGAACTCACAAAAATTAGACCTCTCAATTTTACAGACCCAATACAAAAATGGGCATCTGAAATGAACATATTTCTCAGATGGAGAAGTAGCAATAGCATATAGTTGCATGAAAGAACGTTTAATATCACTAGTCATTGGTCAGATGCCAATGAAAAGAACACTGAGATTCCACCTCACTCCAGAAAGAATGGCTGCTATCAAGAAATCAATGAATAACAAATGCTGGAGGGGCTGTGGGGAAATGTGAACCCTTCTCCAGTGTCAGTGGGAGTGCGGACTGGTGAAATCACTGTGGAAATCAGTGTGGAAATTCCTCAAAAAATTAAAACTAGAGGTTCCATTTGACTCAGCTATTCCCTTTCTTGGGGTCTTCCTAAAAGAATTAAAAGCATCACAACACAGTGATATATGTACCCCATGTTTATAGTGGGATAGTTTATAATTGCTAAACCTTGGAAACAGTCCAAATGCCCATCAACTGCTGATTGGCTATGAAGATGTGGTTTTTCTATAAAATGGAGTACTACTCAGCCATAAAGAAAGATAAACGAGAGCCAGCTGACCACTGCCCCAAGAGTGGCCTTCCCTGTCCTCAGCCCACAGCAGTTTTCTCCTTCACCGCAGCAGGGCTAACAGCAGGGTGAGTTGAGCCTGCCCGTGGCAGTCAGCGAGTTTGGCCATGGCGTGAGGCAAGATTGGGGCATGTGTGCTCATCAGCTTCCCATCACTGTAAGATGCCTTCTTTCTCTTCCACTTCTCAAAGGTTACTCCACCTAGAGATACAGACAACTCTATGAAGGGCGATCAGGTCTCCTGGTCACCTTTGGAGCCACGCCACTTAGTACCTGGCATGCTGGGAAGAAGGGTTTGTTCTTTGGTGGGAGCAACCATCTTGGCATGACGTCACACAGGGGAGGGGGCAAGGCACCATAGGAAGAGGGCAGCTACTATACATAATAGCTGCTGAGGTGGTGGGAGACCTATCACAATCACACTTCTAACTTGGTTTTCCTAAAGTAGTTAGGATATCCTGGTTACAAGTATAATATGAATAGCGGTGTTGTCATTACCAAAACAAAAAATCAAAAGTGATTTGTATTTTCCAGCATTATGATTATTCTAAAATAAAGTTCAGTTATTGTGACATGTTGATTAATGCACAAACATAAATGGTTAGAGATAAACTAGCTAAATGGATGCACCTTGAGGCCGTATACTTAAGTGAAATAAGTAGGACGCACGTGTAAATATAGAATTGTTTCTCTTGTGTGAGAAACTGAAAGTGTAAATGAGGACCAAAATGTATAACAGATATTGTGAAATAGGAAGAAAATGTTTAAAGGGAAAGGAGGGCAGGGGGAAAGAAAGAAGGGAAAGAAAAAAACGGGAAAAGAAGGAAAACAGAAACAAAGCTTTTGTAAATAGGAAGGGTGGAAGGGTTAAAGGGAGGGAAGGAGAATGGGAAAAAATAAGAACCAAGATATATCATGTACAGGTTCAAATTCCCAATGATGAATGTGATCATAATGTATACCTAAATTGCACCAATAAATTTCATGACAAAAAAAGAAAAAAAGCAAAGAAACAGCTAACTTCATTCTTACCTTAACAAAATCGTAAGGACTTTGATCTTCTCACGACCAAAAGGGAAGCTTGTACATCTTTCTAAGACAAAACATTGCCTTTATATCAACCAGTCAGGCATAGTGTGAAACACAACAGTAAGACGAAAAAGGCTTCAGAAATTAAAGAACACCTATCAACACTTAGACCAGTATTACCTGGGCCTCCTGGCTCCTTCCATTAACAAGACCTCTTGTCTCTGTTCTCCTCCTCCTCTTCCTGTTTGGGCCAGGCCTCTTCAGGGTCTTTTCACAATTCTACACACAGGATACATCTTACGTGAGCATGAAGAGCTTAATGTTTGTCACCAAAACATCACCTTGAGGCTTTATTTTATAAGCCTGGGGCCAATTTGAAGGATTTTTAGATGACGAATTTTCTCCAAACTCAAGTTAAAAGGATAAAAACACAAGGCCTCACACTTGGCTTTATAATAAGGAGAGATAATGAACAAATATCCTATCTAACAACGTACAGCCCTTTCTATCATAAGCTTTTCAGTACTACAATAAAATTTTCAATATACTTTTCTTTCCTGTACTGGCATTTGAACTCAGGGCCTTTGCATTGAGCTACATCTCCAGCCCTTTTAAATTTATTTTTATTTATTTCTTTTTTTCTTTTTTTTGGCGGTGCTGGGGAGCGAACTCAGGACCTTGTACTAGTGAGTCAGGCGCAGTGCCACTGAGCTAAATTTCCAGCCCTTCAATATACTTTTCAAAAAGCCAACAGTTCTTAACTAATAATGTCAAAATAATTGTTATGCCAAAATGTTATGTTTGATCTTGAGTTCTAATTTTCCTGATAAAACTTTATAACTGTAATCTGGTACTATTCTTTGGAAATTTAACTCCTAAAACAATCATGGCTAGTCACACTTTATATCCCAAGGTGCTTGATATCCAGATAAGATTATGATGTTAAACCTACTGCACCCATGACAATACTGATGTAATCCACCTCCTGGGTGTTCACCAACTGAGGTTGAAAGAACAAAGCTAAAAAAAAAAATAACTGGGCTAAGAAAAATAAAGAAGCAGCCCATATTTTGGCCCCAGCCCTCCAAGGTCAACAAGAATCCAGAACAAGAGGAGACTTCTCTATGAGATTCTACAACCCTGGTGAGTCACCCAATCTCCTGAGCAGGGAGACTGCTGAACCCAAGAAGACAGGAATTAACCACTATACACTGTGCTAAAAGGAGGATCACCAGAGAAAAATCTCTCCCATACCTCCAAGGGAAGCCATGTGGTCAAACAGGACTGTGACTCATCCTGACAGTTAACAACGGAAGAGGAGCCAAGAGGTTCTGTACATAGTCCCAAAAGTAACCCTGAGGAGCTCTAACTGATCTTAATATATAACATGAGGTTAATTCTGATTAACACAGGTTGCATTTTACCTGGTCTTAATCCCCTAACAAAAAAGTACAACCAACAAGATATATAAAGATTAATGATAATTTATGCTACATACACAAAAGGGTTCCAAGTCCCATATACTGCTTCTGCTGACAATCTCCAGCTACACCCAGAGCTTATTCCTATTAAGTCTCAGTAGGGCAAAGAGCCAAAGTAACACCTATACAAGTTCAACAAAAACCTTTTAAATTCCTTACCTAAAATACTTCCTCAAAAACACAGGACTCTCAATATTCTTATGGCTAAAAAGTTTAGAGGCTTATAAAGAAAACTTGCCTTTAAATCAGTAATTCACACCATAGAAAAAGATCTTTTAAAAAATCAGACTTGTAGATAACCTCTTAACTGCCAAAATAGAAAAGGCTATGTCTATTCTTTAAAAACAACAACAAAAAAGTGCTGCTTTTGTGCCAACCAGTATAAATTAATGAAAGTACAACACCTAGGCATAAAAATCTAAAAATCAGGCTGCCTCAGCTGACATCTGAGCCCCACTCTGTCATAAAAAAGTGCAAAAACTTAACTACTGGGGCCCCTTGGTATCCAAGAGTAACAGGTTCCAGGACCCCTACAGATACTAAAATCTGCAGGTGCTCAAGTCTCTTGCATCAAATGGGGTAGTGGTTGCAATAATCTATACACCTCCTCCTATATACCTTAAGTCATCACTAGATGATGGAAATGCTAAGTAAAACATTGTTACACCATATTGTTTAAACAACAATAACAAAAACAAGTTTTTGACCTTCATTACAGAGATAACAGTTTTTCGACTGTTTTCAATCGGCACTTAGTAAAATCTGAGTAGTAGAACCTATGAATATACAGCTTTAGAACTACCGATGATGATACAGAACCTCCGATGAGCACTCCTCCTGACTTGCAGACCTCCCAGAGGGGGGCCATGATTGCTGTCCTGCCAGTGCCTCCTCACAACAAAGAAATAGCTTCTGAAAATGATGCAACTGTACCCCGACAGGAGTCAGAGGATGCCACTACAGACCTGGCAAAGGTCTAAAAGAACAAAGGCAAAGGTCTAAACAAAATTAATAAATGAACTAAACTAACAACCAAGTGAGATAAAGCCTCAAGAAAAAACATTAAAAGAGAAAAAAGACTGTTAAAATCCACTGAAGAGGGAAAACAACACACCAACCACCTGCATTATTCCACGTACCCTGCCCCTTTGTCCGGCCTCCAGAGAACTACATACAAACTTCTGGGTTTGGTGCTTCTCTGGCGTCCTCTTAGCCCCAGCTGGTCATCTGCTGAGGGCCTCACTTTGTGTTCTTTCTAAAAAACACACACTCAGCCTGCCCTACCTTGTCCTCTCCCTTCAGTTGTGCTCAGAACAACAATCCAGAGCAGGGGGGAGCTGGTACCAGTGTGAATCAAAAGATTAAGGTGATAAAACTAGACTGTAAGAGTCCTACAAGAAACCCGAGATAAAAGAGTTATCATCAGTAGATATGGTTTTTCAGGCAGGGATGTCTTCAGCTCTTCAAAAATGTGTCTAAGATATAATACCTGCACTTAGAAAAGGTCAGCCTAGCAAGTCCTTACAAGTACATCCCATGGTATTCTGGACACTGCACTGCTGCACAGGGTGGGTTCAACAACACCAGCATGATGGTACGGGAAACATTCATTTACTTCTAGTGATAACTTAGTGTCACGTTGTTTTTGTTTGACATTCTAAAAAAGGACACCAATAAATTATTTTAAGTTTTTACCTCAGGCTAACATACATGTGCTGAGATCTAAGACATTCTGAATAGTCAAAGCTTTGAGAAAGGTTTCAATTTGAAAATAAAAACAACAACCACACAGAAAATATAACAGACAAAGTGACCATGTGACAATAGATTAATGATGAAATCAAACATATTCCACTTTTAGCATAGTAAATATCTGTGTCCTCATCACCTAAGAGAAAATGGGACTGAAATTTGAAAATATTGATTTAGAAACTGTGGGACCAAAATGACTCCATTTTGGAGCCGTCTCCTTTGTTCTCTCAAATTTGTGCTTAAACTAGGAATTCACCACTTGAAATTCCTGAGTTTATTACCCAACCACCTGTGTGCCCGGGGAAAGAGCGTTCCGGGCACACTATCTGTAGGATAAGCAGTTAATGAGCTGACTGTCCACACAAGATAGATGCGGCCATTAGTCAGTGGGTCTGCTAACGATCAGTATGTGACAATCGGCCGTTAATCTTTGCCCCTTTCTCCCTTACAAAAACCAATACGTAATCCCCTTCGACCCCCAAAGCCTAGCCAACCAAAACCCTACACTTCATATGTATTAAGTATTAACCAATCACCTGGCTACTAATAACCAAAGCTTGTTGTATTCTCAATAAAAACCCTGCTAGTTTGGGACTCAGGGCTCTCAATCTCGATCCGCTGTGTCAGTGACAATTGAGAGTCCCTGCTTAAGCTTGAATAAATGACCCTCGTGTGCTTACATCGGAAACGGCCTCCTGGTGGTCTTTGGGACTTCACAATCTGGGCACAACAAAACAAATAGCTGAAAAGTTACCAAAGTTGCGTATCTTTTCATGTAAGTGTGGAATCTGCAATCTCCAGATCTCCAGCTGTAAGAACTGGTAAATGACATGAGGAAAGTATAAAGAAGTGAGAAGGCCATGAAAAATGCAGATGAGATATCATCTAAAATGTACTAGTTCAGGAAAGGAAAAGTAGAGGCTTCTGAGGCAGGCATTTCTAAGCACAGGAAGTGAGGTCAGGGACTGTGAGCTAAAAGTCCCCATGGAACCACCCTGAGCTCACCAGTAGAAGCAGTTTCCTGGGTGATTTCCATGAGGTGGTTATGCCTGGGTGATGTCCCTCCTCCAGGGGCTCTCTTCCACAGAAAAGGAAGGGACTCTAAGGAAAAAGAGCCAGGTGTCAGGGAGCACAGCTGTCACCCGCACTGTGGGACACGGGGAAAGTGATTTTGAGCACCCACCCTACATGGCAGGGAAAAAACCAAAGAGACATCTCTAAGCAACAAGCCTGGCAAGAGATGTGGCTGCAGGAGGAACAGTGCCCCGGTGTAGACAGTGACCAGGACAGGGAGGAGGAAATGGTTCACAGTTCCCTGGCTGCAGCCAGGGAGGAGGCTGGGGAGAAGGAACGGGCAGGAGATGGCTACTCTGCACAAGCCTGTCCACAGCAGGTTTTATCCCACCAGGTGCACTGTGATACAAACTCACAACTGAAATTTTAAGACCACATGATTTTACCAGCATCACAGGGAGCATTTTCTGAGAATGATTCTCTCCCATCATCTGTAAATGTTTGAAACCATCATTCCCTACAATTACTTTAAACTAGTAACAGCTGCTATAATGGAGGGCCTGGAACTCTCCATGCACCAGTCCTTCTGGAGTCAATTTGGGAAGGAATACTGTACCAAAAAAGCAGCAGTCTACTCAGGAAAGGTTTTGTGGACAAAGATAGGTCCACAACATCATTAGTATGAAAGGTGATTATTAACCTCAGAAATGCAATTCTTGCCCAGGCACGGTGGCACAGGCCTACAATCTCAGCACACAGGAACCTGAAGCAGGAGGATGCCTGTGGGAAATTGGAGAATTCAGCTATCTAGTTGTAAGAACTGATCACAAGAAGTTTGTTAACTAAGGAAATTAAGTCGTTTCTGGGAAATTCCACAAGTCTGTTTGTTAAAAGAATGCCAGAAAACTTTAAGAGATGTTATAAAATCTCATGGGAGAAAAACAGGTTTTCCTAGTTTTCTTATTTACCATTTCCTGGGATCAGGGAACAGCAACCCAGTGACTCTGCGGGTGGTGAGAGAGATACAACTCACTATGCACATCTGTGATGTTTGTGGTGGGCCGGTGGGCTTGATTTTGCCTGAAGTCTTCCTGCTCTCTTGGTACCATCTGATAAGAAGAGGGCTGCAGTGTGCTCTTTGATGTAAGGGATTGGTGAACAAACAGAAACGGGGGATTTGTGAATTCGCCTGTAGCTTTTATGAGTCACTTAAAGTCACTGGTTAGCATCAGATGTAAAAATCAGAAAGACAATAGCCAGAATAACTAAGCTGCTTTCCTACATGTATAACAGCCTTGCTTCTTCCCTTTGTGATTGTTGAATAGTGCCAGAGAATTAAACTGCTGTTCATCCCCCAGGCTATCTCCTTTTCTTTCTTTAAAAGTCGGTGCTTTCCGAGGTCTCAGATCTCCCTCTAGAGAGACCACCAACAGATACCCACGAGTCTCAGTCCAGCCTGAGCCACACAATGATTTCAAGGACAGCTGGAACTACATAGCAAGACCCTGTCTCAAAAAACTTAAAAAAAAAAAAAAAGAAAGAAATGCAATTCTTACTTTATACTAACGTTTTCAATATAAAATTCTACACATCTGGTGTTTTAGTTAGCTGGGAGTACGATTTCATCCACAAAAAACCAGTATGTCTGTTCAATAGGTGACTTCAGCTGTCAAAAATACTATAGTCAATGGGACAGGGATTTAGCTCTGTGGTTCTGGTGCCTGCCTCTCAAGCCTAAGGTCCCGAGTTGGATCCCTGGTAGCAAAAAAAATAAAAAAATAAAAAAATACTACAGTCAAGTTTAGAGAGGAAGGGCCAGCTCTGCCAGTGACTTATAGAATTTGATAGGGCTGGCAATAGTTAGAGACCAGAGTTTTCCCTGACTGGTCACAGGGTCCCACAACAGTGACAAAAGCAGTGCTTCCACTTGATTCCTCGTGAAGTGGAGTCATCTGCACTTCGTTCAGGACTTTGATCCTCAGGAGTATCACCTCAGCAAATCAGCAACATGCAATGACCCTGTCTCTCCCGGTTGATGACTTTCTCATGCTCAAAGTCGGGATGAAAATGAACTTCCAGACCCATTTCTTAGTCGACAACTATGAGGACATTGAGAGGCCACAGTCACCTGTTAGGAGAAGCCAAGCTGCCTCACACAGAAGAGCCAGGGAGCAACACAGCAGGAATCCATGAGGGAGTCTCAGGTGAACACTGTGACCATCCTGGCTACAGAAACATGGGGACTCAGCAGAGCAACTGTCTGCAAAAATAAAGGCACGTGGGGTGAGAGTAAAGTTAGGCCACGAGAGTGTCACACTTCGGGGGCTCAGAAGGCAGTGACACCCACTCCAACTACCGGTGAGTTTGAAGCAAGGGTGGAGAGGCAGCCATACCCTCACCCTCTCCAAGCAACACATGGGTGTAAATCCCCACCTGCAGCCCTGAAAGAGAAAGACCATGTGCTCACGTGTTCTCTTTCTCACTGTCCCCAGAATCCGTGATACAGCAGTCCAATAACTGAATAAGCTGAGTAAAACTCCAACAGATGTGACGTAAAGACCAGAAACAGATGAGAGGGCCAGAAGAGTGCAGCCAGCATGGTACCCTGTGCTGTTTATCACAGGGAAACTATCAAACGTAGACTCTTCCCCACATCCCGCCCCCCACATACACAATGAGTGCTGCTCTCTGAGGGCAGGGGCAGAGGCAGAGCTGACCCTGCTCATCTCAGCACTGCCCAGTACAGGAATCTTCCCCTCCCTTCCCGGGGCATCCCATCTCTCTACACCCCCTCAGCACTGGTACTACACCTCCCCATCTGCTCACACCTACACACATAGGCACAAGTGCCTGGCCTCTGCCTGCCTCTCCTCTCCTCTCCTCTCTCTAGGTCCCCTCTCTAGGAGAGGTCACCTGCTCCCTGGCTTCCAATGTTCTCATTCAGCCCAACTCCCAAACTGTCCCTCTCTCTTCTGAACTCAGGTCCCAGTGGCGACTGACTTGATGCAGAGTACGGCCCGACTCCTGTAGTGCTCTGTGTGGGAAATTAACTGGCAAACATCCCTCTCCACTACTTACTGTCTACTCCACCCTTAGACAACCACTGCGTTCACTGAAATTGCTGCCTGGAGTTATCCTCCACTCGGTGAGTGACCATTTCTTTGCCCCTGGCTGTGTGGCAAAGAGAAGACAGCCCTGCCCTTCATGGTGAAGAATGGTCAGGCCTGCGGGTTCCCCGGGCCCCTCAGGAGGACAAGCAACCCAGCCCAAGAGCAGGGACCCACTGACATCAACATGGCAAGGTGACTCACCCTAGTAATCCCAGCACCACGGGGCCAGGCAGGAGGATCACAAGTTGAAGTCTGGCCTGGGCTGCATAGCCAGCCTTTGTGGGAAAAAGACAAAGGACAATCTATCAGAGGGGAAATTAGCAGCCGTGTTTGGTCTGACACAATGGAGGGTGATATTAAACCTTCTGAAGAGTGAGTCAGCCGGAACTTCCCCAGGCTTCCCATGACTTCCAGAAAACTGGAAACCACTGAGAAGCGTTAGGCCACGGTAGCCTCCTCACCACTTGAAGGAGTCCTGCCCTGTGCTTTGCTTCCATGGCCCAACAAGAAGTCTGTCAGAGTTCACAGCCAGACGTTTCCACAAATAGAGTTCAGAACGATTTTCTTCATGAATGAAATACACAAATGTTAGAAACTGAGACAAAAAGCTAAATGTTCAGCTGAAATCAGCACTTGCGCTTCTGTGTGTGCAGATGTGGACACAGTCACATCATCCCCAGGGCCAGGACCTGGGTGCTGCCCTGCTATGGATGGGACATGGATCACCCTATAGCCCCTCCCTTCCCCCCGGGTAGACCTGGACTCCTGCCCTCCTCCCTTGTCCACAGCGTCTCCCGTGGAGGATGTCACTGCCTTGCCCTCTCTGTCCCCAAGGCCTGCTCTTCTGCCCCTCCCTGCCACCCATGCCTGGCCCCACTCTCACTGTGTCCACCACACTCAGAGCCTCAAGCGGTCCTCCTGCTGCCCATCCCAGCCTACTGTGCACTCGAGGAAGCTGCGCCATGGGGGCTCCCCTCCTGCCCCTGCCCTCTGAGGGGCCCTCCTCACTGCCCTGGCCTCTGAACCACGTGCACAGTGCCTGTTCCTTGGGAGCCAACTGCTGCCAGACCCCATCCCCAGGGTCGCACAGCCCCACCCAGTCCGCAGGCCAAGTCACCAGGCCCTGGGTCACCCACAGTTGGGGTTCTGGCCCCGCCCCCACTTCCAAGTACCTTGCCATAAAAAAGACCTTTTCTGTGTACACAACAAACAATCACTGTAAAAATAAGAAAAAACACAAACTGTCCTTTTGAAATCTCAAATCCACTGCTCTTGAGAAAGCACCTTAAACAACACCAAAGGGCTTGCCATAGACAGGAAAGACAGGCAGTGCCACCCACTCTGGCAACCTGAACTTTCACTCATTTTTGGTGCGAGGGTGAAATCCCACAACCACTTTAGAAAACTTTCACACACAGTTAAATATTCAACTTTCCTTCGACACAGTGATTCCACACTCAGTATCTACCCAAAGATCTCCACAATTTAATTATGTTTTTCTAGTGCTGGGGAGCAAACCCACAGCCTTGTGCATGCTAAGCAAGGGCTCCAGCAGTCAGCTACACCCTACCTCACCCCAAATTTAGAAATGATCATTTGCAACTCATAAAGCAATGGGAGATGTGCCAGGCTATTAGCTTGCATGGTCTGTTTTATAATATTTCAAAGCAACTATAATTTATAAAGTTTCAAAATGAAATATGCAACTTTAAAAAGAGAAGGAATTTGGTTTAAAGTATTGGTGTGGGTAGAAGGACACAATCGCTAAATGGAAAACTGCTTATACCTGTTTGGTTGTTAGTTTCTACGACCCTTTCTAGGCTACCTTGATAATCTATTCTGTTTCATTAGCACTGTCACTCATTTCAGATTGCAAAATAATTTTTTTAAGTATGATTATGAGTACTTTAGAAAAATCTCTGATTCCACAGGTGTAATGAATGTGCATCTAAAGAAATAACCTGTAAAATCTGCTTAGTGAAATACCACCGATCTATGTTGGCCTTGAAAGTTATGGGTCTCAAAGTTTCTCCTCTCCTGGACCTGGACAAGAACTGCTGAGAATGTAAATTTGGCACAGCCTCTGTGGATCACAGGGGTTCTCAAATAGGTGAACACAGATTTAGTCTAGAACCTAGTAATCCCACTCCTAAGTGTGTCTACTCAAGATAAAGAAAATACATGTCACACCAACCCCTAGATGAGGAGGATCATGGCAGCTTTGTTCATAACAGCCCAGAGAGGACCTCTGCTGAGCATCCATGGACAGGCAGACATCTTGCCTAGTAAAGGAAGTCCTGGGACCAGGTGAGAACTGAGCTAGAACCACTACATCCTGTGTACCAGCCAGGTCCCAGGCCAGGGGACTCCAGTGACAGCCTCCTTCTCTTGGCATAGGACTCAGGGGGAGGGAGGGTGGCACAGTGGGATAGAATAGCCCACCCCAGGACCTTCGGGTCTCACCTCGGGGCTTTCCTTCCTGCTGCCTGAGTTTGAAGGATTCATAGAGGAAGATCCACCAAAGCACAGAGAGACCTTTGAAAGAACAGAGAACAGAGGGAGCAGACAGGACACAGTACCTACACTAGATAGAAACCTGCATGGGATAGGAACTAAAGTGGATTCCAAGCAAACTCTGCCTCCATGAGAAGTGACTGGGTGCCATCCTCTCTGTAGCAGACATCCCTGGCCACTATTAGCAGGCTATAAGTGGAATAAGCTTATTGCCCCTCCATAATTCGGCTATTTTATATTAGGGATCTGACCAAAGCTTTACCTGACTCAAATGGGCATGTCATATAGCAGGGCTGGGGGAGTATAGCTCCTGGGCTAATGGCTGCTACCGAGACTTAAGTCCTAGTCTGTGAAGTAGCAGGGCCTTGCTGAGTTAGCTTCCAGCCGAGGTCAGCTTGATTCCAACTAAATTCTTTCCCTCTGAGTTAACCATTTGTTCCTTTCAACAAGACAGGCTAGTGCCTCCCTGTAAAAGTGCTGCCTTCGATACATGCTATCATGGGGACTCCTCCTCCCCTCCTTCCCATGCTTGTAATGAATAAACACTGGATGTCCTTGCTGCCCAGAGCAACTTAGATTAGCCCCAAGACAGAGCTTTCCCTCTGGTCTTGTTCCTGTCTTCTGTTCTTGTCAGCTTGCTTCGTGTCATCTCACAGGAAATAGAGACCCATGGCCAGGGCTCTCAATAAAGCCTCTGATATGTCTCTCAGAAGTTCTTGGCCCTTCATCCAAACACTGTGAGTGCTGAAGAGCTTTTTGGCTTCCTGAGAGGTCTGGGTCAGCAGTCAGCTGCTCTCTGCATGGACTGCAGACACTCCAAGGTCACCACTGGTCTATGGATAGACTTAGGTTCAGCAAATCTCTGTCTGATGCATCTCTGAACACAGTGCTCATCCCCTCACTCTGCCTAACATCTCCTGGATCCTGCTTCAGTCCTGGGAGCAGATGTGATGCTAGATGCTGAGAAGAAACAGATTAACACAGGCATCAGGTCTGGGGTGGCTCAGTGGGAGAGCACTCGCCTAGCCTGGGCAGGCCTGGGTATGATCCCAAGCACTGCAAAAGAAAAAATAAGTTTTCTGGTTCAGTTCGCTTGTGTTTTTTTTTTAACTTCCCTCAGGGAATTCACAGCCTGATAAGGATGACAAGTACAGATAGGTGATAGGTATAGGTGTTTCTTCTCTTTCTGTTCAAAATGTCATTTTCTTTCTTTCTTTCCTTCTTCTTTTTTTTGTTTTTCCAAAATGTTTCAGGTCATCCATAGGAGTGCTGGGGTGACAAGCACACACACATCTCCACCCAGCTGTGTTAACAAACACAAACACAGGGAGGTTCAATAACTTGCATGAAGTCACCCATCTTATGCAGAAAGGGACCAGGACTGTTTCCCCAAGGGGTAGACCACTTGCTACCCTCCACTGATGCTAAACCACTGCCCATCATGGACTTCAATGAAAGTACTTCACCTCAGCCCCATGTTCGGACACGTCCTTCACCTGACTGAAGTAGAGGATTCTACGACAGGGAAAGTGGTGAAATAAACAAGGATTGGATGTCTGGCTGCCTCTGAGATAAGACTTTTCCTGACCTATGCAGTTCTCCCTCTGTGTTCCCACTCCCTTCCCTCCTCTCCAATCACATCACACCGCTCTAGGTTCTGCTGCCTTCTTCCTCTCAAGACTTCAACTTAGCCTTCAGAACACTCCACTTAAAATAACTAACCTAGTTATGGATAATTAAGTGAAATGATGAAAAATATAGAACTTTTGGTGAAATAAAGGACGTCACTCACAGACTGATTTTTGGAGGAAATGAAGCCCTCCTGTGTCTGAAACTTTGAGAGAGGGCCAAGTGAAGAGGAGGAATATGAGAAAAGAGAAGTACTGTAGGTCTAAGAAGCATGGGAAGCATTCCAGTAATCCAGTGCCAGGAAGCCAATGGCAGGGCTCCAGAGGGCGACACAGAGGGCAGAGGAATCCTTTCTTAATGAAGCCAGCCATCCTGCCTGCACCTGTCTATACCCCACAGGAAATGGGGTGCCCTTTGATAGACACTACATGGGGGCTTCCTCATGAGAAGCTATTCCTTTTTACAACATCATCCAGGTCCACACAGTATGGAGGAGGGTTTGGAAAGGTGACCAGCATCCAAAGGAAAGTGACTGCAAGAGGCAGGAGGAAGACTCAGGGGACCAAACCTAGGCTAGACCTGCTCCAGACCCACTGAGTACATAAAGAAAAGTCAACTTCCTTCATCTTCCCTGGAAACCTCCCACCCCTCTACCACCCAGATTCCTCCAGCACCTGTGAACTCCTGGGCCAAATCTGGCACTGAATGAAATTTTACGTGGTTTTCCAATGGTCCTCTGGGAAGTCGACAGGAGGAATGTTTAGGGACTGAAGTGGCTTGGAAAGCTGCCCAAGGCCACAGCCCTGAGTGACAGCACTGTGGCAGCCCCCCAGGCTCCCACCCTGTGGAGGGCTAAGCAGCTCCTCAAATCCTGGTCCGTTCCCAAGCCACAGCAGGGAGGGGGCTGTCTCAAGAGCGGCAGGAGACCCCAGCCACCCCTGTGCCACCTCCCCTGGCATCCACCCTTCCACTCTGCTCCTTGCTCAAAAGCTCTGACTCCTGGGAATCCACCAGGGGGAGCAGTAGACAAAGAACAGCTTTCCTCCTAGCAGCCAAGGTGACCTTTGCCTCCCAATCTCAGCTAGGGGCAGGGTTTGGGGCGCCTGGAAGCTCTTTGCTTAAACTGGTTCAATCTTTCTTAGCTCTCTGGAGAAATAGTTTCTAATGACATGCAGTTTTGCAGCACATTTAATCAAGTTGCTCAAAGTATCTGTAATTCAATGCAGGAGCTACCAACTTTCCCTAGCACTTTCTGGCACCAATCTTTCTGGGATGAATGAACAACACCAGACAGAGCCAAAGACAGTGCCATAGATACCTGCAGCTTTCAGATCAAAATATTAATTCTGAGAGCATCAAACACATCATTTTGTAAGCAAACATTCTTTCATTATCAAGATGATTTCACTGACATTACAAGATATTTACTCATAGGGCATGCTATGAGTCTCTGCAAGATTTATTTCTTAGACATTCATTCTTTACTGTTAAGAGTCTGAAAAGTGATTCTGCCTCCCTCCAACTCCAAGCAGCAACAGCCGAGCAGGAACCAAAGGGAGGGGAGGGGTGGCTTAGAGAGGATGCATCGCAGGATCATGGGGAAGGTGTGTGACCGGTGCCTCTCCAGGATAGAAAGCATGATGAGGGACCCCGAGGATTCCCCGCCTCTGGAGAGCTAAGACCCGGATGCTCGCCAGGGCCTCTTCCTCAAGTGCTCCACTCAACAGCCACACACACACACACACACACACACACACCCACCAGCTGGCTCAGAGGTGGTTCGCTCCTGTTGCCAGCCTCTGGACCAAACGCCCAGCCTTCTGACCAGTACTCTGAGGTGGAGGCAGCTGCCCAAGCGGCCTTGGCCATGGAGGCTCCAGCCATCGTGGGTCTTTTGGCTCTTGTCCTGCTTCTATGAAAGATTTCTTGCTCCATTAGAAGTCGGCTTGCGGTTAGGAGAGAAAAACAGCTGGCACTGGACTCATTCAGGAAAAATGCCGACTCCTGGACAAGGTCAGCCAACTTCAAAAGGAGCACGAAGCCTTGGAGTCAGCTGTCGAAGAGGCCCACCTGGAGGAGGCCAGGGAAGCACAGCGTTGGGAGGCGGCCTACGAGCAGGTGTCCGGGGAAAGAGCCAAGCTTCGAGGGCAGATAATGCTTTCTCCTCAGAGAGCTCAAAGAAGAGCAGTCCAAACGGTTCCTCCAACAACAATGGAGGATGGCGGAGATTTCCATCAGGATCTGGGCACTAGAAGGGGAATCGAAATTGCTTCCGTCTCAAGTAGCCAGAGCCAAGGGCGCCATATTCCAAGTGAGGAAAGAAGGAGTCCAGGTTCAGTGACTGGAGATACTGGGTCCCCACGCACCGCCCTCAGAACCTTCTCCCCAGAGAAGGCGAAAGCACCCTGTTGGAGGAGGGCTCCATTCCCTACTCATTCGCTTTCCCTTTTTCATTTAAAAATAAAAAACCAAACCTGAAACCGAGTTCCTGAATTCCCAGCCATCTTTGCTCCTATTAAATTATTTCGTGTTATGGCAGTTTTTGTTTTATTTCTAAACCTAATTAATTATAAGCCTCTTAGTATTAAGTAAGTTGCCAAAGAGTTCATGGTGTGTAAACTATCATTTCTGAATTCCATAGCAATATTTCCTTATGTAACAAATATAAATATTACCTCTAATTTTCCATCTTACCCAGTTGCAATGTTACAAAATGTTAGTTTTTTCTTTTACATAAGAAAATTACGGATCCAATTGCCACCTGGTATAAATGAGAAAGGAGCAGTCTCCTCCATGTCTCAAGACAATTTTATTCTCCTTCTGTAGCCCCACACCTCCCTGCAGTACAGTAACTCCTGTGCAGTATGCATGCATCTGCCCCTGAACTCCAGAGTGTTAGGACCAGGAATCTGTGACTGCAAATGGTGATACCTGCAGGGTCACCAAGGGAGGCAGAAGCCTGGCTGCACAAAGGCAAGACGTAATAGAGAGACATCCTGTCCTTAACTTACTGGGTGGGAGGGAAGGACACAAGATCTCCCCTGAACCATAACGGCTGACTGGCTACACATGACCTTGGGCTCCAAAATCACAGTACCTCTGATTAAAAAGTTAAACCAAACCAAACCTCAAGGTGAGAACTGACTTTAATCATGTCTTAACTGGTGCTGCCTTTCTGAACTTACCCCAAAACCTAGGTGAAAAAAGTCCAAAAAATATAATCAGTTTACATTCAAAATTGAGAACAAGTAGAGAATCAAGACTCCAGGAATGAGAACTGAGAAAATCAAAATAACAAAATTGAGAACATGTACAACATTAAGTACTATGAATAATATGCTTGGAGAAAACTTTTAAGCCTACGTAGAAGCTGGAAGTAGACATAACTCAGGACATTTGGAGAAAAATATAAGAACTTTTTAAAAGTGAAAAGCATAAATAAAACTTCACTGGTGGGATTAAACGTCAGGTTAGAAACACAGAAAGATTTAATAACTTAGGAAATAGCTTCATAAATGGGCCAATGTGCAGCTCACAGAGGCAACAGAGAAATAATGAAATAGAGGTCAGGAGACAGAGAGTCCAATGCAAATGTCTGATTGATGCGCAGGAAAATAGAAAAAGGAAACAATAGACTGAGAAAGCATAGTAGTAATCACGGCAGAGACTCTGTCAGACAACAGGTCTTGGAATCCTATTGAGTTCTAGACTTGACACATAAACACACACCCTCAGACACATTGTCCTGAAGCTGCACAACTGCACAGGAGAAATCCAGTGATAGCACAGGGATCAGGCCCAAGTCCATGGGAACGCGCCTCAGCAGTGCTGGCCAATAGCAGCCAGGAGACCAGGACAGAAGAAGAAGTCTCCATGGGCCCAGAGCTGACAGCTGCCAAGCTGGAGAGCTGTCCTCTACTAAAATCCTGTCCAGAATGAGACAGAACTAAAGCAAAGTAAAGACATGGTCACACGCATAAAACCTGAGACAATCTATAACTGGTACATCACCCATTATAATAATGACAGAGACAAAGGCCTAGGCAGAAGGGAGGTTAGAGATCCAAGAAATCATGGTGAAAAACAATACTGAAAACAAGGAGGTAAAGTTACAGAAAACTCTATATTACAGCACTGCCTGCTTTGTGGAAGGGGTGGGAAACCAAAGTACGGAATTTTGAAAATCATACAATCCAGGTGGGACCAGTCATTAGAGTTAAACCATTACACGGTCCTTATTTCATTCAAGAGGAAAAAACATGTTCCCTGGCTTTAGACGCTGCTAACAAGCAAAATAAAAGACTCGACATAACCACTAGAGGAAGGAGCACAGAGCTTTTATCACACAACAAGTGCACAGGAAATTGCAGCATGAAAAAAAGACATTAATCCAAAAACAGTAATCCAAAACAAAGCTGAAAAAAGGAGAAGGAAAAACAGGGAGGAAGTCCATAGTACATTGGTAGAAATGAATTTTAAAAACTAATCACTGCAACAAAAGTAAAGGAACTAAGTCCTTCCAAACTTTTCAACTAGATTTTTAAGTATCTGCAAAATTATACATAGGGGCATAAGTATTCAGAAAGTCAATAAGTAGAAAAGACATTAACAAAAAAGGATTATAGACAACAGGATTGTTGTAAATATGCAACAAAAGTTGTTAAAAATAAGTGTATAAAATAGAAGAATCATTTCTCTGTGAAGATAAAAGAATTAAAATTCTATGCACCTGATGACAAAATCTCCAAATATACAAGCCAAAATTGAAGCCCTAGCAGAGAACTGGGCATATCTATCACTTATGGCAGGCTGGTAGCATATCTCCCTCAATAATTAGCAAGGCACACAGAACTCAGAGAGCTGGATTGTATACTTATCAAGTGTGTCCTAATGGACAATGATCATTACATATAACCAGGGGGTGACATTCTTTTTAGGCCTATGGAACATTCAACAAAGCTTGACTCCATGTTCAGCCATAAAGTAATTGCAGAAAATTAAGAAAACCAATAACAAAGCCCTTCACAATGCATTGTTCTTCACAGTGCAATTAATTTAGGAACCGTGAGAAAAGTGACTCCAAAAGGTAAGTGATAATTTTCTGAGCACTACCTCTAATACACATGCAGTTGCTTTTGGGGCTTATACTAAATGATCAAAAAATAAAGAGAAGGCATAAGTAATAATTCTGCAGATAAAAAGGCTGACCACACAGATGCTGCGGTGATTAAGCAAGGGCTTTAAGAAACATTAATTAATAGTTGAAAACTGAGAGGGTAAAATAATTTTTTAAATCAGGGTTTTGCTAAGTAGTCCAGAATGACCTAGGACTTACTTACCTATGTAGCACAGGCTGGGCTGCAATTTGCTATCCTCCTGCCTCAGCCTCCGAGAGGGCTGGGACTACAAGCGTGCACCACCCCTCCCAGCTCTGATACTCTAATGTCTTTAAAAATATCCTTTATCGTAACTGACTGAAGAAGAAATTAAATTCCTGAATAACTCTATAACCATTCCAGTAAAATCTTGCTTCAGGCAGTATTTATGAGATTCTTCAGAAAGAAAATACCAGCCCCAAAGAAATCAATTCTACCAACATTCAAGGAACAGGTAGTTCCAAACTTGAACAATCTCATTCAAACAACAGAACAAGAAA
The DNA here is from genome assembly GCF_053883595.1 of Heterocephalus glaber. Lineage (NCBI taxonomy): Eukaryota > Metazoa > Chordata > Mammalia > Rodentia > Bathyergidae > Heterocephalus > Heterocephalus glaber. The sequence continues at coordinate 33,384 of NW_028258324.1, read as the reverse complement.
GAAACATGCACTAGTTTATCTTATAAACTCAGCATAACCTAAGTACAAATCCAAAGAGATAAAAGCCAAATGAAAATATAATTTAAACATTTATTTTATTTTACTTTTTTGGTACCAGGGATCGAACTCGGGTCCTTGCACTTGCGAGGCAAGCGGCGGAACCACTGAGCTAAATCCCCAGCCCAATTTAAAAATGTAGGCCAGGCTCACTCATGAACATAAATACAGAACTCCTATACAAAATATTAGCAAAATTAATTCTGGAAAGAATAAACAAACAAACCCATGACTGCTCAGTTATACCAGCAATGCAAGTTTGGTTTATTACTTTTAAATTGATTTAAATTATCATATTAACACTTCAACAAAACCAAACTGAGGATCAGCTCCAGAGAAAAGAAAAGTAACTACTTGACTTGCATTCAATTTCCTTCCTATTTTTTTTAAATCCTTGAACAAACAGTACAAGGATGAGAAACTGAAAAGATTCCGTCCAAGTCAGGACATGACAAAGATGCACAAACTTTCTCTTATTCTGCATTATTCTAGAGATTCTGGAAAGTGCAATGGTGTGAGACATAAGACATGAAATCTCAAAAGGGAGAAGCAAAGATGTCATTATTTGCGGAAAATATACCATTTTGTAGAAAGCATGACAGAAACTACAACTACACCATTTTAAAAACTAATCAGAAAATTCTTCAAAACTACTGAGTCCAAAATCAATACACAAAAGCAACATTTCTAAAATTTTATTTGAGAAGATGTAATTTACAACAGTACAGAATTTAAAGGATATAGGAAGATTTTTTAGAAAAGATGTACAAATTCTATGTAGATTATACAAAATTATAAAATTTTGTTAAAGACTGCAGAGGACCATAATCAGTGCATCTTGTCAGAGAAGACTCAGTATTCCATAGACATCAGTTCTCAGCACTATAGGTGTGCTTAGAACTTGGGAAGCATGTTTAAATTTAAGAGTAACTTAGACTAGCCCACACATTTTCATGAAACGGGGTCCTCTTTCCACTAGATATTATGACATAATAAGCCAGAGACACTAAAATAGCTGGCAAAAAGAACCACCCAAGCTGTAGAAATGCTGGAAACAAGTCAGCTATGGATAGGAAGCAGATTCCAGTAGAGCAGACACTGCAGAGGCAGGATGGGGCTGGAAAGAGGAACAGCACAACTGTTCAGTCCTGGGCAGCTGGGAGCATCTTTCCAGGAAAAGCACTCAGTTCTGGGCAGATTAAAAGTCTCAGTGTGAAAGACCACGCCAGAAGTCGCAACAGAAGGAAAGCTTGATTCCATGGATGAGGAATACTTAATAAGGACCCATGATAAGTGATGGCCATAACTAAGACCACCTCTGACCTTAAAGACCCACTGCCTTCAGGAGCACCTGAGGCAGCTATGTGCAAGCAGGCACTGACGGCCAGGCAACAGAACACAGCAAGTCCACTCTGCTCCTCGAGGGCCCCACCCTCTCTGCCTGTCTTGGTGTGAAAGACGACATACCCGACTCTAATGGTGTCACCACAGGCTGGACCTAGGGCGTGATACTCTGCAGGCCAAGCTGACTGATCAGCTTCTGAGGAAGCTGTGCCATGGCCCACCCCTACTTCAGCAGATCCAGTTCCTCCCCTCTCTGCTCAACAGCATGGACAGAGCATGCTCTCTGGGAGATGTAGGCTACCAGAACCCACCCCCAGGGCTGCTCAGTACTTCCCAGGCTGCAGGCCCAGGTAACCCTCCCCCTGCACACCACCCCTACTGAGATCCATCCCCAAAACACCTCCCTGCCAACACAGCCCTGCCTCAGGTACCTTCAGGTAAACCAAAATCTTTTAAGATTGTAAGATAAAGGGTTAAAATGACGACACTCATCTGAAACGTGTATGGTCCTTGAAATAACCTTGGCGAAAGCCTTTCTGCAGGGAAGCTACTTCCTGAGAAAAGAGTATATAGAGAAATCTGTTAACACCCCCAAGGACTGCCCATTGCCAGGCTCTAGCCAAGGCTGGGAAGGATCCCTTCCAGCCACCAGGCCTGTTGACAGCAAGTCTCTTTTGTCTGAACACAATACTCAGGAAACTGATGGGCCAGGGATTTAGCTCAGTGGTTTCCCAACCTGCTGTGCAAGGGCAAGGACCTGAGTTCGATCCCTGGTACCAACAAAAAGAAAAAAAGGGGAAAAAGAGAGCAACTGAGGAACTGGGTGTGATACAGAGTTTTCTCTCTCACCTGTGGAAGCCCCTCTCTCATACAAGGTCCTTCATCTCTGGTGCTGTCTCCTGCCTCCTTGTGTGATAACATATTATTTCACCATGCTCATATCTGCACACTTGTAAAAATCTTTCATCTTTTCAAAATCGTTATGTGGTTCTTCTCTGTTGATGCAGAACTGAACCTCAAATTTCTTTCTGTTTTTTTTTTTTTTACTTAAATTCTTTGATTGGTACATTTTAGGTATACAATACGTCTACATTTATCATTGGGTGTTTGTACCTGTACATGATGTATCTTGGTTCTTATTTTTTGCCCATTCCCTGTCCTCCACCCCCTCCACCCTTCCCTATTTACAAAGACTTTATTTCCATTTTTTCCTTTTCTCAAAATTTTTCCTTTCCCTTCTTACCTTTCCCCTTCCCCTCCAGCTTTCCCTACCCCTTTGGACCTTTTCTTCCTATTTCAAATGATCAATTATTCATTTTAATCCTTATTTACCCTTTCAGTTTTTCACACCACAGAAACTATTCAGTATTTATACATGTGTGTCCTATTTATTTCACTTAAGAGCATGGGCTCAATATACATCCATTTAGCTATAAATGACTCTAGTTTCTCGTTCTTTATGGCTGAGGAGTACTCCTTTTATAAAAAAACCCACAAATCTTCTTTATCCAATTTCCAGTTGATGGGCACTTGGACTGTTTCCAAGCTTTAGCTATTACAACCTATGGCACCATATAAACATGGGTGCACATATATCACTGTAGTATGATTCTTTTAATTCTTTTGGGAAGATTTCCAGCAAGGGAATGGCTGGGTCAAATGGGACTTCCAGTCCTATTTCTCTGAGGTGTCTCCACACTGATTTCCATAGTGGTTGCACCAGTCTGCACTCCCACCAACAATGGAGAAGGGTTCCTTTCTCCCCCCCAATACCACCAGCATTTGTTACTGGGTGATTTCTTGATAGCAGCCATTCTTTCTGGGGTGAGGTGGTATCTCAGGGTCGTTTTCATTTGCATCTCTCAAAGGACCAGTGATGTTGAACGTTCTTTCGTAGCTTCATTTGCTGCTTTTACTACTTTGTCTGAGAAATGTCTGTTCATTTCAGATACCCATTTTTGGACTGGGTCTTTAAATTTAGGAGATCTGATTTTTTTAAGTTCTTTATATAGCGTAGATAGTAGTCCTAGTAGCTCTGAGGTAGAGCTGCTAAAATTTTTTTCCCCACATCGTAGGCTGTCTCTTAGCTCTGTTGGTGGTTTCTCTTGCAGAGCAGAAGCTTTTCAATACGATGAGATCCCAGGTGTTGATTCTCTGTGCTAGTTCCCGTGCTACTGAGGCTTTGTTCATAAAGATTTTTCCTATGCCAATGTCTTCAAGAGTTCTACCTAACTTATCTTCCAGCAAGTTTAGTGTTTCTGTTATAATATTTAGATCTTTAATCCACTTTGATTTTAGTTTAGTGCATGATGACAGATATGGGTCTATGTTTAATCTTTGGCACATTGAAATCCAGTTTTTCCAACACCATTTATTAAGGAGGCTATCTTTCCTCCAGTGAGGACAGTTGGCTCCCTTGTCAAAGATGTGGTGGCTGAGTATGTCTGGAGTTGTTCCTGTATCTTCTAATCTATTCCACTGATCCTTGGGTCTGTTTCTTTGCCAGTACCATGCTGTTTATATCACAGTAGCTTTGTAGCATAGTTTCAAGTTGGGGATTGTGATACCCCTGCCATGTCTCTGTTGCCTAGAATTGCTTTTGCTATTCTAGGTCTCTTCTGGTTCCAAATGAATTTTTGGATTGTTTTCTCTAGTTCTGTGAAATACACATTTGGGATTTCAACCAGGATTGCATTGAATCTGGATAGTTTTGCAAGTATGGCCATTTTCACTATATTGATTCTTCCTACCAGGAACAAGGGATGTCTTTCCATTCTCTTGTATCCCATTTGATCTCTTTTTTCAGACTGTTGTAGTTCTCAGTGTAGAGGTCTTTTGCTTCCTTTGTTAGATTGACTCCCAGATATTTCATTTTTTTTGGATGCTATCGTGAAAGGTATTGTTTCCCTAATTTCTCCCTGTGAGTCTGTTATTTGTGTACAAGAAGGATACTGTTTTGTGAGTGTTGACCTTGTATACAGCTACTCTACTTAATCTGTCAATTAAGTCTAGAAGTCTTTTGGCATCGTTTTTTGGGCATTCGATGTAAAGTATCATATCGTCAGCAAATAATGACAGTTTAACTTCTTCCTTTCCTATCCTTATTCCTTTTATTTCTTTCTCTTTTCTAACCGCTATGGCTAATGTTTCCAGAACTCTATTGAATAGGAGTGGTTATAGTGGGCATCCACGTCTTATTCCTGATTTTAGCAGAAAAGTTTTCAGTTTTTGACCATTTAGAATGATGTTGGCTGTTGGTTTTTCATAGATTGCCTTCATCAGGTTGAGATAAAGACCTCCTATTCCAATTTTGTGTAGGGTTTTTATTATGAATGTGTGTTGTATTTTGTTGAAGGCTTTTTCTGCATCTATTGAGATGATCATATGTTTTTGTCCTGTTAATATAGTGCATTACATTTATTGATTTACATATGTTGAACCATCCTTGCATCTCTGGGATAAATCCAACTTGGTCAGGGTGTATGATTTTCTTAATGACCCTTTGTATTCTGTTTGCCAGTATCTTGTTGAGGACTTTTGCATCTATGTTCATTAGGGAGATTGGTCTGTAGTTCTCTTTTTGGGTTGGGTCTTTCCTTGGCTTTGGAATCAAAGTAACACTTGCTTCCAGGAATGAATTTGGAAGTACTGCTTCCCTTTCAATTTCATTGATGAATTTAAAAAGTAATGGTGGTAGTTCTTTTTAAAACGTCTTGTAGAATTCAGCAGAGAAGCCATCAGGACCTGGGCTTTTCTTTGTTGGTAAATTTGTAATTACATTTTCAATTTCACTCATTGTAATTGTGGTGTTTAGAATTTCTATATCTTCTTCATTTAACTTTGGCAATTCATATATATCTAGGGAGCTGCCCACTTCTTCTTTGTTCTCCATTTTATTAGAGTACAGGTCCTTGAAGTAGGTATTGATGATCTTCTGGATTTCTGCTGGATATGTTGTGACTTCACCTTTTTCATTCTATTGCACAGATTTGAGGCTTTTCTTTCCTTTTTTTGGACAAGGTTGGCTAAAGGTTTATCAATTTTATTTATTCTTTTGAAAAACCAGTTCTTTGATTCATTGATTTTTTTTTGTATCATTCTCTTAGGCTCCATTCCATTGATTTCTGCTCTGACCTTTATAATTTCCTCTCTGTCATACGAGCTTTGGGTTGGTCATGCTCTTCTGTTTCTAGGAGCTTGAAGTTCAGCATTAGGTTGTTTATTTGAGCTCTCTCTGTTTTCCTAATATGGGCATTGACTGCTATGAATTTCCTGCATAGAACTGCTTTCATTGTGTCCCACTGATTCCTGTATGTTGTCCTGACATTATCATTTCCTCATAGAAACTCTAATTTCTTCTTTAATTTCTTCTGTGACCCATTGATTGTTCAGGAGAGTGTTATTCAATTTCCATGTGTTTGTGGGAGTTTTGCGGTTCCTTATGCTATTGGACTCCAAATTTATTGCACTATGTTCTGATAATATACAGGGGGTAACTTCAAATCTTTTACATTTACTTAAACACTTTCTATGAGCAAGTATGTAGTCTATTTTGGAGAATGACCCATGTGCAGCCGAAAAGAGCATGTATTCTGATTTTGTGGGATGGAACACTCTGTAAACATCTATTTAGTCCATTTGTTCAATAGCTTGGTTCAGTTCTAGAATTTCATTGTTGACTTTTTGTCTCCATGATCTATTTGTGATAGTGGGGTGTTGAGGTCCCCACTACAATTGTATTCATGTTTCTTTGGTTTTTCATGTCCATTAATATTTGTTTTGTATAGTTGGGGGCATTCGTATTTGATTCATATATATTTATTATTGTCATCTCTTCCTCTTGCATTGTTCCCTTCACAAGGATGTAGTGGCCATCTTTGTCTCTTTTAATTAGTTTTGGTTTAAAATCTACTTTGTCTGCAAATAAGATTGCTACCCCTGCTTTTTTCTGGGTTTCTGTGGCATGGAGAACTGTTTTCCATCCTTTTACTTTCAGTCTATGAATTTCTTTTTGGGTTAGGTGTGTTTCTTGTATACAGTATATTGTTGGATTTTGCTTCTTAATCCATTCTGCCAGTCTATTTCTTTTGATTGGTGAATTGAGGCCATTATCCTTGGCGGTTATATATGATAGGTATTGAGTCATCCTTGTAATGATGTTTTACTGTTGTTGGCTCTTTTATTTTTAATTTTTCCCCCTTTCTCTTTAGTTTCTTGCCTTGTTTGGTGGTTTCCCTCTGTTTGGTCTCATGGAGTTGTGACCTTCATTGTCTTTTACTAGGATATATGCATAAAATTATTTGGAGTACTCATTTGGTGTTCATGAAATTTCTCCTGTGCTCTTTGTCATGGAAGTTTCTAATTTCCCCATCGATTTTGAAAGATAATTTTGCAGGATACAACAGTCTAGGTTGGAAGTTATTTTCTTTTAAGGCTTGAAATACTTCACTCCAGTCTCTCCTTGATTTGAGGGTTTGTGTTGAGAAGTCTGCTGTGATTCTGATGGGCTTTCCTTTGTAGATAATTTGTTTCTTTTCTCTAACTGCTTGTAGGATTTTGTTCTTCTGTTGGGTTTCTGGGATCTTGACTATTATATGTCTAGGTGTAGATTTTGTTTTGATCTTGGCTAGTTGCAGTTCTGTATGTCTCACTTATCTGTATGTCCAATTCTCTACTTCAGTCTGGGAAGTTTTCCACTATTACTTCTGTGAACAGGTTTTTTATGTCTATTGTACTTTCTCCTGTTTTTTCATGGATTTTTATCAGTCTTATGTTATTCTTCTTTGCATCATCTAGCAGCTGCTGGATTGATTTCTCATGGTTTTAGGTGCTGTCCTTGGTTTAATTCCTGGGTTGATACTTCAAAATTGCTTATTGTAAGTATCTTTGTTGCTTGTGTTTAGAACCTTTGTGGAATGATTGCTTTTCAGAGGTGTCTTGTAGATATAGCTGGTCTTTAGGTTTTGAGACTCTAATGACTCTGAGGCTATTTCGTTTTCATTATACCAGAAAGGCAATCACAACACCTTAGCCCAAATGATACAATCAGCAACACCATAGCATCAAGCACAGCTTAGAAAATGACAATTTGTGGTAGTTACTAATCTATCACTGTTAACTGTGTGAATTATATCAAAATCGAGGACCAGCCCAACATTTGTTTATAGTGAATAAACTCTTCAATATAGCAACTTTACCCTTGGGGAAGGGGAGTTAGAAGGAGTTGGGGAGGGATATGTAGAAGGATAGGGAAAGATTAGCGGTCAGGCCAGAGGACACAGAAATATCATGCAGACTCTAAGAAACTGTTGAAGACAAGAGGAAAAGGCAGAATGAAAGAACAAAGATGAGAAAAGAACAACCTAACAGCAATAGGGAGGCTAGATACTGTATTTACTTTCCTTTAAAACTAATGATAATTGGATCCCAGGTTCCTAGGGCAGAGAAGCTCAGCGGGTTCCAGCACCTGGAAGGAAGCTCCCCACCTCCATCCCAGGCTCCTAGGGCACAGAAGGTGAGTCACGTGGGCGCCAGAAGCAACACCCCTCCCCCCCGTGGAAATGAGAAGACACATAAACAAGCCTCAAAAACAGACTTCCAGATCACCTACAGCAACCCCAAAGGGAAATGAGATGGAATACTCTGATACTCAACTACCTGGACTCTCTGAACTAGCAACAAAAGAGGATCTGGGAAAAATGAAATCAGAAATAATTACTCAGATAACAGCAAAGAGTTTGCTCATGGTGCAAGGCATGATTAATAAATCTAGAGAGGACACAGATAAAAAACTAGAGGATCTGAGGAACATGATGGAATCCCAACATAGGAAACAAATGGAATCCATAAAACAGATACAAACAGAGTTCCAAGAGATTAAAAACTCCATCGAAAGTCTGTGCAGCAGAAGGAACCAATGTGAGCATAGAATTTCACATATAGAAGATAAGATTGCAATTAGTGAGGAGGAAAAGAAAAATTGCTTTAAAATTATAAGGGACCATGAGAAATCAATCCAGCAGCTGCTAGACGATGCAAAGAAGAATAACATAAGACTGATTGGAGTCAATGAAGAAAGAGGAGAGAGTGCAGATGACACAAAAAAACTCTTCACAGAAGTGATGGCAGAAAACTTCCCAAGGAGTGGAAAAGAACTTGGCATACAGATAAGTGAGGCATATAGGACTCCAACTAACCTTAATCAAAAAAAAGCTATACATAGGCATATAATAGTTCGGATTCCAGAAATCCAACAGAAGAACAAAATTCTACAAGCAGTAAGAGAAAAGAAACAAATCACATACAGAGGAAAGCCCATCAGAATCACAGCAGACTTCTCAATGCAAACCCTCAAGGCAAGAAGAGCTTGGAGAGACATAGTTCAAGCCCTAAAGGAAAACAGCCTCCAACCCAGACTGATGTACCCTGTGAAACTATCTTTCAAAATTGATGGAGAAATAAGATGCTTTCATGATAAAGAGCACCTCAGGAACTTCATGAATACCAAACTGGCACTCCAAAAAATTTTAGACAATGCCCTAGCAAAAGACAATGAGGATCACAACCCCAGGAAACCCAGCAGAATGAATCCGTTGGGCGTGACAAACTAAATGCAAAGGGGGAGAATCCAACAAAAAGAAAAAGTCATGACAAGGCTTTTAAAACTTTTGACTTCATCTCCCTAATGAGTGTATAATTCAATCTTCTTATTGTACTGATGAGTATTTTTCTGATTCTAGAATTGCACACCATTCCTTGTGCTATACTGGCTATTTATCATCTTCTGTCTACATTTTAATTGGGTTGTCTATTAATGAGCTCTAAGAATTCTTTGTATATTCTGCTCATAGGTTATATGCATTGTAAATATGGTCTGTTTAAGGACTATTTTTCATTTTAATGATGTCATTTAAAGTTCTAAATTTTGATGGACTCTCATCAATTTTTTTTCTTTTATACATCATGTTTTTTGTATCCTAGGTAGTTCTTGCCTACCCTGAATTCATAAATATTTTCCCTTATAATTTCTTCTTAAAGTTTTATACTTTTAGGCTTTCTTATTTAGGTTCATAGACCCCTTCAAGTTATTTTCATGTATGGAAAAAAAAGGGTTGAGTTTAATTTTTTATATACAGATACCAGGTGTTCTAGTGCCGTTTGCTGAAGACACTGTTTCTTCCTCGGCTCTTGAATCGAGTTTATATTCTATAAAATGTTAATGTTAGATAATCTTTCAAAACTCAGTGGACCATATATGTGTGGTTCTATTTCTAGGTTCTCTGTTTTATTCAAATGATCTATATGTCTTTCCTTACACCAACACTGCCTTGATTACTGTAGCTTTAGAAGAAGTCTTAAAATTGGGTGCTAAACATCTTCCAACACTGTTTTTGTTTTTGTTTTTGGCTTTTCTAGGTCCTTTGTACTCCTACATAACTTTTAAATTTCAATATCCAGTTCTTCATTTTTAGCAAGTATACACAGACCTGAATTTTTATATATACCTTGTGTTTTCTAATCCTGCTAAATTCAAGTACAAGTTCTAGGGCCTCCTAGAGATTTCTTAGTATGTTCTCTGTAGATGATCATTTCATCTACATATAAAGATTTTGCTCCTGCCATGCCAATCCTATCCTAGTTGTGTCATTTTATTGCCAGACTATTTTGGTTTAGACCTATGTTTCAAAGTCTAATGGACAGATGAAGACTAGGTATATATGCCCTTGTTCCCCACTTTAGGGAGAAAGCATTGTATCATCTCCATTCATGGAGTTTTTTGTTGGAAGTATGGAGTACATGTCTTTGATCTGTTGAGAAGGTTCTATTCTATTCCTAGTCTCCTGATAGCTTTTACCATGAACAGGTGTAGAATTTAGTCCAATACTCTTTCTCCAACTAGTAACAGGATCATATGGCTTTCTCCTTTCCTCTGTGAAAATGATGACTTTTGGGGGTGGATCTTCCAAAGCTGAACCAACACTGCCATCCCTATAACAAAACCACTTTCTACATACTGCCAGATCTGACTTCTAAGAGTTTGTTTCGTTCAACAAATTTTTATCTGTGTTCATACTTTTTTTGTCTATTATCTTTACCCAGTTTTAGGATTAGCACAATGTTGAGTTCCTAAAATGAGGAGAGAAGTGTTCCTTCTTTTTTTGGCTTTAATTGGTTGATATAATTTATCAGTTAAAATGTTTATGAGCCTGCTGTTGTCATATAGGTAGGTTTTCAAGCTAGGAATATACTTTCTTTAATAGGTGCTATTCAAATTTTATACTTCCTCCAGAGTTAGTTTCATTAATTTGTCTAAGTTACTTCTTACAAGTTGTCAAATTTATTTCAAAAAAGATTTCTGTAATATGCTTTCTATATCCTTTTAAATTCTGTAAAAATCTGTGGTAATGTCTCCTAGATCTTAATGTTGTAATTTTAAAAATGTATAACTGATATTGTGTAACAGGAAGAAAAGATCTAAAAGAGCAGGGGAATTGGGAGGGGTAGGGGAAGGGAAAAAAGGGAAAGGAAAAAAATGGAAACAAGGTCTTTGCAAATAGGGAAGGGTGGAAGGGGTGAAGGGAGGGCAAGGGAAGGGGAAATAAAATAAGAACCAAGATACTCATGTAATGGTAAAAGATCCCAATGATGAATGTAACTGTATTGTATACCTAAAATGTACCAATAAAGTTAATGGGGGAAAAAATAAAATAAAAATGCAAAAAAAACCCCTAATGATAATCAGCTTGAATGTGATAAATCCAGCTACTTAGAAAAAAACTTTCATGTAACCATGATTTTTCACAGTTTGAAGTTTTTAATAAGAAAGGCCATTTAAATATTGCCAGGGATTTAACTCAGTGGTGCCACCCCCTGCCTTGCAGGTGCAGGGTCCCAGGTTCAATCCCTGTACCAAAAAAACAACAAACTATTGGAAAGAGATTAATTTTCATCATTTCCATAAAGCCCCCTTAAAATGCAAAGATAGATGGTAATTTATTTTTCCTCATCATACAGAACATAATAAAAGACTTCTCATATTTTATTTGGGGAGGTTGATCATGAAACATATTAGTAGGATAGTGTCTGTGGGTGAGTAATTCACAGGGGTCAAATAGATGCAAACTTTTTTTTTTTTTTTTGGTACCAGGGATCAAACTCAGGACCTTGCACTTGCGAGACAGGCATGGTGCCACTGAGCTAAATCCTCGGCCCCCAAAGCACCTATATTTTCCAATAAATACATGGAATTTCAGTCTTGGCAATTAAAATGCTATTTAAAACAGATTCAAGAAATTTGGAAGTCTTGAGTCTGTCAGGAGGTACATTTTTCATACCATGATAAACCCAACTAACAAGACTTAAAATCTAAATTGCCTAATGTAATCCACTATTGGTACAGCAAGAATTAATGTAAGCTATAGGAGTGAATTATAGTTTTCACTGACAGCCTTTTCTGCCTATCCAGTATCACAATGGTTAGGTTCCTTGTTGCCCATTACTGAATTATGGAAAAAATGAATGAGAGAAGTTATAAGAGAAAGAACACGTGAAGGTAGAGAAGAGAAAAAATGATAGGGGCAAAAATCAAATTGACTTCTATGTTGTCCAAAAGAGCCTTTTCCACATTTTACCAGGGACTGGGATCTTTAGCCTTTAATAAGTGCCAAATGCAAATAGTACCATTAAGAAGTAACACTAGTGGCCAGTCCATACGATATTAGAATCTGGCCACAGTCTTGAGCTTATTATCTGACCATTGTGTCTGGTAGATACCATTTTAGATTGCTACCAGTTTGGATGAGGCTTTATAATTGCATTGTCTATAAGATCTATCATATCATTTTTTCAACCATTTTATTCTAAGATTCATGAAACATCTTGAAGCCAAATAAGTGACAAGGAGTAGATTATGGCTATTTTTTTGCTTAGAAAAACTATTTACCACACATACACCTTTTCCTTGATGAAAGTCAGCAGATTTGGAAATTGGTTGAATATTATTTATCTTTTACCTGAAATGTGCAACATGTTGCGATTTTCTCAGACCGGCTTCATGTGGTTGTTGAAATCATTCTCAGGGTTAAGAAATGCAAATATTCTTCTCACTTTCTGCATCACCCATGAGTGTTTCAAGAGTTGCAAGAATTCTTTCAGAAGTATGACTCTAAGCACATTTGAATCACATCTTTAAAATAAGCTAGCTAACCTGTCGGCAACTGTAAATTCTGCAGATGTTTCCCTGTTGATTACAACAATGAATGACACACAGTTCACCGAGTCAGCTAATACACCGAGCTGGAGCCTGACCCACATTTTCAAAGAACTTGAGCCTATTTGATGTGGTCCCTGAAAGCAAATAAGTAGTTTGAGAATGATTTAAAATTAGAGCATATAGATAAGAACAGAAGATCATTTTAACTGTGGAATTTGTAGAATCTCTGCTTGCCATATTCCTCTAGTTGTGTAGTTATTCTTGAATTCTCTATAAGAAAAAGTAGGTATCGATCCCTGGTACCACATTAAAAAAAAAAAAGAAAGAAAAAAGAAAAATAGAAAGAAAAAGTAGGTAGAAGGAAATAAAAACACTTTGTAAAGGAGGGTTGGCTTTCATGAATTGTTTAAAGGTTATGTTGAAAGGATTTAAGCTGGCTACAATGTAATAATGGGAATGGAGAGAATACAGTAGGTAAAGGAAACTACCTCATTCTGTGAAGGTTTTGTTAGAAGCACAATTCAACATTCTAAAATGGCTTTGTTGCCTAAGAGCCATGTGGTGTGAAGAACTCTATATTTGTTTGTCTAAAGGACCTGGAGTAATTGTATTTTGCTGGCAACAGACACATGCTTTATTGTTTGCAGGTTCCTCATCAAATCTGTAATTATGCAGTTTCTGTCATCAATAAAACAACTTAGAGAAAAAAAAACTAATGATAATCAAGAGAAGGAAAAAGAGAAGAAAAGAAAATTAAAGAAGAAATCTGAATTAGGTCCAGAACAGGAACAAAAAGGGAGATGAAGAACAATGGAGGACAGTGAGAGAATGAGTGAGAGAGAAAGAAAAGAGAAAAGAAAGAAAAACAGAAAAGAAAAATAAAAATTTGAAAAGAGTAGGAAAAAATAAAGTTAAAAATCAAAACTAAGAGAAAGCATTTTTTGCAAATAACAAAAAATAAAAATGAAGGGCCTCCTTCAGGGTATGTCTCTGCTTTCACAGTAGACAACGTGGGCAGCCATGTACAGATATAAGCCAATGAGTCTCCGCAAGCCAGTAGCAGACCTGTGAGACTGAGGCAGATTTCTGGCTGCTAGACCCAAGCTGAGTTCCCTGTCCTCCTGCAGGGTTGAACTCTGCAAGGTTCTACTGCAGGTTCCAGCTGCCCTTCCCCTTGAAGATACTCGAGGTTCCGATGGGAGGTGATGATCCCTCCAACTAACCAAGTATGGTGGTCCGGTGTGCCTTTATTGCAGAGATTCTCTTCACTTTTCCAGTGGGCTTCAGTTTTCACCAAGGAGCCTGAGAGAGGCCCTCTTTCTGTTGTTCATTTCTGCTCTATCTTCTGGAGCTCAGGACAATGGCCGTTATGACCCCCCTGTGGCTCTGTAGGGTGGAACAAGGTAGCAGCACAGCCAGGAGGCCAGAGGCAGAGGGGGGAGGGGGGCTGGTAGGCGCCCCCATGGCTAAGCTGGTCTCGGTGGGTGGAGCGTGGGGACGGAGTGGGGCCTCCACGTTCCCGGGGTCCTCAACATGTGCAGGCTGGTCACGGTGGGCAGAGCGCAGGGACCTGAACCTGAAATTTCTGTGGCCACATGTATGTGAACCCTTGTTGCCACAAATTTATATAGTCAGTAGGATATGTCAAGCAGCCCCAGCCAAGCCGAAAGATATGTGTCTCCTTGTTCCCAAAAGGATGCAGGCGTCAGGCAAAAACCGTAAATAAATAATAAATAAATAAATACTATGATAAATAAATACTCTGAGCTTTAGGAAAACTGAAGCTACTGCTCGTGGGAAAGCACCATGAACAACAGGAATGGGTTCACCACAATGAGGAAATGACTGTGCCCCCCACCTTTGGCAAGATAAACTTTCAGGCCTTTTTGGTGGGAGGGTGAAGTCATACCACCACTTTAGAAAAACCTGATAGTTAAATGTTCATCTATCTTTTGACACTGCAATTCAACACTCAGGATCTACCCAAGGCCTCCTCCGTAATTTAATTATGTTTTTCTAGTGCAACCCAGGGCTTGGTGCATGCTAAGCAAGAGCGGCATCAACCAGCTACACCCCACAAACTTGCTCAAATTTTACAATTGTTCCTTTCCTATTAATTAGGCAATGGGAGACTGCCTTGAACATTAGATTTATGACATTTCTTTTTCTTATATTTATGAGACATGGTCTTGCTATGTAGTTCCAGCTGTCCTTGAACTCACTACACAGCCCAGAGTCTACACAACATCACAGCAAACCTGCCTCAGCCTCCAGGGTGCTGGGATTACAGGAGTGCCCACCACTCCTGGCCATCGCTCCCTATTTTATAGTTTTAATGCAACCACCATTTAAGTTTTACAGGAGACCAGCTTGAAATCATGCTTAGCGGGCTTCAGATATTGTTGATCTGGCTTGTGAATTCAACTATTAATTATGATTATGAGTCACTCCAGGGCCAAAGTGTGAATTGGCAACTGACTTTCTGCTGGTGCTTGGAGATAGACTTCCCTAGGCCAAATGGTCCCAATTGACATCTCACTGATGAATGACGTTGTGGCATTTCTAACAGCAAGGAAACACTGCAACTAAGGAATTATGAATCTGTGCAACCATCCCCCAAAATCAAACGTTAGCCTAGATAATGCATGTTACTCATTACCTAGGATCTGCAAGTCAGCACAGGTGCCTTGTTAGCTGTGACCTGTCCTTCACAAGTATACATAGTTACTCCCCTTTACAGCCTGGCTCATTAGGTGCATTAGTCCTGCTATTCCTTACATCTGCCCCTTGCTATGTTGTAGAATCATAAATACTGACTAATCCTGGGCTCTTGGCCTTAGCCAAGACAGAGCTAAGATCAGGTGGTCTTTAGCCAGGAGAGAGCCAGCACCCCAACTAACAAACTATCCTTCTTTATTCTCTATTCCTTGTTCTTTGTATAGTATTTTTTTCCCATTAAATTTATTGGTACATTTTAGGTATAAAATACAGTTACAGTCATCATTGGGATCTTGTACCTGTACATGAGTATCTTGGTTCTTATTTTTTTCCCCTTCCCTTGCCCTGCCTTCACCCCCTCCACCCTTCCCTATTTGCAAAGACTTTGTTTCCATTGTTTTCCTTTTATCACGTTTTTCTTTTCCCCTTTTTCCTTTCCCCTGCCCCTCCCACTTCCCCTGCTCCTTGAGACCTTTTCTTCCTATTGTGCAATATCAATTATACATGTTTTAAATTACAATATCAAAATCTAGGAGACATTACCGCAGATTTTACAGAATTTAAAAGGATATAGAAAGCATATTACAGAAATCTTTTTTGAGATAAATTTGTCAACTTCTAAGAAGTACCTTGGAAGACAAATTAATGAAACTGACTCTGGAGGAAATATAAAATTTGAATAGAACCTATTAAAGAAAGTGTAATTGTAGCTTGAAAGACTACCTATATGACAACAGCAGGCTCATATACATTTTAACTTATTAATTATATCAAACAATTAAAGCAGAAAAAGGAAGGAACACTTCTCTCCTCATTTTAGGAAATCAAAATTGTGCTAATCCTAAAACTGGATAAAGAAAAAAGTATGAACATAGATAGAAATTTGTTTAACAAAACAAACTCTTAAAAGTCAGATCTGGCAGGATGTAAAAAGTGGTTTTGTTATAGAGATGGCAGTGTTGGTTCAGCATTGGAAGATCCACCCCCAAAAGTCATCATTGTAACAGAGGAAAAGAAAAAGCCATATGATCCTGTCAGTAGTTGGAGAAAAAGTATTGGACTAAATTCTACAGCTGTTCATGGTAAAAGCCATCAGGAGCCTAGAAGTAGAACAGAAACTTCTCAACAGATTAAAGACATGTACTCCATGCTTCCTTATATGAAGGCCTTATATGAATGGAGAAGATACAATGCTTTCTCCCTAATTTGAGGAGCAAGGGCAGATATGCCTACTCTTTATCTGTCCATTAAACTTTGAAACCTAGTCCCCACCAAAATAGTCTGGCAATAAAATGACACAATTAGGATAGGATTGGCAAGGCAGAAGCAAAATCTTTATATGTAGATGAAATGATCATCTACAGAGAAAATACTAAGAAATCTCTAGGAGCCCCTAGAACTTGTACTTGATTTTAGCAGGATTAGAAAACACAAGGTATATATAAAAATTCAGGTCTGTGGATACTTGCTATAAATGAAGAATTGGATATTGAAATTTAAAAGTTATGTAGGTGCACAAAGGACCTAGAAAAGTTAAAAAAAAAAAAAAAGTGTTGGAGGACGTTTAGTATCTAATTTTCAGACTTCTTCTAAACCTACAGTAATTAAGGCAGTGTTGGTGTAAGGAAAGACACATAGATCATTGGAATAAAACAGAGAATCTATAAATAGAACTACACATATATGGTCCACTGAGTTTTGAAAGATTATGTAACATTAGCATTTTATAGAATATAAACTCAATTCAAGAGCCTAGGAAGAGATAGTGTTTTCAGCAAACGGCACTAGAACACCTGGTATCCGTATATAAAAAAATTAACCTCAACTCTTTAGTTTCATACATGAAAATAACTTGAAGGGATCTATGAACCTAAATATGAAAGCCTAAAAGTATAAAACTTTAAGAAGAAATTATAAGGAAAAATGTTTATGAATTCAGGATAGGCAAGAACTGCCTAATATACAGAAAACATGATCTATAAAAGGAAAAAATTGATAAATGAGATTCCATCAAAATTTAGAACTTTAAATGACATCATTAACATGAAAAGTAGTCCTTAAATAGACCATATTTACAATGCATATAACCTATGACCAGAATATATAAAGAACTCTTACAGCTCATTAATAGACAATGCAATTAAAAAATAGACATAAGAAGATGATAAATAGCCAGTATAGCACAAGGAAAGGTGTGCAACTCTAGAATCAGAAAAATACTAATCAGTACAATAGCAAGATTGAATTATGCACTCATTAGGGAGGTGAAGTTAAAAGTTTTAAAAGCCTTGCCATGACTTTTTCTTTTTGTTGGATTCTCCCCCTTTGTGTTTAATTTGTCACACCCGATGGATTCATTCTGCCGGGTTTCCTGGGGTTGATCCTCATCGTCTTTTGCTAGGGTATTGTCTAAAATGTTTTGGAGTGCCGGTTTGATAGTCATGAAGTTCCTGAGGTGCTCTTTATCATGAAAGTATCTTATTTCTCCATCAATTTTGAAAGATAGTTTTGGAGGGTACATCAATCTGGGTTGGAGGCTGTTTTCCTTTAGGGCTTGAAATACATCACTCCAAGCTCTTCTTGCCTTGAGGGTTTGCATTGAGAAGTCTGCTGTGATTCTGATGGGCTTTCCTCTGTATGTGATTTGTTTCTTTTCTCTCACTGCTGGTAGAATTTTGTTCTTCTGTTGGATTTCTGGAATCCTAACTATTATACGCCTATGTGTAAATTTTTTTTGATCAAGGCTAGCTGGAGTCCTATATGCCTCACTTATCTGTATGTCAAGTTCTTTTCCCCTCCTTGGGAAGTTTCCTGCCATCACTTCTGTGAACAGTTTTTTTTTTTTATGTCATCTGCACTCTCTCCTCTTTCTTCATTGACTCCAATCAGTCTTATGTTATTCTTCTTTGCATCGATGGTGGCGGGGAAGCTTCCTTCCAGGTGCTGGGACTGGCTCACCTTCTCCGCTCTAGGAGTGTGGGACGGCGGCAGGGGAGCTTCCTTCTGGGTGCTAGGACTGGATCACATTCTCCACTCTAGGAGCGTGGTATCCTTCGTATAGTATTCTTTTATGCCCTGCTGTCCCCCCATCAGGCCACTGGACATCCCCCAGGAACTGGTCGGGCTATCAACCTCACAAGTTTTAAATTGACACATAGTCACTTGGAAATGAGAAAAAATTAGCTTTGAAGTATTGGTGCTAAATGGAAAATCGCTTATAATTGTGCTTGGCTCAACCACTGTTTCTAGGCTGCTTTGATGTTCTACTCTGCTTATGATTTTCATTTATTTCACAGTTTTCAGAGTGGTCATTTTTACTATGACTACACTTCCTCTAGAGACAAATCCCTGGGTTTACCCTTAAAATGCATGCATAGCCAAAGAAAATTACTCCTGAAATCTACTTAGTTAAAAAAAATACTCATCCAGTTTGACGCTTGGAAGTTTCCATAGCTTGCCTTAGAAGTCAGTATGGCTCCTTCTGCTGGGTGTCCCAGGTGCTATTTCCGGCTGGGCTCCAGAGCTGGAGTCTCAGCCATGGCTGGGTTCAAGCTTTTGTAGAACTGCTCCATGAGGAGCCAGACTGCCCCCAACATGTCCAGCCCAAACAACAACAAGCTCCCCAGCAACCTGCCGCAGTTACAGAATCTGATCAAGCGGGACCCGCCGGCCTTCGTCGAGGAGTTTCTCCAGCAGTATACTCACTACCAATCCAATGTGGAGATTTTCAAGTTACAACCAAATAAACCCAGCAAAGAACTGGCAGAGCTAATGATGTTTATGGCACAGATTGGTCACCGCTACCCGGAACATCTAAGTAACTTCCCTCAAGAGCTAAAAGATCTTCTCTCCGGCAATCACACTGTCTTAGAGCCAGATCTGTGGATGACATTTTGCAAAGCTTTGATCTTGCTGAGAAATAAGAAGCTCATCAGTCCATCAAGTTTGCTGGAGCTCTTCTTTGAACTTCTGCATTGCCACGATAAGGTTCTGCAAAAGACTTTATATACACATATTGTGACTGATATTAACCATTTAAATGCAAAACACAAGAACAATAAAGTGAACATAATGCTACAGAATTTCATGTACACCATGCTGAGAGACAGCAATGCAACTGCAGCCAAGATATCTTTGGATGTGATGATTGAGCTGTACAGGAGGAACATCCGGAATGATGACAAAACCATCAGTGATATCATGACTGCATGCTTCCCCAAGGTCACCAACATATTGGTTGCTGCTCGGACGTTTTTCCTTGGGAAAGATGAAGATGAGAAAAAGGGCAGCGACTCAGAGTCTGAGGATGAAGCACCCACAGCAAGAGACCTGTTAGTGCAATATGCCACAGGGAAGAAGAGCTCCAAAAGTAAGAAGAAGGTGGAAAGGGCAGTGGAAGTGCTCAAGAAACAAAAGAAGAAGAAAAAAGGCAGAGGTGCTTAACTTTTCAGCTATTCACTTGATCCACGGCCCCCAAGATTTTGCAGAAAAAGTACTAATGCAGCTAAAGAACTCAAAGGAGAGGTTTGAAGTGAAGATGATGCTATGACCCTCATCTCCAGATTGGTGGGAATCCATGAGCTTTTTCTCTTCAATTTCTACCCCTTTCTCCAAAGGTTTCAACGGCCCCACCACAGAGAAGTAACAAAGTTCCTTCTGTTTGCTGCACAAGCCTCTCATCACCTTGTACCCCCAGAGATCATTCAATCATTGCCCATGACTGTGGCCAACAATTTTGTGACTGACAAGAAGTCTGGAGAAGTCATGACAGTAGCTATCCATGCTATAAAAGAGGTAACAGCTCGATGTTCTCTAGCCGTGATTGAGGAAATTCTCCAAGACCTGGCTCAGTACAAAACACACAAAGATAAGAATGTAATGATGTCTGCTAGACCTCTGATCCAGCTCTTCCGGACACTGAATCCTCACATGTTACAGAAGAACTTCTGGGGCAAACCTACAGAAGCTTCTGCAGAAGCAAGGGTACAAGAATATGGTGAATTAGATGCTAAAGATTACATTCCAGGAGCAGAGGTTCTGGAAATTGAGAAAGAAGAGGATGCTGAAAATGGGGAAGATGAGTGGGAAAGTACCAGTCTCAGTGAAGAAGAGCAGGCCGATGGTGAATGGGATGATTGCACCACTCCTCTGATGAAGAACAGAAAGCGATTTCCCAGAAGCTGAGCAACATGGCCATGGAGGACCAAAGGGCCAAGGCCACAGGCATCAGCACCAACCGGGTCTTGGCTCAAGAGGACTTCCTGAAACTCCGCAAGGCCCAAATGAGGAAAGAGCTCGCCGATGCCCCTGGGAAAGCCCAAAAGAGGAAATATATTGAAATAGACAGTGACGAGTAGCCCAGGTGTGAATTATTGTCTGTTTGAGACACTGAACACCATCATTAAAAGCCTAAGTCTGAGGCCTGGGATTTAGGTCAGTGGTTTCGGTGCCTGGCTCACAAGGGCCAGGCCTGAGTTCGATTGCCAGTACCACACACAAGAAAAGGCTTATGTCTGACAAGGAGACATGACTAGCAACTGCAATAGCTGGAAAGATGGACTGAAAGGAACTTGTGAGGAAGAAAACCACAATGAATCCATTTTCCAGTTCTACAAATAAAGAGAAGAAAAAACAAAAGAACTTCATGATGAACTGTGTGTTCACAATGTTTGAAGTAAAACTAAGTGATCCTTCCCAGAAAAGCATCTGGCATTGTGAGATGCACTTTTGAAAGAGAGGAAATGAATGAAGTAACTTCTAAGCAGGTGTTTCATTCCAAGGAGGAGGCTAAATTTGTGCAATTACTCCGAAAATTAATAAATGTAGGATGTTTATTTACATTGAAAAGTCCCAGAAGCACTATATTGTAAAACCATAGTAAACTTGGTAGAAATTTTGTGTTTTTAATTTGGGATAGGTAAAAGAGGTAGCGTTGAAAATGTAAATAGTGGTATAAAATTATTTTAGTTTAACATTCATGCATTTTAACATTGAGTGCCTACTGTAATTGTCACTGTGGATATAAAATTGAGCCATAATGAATGCTCGTTGCTCAAGGCATGGGTGCCTTGAATAATACTTGAATGTGTTTCACTCAAGGTGTTTGCAAGGATGAGTCTATCTATATATGTGTGTTCAGAGGGAAGTGTAAATAGTTCTCTGAACATAGGTCCGCTAGAGTCCATAAGGCAGTGCTGAGGCCTTACAGACTAACTCTACAAGTGTGTGAGTTAGACATTCTCTTAAAACAGGACCGTGTTATAAGAGTAAGAGATTCTTACTAGGAAATAGGCTGACCTGCTGAAAACAGGTCCCTGCTGTACAGAGTTTACATAGATAACTTAGATTTTTTTAATCCAAATTACTTTAGTACTTTTTTCAATGCTATGTAAATGCTTTCTGGCTAAAACTTCATTTTTTAAATTGCGTTAAGTAGAAAGAAATGTCTTTATTTCATCATTGGGCTACTTTTTATAATGGTTTCCTTAGCCTCCCTTCACTCTAATATTTTTAGCCCATTTTTTGCATTGTCTTAGATAAAAGGTTTCTGAAGTGCGATTTAAAAACAAATCCTTACCTACCTCAGGTTGAGCGTTACAGATCCCCTGCTCTGGACACGAAGGAGTCTCATGATGCTTATGAACCTGGACAGCCAGGCTTCCTCTCCCCTGAACCCCCTCTGATCATGAGGAAAGGGCACCAGCAGCATCTACTGGGCTAACAAACAAAGGAATTCAGAAACGTAAGTGTTCTCTGAGAACTTGAGGACAGACATGAAGAAGTCAGGATTTCCTGGTTAGAGAAAGATTTTCAAAGGGACCTCCACAACACATAACTTTTCTTTCAGGACACACTTTTGCAGTGACTCTCCAACAACATCACCATGGCATTCTTCATCCCCTTCCCCTTTCCTTGTCTCTGTTCTTTTTTAAAAAATTTTATTTTATTGGTACATTTTAGATATACAATATAATGACATTCATCATTGGCAATTTGCACCTTTACATAATCTCTCTTGGTTCTTATTTTTTCCCCCTTCCCCCGCCTTCCCTTCAGGCCCTCCATCCCTCCCTATTTACAAAGACTTTGATTCCATTATTCTTTCCATTCTTGCTGCAGCAGAAAGCTCATATACATATTATATATACGTTACTTCTATGTTAAACATCACAGGATGGAAGTGAGAGGAGCGACTTGGGAGCTGTGCACGGATTTAGTGATTACTGAGCTTTGCTGGTTTGCACTGAGGTACTCTATGTGGCAGTCACCCTCTTTATCACAAAGAGCAGCTTTTGTGGCCGAACTTTCTGGGTTTAGCCTTTCACGTTTTAGCCTGGTGATTTGGGGGAAGTACTGTATCTGTCTATGCATCAGAATCCCTACTTATAAGATGAGGATAATAACCCCGTTCTTAGAGTTCCTGTGAGGATTAAGGGTGAATACGGACCTTGCTACTTTACTCGTGAGAATGTAAACTGTCACAGCCTCTTTGGAGCACAGTGGTTTTCCAAAAAGTTAAACACAGAGTTAGCCTAAGACCCGAGAAGGGAGTGTATCCAAGATAAACGAAAATAGAAATCCATACCAACTCTTTCATGAGGATATTCATAGCAACCTATTCCTAATAGCTCAAAAGTGGAGCTCACCACAATAGTCATCAGCTGATGAAAGGACAGACACGTCATAAGCACAGGAACAAATATTATTCAGCCATAATGGGGAACAAGTACAGTGCTACCTTGGTATTCATCAGAAGTCAGTTCCGGGAAGCATGGAGAGTACTAAAAATGACAAAGAGCAAACACATACTTTTGGCTGGAAAGTGTAGCAACTTTCGAGGAAAGCTACAAGCGGCCACCCACAGGGACAAGTCCTAGCTTGCCTGCAAGTTCAGTACCAACCACATGACCAGTACCTGAACAAAATTGTTGCATCAAGATGAGAGGAGTACCAAATGGGCAATTCTCAAACAAGGTGGGGACGAAGGTATGACTATATTATGCTACAACACTCATGAACCTTAAGAATGTTACGCTCAGTAAAACAGATTTATAAAATCCTATACATTAAATGATTCCATGGAAATGAAATATACATAATAAGCAAATCCTCATAGACAGAAAGCAGAGTGCTTTCCAGAAAATGGGAGAAGGCAAAAAGAGGTGAAGTGGGTTTCCTTTTGGTGTTGAAAATGCTGAGCAAGTAGAGGTAGATGGTGGTGAACCTTACAAATATACTAAAACACACTGAATTCATCACTTCAAATGATAAATTTTGCAGTATGTGAACTACAACTCAAATATGGGGAAAAACGCCTTGGATTTTGGATAAAAGTTCATAAACCAAGTGCTTAGGACAATCCTTGATACATAGAAAGTGCTACACAAGGGTTAATTGTGATTCGTAGCTATGATCCTTAGAAGACATGCATGTTTGCCTTGTTTAAAGTAGGGTATGCTTTCAGAAGCAACACTGCGCTCCTCAGTAGCTAGTTCAGTATAAAATCTTCCAACTTATTCAGGGTGAATTCTTCATTCTAGATGGCCAGCAGGAGCCCTCAAAAGCCCTGGCTTAGATGCCTCCACATTCCCTTTCCATCTCACCTAAAAGTGCCCACAACTCTTCTTATCCTTGAGACTGAAAGGAAATGCTCAACATTTGCAGGAGTATTCAGCTATAGCCAAATCTCCCACTTCCAAAAACCCAAAGGAATAGCTGTGGGCAGGCATCTTTATCAAATACCACCCATCACCACTACACTCTCCTGCTCACTTCTCTCTCTGTTTGCTGCACTCCTCTTCGTATTTCATCCTCCTAATTCCTTGACTGTAGCAAGGACTACATGGACACTCAGAAATATCTGCACACTGATATTTTAATCAATTGGCTAGAAACCACAAAAATCACATCACATTCGCATCCTTAAACACCAGCTGATTAGGTCCAGTTCCACCCAGCTTGCGCTGTTAGAAAAAAATAACCCAGAGGTGCAGCGGGAAGAGGACCAGGGTGAAAATAATTTCCTTGGTAGGGGAAGTTCCCGAAATCAGGTGACCCACAGGTGTGGGCATCTCTCAGAGCATGAGGGGACGCGGGACCCCCGTGTTCCTCCCGGTTCCCTCCCGGTGTCCTGTCCTGTCACATCCAGTGCAGGGCGGGTCCCAGAGCAGGCGATGAGTGGCAACTCCTCTTCTCCCACCGGGCTGGTGGGGAGCCTGTCCACAGAGGTAATGAGGACCCCATGAGCTGTGGCCTCACCTCGGCCTTCACTCCCTGCACCAGGTCGGTGGACTTTATCAGGAGGACTCACCCTAGTTCTCACGAGACTCCTTCAGGAACAGGTGGGGGCCCCAGGACAAAAGAACCAGAGCAGAACATAGACTGCTGGGGAGACACAAAAATGGACTCCAAGTCAGAGCTCTCTGAGAAGGGATCAGAGTGACCAGGTGTCTCAAAGCCAGAGCATCTCCTCCACTTCCCGTTTATGGGCTGGGGGATGGTAGCTGTGGAGTGTTCATGGGCCTTCACTGCCTCTGGGGAACTTCTGAACCCTAACTCTCCTATTCCTTTAGTTCCTGCCTTTATTCCAAGGCACAGAATTCATTACACATCGTGAACATGTGCTTTGCTAAATACTGTGCCTCCTCCCAGTGCTTCTGTTATCGCGTGGTGGATCCAGCAGAGATTCCAGGCTCTCTTATCCAAGGAGCAAAGAATTGCAAAGCACACACCCAATTTCACATGATAAGCAGCTCCAGTTATTGAAGATCACAGGAAGATATGCTCAAGGAAGGTCAGTGCCAGCAGAAACAAAAAGGGTGGCGTGAACAGAGAAGCGGTGTTCTGGCACCAGTGAAATAAAAGGCACAGCATGGCCCACAGATAAAGCAGGCTTTCTGGTTTTTAAAGGACGTGCACCCCAGCCTGGGTGTCTTAGTTTTTTTGGTTCTCAAGGTAATCTTGACAGTGTGCTGAGTCATCTCAAGGGCTTTCTAGTGCTCAAAACTTTCCCAGACCTCTTTTTATTTAATTATATGGGAGAGATGCAGTCCTTATTGATGAACTTTCCAGAAGTTTCCAGTGGGGAACAGGTTATCAACCAGCCAGGAGAGCTCACTCATGTACTCTGGCTAGGGCTGCAGGGATTTCCCGGGTCTTAATTACTTATTTTCTATCTCTCTCAGAGGAAGGAGGCTTGGTCCTGGGTACTCAGTGGATGGAGAGGAGTGTTTTCCCAGTCTCCATTTTAGTACTTATACTACTTTATTGTGTAACCCCAGCTGAAAGTTCTTAAGGTTTTTGCCACTCATTGAAATATAGTTTATCACAGTTTTCGGCACCTGACTGGACTCTAGCAAATGCTACTTTAAAACGCAGCAAATTCCCCCAGGACACAGGCCCAGTTTCTCCTGTTCTTCTGTCTCCACCGTGCCTTAGGCCAAGGCAATGCTTAAATATATTTTACTGAATGGATAGATCAGTGAGCAGAGAACGTTGGGACTTTGTGCTGGACTACTGAGCTGACACACACTGTGTGATGGAAGCTAGGTCCAAAATGTTTGTGTGAGATCGCTGAGCTGGGCCCCGTGAGACTCAGGTACCAAGAGTAATATAAGATCCTTTCTTAGTTCTAAGTGTGCAGCCACAGAGGAGATCACACATGGTTTCAGCAACACATGAAGAAAGCTTTGTTGGGACTTACAAAGACTGTAACGACCCTAGATGATATCAGACAGAATCTGAAGAGCAGGTGACAAGCATCCCATTTTTGTTATTGTCCTGTTCACACCTCTCCTAGTACACATCAGTCTGACAACCTTCAGTATCTACTCCCGTACCCTGAACACACCCCACCTCCTCTGAAAACCTTCACTGGTGGCGGGGACTACACAGAAGCTGGAGCACGTTTGGAGCTACTAGGACATTAGGAGAAGTCAAACAATGTCAAAGAGGGAAAGGGTGCTGCCAGACAGTTCTACCTGGGAATTACCTTTATTTAAAAGAGCGTCGAGCAGACATTTCAGATTTGTTTAATATCGCCTCAAAGAGCTGTACTCGAACCACATTTTCATTTTATAGAAAGGATGAATTCTTCAGGCTCAAAGATGCCCAAAGAACGAGCATGGAATGGGCTGTGGCGGACACAGAACACTTCTGGTTGGTAGAGTAATTCCAGCAGATGTTGACAAGGTGCTGATGTAGCTCAGAAGCCCTGCATGTCCATGTGCACACATCCTCTTCAGCAGGTCTGCACTGGGGCCTGGCTTCCTCTGCATGTTTTTTGTTTGTTTGTTTGAGACTGGGTCTCATGTAGCTCAGGCTGGCCCTCAACTCAATAAGTAGCCTAGTCCTGCCTCAAATTCCTGGGGATGCTCCTGTGTGCTGGGGTTCCAGGTGTGTGCCAACACACCCAGCTCTTCCTCTGAACTTCAGACATCTTCCCAGATGGCACTGAGGACTTGGCCCTTAGGGCCTTTCCCTGTGGACTCGAGTCTCTAAGTAGTAGATGCAAGTCTTCTACACTAACTCTATTCCCTTTGCCTTCCAGGCGTCACCCTGTCACAACCAGAAGGAGCCAGAGGCAACTGGGGAGCTTCCCAAGGAGACCCAAATCTTTATGAATGCCATGTACTGAGTCCCACTGAAGAGGAAGACAGGAAACAAGAGATGTGGTCATTGTTTGTAAAGAAAACTATACCAAGGTTACTGATCCCTTTCATGAAACGGACTACATGTTTGTCCAGATAGAGAATAATGTTTGTAAAATCTTGTTTGCACATTTTGCTGTGTAGCTCTCTACAGAGAGATTAGGGAGAAACTTTGAACTTTCCCTCTCATCTAAGGCAAATGGGAATTTTATGTGTATGCCTCTCATGGCCTCATCAATTCATATCCCTGTGAAATGGGTGATATGACTCTTTTTCTTTTGCTGCCAACATCTCAAGTTGTCTCTTGAGGGACTTGAATATAGGGTGGGAACAGAAACCTCTGTCAACTAACATCTGTCCAAATTCAGTGGATATCATTGTCCTCCCTCCTCCTTTGTTATAGAACCTCTGATTCTTAGCTAGGCATAGGACAGCACAGGAAAAAAAGACCCTATTTCTTAGATTCCTTCTATCATATTCCCGATTCCTCTCTAAAATGCTGATAATGACGGGAAAAGATATTCACCTGAGAAAAACACAATGACATGAAATCTGTGTTGCAGCATTGTAATTGGAAGGGTGTGCAGTGGTACAAGGAGCAGGAAGATGATATGGCGCCTCCTCAGCTATGGTGTTAATTGCTGCCTGGAGGAGGAAGGTGCTGTGGGCTGTGAGGTTCCTGGAGAGCCTCATTCATCAAACATCCCCGCGTCTGGTGGGGGTGACAGTGTCTGGAGAAGATGGAGTCAGAGGAGGATCACTCTCCATTGTCGGTGGAAACTGCGGGGCCACGGTAGTCCTCCTGATCATTGGTGGTTTCCTCTGATGAAACAAACGTCAAGGTAGACATGGATTTGTAAATACTTGACATGTACAAAACAGACAGTAAGAACTTTGAATAGGTGCCATTTTTAAACTTTCATTAACTTACCACCAACTTTGTTTGTGTACCTTTCTGAGTGTGTGATAGGAATCTAACAAACTTCAAGTCTTTTATTTACTGAAAAAGAAAACTGGTTATTCTCTTTAGAACCTTGTTTTGCTGTCACTTTCTGGGAAGAACTAGAACTGAACAAACATAATACATTTTGTGAGGGTGCGGATCTCAGACTGTGAGGTTCATGGAGCTGAGATTGCAGAGAGGCCAAAGTCCAGGGAGGCACCTGGCTCCACTCTTCTCCCTAGGCAACGGGCAAATCCCAAAGGTAGTGTTGCAAAGCTGAGTAGAGATTTTGACAGACTCACAGAACTGGGGAACAGAAGCTCACTTTGAAGAGCTGCCAGAGAGGAGGAGCTGGCTAAGTAACCAGGCTTTGGCAACAACCCCAAGAGCCTCTCGCTGGGAGTAAATGATGAACAAGAGGGCTGGGCCCTGATCCTCTCAGTCCTGGTAGATGAAGGTGACTCAGGACACTGTGCCCATAGCACCCAGCACAAGAGGAACAAACATAAAGCCTCTCTGCTGGAGACCACTTCATCCAGAAAGTCCAGCTGCCTCTGCAACGTTCCTGAACCGTGTTCCCAATTCAACCAAATAACCAGAGCCCCGGAAAATAAAAAGGATGTGGGGGATTGGTAAGACTGAAGTGAAAAACAAAAGAAAAAAGTAGATAATAGGAGCAGACCCTCAGGAGATCCCAAAGGCAGTGTTCTTAGACACTGACCTTAAAATAACTCTTAAAATACTTACTAAAATGCTCAAGCAATTAAAAAGTAAGACAGTAACTTATGGTACTAAATGGAAATTTAGAATTGAAAAATATGATAAAACAAAGAATTCAATGGATCGGTTTAACATCATATTAAACTCAACTGAAGACAAATTTAGTGATCTGATGCCCGGGATGTAGCTCAGTGGTACCTCAACAGCCTCAAAATCCCAAGGTCCTGAGTTTGACCCCTGATCCAAAAAAATATTAGTGAACTGAAAGTTAGGTGAGAAGAAATTATTCGGACTGAAGCACATTGAAAGAAAGGATAGAAAATATAGAGAAGAGTACAGGAGACATAGAAATGAGTGTACTGATATAATGTGTGTTTGGAGTTTTAGGAGACTGGAAAAGAAACAGGAACAAAATGCTATTTGAACAGAGGATGGATAATAATTTTCCAAAAAGGAAAGATACTATTGCACACATCCAAGCAGCACTGTGAATCTCAAGCAAAGAAATAGAAATAATGACACTGCACTCAAACTATTGAAAACAAGAATTTTAAAAACCAGGTTGATTGATTCTCTAAACATCAGTGATATGTGGATTTAAATGACTGGGTTTGTTTCACAGTATTTTCCCCAATATTTTGGTGGAAATCATGTGATTGAACTTTGTGAGGACTGTGGGTTAATAATCCTCTTCAACACTTTCAAGAAATTGGACGGCAACCTTTGAGATATATTCACAAGTATCAGTTCTCCCCCAAAATTGTAATGTTGATGAATGGGGATTTTGATCCCTTCATAATGACTTAGAGTTTTATTTAAAGGAAGATATAACTGGGCAGGGTGGTGCCAGACTGCAGTTCCAGCTACTAGGAAAGCAGGGGGTTTGCAGATTCAAGCCCAGCCTGGGAAACATAGTGAGATCCTGTCTCAAAATAAAAATAAAGATAAAAATAAAAACAAAATGAAATAAAACTAAAGGGTTGCATATAGACTGTGCTAGAGCCCCCTGGGTTCAATCCCCAATGCCACTAAAAACATTCAAACATTGATAAATAAACATAGTAAAATAAAATAAAAGAAGAGTAGCCAGCATGTGAAAAAACATGAAACACAGCTGCATATTCCCTCGGCCCGTTTGGTCTCCTATGCTCACATTTCTCATCCAAGCATTGATGACAATGGGCAAACAGAGAATAAAGACTTACACAGTTATTCAAGAGCTCATACCACCTCTGATACTCCTGCAGGGAAGAGAGAGATGAAAAGCAGTTACATGACATTGATTACTGGCAAACTCCAAGTTTCAATCTAGTTTGCAAGGTTCTGAAGAAGGTAATACAACACTTTTAAGAAGAAATTACAAACATTGCTCTGAGTCCTGTGATGAGAAAGAAGCTTCTTGTCCTGAACTCGGCAGCCAGAGAGGAGAGGGGAGCTGGGGCAGCTGAGATGAGTGGCAGAGCACAGGCCCCCAGGCACCAGTGGGGATAAACAGCCCGGAGCCTCGGAACATGGCGCCTTGTCTCTGCCCCGTTAAAGTTCTCTAACATCCTCTAAAAGGCTTCATCACATGTCCATTTCATGAGGGATTTTGCATATGGTACAGAGGACTCCACAAGCCTGGGATGTGCCACACGCCTGGTCAGTGCTGGAGCATTCTTTGCTGGACTCTCAGCAAAGTAAAGACAGAGATGAGTGACCAAAAGGAGAATTCCCCAGTGGCTTCTGACTAGTTACTCAACTGACTTCTATTTACTGATCATATATTTGACACAAATACGTGTGCATATTTATGGGGCAGAGTGTGACAACTTGATACACATATTCAATTCGTGATGACCAAATCAGAGTCACCTGCACTTCCAACCCCTTAACCCTCTATCATCTCCTTGCATGAGGAACCTTGAAATTCCTTAGCTTCTATTCCAGTCAGTTGGTTAAACTTGTAAGTGAAATGTCATGACGGATGCCATCCCCTTATTGGTAAAAGAGCAGGAGTTAACCTGGCTGTGTGTTGAGAAGGCGTGGCTCACCTGCAGGAGGGGGGACACGGCCTGTGCTGGTGCCCTTCGCAGGCCTGGAGAGGTCTCATCCTGCTGTTGCTTACCCCCAGCTGCAGACACTGCTAACAAATTCCCAGGTGTGTCCTGCAGACTACTTCCTGTGCTTTCGGCATTGGATTTGTTTTTACATTTGAGTGTGTGTGTGTGTGTGTGTGTGTGTGTGTGTGTATTTTTCTGGTACAGGGGATGGAACCCAGTGCCTTTGCACAGTGTGCTACATCCCCAGCCTTTTTTAAGTTTTGTTTTTTTGTTTTTTGCTTTTTGTTCTGAGACAGGGTCTTGCTGAGCTGCTAAATTGCCCAGGCTGGGCTCAAACTTGAGATCGTCCTGCCCCAGCTTCACAGGGCTGGGATGATCTGATTTTGCCACCTTGCCCGGCTTGCCTTAGTTTTTTTTAACTTTCACCTTGGAGAAAACCTTGCAGTCCTACATGTATGTTCCTGAAAATATAATTATGAAAATATCAAATGTTGGGCCTGGGATTTAGCTCAGTGGTTCCACTGCCTTCCTCCAAAGCACAAGGTCCTGAGTTCAATCCCCAATACCAAAAAAAGAAATCCAATGTTTTCTCCTAAATCATATCTTCCTAGGACTGTAAGCATCCTTCTTAGGTGAAAAAAGAAACAGATGGAGCAATCACCTGCCAAGGTAAGAAGATTGAGAAAGGCTCATAACGGATTTCAGGACGGAAGTTTCGCACCTGTGAAAATTAAGAGGCAGAAGATGTTGACAGGAAATTCATGGTAACGATCATCATGGTAATGAATGAGGAACTGGCTTCAGAGTTCCTTGAGGCAGATGTGTGCTGTGTTAAGTGTGTGATCCTGGTATGCACCACAATGCTGAGCTCTTATAGATACTTCAGAAAATTGTAATTACAGGTTGGTGACTGCATCTTACACCAGGCAGCCTCTGTGACTGATTTTTTTCCAAGCAGTAGGAAAAATCTTCCAGGATCCTCTCAGAGACATGCATGCTGCCCTTGATCACAGCCCCTACTCCAGCAAGGTCTTGCTTACCCCAGTCCTGGGGCCATCCTTGTTCACACTGTCAGCAGCTGCCCACAGCTGTGCCACCTCACAGACTGCCCTCCCTCCCCCAGTGGGTCCCAACCTCCGTGGCCCACTGGAACAATCACCGGGGAGCTCAGAGCCTCCCTGGCCTGGATCAAACTCCAGTTAAGTTAGATTTGGGGGTATGGACCTAGGCATCAAGACTTTTGCTTTCCGAGTGATCAAAGGGCAGCCAAGACCAGGAACCCTGCCTTCTCTCAGCCAGGACAGCTTCCCGTCGCCCTCCACACAGAGCTCCTTGCTCCACGAGGCCTCTAAAATGGGTTCCCAGAGCAGGCCTCGTAGCCTGAAGAACTCTGCAAATGCACATAGAGCCCTTGCTTCCCACGATGCCCCCCACACCAGGACTCAGCATCTCTAACACACAGGACTCAGGACCAAGACCAGTGTGCAGAGATGGCAGCACCAGGTCACTTACTGGTGTGCAGCCAGCTGTGAGTGCGAGGACAGCGACCAGAAACAGTGCTTTCATCCTTGAACTCTCTGTCTGGAAGTAAAGCAAGAGGATTATTTCTTCATGTAGAAAGTGGGGAGCCCTTTCCTGTTTCTGCAGTGGGACCCTGGCTCAGGGGTCCTGAGGGGCTGGGTAGAAGCTTGTGCTGTTGGGAAGCAAAGGGTGTAGACTGGAGGGTCTGGGGACACTGAGCAGCTGGAGCACAGACTGTGATCCAGACCTTAGGGGGACACAGCCCGAGGCGGGGTCTCCCACCCGCTCACACAGCAGAGAGCCCTGCATGAGTGTGAGGGACATCGTCCCGGTAAGTGTAACAGAACTGCCAGTCATTTCTCTGGATTTTACACATGACTTTCACCTTTTATGAGTTCATTACATGCTACATTCTCCTGACAGGTGGCTGCCATTAGTGTACCGCCTCCCGGAGGAGTGAGTACGTGTCCTGCTGCTCCTCCACGATATACGTGGACAACTCAGTGCGGAAATCCTCACTGGGACAGCTTTTCTGTTTTCTACTGTATTTTGCCCAGCTTTATTTCAGGTTTCATTTAGAAAGGAAACTTTCAAGGTGTTACATGATCATTATGCTCTTTAAATGACACTTTTCAAAGTTTTCTAATTTTTTTATTTTTTCGTTGTTTGAGACAGGGTCTGACTATGTACCTTAGGCTGGCCTTGGACTCACTATGTGGTGCCGGCTGGCCTCCAACTCGTGTCCCTCTGGCCTCAGCCTCCAGGGTGCTGGGATTACAGGCATGTGCACCACACCTGGGTAAATCATACTTTTTAAATCACAAAAACTGTCTTTTTCTGTTTGATCTGAGATTGGAGAGGATAGACAGGGAAGTTTGGATGTAATTATAGATGCTATATTTCCCCACAGGCAGAATACTATAATTTCATCAAGCGTATATCCACTGGTGCATTTGATGAGTAAGAGATATCATTTATAGTAAATCTTCATTTTATTAATTTTTTCCTTTTTTTTTTTTTTTTAGCGGTACTGACTGGGGATCGAACTCAGGACCTTGCGCTGGCGAGGCAGGTGTGTTGCCACTGAGCTAAATCCCTGGTCCATTTTAGAAATTAATATTCCAGACATGAAGACACACCTGTAATCCCAGCTACTCAGAGGCTCAGGAAGGAGGATCC